>NC_092743.1:55998424-58498424 GCF_047496795.1 Chiloscyllium punctatum | reverse complement strand
CACACACTCACGGTTCCGACCTAAAAGGCCTTGGGACAAACATCAGATATTCTATACTTAAAAGAATGATGTCTTGTTGAGCATCAGAGATATGTGCAGAAATAGAAGATGGTAACCAAGAAATTGAATTTCTACCCAACACAGATCAGTAAAGTTCTGAAGAAGAGTCATGGTGGACTTGAAATGTTAGTTCTGTACCTCTTTCCCTGTATTCTCTGTATTTGTTTCAGGTCAGTAAAGTGAATGGTTTGTGTCTCTGTTATCTCAACCTTCACACTTGGGCCTGATATTTTCTTTGGTGATTCAACCATTGTTTCTGGCTTTCAGCTACCCTAACCTTGTTGGGGTAGTGGTGAATAATATGTTTACATAGACTGCTATTGTTATGAGAGCTGAACTAAAATTCCCAAAACCACCCTTGATCAAGTATTTTATCATATCAGAAAAAGGTCAAGAATAACTACAGCACCTATTTCAGGACTGTTACGCACTTTAGTTATAATCTGTGGGTCTTTTATTAGAGCCAGAACCCCTCAAAACATTTCAAAAAGGTAGCCCAGACCCTAACATTTTTAGTTATTTTAAGCAGGTTTAAATGGATATTCCAGAAGTGATGCAGTTGGCCCAACCATTTGGTTTTAAACAAAACAGTATTTACTTGCACATGAACAAAAGAAAACTGGATTTAGAATAACATAACTATTTAAAAACCCAATTGACTCTATCACAAATTAATGCTGCTGTTCAAAATACTTGGAGCATCCCCATAAACACCCTCTTGGCAAAAATGGTAAAATCAAGCATAGGTTCTTACAGGAGAGATGTCAGAAAGAAAAAGGAATCAGCCTGGAGCTGTTTCTTTGACCAACAGCCTTACTACTTGCTAAAACCAAACCAAACTAAATCCTGAATTGGGACAGCAGGCCACTCCCCTTTCAGTATACAAATTTGTTTTAAATTTGAAAGCCCTTTGCCTGAGGCAGTATCTGTTAGCTATAAGCAAATTGGCCCTAAAACCCATACAACCTAGACACATTGGAATCCATGCATTTACGTCCCCTCTGAAAGAAAACCAAGGACAACTTAACTTCGTTAAAGGAACAGCATCATCAAATTACATACAGAATATGAAATGTAGCAATTCAAGAAGGCAGCTTACACCACCTACTGAAGGGAAAGTATAGACACGTAATAAATGCTGGCTCAGCCGCAACACTTAAAACCCACAAAAGGATAAAAAAACTTAAAACATTAAAGCCCTTGTCCTTGCTACAGAAGTTGATGCCAAACTAACCTTAGAAATTATTGCAGTTCACCATGAAATTTGTAAATTCAAACTTTGCTTTGAAAGAGTATGGGAACAAAAGCCTTGGAGTGAGGTTCATCTTGGGCGGGAAAACAAACTGAATGATCAGCAGATCATGGCCATGAAGTCAACTGAACGGAAGTCCAAGTAGCTGTAAACTGGTGTGTTGATTCATGATGATCCATTTTATGTTGCTACTGAAGATCAGTGAAGGGCAAATCTTTGCAGTGAAACCCAACTGAAACTACCCTCCCATCCTTACCCAATACATGAATAGTCACATACCAGTGATATTAGCTTGTAATGTCCTTTAGGTGTATCTCAGTATACCACACAAACAAATGAATCCCTATCAAAGAACACAAAGACCCTAATCAGTCAGATCATTCAGGCAGAGGCATTGAATCAGAATATGACAAAAACCAAGCCAGCCCATTCAACCCTGCACAATCATGTTCACTAACTCTCGAAACTGTGAGGTATGTCCCTCCTATTAGTCAACTAAGTTGTACATTGCCCTGCTCATAGAACCACCGCTTCATTACATTTGATGGTAGTACAATTGTCTTGATCCCCAACATCAACATCATGGGAGTCACCATTAATTCAAACATCAACTGGGACTGCAACTTCCTGGATAAACAGTTTAATTACCAAGACATATTATAGTCTAGATATTATGTGCAGAGTGGTTCCGTTCCTTATACCCCAAAGCCTTTTTCAGGCATTTGTCCCCTGTTTAATTAAGTGCAGCTGCGACAGCAATCAAGAAGCTCAATGAGGAAGCAGTCTACATGATTCGCATTTCAATCCAACCTGAACACCCTCCATCAGCGGCCTATGTAGATAACGCATCAACTTAAGGTGGTTTCTGCACGCACACTGCCAAATTGGTGATGTCGAAACCGAGGCAGATAACGGGCAGCCAGGAACTCCCTCCCTAACATCATCACAGGACAGTATCACCCCAGGGAAAGTAACAGTTCACTGAATGTGGACCATTACTAGTTGCTCAGGCAGTTGGAGATGGACGATAAACGCAGCCTTGCCACCAGCGGAATGAATAATCGAAAAAAAACTGCTACAGTACTAGAAACAAAAAAAAGTAAAACGCGCACAGGATTCTCATACACACGTCATCGTCCTTCAGAAACGAAGATTCTTTTCACCAAAATATCAAACAGTCAAAAAATCATACAAGAAATCCTTCTGTATAGTTCAACATATAAACAGAATAGGATGATGCATGATACCATATCTAGAAATGAATTTTACTGGAGACAAGTTGTGCTTTGTTATTTCAGTAAGAATGACTAATACGTCAGTACAAACCCATAAATACACGAGGCGATTCATAGACTTTTTCTTTGGACACACGGGGGAGCTCTGATCACGTCTTTTAATTTTTGAGATCCCTGGACGTGGGGGTGCGAACACTGTAGCAAATTTAAAACTAATCATCTCGTAATTGCTTTAGGGATGTGTACAGGAAATGCTAAATGATCATTCGTTGCCCCTCAAGACGCTGACAACGTACAGTAAATGTGCAAAAGGATTTATGAGAATCCTGACGTGCAGTTTGTGACTAAACCGTGCAATGTTGTATGTTGTAGATCGGCATGGGTTTGTTCATTCGGTTACATGACAGCGAACACAAGAGCACGTGCTTGACTTTTTAACTTGATTTTTGGTTGAAAAAGGGAAAACGAATGTGCTGGTTAAAATTACCTATCGGGTCCCGTGTGGGCGTCATGTTCCATTTATGGAGGCAGTATACAAAACATCTACACTTTAGCTCATTTATTATACATAAAATCAAGTTGCTGGTCTAAAGAAGTTGAAGAAATGTGAACACCTTCTGTGCCTGGTTTCAGTCATGTTGTGATTACTTTTTGTTCTTCCTCTATGCATTGGCAACATGAGATCAGTTGATACAAAGAACCAAACTGAATGACATCGCCTCCATCAGATTCTCATAAATGCAAGGTCAAATCACTAAAAGCATGTTTTATTTTAAAAGTGGTTTTCCTGGCGATCTGAAATAAATTAAAAAGCGACCTGTGGTTGAGGAAGTAACACTACAGCCGTGAGAGGTTGCCTTCAGAGAACTCTCCCGCAATGTACTTTGTGTGAAAAGTCAGCTTGGAAGAATAAAGAGCAGCATTTGTAAGGCTCCTGGTGATATGCACTTAGTCTGGAGGAATCTGGATCTGGAGGGCTGCTTTCATGTAATTCTGTCATTCCCATTGAGAGGCAAGACTTTCAGATTTGCATACATTCTGTGGAAATAAGATTTCAGGGCTTTGAAAAAACTAACCCCTCTTAGTGCACTCAACGCAAAATAAAAAGAGCCGGGGTTGTGATAACCCTGGGATTTACTGTTGAAATATGAACTATTGCAGTGCCATTATCTGGGTCCAAAAAGCTTCAGCTTTTGTTGAAGCGCTACACAGTAGTTGAAAAGGAAAGAAAAAGACTTTAAAGGTGGGATTGCAAATGTTCACTATTAAATATTTGGGCACATGGAAAGGTTGTCATCTTTGAACTAAAATGCTTCGGATGTCATCGTCCTGCAAGAGGGACGGCATGCCAATGGTTTTGCCTTTGGATAGCACCGAGGTGCTTGCTCCATGACCGTGTTGAAACTAGTTAGGCGCTAAACGCTACCTAACACTTGGAGTGCACTAACGAACAAGACCAGTCTCACAGAGAGGGAAATGGTGAACTGCAATCGTTAGGATTAGGTCTTTTGCCCGTTGGAATCACAGAGATTTCGGGAATTGCAATCAGACTATGTTGACACTATTCGCCGTTTATACCCGTGGTTGCTGTATCATGGTGACATCTTCGATAGATTGCAACGGTGTCATCCCGGACAACCCGAGTATTCCAGTCAGGCAACTCATCGATACCAATCAATACATGCACTTCATATTTCCAAAACTAACTCCCTATCCCCCCCCCCCCCCCGCCCCAACAAATTGCAGTTGAAGTCTATACTGCGTTATGTTTGCACCAAACGCTCTATTATCTGTTTCCCTTTACTTAGTTCGAGAGTGTTGAGTTATTGCCTTTGTTGAGCCGGGAATGCTAAAAAAAAGTAGTTTGAGAAACCCTGGCACAATAAGCAGCACAATCGAATGTTTAATTTGGTCTTAGTGTTGATGAGTGAGCTCTGTCTTTGGCCAGATAAACGATGAGAAAGAAAGATGTTATATTCCGGGAGGAATATCGCAAGCTGATGACGTCTGTTGGTGATACATGGTCTTAACGTGACTTGCACCGACTCTGTAAAGAAGGCAAGCAGTCTGATTCATGAATAAAAATCCGAGTGCAACTGTACAACAAACAATAGTTCATAAAAAAAGGCGAAGATGTAGACAAATGTTTACAAAGACATCTGTTGCTATGTGTATTTCAAATAGTGTTTGCAAAGATTTCTGATAATTGCATATATATATAATAGCGCGGAACGGTGAAAGGTTGAACAGCACTAGCATCTCAGCGACGCCTCAGTGAATTGCCGTGAGCAAGAATTTGATCAGATTCAGAACTAAACCTGGTCCAGATCGTGCACAACATTCAACCAACCTGCAAAAGGTAAGTGACAGCAAAGTTAGCCTTTGTGTAATCTGACTGCAAGGCGCTTTTGTTTTTAGTTAGCACAGGCTACTAGATCTAGAGACAAGCTGCATTTGTTTGGTAATGATATCTAATTTTCCAACTTTTTTATTTCCCTAATGCCAAGTTGAGACGCTCCTCCTGTTCATTCATTTAAAGAATCAAACGTGCATTTTGCTTTTTAGTTCTAAACTTTCGCAAATTCACTTTACAGATTAAGAATGCCTAACAAAGCGACGCTAGCATTTATGGTTGTGTATGGGATCATAATGCATTGCAATGTCTACGGTTCACCGACTGGAGTGAAGTATCCCGAATTCAGGTAGGGGTTTGACATTCTGTCATTCGCTGGAACGGACTTTGCCTTGCCCGCCTTTCTGATTTGGATCGTCTCTTTGTGACTTCGCTTTGTTTGATTTGCACTGTGTTTGTCTGCCGTCTGTGCGTTGCTCCTAACTGTTGAAGTGACTGCTTCCAGTGGCTTGGTCAGCCATCCATGTGGACACTCCTGACTTGTTGACACACCGGCATGTCCGGGAAGTCGATCCCGGGCGCCCCGCTCCGGCGATACCGCTCGATTCTGATCTCGCTCTTGTCTGGCGCAGCGTGGGATAGAGGAAGGGATGTGAGTGAAAGCGATGAGCAGAGACACAGGGAGAGAGAGAGAGTGTGATACTCCTAATTAGAAGGACAGAGAGCTTTAGTGCAGAGGAGCAGGGAAACGAACCAGAAACAAAATAGAAAGAGGAGAGAGGCGGAAACGTGGACAAGGAGATGTGAACGAGTCAGTCAGGGGCAGAGGGCCACATTCTTTCTTATTGTTTCTAAACCAACGTGTGAGGAAATCGAAGCAAAACCCTGGCAGCTGTTGGGTATTTTTTTTTGCCTTTCCACCCCCACCCCCAGAACAACGTTTTTTATAGCGGGTTTGTAATTCGTCTCCGAGTGGTGACAGAGACTAATACCAGCCTATCAGTCAAGTCATAACAAGGTATCGGGTCTCGGATACTATGGATGGCTTGTTTATTTAAGGGGGGAGGGGGGTGGGGGGCTGAAAGCCTAGAGCAGGCGTGGCGTCTCTTCGCTGTGATTAATGAGAGGTAAAAGAGAACGGTTAGCACTGACAGCAGACAGACAGAGTATTTTTTTCTCTCCCCGTGGCTACAGGAAGTGGAGTTATGTGGACGCCTGCTTGTTGGGACGGAGTTTAGAGTTTGTTTTTTATTTAAAAAATAGGTTTTTCTAGACAGAGCCGAATGGAAGTCCCCCGGAGAGTCGGTGTAAAAGCGCGTCAATTAGTGTCGCGGGGTGAGGAGGAGGAGGAAGGGGAGCCGGTGGGAAATGTTGCATAAGACCAGGAGCGGTTATTAGATGCAGACTTTAGAAAGCTAGGTTTTATAACCGACCCAGTCCAGGCCGAAATCTTTTTGTTTTTTAAAAGACGACTGTTTGAGGTCCTGCGTTTTTTGTTCTGACGTTTTGGAAGTTTACATTCTTTTTAGTAATTGTAATTATTTTATTGATCTTTGAAATGTATCAGAATCTAGAGCAAAGAATGTTGCCTGTCTGACAGAAAAGTTGCGTTTGCGTGATGATGGTAAATGACAACACGTTTGGTGCGTTGGCTCAGAAGGATACTTTAGCAAACCCTCCCAGAGCGGTTTGCACACTTCCAGGAAACGGGGCGGGACTGTGATAACTCATCCCGAAAGCTAAACAGTTGTTCTTGTAATCATCTGGGAGTTTAATGTAGTTATGGCTACTGGAATGCACATTCAATTGCTAAAATGTCGAACTTTCATCGCGTGGATGGTTGTGCGGATTGTGAAGGTAACTGGGATGATGGAAATGTTTGACTATTCTGAGCACTGTGGCCAGAGCGTCAGGAACAACTTGTCATTTGGCATTCTGTAATTTCACTCCTAGGAGGTGATTTTGTCCCTAACATCAAGGATAGTTCGTTATCTGAGCAGCAAACTTCCAGGGTTAGATGCTTGAACTGAACGTGGCAGTGAGGGGATTATCAAATGGCCATAACCATCACAGGCAGTGTGAAGTTGTTCATTTATTTTCTGAGCATTCTTTCCGCGGGGTTAAAATGCAGAGCCATAGTGATTTGACAGAGCTCTTTGTTAACCGGTTAAAGTGTTGAAATCAACCCCCCCCCACCCCAAAACCACCACCATCAATAAGACACCCGGTGTTATCCCCGGTCGGGGGGAGGAAGGGTGGTAGGGGGAGTCAACATTTTGAACTTTCATTTCAGCTCATCAGAGAAGCCGCCCAATGGCTTGGTATATGGTCAATTATTCAGGAACCATAGTCATCACGAACTCCCGTGAGAATAGGGCGATAGTGTACAATCCCAGAAAGATTCCTGTAGCGTCCCGGGATTTCCATTAGCAGGGCTATGAATTACTTATAGCAATGAAGAGCATCAAAACAAGTTGAACATCACTTGCGAATTAGCTCACGTCTGGCGTTGGTCTCGGTAGACTCTTCCATCGATGTCTCATCTCAATACTAAACAGAGCTCATCTAGGGCTATGGGAACGAAGTAAATCACAGGCTGAGAACAAAAGGGAACAAATACAGCAGCCGCTTCGCTCTTAGTTCATCATTTTATCAACTGGTGCGGACAGAATTTAATCTTTTCGTTCGTCTCCAGGGTTGAAGATGAAGCGTATGATGAAGAGGGAAACTCGCTACCGGACCTGACTTATCAAACTGATCGAAATGGCATCCGAATTCCTTCATCGGTCATTGACGATGTAAACACGTTATACTATCCACCGGAGAAAAGGTGATTTTTCTGTTGCTGTTGCTAAAATAACCCGCAGTCCTTGCCGGAACCGACAGCCATGTGCCGAATCTTTTGTATAGTTACTTCTCAAATGTTCCCTTTAGAAACAGGAGACTTTTTAATCCTCCTGAATTATTGAAGAACCTCGGAACGAGTAAAACACAACAGGGTAGCACAGACCGTGGGGTTATTTAAAACAGTGTAAATTTATGTTAATCAATTCAGTAATTACGATGCTACACCCGATGTCAAGAAGCAATATCAAGTAATTTAAAAATCTGTAATTTCTGTCAGTATTCAGTGAATAGAATGGAAATGCAGACTTTAGATGACATTATCAGCGAATCCTAAATCTTATTTTGACCAAATAATTTATTGGATGCAGTCAGGGATCACTGATTTCTTTTGTACATGGTCTTTGTGTATCACAGAACAGAAAGACACGCTGATGCGATACTTCATAAACGCCTAAGGGAATTGTTGGCACAGGAAATAACAAAAGAATTCGTTCACTCCCTCCTCCGTAAAAAGCGCGATGGGTAAGCTTTTAGTAGTTGTCCATAAAAACCTCGGTGTCCCAGTGAAGCATTGGATTCTTGTCTCAGACTTGATGCGTCGTCACGTCTATCTCGTTAATAATTTCCTTGGCCTCACTCTCCATTGTATCCTATAATCTGGTAAAACCGTATTGGATGGTCCTTGGGGAGTGGGACTGTTTACATTAGTTCAAGGACATAGCGTTCGTGAATGTAACCGGCCTTTGTGTGTTTTTGTAAACTGTCCAAAGTTATTAGCGCCTTTGAAAATGAAGTAACTATAAAGCATCATGTGTGCAATTCAAGGCGTCAGTTTAATCTAGTAGGCTGCGTTGTAATCTAGAAAGAGCTGTACGCATTGTTTGCCAAACGGTCTTGGAGTGTTGATTCTATTTTTTGTCTGCAGTGGCACCAGTGTTGAGAAGGATACAGAGCCCCTGTCAAAGCGGCATTCCGATGGCATCTTTACCGACAGCTACAGCCGTTACAGGAAACAGATGGCTGTCAAGAAATATCTGGCAGCCGTCCTGGGGAAAAGGTATAAACAAAGGGTTAAAAATAAAGGACGCCGAGTATTCTATTTGTAGCAATGAGTGAGCACCCACCGTACGTATACAGCCCTATCCAAGATTCGTTTCAAACGACTGAATAATCATCGCTCCTCTGTTATTTAAACATGTATTTATGTATGAAGTAAAGCCATTAAAAACGAATATTTTGATAAAAATATTGTTTTTTGTAAAACACTATAGGACGCACAGGTCTACTTTGTGGACGATTCATTTTTGGGTTATATATTACAGAGCAATTCATATAAAGTGTGCACAAGAACAATATCCGTGTGAGTGGTTGGTTTTATATGAAATACGTAGCTATAATCGGTGTAGGTATGTTGGGATATTGTTTCTGTTTGTGTGTACTGATTTCAAACTAAAATTAAAAGGTTAGTGTTTTTCATCCACAACAGCCCGGAAGATATTAATATTGACCACATTATCGACGACATAGGCATTGATGCTCTGCTTAGGCTGCTGGAAGGGGATTATGATATTGGTTTGGGAGAATTGCTGCAGCAGATCTCCTTGTCGGTGAGTTCCAGTATAGGCCGCTTTCACAAAAGACAAAATGCAAGTGGTGCCCGCATTACTAAACAACTTCTTAGTATTTACAATCGATTGCAAACTCACATGCCGTGTCTGGTCAGCAGCTTTAAAACAGCAGCGTTCAGTCTGGCACCAAGCTGCAGGTGTTGGGGTGGCGGGGGGTGGAATACGGGTTGCCTGCTATGCCGTGATGGATGACTCTGTTAAATGCTGGTTCTGCCGTTTGCTAATGATTGCAGACAGAAGAACATGCAAATCAGCAGTACACGAGCGCAAGAACCACATCTTAACACCCACATCATGCCCCGCAGACAAGTCCGAAAACTCCAAATGGATATAGATTTGGTTCTTAAAAGTTCCCAATCAATGGCATTGCAGTTGCAAGTGCCATGAACCACCTCCAAGGGAAACCAGTGAGACTTCCTGGGCAGTCTGACTGGGCAGCTTTGGTGCAAGACTGTGGCATCGTTAAAAAAAAAATGCTGCTTCCTTTAAAATGTTTAAACCCATGTGATCTGGCAATAAGGAAGGCGAGGGATCATTTTTATTCGAATGACATGACAAACCAATGGCGAACTGCTGACTGACCACGTTAAAATCGGTGATGAAAAAGGACAGAGTCTGGCTCTGCCCAATTACTAGGTTCAATGTAACGATATTGCGAGACGCGAGGTTTCATTTTAAAGTGACTGAACCAGGCATGTGAGTTTCTAACGTTCAAACCACATCTTGGCAAAACGCGAAACGGATTCCCCTTTGTAGAAAGGAACATAGTGCATTATTTCAAACTTGAAATAACTCGCAAACGCCCCGGCCCTGGAAGTCATTGCTTACTAACAAACGTGGTCGAGGACTTTAACGACGCGGTTTAATTTATCTGTAGAATTAAGAAAGAAACCAAACTAAACCCACGAAAGGCGTAAATTTTCAGGCATTTGGGGAAAATAGTCGTAGCTCATGGGCGTTTGGATCTCAGCCTGTCTGAACTCAATCTTATTTTAATTTTGCATTCTCCTCCAGGCAAATTGACCCAGGATGCAGCTTGCAGCTTTGGTGCCTTGATTCGTCATTTAAATCAACATGAATTACAGAGGGTTTCTTTTCTTTCCTTGTTTTATTTTTTAAAAAGCGGCCCTACATTGCTGCAACACATCAGCTTACATTTGAGCCTTTTTACAGCTCGCGGATCTCGTGCGGTCTGTCTTTGCAAGTTGTGAAGTTGGTGATTTGTGTATTGCGCTCAGTTGTGGCGTGCAGCCTTGTGCTCACATTCCTATTCTAGACGTTCTCATCAAACGCTGTGTTTCGTTAATGTACGCGTCACCAAGAGAGCTTGTGTAAACCATAGGGACACCAGATGCCTTACTAAACTTTACAAACTACAGACATTTGATCGATCTTGATTAACTTGATTAAACAGTAACAGAAACTGCAATTCTGGACATCTTTTCATTTGAGCAGTGGAGTAAATGAAGGAATCTAAACAAAATGAGGCAAGGTAGCTAGCTCTACTTCAGTCAGGAATTGATCGCTAATGTCAATCCAAACACTTTGTAAAGTCGACATCAATACACTTTTATACATATAATCTCGTCTAATCTTTGCATGCGCTGCAAGCAGATGTGGTCTGCTCAAACGAACGCGTCTAAACTATATTAATTCAAACTCATTCACATTCTGAGGGACCGAAATAAAAACATAAACATTTCAAATAAAAGTATACATATATATACTTTCATATATTTCATGGACGGCAAGATATCATGATCACGACATGAGGGCATCCTGGTGTACACAGAAGTCAATCGGAAGTTAAAACATCACGAAAATTACCTTCCAACTAACCAGAAAGTCCCACGTTACATAGCGAGTGACTACATCAGATAATTGTGATTGGTTTCAAATTAACCCGCCCGCACGGCCAGCCCTCACCTTCAACTCTCACTCTGACACGTGGCAACACCATGGGAAGCAATAGGCATGTGAGGTCATACAACAGGAAACGGGAGGCTTTGCTGGGTTTTACACTGACCATTTGCACCTCCCACCTTCCTCAACGACACCTTAATCAGAGGTCAAATACTGCGGTGGTCATTCTTTGTTAAGGTGCACCAGTTCCCAAGACAGTTTAAGTCAAGTTCAATGTTCCCCCAAAACTCTTCCCGGTTCAAGACAGCGAATGGGCTAGCCACAGATTTCTCCACATCTAATATATAACAGTACCTGTTAAAACATTAAGATCCGTCTGAAATTTAACCAAATAGACTCTCACTCATTTAATAATACCTACTGGTGCCTATAGTCTCAACACTAACCAAAGTATGAGTAAGGAAAATCCGTTCAATCGATGCAACCCTTGTATTGCGACCCTTCAAGCTAAGCTGCAGAATTCAATCTTCTGCTCTGTAACATTCCACCATTACAATATTGAACATTAATTTCTTCCACATCTTAATTGAGGCACAAGGAGGCGAGAAATGATTTCCATGGTATAAATAGGAAAAAGACTGCGGAAAATACTCATGTGGAATAGATTAAAACAAACTCAGACCAAACTACAATGTTGGCAAAGAACATTTGCCTCCTCACCCCTCCTCCAAAACCCGAACCAACCTTTAATTAATGTTAACATTTAACTGGCGTTTGAGAGCAAGGTTTTGGGGCTTTGTTCAATATCGAGGTATAACCTTCCTGCTTTCCTGGGTGAAACAAGCTGCATAGCTCTGGTCTCCCAGCTCCAACTCAGTAAGACTGGTCTCATAACACTGGGACCAGACTTTAGTCAAGGTGTGGAGTAAATTGCAACTGATGGACCCCAGGCACATTCCTTGCTGTGCTTTTTATTTTAATTAATGAGGTCTAAGTTTTTTGCATATGCAAAATATCTCCAGGTTGATTTTTAATTATATCAGTTCTGTCAGAACATGATAATGATTTCAGCATAAATTTAATAAAATGCCCAAGTTGAACATGCTTGTCCCCTGAGTGGACATTGATGAGGTCTAATATGATGCTCAAGTGCCATAAGTTGTTGTTCTAGAGGTGACTTTCCATGTTGAATGTGTGTAGGGATCATAACGGAATCTGATTGGCATCATTCTATCACTATCACATTGATGTGCAGTGAAAAATACCTTGATAAAGCATAAGTGTAATAGAAGATTGGTGAGGCCTCTTCTGAAATACTGTTTACATTTATGGTTGTCCTGTTACAGGAAAGATATTATTAAGCTGGAGAGGGCTCAGAGAAGACTTACCAGGATACTGTTGGGAATGAAGGGTTTTTGTTTGAAAGAGAGGCTGGATAGGCTGGGGCACTTTTCTCTGGACTGTAGGAGATTGAGGGGTGACCATATAGAGGCTTATAAAATCATAAGGGGTATAAAAAAGGTGAATGGCGGGTATCTTTTCCCTAGATTTGGGGACTTCAAGACTGGGGGGCATATTTTTAAGCAGAGAGGAGAAATAAAAAAGACATGGGCAACTTTTTTACACAGTGGTTCGTATGTGGAATGAACATTCAGAGGAAGTGCTGGATACAGGTCCAGTTAGAACATTTAAAAGACATTTAGATATGTACATGAATAAGAAATGTTTGTATGGAGGTGTGCCACAAGCAGGCAGGTGGGCTAGTTTTGTTTCAGATTATGTTCGGTATGGACTGGTTGGACCAAAGGGTCAGTTTCCGTGCTATATGACTCTATGACTCTAGGGGGCATAGCTCTAAATTAAGGGGTGGTAGGTATAAGACAGATGTTAGGGGTAGATTCTTTACTCAGCGAGTCGTGGGTTCATGGAATGCCCTGCCAGTAGCAGTGGTGGACCCTCCCTCTTTATGGGCATTTAAACGGGCATTGGATAGGCATATGGAGGATAGTGGGCTAGTGTAGGTTAGGTGGTCTTGGATCGGCACAACATTGAGGGCCAAAGGGCCTGTACTGCGCTGTATTTTTTTCTATGTTTCTATGACCCTGTCGCATTAACAAACTTTTGAACAATGGTGTAGAGAAAGAACAGATGAATTTAGCAAATTATGTTAGTTTTCAAAAAGCCAGCAAGATAGGCTGAATATCCTTTCCATTGCTGTATGATTGGCACTTAAGAAGTGGAAGTAGTCAATTCAGTCCCTTGAGCCTGTTTTGCTAATGGTTTAATGATAAACAAAAGCATAAAAAGAATGATCAGAATGTGATTCAAACTGCAAGTTCAGCAGGAAACCACAAACATTTCTGTCAATACTGCACACAAATTCACTGAAAAAAGTGGTTTTCTTCTAACTTAAAATTTGCCACAAATTTTACCTTTTAACTTCAGCTTAAATCACTGAAAACATTGATATTCATCTCAGGACAGAACCTATTCATGTTCGTCAGTGCTAGTGTTAGTTTCTGTGATACTCTGTTAAGTGACAGAGGATCTGTGGACACATTAAATTGACTTGTAATTGATCCAGATTAGCATTTCTGCATTGATGCATATCCAGAATTCCTTCACATAAACATAAAATCAGTATTAGTAAGACAGCACATTATATAAAAGTTTCCAGGTGAGTTTGGGTAAATGATATTATCACCATATTTGTAAACCATTTTTTTAATGGAGGAAAAGCTGGCAGGATGTGCTTTGTTCCAACTTTAAGGATATTTAATAATATTTAAAATGTTTTTCTTATGGTAGCAATTTCCTAAGTTGACTATGACAATTTCAACTGTGACTTGACAATGATGGTTTCAAGCCCAGATTATGCTGGGATTCTATCGGTAACGAGTGTACCTGCCTTAATAATCTTTAAATGATCTCCTCCCTTTAGGTATATAAAATGGGCTGAGAAAATGTCAGATTATTGGTCTGACTGCTGAGTTATGTTATTGTTCTTTCATTGATGCAATTCATTTTGAAAGTGTAACAATGCAGAAAATGATAATTTTCAAAATAATTAGCAAATTGTCTCCATTGACAACCCAGTTGCAATAAGAATAACTGCAGAACTTGAAGCCTTTAGAAAGAGAAACAGGAATTGCTGGAAAAACTCAATAGGTCTGGCAATATCTGTGGAGAGAAAGCAGAATTAAGGAAGCAGAGTCCATTCTGAAGAAGGGTCACTGGACCAAAAACATTAACTATGGTATCCAGTTCTGATCTCCCTGCTATAGGAAAGATGTTGTTAAACTTGAAAAGGTTCAGAAAAGCCAGGGTTGGAGGGTTTGAGCTATAGGGAGAGGCTGAATAGGCTGGGGGTGTTTTCCATGGAGTGTCAGTAGCTGAGGGATGACTTTATAGAGGTTTATAAAATCATGAGGGGAATGGATAGAGTAAATAGACAAGGTCCTTTCCCTGGAGTGGGGGAGAGATTTAGGGTGAGAGGGGAAAAATTTAAAATGGACCTAAGGGGAAACATTTTCACGTAAAGCACGATGCGTATATGGAACGAGTTGCCAGAGGAAGTGATGGAGGCTGTTACAATTATGACATTAAAAGACATCTGGATGGGCATGTGAATTGGAGAGAAATGGGCCAAGTGCTTGCAAATGGGCCTAGATTAGGTTAGGATGTCTGGTCGGCATGGACGAGTTGGACTGAAGGATCTGTTTCCATGCTGTACATCTCAATGATTCTATGACACCATGCTTTCTCTCCACAGATGCTGCCAGTCCTGCTGAGCTTTTCCAGCAATTTGTGTCTTTGCTTCTGATTTTCAGCATTCACAGTTCTTTGTTTTTGAAAATTCTATATATGCAGATCATCCTTTTCTTCAACATATTCTTTCCCATTGTAAAACCATTACCTTCCCATATTAGAATTATAATAAATACCTGGTTTGTTGAAAATCATAAATTATATGAAAAATGTCGAAACAATTTCATCAGAATTCAATTTTTGTTCTCTTTGCCATTCTGTTGTCGATATTTGACTGCAAGAGTTCATTACTAGCATTTTACATGCCTTAATAATGTTTGAAAAAGTAAAATTAATTCTAATATTTTGTTATTTTAAACAACTGTATACTCTAAAAAGGCAGAACTTGGAAAGTGTAACAATCCTTCAAGGATTAGGGAAAGTAGAAAACAGTTGATGGACAGTAAAAGATAGGTTTAAGGGTTTGAAATATCCACAAAGACAGAACTAGATACACAGCAGGGAAAGAAAAAAAAAGAGAAGCAAAAAGTTAAGAAAAATGGTTGAAAACATATTTCTTAATATCTGACATGCTCAAAATAGGATCATAAAGAATAAATATGAAATCGAACATTGCTGAAACCAATCATGTTTTGTCGAAGGTTTTCATCTTGCACTCATCAAGAATTATACCAAAGTAAAGGGAAAAACAGCATTTTTACTATCATACTGTATGAGAAGAGAGTATTCATTGGTTAGCAAACAGATTGTTTAGTACAGACACTACCACTGAGAACATACCAGATAATGATGGTTGATGGTTAACTGCTAAGCTGTACCTTTCAGTTGATCAGGCAAGTAGTGGTCTTTGTGAAACCTCTATTTTCAAAAAATATAAACAGTTGAAAATCATTATTATTGACTTATGATACCATTCTTTCCTTCTACATTTTGAAATATTTTTGTCTCAACAGTGAGTCCAGATGATGGTATGTAAAATGGTGATATAAAAAGTCCCGAAAATATTGAAAATCTGAGTTAAAAACAGAAAAAGTGTTGAAATGCACAGTAGGTCAGGTAGCATCTGGTAAGTTAACATTTTGAGTCTGATTGCTGTGTGCATTTCCAACATTTAATTATTTATTTTATATCTGGTAGTATTTTATAACATTCTTACCAATGTGAATGAACTGAGAAGTCATTGATTGACTTTAATCACATTTGATAACATAATAGTTAGGTAAATGTTTGAACAGTAGAAGCTGAAAGAAATTATGAATTAAATTTAAATGATCAGAAAATAAAATATGCTGGATCATGTTCCTTAAAAGTCTATTTAGAAGGCCATTTTGTTTACAGTAATAGAGTGTAGATTTAAAAATTCATGGAACTTTGTCAAAACTTGTTGATGTCCTCAAATTGAAGTTATGGAAAATAGTGTTGAAGAATGCAAAAAGATCACAGATGATCATAGATAAACAAGTACATCAGGAAACAATTTACCTGATGCAGATTATGTTTTTGAGCTGTAACTGCAGTAACTGACCAGCCTTTGCAGCATGAATACCCACAGTGGGATGAAGCCATTCAGTGGGCACTAATTGTCCAATTAAGGATCTCAATTGGTATCAGAATGAGAACACCATCCATGTGAAGGTGATGGGGTTTCCACCTTCCATCCTGAGTAATTGCCCTCCACCTTCAAATCCACCTCAAGGGAGGGCAATAACTTTTACCCAGCAACTGTAAACTTGTCAGATAAAATGGCTAGTGTGTATACGATTGTATTCTACATTTCAGTGCATGTAAACCGTTGTTGTGACATAGTTATGGAATTTCCCATTATTTACCAGTTCAGATCAGTGTTATTGCTAATGTGATTAATTCCTCCAGAGGTACAGTGCAGTACAGATTCATAGAATGTCATCAAGGTTCCGGTGGTTAGATCATGAGTAAAAAGCAGAAAAACAAAGCTTATATTCCCCAGAATATAAAAAAAAGATTGTGATTTTTGGGTATGAAGTGTAGAATAATGTAGATAGAGAGAAACATTAACTGTTGATGTCGGCAGGCCATTCAGGAGAGAAGTTAGGAAAAACATCTTCATACAAGAGGTAGTAGAAATGTGGAACTCTTACCTCCCCACAAAAAGTAAAGGATGAATGATCAATTAATAATTTTAATTCTGAACCCAATATATTTTTCTAACCAAGGGTATTAAGGATGTGGAAGCAAGAGAGTTAAGTCATGAGGATACATATCAGCCACAAACCTCATTGTATGGCGCAATGGACTATGTCTGTTCCTATCTTCCTAGTTTAGTATAATTGATGATGCTCCTCTGCTCAGTGTTTAAACAAGGTTATTCAAGAAAATAATAAAGAAAGAAAAATTAATATACTAAGATAAACAACTCTCTTTGACTTTGATGATTTGAGCAACGTATAATTTGGACTTATCCACATATTTTTCTTTTTGTTGTCAACATGATATAAACACTTATGGAATCATAAAAGTCTTTAATGCAGTATAATAGGTCATCACTTATTCAAAACATTCTTTGCTAATAGCATTAGTAACAAGAAAGTATGCCACCACTAACAAGTCTGAATAGGCACTTTTCAGTGATTATGTTGAAAAACCTTTTGGCTGGTCGCGGTTGACCTGTACTATACTCTTAAAACAGAATCTTAAAACAGCTCTTTGCCAAGCTTCACTTATGTATATGCAATTTAAACATAAACTAGACTCTAAATGCATGCACATTTGGCATCTACTTGGCATCTATAAATCTCTTGACTGTAATATTTGAGGCTTATGTTATTATTGTGCTGTTACCAATAAATTACAAACAAGAATAGTTTTCACTATTAAAGATCTACCATTGTATAGTTTTCAATTAGATATAAACTTCAAGTATGAATTTTCTAAGGGTTTGGGCTATATGCCACAATGAAAGATCTGTCTTGTTATTGCAGGTTTGTGATTTCTAGATGGTGGTAAGCAATATTTTCTTCCATCCCAGAAATAAGGCAATGGCATGGTTAAAAATATTCTTCAATTTTGCTAAATATAATAATGATCTACGTAGAGCATTGTGAAATTTTCATAAAGGTGTAAATTTTTTTTAACCAGCATTGGCAAAACTAAATTGAGTTTCCCACATTAACAGTTTTCTATCAAGATATAAATAGCTTGGAACATCACTGAATTGCTGAGAAAGTTTGAATTAAATTCAGGACTAATTTGGAACAGCAGGATCCCACAAGTTAAGATATGCAGTAGGAATTTTTTTTATTGCAAAGATCACTGGAGCTGGCTAAGGGTGAGGGGTATCTGATTTGAAAATTTCCATGTGGCTACCAACAAGTTTTATAGAACTGCTTTTTCTTTTTATAACTTGAAAAAGAACAATGTCCAGGTTTTTGCTAAATGTTTTCATTGATAACAATAGGCAACATTCTAATCAATAAGCTTTTACAGATTTGCAACTCATGAAAGTTGAAACGCAAGGCTAAAATAGTGTTGATCCATTCTAAATCAATAGCCGACTAATATTAATTCAGATCCCTCACACTTCCCAGCTCTGGAACATCCAAAGGTAAATTTCCTTAAAGGTATCATTACTATTCTTAACAAACAAAAATATTTGAAGATTTATATAGGGAGACACAAAAACAATTTATGACTATTAATCATAGCACTTTTTGTCAATTTGATTTCCTAAATGTGGTGTTAATGGAAAAGTTCTCTCTTTAACAGTAGTTTTTGTTGATTTATTAACCAGAGTACCTAAAGTTTACAGTGCAGTACATCATCATTTGAGTTGCTTCAGGCTTCAATAATGATATCCAACTATAATTGATATCTAAATTACAATTTTAATGCTTCTGCTTTTTCTAAATATATACATACAATGAAGAATGCATCAGCCGAAGCAAACAGCTATCATGAATTCCAGTGTTAAATGTTTTGTTTAGAAGCTGTGCTATCAAGAAATATAACTAGACAGCTCATCAGTGTGAACAATAATCGTAATTAGTTGATGCCAGATGTTATATTTTGTACTATTACTCTACATCTTAAGATTCATAAGTTACATTGCTACAGCAATTGTGGACAAAGTGTTACTGATGGCCACATTTTACATGTAGAGTGTTTCACTATCAATATTGATGGCTAGTGTATTTTGCTGAACAGCAAAAATGATTGAGTCTTTAGCGTTTTTAGTGCTTGTAATAAGCTTGAATGACATAACATTATTTAATACAACAATCATTTTTAGCTAGTGGTATATAAAGAACCATGAAACTACTGCCTTTACAATGTTACAGCTAAGTGATTCTCAGCCACAGTCATTACTCAATAAGCTAGCTGCATATTGTTACAGTGTAAGTATGTGCATAGTTAAAAGAAACACAATAGAACAAATACTGTTTGAAGAATTTTCTCTAATAGGTAATTTATGCAATTACTTTTGCATCTCTAGGAAGCAGATATACATATGACGGCAGAAATGGCAGGATAACTCAGGTGTCATTTTCACAGTGCAACTTTCTAGCTTGCTACTACATGAAGATTGAGATTAGCTCTTGGGGCCAGTCTTGACCTGATGGGACTTCACACAGTCAGGACATACTTTGAAGTAGAATTAAGTTTAATCGGTTCCTGAGGCAACTCAGTAGACCACAAGGAAAATTTGTAAATTAACTGATAGTAGAAAGCCAAATTCTTGCCCATTGGCTACTAATATTATAATTTACATGTCATTAGGAAGTGATTATGTGGCACAAGTGTGACTGCCAGCAGTATAATTAAAGTCTCTTGTTGTAATGTCAAGGGACCATGTATGCACAGTATTTTTACCTTTTTAATGTTAAAATCTTGACCCATAGGTCATCAAACTGATACAAAATATGCAATAATGCACTTTGAAATTGGAGCTATGATTTAACACTGTTGTGTTTATAAATAGCAGTTGGATTTTATAATTCAATCTCAAATGTGATTGAATGAGATGTTTACATATGATTCATTACAATTTAGAATAGTGTTATTGCAAAGAGTCTGCTGCATCTGACGTTTCAGGTTGGTATTATTCTGAAAGGTTTAGTTGAATCAGTAGGAAAACATATTTACAGGTTTATTCAAAATTGTGTTGACATAAGAAATACTGCTCATTCATCAAGTATGTCTTAACTCTGTACAACTGAATGGTAATAATGTAGACTTTAAATAAATAGAAAATCCGTAAAATTAATTTTGAATTATTGCTCTTCCATGTGCACAATTAGATTGATATGCTACTTAATACTGAAAAAAAGCTTATTGATTTGTATATAAATCCCTGTTAGAATACTAATCAATCCAAAATGCCAAATTTTAATTTATTGACCAAATCAAATTCAACTCTATGTGCACTGGCTACTAAAAAATACGCAACCTCTACCTTTTCACCTGTCGTTATTCTCTTGTCATTCACTATTTAAGTTTTGTCATAAATAAAACTTAAAACATACGTATGTGTTCTGTGTACATGCTTGATCTCCTACTCTGTTCCTTCTTTCAACCTTCTTCACTCTAGTCTGTCTGCTTTTAATGTGGTTTTCACTTTACATTCACCAATTTCCATTAATTTGCAAAGTTCATACGGCTACTTTTATGTTTTCATGGAAACCCTGTGGCAGAATTAGAACATTTGTTAGAAATTAAATAATTTTGGCCCTTACCCCCACTGTTCTGATTTATGTACGAAACAAGTAACATTTCCCACAGAATTAACTATTGCTGTAATATTCAAATATGATCAATCATATTATTGTCTATGTTCTATGTATGTTAAGGTGATATGAAATAATGTGGGCCTTTTCTGATACATCCTATGTACTTTAATTAATAGCAGCTTAATGGAACTTGAATTGTAAACTCAGAATTCTGACCACCAGCAAATGTGAAGTGATGAAATAACATCTACATATTCTATTAAGTCACCTTTTTGATAATTCAGAACTTGAAACATGACTTTCATCTTTCAAATAAGAAGTTAAACTAAAGCTTCATCTTAACTTTCAGTTGGATGTAAAATATTCCTTGGTACAACATGGTAAAGAGTTGTATATTTTTCCTGGTGTTCTACCTAATGATTATGCCATCTGAAACCTCTAAAACTAATTATTTGGTCACTTATGCTATTTGTCACTTGTGGGAGACTGCTGTGTTCAAAGTGGCTGGCACATTTTTTTATATTTCAACAATGACTACATTTCACAATGTCCTCAATTCAGCTGTTAGAGTCTCAGAATGTTTCACACCAAAGGTAACTGGAAAAGTTGGGAAATTTCAGTGTGCTGCAATTCATGATTATTACTATAACTAGCTGACTAATCTGATAGTGATTATGGACAGTGAGTATAAAATGGAGAATGATTGATTGCTGAATGCCTGTTGCTAAACTGCAATATGATCAAAGGGATTGAATGATACAATAATCTACAAACGTAGAAAGCCCAACGAGTGTTTTATTGGTTTAAGCACACTTCTCAGGTATTATACATTGTTTCATCTTTTTAACCCACTTCAATTTCTGTCATGAAATACTTACAGAGATATAATAGAGAGTTCTGTTGCTTATCAGGAATGTGTATTGAAATATTGCATACTTCCCAGTGCCTGATATTATTCTACTCATCTTAATGAATGGAAAATTTCAGACTGCAGGCCTCAATTTCCTATGTTCAGGGAACATCCAAGTGGAAAAATCTCCTCATTTTGCGAGACATAAGTGACAATAATGCTAAGTGGTGAGAAAGAAATATTTTGTTCTATGTGAAACCGTGTGCTGGATGATAAATTCACCAAGGCAAATTACCCAGCTGGGAGCTGTGGTTGAAAGCTGTGAATGTCAGTTGGCCTATGACGCTGCAGTGGTGAATTTCTCACTTCAACTCCCTGCAAACCTGACTCTCCACTCAGAGTGCTGTACTGGTGAGTTTACCTTTGTACTTTACAAAGCTATAATGACCCTATTTATTATTTGAATGCGACAGTGTCATGCAAGTAATAAAAAAAAGAAGGCAATGAAAAAAGCAAAGCTGAAGCAGCCGATTTAACAATCAGAGCCTTGGGTTACATCCTTGGGTTAAGCCGTAACCTTACTGGGGTGGATTTGATCAACATCCTGCTGGGGTGCAAGATCATTAAATATAAATCAAAGACCAATGTGCTATTTAGTTGATTAGAGTCTGTGTTTATTTGTGAGGGGTTTAAAAGCAAGCTCAGATCCAACTGTAAAGATTGTTTCCTATCAGATTACAATTCCTGTTACTGTAATCTAGATCACTAAAGTTTGCAAACATTCTTATATCTGTACCATTCAGTTTATGAAACTGGCCTGAAATGTCTTTTCTACATCTGTGAGGTGAAGGATGCTAATTAACATAAAGTTTGGGAAGTAGTGGAGAATTAGAAGCCCAAGAAGGAGCTCATTGGCAGAATGAGACATTGCAATATTTCATGAGTGATTGTTATGCTTTAGTTTTCATAATTACATTTGGAATCAAAAAAAGGTGACAGATAATGATAGGGATAATGAAGACATAGTGTCGGAATGGAGAAGGGAGAATATCCAGAGGAAAATTCAGTAAAGCTAATTTTGGTTTGACTTGCTACGTAAATCACAAAATGGAGGTCCCATCAACCTTTGCAAGTATTGTTAATTTTTTTTATTGCTTTCTTACATTTGGGTGGCTTGAGGAAAGAAAAGACAAAAAATGAAAAGATGAAGTGAAAAGTTTATGAAAAATGAAATGAAAATATGGTGAGGGATTAACAGCAATGGAGATATGAATGGAGGAGTGCAAATGGTAAAGAGAGGTTGTGTAAATCTGTGGATCAGAAGGAAACACACATGGTTGGAGAGACAGATTTTGGAGTAGATCAAAATGGGGAAATAGTTTGTATTTTATGATTAGACGAGGTATAGCAACATACAACAGTGATAAAAGTTATGGGACAGACCCAAGGCCATGGACAGTTGCTTACATCTTCTTAGTAAATTCCATTTTAACCACTGATATTGAATTTTTGATAATACAAATTCTGAAAGTTTGCATTTTGTGAGAGGAACGGGTTATAGGAGATATGACATTAGACTATGTATTAGCACAATAAGAAGTATCAGGAAAACAACTGCAATGTTTTTTAAAATCTATATTGTGCAAGGACACAGAAGGATGTTACAAGTTTTTCAGACAATTGCAGGACTTCAGTGAGTATTAATTATTGGAAACACAGTCAGGAATAGATAAATTTAAATGACTAAGAAAGCAGTAACGCAGTTTTTGCAAAATGATGGAATTTATTTGAACTATGAAGTCATGTTAATCACCTTAGGTTTGCTTACTACCTTAAAGATACTGATAGATTCAAGCTTTTGTTATTAAAGTCCTTGAGTTGTTCAAAACTACATTTTTAAAAAAATAAAGAGCTGTGATATAAGTGTAGTAAGTATCAAATGTTTATTGATCAATAACCAGAATTTATTTTGTTATGCTTTAATGTTTGAATATTATAATTAATTTAAGTTTGAAAATATTAGTCAAAGGCAAAAAAAGCAAATATATGATATAGCGTTGCATGATTGATGCTAGACTATTAATATGATATCATTTTGTATCAGGATGTGAACTGTTGCTTATTTGGTAGCATTCTTGCCTGAGTCATAGGGTTGTAGGTTAAAATCTCACTCCTGGATTTGAACATAAAAGTCAAGGCTTACGCTCCAGTGCAATACTGAGGGAATTGTGCACTGTTGAAAGTACTGCTTTCAGATTAGATACTAGACTGAGGTTCTGTCTGTAATCACAAGTAGGCATATGGATAGAGGAAGAATGTATGTGTTTTCCATGGTGGCTTGGTCAATACTCTAATAGGAGTAGAAGGGTAAATGCAGCAAGGATGTTCCTATGACTGGGGAGTCCAGGACCAGGGGTCACAGTCCAGCGATACATAGTAGGCCATTTTGGACTGAGATAAGGAGAATTTTTTTCACCCAGAGAGTAGTGAACCTGTAGAATTTTCTGCCTTAGTAAGTGGTTAAGGCCAAAACATTGAATGTTTTCAGAAGGAATTAGTTATTGTTTTTAGCGCTAAAGGGTCAAAGAACAGGGGGAGAAAGTAGGAACAGGGAATGCAGTTGGATGACCATATTCAATTGTGGAGCAGGCTCAAAAGGTTCAATGGCTGACCCATGCCTCTTATTTTCTATGTTTATTTACTTTTTCCTCAATCAACTCCACAAATTTAGATTGCTGGTCAATAACAGATTACCATTTGTAGGCACTTGCTTTTCTTGGAACTGTGCACAATGACTGCCGAGTTTCCAGCATTACAACAGTGTCAATGTTTCAAACGTACTTCATGGTTTGGAATGCACTATGTTCATAAAAGGTGCTATATAAATGTGAGATATTATTCTGTTTAATTTAAAAACTGTCTATTCTCAACAAAGTGGAATTAAGTTCAAACATTTTTGTAAGACTAAGCAGTGTGCTCAGCTGAGAACACTGCAGTTTCACAAAACATGTGATTTCTTTCAATTTTTCATGAAGGGCCATTATTAATTATAGCAATGAAATTAAACAGAGGAATATTAGAAATCACTAATTATAAAAATACTCTCCTTCATAGTACTTGTTCAAGAGTCCAAGTAGAAAAAAAATAGAACAGTTTTCTGGGTTCATCATGGATTATAACATACATTTGACTTACTTGTGTTTCTAACTGCACTGCTCCCCTTCAAAAATCTACAATTTTTGTACCTGTCACATGTATATGGTTATGTGTTACCGTTATCATTCTTGCCCTTTCTTCTATAATATTTCTTCAGTGTTTGTTGCAGGACTGTGAAAAAATAATGCTTAAACAAACATTGCAAGTTTCGTAAAATAAATTACCAGGCAGTTTTAGAGGCAGTCCATTTCTGGAAATAAAATCATAGTAGGCGTTGCTGATACTTTTCAAATGAAGAATACAGAATAGGCATCTTCAGTCTAATGGCCCAGAATGATTCGGTATGCATTTTTCAACATATTAAATTGCAGGTGATGTGTTTAACTTAGTCATTAAGTTTCTAGGTTCAATTGATATTCACAACTTTGTAGTTTTGCTGGAGCTCCACTAATTCATCCACAGAAGCAGGAAAGTCTTTTATCCTGTTTGAGAAATAGAGGCAGAAACATTTTGATGTAAACAAGCATATTACGTATGCTAGAATTAAGAGTTCATTGTGGATTGATTCTATATAACCATATCCCACTCTTGGAATTGTCCCCAACTGTGTTACTCAAGAATTTAGGGGTTGTGCTAAAATTAAATGCTCCACTGTAATGCTAATGGATGCTGTTGGAGAGGCCACTGTTTGGATGAAGTAGTAAACTGATGAGCCATCTGTCCTGAAACAGTTTGCTGGCACTTTTAAAAAATAAAGCAGGAAAGTTCTTCCAAATGACCTGGTGAAAACTTATCTCTCAACTATCTCTCTACAAAAAGAGATTATCTGGACATTATCATATTGTCATTTTATGGACTTTGCATTGTGCAAGTTCCTTGCATGAGGAATAAATATTGATATAGACTCAGGCTGTTTCTGAAATGTAAAAAGGGTTGCCCTGTTTCCTACATTACAGCTGTGAGTGTGCTTCCAAAGTACTTTATTGGCTGTAGAATGCATTGGGACATCATTAGACCTTGAAAAGAATATAAATGCAAGGCTTCCTTTATCCATTGAATCTTCAAAACATAACACCTATACCTATTAGTTAGGTTTCACAATTTGACTATGGAAGTGATAACCTTATTTCTAATGCACTACAGTTCTCAATGGCAGTTTAGATGTTTTTATCACAGAGTACATGTTTTTAACATGTTTTAATTTTAAAACCAACATATATTGTTTTGGCATTTTCTGATATTACCATATTTATGTACATCATAATTGTTAATTATGTAATGAATAGACAATTATGAGTAATCTCTAGCTATAGATATTCACTATAACTATTACTTCCAGGAAAATAGAGTAGAATTGTCTTGATTAATTCTGTATGTTGCATTGTAAAGCTTTAACTTCACTAACCATAATTCATCCAAGTTACACTCTGACAGTTTATACAATCCATCTGAATATATTGCAACAGATATTTCTATCTTGCAATCATTTGTACACCAATTATTACTGAAATAACATGTTCAGTTTTCAATAGAGGGTGATTAAAATAAACCAAACTATTTGGTCTAAGTTACAATAGAAATGGATGGAGCATCAGGGAAGCAACTGGAGCATGCATTTGTGCAAAATATTGTTTGCATCTGTTGGCACTTTAATTGCCCATTAAATAGCATGTGTATGAAAGTAATTATTATAAATTTAACATCATGATCCTTCTTTAACAACATTTCAGTTTCCAAGAGAAAAGAAAACCCTAAAATTTGAACTTAAAATATGTTGATCTGTAATAAATTAATTTTAAAAGAATTTCAGTAAGTTATGTTTATTAAACAAGTATTTTGTGATGGACCAGTTATAAACATTGTAGTAACTCCTGAACAAATCTTCTATGGAACCTTACCACAGTGTTCCTTAAAACAAAAACTAATATTATAGTGCCTTGTGCTACCAAATATGTATAACATTTTATAGATATTGTACTGTAATATTTAGAACTCATGCCAAAGAGAGGGTTCTACAAGAGCTATAGCTTCATTTAGTCAAGAGATGTAAAATACTGAAAGTGAAGCTATTAATTTTATGAAAGGAGGGAATGGCAGAAACTGATTTGAAGTTACCCTGTGGTTAAATTTTCTCAGAAGATTGATTTTGACATCCAAGTTCAGCCCACTTTTTACATAAGACAAGGTATGATGAGTTGAACTGGAAATTTGTACATTAACTGAGTTAACTAAGTAGGAATTGAACTTACAAGGTACTGTAAGTAGTTCAAAGGTAATGATACCTTGAAAATGTTTAGTGCTTCCCCAAAAGGTAGATGATAGGAATAGAGATAGAGAAAACAGTTGCCTGTACATAAACAATATTCATGGACCATGTATGGTTGCAGGTCAGTAAGAATGTCGGTCAGTTTGCCTTAACTATACACAAATCAAATGTCAGAAGACTGGCCTTTGCTTTTATTGCCATGCTATACCTCACATCACACTTCCTTATTAGAGCCTATTAGAGCCAAGCTATGGTGTGCTAAAATAATCTTTTGTGAGCTGAGCTGGGACTATCAAAACCGGTATACCCATCATGACATATTTGGATCTGGGATTCCTCAAAGGTGAAGGATGGTAAATGGAAATAAAGCTTCAACATTATCTTCAAATAAGACAATCGTATTGGATGGTGCCTTTTATATTCAATTGTATTTTTACATTATGTAATATGTAGATAAAACAGTTGAGTATAAAATTATTAGTTTTGCCTTTTTTTGTAATTGGTTATAGAACTACTGCCCAATATAAGGCTAAATTGCACAAAACAGCTGAACTATCAGCTGGAGAAGGTTTTAAGTTTGCAGGAATTAAAACTTGAGAGGAAGCCTATTTTACAATATCCCTGGCAAAACACCTCACAAATGTGTATTGAAATTAATGTTCATTAAGCTGGTGAAGCAATTACTTTTGCTTGATGGCATGAATGAGCAAAGCTTAGTATTCAGATCTAAATGCACAGGAGGTTTTATGCCAATTTGTGGAATTGCACTCATTGAATTGTTGAATTCATGATGAAAGGCATGGAAAAGGGGAATATAATCATAAATTGCCAAAAACACGAAACATTTGCCAGACATATATTTACAAGGCTTTGTATGACATAATGTAATTATTTTAATGCTGAATTGATTAAATAGATTGGATGTATTCCAGTAATAAAATGGCTTGTATGAATGGACTGTGTAGCCAATGGGCTAAATGGTCATTTTTCATTATACGCTTTCTTATGTTACGATGATGTAGGATGATCCATTTGGTACAATACCTTCCTGTAGTTCACTCATTTTTGAATGTTCAACTGTTTAAAATGTAATTTTTATCAAGGCAAACTCTATGCTAGAAACTAGTTTCATAAGCAAAATAAGGCAGATTTATTGGGCTGCATGTCATATAAAAACAATTTGCATGCTTAGTGCTCACACAACCATATCTAATGGCATTGCCTGGAGGAGTTGTACTCTGAGGTATTAAATAGTGAATTTAATACAATATGTTGCTTCTCACAAACAATCTGTTACAAATTGATTCTATGCTATACCAAGCAAAGAATCATTACAATCCTGTTTTGTTCTTTTCCCTAATTCTTGGGATGTAAATTGAAGCAGTTGCGTTTCACTTTGACAAAGTAAATGATCTATGATAGCAATCCCCTTGCCATGTCTGCATCACATCAATGTCTTAAGGAAGTTAACTCGATAATTCCTAAAATATTAAATTTGGATAAATTCATAAAAACTGATATGCAAATCTCCTAAGTTAAGGTATTTGATGCATGAGAAATATTTCAAATGCATATAGATCTATATATAATTTCTTTGAAATGGGACCTGTTTATGCTTTATTGTTGCATTATTTGCTGTTTGAAATGCTCAATCTGTCTGTGACAACATTAAAGATGCTTTATCTTCAATTTATTTAGTTATTTATAACAATGGGTTTTTGCTATATGCAGTCTTACAATTTGTATTCCAACACCAGTTCTGTCTTTATTAAAAAAATCTTATTTTTTAAACTATTTTCCACCTGCTTTCCAAATCACAATGTTCAATGGATTTGCAACACACAATGCCCAATAGCTGATATTTAACTTGTGGAAACTTGATTGAAGTAATGAAATTTATCCAAAAGCTCCCTGAATAGCATTGGCTGCTAAAAGTCCTTTTCACATTTGTCTTCCTGTAAAGAGTCACGAATGAACATAAATTAATAGTATCCATTTGAAGTGGCAACAAAATCAGCATAATATGTGTCAATGCATTAAATAAAGACGAAGCAATGAATTAAAAGATCTGTATTCAAGGCACAACAGCCATAGTAAAACTAGAATGGTTTCAACTAATGCAAAATTTCCAGTCTGTAATATCTCACTATTATAGGCTATGCTAGATCATGACAGATAGCCTAGACCTTTAATTGTGTGAGAAATGAACGAAAATACTCCAGCAACACAAATAGGAGGCATAGATACAGATACACATTTGCAATTCATCTGTGTGTAATAATCATTAAGCTTTGCAAGTTTATGAAAATATTTCTGAGTTGTTTGTAGAATTTGGCAATACATTCAGTGTTGCACATCATGTATAATTAGGTAGGATTTGGAAATATTTTTGCTGGTTTCCAGCATTGAACCTCCGAGCACTATTTGAATATTCCATATTCATAGATCATAGAATCACTACAGTGTGGAAACAGGCCATTTGGCCCATCAATTCCTCACTGACCCTCTGAAGAGTAACCCATCCAGACCCATTCCCCTATCCTATTATTCTACATTTACCTCTGCCTAATGCACCTAACCTACATATCCCTGAACACTATGGACAATTTAGCATGGCCAAATCATCTAACCTGCACATCTTTGTATTGTGGGAGGAAACCAGAGCAAACCCATGCAGACATGTGAAGAATGTGCAAACTCCATACAGTCACCCGAAGTTGGATTTGAGCTTAGGTCCATCTTACTGTGAGGCAGCAGTGCTAACCACTGAGCCACCATGCACCACCCCCCCCCCCCCCCCCACCACCATCTGCACTGAAGCTTGACAAAGCCTTGGAATTAATAATTGATAATTAATATAACACAAAATTAATTTAACAGTAACCCAACAAATATGCATGACCAAAGTACCAATTTTCCTCATTCCATTTTATCACACTAAGAGCAGATGGACAAAAATGTTGAAGGAAACATCTTTAAATATATGTGAATCGATTACTGTGTAATAAATCCAACAATGCTTGCTAAATTTAGGTTAAGCATTACAGTAAATTATTGGAAGGTTCGTATTGAATTCAACAAAAATCATTCTTAAAATTATGTGGAAAAGGAAGAAACGTGGAGTTGAGGGTTATCAGATGGACCATGATCTCATTGAATGGTAATGCTGACCTGATGGGCTGAATAGCCTACTTCTGCACTCATGGTCTTAAAACGACTGAATCAGACAAAACAACAACTGAAGGCCTTGTTTCCAACAGGTATTCTTGCCATGAATGACAGATTGTTAAGTGCATATTTAAGTAGAAAACTACAAACGTAGTTAGCTTAACATCTGTCATAGCAAGAGTGTGAGAAATTCTTATCAAAGATGTTATCACAAGACACTTAGAAAAATTCAACAAAAAACAGATAGCATCAACATGGCTTGTGAAAGGAAAATCACATTTAACCAATTTATTGAAGATCTTTGAAGATGTAATGTATGCTATGAATAAAAGGAAATGTACTGAATTTAGACTCCCAGAGGTATTTGATAAGCTTGTCACATCAAATATTATTGTGGAAACTAAATACTCCAGAGTATTTAGGGTAACATATTGGTATGATAGAAGTTTGGCTAACTAGCAGGCAATATGATGTAGAGTTGCCAGCATTGGACTAGGATGGACAAAGGTAAAAAGATACGACACCAGGTTTAGTCCAACAGGTTTACTTGGAAGTACAAGCTTTCGGAGCGCTGCTCCTTCATCAGGTAGCTAGTGAAATTCTGTGAAGTTAACATTGAGTTGAAATCCTGACATCTCCCTTTTCTGGATCTCTGCTTGCTGGATTTTTAAAAACAATCGTTCATTGGGTGTATGTGTGGTTGGTGAGTCTGACATTTATTCCATATCTCGAAAAGGCTTTGACAGGTGGTGGGGAGTTGCTACTTTGAACCACTGCAGTCCATCTTCTGTAGGTACACACACAGCACTGTTATGGAGGAAGTTCCAGGATTTTGACTTATGATACTGAAAGATTAGTGACATTGTTCCAAGTCAACATGGTGCATTGCTTGGATGTGCAGGTGGTGATGTTCCTATTTGGCTAGTATACTTGCCCTTCTAAGTGGTAGAAGTTATAGGTTTGAAAGGTGGAGTCAAAAGCACATTGGAAAATTAAAGACAATCTATTGCATACATGATTAAAATAATTAGAAAATCATTTAAGATTTCTTTCGATCTGCATTTCTGAATTTTGTTTGCAACATGGGGATCAATTTTGGGACCCATCAATAACTAGGCAGTAACAGTGTAGGAAGAGCTTGTCCAGCAAAAGGGAAAGCTTTGCTCAGTTATGTTTAGGAGCTCCAGTCATGGTCATTGAGAGCCTGCTGTTCAAACCACTTCCCTAAGAGAGTGTGATCACTGCTTGACGGGTGATTGCCTTGTTGTCAAGGATTTCACCAGACCAGTACAGCACTTAACCTTCAGCTAGATCTCTCTAATGCCAGCCTTCAACATGGCATGGGAATAGGCGCTACCTTCCACTCTGTTAAGGATCCAGACCTAAAGCAGCAGCAGCAGCAGACACACCAACAGCATCACCAGATGCCTTCTCCTTTGCATGATGTTTCTCCACAGGGAGGAACACTGAGCTACAGTTGGTAGGAGGTGAGATCCCTGACACAGGGAGTCTGTCAGCAGAGGATCAGCTTTCTCAGCATATCTGAAAAGCAGTGCTCTGGAAGGTTCAGACTTTCACAACAGATCACTGTTGACATTTGCGACCTCCTGGAGCAGAATCTCTTAAAACAGTGGAACAGGTAAATGAGGATTTTGAATGGCTTGTCACCATGGGGCCAAGTAACCTCTACTTCACGTAATCTTCCTGGGATGATTGAATTTGGAGGGTCTCTTCCCCTCACCAAGTTGTGAGTTTTTCTTTCTGATAAGAAAGAAAGCAGAGAGGTGAAAGTGCTTGTTAGGGATTCTAAGGTAGGATGGAAGGACAATATTTAAGGAGGGTGATTGTGTTAGCATGGCTACAAGAGGAGTACAACAGATTGACTGAGACTGTGACTGTGACTGTGAGTGTTAGCTCCTAACACCAAACTGACCTGAAAATGTTCCCACGATTCCAACAGGGTCTAATTGCATAAGTGTCTGTCACAGAGTCACAAAAAAATGAGGGACTGGCTAGACATGTGTTAAGTGACTATATGTTTGTCTGTGTGCTACCATACAAGTTGCTGTGGGCAGGCAGGCAAAACAATGCAGATGCTGGAAATCTGAAATAACAACAGAAGATGCTAGAAATACTCAGCAAGTCAAGCAACATCAGAGAAACAAAACACTTTTGGGAACTGGAGCCTTTCAAGTCAGTTCCACCATTCAATGAGGTCATGGATAGCAACCTCACTCTATCTTTCTGTCTTTGCTACACATTCTGTTAGCTAACAAATAATATTAATCTCAGATTTAAATTAACAATGGACTAACATCAATTGTTGTTGATGAACGAGAATTCTAAACTTGTACCATCCTTTGTGTGCAGAAGTGTTTCTTAATTTCCTTGCCTAAAATTTTGATTTTATTTTTTATTTATGACCCTGAGCTGACGCTCTTCAACTAGTAGAAATAACTTCTGCCTATCAGCCACTCCATCAAGTTGCTTTGCTATATTCTGGACATCTAGAAATACATTTCAGCATTGTTTTTGTCTCTGTTTGAGATGTTTTAATGATCTATTTTATCAGTACTGCCAAGTTTTTTCACTTTCACTTTTTCCAGCATTTCAGTATTTAGAAAGTAAATGTCCTATCATTTTAAATTCATACATTCTCACATTTGCATGCATTAAATACATTTGCGCCAGTACAAACAAATCACTTAGTCAATCAATACCTTTTGGTAATTTTGTGCGCCAAACAAATCACTTAGTCAATCAATACCTTTTGGTAATTTTCACTGCTCATATATGACCTCTCCCCTCCTCTCCCAAACCCCCACATTCGGAAATCAGAACAGAGATTGGGTGACCACCTTAGAATACCTGCATTCAGTGTGCGAGTGTGATGCTGAGCTTAATTCTCCACACCCCACTTCCACTCTGATGAGTCTGTCCTTGCTTCCTAAACCATCCTAAGGAAGATCGGTGCAAAATGGAGGAATAGCACCAACTCTTTCAGTCAAGACTGAAAATTGAATTCACCAATTTTGAGTCATAACAACTATCCCTATTTAACTTTGTTGGTAACTTCTGGTAATGATTGCGATCCCGCCTAGATTCATATCTAGTTTTCTTAATTGTAGTATAAAATCATCTTTCTTGCATCATCATCTCTTTTATCATTTAATCTGTCTTGTCTTCCACCCTATTATAGGTATTCCATCTTATCTTCCTACCTATGTGTTAGCCTAAAGCGTGTTACATTCCTCACTGATTCATGATCCTGAAACTTTGGACAGAATCTTCCAGACTGAGTCTGTGCTGGAAAGTCAGGGCTATGTTTGGGCTGGATGCCAATTTACTAATGAGTGGGTATAGCAGTGCTTCTTCAATTCAGCTCAGCATGAATATCCCACATATGAGTTGCCCAACTAATTAAAGAACATGGGTGCAATGATGCACCTATTCCATTAAAGGAAGGATATCTAATTAAAGTTACCATTATGGGATGGTAGAATTCACGAGCACTTGGATTTTTGAAACTGCAGTAGTGAAGAGGAGCCGTGGGACTGCTGCCTTACCTGTCCTCCACAACACCATTCTGTGGAGCTATCTTAGTTGTTCTCATGTCATGTTGAAAACTGGGTAAATGAAAGCTGAAGGTAAATGAATCAATGGACAGGCAAAGACATCACTCTCTTACGGAAATCCTTTAAAAAGCAGCCTCTCAACAAACTTGTTTGGGGCTCTGTATTGTAACTGACTGAAGCCTTCTCAACCGGTCAGTTACACCGAGTCTAATCTCATCTAGCACTTGACAAGTGAATTTATGGAGGCATAGACTCCTCATGGAGGTTTCATGCTATTAGGAAATATACATTGTTGAAAAGGCTTTTAAATATATTTCAGTCACTTGAAGTGTTTTTCAGTCAGCCCCATGAGGGTTCCTGCAGGACTTGGATCTCATCCTGGGAAAAGATGGAAGAGGGCCATGTTGTGTCATGATCCCAAGATAATTTCTGAAGACTGTTGGGGCTTGCATACACCTGTATCCATCTAAGAAAATTCAACCCAAAATTTGCTTTGGTTAGTCTTTTAACAGACAGCATGGAAATTAATATTCAAATATAGCATTTATTCTTGATCACTATAAAATAATTATCACATTACTGGCAAACTCACAAATAGCAGATTTTCCACCCCACAGTGTTAGTCAATCGATGCATGAATAGAACTGTTGAATGTTATGAAACAGGTTACTTCAAACTGAAAAGACTCATTCTCAATCTAGTACTAGTTATGCCGAATGTGTTTTGCCTTTATCACATAGTTTAAAGTTAAGGTGAACAACCTCACACCTGATAATACTTCTCAACCTATCGCCAGTGGATGCAACACTGATTGCCATTGTGTTGTCATCTGCTGTTTGAATAGATCACAGAATGAATGCCTGCAGGGATTTATTGATTCATATACACTAAATAAATGATGAGTGGGATAATGACTCCAATTCCATTAGGAACAGCAGATTATCGGCATTGCACTCACACTGATTTATACATTGTAGTGCTTTGTGTGACTTGAGGACAAGTGATAGTCCAGTATTGGTGGACAGGGAATATTTCTTAGCTGATGAAATTTGATAAGCCCTGATAATGCATCATATGTACATTACACTACGATACGAGCACAATAATCCACAAGGTATCAATGTGCCTTCTGGTTGATTTCAAGATGATGGTGGCACTGGGTTGGAGGGCTGGTGGTTGGTGCAAAATAAAGTTAATTAAAGTAGATTCTCTCTTGTGTTTGTCTTTGCTATCTAAAAATGGGAAAGCATCAGTTTGAAAGCTCTCAGAGCACTGCAAAGATGGTCTGGGGTAGGGTGGAGAGGTGACTTTTGATGCTTGGGGAATAGAATCTAATCAATATAACCAGACTTCAAATAGAAGTCATTTCTGGAAAGTTAATTTGATTAAAGATAAATGAGTACACTGCACTTTTATGGATCAAAGCATACATTAAATCTGAAAATAAAGTCACTGCAACTTAGCTTTGTACTTTGCAAATACTGATATGTGTGTCAAACATTTCAGTTTGAGAGACCCTACCTGACATGTAGGGTTTAAATTTCCTGTCCCTGTGATGACAGATATGAAGGTGGGAATTGCTAGTAAGCAGGGAGGTTTCACATTCCATTCCTGTCACCCGGGATTTATTCCAAAAAATGGATGGAAACCCAATTTGGCTGCTTGCACCATGGAGGTGGTCAACCAATTAACATATGAACACATAAATAAGAGCTAAAGTAAACCATTCAACCCTTGAGTCTGTTCAGGCTTTCAATATGATCATCTATTTGTGTTTCAAATTCTGTACTGTCATCTATCTCCAATAACTTTGATTCCCTTGACCAACAGGAATCAATCTCCCTTGGCCTTAAAAATATTAATGGCCCCACCCCTGACGCAGAGAGTTCCAATGTTACACAATCCTCTGAGAGAAAACAAAAGGTCTTCATCTCTGTCTGAAAGGCCACCCTTAATTTTAAAAGTTTCCCGAGAGGAAGAGGAAGAGGAAACATCCTTTCCATTTCCCATCTTGTCAAAACCATTCAGGATCCTATACTCTTCAACCAGGTCATCCCTCACGCTTCTGAACTCCAGTGGAAACAAACCCAGTCTGTCCAACCTGTCCCTAAATGACACCCCCAACATTCTAGGTATCAATCTCATAAAGCTCCTTGAATTAATTTAGCCTTTCCTTAATAAGGAGCTGAATACTGCATTGAATATTCAAGATGTCAGCACTAAAGTTTGGTATAACTGAAGGAAACAATTTTTACTTTCATGTTCAATTCCTTTGCAATAAATATTAGCATCTGCATTAGCCTTCTTAATTACACCTGTGCCTGCAAACTAACTTTGTGGTTGATATACCAGAGCAAACAATGCAGTGGAGAGGTTTCCCTTCATTGCAAGGGACCTATAACTTCACCCTTAATAATATTAGGGTACCTCCATGTTGAGGTGTTTTTACCGTCCCTGACCTGTGTCAGGAGCACTGTTTAACCATTCTGCATAAGACGTCCTATCCATTCCAGCTATTAGCATGGTAAATCTTCTTTGAATTGTTTCCAATGCATTTACATTCTTCCTTATAAAGCAGATCAATACTATAACACAGCACTTGGTTGTGATCTCACGTGTTATTAATTCATAGATTTAGAGCCATAGAGTCAGACAGTCGTAGAGATGTACAGTATGGAAACAGACCTTTTAGTCCAACTGGTCCATGCCGATCATTTATCCTAAATGAATCTAGCCCCATTTGCCAGCATTTGGCTCATATCCCTCCAAACCCTTCTTATTTATATACCCATCCAGATGCCTTTTAAATATTATAATTGTACCATTCTTCATCACTTCCACTGACAGTTCACTCCAAACACACAATACCTTCTGCATGAAAAGATCACGTCTTAAATCCCTTTTAAATCTTTCCCTTCTTACCTTAAGCACTTTCCCTGGAGAAAAGACCTTGATTATTCACCCCATCCATGCCCCTCATGATTTTATAAACCTCTATGAGGTAACCCCTCAGCCTCCAGTGCTCCAGAGAAAATAGCCGCAGCCTTTTCAGCTTCTCCCTTTAGCTAAAACCGTCCAACCCTGGCAACATTCTTGTAAATCCTTTCTGAACACTTTCAAGTTTAACAACATCTTTCCTATAGCAAGGTGATCAGAACTGGATACAATATTCCAACAGTGGCCTAACCAAACTCCTGTACAACTGCAACATGACCTCCCAACTCTTATACACAATGCACTGACCAGTAAAGACAAGTGTGCCAAATGCTTTCTTCACTACCCTGCTTCAGGCTCACTGCCTTTATTCCTGATGAAGGGCTTTTGCCCGAAACGTCGATTTCGCTGCTCGTTGGATGCTGCCTGAACTGCTGTGCTCTTCCAGCACCACTAATCCAGTATTTTGCCTTCTTCACTACCCTGTCTACCGGTGATTGCACTTTCAAGGAAATATGAACCTGCACTTCAAGGTCTCTTTGTTCAGTAACACTGTCCAGGACCCCACCATTAAGTGTAGAATTCCTGCCTTGACTTGCCCTACCAAAATGTAGCTGATGAATAACACTGAACAATACAGCGATAGTGTTGGAAATTGCTATTGAGGTAATTGATCAACCATGATCTAATTGAATGGTGGAGCAGGTTCATTAGGCTAAATTATGAATGCCTATTCTGGTTTTCTTACCTTTTTATGTTGCAATCAAAGCCTATGTGGGATTAAATATTTATTGACCAAATCATTATTGTCTAAAACTTCAGGTTTCCAGATTGTTGGAGACTGGTCCTGTGAAGGAAGATAAGCAGCAGGATCCTGTCGAAGACCCTTCAAACATAAGCACATGGAACAAGATTAGACCATTTGGCCCCTGAGTATTCTAAACCAATCATTAATATTACAACTGATCTGACAATAACCTCAGATCAGATTCCCACCGAACCCTCAATACATTTCACTACCTGGCTACCCATCATTGCCTTAAAAATATCCAATGACTCTGCTTCCAACAACTTTTCAACAACAGAGTTCCAAGGTCATTCTTTCTGAGAGAGAGAGAAAAAAAAATCACTTCATCTCTGTTTTAAAGAGTCATTCCTTAGTTTTAACCAGTGGCTCCTAGTTTTAGATTCTCCCAAAAGAAGAGATGTCCTCTCCACATCTAATCTCTCAAGAGCTCTTAGGACCTTTCCTGTTTCAATCAAATCGCCTCTCACACTTCTAAACTCCAGTGGATACAATCCGAGACTGTTCAAAACTTCCTCATAAGATAATCTGCCCAGTCTAGCTATGGTCATGGTAAATCTTCTCTGAATTGCTCCTGACTCATTCACATCCTTCCTAATGTTCTACACAGCAATTTAGTTGTGATCCCACCTCTGCTCTGTATAACTGAAACATAAACTCCAAACTTTTACATTGAATTCCCCTCCCAACAAATGACAATAATTCATTAGTTTTCCCAATTACTTCCTGTTCCTGCATGCTAGCCTACATGATTAGATCACCTAGATATCTCTGTATGATTAGATTAGATTTGATTCCCTACAGTGTGGAAACAGGCCTTTCGGCCCAACAAGACCACACCGACCCTCTGAAGAGTAACCCACCCAGACCCATTTCCCTCTGACTAATGCACCTAACACTATGGACAATTTAGCACGGCCATTTCATCTGGCCTACACATCTTTGAATTGTAGGAGGAAACCCATGCAGACACAGGGAAAACATGCAAACTCCACACAGACAGTCACCCGAAGCCGGAATCAAACCTGGGTATCTGGCACTGTGAGGCATCAGTGCTAACCACTGAGCCACCATGCATCTTTGAGCTCTACAATCTTTCTCCCTTGAGTTTATTTTCATTCTTCCTGCCAAGATATGCAGTTAAAGATTTGCCCACATTATAGTCTGTTTGCTCGATCTTTGCCCTTTCACTTACCTACATATAATCCATTTGTAATACTCTCCTGTATTTTTCGCAACTTATTTTTCTATCTGTCTTTGTGTCATCAGCAAATTTAGCAACTGTACCTTCTGTTCTGTCATCCAAGTAATTTATATAAAGCGAAAAAAGTTGCGATTCAGCAAATTATTCCAACGATAAATACACATAACATTTTGCCAACCTGAAAAAGACCCAGTTAAATCAAGTTTCTGCTTCTTGTTAGCCCCAGCTTCTGATCTATCCAAATATGTTACACTTACATCATGAGTTTTTATTTTCCACCATTATATCTGTGGCACCTTATCAAATGCCTTATGGAAATGTTAGTACTGTGCATCCATTGGCTCCCTTAATTCAGAACTTTTTTCCTTCATCAATGATGCCCAGGAATCCATTGTTGGTTGTCAGAAAAAAAATCTGGTTCACTAATGCCCTTTGAAGAAGGAAACTGTCATCCTACTTGGTTTGACCTACATGTGATTCCAGACCCACAGTATTGTGGTCAATTCTTAACTGCCCTCTGGGCTATTATGGATGGACAATAAATGCTGGCCTAGCCAGTAACACCCTAATGAATATAGAACAGTCAACGCAGGCAAGTGGGACTAGTTCAGTTTGGCAAACTTAGTTGGCATGGATGAGTTGGACTGGAGGTTTTGGTTCTGTGCTGTATGACTGTATGATTATCCATTTTGAAATATTTGCCATGCTTTGGTATTGGTAACTGCCAACAAAAGGTGCAGTCCCAGAGTGATGCATCTTTGCAAATGGTGGGATGAGAGTAAAAACTACTATTTTAGAAATTATGCCATTTGTGCCTAAATAATACCTGCCTATGTTTAGTGTAGAAATGAAAGGTAGCTGTGTTTAAGGTGAATTTAAGAACCAACAAAAGGCAACCAAAGCAATAATAAAGAGTGAGAAAATAAACTTTGAAGGTAAACTTGTCAATAACATCAAGATGGACAACAAGAGTTTCTTTAAATATATAAAAAAGAAGAGAGAAGCCAATGTAAATGTCAGCCCATAGGTAACATATCTGGGGAAATAATAATAAAGAACCAGGAAATGGGAGAGGTGTTTGATAATACTTTGCATCAGTTTTCACAGCAGAAAATAGTAATAGAATTCCAAAATTACTAAATAAGCTCGGGGCAAAAGGAGGAGATGAAAGAAATACAATAAATATCACTAGAGAAAAGTGTCAGGGAGACTAACAGAGCTAAAGAACAATACCTCCCTTGTACCTGAAGGGATGCATTAAAAAAGCTAGCATTCAAGTTCAGCAGGTAAAAGGGAAGGCAATTAGAATGTGGGCCTTTATTTCAAAGGGAATGGAATATAAAAGAAGGGAAGTTTTGCTAAAACTCTGCAAGGTACTAGTCAGACTATAGCTGGAATACTGCGTCTGGTTTGGGTTCCTAACCTAAGGATAGATATTGGAGGTAGTCCAGAGAAAGGTAGCCCAATCATCTGATGAAGGAGCAATGCTCTGAAAGCTAGTGCTTCCAATTAAACCTGTTGGACTATAACCTGGTGTGTGATTTTTAACTTTGCAGTTCAGAGAAGGTTCACTAGACTGATCTTAGACGTGGAGGGACTGTCTTATGAGGAGCGTTTGAGTAGACTGAACATGTGCTCACTGAAATATAGAAGATTGAGAGGTGACCTTATTGAAACATACAAGATTCTTAGTGAACTTGACAGGTAGATTCAGGTTATTCCCTCTTGTGGGAGATTCTGGAACCAGACAACATAATCTCAAAAAGGTGTGCATATTTAAGATAGAGATGAGGAGGAATTTCTTCTTTCAGAGGGTAGTGAATCTATGGAATGTTTTATTGGAGAAGGCTGTTGAGGCTGGGTTGTTTTGTATATTCAAGACTGGTATAGACAGATTTCAAATCAGAGGGACTCAGGGGTTATGGGGAAAAGGCAGGAAAAGTGGAGTTGATGATTGTCAAGTAGAGGTGGAGCAGACTGATGAAGGGCTTTTGCCCGAAACGTCGATTTTGCTGCTCGTTGGATGCTGCCTGAACTGCTGTGCTCTTCCAGCACCACTAATCCAGAATTTGGTTTCCAGCATCTGCAGTTATTGTTTTTACCTCATCTGCTCCTACACCTTATGGTTTTATTGAGGTTAATTTTCACAAACTTTATTGGGTGATTACAGAAAACATTCTGTATGCTGCCTTTCAGTAGTGCAAGGGAACTCTTTCTCAGTCATCAGTTTCTATATATACTCTGGTATTACGCAGATCTACAGTCTTGAGTCCTCTGTCTCTAAGTTGTCTGACTGCTCGCACAGTGTGCAGTATTGGATAAGCAAAAATTTCTGCCAGCTGAATATTAGAAAGAAAAATTCCATTCACCTCAGCTGCTGCACACATTCTGTTCCCTCATCAATTATTCCATCCCTCTCCCCAGCATTTAAGGTGAAAGCAGAATGTTTAGAGTTTTAGTGTCATATTTTATCCCAAGATATGTTTCCTATCATGCATTCACACCATCACTAAATCTGCCTATTTGCATGTTTGCAATTGTCCAATTTCAGCCTTCTTTTAGGTTATCTGGTCCTGAAGCATCATCTATGTCTTTTGTGTCCTTGAGACTTGATTATCCCACCCACCAGAAACTTGGAGTCATTCAAAAACCAGATGCCCTCCTAATTCACACCATTTCCCACTCTCCCATTCCTACGTGTTTCACAAATTTACATTGGGCTCCAGTTCAGCAACTCCTCAATTTTAAAATTCTCATCATTGTTATTAAATCACTCCTTTGCCCTATCCTCTCATTTCCTGTTCAGCTGTCAAACTCTCCTGCCAATGCAGCTTAGTTGTCAATTCCCAATTTAAATCTCTCCGCCACTGATAGCCATTCCCTCAGTTGACTGGACTCCAAGTTCTCAAATTCTCTCCCTATATATTTCTTGTCTGTCTTAAGACTCCTTAAAACCATTGTAAAAGGTAATGGTTTGAAGAAGTTTATGTTCATGTTACATTGACACACAATCTGTGGATGGAGACAAGGAGTTCCACTCTGGCTTTTAGAGGGACCAATGTAAGTATACTAGTTCCCAAGGCTACAGTAATTATAGCTGACAAACTATAGTTGTACTTACTGCTGAAATGCAACAAATCTTCGTGTCGTCTAAGTAGAGTGCCTCTTCTGTTGATATTCAACAGTGGTGTCTCAGTTACAATGAATCAATAGATAGGCCAATGATAAAGCAAAGACAACTGAGGATTGGTGACTGCAAACTATGTTAGACAACCCTTATCCTACTGCACACTGTAGAGATGGCAAGTACCATATCTTCGAGGAGTGGTCATTTAGGAAAATACCACAAAATTTTTCCAATTTGACCGAAGTTTTGGTCTTCTAGTTCACTATCTCTGTATGTGGCTCAGTGCCAAATTTTGTTCCATGATCCACTTTAAGACATTTTATTTCACTCAAGTTATTCTAGAAATGTAACCTGTTTGCTCTACCACACAGACTTTACCATGTGGTTCACTATAGGAATTTGCAAATAACTTTGGCACAACAGGACTTAGAGGAGGAAACATTTCCAGAATTGCTGGATAAAGCTACACCAAAGGATTAAATTAAGAATGATAAATTATCCTTCCACCAGAATTTACCTCTCATGTTAAGCAGCTGATGCCTTGAAAATTTGTTCATTTCCAGAAATTTCTACTTCTCTTTTCAGATTACCAGCATTTGTATTTGCAACATTTTGAAATATTTCATTGTATTTCCTATTGTAAACTCCTTTGTCGAAATGTTCAATCAGGCCTTAAAAATGCAAGATGACTGAGACTCACAATTACACTGTACCGAATAAGAATTTTATTTTCAGGATTGTGTTTTGCGGCTTATTTCCATGATCAAGTTTTTGACCATTTCCTCTTATATCACCCAGTGTCAAATGTTGCTGCATAATACTCTTATGAGGAGCCTTGTCATGTTTTGTTACATTAAAGTCTTGTAATAAGTTTTTGAATGGCTGCACAGTTGTGCATTGGTAGTAATTCACATAATCTCATGGAAGTTACACTGAACAAAGCCCCACAGACTAATCAGTGCATTAAAAGTAGCTTTGATTTAAAACCAGTGTGCTAAAAGCAAACTAATTTTGCAATGTTTAAAGGCACACACTTGCACGGAAAAGTATTTGGGAAAATGTTTGTGGATTAGCAGATACCATTTTTGGTTTCATCATATCACATGGAAGCAATAAAATGATGCATTGGAACCATATCACAGTTCTTTCATGATCGTTGGATCAAAATCTTGGAACTTCCTTCTTAACATTGCAGTAGATATACCCCTAACAATGGACAGCAGTAGTTCAATAAGGTGACTCATCATCACTATCCCAAGGGCAGGTAGTGATCAGCAATTAACACTGGCTTTGAGATGCAAGAGTGAATTAAAAAAAGCCATTTACCCATAATACTAATGCTGGTTCCTGGAAAGAGTTATTCATTCAAACTCATTCATCTGTTATTTTGTCACAGCTTCACTATTTCTGTTTCAAATAATTATCCACATCTATTTTAATGCTAGCATTGATTCTGCTTCCATCACTGTTTCTCAAACAGTGTTTCTTTCTCAACAGCAAGAAGAGGTTATGCATCAGCAAACATCTAATCTATTGGGACAACTTCTAAATTCAAGAATGATTGAAAAATTGTGATCAGAGCCTTGAGGTGGATTCGTTCTGATATATTAATATTCTAGGATATATAAGATAGTTACTTAATTGCTCTATTTGTTTCTGTTCCATATTTCCAGTTCCATCACTGCACTCCTCTGGCAAAAGTTTAACTTCATTCTCCATTAAAAAATGTAATTTTTCATTTGTAATCAGGTCTTTTATTTTCTTTAAGCACTGTTCTACTCTTATGCTTTTGTTTAAAAATATATTTCACTTTTACTTTCAAGTTACTAAGTTTGACTTTTCCAATACCTCCTGTCACCTTTTCTGTTGTTTTTTTTTGCCCACTTGTATATTTTCACTACTCAGCTGGGTGACTTAGTAATGTCTTAGAAATTGTCAAAGGAAGCTTTACTTAGATTTATCTGCCATAACTTGCACTCAATCATGGAGCCAGCCTTGCTTTCTTTGTTGAACAGAAACAGTGGAGTTATTTCAAGATAAGTCATTAGCATAAGCAATATATTTGAAGGAAAATAAACAGTTACATCTGCTCAGATTCACATAGATTCATATGTTATTATAGTGATGGGAAACATTACAATACTCTACGTGTTTTTCTAAAAACAAATTTCCATAAATTAAATACCAATAACAGTTTCCAAATTATTTAGCTCTTGAATGAAAATGGGTTTCCTTTTGGTTAAAAATTGAGTGCCCATTGCTTCTGTTCTTTAGTAATGGATGAATCTGCTGAATTTCTGATTTCTCATTCACTTGAGCATGCTATAATATCAAGGCATGTATGAGCATTTTCTTATTCATTCATTCGATGAGGGCAAAACTGGCTGAGCCAGATTTATTACTCATCCCTACCTGCCCTTGAGAAGTTGGGGATGCATTGCCTACTTGGACTACTGCAGTCCATGTGCTGTAGTTAGACCTATAATGCTATTAAGGAAAAGATCTCTAGGATTTTGGCCCAGCGACAATGAATTAATGCCAAATGTTTCCAAGGCAGAGTGCTGAGTGGCTTGGAGTGGAACTTACACGTGCTGATGGTGCTTCCATGTCCTTCTAGATTGATGTGGTCATGGGTATGGAAAGTGGCGTCTAAAGAACTTTGGTGAATTTCTGCAGTGCATCTTGTGAATGTTGCACACTACTGCTACTGAGTGTTGGTAGTCGACAGGGTAGATCTTTATGGATGTGGTGTCAATCAAGTCATTGTTTTGTCAAGGATGCTTTCAAGTTTCTTGAGTGTTGTTGGATCTGCTATCACCCAAGCAAATAGAGAGCATTCCATCAGACTCTTGGCTTGTGCCTTGTAGATGGTGGGCAAGCTTGAGAGAGTCAGGAGTTGAACTACTGCAGCATTCTTAGCTTATGAACTGCTTTTATTGCCATTGTATTTATTTGGCTATCCCAGTTCACTTTCTGGTCAGTTGTAATCTTCAGATTGTTGATATTTCCCTGGTGGGAGGGGGAGGGGGGTGCGGATCCTCTTATTGGAGATAGTCATTGCTTGGCATTTTTGTGGTGTGAATATTTCTTACCACTTCTCAGCCCAAGCTTGAATATTTTCCAGGCCTCAGTGCTTTTGGATATGAACTACTTTTGAACCTGAAGAGTTGTGAATGATGCCGAATACTGTGTAAGCATCAGTGAACATCCCCATTTCTGACTTTATGATGGATGGAAGGCCATTGATGAAGCAGCTGAAGGTGGTTGGGCCTAGGACACTATCCCGTGGAACTCCTACAGAGATATTTTGGAGCTAAGGTGACTGATTTCCAACAACCATACTCATCTTCCTGTGTGCTAGGTTTGTTTCCAACCATTGGAGAGCTTTCTCACGATTCCTTTGATTCAAATTTTGCTATGACATACTAAGTCAAATGTAACCATAATGTCAAGGATAGTCACACTCATCTTACCCTTGAAATTTAGTTCTTTTGTCCATGCCTAAACCAAGGTTGTAATGAGGTCAGCTGAGTGGCCCTGGCAGAACACAAACTGGGCATCATTGAGCAGATTATTGCTAAGCAAGTGCTACGTGATAACACTGTTGATGATACCCTCCATCACTTTATGGACGATGACAGTAGACTGATGGGGAAGTAATTGGTTGGGCTGAATTTACCCTGCTTTTTGTGTACTGGACATACCTGGGCAAATTCTCACATGCTTAGGTGGATGCCAATGATATAGCTATACGGGAACAGTTTAACTAGGGGTAAGGAAATGTTTGGAGAACATGACTACAGTATTGATGCCAGAATGTTTTCAGGGCCCATAATCTTGTCAGCATCCATACATTTAGCTGTTTCTTAATTTAACTTGGAGTGAACTGAATTGGTTGAAGACTGGCATCAGTTATCAAGGCGTATTTAAGACTGAGATGAGGAGAAGCTTCTTTGTTATAAAAAGGTTGTGAATATTTGGAAGTCCCTCCCTCAGAATATTATGGATTCTCTATCATTGAATACATTTAGGGCTGAGATAGACCGATGTTTGGTTTCTCAGGAAGCCAAGGGATACCAGGTCCAGGCAGGCAAGTAATCTATTGAACCTTGGGGAGAAAATTGGCTGCTCATCAAAGTTGCTCAGTTTGATCTCCTCTTTCCATTACCACATTATGTGTAATGTGCAAATGGATTAATAATGGAACCCTTCAACATCAGTGGGATCAGAGTTACGTCCTGGCATCAACACTCTTACGCATATTCTTCTCTTTGATTCTGTCATCCACCTACATACCAGAACTGACAGGAAGCTTTACAGCCTTGCCCACCTGAGATCCAAGGCAAAATTAGGCCAAGTCATAGAGTCGTAGAGCTGTACAGCATGAGAAATAAGCCCATCGGTCCAACTCGTCCATGCCAACCAGACATACTAAATCAAACTAGACCCATTTGCCAGCATTTGAACCATATCCCTACAAATCCTTCCTATTCGTATACCTTTTAAATGTTGTAATTGTATCAGCCTCCACCATTTCCTCTGGCAGCTCATTCTTTACACGCACCACCCTCTGCATGGAGGTCCCTTTTAAATCTTTCCGCCCTCACGTCAAACCTATGTCCTCTAGTTTTAGACTCCCCATTCTGGGGAAAAGACTTTGGCTATTCACCCTATCCATGCCCCTCATGATTTTTATAAAACTCTGTAGGTCACCCCTTCAGCCTCTGATGCTCTAGGGAAAAAAATCCAACCTATTCAGCCCCTCCCTGTAGTCCTGCAGTCCTGGCAACATTCTTGTAATTTTTTTCTGCACTTTTCCAGTTTAATAACATCCTTCCTATAGCAGGCTGACCAGAATTGTATGCAGTACTCCAAACGTGGCCTCACTAATGTCTAATGATGTCCCAGCACCTATGCTCAATGCTCTGTCCAAAGAAGACAAGCATCTCAGACACCTTCTCCACCATCTTGTGACGCTACTCCAAGAAACTATGTACCTGCATTGCTAGGTGTCTTTGTTCGGGGACACTCCCCAGGGCCCTACCATTAACTGTATAAGTCCTCTCCTGGTTTGTCTCACCAAAATGCAACACCTCACATTTATCTGAATTAAACTCCAGCTGCCACTTTTCAGCCAATTGTCCCATATCATCAAAATTTTGTTGTACTCTTAGATGACTTTTTCACTGACAACCATACCATCAATTTTGTTGCCATCCGCAAGCTTACTAACCATGCTTCCTATGTTCTCATACAAATAATTTACATAAATGACAAAAAGCAGTGGACCCAGCACCAATCTCCGTGGCACACCCCTGGTCACAGGCCTCCAGTCTGAATGACAAGCCTTTACCATCACCCTCTGTCTTCTACCATCAAGTCAATTTTGTATCCAACCGACTAGCTCTCCCTGGATCCCATGTGAATACCGTTATTGACCAATCTACCATGTGGAACCTTGTCGAAGGCCTTGATAAAGTCCAAAGAGACAAATCTGCCCCTTTGCCTTTATCTATCGCCTTTGTCACCTCTTCAAAAAACTCAAGCAAGTTAATGAGACACAATTTTCTGCACACGAAGCCACACTGGCTATTGTGAATCAGTCCTTGGCCTTTCCAAATACACATAAATCTGATCCCACTAAATCCCCTCAAACATCCTACCCACCACTGACATCAGGCTTACTAGTCTGTAGTTCCCTGGCTTTTCCTTAGACCCTTTCTTGAATAGTGGCAGAACATTGGCCACTTTCCAGTCTTCTAGCACCTCAATCTGAGACTGTCAGTGATACAAGTATCTCTGCTAGGGGCCCAGCAATCTCTTCCTTAGTTTCCCAAAAAATCCTGGAAGGGTGACATGGTGGCTCAGTGGGTAACACTGCTGCCTCAAAGTATCAGAGACCTGGGTTCGATTATAGCCTTGGGATCTGCCTGTGTGTTGTTTGCACATTCTCCCTGTGTCTTTGTGGGTTTCTTCCCACAATCCAAAAATGTGCAGATTAGATGAATTGGCCATACTAAATTGCCCATAGTGTTCAGGGATGTGTAAGCTAGGTGGATTAGTCAGGGGTAAATGCAGGATAATAGTGTAGGGGTCTGGGTTGGTTACTCATCAGAGGGTTGGTGTGGACTTGTTGAGCTGAAGGGCCTGTTTCCACACTGTAGGGAATCTAATTCTCTAACACCTGATCAGGTCCCAGGAATATATATATACCTTTATTTGTTTTAAGACATCCAACATCTCCTCTTCTATAATATGGATTCTTTTTAAGACATCACTATTTATTTCCTCAAATTCCCATCCTTCCATATCCTCCTCCACAGTAAATACTGACACAAAATATTAGGTTAGTGTCTCACCATCTCCTGTTCCACATATAGATGTCTTTGTTGATCTTTAAAATACCTTAAGTTCTCCCTAGTTACTCTTTTGCTCTTAATGTACTTATACTTGCATTCTTCTTCACCTTATTTGCCAGAGCTATTTCATGCACCCTTTTTGTCCTCCTGATACCCCTCCTGATACTTATATTCCTCCAGCGACTCACTTGATCCCAACTATCTTGTTGTTGCATTGCTAGAGCTTTACCAGACTATAGGGGCTTCTGTCTTATTAGAGAGAAGCAACTGGTGGTGATTTAACCTGAGGGTCACCAGACCTCAGGCGAGAGAAGAGATTGAGAAGGACAGTCCTTCATGGTCACCTCAAACTGGGGATGGGAATTGAACCCACTCCATACAGAGCATCACACTGCTTTGTGACCCAACAATCTAGCCAACTGAGCTAAACTGATTTCCCCCAGCTGTCCATACCTGACATATGCCTCCTGTTTTTTGACCAGAGCCTCAGTATCTTTAGTCATCTAGCATTCCCTGCACCTACCAGCCTTGCCTTTCGCACTAACGGGAACATACTGTATCTAAACTCTTGTTATCTAACTTTTGATAGCCTCATATTTGCCAGTCAATCCTTTACCTCCCCCAATCAACTTTTGAAAGTTCCTGTCTCATGCTGTCGAAATTGGCTTTACTCCAATTAAGAACTTGAACTTTTAGATCAAGTCTATCCTTTTCCATAAACTAACAGAATTATGATCACTGGCTCCAGAGTGCTCCCCCACTCCCTTCCTCAGTCACTTGCCTTGCCCTATTTCCGAACAGAAGGTTGAGTATCCCTAGTAGGTACATCCACATATCGAATAAGAAAATTTTCTTGAACACATGATTTGGACACTTAACAAATTCTTCCCCATCCAAGCCCTTAACACATGCCAGGCCCAGTCTATATTTGGAAAGATAAAATCCCCTACAATTACAAACCTATTATTCTTACAGTTATCTGAGATCTCCTTACATATTTGATCCTCAATCTCCTGCTGACTATTGGGGGCAACCTATAATACAATCCCAATAAGGTGATTATCCCTTTCTTCTTTCTCAGTTCCATCCATACAGCTCCTCTGGACAATATTCCAGGACTATCTTCTCTAAGTACAGCTGTCATGTTATCCCTAATCGAAAACAACACTCACCCCCTTCCCTTGCCTCCCTTTCTATCCTTTCCAGAGCATCAATAGCCCAGAACATTACGCTGCCAAAGGTAAAGTAGCAAAGTGATTAGCACTGCTGCCTCACAATACCAGGGATATAGGTTCAATTCTAGCCTCGGGACTATAACCTGGTGTTGTACGATGTTTATCTGTGTGTGTGTGTGTGTGTGTGTGTGTGTGTGTTTATGCGAGACTGCATAGTGCAGTGAGGTCACCTGTATTGTGACATGAACCCAAGGCCCTGGTTGAGGCAGGGGTACTGAACTTACACCTCCAGGTGCTCTGCTTTCCTTCTACAGTCCGAAGATGTGCAGGTTGGGTGGATTAATCATGCTAAGTTGTCCCAGAGTATAGGGGTTAGGTGGAAATGTAGGTTGATATGGTAAGGGTGTGAGTGTGGGTGGGTTGCTCTTTGGAGGATTGGTGTGAACTTGATGGACTGAATGGCCTGCTTCCGCACTGTGATTAAAGTGAGAATGATTATCAGCTGCCTTACCTGTTCGGCCGCTTGCACTGAAATAAGTGCAGTTTAATTCATCAGTTTTACCTTGATCTCTGCTATGCTCTTGCCTGGTGTGTCTGCTTAACTTGTACCAGCCTCAGCATCTTCTCTTTTCATGCCACTGTTTTGGAGTCGCTGCCACTGTATCTCCCCCTCCCCAATATTGGTGCTAGTTCTAGCAAATCCCCCTGCCAGAATACTGGTCCCCCCTTTCGCTCAGGTGCAACCCATCCCTCTTATACAGGTCACTTCTATCACAGAAGAGATCTCAATGATACCCTATCCCTTGCACCAGCTCCTCAGCCACACCTTGATCTGCCCTATCCTCCTATTCCTCCTCTCAACTAGCACATGGCACCAGGAGTAATCTAGCCATTACTGTGTTTGAGGTCCTGCTTATTAACCTTCTGCCTGAGTTCCTAAGTTCTCTCTGCAGAACCTCATTTCTTTCTCTCACTATATTGTTGGTACCAAACTGCACAATGACCACTGACTTGTTGCTCATGCTCCCCTTTGAGAATATGCTGTAACTGCTCTGAAACTTCCTTTACCCTAGTACTAGGAAGGCAACACAACACCCTGATGTCTTTTTTCCAGCTGCAGAAGCATCTGTCTGTGCCTCTGACTACAGAGTCCCTTATTACAATTGATCGCTTGCAACCTGACATACCCCTCTTGACATTAGAGTCAGTCTGGTACCAGAGACCTAGCTGTCAGTGCCATTTACCCCGAAGAGGCCATAACCCTCACAGTATCCAATGTGTTACATTTAGCTACAGGTGACTCCTGCACTACATATCTACCTGTCCTGGCAGTCACCCACCTACCCGTTTCCATCCTACTGAAACTACCATCACTCTCCCGAACTCCTCTGTATACTCCTTATTGCCTCGAACTGCTGCTCCAACCAATCCATACAACCAAACACACTTTCTGCAGACATAGTTTCCAGGGACAGTCAAGAGCCTTTCTTGAATAGTGGCACAACATTAGTCACCCTCCAGTCTTTTAGCATCTCACCCATGGCAGTCAATGATATAAATATTGCAGCAAGGGGCCCAAAAATCTCTTTCTAGCTTCCCACAAAGTTCTGGAATATACGTGATCAGGTCCCAGCAATTTAGCCTCTTCTGTGGTTCTGAATTGATGACCTTGTCCTACCAAGAGACACCAAGGATGCGCCTGAGACATTGAAGATTGAAAGTATTCTGGTCTTTCTCCTGCCTAGTGTATATTGCTCAGGCTTCAACATTGTAACACATACTGGATTAGTGGTGCTGGAAGAGCACAGCAGTTCAGGCAGCATCCAACGAGCAGCGAAATCGAAGTTTCAGGGAAAAGCCCTTCATCAGGAATAAAGGCAGTGAGCCTGAAGCATGGAGAGATAAGCTAGAGGAGGGTGGGGGTGGGGAGAGAGTAGCATAGAGTACAATGGGTGAGTGGGACAGGGGATGAAGGTGATAGGTCAAGGAGGAGAGGGTGGAGTGGATAGTTGGAAAAGGAGATAGGCAGGTTCGGCAAGTCCGGACAAGTCAAGGAGACAGTGCTGAGCTGGAAGTTTGAAACTAGGATGAGGTGGGGGAAGGGGAAATGAGGAAGCTGTTGAAGTCCACATTGATGCCCTGGGGTTGAAGTGTTCCGAGGCGGAAGATGAGGCGTTCTTCCTCCAGGCGTCTGGTGGTGAGGGAGCGGCTGTGAAGGAGGCCCAAGACCTCCATGTCCTCGGCAGAGTGGGAGGGGGAGGTGAAATGTTGGGCCACGGGGCGGTTTAGTTGATTGGTGCGGGTGTCTCGGAGATGTTCCCTAAAGCGCTCTGCTAGGAGGCACCCAGTCTCCCCAGTGTAGAGGAGACCACATCGGGAGCAACGGATACAATAAATGATATTATTGGATGTGCAGGTAAAACTTTGATGGATGTGGAAGGCTCCTTTAGGGCCTTGGATAGAGGTGAGGGAGAAGGTGTGGGCGCAGGTTTTACAGTTCCTGCGGTGGCAGGGGAAAGTGCCAGAATGGGAGGGTGGGTCGTAGGGGGGTCTGGGCCTGACCAGGTAGTCGCGGAGGGAACGGTCTTTGCGGAAGGTGGAAAGGGGTGGGGAAGGAAATATATCCCTGGTGGTGGGGTCCTTTTGGAGGTGGCGGAAATGTCGGCGGATGATTTGGTTTATGCGAAGGTTTGTAGGGTGGAAGGTGAGCACCAGGTGTGTTCTGTCCTTGTTACGGTTGGAGGGGTGGGGTTTGAGGGCAGAGGTGCGGGATGTGGACGAGATGCGTTGGAGGGCATCTTTAACCACGTGGGAAGGGAAATTGTGGTCTCTAAAGAAGGAGGCCATCTGGTGTGTTCTATGGTGGAACTGGTCCTCCTGGGAGCAGATACGGTGGAGGCGGAGAAATTGGGAATACGGGATGGCATTTTTGCAAGAGATAGGGTGGGAAGAGGTGTAATCCAGGTAGCTGTGGGAGTCAGTGGGTTTGTAAAAAAACGTCAGTGTCAAGTCGGTCGTCACTAATGGAGATGGAGAGGTCCAGGAAGGGGAGCGAGGTGTCAGAGATAGTCCAGGTAAATTTAAGGTCAGGGTGGAATGTGTTGGTGAAGTTGATGAATTGCTCAACCTCCTCGCGGGAGCACGAGGTGGCGCCAATGCAGTCATCAATGTAGCGGAGGAAGAGGTGGGGAGTGGTGCCGGTGTAATTATGTAAGATCAACTGTTCTACGTAGCAAACAAAGAGACAGGCATAGCTGGGGCCCATACGTGTGCCCATGGCTATGCCTTTGGTCTGGAGGAAGTGGGAGGATTCAAAGGTGAAATTGTTAAGGGTGAGGACCAGTTCGGCCAAAGGAATAAGAGTGTCAGTGGAAGGGTACTGTTGGGGACGTCTGGAGAGGAAAAAACGGAGGGCTTGGAGGCCCTGGTCATGGCGGATGGAGGTGTAGAGGGATTGGATATCCATGGTGAAGATGAGGCGTTGGGGGCCGGGGAAACGGAAGTCTTGGAGGAGGTGGAGGGTGTGGGTGGTGTCACGAACGTATGTGGGGAGTTTCTGGACTAGGGGGGATAGGACAGTGTCGAGGTAGGTAGAGATGAGTTCAGTGGGGCAGGAGCATGCTGAGACAATGGGTCAGCCAGGGTGGTCAGGCTTGTGGATCTTGGGAAGGAGGTAGAACCGGGCAGTGTGGGGTTCCCAGACTATGAGGTTGGAAGCTGTGGATGGGAGATCTCCTGAGGTGATGAGGTTCTGTATGGTCTGGGAGATGATGGTTTGGTGATGGGGGGTGGGGTCAAGGTCGAGGGGGCAGTAGGAAGAGGTGTCCTCGGGTTGGCGTTTGGCTTCAGCGGTATAGAGGTCAGTGCGCCAGACTACCACTGCGCCCCCTTTATCCGCTGGCTTAATGGTGAGGTTGGGATTGGAGCAGAGGGATTGGAGGGCTGCGCGTTGTGAGGGTGAGAGGTTGGAGTGGGGGAGGGCGGTCGACAGGTTGAGGCGGTTAATGTCCCGGCAGCAGTTTGAAATGAAGAGGTCGAGGGCAGGTAATTGGCCCGCGCGGGGTGTCCAGGTGGATGCAGTGTGTTGGAGGTGGGCGAAGGGGTCCTCGGAAGGTGGGCGGGAGTCCTGATTGTGAAAGTAAGCTCGGAGGCGGAGGCGACGGAAGAATTGTTCGATGTCACGGCGTGTATTAAATTCATTGATGCGTGAACAGAGGGGGATGAAGGTGAGTCCTTTGCTGAGGACTGATCGTTCGTCCTCAGTGAGGGGGAGGTCTGGGGGGATGGTGAGAACTCAGCAGGGCCGGGAGCTGGGATCTGGTGCGGGTGTGGAGCTGGGAGTGGGGTCGGAGCCAGTACCTGGAGTGGGTGTGATGGTGGGGGGAATAGGGGTGGAGGCATGAGCCCCTCCTAGCAGAGCGCTTTAGGGAACATCTCCGAGACACTCGCACCAATCAACCAAACCGCCCCGTGGCCCAACATTTCAACTCCCCCTCCCACTCTGCCGAGGACATGGAGGTCCTGGGCCTCCTTCACGGCCGCTCCCTCACCACCAGACGCCTGGAGGAAGAACGCCTTATCTTCCGCCTCGGAACACTTCAACCCCAGGGCATCAATGTGGACTTCAACAGCTTCCTCATTTCCCCTTCCCCCACCTCATCCTAGTTTCAAACTTCCAGCTCAGCACTGTCTCCTTGACTTGTCCGGACTTGCCGAACCTGCCTATCTCCTTTTCCAACTATCCACTCCACCCTCTCCTCCTTGACCTATCACCTTCATCCCCTGTCCCACTCACCCATTGTACTCTATGCTACTCTCTCCCCACCCCTACCCTCCTCTAGCTTATCTCTCCATGCTTCAGGCTCACTGCTTTTATTCCTGATGAAGGGCTTTTGCCCGAAACGTCAATTTCGCTGCTCGTTGGATGCTGCCTGAACTGCTGTGCTCTTCCAGTACCACTAATCCAGTATTTGCTTTCCAGCATCTGCAGTCATTGTTTTTACCTCATTATAACACATGTACTAAAGAGCCAGGCTTGCAGTTTGTTGTTCCTACATCAGGCTACTGTTGTTTCACACTCGCTGCTCCCTAATCTCTGACATCCGACAGGAAGAGCACACCACTCCACTGAATGCCATCTCTATCCCTTTAACAATCTGTAGACCCAGAATTACCTAACCAAGGTCCCACATACTTCGCCTTCATCAGAAAGTTGCTCTATGGTTAAGAAGCTTTAATCACCTTTCATACAGAGGAATACATCCAGCAACAAATGGACAGAATCCCTCATGCATGTAAAGAGTTTGTTTTCACAATCAACATCAGGAAGACAAATATCTTCGGAATAGCACCGTACTGCCATCTATCAGAACTGACAATGTGACACTGGAGGTTGATGATAGCTTCACATATCTAAGCTCCACAGTCATAGCAATGTGTCACCTGACATTAAAATGAATACATGGATTGAAAAGTTGCAGCTATACTGTCCAATCTGAGTAAGAGAGTGTGAAACAACAGCAGCCTGACCTAGAAGAGGGACTTGTCTTCAATAAAAAAAGTGTATTTAAGGCAACATGTTTACCTCCATCAGGACCTCATGTTAGGACCTCATCAGGACCACCTGATTCTCCGATCAATGATTGTATGACATCATCTGAATGGATAGAGCTAATTCATCTTTAACATTAATGGAATCATTCCTTAACACAACATATCTCCCAGGTTTTTCCCACAGTGTTTACAATTAGACATTCATGTAGTGTAATACTTTTACATCTACCTCGACTCCATCTCGCACCATGTGTCTGACTTCACAAATGCAGGTGGTATGGAGTTTGCAGAATTCTTTCAGGATGCATTCTTTTCTGACTTGGAATAGTATCAACTAAGTGTCTATTTTTCCAGAAATACTCAAAATTTCTGCTGCCAAGTGATGATTTAAAAGAATGATGTTAATTGTGGTTTACTCTGCGAGATATTTGGGTTAAAACACAAACCTTTCTGATGTAACTAAAATATATGTATACCATATTAGTAGACAAATGCAAAACGTGTCAACCACGTCCTGAATTTCAAATTAACAGAGAAAACACGATTTGGAGGTGCCGGTGTTGGACTGGAGTATACGAAGTTAAAAATCATTCAACAGATTTATTTAGAAGCACTAGCTTTTGGAGCGCTGCTCCTTCATCAGGTGATGTGGAGAATGAGATCATAAGACACAGAATTTATCGCGGAAGTTTACAGTGTGATGCAATTGAAATGATATATTGAAAAAGACCTGGATTGTTTGTTAAGTCTCTCATCTTTTAGAATGACCAAGTTGGTTTTAATTCTTTCATATGTAAATCCCAGAACTTTTTTTAATGTTACATTCGCAAGTGAACTTTAACAATAGGTGCCATGTCAGCTCGGTTAATGCATTAAAGATGTGAGGTGTCCTGTTTGAGGCTGTCTGTACTCCAATGTTCAGACTGATTCTATTTCTAAAAAAAAGGAATTTACAGAATCTTACATGGATTCATGCAGTTTTTGAGCAAAATAAAATGTAATTCTGCAAGTACAAATTCACCCCACAAACTTATATGTGTGTGCGTCCATGTGGATCATGATTTGGAGATGCTGGTGTTTATAGCATCTCCCCGGTTACCCAATGATACCGCCATCCCTCACACCCCTCCACATATGCATTGCATATATGGTGCTCAGTGGTTATCCCCAGTGCACCAGAGACACCAGTTCAATTCTACCCTTGGACGACTGGGGAATTACACATTCTCCCTGTGAATGGACATCGCACAACAATCACCAGCCAGGAGTGTTCCACCTGATGAAGGAACAGTGCTCCGAAAGCTAGTGCTTCCAATTAAACCTGTTGGACTATAACCTGGTGTTGTGCGATGTTTATCCGTGTCTGTGTGTGTGTGTGTGTGTGTGTTTATGAGAGACTACATAGTGCAGTGAGGTCACGTGTATTGTGACATGAACCCAAGGCCCTGGTTGAGGCAGGGGTACTGAACTTGGCTGAAAGTGAGGACTGCAGATGCTGGAGATCAGAACCGAAAATGTGTTGCTGGAAAAGTGTAGCAGGTCAGGCAGCATCCAAGGAACAGGAGAATCGACGTTTCAGGCATGAGCCCTTCTTCAGGATTCCTGAAATGTCGATTCTCCTGCTCCTTGGATGCTGCCTGACCTGCTGTGCTTTTACTGAACTTGGCTATCAGCCTCTGTTCGACCACTTTGCTTTGTTGCTTGTCCCAAAGTCCGCCTTGGAGGATGGTCAGCTGAAGGTCCGAAGCTGAATGTCCCTGACCACTGAAGCGTTCCCCGACTGAGAGGGAACTCTCCTGGCTGGTGATTGTTATGCGGTGTCCATTCACGGGGAAAATGTGCAATTCCCTGGACAGTCGCCCACGGGTAGAATCGAACTTGTGTCTCTGGTGCAGTGAGTATAGCAGATTGATGGATTTATCGGAATCTGAGGAAGTTCAAAGCTGATGTGGTTAATGAAGAATGCTATCAAGAAGGGAATATGTACATTTGGAGGTTTACCAGTGGTAAGAGGCTGAGCCTGAGATTAGCTGCATGTGGAGAGAATGTTGCTTCCTTCCATTGTCCTGTAAATAACAAGTGTCCAATGGAGCTTGCACCACACATGGAATGGACATGGCAAGTCTTTCATTTTATGAGGGAGGGAGCTGTAATCTTGAGTGGTGTGAGGCCCATCAAAGGGCAAAGGCATTACACAGGCACACATCCAGTACAACTGAGTAAGTGCTATATGCTGTGTGAGCCTTAGCCATTACCATACAATGAAAGACAATTTTTTTGACCTTTGAGGTAGCTTCCCTGTTCCTAAAGCCACCACATATTGTAGGAACTTCTCATTTCACAATTTGGGCTTTAAACCCTCATGTTGCACTGAGGTTGTGCCTATACAGGGATTCACTCACACAGCTGATGATGGAAGTAAAGATATCTTCACAAATGTAATAAAGCATTTCAATCAAGTGTCACCCATTCCATCTCTGTGCCGTCAGAACCTTTACTTTCATTCCCTTCCACTTGGTGTAGTCCCGTGGTCCACAGCTGGATGGAGGGAGCCTGTTGGCCTTGGAGTTTTGGTCAGGGACTTTTTGTGTCTGGAGGGCTCAGAAGCAGGTTCACCCTCCTCAGCTTGAAGCCTCACAAGGAAGAGGGTAGCAGGTGGAAGGTGCAGTCACTTCAGGATTGTATTGAGAGGAGACTTCTAGGGGGCACTATGTGGTTTCTCCTATGGCTTTGTGCCTCCTAGCACCACCCTGTATCCTTATGTCCTAGAACTAGCTCAAGATTCCAGATCCCTCTTTTGCCTTGCTGGTCGTGCAGCGCACAAATGTACACAAATGGCTAGAGTGATCGAGGGCAGGTCTGTGTGGCATACTCTGAGGGGGCTGAACCTGCTCACCATGGCAGTTGCCGACCCGTCCACTGAGGCAGCCAGGGGCTGCAGGATCCCAATGTGTTGCTGCATTCCTGCAGTCTGTGGTGTCAGATGCCCACTGTTCCATATGGACCTGTCTGCAGCTCCTGTGCCTGTTCGCATTTCACTGAAGTCAGGAATGGTGGACACAATGTAGTCCTCTCCTGTCTGGGGCTGAGATGGTATCTGGGCTCGATAGTTCTTCGAATGCCAAAGACCTGGGCAGTTCTACCTTAGCCAGCAGCAGAGGCCAGTGGCAGTGATGTGTTCACCAGCTCCTGACTCTAATCTAGTTTTCATTCCCACCAAGGTGTCAGTATCCGAGCTGGTAGCAGGGGTGGGATGCCATTGTAGGAGGCAGCCTTGCCGATGCATCCTTTGAGTGTGTGTTTGCTTCCTCAGGGGTTTGACCTCAGACTAGGAGACAGGAAAAAAGAATGCATTGTGCACAAGGCATAGAGGTTTTCCTATCTTAAGATACGTTTGGGAGAGTCGAATATCAACGACCAAAGCTTCTTACTTGATTGCAAGGACATGGATAGTTTAGCACCTCCACGGGTCCTAATCTTTGCCTGTGAAGCACAGGAACCTCTTCTTAGGAGCTGAATATCAGGTGCTCCAGGATCCGTCTTAAGTCTCTCAGTTCTACTTTCTCCTGGAATGAGAGAGAGGAAGGATTGACTAAGATTAAGTTGTTTGACACAGTTGTTGGGTGGGGTAAAGAGTGATGAGGTGGCCCAAGTGATTGTGTAGGCAATGCAGAGGTCATGCAGGATTAGTAAAGTGGAAGAGGAGGGGACGTTGGTCTGATTAAGAGTAGGTGAGGGAAAATGCTCCACGCATAGAGCATGGGATGTGATTGGAGTTGGGTGCATAAGCAGATATAGAGAAGGGGGGAGGGCAGCAGAGAGAAAATAGTGGCATTTCCACAGATGTAGCAGAGAAGGTGGTTGACCTTCTTCTTTCAATGCAGTTTTGCCATAGCATTGTGAACACACTGACCCAGACAGCAACCTCAGGCCACAGACTGCCTAGGTTTGTGTGTCATGGCCTAGTCTGTTGCTGCTGAGTGAAGAGGACACTCTTGCACTACTCTATCCAGCAGGAGCTTCTGCCCATAAAGCAGACCATCAATTTACCTTATGTGACATCTCAGGGGTGACTCACAAGAATTGCGCAGGGCAACTCCGCGCAACTCTGCACAACTGCATTTAAATTCTGGTACTGGCACAAGGAATCCCAGCAGTGGTGAGTGCACCCGTTAATGGTATGTGGAGAATAGGGCACCATGGGGCATGGTTTATGAGATGAGTTTCTAACAATTGTGAGAAAAACTGCTCAAGACTTTCTGCAGAGAAACCCTCTCCAAAGTTTGTCAAAAATTACCCTTACTTGATTTCAAGTTAGATTCGTTCATCTGCCTTTAAATAAGTCACTTTATTCTTCACAAAAACTGGAGTATATGATTTTCACTTTTGCTCATAGAATGTGAGCTTTGCTGATTAGGCCGGGACTAATTGTCCGTGTTTGCTTGCCCTTAAGGGGGTGCTGAGCTGCCTTGAACTGCTGCAGTCGCTTGGGAGAAATTTTCCTCTCACTTCTCATGCAAATTCGGGAAATGATTCATCCCACAGTCAGCTGTTTGCAATTGCAAAACAGGATCCATTTACTTGATGTGTTTATAAACCGACTTCTGTTAAATTGATGTAATTCAAACAATTTTAAAGATGGATGTGCAGTCAATTTCAATTTCTGCCCTTACATTTGTCATACAAAACAAATATCAATGTACTATATATTTTATCCCATTTATCAACAGATCACCATGTTACTTTGGTATGCTATTTTGTCCATCAAGTGTTTTTGCTTATATAATATTTAATTTCAATCTCAGTGTAACAATCTTTTTGAAAATAATTTTTGTTTATACGTTGATACATTGTCATTTGCAATCAGAACATACTTTGGATGGTAGTTGCCTTGCTTGTAGGTTTGATTTTCCTTATTCGATTATATTGTTATAATAAACGTAGTTATTCAGAAGACTTATGTTGGAAATATTCCTTAGTCTTATTCATGATGGGGAAAACATTCAATTTAACATACAGTGTGTTCGGGGAAAAGACAAATAATGGAAAATATTGATGGACATTAACAGCAATTAGTTCATATCGACAATCTTCTATGAAAAGTCTTGAAGTGAGAGCTATAGTTAGTCTTAAAGGGTCCTACGGGAAAGCACCAGCCAACAAATTTACACCCTCGTTCCACTGAAGATGTGATGTAGAAGATTTTAAAATTCTTTCATAAGGTGTGAAATTGGCTGGCTGGGCCAGCATTTGTTGAGTGACCCTATTTGCACTCGACAAGGTGCGAGTGAGCTTTGTTCTTCAACCACTGCAATCCACTGGTGTGAGAATATCCACAATGTTGTTAGGAAGAAATTTCCAGGATTTTCAGTAAGTGACAGCAAAGAAATTGTGATATATTTCCATTATGTGGAGATGCCAGTGTTGGACTGGGATGAACAAAGTTAAAAATCACGCAACAACAAGTTATAGTCCAACAGGTTTATTTGAAAATACAAGCTTTCAGAGCACAGCTCCTTTGTCAGGTAGCTAGTGGCGCAGAACCATAGGACACAGAATTTATATTAAAAGATCAAAGTGTTATATAACTGATGCCATATATTGAATAAATCTAGATTGCTGTTAAGTCTTTAATAACTTAGAATGGGGATGTAGGTTTCGATTGATTAATATGTAATCCCAGAATTTCATTCAAGTCACCATGCCACGACAACTTAAGGTTTTATCAGTATATTAAAAAATAGACTTACATGTGTGCTTGAGTATGACAGAGTATATGCCTGTAAGAGGGTATGCTTGTGCATGTGTGAGCATGTGCACAAGAGAGTGTCTGTGTAAGTGTGTGAATCTGATTGTGTGTAAGAGTGTGTGTGCATGTGTGCCATTGTGTGAGCCTATGTGTGAGAGTGTATAATGTAATGGGGTCACCTATAGTGTGACATGAACCCACGATCGTGGTTGAGGCTGTCCTCATGGATACCGAGCTTGGCTAGCAGCCTTTGCTCGGAATTCTGTGTTGCTGCATATCCCTAAGTCCACTTTGGAGGACAGTCACTTGAAGATCCGAGGCCAAATGTCCTTGACTGCTGAAATGCTCCCCCACTGGGAGGGAACATTCCTGTCTGGCAATTGTTGCCAAGTCAGGATGAGTTTGTGGCTTGGAGGGGAACGTGCAGGTAGTGGTGTTCCCATGTCTTACCCTTTTCAGTGACAGAGGCCACTTGTTTAGAAGGTGCTGTCAAAGGAAGCTTTGTTGAGTGAATGCGTGTATTTACTAAATGGTGCCAATTGCTGCCACTGTGGTGGGAATGCATGTTGAATTTGGTGGATAGAGTGCCATAAATTGGTTTGTTCTTTCCTGGATGGTTTCAAGCTTCTTGAAGTTTTTGGAACTGCACTCACCCAGGAAAGTTGAGAATGTTTCATCACACTTCTGGCTTGTGATTTTCATATGGTGGACATGTTTGGGGAGGCCAGGAGGTGAGTTACTTGCTGTGGAATTATTAGCCTCTTACTTCTAAAGAACTATCAGAAGACAAACTTTAATTTGATACAATCAAAGACTTTCACCTAGAAAGCTTAATTTAAGTATTTAATTCAGTGCAAATTGCTTCAGTGAAATGAGCAGTCACTGGTTTCACACTTTGATATTGCAATTATTTTGCTCTTCCTCTATTAGTTGTTCAAATACTTGTCATTGCTAAGCATAAAGCAATGGTGTATACACTCAGACTATTAATATTCTGAGGTCAATTGCAGCATCTTAAATTCTGTCAGTAACTGAAATCAGATTCTGTGAAACAGACCATGGAAAGATGCTTGTTTCTCTGCCTCAGCTATTCACTGGATTCACCAGCTGAGACATCGGAGGAACATTTTTGCAGATCATACCCTGCTTTGACAATTTGGGCCTGCACTGGCACTCCCCAAAGAAACTTGTCCAGCATACACACTGGCAATGCTAACCCATGTCAATGTCTGACAGATTGTAATGATGGGCCCTTCTCCCTGTGTCAATCACAACATGCTGTCAACCTGAAAGAAGGCATACCAGCATAGCTAACAGTTAGTGTAACATGATTGGCTATGCTTACCAAGATGCCAGTAACCAACTTGCAGATTATGGCAAACCTATCTGAGAAAGATATGAGAAACTGTCTTCTTAGGGTCTGGGTGCATAGATATTGCTCAACTGCAGCTCAGTGTAGAACAATGAGCATTAGGGTGATCGGAAACAAACTTGCTGTGAGTGAATAGAGTTTTGGATGACTTATTTTATAGAGAGTGGAATGTTGTAAACCAGTCAGAATGAATTGGACTGGTTTAATTCAGTGGTAACAAAGGCCTTGGTGCATTTCAGCAACTCTTTTCCTCTCTCTAATTGTTGTCTAATCTTTAAAACCAGTTGGGTTTGTAGCCTAGACTTGAGAATACTTCTGTAAACAAACGTAGGCCTGAGAATTGATTGCTGTTTATACTTAATGTTCAGGAAGATGAAAGCCATTTAGAACTGATTACAGCTGAAGATGTTAATTGATCCATGTTAACTCCATTAATTCTTTCTGGATATGGTTCCCAGCATTCCCTCCCAACTCCATTTTGATTTAGTCTCCCTCCCCCTTCCTCATCTTTGATGCTTTGCTTTGCTCTTAACAGGCATTGCATGTAAATTATTCAGTTGAAAACTGGTGATTTACTGGTGGTAGTTAATAGATGAAAAAGAATGACAGGTGATTTGTTATTGGGAAAAAGCTGTTTGGCTGTGTGTGATAACGTTTCACATATAAAGAAAGAAAAACGGTGGTTCCCAGCACTTCTTGCACACCATTTGCAATTGTCAGGAAGAGTTCTTCATGTATGAGTCACGTGGTCTTAGTTTAGTTGAGTGGTAACAAAACCATTGATGTGGGTTTTAGCAGCTCTTTTCCACTAATTATTGACTGATCTTTAAAATGGGTTTGAGGGTGTTTTGGATGGGTGGGTATTAGAATGAGTTATGACTGTACTCAGAATCAAACCTGGATTATTTTAAGGCCTTACTAATATTGAATGTGTGAGAAATGGATTGGGATTAGTTGCTCTCCTTTGGGAAACTGTTGGAAAGGGGATCCTGTGGGGGAGCTGGAAGGACTTGCATTAGTGAATGGGAGAGTCTGGGATATGGGAAAACCCTCATGGAACCCAGAAGAACGGCTGTCAATCCTTTTCAGCAAATTCTTCAGATCAGTTTTCACCCCAGCATCAGTTTAATGAGAGGTTTTCCATGTTATGATGTGTAACATAATTATTTTAAAACATTGTTGAAGCTTTTGGAGATGTGGGAAAGAACAGGTAGAGCAAGTTATTATAACAGTTACAGAATTTAGATCAGAGTATTCCAGGTGGTGACACCATTATTCTGTTGAACCTTCAAGTGCATTTTTCACTTTATCAGAAGTGATGGCTGAAAGTATAAAAATATAATCTTTTTTACTGGAACAAAAACAATTGCTAACTTAAGTTTGCTAAATGCTAATCAAACTAGAAATTAAACTAATTAGCTTGAAAGTAAATAATGACACTGGTTTGAAAGTGTCTAACCATCAAGACCTTTGTAAATATCATTAAGAACCATTTGATTTTTTAATGTCCTCTGGTTGAATTAGGAGCACAATAATATAATGGTTAAATAATTGAACTAGTAATCTAGAGGCTTGATTAATGATCAGGGGTTAAGAGTTCAAATCTCATCGTGGCATTTGGGGAATTTAAATTCAGTTAATTAAATAAAAAGAAATCTGGAATAACAACATGAGGCTGGAATGTTAACAGTCCATGAGAGGGGGGTTGGAAGGTGAGCTGGCCAGTAAAATAACCGTGAAAGATACTGGCAGGAAAGTCTAATATCTTTGTTGCAAAGGGATATTAACGAGGCTGGGTCTGACAGATGGTGAGGTAATTAAGCTTGTCGTTTTAAAATTTTTTATATGCAAGTGTTAGCACACACAACTGAATGGCTTTTCCACCACCAAATCACTGTGACTTTTTAATTGTTTTTGACTATTAACCACCAGCAGAAGTCACCCTTGCAGCCAATTAGAAGTTTACATCCAAAGCCCATTATAGGCATCAAAAGTGATGGTGGTGGTGGGGGGGGTGGGGGGTGGTGTGTGTAGGGGGAGCGTGAAGGGACTAAATCAAAATGGACTTGGAAGGGGAAATAAAGAATTATATCACTGTGGTACTCACATCTGTCTAAAGGCATCAAGAGCATTGTTGGATACCATTTCCAAAGACTTCTGGGCAGTAATTAAACTTGTTCAATAAGGAATTAGCTATGATGAGGTTGTCTTATTTTCGAGAGTATAAAAGAGCTTGCACACACTATTTCCTTGGATTACACCAGGCAACAGCATGGCCCAGTATGGACCTTTGTGTTACACCCTTTACAGAATCCAATGAACCCTTGAAATGTTAAAAAAAAATCTTTTCTTTAATGGTGCACCTTCCCAGAATTAATTTCAAAATATACACAGCAAGGTAACATCTGCCACTAAAATGGAAACCCATGAAACCCAAGTGTAGGTAGCTGTATGCTAGCAGGTACTCCCCCTGCACTATCAACTGAGGTGGAGGCCAGTTGCTAATATTTCTGTTCTGAGAATCTCTGATTATGGCAGCCATGCTTTGGCCTGAATTTTCTGTTATATTAAGAGTCTCTGTGATCCATGAGGCACTTGTATCTTCTTCCAAAGGGTTAAGGAGCCACTATTTACACCAGGGATATACTGTTGGATGTTTGCAACGACTGCAGATAGTTGCCTCTGCATTTTCTTCAAGGCACATATTCCCTCTTTGCTTCCCTGAGGTGTTAGAAAACCTGGAAATGGACCCAGATGTCTCATTTCCCTCTTGCCGAGACATTCCTGCAGAAAACTCATGGAGATGGAACATTATCCAAAAATTCGCTAACAATTTTCTTTGAGGTCACTTTCTTACTAAAAAAAAGCCACAAACTTTTTCTGAGCTGAAATCTCCCTTCTACCTGTATGACCTAACTGATTGCCCATCAGCCTGTCTGCTGTAAATTAGCTGGTACTGACAATATTGTAATTTCACTCAGGCTACTGAGTAAGTTAAGGGCCCATGGTGTCAGAGGCAAGGTGCTAGCATGGATATAAGCTTGGCTGTCTGGCAGAAAGCAGAGAGTGGGGATAAAAGGATCCTTCTCAGGATGGCAGCCGCTGGCAAGTGGTGTTCCACAAAGATCAGTGTTGGGACCACAACTTCTCACTTTGTACATTAACGACCTAGATGAAGGAACTGAGGGCATTCTGGCTAAATTTGCAGATGATACAAAGATAGGTAGAGGGACTGATAGCATTGAGGAGGCAGGGAGGCTGCAGAAGGATTTGGACAGGTTAGGAAAGTGGGCAAAGAAGTGGCAGTTGCAGTACAACATGGGAAAGTGTGCGGTCATGCACTTTGGTGAGAAGAATAGAGGCATGGACTATTTTCTAAATGGGGAGAAAATTCATAACCCTGAATTGGGAAGAGACTTGGGAGTTCTATTCCAGGATTCTCTCAAGGTAAGCTTGTAGGTTGAGTCAGTAGTTAGGTAGGCAAATGCAATAATGGCATTTATTTTGAGAGGACTTGAATATAAAAGCAGGGATGTACTTCTAACGTTTTATAAGACTCTCGTCAGGCTACATTTGAAGTATTGTGCGCAGTTTTGGGCTCCATATCTCAGGAAGGATGTGCTGGCCCTGGAAAATGTTCAAAGGAGGTTCATGAAGATGGTCCCAGGAATGAAAAGGTTAACATATGAGGAATGTTTGAGTACTCGGGGTTTATACTTGATGGAGTTTAGAAAGATGAGGAGGGATCTTATTGACACATATAGAATACTGAATGGTCTGGACAGAGTAGATGTTGAGAAGATATTTCCATTGGTAGGAGAGACCTTGACCCGAAGGCAAAGTCTTAGAGTAAAGCGAAGACCTTTTAGAATGGAGATAACGAGAAACGTCTTCAGCCAGATAGTGGTGAATCTACAGAATTCATTGCCACAGAATGTTGTGGAGGCCGGGTCATTGGCTACATTTAAGACTGAGATAGACAGATTCTTGAGTATCAAGGGGATCATGGGTTACAGGGAGAAAGTGGGAAAATGGGGTTGAGAAACCTAACAGCCATGATTGAATGAGGGAGCAGGCCTGATGGGCTGAATGGCCTAATTTCTGTTCTGATGTCTTATGGTCTTTTTCCATGTAGCATACCATCTGCTTTCAGTTTAATTAGTGGGACTTGCTGACTTTCAGAAAACAATATGGCCCTAGAATCAGTAATAGTAGCAATGTCCCTTCTGGATTGCTGTAAACAAACCATCGGATTCACCAACAGGGGAAGGGAATCCACTGTTCCTCCCCAGTGATCTACAAATGACTCCAGACTTACAGCAATGTGATTGATTCTTGAACTACTGAAATGACATAGTAGACTATTCAGTTGTGGAATATTGCAACAAAAATGTCACTGGGTCAATATCTTTAATGCAAGGTTAGCAATGGTTCAAGAGGTGATTTACTGTAAGGACAATTAACATGGGGAATAAGTATTGACCTTTCCAGCAACACCTACATCCTGTGAATGAATCAAAGAAGTCTTGATCATGAATGACTAGCTAGATGACAGAAGCAAGTAAATGAGGCAACTTAATTGTTAAGCATAGCTGATGCATACTGGTTTAAAGTTCACTCACTATCTGAAATCACTGAAAACCCCAACGGTAATGTTGACCAACACAATTCAATAAGTTCTAAGAAAGAATGTGGACGTAGTTACACAAAATAACACTTCTAATTTTGCAACCAATAATTAACTTCAAAATAATTCACTTTCACTTCAAAATAATAATAAAGTGCTTCAATAAATCTATGGGAAATTGTAGCATAATCAATTTAGTGATGAGTCCTTCTGAAACAATTCCACTTGATGAATAATCCAGGTGTTTGGATTAATTCTCTGTGGATATTGGTTTACATCGCACCGTTGTAGGTGGTAAAATTCACATGAACAAAATCTGGAACTGAAAGTTAACCTCAGTAGTGGTCAACTGTGAAGTAATCAACATTTGTGGTAAAGACCCATCTGGTTCAGTGATGGCCAAACATCACTTAATCTGACCTACATGTGATTCCTGATCCATAATAATGTGGTTGACCCTGAAATGACTTAACCAACCACTCAATGCAAAGTTGATAACAAATAGATGACAATTGATGGCCTTGCCAGTGAAGCCCATATTGCACGAAAGAACAGAGAACAAAATGTAATTAATTTGTGCCTAAACTTGAATTTATATATAGTTAATTATTAAAACGGAGTGGCTCTTTTCATCTTAAAATTGTGATGAGTCATTGTTTAGATTATGTTTGGATTATGTGGACTCATAATTGTGAATTTATGCTTTATTTTCTATGTTGCTTTTCACAGCTTCAGGTAAACTATATCTGAAAATTTGAATGTTGATGAATAACTCACTTATAAAATTTGTCTCAAGATTTCCAACTAATTTCATTGTGCTGTGAAATGGAATCTATAAACACTGTGCCAGTATCCTTCATTTTTCTTCATTATTTCTGGTCTGTTTTGGGCAGGTGCATGGAAGTAAGGCAGTGATGGTCATACATCCCATTTTTCAGTATTTTCCCTTCAAGTGGGGTTAATTGATGTAATTTTCTAACTTTGACCCACAAGTGAGAAACTCATAAATTGGACTTTTATCCCTCACAATTTTATTTTTCATGACACCAATATAAGATTAAAGTAGGTTGGGTAAGAAACGGACAGATGATAATCCTATGACTTTCTTATTATACAGGGACAATGAACGCCAGTCTTTAGACTAGTCCCTCTTTTCTTTATATTTGTTTGACATCTTTCCATTTAAAGTGCAATGTGTAGCAGTGAATGAATGCAGAAAGCCCCCAACTCCTAGTTAAAGCTGAAGGAGCCATTTAGGCTACAACTATGGAACCAAGAGAGAACAATTTTATGATTTTGTTATATTTTCATTTAACTGTCCTGGGCTATCAAATGTACAGGCATTTCAACAACTTGGAAAATTGGAGCTGAAGAATACTTTAATTTGCAGATGTTCCTCTCAATTCTCTCCTATTGGTCCTGCTATATGTTGGCTTGCAGATACAGACTACCATGATTGTTTTCAACTGATTCCCTCTCATGTGTCAGCTCAAACTGTTAGGATACAGTCTTAGGCTAAGTAGCACTTTTTATTTATATGTTGCATGCGCTTAAGGTTCAAAAATTGAATTTGTGGCCCAATTCCAATTTAAACCACACAAAGTGCCATCATGTAAACAGGTTAGATCACATGAGTGTAAATGTCTTCCAGAAGTATGCAGAGCAGGCAGGTTATAGCATTGATTGGCATGCAATGCAGGTTTAAAGCAAGTGGTATTGTTTTGGAATGATGCACCCGTGGTGCTCTCTCTTAGCCTTATACGGCTGAACATGAGTTGAAAAGTATGATGGATTCCCCAGTGGTGCTATTTAAAGAATCGTCAACTTTTTTACAGGCTAGTTAAAGGCTGATTTATTCTGGTTGTTGCTACAGTTTGCATAATTCACGTGTTTTCCATATTGTTTCAAGTCTACAGGGAGCTGTGTAGCAGGTGTTGTAGCACTTCTTGTTCCTTTTCAAAAAATTCATAGAATGTGAAATCAGTGGCTTGCTCATAGGCAATTAAGAGCCAATCACACTTCCATGGGTCTGGAGTCACAAGAAGGCCAGACTCGGCAAGGATGGCAGATTTCCTTTTGTGATGGACTTTAGTGAATTAGATGGGGATTTTACAACAATTGACATTGATTACTTGATCATCATTAGACTCACTATTTTGAAATTCAGATTAGTTTTTATTAACTTCAAATTTCACATTTGTCATGATGGGATTCGAGATTATGTCTTCAGAGCATTAGTGTGGGGTTCTGGATTACTCATCCAGTGATATTACTGGTAATCCACTGCCTTCTCTGCAAGGCTTCTGTACAGACCCATCACTGTCAGATCTGAATGTATTGGAAGGCTGCCATTTGGAATTGACCATGACTAGAGGAATAGAGAGAAACTGTGCAGAGCAGGACGGTTGCTGGAAGGTGGTGGAGGAGCAACGGGAGGGGCTCTCATGTCGGAAGCCATGTCCTAGAATGTACAGGGAGCAGTTCTCTTGCCTGAACCTTGACGAGGGAAATATTTGATATGTGTCTGCTGTAAGGTCTAGTGTTAAGTCAAGATTTAATACGAATTGTAAGACTTAAGTCAATTATAACCATAGACGAAGATTGAGAATGCCAATTTAAAAATCTTAATTAGTCACAGGACCACTGCATGTCTAAGTTTTGTTTTACAAGTTTGAGAATTTGTTATGTTTATTACAAAATGTACAAAACAGTGATACCAATTAAAAGAAATGGATCAATTGGTCCATGTCAGGGTACCAGCTCATGCCTCCTGGCTGTCTGAGAACATGTCTCTTTTGTTCTGCTTTGTTGACTAAAGTTCTCCTTCTGTTTTCTTTCTGCACAATATGCCACAAAAGGTTATGGCTAGTTCCTTTTGTTGGCTATACTCCTGAGCATGATCCAACTGGCTTGCTAATGCATAAGCAGCACATAGTCAACCTCAGAGTGAGCTCAGCAGTGTGTGCTCAATTCCTTATTGGTGTCTTAAGGTCATATCAATGATAAAGTTAAAAATCACACAACATTAGGTCATAGTTAGCCTGATGAACCACCTGATGAAGAAGCAGCACTCTGAAAGCTAGTGCTTCCAAATAAACCTGTTGGACAATAACCTGGTGTTGTGTGATTTTTAATTTTGTAGTCCCCAGTCCATTACTGGCACCTCCAAACCATGTCAATGATATTACCATTTCCCATTGATTTCCTAAGATGTCAGTTACTTGAGGGAACATCCTTCCCTCATAGCTTTTCCCTATTAGCTTACTAACTTGATAGAAGATAAAGAATGGTTCTTGTGGTGCCGTGGTAATGTCCCTACCTTTGAACCTGAAGGCCCAGGTTAAAGTCCCACTTGCTTCATGGTTGTGTCATAACATCTTTAAGCCGGCTAGTTAGAAAGTATCCATATAAATGACCTTTAAACAATTCATTGATCTTGGTCTCCTGCAGTAAACTGCCCAGTATTGATTTTCTTTCTTCTTCCACCAAAATCACAACAAGCAAGTGGGATAATCCCTGCAGAAAATTCGACTTAGGGATTTACTTCTGAAACTTTGAAAAGCTGGTGTGCAGGGTGGGATGTAAAAACAGCAAAATTGATGGTTGGCAGGTAATAGATAAGAGGACAAATTAGATGAGGAGGCACCACCAAAGCACTTTCTTCATGCTTGCAGAATAAATAGTATCATATCCAAATGATTAATTTTACCTCCAACATCTAATTGATACATCAAAGTGTCTGGAGAATTCCAAAGCTATCAATATCTTTTTGTTAACAAAACCATTTGTTCATGCATGTCTTCGACATTAAATGCTGCTGCTTGATCAAGTTAACAAAAAAGTCACTTCAGCGTGGGAATCACATTACCAATAATCAAACCACATTACTGACATGAAACTATACAGCCTAGATTGTTTTACAAAATCGTTCTATAAAACATTTTAGAATTTAATTCCCAAGGTATTTTATGCACAAAACTAAGCCAGTTGAAAACATAATACTTAGCACTTTTTTTAACTTCAAAACATCTTGACATTTATTATCCTTAGTTCACATTAGTGAGAAAAGCAAACCGCAAAAGCAAGCCTCCAGCATTTGTTTGTTTTGTCTTGAGGCTCTCAATGTACAGCCATGCGTTCACAGGCAGAGAGCAAAATGACACTAGTGTCATTAAACTAAACAGAATACAATGCTATTACATCATTTGCTTGATCATTGCACATAACATGGTGACACGGTGGTAAAAACAATGACTGCAGATGATGGAAACCAGATTCTGGATTAGTGGTGCTGGAAGAGCATAACAGTTCAGGCAGCATCCAAGGAGCTTCGAAATCGATGTTTCGGGCAAAAGCCCTTCATCAGGAATAAAGGCAGTGAGCCTGAAGCGTGGAGAGATAAGCTAGAGGAGGGTGGGGGTGGGGAGAAAATAGCATAGAAAGTGGCACGGTGGCTCAGTGGTTAGCACTGCTACCTCACAGCACCAGGGACCTGAGTTCAATTCCAGCCTCTGTGACTGTTTGTGTGGAGGTTGCACATCCTCCCTGTGTTGTTGTGGGTTTTATCTGGGTGCTCTGGTTTCCTTCCACAGTCAAAAGCAGGTTAGGTGGGTTGGCCATGGTGAATTGCCCATAGTGTGCAGGGATGTGTAGGTTAAGTGGATTATCCATGGGAAATGCAATTTACTGTCTATTATTGTTCAGTATTCAAAAGGAAGATGATTTAATTTCATTCTCACTTACCAGAGAGAAGCAGTCAAAAATCACACAACACCGAGTTATAGTCCAACAGCTTTATTTGAAAACACAAGCTTTCAGAGACCCCCTCATTCTGCAGGTGATAAGCAGAGTAAGCACTTGGATTTGCAGGCTTCCCTTCAGTCAGAGTGCCATTGCCTGTATGAGCAATGCTTTGTTAGGACTGCATGTCACCCCTGCCATATACCGGAACCTAAAGGCATTCCCCTCCCTCAATGCACAGCTGGTGTCTGACTATAGATAATGTGTCATACAGGCCAATGTCTGTCACCTTGTAGCAGTACTAATGCACACAATTGTTGCAGTCTGCTGTGTTGGCTCTATTTTGGCCAGCAAACTTAATCAAAGGATGTGTACTAAGTGAATTGGTTCATGACTCTCATTTTGAAATCTTTGTACAACGTTACATAGCATAGCTATAATGAGAGCCATGCTGCAGCATGAAATACAATGGAGCAGACCATCAGGGAGTTGAGTTGATTTGATGTTACTGCCTGAAGAAACCCTGCAGCAGTTGATTGCGTGGGTCTTGAGACTCGTAATAGTGCAATATATGCTGTAGAACCTCAATATGTTGAGTGATGAGCCCTTACTAACATCAATCAATCGAGAAGCTGACGAGCAGCCTGAAGGAAAGGAGGAAGAGTATAGAGCTATAGAAGGAAGAACATTGGATCAGGAGTCCATTATATAGCCCCTCAGGTCTACTCTGCTGTTTAATCACATCATGGCTTATTTGTGGCTAGTGCCATTTACTTACCTCTGACCTATATCCCTTAATATATTTAGTTCACTTAAAAATCTACCAATATCAGACTTAAAATTAGTCATTGATCTAGCATCAGTCACCTTTTCCAGAAGAGAGTTCCAAACTTCTACTACTTCTTGTGGGTAGAATTGTTTCCTATTTGCGCTTCTGAAAGACCTGGCTTCAATTGTTAAACATTGTTCCAAGTTCTACACTCCCCCACTAAATGGAAGTTGTTTCCCCTTTATATCCCCTATCTACATGTAACTTTGATCAATTTATTCATAACATTTTAAATTCCAAAGAATACAGTCTTGGTTTGTATAATCTCACATTTCCAGTTGAGGCCAAATCTACATTACATCCCTTTCGAGGATATGTCTTTCTTAGCTTGTGGCACACAGTACTGCTCATAGCACCCCAAAGAGATAGAGGAGGCGGAGTTGGAAAAGGAGGAAGATATGCTGCAAAGTAAGTTGCAATTTTTAATCAAAGCAGTATATGAAGAACTTAACCAAGTGCAGTAATCTCAACCTCTTGTTATTCTTTCTCTACATCTATCACTATCACATTATGTCATCTCAGCCACAATGCAAAATATAAATGCCAATAACAAATACACATTCCAAACAAAATGCATGAATTAAATCATGCCATAGCAGTTGTAAAAAATAAACTAATCACTCTTTTGCACTCCTAAAGTGCCCATTGGAGTGCCCTATGCAGTGCCACCTCAGTGATTCCAATCTGACTCATGGAAGACTATTGACTTTCAGTGGATGAGACTGTAGAAGACATTGGAGGACAGCTTTGTGCAGCTCCGGGCCTAGAAAGCTCAGCTTCAGTGTGCAGCATCTTAGTAAGGATAACAGCAGTCTAGAATGGTTGGCTGAAAGGCTCATTGCTTTTCAGAAATAGAAGTGGAGACATCAACCATCAGATCCTGACCCATGATTGAGTCCACAAATATGTTGTTGGAATTGGCTATCATTTCCACTTAGGAAAGATTGAGTGCCAACCTCTGCCCAAACCTCTTATGCCAAGATGGTGCTGGATTCCTCCATGATCTTGATTGCAAGCATTCTTCGGGTTTTCCAAGATACCAAATATTTTGGTGTGTTCAAAGATCAGCCTTTTTTATGTAGCCTGGCTCATCATAGTCCTCATTGAGTCGTCTGCACCAGACCTTATGTGAAGCCTTGCCCTCCAGTGGAGTGCACGTAATGTCCTTGCCCTCTGTCCTATGCCTGCTAATTCACCATGTGCAGATTTAGCCAAAGTATAACCATCTGAAATGTTTGCAGTGTCAGTGTCTCAGCTGGTGACTATGAGGGTGAGCTAAGCTAGAATGTGTCTTTATTATCATTATCTTCTACTTTTCCACTATTACCTGGCCAAGTTTTGGGTACCTGAAAGGAAAAAGAGACAAGGATTGAGTAATGGTAAAGGGAGAAGAGAAATTAAGAAGTGCAGGCTTACACCATGCAATTTGCAATTTGGAAGAGATTGTGAGATGAAAAGGAATTTAGATGTGGGGAGGAAGGTTGGCTATGAACATACTATCATCTTCAATAAATACATTACCATTGGCCTCAACAATAGTCCTTTCAGTAGTGACTAGCACCATCTCCTACATTGGACTTACAACAATTGGGCACATCTCTCCCTCTCTGGTTAGTTTGTATTGTCTCTAGGAATGCCCATCCATGAGAGTGTGAGGTGCCCAGTGAGTGATGCGGTTATCATGGTATAGTAACTGGCAGTAAGTGTGAGGTTTAAGATATGGGTGTGAGACTTACAGCAGAACTGTGGAAGGGAAAGATGAAATATGTGGATGTGAGGTGAGAATGTAATTGATGGAAATTGTTGCTATGTGTTATTGGATTGTGATCAAAATACGACAATGGCTGACACCAATGATGCAGTAAATGGCTTTTGACAGTGAATTCACTGACTTTGAGGAATGTAAGAATTCATTAAACTTTTCGTGGTACTGCATCCTGGGCTTTTGGGCTGCCCTTCTGGTAATTGTCATTTTGCACAGCACCTCAGCTAGGCCTCATGCACCATTAGAGATACAACATATTTAATCTCCTTTCCACCACCTACACTAACACCGACAGCTTGGTGTTGATACATCCTGTCTTCCATGGTCAATCATTGTTGTGTGTTGCACAGCACAATTGTGGATGATGTCAGCACTTCCAGCAGCTGTAAGACACTTTATTTTAATTGAGGTGCAGGCTCATTCAGCAGTGCAGATTGATTTTAAATAGTTGGAACAAATGGCATTGCTGGGTGCCATGCAGATTGGTGCAGCCTATAGGCAGCTAATTTTATCAGTGAACTGGTTAAGTATGCAGCTGTATTGCACTGAATGGGTGTCGGGGCAGTGTGCAACAAGGTAGCCATGTCTGTTTTTGGGAACTTCCCAATTTATATTCCTTAACATTTACAGGTTAATTGCTAAAATGCAACATCATAATGATGCTTGAATCTTTCTTGATTTGGAGGTGCTGGTGTTGGACTGGGGTGTACAAAGTTAAAAATCGCACAACACCAGGTTATAGTCCAACAGGTTTATTTGGAAGCACTAGCTTTCGGAGAGCTGCCCCTTCATCAGGTGGTTGTGGAATATATCACAAACACCTGATATACTCCACAACCACCGGATTAAGGAGCAGCTCTCCGAAAGCTAGTGCTTCCAAATAAACCTGTTGGGTCTATAACCTGGTGTTGTGTGATTTTTAACTTTGATTCTGACTTTTATCTATAAAAAGATGTTATCCATTTTGAACCATTGAGTAGTGATGTGGAGCAGAAACCTTGGGTTGATTCCCCCCTCCCTGGTCCAGAATCACTGAGAAAAGAAAACCTTACTCCTGTCGCAGATGATGTAATCACAGATGGGGATGTAAGTCAGTCCTGTATGACTCAGTACCGTACTGTAGGTGCATCCCCTACAGCCCCCACCTGGCTTGCCCTCATGAGAACATCTTGTAAAATTTCAATTATTCAGCCATATATTCTTGGAAAGAGAGCTGGTTGTTTGCTAAATCTCTTTGAAATTCTCCTGTACCTATAGGAATTTAAAGAAATGAAACTATGATAGGTATTTCATACACAACTACTTGCAGAAAAAGATACCCAAGGCACATTTTGTGCCAGTGGTAAAAGAAAGCAGCAAGTAAATTAATTGACTGACAGCAGCTATGTGATGAAACCAGTGATGTGAATCATGAATGCCTTAATGCTACTCACAGCAGTTTTACTTAAACTTCAAGGAAAACTTCTACAAGGACTTTGCATTTACTCCAAAATGTAACAAATTTTTAAAAATCTTGTCTGACAAATTTGCATACTTATCTTTGAAAATATGACAAGCAGAGTTGATAAAGGATACCAATAAATGTAGTGGTAATTGAATTTCCAGAAAGCATTTGAAAAGGTGCCATGTTAAAGGTTATTGCACATGATTGCTCACAGTATTGGGGTAATGTGTTAGCATGGTTTGAGGATTGGTTATTGCACAGAAGTCTAAGTCAAGATTGACAGGTAGTTTTTGGGTTGGAAAGACATAATTAGTGGAGTATCAAACGATCAGTCCTAGGCCCTTATTTACTATCTATATTAATAATTTGGAGAAAGGGCCAGAGTGTAATGTATCCATGTTTGCTGATGATATAAAATTTGATGGGAGGGCACATTGTAATGAGGACATAAGGAACCACAAGGGAAATCACGTTAAGTGAGTGGTGAACTCTTGGCAGATAGAGTTTACTATGGGAAAGTGTGAGGCCATGCACTTTGTTAGGAAGGGTCAAATGGCAGACTATAATTTAAATGAAGAAAGACCTCAATAAGGTGTAGCACATTGGGAACTGGATAGACTTGTGCATGGGACACAAAATGTTAGTGTGAACTACAGATTGGCTCGAGAGCTTGAGTATTCCTCTCCAGCTCCGAATTTGTGTCTATTGTCCATAATAATGTTAATTTGTACATATGCATGCTATATGTGGAGAAAAACATGGAAAACTTGTATTTAAATGAATTGAAAACCCAGCTGAAATATTACTGCTGGGTCACAAAAGTCTGACTCTGGGAAGGGTTCCGGTGTAGGAGTCTGGAAGATTTCTTTTTCTTTTTGGACAGACTCTTGGGACTGAAAATGACTTTGTTCCACTCCAGAATTGTGGAACCTTGCTAACTAAACAGTCTAATGTTGTATTTGCATTTCCTGGCAAAAGTGGGGCAGGCTTGGGTGAGTTGTTTGAGCTTTTGCAGGATCCTTCACTGTCTGTACTGGGCTGCCATCTTGGCTTGGCAGGGATGCCCAAGAAGGTTGGTACCAATCGCCAATGCTTCTTCCCCATTTAGGTGCCTTGGGCAAGAGATTAGTTGGTGGAACTGTTGCATTTCTTTTCATTTTAATAACATCCTTAAGTGTTTACACAAGGATAAAGCTTGACAAAGATATTTTGGTTTGGAGGTCTTGTTTCAAACATACAGATGATTTGGTCAACCCAATGTAGTAACCTAGTGCCACAGTACTGGGGATATTGGCCTGAGAGCAGACACTGATTTCAGAACACCTGTTGAGGATCTGTGGGATTTTGTGGAGGCAACATTGGTGATATTTCTCGAAGGATTTGAGACATTCTTCATGTCATCAATGAAGTGCGGATAGCACTAATCCCATGTAGGCAATCAACTTAGAGCTGGGCTTGAGGTCTTAAAACACTCTATTCCTCAGATGACCAAATGTTTCACTGGTACATTGTTAAATTTCATTGTCTATGTTTGCCTTCACTGAGTGAACACTCGTAAGGTATTAGAATTGACCTACATTGTCCTTGCTTTGGATCTTGCTAGCTGTGGGAGGAGGTGGGGGAGAGACTGTGCTTGAAGAATGCTGGGAGAGAATCTTTGACTTCCAGATGTTTAGCCTAAAGTCTACTCTCTTAAACCTCTACTTTGGGGGGATATGGGCCGGATGCTGGCAGAGGGGACTTGATTGGGTTGGGATATCTGGTCGGCATGGACGGGTTGGACTGAAGGGTCTGTTTCTATGCTGTACATCTCTATGACTCTATGACTATGAGTGCATTGATGATTGTTTGCAGTTCAGTTTCTAAATGTGTTTACACAAGCATCATCTCTACCAGAGGTTGGGGTGGTCCTGGTTCTAATGGAGGCACGCAAATAGAGCAGTTTCCCCCTTGTACTATAGAGAAGCTTGACTCTGGTGTGTACATTCATGGGTAAAAGATGACGGATCGTGGAAAGTAAGATGGAGAAGAGCAATGGTGTGATGACACAGCCTCGCTTGACTGTGACCCCCATTTGGATACATTGACTCTGTGATGGATCCATTGGTGAGGATCATGGCTAGCAGGTTGTCATTTAGCAAGAAGAAAATGGTGATAAATTTCTGTGGGTAGCCAAATTTGAGCATAATGCTCCCTAATCCATCCTTGTCACCAGGGTTGAAAGGTTTTCTGAGCATGAAGAAGACCATGTAAAGAGGTTGCTGTTGATGTCTGCATTTTGCTTGAAGTTTGGTTTGATTTATTATTGTCACATGTACCTAAGTACAGCGAAAGGTTTTGTTTTGCGAGCAGTACAGGCAGATTATAGCAAACAAGGGCATCCCCAATGTGAATTCCTGCTAGAAAATAAACTCTCTTCCTCAAATAAGTTGCATCTCAGATCTACAGTTGTCTCTCATCCATCTTTGACCTTCTGCCATAATGGGGGAAGGGAGATTGCTGTGTGCTATGAGAAATAGCTTATTGCCATCCTTAATTGGATTCCTGCCACTGCTGGGCAAATTGCTGTCAAGCCTGTTAATCTGCCTTTGGAGCTTAGAAATGCAATAGGGAGCTGACCCAACTTTCCAAAGGTCCAGCACTAAAGCTCTCTCTGCGGAAATTCATTCCAATCATCCCCAAGTATTTCAGAACCTAACTTAAGTTGGCTTTCATAACAGTATGAACTTCTGTTACTTTTTAAATTAATGTTAATTTAACTCATTTAAAGAAATGTTCTGATGTGACCTTTTCATCCTGTCTTTAAAGATACCTCATGCAATTTTTGCTTCAATGTATCAACACTGAATAGTATTCTTTTGGGAGCTAATTAAGTTTCAACCTTTTTAGAATACCAGGAATTTTGGACATTGGCTAACTCTTTAGTAAACACATACACGCAGATCATTTCATGTCACAAATATTTTTAATGACAGCCAACTGACGAGTCATAATGAATAACGTGAACTCTTAGCTCACCGAGAATGTGATGTGGGACCTTATTTACATGAGCATGCAGCATTAGCATCATCTAATCTATCGCTCCACATGGAGTCAACCTTATTGCATTATCTCATTAAACATCCTACTTAAAGTAGCTGCACGTAAATCAGATATTTTTAACTTGTTTTAATTTGACATGCTGGATAATCTTGAAAATAATCAATTGTTAGCTGTGTAAATGAATTATGGAATTTTGTCAAATTATTCTAGCCAATGTTGAACCATTGGGAATCATTAACCAAATGGATATAAATTTGTTTATTGCAATTTATTTGTGTCTCACTTCTATGTTTTTTTAATCAATGCCTCCTTATATTTGTTAGACTTTGTTCAATAAATGGACCTTCTACATTAATAAAAATCATTCTTTGAAATGTATGTGTGGTCAGCAATGGCAAGACCCATCCCTAACAGCCCTTGAGAAAGTGATGTTGGCCTAACTTAGCAACTCATTATAGTCTGTATAATGAAAGTGTACAGTTAATTAGGAAGTTCCAGGGTTTTGGGAGAGAATTGTATAATTTCAGGGCAATCCACAGTTTTAAAAGGAAAGACTGAAAGAAAATGGCCTTTTGTGAAAAACTGGTCAACGTGACATCTGTGCAGGCAGGATTTCCCAGCAATTGAGAGTGTGGTGCTGGAAAAGCACGGCAGATCAGGCTGCATCCGAAGAGCAGGAAAATCGATGTTTCGGGCAAACACCCTTCATTAGGAATTCCCAGCAGGCTCTACCAGAAAATGGACACACCTTCTTCTGGGAACAGAGAGCCTCAGAGGTATGCGACAACTTGACCAACAAAACTGCATGCGCCAGACATTATATCAAGGGACAAGCATAGAAATGGTATTGATCCCCGAAACTGTGTACAATGGAGCCTATCTAGTTTATGTGATAACGATTTACTCTAAACTAAAAACAGTTTGGGAGGCTCCATGAAGTCATCAAAATTTCAGTTAAGTAAATTTGGGATGGTATCGACACTTTTGTTTCCACGAATGATGAGATTAAACCGGTCCCAGCAATCACTGGAGATGCTTTGTGAAATGGAATTACCTGAGGGACAGAGCCGACCGGCCGTTTGGAATCACAAGGGTAAAGGGGGCAGCAGGGCCAGCTGTTGGGGCCTCTTCTCTTTTTCACTCTCCTCGCTCTGAGCTCACTGCGCCTCTGTATACCAACCCTTTGGGGCTGAAGACATCGACCCTGTCTGCGATCTCAGATTTTGGAAGTCGGAAATAACACCCGACGGAGAGAGAGAGCCCCATCGGACAAGCAACAAGTCCCTCTGAGACCATAAGAACCCTTTTACAGGTCTGCGACACTTGTACTCTGGAGTAGTTGGTTAGGCATGGGGGAGGGTGGTTATGTAATTCTCAAAGTATAAGTAGCCTGTAGATTGTGTAAGGTTAAAGATTTACGTTGTGTCTGCTCCAGTCTTCTAATACTTTATATGATAGTATAGAGTATAAGTTTTGGATGTAGGTTTGCTCGCTGAGCTGGAAGGTTTATTTCCAGACGTTTTGTTACTCTACTAGGTAACATTTTCAGTGGGCCTCCAGGTGAAGCACTATACATGATTCCTGCTTACTAGTTATATGTTTGGGTTTCTTTGGATTGGTGATGTCATTTCTTGTGGTGATGTAATTTCCTGTTCTTTTTTTCAGGGCGTGGTTGGTAGGATCTAACTCGATGTGTTTGTTGATAGAGTTCCAGTTGGAATGCTATGCTTCTAGCAATTCTTGTGTGTGTCTCTGTTTGGCTTGTCCTAAGATGGATGTCTTGTCCCAGTCGAAGTGGTGTCCTTCCTTATCTGTATGTAAGGATACTAGTGAGAGAGGATCATGTCGTTTTGTGGCTAGTTGGTGTTCATGAATCCTGGTGGCTACTTTTCTGCCTGTTTGTCCAATGTAGTGTTTGTTACAGTTCTTGCACGGTAATTTGTAAATAACATTAGTTTTGCTTGTTGTCTGTATAGGGTCTTTCAAGTTCATTAGCTGCTGTTTTAATGTGTTGGTGGGTTTGTGAGCTACCATGATGCCAAGAGGTCTGAGTAGTCTGGCAGTCATTTCTGAGATGTCTTTGATGTAGGGGAGAGTGGTTAGGGTTTCTGGATGTATTTTGTCTGCTTGTTTGGGTTTGTTGCTGAGAAAATCGGTGGACTGTCTTCAATGGGTACCCATTCTTTTTGAACATACAGTAGAGGTGATTTTCCTCTACTCTGCATAGTTCCTCTGTGCTGCAGTGAGTGTTGGCTCATTGAAATAATGTTCTAATGCAGCTTCGTTTGTGGATGTTGGGGTGATTAAAAAAAGAGTATAAGTTTCATCGATGTATTGTACAGATTAGACAAGTTGAATTCTTTCTGTAATAAAGTTCACTGGTAATTTTGAATTCATATTTGAATGCATCTGTGTTCCTTTTGGGTACACCAATTCTGGCTGAGTCCACAGCAGATCCCAGACCATAATGCCAGTGTCAAGGACTGAAGGGTGATCCAGACGATTTGAACTGCCCACTCAATAACCGCTCACTTCATGTGAATCCAAGGAAAACAATGGGACCAGATGGAGTACCAGGCTGTGCACTCAGGACACACAGATCAACAGGCAGAGTCTCCTTGGACATCTTCAACCTCTCCCTGGAGCATGCCACTGTCCCTGCCTGTTTCAAGAAGGACAACATCATCCCTGTGCCTAAGACGACTCATGCAGCATGTCTCAATGACTACTGCCCAGTGGCCCTAACTTCAGTGGTCATATGGTGTGTTGAAAGGCTGGTCATGGCATTAATCAACTCCAGCCTCCCCATTACTCTTGACCCACTCCAATTTGCCTATCGGACCAATAGGTCCACGTCAGATGCCATATCATTTGCCCTTCACTCCTCCCTAGAACATCTTGACACCAAGAACAGCTACATAGAATCTTATTCATTGACTACAGTTTAGCCTTCAACACTTGGGCGACTGTCTGTGTGGAGTTTGCACATTCTCCCCATGTCTGTGTGGGTTTCTCCGGGTGCTTCGGTTTCCTCCCACAGTCCAAAGATGTGCAGATCAGGTGAATTGGCCATGCTAAATTACCCATAGTGTTAGGTGCATTAGTCAGAGGGAAATGGGTCTGGGTGGGATACTCTTCGGTGGATCGGTGTGGACTATGGGGCCAAAGGGCCTGTTCCCACTCTGTTGGGAATCTAATCTAATCTATTATCCCCTAGAGACTGATTACTAAACTTAGATCTCGGACTAAGTCCCACTCTCTGCAACTGGATCCTCAGTTTCCTGACCCACAGACTGCAATCGGTGAAGATTGGGGACAATATTTCATCCTCACTAACACTCAGGGGTGCCCCCAGGGGTGCACACTCAGCCCCCTACTGTACTCACTGTATACTCATGACTGTTTCGCCAAATACCAGACTAATGCCATTTACAAGTTCACTGATGACACCACAATAGTCGGTGACATCTCATATGGTGAAAAAACTGACTACAGACGGGAAGTGGAAGACTTGAAAAAAAATGGCACACTGAGAACAACCTAGCTCTCAGTGCTGACAAAACCAAAGAACTCATTATTGACTTTCAGCAGGATGTTACTCATGTCCCCCTACACATTAACAGCACAGAGGTGGAACAAGTGGAAAATGTCAAGCTCCTGGGAGTGGTCATCCACAACGAGCTTTCTTGGACTCTTCATGTGGAAGCACTGGTTACGAAGGCCAAACAACGTCTCTTCTTCCTCAGGCAGCTGAGGAAATTTGGCATGACGGCGAATACCCTTGCCAACTTTTATAGGTGCACCATCGAGAGCATTCTGTCTGGATGTATCATTACCTAGTATGGCAACTGAACCATTCAAGATCGGAGACGGTTACAGACAGTGATGAACTTGGCCCGGACAATCACAAAGGCCAACGTCCCATCTATAGAATCCATCTACCAGGCCCCCTGTCAAGGAAAGGCCACCAGCATTCTCAAAGATCCATCTCACCCTGGCAATGTTTTTCTACAACCTCTACCATTGGGGAGAAGGTACAGAAACCTGAACACATGCACCAGCTGGTTTCAAAACAGTTTCTACCCTACTGTTGTTAGAATACTGAATGGACTCACAAATCCTGAACATTTGCTAGTGTCTATGTTTTTGTTTTTGCCGCTGTTTATCTATTATTTACTTACCTATGCTACTTAACTCTGTGATCTACCTGTAGTGCTCGCAAGATAAAGTTTTCGCTGTGCCTCGGTACACGTGACAATAAATTAAATTCAATTTAAGGGGGATTGTCGGCCAGGACAAGCAGTTTGATCTCTCTTTTTCTTTCTCTTGGGGGTACTGCCCTAGTGGGTAGGTACCAGGGGGACATTTTCCAACCAACAAGAAAAGGAGTTGCCCAGGCATTAGTGAAAGTCATGATTACTGTGTGGAGATAAGTTCCAACTCGCTGGTCAGGCTATAAACAGTGAGTTTGGTTCAATGCTCTCTCTCCAGTAGAGTTGCCCTAGTGCGGCGTTCCGGGTTTGTGAAGTTTCAGCGCCGGCTGGAGAGAGACCACCACAGTAATTCGCAGACCTCAGACACCGGCCTGAGTGCGTAGTAAAGGAAATAGGTCCTTCCACACAATGAAGGAATGGCACATAACTCCAATTTAGAATGATGTGTGAGTTGGAGGGGATCATGGACCTGAGGGTGTTTCTATGCACTGATTGTTCTAACTCCGACAGCACAACACCTTACAGTTTAACATTCCAGGATTTGGATGTTTCAAGCGAGATAAAGAGAGATTAAAGGGGTGGGGGTGTTGCATTACTGACTAAGGAGAATATCACAGCTTCATGAAAAGATGACATCCTTGGACGGCTCATCCAGTGAGGTTAAATGAGTTAAACTTAGAAATAAGAATGTCTCCATCACTATGATAGGGCCATACCATATGCATCCCAATAACCAGTGGGAGATAGAGGGACAGATGTGTAGGAGGATCATGGAAAGATGTAAAAACATCAGAATTGTAGTGGGTGATTTTAAGTTCTTCAATATTTACTGAGATTCCCCTAATGTTTAGATGGATCAGAATTTGTTATGTGCATCCAGGAGTGTTTCATGAAACAATATGTAGATAGTCCATCTCAGGAAGAGGCCATACCAGATCTTGTGCTGGGAAATGAGTACTCTTTGGTGATTGAATTTTCAATGGGGGAGCATTTTGGGAACAGTGATCATAATTCTGTAAGTTTTGAGATAGTAATGGAAAAGGATAAGCCTGGTCCTTGAGTGAAAACTAAATGTGGGGAAGGCTAATTAGAATAGTTTTAAGCAAGAACAGGAGAAATTAGATTGGCTGCTTGAGGGTAAATCCACATGTGATATGTGGGAGACTTCTAATGGCCAATTGATCAGAGTTCAGGACAAGCATGTTCGTCTGATGGTGAACGATAAGGATAGCAAGATTCAGGAAGCCTGGATGACAAAAGATATTGAAAGTTTAGTCAAAAAGAAGAAGTAAGCATATCTAAGGTTTAGGAAACTGCAATCAGACAAAACCCTTGAAGAATAGAAAGGAAGCAAGAAATAACTTAAACAAGGAATTAAGAGGGCTAAAGGAGGCCATAAAATGTCCTTGGCAAGTAGGATTAAGGAGAATCCCAACATATTTTCTATATATATAAGCAGCAAGAGGTTAACTAGAGAAAGGATGGGCTTTTGGAGGGCTTTTGCCTGAAACATTGATTTTCCTGCTCCCTGGATACTGCCCGACCTACTGTGCTTTTCCAGCACCACGCTCTTGAGTCTAATCTCCAGCATCTGCAGCACTCACTTTCGCCTAGAGAAAGGATGGGTCCACTTAATGACAAAAGAGGGGATTCATGTGTGGAGTCAGAGGTAGTGGGTGAGGCCTTTAATGAGCATTTTGTATTAGTATTCACAAAGGAGAAGGACATGGATAATGGTAAGATTAAGGCATGTTGATATTCAAAACCATATTAAGGAGGAGGAGGTGGTGTTGAATGTCTTGAAAGACGTTAAGATAGGTAAATCCACAAGATCTGTTGAGAATAACCAATATTGTTCCTTCATTCATGAAAGGCAACAGGGATAGTCCAGAGTATTATAAACCATTTTACTTACTTACATCAATGATAGGGAAGTTATTGGAGAAAACTCTTAGGGACAGGATTTATTTGCTTTTGAAAAGAATGGACTTAGTAGGAATAGTCAGCATGACTTTATGTAGGGGACATCTTGTCTCACAAATTTTATTGAGTTTTTGAGCAAGTGACAAAGGTGAGGCTATAGTAGATGCTGTTTACATGAACCTTACTAAAGCTTTTGACAAAGTCTGTCATGGTCGGCTTGTCCAGAAGATTAAGTCACATGGGATCCACTGTGAGTTAGTCAATTGGATACAAAATTGGCTTGGTCATAGGAGATAGATGGTAATTGAGGAGGGGTATTCTTCTGACTGGAGGTTTGCAACCAGTGGTCTTCTGCAAAGAACTGGGACCCAGGTTGTTTGTGAAATATATAAATGATTTGGATGGAAAATAGGTCATCTGATTAGTAAGTTTGCAAATGATACAACAGTTGGTGGAGTTGTGGACAGGAAGGAAAGCTGTTAAAGGGTAAAGCAAGATTTGGATAAATTGGAAAGTTGGGTGGAGAAAAAGGCAGTTGGAGTTTAATCTGTACAAGTGTAAGATGATATATTTTGGGAGGTCAAATTCTTGAGAACGTGTACAGTAAATGACAGGACCCTTAGGAGAATTGATATACAGAAGGATGTTGGGAAGCAAGTCCATACCTCCCTGAAAATGGCAATAGAACTGGATAAGGTAATAAAGAAGGCATACAGCATGGTTGCCTTCATCAGACAGGACATTGAATATTACAATTGGCAAGTCATGTGCGGTTGTATAAGACCTTTGTTAGGTTACATCTGAAGAACTGTGTGCACTATTGGAAGAATCTGGATGCTTTGGAGAGGGGCAAAAGAGCTTGATCAGAATGTTGCCTGGTTTGGAATGTATTAGTTATAAAGAGAGGTTGGACAAACTTGGACTGTTTTCGTGAGAATGGCGGAAGCTGAGGGGCGACCTGATAGAAGTGTATAAAATTATGAAATATTCCTGTCAGGGTGAAAAGGAAGGCTGGTAGCTATAGGGAATGCTGGATGACTAAAGAAATTGAGGGTTTAGTTAAGAAAAAGAAGGAAGTATATGCAGTTACAGACAGGATAGATCGAGTGAATCCTTAGAAGAGTATAAAGAAAGTAGGAGTATACTTAAGAGGGAAATCAGGAGGGCAAAACGGGGGCATGAGATAGCTTTGGCAAATAGAATTAAGGAGAATCCAAAGGTGTTTTACAAATATATTAAGGACAAAAGGGTAACTAGGGAGAGAATAGGGCCCCTCAAAGATCAGTAAGGCAGCCTTTGTGTGGAGCCACAGAAAATGGGGGAGATACTAAATTAATACTTTGCATCAGTATTTACTGTGGAAAGGGATATGGAAGATATAGACTGTAGAGAAATAGATGGTGACATCTTGCAAAATGTCCAGATTACAATGGAGGGAGTGCTGGATGTCTTGAAATGGTTAAAGGTGGATAAATCCCCAGGACCTGATCAGGTGTACCTGAGAACTCTGTAGGAAGCTAGAGAAGTGATTGCTGGGCCTCTTGCTGAGATAATTGTATCATCGATCGTCACAGGTAAGGTGCCAGAAGACTGGAGATTGGCAAACGTGGTGCCACTGTTTAAGAAGGGTGCTAAAGACAAGCCAGTGAACTATAGACCGGTAAGACTGACCTCGGTGGTGGGCAAGTTGTTGGAGGGAATCCTGAGGGATAGGATGTACATGTATTTGGAAAGGCAAGGGCTGATTCGGGATAGTCAACATGGCTTTGTGCGTGGGAAGTCATGTCTCACAAACTTGATTGAGTTTTTTGAAGAAGTAACAAAGAAGATTGATGAGGGCAGAGCAGTAGATGTGATCTATATTGACTTCAGTAAGACATTCAACAAGGTTTCCCATGGGAGACAATTAGCAAGGTTAGATCTCATGGAATACAGGGAGAACTAGCCATTTGGATACAGAACTGGCTCAAAGGTAGAAGACAGAGGGTGGTGGTGGAGGGTTGTTTTTCAGACTGGAGGCCTGTGACCAGTGGAATGCCACAAGAATCGGTGCTGGGCCCTTTACCTTTTGTCATTTACAGAAATGATTTGGATTTGAGCATAAGAGGTACAGTTAGTAAGTTTGCAGATGACACCAAAATTGGAGGAGTAGTGGACAGCGAAGAGGGTTGCCTCAGATTACAACAGGATCTGGACTAGATGGGCCAATGGGCTGAGAAGTGGCAGATGGAGTTTAATTCAGATAAATGTGAGGTGCTGCATTTTGGGAAAGCAAATCTTAGCAGAACTTATACACTTAATGCTAAGGTCCTAGGGAGAGTTGCTGAACAAAGAATCCTTGGAGTGCAGGTTCATAGCTTCTTGAAAGTGGAGTTGCAGGTAGATAGGACAGTGAAGAAGGCGTTTGGTATGCTTTTCTTTATTGGTTAGAGTATTGAGTGCAGGAGTTGGGAGGTCATGTTGCGGTTGTACAGGACATTGGTTAGGCCACTGTTGGAATATTGCATGCAATTCTGGTCTCCTTCCTATCGGAAAGATGTTGTGAAACTTGAAAGGGTTCAGAAAAGATTTCCAAGGATGTTGCCAGGGTTGGAGGATCTGAGCTACAGGGAGAGGCTGAACAGGCTGGGGCTGTTTTCCCTGGAGCATCGGAGACTGAAGGGTGACCTTCTAGAGGTTTACAAAATTATGACTGGCGTGGATAGGATAAATAGACAAAGTCTTTTCCCTGGGGATGGGGAGTCCAGAACTAGAGGGCATAGGTTTAGGGTGAGAGGGGAAAGATATAAAAGAGACCTAAGGGGCAACTTTTTCACGCAGAGGGTGGTACGTGCATTGGAATGAGCTGCCAGAGGATGTGGTAGAGGCTGTTACAATTGCAACATTTAAGAGGCATTTGGATGTGTATTGGAATAGGAAGGGTTTGGAGGGATATGGGCCGGGTGCTGGCAGGCAGGACTAGATTGGGTTGGGATATTTGGTCGGTGTGGATGGGTTGGATCGAAGGGTCTGTTTCCATGCTGGACATCTCTATGATTATGAAAGACATTGATAGGGTAGATAATTAGAGTCTTTTTCCAGAGTGGAAATGTCAAACACTAGGGAGCAAAGAGTTAAGGTGAGAGGGGGAAAATAGAGAGGAGATGTGAAAGGCAAGTTTTTTTACTCAGAGAGTAGTAGGTGCCAGGAACACGCTGCCTGGGAGTGGTAGGGGTATTTATGATAGCAATGTTTCAGAGGCATTTTGTCAGACACATGAACAGACAGGGAACAGAGGGAATGTGCAGGCAGATGAAATTTGTTGAGAATGGGATCATGGTCGTCGCAGTCATGGTGGGCTGAATATTCTGTTCCTGTGTTGGATTGTTTTATGTTCTCACCCTTCTTGCTTAATGTTAGTGGTTTCCATTTCTATATCTTGGGAGCCTCTTCTTGATAGGCACCATGGTTTTGTGTGGGGGAGATCGTGCCTTACCAACTTAATAGAGTTCTGCGAGGAAGTGACCAAGTTGATAGATGAAAGAAGGGCTGTTGATGTCATATACATGGACTTTAGTAAGGCATCTGATAAAGTTTCCGATGGTGGACTAATGGAGAAAGTGAAGTCACATGGTGTGCAGGGTGTTCTAGTTAGGTGGATAAAGAGCTGGCTGTGCAACAGGAGACAGAGAGTAGTAGTTGAAGGGAGTTTCTCGAAATGGAGAAAGGTGACCAGTGATGTTCCACAGGGGTCAGTATTGGGACCACTGTTGTTTGTAATATACATAAATGATCTGGAAGAGGGCACTGTTGGTATGATCAGCAAGTTTGCAGATGACATGAAGATTGGTGGAGTAACAAAAGGGACTGTCAGAGAATACAGGAGGATATAGATAGACTGGAGATTGGGTGGAAAAGTGGCAGATGGTTTTTAATCCAGACAAATGTGAGGTGCTGCAATTTAGACAAGACTAATTCTAGAGTGAATTATACAATGAACGGAAGAGCCTTTGGAAAGGTTGATGGGCAGAGAGATATGGGAGTGCAGGTCCATTGTACCCTGATGGTTGCTGCAAAGGTGGATAGAGTGGTCAGGAAGGCATATAGTATGCTTGTCTTCATCGGACGTGGTATTGAGTATAAGAGCTGGCAAGTCATATTAAAATTGTACAAGACATTGGTTCGGCCGCATTTAGAGTACTGTGTACAGTTCTGGTCGCTACATTACCAAAAGGATGTCGATGGTTTGGAGAGTGTGCAGAGAAGGCTTACGAGGATGTTGCCTGGTATGGAAGGTGCTAGCTATGAAGAAAGGTTGAGTAGGTTTGGTTTATTTTCATTAGTAAAAAAGAGATTGAGGGGGGACCTGATTGAGGTTTACAAAAGCATGAAGGGTATAGACAGGGTGGATAGAGACAAGCTTTCTCCCAGGGTCACACTTCCCATAGAAGGATTCACTAACGAGAGGTCACACTTTCAAGGTAAGAGGTGGAAAGTTTAAAGGGGATACCCACGGCAAGTACTTCACACAGAGGGTGGTGGACATTTGGAACACGTTTCCAGCAGAGGTGGTAGAGGCAGGCACGGTCCATTCATTTAAGACGCATCTGGACAGATGCATGATTAGGTGGGAAGCAGAGTGATACAGATGCTTAGGAATTGACCGTCAGGTTTAGACAGTGCATTTGGATCGGCTTAGGCTTGGAGGGCCGAAGTGCCTGTTCCTTGGCTGTAATAGTTCTTTGTTCTTTGAGAAAGGCAGTCATAGACATCAAAATTCATCATTGCCTGCAATGTGCCAGCTCTGTCTTTGACTGATTAAGGTAAAGAATATTTTATAATCACAATTTCATGGTTTACTGGGAAGCAGTGATTTCTATATGCGTTGGGCGCGCTACTGAGACACCACTGATCAGTTCATAAATAGAGACGGAGTCAAAAGGCATGATCATGACTCCACCGAATTACCTGCCAGAATAATCAACCTCATGGTAGCCCCAGCTCAATGGGAGTGTTTCAAAATGATGTATGGACCAACGAAATGATTACCCATGGAAACAGTAGGACCACATGGATACAAGTTCTAAACTGTATGAATAGGTAGGTAGAATTCTCGAGCTGTGTGAAATTCATCCAACATTGACATTGTAGCGAATAGAGACTTGCTTCTTGTGCAGTGCAGGTAGTATGACCCGAGGTCACATTCCCAGAAATTGCCCAGCGTTCAATGCTGAAGGCAAGGCAATTGTTAGCAGCAGGAGATAAATTGCAGCATAGCTCTGATTCTGTTAATATTGACCATGCGTGATGGAGTCATGGAAAGTTGGATGTCAACCAGACGTAAAACAGAAAACAGATGGCCCTTGTCAAGAAAAAAAACAGGGACTGGGTTGACATGATTGCTGAGTTTTGCTGGGACAACAGGCTGGCACAGGGTAAACAAATCCTCCGCCGTATCTGCTCCCAGGAGGACCAGTTCCACCATAGGACACACCAGATGACCTCCTTCTTTAGAGACCGCAATTTCCCTTCCCACGTGGTTAAAGATGCCCTCCAACGCATCTCGTCCACATCCCGCACCTCCGCCCTCAGACCCTACCCCTCCAACCGTAACAAGGACAGAACACCCCTGGTGCTCACCTTCCACCCTACAAACCTTCGCATCAACCAAATCATCCGCCGACATTTCCGCCACCTCCAAAAAGACCCCACCACCAGGGATATATTTCCCTCCCCACCCCTTTCCGCCTTCCACAAAGACCGTTCCCTCCGTGACTACCTGGTCAGGTCCACACCCCCCTACGACCCACCCTCCCATTCTGGCACTTTCCCCTGCCACTGCAGGAACTGTAAAACCTGTGCCCACACCTCCTCCCTCACCTCTATCCAAGGCCCTAAAGGAGCCTTCCACATCCATCAAAATTTCACCTGCATATCCACCAATATCATTTATTGTATCCGTTGCTCCCGATGTGGTCTCCTCTACATTGGGGAGACTGGGCGCCTCCTAGCAGAGCGCTTTAGGGAACATCTCCGAGACACCCGCACCAATCAACCAAACTGCCCCGTGGCCCAACATTTCAACTCCCCCTCCCACTCTGCCGAGGACATGGAGGTCCTGGGCCTCCTTCACCGCCGCTCCCTCACCACCAGACGCCTGGAGGAAGAATGCCTCATCTTCTGCTTCGGAACACTTCAACCCCAGGGCATCAATGTGGACTTCAACAGCTTCCTCATTTCCCCTTCCCCCACCTCATCCTAGTTTCAAACTTCCAGCTCAGTTACTGTCTCCTTGACTTGTCCGACCTGCCTATCTTCTTTTCCACCTATCCACTCCACCCTCTCCTCCTTGACCTATCACCTTCATCTCCTCCCCCACTCACCCATTGTACTCTATGCTACTCTCTCCCCACCCCCACCCTCCTCTAGCTTATCTCTCCACGCTTCAGGCTCACTGCCTTTATTCCTGATGAAGGGCTTTTGCCCGAAACGTCGATTTCGCTGCTCGTTGGATGCTGCCTGAACTGCTGTGCTCTTCCAGCACCACTAATCCAGTAAATCGCTACTCCTACCAGGATAGCAAATTGTTCTGCATATTTGAATGAATGGTAACTCTTGTGCATTTGGTGTATTTTCCTTTTGAGATGTATTACCAATAAAACTATGTAAATATAGCTACTCCTCTATGATGAAGCCAGCTACACAAAGCCACATCACCACACCTCCTGCTTCTTCTCTGCTCACTAAGAAGGCAATTAAACTCATTCAATTGGCATGCAGAGACTTTGTGAAGCTCCTGGATGCAGCAATTGTTCGCAAACTGGGTGATTTTTCCATGTTGCTTGTAGAAGCTTAAAAGGATCCACTGGGGACAAAATATTCAGGGCTACAGTCACCTCAACGTGCACTGGTGGTGCTGTCTTAGCCTTGATCTGAGGCTCCATGTACGGTTGTAAGATGTGGTATGGATCTATGATCATCTTCTTGGTAAGGATTTGTTGTTGAATGTACTTTCCCTGGCTGAGGGGTAAATAAAAGAAGTGCCTGTGATGACCCTATGTGGAAAAGAACCTTCCCTCTCGTCCCTCTGTAAAAGCTGTTCTCTCTGTTGCTCCCTCCAAAGTTGCAACCCAAGTTGGACTGCCACTACAGGTACTAGGGTTGCAGGCAGGTGATGTGCTCAATAGACCTTTTGAAGTATGAAACTCTCTAGCAACCAAAACCACTCTATGTAGACATTGACAACTTTCAGAATTCTTCAAAGAAGTCTGTAATTAAACTGATCAAGCATGAGCAGAGAGATAGCAAAACCAAGCAACCTGCAAGTGGAAGTAATGACTGCTTTAAATTATGTTGGTGGGGAGTGCTTCATATATCTGTTTGAGATTATGAATTACAGCAGCAAGGACCAGAATGTCAAGTTATGGCTAAAATCAGTATTGGATGCTGAGAGGTGTCACATTCTGACTATCCTCAGCAATTCTGGTACAAGCATGGAATGTTTGCTCTAACACTCCAACAATACAGCATTCAGTGCAGGGCTGGTCAAGACAGGTGGGAATAGAGCATTTTTCATCTACAGCAGCATCGACAGTACAGCCACTGGCACTCTGGAGCTGAATTTTGTGGCCAGAAGATCCAAGTGATTGTTCAAAACTGTGACAGATGAGGAGGGATACCATGCACTCTAAATTTGACAAAGTGTCAGAACATGCTTTTAAAAGTGAATAAATAAAATCGCTGAAGGAGAAAAGGTTCTTGGGTGTCCATGTTCACAAATCACTAAAATCTTGTTCACAGGTAATAAAAGTAAATCTGAAAGGTGAATGGAATATTGGCCTTTATCTCAAGAGGGCTGAAATAAAACAGAGACAAAGAGATGGTTATAGAGATGTTATGTTCAGCCCCTTCTGGAGTATTGTATTGAATTTCAGTGCTCCATTTTAGGAAGGCTGTACTGGCCTTGATTCAGTACAAATTTACTAAGGTGAAAGAGGGCTTAAAGGGTTCAATTAGTTAAATTATTAGACATGTTGCATAAACCTGCTTTGTAATCCCTTGAATTTAGAAGGTTGAAAGGTGATCTAATTGAGATGCTCAAAATGGAAAAAAGGATTTCAGAGGTATGCTGTTTTGGAAAATGGAGGGGGTGATGGATTCTCAGGGAAATGTAGCACGAACAGCCAAGTTTCTGGTATTGAAACTGGTTCTAATACAACGAGGGGTACGTCAGCTTCCAAGGGGATTCTGTAGTCCGAGGTACAGACAGACGTTTTTGTGGCCAGCAGAGAAAAAGCAGAATGGTGTGTTGTTTCCCTGGTGCCAGGATCAAGGATGTGTCAGAGAGGGTGCAGAATATTCTCACGGGGAAGAGGGGCCAGCAAGAGGTCATTGTCCACATTGGAACCAACGATATAGGAAGGGAAAAGGTTGAGATTCTGAAGGGAGATTACAGAGAGTTAGGCAGAAATTTAAAAAGGAGGTCCTCAAGGGTAGTGATATCTGGATTACTCCCAGTGCTACGAGCTAGTGAGGGCAGGAATATGAGGAGAGAGCAGATGAATGCGTGGCTGAGGAGCTGGTGTATGGGAGAAGGATTCACATTTTTGGATCATTGGAATCTCTTTTGGTGACCTGTACAAGAAGGGCAGATTGCACCTAAATTGGAAGGGGACTAATATACTGGCAGGGAAATTTGTTAGAACTGCTTGGTTGGATTTAAACTAGTAAGGTGGTGGGGGGGGGGGGGGGGGGGGGACCCAGGGAGATGGTGAGGAAAGAGATCGATCTGAGACTGGTACAGTTGAGAACAGAAGTGAATCAAACAGTCAGGACAGGCAGGGACAAGGTAGGACTAATAAATTAAGCTGCAATTATTTCAATCAATAGACCTAACAGGGAAGGCAAATGAACTCAGGGCCTGGTTAGAAACATGGGACTGGGATATCATAGCAATTACAGAAACATGGCTCAGGGATGGGCAGGACTGGCAGCTGAATGTTCCAGGATACAAATGCTACAGGAAGGATAGAAAAGGAGGCAAGAGAGGAGGGGGAGTGGCATTTTTGATAAGGGATAACATTACAGCTGTGCTGAGGGAGGATATTCCCGGAAATACATCCAGGGAAGTTATTTGGGTGGAACTGAGAAATAAGAAAGGGATGATCACCTTATTGGGTTTGTATTATAGACCCCCTAATAGTTAGAGGGAAATTGAGAAACAAACTTGTAAGGAGATCTCAGTTATCTGTAAGAATAAGAGGGTAGTTATGGTAGGGGATTTTAATTTTCCTAGCATTGACTGGGACTGCCATAATGTTCAAGGTTTAGATGGAGAGGAATTTCTTAAATGTGTACAAGACCATTTTCTGATTCAGTCTGTGGATGTACCTACTAGAGAAGGTGCAAAATCAGGCCTACTCTTGTGAAATAAGGCAGGGTAGGTGACTGAGATGTCAGTGGGGGAGCACTTGAGGGCCAGCGACCATAATTCTATTCATTTTAAAATAGTGATGGAAAAGGATAGACCAGATCTAAAAGTTGAAGATCTAAATTGGAGAAAGGCCAATTTTGACGGTATGAGGCAAGAACTTTGAAAGTTGATTGGAGGCAGATGTTCGCAGGTAAAGGGACGGCTGGAAAATGGGAAGCCTTCAGAAAAGAGATAACAAGAATCCAGAGAAAGTATATTCCTGTCAGGGTGAAAGGGCAGGCTGGTAGGTATAGGGAATGCTGGATGACGAAAGAAATTGAGAGTTTAGTTAAGAAAAAGAAGGAAGTATATGCCAGGTATAGACAGGATAGATCAAGTGAATCCTTAGAAGAGTATAAAGGAAGTAGGAGTATACTTAAGATGGAAATCAGGTGGACAAAACGGGGACATGAGTTAGCTTTGGCAAATAGAATTAAGGAGAATCCAAAGGGTTTTTACAAATATATTAAGGACAAAAGGGTAATTAGGGAGAGAATAGGATCCTTCAAAGATCAGCAAGGTGGCCCTTGTGTGGAGCCACAGAAAATGGGGGAGATACTAAATGAAAATTTTGCATCAGTATTTACTGTGGAAAAGGATATGGAAGATATAGACTGTAGAGAAATAGATGGTGACATCTTGCAAAATGTCCAGATTACAGAGGAGGGAGTGCTGGATGTCTTGAAATGGTTAAAGGTGGATAAATCCCCAGGACCTGATCAGGTGTACCTGAGAACTCTGTGGGAAGCTAGAGAAGTGATTGCTGGGCCTCTTGCTGAGATAATTGTATCATCGATAGTCACAGGTGATATGCTGGAAGACTGGAGATTGGCAAACGTGGTGCCATTGTTTAAGAAAGGTGGTAAGGACAAGCCAGGGAAATATAGACTGGTGAGCCTGACCTCAGTGGTGGGCAAATTGTTGGTGGGAATCCTGAGGGAGAGGATGTACATGTATTTGGAAAGGCAAGGACTGATTCAATATAGTCAACATGGCTTTTTGCGTGGGAAATCATGTCTTACAAACTTGATTGAGTTTTTTGAAGAAATAACAAAGAAGATTGATGAGGGCAGAGCAGTAGATGTGATCTATATGGACTTCAGTAAGGCATTCGACAAGGTTTCCCATGGGAGACTGATTAGCAAGGTTAGATCGCATGGAATACAGGGAGAACTAGCCATTTGGATACAGAACTGGCTCAAAGGTAGAAGACAGAGGGTGGTGGTGGAGGGTTGTTTTTCAGACTGGAGGCCTGTGACCAGTGGAATGCCACAAGAATCAGTGCTGGGTCATCTACTTTTTGTCATTTACAGAAATGATTTGGATGTGAGCATAAGAGGTACAGTTAGTAAGTTTGCAGATGACATGAAAATTGGAGGTGTAGTGGACAGCGAAGAGGGTTACCTCAGATTACAGCAGCATCTGGACCAGATGGACAAATGAGCTGAGAAGTGGCAGATGGAGTTTAATTCAGATAAATGCGAGGTGCTGCATTTTGGGAAAGCAAATCTTAGCAGGACTTATACACTTAATGGTAAGGTCCTAGGGAGTGTTGCTGAACAAACAATCCTTGGAGTGCAGGTTCATAGCTTCTTGAAAGTGGAGTTGCAGGTAGATAGGATAGTGAAGAAGGTGTTTGGTATGCTTTCCTTTATTGGTCAGAGTATTGAGTACAGGAGTTGGGAGGTCATGTTTCGGCTGTACAGGACATTGGTTAGGCCACTGTTGGAATATTGCATAAAATTCTGGTCTCCTTCCTATTGGAAAGATGTGAAACTTGAAAGGGTTCAGAAAAGGTTTACAAGGATGTTGCCAGGATTGGAGGATCTGAGCTATAGGGAGAGGCTGAACAGGCTGGGGCTGTTTTCCCTGGAGCATCGGAGGCTGAAGGGTGACCTTCTAGAGGTTTACAAAATTATGAGGGGCATGGATAGGATAAATAGACAAAGTCTTTTCCCTGGGGTGGGGGAGTCCAGAACTAGAGGGCATAGGTTTAGGGTGAGAGGGGAAAGATATAAAAGGGACCTAAGGGGCAACGTTTTCATGCAGAGGGTGGTACTTGTATGGAATGAGCTGCCAGAGGCTGTGGTGGAGGCTGGTACAATTACAACATTTAAGAGGCATTTGGATGGGTATATGAATAGGAAGGGTTTGGAGGGATATGGGCCGGGTGCTGGCAGGTGGGACTAGATTGCGTTGGGATATCTGGTCAGCGTGGACAGGTTAGACTGAAGGGTCTGTTTACATGCTGTACATCTCTATGACTCTATGAGTAGATACAGAGGAGTTGTTTCCTCTTCAGGGCACATGAACAATGCAGCACAATCTTAAAATTAATACTGTATAGAGAACATCTTAAATTGCCACCTGGGAGCTGCTGGTGTTTTCCCTGAGAGAGAGGTGGATACCTTCTCAATCCCCTTTATACTGGATTCAAAATGAATTTGAAAAATTTGCCACCTCCTGGTGAGTTCCAGGACTAGATCTGTCCTTTGATTGTTTGGAATGCCTAGTCTCATTGACTTCAATGAAATGGAAACTGGGATGCTCCACAAAGGTTGTGCAGTCTGTTTCACCAGGTAATTATTCCAGTCACCTGGAGAAAAACTGTCATAACATGTACAAATAAAAAAAAGTTGGGAGGTTTTACCTGACCTTAAATATTATTTTCCACGTATTTTAAGAAAAATGCCAGGAAGACATAGACGTTCTTCCTTATATGCTGTCTGTGGACAAGAACAATTTGATCTTGAGATGTTGAGCTGTTAGCACTGAGAAGAATAGTTCTGTCATCTGCTGACTTTTCAAAGATGAAAAAGAGTCTGTGCATGCTCGGTGGTCTCGACTCCACTGACATTTATATTAAGTTTAAAACAATGGAATTTCTATAACTATTAATCCTTTCAACTAGCTCCAAACAACATGAAAATCCATTATTCAATGCCCCGTTCAATATTCTACTAAATATGCAGTAGCAATAATTCTTTGATGTTTTCTTCTGAAACTTTAATGCATATTTGCATAACATTTTATGTTTGTTTCGTTTGTTACGTTTTTACTCCTTTCTTGAAGATGCTAACTTACAAAGAGTAGTTGCACTTGCTATTTCCATTTCCTGATGCAAGATTTTGCCAGAGGGAAGTGCTCTGAGTCACATACTAATAACAAGACCCACTGTTTTGTGTGCATTGGCATTTAAACAAAGCTCAACATTAAGTGTGAAATATTGGAACCTATTGTTGAATTTTCCCACTTGTAGTTAAAATTTGGTGGTGAGTAAGTTTCATGACATCTGGCTTGCTAGGGCACATTTTTTCTTGCAATCTTCAACTTTTCACCTTGCGAATAATGCAACCAAGCCATTGGGTGCATTTCTCGGGAATTGCCTGGTAAGTGAGACAGGTGTGGTCACCATGGCAGGAACCTGCCAGCTTACATGACTCTTTACATTACTTCAGAAGCTTCAAGTGAAGAAGTTCCCCTCAGACTGCGGTGCTCAAAGCAGAAAATATCTCCGAGGCAAGCAAGTGAGTTTCCCGTTTCCAGGACAGGGACATTGAAGAGGGTAGTGAAGAAGAGGGCAGTGCTCTTTTCAGACTGTCAAACACCAACTGTTCTGACTTATGGCTGCTGTGGCAGAGGTGAGCTTGGGTTCACAGCAGTGTCTGCATCCAGTGCAGGTTCATGGAGGCATCAGTGGACTTGAGTTTGGGCCCAGTACAAGACTCTGTGGCATTGACAGTGGCTGCATCGGTGAGGTGGGCCCGAAGCAGACTCATGGTGGCGGTGGAGTTGAGTTTGGTCTGGTGTGGTATCTGGTGGCATTGGCGGCATCTGCATTGGCAAAGTCCATTGAAGACTTATAGTGAAGAAGGCATCAGTGGAGGCAAGACAGCATGGAAGCGGTGGTGGCATGGCGAAGAGACCCACGCCTGGCCACTAGGCCCATGGCAGAGCACTTAACAAGAAGGACTTTAACGTCGGACACTTTCTTTCTTTTAAATTCTTCTGCCTTTATATTGTACATTTTGTTCTATTTTTCTGTGTTTTATGATGGCATTGGAGAATGGTGTCACAGTGCAACACTTTTCACTGTATTTTGAAACAAAATATGTATGACAATAAATAAATAAATCAAAATCATGGGGTGGCCTGATCAGAAATTGCAGTAAGTGCTGCAGCGAGGTCTCTATGAGGTACTAGATTCCACATGTAGAGGTTGATGCATTGTCACACCAAGAGGCATATGCACAACATCCCAGCAACCAAGTGGCCACTTCTCTGGGAGAAGAAATTCCTTTGCATTTTTGTGCTAAATGAGCATCCCCTTCTCCTGTAATTGTGTACCCAAGTTTGAAATTCCTCTACTAGTGGAAGCATTTTCCTCAATATCCATCCTGCTAAAACCTCCTCAGATACTTAGATATATCAATAAGATCAACTCTCATTCTTCAAAATGTAATGAGTAAAAGACATACCTGTTTCACTGTTCTTGATTAGTCAATCTATTAATCTTAGGAATCAGTCTAGTGATTTCCTTTTGAACTGCCTCCAAGGTATATATTGTTTCTTAAATACAAAACCACGCGGTACTTCAATTACATCCTCACCAACATCCTGTGCAATTGTAATCCCTATTTTAAAACCCTAATTTCATAGCAATAAGGGCTAAAATTCATTTTGTCTTCTCATTTACCTGCTGTATCAGCATGCTGACATTTTATGTTTCATGCACAAGAACGTCCAGATTCCTCCACACTGCACTTTCTAATCTCTTCCCTAGTAAGTCTCTAGTAAGTAACTGCTTTTTGACTCTTGTTACCAATGTGCATATTCTCACACTTTCTTACATTATCAACATCAATGTCTTGTCATGGCTCAGACCCGCCATACCCAGTGTCAGCCAGGTGAACATTTTAGGACTGCATTCAACGGCAGTATATCTTTCCTTAGATTGGGAGACCAAAACTATTCAGTGTTCCAGGTGTGTTCTTACAAGGGCCTTGGATGCGTTTAGCAAGATCTCACTATTTTTATATTCTATTCCCTTTGAAATAAGCGCCAACATTCCATTTGCCTTCTCCACTGAACTTGCGTACTGGACTTCTGTTCTCATCCTAGTCATTAATCCGTATGATAAATAATTGTAGCCCTAGCATTGATCCCTGCTGGACTCTACCAATTTCAGGTTGCCATCATGAAAATGTCCTTCTTATCCCAACTATCTGCCTTCTACCAGTTATTCACTCCTTTTTCCTGGCTTTTCACTATTACTTATTGAATAATAATCTATTTCAGCCTTGAATATACTGAACGACTCAACCTCCACAACCATTTGCAGTAAAGAATTCCACAGATTTGCTACTTTCTGCAGTAAGAATTTCCTCCTCATCTCTGTTTTAAATGGGTCTTCATTTATGATGTGATCATGCCTTATGGTCCTAAAGTTTACCACATGGGTTAAAGAATCTCTCAGCACCTACTATGTCAAGTTCTCTAAGAGTCTTGTATATTTCAATAAGGCTGTCTGTCATTCCTCTAAACCCCAATGAATACAGGCTGAAACTGATTGACCTGTCCTCCTAGGAAAATCCCTCCATACTATTGGATCAACTCAGTGAATCTTCTCTGGACAGTATATCTTTCCTTGGACAAGGGGCCCAAAACTGTTCATCATATTCCAGCATGTCTGACAAGTGAGTGCATTGTATAGTTTTAGCTGAAGTTGGATGCTTGCTTTTTGTAACTCATGCGTGAGGACTTCCAAATCTCTCACACAGATTTCTATGTGTGTATCTCTCTCTATGTAAAAAATATTTAGCCCTCATTTTCTTCCTGCCAAAGAGTATATCCTTAAGTTTCCCATATTATAGTTCTATTTTGCCAAACAATTTATATTCCTCTGTAGACTCTGTGTCTTCTTCACTACTTGCCTTCTCATTTATTTTCGTGTCACTCATAAATAGTACATTGACTTCTGTCATTGAAGTGATTATTTTAAACATTTATAGCCACAACACTGTTGCCTATAGTAATCCAGTAGTTAAAGGCTGCCATTCTGGAAATACCTCCTTATTTTCAAATTCTGTCTGCTGTCCTTGCTCACTTACTATCTTCAACACCATGGGCGCCTTTCTTATTAAACTGCCTTACCTATGACACTACATCAAACGTCTTTCGGAATCCAGATATATTCTATCGACGAGTTCACCTTTATTTATCCAATTGTTACCTCCCATAAATTTGGGAATGACTTCTCTTTTATGAAACTATCTCTGTGCTTTATTTGACCATGTATTTATAAATTTTCCACTGCTACATCCTTTATGATACATGCTAACTTTTCCCTATCACAGATGTTAAGCTAACTTTCGTGAGTGACATGAAAATAAATGAGAAGGCAAGTAATGAAGAAGGCACAGAGTTTACAGAGGAAAGTAAACAGGTGTATTGTTCCCTGTTTTTGTCTTGCTGTCTTTTTGAATAAAGCTATTACATTGGCAGTTTTCCTCTATTAACAAAAGAATGATTTATTTGCCGCTTATTAGAAAGTTTCAGATTTTGAAAAACATTAGAATGAGTAGAGATAGTTCAAGGAACATAATGGCATTTGGTAGGTTGTATGAAAGGCTGCAAAAATGCTAGCGCTGATTATAGAAATTCAAAAGAATTTCTGCAGCCTTTCATACAATCTTCTGAGTATCATTATTTTCCTTGGAACTACCTCTATTCATTCTAATTTTTTTTCAAAATCTGACAATCTCTAATAAGCAATAAGCAAATCATCCTTTTGTAAAGTTCTATCAATGCAAGTTAATAATTTGTCTAGACCTTAATTTATGTTCAAATAATCAGTCTCTAATCCTGAAAAATCTTTGCTTCTGGGTAATGAAAGTTATGCCTTCTTAACTGTTGTTAACTGAGAGTAATTGGGTGAGAAATAGACTGGGTTCATATACTGTAGCTGTAGAAGACGATAGTCTACAAGTTGAAATAAAACATTGATCTGACAAATGTGTGCTTAGACTCTGTGTAACTAACATTTCATCTCTGGTGCTTAACATTTATAATAATAAAGAAGTAATGCATTTTGTTTATTTTAATCTAACAATGGTGATAAGGTTCACATTCAGAAAACAGTAGTGGGTAATCATACCTTGATACTTCAGGTTTTGATTCAGTCATTTTTCTGAAGGTTTCTCCAAATCACTTGTTAGCATCATCCTCCATTCTCGATTTTTGACTTCTAAACAGCTTCTGTTACAATGTTAAGCACCAGAGTTTTTATGTGACTTAGATGAAGTCTAAGCATATATTTTCTGGGTCAGTGTTTTATTCTGATGCTCACATCGCCAACTCCAACAACTGCTCTTTGCTTTTTCCTCCAATCAATGAACCCAGTCAATTTCTCACCCAATTATCTTCAATTGACACACTACCAGCATCTCTTCCATAGTTTCATTTGGCTTTGGACATCCCAGCCAGTCCCAACTAGATAACAACGTGAACCATTTAAGACTCTTCCCACTTGGCTTTCTCATATTATCATTTGCTTGAAGCACATGTCGTGTGTTTGCTATATCAGCTGGCACATGCTGTTATTTCTGATGTTGATATAGCACTGTGCCATACAATGACTGGTCCACCCCCTGTATGACTGAAAAATTGACTATCACACTGTCACAACTACTTGCCACTCCCTCCACACCAAAAATGCAAGCTAGAGGTTTGCAGCATGTATTGAGCATTGAGAAATTTGTGCTCTCAGAGTGAGGCTGGTGGCTTCTAAGTAAATACGCAAGTCAAAGATCACTAAGAAAGCAGTCCAAGAGCCAGAAGATACACATTTCCATGTCAGTGTGAAAGCATCTTGTCAAAATGTTTTAAATGCATGACTATCCCTGTGCACAAAGTAACGTGGCAGAAGCCTACAAGTTACAGCTGTCCATCAGCAGCTAAATAGAACATTGAAAGCTTGAAGTGGTGTTGAATTAGTTTGAGACTGGTCTGATGATGTGGTGAGGCCAGTGATTTTTCTGATGCCAAGTTGCATGAATGAAGAATTAAGGAGGGAGGTGGTCATGGGTCGTACATGGATGTTGGGCAGCAGAAGCAGTCATATGGGCGGCACGGTGGCACAGTGGTTAGCACTGCTGCCTCACAGTGCCAGAGACCCGGGTTCAATTCCCGACTCAGGCAACTGACTGTGTGGAGTTTGCACGTTCTCCCCGTGTCTGCGTGGGTTTCCTCCGGGTGCTCCGGTTTCCTCCCACAGTCCAAAGATGTGCAGGTTAGGGTGAATTGGCCATGCTAAATTGCCCGTAGTGTTAGGTAAGGGGTAAATGTATGGGTGGGTTGCGCTTCGGCGGGTCAGTGTGGACTTGTTGGGCCGAAGGGCCTGTTTCCACACTGTAAAGTAATCTAATCTAATATGATAGCCTGGGTAGACCACAAGATTCTGTTGTTGCCTTTTTAAGGCTTTTAAGGAATCTGATCTATTTTCAATTCTTGCCTTATTTTATCACACCTGCTAGGCCAGGGAGGGAAATGTTTTGCCTTTGTATGTTGGTTTTGTGCGGGTTTTATGGCAATCTGAATAACAATACTTTTAATTTTACCTCATTTGTGCGGTATATAATACTCCTTCCTAGGTGGAATAAACATCCATTCCAAAATGAATCTTATAATATGAATCACAGGAAACACATGTAGTTAATCTTAAACTCTGCAAACTAGTCAGCATTATAAAATCATTTTAATGTCTATAAAAGGAAGCACAGTTTAGGTATTAGAAATGGTCATTCAGATGAATTCAATTTTTTGGGATCATAATTGCTTTCAGAAGGCTCTTTGAATTTCAGTTCTAAACTTAGAAATGCTTTGGTCAAAATAGAAAGGTTACTGGGTGTGATTTTCGCATTAGTGTATGTTGTAATGAAGCTGTGTTACCTGAAATAATGACTTCTAACATCATTGACGAGACTTATATCTCGAACTCTGAAAAGAACGGTTTTCATAAAGAGGAGCACTGGTTGCGGGAACAAAAATATTGCGTTTGGAAAGGTGGAGTCAGTGAGCCTAAAACATTTTGAGAGAGAGGAGTTGAAAATATTTTGAATTTGAACACAAGTCAGAGAGAACCAGGCACAGCAGGAACAGCCTTTGTCCTTTCTTTCCCTAAATCCCCTTTCATCAAAGTTTGAGAGTTGAAAACCTGTTGGAAGACTTCATAACAACAAGTTCAGAGTTCTTAAGGAGAATCTGGATCCATATCACTGTCACCTGAAAAGAGAATTCAACCAGCTGTAACTGATTCAGCAGGAAGCCCCTGAGTGTGAAGTCATCGCACCTGCAAGCCATCATTTCAAAATCTTTGAATCATTATTTTTTCTGAATTAAATTGTAAACTTGACCAACATAATTTCTGATAAAATTCTGCTATTCTATATTTTCTCCCCGGCCTTTTGTTACTAATCTTTGTTAAAGTCCTTTTTGTGCAATTTACTCAGTCTTTACTTGTTATCTAAAGAAATCAAACGGATTTATTCCTGACATTGAGCTGTGCAGAGTTGAGTGTAATTTGCAATATCATCCACTTTCAAAATTCAAGCTTTGTTGTGACTAGAAGAGGAGTGGGTCAAAATAAAGAATTAACTCGTTTTGAACACAACTGTAACAACATGAAGAAAAGAGGGGGTCAGAAACACTACAATCTTACACCTTGCTTATTATTGTGACAGTATCCTTAGGAACTTGGGTATCATTAGATTTTCACTAAGTATTAATTTAACGTGTTTTACTGGATAATTAAGTATGCCATAGGCACGGGGAGGTGTGTGTGTATGTATCTGTGTGTGTGTGTGCGTATGTGTGGCTGGGGGGGGTGGGGGGGGGGAGCGGGGCGGGCGGGGTTGGCAGTGGAGTGGTGACATCTTCAAGCCCAGAGTAGATATGCCCAGGGGCAAGAAGTAACCTTAATTAGTGTTAAACGAATGACCACGTGAGGGCCTCATTCTGTTTGGGCTGTAATTAATGGGCAGGACGGTTAACACTGCTGCCTCGCAGCGCCAGAGACCTGGGTTCAATTCCCGCCTCAGGCGACGGTCTGTGTGGAATTTATATGTTCTCCCCACATCTGCGTGGGTTTCCTTGCACAGTCCAAAAATGTGCAAGTTAGGTTATGTTAAATTGCCTGTGGTGTTAGGTGAAGGGGTAAATGTAGGGGAATGGGTCTGGGTGGGTTGCGCTTTGGCGGGTTGGTGTGGACTTGTTGGGCTGAAGGGCCTGTTTCCTCACTAAGGAATGTAATCTAATTCAGCTCCAGAGGCAATGAGAAAGAGTTGGCCTGTTAACTGGTTAGCTGGTGTGGGCAGGTTGTTCACTTGGTGTGAAGATGTCCCTAAACATACACTAATCTGAACACATTCAAGGGACGAGACATGCGCAGGTGGGTGACTGCTGAGGGGCACCAATATTTTCCTGCTTCTGACAGGCCTCACTCATTGCCTTCTGGCTCCATGCCTATGATACCTCCTCTCTCAAACAACGCGTACCACTTCCATTTGCGATTTTCCATTCTGGAACCCCAGGAGTGTTTTCCTGGAAATAGCTACACTCTCCACCATGCAGCTGCCTAGCAGTGAAGCTGAGAGTGTAGTGCTGGACAAGCACAGCCAATGAGGTGGCATAGTGGCTCAGTGGTTAGCACTGCTGCCTCACAGACCAGGGTCCTAGATTCAATTCCAGTCTAAGGTGACTATCTGTGTGGGTTTCCTCTGGGTGCTCTGGTTTCTTCTCACAGTCCAAAAGACAGAGTCATAGAGATGTACAGCATGGAAACAGACCTTTTGGTCCATTCCAACCAGATATCCCAACCAATCTAGTCTTGCCTACCAGCACCTGGCCCATATCCCTCCAAACCCTTCCTATTCATATACCCATCCAGATGCCTTTTAAATGTTGCAATTGTACCAGCCTCCACCACTTCCTTTGGTAGCTCATTCCATACACGTATCACCCTCTGCATGAAAACTTTGCCCCTTAGGTCCCTTTTATATCCTTCTTTTCTCACCCTAAACCTATGCCCTCTAGTTTTGAATTCCCCCACCTCAGGGAAAAGACTTTGTCTATTTATCCGATCCATGCCCCTCATAATCTTGTAAACCTCTATAAGGTCACCTCTCAGCCTCCGATGCTCCAGGGAAAACAGCCCCAGTCTGTCCAGCCTTTCCCCATAGCTCAAATCCTACAACCCTGGCAACATCCTTGTAAATCTTTTCTAAACTCTTTCAAGTTTCACAACATCTTTCTGATAGGAAGGAGACCAGAATTGCATGCTATATTCCAACAGTGGCCTAACTAATGTCCTGTTCAGCTGCAACATGATGTTCCAACTCCTGTGCTCAATACTCTGACCAATAAAAGAAAGTATAACAAACGCCTTCTTCACTATCCTATCTACCTCAATTGTGAATTGGTCATGCAAAATTGCCCATAGTGTTAAGTGCATTAGTCAGAGGGAAATGGGTCTGGGTGGGTTACTCTTTGGAGGATTAGTGTGGACTGTTTGGGCCAAAAGGTCTACTTCCACACTGTAGGGAATCTAATCTAAACATCTGTGTAGCAGGAGAATTGATGTTTTGAGCAAAAGCCCTTCATCAGGAACTGCTGTGGAGCTGCCATCTTCTATTAACTGGCAGCGGTGATTTTTCTGGCCTGGAGTCCCATTTCCAGCCCTGAGTGGAATACTTTATAGGATTTTTCCACTCACTGCTTTGGTTCTTTATCAGTTTGAAATAAGATGTGCCAAATCAAATGGGTAGTCAGAGACAGTGGCGGGAATTCTCCCTGACCTTGAACAACAATACCTCTGGTAAAACAAAATTCAGTGAATTGCATGAGATATCAAGCGAGGCCTTTCTCAATAGTGAGAACAGCAAGTCACATTTTCCAACTAAGTTCTGAATATTGAGATAAGATTCAGGCTTGTGAGTAGTGAGGGGCCTATGAGTGGGGATTCTCACTCATTATCACCCATAGTATTACTTCATATCACCTCACTGGTATTGCACTCTCTGTCCTACCATGCATCAATGGAAACTACATGCCAAGATTCTGGGCATACAATTCAACACAGTTACATGACATCTCCAGCTCACTCCTTTCTCCTCTGGACCTCCATCTTGGAAACCTGGCAACAAAATCTCAGGATATGCTCCATGGCCAGTAAGCATGTGCATATCTTCTGAGTTTTCATTATTTTTTATTTGGAGTTGTGAAATGGGAATTGCAAGCTGGAAATGACTTGTGGACTTTGGGACAGTTTGTACTGAAAGGAAGAGAATAGACCAAACAGGCTTTGTTTGTTTGTGAAGCCAGGTCTAGAGGCTAATTTTAGGCTTATTCTTAGTTAGAAGGTTTCCAGCTGACATCGTGAGCCCAGAGAGAGCATTATGTTTAAACAGATAACAAAAGTTGGCTATTAATGAGGTTAGTACCTGGTAATTGGTTCCAACAAGTCTGAAGGAGACCCTATGTTGAAGCAGGCGGCAGTTGTTGAATGATAATTGAGGTCTTGGGAAGATCAGTCTATCTAGCTGGAACCAGAATTGAAGTTATTTTAAAAAAAAATCTGTTTTCTGGGCAATGTGGTTGGTTGCTGACAAGACAGCATGGAGATTTGAAAGTTCCCTGCCTAATTTCCCACACTAGCTTCTGGAACCCCAAGGAGTAGAAAGCTAAGTTGGAAATATTGCTGCCTTTCCATAAGTGAACTGAGAAAGTGTTCCTGGTCAACGTTTCATAAAAAAAAACCAAGGCATCCATGTTTATGCCTGTGAAACAATGCATCGTGAAAGCTATTAAAGTAATCTGGCTATTTTAGTTATTCTCTTTTATATATCCCTTAACTGTGTCTGTCTGCCTTTTGTGTGAAAACAAAGATTTTGGGTTTAAAGCATAGACATTAATCAGCTTACCTTTTGGTTTAATTTTTACTCTGCTCAAACTATGAATATTTTATAAATAGGTAAATCTTTTGTTTGGTGTCTGGAGTTAGTTATTCACAAAGATTGGGATTGGTTATTCAAAAGTTTGGTTCAGAACCATTGCAGAAACCTTAAGGGTCTTTGACAGTTTTATTTTACTGTGTTGCAAACATAGAGGTAGGAAGGGTGATTTTGTTCAACTGTCTGTCTTCATATTCTATCATATCTCATGTCTATAGACTCTGACGTGTGGTAAGTACCAATCATTCTGCACCTTCTGACACATCTCCTGTTTACTTACTGGATGCTACTGTATTTTAATGCTGCATGGTGGAGTGCACTGGCAACTATAATTGAAATGTTGGGGCAAGCACATTTTGTGTGCAGGGACAGGCACCTAGTTCACGGATTATTCCAGACTCAGGACCACTTTCTCTCACTTAGCATATACCTGCATGCTCACAATATCCCTGCCTTGCCTTGCCTTTCAGTGCTTTGTCCCTCCCCTGTCAGCTGGAGAGATCAGACTCTCAGCAATTCTGTCCTGACTTACCTTTTAATGCAGACACAAAGCCAGGAAGCTGTCGGTAATAATCAGCCAAGCAGTGGACGTGTTCCTGTACAATGTTATGCTAATCTCACATCTGCACTATGTGCTGGCAGTGTACCCTGTATGCGCTTCAAACAAATGCCCAAGCTTCAAAGAGCACCAACCCTCAGTAAGGTCAATGAATACACCCTTCAGTCAGGAAGTCCTTACTCCATAAGTCAGTCCAGGGGATTGTCCATGGTCATTCAGCCACTCCTTGTAAGGGGTGAGGATCTGCTCCGTTGGCCCTTTCTCCCCCATCGCAATCTGTTTTCTCCTGGACTGAAACACAAGGAAAGATTGAATGTGTTGAAAGTGGGTGGCATGACTGTTTGTTCTTGTGCAGGTGGGGGAAAGGTAGTTAAGTGTTCTGAGTGAGTGCATAAGCAGCATGGAGGCCATGCAGTGTTAGTATATGAGGGAATGGGGTCGGTTATGGCAAGGTGAGGGAAGATGTTGCATGAAATAGTGAAGTTGGTAGAGAGTGAGTATTGGTAATGACAAAGAAACATTGAGAGTGAGGGAGCAGAGAAAAGATGGTGGCAGTCACCCCAACAGAACAGAGGAAACCATTGACCATGTGACACTGCTAAGTGTTTCTCTAGATAGTTGAGACTGCACTGAACCTGGTGGCAAACTCATGCCATATAGATAGGGTCTGACATTGTGGCTTCCTCCATCAGATCTGTGAGAAGGAGATATCCCACCTGGACAGAATCAGATCTGCCAGGAGCTCCAGATCCTTGTCTGGAAAGCAGGATGCTAATTTTTCATTACGTCCAGGCAAATATCATGAACCATGTGTGACTGTCTGCTGTTGACAGGATGTACTGTGGTTTTGTAAACTGGTGCCAACACCAAGGATGCTGGGATATCCCAGTAGTGGCAAGTATCTCCGGTTATGGCAAGTTGGGAGAATCTGGCTCACACAGATGAGAAGGGTGCCATTGCATGTGTTAGGTAGTTACTGAGGCTCGTTTGGGATGGTGGTAGAAGAAAACACAAAACGTCTCATGGAAAAAGTCCTTCCATGAAACCCAATGGCAACCATATTGCCAAAATATGATAAAATTCAGCCCAGCGATATACTCTGCTGTTTGTTCCTCAGGATTCCTCTTAATTTGGCTAAATTTTCATAAAGCACTGAGATCATAAACCAGAATGGTGTCTAGTTTAACATGTTTAAAGCAATGTATTATTTTCAGTTACTGGCAGAAATGAAATAAACCTTGGCATTCCATGGTTAACCATACCAATACCTGTTCAAAGTATTCCACAATTCTAATAACTCTGCCAATTTAAAATACAAAGGAAGACCAAGTTTTGCTACATGTATGTCCCTTCGGTTAAAAGACTTTGTTTATATTTATGTTAGAGTACAAACATATCTTGAATGAAAAGACATTTGTATATAAAAAAAAATCCACAATGGACGATTGAAAAACCCACAAGCAGAATCACAACAGAGACAGAATGAATCATATCCCTCCATTGGGATTACAGTCATTACATCATTTAGATACAATAATGAAGGAAATCATTTGTCGCATTGGAATGTTTAGGCATTGGGAATGTATGTAAAAAACTATACTGTTCCAGATATCTGTGGTTTGCTGCATGCTATATTACTACAATACAAATACAATACAATGATCTCCTCCAGCTTAATTTCTGCTTGTAATCAGAGCAAGCCAGCATGAATTTTAAAGTAAATAAAAACAGGAAGTGCTAGATAAACTCAACAGGTCTGTCAACATCTGTAGAGAGAAAAAATGTATAGAAGAGTCATTTTGGACTCAAAAGGTTAACTCTATTTCTCTCTCCACAGCTGTTGCCAGGCAAACATAGAACATAGAACAGTAGAGCACAGTACAGGCACTTCAGCCTTTGGTGTTGTGCCAGCCTTTTGTCCTACTCTAAGATCAGACTAACATACATACCCTTCATTGTACTAACTTCCATGTGCCCATCCAAGAGTTACTGAAATGTCTCTAATGTATCTGACTCTACCACCACTGCCAGCAGTGCATTCCACGCACCCACCACTCTCAGAGTAAAGAATCTACCTCTGACATCTCCCCTAACCCTTCCTCCAACTAACTTAAAATTATGTGCCCTCATGATAGACACTTCTCTGCTGGTAAAAAGTCTCTTACTATTTGCTCTATCTATGATTAGATTAGATTCCCTACAGTGTGGGAACAGGCCCTTCAGCCCTCGATGTTGTGCTGGCTTCTGGAAAGTAACCCACCCACGCCCATTCTCCTACCCTATATTTACTCCCGACTAATGCACCTAACTCTATGAGCAATTTAGCATGGCCAATTCACTTAACCTGCACATCTTTAGACTGTGGGAGGAAACCAGAGCACCCAGAGAAAACTCACACAGAAAAGTGGAGAATGCGCAAATTCCAACATACAGTCGCCCAAGACAGGAATCAAACCCAAGATCCTGGTGCTGTGAGCAGCAATGCTAACCACTGAACCACCGTGCCTCTCATCATTTTGTACACCTCTGTCAAATCACCTCTCATCCTTCTTTGCTCCAATGAGAAAAGCTCTAGCTCCCTCAACCTTTCTCCATAAGACATGCCCTCCAGTCCAGGCAGCATCCTGGTAAATCTTCTCTGCACCTGTAATGAGGTGACCAGAACTGAACACAATATTCCAAGCATGGTCTAACCAGGACTCCATAGAGTTGGAGCATTATCTTGCAGCAGTTAAGCTCAATCCCCCTGCTAATGAAAGCCACACATCATTCACCTTCTTAACCACCCTATCAACCTGGGTGGCAACTTTGAAGGATCTTTGAACATGGATCCCAAGATCCCCCTGTTCCTCTGAACTGCCAAGAATCCTGCCTTTAACCCTGCATTCTGCATTCAATTTTGACCTTCCAAAGTGAATGACTTCACACTTTTCCAGGTTGAACTCCATCTGCCTCTTATCAGTCCAGTTCTGCATCCTGTCAATGTCTTGTTGCAGCCTACCACAGCCCTCCACACTATACACCACTCCGCTAACCTTTGTGTCATTGGCAAACTTACTAATCCACCCTTCCACTTCCTCATCTAAGTCACTTATAAAAATCACAAAGAGCAGAGGTCCCAGAACAGATCCATGTGGAACACTACCGGTCACTGAGTTCCAGGCTGAATATTTTCCATCTACTATTGCCCTCTGTCCTCTATGGGCCACCCAATTCTGTATCCAGACAGACAGATTTCCCTGTTTCCCATGCTTACTTACTTTCTGAATGAGTCTACCATGGAGAATCTTATCAAACGCCTTGCTAAAATCCATGTACACCACATCCACTGCTCTACCTTCATCAATGTGTTTTGACATATACTCAAAGAACAATGACTTCCTTCTGGTCTCTCTCCCCCTTCAGAACATTTTGCACTCTCTGAGACATCCTTGGTCCTGGCACCAGGAAGGCAACACATAAAACATAGAACAATACAGCTCAGAACAGGCCCTTCGGACATTGATGTTGCGCCAACCTGTGAACTATTCTCAGCACGTCCCCCAACACTATCCCAAATCATTCATGAGCTTGCCTAATGTGGCTGAGTTGACTACATTAGCAGGTAGGGCATTCCACGCCCTTACCACTCTCTGTGTAAAGAGCCTGCCTCTGACATCTGTCTTAAATCTATCACCCCTCAATTTGTAGTTATGCCCTCTCGTACAAGTTGACATCATCATCCTAGGAAACAGTCTTTCACTGTCTACCCTATCTAATCCTCTGATCATCTTGTATGTCTCTATCAAATCCCCCTTTAGCATTCTTCTTTCCAATGAGTACAGACCCAAGTCTCTCAGTCTTTTCTCATAAGACCTTCCCTCCAGACCAGGCAACATCCTGGTAAATCTCCCCTGCACCTTTTCCAATGCTTCCACATCCTTCCTGTAATGGGGCGACCAGAACTATACACAATATTCCAAGTGTGGCCGCACCAGCGTTTTGTATAGTTGCAGCATGATATTGCGGTTCTGGAACTCAATCCCTCTACCAATGAAACCTAACACACCCTATGCCTTCTTAACAGCACTATCCACCTGGGTGACAACTTTCAGGGATCTATGCACATGGACTCCAAGATCCCTATGCACATCCACACTACCAAGATTCTTTCCATTGACCCAGTACTCTGCCTTCCTGTTATTCTTCCCAAAGTGCATCACCTCACATTCAGCTGCACACTATTCTTATCTTTCGCTGTTGGCCACAGAAACGTCTCTCTGTGATTCGGACTATAGGGTCCCCTAACAAAATCGATCTCTTGGAAACCAGTGTACCCTTCATTGCATTAGAGGCAGTCTCAATACCAGAAACATGGCTATTCGTGTTTCATTCCCCTGAGAATCCATCACCCCCTACATTTTACCTTTCCTGGAGTTAACCCATCTATGTGACTGTATCTGCAACTTTTCTTCCTTCCTATAACTGTGATCCATCATACACCCTTGCTCTTGTAAATTCCTCATTGTCTCTAACTGTCTCTCTAACTGGTCCATTCGATCTAATAGGATTTGACATTTATTGCAGATATAATCCTCAGTAACACGTAAACTCCCACATCCGACAAGAAGAGTATATCACTCATTAAAAGCCATTTGCTACATACCCAGAAAATAGCACTGTCTTATTCCTCTACAAAACACTGCTCCAGGCGAACTTAATATTTATGGTTTATATTTTTAAGTTTAATCAAGGGCCAAATCTCAATAAAACATATAGTCAAGAAATAACCCACTCTATTCACTGCTGCAGACTTACTGTAAGGCCTCACTAAAATACATTCACTTATTTGTTTCTGTGCTGTGACTTCTCCCAAACAGGTTCCTCCAAGATCAGTTGTAAATGTTAATTTTTCCAGACGCACTCCGATATCCAGCAATACATGAATTCAAACAGCAAAGGCAGTAACTGCGCAGGTTCACTGCTGTGTCAGTTAGCAATGTGGATTTCTTTCTCTCGCTCTCTCTCTCTCTCTCTCTCCTGCACTGACCTCACCATGTGCTGTTTTTGTCCAATTCCTCTCCCTTTTAAAAGTGCCATTGTTTTGACTTTTTTTCTCTCTGCTCCCCATCCTCCACCCACCCCTTTTCCTATCGAGCCCCCACCTAAACTCTCCAAATTCTTCCTGACCCAATGCCCCAGTCATACCCCAGTCCAGAATCCAATCAAAGCAGATGAGTAAGAGGAAAGGAAGCTGCTATCTTCAGGCTGCAGAAGGAACCGCATGAAGATGGTACCTTCCTATCATCCTGCCCATTTATTTATTTTAAAAACTGTTTTGTTTACTCCCATCCAGTTGCTGAGTAAACTACATTTTTTTTGTTGTGTGGGTAGTGTATTGACAATCTTATTTAACATTTATTTATTTGTATATGTGTGAACAGATTGCTGATGTTGGTGCCTGCTCACTCTCTGTAATTACATAGTGAACTTAGGATGGATGTGAAGGTACTGAGACTGGGTAAACCAAAAAATATAACATGCCCACCCACTGAAAATATACCCCAGGCCACTGTCTCTGGCCACTGGTTACCTCATACTGGACACTGGACCTCAGGAAAAGTATGCATTGTCGGGGTCACCAGAATTCTATTGGTGTTACATTATTCTCACTTTGTTTTAATACCAACTAAGTTTGGCTCCATGATCCTGATTTATATTATAACTTTAGTAATAGTATCAAACAAATCACATTGTATTGTATATACAAGTCTATAAAAATACTGATAGTAGAGAGACAAACACACACCACTTTCTAATAATACACTGTCAGTATATAGACATATTAGTTACCTTTGAATTATGGTTTCATAATCATGTTACAGTTCTTTTTAATGCCTCCCAGCTTAATTTCTTGTCTGAGAATGTTTGACCATATTTACTTTACATAGAGTTTATTGCATGGAGGATAGATGGATGAAATGCTTATGTGACAGTTAATGCAACCTGTTTGATAGTTCTGGTGATGTTGATTTTTATTTTTTTTTAAATGCATTTGTATTGAAAAAAATAGATTGTTTAATATTACAACAAGTACAAAACAATACAATTCAAAACAGTACAAATAAACAAAAATCCCCAACCCACCCTCATGTACAAATGTATAAACATACATAGAAAAATATAGAATTACAAAAACTCCAAACTGGCTATTTAACTAAATAAATAAATAACCGACAACAAACTAATAAATAGTAATAACTCAGCCCAGCCAAACAAAATACTCATACGTTCACAGTTCCTCCTCCCTGGATATTGGACTCGTAAAACACAATCATTACGGCTATATTAAAACCCTTGTTAGTGTGGCAGATAAATCTGTGTCAAGTTATTCCAAAAAGGGCTGCCATGTCTTGTAAAAATTCCCAGTTTTCTGGTGTATCATATTTGAGAGAAAATCCAGGGGAATATGCTCCATAACAATCTTCCACAAACCCGACACGCCCGGGGGGGGAGTTTCGGATGTCCAATCTTGCAAGATAATATTTCTTGCACAGAACATGAGAATATTGAAAAGTTTTTTTCTTATGTGCGTCTGGAGGAAATACAGTGGATTTTTAATTAGTTTGATGTCAGCGCCAATGCAATCTAGGCATTACACAACATCACTGTCCCTCTGCACCCCCTCTCCTCCCCTCCCCTCAACTCCACTGTATTCCACATTCTCCGTTTATGGCCTGTTGCAGAAGACTTGTTAGATGTTACTCCATGATGTGGGTGCCCACACATAACCCTCAGATTAAACAACCTTTCCCATGTCCACATGACAAAGGTAACTGTTGGGTTCAAGGTTGCTGTTAGGGGAGGTGATGGCCCATTGCTATTGTCATTGGGCTATTAAGCTAGTGACCCCTTTAATGTCCTGGGGAACCAGGCTTGAATCCCACCATGGTGCAATTTGAGTTCAATTTTACGAAACTAAATCTGGAATTAAAAGTCTCATGGTGATAATGAAGTCATTGTTAATTGTTGGGGAAAACCCATCTGGTTCGCTAATGTTCTTGACGGAAGGAAACTGCCATCTTTACCTGGTCTAGCCTACATGTGACTCCAGACCCACAGCAATATGGTTGACTCATAACTGGCCCCATGGTAATAAATGCTGGCCTAGCTAGAGATGTCTACATTCCTTGAGTGAATCAAAAACAACAGCTGACATTGCTGGTGCAGGGGCTATTTGGTCCTGAATCTTGAGGTAAATGGATGGAATATTATCAACCTTCTAGGATTGACTTGGTATTCCCAAGGAATTAAAGAATTAGCTTCAGGAAACTGCTTCAAGCAACTAATAAGAAAACTATGGTTTTCTTTTCAAATCCCTTTAACACTGTTGCATTTTAATTAAAAAAGAAATAAAAGGTATGAAAATTACTAATTGCTGAAGAAACATCCAATGGCTAACAAATAAGTTGGTTGGTGGGAAGGGTGGTTATCCATGAGGAACGGTATGCTGGCAAATGTGTGGGTGAGATAATTAAAGGTTGAATGATAAAACCTCCTGAAATATATTCAACCAGTTTTGGCAATCTATGCAACTAAATATTTTTCTTTTCATTCAGTTGTTGATGGAATTTTCAAAGTACAAGTATTTACTAATTAATGAAGAAAAAATGCATTATTAGATGGATGCAACACATTGCTTCTACTGATCAGAACCTTTAAGTGCCGGATATTAAAAATGGTTGATTGAATATGTGCAGTCACTGGCACATTTGTCTACAATCTTGGTGAATCGAATAGATCTGCAAATAGTTAATTTGAGCAAATTTTCATTTTTCAGTTCTTTTCACTCATTTTTCATTCTGATTGAAATACATTCTTGAGCTTTAAAATCTGCCATCTCTCATTTAATTACAATCAACTTCCTTTTCACATTGCTTCTTCTCTCCCCACTAAAGCAGCTAATTGGCAATGATTCCATTAAACTGCTGTCAGATATTTGGCACTTTGCTGCTTGAGCATGCTATGTTGTATAAATCATTAACATCTAATCATTTATAAACCTTTTCAATAACCACTTGTGTCTGTCAAGTACGCCTTGCTTTTTGCTTTCATTGTGAATATTGGCTGAGTGTTTCCATAGAATTGTGCCAGTTTTGCAATTTTACTTGAAGCATGGAAGAAAACCCATTTTTTTTGGGTCAGCCATACTTATATTTTGTCGAAGGTGTCCCAGCAGTAAAACTGCTTATCACTGTGAACATGAATTGGGGGAAATCGAAAGCTACGATGGCATTTAAATGGCTGCAGTGATTTAAAAGCCAATACACAGAAATGTGAACTTGACTGAAAGCTGAATATCTGAGTTACTTTTAACACAAACATTGAAGTCATTGGATAGTAAAATTGGCCAGTATCTCATGCAGAATGTTGAGCCAGTCCTATCAGTTTCGTGCTGGTAGGTTAAATTAAAATGAATCATTTTATTGAAAGCAAGTCCCAAAATCCTAACTAAATAGTGGAGGAACACATTGGTCATCAGCACAGAGGTACATTGAAGGCAACTGTACAAAGATGTCATTTTCATGCACTCCCTCTGCAACGTGAAAGAGCACCAAATGAATCTCAACATTGCTGCCACGGCAACAGACACTTTGGTGCCTTCTAAGAATACATTCATAGTTTGGAAGTTTTCAGTATCTTATCAACAATGTACAGAAAGAAGTAAATGACCATTAGCACACTTTTTCTTCCTTCAAGCTCAACTTGAACAAATGTACAAAAAGCTTCAGATGCTTTTCTTGTTTTTTACCATGCACCTGTTCTCACCTCCATCATAATTTTCTTTCTGTCAGCTGGGTCCTATTACACGGCATGATAACCAGCGGGCATTCAAACTGTGCAATTTCCTTTTAAAAGAGAAAATAACACATTTTGGAAGTTGGAGAACTGGAACAGGTGGTGGACTCCACAGTATTCAGCCTCTAACCTCTAATGAAGAGGAAACTCTTAAACTGTTTTAAGGGCACAAAGACAGTGAGAACTTAAGAGATAAGAAATTAGGAGGGAAGATGCTAGCTGAGGTTGGTCCGAACATTGATGCTGCCTCATCTCTTATATTTATTCAGCGTACACAATGTTTGATGCAAATATGTTCGTAAACCCTTTTTAAATTACTTTTATTGATAACTGTATGATAATATCACATCTCCAGATTTATTAAAAATAAACAAATCAGCTTAATTCAAAGAGGTCATGAGTTCAACTGAGTCAGAGATTTGAATCCATGATGTAGGCTGACAAAGTACTACATTGCTTTTAAAGTAACTTTTAGTTTATAACAATTTTCTGGCTGTGAAATGTTTTGCAGTGCCTGGACAAACAGTGAAAAGTACTATAGGAATATTAGTATTCCGTTCTTGTATCTCTATTCTTGCTGTACACTGCTGGCATTTTTGTAGTAATGGGCAGGAGTTGAATTCCACACACTACTAACCCTCCTACCTGCAGACTGATAAGCGTGTTTACTTCTCACACAGTTGCAGCATTTCATAGTTTTTTTTTAAAAGCCTCCAGAAGCTGTAGCATAGTCAAGTCTTAATTAGGTGAGCAGTTAGGTTGTTGTTTGAGTTAATGCTCCTGGGGAGCAGGTGTCACCGTGGTAAGGTCACAGGGTCAGTAATCTAAAGGTCCAGTCTAATGGGCTCAAATCCCACCATAGCAGCTGGTGGGAACAAAATTCAATTTGTAAGTCAGGAATATAAATGTAAATGGAACATGACAGATGTTGTTATAATATTTTCCTAGACACCACTGTTATTACCTTTTATAGTATTCATTACTTCTACCAGGATGTGATAGTAGGTCAGGGCTGTTTGAAGTAGTTCACCAAACCTCCTTTGCTTTGGGCTTATCTACTAATTAGTGATAGATGATATAACAATGTAGAGTATCTGCAGAATAGGCACTGTTCTTACATAACCAGCTTTATTGTCAGATAGCAGTTAGTACAACTACTTTTGATCATACATAATTACCAGGACCTTAGGAAACTGGTGCAGATACATCTGAGTAGAATTCCTTGTCTCCACTTTATGTGTGACAGCAGGAGAATTTGTAGAACCAATGTAACACCAGAAACAATTGGTCCAGCTACATAGATAATGTAGCTAATAGAGCAGGTCAGAGGCTGGATATTCTGCAGCTAGTGATTCGCTTCCTGACTTCTCAAAGGCTTTTTTTTACTGTCAAGAGTGTTGTGGAATGCTCCCCACTTGCGTCAGTGAATGGAGCTGCAGGAACAAAAGTAGACAACTTGATTGACAACCCATTTATTACCATAAAAGTTCATTTGCCTCACGACCATTGTAAATGCCTGCGGTGAATACTATCTACATACTGTACTGCAATAACTTGCAAAGCTTTCTTCAAAAACGGCTTTCATACCCATTCTTTCCTGTTGCTAAGTCAAAATCTTGTAACTCCCTTTGTAACAGCACTGTTGGTGTGCCAAAACCACATGGAGAGTAGCATAGAGTTATAGTGAAGTTATAGATGTATATAGCAAGGAAACAGACCCTTTGGTCCAACCAGTCTATGCTGGACATAATCCCAAACTAAACTAGTCCCACCTGTCTGCTCCTGGCCCATATCCCTCCAAACCTTTCTTGTTCTTGTAATTATCCAAATATCTTTTAAACGGTGTAATTGTACCCACATCCACTACTTTCCCAGCAAGTTCATTCCACATGCAAGCCCTCTGTGTAAAAATGTTTTTTATATCTTTCTCCTCTCACAATGTGCCCCCAGTCTTAAAATCCCCCATCCTAGGGAAACAACAACTACTATTAAGTCTATCTATACCGTTCATTATTTTATAAACTTCTGTCAGGTCGCCTTTCAACCTCTTACACGCCAGTGAAAAAGTCCCAGCCTATCCAGCCTTTCTTTATAACTCAGACCTTGCATACTTGGCAATAACCTGGTAAATCTCTTCTGAACCCTCTCCAGCTTAATAATATCTTTCCTATACTTCAGCAACCAGAACTGGACACAATTTAAGAATGTTTCAAATCAACATCTTCTTGGACGCAATTTGGGATAGACAATGAATGAATAAATTGTTGATTACACCAAAATCTGCTAGATCTTAGCATTTCTTGTTTTGAACAGCACCACCTGGTTTGGAGATATTTGTTATTTCATTTGATGTGTACCAAATATTCCATATGCATGCCATTGTTTATCATGATTGTGGAAAGACTTTGCAACTTGGTTTGGCATTGTCAGTTCTGTAACTGCATTAGATCTGCATGTTCAACTCGTTTAATTATTCAAATCTCACTCTTCTTTCATTATACTGGTAGACGGTTGCTTCATCTTATAGTCACTTGGATAATGACACTCTTATTATGACTCACTGGGATAATGCACTGGGAATCAAGCCACACTATTCTTAGAGTTGTCACGAATGTGAAAAGATTTAGTCAGACTAACCAAAATCCTCAAATTACCTGACTGACAAACTTGGGTGAAAAGAAAACATTTATTGGGTTTCCATACATAGTAAGGAATTAACTCTAGTGTCAGAAAATTTCTTTAACCGATGGTAATTGGGATGTATGAATTGCTAACTTATACCTCTATGATCTCTCCTTCATAATCAGACATACAAAGACAAATAAAATAGGATATTAAAAGGTGAGCAAAGAAAACAAAAAATCAAGGAAAAGTTTGATAGCTCCGATCTGGATCACTGCAGTTGATCAGTTCCTTACTGATGAAACAAAATTGTTTGTTTGTTTGTATATTGATGTTGTCTTCCATTCACTGGTTTTGAATTTGCCCTTTCATAGTCTCTGAATTTAAAACTCCCCTTTTCATTTCAAGACAGAAATTGGCAAAGAAAGGTGAGAAGAAGCCATTTGACAATTAGTGAAGATTTTCTGATGTCTCTGCACAGGAGAAAGAAACACTGAATCATTTTTTTCATCCTTTCTCTTTGAAGGCCCAGAGTTTCCTGCTGCATTGGCTCATACAGGCTATGGCCCCCTTGTCAGTTAGGGGCGGGGGTGTTGACGAAGAGACAGAAATCCAAGATAGAGGATTTGGAGAAGGAGGTGCTTGGCCTGGAATGATGCCTCAGTCAGCCTGACAAGGACCCAATCCTGGGGAGGGCTGTAGCAAGAGAAGGGTGCACTTTGAGACCTGCACCTCATTGGGTCTCGGCATGTGTAGACAAAGTCATCAACCTGTTTTTTGAAGAAATAGCCCATAGCTTTCCCTCTTTATTCACTGTAAATAAAAAGGCACTGGTTCCAATAACAAGCTCCTTGCTGATGACAGATCTCTTGTCTTGGATCCAGAGATCATAGAACTCAGTTAAGGGCATTTTATTCCACCCTTTTCTCTCCAGATCTGTTCAACAAAGATCCTTGCAATGTGTGTGGAAGGAACTGCTGTAGGTTGGTACAGAGAGTGTAAATAGGCTCAACAGTTCATGAACGTAGAGAAGCTGGCTAGTGCCCTGACCAGCTCTTCAGGGGGAAATACTTAGGGTCAGGTGAGCTGACTGTAGAATTCCTCAGGACATCCTTGCACACAATTATATCACATCCTAGAAGAAAATATCATGATCAGAGAGATTGCCTTCTTTTGGTGCAGGGATGAATCTACTCTGCTCCAGTGCTCTGGAATTCTGATTGATCTATGGTAGATGACAGTGGAACTTTGTTCCTTCATGTGGAGGACCACTCACCCCTGTATTTAGGTTACCATCTTTGACCTGCTATGGAATCCTGGCCTATAAGTTGGGAAGTGCTGGAAGTCAAGGTGATCACTCACTTAGGATGCTGGACTGGACTGCGCTGAGTGGTTTCTTACGAGGTTCAAGTATTGCTCATAAAACTGCTGAGAGTTGCAATGTTATGGTACTGGCTGGTTACTTCTGTCCCTCCCCTTGAGTTTGTCACAGACAGACCAACAAAAAAAAAGTTGCGTTTTTTTTTCTGGGACAAGCAGCTGATTGGTGCTGATGTATCGAGCCTCCTGCTTGGGGAAGACAGTCAGCTACTGGTGTGTCTCCACATCCAGATAGTGACTTACCACCTTCAGAAGCTGCAGAGATAGTTTTAGGTTAAGCCTCACCCAAGGTAGTGCATTCTGATCAAGTATTTCTTCTGTCAGGTTCCCAGCCTCAATTACATCATGCACTTTCTGTTTGAGTAGTTAGGTAATCTTCCCCTCATCAATGTGTCATAGTATCTGTTGTTTGGTCTCCAGCACGTTAACTGTGAACTGAATGTGCTTGAGCTGTAAACCCTATTGCAAATGTGTTTGCCCTGGATCACCCAGGCATCCTATAACTCCATATGCTGCAGCATAATACATCACCTGTGTCACCATCCTTAACATGTTTTCTTTAAAAATTAAACACTTAAATATCTGATTCAATTATTTGTTAATGTACATTTTATTAAACCTTAAAAGTTGTAGAATAGAAGCAAAGTGGAATAGAATAGAATACTAATTTATTTCCACTTTTATTTTTACAAAAGAATATAATGAATAGTGTTGAAGTTGCTATACTCTGGCACCAATGCTAATAACAGAAATCATATGTACAAAGTAGTTAAGACAAAGTCTGCCTTTGTTGAATTCATGGCTCGTGGGTTCCCAAGGTCAAGGAACAGACAGAAAGCATGTTCTCCATCGCTGCAGAAAACTGACATTGATGCTGTCAAATTTTGGGCTGTTGGAATTCTGGGCTGGACCATCATGTTGCTAAAGATGCCACAGAAGCTGCCTCAAGGACCCAATGTCACGGAAGCAGCCACAGACCACCACATCAGGCTATTAGAAACCCGGGCCGGAGGACAGCGCTGAAGCAGGACCCACAAGGACACGACCGCAATGGCCACGAGGAATGAACCACACTGCTGTTGCTGCTGCAGCACCTTCCAAAACATCCATTCTCTATCGAAGCCGTTAGAAGAAGGCATAGAACATATATAGAACATAGAACATACATAGAACATAGAACATACATTGAACATAGAACAGTACAGCGCAGTACAGGCCCTTCGGCCATCGATCCGAAGCCCATCTAACCTACACTATTCCATTCTCGATCATATGTTTATCCAATGATCATTTAAATGCTCTTAAAGTTGATGAGTCTACTACTGTTGCAGACAGGACGTTCCATGCCCTTACTACTTTCTGAATAAATAAATGAATTTGGATGTTCAACATAAATAACTGGAAAAATAGAAAGAGAAAGAAGGATGTGGCAGACTTGGTGAATTGTACAAAAGACCTTAGCCATTTCCTACATACGCATCAGAAGCTTGTTTCTTCTCCCGTAATAGAATAAAAAAGCAATTCCGAGAGGGTAAAAAAAAGTAGGAGCAAAATAAATGTGTGCATCATTCTATTCCTTACCTAATTCCTTTCTCACAAAACTGCCAACACTTTTATTCCAAGTTGTATTGAAATGTCACTACTTCTATGCTGTTTTAATTCAGTCCCAACTACAAGAAAAGGTGTCTCAGCTAGCTTGCTTAATTAACTGCTGAGCTTACAAAAACCTGCTTAAACCTACATGAAAATCAACTTTAAAGAGCAAATTGCAGTTAAATGTGAAATATAAACAAAAATAAATAATATAGGACATGAAGACCTTTGTTCACCAACGCGCCAGTGCTCTTTTCCAAATCAAATCCTAACTCACACTGAAATGCTTGCATTTATGTTTTAACTCAGCTCTAGCCCTGCTGTGATATTAAAATTCTCATTCTTATTTTCAACACTCTCCTTTGCTTCACCCCTCACTATCTTTGTAATCTTCACCATCCTCATTGCCTTAATTGAAATCCACACTCCTTTAATTCTGCTTTTTGATCACCTCGATTTGATGGGGACAATTGGTGGCCATACCTTCAGTTAAGGTAAGGCCTAAGCTCTCAAATTCCCTCCCAGTACCTCCTTAACTCTCTATCTTACTTTCCTCCTTTAAGACAATCCTTATCTTTTACCTTTTTGACTGAGCCTAAGGTCATCGGATTTAATGTCTCCTTTTGTGGCTCATTGTCATATTTTCTTTTAAGCTGCTTCTGTCACAATAAAAAGTGTTATATAAATAGAGGTTGTTCTTGTTAATACTATACAATTTCGCTGCTTTCTGCGCAGCAACTGTGTGGTTGGAATGATTACGTTTTACTCCTTCCCCTTACACGTTCTCCATGTAGATGAATCTTTGTGCTCCTAAATGGTGATAGGTTTTAAATGTCTTCCTCCTGCACCACTCACTTTCATTGGCTTTTGTTGAATTGATTGACATAAATTTTCATGAGTCTCCCCAGGAACTGTGCTTGGGAAATTGAATTAAATTTTGGTGGAACTTTAAGTAAAACAACACTGATTTGTACAGTGCTGTGATACAACGTATTTCCTGACAAATGCCTCTGATTCTTTATTACTCGAGGTGATCAGCTTTCAGGGGGAGGGGTAATAAAATAAGGTCAAAAACACAAGAGGGTTGATGTTACATATGTCCAGTGTCACATTTATAGTGCATAATTCAATTAACTGGTTTGATAAAAACAACTGCTGTTCATGGTTAGTGTAACCAAACTTTGGATACGATTTCTGGCATGAATTCACTGAAATACCTTGTTTTTATGTGCTTTTGGAGCAAAGTACATAACTGGGAAGCATAGAGGAAACAAATTTACATCAAGTCCATACCATGACTGATTGAGAAATACGCAAAGCTCTTGTGGACAGCAAGAAGTATTAAAAAATGTGTCATTTTTCAGCACTGACATTCATTGACTTGATGAGCATGAAATCTAATTAGTGCTGTGCACTAGATATTGGAGGAGTGCTATGTCTATCTTTTAAAAAAATGTGTTGGATTAATGGAGCATATGTTAGACAGTTGACAGGTAATTAAGACAGGCAACTATATTTGCTGGAAGCTCGGAATGCTTTCCCTTTCTGTAACAGTATTCAGCTGTGAGGAATTCCTCGTTATATGCTGCATTTGGCTTGTTCCTACAATGACTTATGACCAGCAATTTGTGGCCAATGTGTGATATTGTTTGAAATATGGGCCCCTGATGCTAACAACCAGACATTGCTAATTGGAAACTGTGTGTGTTGTGGCAAAGGTGCTTGAAATGGATCACATTTAATTGTTCTAATGGTTTAAATATGTGGCAAAGGGAGCATATCCATACTTGATTTAAGAAAATCATATAGAGTGAGTAAATTATATTGACAAGCTAAGCTTTCATGATTTATTTTTGAACAAGAATGGAAACCTATTTTTATGCATTCCAACAGGAGCCAGGCCACATCCTTTGCAGCTATTTTAAGTGATTTGGAGGAAACTAAACATTTTGCGTTTTGTTATTTTCATTGCATATATTACAAGAAATATAATAACATTTGCTTAACATGTTCTTGTAGATGCTGTGCGCGAAAATACGGATTTTACAGGGGGAGGAAAAATGAGCAGGCTGTAATTGTTAAGTCAGGATTTAAGTTTCTTTTTATTGCTTTCCTCTTGCATCTTTGGAAAGAATGTAAGTCAATCTAAGCAGGAATCTAAACCCAAAAAATACCCATCTGAATTCTTTTTTTGATGAAATTCATAGTGTGTGGGCCCCAGACTCAGACCTGTCATTTATATGGCCAGTCCAGCTCAGTTTGTGGTCATTGGTGATTCACAGGATGTTGATAGTGGAAGATCCAGTGGTGGTAAGACCATTCAATGTCAATGATAGCTAGATTTCCTCCTGTTGAAAATAGTCATTGCCTAGCAATTCTGTGTCCGCCCAAGGGTGGATGTTGTCAAGTCATACTTATCATACCTACAGATGGAGGGGTGGGGGTTGGGGGTCAGTTAGCACAATTGGCTGTGTGGCTGGTTTGCAATGTAGTGTAATATTAACAATATGGGTTCAGTTCCAGCACTGGCTGAAGTTACCACGAAGGTCTCTCTCCTTGCCTGTAGCATCGTGACTCCCAGGTTAAGCCATCACCAGTCATCTCTCTCTCTAATGAGAAAGCAGCTCTATATTCCAGTTGGACTATGATGATTTTACTTACAGTCAATGTCAGACTGCTTCTTGACTAGTCTGCGATCCAGCTCTCCCAACTTTGATACAAGCCCCCTGCCACCCCCCCCAAGGTAAGGAGGCCTTCACAGGGTTGGTTTGATTTTTGTCATTTCTGGGCCCAATTCAATGCTGTGGGGGATACATATTCAAAGTATGGAAAATTACTGCAGATGCTGGAATTTGTACTGGAAACAACAAATACTGGAGATTGGGTAGAGGAGCAGGATGTGTTGTTGCAGTTATACAGGGCCTTTGTGAGGCCGCACCAAGAATATTGTGTGCAATTCCTTTCTGAGGAAGGATGCTCTTCCTATTGAGGGAATGCAGAGAACGTTTACCAGGCTGATTCTGGGAATATTGAGATTGACATTTGAGGAGAGATTGACTAGGTTGGGATTATTTTCACTGGAGTTCAGACAAGTGAGAGGAGACCTCATAGAGACTTATAAAATTCTAATACATCTAGACAGGGTAGATGCAGGGAGGATGTTCCTGATGGTGAGTGCATCCAGAACCAGGGATCACAGTCTGAGAATTTAGGGTGAACTATTGAGGACAGAGATGAGGAGACTTTTCTTCACCCAAAGAGTGGTGAGCCTGTGGAATTAATTACTGCAGGAAGTATTTGACGCCAAAGCATTGAATGTATTCCAGACGTGGCTAGATGTAGCACATGGAGTGAATGGGATTAAAGGTTATGGGGAGAAAGCAGGATTAGGCTACTGAGTTGGATGATCAACCATGATCGTGATGAATGGCAGAACAGGCTTGATAGGCCAAATATTCTCCTCCTGCTCCTATTTTCTATATTTCTTTGTTTCTATCGCAGCAGGTCAGACATTTTGAGCTGAGGTGACTCAGAGCTGATGAAGTGTCACCTAGACTCGAAATGTTAACTTTCTCTCTCTCTCTCTCTGTGTTGGGTATGTTGATTTCCAAAATGGAAAATAATACATTTTAAATTAGGAGAATACATTAAAAAGTTTGATGATAGCTAAGCAGTGAATGGTTTTCAAAGTATTACTTTTTGGTACTCAAAAAACTCTCTTTTTTTTAAAAGGCATTAGCCCCAACAGAAGAAAATGAGAGAGCTGTGGCTAACATGGAAGATCACGATAGTATTAGATGAAAGGTGCTAGAAAAAGAAATAAACCTGAGCTTTAGAGACTTGTAGAATTCAGTGATGGAGAACCAAGAAATTGATAACAAAGAATGGAATAGAATTTGAATGTAAATTTAGCAAGAAACCTATATAAAGTAAAGGGTGGGGGGGGGGGGGGGAGGGAAAGGAAGTAAATATTATTTCTATAACTGGAGAAAAAGGGAAATTAATGGGGTTAAAGACAAATAGATTACATGGATTATTTTCTAGGATACTAAAATAAATAGCTACAGGGATATTGGATACACTGGTAGTAATCTTCCATGAATCTTTAAATTCTGGAAAAGTCCAGAGATTTATGGAATTTCTAATGTAACACACTTATTCAACAAAGGAGGGAGGCAGGCAATGACAGGTAATTATAGGCCAGTTGTCTGCCAGTCAGATTGAATCTATTGTAAAGGACATAATGACAGAATGTTTAGCAATACATAATATAATCAAACAGAGTCGGCATAGTTTCACGAAGGAAGTGTCATACCTGACAAATTTATCCAATAGATTGGATAGATAAAATGGGAACTAAAGCTATAATAGATTTGGATTTCCAAAAGGTGTTTGACAAAGTACCACACACAAGGCATTTAAGACAAAAGCCCATTATGTTGGGGAAGTATATTGGCATAGATAGAGGATTGGCTAATGAATAGGAGATATTCAGTTTAGACAAAGGGAGTATTTTCAGGATGACAAACTAGTGGAGTGTTACAGAGATCAGTGCTGGGATCACAATTGTTTCTAATACATACAAACAACTTAAATGCTAATTGAGTAGCTAAAAATGTGACAGATGTGGGTAAATGTGAAGTATGAACTTTGGAAGGAAGAATGGAAGAGCTGAATATTATTTAAGAAGAGAGAGAATGCAGAAATCCACAACACAAATAGATTCTGCTCTTCTGATGCTACTTGACCTGCTGTGCTTTTTCCAACTCCACATTTTATCAACTCTGACTTTTCAGCATCTGCAGTCCTCACTATCTCCAACTTATCAAAAGGCAGAGCAGATTCAACAGGCTGAATGGCCTTACCTCTTCTGGTTTTATCATGATTAGATTAGATTCCCTTACAGTGTGGAAACAGGCCCTTCGGCCCAACAAGTCCACACCAACCCTCCAAAGAGTAATCCACCCAGACCTGTTTCCCTCTGACTAATGCACCTAACATTATAGGCGATTTAGCATGGCCAAATCACCTGACCTGCAGGTCTTTGGACTGTGGGAGGTAACTGGACCACCCATGCAGACACAGTGAGAACATGCAAACTCCACACAGACAGTCACCCGGGATCAAACCCAGGTCTCTGGTGCTGTAAGGCAGCAGTGCTAACCACTGAGCCACTGTGGCACCCATATGTGGAAGGAATCAAATTGGCTGAAGATTGATATTTGTGACGTCAGGAACTTCCGAAGGAGGGTGATGGAAACTTAGTCTTTAAGCAAGTTCAAGACAGCTATCTCTGAATAAATTCAAGCAACATGGAGATAACATGCCTATGTGATACTGAGATAGATGATCAGCCATAACCTACAATGGTGCAGCAGACCCATAGGAGTGTAGTGACTTATCCCTCCGGCATATTCCTATAGATGTCCAAATAACCTAACACACCCCACCCCTCCAAACACACACACACACGCTGTAGGAAGGGAAAAAAGAAAGAAATAGATTTCTCTCTGCTAAGACAAAATAAATAATTTTGTCCATTATATGATCTTGAAGTCAAAAAAGGATAAGATTTGAAATGCTCAGATGGCAGTTGGTCTCATTTTCTGGCACACGAACAGATTTTGCTGCATGCTTGCAGTTGTTGCTGAGAGACTTTTGCAGACTCAGGAAATAGCAACAGTTTTCATTTTCAGATACTTATTATGTGAGATCTCCAGGTTCCACACTGGTTAAACAACAAGGGTTCTTTTCTGAAACTGGGGAGCGGCTCTGGAAAACTTTCTTCTTTCAGCAAGCTTCTCCCCAGCTACTCTAAACAAAGCAGAAACTGGAACAGTCATAAGGTAGGCAGGTGGTTTCCAGTAAACATGCAGTAATCCCATGGTATCTGACTATGAAGAAATGCATTGTGAAAAGAATGTTCCGATGTTCTTTCACTGAACTCTATTAAAGAAAAATCCTGGTATCCTCAATCTCCTTAAGTTAACAAACATGATTCAGTATTAAGCCTTCATAGCAAGAAGAAAGTAGGATCAGTCATGAATATTGTTACAGGCCTATTACTTCCTGAAATTTCTCTTTCCCATGTGAAAGGATAGAAACCTGGCGTCAGATCCATTGGCTGTGGTGTCTGTAAGGTGGAAAGTTGCTGTTTCCCGATAAAAAGACCCACCAGTTCATCAGGTGTTAGGGGTGAAAGAGAGTTTGTTGTTTCTCCTCGTTCTGAACTTGATTACTTAACTGGTGATTGCCTTGACTCTTCATTTCCAAACTTAACAATGTGTCACTGCAGAAATTTAGAACAATCATTAGTTTGGAAATTGAATTGAATGCTATCCAAATGGATGCCACTTCAATTTTCTTTTATTTATTCCTGCACAGAATGTGAAATCAGTCGCGATGCCAGCATCTATTGCCAATCCCCCAAATGTCTTTGAGGTGATGGTGAGCCATCTTCTTCAACTCTGATCTCTCTGTGGTGTAGATGCACCAAAGTGCTGGTAGGAACATCATTTCAGGAATTTGACCCAGAAACATGAATGATTGGCAAGCAAGCACAGAAAATGCTGGCAAAATCCAGCAGTTCTGGCAGCATCTTTGGAAAGAGAAACAGTTACTCTTTCTTCACCTCTGTCAAAAATATATTTAAAAAGTTTCCAATACCTTTATTTGTGAGGAAGAGTTATGTTGGCTCAGTTTTAACTCTGTTTCTCTTTCCACATATGCTGCCAGATCTTTTGAGTCTCTCCAGCACTTTCTGTGGATGTTTCTGATTGCTAGCATCTACAGAATGTTTGTTTTAATTGAAGGAATGGTGACGTGGTTCCATGTTGGTACGTTTTATGGCTGGGAGAGAAACAAGATATGATGTTCAGGTGATACATCTGCCACCTTTGTACTTGACATTGAAACCAAGAAATAAAAGGCCATTTATAACTCAGTGGGCTAATTGCTCACAAAGAAAACTTTTCGCTGACAATGCAGTACTTCTTCAATAATGCACTACCTTGCTATTTAATACTAAATACTAAAATTTGGGAGTATGGTTTAGACTATAACTGCATGAAGCTATGGGGTGAAGTTGCGACCAGAGGCAAACTGTTTAAAAGTTTGTGTACATACCTCGGTAGCACTTTTGAAATAGAGGCAAAAAGACCTCCTATTCTCTGACTTAGTGCACATTAACAAACACATTATTCCACAACCTCTTGAGTGCTATAACTTTAAATTAAGTTATAGTTTTTCAAAACCATCATATTAATACCCCGTGGATGTTTCACATAGAGAGCAACAATTAACAAAAGTCACGCACTTTATCAGAGGTTGGTTCATTACAGCATTCTAATTCTGCATGATTAAGCATGATTAATGCTCCATTAAAATTGGCGGCATTTAAAGAAGGCAAACAATAACTTTCAGATTATTCCTTTCATATACAAGAACCATGCTCATTACCAAGACTCCTCATTGTTATAAGCATTGAACTTAGCATCTGACATTTAAAGAACATGTGCACATTACAAAAATCCACAACTTTCTATGTATTAGAACAAAAGTTTTTAAAAATTTAATCTTCTAAAAATTGTGAATACAATTAAATCTGCTTACAGTACAGTTAACTCTTTGTATATTACAAAGGTCTTTATTTGTCTAAGAGGAGCTTCCTTGTTTTGATCTTATATGGGGTAGAGGGGGTGAGCTGAGAGGAGCCTTTTAATTGAGAAACTGAGTGTGTTCTGCTCCAGGTCAGTAGGGTAATAAGTAAGTGAAATCTTAATAATTGGTTTCTTGAGTGAGAAAAAAAAGAGACTAAGAATGAGGATTAAACTGGAGCTACTTAATGTTCCAATTAATCTTTTGCAATTTTTTTTTCCTTAATTCCAGCCTCTTAAGATCTGATTTGATTAATCTGATTTGATTTATTGTTGCCACATATACCAAGATACTGTGAAAAATATTGTTTTATGTGAGATCACCAGGGTATTAGAACATAATGCAGAATTTAGTGTTACAGCTGCAGAGAAGGTGCAGAGAAAGATCAACTTTAATATATAAGAGCTCCATTCAAAGGGAAGAAGCTGATCTTGAATTTGTTGGTACACGTTTTCAAACTTTTGCATCTTCTGCCCAATGGAAGAGGGTGGAAGAGAGTGTAACCAGTGTGGGAAGGGTCTTTGATTATATTAACTGCTTTCCTGAGGCAGAGGGAAGCACAGATAGAGGTAATGGATGGAAAGTTAGTTTGCATGATGGACTGGGCTATGTTCACAGCTCGGTAATTTTTTTTGTGGCCTTGGGCAATCCAGTTGCCATACCACGCTGTACTGCATCCAGACAGGATGCTAAGATCCTAAGATTTAACAGCAGAAGTAAGCCATTCAACTCATAACCATTCAATAAGATCATGGATGATCTGTTAAGCTTCAACTCCATTTTCTCCAAAGCCCCTGATTGCCTTGCAGATTAAAAATCTGTCTGTCTTGGATTTACTGAATTACTGACCTCAGCAGCCCTTTGTGGGACAGATTTCACAGATTCACTCCTCTCAGGAAAGAAAACCCTTATTCTGAGATTGTGCTCTCTGGTCCTACAAGGAGAAGCAATCTGTCTTGTCAACTTCCCTGTGAATGTTATTTGTTTCAATAAAGTTGTCTCTGATTCATCTACAATCCAATGATTACAGTTCAATCTACTCAACCTCTCGAAGGACAGCCTGGTATCAGCTGAGTGAACCTTCTCTGGACTGCCTACCAATTCCAGTATATCTTTCCCTAGATGAGAGGCCCAAAACTATTCACAGTATTCCAGCTGTAGTCTGACGAGTATCTTGTGTAGTTTTAGCAAAACCTTACTTTGAAATAAAGACCAACATTCCATTTCGCTTCCCTATTAGTACTGTATTTGGATGCTAGCTTTTTGAGATTATTTGATGTGGACCCTTAAATACCTCTGTTGTATAGCTTTTTGCAGTGTTTCACCATTTAAATAATATTCAACTCTTCTATTCTTCCTGCCGATTCCATCAACCAATATTTTTCCCACTAACTGAATCTGCCTACATTCCTTGGTAGACTCTTTCTGTCATCCTCACCACTTGCCTTCCCACCTATTTTTGTGTCAACTGCAAACCAGTACACTTACTTTTTCCCATCCAAGTCATTAACATATATTGAAAATAATTGTGGCTCAACACTGATTACAGTGGCACACAATTAGTTCTAGTTTGTCATCATGAAAATGCCCTTCTTATCCCAACTCTGTCTTCTATTATTTAGCCAATCCTTTATCCATGTTACTATATTACCTCCAACATATCTTGTCCATTCCCCACTTCCTTTGCCCCAACACTGGTGCCATACCTTCAGTCATATATAGCCTACCTTTAGAAATCTTTCCTCCTCTCTCTAAATGCTCCAGATCTTCCCTTAAAATTTAGCACATTGAAAAAGTTGTTAATCACCTATCTTTTGTTATTGACTTCTTTGGTTTGGTGTCATTTTTGCCTGATAGTACTTTTTTTGAAGCCTCTCGGTGTATGGTTATATATAGTTTGTGCTATAATAATAAAAACTGTTCATGTTTGTCTAGTCATTCACTCACATTTTTCCTTGAAAGATGCTGGAAACCTAAATTATACCAGCTAAACAGAACATCTGCTGATCTCTTAACAAAATCTGTAGCTAATTGGGAAGATGATAGAGGAAATTTCCACTATTTTAATTGCAGTTGGATTCAAATACAGCATGAGCTTTCTAAAATCTCCACTTAAGTAAAGAAAACTTGCCTTTCAAAACGCTGTATGATGTGGAGATTAGGTACAGGGCTTAAACAAAAAATAGAATCACAAAGTGGAACTTGTAAACTAACTCTGGAGCAATGCAGAATTGTTTGAAATTTTAGGGACATTCCCCAAAGGATGGCAGTACACACATTAGTACGACCAGCTATCCTTAGTAGCCACACACACAGATGACAAGCAACATGAGTTTGACTGGGACAACACTACTATTATAGGACAAGCCAAACAGAGAACAGCCAGGGAATTCCTAGAGGCATGGCACTCATCCACAGATTCTATCAACAAACACATCGACATGGACCCAATATTCCAGCCACTGCAGTGGACAGCTGAAACTGACAACTGGAAGCGGCAGGTACAAATCACTATAAATGCCGGAGGAAACCACACAGAAGTGCTTCACAGGAGGCTCTCAAGCACTGAGGATGTCACCTAGACAGGGGACGAAACGTCTGCAACACAAATTCCCAGCTCGACGAACAGAACCACAACAACGAGCACCCGAGCTACAAATCTTCTCACAAACTTTGTACACACATTCAAGCGAGAGGCACAGACAAGGTAGTTGTCCCTGAGTCAGTTAGACAGATTGCATGAAAGGTGTTAAGCAGTTTCATCCCCATGGTGCCATACATATCTAATGAGACAACAGCTAGAAGGAGCAGTCAATTACCATGATCAAGTCAAGGACTGTTACCAAACTGGCTGAATAACAACAACACAGGCACAATTTGCTTATGAGAAAGTTACATTATAGTACTTCATTCAGTAGAAAGGTCTATTCTGCAGTCAGATAAAAAATCCCTCAAATTCCTAGCAAATGCTCACCTGTCGATGCATTAGAATTAAAGCATGAGTTAATCAATTATGATCTGGAATTTGCAGTGAAAGCAATGGTAGTGCAAGAGTGACCCCGGTTTTAAAAGTGTATTGGCCAGTAACTTTGAGTGACATGGGCAGTTACTTGCAAAGATTAGAAGTTACTGAATTAACCTGTTCCTCCAGAAGCTATGCAATAACACTAAGCATTTTAAGAAGAGACTTGACATTGAAATACGTGGCACAAGATAACATTTCTGCATTTATATCATAGATGCTCGCTAACTTATTTTGAAAGATTGCTCACTGGGGTAATAAAGAGGCCCTGACTATTGCATTGGGTACAGAGGTTCAAATCCTACCATGGCAGCTGGTGGAATTTAATTTCAATTAATGGTTTTAGGAAACAAATGTTGATTGTCATTGAAACTTATGGTGCACTAATGTTCTTCAGGGAAGGAAATCTGACATCAATTCCAAATCTGGCCCATGTGTAACTCCAAACCCACAGCCATGTGACTGACACTTAACTGACCTCAGAGATGGCCTAACAAGCCACTCAATTCAAAGAGCATGGGCAACAAATGTTGGCCCAGATAATATCTGAAGAATGAATAAATCATTTGAATAATCAACCTGTGTAATTTTTCCTAAATTAAAAATGAGTACAGTAATTTGAAGCGTCAAGAACAGGCAAGATTTTCTGTTGGAAGATAAGGGTATTTAAACTCATATTCATAGCTCCATCTTGTACAGAACCACGTGCAGAATTGCAACTGATGCCTTTAAATTGATTGGTATGGAACATCAGAGTGACCCTGACTTCGCTGCTATGGGCTGGACTTGCTTCTCCAGATTCACAAGCAGATTAAAATCTCCAACAAATACTCCCCCCATTGCAATTCCATCCATTTCTGTCTGTGTTACAAATGAGACATATTTTGCAGTTGCTGTCTTAGCCCTAATTTTCTTAGCTGATCTCTTTTCTGTTTTAAATTCCTACTGCCGCTGAAGCTGGATCCATGATAGTTCCTTAATTGCTGACTCACATTTACATTGATGTTCCAGAATCTAGCCTAATCATAAGATGACAAGAAATAGGAACAGGAAGAGGCTGCTTTGCCCCTTAAGCCTGCTCCACTATTCAATAAGATTGTAGTTGATCCAGCATTCCTCATATCCACTTTCTTGCCATTTCCCCATAACCATTGATTCCCCTCATGATCAAGAATATATTTATCTCAGTCTTAAGTATACACAAGGACTCTGCCCCCACAGCCCTCGGTGGCAATACGTTCCAAAGACCCACAACTCTGAGAGAAGAAATTCCTCTTCGTGTCAGTCTTAAATTGGCACCCCTTTATTCTGAAACTATATCTTCTGGTCCGAGATTCTGGTATGAAAGGAAACATCCTCTCAACATTTATCTTGTCAAGCCCTTCAAGAATCCAATCTGTTTCAATGAGATCATCTCTTATTCTTCTAAACTTCAGTGAGTAGAGACCCAACCTATTTAACATTTGCTTATAAGACAATCCTGTGTACACTTGATCATCCTAGTGAAGCTTCTCTGAAATGCCTCCAATGAAATGAAATCTTTCCCTAATCTATGAGCTGAGTAACATCAGAATGGGAATTTGCCAGCAGGAATCTTTAACATGAGAAGACTAACAGTGGGCATTGGGGTGGTCTGGAGGCAATTGGTGTTCTGAACATTAAGCCGTACAAGTAGAAGTTAAAACAATCAATTGGAAGATCCATATCAAATGCAGTTAACTTTAATATCAAGCCATCCTTAAAAAACTGCAGAATGTTTACTCAGCTCGCTTTTTCATTGCTTTGTTTGTACCAATGCACAGAATGGAAAGGAGGCAAGCATATAAATGCAATGAAGAGGAATGTATATTGTTATCTGCAGAAATATTTGTGTTGCTGAGAGGCAGAGTAGAGGGACGATATGAAAGAATAACAGTAATTCAGTGTATTACAACACACTGACATTTCACTTTGATTCTTCAAACAAATCTATTTTCACTTACCATGAACAAATATGTTAGGTACTGTAGAGAATGTGTCAAAGCCATCACTAGTTACCATGGAAACCTCAATTCAGTAAAATGGGCAGGATCCTCCTTGCAAATAATGAATGCAAGGTCAGGAAATTTTCGGCCACTCTCGAATGAAATCGGCAAGGAAAACGATTGTGAAAGTCTGGAATGCTCCAAACAAATTGTGCATGGAGAATCTCCAAACTGAAATTTTATTCGACAAAGTTATCAAGGGATGGGTTGAAGAAGCAGAGCCATATGTGTAGCACAATGTTGAAACTTTAAGATAGGAAAGGTCACACGGGTAACCAGGACAATAATGCACAAGTTGATTAGGTGAAATTTGTATGGTATATTGGATGTTCTGATTGATTACGTTGATTTGGAATGCTTCTTTTCCTGAGGTTTTTATTTCAGTCATTGGTGTTTGCGATAGAATTGCAATCTGTACCAATGAGCCTCACGGTTTGTAGCCTCTACCATGAGGTGCACACATTGGAGACAGTCATTATACAAACACTTCAATAAAGACACCAGTCTGCAATCTGCAAATGGCAGAACATTGTGTCAGAATTGGAGTTGAACTTGAACGTTGAGGAGTTGTAAATAAAAAGCATAACCATGTATAACGAGACATGAAAATGCTCAGAGCTGTGAAATCTGGTATAAAGCCCCTGAAAGAAACTGAAAAAACAACAAAGAAAGTAGGCCCACGTGTCTTGTACTCAGGCTACGTGATAATGGTTATATCCTCTCTCTCCCTGTTGCAGTCAAAGTATGAACATATGAACATGGAACAGGCTGCTGAGCCACTTGACCTTGTTCTGGCTTTTAATGAAATCATGGCTGATCTGATTTATAACTTTAAAGCTGCATTTATGTCTTCCTCTGGTAGCATTTCACCCCCTTGTTTAATAAGGATTCATTGTCTTCTGCCTTAAAATATTCAGGGACGTTGCTTCCATCACCTTTTTTTGGGAAGGAAGTTTCAAAGACTCTCGACACTCTAAAAGAAAAACAAAACAACTAACCTCTGTTTTAAATGGGTAATTTGTGATATGAAACACAACTGGCAGCTTTTCCACACACAATGGCAAAATTATGAAATAGCAACAGATCTGTTCAATAAATCAGAGCATCTAAGTATGGCTACACTCTTATCACAAATGGGAAGGGATAGTTTAAAATATACCACATCCTGAATCTCTCTGAGAACTGAAAAACACACTACAGAGAATTTGAAAGCCTTAACACACGTTTTGAACACCAAGTGGTTCAATGTGGCAATCCAAAACTGAAGCCATCAAAAATAAAGTTGAGACTGAATGATTTCACTATACTTGTGCCAAAAGGACAGATTACTCTGTGAGCCTACTGTTATAGCACAAGCGATGACCTCAGATTCCAATCAGGGCACCTATCTCAGCTGGAGCTTGTCTAAATTTCAAAGTACCAAAGAGATATACAACATTTTGGACCACACTAAACCATTGATCAACAAACACATCTGAGAGGAGTATGATGATGTGTTTACGGGGTTAGGATTTCTTCTTGAAGAATATCATCTAAGAATGTGTGAGAGTATAAGACTAATTCAGCATTTGCTGAGAAAAGTTTCAGCTTCTGTTACAAACAACCTAAAAGACAGTAAGGGAAAAACAATGAGTAATCAAGCAAGGTGACACTCTAAGGGACCAGACTAGGCCATTCAGCCTCTTGGGCTTGTTCAATGAGATCATGGCTGATCTATAGCTTAACTCCACATACCCGTCTTTGGCCCTGAATACTTTCACAGAACAAAAAAACTATCTACAATTTAAAATTAACAATCGATCCAGCATTCACTGCCATTTGTGGAAGAATTCTAAACTTCTACCACCCTTTGTGTGTAGCAGACCTTTTTAACATCTCTTCTGAACAGTCTAACATGAATTTTTAAGAGTATGCTCCCTACTTGGAGAATCTCCAATCAGTAGAGTTAGTTTCTTTATCTACATTGTCTTTTCCTGTTAATATCCTGAAGACTTTGATCAGATCACCCCTTAATCTTCTAAATTGGAAAGAAAACAGGCCTAATTTATATAAACACTTCTCACAACTTTAAACCCTCACTCACCTCCAACAGAATAGATTAACCGCATGGTAGCAATGAATTAATCTGGAAATATGCATCTGCACAAAAAATCTAGACAAACTCCAATAAAATCTCACTCTCCCATGTTAACATGTTGAAAGAATTTTGCCACAGCCTGCGAAGGTAAAGATCTTCACCACCTTGATGTTGGTGAATCTAGATGAATGTAGCTGTTTTCTAAATGGTGTTCTGGATGCCCTTCAGGAGGTACAGATAATTCCGCCCAGCATTTGGCATATGCACGATCTGAGAGAAGTATCAATATAGGAAAACGTGTAGAGTTTCTTTACCTGGAGTGGAAGCTATTGTGAGTAACATGCTGATTTATGAATACAGAGACACAATGAAAAAAGCTATTGCTGACCACAATCAAAATATAGTGTCACTGCTAGCCAGAGATTGTTAGATAAACTGAACGATTAAAAAAAATTTAAAGGTGCCCAAAGTCAACTACATAGGCCACATACCAATCGTCTCGATCTTGGAAAAGATGAGAGATAGTGCAGGGATGCAGCGACCAACAGTTTTAAAAGCAGTGCATTGATTTGTTGGATTCATCAATTATTTAGCAAAATTCTAGTCCAATTTGTCATTTTCATATGAACTCAGGGCCAAGGGCATACAGTGTTATTGGGGCATTGAAAAATAAAGCAGCATTGACTAAATTGAAAACAATTCGTGACAACAGTGCCAGTACTAGAATATTATGACAAAAAATGAGAAGTCATCCAGCAGGAATCGGAGCAATCCCAATACACCAAGGACAGTTGATAGTATCACATCTCAGCCATTCAAACACTTAATAGAATGTTGCTGCAATCAGATTTGGTATAGTGGTTCAGTGGATAACACTACTGCCTCACAGTACCAGGGACCTGGATTCAATTCTAGCCTTGGGCAGCTATTTGTGCAAAGTTTGCATGGTCTCCCTGTGTCTGTGTGGGTTTCTTCCACACAGTCCAAAGATGTGCAGGTTTGGTGGATTAGCCATGCTGAGTTGCCCATAATGTGCAGGCTAGATGGATTAGCTAGGTGAAATGTAAGGATCTGGGTGGGATGCCATTTGGGTCTGTTATGGAGCCAAATGGCCTTCTTCCACACTAGAGGGATTCTATGATTATCCTTGTTTTCAAACATTTTCATCAATCCTTACTTGGAAGCGCCAGTGTGATTGTTGGTTCTGAGGACAAGTTGTTGCAAAACATTTGCCTGTGCTGCAAAACATCTTCAAAGACTGTTGGTCTGGCGATGGAGGTAGCATCTAGACATGACATACAAGTAAAGGAAGCAGATACATATTGCGTACATAATATTGAGAACAGCACTCCTGATGAACCAAATAGAGGATATTAGGACACAGTGTGAAATCTACCAGTTCAGCAGCAGTTCAAAAAGCTCAGGAACTCATCAGCCCAGCAGAGGCACTGAATTTAATAGAGATGAGTCTTCCTCAGATTAAGTGAACTCCCCAATAAGATGTATCTCTCCAAGTGTTGCATGCAAGTGATAAGATGATGGCCCAAAATTGTCAAGGGTATACCTGTTGCAAGAAGAGCATATGGGACGTACAACAATGATTTGACAGGCCAAGGTTGCATACTGAACAAAGAAAAGAGAGTCGGTAGTGACAGGGCAGATGCTAAAGTAAGCCATGAAGAAATCAAATCAAATCTGAGGAAGAAGTAACATCTGCTCAACATGAACAACAAAATCAAGCATCATAATAGCCAGTGCAATTATTATTGGCCTAAGCAATCTTGAGCACTGCTGATGACATAGACCCCGAATGAAACTGATAACAGACCTCACCACTTGTGCAGCAAAGGATTACCTTGTCACAATAGACTACTATTATGACCGCTGAGAAGTAGACTAGTGAATTTCAATAACTATCACTGGAGATTGTTGAATTCCTAAAAGCTCTTGTCAGCAGTAATGCCATTCTGACATTTTGAGTGACACTGGCCTTCTGCTCAAAGATGAAGAATTCTGCTGTTTGATAAAGGATTAGAAAATTCAATGCCAGATTTCATCTCCACACTACTCAGAATCAAATGGAAAGGCTGAGGTAGCAATGGAAATCTTTGAAGGGGTCATAATGAAATCAAACTAAATCCCACACAGATATATACAAGGCAATCCTCAAATAGAGAAACACATCTACTCAAGGTATGACAGTAATCCAGTATAAAAAGATAATTTCCTGCTGCACCCAAACAATTCTCCCAATAGCAAAAACTCTACTGAAGCTAAAAGTAGTACCAATAAGCGACAAAACCAAAGTGAAATGGCTGACGAGACTGCCAAACATTTGCCAAATTTGAGCATTGCAGAGCCTGTCAGGGTACAAACCTTCAACGTTCTCATTAAAAGTCAGCCCAAGTGACGATCTGGGACCTACATGGAGCAGCTATCACTTTGATCATATATAGTGCCCATAAACAACCATATGCATGATCAGAACTACACATACATACATACAGTTGAGAAGCTGTTCCTTAAATATGGCAGCTGATTGGGATGCTGTCAATTCACCACCTTCGTAGTTCACAAATCAACCAATCAGATCCAGCATTTCAATAGAATGAAACATGAACAGGTGCCACTGGTAACAATTGTTGACATGGGAAATTGAATAAAGATTTGTACACCTGTTGTCTTTCACTGTGTCTCACACCTGCACGTATGCATACATAGAACATAGAACATTACAGCGCAGTACAGGCCTTTTGGCCCTCGATGTTGCGCTGACCTGTCAAGCCAATCAGAAGCCCATCTAACCTACACTATTCCATGTACGTCCATATGCTTGTCCAATAACGACTTAAATGTACTTAAAGTTGGCGAATCTACTACCGTTGCAGGCAAAGCATTCCATGCCCTTACTAATCTCTGAGTAAAGAAACTACCTCTGACATCTGTCCTATATCTATCACCCCTCGATTTAATGCTATGTCCCCTCTGCTCGCCATCCTGTCCACTCTATCTAACCCTCTGATTATCTTATATGTCTCTATTAAGTCATCTCTCAACCTTCTTCTTTCCATTGAAAACAGTCTCAAGTCCCTCAGCCTTTCCTCGTAAGACCTTCCCTCCATACAGGCAACATCCTAGTAAATCTCCTCAGCATCTTTTCCAAAGCTTCCACATCCTTCTTATAATACAGTGACCAGAACTGTACACAATTCTCCAAGTGTGACCACACCAGAGTTTTGTACAGCTGTAGCATAACCTCATGGTTCCAGAACTTGATCCCTCTATTAATAAAAGCTCATGGGTGCTGGAGAAAATATAAGCACTACTGCAGTTAGGTGGTAGTATGGGAAATAAAAAAAAGACTTGGGAATAATAGTCTTTTGGAAATAACATCACACAGATGAAGCTCCAACAAAAACTTACACATATTATTAAGAAATATGCAAGATTAAAAGACTATAGATTGAATCCCAGAAATCAGTAAGGTGTTATGTTTTGGTGAGTTTCATGGAGGGTTACTCTCTGAGTTTTCTTACGCAATCTTCCTAAACTTGCCTCATTACCTATGCATCACATCCCAGCGGTGCCAGGCTCATTGTATCCTCCCACTCTCTACACGTGGAAGCACTGGCCACTAGCTGGGATATTCCAAGAATCCTGGTCCCAGCATCATCTTTTAAGCACAGCCCTGCCCTGTGCCAAACACTGGAAGTGTTCAGCTGTTCTTCATATTTCCTGTGAATTGCTCCAGACATGTCAGACAGAGTGAAATTGGCAACAGTTATGGACCAGACCAGACCCCAATGTATATTATGGAGATAGCCTAGATCCTAACTTTTATAGTTTTTTTTCTTTAAAAACAAGTGTAAGATATGCTTCTATTAGTCCACCACTAAGGTTTAATCAAAACATGCTTTATCCTTATAACACAGTTAAAATACTACAAAAGGAAGAATTGACATAACTTTACTCTGTTAAAATACTTAACAAGATAATGTATTATTTAACCACGAATAATCATTAACAATTCCAGTGTTATATGCACCATCCCATAAACACACCTTTGGCAAAGGCAATTCAGCAACACAGTTATTAAATTCATGCGCTGTCTCTCTTCAGGCCTGGAGAAAGAAACAATCTGCCCCTTTTGATTTTTTAAGAGGAAATCTCTTTGTCTAAGATGTCACTCTAGCAATAGAGAACTCAAGCTTTCTGCCAGCAAAAATCACCAACGAACTGAAAACAAAACCCCAAGATTCTTTTTGGGTCTGAGTGAACCTGATCTTGCCCAGTCATGATTCTTTTGTCCTACTGAAGAAAACATCCCCCAGGGAGAACTCAAAACTGTTTCCCAAGTGTCTGACCAAAGGAGACATTTCAGCTCTCCTCTGCAAAAGAAACATGCCTGAACAAATCTCTTAAAGGCACAGTATTGTCATACAATCCACTTTGCCAATGGGCACGTGTAGGTTGTTGATGCCAATGGAGTGTGGCCTAAGATGTTGGTACCTGATAACCAAGATGGATGACTGGTGGCACAAGTGGAGAACTGGAATTACCAAATTACTGCTCTAATGTTCATGTCGCAAATTATTACAGGCTAGTGGGAAAATAGGAAACTGCATATCAATTTGATGAGATGACATAATATTGAGGACGTTAATGCATGCAAACTGGCCTTTTGCCTCTGTCTCACTTTGCCATTAAACGCTTAGTTGAAGAATGGGGCATTTTGTTCTCGATGTTGGGAATATCACATGTTTCTCTCAACCTTCTTGTCATTGTCCGTGTTATTTAGTGACAGGGAAGATTCTGCCCTGCGTATGCTTTGCATGTGCAGAGATTGATGAGAATAATGGATGCTACAGCATGAGAACAGTCATGTGTATATTGAGACACTTGGGTATGTCAGAACTTCGATGATGTTGCATGCATTTTTTTATATGAAGTGGGAGGATGTTTGAAATAGAAATGCAATCAGTACCTATTTGACTCTTGGTTTGCCATTAACATGTGCCTTCTACCTTGATACACACACACGTGCACACACATCTTACTGGTACTGCAATAAAGATGCATTATAGATCAGATTGCTACTTTGTGAACACAGGTTAATTCTCGACACAGCTTTGTGACTGTCAGTAGCAGAGGAAAAGGTAGTTGTGTAATGGTTAATGAATGGAAAATTGGTATTTTGTTCATTGACATGGCAGTCAGATTAGCTGATCATGAACAGAGAAATGGCAAGAGGCTGTGTTGTTTGCCCCCTGTAATTCTCCTCCTTCACTTCCTCCTTTTTCCATTTCCTCTGTTACTTGAACCACACTTTTTAACAAAGGCTGTGCTTTCATGATAGAAAGATTGTGCAGGAAGCAGAAAATTGCTATGAAACATGACACTTGTTCTGGTAAGTACAGCAGGGTCCTCCAGGCAGTGAAAGAGCTGTTTAATCTGTCTCTGGTGTTCTGTTTAATAACATTGCATATGATAAGAATGGCCTTTATGGAAGGATGCTGTGCATATGTCAAGAACTGGGTAGTGAACACATGACCTTTGCCACCCAGGAGTTATCTGTGGGATATAGGTAAATTAATGTTACTTCTGCAATTCTGCAATTCCATTTTACAAAGTAAAATGAACTCACACCAGTGTGTAATTGTTTTAGCCACAAGCTGAGTCAACAAGAATGGAAACAATGTGGAGGAAATATATAATTGTTTTTGTATTAGCTAAAACTGTATGTCAGAAGGTAGACATTATGGGCAAGTAGATAAGATGTTGTGAGGGGATGAAGTTAAGCTAGATATGCCTGTACAAACAGTAGATATAAACATGTGCTTCCCACTTTTACAAAAACACAGGAACAAACCCCAATTAAAAGGGTCATAGGGATCAGAATGGCCTCGGGAAAGGCACAGATGAAGGGGGTAGATAATGATGAAGAAAGAATATGCCTAACAATGACCTACAGCAGGATGAGGTCAAACAGCCTTGTCAGGCCAGGAATAAGTATTTTGTCACAGACAAGGCCGGATAAGGCAAGAGATAAACAGGGGTAATGGGGGCCGGTCTTAGGGAAGTGGACGATGTAAACAGGGGAGGGAGCAGTGTAAAACAATAGACATCAAATCATATAAATGTTGTGTATGAATTGAATTTGGTGTGTATGTCCTCGGCCTTGTAGACAGTGGACATCACACCCACTTGCAAGTGTAAAATAAATGGCACTATTGATTCAGATCTTGTCTCGGACTGAAATTATTGAAGTGAGTGAGCTTTGTTTCTCACATATCCTTGGTTGCTGTGGTGGCTTAAATGGAAATGGCATGGCAGATTGCTACAGAACGTATGTAATGTGACTGATACTGTCTGATTGTAAGTCACTACAGTGTGGTGTGAAATTGAATGCAATAAATCTGGCAAAACTAGGAAGTGACTTTGGAAACTACTGATTATGGGAACAATTAATGAATATCATGCTTGCCGGTTCTGGCTATTATGCAAGCCCTACTTATGTGGTTAACCTTTAATGCCCTCTGGAAACTAGGAATAGACAACGAATAATGCCTCATCAGTGTTGTTCACATCCAAGCACATATTCAAAGCCGATGTCATTAGACATTTCTGACAGCTCAGTATCATTTGAAAAAAGACAGAATTTTGAAGGAACACGTTGCATCAAACTGACGTTAGCTATTTCCAGTAGGAAAGTGACTAATCAACATATTCTGTTTCAGCCTTCCAGAAATTTAATTGAACAACATCCAACTCGTATGAGTGAACAACTTTATGATGTGCATCATATCTAATTTAGAATTTAGATGGCATTCCTTAATTGCAGCAAGTGAAAGACTATTATTAAACCTTCATTTTTTGTTATTTTCTGTCAGACTTAAAGCACACAACTGCTCATATGTTTTGAAGTTTAGATGAATTGTTGAATCACTGCTTCATTGACTTAATGAGCCTAAAACATGTAATTAAATGGTAGCAATATTGGAAAGGAACTGAATTTAAAAAGTTTGTATTTTTGTAAAATAAATGGCACTGTACGAACTATAGCAATGTTTTCCTGCTTGATGGAATATTCATGAGATCATTAAAAAATTCAGTTGTTTGCTGCTAAAAGTTATTTCAATGTTTTCTTGAAAATTATGTGTAATGATACTGGAAGATAATTGTTTAACTTTTTTGTGTCAAATTCCTGTGTTTAATGAAAACATTTATTTGTTTAAATTGAGTGTGTTAACATAATTTATCCTGTTTGCAAGCACCATCTGAAGATATTTTTCCACAACGTGTTTATACTCCAACCTGATATTGTGTTTTCCCACAGTGAGACTGTAAATTCAACCTATTCTGGTGTTTTCCTCATTGATTGTTGATGAAAATTTATAGACATGTGAAAAACTACTCTGATCTCTTTAAGAGGCTGAAGGATATATACTTTAACTAAAATCTTGATTGGGACAAATCAGTAATTTGAAATTAATCTGTTTGGCACTGGACAATTAAAAAATTAGGCGTTTTGTTTTGGTATCTCACTATTTCTTTTGGGTGAGCAATCTTGCTTATCTGTTTGAGACAGGGGTAAAAGGCTATTTGATTGGGCTGCATTGATGAATGTATTAATACTTGGACTCTAGACTTAGGCATGAGGAAATTAGATTAGATTAGATTAGATTACTTACAATGTGGAAACAGGCCCTTCGGCCCAACAAGTCCACACCGCCCCGCCGAAGCGCAACCCACCCATACCCTTACATCTACCCCTTACCTAACACTACGGGCAATTTAGCATGGCCAATTCACCTGACCTCAAAATTAATCTGGACGCAATCTGGACTCAAAATTAATTTGAGTCCAGATAATCTTCTTGTTAATTGAATACCAGATGGAAAATCTAGAGATGACATTCTTCTTTGAACTGTTTTAACACTAAATCCAGAAAATTTCCTGGACTTGTTGGCATCCTCCTGCAAGTACTGCAGGAATTCTGTTTACCGTGTATGCCACAGATACCAATTCCAAGAATCTCCAGGCTTTCATTATGTTTTATGGCACCAATTTCACAATCAGCTTTTAGATTTGATGCTTAAATCCATTAGCAGATATCAATGATTGAGAAGTCCATTGCTGACAAAAGTTGGACTTCTCTGTGACTCCAAATGGGAGTGAAGAGGGATTGCTGTTTCTCTTGTTTGGTGCATCAGTTGTCTGTTGTATGGCCTGCCTCATTTGTAGTTGGTACATATTCACAGAAGGTAAAGGACTGATAGGCAATCTCAATTCATCAACTTGCAGCAATACATTAACATTTTTGCGGACAGATGACCCCAAACTTCCAGTTGCCTGCCACTTCAACACCCCTCCACGTTTCCTGGTCAACGTTTTTGTCTCAGGTCTAAGTTCCAGTGGAGCTCAGCACAAGAAAGACCAGAATCTCATTTTCCACTTAGATACACTGCAGCCTTCAGGATTCATTATCGAGTTTAATAATTTTAGGTCCTGAACACCTTTGTCTGTCTTTTATCCACCCCCACTCCCTGGGCTCTGTCATGACATGGGCTGCTTTCAGCACAGCAAACCTATTTTCACCTATGTATGGTCCCCATTAGCAGCTCTTGTTTCTCCCTGGTTTACCATTATTCCTTTGTCTGCCTACCTTTCTTTCTATCCCTCCGGGCTTCATATTCACCTATTGCTTACTCTTTTACCTCATCCCTCAACTCCCTGACTTCAGCATATCTCTACCACCTTTTCCTAGCTACCATCAGTTCTGAAGAAGGATCAATTCATTATGAACATATATTTGTCCATAATTCTTAAAATAACTAGAGCCTGAAACCTTTATGCTTCAGGCCCCTTTCATAAAGGATATTATTAAGCTGGAGAGGGTTCAGAGGAGATTTACCAGGATTTTGCCAGCAATGGAGGCTTTGAGTAATGGGGAGAGGCTGGATTGGCTGGGATCTTTTTAAACTGGAGTGTAGGAGTTTGAGGGATGACCATATAGAGATTTACAAAATCATAAGGGGTATAGATAAAGTGAATGGCAAATGTCTTCCTGAGAATTGGAGATTTCAAGATTTGGGGGCATATTTTTCAGCTGGGAGGAGAAAGATTAAAAAAAAGAGGGGCAATATTTTTACATAGATAGTGGTTTGTGTGTGGAATGAATTGCCAGAGGAAATGGTGATGTGGATCCAGTTACAATGTTTAAAAGACCTTTAGATAAGTACATGAATAAGAAATGTTTGGAGGGATATGGGCCAAGTACAGGTAGGTGGGACTAGTTTGGTTTGGGATTATGGTCGGCATAGACTGGTTGAAAGGGGTCTGTTTCCATGCTGTCTGACTCTCTAACTTTACTCTGTAAGTGTTTTGACATGTTTATGGTCTCTATCTGTCATCAGCTAAACCACACACAAATAAAGCTTTGTTAATGTGAGCACCCACCTAAATAACATCAGGTATTTGGACAGTCGCCATGAATCTTGTTACAGTCCAATGATCAACGACAGTTATAAAGAGATTGCAGACTAGCAGCTCTTGGGTGGGGCTTTCCAGGCTTCTTCTGTAATTCCTGGTGAAGGGCTTATGCTTGAAATGTTGATCCTCCCAGTCCTGGGATGTTGCCTGACCGCTTGTGCTTTTCCAGCGCCTCACTTTTTGATTCCGATCTCCAGCATCTGCAGTCCTCACTTTTTCCTTCTTCTTTAATCAGGAGAACTGATAAGTGCCAGACTAGAGCTCAAGCTGAAATCAAAGTGACATGCATCAAACTCTTTGCTATGCCTATAATGCTTAAAACCTCCAGTCTGCATTGCCTAAATATCAGCTAAATAGTTATACAACAGGCCACATGACTTTAACTGTCACCTCACCTTTGGGATGATTTCAATGGGTCATTGGTTAAGGCACAAGGTGATACTGGGTGGCATGGTGGCTCAGTGGTTAGCACTGCTGCCTCACAGTGTTAGGGACCCCAGTTCAATTCTAGCCTTGGGTAACTAGCTGTGTAGAGTTTACATGCTCTCCCTTTTTCTGCTGGAAGCTCTGGTTTCCTTTCATAGTCTAAAGATGTGCACATTAAGGGGATTAGCCATGGGAAATGTTGGGTAGAGGCTTGACCTAGGTGTGACATTTTTCAGAAGGACGGCGCAGGCTCGATGGGCTGAATGGCCTCTTTCTGCACTAAAAGGATTCTATGATACACTTTGTAGCCATTTTTTTCAGTCTATTTCCAGCTTCAGGTAATGGAAACACTGCATACACTTAAGGACAACTCTAACAAGAATCAAAAAAATTGCTTTTGATAAGGAAGCCAGCTGCAGATGTACAGTAACTTGAACGAAAGAACTCAAATAAATCATCAATTTTTCACCTCAGAGACTGAAGGACGAAAATCTGTATAAGAATTGAGCACCAGAACAACTCAAGATCAGAACTTTGAAGAACAACACTGTAGAAGGACCGAACCTGGACACCTCCAGGGACAGATCATAGTTGCTTGATGTCCTGGCCAGATTTCACCTTTAATTAGGTAATAACTAAATTGGGTCCCAGGCTTACACTCGCTTACTTCAGAGATCTTATATTTGGTTTCTCCATGCAGTAACATTTGAATTATTGTTTTAGCATTTGACTGTTTTTGATATTTCATAAGAAGAAGCTGAATTAAATGTAACTTGTTCTGAGTTTACCCACAACAGGGGCTTGGATAACCATAAATGTTATTAAGTTTGCTTTGCATTGTAGAGAATCCTGATACATGGAATTGTGTATTCCTCTAACACTGTTGTCAACATTTTAAGGCAGTATTTATGAATATGTTAGTCCCACCTTTGTGCATCAGTGCACTGCTGAGTGACCAATTGAGCGCAGAAGGCTACAATGTCTTGAAAATGCATAAAATATTGTGCTGTTTTCACCTTCATAAGCATTGATAGAGTTGTCATGATAGTGAACCTGCTTCCAGGTTAAGCTCTTGGATATTACATGACTCTGTCAATGTCTCTCTAGTAAAATGGAGCTGACTACAGAAATGTTCTTCAGTCATTAACCTACGCATGCATCTGTCAACTTGGTTTAGGTGGGTGAAGGCAATTTCACTTTGTTATAAAGAAAAACAACATGGAAAACCCTGCAAGTACTGGACATCTGAAATAAAAACAAAACATGCTAGAAATCAGCAACATGTTCCTCAGTCTCTGGTAAAGGGAATGTGAGCTTATCTTTTCTCTTTGCAAGTGCTGTCACAACTGTCTGTTAGCATGACTCAGATCCATATTTTCTCAATACTCTAAAGACAAAGCAGACAGGGGAAGATTGCATTTCAGCTTTTAATTGCAGCAATCAAAATTGCAACTGTGAAAGAAAAATTAGAAATGTAAAAAGGCATAGGAAAGAAGCAAGAAACAATAAAGAAAACAAATTTGAAAAAAATGCACCTGAACTCAAGCAAGAAGCAGCAAGCTAACAAAGAAAACTCCAATACAGCTTTATAAAATCAGTTCTTCCAAGGCCATCTATTTGCTCTCATCATTGTCCACATTAAATGGTCTGGCAGAGTGTGTGATAGGATGTAAGGCAGGAATTGCAGCAGCAGGTACTATCCATTCACTTGCTCGATTTTCAGAGTTTTTTTGAATGATTTATGCTTAGGGCTTGTGCCATGAGGTTAAGGATGCACAAATCAGGCAGGAACCAGACAGGAGCAGTTTCTCATCCTATTTCGTAGTTCATGTTCCTGCTTCCATCCATTACTTACACCCTTTCTCCCAATCAGAAAATTCTTTATATTTAAAAATGATTTAACATTTTAAATGATTTGTTTATTTGCCATAATGGAAAGGTTATATGGAGGAAATGGCCTGTTCCACTGATTTGATCTGGCTCTGAATTTTGAGAGAAGTAGTTACGAAGTGTTTATGTCACTGGGCTGGTAATCCTGAGTCTTGGGTTAATGTTCTGTGGACTGAGATTCAAATCCCATGAAATTTGACTTCAATAAAATATGGAGTTAAAGACGAGTCTAATGACAACCATTATAGATGGTTCCAAAGCCCATCTGGTTGACTTACATGTTTTAAGGAAGGAAATCGGTATCCTTGCCATTTTCTGTAGCTACGTCCTCAAGCAGACTCGCTACCACAGCCATGTCTCCTAACTCAGTGCCTGTCTACGGAATCGTCTGATTCCACATTGACTCCAGACCACATTCAGACCAACCCAGTTTGGACCTGAACAGGATAACCAATACACTCTACAAATCCGAAAACTTCAGCAATGATTCTCTTTCCAGATTCTCACTTCATGCTATCAGCCACGTGCTGCCATCTACTCTACCTGCAGTCAGTCCTGCCCCAGCTCAGAGCCACACTTTCCCAGACTTGCAACGGACCTCTGCACTTCTACATCCTCAGAAGGATACATGCGCTCAACAAATGGTTTTTCTCTACCACACTGGACATAAAAGAACGTAAGTTAAACAAACTTTCATGTACTTCCCTCGGTAAACGGGTTTCTCCAACCTTCTAGAACCTTCTCTTGGCCCCTGGAACCAGTCAGATGCCAATGGCCACGTGGCAGCTCCTTCCACGACTGCCGGGGCGATCAATGACATCACTTCCGCCGCCCCTCACCCCCCCCGCCACTGCCGACCACACCACCTCCGTGATCGCCATCTACCCAACAAAAGGTCCATAGCTGCCGAAAAGCGTGGTACCGTAGGATCCACCGACGCCGCTAGATTCACCAGCACAGACACGATATCTACCTTGAATGTCACTTCCACCCCCGCAGTTGCCACCACGGCAGCCACTTCTGCCCTGCAGGATGGCTCTATCGTCTACGTCACTTCTGCCTCCAGTGATGTCATCAGCCGAGTACTTAAACCGAAACTTTGCCCTCGCCGCTCGTGACGCCACTTCTGCCCCCATTAACACAGCCATAGGCACCACTTCTGTCCCCTTTGTGAACGACACTTCCGTTGGTGACATCACTACTGACCCAAAAACCATGCCCACTCAAGCAACTGTTTCTTCCCCCACCCCGAGCTCCAGCCCCATTCCAGGTCCTAGCTCCCATTCCTGCCATGTCTTCACCGCATGGGACCCAGCTATGCCTGCCTCTTTGTCTGATATGTGGAACAGTCCATCTTCTGCAGTTACACTGGCACCAGTTCCCACTTGTTCCTCTGCAACATCGATAATTGTATCAGCGCTGCCTCGTGCTCCCATGAGGAGGTTGAACAGTACATCAACTTTACCAACACTTTCCACCCTGACCTTAGGTTCACCTGGACCACCTCGGAAACCTCCTTACCCTTCCTCGACCTCTCCAGCACCATCTCTGGTGACTGACTAACCACTGACACCTAATACAAGCCCACCAACTTCCACAGCTATATAGACTACACCATCTCCCACACTACCTGCTGTAAAAACACCATCCCTTATTCCAAATTCCTCCGCCTCCGCTGCATCTGTTCCCAGGATGACCAATTCCACTTCAGAAAGTCCCAGATGGCCTCCTTCTTCCATGATCGCAACTTCCCTTCCCATGTGGTTGACGATGCCCTCCAGTGCATCTCCTCCACTTCATGCACCACTGCCCTTGTATCCCACCCCTCCCAACATGACAAGGACAGAACCCCTCTGGTCCTCATCTCCCACCCCACAAACCTCCACATAAAACCCATCTTCCTCCGCCACTTCTGCCACCTCCAAACGGACCCTACCACCAGAGATAGATTTTCCTCCCCACCCCATCAGCATTCCGAAAAGTCCTTCCACGACCTTCATCAGGTCCACAACACTATTAGCCACAACCCACTCCTGGCACCTTTCCCTGCCAGTGCAGGAAGTGTGAAACCTGTGCCCACATCACTCCACTCACCTCCATCCAAGTCTCCAAGGGATCCTTCCACATCCATCAGAAATTTACCTGTACCTCTACCAATGTCATCTACTGCATCCATTGCACCTGGTGTGGTCTCCTCTACATTGGGGAGACAGGACACCTCCTTGCAGATCGTTTCAGAGAACATCTCTGGGTCACCCACACCCACCAACCCCACTACCTTGTGGCTGAACACTTCAACTCCCCCTCCCACTCCATCAAAGACATGCAGGCCCTGGGCCTCCTCAATTGCCAAACTGTTACCACTCGACACATGGAGGAGGAATACCTCATATTCTGCCTTGGGACCCTGCAGCCACATGCGATAAATGTGGATTTCAACAGCTTCCTAATTTCCCCTCTCCCCACATTATCCCAGTCCCAAGCCTCCAACTTGGCACTGCCCACCGGTCCTGTCCATCACTCCCCCCTTTGACCTATCCCCTTCTCCCTCACGTTAGTTCACTTATCGCTTTCAGAGCTACCTTTCCCCAAATACCACCCCCTCCCATTTATCTCTCAGGCCCGACCCACAAACCTCATTCCTGATGAAGGACTTACGTCCGAAACGTTGATTCTCCTGCTCCTCGGATGCTCCCTGACCTGCTGTGCTTTTCCAGCACCACACTATCAAGCTTAAAGGACCAGTTAGGTCAAGGGTAACTAGAGGTGAATAACAAATAGTGATCTTGACAGTGACACCCAGGTATGGCTTAGCAAAAAATATTTTGCATGGTTATACCACTGATAAATTTCAATATTAATTTATCTACCGAATGAATTTCCTTCAAAAATGCCTGCAAGGTTGCTGCAAAAATATAAATTTAATTGAAGTTTTCAAGACAAAATGATGTTTTGCCTATCACAGAAATGAATGATGTGGCATATGTTCCTCAGTGCCAGTGCAGTGTCGGCTGCTCTCCCCAAAGAGTCTTGCATTGTATCAAACAGCATATCTCTGATGGTTTGCAACAAGCAAGGATGTAGCGAGAGACAATTTGACTCAGCACCTAGGGAATATTTCTTTGTGAACAATCATAAAAAAAGACAATCTAACCATTCCTTTACTGCTTGTAGAATCATTGACTCATAGAATTATTACGGTTAAGGAGACCATTCGGCTCATATTGGTTCTCTGAGCATTTTAACTTGGTGCGATTCTCCTGCTTTTTACCTGTAAACTTGCACATTGTTCATATTTAAATAATTGCCTAAGACCATCTTGAATGGCTCAGTTGACCTGCCTCGACCATGTGTATAGACAGCAGATTCCAGAGCTTAACTGCTTGCTGTGCAAAATAAGACTTTTCTCGCCTTCTTTTAGCTTCTTTTACAAAATACCTTGGCTTTTTTCTTTTAAAATTCAGCCTAAGTGTTAATTTTATCCAGTTTCATGTCGGGTTTCTCTCCAGGTGAGAACTCTCATGCTATCTTTCCAAACTTGAAGTGTGGAATCTCTTTATTGCCAGTCTTGCATTGAAGTCCTAACGCTCCTTGTCACATGGAGTTTTCACATGTAAAGTTGACATAAATTGCATGCAAAATGTGGATGGTACAGACAGTAAAATGCAAGTAAATAATATGATGTATCATGAAAGACAATTAAAATTGTGACATTTCAGAGCTCTTGTAAGAACTAATAGATGGCTTTTTAAAATAATTCTTCTGAAGATGTTGCCAACTTACATATGCAAAAAATGTCAAATCTAACACCAATTTGTCAGGAGTATTGCCTCCCCTTGGTTTTACTGTGGTTTATTCTGAGTATGCTGCTCTGGAGAGGTAGTTTGACTTTTATAACATTCAAGTGAAGCCCATCCTTCAATTGTTTGGAGGCATTTGAATGTAATAGTTGTGAGCAAAATATTTAATGGTTGGGAAATTGTTGATTCCAATGGAAGGCTGGAGCTGCCAGTTTAAATGCAACACTGGTTGTGTGTCAGAGAAGCAAGAACACTTTCTCTTAGCTTCTTATTTGCTGCTGCATTCTCTACCTCCCCTGACCTTCCCCATGACATCTCACATTTAGGCTGACTCTCACCACCGTGATATCTCCTTACCGCGAGCTCTCCCACTCTCTTTTCTACAGCATGCTGAACCTCACTGCTGCCAACTTCTGATTTGCTCCCATCTTCTACTTCAGGCTTTCCTATCTGATAAACAATTATTCTTCAATCTGGCTGGCTACAGTGCAGGAAAAAAAATCCCAATGAGAAGCTGACAAACGGTGGACCCAGGTTCAATTTCAACTTTGGCCGAATGTTTCTGCGTTCTCCCTGTGCCTGCGTGGGCTTTCTCCGGATGCTCCTGTTTCCTCCCACAATCCAAAGATGTGCAGGTTGGATGAATTGGCCACGCTGAATTGCCTGTAGTGTTCAGAATTGTGTAGGTTAGGGGTAAACATAGGGTGGGGGAGTGGGTCTGGGTGGGTTACTCTTCAGAGGGTCAATGTGGACTTGTTGGGCTGAAGGGCCTTTTTCGAAACTGTAGAGATTCTATGAATAATGAATGTCCTGAAAGTGGGTTGACGCTGCATCATGCAGTCAGATGTTAATGCCTGCACACAGCCAGTGCCATGGACAGTGCCTTGAGATACCTGACATCCAACACATCGGTTCTTTGGAGTAACTGGTGAGCTGTAATTGCCAGGTACTTCCGATCTGATGTCTATGTCAAGAATTCTCCGTGTTTAGTTTGCTTGCATTGTGTGTTGAGATAGGAAGCTGCGATATGAACTGAGATATACAGTTAAGCAGGGCGTTAACAAGCAATAACCCCCCTTAACATGCCATTGCTTAGCAAGAATATTGCCGCAATGTCCGGGACTTAGTTGATAGATCCAGTGGATTGCCCTCGACATTGAGTTGCACCTTGCTTGATTTCTCTCACAATTCTGACACATTTCTCTCCATTGTCCACATGGTTCAGGCTCCTGTAAAATTCACAAAAAAAACTCTGAAAGCTGGAAATCAGAAATGAAATCAGAAATTGCTGGATAAACTGTGGAGTTTATCCAGCAATTTCTGATTCTGGTCCTATAAGATTACCCTTAGTTACTGTGGGACACTGTCTTTATGAAGATCCCAAAGACAACTGCCTATGTTTGGAAATAACTGGCTACACATGCAAGAACTTCAGATTAACATCCACCTGTATGTTCTACAACTTCTCTTTTTTGCCTTCGAAGACTAACAATCATTGGCCAAAGTGTTTTTTTCTCTGCAGAGAGAGAAAAATCCAATTTTGTTTCCTTTGCCTGGAGTGAGTGGGTGTGTGTACTTTGGGCATTTAGAATGATAGATATTTTTACTTCTATGTCTCAACTGTGTTAATTTGCTTTATATCCTTTCAAAAATGTCTCATTTTCCAAATAAATAATCATTTGGTTGTTTATTAAAGATCTTCACCTTAATACGAATAAATATCTAATTTACCGTATTGGTAAGAGAGCAAAATGTTTACATTTCTGTTGTGGTGAGAGAAATAGTGAGATTGAAAAGAGATATACTGCATTTCTACAACTTCAGTCATAATATTATTACGATTTGTATTCATTATGTAATTTAACGTTGTTATACAGTAAATTACAGTTTTGACAAAAAAATCACAAAATGTTTAAGGGAAGTTGGACTTTTGTCTCAGAAGTTATGCTTTGCAATATTATCATACAAGTAGTTAAAATATTTATATTGAATTCCTCTGCCACTTTATATTTATTTTGATTCAACCTGTTCAGACATCACATGACACTCTGCTGAAGTAGGTGGGACTGAACCTAAACTTTCTGACCCAGAAGTCAGGACACCTCAACTTTCCCTCATTCATTTTAATTTATCCCTGTTGACAAAAGAACAGAAATTTGTATCAAGTTATCACATTAATATTGCAGACTAAAATATCCGTATTAAACATATTGATCAGATTGCTGCTAAAATGTATTGAGTCATTATTACCAGTTGTTGTGCAGTCAAAATACTTTTAGGATACTTTTTATTGTGCATGACTTTACCACTATGCTGAACAGGATAGATTTTGAACAGATCTAACAGTTCAAGACCAAGCATTCATGAAATTCTGTGGGCAATCAGCAGCAGTCAAATTATATTCAATCACAATCTGTAACCTCTTAGCAAGACATATTCCTACTCTAACGATAGCAACTGACACCAAGCCTAAGGATCTACCCTGGATCAAAGAGGAGTGCAGGACAGCATAAGCAGCACCAGGCACACCTAAAAACCTGATGAAGCTACCACGCAGGACTAGTTGCATACAAGCTGTACAAGTAGCATGCAATAGACAGAGTTAGGCAATCAGATGAAAGTGAGCACTGCAGATGCTAGAGATCAGAGTCAAGATTAGAGTGGTGCTGGAAAAGCACTGCAGGTCAGGCAGCATCCGAAGAGCAGGAAAATCAACGTTTCGGGCGTAAGCCCTTCATCAGTTAGGCAATCCACAATCAGCAGGTGAGATCTAAGCTCTGCAGTTCTGACACATCCAGTTGTGGACAATTAAATACCTCAGTGCATGCAGGAGGTTCCACAAATATCCCCACCTTCAATATTCAGCACATCTAGAAAGTATGTGCAAAAGGCAGGAATGAAGCATTTGTAACAATTTTCATTCAGAAGAGAATAGAATAGAGTGTGGAACCGGGCCCTTCGGCCTAACAAATCCATACCGATCCTTCAAATAGTAACCCACCCAGACACATTCCGCTGCCATATTATCCCATCTTTACCCCTGACTCATGCACCTAACCTCCACCTAACCTGTACGTATCCAAGGGCTAAGTGTTGATCTATCTTAACCTCCTTCTGAGTGTCTGTGTGCCTCTGTGCTTCTATCTTACTTCACCTGGCAAAGGAGCAATGCTCTGAAAGCTTGTGATTTCAAATAAACCTGTTGGACTACAATGTGGTGTTGTCTTACTCCTGACCTTGACCATCTCAGTCTAACAACGGCACCTCCACACCTGAGGACCTCAGCATGACAGTTACTACCCGAGACCCATTTCAATTAATTCCATGTGATACTGTAAGATGTGGAAAATTGCCCAGGTACGTATTGTCTACAAAAGCAAGACAAATCCAACCTGGTCAATTACCGCCAGATCAGTTTACTTCCATGTGATGGAAGAAGCTGTTAATAGTGCTATCAAATGGAACTTACTCAACAGAAACCTGCTCACTGATGCTCAGTTTGGGTTCAGTAAGATCTGCTCCACTCCTGATCTCATTCCAGCCTGATCCAAACATTCTCAAAGTGTGTATGTGTGTGTCTGTGTGTGAGTGAGTGTGTGTCTGTGTGTGTGTGTCTGTGTGCGTGCATGTGTGTGTGTGTGAATGTGTGTGTGTGTGTATGTGTGTGTCTGTTTGTGTGTGTGTCTATGTGCGTGTGTGTGTGTGAATGTGTGTGTCAGTGTGTGTGTTTGTGTGCGTGTGTGTGTGTGTGTGTCTGTGTGTGTGTCTGGTGTGTGTGTTTATGAGTGACCTTGACATCAAAGCTTCATTTGACTAGGTGTAGCATTAAGCAGCTTTATCAAAACTGGTGTCAATGTGAATCAGTTGGGAAATTCTCCATTGATTGGAATCCTATTTAACCCAAAGGATGATGGTTGTAGTTGTCAGAGGTCAATTAACTCAGCTCCAGGATATCTCCACAGGAATTCTGCAGAGGAGTGTCCTCAGCCCAACCATCTTCAGTTGCCTCATCAATGACCTTGACTCTCTCATAAATGGATGTTCACTAGTGATAAAGAATGTTCAGAATTTTTCGCAACCAGTTACTGAAGTAGAACTTGCCTTAAAAAAGCAAGACCTGAATGACGTCCAGGTTTGGACTGACAATTGACAAGTAATATTTGTGTTAAACAAGTGCCAGGTAATTACCATCTCCAAGAGGAGCGAATCTAACCTTTGGTGGAGGTGTAAGTGGTGGTGATCATGGCAGTAGGGGTGGCGGAAGTCACTGAGCGTGTGACATCAGTGATGATGTGAGGGGCGGAAGTGGCTGTGGGAGTGGCCATGATGGGGGGTGGAAGTGACATCATCACTCAGCGTGGGGGTGGTAGCTGCGTCAGCCGCATGGCTAATGGCGTTTCCGAGGCCAGGGGAATCTTCTGAAATGTTTGAGGAGCGCTAGTTATGGAGGTGGGTGGATAAAAGTTTGTTGTACTTACAGTTTTTGATGTTTGAGATGGAATTGAAATACTGTTTGTTGAGAGTATGAATTCTCCTGAGGATGTAGGAACCCCACTGAAGACAAGGTAGCTTATTTGATTGCTACCTCATCCACCATCTTGAAATTCATCTGTTTTACCACCAATATACAATGGCAGCCGTGCTGCAGTAAAGTCACTGCAGCAACTCACCAAGACTCCTTAAGTAACAAACTCCATGACGATACAATGAAATGACATGCAAACAAAAACACCCTTCAAAACACACCATCCTAACTTTGAAATAAATTGCTGTTCCTTTCCTGTTGATGTGTCAAGATGTTGGAACTCCCTTTCTGACAATACTGTGATATAGTTACACAGCACTGATTGTAACTTACCATCACCTTCTCAATGGCATTTAGGAATGGACAAGAAATGTTGATCTTCCCAGTGATGTTCACACCGCAACAACCAAAAGAAAGCAATGGCTTCTACTGTATGCAAGTCAAAATAAGAATATAAACTATAGTACTGCTTTCTTTACCAATACACCAATAATGGCTGTACACTTCCAAATAAAATAGGAATGATGTGTGAGCTAACCTTGCTATACTGGCAAAGTCCTGATCCAGACCAATACTAAATTCACCCTCACTTTAATATTGCAGATTCTAAATTCATTTTAAATGTATAACCTATTTACCACTCAATAAACGTAGACACTTTAGAAAGGAGCCCTCTGATATTACTTAGAGTTAGGAAAATTATTTGAATATCCGCGAGTTCTATGTGTGGCTTTGATTGTTATCAGAAACACTTGGTCATTATTATGCATGATATGTGTCAGTTCCTCATCACCCACACCTCTACAGTAATTGACATTCACCTTTTTTTATGCAAAACTTTTAACATTTGTGACAGAATTCCCTGCAGTTCAGCAATTAGAACAAAATTCATGTACTTATTGACAGTTTGCTGAATGTCAAAATGGTTTTATCCTGCTTGGTTTCATTTGTAGTGACAGGAATTTAAACCCAAAAGTTAAGGTTCATGTGAACAGAAGAGAGATAGTTATATTGAACACTGCATTTGAAACTGAAGTAAGTTTGTAGTTCAAGGCCAGTCCCTGGGAAAGGAAACAAAAACTCCACTTTACCTAAACACAGTCATGAATTCACTGCAAAGAAAGAATAACGATAATGTTTGCAGATTCCTCCATTTTCTTAATTCATTCAGGATGCATTTATTATCTATTCTTAAATGCCCTTGAGAAAGTTCTAGTGAGCTGCTTTCTTGAACCTCTATAGTCTCTATAGGACACCCGCACTATTACTTGGGAAAGAGATCCAGGAGTTTGACATGACAACATTGAAGGCTCAGCAATGTAGTTTCTAGTCACAATAGTGTGTGACTTGTAGAAGGTCCTTCACATGGCTGTGCTCCATGTATTTACACTTTTGTCCTTCTAGCTGGTAGACGTCACAGGTTTGGAAGGTACTGAATAAGGAGCATTGATGAATGGTTGCACCAATTACCCGGGTTCAATTCCACCCTCAGGCAACTGTATGTGTGGAGTATGCCCATTTTCCTCATCTCTGCATGCATTTCCTCCGGGTGCTCCGGTTTTGTCCCACAATCAAAACTATACAGTTTGGTGGATTGGCCATTCTATTGCCCATAGTGTCCAGGATGTGTAGGTTGGGTGGATTAGCCATGGGAAATGCATGATTACGGGGAAAGAATGCGGGGGAGCAGGTCTGGGTGGGATGCTCTTTGGAAGGTTGGTATGGACTTGATGGGTCTAATGGTCTGTTTCCACCCTAAAGGAATACTATGATTCTATGATCTTGTAGATCATGTGCACTGCCACAGTGTGTTGGTGGTGGAGAGAGTGAGTGTTTATAGCAGTGGAAGAAATGCTCGGCACGCAGGTTATTTTGGTGTGGGTGGCATGGCATTCCTTCAGTTTTGGAGTTGCACCCATCCAGGCAACTGGACAACATTCCTGGTCATGGCGGATGGAGGCATTCTGCTGACGTGCCCCCCACAGACCCCACTGTCACTATCCCCACCCCCCAGAACCCCGAGGGGAACATTACCCCTGCTCATGCCTCCACCCCCATTCCCCCCACCATCACACCCACTCCAGGTACTGGCTCCGACCCCACTCCCAGCTCCACACCCACACCAGATCCCAGTTCCCGGCCCTGCCGAGTTTTCACCATTCCCCCAGACCTCCCCCTCACTGAGGACGAACGATCAGTCCTCAGCAAAGGACTCACCTTCATCCCCCTCTGTTCACGCATCAATGAATTTAATACACGCCGTGACATCGAACAATTGTTCCGTCGCCTCCGCCTCCGAGCTTACTTTCACAATCAGGACTCCCGCCCACCTTCCGAGGACCCCTTTGCCCACCTCCAACACACTGCATCCACCTGGACACCCCGCGCTGGCCAATTACCTGCCCTCGACCTCTACATTTCCAACTGCGGCCAGGACATTAACCGCCTCAACCTGTTGACCCCCCTCCCTCACTCCAACCTCTCACCCTCACAACGCGCAGCCCTCCAATCCTTCTGCTCCAATCCCAACCTCACCATTAAGCCAGCGGATAAAGGGGGCGCAGTGGTAGTCTGGCGCACTGATCTCTACACCGCTGAAGCCAAACGCCAACTTCCTACTGCCCCCTCGACCATGACCCCACCCTCCATCACCAAACCATCATCTCCCAGACCATACAGAACCTCATCACCTCAGGAGATCTCCCACCCACAGCTTCCAACCTCATAGTCCGGGAACCCCGCACTGCCCGGTTCTACCTCCTTCCCAAGGTCCACAAGCCTGACCACCCTGGCCGACCCATTGTCTCAGCATGCTCCTGCCCCACTGAACTCATCTCTACCTACCTCGACACTGTCCTATCCCCCCTAGTCCAGAAACTCCCCACATACGTTCGAGACACCACCCACGCCCTCCACCTCCTCCAAGACTTCCGTTTCCCCGGCCCCCAACGCCTCATCTTCACCATGGATATACAATCCCTCTACACCTCCATCCGCCATGACCAGGGCCTCCAAGCCCTCCGTTTTTTCCTCTCCAAACGTCCCCAACAGTACCCTTCCACTGACACTCTCATTCGTTTGGCCGAACTGGTCCTCACCCTTAACAATTTCACCTTTGAATCCGCCCACTTCCTCCAAACCAAAGGCGTAGCCATGGGCACACGTATGGGCCCCAGCTATGCCTGTCTCTTTGTTGGCTATGTAGAACAGTTGATCCTCCGTAATAACACCGGCACCACTCCCCACCTCTTCCTCCGCTACATTGATGACTGCATTGGTGCCACCTCGTGCTCCCGCGAGGAGGTTGAGCAATTCATCAACTTCACCAACACATTCCACCCTGAACTTAAATTTACCTGGACCATCTCTGACACCTCGCTCCCCTTCCTGGACCTCTCCATCTCCATTAGTGACGACCAACTTGACACTGACATTTTTTACAAACCCACCGACTCCCACAGCTACCTGGATTACACCTCTTCACACCCTATCTCTTGTAAAAATGCCATCCCGTATTCCCAATTTCTCCGCCTCCGCCGTATCTGCTCCCAGGAGAACCAGCTCCACAATAGACCACACCAGATGGCCTCCTTCTTTAGAGACCGCAATTTCCCTTCCCACGTGGTTAAAGATGCCCTCCAACGCATCTCGTCCACATCCCGTACCTCTGCCCTCAAACCCCACCCCTCCAACCGTAACAAGGACAGAATGCCCCTGGTGCTCACCTTCCACCCTACAAACCTTCGCATAAACCAAATCATCCGCCGACATTTCCGCCACCTCCAAAAAGACCCCACCACCAGGGATATATTTCCCTCCCCACCCCTTTCCGCCTTCCGCAAAGACCGTTCCCTCCGCGACTACCTGGTCAGGTCCACACCCCCCTACGACCCACCCTCCCATTCTGGCACTTTCCCATGCCACCGCAGGAACTGTAAAACCTGTGCCCACACCTCCTCCCTCACCTCTATCCAAGGCCCTAAAGGAGCCTTCCACATCCATCAAAGTTTTACCTACACATCCACTAATATCATTTATTGTATCCGTTGCTCCCGATGTGGTCTCCTCTACATTGGGGAGACTGGGCGCCTCCTAGCAGAGCGCTTTAGGGAACATCTCCGAGACACCCGCACCAATCAACCAAACCGCCCCGTGGCCCAACATTTCAACTCCCCCTCCCACTCTGCCGAGGACATGGAGGTCCTGGGCCTCCTTCACCGCCGCTCCCTCACCACCAGACACCTGGAGGAAGAACGCCTCATCTTCCGCCTCGGAACACTTCAACCCCAGGGCATCAATGTGGACTTCAACAGCTTCCTCATTTCCCCTTCCCCCACCTCATCCTAGTTTCAAACTTCCAGCTCAGCACACTCTCCTTGACTGGTCCGGACTTGTCGAACCTGCCTATCTCCTTTTCCACCTATCCACTCCACCCTCTCCTCCTTGACCTATCACCTTCATCTCCTCCCCCACTCACCCATTGTACTCTATGCTACTCTCTCCCCACCCCCACCCTCCTCTAGCTTATCTCTCCATGCTTCAGGCTCACTGCTTTTATTCCTGATGAAGGGCTTTTGCCCGGAACGTCGATTTCGTTGCTTGTTGGATGCTGCCTGAACTGCTGTGCTCTTCCAGCACCACTAATCCAGTAGTTGATTTTTTTGAGCATATTTGGACAGGCAGGCATCCATACAATCGAAGAGCATTGAATCATGAATGAGATTTGCAGCATGTGGATGATGTACAGTCTTTAAACAGTGGGGAGTTATAGAATTCCCATCCCCATTTAGCTTGTTTAGCCTCAGCATTTATATGACTGGTCTAGTTAAAACTAAGGTCAAAGAACATCTCCAGGATGTTGACATTGGGGTATTTAGTGATGGCATTGCTATTGAATAAGGTCCCAGCAGTTGCCAGGATCATGCCACCGTGGCAGGTACTGCTGTTCAGAAGGGCGGGAAAAAGACTCGTAGGGCCATAGTCATAGGGGATTCTATTGTGAGGGGAGCAGATAGGCAGTTCTGTCGCCGAAAATGGGACTCCCGGATGGTATGTTGCCTTCCAGGTGCTTGGGTCAGGGATGTCACCAATCAGCTGCAGAGCATTCTAAAAGGGGAGGGTGAATAGCCAGTTGTCTTGGTACATATAGGCACCAACGATATAAGTAGAAAATGAGATGAGGTCCTGAAAGAAGAATTCAGGGAGCTAGGAGAGAAGTTAAAGAGGAGGACCTCAAAGGTAGTGATCTCTGGATTACTACCAGTGCCACGGGCTAGCCAGTGTAGAAATGAAAAAATAGCAGAATGAACACGTGGCTTGAGAGATGGTGTAGGAGGGAGGGTTTCAGATTTGTTGGACATTGGGACTGGTTCTGGGGAAGGTGGGACTATTACATAATGGACGGTCTACATCTGAACCAGACCGGAATCGATGTTCTTGGGGGAATCTTTGCTGCTGCTGTTGGAGAGGTTTTAAACTAGTGTGGCAGTGGGCTGGGAACCAGAAGAGAAAACAAGTAGGCAGTGAGATGGAGACTGGAGACTGTAAGAATCGTGAAGATAGCATTAGTAAAGGGAAGAGTAGGCAGAGAGCAGATGAATGCAAAAAAACTGGTGGCATGAAACGCATCTACTTTAATGCAAGGCATATATTGTGTAAGGCAGATGAATTTAGGACTTGGATTGGTGCCTGGGAATATGATGTTATTGCAATCACAGAGACTTGGTTGAAGGAAGGGCGTGATGATTGGCAATTAAATGTTTGAGGATATAGACACTTCAGACAGGACATGGAGGGAAATAAAAATGGGGGGTGGGGTGGTGGAGTTGCATTGCTGGTCAAGGATGATATCACGGCTGTGCTAAAGGAGCACACTATGGAGGGCTTGGGTTGTGAGGCATTATGGGTGGAGCTGAGAAATAAGAAGGGTGCAGTTACACTGTTGGGGCTGTATTACAGGCCTCCCAACAGTGAGCATGAGGTAGGGGCGGCATGGTGGCACAGTGGTTAGCACTGCTGCCTCACAGCGCCAGAGACCTGGGTTCAATTCCTGCCTCAGGCGACTGACTGTGTGGAGTTTGCACATTCTCCCCGTGTCTGCGTGGGTTTCCTCCGGTTTCCTCCCATAGTCCAAAGATGTGCAGGTCAGGTGAATTGGCCATGCTAAATTGCCTGTAGTGTTAGGTAAGGGGTAGATGTAGGGGTATGGGTGGGTTGCGCTTCGGCGGGGCGGTGTGGACTTGTTGGGCTGAAGGGCCTGTTTCCACACTGTAAGTAATCTAATCTAAGAACAAATAGGTAAACAGATTATGGAAAGATGTAGAGGCAATAGGGTAGTGGTGATGGGAGATTTTAATTTTCCCAACATTGACTGGGATACACTTAACATCAGAGGTCTGGATGAGGTAGAATTTGTACGAAGCATCCAGGAGAGTTTTCTAGAGCAGTGTGTCAATAGTCCGACGAGGGAAGAGGCCATACTGGACCTGGTACTGGGGAACGAGCCAGGACAGGTGGTAGAAGTTGCGGTGGGGGGTGTCTTTGGGAACAGTGACCACAATTCTGTAAGTTTTAGAATACTTGTAGGTAAAGAAGAGAGTGGTCCTAAGGGAAGAGTGCTAAACTGGGCCAAAGCCAATTATATCAAAATTAAGCAGGAGCTCGGAAATATGGATTGGACACAGCTATTTGAAGGGAAGTCCACATTTGAGATGAGGGAGGCTTTCAAAGATAGGTTAAAGATTGTGCAAGATAGGCATGTCCCGTTGAAGGCAAAGGATAGGAAGGGCAAGATTCGTGAACCGTGGTTGAAAGGAGAAATTGTACGACTAGCCAAGAGGAAAAGGGAAGCATACATAAGGTCTAGGCAGCTAAGAACAGAACGGGCCCTGGAAGAATATCGGAAGAGTAGGACAAGTCTTAAACGAGGAATCAAGCAGGCTAAAAGGAGTCATGAAATAGCTTTAGCGAGCAGAATTAAGGAGAATCCCAAAGCATTTTATTCTTATATAAGAAGCAAGCGGGTAACTAGAGAAAGGATTGGCCCACTAAGGAATAATGAAGGAAGGCTGTGTGTTGAACCTGAGAGAATGGGTGAGATTCTGAATGATTACTTTGCATCAGTGTTCACTGAGGAGAGGAATATGATGAATCTTGAGATTAGAGATAGAAGTTTGATTAGTCTGGATCATGTTGACATAAGTAGGGAAGATGTGTTGGGTAGGCTAGAGGTTATTGAGGCGGATAAATCCCCAGGACAGGATGGGATCTATCCCGGGTTGCTGAGGGAGGCAAGTGAGGAAATAGCTGGGGCCCTGACAGATATTTTTGTGGCATCTTTAAATACAGGTGAGGTGCTGGAGGGCTGTAGGGTTGCTCATGTTGTCCCCCTATACAAAAAGGGTAGTAGGGATATTCCGGGTAACTACAGACCAGTGAGCCTGACGTCAGTGGTGGGAAAGTTGCTGGAGAAGGTATTTAGGGATAGGATCTATTTATATTTAGAAACGAATGGGCTTATCAATGATAGGCAACATGGTTTTGTGAAGGAGAGATCATGCCTTACCAACTTAATAGAGTTCTTCAAGGAAGTGCCTAAGTTGATAGATGAAGGAAAGGCTGTTGATGTCATATACATGGACTTCAGCAAGGCGTTTGGTAGACTAATTGAGAAAGTGAAGTCACATGGTGTGCAGGGTGTTCTAGCTAGGTGGATAAAGAACTAGTTGAGCAACAGGAGACAGAGTAGTAGTTGAAGGGAGTTTCTCGAAATGGAGAAAGGTGACCAGTCATGTACCACAGGGGTCAGTGTTGGGGCCACTGTTGTTTGTAATATACATAAATGATCTGGAAGAGGGCACTGTTAGTATGATCAGCAAGTTTGCAGATGACACGAAGATTGGTGGAGTAACAGAAAGCATAACGGACTGTCAGAGAATACAGGAGGATATAGATAGACTGGAGAGTTGGGCGGATGGTTTTCAATCCAGGCAAATGTGAGGTTTAGACATTTAGACAAGACTAATTCTAGAGTGACTTATACAATGAACGGAAGAGCCTTGGGAAAAGTTGATGGGCAGAGAGATCTGGGAGTGCAGGTCCATTGTACCCTGATGGTTGCTGCACTGGTGGATAGAGTGGTCAAGAAGGTATATAGTATGCTTGTCTTCATTGGACGGGGTATTGAATATAACAGCTGGCAAGTCATGTTAAAATTGTACAAGACTTTGGTTCAGCTACATTTAGAATATTGTGTACAGTTCTGGTCGCTACATTACCAAAAGGGTGTGAACGCTTTGGACAGGGTGCAGAGAAGGTTTACGAGGATGTTGCCTGGTATGGAAGGTGCTAGCTATGAAGAAAGGTTGAGTAGGTTTGGTTTATTTTCATTAGAAAAAAGGAGATTGAGAGGGGACCTGATTGAGGTTTACAAAATTATGAAGTGTATAGACAGGGTGGATAGAGACAAGCTTTTTCCCAGGGTGAAGGATTCAATAACGAGAGGTCACACTTTCAAAGTGAGAGGTGGAAAGTTTAAGGGGGATATAAGCGGCAAGTACTTCACACAGAAGGTGGTGGACATTTGGAACACGTCGCCAGCAGAGGCGGTAGAGGCAGGCACAGTAGATTCATTTAAGATGTTTCTGGACAGATGCATGAGTAGGTGGGGAGTAGAGGGATACAGATGCTGAGGAATTGACCGACTGGTTTAGACAGTACATTTTGATCGGCTCAGGCTTGGAGGGCCGAAGGGCCTGTTCCTGGGCTGTAACTTTTGTTTATTCTTTGTTCTCTTGGATAAAGAATAGAGCAGGAAAAAGCAGCATTGGGGGGTGGGGCATCGATGTTTCAAGTCAGAATCTTGTTGAATATCAAGGAAGGAGAGTTTGATTCCTTTGTGTTTGACATAGTTTTTGTCTGGTACTTACATTGTAAATGTCCTTTATTAACCTGAACTTGAGTGCTGTTTGGACCTTGTTCCATATGGGCATAGACCACTTCAGTACTTAGAATACTCAAATGGTACTGAACAGTTCAAACATCAGCAATCATCCTTTTTTTTAACCCCTTTACGCAAGAGGAAAGATGATTGATATTAACCCAGTGGAGAGTTTTCTTTATGATTCCTTTTGACTTCAGTTTTGTTAGGGTTCCTTGATGCCATACCCAATCAAGTGGAAGGTCAGTCACTCTACCTTACCTCTCCTCTTTTGCTCATTTTCAGTGAAAAGCTGTAATGAGGTGTAGAAACAAATGGCTCTGGTGGAACACAAACTGAACATCTGTGAGCAGCAATACGCTTTTTAATTTTTTTTCAGTGCACAGACCTACGTGTGTGACATAGAATTTTGAAACTGAACATCAATTAGCATGTACGGAGTCTCTTGGAACCTTTGAGCTGTTGTGGCTGTGTGGCCAAGCAGCTACAAGGGATTCTACACTTTGCTGATGATTAAGAGTTGGCTGGTAACTGGTTGGCTATGTCTTGCTTTTGATAGGACAGGCCTGGGCAAATTTCTACATAGTCGGGTAAATGTTAGCATTGGTGTTGTGGTAAAAATCCTGTGACTTTAACATTGCCTCATGGACTTGTATTTTGAGAGATAACAGGAAAAGGAACTCATTACAAGCTTTCTGGAATACCTACAGTGGTCTACTTTAAAGAGGTAATTGAAAGCTCATAGTGGATATTGGAGACTTTTTTTTAAACAAGTCTTCTTACAATTCCAAAGACTAACAGCCTTTTGAGAGAAGAAATTCCTTCTGATTTCCATCTTCGATGGGAGACCCCTTATTTCTAATCTATGCTATCTCATTCCAGATTTCCCCACAAGGGGAAACATCCTCTCAGCATCAACCCTGTTAAACCACTCAGCATTTTATGCAAGTCAATAAGATCGCTTCTTATTTTTCTAAACTCCAAAGAGGCCAACATGTTCAAACTTTGCTAAGAAGCCAATTCATCTCAAGAATCTGCCCAGCGAACATTCTCTGAACTGTTTCCAATGTAAGTGTACTGAAACAGCTTTGCTTAGAGGGTTGGCTAGTGCTACAACACAAATATACAGTACTATGACTAGGATGTTGTTAGGGTCCAGAGGTTTTATTATGTCCAGTGCTTCTGCCTTTTCTTCCATTTGCAGGGACAATATGAATAGAAAATTAGAATTTAGTGAAGATGGTTTATGTAAAAGTGCATTAATTACTTTGACCGGCACTCCAATTACTCATGTTCAGTGCTAACAGATACTTTAAGTGACTGATTAATCAGCGTGTCTCAGTCTCTCCTCTTAATAAAAGAACATAACTATCACCTATTAAAGTGAACTGGTTTTAATATCTCTCCTTTATTTGAATGGATTCATTTAGTCCAGCTGAGCAGATATCCTCAGCACTAAACAGCAATGTAGATAGCTGCATGATTCAATTAACAAGATGCTTAAAGTGTGCCTTAGTGCTGGGAAATGCTATGCATGAAGGATCATATTTACTGTCCATAGAACTGGTACATATACGTGACTATACTATTGAAGGAAATCTTGACTTTGTTTGAGCTGTACATTTGCTACGACTCATTTTACAGTTATGTATAAAGTCAAAAAATCGAACCCATTGGGCCTGAAAGCCTCCATGTGTATATACCCAGAGAGTAAACAGAATGCAAAGCAATTTGTGTCAGGAATTTAGTTCCCTCTGATCCCTCCAGACATTCCATTTGGCCCTAGCTCAGACAAGCCCCTCTGTCAATTACTCCCTGTGCTGGTGCACCGTGAATCTGGTACCAGAAAGCTAGGAAGGATGGCAGAAAGGAAGGATGGCGATCTGAAGAGTCATTGGTCCAAGGTCTGCCTGTACTTGCGGGTGTATTCTCTGAATGCTGGCTACATTGCAGAAGAAAGATCCAGCGTTGCCTCATGTTGCTTGTCAAGTAAAGGTGATGACGACATCCAGTACATTAGAAGGCCGGAACCCTGGGCACTGCTTCCTCTGGGAAATGTGGCACTTGGACTGGATCAGCTGATGCCAAGCAAAATGGTAGCCAGCAATTCCTGTGAGGATTCAGTGAGGGATTTAAAATTATGGGATAGATTTTAATGGGACATTGTATGCCCAGTCCCTCAACTAAAAAGTCGGTCCAGAGCCTGACCTCCAAAGCTGGTCAGCCCATCGCCATTTTATTTGGAAAACAGCATTCATTGCCTCAGGACAGGAGTTCTAACCCTATCTGGGGGGAAGTCCTGCATTAGAGAACCGCAACTAAATTCTGGATTAGTGGTGCTGGAAGAGCACAGCAGTTCAGGCAGCATCCAAGGAGCTTCGAAATCGATGTTTCGGGCAAAAGCCCTTCATCAGGAATAAAGGCAGTGAGCCTGAAGTGTGGAGAGATAAGCTAGAGGAGGGTGGGGGTGGGGAGAGAGTAGCATAGAGTACAATGGGTGAGTGGGGGAGGAGATGAAGGTGATAGGTCAGGGAGGAGAGGGTGAGATTGTACTCTATGCTACTTTTTGCTAAATGACATTCGTTCTTGGCTCAGATGAATGAGAATGAGTCTGGAGGGAAATTTGAGTGGATCCTGATATTATTTTAATGGATAGGGGAATGGGTGTAATATTGGGGGTAACAATTTCTGGATTATACAGCAAAGAAAATTCCAGGTCTTGAAGTCTGCAGGAAACCAGGGATTGTTGGCTGATGAAAAATCTTCTTGCTTGTTGCATCAAGACTTCCATGATAATTAAACAATTTCAGTGCTGGTTTCACAGATGTAACTATTCACATCTTAAAGATTCATCCTATCTACATCTGCAGGTATTAAGCAGTAGGAGTTAGAAGTAACTTGAGGGAAAACTGGGCAGGTTGCACTATGGCTGACAATTCTCTGTGGCCCATGCTATATTTTGCTGAAGTTGAAACTCTTCCCTCTAGTTTCTACATATCAATTCTCAAAAGCAGTTGCCTTGCCTTGGATGGTGACATTGATGAAATTGCGTTATGTTGACAGTCAGATTATCTGGCAAATCCAGAAGATTGGACTTCATCCTCTCAAGTGCCAGACCTCATTTAACCAATCTGCACTGTCTTTTGGCTATGGGCTGCAATTGTTCCAGGTCTGTCTGCTCGCTGCCAAACTTTCCTTTTTTCAACCAGAAAAGTCGAGTCATTTCCTCACTTTTCTGCCTTCATGCAATTTTTTGCCCACAGTAATTGCATAAATTTTCATGTTTTCATCTAAAGCAACTTAGCTGGTACTCAAATGCTCAATTCTGATTTGTGGTAATCTATCTGAAGAATGGTCACTCCAACAAAGGTATCTTGAATTCAGCCATGAGAGTGTCTTGAGTTTTGAGTTATAAATCTGCAATAGTAGCAGTTCAGAGATTTTGTGTTGTGCTTTTGGCCTATATTGTCAAGGTTGCTATTTCAATGTCACTGCTCATGCCAAATGCTCGATGGAAGATTCATAATTACTAGATCAGACATTGTTTGTGAGTGATGATGATGCAGATTAGATTATGGATAACAATAACTTTGCATTTATATAACACGTATATCATAATAAAATGTTCCGAAATATATTCCTAGGCATGCTATCAAGTGGAAGTTGACAATTAGCTATTGAAAGAATCATTGATTCTCTACAACATGAAAGCAGGTCATTTGGCCCATTGAGTCCTCACCAGCCCCCATGGGGAGGCAATGGCCTAGTGGCTTTGTCACTGGGCTGTTAATGCAGTAACCCACATAATGTTCTAAGCTCCTGGGTTCAAATCCAGCCACAGCAGATGGTTGAATTAAGATTGGTGAAACATCAAGGGCCTGCAGTGTTCTATGTTCACTTTGCTTTTTTTGGAGTGCAGGTTCATAGCTCCTTGAAAGTGGAGCTGCAGGTAGATGGGATAATGAAAGCGGTGTTTGGTATGCTTTCCTTTATTGGTCAGAGTATTGAGTACAGGAGTTGGGGGGTCATGTTGAGGCTATACAGGACATTGGTAAGGCCACTGTTGGAATATTGCATGCAATTCTGGTCTCCTTCCTATTGGAAAGATGTTGTGAAACTTGAAAGGGTTCAGAAAAGATTTACAAGGATGTTGCCAGGGTTGAAGGATTTGAGCTATAGGGAGAGACTGAATAGGCTGGGACTTTTTTCCTTGGAGTGTCAGAGGCTGAGGGGTGACCTTCTAGAGGTTTACAAAATTATGAGGGGCATGGATAGGATAAATAGATAAGTCTTTTCCTTGGGGTGGGGGAGTCCAGAACTAGAGGGCATTGATTTAGGGTGAGAGGAGAAAGATATAAAAGAGACCCAAGGAGCAACTTTTTCACGTAGAGGGTTGTATGTGTTTGGAATGATCTGCCCGAGGAAGTGGTGGAGGCTGATACTATTGCAACATTTAAGAGGCATTTGGATGGGTATATGAATAGGAAGGGTTTGGAGGGATATGGGCCGGGTGCTGGCAGGTGGGACTAGATTGAGTTGGGATATCTGGTCGGCATGGACAGGTTGGACCGAAGGGTCTGTTTCCATGCTGTACATCTCTATGACTCTATGACTCTATGACTCTGAAGGGCATCCCATTCCCGGGACCAGCTCTCTTAAATGGGTCAGCACCCTCAACAACATACATAACACCCCACCCACTTTATTTTAAACTCCCATTAATAAACATATATACAACAATGATAACTATGACGCAAGTATCAGGGCTAACATATGTACACTGTCAGGGATATGTAGGAAAAAAAAACATGGAAAATGAAAATGACCCTTCTGTAATTACATTGACATGGTCATCTCTCAGAGGGCTGATGATTCCTAAGTGATCGTCTCCTCATCTCAGGAAGCTTTTATATTGTAGTGTTCTGGGCTTCCGGAAGCTCCTGTTGTTCTGCAGATACATCCCTCTCTGATTGGCTGTTGTTGGCCTATGATGCTGCTGTTTGTTTCATCCTTGGATATGGCCATCCCTGGTTCAGTTGACACCACTGGTCCCATCCAGACTGGCTCAGTGTTCTGAGGGATCTCACTGCTGTAGGTGAAGAACAAATTGGTCCACTTGTCCCCTCCAGACCAGCTCATCTTTGGTCTGCACCACATATGAGAACAGTCCTGATTGAGCCACCAATAATACTGAGATCCATTTCTCCTCAGACATATAATTCCAGGCCAACATGGCCTCTTTGCTTTGGAACACTCTTTACCTGAAGTTTCCAACCTTCTGATCATCTGACTTTCTTGATTTTGCTCCACCACCTCTCTGGTCTCTTCCATCCATTGTGAGTCAAACATGTTTCTCAGCTGACAGTTGAACATTAAGGATGCTGGTGATCACTGAGTCATCACATATCATGTTCCTGTATATGCTTAGGAACCTGTTGATTCACTGTTCTAGCGAACTTTCCCCTTATGATGCCTTTCAAGTCTGCTTCAAGGTTTCAACAAATCTTTGAACCCAGTCATTTGTTGCAGCGTGATACAGAGCTGATCGCACTTGTCTAATTCTGGGATTTTCTAGATAGTCCTTCAACGCTTGTGCCACAAACCATTGACCATTGTCACTCATGACTCATTTGGGGGTTCCCAAACCTGGTAAATATTTCATTCAGTTGGTCAATCACTGCTTCCACTGATGCCAGCTTTATGATTGCCATCTCAGGCCACTCAGAGTGGGCATCCATGACTGCTAGCAACATCTGTCCCTCTACTAGTCCCTTGAAATCAGTGTGAATCCATATGGTTCTTTAAGCCATTCCCATGTGTGAAGGGGCAACATTGGCAGTGCCTTCTTACTAACATGCAGGATTTGTGTAATCCCACTTTCCCCTCAATCTGGGAGTCCACATTTGGCTACTAATCAAAAAACAAATTCCTTCATTCCCACCATGCAGGGACGCTCTTGGTGCACTTGGTCTAGCACATCTCCTCTTGGTGGGGCAGGATAACAACTCTCATTCCCCACATTAAACACCTGTCTGATATAGACAACTCCCACCTCCTGGACAGATAAGGACGTAATTCTGGGCTGTTTTCATGACTGGTCCTCTCTCTTAGGTCTAAGCCCATCACTCAGCATAAAACCTGGTTGTTCCAAGTAGCAGCTGATTCACTGACACCAGCACCTTGTCATCCTGGGAAAAATGCTTAATTTTCAGCTTCCATTTGGGAACATCTTTATTCCATGGTAATAGCAACCTTAGCAACAAATACAAAAACAAACAGCAAGAGCTTCTACTGAGATATAAAGAGAGAGTAGCTAAAATGAGTGGCACTCTCGGAGGATGCGACTGGGGAACTGAAAATGGGCAACCAGGAAATTGCAGCTAATTTAAACCAATATTTTGCTCAGATCTTCATGGTGGGGGACACTAATAAAACCCCAAGTTATTATATAAGCAAGGTACTAATATGAGGAAACGTCATATAAGAGTCTTAGTCAGTGGGACTAAAGGCAGACAAATCACCAGGCCTGATTTGCACCCAAAGGCTTTAAGGAAGTGTTTGCAGAGATAGTAGAGGTGTTGATTGAAATATTCCAGGACTCACTGGGTTATGGGAGGTTTTGGCTGGTAGGAAAAGTGTTAATGTAATGCTTGTGTTCAAGAAGAAAGGGAGACAGAAAGCAGGAAATTATAAGACAGTGAACCTAACATTGGTGTTTGGGAAAAGCTCATTATTGAGGAAGGAATAGCAAGAAATTTAGAAAAGCTTAATGCAATAAAACAAAGTCAACACGGTTTTTGGAAAGGGAAATCATGTTTGACAACTTTGCTAGAATTCGCTGAGACTATAATAAACAGAGGGAATAAATAAAGGGAAACCAGTAGACATAATGCATTTCAATTTCCAGAAGGCACTATATAAGAGGTCACTTAAAACATTATTTCACAATAGAGGAGATAACGGTCTTAGTAGTAATATATTAGCGTGGGTTGAGAATTGATTAACACAGAAGACTGAATGCTTCTTTTTCAGGTTCGAAAAACATAACCAGTGGAGCACCACAAAAATCAGTCTCAGGGTCTTAATCATTTATTAGGTATTTTAGTGATTTGATGGAGGGGCAGAGTGCAATGTAAACAAAAACAGAAATTGCTGGAAAAATTCATCAGGGCTGGTTGCATCTGTAGAGAGAAATCAGTGTTAACATTTCAGGTTCAGAAACCCTCCCTCAGAATAGGTCCAAAATATTAACTCTGACTTCTTGCCACAGATGCTGCCCTTTGCTAGCAATTTCTATTTGTGTTCTTGATCTCTAGCATTTGCAGTTATTTCAGTTTTTATGATGTAAACAAATTGGATGTTGATTAGAATATAGTTAGGAGGGCATGTTACGATGAGGACGTAAGGAATTTGAGATTTTGGAGAAGATTTGTAGAGTCATAGAGATGTACAACATGGAAACAGACCCTTCGGTCCAACCCGTCCATGCCGACCAGATATCCCAACCCAATCTAGTCCCACCTGACAGGTTGTGGATCAGGTTGTAGGTTTGCTTGTTGAACTGGTGGTTTTGTTTTGTCACCATGCTAGGTAACATCATCAGTGAGCTTCCGGTGAAGTGTTGGTGTTCTGTTCCATTTGCTATGTATGTGTCTTGGTTTGTTGTGGTGGGTGATATCATTTCTGGTTCTGTTTCTGAGAGGTCGGTAAATGGGGTCCAAATCTATATGTTTGTTAATGGATTTCTGATTTGAATGCCAGGCTTCTAGGAATTCCCACGCATGTCTTGGTTTGGTTTGTCCCAGGATGAGTGCATTGTCCCTGTCAAATTGGCATCCTTCTTCTTCTGTGTATACGGATACCAGTGATAGTTGGTAACGTTATTTGGTGGCTAGTTGGTGCTCATGTATCCTGGTGGATAGTTTCCTGCCAATTTGTCCAATGTGATGTTTGTTGCAGTCCTAAAAGGGTATTTTGTACCTAATGTTGATTCTGCTGGCTGTAGGTACGGGGTCCTTTGAATTCACCAGTAATTATTTTAGTGCTGTAGAAGATTTGTGGGCTACCACGATGCCTAGGGGCCAGAGTGCTCAGGTGGTCATCTCTGAAATGTCTTTGATGTATGGTAAGGTGACTAGAGTCTCTGGGCATGTTGTGTCTCTGTGTTTAGGTCCATTGTGCAGGAATCAGCGGACTGTACTTATCAGATAATCATTGTTCCTGAATAAATTGTATAGGTGTTTCTCCTCAGCTTCTCATAGTTCCTGGATGTTACAGTGTCTGGATGTTACAGTGTGTCGTGGCTCATTTAAATAATGTCCTGATGTAGCTCCATTTGTGAGTGTTGCGATGATTGCTTCTGTAGTTAAGTATCTGGTCGGTGTGTGTGGCTTTCCTGTAAATGCTGGTCAGCAGTTCTCCATTGGCTTTTGATGTCTAAGAAGGAGAATCAATTATTGTTCTCCTCTTCTTTGGTAAATTTTGTACCGGTGAGGGTATTGTTTGTATGTTTGTGGGTTTCTTCTAGTTTGGCGTGGTCCATCCACACAACGAACCCTAAGCTTGGGCTGGGTTGTGGGAAGAGCTGTTTGTTCTAGCTTCTGCATAACTGCTTCTACCAAAAGTCCTGGTATTGATGATCCCGTAGGTGTCCTGTTGATTTGTTTGTATGTTTTGTTGTTGAGGGTGAAGTGAGATGTGAAGCACAGGCCTGGTAGTTTGGGGATGCTTTGCTTGATGATGGAGTTGGCGCTGTTGGGTATTTGTCTCTCTGGTTTGTCTCAAAGTGAGGCCAGTGTTTCTTTGACTAGTGTGATGTTACAGCAGCAGCACCCCTAGGTATCATGGTAACTCACAAACCAACTACCGCACTAAAACAATTACCGGTGAGTGCAAAGGGCCCCATACCCACAGCCAGCAGAATGTACGTAATATACAAAATACCCTGCAAGGACGGCAATAAACATTACATTGGCAGGAAACTAGCCGCCAGAATACATAAGCACCAACTAGCCACCAAAGTCATGATTAACTATTGCTAGTATCCATACACACAGACAAAGAGGGACGCCAGTTTGACAGGGACCCATCCTGGGACATGCCAAACCAAGACATGTGTGGGAATTCCTAGAAGCCTGGGGTGTTCAAGCCAGAACTCCATTAACAAACATATAGATTTGGACCCCATTTATCAATCTCTCAGAAACAGAACCAGAAATGATATCACACACCACAACAAACCATGACACATAAATAGCATGCAGGACAGAACACCAACACTTCAACAGAGGCTCACTGATGATGTTACCTAACATGGTGACAAAACAAACCCACCAGCTCAGCGAGCAAACTGGCATTGTAATGGATTGCAAGGAGATATAGATAGATGAAGTGAGGAGGCAAAATTGGCAGATAGAGTTTAATGCAGGAAAGTCTGAGGTCATGAACTTTGATAAGGAAAATCAAAAGGCAAATTATTATTTAATTGGAGACAGACTCCAAAAAGGGCACCGTGTGTGTGAAAAACACAGCAAGTTAGCACGTTGGTGCAACAAATGGAATTTTGGCCTTCATTGCTCAGGAGTTGGAATTTAAAAACAGGATAATATTGGTACCACTGTACAAGGTGTTGGTGAAAAAGGATTTACTGGCAATGGAGGCAGTTCCAAAGGGATTTACTAGAATGATTCCTGGAATGAAGTAGTTGAGTTATCAATGAAGGCCTAAATAGATTAGGCCTTCATTCTTCAGAGATTAGGTTGAAAAATGAGGGATAATCTTACTAAAACATAAAAGATTTTGAGGAGGCTTGTTAAAGTAAATGTTGCACCAGAGGGGGAATCTTGAAGTAGTGGACACAGTTATAAATTAACGTTTACTTAAAACTGAGATGCAAAGGAATTTCTTCACTCAGAGTGGTAAATACCTGGAATTCCCCACCCCAGAGAGTTGTGGAGGCTAGAATACTGGAACTATTTAAAAAGGTCAATAGATCTGTGCAATATCAAGGAGTTGAGGGCCATGAAAAGCTGACATGAAAGAGGAGTTGAGGCTGATGAAGATCAGCATTATCTTAGAAAACGGTGGGGCAGGCTTGAGGAGACAAGGTAAATGACCCACTTCTGCTCCTACTTTTATGTTATTAATGCAGGTTTGTGCATTTCTGAGGGGGCTGGACCTGACTGTACATGGCTGCCACCAAGCTGTCCGTGGAGGCAGCCAGAAAGATCACATGATGCGTTGCACTTCTTCGGCCTCTGGGCAATGAAAACCATTGTATCCCAATCCCTGCCCTGCTGTTCCTGTCCTTCCCTGTGCAAGTGGATGAAGTCTTTGATTGTTATCACCGCAGGATCCTCTCCTGCCTGGGGCTGAGCAGTAGACCAACCACCAGCAACCTCCAAGTACCAGCGGCCTTGGTCATTTCCTCTTAGCCAGCAGTGGTGCTGTTGCAGTGATCTGCAGACCAACTTGTGCTTCCATACTTCCTGTGGCTAATATTTCAGCTGAAATACCAGTATCTGAACTGGTTGGGAGGAGGGGGATTGGTATAGACTTACTAATGTTTCCTTTGAGAATTTCCTACTACCATCCTCAGAGATGGCTTGTGAGTAGCCAGCCATTTCACCATGGAGGGTAGTAGACACTTTGACCACAACTGCAAGATAAACGAGGCAGAAGGCATTGGAGCTTGTGGTTAGAAGTGATGTGTAATCGATGACCCATGCTTCTTAAGCAAGGGCCACAATTCTCTCCCCACAGGGACTGAACAGTCAAATGTTATAAAACATAGAACATAGAAAAGTACAGCACAGAACAGGCCCTTTGGCCCACGATGTTGTGCCGAGGTTTAATCCTAATGTAAAATATAGTAACTTAACCTACGCACCCCTCAACTCACTGCTGTCCATGTGCAAGTCCAGCAGTTGCTTAAATGTCCCCAGTAACTCTGCTTCCACCAGCACACTGGCAACGCATCCCATGTACCTACAACTCTCTGCCTACCTCTGATGTCTCCTTTATGCCTTCCTCCTAATAGCTTCAAACTATGACTTCTCGTACCAGACAATCCTGCCCTGGGGAAAAGTCTGTGGCTATTGATCCTATCTATTCCTTTCATTATCTTGTACACCTCGATCAGGTCTCCTCTCTTCCTCCTTCTCTCCAGAGAGAAAAGTCCAAGCTTATTCAACCTTTCTTCATAAGACAAGCCCTCCAGTCCAGGCAGCATCCTGGTAAACCTTCTTTGTACCTTCTCCAAAGCCACTGTATCTTTTCTATAGTAGGGCAACCAGAACTAGACACAACACTCCAAGTGTGGTCTCACCAGGGACTTGTAGAGCTGCAGCAAAACCTCGTGGCTCTTAAACTGGAAATGTTGGGCTCTTTTTCATCTGTCCGGGCCCAATTTGGCCTACTGTCCTAAAATAAGAGAAAGGGGTAGATTTAGTGAGGTAAAAGTTGAAAGAAAAAGAGCATACAATGTAGTAATGATCAGTGTTAAATTAGAGGATTGGGAAAGTTTTAAAAAACAGCAGAAGATGAGCAAAAAGAAAACAGGGAGAAAATATATTTTGTGGGTAGCTTGCAAGTAACATCAAGACAGACAGCAAAAGCTTCTTTCAAATATAAAAAGGAAGCAAAAAGCCAAAGTACCTTGAGAGAAGGAAGCTGGGAAAATAATAATAAGGAAGCTGGAAATGGTAGAGATGTTGAATAAATACCAAGCATCAGTCTTTGTAGTAGAAGACACTAATAGCATTTTAAAATGATGAAATATTCAAGATGCAATGGAGGACACAAATTAAACAAAATAACTACCAACAGAGAAAAAATATAGTAGGCAAACCCAGGACAAAAGATCAATATGTATCTTGGACCTGATAGGATGCTTTCTGGAATATTAGAGAAAGTAGTTAGTGGACAGAGGACGGACTGACAATAACCTTCCAGAAATCCTTAGATTTTGGAAAAGTAACCAAGGATTAGAAAACTGTTTTAAGGCCTTATTTGAAAAGGGAAATGTTACTTAAAAAACAGGTGAATACTGACCAGTTACCTTAATGTCTGTTCTTGGGAAAATGTTGGAACATATTATGAAAAAGATACAATAGCAGAGCATTTAGAAATGCATAACATGATCAAGTAGAGTCAGTATGGGTTCACGAAGGGGAAATCATGTCTGACAAATTTACCACAATTCATTGAGAAGATAACAAGCAGTGTCAATAGATGGGAAGCATTGGGTGTAAAATGTTTGGATTTTAAGAAGCCATTTGATAAAATATTACACATTAGACTACATAATAAGACTGGCCAAATAATAGAAGACAGAGATTTGGGATAAGGGTTGCACTTTCAAAGAAGGCAGCCTGCAAATAGTAGAAAGTGAGGACTGCAGATGCTGGGGATCAAAGCTTAAAAATGTGTTGCTGGAAAAGCGCAGCAGGTCAGGCAGCATCAAAGGAGAAGGAGAATCGACGTTTCGGGCATAAGCCATGCCCGAAACGTCGACTCTCCTTCTCCTTTGATGCTGCCTGACCTGCTGCGCTTTTCCAGCAACACATTTTTAAGCCTGCAAATAGTGCAGAGTCAGAAGAAGACTATAATTATTTACTATATCGATATATTTGGTTGAGGAAAGTGAATCTACTGTAGCCAAGTTTGTGGATGACACAAAAATAGGTAGGATAACAAGTGTCTGTGTAGCACAAGTCCAAGCTTTAGCGCATGCAGCCCCTGGGCCTAGGAAAGAGCAATTTGGAACACTTAGTCAAGGATAACTCTGTGCACTGGAAGACCAGCCTGTTTTGAGTTAGACAAAAGCATCCTTCAATGAATTGGTGTTCCTTCAGTCACAGATTTTTGTTCGTTCCCAGGGATGCTCACTAAGCCGAGCTGTGCCTCCTTTCTCATTGAATTGGAAACATTTTGGTGCAGGAAATTCTCCTGACCACATTATAAGAACACTTGCGCCTCTCTGTCCTTTACAGTACTATTATTCCAGACTATTTTTTGCATCATTCCACTCCGCTATAATAACTCTAATTTTTGTTTCTCTGTAGTTTCCTGTTAACGTGTTTATCATATATCGCCTATTTTCTCAATTTACCCGTTTTGCATGTTGCTTAGAACTTTCAGGTTGTGAATTGGATCTTTTGATTCTTTACTGTGGACACTGATTTGTGCTAGTCTAATCACTGCCACTATTCAATTGAAGGAAGAGTGAACTTTAACATTACTAAAAGGAGATAAGAAATTTTCAACTTCCGCTTATCAGAAAAAGGACATATGAAACAGAAACAAAAAAAGGTGCTGATTGGCACCATTGTCATGGTGATTCTGCAAGAACAGTTAAATATTAATCTTAATTCTCAGACCAGACTGGTTGATTCTGATTAGCCAGCTCATTGCCAGGGGATCACAGAGGAATTTGGTCATCTCAATAATCAGTTTTTCTGAATCTCCATGCCAGCCACTCAAAACACCATTCCCATGTGTATAAAATAGTGTCTCTTTATTTTTCAAGTGTTTTTTTTAATCCTTGTTTTGGCAAGTGCAAGATAGAAATGTTTTATGCCTTGTCTTGTTTCGGTAACGTTTAAGATGTGGGCCACCAATATTTACTTGAGACAAAGAAATAATGAAGTGTGAAATGATATATTTCGGAAAAAGGGAAGGGGAGAAGCAATATAGATGTAATTGCACCATTCTAAAGAATGCGTAGACACAGAGAAACAGACCCTGGTGGTTCATGTGCACTGACGTTTGAAGATAGCAAGAAATAGTGACAAAGCAACTGGCAAATCATATGGGACAGGTATTGAGAGTCAACAGAAGGACACTATGCCTAATCCTTTATAAAACTATGGTTAGGCCACAACTAGAGTATAATGTCTAGTTCTAGTCACCACATGTTAGAAAGGATGTGAAAGCTTTTGCCAGAGATTGGAAAATTTACCTACAATTTAGAAATTGCTGTTGTTCTTTTTGAAGGAAAGGAGAAATATGATAGAGGTGTAACAAGATTAAAACAAATTCAAAATAGATGGACAAAGCAAAATTGTTTCCATTAACTAATGGTAAAATAATTAGCAACACAGATTGGGGTTTTGGTCAAGAAATAAAAAAAGGGGAATGTGGGGAAGAACTATTTAATGCATGGAATGATATTGATCTGGAAATTGTTGCCTATAAGGAAGGTGGAAGCTGAGATGTTCGATCGCTTCAAAGAAAATTAGATAAGCATGAGAGGGAAATAAATTTGAGGAAAGAGAAGTGAAATAAAACTGACTGGATTGCTCTGCAGAGGCCCTGTATTGGCTGAATGACCTCTCTGCGTGCAGTTTTCCTGGCAAAAATGAAGACGTCAATGTTTGCTTGATATTCAAACTGTGTGGGTACTTTTGGATCTGAAGATTTTTGTAGGCAGTTGACATCTTTTCCCTTGACTGAATGTTTTCCTTTGACTGAAATAATTCAAATGTCCCAACAGTCCTTGAATCCAGCAGCTGTTGGATTTTTTTACAGGCATTATTATCTATGTCACATCATGCCTAATGACTCAATTTTTACCAGAAATGATCCATGCAGCCTTTAATACGATGTCGCAATGCAAATTCTAATGTATAAGGATGGTGACCTTCTTTTCCCAGAACATCAGTGGTGAGAGGGTATATTACAGCTGTTGATGCACAGATGGTCATGGATGTGAATGATACTGACAAAGTTACTTTTGCTGCCTACTCATGGTTGCCCATGAATGTGGCACTTAAAGGAGTTTTCTCAAGTGGGGAGGTATGCCAAGTGAATGAGTAGGCAGCACAGATGGCATGGGAGGTAGTACTGTAGCTTGGACTGGGTGAAAGCAAGTGAAGGACGATGCAGACAATAGTAATAAAGTAGAGCAGCAATGCGAGGTAGGTACAGAGTACATGTACCAGAGAGAGCCAAGGACCATAGCATGGTACAACTTATATTGGTGGAGTAGGGAAGAGCATTAACTTTCTTTCTACATTGCTGTACATTCTTTCAGATGGCTGAGACTGAACTGACCTGAATGATAACCTCAGACCAGTTGGCATGATCTGGGACTGTGGCCTGTCCTGCTGGTTCTGGAGAAGAGGATCCTATCGATCTTCCCTGTGGAACCACCAGGTATCTGTCTGCATGGGAGGCACTAAATTTCCTTTCTCTGCTGTCTATCACAGAGAAACATCAGGATCTGTGTGGGGCACCTCTGACTGACAGTGCTCGTCTAGGAGAGGAACAACCTTTCAATGATAGCACCAATGCCCAAGATAACAGGATAGATATTATTACTCAACCTGCTATGACACACCTCTGGAGCAAGTAAGCTCACCTGGCTCAGTGGAAGGGACACTATCATTTTACCACAAGAGCCCGAAATTAAAGTCCACTGGCTATTGTGGTGGGGCATCAATCTATGTCTGTCTTTGGACAGTTTATCAGAATTGCAAATGATTTGGAAGAATAGAATTTTGCTGGTGCAGATGAGGAACCTGGCTACATTCAGGATTATGAAGAATCACAAACTGCCTGATTACAGGTCTTGAATATATTGGTTCTGAGAACCACAAATGTGTCGCAGTTTACAAATGCTGGTGTAGTTACAATTCAATACCCTCTGCTATCAAGGACACATCTGACTGTTGCAGAAACTGATTGCCAATAGAGTTCATCTCTCAGGCTAACTGAGGAGGTGTTGCTCATCAGTCTAAATCTACAAAGTACGTGAGCTGTTTTCATTTGCAATACAGTTTGTATCATCTGGAAGTTGCTGACAAGCACATCTCATCACTATGAGATGACAACAGGAATATATATAGATAGTATTAAAGTATTAATGGCAATAACTCAGGTACATATTTTGACAAGTCTGTCTGGCTAGTCCTTTGGTAGTGTTTCAGTTAGTTTTGTTCTGGATCACTTTAAAATTCAGTTACCTGCAAATGCAATTTTGAAATAGTTACGAATTGATCATAAGCTCCCAATAAGCAGTATGGATAGGAGAAAAGGCACAATTGTAGCTCTGTTTTTCTGACACATGCACTCCTCCCCAGCCCTTGGAATATTTGTTCTTCCTGGATCACCCCTCCCCAGTCCTTGATTTTACATTTTTCTCCATAGTTTTGATTTTTCACTGTTCTGTTACAACTGAGTGAAAGTGTTTACTTTATTTACTCTGACTATTATGTTTGAAAGGGATGTGCATTTTTAGAATTTATAATAGTACAGCTAAATAAGGAACAGGTAAGCTTTGCTCATAATAACATCGGTTCTGGTTTTAAATTTAGCAGATTCCAATCTGCAAGGAGTCATATGTAGAGGAGGTCATAGATTGAGATTGTGCAAAAATGCTCCCTGGTGTGTGCACGATGTGCTGAAAGAATTTGTCGAGGTGACAGACCAAAAGGCTATAGATTTGTCCTACTGTCAGCTGTAGGTATATGCAACATTCCAGCTATTGTGGGAAAAATGACTCAACACATAAAATCCAACATTTTTGAAAAGGGGAGCGCCCTATCAAGACGCAATGTATTTTATAGGAATCTGGACACATTCCCTCTCAGCTAATTTGAATTTTTGACACTCCTTTTGGTACATTCTCTAGCTCCCAGTCTGAAAATGCCCCATTTCATCCGATCTTGGAAGCTTAACAGACTCAGGCCTGGTTAATACTTAAATGGGAGATTGCCTGGGAATACCAGGAGCAGTAAACCACAGGCTTCTCTTATGGCACAGAGATCATGTCCCTACCCCTGGACCAGGATGTCTAGGTTCACATTGCACCTGCTCTAGATGTGTGTAAATAACATCTCTGAACAGGTTGACTAGAAAAATGATTAATTTTTGAAAAATCTCCAGTATAGTTTGTTTCGTTGTGTTTATCTTTTCAAGGACAGGAAGTCTTACCCCACAGAGCTACCAGTCAACCAGAGGCTGACAGTACTTCAATCCTGACAGTGTCAGTGTGAGCCATGGTTACGGTTGGTTCTGCATTCGAGGTCATGCTGTGTAGGGAAGGGGGATCCAGAGGTTTGATCCACTGATCCAATGTACTTTGGATTTGGGGAACAGGATAAGCAATGGGGATGCAAGGTGCGTTTTAAGTGACTGGGGAAGAGGGGAGACTTTGGAGCGGGACCTCCAATAGACCTAAAGGGATGTTAAGGAAGGACTCAGTTAGCCCACTGTGTTTTAAAACTATTTTTATTTTGAAAAATTTTTAAAAATAAAATTTCAAAAATATGAAAATATAACATTATAACAACAAAAACAACAATAATAAACAATAAACCATCTACTATACTACTGTACAAAAGAACTCACAAATATCAATAAATAAATAAATAATTCCGCTCAGCATAACAAGACCTCAGCTCTCAACCTTCGAGAGCATCAATTATTAAGCCCACATTTGCTCGAAATTCTTCCTCTCAAGACATTAGGCATATTAAACCAAACCACCATGGCTAGACAAAAGCCCTAATCAAAATGGCGGACTGATCTGCATCGAAATAATTCAAAAAGGGCTGCCATGTCTTATAAAAATTGTCCATTTTCTGGTGCCCCATGTTTGTGAGGAAGTCCAAAAGAATGTGTTCCATAATTAACTTATGCCACCCTGACAGACCGGGGTGGGGGGAACATCAGAATGTTCTTCCTCGCACAAAAGTGAGGATGCTGAAAAACTTTTTTCCATGGACGTCTAAGGGAGATAAATTCAACAAACCCAGTAGAAGAAAAACTGGGTCCACCTTGACTTCGGTCCCCAAGGCCCTCTCTATCACTCCTGCCACAGCCCTCCAAAATGTATGCTGTCTGTGGCAGGACCACAAACAATGAGTGAAGGTACCAGATTTATCTTACATTTGGGGCACATTGAATATGCTCCCTGCTTAAATTTTGCAAGACGAAGTTGAGCCTTATGAAGAACCTTTAACTGCCTGGGTCCTATTATATATCGAAATCTTCTTCGCATTCTTACACATGTCCTCCCAAGTTTCTGGATTGATCTCCACCGCTAACTCTCTCTCTCAGACCTTCCGTAAAAGCTCAACGTCACCCGAGAAACTTCCCCCCAACAAATGATAGAGAGTACTCACTGAAAGAGTGCTCTTAGCCTGAAGCACCCTCTTTTCTGAATCAGATCCATAACTCTCAGTCAGAAGTGTGGTCTCTTTTTGGATGAAATCACTGATCTAAAAAAAACGGAATGGGCTCCTACTCGCTAATCCATATTTCCGCGTTATTTGATCAAATGACATTAATGTTTCATCTTCAAACAGGTCACCCAAACAAGAGATTCCCCTATCTGCCCAGGGCTTAAACACGGGAGCCATCATCCCTGGCCAGAAACCTGGTATACCAATTATGGGAGGATGGAAATATGTTTTAGATTTATTACCCTCCATCTGTCTCATTGCCCTCCACACTTTGACAGTGTTAATAACTAGTGGATTGCGGCAATGTTTCGTAACTATCCTAATTTTCTCCAGAAACAACAGATTAATCAGAGGACACTTTGCCTGGGAGGCCTCAACATCCAACCATATCGAAGCTGAGTCCTCACAGGCCCAATCACTCACAAAAGATAGAAGGGAGCTCAACTGATATCTTCTGACATCCAGGAGATCCACTCCTCCGAACCTCTGGGGCATTTGCCATTTCATAAGCATGATAAGGGGCTGCATATGCTGCCAAATAAAAGAACTAAACCAATCATCTAATTTCTGAAACATTTGTCTAGGAAAAAGCAAGGGAAGCACCCGCAGAGGGTATAATAAGTGAGAAAGAAGATTTATTTTAATAAGAGCAACTTGACTTGGCCATGATATTGGAAGGGCCCCCCATCTTAGGAGGTCTTGTCAAACAAAGGGACAAAATTAGCCATGAACAACTGATCAAAACTAAGGGTAGCAGAGAGGCCCAAATAAACAAAGCCTCCCTGTGCCCACTTAAAGGGGAACCTACCTTCAACATCCAGTATTGCCCAAAGACCCCCCCCCCCCCACCCCCGTCACTGCAAGGTCAGAGATGGCAATATTCTCAATCAAACAGGATACCACCAAATCTAAAAAAAGCTGAGGGAGGTAAGAAATAATCAATCCTTGTGTGGCATTAATAAGGAATAGAAAAGAATGTAAAATCTCTGCCCATATGGTGTAAACTTCTCCGAATGCCTACCAACCCAGGTTCCTCACATAGATCACACAACTGCTTAGACTGTGAAGAAAGTTTTTGGGGGCCTTTGGGCATTCTATTCAGCACAGTATCCGTAAGGCAATTAAAGACCCCCCCCATAATAATATGCCACGATGACAAAACCATTAGCTTAGACAGTGCATCAGTCAAAAATCAAAGAGGGTGGACTGGAGGACAGTAGACATTCAAAAAAACATATTCCTTGCTATATATAAGGGCCTTAAGAATAACAAACCGACCATACTCATCCTTAATACAATCTATTAGATTAAATGGGAGACCCTTCCGAATGAGTATTGCCACTCCTCTAGTCCTAGTACTATCTGACGAGAAAAACACCCGATCAAATCCACCCTGCTGCAACTTCAAGTTTTCCTTGTCATTAAGATGAGCCTCCTGTAACAGGGCAACATCTACCCTCTCCTTTCTAAAGCTTGTCAGCACCTTTTTTCTTTTAACTGGCAAATGAGTCCCTCTGATATTCCAGGTGCATCATTTAAGAATGCTGCTAACCATGATCCTTCACAATCACCTTTGACCTGCCGAGTGGAAGAATTCATCTTGCAACACGCTGAGCATTCTCAAAAGGAGATTCATAGAGTCTATTTACAAAAAAACCAAAAAAAAAACAAATTACAAAACACAAAAGGCACTTAATGGGGTCTCTAACCCCTGCCCACAGAGGGCGCTTACATTTCCCACACACACCTCCACCCCTCTTCCAGCTCGAGCTGCACCCCAAACCCAAGCAATGGAAGAAACCAAACAAAGGACATTGTAAACACTAAGGTAGAACAAAAAATACTGATCACACTGCCAACCCCCACAATATATCAATACCACTGAAGCTCGGAGAGTAAAAAATCCACCAACAACAGCTTCTTTGGGAAGAGTGGAAGTACAAGAAATAAAAGCAAGACAAAAAAAAACTAGACACTATTGTCCATGTCTATAAATACATTTACATTATTTTAAAGTGTCCAAGAAATTTTTAGCTTGCTCCAAGGAATCAAACGACTGCATAGTCTCCTTGTAAGTAATACGAAGCATCGTTGGGTATCTCATCAAATATCGAATACAGAGGTCTTTAAACTTCTCATCAAATGACTTCCTCTTATGGATCACTGCTGCAGAAAAGTCCTGGAAATACGTTATCTTAGTTCCATGATAGGTCAGGGCCTGTGGATCTCTCCCCAACCTTCTAGAAGCTTCCATGACTCTCTGCTTGTCCCTGTAGCATTGAAATTGTATCAGAACAGGGCGTGGGCACTGACCCTGACCGAATCTGTGTACTGCAACCTGGTGAGCTCTGTCAACCTTCACCCAGTCCGCCTTGGCATCCCAGCCAAAAGATTATGGCAACAAGTCTTCAAACAATCTTGCTGACTGCCCACCTTCTACTCCCTCCTAGCAGTCCAATGATCCGGATATTCTTTGTCCTACCTTTATTTTCCAGGTCATTGACTTGCTCAGTCAGGGCCCGAAGCTCTTTCTCAAGGGCCTAGATCCACCTCACTGAGGACTCAACCTCGGTCTCCAACGCCCGGTCCGCCACTCAACCTCTTCAACTCACTTCCCAAGCCCTTCCAACTCCTCCTCATGCTTTTGTAGCATGGCTGAGATGGGCTCCAGTCAATTACGAGTCTCTTCCCTCATCTCCTGGCTCAGCTGTTGGATCGCTCCGAGTTCCTCCACACTGTTCTGCTGCACAGGCATTTCTCTCACAGCTGCAGAGAGAGTTGCAGCTGCTTCCCCAGTTGCAGTCTCAGGCCCACCCACTGTTTTTGAGTGTTCCAAGTGTTGAGACTTGGCCTTTTGCTTCCCCTTAGTCACTCTTGCACTCTTGAAAAAGGAGTTAAATGGTTGTATTACCATTTACTAATTTTTTTCCCCAAAAAAACTAAGGTATGGGTGAAACAATATTACTTCCCTGGGTCGGGGTGCAGAGCTCAGCAAGGCTGATCTATTCAGATCGCTGCCATCTTGAATCCCACCTGGCCCACTTTTGAGTAGGCCACTTTACACTATCTCATCCCTCATGGTAAATATGTGGTTGGGGCAATAGGTGTGAGAGTAGGCAGCATGCAGATCGCCACGTAGGTTTAATGTACCCTACCCACATCATCAAATTCACCAGTGAAGAAGAAATGAATGCGACCAATGTAACTCAGTAAAGATCGAGAAACTTATTGATTAAGGAGATACATTTTTGTTTGCCCTGTTCACAAAACTCCCGAATCACCTGTAGAAGGCACAATGATTCCAACCAGAGCAAAATCTCCCACACGGTTTGTGATCCATTGTAAGTCTGATGATTTGTTCACATGTGACCACCAAATCTCAGTCATGTTTCATGTCCAAATTATGTTCATTCCCTGATACAAGTTATGCTGGTATTTTAGGTACACGTAAGGAATGTTAAGTAATATTGCTTGTTATTTAATGAGGAAATGTTGTTTTTTTGTCGTTCTCATTTGAGGGAGTATTTGAGATTGATATAATGTGTTTGCAGCATTAGATGGATTTATGGGCATGGAATGGATTCGTAGACCCAGCTTTTGCAGAACCAGTAGTGGTGAATGCTAAGACATTTAGCACTATTGCAAGCGTAAGAAACACTTCCATAGATCAAACACATACTGAAAGCTTAATGTGCCTCAATGGACTTCAGAGAAATCTCTGATGATGATCCAGCTAGATGTCTTTAAAGCAGCAGGGATCACAAGTGCAGGAATATGGTCTAATTGTCCAAAGACTTGTGCAGCTTGTTAAATTAGAGATGGTTTAAATCTTTCTGATGAGTGGATCAGTCCATACCTATGGATGTGATCCGTTTTAACAGATTTTATACAAAAAGGTATATGTGAGAAAGAGATGAAACATTTTACTGTGTCATCATTAAGAAAATACAATTTTATCATCACCAATAATGGGTTTTACTTTTGTTTCTTTCAAATCAAGAATGGTTTACATTTTACCTCAATGATGCTTGTCAAATTTTTATACAATTTTTGGTACTTCTGTAGTTTGGAACACATTAGAAAAGTATGGTTTTTTGATAATTTTATAGGACTAATAATCCAAACTCCAGTCTTATATTCTGGGAACTTGTGGCATACGGTGAAATCTGAATTCAATAAAGTTGCTGACTAAAAGGCTAATCTAAAGGCAACCATGTGACCACTACTGAGAGCTGTATAAATTCACCTGGTTCATTGATGCCCTTTAAAGGAAGGAATTCTGTCATCCTTAAATGGTCTGGCCTGCATGTGACTCTGGACCCACAGCAACACGACTGACTCTTAACTGTTCTCTTCTGGACAATTAGAGATGTGATGCCCAATCAGATAAATGTACAGAAAAAATAGTTTTTGCAGAGTTCTGTTAAGGATGATCAAAAAAACAGAGCTTTCTTCTTTAGCTTTTGTGCCTTGCGTAGCATGTTCAAAGAACTAAAACAATTGATGTGTCCTGAGGAGTCCTGTATTTTTTATTTGAAAATTCCATATTGTTGTAATGATGTGTGCAATGTGTGTTTCTGTGAACCGTGAGCAGCATAAACAGTGATGACTCAATCTAGCCCCATTTATTTAAAATGCATTTGGTTGGAATCTTCCAGGTAGGTATAGAAAATCAGATTAGCTTTAGGAAGCAAAACATACATTAACGATTCTATAATTTTTAATATAAAGTTGGATTGACAAAAAATATAATTAGATCAAACTAGCAACGATACAAAGACCTTAGGTGAAAATGAATTATGAGTCACAACGAAAATTTCTGGATAGCCAAAGTTTTTAAAGTCTTTGAAAGTATTTAAAATAATTAGAAAGGATTCCCTTGTCTCTACTGTGAAAACTGGCCTCGGGAGGCAATTGGGTTTGGAATTTTATACCACTCTCTGGTTCAGAACACAAGACAAGTCAGAAAGAAAATATAGCAGGTTTGACCCAATTGTTAAGCCATTTTGAACATCATGCAAGAAGGACACAGACTATCCCAAAGGAACAGTCCCCATTTACCAACTTCACTGCAGATCCCTTGAAGTTTTGACGGAGTTGAGCAGACTTCTCAAGACAATGTGGTCCACACCTGCTCAGTGGGTGTCGTGAACTATATGACACCTATGGTCTGGGGCCAGGATATCTTTAACAGTTAAGTCCAAAAAGTGTTGCCAACTTCATATTTTCACAATAGCTTAAGTTATGTATATTTTTCTTGTCAATTTTGGACCCAATTTTGGGTCCAACATATCATTTTCTATAGGATCCAATGGGCCTTTAATTTTCTGATGTGTCTGCCATGTGGGATCCTGTCAAAAGCCTTGCTAAAATCTACAAAGTCTACATTAAAACACACTGCATTCAGCAATCCTCTTTATCACTCCTTAAAAAACTCAATCAATCAAGTTAATCAGCCACCAAGTTTTCAGTTTATTCAAATGCAACAGCATTTATTTAAACAACCTCACAGTTTCAGGGCACCAGAAACTTTTCAAGAGATTACACAGGAAGGTTAGAAAAGCTACTTACAATGTTCCTTTGCTTGTTTCATTGTACTGTCCTATATTTAAGTGAAAGATTGACATTTTTTCTTGAATACTGGCTTTATGAGCTGTTTGTATGACTCTCCCTGTATATTTCGTCATGTTTCTTGCAGCTCCAATAGTAACTATGTTCTACACAGTGTTAATAGGATCCATTTGTTACTAGATTACAGCTGCCTTTGCTGCTAGTGCTCAGTTTTTCTCTTTAGAGAGATGATTTCTGCAAGTTCTCCCCACCATTGCTTGCTTCTTTCTAGAGCTTTCCGCTGCCTTTGATTGGGTGTCTAAATAGTTCCCATATCACTGTGTCATTTGACTACAAGTTCAAGTTTTGTTGCTTCATAGTTTCAGCACCTGGAGGCTTCTCGCTGTTGAATCTTCTAATCCTGTGTGTGCCGACAACGAACACAGAATATTCCAGAAGTCTTTCAGGTAGTGGAGATGCTGAGGAGCATTTGGTGAGAATGGTAATAAGTCAAAAGCCACACAATAATAAAACAGCATTTTAGTATTTGTATCTAGATTAGATGCCCTACAGTGTGGAAACAGGCCCTTCGGCCCAACCAGTCCACACCAACCCACCGAAGAGTAACCCACCCAGACCCATTTCCCTCTGACTAATGCACCTAACACTATGGGCAATTTAGCATGGCCAATTCACCTCACCTGCACATCTTTGGACTGTGGGAGGAAACCGGAGCACCTGGAGGAAACCCACGCAGACACGGGGAGAGTGTGCAAACTCTACACAGACAGTCATCAAGTCTGGAATCAAACCTGGGACCCTGGTGCTGTGAGGCAGCAGTGCTAACCACTGAGCCACCGTGCTACGAACAACGTATTAAAGCATTCTCACCAGTTTAGTTAAACGTTGATCGTTGTAGCTGAATTGCTGATTCCTGAGGTAGGTGAGGGGTGTGAGCCAACTGCAATTTTGGTCGATAGTCATTCTGTAAGAGCTGATGTGGTCTGGCAGCAGATGCTGAAATAAGTTACAGTGTGGTAGTGGATAGTCCAGAGCCCTGAAACCTTTTAATCCGTATTTGCCAGCGATGCCTCGTGCGATCCCTTGGTATATGCGATGACCCTCCAAACCCCCACTGCCCTAGTGAACTTACTAATTTGTAAAATAAATTAAGTTTGCCTTAATTTCAGCTGACTATGATCTCTAGATATCAGATAGTGGCTTAACTTTGCCAAGGTTTGTGGGCCTAGTACAGTTTTGACATTGCCCTGTTACCAACGCTAATTATAGAGAATAACCACGCTTTAGTAAAAGCTCAGTAATGCCGAACTGAGCATTCCCTTCCACACAGTCTCACAGCCAGGCTGCTTGTCAGGAGGGAGTCTATCTGGGGATGTGGGGGGAGTGGGGGGGGGGGGGGAGGTGTGGCGTCTTGCTGTACTGTACAGCAAGACATCAATCTGACTGTTACAGCACATGCCAGCTGCCTGTGTGAGAAACACACAGCATGCTTATTCAACCAAGTGACTATGTCAGAAAGTCCTCAGTCCAGTCAAGGGTGAGAGGGTTATGGGCACAGTACACACTCAGTCCTGGGGCTTGCCAATGTCAGTCACCATGATCGCTCATAGCCCAGAGATCCATCCAACTATGGGTTGGGAAGTGGGCAAATGTTGGGTCACCACCAGCAGCCAGGGAAATTGCCCATTGTCAATCAGGGATGTGCAAACACCCAGTGGTCAGGGATCTGCCTAATTAGGTGAACAGAAATAGAGGATATGGCAGGTATAGAGTGGTGAGAGGTGTTGGCTAGAGGCAGATGGGGAGTGTAGAGGAACGGGGTGGGCACCTTTGGAGTTCTGGGAGGTAGGAAGGACAGTAAGAGGCAAATTTCAAAGTGTTGTGTCTCCTTATGTGGGGAGGGATGGGTAGAAATGGGGTGTCAGGGCAGCGCAAGCTAAAAGGGGACACAGATACACTGGTAGTGTAAGGCTAAAGATGTTGATCCACCATGAGCTGCATTCCCTGCGTCATTTGCTTCACTCTTGGTGCGAAATGCAATTGGAAAATTGGTTGGCACAATGTCAGTTTGAGGGTTGGAAGTGTGGGATCAACCTCTGCAGAATGATAGAACATTGACAGGGTAAATACATAAAGCAAGTGTTTGTAATCACTTCATTGTTCATTTGCAAAGCAGACAGAATGAATATGCTGAGGGTTCAAATGTTGGTCAAAGGTGATTTGCACAATGTCACTGAGACTTGCAGACTGAACCCTGGCAATTCAATGATGTTGAACTTAGCAGAATAACTTAAAAACAAGCCAGTGCTGGCCAAAGGAGTAACATGGAACCTGCAACCTCCAAGGATCTGGGGGAGGTGGAGACCATCACTTCATCATTTGTCATGTCAATTTTATGATGGTCTCTACTAAATGCAATGGCAAGTTAATGGATTGATGTGGATGGGGGATGGGAATAGGTTCAGAGTACAGCAGGCACTCCCTTTTGATGGAATGTATTGATTATTCAATCTGGGTGATAGCTTTGCCAAATTGGTGCCCATAAAGAGGCTAAAGCTGAATGAATGAATTATGGGGGTGCAGCATGTCTCACTGTGTGTAGAAATATGTGTTTAGCCCTCATCTGCTGTGTATGCCACCATTGATTCTTGTGCACATGTCAACCTCTCTCCCAATATAGATAATTTTCTTCAATCATGGGATGTGGGCATTACTGGTTTAGTTAGCATTTATTTCCTGCCCATAGTTGCCCTTGAGAAGGTGAAATGCCTTCTTGAATTGCTCCAGTCCATGTGCTGTACATACAGCGACAATGCCGCTAGGGACAGAATTCCAGCAACAGTGAAGAAATGGTGATGTATTTCCAAGTGAGGATGGTGAATGGCTTGAAGGGGAACTTGCAGATGGTGGTGTTCCCATTTATCTGCTGCATTTGACATGGAATTAGTCATGGGTTTTCAAGGTGCTGCCTTAGGATCTTTGGTGAATTTCTGTAGTGCATCTTGCAGACAATATATGCTGCTGTTACTGATCGTCGGTGGTGATGGGAGTGAATGCTTGTGAATGTGGTGTCAATCAAGTGGAATGCTCTGTCCTGAATGGTGCCAAGTTTCTTGAATGTTGTTGGAACTGCGCTCGTCAAGGCAAGTGAGGAGTATTCCATCACTCTCCTAACTGGTGTCTTGTAGATGATGGACTGGCTTTGGGGAGTCAGGAGGTGAGTTACTTCCTGCAGAATTCCAAGCCGCTGATATGGTCTTGTACCAATGTATTTATATTGTAAGTCGGCTGAGTTTCTGGTCAATGATTATCCCAAGAATATTGATAATAGGGAATTCTGTATTAGTAACACCATTGAATGCCAAGGGGCAGTGGGTAGATTGTCTCTTGCTGATTATGTCATTTTCTGGCATTTATGTACCATGACTGTTACTTGCCACTTGTCAGCCCAAGCATGGATATTGTGCAGATCTTGTTGTATTTGAACATGAACTGCTTTAGTATCTGAAGACTCATGAATGGTACTGAATATTGTGCGATCATCGGCGAACATCCCCACTTCAGACCTTATGACGGAAAGAAGGTCATCGCAGAAGATGCGGACACACCCAACACTTCCACAGAGAATCCTGCTCCCAGCTGCTGGTGGGATGTTTTTCACTGTGGCTGCCTTCTAAGGAAAACGAATCTGTGGATGGAGAAGCATCAGGGCTGGCAGCAAGCCTGGGAACAACACCAGGCTGCTGTGGAGGATGAGGAGCACCTAGCACAGGGAGAGGTTGTTGTTCCAGAACTCCTCAGGATGTGTGGGGTCCACAGGAAGCCCTGACTCCATTTTATGGGCGATGATGGAGACTCATTGGTGAAACAGGCTTCGTATGTCCCAGGACACTGAGACAGAACCATATTGGATACTGGAGCGGAACCTAACATTTCAGGAGGTTACTGTGAAAGTGATGTCTGCTTTCAATTCCTATATAACAAGCTCTTCCTCGGGAGTGACGGGTGACATGTATGGGATCTCCCAGTATTGCACCTACGATATGTTAGGACAGTGACCAATGTCATCTCTACATTCCATTTCCCAATAATTAGATCAATGCTGCAGCCCAGGCAGAAGGATTTGGGAACATGGCTGACTTTCCCAGAGTGCTGTCAACACATGGCACTGAGAGGGCTCCATCACAACACTGTAGAGTTCATCAATGGGAAAGTGTTCTATTCCATTCATAAAATCATATAATCCCTACAGTGCAGAAACAGGCCATTCAGCCCATCAAGTCTGCACCGACCGTCCGATCAGCATCCCATCCAGACCCGTAACTCTGCATTTCCCATGGCTAACTCACTTAGACTGCACATCTCTGGTCACTACGGGCAATTTAGCCTGGCCAATCCAACTAATCTGCACATCTTTGGATTGTGGGAGGAAACCGGAGCACTCAGAGGAAACCTGTGTAGACAGGGGGGAGAATGTGCACACTCCACACAGACAGTCACTTGAGTTTGGTCTGTGATCACCGTTACCACTTCCTGGGGGTGGGTGCCCACTAGCCTGGTAGCTGCCCTAACTCCCACATCCTTGAGCACGCTCATATACCTGGTGAGATTGGGAACCTAGGTTCCTCACAAGGTCACTTGCTGGAGGACACGAATATGCAGCACGGCCATGGTTCATGACTCCATTGTGCAATCCCTTACTGATGTTCAGCAGAGATGCAGTGTCATTCATGCTTCCAGCAGGTGATGGTGGAGCAGGCCATGGGGCTGCTGATGATGTGGTTGGCTGAGGAGTGGGGCTCACTCCGGTATAATCTGGACAGGTTACGCTGAATTTTCCTGGTGTGCTGCGCTCTGCACAATTGAGACTGGTAATGCGGTGATTAACCGGATACGGAGGAACCAGGAGAATAGGAGCAGTCTTCTGAGGTGGAGAACAAGGACGTTGGCAGTAGCCTTGTCTCCTTGTCTGTAATAGAGCTCAGCTGCATCAGTCACCTCAAGGAGCTGACTGACACCCAGTTCCAGTCGATGGGAGCTGAGTACAGCAGACCATCATGCACTGTAGAATGATCATGATGCCAGCATTTGGTGTACACTGTGGGGGTGAATTGCAGCCTTGATTAGTTTTGTGTGTGTGTGTTCACTTTTGCTGCTTTAAGTAAAGATTCCTGTTTAATGTTGTCTGAGCATTTGCATGTCTGTTCCCTGACTGGACAATGACAAGATGCAGGCCTCCAGTGTGCAGTGGGGACTGAGTAGTAATAATCCAGAAAAAGTGTTACACTGGGATAGATATACAAGCAAGTAAACCATATGAACTGGTGATTAAATGGTGATGAGTTGTACAGTAATGGGAGTGTCAGCCATACTGGCTATGTGCTATGGATCATATGGCATTGTGGCTGCTGTCCAATGACTCACTCAGACGTTAAGGACGTCTGTTTATGTGAATGTGATTGGCACTGGCGATAGAATGATACAAGCCAGTTGTGGAGTTTGGCAGCAGCGTATCACAAGAAGTCTTGCCTTGCTGTTGCCCTACTGTTTGAGAATAGGTGGTTAGGGAGAGATAGATAAAAGATTGAGCAGTGAATTAGAAAAAAGGAGGAAACAGGAACAAACATAATTATCAAATTATTAAACAATGCTTCGATTTGACATATCTTACTTTGTCTCTGTCTTCTTTGCGCATCACGTCTCCCTTGGTGATTCATGTAGTTCCTCAAGTAGCAGTAACCTTCAGAATGAAACAAATTTGAAATGGAAATGAAACAAAAACAGAAGTTGCTGGAGAAGCTGAGCAGGTGGGAAAAAGCAGAGTTAATGTTTCAGTCTGGTGAATGGTCATCAGCAGTTTGGTAAAAACTGACTTTTATCTGAAGATGAATAAGGAAAGTTAAAGCTCATGGTATTGGTGTTAATGTATTGACATGGAAAGAGAATTGGTTGGCAGATAGGAAGCAGAAAGTTGGAATAAATGAGTCCTTTTCAGGGTGCCAGGCCGTGATGAGTGAGGTGCCACATGGTTTAATGCTGGGGCCCCAGCTGGTCACAATATACATTAACAATTTGGACGAAGGAACTGAATGCCATATCTCTAAATTTGCAGATGACAGTAAGTTGGGTGGCAGAGTGTGCTGTGAAGAGGATGCTAAGAGGCTGCAGGGTGACTTGGACAGACTGTCTGAGTGGGCAAATACTTGGCAAATGCTGTTTAATAAGGATAAATGTGAGGTTATCCACCTTGGTCACAAAAAAACAGGAAGGCAGATTATTATCTGAACAGTGGCAGTTTAGGCAAACGTATGAGTGTGTGAAAATGGGTTGCCTGGGCTAAACGCATTGTCATGAGAGGGCCAGGTGTGGGTGTGAGTAAAAGAACATGGAAGGATGGAATCAGGCTTTAAGGTTATTGAACTCAGTACTGAGCGTGAATGGCTGCAGGGTCCTAGTGGAAAATGAGATGTTACACTTTGAGTTTGAGGCTTGCTGGAACAATGCAAGGCCTGAGGCTGACATGTTGGCATGGGAACACAGTGGTTGTTGAAGTGGCAGGCTTGAGGTTATTATTATGGGCAGAACATACGCTTTCTGCAAAGCAGTCACCCAGTCTGTGTTTTGCCTCCCCAGCGTAGTTGAGATCATATTGTGAGCAGGGAATTTAGTCAACTCGATTGAGTGAAGTACAGGTAAATGCTGCTTCAACCTGGAAGGGACGTATAGGGTTTTAGATAGTGCGGAGTGAGGAAGTAAATGGGCAGCTATTACACCTTTTGTGATTGCCATTGGGCTGCAGGGAGGTGTTGAGAATGGTGAAAGAGTGGATTAGAGTGTCCTATTTGGAATGGTCCTTGCAGAATGCTGACAAGGGAGAGGAATATTCATCTGGTCATGGCATTCCATTGGATGTGACTGATGTGGTGGCAAACAATCCTTTGGATGCAAAGACTGGTGGGTGGAAAGTGAGGACCGGGGTACACTACCACTGTTATGGGAGGGAGGAGAAAGGTTGAGTGCAGAATTGTGGGAGATGGGTCAAACAGGCTAAGGGTCCACTCAAGCACAATAGCAGGGAATCCTCCGTTGAGGAAAAAGGTGGATATTTCTGACGCTTCTCTGTGGACAGTGGCATCATCAGAACAGATGCAATGGAGATGGAGAAAGTAGGAGTCTAGGATGGAGTCTACGCAGGAAGCAGGGTGTGGGGATGTACAGACCAGGTAACTGTGGGAGTCAGAGGACTTGTAGTGGATATTGGTGACCAGCCTATACCCAGAAATGAAAACACAGATACTGAGGAAGGGAAGGGAGGAATGAGAGACAGGCCAGGTGAAGGTGAAGGCAGGATGGAAATTGAAAGTAAAATTAATAAACCTTTTGAAGGAAGGGGAAAGGGAAGCAGCACCAATGATGTTATTGATGTACTGGAGAAAGTTATGAGTGGGAGGCTGGAGTAGGACAGGAACAAGGAATGATCCATGTCCTCTACAAAGTGACAGGCATAATTGGGACTCATGTGAGTACCTATGGCCACACCTTTGACCGGAAGAAAGCGAAAAGAGTTAAAGGAGAAGCTGTTCAAAGTGAGGATGAGCTCAGCCAGGAGGAGGATGGGGGTACTATTCAGGCCTTTTTTCCAGGAAGAAGCAGAGAACCCTGATGGGGGTTGGACGTGAAAAGGGATTGCTTGTCCGCGGTGAAGAGGAAGCAGCTGGAGTTCGCAAACTGGAAATTCTGAAACTTACGTAAAGCAATCACGGATATAAGTGGGGAGGGCCTGGACGAGGGGAAGAATAGTTGAATCAATGTAGGAAGAAATAAGTGTCAAGGGGCAGAAGCAGGCAGAAACAATAAGTCTCCTGGGGCAGTCGTGTTTGCAGATGTTAGGGAGAAGGTTGAAGTGGGCTGTATAGGATTGGGGGTCTATGAGCTGGGAGGCTGTTGGAGAGCTCCCCAAACCAGCTGAGGTTGATGAAGTTGTGGACACAATGGCCTCATGCTCAGTGGTTGGGTCATGGTCCAGAGGGAGGTAGACGGATGTATTCAAGAACTGGTGCTCAGCCTCTGTGGTTGAGAGATCAGTCTGTTAGACAATAACATCACCACCCTTGTTGGCATGCTTCATGATGAAGTCTGGGGTGGATCTTAGAGCATGGAGAGCCGCCAGTTCAGAAGGAGGTAGGTTTGAATGGGTGAGGGCGACAGAGAAAGTTAGGTAACTGCTTTCGTGGCAACTGTTCTCAATGAAGGAGTCGAGTGCAGGTAAGATGCCAGTGGGAGGGGTCCAAATGGAGGGAGAAAGTGTTGGAGATGGGTGAAGGGACCTGTGGGACCAAGCAAGGACTCCTGACCAAAGAAAAGAGCCCAGAGAGGGAGGCAGCAGAAGAAGAGTTCAACATCATATCATGCCTGAAATTCATTAAAGTGGGGGCACAACTAAGACCTGTACTCTGTCTAGGATATTCAATAACAGGCAGCAGAGGGTCTGAAGAGAAAATGGTCCCTTTACAAAATCACTCAATGTTCATTTGCATAGCATGTTCTTAATTGTTATCCCTGCATACCCTCCTCAATGAATGCTGTTACACTTATGACTAGCTCCATCTGCTGGACGTATATACAATGGTTATAATATAGATTGAAACATTATTTTTCTCTATTCTCACATCTCATGTCATATGAAGCAGGCAAAGCTTTCATTGTTTTTCCTGGAACTGCTTACTAGCCAATCACTAAAGCCTATAGTTTGAGGAGAGAATTCTCCAACAAGAAAAGCTGTACTGTTGCCACCTGTAATCAGTGGATTGGAAAAATTTACCACTGAATAATCAAGCTGTCTGACCACATGATGGTGCAGAAGGTGCAGTCATAAGGTTTTGGAATGGTACTTGACCCTTGAACTTTGCTGACTTCCACTATGTCACATAAACTCCAGTCATAGATTAAACATGACCACGCTAAGATTACAGGATTCTGCTGGTGCTGTGGAGTTTTTATTCATACTGAGTGGAGTTGGAGAGTTGAGCTGCACCTATCATTGATCTGGAAGGGGTCCAGTGAGAGTCTATGATGGAGGTGCACCTTTCAATTCTTGGCTTTACAACTGTCAAGCAAGTTATCAATCTTGATGTTGGGGCACCAACATTTACAAGGTAAAAACAATGACTGCAGATGCTGGAAACCAGATGCTGGATTAGAGCGGTGCTGGAAAAGCACAGCAGGTCAGGCAGCATCCGAGGAGCAGGAAAATCGACGTTTCGGGCAAAAGCCCTTCATCAGGAATAGAGCTCCTCGGATGCTGCCTGAACTGCTGTGCATTTCCAGCACCACTCTAATCCAACACCAGCATCTACAGGAAGTGAGAGTTGGTCAGGGGAGAAGTTACAGTGAAAATGGCAGACCATGAGCCTTCATAGGAGGTGGGTAGAGTCACAGAAATAGAGTGAGTGTGAGTTATTTTGAACTACCACCATCTACACCTGGACCTCTGCTCCCAGTCAGAAAAATGTGGTGCCATCTTCACCTTCTCTGAAATTTCTGGAAATGTCTTTGATGCCAATGCTTTTTCGCATGCACTAAGAGAGTGTGGGTGCCAGAGATACCAGTGTTACTCACTGAGTTATGAGCTCTACTGGGAATGGTACACAATAACATGAGGCTGGAACCAGATGTGAAGGATGATATAGGCTGGGGTAAATAAATAATGAAGCAATTCGAGTCAGAAACCCAGATAAAATATGCTAGACTGTGTGGTAAAAACCCTCCAAAAAGCTTGATGCAACTCGCACTTAGCCAAAAAGGATTCAGTCCCGAGAGTCTGTTGAGGAATTCATTGCAAGATGCTGCAGCAAAGGGCATAAAAATGTTTTCCCTGAACAAGATCTTGCAGAGATACTAATCAAATTGGTAATCACCTCTACATTGATTACAGCCTTCAAGTAAGATCTTCTGGGCAAGGAAAGGAGCCATACCATTAGGTCTTTTTAGTAGATGGACACCAGCCTGAAGTCACAGTGACAGATCGACATCAATTATTGTTTTAGGTGCAGATAACACTCATACTATGGTCAGCAAGTGTAGCAAACTAGCAAGCCCTGTCACGAGGAAGTTTCTGACACTTAACCAAATGTTATCTGGTGTTTCTTCACATTCATAATGCATGTGTCACAAAGTCTCATTGAGTACACATGGAGAAAATCTAGTTTCAAAAGCCAAGCTAGAACATCAAACAAAACACATGTGAGCAACAAGACATTACCATACCAGCAAAGTGCAGCAAGGACAGTCTTGAAAGTGTGTACAAGAGCAACACAGCTAACAAAACCAAAGCAAATTCCACAATACCAAGCTTTTCATGTTGTTGACCTCACATTCAATGGTATATTTGACAACCAGTGGTGACAATTTAATCGATTGTTGTTAAAAAAAATCTGATTCATGGATGTCCTTTAGGGAAGGGAATCTGCTGTCCTTACATATGACTCCAGACCCACAGCAATGTGGTTGACTCTTAAGAGTACTATTAGGGATCAGTGATAGGGAAAAAGAGCTAACCTGGCTAATAATGCAAAGATTCTATGAATGAATAAAGAAAAACATATGGGCATCCGAACTTATTGTGACCATTGACATTGTGAATCCTGCAAGGGCAGGTTGACACTCTGGCAGAATCAAAGTCAACACAGGAGCCAGTGCCAACACATTACCACTACATATCCTAAACAATACATACCCCAACAAATGGTCCTTTATGGTACAGCCTACAAGAGATCATTGAATGCCCATGGGGGCACAATGGCAGTGGACTCCTGAAATCTTCTACCTACTAGACATCAATGGTCCACAAGTGCCATGACTAACTGTATATTCAGATATCAGAGTATAAGATCTGAGCCACAGTCACTGTGGTGGAATAAACTAGGCTTGATGTAACTGAGTAAGTCAATAATCTCTGAGATGGATTTGACATGATTGGCAATCTTAAGCATTAAGGCATCTCAAGGATATTGCAATCCTATTTGTTGACCTGAAAAAGTGTAGCATGAGCATCCCCAGCACGTCTTATGCTTTGAAAGTAAGTGCCCAGCAACCGATTATCCAACCATCCTGAGACATAGGACATTACTCTTCAATGACAGAGGAGAATAAAAGTGACGCACAATGAGTGATCAGGTGGAGAACTATGACAAACATGCACTAGGAAAAGAATGCAAGTCAGAAATCCAGTCTCAACAACTTGGATACTAGCAAAAGTTTCAAAATATGCAGCCAGCCCAGATCATGCAAAATCATTACTGATCATGTTGGTACACTGGACAGTAACAGAACCCACCTCCGACCAATGTACACATGCACACACACACATACGCAACAAAGAAATCTTTGATCATAATTCTGTGATGATGCTACTGAGAGCAACCAACAATAAGACTAACAAATTATCAGCAAACAGCGACTGAGAACAACATAGCCATCTCCAGAAAAGGATACAATCACCAGATCAGGATGAGTTGTCAAACACCAAAGTGTTACATTGAAGTTTGAATTGCTAGACTTGTTAATGCTGTTTTTACCTGTTTACATAGTTATTGAGTTAATCATACATGCCTATATCCAATCATGCATATCTGTTTGGAATTTGTTTACTCTTTGGAAAAATGGGGATTTTTACATTAGGTCTCACAATTAGTATGCAATATTCCTTTAAAAAGTGTGTTCCTGCTTTCATCAGCAGATGCGACCTGATAGTATAAAGATCCTCATCTCTAACCTCCTGGGGCTACATGCAGAGTGATGCACTGAGGGAAATGTGCTACAACTTGGAACCAAATTGCTCAATACTAACCAAGGCACTGCAATGCCTGTGATTGCAATAGATTTGTTAAAGAAAACAGGAGCTGTAATAAAATGTCTACTAAATCTTTCAGTACTTCATTACCGAATCAGGTATAAATACTCTGTTGAAGGTAAAATGCCTATCACTGAATTTATGCCAGATTGCAAAGGCAGAACAGATCAAGAATCCTTGATGCCATAATCAGTCAAATGCAGCCTTGATGTCAAGGACAGTCACTCTTACCTCCCTCTTGAATTCAGCTCTTTTGTCCATGTTTGAACCAAGGCAATAATGATATCAGAGGCTGAGTGGCCCTAACGGAACCCAAACTGAGTATTACTGAGCAAGTTATTCCTTTGCAAGTGCAGCTTAATAGCATGGTTGATGACCCCTTTCATCACTTGTCTGATGATGGACAGCAATCAGCCAAGTTGGTTTGTCCTGCTTTTTGAGCACAGGACATACTTGGATAATTTTACACGTAGCCCTGTATATTACATATTGCTTCCATTGTTTAGCAGCAATTAGTCCTGATTTGTAGCGTCATCAGGTTGACACCTCATATTTAAACATGTCTGGTGTGACTCCTGGCTTTATATCCTACATTTTCATTGAAAAAAAATTGATCTCCTGACTCGATGGTAATGGTAGAGAAGGGAATATAATACTCCATTTACTACAATCATGACTGAACATTTACTTCAGTGCCCCTTTCCTACACTATTCCCATATCCCTTTACATTATCGGTGTTTAGAAACCTGTCAATCTACACTTTAAAAATACTCAATGACTGAGCTTCTACGGTAGAGAATTCCAAAGATTTATAACCCTCTGAATAAAAAAAAAATCCTCTCCTCAGTCCTAAGGGGCTACTTGCTTATTTTGAAATTGTGTCACTTGGTTCTGGAGTCCCCACACGGGGAAACATCTTACTATATCTATTCTGTATATCCCTGGGATCACCTCTCATTCTATGACACACTAAGCTTTCCCAATCCTAGTACAGTTCCACCATCCCATGATTGTATCTAGTAAACCGTTGTTGCATTCCCTCAATGGTAATGATATCTTCCTGAGATAAACATGCTGAAACTACACACTGTACATCAGGTGCAGTGTAACCAAATTCCAGTACAACTGAAGCAAGACATCACTATTTTTCTACTCAAATTGCCTTGTGATATTTCTTAACATTCTATTAGCCTTCCTAATTGCTTGGTGCACCTAAATTTTTGTCTTTAGTGTCTTATTTATAAAGACATCCATGTTCCCTTACATATTGACAACTTCTAACCTCTTAAATTTTAAGAAATACTTTGCACATCCTCCTACTGACATGGGAAACTCGTATTTCTCCACATTATATTCCACCTGACAAGTTTTTGCTGGCTAACTGACTTCAAATCCTTACATTTTGTATAATTGATTCTAGCATTGTTAATATAAGGCTCATCTGTCTGGAGTTCCCTCCCCTCTTAGATAGTGTGCTAACATTTTCTACATGCCAAATTGCAGGAACCATTCAAGAATGTTTCGAACTTTGTAAGATGGTCGCCAATGCCTCGACTATCTCCAAAGATACTTCCTTCAACAATCTGGCGTGTAGAACATCAGGTCCTGGGGCAACATCAACCTTCAGTTCCATTAATTTCTCCAACAAAACTTGCTTATTCCTGATAATTTTCTTCAATTTCTTATTCTACTTAATTCCTTGGAGTTTTCATGTATCTTCTTCAATGAAAACAGGCACAAAACAATCATTTGACGTCTCTGCCATGTCTCTGTTCCCCATTACAAACTCTCCTGACTCTGCCTGTAATACACACTTGTCTTGGCAAAACATTTGCTTTTTTATGCGCCTATGGGAGTTCTTACAGTTCATTTCTGTATTTTTGCTGATTTACATTCAAATTCTATTCTCCTTTCTAAACAAAAAAAAGTTTTGTTTTTAGTCTTCCTTAGCTATATTTTTAATTCTTCAAATTCTCAGATTTACCACAAATTCTGGCAACTTTATAAACCTTTTCACTTAAGCTTACACAATCTTGAAATATCTTCTGTTAATCATGGTTAACTGACTTTTTTTTAGGGTTTTTGTCCCTTGAAGGAAAGTATAATCACTATAAACTACGTAATAATTTAAAGATTATCCAGTGTCTGTGTACCATCTTAGTTATAAAGTATTTTGCCAAACCACCTCATCCAATTCATATTTCATAACTTATTTTGTTTAAATTTAAATCCCTCACTTCAAATTGAACTATCTGTACTATTAAATGTCTGAATGATTTGAATGGTCTTGTTTTGCTTCCAAAACAAAAATCAGGGAATGAATTCCAGAGACATTCACCAGCCTCTGGGTGAAAAGGTTTTCTTCATGTTCCCTCTGATCCTTTTACTAATCACTTTAAATTGATGGCTCCTCCAATAATTGATCTTTCAGCCAGAGGAAACAAATCTTTCCTGTCTACTGTATCTAGGTCCCTCATAATTTTGCTCCCCTCAATTAAGTCAGTCCTTAGACCCTTCTGTTCTAAGGAAAACAAAGCAGTCTAACCAATCTTTTCTTACATCTACAGTTTCTTGCATTGGCAACATTCTTGTAAATCACTTTTTTCCTCACTCTATGGAAATTTCCTTCTTGTCATGTGGTAACTCGTGCTGTGCATAAAGCTCCAGCTGTGACCCAACCATATTTTTTACAGCTCCAGAATTAAGTCACTGCTTTTGTGCTCTTTACCTCAGTAAATAAAGGAAAATGTTCCATAGCTTTCTTGACCATCTTACTTACCATTCACACCACCTTCCAGGATGTGGGTACATAAACTCCAACATGAACTTTTACATCCCCCCCCCCCCCAATATCCTCCAGTTTAAGTGCATTCCTTAGCTTTCTTTTCCCTTCTCTAGTGCATAGTCTTGCCTTTCTCAGGATTGAAATTCATTTGCTGCTTTTCTACACCAGTCAACTTGATTCACATTCTATAGGACAGTGGCAGCAAAGGTTCCACTGGTTATAGTATTCCAAAATCCTGTGGATGCAGGAAAGGTTCCAGTCAATTGGAAAAATGCCAATATAAGACCCTTATTCAAAAAGAGATAGAAGGAAGGATACGACAATAAAGTTAGTTTATCATGTTGTTGGGAAATTGTCAGAATCCTTTAGTAAGAAATAAATAACAGGACATTTGGAAATTCAAAATGCAATCCATCAGAGCCAGTATGATTTTATGATGGGTACGTCATGTTAACTAATTTGCTAGAGTTCTCTGAAGATGTAACAAACAATATGGATAATGGGGATCCTGTAGAAGTAGTATATCTGGACTTCCAGAAGGCATTTGATAAGATGCCACACAAAAGGTTAATAAATTAGTTAAGTTCACATGGGGTTAGGTATAATTTATTAGTTTGCATAGATGAGTGGCCAACCAAAAGGTAGAAGAGAATAAGGGTAAATGGGTGTTTTACTACTTGGCAATATAAAACGAGTGGGATGCTATAGGGTTTGGTCCTTGATCCTCCAACTATTTACAATCTATATGAGTCATTTTGATGTGGGTTAGAAAGTACTATAGTCAAGTCTGTCGATGACACTAAAGTAGGCAGGAAAAATAAGTTGTAAAAAAAAATTTACAAATGATGTTGGATAGGTTAGGTGAATGGGTCAAAATTTGACAGGTGATGTTTAGTGAGGATAAGTTTAAGGTTATTCCTTTGGGGTGAAGGAATAGAAAGGCATCTTATTATCTAAATGGAGAAAAACATCGGAGTATTTTGGGGCAGAGGGATCTGCGTGTCTTCATGCAAGATTCACAGAAATCTGATGTGTAGGAACAGCAGGTAATAAGGAAGGCAAATAGAGTTTTGGGACTTATTAAGAAAGGAATAGACTGTACAAGTAGGAAGCTGTTGCTGCAACTGTACAATATATTAATGAGCCTGATCCTGGAGTATTGTGGATAATTTGGGCCCTTACTTAAGGAGGGATATAATTGTACTGGAGGTAATTCAGAGGATTTTCACTAGATTGAAATGTTGAAACTTGAAATGCTAGCCCTGTTTCTCTGTCCACAGATGCTGCCAGACCTACTGAGTTTCTCCAACATTCTCTGTGTTTGTTCCAAAATCTACCCTTCTGTATAAGCGTAAAGTGCAGTAAATGTCATCGTCTTTTATAATGTTAAATATTCTGTTATTACATTTATATGCTAATGATTTTCTTCCAATTTACTGAGGACAGGTGTAATTGGAGGTTTTAATTTGACATTTGCTTGTTCTAAAAGTTAATGAGCTGAATCATTAATTAATTAATTCAGTCCTAACACTCCAGGAGCCTGTACAATTTCTTATCCATTTTCCTGGGAGCAACTCATGACCATAACTTAGATTTCAAAGGATCAATCTGCAAGTATTTGAATAGCTCTGCTCTGCACATCATTTTTGTACAACTATTGTATTGGCATCTGATTTCCTTGGTGAATTGTTAGCTCATATAAATTTATATAAACCCAAGTGTCTGTAAGGTTACAGTCAACAAGGTTTCTATCTCTCAAATGCAGGGAAAGCTTTACTTGTATGGACTTCATGGTCAACCTAACTATTTATCTACTGTGATTGTGATTATCATTGTGATTATCTTCATTATCTCAAACATGAGATGGAGGGATTAAAATACCCAAATGTCCTGACATGATCTTGAACCACAGATTCAACATTAGTAATATTTGCTATTGTGTTCCAACTGTTCCCCTGAAATGTGACAGAAGCCTTGAAAATCCAATAAATTAGTCATTTATTCATGGAGGTGGTTGTGGTGATTAGCCGATGGCAGTATATTTCTGAGCTCTTAATTAGTTTATTGGGCTATTTGCTCTTTCTTCACTCGGTCCTGTGTTGTTATGAGTTATTGTTAGTTTTAGATGAGTTAGGGAAAACAGATTTCATAAATATTGAATGGAGGCTGGTTATTTGATTAGTGAAATCCACTTAACCAACTGTCTTAGCAATTATTCAAAACATTGTATTGGGCAGTATCGCATGACCGTTCAGGACTGTTTCATCAAGTTGCTACTTGGTAAATCTCCCTTAAGGTCCTGCACATCCAGCAATCAGCCACATCCCCATGTTTATTTCAATTTTTGACAGGTAAGTTAATTGAAGGTTTTTTTTAAATATAAGATCTAGTTTGTTTCATAGATAAACATTGAGACCTTGAATTCAGTAGTTACTGTTGCCACAGATTCATTCTTTCTTATCCATTACTTTAAGAGAATTCAGAGGCGGTGACTAACATTCTGTCAATGTATTCCTTCTTGTTACAAATTCTCACAATTCATTAATCCTCTACAGCCTTAAATCCAAACTGGACCCTATTTGTAAAAGGTTTACTCGCATGCAAATTAGCTTGTGATTTGTGTTTTCAAATTCCTCCTTCTTGGAAGATAACTGAAACCATTTGATAATTTTATATTTGTTTGTCTGGCAACGTTGGGTATAGAATTGAGGGGAGGTGATGACATAATGGTATTATCGCTAGACTTTTAATCTGGAGATCCAGGTAATGTTCTAGGGAGCTGAGTTTGATTCCTCTCATGGCATTTTTGAATTCAATAAAAATCTGGAGTTAAAAGTCTAATGATGACCATGAAACTGTTGTCGATTGTCAGGAAAAAAAAATCTGGCTCACTAATGTTGTTTAAGGAAGAAAACTGTTATCCTTATCTTTCATATAATCTCTTCAGTATGGAAACAGGCTCTTCAGCCCAACAAGTCCACACTGAACCTCTGAAGAGTAACCCATCCAGACCCATTCCCCTACATTTAACCTAGACTAATGCACCTGACCTACACATCCCTGAATACTATGGGCAATTTAGCTTGGCCAATTCACCTAACCTGCACATCTTTGGATTCTGGGAGGAAGCCTACACAAACACAGAGAGAATGCGCAAACTCCACACAGACAGTCGCTCAAGGTGGGAATCAAATCCCAGTCCCTGGCATTGTGAAGCAACAGTGCTAACCACTGAGCCACCATGCCACCCCTGATCTGGCCCACATGTGACTCCAGACCCACATCAATGTGGTTGATTCTTAACTGCCTTCTGGGCAATTAGGATGGCCAATAAATGCTGCCTAGCCAGTGACACCCATGTGCTCTGAATGAATGAAAGAACTGAGAAAAAAATAAGAACTATATTTGATTAAAACACAAGGACAAACAACCTCATTCAATCATTCTTTCTGTCACCTGTAACAGCTTTAAAAATGACATCAAATTATTGTCAGATACATATTATCAATATCAAATGTATACCAAATCTAATGTAATCTACTCTATCCAAGTATATGTTCTTCTAATATTCTATAACCACGTTTGTGGCTTTGCCCAATTTAAAGTATCTGTTTTAATTAAAATATTGGAATGATCACCACAGACTGAAATAGAAAGAGAAAGTGAGATAAAGAAAAACTGAAATCACTAAAGGATAGAAAACAAGATCAAGATGGAGCAAGAGAAGGTGTAGAAGGATGCAAGACAAAGAGAGAATAGAATGCTGGAAATTAAAAGGAAAAGAAATCATGGAAAGAGAGGAAAGGAGAGGAATCAGGAGAATGGAAAGCAATGGGGAAATGTGGGAGGAGGAAATGAGAAGATGAGAGGCAATGGAGAAGAGAGAATGAATTACTGAACTGATAGTGCACTGAAGGATGTTATTTGGATTTTCCTCTCTTTGCTGGCTTCCAATTGGAACAATTTGCCTCGTGCCACTCCCTTGGCTCCTCCCTACAGACCTGTGCATTTTCCTTTTGGAGATAGCAATTGAGTTCTCTCTTGGATGCCTTGATTAAGTCTGCCTCCATTACCTTCTCAGGCAGTGATTTGAAATCCTAACTACTCACTGTTTTAAAGGATATTTCTCTCTATTACCATGGCTTCTCTTGTCAATTAGCCTAACTCTTGGACCTCTTGTTTTTGATCCTCTGCCCAAAATGTTATAGAAATCACTATTTACTTACTACTCTGTCCAGATCCTTTTTGAGTTCTCTTCATTCTTATCTTATCCAAGGAAAACTATCCCAAACCTTGCCAATCTATCTACAGAACTGAACTTCCTCATCCCAGGACAATTCTTGTGAATTCTTTATGTGCTGTCTCCAATGCCTTCACATCTTTTCTAAAATGTGACACCAGTAACTGGATGCAACTGGTTGAGACAAATCTAGTGTCGTTTGCAAGTTTAGCATCACTTCTATGCTTTAACCGCTTAATCGTTCTTACCACCTTCACTGACTTTTTAACACGTACACCTAGTCTATCCTGAAGAAATGTATGCTTAGTTTTATATTATCTCTTCATATTCTTCCTACCAAACAGAATAATTTCACACTTCTCTGCACTGAAATTTCAACTGCTACTGGTCTGCCCATTTCACCAACCTATGTCCTTTTGAAGTTTCACAATATCATCTTCACAATTCACAATGCTTCCAAGTTTCATATAATCTGCAAGTTTTGAACTTGTGCCCTGTATGGGAACATCTAGGTCATTAATATAGTATTGATCATCAAAAACAATATAAACTTCCTCCAGTTTAATAAATATCAGTTATACATTATTCTCTGCCTCATGTCACTCAACCAATTTCATATAGCACTTTCTACTGTCTCTTTTCTTCAATGAGTCTTAACATTGTCAGAGGTCTGTTGTGTGGTACTTTATCAAATTCCTTTTGGAAGTCTATGTTGACACTATGTATCAATGCTGTCTGTTACTTCCTCAAACAAATCCAGGAAGTTAGCTAAACACAATTTGCCCTTATCAAAATTCGGATGGCGTTCCTTGATTTACCAGTATTTGTCCAAATAATTATTGACTTTGCTCCAAATTATATTTCCTAGAAGCTTCCCAACTGTTGAAGTTAAACTAAATGGCCTATAGATACTGGGCTTATATTTACACCATGTTTTAAACAAGTGTGCAATATAATATAAGGCTCTGGGTGAGGGGTGAACAAGAGGGAAGAGAGAAAGGTGAGACACAAGGAATCACCAGGAGAGGAGAGAAGTGTAAGAAAGAATGAGGGCTTGTGAGCGAATGGTGTGGGGTGGGGGTGGGGGTGGGGGGGTGGGGGGGGGGCTGGTGGTGGGGAGGTGTCAAATGGATACAGTGTTCTTGAGACACATTCTTACTTTCCTGGCTTTCTCTTTTGCAACTTTTCATTGTCTGGAAAACATGGGGTTAGATTCTATCCACCTTATCCCTCTGCCCATCCCCTACTCTCACGTGCCAGTGCATTTTAAGATGTAAGGCTGGAAAATAAACCCAAGACTTTCCTTTTAAATGTCTGGTATCGTTGACATGTAATAGTATGAAGAGAGGCAGCCTGCTTGCTCTTTTACCCATTGCGGACATGAATTAGCCACTTAAGGACCTTAATCCATCTTTACTACTATTTGACATGAGAAGAGGATTAAAGGACAGTGTAGATTTCTGATAATTGCAATCACGTATTTAGAGTTAGAATATATGAACATGTTATAATATGATTGGCTAATACAATCATGCTTGCTAGTTTAAATATGATTAAATAATATATTCATTTGTCCAAACCTGAAGTTTGGAGTTGTTGAATGTAGATTATGTGTTCACTATTGGATAGAGATATGAATGAGGAAATGTGTAACCTTTTGCTTGGAAGATTGCTATTTGTAAAAGTAGTATAAAACCATTGTTTTTGAGTTGTGCTTCTTGTTCGATGGGTACACCTCCCGTGCATGCACAAATAAAAGTTCAAACAAAGAAACTTGAGTCTCATGTGGTATGAAAGAGAGATTAAAAAGATAAAGTTACTCTTTCAAAATGCTGCAGAGAAAGGAAGGAGCAGGCAGATCGTCCAGAAATGTTCACTTCATAGGCTGTTGTCAGGCAGGAAAGGGGCTTCCCTCTTTGTGAGGTTCCCCTTTGACCAATAGAAGTATTTCCTTCTCCATGATCATATCCTTTCTTTAAACCTTATCCCTCTGACCTGAACCTCCTTTATTCTTTGCTGGGCCAGCTAGGTTTATTCAAAATCTAAGACTTAGCTTGAATGCTGTGTACCACCACTTCTCTTTTTGATTGTTTGAGGGTGGAGCATAGAGCTGCAATTAATGAAATGAGAAAGCTTAAAAACTGTTTGCTTTTCTTGTGTGAGAGCAATGAGCTGAGGTGATATTTATGATTGAATGCTCATTGTATTTGTGTTTGTACAGGAAGCCTAAAACATGCAATGGTGATATCCCTTTATGTCCAATTTTTGTCTTTCATTGGTTCTGCATAACATGAACTGACTAATTGGTTGGATGAATTGCTACAAGTTTTAAGTTTTCTACTTACATGGTGAAGGATTCCTTCACATTTGCAAAGTCCATGCAGGAATTGCATAGGATAACAATGTAGTGTTTATGTGTTTAATTACATTGCTGTCCTGTTTATCGATGTATTACTTACATAGACATCTGCACTGTGGCACTGTAACATCTAGACCAGTCACCATTGTGTGAAATAGTGTTTAATGAGCTGATCAACTCAGCAACTCGTGCTATTGAGTTCATTAAAATGACACACCATACGTCCAAATAGTGGGCATGGTGATAGGATTCCCCACAAGACCCACCTCTTATAAATATATTGGATTCCATGAGAAATATGTCCTTGAGGGAACGACGCCTTATGCCTCTTGCATATTACTGATTGATAGATGTTATGTTTGCCTACAAAAGAATAATACTATGGATGCTCAAAATCTGAAACAATCACGGTAGGCCTGGCAGCATCTATGGACGGGGAAACAGAGCTAACTTTTTGAATCTGTTATGACTCTTCTTCAGAACTGAAGAATCTTCAGTTTGAGGCGTTAGCGTGTACTAGAAGCTACCTTTATTAATACACAGGGCCCTATTCTTTGCAGACAGAGAGAGCATGTATATGCCTGTGGCCTATTTTAACTCAATAAAATAGGTGACAGCCTTTCATTAGTTTATTTCTTGGAGTAATTCCCAATTCAATCAGTCAACCTGCCTGGTTTAAAATCTCTACACATCCTAGCAGTTAACAGTCTATCAATGTCAACTGTTACATTCCCCTGAGGATGCTTCTATCAATCAAAGTCTACTTATGAATTGAATCTTTTTGTACAGCATTGATGCTGGCTTTACCCTTTATTGGTATTTCTTGTGAAGTGTCCTGATGAGAACAAGATGAAAAGCTTCAATCAAATAGATCTTTTTTAAGTAATTCACATTTTTTAGCCAATGTGCAGGGGTCAACAAAATGAGCATTTAGAAACATACCAGTTTTCACTGTCTTGCTATCACAGATTGAAGAGCATTCCTGCCAACCTCAGTCCCCAAAGTGATGCAAAAGGAGCTCAGCACACAACATCGAAAAGGTAACCTTAATATCACATATTGACACATGCACATCTGAGGAGCCTTCAAAGTTGTGCTGGTCTATAATTCTCTTAAGGATTACTTTTACACTAGGGCAAGTTTGATATCAGCAGCGAGTGCGTATAATAGCACAAGAGTTTTAGATTTTTTTGACCAAAAGTTGGGTTTGACTTTTATGTGGGGTTGACTATTACATGTGTAGATACAGCAGGGCTTCCTAAAGTGTAGAATTGCATGAAATGAATTTTAGGATAACAAGCTCTGAAGGAGCAATTGGCAGACTGGATTTCAGTTGGATTTCTGGAATACTTCGTGAGCTATGTTTGTTTATCCTGGAAAAAAACTGTTTTTTCATCATCTCCCCTCACATTCAACTCTTGATTCCCACCTACCCCAAGTTATGAACCAGATTCCCCCACTCTCTCTATTTAATGTGAAGTTCCTCCCTCACCTATCCAACAACTATCAACAAACACATTGACTTAGATCCCATTTACCACCCCCAAGAAAAATAACTGGAAATGACATCACCATAGGAAATGATGTCACCACAGGAAATGGTATCTCCAACCCAAGAAAACTCAAACATATAAATAGAAAGCGGGCTACATCACTGGTGCTTCATTTGGAGGCTCACTGAAGATGTTACCTATCATGGTGATGAAACATTTGAAAATGAATCTTCCAGCTTAGTGAGCAAACCTACATCCAGAACTGTCAAACCACTCAAATTTTCACCTGGTTGTCACACAAAATCTGAGGCATTAAAACGTGGTGATAAATAGAAAAATATTTGGGAAGCACTGATATGCAATATCATTGCTCCTTAATTGTTTTCTGAGCACATTGCTCTCAGGATCCTTTTCGAAATACTGGCTCTGTAGAAAGAAACATATTTTCTAACTGTTAATGTATCTACTTATCAGTATCAAGTACCCATAGTCAGATGGAACAGAATAAGATTACACTGACTACCCTAACAATATAGTCTGACCTAACACACTTGGCATTTACATTCATGTACTAGCCGTCATACCAAGACTGAAAATTTATTTGCAGTTATAACTTAATTACAAGAAATTAAGGTTGTATATTTGTTTGTAACAAACAAAATTGATACAGTTTGAACTCAATAGCTTTCTAAACAACTGGCAAAGAGATGATGAATTTGAAAAAAAAATCCAGATTCTGTAGGTGGATGATCAGCGAACTTACTAACTGAATAGGAACTTTAATTAAGATTGTTCTTGGATTAAAGCACAGTCATTTTGTAAAAATGACACTTCTAGCCTTAAACCTTGAACTGTCCTCACAGGCAGTAAAACTTAAAATGAAACTTATCCTTGTCCCACAGTATGACACAAAACTTTTGTTTTGGCAAATTAACTTTTAGCCAGATTTAAGACCAAATGTCCCTTTGTAAGCAATCAGCAGTCCATTCAAGTTATGAAACTGTTCGTCACAGGTTTGGCAGAACCCATTCATGACTCATGATTTTCTAACTTTTAAAATTAAAAGTTACAGTCTCATAAAATTAGAAAGTGCAATTTCATAAGAAGTGCACCCTACATCCAACCAAAACTCACAATTTTATTCACAATTTTGTAAAAATGCACTGAACATAATATGAAACTTTTCTTCATGAGTTGCCATTTGTGCGTGTTTGCATATACTTGGAGTGGAGGTTTTTATACACTGTGTCAGCTTTAAATACCAATGTTGATTTTACGTAATTGAAGTGTTATGGGTGTTAAACATTTGCAAAGCAAACCATTTTTGCAGTGCAGAGACCAATCGTTGGTTTACAGATGTTCAGGACACTGCTAAATTGACCAAAGTCTTGCTTGAGGCAATCTTGAAACAAAACTGCTTCACTGTTTCTTCATCCAGAATCCATCAGTACAAAGTTTGGGAGAAGATTTGTAGCTCGGGTGCTCGTTGTTGTGGTTCTGTTTGCCGAGCTGGGAATTTGTGTTGCAGACGTTTCATCCCCTGTCTAGGTGACATCCTCAGTGCTTGGGAGCCTCCTGTGAAAGCGCTTCTGTGATGTTTCCTCTGGCATTGATTTTGTACCTGCCGCTTTCGGTTGTCAGTTCCAGATATCTGCTGCAGTGGCCGGTATATTGGGTCCAGGTCGATGTGCTTATTGATTGAATCTGTGGATGAGTGCCATGCCTCTAGACAACAACTCACCAGGACGAAGGACCTGATTTTGCATGAGCAAAACCAATGTAGTGTACAAAATCCCATGCATGGACTGCACAAAACACTACATAGGACAAACAGGAAGACAGCTAACGGTCCACATCCATGAACACCAACTAGCCAAGAAGCGACATGACCAGCTATCCTTAGTAGCCACACACTCAGATGACAAGCAACATGAGTTCGACTGGGACAACACTATTATTATAGGACAAGCCGAACAGAGAACAGCCAGGGAATTCCTAGAGGCATGGCACTCATCCACAGATTCAATCAATAAGCACATCGACCTGGACTCAATATACCGGCCACTGCAGCGGACAGCTGGAACTGACAACCGGAAGCGGCAGGTACAAATCACTATAAATGCCAGAGGAAACATCACAGAAACGCTTCACAGGAGGCTTCCAAGCACTGAGGATGTCACCTAGACAGGGGATGAAACGTCTGCAACACAAATTCCCAGCACGGCGAACAGAACCATAACATCCATCAGTACAGTTTCCTTAGGGAAACCTCTACAGTGGTTGTAACTCGGTCAGTCAGAGTAAGAGTTCCCTGACTGGGGCTGTTAACTTGGTTCAATCAGGGAGAACTGGCTGACAGAAATAAACAGAAGTGTCAGTGATTCTGTTCACTCTGAGAGCTGGCTCTGAGGACGCCAGGCCACTACTGTCAAGTGCCATGCACTTGTAAATAAAGGGTAACTTGGTGACTGGATGCTGGCTTCTGTGGAGTTCTTTCACCCTCTTTCCAAACTTCTCAGCCCAAAGTAACACAATGCAATGAAAAAACCATAGGTATAGAAAATGCTGATATAAAAATACAATATACAGAAACACTGACAAAGCCTTATATAAATACCATGCGGCTTTTGTTTCCTTAATGTGTTCCATTAAGACTTTGCTGTATGTGACCCCATCCATTTTAACAGTACGTTATGATAAAGTTACAACTGTATATGGGTATAACTGAATTCAAAGTCCTGGCTCATAACTCTGCTTTGTTTAGTACCCATTAACAACTGTAATGGGATCTTGAAGCATAAATCTCTGTACACAAACAAGGCGATATCTTGTAATAAACAAGCTAGTTTAAATGTTGAATCTCACCATTAGAGCCGGTGGATTAATTATTTCAATATATCGCTATCAAGACACTTTCCCCCTGACAGTTAATTATAGTCCCCCAAATAAGTATGCTTATCTGGAACAAACAAGCTAAGAGTACCAGCAATGAAATAGAATTTTTTTATGCTCTGAAAGAACTGCTGATGTACAATAATATGTTAAATATTTTTATTTATGAAAATGACCGCTGAGGATGAATTAACTCTGCAAAAATATATCATATGAATACATTTTACTCAATTCATACTCTGTCATGGGTAAAAGTCCTGATGCTATTTGGTTGTTAAGTTTTACTCCGAAATCACCAATTACATTTGCTGCACTGGAGATCTCTGAAGGTGGATTCTTCTGCTCTTAAGAAATTATGAGGCATATGGACCATTTCAACATCCCAACTTCACATGGCTCAGAGGCAAAGCCACTTCTGCATTCGGTGTTCAATGAAGGAGAGTGGATAGTGTCCACAGATTGGAGTGGAGGACATTGTGGGCCATTCCAATGGAATGAGACCAATGGAAGTGCTTCAGAGGATCAGGTATGTGTGGTAGCAAGAAGGCATTACAGCCACTATGACTGTTCATGGTGCACCTGAAAGCTGAATGAAAAGGCCAGTTGTGGCATCTATATGCACTATTTCAGAGCTCAGTCCACATGGAAGTGGCATAGACAGTACAGCAACTCTGCCATTTGCTGCTGCTGAGTTTTTTTAAATCTTGGTTTGAACATAAATGATGCTCCAAACTTCAATTGTCTGGCTGCATTCCCCCAGCTTCAGAGGGCACGGGGATGCTGGGAAAGTGGCAATGATGTATAGTGCAGACATCCTTGCTCCTTTCACAAGACCACTCAACACTCTGTTCAAACGTTATAAATTGCCTGGAAGTTAGCTGCATTGCATGTCCTGGCATGATGGATGGCACATTGCTCAGTGGTTAGCACTGCTGCCTCACAGTGCCAGGGACCCAGATTCAATTCCTGCCTTGGGTGACTGTGTGGAGTTTGCACATTCTCCCCATATCTGCATGGGTTTCCTCTCACCATCCAAAGATGTGCACATTAGGTGAATTGGTCGTGCTAAATTGTCCATAGCCAGTGATGAATATGGGGAATGGGTCTGGGTGGGTTATTCTTTGGAGGGTCGATGTGGTCTTGTTGGGCTGAAGGGCCTGTTTCCATACTGTAGGGAATCTTAAAAAAATCATATCTATCCAAAGACATGTTTTCCAGCCTATTCATACAAATTGATTAAGGAGTGTGTGACAACTTTTACAAGTTCCTTTGGTAATTTTATTTTTAAGCACCACAGTATTAACCAATAAGATTTTAAAGGATCACCTTTTGAATTTTCAATTTCTGATTCATTCTTCAATTGTTCTGATATTTTTATATCACCCTTTATTTCTTTCACCAGTATAAATTTACCTGTCCTAATTATTCTCCCTGTGATAGTTTTATTTTAACATGTTAATGTGACATACTTTTCTTTCCTCCTGTTTGGTGGAGGAAGCAAGCTCTGCACATGTACCCTGTCAAGTCCCAAAGAATCTTATACATTTCAATACTCTTTCATTTAAATTCCAAGGAGTACAGAATGCACCTACTCATCTCTCCTCATTAAACAAATAATTCCCTTTGCGCTTAGTATCAACCTAGTGAACATCTCTGGACTGCCTCCATTGCCAGTTTATCTTTCCTTCGATAAGAGGACTGAAACTATGAGCAATATTCCAGGTGTGATCTAATTAATGTCTTGTATGGATTTAGCAAGACCTTCTCACTTTAAAATTCCATTCAATTGGAAATAAAGACTAAAATTCCTTTTGCCTTCCCTATTAGCTGCTGCATTGGTATGCCAGCTTTTTTGAGATTCACGCACAGGGGCATCCAAATCCCTCTGTGCTGTTACTTTCTGTAGCCTTTCTCCATTAAAGTACATTGCCTGTCAAGTTGCGTAATTTCACAGTTTCTCATATTACATTCCATCTGTCAATTTTATTATTTCCTCACTTTAACCTGGTTTTATCCCTCTGCAGACTTTTTGATTCATCCTCACCTCTTGCCTTCCAACCTATATTTCTGTCATCTACAAACTTGACAGCAGTACATTCACTTCCTTCATTCTTCATTATCGTTATCATCAAATATATTGTAAATAATTGGGGTCCCAGTACTGATCCTTTTGGTTCTCCACTAGTTACAGATTGCAATCCTGAATTTTACTCCCTAATTCCTGAAGAAGGGCTTATGCCCGAAATGTCGATTCTCCTGCTCCTTGGATGCTGCCTGACCTGCTGCGCTTTTCCAGCAACACATTTTTCAGCTTTTTCTCCCTAATCCCAAGTCTTTGTCTTCAATTAGTTAACCATCCCTGATCAATGCTAATGTACTACCTCCAATGCCTTAGGTTCTTACCTTATTAAATAAACTTACTGGTTGCCTTTGGTAATACAAACACATTACATCTATTGGTTCACCTTTTTTATCCTGCTTCTTGTCTTTTCAAAGCATTCCAACAAAGTTGACAGACCTTACTACCCCTTCATTAAACTATGGTTTTATTTTGTATTTCTAAATGTTCTGCTATAGCAGTTTTTATAATGAACTCTAACTTTTTCGCAATGACTTGGTAGAAAGGATCCTAAATGATTTGAATGATGTGCCCGTATTGTTGTTACATGTTTACATGTTTTTTTTCTGAGCTGTTTCTCACATAACATTATTATTGGATGGTTATTTGGTTCTGTGTAAGTGTACACTGGCTCATCTTCGTTATTGGTTGTCCTTTAACTCCAAGAATAACATCTGCTGAGGATCATGATTTCTGCTATGGTTGATCAGGCTTTGGTCACAGGACTTTGGTCACATGGACAGGATATTTAACAATGTAATGGAATCCAAAGTGCAGCATTTGCTCTCTTTTATTTCTTCCCCTGCTGCTTTTCTGCCTCATCACGAAAATATTTTGGACTCAAAGCATGATGCAGCTTGATGGATAGATTGTCATCTTGGACTATTGATCTCTGCTCCTCCCAGTTATTAATGTCAATGCTAGGTTGTATAGAGAAGGATATTAGCTATTAGCTCCCCATCTCATCAGTCATCTTGCCTGATTATAGCAGAAACCTTTACTTCCTACCATGACTTTTAGATGAATCCAGATTCCATGCTATAGATCAGTAGTTAATGGAGTCATTCAAGACCTGGCTATTGAAGAAATTGGAGGAAATGGAGACAAATAAAAGTGCTGAATGGATCTTTTCTGACTGAGCAGTAGCATTTCAGTTAGTGTCTCAGAGGTTGATATTAAAATTGTTCCCTTTCTTGTTAAAAGAAGTGACCTCCAAACTATTAAATAGCAAGGAAGCTAATAGCAGAATTCCAGGAGAATGACTAATGAAAAGGATAAACACATATCAGATGAAATTTAATGTGAATAAATAGAGTCACAGAGTCTTAGAATTGCACAACATGGAAACAGACCCTTCAGTCTAACTTGTCCATGCCAACCAGATAACCTAAATTAATCTAGTCCTATTTGCCAGCATTTGACCCATAGTCCTCTACATGTACTGTTCCAGATGCCTTTTAAATGCTGTAATTGTACCAGCCTCTATCACTTCCTCTGGCAGTTCATTCCATACACGCATCATCCTCTGTGTGAAAAGGTTGCCCCTTAGTTTTCTTTTATATCATTCCCCTCTCACCTTAAACCTATGCCCTCTAGTTTTGGACTCCTCCACTCTGAGAAAAAGACCTTGGCAATTCACCCTACCAATGCCTTTCACGACTTTTTAAATCTCTATAATGTGGTGTAGTGCTTTTTGGAATGGACAAGAAGAAGCAGCATAATTAGACGAGAGCAGATGCAAAAGCAAAGGATCTACGACATATCATTCCTAAAATTTTGAATCTAACAGGGCAAATTGATAATGTGATGCAGACAATACAAAGGATCCATGACTTTGTAAATGTGGCAGAGTACAAAGGCATGCAAAGCATTACAGATCTCTCATTAACCTTCATCTGAAGCATTTTGCAGGTGCCCACTTTAGGAGGGAAAGGACAATAAAGAGAGTCAAGAGAAATTTACCAAGAATCCAGAGCTTGGATAAATTCTCCTTTGAGTACAGGGTGTGAAGGGGAAATTTAGTCAAGGTATTTAAAACAATTCTGAGCATTAAAAGAGCAAGTAGGGAAACTATTCTACTGGAAAACGTGTTAGTAACTATGTTTAAAATAATTGCCAAAAGGTCTAATGGGAAAACAAGGAGAATGTTTTTCACACAATGGATTGTTAAGATAGAAAACATAACCTAAAATAAAATGTGATGGAATCAGATTCCATTGGTACTTTCAAGATTAAATTAGATTAGATTCCCTACATGTGGAAACAGGCCCTTCGGCCCAACAAGTCCACACCGACCCTCTGAAGAGTAACCCACCCAGACCCATTTCACTTCGACTAATGCACACTGTGGGCAATTTAGCACGGCCAATTCACCTGACCTGCACATCTTTGGACTGTGGGAGGAAACCGGAGCACCCGGGGCAAATCCACGCAGACACAGAGAGAATGTGCAAACTCCACACTTTCAAAGATGAAAGAGAATGAGGAAGCCTAAATTACAGAGTTAGGAAGAGTGTAGGTCTAAATTAGTCTTTCAAAGGTCCAAGTACAATTGCAATTGACTAAATGATCTATATTGTCCTGTAGGATTATGCGAGGAAACTCTTAGAACTCTTAGAATACAACTGTGATCTATTGACTGTCGTGCAATCAAAACTATTATGGTACAGGCTTGAAAAATGTGATATTCGAAAAACAATGAGATTAGATGGCAGGCTGAGTCACTGCCCTGAGAAAATCAATAAAATTTACTTTGGAGTTTCCATCAACTGAACAAAAACCAAACTCTGGGAGCCAAAGGCACTAGTGTAACACAAAACCAATATGTGTGCAGCTCCTGACTGCCACACTTTCATTCTATCTTGTTCCTTTCCCAGCAGCAGTCAGCAGGGAATAAGATACATTCGCATTGCTTAAATTTCAATGTTAAATGTGGTGCAGGGTGTAGAGGATGTGAACATATTTGAACCCATTTTTAATACATTCTATACTATGATAGTAAGTGTCTCTTTGTGGCCTGTTTTCCAGTAAGAAATTCAAACTGAAATTTATTGTGAAAACAGTGCAGCAAAAAATCCCAGTCACCAACTGAATTATTTGCTCATTTTTCATAATCAAGAGCAAATTTTTTACTATTTGATCAATTTACACTGGAATTAAAAATTTGATTTTTAGTATGTCTATGTGAGAGGGAACCTGCTACAATTATACCATCATTTCTGCTGGTCTTTCTATAGATTCATAACAGAGGAAAATGGATCAGAAACCCAAAACATCAGGTCTCTGTACCCTGAGCCTCTTCCATGAGATCTTTATCTGCATGATTTGGGTTTTGTCTCCAGTAGGGAATTGTACTTGATGTGGCAACACTTACATTACCCCATTACAAAAAAAACCTGGACATGAATGTCAAGATATTGAAGAATCCACTTATTAAATACAAATATTGCATTAATAGGCACGTCAGTATCTAATATCAAACAATTCTGTTACACACAGCAGCATGCTTCTGATAGCCTATCAACCTTAAAATGACCAAAGTTAAGATGAAATATGCAATTTTTGTGTCTTTTGATCATGTGTTCTGATACAGAGATGATATCATGAGCTCATTTCTTAAAAGTATAATGGCATATTGCATCTCTTCAGATACTGACTACGAGACATTACACAACAGTAGACCCAGGAAATATAATTTGTTGTGTGAGGTAGAGGTAGAAGGCAGCATTCCTGGTTTCCTGCCTGGTGTGTTGAAATATCTGTTTGAAGGTTGCTGCTGAAGAGGTCCCTTTGGTCTGGCCACAGATCTCCTCTGAACATCAATATCTAGGACAGATTGAACATAAATACATATGTACACACCGCACAGCCCCTTCCAATTCAGTATCTCCTGAATGCTTCAGGCACTTGAGATGAGATGGCCTTGTGGGATCTATGAGATCTCTTTTTTCTTTGATGTCTAAGTTCAGTTAGGCAAAAGGCCTGATGTAGCACAAACAGGAACAATTATCTCCTCTCAAGTGCGACTGGTCTCCTGTTTTGTTTTCGCAAGATGTCATCTCTTACCTGGCATAACCCTTGTCTCCCCTTCTCCATCCATTGCTAAAAACCGCATTGTTTTCTGACTCAATATTTAAGGAAAAACCATTTATTTTGTAAAATAAAGAAAGAAATTATTATAAATGCACATCAGGTTAGTCAACTTTTGGGAAAGAAAGGATAAAGCTGTGTGTATGGCTCTCTGTCACGACTGAATGTGAGACACACTTGAAATCCTAACTTACCATTTATTTTGGACTTTAAACATTTGCATCTCTAATTTTTTTATTTTCCAGGAACCATTCTGACATTCGGGCATTGTTAAGTAGATTGCCAACCAAGTTAACTGTTGGTGGAACAGAAATATCCTGCAACACAGCACAAGACTAGTAGAGAAAATTGCTGACTATTTTAATGAATGGAACTGCACCTTTGAAAGTTACACTGCAAATGTATAGTTAAGAGTTGAATCCTGATAAAACTAATTGCTTGTAACATTAAAGCAACAAAGTTCAGAAGAGAAAGACAAAAAAGTGTGGAACTAATTTCTAAAATCAAAATCTTCTTAAGCGTGTGTTGTAATTTTCCATTGTACGAATAACTGAAGCAACAATCGACTAAATGATTCATTGAATTGGCGAGGAAGCCTTAAGAGAAAAATAAAAGCTTTCCTTAGTTTAATCAAGGCCACATGGTACCCAGCTTTACTCTTGAGTAGCTGCTGACAGGCTCTCATTTTGCCTGTCAAACTGAGACAACTTCTCTATGATGTCTTCCTTTGTATTGGCCTTCACAAAGGTATTTCCGTCATTATCTGATCTGAGCTCAGTACCCCTTCTGTTATTGCCACAGTTTTTGTCACTGCAACCTTCACATTTATGAAAGTGTGTTTTTACTGATTCTATCTCAGCATACACAGCATCTATTCAAGTTAAAACCCACACATCACATGCTCTTTAAAGGATTCTCGGGCTGAATGCTGATAAATGGTTGAAACCTTGTAGCTACCAAGATGTAAAAGAAAACATGAAACCTTTCATCCACTTTTACCATCTACAATATTTAATCTCCATTATTACATAAAAGCATCAATACTATTTGTTGAAAATGTATAATTAAATTCACCCTCGATATTTTCTTTTTCTTAAAATTTGACCTTTTCCAGAAAGTGATTTTCTCAGTTATTGTAGACATTCAATCTAGAAATTAAAAAAAGCCATTATGAGCAATACTCTTAGAGTGCCTCCAGAGGATTATTAAATCTGTCATGTTGAATTTTGCTGAGATTTCAGGTACATTTTTAGTTATATTGGAGATAAAGACCCTAGATCCTTATAACAACTCCATCGGTGATATTATAACTTAAGCGAGAACTTTGGACAAAAATATGCTTTGCGTGGTTTTGGGCCATTATTTTATTACACAGATTTATATCTGTTAAAATATGCAATGTGATTATACATGAAAAATATTAAAAATTCAAGAATGTCTGATATTTAAGGGTAATATGAGCACTAGAACATCATTATGATGAGCTAGGTTCTCATTGCATGTTAGATTCACACATCGACCACAATGGATTTGGATACTCTCCAGAAAACAAGGACATAAACTATAATTATTTGACTTCAAAGGATTATAATCTTGTTGATATTGGACAGCATCAATACCTGACAAGATGAAAACCAAGAACTGCTTGTGGGGCAAACAGGCAAGGAACAGCCAATAGCACTGAGGTTTCAAATTCTCCGCCAACAGACTGCTTTGTCATTTGAGGCTGATGGTTAACTTTGTGATATTTTTTGGTGTGTTTCTGTAAAACCTAATTCAGGCTTCTGAGTGTTTTTGTTTTTTCAGTGATTTCTTATTTTTGGCTTCTTTTGCAGCAGTAGCCTCATGAATGTTTGGATTTGGAGGGAAAGAACAAGCAGCAAGAAAAGCAGGAACAACCTTACAGAAGAAGGAAGAGAAAGCACTGTGTAGGAGGCTAACCAACAGTGGATCATCAGGGAACACTTCTTATGCATGGAAATTATTGAGGAGCAACATCTTAGACATTGTGCTTCACACAGAATAGTGCCACTGGGTAATGTTAGTCAGTGAAACTACAATTGAAACTTGCAATAGGACAGCATTATCCAGAGCTGTCAGGGCACCACGTCTCTTTAATGTTTAAATTAGGAGCTGCAGCTGGCATCCATGATATTGAACAGACTGAAGTCTGCTGGTGAATCAGGGGTGTCACTGAAGTTCTCTGTCGCAAACAGAACAATTACATTTCAAAGACAAAATGAAACAAAATGTGAAAACACTAACCTTTGCCTGCAGTGCAAGCTTTACATGAATCCAAGGTATAAAGTATACATTAATTGGAAGTAAACATCACTAGCAAGATTTGAACTTTTGGTTGTTCCTAAGAATAAAGGTTCAATTTCACCCTTGGACAACTGCGTAGAGTTTGCACATTCTCCCCGTGTCTGCGTGGGTTTCCTCCAAGTGCTCCAGCTTCCTCCCACAGTCCAAAGATGTGCAGGTTAGGTGGATTGGCTATGTTAAGTTGCCCACGGTGTGCAGGGATTCAGGGATAGAGTAGGGGTGGGTGGGTCTGAGTGGGACACTCTTCAGAGGGTTGGTATGGACTTAAGGAGATGAATGGTCTACTTCTACACAGTAGGGATTCGATGGATCCTATGATTCTAACTGTCTTGATTGTTTTCAGTGGTCATCTTGAGCTTCTTCAGTCTATGTGGTGGAGTTAAATGTACAGTGCGGTTAGTTCAGGAGTTCCAGGATTTTGATCCTGTGTGACTTTTTTGCAAAACTTTCAGCTGGTGGTTTTCTGTGAACCTGATTCCCTTGTTGATTATATGAATATATAAGCATGCGAACCAGGAACAGAAGTAGACAAGTTGACCTCTTGAGTCTGCTCTGTAATTCAATAAAATCATAGTCGATCCATTTTTGTTTGAAAACCTTTGATTGTTTTACTTAACAAGAATCTACCCAGGTCTGATTAAAGATAATCAATAGTCCTGTCTCTACCATGTTCAGAGATAGATGGATGTGTGGCTTTGGAACACTGAGAGAAGGAAATTTCTTTTGATTTTTGTCCTGAAATTTTAAAACAGTGTCCCTTTGTTCTGGACTTATCCGCAAGAGGAAACATTCTTTCCACATGCACCTTGGAAAGACCATTCAGGATCTTATAGATTGGGATGAAGTCTCTCATCAGCCTTCCAAATGCTAATGGAAACAAACTCAGTCCATCCAATCCACCATAAGCCAGCATACTCAGTCTTTGTACTTAGCTATTCAGTAATTCTCCTCTGAACTGCCTTTATATTCCTCTTTAAGTAGGAACAAAGGAAATAAAAGTAGAGTGTTTTTACTCTACATTGTTACGATATGTCTGAAGAGGTGAATCCATGATTGGTGCAGCCTGCACTATGTGGGAAATTGTAGATGTTTCTGACTATCTGGATGACAGTGAGTACAGGAGACCCTCCTGATGAAGGGTTTATGCCCAAAACGTCGACTCTCTTGCTCCTTGGATGCTGCCTGACCTGCTGTGCTTTGCCAGCATCATACTCTCAACTCTGATCCCCAGCATCTGCAGTTCTCACTTTCTCCTAGTAAAGGAAGTCCCTATGGCAGAAGCAAGCTTTAGGTCTTGGAACTTGAGCTGCAGCTAAGGCCACTATGATGCATTTATGAAGCTCGGAGGATTGTGAATAGCTCACGTCAGGAAATCGCACCTCCTGCTATTCAAGAAGATGCAGGCAGAGAGGGAGTGGATGCCCACCACAATTAGGGGATCAGGCAGGTAATGAGGGAATCCTGCTTGCAAACCATTTCTTGGCCTTTGAAAGCAGTGAGAGTGGTGATTCCTATGTGGAGGCCAACCCGAGCTGAAGCATGACAATGTGAGTGGTCCACCTGCTCAGGACGGAGGAGGTGGGGTATGAAGTGTGGAAAGGCAATAGTGCTAAGGAATTCATTTGTGATGGGGTAGACAGGCACTTCTGCAACCTTAGAGGTGACTCCAGGATGACATGTTGCTAGGGGGGGTCAGGGTCAAGTTAGCCATGGAATTGTTGCAGGGTATTCTGAAGGGGAGAGGGTGAACAGAGGTCATTGTTGATGTTGGGAACCAATGACATAGGAAGAAAGAGAAATGAGGCCTTGTAAGCAGATCTTAAGAAATTCGATGGAAAATTGGAAAACAAGATTCTGGATTAGTCCTGATTCCACACAATAGTGAGTATGAGAAAAAAAGGACAGAGCAGATGAATGTGTCGCTGGAGAGGAAGTGCACAAGGGAAGACTTTAGATTGTTAAGGTACTGGGACTGTTTTTGGAGCACATGGGACCCACACAAGTTGGATGGGTTACATTGGAACAGGAAAGGGATTAACATTTTTGTGGGAAGTTTGCTCATCTCTCACATATGATTCACATCACCTGGTCCGGCAGTGAATACAGCAGCCAGTTCAATATGCAAGGGAGGATATGTGTACGAAAGTGAAAGGTTAATTACAATAAAATTTCATCTGTGCCACCTATATACCCTCAGTAAGTTTTCTTCTTCCACTACCCTCCACTTTGTCCAAACGCAATACTGATTTTTGCAGATAGGGTAGAGGGATCCTGCCCTGTGGTTGAACCTGTTGCCTTGGAAAACTTGGGTTATTGCCCTCTAATTGGCTTTCAAATGCCCACACCCCTACAGGGAGTCTTTCAACCATATTCAGGATCACCCTCCTCAGCTCACACTTCTCCAGGCTTTGGTATCAAGGCAAAGGGGAGAAGTGGAGATGGAGAGGCCAGGCATGTTTAGAATGTCTTGGGAAGAAGCTTCTGGGTGGCCTGTGTGTTGCTGTTCCTCTGAGTGCCAGATAGCACCACCTTATCTGAATAAGAAAAAGGAATAGTTGGACTGACCTCAAGATCTCACTTCTTCACCTGGAGCTTCATGCGCATTATTCAGAAGATGGTACATGCGCTGGTCTGGCTTTCTGTGGCAGGCACCAACCTGTCCATAGAAATAACCAGATTCAAACATAACAGAGTCAGCATGGTATTGGCAAAATTGGTGATCTCTTCTATCCTTCCATCCAGTTCACAGAAAACGTCTGTCAAACACCTCTGATATTGCTGTCCATTTTGACAAAGGTCTGAAAACATGGCTGATCACTGATATTCCTCTGACTGGCAGAGACATGGGGTGTTCCTTCGTTGATCAGGAGAGATGTCAATGATGTCAGGTTATGCCCCCAAGTCTAATCGAGAAAGAGCACCCACCAAGGTGAAAGTCTTTGAGCAGGACAAGGCTGTGGCCAAAATCTTTGCCAGTGCACCCTGTGAGGATCCATTGTCTTCCTTCTCAAAGGTAGAGGTGGAGCTGAGGGTCTTTGCTGCTGACCTCTTGTGGAGATTTGCTGGCTGCTACTAATGCCCTATAGGAGAGGAGAGGGAATTAGTTGTTGAGATATTTATAAATGTTTATGTAGATTAGTCATGAGTTAGCATAGTGTTACACAGTGCAATGACATTTACTGGGTCAGATCTGCCTCATCTGAGCAGTTCTGTATCTCTCCAGCCAAATCTTCTCTTTGCAATGCCTCCCAGTCTGCTGTTGGTTTTTAACCTCTTGGGCTGATTGTGGGCTAATAATTCCTGCAATGAGACAAAAGGAAAGATTATGTTTGATGGAAGTGGTTGGAAAAGCAAATAGTGCTGATGCAGGAGCAGGCAAGGTTATGAGATGTGCTAACTCAGACAAGGAAATACAGAGAGCAGAAAGGCCCAATAGTCTGGGTATCAGCAAGTGGACATGATGCATACAACAGTGAGAGTTGTAGTCAATGAACTTAGGTGAGATCAGCATACAGTAGCAGAGTTACAGTAAGTGGTGGCTAGATGTGTGTGAAGCAACAGATGATGGAACTTGCTCTTGTGTGTAATGCAAAGGGTCATTGACCTTCTTTCTGCATTGCTGGACAGCTCACTTTAACTCAAGACTCAGCACTGGCCCAGGCTGCAATTAGTATCCATGCTGGTTGGCCCTGATGGAAGAGCTCAGGCTCACTTCTGCTGGCCTGTCTCTAAATGTTGACCTCATATGGCAACTGGCTGGAAAAAGGAATGCCTTTGTCTCCTTCCCCCAACACCGCCAGGTCCTTGTTCATGAAACAGAAAGCAAGCTTTTCTTTCATCTGCTCAGTATTAGTGTGAGGGCCAATTCCTGGCTTGCAGTGCCTGATGGTCTGGATAGTGAGCATTAAATATGGTGCCAGTGCCATGAAAACCAAAAGTTCCCGCTAGGGGTGAGATCTTCTTCTCTGATCACGTGATTCCCTCCGTAAAGCACCTAAGAGCCCAGATATCATAACTAGTGAGTTGGAGAGTGAAGGATTGTGTAAGAAAAAGCACTCTGAGTTATGTTGAACAGGGCACCATGAATCTCACTTGATAAATCACTTCAACTGAAAATGACCAAATTCCTCCCAATGATTCATCATATAGATCTGACCTTGATAGGTAAGATGGTCCCTGAGATTGAGCAGCCTGGTGTCTTCTGTGCGTGACTGCTCTTTTCCAAAGAAACAGAAAGAAAACACCATAATGCAGCAAAATATGTCTTGAAATATTCTGTCAGCCTGTGCTATCATATTTTTCACTGTGTTTTATATGATTCTGGCTGGAAAAGACAACATGGTTTTGACACTTGAAAAAATATCTATCTACCTGTTCACTCCTATTGATTGATAGGCACTCTGATTTGAAATTGAAATGAGTATCTCTATTTTTCCCAGACAACAGAATGTCAGTGGACAATTGGCTTGGCTTCAAGTGCTAATGGCTTTTAAGAATGAATGACAGCTTCACAAAGTTACAGAAACAGATTGTGCAGTTGATGTAGTTTGTAATTTACTGACACAAACAAACGTGGCAAGACTTCTTGCATATGTCAAATGTATTCGTTCTCGAAGTCAATGGTATTTAGGCATTTACTAGATGGTGACAAATATTGTAAAATATTTTCCACTGAGATTGAATCAAAACAGAACCCTCTACATAGAGCATTCTGCATAAATTGCTATGGAGAATACATGAGGTAAGATGCACAGAGGGGATTGAGGAGAAAATGAAGGGGCATGGAAGAGATATATTGGCATATTGAGGTGGTATAGAGGAAACAAGCAGGCATGGAGATGGCATGAGTGACTCAAGAGTGCATGAGGGTATAGAGGTGCCATGAGAGTGAGTGTGGGAGGTAAGGCTTGTGGTTCAGGAGCTGTTAAACATTATTGGGAGCTGCGATGCTGATTTAGATAATTGAAGATGCATTCTCTCCGGTCAACCATAGTGTCCACCAGTCTCCAATCTCAACTACATCTTCGTACTGGTTAGTGGTTCTGATTTCTGTGTGTTTTGAAAAGCAAGTAACCTGACACTCATGGCAAACATCTTTTAAACTGCTGTTTTGACCAGCAATAATTGAAGATTAGGCTGCAGACAAAATGGAGCAGAGATGTTCTATATTCAGATGGATCACTTGTTGACAACAAGTACCTGACTGGTCTGTGGACTATTGATCAGTTATTGATGTCTAAGACCTTTTGCCTGCCAACAACTGTGTGATTGGTTCTCAGGTGACTGAACAGCTTGGGCTGGGAGCAAAATGCAAAAAGGTAATCAGATCTTCACCAGCTCAGCAATTCCTTCATTGTTCTCTGCAATCAAAACTCACTTTAAACCTGAAGTAAAACAATTTATCCTTCCTTAAACAGTTGCTAGAAGTTGTGACTTTTTAATTAAAAGATCAGAGATTATTATAAGTGAATCAACTACCATGTTCCTCTTGCAAACCATTGAAAGCATTTGACAAAGGAATGTTGAGAAGAAACCCTCTGATCAGTAAGAACAACTCAACAGATCTTGTGAAACAGACTGTGGAACAGCTTTCCCATTACCATTCCATCTATTTGTTTTTTTCCCAGTCCATGACTATGTCTGTCTACAAGAGTGAGTTTATAAGAGGATTAGAGTTTTAACTTGTAGTGTTATGAGCTGTCGGTTTATAACTATTTACCCCTATCTAGAGGTTTAATGCTTGTAATAAATAGTCATTCTTGTTAAGTACAGAAATCTGGTCCATGCTTTCTATCAACCTGTGTTAGAAAATCAAACGAACTGTGTGTTTTTTAAAAAATTCGTTAACTTTTGTAACAATTCTGGGAATAGCGGGGCTTGATTGTTAGCCCAATGAGTCATATAACTTACTCCTGTCCAAAGACTGACATTATGTTACATACCACCTGACATTTCAGGATCAATCGATGTATCAAGAATACAAGAACAAGCCATTATTAAGCTTGTCTGCACATATGAGAACAGGCCATGTGGAGTCATTGAGTCGTGGAGTCATTGAGTCATTGAGTCATACAGCACGGAAACAGATCCTTCAGTCCAACCAGTCCATACCAACCATAATCCCAAATTAAACTAATCCCATCTGCCTGTGCTTGGCCCATATCCATCCAAACATTTCTTATTAATGTACTTATCTAAATTACTTTCAAATGTTGCAACTGTACCCCCATCCATTACTTCCTCTGTCAGTTCATTCCATGCATGAATCAGTCTGTGTGTGAAAAGTTGCCAAATATGGACAGAAACCTCACCTGCTGTTGGCCACAACAATCCCTCCGGATGGTTTTTTAACTCTCATCATTGAGGAGATGTGTTAAACCCTCACTTTTGGCAGATTATGGACATATTCAATCTTCAAAACTTGGGAAATGGTGGTGTGCTTTGGCCCCCTTTAATATTTTATTGCTGGCTCTGGGAGTTGATTAGGATGGATAGGGCATTCAACTGCGACCTGGTCTAGTGTCAGAAAGACTGAGGGAAGCAAATATATTTGATTGTTTTGAGGATTATCTTACAACCAGAACTGTTCTTTTGGGAATCATGAAGCTCCCTTTCTCTGAGTTACCCTCTCCTTTTATACAATTATAGTAAACTTTGATGAAACCTCAATGCCCAGTCGCCACCATTATTTCTTCATTATAATGGGAACTCTTTCTTTGAGCTCCTATTGATGGCATGCTGCTGTGTAATTCCCAGCTCCTGTTGGCAGGCCATCTTGTTATACATATCTGAAAGTATAAATGGAAATGTTGAAATGAGGAACCCAGGTGTGAGTCAATAATGGCTTACATGAAATGATCTATTATCTATTGTATTTGTCTATCTGCTTACAGTTGGTGACATCTAGGAGAGGGTGTGAAAAGGCAATATCTTCTCACTGCCTTATTTTTACCTCCTGTTATTCAGGATGTGGAGCACTTTCCAGAGGCAGCTCAGTGCATTCTGAATATTCAAAAAGCATGGTGCATGACAACCTGATCACCTATAGGCACCATGCCTTTCCTATTATGTGTTTTTACAAGCTTGGCACTTAAATGACAAAGAGCTGTTTAAAATAAAGATTGAAAGGATGTTCTGAAGAAAGCTCACTGGACCCAAAATGTTAACTCTGACTTCTCTCAACAGATGCTGCCAGATTAGCTGAGCTTTTCCAGAAATCCCTTTTTTTGTTATAGAAAGGAAATCTGCAGTTTTGAAAATCAGTCGCTTGACACCTATTCCAGGCATCATGTAAACAATAGTTTGAACAAGCAGTCACTTCAGTTAGAATTGGAGATAATTTACAACTGAGGGGATGTACTGCTTTTTCTGTCGACAAGAAGTTAATTGGTCTATGGACTAATGACCAGTTATCAATGAAAGAGACTTCTCTCTCTCCCTCTCTCTCTCTCCCTTCCTCTTCCTGTCCTTCATATTCTCTCTGTTCTCTGCAGTCAAAGTTCATCGTATGCCTAAAGCAATAGTTTTTGTATGCTGTGATTTTTAACTGTTAAATTAGAGACTTTTTATAAGCATACCAGCACCTTTCAGTTCTCACCAACCTTACAGTCATAGAGTCATAAAGATGTACAGCATGGAAACAAACCCTTTGGTCCAACTTGTCCATGTACATCTCTATGACTCTATGACACCTGCCAACACCTGGCCCATAACTCTCCAAACCCTCCCTATTCATATACCCATCCAGATGCCTTTTAAATGTTGTAATTGTACTAGCCTCCAACATTTCGTCTGGTAGCTCATTCCATACACGTTACCACCCTCTGTGTGAAAATGTTGCCCCCTAGGTCTCTTTTATATCTTTCCCCTCTCACCCGAAACCAATGCCCTCTAGCTCTGCACTCGCCCACCCCAGCGAAGAGACTTTGTCTATTTATCCTATCCATGCCTCTCATGATTTTATAAACCTCTATAAGGTCACCCCTCAGCCTCCGATGCTCCAGGGAAAACAGCCCTAGCCTATTCAACCTCACCCTACAGTTCAAATCTTCCAACTCTGGCAATATCTTTGTAAATCTTTTCTGAACCTTTTCAAGTTTTGCAACATCTTTCCGATAGGAAGGAGACTAGAATTGCACACAATATTCCAACAGTGGCTGAACCAATGTCCTGTACAGCGGCAACATGACTTCCCAACTCCTGTACTCAATACTCTGACCAATAAAGGAAAGCATACCAAATGCCTTCTTCATTATCCTATCTACCTGCGACTCCACTTTCAAGGAGCTATGAACCTGCACTCCAAGGTCTCTTTGTTCAGCAACACTCCCAAGGACCTTACCGTTAAGTGTATGTCCTGCTAAGATTTGTTTTCCCAAAATGCAGCACCTCACATTTATCTAAATTAAACGCCATCTGCCACTTCTCAGCCCATTGGCCCATCTGATCAAGATCCCATTGTAATCTGAGGTAACCTTCTTCGCTGTCCACTCCACCTCTAATTTTGGTGTCATCTGCAAACTTACTGACTGTACCTCTTATGTTCACATCCAAATTATTTATGTAAATGATGAAAAGTAGTAGACCCAGCACCAATCCTTGTGGCACTCCACAGGTCACAGGATTTGAGAAAGATGATTGGAGCAACACATAGGCTGGCACAGATGTCATAAGGACCATCTCAATAACAGAATCTAGGAAAAAAGACAAATGAATTGTCTTTCCAGTATTTTTACCTCGGTCTATTCATTATTTAATCCTGTCTGTTTTGTCTATCTGGGTCTGTGTAAGGGGAGTTTAGATGGAAATTAGAGTTTTAATTCATGTTATTATATACCACCATTTAATAGCTGTTTACCTGTAACTAGAGTTTAAGTACTTGTCATGAATACTGATTCTTGTACAGTACAGAAGCCTGCCTACGCTTTCTATCAATCTGGGTCTGAAAGTCAGGTAAATCAGGAAATTTTGTCTACTCTATAAAATCTTAGACTCCTAGAATTCAATTTCTGCTGTGCTGCCCAGTGAGTTGTATCAACTGTAGTGTCTTATTAGTACCAAGGCAGTCAGGCTCAGCTGGCTTTTTGACATCAGTGTAGGTATTGGTTAAGTCAGAATGGTAGAATCGTGGACTTGCTGCCAACTTGAAATAAGGAAACACACTCCTTCTCCATTCATTTCCCATATTCCTGCACTAATACGTAAGAATTTGTGGCAGGACCTACTTCTCAGGGGCTAGTCTCTTCAGACATCAGAAGTGTCCCATGCTACCTCATGCTCATCACATTTGGTTGATGATAACTCCATTGCTTTCGATGATAAAGGGATGAGTAGAAAATTCAAACTGTGAGGAAATCTGTGCTGGTACAGGAAGCATAATCATTTGGTATCCCAGTCTACCCAAGAGGGAGGTGGTTGTGTACTGGTAATGTCATTGAAGTATAAATCGAGAGCCAACATTAATGTTCTGGGGACAGGTATTGAAATTCCACATACAATTTGAATTCAATGAATATTGGTTCACTAATTTCCTTCCTTTTGGCAGCTAATGATGATTGCCCCTGTGATATTGTGCTATAGTCAATGACTATATCCAGCCAAACAGGGTCTAACTATTTCCCCTTGACATTCAATGGATTTCCCATTACTGAATCTTGCACTATCAACATATGGGGGTTACCATAGAGTCATAGATTCATAGAGAAGTACAACATGGAAACAGACCCTTCGGTCCAACTCATCCATGCCAACCAGATATCCTAACCTCACCTAGTCCCATTTGCCAGCACTTGGCCCATATCCCTCTAAACCCTTCCTATTCATATATCCATCCAGATGCTTTCTAAATGATGTAATTGTCCCAGCCTCCACCACTTCCTCTGGCAACTCATTCTGTACACGTATCATCCTCTGAGTGAAAAAAGTTGCCCCTTATGTCCCTTTTAAATTTTTCCCCTCTCACCCTATACCTATGCCCTCTGGTTCTGGACTCCACCACGCCATAGAAAAGACCTTGTCTATTTACCCTATCCATGCCTCTCATGATTTTATAAACCTCTGTAAGGTCACCCTTCAGCCTCTGATGCTCTGGGGAAAGCAGCCCTCTTCAAAAACCTCAATCAAGTTAATGAGACATGATTTGTTATGCACAGCCATGCTGATTATCCCTAATCAGTCCAAATACATATAATTCCTGTTCCTCAGGATTCCCTTCAACAACTTGCCCACCACTGATTTCAGGCTCACTGATCTATAGTTCCCTCGCATTGGCGAGAAACTGCATAGACTAGGCCATGTCAATACTGTGGCTATAAGAACAAGTCAGAGAGTGGGATTCTGAGATTAATAATTCACGTCTTGATGCCTCAAATGAATCCACCATCTACTTGGCACAAGTCAGGAGCATGGTGGAAAATGCTCCACTTGCCTGGATGACTACAGTTGCAACAGCATACAACAGGCACAACACCATCCAGAACAAAGCAGGCTAGATATTTAGAGTGTGGATGTACCATGGTAATCTTCCAAGAACCTGTACACTCCAGAAAAGTCTCAGAGAATTGGACAACTGCCCATCTAACAGCCTTTTACAAAAAAGGAAAAGGACAAAATAATGGGGAACTAAAAATGTTGGAGAACTTTTTGGAACAGTACATTTCCAGTCTTACCAGGAAGGGAGTTGTCCTGGATCTGATCCTAGGAAATGAGGCAAGCCAAGTGAAGAATGTCAGCAAACATGTTTAAGAAAGGAGCAAAGCAACGTCAATAATGAGGAGGTCATAATATGGGATAGGGAAAGTATATGGTTAAAGAAAAAGAAGTCAATATCAGACAGTCAACATGGCTTAGTAACGTCTGACAAATTATGTTGAGTTCTTTGACGAGGTGACACAAGCAGTGGATGAATGCTGTGGATATTGTATATTCATAAAACATACAATGTCACGTGGCAGGTTGGTTAGCAAATTAGAAATGTTTGGGATTGATGGATCCTTGGCAGCATGGATTAGAAGTTAGGTGCAATGAAAATTTAGAGAAATTGCAATTATTCTGCTTGGAGCAGAGAAGATTGACATTATTGAGGTGTTCAAAATTATGAACAATTTTGACAGGGTAAAGAAGGATATTTTGTTTCCACTAGTTGGTATGTCAGTAACTGGGGGTCACAATGTCAAGATTGTCAGATTGTCAGCAAGATAGCCAAAACCGAGATGAGGAGAAAGTCCTTTACTCAGAGAGTTGTTAGTATTTTGGAATGTGCTGCCTGGGAGAGTGGTAGAAGCAATTTCCCTGTGACGTTTCAAAAGATTGCTTGATATATATTTGAAGGTGATGAATTTAGAGGGCTACGGAGATAGGACTGGAGAATGGAATTAGCTGGGTAGCTCTTTCAGAAGCCAGTAAAAACACTATGGGCTGAATGGCCTCCTTCTGTACTGTAAAATTCTATGTTTCTATCTATAGGCCATTTAACATTGTTATTAGGAAAATGTTAGAATGTATTATAAAGGCTATAATAGTAGAACATCTAGGAAAGCATAATAAATGTCAGTATAGTCAGTATGGATTCAAGAAGGGGCCATGATGTTAAAGCATACATTAGCATGGATTGAGGTTTGGCAACTAATAGAAGACAGAGAGTAGTGATAAAGGAGCAACCTCTGAAGTGCTTTAGGAGGACAAGTTGAGTAGGTTAGGCCTGTACTCATCGGTGTTTAAAAGAATGAAAGGCAACCTTTTCAAAGTATACAAGTTTCTTATGGGACTTGACAGGGTAGATATGGAAAGATTGTTTCCTTTTTGGGAGATTCTAGATCCAGAAGGCATAATCCCAGAATAAGGGGTCACCCAGTTAAAACAGAGATGAGGAGGAATTTTAATCCCAGGGAGTAGTGAAACTGTGGAATTCTTTGACATAGTGGGCTGAGGAGGCTGGGTCTTATGTTTAGCCTGTTTGGCATCTCATCAATGAACTATAACATACATTCTCTTTACTACCAATCTATGGTGGCAGCAGATGATACATTCTACAAGATGCACAGCAGCAATTCAACAATGCTCCTTTAACAGAAACTTTCTAAGTTTCCAAGCTTCACTACTTGGAGGGACAAGATTTGCAGATGTATCGAAATGCCATTTCCTGCAAGCTCCTCATAATGCCACACACTATCCTGATTTAGAATTATATCACTGACACTGGGATAAAACCTTGGAATTGCCTTCCATCCAGCACTGTAATTATATTGACATGCTATGTAGTGCTTCTCATCTTATGAGGTATAGGACACAAATTCTGGTCTCATAGGAAAGGGTAAAAACAATTTGCCTCGTATTTAGATGAGGCCTAAACATCAAAATTAACGAAGCCTCCTGTTGATATCATTGGACAGGTAGATGGTGAGTCTGGATACCCCATCTAACGTATTCCCCTCATTAACTGATCTCCCATCCAAACTGCCATGTTCCCCTTAATTTTATCATCAGCTCTCCCAAGCAAGCATCTTTAAAAAAAATAAGAAATTGGTTGCTCTACCTTTATTAAATACTCCGGCATTTCCTCCTGGATCAGTATTAAATTTGGTAGACAGGTTGTGGCTTTTATTAAAGTAATTTTCAATTAAAGGCTTCTAAGTATTTGTCTGTATTTTGTTGGAAGTTCTCTAAAGTGAATGGGATTTATGAGTTTTAACTCAAAAACGCAGCCAAAAATTAAATGAAATTGAATATTTACACATCGCTTTGTTTTCTTTGATTTGAAATATCTCTTCGTTCATTCTGTATTAACAGATCTATTTGTGCCTTTTTTGTATTTATTAAATTTTAAAACTTTAATACTTAGATTCCAAGGACTAAGTTTACTACTTGGCACAAAGGTATATAATTTGCATTGGTAAGATGGAATCTTCTTGTCAGGGTAATGGTGAAAACCTATTTGAAGTAGTCTTGCATTGATTTTCTTGGTACTGACAGCACTTCAGCTTTAGTTGGCATATAATTTGTCTTTTATTTACTATCTCATTGACTCTTTTCAATCAAAGGAAAATACTGCCTCAGTATAGGGAGCTGGTAAATTGTGCTCAGTGTGTTAATTTATGTATGGAACTTTGATGTGGTGCTGCAAGTGGTCAAAATAAATAACACCAATACTGCACTATTTAATGGAAACAATATATTAATCTAATATCCATCCTGGTCTTTCTCTAGCACAGAACTCATTGTAGGATCATTGGACAATAACATAATCACATGAGGCACTCTCATAACCCAATCTCCTGACCTGCAAAAACATATTTCACAGTCAGAAGTTGGAATAAGAGTCCTGGGTGTTATAATTCAAGCAAAGTTTTGTTTTGATATTGCAAAGTCTTTCGCTATATCTCAATTGTTACTTCTGCTCCATTTACTTTCCTGCTGTGGAACAGCATAGGAAAAACGTAAGCAATTCTATTTTGATGTAATAGTATAGGAGAACAAAAGCAAAAAAAACCTAAAATAGAGATTTTTGGAAGGGGTAGAAAATGGTGAGTGGCTGTGTAAAATCAAATCATGTTTTCTTGCCGAGAACAAGGTTCACAATCACTGTGATCTATTACACTCCAATTATTTTTTCCATCATCCAGATAGGCAATGGATCTCAGCATAGTTGCTATGTGATATCAAAACATTAAAACGCAATACAAATCCTGGTAACTGGTGGCAGCCTCTGGCTAATTATTACTACATTAACTGACTTTTGTTATCTTTTTGTAATCACTGTTCTGTGCACAGTTTCAGTTGGAAGCTAATTCGTGGATGTTAACTTCTTACAAAATAACATATGGATATGGAAGAGAAGATGTTCTGGGTGAAGAGGATTTCTAGGAGTTTGTAAATTTCACTTGCATTGGCAAATGATGGGATCTAAAGTAGTCTTGTTGCAATACTCTCCCAGTGAACATCTAGAAAATTAGACAGTACATAATAGGTAACAACATGAAGACAATTTTTTTCCCACAAGAAAGCAAGACCTACACGAAATTCAACTTGTAGTCTTAAACAAATATCTCATTTTGTACCATCTTTAGTTAAATGGCTGGTGAAACATTAAGTGATCCTACAGTAGGCATTTCCAAAATAAACTAAATGTCCTTGAATATAATTAAAAGAAAATTAGGATTAAGCATAACGGCCATAATCAATCCGGTTTTGAAATAATTGTACAGAAGGGAAAGGAACAAACGCAGGCTGAAAGTAAAATAAACACATGTAGAAATAAAAAATGAACATTAGTCCCTAAGCCCATAAGATATAGGAACAGAAGTAGGTCACTTAGTCCATCGAAATTGCTCCACCATTCATTAAAATTGTGGCTGACCTGATAATCGTCAACTCCACTTTCCTGCCTCACCCCTGGTTTTGCTTACTGATTAAAAATCTATCTATCTCAGCTTTGAAAATAATCAATAACCCAATCCCCATACCCTTCTGCGGTAAAAAGTTCATCAGATTCACTACTGTCTGAGAAGGAGAAATTCCTCCTCATTTCTGTCTTTAGTGGTGGCCCTTCATTCTGAGACCAGGCCCTCTGTCCTAGAGCATCTTACAAGGGAAAACAACTTGCTACATCTACCCTATCACGTACCCTAAGACAGTACAGGTCCAATCTACTCAGCGTTTCCTCATACAACTCCTCCACTATACCCAGTATCAGCCTAATGAACCTTCTGTGGACTGCCTCCAAGATAGCTTTCATCAAATAAGGGACCCAAAGCAGTTTACAATATTCCAGTTGTGTTCTCACTAGTGCATTGTTTATTTTTAGCAAGGCATCCCTATTTTCATAATAAGTTCCTTTTCAAATAAATGCCATCATTACATCTATCTTCTCTGTTACCAGCTGAACTCATATGTTTACAGTATGAAAATCGAATTACTTAAAGATCCAATGCAGTGATCATCCTAATGAAGGACAGGGGTGTAGAGGAATTGACTGTCTATTTTCTGGTTTCAAGATGCTTTTATTTATTGATGCTTTTCACTTTCTGAACCTAATAGTCAATCATTATGTATGAAATATAGCAAACCACACTCAGTGAATTGAAGTATATTCTGGTTTTATTTTCTAGAAGTGAGGCATTTTTGAATATCCTCAGAGATGTACTATATTTCTTTATAAGTGTGAGTTTTTCTGTTCCTCTCAGTTTTTGATGCATACCCAAGAATAAAACTTTCCACAAATGCTCTGAAAGACCATAGAAAAGTGCAATTGGATAGAAACTTGTAAATGAGTTTTGCTTAGGTAAATGATTCTTGTGAATGAAACATCACAGGTCAGTGTGGGCTGTTAAGCAATAAATTCAAGTACACAAATACATTTTATTCATTACAAACAAATATCTGGAGAGTGTGATTAATGTTAGAAATAATAAACAACTGAAGTGTGTAGTTTTCAATTTGTATCATTGTGAATATTTCATATTTTCTAAAATGCTCTGTAATACTGGTGTTATAGTAAAAATACAATGGGGAATCCTTCTATCATTATCAAACCACACCACATCAGTATCGATGTATAATGAAAATGAAAGGTTCTACATGATTCCAATTTCATTCATGATATAGCACTTTAGATACACCAAGAGGGATTTTGATCATTATGCTTATATTTATTTGACTGATTATTATTTAGAGTGATACATTAGCTAGAGAATCTAGTGCAAAAATGATTTTATGTTGTGCTCCGTGGAACAAAAGTGGCAAACTTGAAATCTATTTCATTTCAAACAAACACAATGGGAAAGGGGACATTTTCATTAGATTTGGATCTAAATCCTGATGACAAGATTGGGATTTTTTTGACGCCTAAAGGGACTTGGGTGTCCTTGATCATGAGCCACTAAAACCTAACGTGCAGCTGTACAGAGTAATTAGGAAGACAAATGGTAAATTGACTTTTATCAAATGGGGATTTGACCACAGGAGCAAAGACAGCTTGCTGCAGTAATATCCAGCCTGAGTATATTGTGTTTAATACTGTTTTGGTCTCCTTATCAAAGGAAGGATATATCTGTCACACAGATGACACAGTGGAGGTTCACCAGACTAATCCCTGGGATAGCAGGTTTGTTTTATGAGGAGAGATTATGGAAATTGGGCCTGTATTTTCTAATGTTTTGCAGAATGAGATGTGATCTCATTGAAAACACAGAAAACTAAACAGGATATAATAGGAAGGATGGAGTTTAGACATTTTCTCTGATTGGTAAATCTAGAACCAGGAAACATAATCCCAGGTTAAGGTGCAGGCCATTTAAGACTGGGATGGGAAGGAATTTACTCACCCAGATGGAATTTAGAATTGTCAGAAGGCTGTGAGAGCTCAATTACTGACATATTCAAGACAGAAGTTAATAGATTTGTGAATATGAATTATATCAAGGGATATGGGTAATATGCAAAAAGTGGTTTTGAAGGAGATGATCTAATTAAATGGTGGAACAGGTTCAATGGGCCTATTGGCCTACTCTTGATTCTAATAATTATTGTAGATGGAGAGAACTTTTCCAACTCGTTGTATTATCTTATTAAAATGCACAGGACAAACACAGTGATAATGTACTCGTCTCACTTACCCATGTTCTAAAACAAACAATGAGATCAAGGGCAAATCAATAAATGGGATCATTACTTGTGTGGTTGCACTTCTGCTGGTGAAAAAGCATTGGATAGTTTAGAAATGGATGCCCACAATGTAAAAGCATAGAAGTGAGTTGAAAAATTGCCAGTTTATCTTTCAGAAATTTAAAAGCAGTGTATTTATTAAGTGGGAGCTGTTGTGCACACAATAAGTTGAAACCTATACTATAGATGCCGAAGAACAGATGTGAATCTTCTTTTACTCTTTGTTCATAACCTCAATTTAACCTGCTTTAGAAGGCATGAACAGCATATGTGTCTATTTCAGTATGTGTCCATAAAGTGGCCTTAACCAATCTTCATTCCAGTCCCTGCATGTCTTTGTATTATGCTAAATCATTCCATTTACAACATGGTTTAGTCATAGAGCTTGATGCTATTATTTTAAGTCATTTGCTTTTATTGTGTGAAAACTTGCACCAACATAATGCTGTAAAATTAACCTGTTGCTTATGAGGTACCATTGTGAAGACCTGATGAAGTGATAGGTGCAATATAAATTTAAAGCCTTTTTTCCTTACTTATTGCAAGGCCATGACGAAATCTGTGAAAATATTGGCTTGACATCTAATTTTCGATTCCTTCTTGTGGGAGAACTGTCAACAGCAAAGATGTTTGCAACTAGCACGAATGATGCAGATCATGAGCTTATTTAAATGTATGAAGGAATGTTTATTTTTAAAGATCTCTTTCATTAAAATAGATTATATATTTAAAGCAGAATGAGTGATTCTCACTGTTAGTGAGTGTCACTTGCCAGGTCTGATTGCTTCTGCTCCATTCCCTTCCCAGACAACCTAATTGAGAGAGGGAGGGTAACAGTGAGAGATATTGTGTGCGGAACAGAATTGCTTTCAGGTTCTATGGCTAAGCATGAAGGCTGATCAACGTGTTTCAACATAGACAGTATCATGTAAATAGCTACTTTCCAATTTTGATGAAAATTCTAATTATGTTAAAACACCAAATGCTTGACAAAAATTTATGATCCTCAAGTAATGCCTTACAATTCCAAAGCCTCAATACACACATGGCATGAATCCAGGTATATAGAAAAAAAATACAATAAATAGAGACCTAAGAGTTCTTTTGCCCTAGGGAACTTTAATTGCCTTAACTAATTTTTTTGGCAAGTGCTTTTTTTAACACATATATCTCCCCAATTAATAATTTATGAAATAAATTATTAGATATTTGGACTACAAGCCTTAGCAAAATAATTGGAAATTAAAGGCAGCTATATTTAAAGTAGAAAGTTCAATGGCTGCAATTAATCAATCCACTGTTCATTTCTATGCTGCTCACACTCCAATATGCCAGTTCCTGTGCTGCTGCGGTGCACAGCACATCAGGGGATCTGAACAAACAATCATTATAAACCTGAGTACAAGTCATGCATTCCACAATGAGAAAACCTTCTAAAAATGTTTTTTTCAACATTTTTGTATTTGTGCCCTTCTTAAGTTTAATCACCATGAATCAATATCGACACATAACCTCAACTAGAAAATACTATCAGAAGAGACGTGTTATGTAATTTTTGACTGAATTTGTACCTGGCCATAGTCACATGGAATGATCTTGCTGCTTTCAGAAATTAGTTAATTATCATTGAATGTCAAGGGGATTACAGAATTAATTTCCAATTTTAGTTTTGAAATGTCAACCGAAATAAACTTATGGTCCCATCTGAGGGATAGGTTGACAGACAGAGAAGCATTGTAAAGCTACACTGTTGTCATTCTGCAGGATCCTTAACAAACTTCTTTCAACATGGTCTCTAACACAGATGGACTCCTTTCCTTTCTCGGCAATGATTTGTGCTAATTGTCTGATTGAAAGGGCATGCGAATGTTGAGTTAGGGAAGGTTTTATGAAGACTAACAGTGATTTCTTACTCAACAGAGCACACATATATTTTATGTTGGAGCTGTATTTGTCTGCAGCAATGTTAATAATGCAACTTTCTGGAAATCTTTACTGACTTCAGCCTAAGTTATTGAATGTCATGGTATCAGAATCCAACAGCGTTTTCTGTCAGCATTGGATGTTTGGAGCTCTCCACTGCCTCACTTTTGCAACATCAATTCATCAGGCCATTTTTTATTTGTAGGAGTGACAAGGGATAGTCTGCAGTCTCAAATAAGGGATATTCTTCTTTTTGTTGTTTGAGTTAATGTCCCAAAGCCAGTAAATAAGCATTTAAGTTATACAGCAGTGTAAGTCTCCATAAACAAAATTATGAGATATCATATCACAAAACAACAAGACCAATATTAATTCAAAGCATGAGACTCCCATGTAGAACAATGATACCTTAAAAGTGAGATGCACTTCTGCACAATGAGCTCTTCACATTTAAAGAAGACTCTCCCAAATACAAACACTTACAATTCTTGCCCTGTTACACAAGAAGGTCCTGAGATCCCAAGGGTGAGCCCAACATGGTGATGGAGGGTCCAGCAACAAACGCAGTGATGATGAGAGCAGGAAAGACCAAGCCAGTAGGGGGAAAGTATGCCAGAGCGGAGGAGATCAAGCTGTTGTAGGAAGCACTTAAGAAAGACTACAATGGTTGAACTATTAGCTTTATTTCTTTCTTTTTTGACTTAATACTAAGAGTGACTGTAATGTTTAACTTTTAACTTTGTTCCTTATTTCCTTCTACCTTGTTTTTAATCTTTTGTACCCAGGTACTTCTACCTAAGTTGTGTGTAGCGATATTGAAAACTTTATCGTACTCCTGTACTTGAGTACAAGTGACAAGAAAGTCTGAATCTAAAAAAAACTAAGAAGAGAGACTGCTTAACATATCACCAGTTTAGAACAATAATATGCAAAAAAAATGACTGCTTCATTCACAAATTCATATACCTCTGACATGCACAATCATTAAAAGAATAATATCATTTGCTGCCCTTTTGTCAATGGCATAAATGAAATAGCTGAAAAATGGAAATTTAAGTCATCTCTTTAAAAGTTCTAGACAAGAAATATTAATCATTAAAATTCCAATAGTGAGGAAGAGGAAGAGAGACAGTGGCTTTGTGGTATAGACTCTGGACTAGTTGTGTAGAGAGATGCTCTGGGGACATGGGTTAGAATTTCGTCATGACAGATGGCTGAAATTTGAATTTCATGAATAAATTTGGAATGAAAAACATGAAATGATTGTTGATTGTCATAAAAGCCTTGTGGGAAGGAAATCCTACCATCCTCACTTATTCTGGCTAACATGTGACTTCAGATCCAAAGCAATGTCATTGCTTAAATTCACTCTGAGATGTCCTAGGCACATTATTGTATCTATCCATTAACAAATCTGATAAAAGGAATAAAACTGGATTGATCACACAACATCACCCAAAGCACCAGAAATGATATAAAAAGCCAAAACTGGAAGAATAGGCAGCAGCCCAATGTTGTCATAGCTTACACACATCATTCCACATATGCAACCTCCAGGGACCACTATCACCACCCCCTGGTGAGTTGAAAGCACACTCGCAAAGCATTGGGAGGCAGTTGCACTGGGTCTCTTACACATTGACTTCAAACCTTATGAAGCTTCAAGATATCAGGTCAAACATAAGCAAGGAGGCCTGCTGGTTACCAACTATGGACCCCCCATTTGTTTGAGGAATCATAATTCCTCCATGTTGAAGACCGTTTGGAGGATGCACCAAGCGTGGCAAGGATGCAGAACGTAGTCTAATTTGGGAATTTCAATGTAAGTAAGACTGCCTCTGTAGTACCAGTACTAATTATGCTGATTGATTCTCACAGGGCATATCTGCTGGACTGGGTCTATAGCAGATTGTGAAGGAACTAACAAAAGGGAAAGAACATACTTGACCATGTTCTCACCAATGCAGACACATCTGTCCATGATAGTTTGGTAGAAGTGACCATTGCACAGTTGTTATGGAGACCAAGTCCCATTTCACATTGAGGATACTTCATTGTGTTGTGTGGTGTTGCCACTATTTCAAATAAGATAGATTTCAAAAAGAGCAAGCAACTCAAGACTGGTCAACTTTAAAACATTATACATCATTAGCAGTAGAAGTCTATTCAACAACAATCTGTTGAGGCAGCTCAGTTAAAACTCCATAGGTTTGAAAAGGAACCTGTGATTCGGCTAAGCAAGGTCCCCCACTTGGTCAAGAGGCCTAAAGTAAATCACTTGGTGGATATAAGGGTCAAAGCTAAGCCTAGTTAGTGGAAAGAGGCAGACAGAGGATCAACAAAAAAACTATCAAATGAAGCTGCAGAAACAGAGGCAACTGGACCCTATTTGGAAGCAGTTCCACATGATTAAAATAAAATAATTTACATGGTGAAAGGCAGATTCAAGTTACTTGAGAAGTGCAATTCTAAAACCCTCAAGCATTTGATATTGCTCAGATAGAATTAAATAAAATTTGCTCTGATTGGAAATAAGTGAAGAGGAAAGATTTAAAAATATTGGGAGAACAAACTAGGCAAGAAGATCGTACATTTTGCTTGAATGTACAAAGGCTCAATGGCATTCTTGTAAAAGGAAAAAGGAATTGGACCAGAAATTCACCAGCACAGAAGGAACCCTAAAAGAACCCTATGCTAACTTGTTATTTTGGAGGGATATAATTCATGTGAAAAAATGATCTAACCAGTTGCAGAAATGTTAAATAGTTTCTTTGTAGACTTCCAAAACAAAGAGCCCTTCCAAATGAAGAGGTCCTGCCTGAAATGTTGATTTTCCTGCTCCTCGGATGCTGCCTGACCTGCTGTGCTTTTCCAGCATCACTCTAATCTTGACTCTAATCTCCAGCATCTGCAGTCCTCACTTTCACCTTCCAAGGCAAAGAGGCAGGTGAGACTGGAGCAGCCCCAGAGTGAGCTTTTTTCACAGGAAGAATGAGGAGAGGCAGTATAACAGAAAGGAACTGAGAAGCCTGGGCTATGAGAGTGCCAATCATTGAAGCTAGAGGGTAGGTTGAGAAAGTGCATTAAAAAGGCAGAAAGCAACCCTTGTGTAAATAGACAATTAGGTTACAAAGTCAAGGAAATCATGATAAATCTTTAGAAAATGTATCAGCCTATACTTGAGTATGTGCCCAATTTTGACCTTGTATTTTTGTAAGGATGTGCAACCTGAGAATGCAGAAAAGATGATGAAAAAGAGTCCACTTGTGGATAGATTTGAGTAGCTGTTTAAGGAAAGGGAAGAGATTCAATAGAATTGTATAAAATAATGAGAAGTCTGGACAGAAATAGGGGGAATTGTTTGCATTGGTGAAAATGTCCACCAATGTCTAGAGGACAACTAATTTAAGATGGTTGTTTTCCTCATTGAGTGATGAAGAACTAGCATGTGCTACCTGAGAGTATGGTGGAGCCAGACTTGTGAAAACATTTGAAGGGTCATGGCAAGAAGGTGAAGGGGTTGGATTAGCAGAGAGCCAGCATGGATAATGCAGCAGAATGTTCTTTTTCAGTGGGCGACATGGTGTCACAGTGGTTAGCACTGCTGCCTCACAGTGCCAGAGACCCGGGTTCAATTCCCGCCTCAGGCGACTGACTCTGTAGAGTTTGCACATTCTCCCCGTGTCTGCGTGGGTTTCCTCCAGTGCTCCGGTTTCCTCCCACAGTCCAAAAATGTGCAGGTTAGTGAATTGGCCGTGATAAATTGTCCGTAGTGTTAGGTGAAGAAGTAAATGTAGGGGAATGGGTCTGGGTGGGTAGCGTTTCGGCAGGTCGGTGTGGACTTGTTGGGCCGAAGGGCCTGTTTCCACTCTGTAAGTAAGATTCTATGATTCCCTGAAATAGTATATGGCTCTTTCCAACCATATACTAGAACACCATTCTCCTGCCATCTGACATGATGAGCAAGTTGTTGATGTACGTCTGGCATACCACCATCACACACATTCCCTCATAACAACCTGACTCTTCCGAAATGCTGTTTCCAGATTCTGAAGAACTACCCCTTGCCCAGCCACAACAGCCCAAAGAGAAAGAAAGAGAGCAACAACACAACACTGATGAAAAAAACCACCATTTGATCTAACCCTTACTATTATTTCATATACCATCACTGCACATATCTTTGATGTAATTATAACATTGGATCAGGATATGTTGAGTCACTGAACCTGAGTGACTGGTGCATTGGCTGGGCTCCCAGATAGCCTCCTATCACTGCCAACTAAGAAGCATGAGGAATATGGCTCTAAGTTGATCGAATGCTTCATGTGGAGCCTCCCTGTTCTCCAGCCTGTGTCCCTGTCATGAGGCTGAACTGGCGACAGTGTAACTGCTTCCTCTCCTTCTGTGGCAGTCTTTAAATGGTTTTGCCATCCCTGTGAGATTGTAAAAGTGCTGTCTGGACAATCTAGGAACTCACTGCAAAGAACAGATCATGTCCACATACCTTGGCATAGAAGAGGTTAGTAACCATTATCTTGGGCACCCGTCACTTTACAGAGCGAAGGTGAAGGGTCTAACTTGCAGCTGGGGTCTTGCTTGCAGAATGACAAGTGAATTTGTAGTCTGAACATCTGTTGTGTATATGTGATGCGCTATTACCTCAGCAGCAGGTTGAACTGTGTCATGTCAGGACAACACTCTTTCCTAGCTTTCAGTGCAACCTGTGGTTGCTGGCATCAGTATAATTCTCAAGAGCATGACCCATGCAGGCTGCACCAGAAGCTGTTGGTAACATGGTGTGTCTCAGCAAAATGGTGTTGGCTCTGCTGAGCACAGTCTCCCAAAGTGCAATTCTTGCTCATTATCTAACTGATAAATACCAGTCACATGTCCTTGCATGTGACTTCTCGAAAATTTCATTTGTGCATTCTGCAAATCACTTCACATTGCAAATAACAGCTTCACTTGTTAACTTCTTCTTTCACAGAGATCTTTATTGTTGCCTAAACTACATTGAAAATAAGATTTAAGTGGAATGAATGAAAATGAGACATTTTCATGTGGAAAATTAACTGTTGCAGTGATCTGAGGAAATTAGAATTCTCTATAGTGTGAACAACTGATTAAAGAAAAGCAAAGATCTCAGAAGGAAATTGCCATGTATGCATATTAAGCAGTGGATATAATATTCTATTTAAAAAAGTTAAGCATTTTCCCAAATCTACAATCCTGTGTGATTCTGCCCACCTTATTTTCTTTGTCATGGAGATGGACATGAGCTAGAGGCAGGCAACAGGGATGGCCAGATGGTGAAGCTAACAGTTTAGAAGGTTCATCTTAATTTACTGCACTTATGTTCATGATTGCTAGGCCCCTCTTGGACATTTTTGATGAGTGACCAGATGTTCTGGAGGGAGGAGTAGGGAGGACTGGTGACACTAGGCCTACTGGCAGAGCCCACAAGTACAGCACAGGGAAGCAGAGGGTGGTATGATTTTGATTACATTAGATTCCCTAAGTATGGAAACAGCTCTTCGGCCCAACAAGTCCACACTGACCCTCTCTGAAGAGTAGCCCACCCAGACCCATTCCCCTACATTTACCACTGAACAGTATGGGCAATTTAGCACAGCCAATTCACCTGACCTGCACATCTTTGGATTGTGGGAGGAAACCCACGCAGCTTTGGGGAGAACGCGCAAACTCCACACAGACAGTCACTCGTGTAGAGAATTGAGCCCAGGTCCTTGGCAGTGTGATGCAGCAGTGCTGACCACTGAGCCACCATGCCGTCCATTCAGATAGGCGTGAAGTTGGAAAATTCAGTCTCCATCTCGTGAGCTGGGTAAGAGCTTGGCAAGGCAGTGGGATGGGGCAATGTGAGTTGTTGCTGGTGGGAACAATCAAAGTAAGTTGGAAATATAAGTGATAGAGCAGGTCAGAGGCACAGCAGTTGTGTAATACTATGTACTCCAATGTAGGAGTACAATATTAGTGTTCACACAAGTCTAGAGAATTGAGGAGTTTGAAGTCAAAATTTCAAGCAAAGACTGTGATCTCCTGGAGGATAGCAATGGGTACATAAGGGTAGGGAATTGGACAGTAGCAGTTGAAAATAGAACTAAAATGCATGACTATTTGAGCCATGGGAGGTTAAGCAATGGAATAGAGAAGATTGGGGACAGAGTAAAGTCAAGGAATTGTTGACCAAAGACAATGGCACGCAGTAAAGAGTTTTCTTGGGGACTGACAGCTCAAAAGCCATCTTTAAAACATTCTCAGTGCTAAAAGTCTAGTCAATCGATATGACAGTACTAACAATATATCATTTTCCTAGGTTAGCTAGCTTGCATACTTACTCACAGCTTTAAGTGTCATTTTAAGGTTCTGGACAAACCATACTTGGCATATTGTGAACGGTTTTGGGAGCCTTGTCTAAAGGAGCATGTGCTGGCCTTGGCTCAGGTCCAAAAGAAGTTTAAAAGAATGATCACAGGGATAAAGAGCTTGTCATATGAGGAGTGGTTGAGGACTCTGGGTTATTCTCAATGAAGTTTAGAAGGATTTCTTACAAAATACTGAGAAGCCTGGACAGAGTGGACATGAACAAAATGTTTCAACTCGTACAAGAGACGGGGACTCAAGGGCACAGCCTCATAGTGAAGAAATGACCCTTTAGAACTGAAATGAGGAGGAATTTCCTCACCTAGAGAGTGATCATTCTGTGCAACTCTGTCACAGAATTAAGTGGAGGCCAAGTCATTGAGTATATTTAAGACAAAGATAGATAGGTTCTTGACTAGTAAGGGGATCAAAGGTTACGAGGACAAGGCAGATATCAACCATGATCGAATGGCATAGCAGACTTGATGGGCTGAATAGCTTAATTCTGCTGTTATGGTCTGATGGTCAGAAGGAACTGCTATCGCTGCTTGATTGTTAGAGCCATTAACTTGTAATAACTTGACCTTTCTTTGAAGTGGTTTCTCCAATACCTGTGTGTTTATTTGGGTGAGATTAAGAGGTGGGAAGTGGATTGGAGGTTTTGTGAATGGGACTTGCTTGTGTTTGATTGACAGATTTATGAGGAACTAAGAAGAGCAAAATTTTTCAAAGCAAATGTTTAATGTCAAATTTTTGTTTTGGTTCCTGTTTCCTAGATAAGGGATTAGAATCTTTTGAGAGCCTGTGGACTAGGTTTCTTGCAAACGTTCTGACTCCATCAAAATTACAGTGGGTCTAAAATGTTCATCCCCACATGAAGAAAATGTTGCATGATTCTTTCCGGGCTCTCTACCCAATGATTATTCCAAGCTGGCAACACTTGCTGGAAATAGGCCAAGGGACGGGAATCACAAAAGTCCTTTCACCTCCTTTCTGACACAAACAGAAGAATGAAACTGTGGACAAAGAGTCTGTTTGGATTAACTTGAGTGAGGAGCAGAAGTATGTTGGGTGAAGTATAATGTGGGGAAGTATGTGGTTGTTCAATTTGGTAGGAAGAATAGAAAAGCAAAATATTAGGTAAATGGAGAGAAACTGCAGAATGGTGCAGCAAAGGATGATCTCAGTGGCTTCTAACATCAATTGCAAAAATGCATGCAGATTCAATTAGTAATTAGGAAGGCAAATGGACCATAAGAAATAGGAATAGAAGTAAGGCCATTCAGCCCATCGAGTCTACTCTGCCATTCAATCATGGCTGATGGTATATTATTTGCAATTACAAATGTATGAGCCTTAATGGGAAGAGTGCTTTGCAGTCAGCATAGTGGTGAAGCAGTCTGGGAAGAGGTTCATGCAGTCAGATTCAGTGATGTCAACTGTGGAGAGCGTCCTGCAGTTAGTATCATGGCAAAGCAGCTTGGGAAGTGTCTTTCAGTCAGTGTAACAGTGAAACAGTCCAGGAAGAGTGCCCTGCAGTCAGCATCATCACAATGCAGACCGGAAGAGTGCTTTGTCGTTAGTTGTTGAAAAAGCAAGAGAGACGTCACAAAAAAATCTATACGTTCATTGGGTGTTAAGAAATTGCTGTTAAAGACTATGTATAAACTGTTACAAATTAGAAAAGTGTACTGTTAAGGGGATCAGCAATAAGTGAAATTCAGAATCTATATAATAAATTAATATAAGTAAGTCAATGTAGGGTAAAGGAAGAAGAGTTAAGTTAAGTTAATGTAAGGGAAGTCATTTTAAGACTAAGACTACATAAGGCAAGGGAACCCAATCTGGTTTGTTGCATGGCCTACTCTATGTGGGAAATCTTAAACACTCCTAGTTGTCCAGATACATCATCTGCAGGAAATGTTATTAATTTGATCAGTTTGAGTGCCGGGCTTTGGAACTCAAGGCACAGCAGAGTGAATCTGTGATGTTGAGAGTTGGGTGACAGTACGTATTTAGACATAGTCACTCTCTTAAGGGACTGTATCCAGAACCCAGCTACACAAGGGAGGAATAAAAAGATACAAAGTGCAATAGTGGCCTGAGACTCCTTAGTGAGGAGTAGAGGCAGAAATTTCTGCAATCACAACTGTGACTCCAGGATGATGTGTTGCCTCCCTGGGGCCAGGATGAAGAATGTCATTGAATGGCTGTAGAGCATTCTAAAGAAGATGGACAAACAGTCAGAGATCATGGCTCACCTTAGGGTCAACAACATAGGCAGAAAGAGGGAGGATGTCCTGCAAAAATAATTTAGAGCCAGCTGATTGATTAAAATACAAGACCCTACAGTTGGTAATTTCTGGATTACTCCGGATGCCACCTACTAGTGAATATAGGAATAGGTGGGTAGAACAGGTGAATGTGTGGCATGATTGAAGAGTTGGAGCAGGAGGGAAGAGATTCACCAGAATTGTTGCCTGGCCTGGAATGATCCAGTTTTGAAGAGACGTTGGATAGGCCAAACACTGATGGGGGATCTGATTGAGGTGTACAAAGTTCTAAAGGGCATAGATAGGGCAGATATGGAGACAGCTTTCCCTTTAGTAGAGGGCTCAATGACATGGGCTTTGACATTATAGATGCAGTTAGGAAGTCCCCCCTGTTGGGAATCTGGAAATAGAGTGCTCAGTTTAGATGGAGATGAGGAAGAATTTCTTCACTCAAAGGGTTATTCATGTCTGAAATTCTCTATGCCAGAAAGCAATGGAGACTAGGTTGTTGAATATCCTCCAAGCTGAGTTAGACAGATTTTTGATTTGCAATGGAGACTAGAGCTATCGGGGACAGGCAGAAACGTGAATTTGAGGTCACAGTCAGACCAGCTGCAGTTTTATTGAACGGTAGAGCAAGTTGAGGGGCTAAATGGTGTACTTCTGCTTCTATTTTTTATGTTCAATAGGAAAGACTATCAGCTAGATATGTGCAAAAAAATATTCTTGATTAGTATTACCTTTATAAATTGACCACACCAATATTATTGAACACAATGTTACATGTTTTGGTGTTTATTGAAACAAAAATGATCAATCAGGTGGTATATCCTTGTAGGTTTCTTTCATTTGTCAAGTTGAATTGGCTGTTGTATTCAGGTCACTATTGTGGATAGGAACTTACAGTATAGAGTAAAATATCACATCCATATTCAAGTGTTTTGGCCATCAATGATAACATAGGGAGTGTTTCGTTTTGCCATTACTTTCTTGAACAGACCCTTCATGGCTGTCATGGAAGACACAGTGAAAAAGAACAAAACAACTTCCAAATGAAGAAAAATACAAGGACTGCTGTTTAATTGTTTTCAAAAGCATAAAATGAACCCATAATATTCATTACTATACACACAGTTTGCAATAAATCAGGCTTAATGAATTAAAACTCGAGTAAATTTCAAAGTGCAGCAATGTAATAAGACAAATTATAAAGCTGAAGCATGCATTTCCTGCATATGGAAATGCACTTTTACAGGATCACTCAATTACTACAGTGCAGATGGAGGCCATTTGAGCCATCATGCCTGCACCAGCTGATAGAGGGTACCTTGAATTTTAAGGGCTTCAATGCGATGATCACAGCAGTTCTCAGGTACTACTAGAAAAAGGGCACTAGACAGGTGGTGGAGAAATACCTCACTTACGTAAGTCCCTTCGTTTTGCCCAAGATTTCTGGGGCTTTCTCAGACTGGCAGAGCTGGTCTTGTAACCAGCCCAGACAAACTGTAATGAAAATAAGATGGGCTGGTGCTTACTCATTCTTACACTTTAGCATTTTTTCCATTGGGAGACCCACTACTTTGAAGGATGCATTAAAAAGCAATTAGGCCTTAGTTTGGGAATGTCAGCCACTCAGCACCTTCACAGCACCTGCCTAATCCACTTACAGGGCACTACATTATTATAAACCTGCACCTTGGGGTGCACTGACAACTAGCAGTATATTCTGTCGCAGGAACACTAATTGCACAGAGACAAGTAACCTGGTTGAGCAGGGAAGATCATTGGCCTTTTTTTGCTGCTAGACCTCCTCCCAGAGAGCTGAAACACCAATGACAACCTTGATAACTTTACACCTAGCTGGCAAAGTGTGTTGGTATGGTCTGGAGGAAGAAAATGTCCTCTCACACTAGCTCAGCCACCAGAGGCCTGACCAAATATTTCCATTTTTCTGCCATCTTCAGGGAAAATGTCCATGCAGGAAAAGTCTAGGATGACAGTACCTGTTTGAGTGCACAAAGACTTTTTAAAGATGGAGGGGGGTGCCAGTGATGCCAGTCTATAATGGAATATCATGCTAAATGTTTAATGAGGCAGTTTGAGGTGATAGCAAAAGAAAACCCCGAGAACTTGTGGAGAGAACCCCTTCATAGAATTGAAACAGCCAGAATGTTTGAAAACTCAGCTCATAATCCTGATTATGGAGGTTTCAGAGGTGTCAAGGATTACTTTGTATTCTGACTAGACTATAGGACTCATCTTTACTTCTATTTGTTTCATATTGCTCATGGCTCTTCTCTCTCTATTCCCCAACAAGTTCAACCAACCAGACAAACTTCACTTGAGTTTGAAACCTTAACTAAGGAAAATTTCAAATCTTGAAAGAAACTTGGCCAGCTAAATAAAGCTTTTTAAATAGGCTTCCATTGTCCATTGTAGGTCCACAAACTAAAGCTTATCACTCTGCTTATACTGTCTCTATGAATTCCTATGGTTCAGTTCATTGTCCAATTTGGCTATAGTCCAAGATCCCTAAAATGCCACATACTTTTCTACAATTCTTCTTTATTAGTTTCTTCACACTTATTCAAAATCTCTACATAGTAGACACTATTTTTTTACTTAATCTTTTTACTTGATTAACATCTTATTTTTTTCATTATTTGGCCAATTAGATTAGATTCCCCACAGTGTGGATACAGGCCCCTTGGCCCAACAAGTTCACACCGACCCTCCAAAGAGCAACCCACCCAGACCCAATTCCCTCTGACTAATGCACTTAACACTATGGGCAATTTAGCATGGCCAATCCAGCTGGCCTGCACACCTTTGGACTGTGGGAGGAAATCGGAGCACCCGGAGGAAACCCATGCATACAGGAGGAGAATGCAAAAACTCCACACAGACAGTCGCCCGAGGCTGGAATTGAACCTGTGTACTTAGCGCTGTGAGGCAGCATCGCTAATCACTGAGCCACCATATGGCAAATTCGTTTGCAATCTCGCTGTATTCTGGCTGAATGGAAAAGTTTACAAAATTTTACACCAGCCTACATATCCTGCAGGATAATGAATTGGAATATCTTCAGATCATTCCATGTTTTGGAAGCTAATCCTGAAGTAAAGAACAAAGAATAATACAGTGCAGAAACAGGCCCTTCGGCCCTCCAAGCCTGCACTGACATATTTTGCCCTTCCATTCTAAAACTGTCTTCACTTATAGGATCCCTATCCCTCTATCCCGTCTGATTCATGTATTCGTCTAAGTGTTTCTTGAATGCTGCCATTGTGTCTGCTTCCTCTGGCAGTGTGTTCCAGGCACTCATAATCCTTTGTGTGAAAACCTTGCCTCACACATCCCTTTTAAACTTTCACTGCCACACCTTGAACCTGTATTCCCTAGTAATTGACCTCTCCACCCTGGTTTCCACTCCATCTCATGCTTTCCACTCTATCCATGCTATTCACAATCTTATACATTTCTATCAGGTCACCCCTCAACCTCCTGGGTTCTAATGAAAACAAACCCAATCTATCCAACCTTTCTTGATAGCCAAAATTCCCCGTATCAGGCAACATCCTTTTCTGTACCCTCTCCAAAGCATCCACATCCTTCTGGTAGTGTGGAGACCAGAGTTGTATGCAATATTCCAAATGTGGCCTAACTGAAGTTCCATAAGGTTGCAGAATAACTTGTCAATTCTTATACTCAATGCCCATTCCAATAAAAGTAAAATGCCGTCGGCCTTTTTTTTACCACCTTACCTACTTGAGCTGCCAACTTCAGTGACCTGCACACCCCGATCCCTCTGCATATCAATACTCCTAAGAGTTCCATCATTCACTATATAATTTCTACCTGTAATTAACCTTCCAAAATGCATCACCTCACATCTGTAACATGTACAAATATATAACAGAATATTCAATATATGTTACTTTTATTTAGGAATATCAGGTGCACAGTGTGTTTTGGTTTATACTAGCAACATGTATATTATCGAGAAGCCTAATAACTTTACATTTGAGTTACACAAGACAGTGTGAATTATTACATTTTGCCTTTGCCATAAGTTGCACCATGGAATGTATGAGGAAGAGGCTACAATAAGAGGCAGAATTCTTAGGCCCTAAAAAGTTCTTCAATACATTTTATATTTTAAAGTTTCCTGAAACATTTTAAAACTTTTTATAGATCTCAGTAAGTGATTTGTAAAAGGTGATGGTTTGTTTTGGAATTTGAAGTTAGACTGTGAAGGCCATCACAGCAAATATTTTTGAAATAGTTTCTTTGCACCAAACTCTGCCTGCATTAATAAAAGGAATCCATACAAAAGCTGACATTGCAGCTATAATGCAGGACTAAGAACAAGGGCAAATGGCATTGTTAAAGATTGAAATCATGCAACGTATTGTCAGAGACATTTCATTCTTTTCAAGTTCACCTTGAGTAAGTGAAAAGGAAGCTCTTACTGACATCTCACTTTAGAAAACAATTCTAGAAGTGAGGCTGCCAATTCAAAAACCTAAGACAATATGGAAAACTGACTCATTATTCATGGTTTGAAAGTTGAATAATTGCATCAGCCCACAATGTGGATTGAACCTTAAGCCCCTGAAAACCTGTGAGGTTGGAGTTGGGTAAGATGTTAAAGTTAAGAAAACTTTAAGTCTGACACTGTCTCCAAACTTGCATCATTTCAGGTTTTATTGGCGGTTTGATGAGTGAAAGGTAACTTTCAAAGTGAATTGGAAATCAAAATATTTTAAAAAGGTACCATGCTTTCAATTTTAACAGTGATTTTAATTTTAGATGTGGACAGCTGGGTTTCAGGAGCCTGGGGAAGGTCAGTAGATGTAAGGAGGTGGAAATGTTGAATCAATGAGGTCAGTACAGGAACAGTGAAAGTGTTTGCGCTCAGCTCTACAAGCTTCCCAATGCTGTTTGGGCTGTGATCCTTCCCCCACTACTGTACCTTTACATATCCACTACCTAGCTATCATCTATTCACACTACCACTAACTGCAAACTCCTGACCACCAACTGCCTCTTCAGACCACCAGTGGAATTTCCCTAATCACTGTCAATCATTCCATCAACATACCACTGGGCACCACTAACTATCAATGGCTCCTTGTGACACCATTAGATCTCTCTAATACCATTGGACTTCCTGGAACACCACTGGACACTCCCAACCATCATTTTCTTCTTCTGATCACCATGGACTCTCCTGACCAGTGGCAGATCTCTCCATCAATGTCTACAGTCACTGAGCATCATCAGAACCTCTGGACCACAATTGGACTCCTTATCAGCAATTAGACCCATTACAATCAGGGCTTCCCCCTCATTAGCAGAACACCCTGAGATCTTCCCCAGCCTCTGACTAGACATATCTACCTTCAGAGCAGCTTGACTAGGGCCTGGTGCTGTAGGCGTCCTGAACTCACATTCCTCCATGTTAGGCTATACCTTAACCCCCAACAAACCTTTGAGGTTAGCATGGGGGAAAACATCAATCGGGCAATTAGGCTGCCTGTGGGTTGTGAAACAAGAGGAAAAGCATAAAGGTCCTGGTATTTCAAAGTGCAGCATGTTGGGAAAGTCTTCCTTCTGGGTATCCAGCAACATTACAGCCTCTTCTAATTTACATGGCCTCAAGTCGAGACCTTTAATTCTGCTCAATGTTAAAGGATATTTTGTAGAAAAAAATTGCAGTTTAGCCATTGTTGAAAGAAGCAAGACACTGTAAATCCTACTGTATGTCCAGCCCTTGAACAGTTTTCTCTATGTGGCCAAAGCTTGTCCACTTTGAGAAGTGACTACTTGACCCAGATATTGCCCTTGACCATAGTTCACTGACATTGAAAGATATAGATCTCACTCATTTTTATCCCTGTATTCTCCTGCAGCCCTACACTCTGAAAATTCTGCCTTTTCCTAAATCTGACCACTTGTGTATCCATGATATCCCTGAATGTTAGAACATGGCTCTCTAAGTGCCTCTGCCTTTACTCCATTCTGCCTGTTCACCAACACCTTCATAACTACAGAGAAAATCTTGCTTGCAATTTGAGTATCTCAGCAGAGGGCCTTTGTACCAGCTGGAAAACTGTGGTCATCTTGCTGTAGCCTTACCTCGGAGACCCAATGGGATTTAGCCCAGTACTCACCTTAGTAGTGTCAGGCCTCCCATTGAGTTAAGCTTGGTGCAGTGCAGGACGTCCACTCCCAGTACTGCCATTTAATCAGAGGCCAGCATGTCTCCAGTACTGTCTGTGTCATAAGGAGCAGTGGCCACTGCTGGTACAACACATGGCCTTCATCAAGATTGCCACTGGAGGCACATACAGACAGGTAAGTGGGACAGGGTGGAGATACTCACTAGGGAATCATCTGTGAGGGAGTGGTGTGTAGACAATAATTGAAGGGATATTTTGATCAGCCCTCAAAATGAGGCACCTTTCTAGTAGGTTGTGGTTTTCCCACTTGGCAAGTCCCCTGCTCACTGCTGGTTTAATTCCAGAAATACAGCAATAACAAGATAAGGTCTTTAAGAAGGTTTCAATTGGTCTTCAGGCATGTAGGCCATCTTCTTCCCTATAATCATGGACCTTGATTGAGGGAGTCAGGAATGTGGTTGCAACTCAAACCCACCCCTCACCCCCACCCCCACTTCACTCCCACTTCACCCACACACCCCACCTCCCCACCAACCCCCGCATCCTTTGCCTAATCACAATCCCTGCTTCCAAACATCCCTAGGGAACGTACAATAAATTCTTTCTTTGTCACAACTCATTCAGCCCATTTACTAGCAGGACTTTTAACAGGTCCTTGGAGGCAGACTTGGAGATGGGTGGGACAGAAAAGTTCAGGAAAACTAACAATGGATGAAATCTTCAGGTCCAGGAGAAATCAAGAAGAATGGTGGCTAATGGAACTTATTTGGATAAGAATCTAAGATTTCAGTATCTCAAAGGCAGGCTAAAGCTTAGCGATTAAGTCATTTTACTTTAAAACCACGTTAACCAGGAAGCATATCTGCACACATTTGCGTTCTAGAAAAACACAATTAGCTGGAATTAGTGCCATTATTTAAGAAAGGTGATAATGAAAAGTCAGGGAACAATAGGCTAGTGAGCCTGACATCAGTGGTGGATAAGTTGCTGGAGAGGATTCTGAGGAACAGGATTTACATGCATTTGGAAAGGCAAGTCTGATTAGGGATAGTCAGCATGGCTTTGCGAATGGAAAATCATGTCTCACTAACTTGATTGAGTTTTTTGAAAAAGTAAGGAAAAGGATTGATGAGGGCAGAGCGGTGGACATGATCTATATGGACTTCAGTAAGGCATTCGGCAAGATTCCCCATGGTAAACTGGTTCGCAAGGTTAGATCACACAGAATACAGGATCACATGAAATACAGAACTGGTTTGAAGGTAGGAGTCAGAGGGTGGTGGTGGAGGATTGCTTTTCAGTCTGGAGGTCAGTGACCAGCGGTGTGCCACAAGGACCAGTGCTGGGTCCACTGCTTTTTGCCTTTATATCAATGATTTGGATGTGAATATAATGATTAGTAAGTTTGCAGATGACAGCAATGATGTACTGGACAGCGAAGAAGACAACGGTGCCTTGATCAGATGGGCTAATATACTGAGGAGTGCAGATGGAGTTTAACTTAGATCAATGTGAGGCATGGCATTTTGGAAAGGCAAATCAGGGCAGGACCTATACATTTAAGGGTAAGGTACTGGGGAGGGCTGGGGAGACAAACAGACCTCAGGGTGTAGGGTCATAGTTCCTCGAAAGTGGAGTCACAAGTAGATAGGATAGTGAAGAAGGCTTTTGCCATGGTTTGCCATGACTGGTCTGTGCATTGAGTATAGGAGTTGGGAGGTCATGTTGCAGCTGTACAGGACATTGGTTAGGCCACTTTTGGAATATAGTCTCCCAGTTACAGGGATGATGATTTGGACTTCACAACCATCTGATGAAAGAGCAGTGCTCTGAAAGCTAGTGATACCAAATAAATCTGTTGGACTATAACCTGGTGTTGTGTGAATTTTAACTAGCTATAGGAAAGCTGTTGTGAAACTTGAAAGGATTCAGGAATGGTTTACAAGAATGTTGCTGGGTGAGGTTTGGAGATATAGGGAGAGATGAATAGGCTGGGGCTATTTTCCCTGGAGTGTCAGAGGCTGAGGGGTGATCTTACAGAAGTATATAAAATCATGAGGGGCATGGATAAGTCTTTTTCCCCAGGATAGGAGTGTCCGAAACTCAAGGGCATAGGTTTAAGATGTGAGGGGAAAGATTTATAAGACACCTAAGGAGCAACTTTTTCATGCGGAGGGTGGTTTATGTATGGAATGAGCTGTCAGAGGAAGAAGTGGAGGCTAGTGCAATTACAATATTTAAAAGGCATCCAGCTGGGTACATTAAGAGGAAGGGTTTTGAGGGACATGGGCCAAATACTGGCAAATGGGACTAGACTAATTTAGGATAACTGGTTGATATGGACAGAAGGGTCTGACTTCATGCTATACATCTCTGTGACACCATGACTCTAAGTGTTCAGTATTACTTAAGTTTGATCCAATAGAAACATATATGCCTTCAGATGCCCAATTGCTATAAGCTGCATCTACCTGGTGAGTTTGACTTGTTCCATGACTTTGGAGTAATTTGCTGCTTTCTCATTATGGTTATATGACTTAAAATTAACGCTAGACTGAGTTCCAGTGCAAGATCTCCAAATGGATCTGAAGTGACATAGATAAGGATCAGTGAGGGAAAGGACAGAGTCGTCTGGGTAAGGTTAGGGCCCTATCAGGGTAAAGGTTAGAGCTTGGTCAGGTCTGGAGTAGACATTGCAACATGTCTCTGTCTTCATTCGGTTGGGGTGATGGATCAGAGAGATTCATCATGGTGTCCAGGCATGGTCGATACTGTGGAATGTTCATGTGTGGCGATTTGGCTGTCTGTATGTGTGACAGAGCCTATACTGATAGTCATATGAGGGAGTTGTATGTTATAGAGTGGGAGTCATAAGGTCAAGGGCAGAGCGTACTTGAATTTCCAAAAGGCATTTGATCATATGCCATATCAAAGGTTACTATAAAAGATAAGAGCACATTGTGTAAAAGTTAGCATTTTAGTGTAGATAAAGGAGTGGTCAACTAACCTGAAGTATTTGATGAGGAACAGTGTCAAGGGAGTTTTATGTTCAGTTTAAAAGGGTTAAGGTATGAAAGTAAGAATACATTTTTTGTCACATTGGCACGCTGTCATTAGTGAAATGCCATAGTGATCAATTCTGGCTCCAAAATTACTTGCAATCTATATAAATAAGTTGGATGAGGGGACTAGAGGTATGGCAATGAAATTTGGGTTCATGCTAAAGTTGATAGGAATATAGTCGAAGAGTCTGGTGCTGGAAAGCACAGCTGGTCAGGTAGTATCCAAGGAGCAGGAGAATCAATGTTTTGGGCATAAGGCCTTCATCAAGAATGACGCTTGTGGGCCAAAGGGGCTGAGAGATAAATGGGAGGGGGGTGGGGCTGGGGGAAAGGCAGCTGGGAGTGCAATAGGTAGATGAAGGTGGGGGTGAAAGTGATAGGTTGGAGAGGAGGGTGGAGCAGTTAGGTGGGAAGCAAGATAGATGGGCAGGACCGTTCAAGAGGGTGATACCAAGTTGGAAGATTGGGACTGGGATAAGGTGAGGGGAGTGGAAATGGGGAAACTGATGAAATCCACAATGATCCCATGTGGTTTGAGGGTCCCAAGGTGGAAATGAGGCGTTCTTCCTCCAGGGGTGGTTAGGGCTTGGCGATGCAGGAGGCCCAGGATGTGCATGTCCTTGGTGAAGTGGGAGGGTGAGTTAAAGTGTTCAGCCACAGAGCAGTGGGGGTTGGTTAGTGTGGGTGTCCCAGAGATGTTCTCTGAAACTATCCGCAAGTTGGCATCCTGTCTCCCCAATGGAAGTACAGGTAAATTTCCGTCAGATTAGATTAGATTACTTACAGTGTGGAAACAGGCCCTTTGGCCCAACAAGTCCACTCCAACCCTCCAAAGAGCAACCCGCCCCGACCCATTCCCCTACATTTGCCCCTTCATCTAACACTATGGTGCAATTTAGCATGGCCAATTCACCTAACCTGCACATTTTTGGACTATGGGAGGAAACCGGAGCACCCTGAGGAAACCCATGCAGATACAGGGAGAATGTGCAAACTCCACACAGACAGTTGCCTGAGGCAGGAATTAAACCCGGGTCCCTGGTGCTGTAAGGCAGCAGTGCTAACCACTGTGCCACTGTGCCACCCCGTGCTGTGGAAAGATCCTTTGGGGCCTTGGACAGAGGTAAGGATGGAGGTGTGGGCTCAGGTTTTGCAATTCTTGTGGTGGCAGGGGAAGGTGCGGGCAAGGTGGGGGGGGAAGGGTGGTAGGTTGGTGGGGGAAGGGTATTCTTGACAAGGGAGTCACGGAGGGACCGGTCTCTCTGAAACACAGATAGGACTGGGAAGGGATATATATCTGGTGATGGGGACTGTTTGTAGGTGAGGGAAATGGCAGAGGACCATGCAATGTATACTGATAAAGGGCTTATGCCCGAAATGTCAACTCGCCTGCTCCTCGGATGCTGTCTGACCTGCTGTGCTTTTCCAACAGCATACTCTTTGACTCTGATCTCCAGCATCTGCAGTCCTCACTTTCTCCTAGTTGATCAGAACATAGCATGTTAAAGGATGTAGAGAGTCTGCAAAGGTGTTTAGATCGTTTAAGTGAGTAGGGAATAATTAGGAACAAAATAGAATATACTTGTTAAAAACCAAAAGAACAGCATATGCTGTAAATCAGAAGCAAACACAGAAATTGCTGGAAAAGCTCAGCAGGTCTGGCAGCTTCTGTGAAGAGAAATCATAGTTAAACTTCTGGGTCTGGTGATTCGGTTCTGAGGAAGGGTCACTCGGCCCTAAATGTTAATTCTGATTTCTCTTCACAGAATTTGGCTATTTATTGCAAGTGGAATAGAATATGGAAGTACAGAAGTTTGGTTATAGTTTTACAAGTATTCGTGAAACCACTTCTGGTATACCATGTACAGTTATAGACTCCTTGTTTTGATAAAAAAATATAGATTTTCAGAAGCAGTTCAGGCAGGGTTCATTACTGGGATGAATAAAGATTGAACGAGTCAGGTGCACACTTGTTAGATTTTAGAAAAATGAGGGGTGACCTTGTTAAGACATATATGATTTTCTGGGGACTGCATAGGTGGATCCAGAGAATATTTCCTCTTGTGAGGGAGTCTAAAACCAGATGACACAGTTTAAGAATAAGTGGCTCATAGAAAGGGAAAGTGGTCTTTAGTAGAAGGGATTTGTCAGAAGAGATATTGGGACCTTGGTTGTGATGAGGTCTAGGTCTGGAAGTGGGTAAGTCAACACATGTGTGGATGGGATCTGTGGAAATTGGGGGAGATTCAAAGGTAACAGAGGTGACCGAATGATAAGTCTTTGTGGGTGAAAGATAGGGGAGGAATTTGTTTGACAGGTTTCAATGCTTGGGCTTGAGCCATATTGAGATCTTGGCTAATGGGATTTCATTCTGCTCTATGCCAGCAGCAAGATACTTGGTTTGTTCAGGAAGCAGGTAAATTAGTTTAAAATGAAATTCAACACCGAGAATAGCTGAACTTATTATATTTTAGTCCATTGCTTGCCAGAATACCGCACCTTCATCTTATATGAAGATAACATTAACTACATAATGTATGAATAGCAGCTTTGAAACAATGGAGTGATTTGATTTTTAAATTTCTGCTGGCCATATATTTTCTGCTACTCTTGTTCATTTCTTTTCATCTGTTGGTGTTATGCTGCTCAAGGCTTGCATTTCAAATATCTACCATATTTGATTCGTTTCTAAATTACCACACTACTCTGTCCAAATATTAATAGTGACAGGTATTTTCCCAAGTCTCCTGGTGTTGATTGTATTCCATTCATTTTATTCTGATGTCATGCTTTCTTTAATTTGATGTACAAACTTTATATTTATCAATATTTAATCAGTCTAATTGCAAACATGAACCAATACTCTCTAGAAATCCTCAGCTTTGAAATCAAGCAGTACTCATCAGGAGTACATTGGTATATTTGAAGACATGAAACATAAAATGCACATGCAAAACCTCTTTTATTATCACTTCAGTTTCCTTTTTTATTCTTTTCAATTTTCATTGTTTCCTTCTTAACTGTTTGCCTGCTTCTCTTTTGCTTGGCTGTAATACGATTGACTTGCCCCCCTTCTTAATTGTACAGTGATATTAAAAGGGCAGAAGACCCTTCACCGTGATTTCCCATTTTCACCCCTCTAGAATCATCTTTGTTTCTTTATTTGTTCTGTTGCCCGTTTGTTTTTCCTGGCATCATGAGCCTTTGTATTGACTAATCTCTCATGCCTTCTACCTTACCATGGATCTTCACTTTTGTTCGTCCTCAATTTGCTACATGCCATTGCTGCTTGCAAAAGAACCTTGGACATCTCAGTAATGTGGAAGTGAGCATCAGTGATGCTTCAAGAGGTGAAGTGTTGGCTGAATTTCCAAAGGTGATGTGGGAGTCATACAACATTGCTTCCTCATCAGTCACATAAGTGTCATGATAGTCTGAATGCAATGAGGAGTTGAATGGTTGATGGAAGCAGAGCACTGCAAGGATTCTCTTCTCATTGACATGTGGTGGTCACTCAATTGGTGTAACACTTTCAAACCATTAGTGCACAGGCTGCTCCTGAATGTGTATGGATGATGGAGACATGTCCTAGGATGCAGTTTGTCTGAATGGGGAAGTGTGCTCAGCCTACATCTGAAGAGTATGCCACGGATGACGGTTCTGAGATCTAAGAAAGTCTTGCATTCCTTCTGTTGCCATTTCAGGCCATTTCCACTGAAAGCCTGGTATACTGCCATTGGTGGGATGTTGGTTGGGGATGTTGGTTGCTGTGTCTGCCTTGCTAAGAAGATAAAGGCAGTTATAGGAGGACCAGGACCGATGGCAAACCCAGAGACAGCAACAGGCTGGCACAGTATATGAGCAGCTGCCAGATTAGACAGAGGTTCCTGCCATAGGGCATTTCCTGGGGATGTGCACGGTGCAATACTGATGCAGGCTCTGTATGGCCTGGGACACTGAAGCAGAATTTGTGCTCAATACTGCCAGGAGCTTAATGACTGCCTGAGTCTAAGACCAGCTTATTACAGTAACTCTGAAGGTCACTGCAGCTCTGAATTTCAATGTGACTAGCTCCTTTCAGGGAGTGATGGGTGACCTGCATGGGATCTCTCAGTCGTGCACCACAAATGCATCAGGACAGTGACCTGTGCAAAGGTCACAGCAGTTCATTCCACCTCACGGTGATAAGGTCAGTGTTAAAGCCAGGCAGTAGAATTTAGGAGCATAACTGGCTTCCAATGGCTAGGTACCACTGACTGCACACATGCTGCACTGAGAAGGCAATACCATGATGCTGCAGGATCCGTCGACAGGAAGGGCTTCCGTCCAATTAATGTCCAGGTGATGAGTCATCGCTGTTAACACTTCCTGGAGGTGTGTGCCTGCTACTCGGGACCCACCATGTCTCTTACATCCTGAAGCACTTTCCTGTGTTTGAGGGTCCAGGTGCCTTACAAGGCTTGTTAGAGCGAACAAGAGATATTAATAAGTATGTCACTTAGCTCGCTGAGCTTGAAGGTTTGTTTTCAGATGGTTTGTTACCATACTAGATAACCTCGTCAGTGAGATCTCTGGTGAAGTGCTGGTGGTATGTCCCATTTCTCTATTTATAGGTTTGGTTTCTTAAGGTGGGTGATATCATTTGCGATTTTTTTTTTCAAGTCAAGGTAGATAGGGTGTAATTCTGGTTAGAATGCCATGCCTCTAAGAATTTTCGTGTGTGTCTTTGCTTCCTGTCCAGTTGGTGTTCATGTATTCTTGTATCAAAGACATATCAGAAATGATTTCCAGACTATTCAGCTCCCTTGGCATCATGGTAGCCCACAAACCTACCAACACACTTAAACAGCGACTAATGAACCTAAAGGATTCATTGGGTACCACCAGCAAAACTAATGTCATTTACAAGACACATTGCAAGAACTGCAAAAAACACTACTTCAGACAAACTAGCAGGAAACTTGCCACCAGGATACATGAACACCAACTGGCCACCAAAAGACATGACCCACTATCATTAGTTTCTATACATACAGACAAAGAAGAACACCACTTTGACTGGGACACCACACACATCCTAGGACAGGTGAAACAAAGACACACTCGAGAATTCTTAGAGGCATGGTATTCTAACCAGAACTCCAACAAAAAACACATCGATTTAGATCCTATCTACCTTCGCTTGAAAAAAGAACCGGAAATGACATGACCCACTTTAATGAACCAACACCTATAAATAGAGAGGCGTGACATCCCACCAGCGCTTCACCAGAGACTCTCACTGATGATGTTACCTAGTATGGTGACAGAACATCTGAAAACAATCCTTCAAGCTCAGTGAGCTAACTTACATACTTATCATCAACCTGAGCTACAAATCTTCTAAAAAATCGCTGAGATATTAGTGCAATCACAGCTCATAACGTCATTGCACACAACACTGATGTGAAGTGCAGCTACAATGCTGCATGTGCCTTGTGTAGGACCCTGGCAGAGCAGACGATAAGGATGCTGGAAATACGATTCCACTGCTTGGACTAATCTGGATCATCCAGTATCATCTGGACAGAGTACTACATCAGCCTGGCATGCTGGACTCTGCATCACTGGCACAGGCAATGTGCTGGGTGCTGAGGAACCAGGAAAATGGGAGCAGTTTTCCAAGAGGAGGATGAGGACACTGGGGGTGAGGGAGCTCTCCTTTACCATGACAGAGCTCAGCTGTGCCGGGTGTTACAAGGCAGACAGGATTTGACTGACTCCCAGTTCCAGTCAATGGGACCTGGGTGCAGCAAGACCCTCATGGACTGTGGAATGGTAGTTGGTCCTGATTAACATTGTTGAGTCAAGTCTCAACTTCTATTTAGTTTTGGGCTCCTTTTCGTTTATTGCAAACAAAAGCTCATGTTTGTATTGTCCCATTGTTTGCCTGTATCTGATGTTTCCCTACAGGACAATGACAAGATGCAGATCCACAGATGGCTTTGGGGACAATATATCATTGACTCAGAGAGTATGCAGACTGGGTATAGCTACAGACAGATAAAGTGTCTGGCATGGTAACTAAACAGCGACTGGGGTGAGACAGGTTGTATGTGTAAGGGAGTGTCAACCATGCTGGCTATGTGCCATTGGCAGGGCAGTGCCAAAATGCCAATGATGTTAAGGTGCACAGGGGCCTTTCAAAGATGGCATGGGTGTAAGATATTCTCGTCTTTTGGCTGATACCCTCTGAGTGGGGAGTCTCTGCAAGTCTACCTGGTGGCCTGTCTTCAAAAGTAAGGCTTTAATTCAGATGTTAAGGAGTTGGAAGGAGGGTTCTACCCCTTCTTATACAGCGCCCTCTCTCTTATGTAATTTGCTCACTGTTGAAGCTTCTGGTTGGTGCTCCATCTCTGTTAGCCTGCCCACTGCCTTTCATTTAATCATGAACTTGGCTCCAGGCCAATAGGTGAGGCATCCCCGTGAAAATGGCACTGAGTGACTGGTCACCTGGAGAATAGGTTTGGGACCCAGAAATAATCCCAACATTTGTTTCCTGGTCCCCTAAGGAAAATGCTCTCCATGGCTAAACCTTCGATTTTGATCAAAGCTTGCAATAATCTATCATTCGGATTAAGCAGATTTGTTTGAAACAGTCAAATATATGTCATTTGACATTTAAATTTAAATTTAAAAATAGATCTATATTCAAAAGGTTATGCATTGTAATGCTGTAAAACTATGAATAAAGATAAATGGGTTTTAACTCTGTTGTTTAAAACTGCCAATATTCAACTTTACTGAATTCTGAAAGAGAGGAAAAGCTGGCTTTTAGGAGATTTAACTTTACATTCTAAATTAGGAAATAAAAACAATATATACAGGTTTTGAGGACAATGCAAAGTTTATTATATAGATTGTTATCAACTGTTCTGGAATCCTAGATAATAATCTGCCTAAAGGCTATTTATTACATTTTGTTATTAAATTGCATGCATTAATTCAAAATGAAGACATCAACTAGTTCTCTTTTACATCACACCACTTGAATTTCTGCCTTTAATAATCTCAAAATAGTATATTTTAATAATCTGTCAAAGTGCTAGTCTAAATTTCTGGCTGCATGACTCACTGGCACTGAAAACGTAAACAAATTTTAAAATTGGCTGTTTGGGAAGGAATTGAAGCAGGAAGTGTGTCTGTTGCCTGCGGTAAGGGAAAAAGCTGTATGACGACATTAATGCTGCTTATTTATAGTCCTGTTAAAATTTAGGGCATGATAGAAATCAAGAAAATTGAGATTCACACTGGATCTGAAACAAGTTATTTAAGTATATAATTATTTTGTTTCTTTTACTGCTATTTAAAAACAATCCTTGATATTTTCATGAGAACTGAAATCTTCCCCAGAACAGTAAAAGCTTTCTATCCAAAAGCAAAATTGTATGTCTACACTATCCTAGATAAAAATAACATAAATAAGAACAATAAGTTAAAGCCAAACTATTCTTTTTACTGAGTTTGTGCATGCAGATCAATTGGCGGTTTATTTTTGACAATACCATTTTTACAGGCAGGATTTGTTTGCTTGCTTGGAGCCACTGAATATTTCAGCAACTCTTCCTAAACCCATGTAATTCCTTTAATTTTTCTGAATGAAACTGGAAAACCAGTTGCATATTTCAAAGTTTAGCAATCCTCTTTCACATTGCTGCTTCACTCTTTGGAAATTCTAGAGTTCCAAAATGGCAAGGAAAAAAAATTACAAAGAATTACATTTCAAAAGAGGTATGGAGATGGACAAAACTGGTCCATGGGTTCAAGTTCTAAATTGGGGCAAGGTGAATTTTTATGGAATCAGACAGGAGCTTGCAGGAGTTGACTGGAACACTTTGTTTTGCAGACTAAGGGACATCTAGCGAGTGGGAGGTCTTTAAAAGTCAGATAGCTAGAGTTCCAGGTCTACATGTTCCTGTGAGGCTGAAGGGTAAGGTTGGCAGGAATAGGAAACCCTGGATGACAAAAGATATTGAGGCTTTGACCAGAAAAAAGAAGGCATGGCTCAGGAACAGGTGTCTAGGCTCAAGGGAATCCCTGGAGGTATACAGAGGATACAGGAGTTTACTGAAGAAGGAAATCAGGAGGCAAAAAGGGGGCACAAGATAGCCTTGGCTGAGAAGGTTAGGGTGAATCCAAAAAGTAAAAAGAATAACTGGAGAGAATAGGACCCCTCAAAGACCATAGTGGACATGTAACTGTGGAATTGCAGGAGATGGGAGAGGTCCTCAATAAATAGTTCTCCTCTGTGTTTACCGTGGAGTTACTTGACTAAGTTACTTGAGAAGATTCTGAGATAAGATATACATGCATTTGGAAAGACAGGGTTTGATTAGAGGTAGTCAGCGTGGCTTTGTGAGTGGGAGATCATGCCTCACAAATTTGTTAGAGTTCTTTAATGAAATGCCAGGAAGGTTGATAAAGGTAGGGTGGTAGATATAGTCAATATGGATTTTAGTCAGGCCTTTGATAAGGTTTCACATTGTAAGCTGCTCTGGAAAGTTAGATCACATGGAATCCAGGGGAAGCTGGCAAATTGGATACTCAATTGACTTGATGGTAGGAAGCAGAGGGCAATAGTGGGAGGATGCTTGTTGGACTGGAGGCCTGTGACTCGTGGTGTGCCTCAGGTATTGGTGCTGGGCCCTTGCTGTTTATTAACTATATCAAGGCATGATTATTAAGTTTGCAGATGATACTAAAATAGGCGGTATCATGGACAGTGAGGAAGGTTATCAGAAGTTGCAGTAGGACCTTGATCAGCTGGGGAAGTGGGCTGAGAAATAGCAAATGGAGTTTATTATAGATAAAGTTCAAATCACACAACACCAGGAGAAAGTCCAGCAGGTTTATTTGGAAGCACTAGCTTTCGGAATACCGCTCCTTCATCAAGAAGCTGTGGAGCAGAACCATAAAACACAGAATTTATAGCAAAAGATTAGGGTCATGCAACTGAAATGATAAGAGGAATGTTGATTATCTGAACGAGATGGGCGGGCAGTATTTTGTTCAGATAATTGATTATTCGGATAACTGATTTAATGCCTCTTCTCTGGAACTCTGATGTTTCCTTTTTCCTCGCTTTGCCTGCCTTGTTCCCTCTCTCTGTCTCAGCGTTTGTTTCTGAGCAGACACATATTTGTGTGTAAGGGACCTCCAGCATTGCTAAAGCCTCCCGCCTCCAATCACCCCCACCCCCTCATCAGTTCAATGGGATTGACACAGCAAGCACTTGCTATGTCCGCTCCCTGTTCAGTAGACTAGGCAGCAGCACATCGTGAGCAAGCACCCGCTCCCTCCCCCCCCCACCAGCCGACCCTCCCGTCCACTCCCATCGCGCCCCTATTTGTCCACACCCCCAACCCCCATCTTCCAGGGATGCTGGACTGGACGCCAACAGCAAGATTGCTGCTGTCTTTGGAGGGTGTGAGTCTCAAATTAGCACACACCCACATGTAGCCACACAACCTTTTGACAAGTTCCCACTCTGCCCTGTACAGGACAATGTTGGAGAGATTATCTGGGGAAGGGGGCTTTAGGGTACACTCCTGTGTAGAATTCCAGGGAAAGTGTTGGGGGTGGGGGGGCAGAGAGAGAGAGAGAGAGAGAGAGAGAGAGAGAGAGAGCGGTCAGTCATTTGGAGATTGATGTCCATGACTGTTCTCGGCAGCATTTCACTAAGGTGAGTTCATTTTTAATCATTGTAAACAAAAGCGTGATCAGTGTTGGAAACACCTCTTTGATGTAACGTTTCTATCGGGACCTTGAGATCTTCTTTGGATAATCCGACATTCGGATAATTGATATTCGGATAATCGAGGTTATTGAACAAACCTAGATTGCTGTTAAGTCTGTTGTGCTTTAGCATGGCTTGCAGGTTACGATTCATTAATATGTAAATCCCAGAATTTCTTTTAAGTCACATTCTCGGGATAATTTAAGATTTTCCAAAAAAGGGTGACGTCCTAGCTCAGACAATGAATTAAATGTGTGAGATTAGAGTTTGTCTGTATCCCAATCTTGAGTCAGACAGGTTCTATTTCCAAAGTGGAATTTATAAAATCTTACATGGATTGACTGCCTGCATTGACTGCCTGCAGATTGTGCACTTTTTGAGCAAAATAGAATGTATCTGCAAATATAATTCTGCAAATGCAAATTCACCCCAAAGACTAATATGTGTGTGCGCATGCATGAGAGAGAGATTTACTGCATTTGGAAAGACATTGTTCGCTTAGCAGGAGTAAAGAATGGCTTTGTGCATGGCCTCACACGTGTGAGAGAGACCGTGTGAATGTGTGTGTGTGTGTGAGTGTGAGTGCACATGAGAGAGTGTGTATTTGCGTGTATGCATGCTTGATAAAGTATGTGTGTGAGTGTGATGGAGCATAAGCTTGTGCGAGAGGGTCTGCTTGATGTGTGATTATCTAAGTGTGTGTGTGAGTGAGAGAGACAGTGTATAGTATAGTGGGTTCACCTTTAGTGTGACATGAACCCAAGATCCTGGTTGAGCAACTCTCATGGTTACCGAACTTGGCTGATAGACATATAAAGTGAGCTGCGTACAGTAAGATGTTGCTGATTGTTTTGTGCAGTTATTGCTTATTGTCAATGACAAAATCCATCAATCTGACAGCAACTATCAAATTGACTCTTGGGTAGCTCAACAGTGTGTGGGTGTGCACAGCACAGGCAGAAGCCTTTAGTTAGCAGCAAGGGGAACTGGTGTGTCTTTCTTTCCTGTAAAATACTAAAGCCTGAGGTGAAATAACTTCACCTGTCACCAAGTCACCCTTTATTTGCACATGCATAGTACTTGACATAGGTCTGGCTTCCTCAGAGCCAGCTCTCAAAGTGAACAGAATGCTTGACACTCCAGGTTTTTTTTCTCAAAGGCCAGTATCCTGTCACCAAGTCACTCTTTATTTACACATGGAGAGCCCTCGACACTAATCCAGCTCCTTCAGAGCCAGCTCTCAGAAGGAACAGAACCTCTGACACTCCTGTTTCTTTTTCTTTTTCTCTTTTTTCTTATTTCTCTTTTTAATGCTTATTTTCCCCCAACACCCATGTCATGTGTTTGCAGGTGTAGGATACAGTGAAGAACAGCAAGTGAAGAAATCTTTATTGTATTCCACCATCGGGCCTTTTAGAAGGGGGTTAGAGTTTTAACTGGTAGAGCTATATGTCAACAGTTGATAGCTATTTATCTGTGTTTAGAATCTCTCTATTTATAAGAAATAGTGATTTTTGTTAAGTAAAGAAATCCAGTCCATGTTTTCTGTTAACCTATGTGTATCTGACAGGTAAATTGGGAGTTTTCCACACTTTGATAAAATCCTTTTGACAACTCTGGGAATAGTAGGCCTTGACTTTCAGCACACTAACCCAGTGAATCATGCCAATTCTCCATGTCAACACCTTGACCAATCAAAACTGACCTGTCAATCAGTGTTCTGCTTGCTGCTCTCTTTGAAGTCTGGCATCTGTTCTGTTGAGTGTAGATGAAAAGTTTTGTCAACTTGTCAGTACACCATAGATTTAAAATTACAGAGTTTACATAATGTGGAAAGAGACCATTCAGCCTATTGTGTCCATGCCAGTCATCAAATACCCGTCTATTCTGATCCCATTTTTCACCTCTTGGCCTATTGCCTTCTCTATTATGGCACTTCAAGTTGTCTTTAAATGTTCTTTAAATGTCTTGAGAGTTCTTCCTTCTATCACCCTTTTGGACATTGTGTTCCAGATAACCAACACCTTCTGAATCATCACCAAAGAAATGGAATGGGCCAGTCGATGGTAAGAACTGATACTTGCTCAACTCCTCGTTACTGGTCTGTTTGAGTTCCCTTCGGGCTATTCAGCCCTGAACTGATTACTGCTTTAATCCAAACTTTGACAAAACACAGAGAGCAGGTTGTGTAAACAATTTGGATGAGATGGAAATCAATGAAGACCAAGAATCATAGAATCCCGACAGTGTGGAAGCAGACCATTCTTCCTACATCAACTCTCCGAAGAGTATCCCACCCAAACACTCCCTATCCCCATAACCCAAATTTACCAGGGGGGTTACACCTAGCCTGCACATCCCTGGACTCTCTCTACAAGAATCTCTCCCACTGCAACTCCCAGGTCATTTCCTATGCTACTTTCTCCCCACCCCCACCCTCCTCTAGCTTATCTCTCCACGCTTCAGGCTCACTGCCTTTATTCCTGATGAAGGGCTTTTGCCCGAAACGTCGATTTCGAAGCTACTTGGATGCTGCCTGAACTGCTGTGCTCTTCCAGCACCACTAATCCAGAATCTGGTTTCCAGCATCTGCAGTCATTGTTTTTACCTCATTGATTTTAACCCTACTGCGAATCCTCTTGCAAGGATGCCTGCCTTGAAGAAGTTTTCCTCCTCTCTCTACAAGAATCTCAGGGAGTCCCTCTCCCACTGCAACTCCCAGGTCATTTCCTATGCTACTTTCTCCCCACCCCCACCCTCCTCTAGCTTATCTCTCCACGCTTCAGGCTCACTGCCTTTATTCCTGATGAAGGGCTTTTGCCCGAAACGTCGATTTCGAAGTTACTTGGATGCTGCCTGAACTGCTGTGCTCTTCCAGCACCACTAATCCAGAATCTGGTTTCCAGCATCTGCAGTCGTTGTTTTTACCTTTGGGAAGAACCTAGTGGAATCCCACACAGACACAGGGAGAATGTACAAACACCACACAGATGGTCACCTAAGGGTGGGGTTGAACCCAGGTTCCTGGCACTGTGAGGTAGCAATGCTAACCACTGAACCACATTGCTGTCCCATAGTGGTGGGCGGCACGGTGGCACAGTGGTTAGCACTGCTGCCTCACAGCACCAGAGACCCGGGTTCAATTCCCGCCTCAGGCGACTAACTGTGTGGAGTTTGCACGTCCTCCCCGTGTCTGCGTGGGTTTCCTCCGGGTGCTCCGGTTTCCTCCCACAGTCCAAAGATGTGCAGGTCAGGTGAATTGGCCATGTTAAATTGCCTGTAGTGTTTGGTAAGGGGTCAATGTAGGGGTATGGGTGGGTTGCGCTTCAGTGGGGCAGTGTGGACTTGTTGGGCCGAAGGGCCTGTTTCCACACTGTAAGTAATCTAATCTAATAAAGTTGCATGTGTATGTGGTATACAGGAAAGTAAGGCAATAATTATGGACATTTTAATCTACATATGGACTGGAAAAGTCAAATAGACAAAGAGAGGCTTTAGAAAGGAAAGTTCAGCAGCTGACTAAAGAACAGGCTACACTAGACCTGGTATTGTGTAGACGTTCTCTTGGATGCAAATTAAGAATTTGACTCCACCCTTGCTTGCTGTCTAAAACTATCCCAGTTAATATGTGGATAGTTAAAATCCCCTACTATTACTGCCTTACCATTCACACATTTCTCATGAGATTTGTACATATATTTGATCCTCTATCTCTTCCTTAATGTTTGGGGGCCTATAGTACATAACCAACAACATATTTGCTCCTTTTGTGCTCTGCACTGTGCCTCATATGATATCATCCTTTGTCACTGCTATACTTGATTCCTTGATCAATATTGTGAACATGGTTTCCCTTCTTTCCCCCTTTTTATCTCATCTGAATCCTCTATCAGCAGGAATATTGATCTGTGAATCCTGCCAACTTTCAGCCACCTCTGAGTCATAATAATGATATGATCTCTCATGTGTCTAAACGTACCCTCTGCTTGATTATGTTATTCCTCAGACTCTTTGCATTAAAATATATTTTGCTTTCTTCCTTTGTCATTGGTTGCAACTTGGGCAGTTACCATCCCTTCAGAATACACTGCAGCTGTTCCGTGACGTCGATGACCCTGACACCCAGGAGGCAATGCACCATCTTGCAATCAGGTCTATGGCCACAGATGCTCTTGTCTACTCCACTCAGCAGTGAAACTCTTACCATCAGTGCCATCCACAGTTCTTCCTCCCCATCGCCAAGCACTCCATGCTGGACCATCCACAGTGCCATCACCAAGACCCAGAGTCAAAGTTCCTCTGGCTGTAGGGACCTTCTGCACTCATGGTCATCCTGACCACCACTAGGGTCTCTGATTTCCCATCTAAAGCAGGATATGCAAAGCACAGGCTTGAACTTGCCAGACATTTCTTAGCTAATTAAAATATGGACTCTTGTTTTTATTGTACCCTTTCTCCTTTAAATATACAAATAGTTCTTCTATAATGTGATGGTTGCATTCTTGTGTTACTCCATGTTATAGAAAAATCAGGCTTTAGAAACAGCGCTTAAAGTGTTGATGATGTAATCAATTTACAACCAATTCATGTTTTAAAAGTTTGCACATTAAAAGCAGCATTCCCAATTCTTCAATCGTGTTATAGTGAATTTGTGTCAACGAAACATGCAGAACAACCTGTAGACTAGAAAAATCATATTCTTATATCAAGCAAATGACCAGAATCACCTAACTCTGTCAAGTGAATAATTTTAATTTTGAAGTTATAAAATATTAATTATCCATGGAAATGTTTTAAGCTGTACTTATGGCCTTAGCTTAAATCAATATCCAGTAATAAGAGATAAGAAAGGAATACTCATCACTCACCTACATGCCATGCTGTTACAGCACCCTTCAGTTTTGTTGAAGCTATCTATCTCAGGCTGTCTGTTTCTGGGACCTCTGCTCCTTGTAATCTTACTGCTGCTGCTCCCAAGTCCCACACAGGCCAATCTCCGGTCTGTTTGTATCTGAGACTTCTCTGCTCTTGCTGTTCCTGTTAACTTTGTTGCTACCACTCCCAAATTTCACATGCTGCCAGTCTGCCTGCTTCTGGAACCTCTCCAACTCTTGCTTTTCCTTGTAACTTTGCTGTTGCTGCTTCCATGTTGCACACAGGTCTGCCCCCAGTCTGTCTGCTCCTGAGTTCTTAACTCATCAGCTCTTTTCTGTGATGCTAACTGTCTGTTTTGAGTTCATGACCTTGCCATCTGCTCTTTTAACTGAACAAGCAAGGATGCAGTTGTAGTCAAGAAGACAGTTCATCATCTCTTTCTTATGAGAAGGTAGGGATGTGTTACAAATACTGGCCTTGTCAATGATGCACACAGCCTGTCAATTAACAAATTCACAAGCATCAGAAGAGCTGGCCCCAAAATGAAATTACAAAGCTCCTCTTTGTGGGTATGGAGGTTCAGGAGTGTTTCTTCAGATCCAACAAAGAAGAGTTGGCTCCAGTTCCCACTCCATTCCCTGCATACAAAAGACTCCAGGATTCCGTCTGTGACTTACCTGAGCTGAACAATAACAGAATCTCAGAATTATTACAGCATGGAAGGAGGCTATTCAGCCCATCTTGTCTATATGGGTTCTCCAAATGAGCATCTCAACTCCCGCTTTCCCGCCCCCACCCTCATAATCAATTTCTTCCCTTTCAGAAAGTAGTTTAATTCTTTTTGACTGCTGCAATTGATCTTGATACTACCACATTCTCTATCCTTCCAGACCTTATCCATTTGTTTCACGGCAAGGATTCTCCTGGCATCACTTATACTCTTTCCTTTGTGCTTGATGGTGTACCTCTTTCTGTCCATTTTCTGTGAGTATCTGACTGACCAATGGTTAGTCCTCTTCATTGAAATTGATCCAAACTCTTACATAAACCCAAGGGCATCTAGTCTAGTACCTGTCCACTGTTTTCTGTGGAGGTTCAGTGATTAGCACTGCTGCCTCACAGCACCAGGAACCTGGGTTTGATTCCACCCTCACGTGCCTGTCTGTGTGGAGATCTCTTTGTGTCTGCATGGGTTTCTGCTGGGTGCTCCAGTTTCCTCTCACATTCTAAAGACGTGTAGGTTAGTTGGATTGGTCATGGTAAATTGCCCCATATTGTCCATGGATGTGCAGGCTATGATTCTGTGCTATTCCCGAGGCATAAGTTGCTTTTTAGTACCTTGTTCAAGTGGTCACTACTCTTCTATACATAGGACATTGGTGCATCATAACAGATTTAGGAGTGGGGCCAAGGAAACTGTATACTCCATGGTTCTGTTTATCTGATCAGGAGTTTAGAACTTAAATGGTAGTTATTAAAATCAACGAGTTTGAGGAAGGATAACAGCAACCTTTTTATTAACTAGCACCTATATTAGACAAGTATTGTGCTGGTTGATCTAATATTCCAGTTGACCAAGAGGACCACATGCCCAATGTAAAACACCCACACTAAGTATTACAACATAATGCATGAACTATACGCTTACTTTTATATTTTGTTCATAGCATAATTACTTAAATAATAATGCAACTTTGCCGAAAGTAAAGCTTACTGGCAGAGACCCTTCTCACTCATACCCTCAACTGACTACTTGGACATCATGGTGAACGTGATGATACAGTAACTTCCGGTATTTCAGGTGTGTACTTTCTGCTGGTTTAACTATTGCGCTTGTTCATAAGATGATGGTTAAAACTAAGTTTACTGTATTTGAGAAAAAGTGATTTTGGAAGGCAGTGCTGGAGGGTGGGGAACACATAGTTAATAACAGGGGGCAAGAAAAGAAGATAAATGGAAGAGGAATTATGTCCAGACTGCAGAAAGGTGAATTGAAGCTGATGAAAATAGAGACTATGTGAAATATAGCAAAGATAAACTTGCAGAGATGCAATGCAGCAGAGCATCATGTCCATACTCCACATTTGGTTTATGCACATCCCATGAATGAATAAACAAATTAGACAATAGAGGTGAAGATACAAACAGAATAGAAAATTTAAATTAGTAATTGTTCATTATCAATTCTGATTGGTTTGGATTGAAATTGTTGAGATTATTTGCACACGTTTCTTCGAATCTTCTTTTAGGAACATTTTAAAAAGTCTACTAAGTAAGGATATTGTGATGTTTATTGAATACCTTGTTCAAATGGTTGCTATTCCTTTTTAACTATGGCATTTGTGCACCATAACAGAGTATTTAACTAAAGGAAGAGGGGTCAAGTACACAGGCTGCACTATAGTTCAGCGCAATCTTCTGTTCACCTGGACAGGAGTTCAGAGTTTAGGTGGCAGACCTGACCTGGAATTTTAACTTCCATGACATGTTAGTGATGTCAGATTGGTTTTTTGCAAAGTCCTCAACTTGGCGAAGCTGCTTGGTTTGTTGATACAAGCAATAGTGGCATAAATTCAAACGTTGTACCAAATTGTACCTCATTATCACTTGCAAAGTTGAAACCCACCTCACAGAAGCAGGTTGGTCACCAACCCAAATTCCCGTTTCAGTTACAGCTGGAATGTCATTAGAAAGTACAGTTCTCAGACCTTAAACCATTCTACTCAATCCAAACCATCCTGTCAGTGATTCTCACACCCACTCGCTGGCCTGACTTGAAAATATAGCATCGTTGCTTCACTGTCGCTGGGCCAAAATTTGGAATTCTGTCGCTAAGGGCATTGTGGGTCAACCTACAGCACGTGGATGTGGTGGTTCAAGAAGGCAGCTCACCAGCTCCTCTTCAGGGGAAACAAGGGACTGGCAATGAAAATGCTGGCCAGCCAGAGATGCCAAATCCCATGAGTGAATGAAGAAAAGAAAACACACTCATATCAACAGAAGCACATTAGGGCTCCTCTTGACTTACCTTCCCTCTATTCTTTCTTTTCCATTTCTGCAAACTCCAGAATGATGCCAATATCAAGCACACCTTTTGCTCTTTCATCATTCTGATCTTTCCATGATATCCAGATCCACTCTTCAATCATTGCAGTACTCTGCCCCTTTACTACGCCACTTATGCATGCAAGCTCAAGAGGTACAACAGCTCTTCTTTATTCCTCCCTTCTCACAGACCAAGGATGCAAATACTCCTTCCGGATGAAACGGTTAATTTATTGCATTCGTTGCTCACAATATGGGTTCCCTATGGTGGGATGATCAAACGCAGAATGTCCGATCACTTTTCAAATCAACTCTGTTTACAGTTTGCACACGTGATCTTAAACTTCCAGTCATCCGTAATTTTATTTCTGCACCCTGTTCTCAATCTGATCTTTCTGTCCTCACACTGTTATGCTGTCTCAGTAAATATCAGCATAAGGTGAAGGAACAGTGCCTTATATCTTTTGATTTGGTACGTAACAGCTTCCTTATTAAAGACAGGAAAGGCAGTCCTATGAAGACTTAACATGAGCTACCACGGTTGTGGCCTCTGAATTTCAAAATGAGTTACAGGTAGGTGGCTTTGGTTCATACATTGCCAGGAATAAATGCATCAATGTTTCTGAGATGTGATCATATGGTGTAACTGCTTTCTTTTGAGATTTGACAGTTGTGTATTGGGGGGGTGAAATGGTTACATTTCCGTTGTTTTTGTGTGTATGCCCCTGGGATATTAAACTGTCTTCCATTCAGGTTTGTCTGTCAAACTGATGCTGTCAATCTTTGCTGAATTGGACCAAGAGGTGGCTGTGCCAGAAAATAATGCATTAATGAGTTCTCTCACACTGTATTACCCAGTATACTGGATTACAGCCAATGTAGGCTTTAGCAGGATCTAGAACTATAAACATCAATGTAATCAGTCCTCACTTTTAATAGTGATACAGTCCTATTGGTGCACAGGGTGCCCAGATATGAATGTAGAAGGTAAGGCAGTATTATGACCATGTCTTTATTAATGGCCTGCATTTCTATTCATTAATAGGAATTAATGCTACAATGTTCACTGCCACCAAGGGCTACAATGACATTGCAAATTCCTGTCATCCCACAGTGGCAAAATTTGGAAATTGTACTGTGTGACAATGGGCTCTGGATTACTGCAATCTAAGTGATGCACGCGTATCTTCTCCACCTCCTAATGCTGCCTAGTTTGCTGTGTTCTTCCATCCTCCTGCTTATCTACCTTGGATTCCAGCATCTGCAGTTTTTTTGTCTCTAACAAATTGTATCAGCTGAGATGTAGAAAAATCCACATCATGATCATATTGAAATCAGGCAGTCAGATTTTGAAACGTGGTCAGATTTTGTTGGGGTTGCTATATTTTGTCCTTAGTCCTCATGAGCAAACTTCAAGATCACTTTAGATGTCAGTTGAATGAATCTGAATATTTTGAAGGCAATTAGATGATGCTAAAATATTCTGGCTGGTGTTGTTTGAGTCTTTAATGATGTTATTCGCTATCAATTGATTATTAATGGTGTCAGTTGACCATTGGTGTGTTGTCAAATAATGGCTGAATGACTAATGACTAGACATACACAGGATTCCTGAAGGTGGCCATGATGCTTTTCATGCTCACTGATGTCTTTGGACTTGCAAGCCACTGGTGGTGTGGAAGCAGAGTCATTAGGGACATTTAAGTGACTGCTGGACATGGACATGGATAGCGGTGAGTTGAGGGGTGCATAGGTTAAGTTATTATACTTTACATTAGAATTAAACCTCAGTACAACATCATTGGTCAAAGGGCCTGTTCTGTGCTATACTTTTCTATGTTCTATGTTCTATAAGATAAAATATAACTGGAGGAAGTGGGAACAAACTGGAGAAGTTCAAGTGAGTCTGCATATTATAACCCCTATGGAAGAAACAGTGTGGGTCATCATAGGAAGGGGCATCACTGAGGCTCCCGAACTGGCAAGGCTGGAGTGAACAGCAGTGAAAGTACCTGTAGAGGGAAACCTTCTCCTCATCCTACAATTTCAGAAAACTCAGAAGCTACAGATATTGTACTTCACTCACTTTTCCACTTTCTCATACTACAGCCATTGTCCATTTTTAGTTTCAAATGTCCAAGAGTCAGAAATTTCCAAACCAGAGAAGGAAGAAGAAAAGGATGGTGAAAATGAAGATTCAGCATTGTCGGATCTTACACTTTGGTCAATCTTTTTTCCATTGCTAAATTAGGCATTTTTACAGTCTTTGAGACTCAGGAGTGGATTTAACAATTACAGACCCTCCCGGCAGTTCATTTATTTCCTTCTTTATGTTTGTCTTATTCTTAGTCTTAATCTTCTTTTGCTTTCAAATGGAAAATGCTCATAATGAATGTACAACTCTCCAAATCAGATGAAGTAGGCTCTCTGGGCCTGTGAGCTTTCTCTGCAATTGTGTCACTTACATATGCTCTGGAGAATTCTCCTATTTCTTTACTAGTCCCTTTGGCTCTGTCCCATTAATATTTAAGCCACTTATGAGGGGAAGTGATGGCCTATTGGTATTATCACTGAACTGTCAATCCAGAGTCCTAGGTAATGTTCTGGGGCCTGTGTTTGAACCCCACCATGGTGGATGCTCAAATTTGAGTTGAATAGAAGTCTGGAGTTAAGAGTCTAATCATGATCATGAATCCAATGCCAATTGTCAGGAAAAACCCATATGGTTCACTCATGTCCTTTAGGGAAGGAAACTGCTGACTGGACCACATATGACCCCAGATCCATCACTGCTCTCTAGGATGGCAATAATTGCTAGCATAATCAGTAACATGAATTAAAAATCAAATCATCTTGTTAATTAATTCAAAAAAGAATTATTGACACTCATCTTTGCCCAAATACAGATCTTGCCTTTTGTATTTTCTACTCTCCCCCAGTTCATCAACTTAAAACTTATTACATAAAGTGAAGGTCATCAAACTAAAAAGTTAAATTTGTCTTCGTCTCCACACAGACTGCTGAGTGTTTACAGCACTTCCATTTTTATACCAAAAGACATGTAATTAATTATGTTAGCATTGTTTCACATTCTAAGTTTCCTGATGGGTATTTGAGCTTCATATTATTCCTGTTGGGTGGAAATGGCAAATGTTGTTCTTGAGCTTGGAACACTAAGAAAATAATGGTTGTCAAAAGTACTTTGGCTGCTGAAACACTTTCTCTTCTGGAGATTTTGAGTTTGAGAATCTGATTTGTTGAATATTTTAAATGAAACTTTGTATCAAAGTTATCCTGAAGATCATATACCCATTAATTGTTATATAGATATTTTCCACTGTAGACTAGAGTACACTCTATGAAAGATCTGAATGATATGGGATTATGGGTGACCTTTTTGCCTTAAATAAAGTGCCAGAGAGAATGGAAATAATTCAAATTATATGGGTTGATGTGAATTATCAATTATTTTACAAAAATAAATATACTTTTGGAAAGGTGCTCTTAGTGGAAAGGTGTTTTGAAATATAATTCCTTGTATGAAGCTCTAGTTTAGTTTGTTTTGAAATTTTTGCTTGTACATATTAACTAATTTTTATTTAAAGACAGAAGAAAATCTGTTAATTGTGTATTAATTGTGTTAATGGTTTGGAGGCGGTTGACAGTAACAGAAGATTCATTTGAATCCCAACAAATAGACTGACTGAAGTTATGGAGGTTGAATTAGGATGAACATGCTTGTTATCTATGTCTCCCTAACTATAGCTTGTAAAAGGCTGTAAAGATTAGTTGCAATATAATAATTTTACAGCTGGATTTCTGGGGAAGAATGGATATGATCCAAAGGCAGAAGCTAATAGATTTTTTCAGGGAAAGGGATAAAGAAAACACCACAGATCAGAACGTCTGAAATTGAACAATGTCTCTATTTGAGAAATTAACAGCTGAAATACATGTTGGAACCCATTGCCCTTCGATGGAAAGTGCAACAGCTACATTCGCTGGCAGGATCAAACTTTAAATAAGATATACCCAAGAGATAACATGTTGCTCCAGTTAATTAAGGTATTGATAGGTTTCAAATGGAAAAATTTAACGCTCAATGGAAAGGAATTTACCAGAAAGTTTGAGTATACTTGAGTATGTAATGTCATAAAGGTGAAATAGAAGCATGTTTTACATACTATTAAAAATGTATGAAGGAGCCAATAGCATCAACATCAAGGCCATGATAATCCAAAATTAACTCTGCTCAGTTGGCCATGTGTTTAGGAAGCGTGGGTTCTGATTACCAAAGCAAATCTTCTTCACCCAGCTCAAGGAAAGCATTCATAGTATAGAATCCCTACAGGGTGGAAGCAGGCCATTCAGCCTATCAAGTCTACACTGACCCTCCAAAGAGCATCCTACCCAGGACCACCATTTCCCTGCATTTTTCCATGGCTAATTAGATTAGATTAGATTCCCTACAGTGTGGAAACAGGCCCTTCGGCCCAACAAGTCCACACTGACCCTCCGAAGAGTAACCCACCCCACTCCTCTGACTAATGCACCGAACACGCTGGACAATTTAGCACAGCCAATTGACCTGACCTACACATTTTTGGAATGTGAGAGGAAACCGGAGCACTTGGAGGAAACCCACGCAGACACGGGGAGAATGTGGGAAACTCCACACAGTCAGTCACCCAAGGCTGGAATCGAACCTGGGACCCTAGCACTGTGAGGCAGCTGTGCTAACCACTGAGTCACAGTGCCACCCTAATTCACATAGCCTGCACATCCCTGGACACTACGGGCAATTTAGAATGGCCAATCCACCCAACCTGCATCTCTTTTATTGTGGGAGGAAACCCATGTGGAGACAGGGAAAATTTGCAAACTCTACACAATCACCTGACGTTGGGATCAAACTGGGGTCCTTAGGTCTATGAGGCAGCAGTGCTAACCACTGAGCCACCATGCCACCCTATTCAAAGGAAGGTTGGGGGTTGGGGTGGGGTGGGGTCAGGGGCAAAGGAAGCATTTCAAAGACTTTTTGAAGGCTTCCCTCAAGAAATACAACACAAGTGTCAATGCATGGAAGACCTTCATTCAGAAGAAACTTGGAGGAAACTCCTTTACGAAGGGGCACAGTCTTTTGAGAACACACATCGGCAAGTGGAAATGTGGAAAAGGAACTGGAGAAAGGGATGCCACTTACCTCAAAGCCAAGAACTAATTCCACCAGCCGGAAAGACCTGTCACACGTGTGGTCCAGAGATATAGCTCTTGCATGTAAGAACCTGCAGAGCCCATGACCAGTGACACTGAGTTTAATAACGGACCATTATACATTTATTCGCAAGTATTTGCCAATGACTTAAAATGTCAAATATAATTTGTTTACGTGCCAGAAAAAGACTGAGCAGAAAATTAAGTGACGCTGCAGTGATATCTGAAAAAATAATAGCACTGTGTCAATTCAGTTTGGAAATTCGTTGCGTAGGTTTTTGCAAATTTGGCTGCAAATTCTTGAACAGCTCTAGCCACCGAAGTCACATTTCTGTGCTGGTTTACATGGAATAAATCAGTAGATTCTATCTCCCTCTACAATTTGCTATTCTGTTTTGTTCTCTAGACTACAGAAGACATTTGGAACAATCTAGATCTAGATCTTCTCTCAAACTCGGCCACTGGTCTTTGGCGAGAGAAAATCATTCTCTGGGGCTGAAGAGCAAACATCTTATCAATTCACAGAACAGCAATGTCACTGGTCAGGCTAAAATTTCTTAAGCCATCCCTAATTCCCTTGAAAAGGTAATGTTGAGTAGCCATCTTGATAAGTGAGTGGCAATTTTCAGAGGGTAGTTAAGAGTCACCTCTGAAGTTACATGTAACCCAGATCAGATAAGGATTGCAGATTTTTTTCCCTAAGGGACATTACTAGCCAGTTGGGCTTTTATAATATGATCTTCATTATGCTTTTTATTCCAGTTTTATTCAACTAACCGACTTTAAATTTCCTGGCTGTAATGGGGAATTTATTGGAATACTAGCAACAGTACTATAACCTATTGTACAGTTCCCATTAATTCTGAATAATAATGTATTGAGTTCTTTTGTTTTGAATAATCTTGTCCTTGGTCAGATTTAAAGAAGTACAGGAGCCATGAATTTTTTGTCATGGTAACCTGACATTCAAACGATAGTGCATTGCATTACGACATCAGAGCAGTGTGAATCGGTAAAAAAGATTTTTGGTGAACACTTTCTTGAGAAATAAGAAGTCACTTTAAGACATAACGAATTTCCAGTTTTCATTAAACATTCAGGTATGCGTAGTTCTGAACAATGAATTTGCTGATGCTGATCTACTCAACCTTCAAGTCTCAAAAACTCAATTCTATGCTGATGAATCACCCCTTCTGTTGTTGGTATAAGTCGCAACGGAGGACAGGATTTGGCTGCAATTATGTGCCTGACGACTGTAACATCATGACCAGCTGTCTTAGGGTAAAGGTGGCAAATGTGTTAAAATAACACTTCTTAGTTGAATAAGGAAATTTAAGTTCTTTCATTGAAACATAGCAAGACACCTGATTATATAATATAAGAAATGAAACCAGCTTAAAAAGGCAATGTCTTCAGGCACTATGCAAACAATTTTTGTTTCATTTTCTATAACTTTTTTTGCAAAATGATTGCAACTTGGAGGGAATGTCTATCTTAAAATCTCACATTTAGGGGATGGAGTGATAAAGTCACTGGGTTAGTAATCCAAGACCCCAGGTTAATGTTCCAGGAATGCTGGTTTGAATCCCTCAGTGGCAGATGCTGAAATTAAAAAGGTGAGCCGGAATTAAAAATGTTAGCCCAATAGTAACCATGTAACTACTGTTAATTGTCACAAAAAGCTGACTGATTCAATAATGTCCTTTAGGGAAGGCAATCTGGCATTTTACCTGGTTTGGCCTACATATTATTCCAGACCAACAGCAATGTGATTAACTCTCAGTTGTCCTCTGAAATGGCTCAGCAAGGTCCTCAATTCCAGGGCAAATAGGGATGGGAATTAAATTCTTGTCTAGTTGACAATGCCCACAGTAAAATAATTTCTCAATTTTTAAAAGTTTTTCATGGATCTCCATGCAAGTGCTATTGTGGCATTGGTTAGACTTTTGCTGGGGTAGTGGAAATCCAATAACAGGTTGGAAAGCTAGGGACAAGCCCACCTTGGTTGGTTTCTGGTAATCAAGAGCTAATGAACATTTGGTGGAGTGTCCAAACCTGGAGATGAAGCATGGAATCTGCCTCTTGGAAGTGGCTGAATGGAGACAGGATCATGTGGCTAGTTGGCCAGGCTTCGGTGAGGTTGAGGTGGTAATGGAGCCATGGTGGTTATAGCTGGTGGCAAGGTAGAGTGCTATTGTATTGTGTGATTGCAAAAGTCTCCTGATCCCCTGGTCCAAGGCTGCATGGAAGATATCAGGGTTTACCCTGCAGTCTTTCAATATGGGTACATGCTGCTGGTAAAATACCAATGGCAACTTAACGATCTTCACCTTTCCACTCGCAGATGTAATTCCACAACACTAGGAAGGCAGCAAACATGCCACTCCATACCTTCCTTCACCATTTTGTGGCTGCCACCCACATCCCAGCCCCCAAAATATGGCCCTATATGATATCAATGGTTTATTGTGATGATAGTTATAGTAGTACCAACACATTTCATATTGGACTAATGAAATATGGGTTGTTGATTATTATAGTCCACGAATACTTATATACCTTGTGTGCAAAAAAAGAAAACTCATTAATAAATGTATCAATTAGAAAGCAACAGAGATCTCACCGCAGTTCTGGTGTGCATCCTCTCTACTATGGATGATGCAAGGTTCTTGAGAAAGTGTAGAGGAGAAAACTACATTAAATTAATACAGCAGAGCCCTGATTTTTTCTGGTTCGCAGCTTACAAATGGTCCTTTGAGTTTGAAAGATGTCTATCTCCCTGTCTGGCCTCATTAAGTAAAGGTAACTATCCTCCAGGATTGCATGTGAAATCTCTAGCAAATACATTTTAATGATCAGATACTACCATGAGGAACTGAGAGATAAATCCCAGTGGTATTTTGTAACTTTGTGATTATTTACTTAGGATATGATTGTTCATTTATTTCAACATAAGAAATGAGAAATAAATGCTATTTAACTGGTTGAGATATTGTACACTGGAAATAAAATCTCTAGAAATTGATCTGACCAGATTGCCAACACTATTCTGGTGATGTTCCCACCCAACATCACAGGGATATAGTCATTTGCACCAAAAACATTGTTTCTCTATCATTTATAAAGAGATACAACATGGAAACAGACCCTTTGGTCCAATTCATCCATGTCGACCAGATAGCCTAAATTGATCTAATCCCATTTTCCAGCATTTGGCCTATATCCCTCCAAACATTTCTATTCATATACCCATTCAGATTCCTTTTAAATGTAATTGTACCAGGTTCACCACTTCCCCTGGCAGCTTGCTCCATTCATGTACCATCCTCTGCGTGAAAAAGTTGCTCCTCAGGTCATTTTTAATTTTTCCCCTTTCACCTTAAACCTATGGCCTTTAGTTTTGGACTCCCTCAAGCCTGGAACAAGACCATGACTATTCATCCTATTCATGCCCCTCATGATTTATAAACTTCTATAAGGTCACCCCTCAGTCTCAGATGCTCCAGGGTAAAAAAGCCTCAGTCTATTCAGCCTCCCCCTACAGCTCAAACCCTCCAACCCTGGCACCATCTTTTCTGCACCCTCTCAAGCTTAACAACATTTTTCATAAAGAAGGGCTACCAGAATTTTGCGGTTATTTGAAAAGTGGCCACACCAATGTCCTGTACAACTGCAATATAACCATTTGTAGCATAGAATACAAGAGCAAAGATACTAAGCTGGTTTTGTATAAAAAACTGGTTGGGACACCACTGAAGCCATGTGCAGTTCTAGTCACTGCATAATGGGAAGGATGTGATTGCACTGGAGAGATTGGAAAGGCAATTCACAAGAATGCTGCCTGGACAAGATTGTCTGAGGCCTGAGGGAAGATTAGCCAGGCTGCAGTTGGTTTCCTTGAAGTAGTGAGGGTTTAGAGGGGATTTAATTGGGGGTGACTGAAAATGTGAGGGTATAGATGGTGTGGATAGGAAGGTACTTTTTTCCATTAGTAAAGAGGGTCAATATCAAGGGAGTATGGAGTTAAGGTAAGAAGTGGAAGACTAAGAGGAGAGTTAAGGAGATTTGTTTTTGCAAAGAGGGTGGTGGGAGAATTCACAGTCTAAAAGGGTGTTTGAGTCAGAAACTCATGTAACATTTGAGTAGTATTTCAATATTCACTTGCTTCACCACTGATTCCAGGGCTATGGGCAAAAAGCTGGAATTGGGAATAGTATAGTCAGATCTTTGTTGACTAGCATGGACACAAATGGCCTTCTTCTGTACTGTACACTTCAATGAGTTGTATAGCACAAATGGCAAATGTAATACAGTAGTTAAATGTGAAGCTAAACTGCTTGAGCATGAAAAAACATGAAGGAAGAGCATTAGTTGAACGATGATATATTTAGAATTAAGGATATACAAAGGGATCTGGGTGTCCATGTGCACTAGTCATGAAGATACACCAGATGGATGCCATAAGCTATTAAGAAAGCAAATGGTATATTAGCCTTCATTTCAAGAGGATTTGAGTTCTGAAGTAGAGATATCTTGGTGCAGTTACATAGAGCCTTTGTAAGGCCACATCTGGAGTATTATGTATGGTTTTAGTGTCCCTACCTAAGAAAAGAGATACATGCCACAGCGGGAGTACAGCAACAGTAGAGCTTTGAGGTTTGGTTAACTCCGTTGGCTGGACAGCTGGTTTGCAACGCTAAATGATGCCAAAGACGTGGGTACCATTCCTGCACCAGCTGAGCTTACCATGAAACACTCTCCTTCTCAACCTTTTCCCTTAGCTAAGGTGCTGTGACCCTCAGGTTAAACCATCAGCAGCCAGCTCTCCCTAATGGAAGAGCAGACCTATAATCTGGTAGGACTATAGCAATTTTACCTTTTCACAGCAGAGGTTCACTAAGCTGACACCAGGACTGGCAGCACTGCCCTATGAGGAGAGATTGGTTTGACTGAGTTTGTATTCATCAGAGTTTAGAATTTGATGGAAAAGTACAAAGTTCTAAAAAGACTGGACAGGTGCAGGGAAGATGTTTTCTGTGCCTGAGGAGTCCAGAATCAGGGTACTGTTAGCGCGGATGAAATGATCTCAGTCCGAGCCCAGAGTGCGGTTCGACAATCGGTAATTTTATTAAAGTGTTTAACGCTGACGGAGACCAACCGAGGTCTGAATCTCGATCGCTCTCCCGTTCCCCGCGCGATGTTACAAGTTATATACTTCATGAGTCAGGATGTAGGAGATTGGGTATGAATGAGTGTGAATGGTGGCAATCATGGCTGGAGTATGTGTGAATGTCAAGCTTCCTGCCGTCCTTGGAGAGTCGGCAGCATACACAAAAGGTGTGCTGTTTATCTTTACGTGAATGGGTCCAGGTGCTATCTGCTTGTCTCTCCGTGAGGGCTGGAGGCTAGCACCCCCCTTTGTTACTTCCAAAGTGTCTGTTAGGTTCATCCTGTTTGTTTGGTGTTTGCCTTTTGTGTAGGACTGTTTTGCATGATCAGGTTATGGGTGTGTGTCAGCTGGAACCTTGACGAGATTATAAGGTGGGTTTCGATCTGTGAGTCATGACCATTGTCTGGAGTCCTGACTAGTGTCTGGTCCGGTGTGTATTCGGATCTGTCTTTGGGCCCCCTTCTCCCGATCATGTGGTCGGGCTGGCAGCTGCTGTTTTAGAATGAATACTGTTTGCTTTAAAATGGATACTGCTGGCTCTCCCGATGTGGGCCTTGCTCCACGGTAAACACGGGGCGGTTTATCACCCCCCTTCAGTACATTCTCAGGATACAGGATAGGCCATGCAGGACTTAGAAAAGGAAGCGTTTCTTCATTCGAAGCATAATGAACAGAAGGCTGTGGAAGCCAAATCATTGAACATATTCAACAATGAGAGAGAGATCAATTTTTATATTTGAAAGGCATCAATGAGTATGGGGAGAAAGCGAGAATATAGCATTGAGACAGGTGATCAGCCATGATCATGATGAATGACAGTACAGACTCAAAGGGCTGAATGGCCTACTCCTGCTTTTAGTATCTATATCTCTATGTCTATTACCAGATTGCAGGTTCTGCAGCAACTCAAAATTCTGCAGCAGCATTGATTCATCGAGTTTTGCTGCATGCAAAGAGACCCTTCAGCCCATTGTATCTAAGCTGGTCATCAAGCTGGTCTATTAACTCTAGCCCTGTTTTCTGACACTTGTTCTATAGCATGTTATACCATGGCACTTTAAATGATCAGCTAACCACTTATGTCAAGATGGATCCCAGGTCTATCACTCTTTCAGGCAATGATTTCCAGAAACCTGGGTAAAATAATTCTTTCTTCAACTACCACCCCCACCCCCACCCCTCCCCCCTCCACCCCCCACCAAACTTTCTGTCTTTACCTTAAATTTATATTCCTTGGTTATTGATTCCTCTACTATCTCTTTTCATGGGTAAGTCACTACAGCCCAAGCAACATCCTGATGAATCTCCTCTGCACCTTGTCTAGGACAATCACAACATCCCTATAGTATGATGATGAGAACTGCAAATAGTAATTCTGCTATGGCCAAATTTCAGACAGCTCTATCATAACCTCCCTACTCTTCTAATTTTTGCCTTGATTAATAATGGTAAGTATCCTACATACATTCTTAATCATCTTAACCCAATTGTCCTTTTGCTTTCAATGATCTGTGGACATGCACAGCAATGTCTCCCTGATCCTTTGTAGCTCCTTGGGGCCTACCAATCATTGTGTAGTCCCTTTTTAGTCCTTGTTAGTCCCATCAAAATCCATCACCTCATACTTTTCAGGACTAAATTCCATTTACATTTGTTCTGCCCTTCTGGCAAGCCTCTGATTATGTTCTTTTCGATTGATTTCGTATTCGTGCATGGATAAAATGCTACGTTTTCTGAGCGGGAGCTCCTGCCTCAGACCAGGACATCCCAGCCTCCAGCTTTCAGGCATTATATTTAAATGGTACCTGGATAGCACTTTACTCTCTACAACATCAGTCATTCTCTGCTTATTGCCTTCACCCATCCTGGAGATGTCAGATACCAGGCAAAAGACAAACAACACCATGGTTCAGCAATCGTTCCTTTGAGCATCTCCTGAAGGAAAGAAGGAAATACATTTCCCTAGGGATGACATCAAGTGGCTATTTTGACTGATAAAGGCGGCCTGGACAGACATGGCTGCAAATGTTAGTGCCTGTATGGCTAAAGAGATCCTGGCTCCAGGACTGCAAAAGTTTGAATGAACTGCTGTGGTCTACCAGAGAATGTGTCACCAGCTATGCAGTGGTTCATGCCCCTGTGAGTATGAGTAATAGGGGGAGGCTGGATAGGCTGGGACATTTTTCACTGAACGTAGGAGGTTGAGGGGTTCCTTGACAGTGGTTTTTAAATCATGAAGGGTATAGATAAGGTGAATGGCAGGTGTCTTTTCCATAAGATGGAGGATTTCAAGATGAGGGGGCATACTTTTAAGATGAGGGGAGAAAGAGTTAAAAAGATCATGGGGGCAATTTCTTTACACAGAGAGTGGTTCATGTGTGGAATCAACTTCCCAGAGGAAGTAGTGAATACAGGTACAGTTACAATGTTTAAAAGACATTTGGAAAAGTATATGAATAAGACATGTTTGGAGGGAAATGGGCCGAGCACAGGCAGGTGGAACTAGTTTAGTTTGGGATTATGGTCGATATGGATTGGTTTGACCGAAGCATCTGTTTCTGTGCTATTTGACTCTGTCTCAAATAAGATTTGCTATCATGTGTTTGCAGCAGATGCCCCATGTGCTGTCAATCTGCCTGTAACTCATCTGCCAAGATCATACTTTAAACATAAAAGAAGCTACAACACTCAGCAGCTCACTCACCATTCACTCATTGACCTTTCATTTCAACTGGGAGACTGTACACTCTGATAACTTTCCATCAAAGGCATGTGTGGGACAAGGACACCGCCACAAAAAATGCTTTGTGATGAATCCCTCACAGGTATCTCAGGCGCAGTCATTATGTGGTACTTTATTGAATTGCATGACATCCAACTCTTTGTCTCCTAAAATCCATCATACCACACTATTCTTAATATTAACACATGCAGGTAATCACAACTCTGGGGAGTGACATTTCTATCTGTGTGAATCAACACAAACAAAGTACTCATATACCTGTGATCATATATTTTAAAGCTTCTTTTCTTTCAAGACATTATATACCACAAGTAACAGGCATATCTTCAAAAGAGATTCCCGCTAACGTTAAGTAAATGACAAAACTAATGAAACACATATCAAAACCAAAGTGGTTTTGTCTAAATGGATATTTCTTGCTGAATATTTTTCTTGTTATGATTTATATTTTCTGCTAATTGAATTTTTAACCTGCGTGATATCCATTATTTATTTAATTAACCTAAATGATCTGGACTTAAAAGCATTTCCATGTGAAAATGGGGTCAAAAATTATTAATTTATCAGCAATATGCTTTACAATCATCTGGCATCATATTGGCCTCTTTTTTTTGAGCATTAAGTATTAAACAATGGGAGGACAAATTTGTGTGCTGAATTCATAGCAAAGAAAGTAAAGTGCAGGGAACAAAAGAATTATTGGATTAAGGAAGCATGATAAAATGAGGTAAAAAAGAAAAGGTATATGTACTTTTAATTGTCAACAATAAGTAAAAGCTGAAGAAATGCAATTATTTATTTTTAGAAGTTGGTATTCAGTGCTAGACAGTTTGTTTGCAAATAATTAAAACTTATCAGACTACTAAAAGGGTCCTTTTGACTGCAATGAGTAGACCATTTTCTTGGTGAATAGTGTTTGTGTCAATTATACACAGAAAAGTTATGCTGTTTAATATTTTTAAATAGTGAGCCAGGCAGTGAGATGCCATCTTCAGGGAACCTTGCAGATTTCCTTGTTGGATGATGCATGGTGCTTATGTAAATTTTAGTCTGATAAATACAGAAATACCAGTGGGCACTGGTGGTCTCAATTATTGTTAAACCCAAAATGCAGCCTAAATGTGGATTTTTGTATTCGTTCATGGGATGTGGGTGATGCTGGCCAGGTCAGCATTTATTGATTGTCCTTATTGGCCTTGAGAAGCTGGTGTTGAACAAGAACAGTTGATCGTGGGTGGGTACATCCACAGTGCTGGTGGGAAGGAAGTTTCAAGATTTAGACCCTTTGACAGTGAAAGAGCGGTGATGTATTTCAAAGAAAGGATGGCTTATGGCTCAAAGGGAACATGCAGGTGGTAGTGTTTCCATGCATCTGCTGCTGGTGAGTTTCTAGGTGATAGAGACAGCAGGTTGGAAGGTCCTGCCTCAAGGGTCCTGCTGAGTTGCTGTTGAGCATCTTGTAGATGGTGCACACTGCTGCAACTATGGATCAGTGGTGGAGAGAATTAATGCTGAAGGTGAAAGATGGGGTGCCAATCACATGGGCTGCTTTGTCCTGAATGTTGTTTCATATCTTGAGTGTTGTTCGAGCTGCACTCTACCAGGCAAATGGGGAGTATTGCCTCACTTGATTTGTGCCTTGGAAAATGGGACAGGAGTTGAGTATCACAACAGAATTCTTCGCCTCCAAATTGCTTATGTAACCACAGGATTTATATGGCTAGTCCAGTGCAGTTTAGAACCAATGCTAGAAGAAAAATGTCAATTATACCTTTACTCCAAGAACGTCTACTGAGGATGTGTGTAAGGAGCTATGACATGACGATGTCAGATCTCATGAAATTGAAGACTGAGTCTATACGTTTCCTTAAGATGCTGTCTCTTACTATCTCTTATATATAGTTATGTTTAATAAAGCTTGCTAGTATTCACTCATCTGAGTGTTGACCTGATCTTACAAGATGGTTAGAGTCTCTCTTGATGGAGGTGGTCATTGTCTGGCATTTGAGTGACATATGTTTTACTTGTGCTTTACCAGAACCAGCACAAATGCTGTCCAGATCTTGTTGCACATAGGCACAGATTGTTTCAATATCTGAAGAGTCAGGCATGGAGTTGAACAATGTGCAATCATCACAATTTGCAGGCACATTTGGTCTTGTGATGGTAGGAAGGACATAGATGAAGCAGCTGAAGATTGTTTGACCAAGGGCACTACGCTGAAGTACTTCAGCTGTGCTGCCTTTAGACTGAGTTGACTGACTCATGTCACATCTGGAACTCAACTCTTTTGCCCATGCTTGATCCAAAGCTGTAATCAGATCAATGACTGAATGACTGTGGTGGAACCCAGACTGAGTGCTGTGACTTGCTGAGCGAGTACTGCTTTCCTTCTATCACTTTGCTGATGATCGAGAGTATAGTGGTAAAGCACTAAATAGTCAGGTTGGATTTGTCCTGCTCATTGTGGACAATACATAACTGGGCAATTTTCCATACTACCAAGCAAATTCACCTGCACCTCCACTCACATCATTTACTGCATCCGCTGCACCTGATGTGGCCTTCTCTACATTGGGGAGACAGGCCGCCTACTTGCGGAACGTTTCAGAGAACACCTCTGGGACACCCGCACCAACCAACCCAACCACCCTGTGGCTGAACACTTTAACTCCCCGTCCCACTCCACCAAGGACATGCAGGTCCTTGGCCTCCTCTATCGCCAGACCATGGCAACACGACGCCTGGAGAAGAGCGCCTCATCTTCTGCCTAGGAACCCTCCAACCACAAGAGATGAATGCAGATTTCTCCAGCTTCCTCATTTCCCCTCCCCCCACCTTATCTCCGTCCCAACCCTTGGACTTAGCACCGCCTTCTTGACCTGCAATCTTCTTCCTGACCTCTCCGCCCCCACCCCCTCTCTGGCCTATCACCCTCACCTTAGCCTCCTTCCACCTATCGCATTCCCAACACCCGTCCCCCAAGTCCCTCCTCCCTACCTTTTATCTTAGCCTGCTTGCCACACCCTCCTCATTCCCGAAGAAGGGCTTATGCCCGAAACGTCAATTCTCCTGCTCCTTGGATGCTGCCTGACCTGCTGCGCTTTTCCAGCAACACATTTTTCAGCTCTGATCTCCAGCATCTGCAGTCCTCACTTTCTCCTACCAAGAAAATATCAATGTTGTATTGGAAGTGCTTAGCTTTGGCCAAATTAGTTTTGGATTCAATTGGATGAAAAGGATATGTTGAATGCAAACTTGAACCAAGAGCATCTGAATCTGATCAAAATATCACTAATCATATTCTACAAATATATTAATACATGGACAAGAATATCACATCTTTTCCTGTTAAAAATTTGAAGGGATTATTTATTATCAATATGCAATTATGGATTCTTGGAAGCTTCATTAAACTAACAACACAGAACAGCTCCAAATTGCTCACAGAAATAGTCATCTTGTTAAATTATTATTAGCATTAGATTTTAGAAAAGTTATAAAGCTATCAGTGTCTCATAATGGCTTGACATCAATAAATTTAGATAAAATAATATCATGTTATAAAATGTTTAAATGAAATCTGCATGCACATTAGAAACACAATTAGCAATTCACTTTGCTTACTTGGTTGTTACAATTACCATTGCAACTCATCATATGACAACCACCTGACAAAGAAGTAGCTCTTTGAAAGCTTGTGTCTCCAAATAAACCTGTTGGATTATACCTAGTGTTGTGTGATTTTTAACGTTGTCCTCTCCAGTCCAACTCCGGCATCTCCAAATCATCTTATCCTCATTTGTGTCGCTATACTGCTCTTCTGTATCCGCCCCAATTTTTTCATAAAATCCCCACAGTACAGAAAGATGTAATTTGGCCTACTGAATCTGTACTCAAAGCGTATCCCAGCCCATCCCTAGAAACCTGTTTGGGCTTTCACATTATGGTCAACCCATCGAGCTGGAAAATCGCTGGGACACAATGGGGCAGTTTTCAGCTTGACTAATCCACCTAACGTGGACACCTTTGAAATGTGGGAGGGAGCTGGAGCACCAAGAGGAAGCCAAAAAGATATGGGGGGATTGCGCAAACTCCACACAATCACCCAAGGCTGGAATTGAACCCAGGTCCCTAGTATTGTGAGGCAACAGTGCTAACTGCTGAATCAGTTCCACCCTTCATATAAAATCTAAAATCAACACCACTTTTTAACTTTGACATCTCATGTGACCTCTGTACCTCTGTGGCCTTATTCTGAAATAAGGCCATCACTGACCACCCACATTCTCTTCTCTTTTTCTAATCTCATGCATGGGACTTACCTCTGATACCTTGCTCTCATTCTCACTGAACGGATACCCACTGAACTTCCCATCTGCCATTGCCAATGATTCTCATTCTCAGGAGCTATTCTGATCCCATTCAAAACAAACATCAACCCAAACCCCACCTCAAAACACTTTCTGAGACATTTCTATTATTCATTCATTTTTCTTTCTTTTTTTCTGATCTACACTAGTTCTCGGACCCCCAAAGCCTTTAGTTTAATATTTCTGTCATTGTATTTAAAACTCTTAGTGGTTTCGCACCATCCTATTCTTCCAATATACTCTAGCCCGACAATTCTTCCAATACCTCATGCTCCTCATGAGACCACTGATGGCCGTATCTTCAGTTTGCTACTTGATTCTCTTCACACAGACCTTTACCTCTTTAACTCCCTTTCTCTTTCTCTTTAAGAAAAGAACAAGCTTGTGGTTAACTTTGCTTATTGTGCCCTTTGATGTCCATTGTCTTTGCTTATTCTGAAATACCTTGGGAAGTCCTTTTATGTTGAAGGCATTCTTCAGTTTTGTGGGGTTTTTTCCCATTGCTGCTCCTGTTGCTGAAACTGCAGTGCTTCTGAAAATACTCTTTTATTACTTTACTGCAAAATTGCAGCAAAGTAATTTGGGAAAATACTAGTGCTATTTAGCTGTCTTCAATTTTGTCACAAATCACACAACACCAGGATGTAGTCCAACAGGTTTAATTGGAAGCACTAGCTTTCGGAGCGACGCTCCTTCATCAGGTGGTTGTGGAGACACAATTGTAAGGCACAGAATTTATAGCAAAAATTTACAGTGTGATGTAACTGAAATTATACGTTGAAAAATATCTTGATTGTTTGTTAAGTCTCTCATCTGTTACAATGACCATGTTGCTTTCATTTCTTTCATATGTAAATCACAAAACGTTTTTTAAAAGTTACATTCTCAGGTTAGCTGTAACAATTGGTGTCAGCGCAGATAAGATGTTGAGATGTTGAAGGTGTTAGCCCCCTGTGTTCCCTGTCTGTGCCATAATGTTTAGACCAATTCTAATCTAAAAAGTGAGTTAACAGTCTTACATGGATTCGTGCAGTTTTTGAGCAAAGTACAACGTATTGCTGCAAGTAGAAATTCACTCCACTCATGTATATTTGTATGTGTGCATGTGGGTTTGTGTGTGTGTGTGTGTCTGTGTCTGGGGTGGGGGTTTATGAGTGTCTGTTAGAGACAGCGTATATGTGCGTAAAGTGGTCTAAGCCTGTGAAGGGGTCAATGTGTGAGTGTGGGAGTGTGTGTGTCTATAGGAGTGTGTGTGAGTGTCAGCCAACTAAACATAATCTCAGCAGCTCATAACAAACACTACTCTTCATTTATTAAACTTATTGAGAAGTGAAATATCCATAATTTACCATTGTTTTTGGCAAATGTAGATTCATTCCAAGTAAAAGACATAGGCCCTGTCTCTGATGTGCAAGTCGCTGGGGAACTAGCAGATTGGCTTACAGCTGTTATGAACATGTTACAACAGAAGATGAGAAGAACCATTGGGGAATTTCAGGACCTACATGTCTTGGATTCTGAACAATAAAATGTGGATTGTTGCCTCAAAGTGTTTTAAGAGTAGATCACTTTGTTTGGAAAGGCAGAACACTATGGAAAACTGACTAGAATTTCCCAGTTATTGTGCGCCATTCATTGCACAAGACTGAAGGGATACCTGTTGGGATTGGGGGTCCCTTGAGATTGAATGTGTCTAATACGTGCTGTATAGCAGGATACCTGATTGAGAATATTGCAATTAGCCTTCACCAAACAGTTCTCAGGGGAATGCATGGCAGAAGTGTGGAGGTTCTTTAGGCAGCACCTGCTGATAGTGCTGGACAGGTTTGTCCCACTGAGGTAAGAAAGGGATGGTAGGTTGAAAGAACCTTGGATGACAAGGGATGTGGAACATCAAGTCAAGAGGAAGAAGGAAGCTTACTTACGGTTGAGGAGGCAAGGATCAGACAGGGCTCTAGAGGGATACAAGGTGGCCAGAAAGGAACTGAAGAATGTACATGGGGAGCTAGAAGGGGGTATGAAAAAGCTTTAGTGTGTAGGATTAATGAAACCCTAAGGGTCTGTTTCCATGTTTTACATCTCTATGACTCTAAGACATTGTCCACTTATGTGAAGAACACAAGGATGGCCAGAGTGAGAGTAGGTGGAGGGATAGTGGAGGGAACTTGCGTCTGGAGTTGGAGTAAGTAGAGGAGGTCCTTAATGAATACTTGCTTCAGTATTCACTACTGAGAGGGACCTTGATGTTTCTGAGGACAGTGTGAAAGAGGCTGATATACTAGAACAGGTTAATGTTAGGAAGGAGGATGTGCTGAAAATTTTGAAAAGCATAAGGATAGATAAATCCCCTGGGTCAGATGGGATATACCCTAGGTTTCTACAGAAAATGAGGGAAGAGTTTACTGCACATTTGGTGATGATCTTTGCATCCTCACTGTGCATTGGAGTAATACCAGATGATTAGAGGGTGGAAAAGCTATTCCATTGTTCAAGAAAAGGACTAGGGATAATCCTGGGAATTATAGACCAATCAATTTTATGTCAGTGGTGGTCAAAGTATTGGAGAGGATTCTGAGAGACAGGATTTATGATTACCTGGATAACCATATTTTGATTAGACCTAGTTCAGCATGGCTTTGTGAGGGGCAGGTCATGTCTCACAGACCTTATTGACTCTTTGAGTATGTGACAAAGCATGTAGATGAAGGTAGCGCAGTGGATCTGGTGTACATAGATTTTAGCAAGGTGTTTGATAAGGTTCCCCATGACAGGCTTATTGAGAAAGTAAGGAAGCAAGGGATACAGGGGAAATTTGGCTGTCTGGATACAGATTTGGCTGGACAATTGAAGATAGACAGTGATGGTATATGGAAAGTATTCAGCCTGGAGCTTGGTGACCAGTGGTGTTCTGCAGGGATCAGTTCTGGGACCTCTGGTCTTTGTGATTTTTATAAATGACTTGGATGAGGAATTGGAAGGGTGGGTTGGTAAGTTTGCCAATGACTCAAAGGTTGGTGGAGTTGTTGATAGTGTGGAGCACTGTTGTAGGTTGCAATGGGATATTGACAGGATGTAGAACTGGGCTGATAAATGACAGATGGAGTTTAACCTGGCAAAGTGCGAAATCATTCACTTTGGAAGGTTGAAATTGAATGATGAAAATAGGGTTAAAGGCAGGATTCTTGGCAGCGTGGAGGAAGAGAGGGGTCTTGGGGTCCATGTCAACAGATCCCTCAAAATTGCCACCCAAATTGAAAGGGTTGTTAAGAAGGCCAATGGTATGTTGACTTTCATTTGCTGGGAAATTTAGTTTAAGAGCCATGAGATTATGCTGTAGCTCTATAGAGCCTGGTTAGACTATACTTGGAATATTGTGTTGAGTTCTGGTCACCTCATTATAGGAAAGATGTGGAATCTTTACAGAGGGTGCAGAGGGGATTTACCAGGATGCTGCCTGAACTGGAGGGCATGTCGTATAAGCGAGCTTGGGCTTTTCTCATTGGAGCGAAGAAGAATGAGAGATGACTTGATAGAAGTGTACAAGATGTTGAGAGACATAGAAGGAGTGGATAGCCAGAGACTTTTTCCCATGGCAGAAATGTCTATCATGAGGGGCATAATTTTAAGGTAATTGTAGGAAAGTTTAGGGGAGATCTCAGCGGTAGTTTATTTACACAGAGAGTGGTGAGTGTATGGTATGCACTGTCCGCAGGAGTAGTAGTCAGATACATTAGGGACATTTAAGCGATTCTTGAAAAGGCATTGGATGCACTCCACTCCCTGTAGCGCCCACCTCTCCCTGAACAACTCCAGGGTGTTGGTAGACACCGCGTGCTCCTTCTCCAAGGACACCCGGGCTCTAACGTAACCCCGGAAGAGGGGCAGGCAGTCGGCCATAACACTCTTGTTCTTTTTTTCTTCTTTTTCAAGAGCCAGCTCTCAGAGTGAACAGGATGTTTGACACCCCTGTGTTTTTTTTTTGTCTTTTTTAAATTCTTTTAAACTGCCTAACTGCGGTAGTGCTTATTTTTTCCCCAGCACCCATGGTGAGTGTGCAGGTGTGAGACACAGTGAGAGACATAACGTGTAGGAATCTTTATTCAATTTTCACCACCAGGAAGAAAGGAAACACCCGAGTGGCCAGTGACAAGCAGTGCCCTACACATCAAAAGGCAATGCTGTGTGATCAAACAGTGAAGGGGAGGGCAGGGACTAAATCAAAGTAGAGTTGGAGGGGGAAATAATACACTCCACTCCCTGCGGCGCCCACCTCTCCCTGAACAACTCCAGGGTGTCGGTGGACACCGCGTGCTCCTTCTCCAAGGACACCCAGGCTGTAACGTAACCGCGGAAGAGGGGCAGGCAGTCGGCCATAACACTACTGTTCTTTTTTTTCTTTTTCTTTTTTTTCTTTCTTTTTTTAACCCCCACAACACTACTGCCTAACTGCAGTTATGCCTAACACTCTGGTTTTTTTTTTGTTTTCTTTCTTTTTTTGAAGGGGAGGGAATCCCCTGTGTTTTTTCTCTTTTTTTTCTTTCCTTTAACCCCCACACTACCTTCTAACTGCGGTAGTGCTTATTTTTTCCCCAGCACCCATGGTGTGTGTGTGCAGGTGTGAGCAAAGTGAGAGATACAAAGTGCACGAATCTTTATTCAATTTCCACCACCAGGGAGAAAGGAAAACACCCAAGTGGCCAGTGACAAGCACTGCCCTTCACATCAAAGGGCAGTGCTGTGTGATCAAAACAGTGAAGGGGAGGGTAGGGACTAAATCAAAATAGAGTTGGAGGGGGAAATAATGCACTCCACTCCCTGCGGCACCCACCTCTCCCTGAACAACTCCAGAGTGTTGGTGGACACCGTGTGCTCCTTCTCCAAGGACACCCAGGCCATAATGTAACCGCGGAAGAGGGGCAGGCCATAACACTCCTGTTCTTACCTGCCAGCCAGGGGTCTCTGATTGGACCAGATTAGCAGCCCTGATCAGGGAATTCACATTCTATGTACGCCATCTGGCTGACCTTATTACAATCACTACATCTCTCCCCCCTTGGAGCATTAGGAGATAGGCCTTTTTTTTTGTTTTATTGCTCCACCTGGCGTCTTTTAGCACTGGGTCAGGTTTCTCCAACTCAGACTTGGATATGGATGGCATATAATGCACAGTAGATTGCCTCATGCACATGGAGCATCTCAGAAGTAATTAATTCTCCTCTTCAGGTGGCAAAGACGTTGAGGCACGTCCACTGTGTTCATCTCAGGTATTGAGGTATCTTCAATGCTTGTCAGAGAGGGAGAATACATAACTTCCAGAACAGTCTGAAAGGCTGTCAAGGAGACAGGCACATTTTTGCTCCTGCACCGTTTGCAAGTTTGCAACTTTTATATGGTCCACATGCTTGTTCAAGACCATTGCACCCTCCCGAACTTTATACATCACTGGACTTGACCTCGTGTCGAACATGCCTTGTTCCCATGCAGGGCTATTCCCATGGTTCCTAAGCCAAACTTCATTCCCTGAACTTCATTTCGTGCTTAGCTGAGTCTTGTGTCCACACTGGCGTTCCTGGTGCCATTTCACACTGCCTCCCCTGGCCCAGGAAGATCAGATTAAAACTGTTGTGGAGTCTTCTCTTTGCTGGAGCTCTTCGTGAAATTGCATGAGGGATGGTCCTATAATCAAATAGGAACCAGGACAGTTTAGTATCTAGTGAAGCTGTAGGCTGTTTCTTTAAGCCTGTCTTCAAAGTTTGGACTGCTCTTTCTACCAGACCATTGGATGATGGATGATATGGAGCCGTCTTTGTACGTCAAAAACTCGACTTTATGAAATACTTAAATTCCCTACTGGTAAATGATGCCTGTTATCTTTGACTAACACTTTGGGATCCGATTGCAAAAGATGGGTGCAGTTTTTCTATCATCATACCTGTGTTTAACAAATGAACTCTGTGCACATCCAGGCACTTTGAGCGGGAGTTCACAATAACTAAGTACATTGGGTCCATGAAAGGACCTGCATAGTCGAGGTGTAACTGAGCACAGGGTTTACCCGGCCATTCCCATGAAGTGGGGAAGCTGGTGGTGGCAATTTCTGTCCTTGTTGGTACTCTGGGCAATGCTCCACTAATGTAGCTATGTCTGCATCCAAGCCTGGCCACCAGATATAACTTCTCACCAACATCTTCAGATGACGCTGGAGGTGTTTGACCATATCTGGCAGTGACTTTGCTCAAGACAATTACTCTTGTACCCAATAATAATATGCCATTCTCTACTGTGATCTGGTCTCTCAGAGTCTAAAAGGTTTCAATTCTGGCTGTGATGGCCCTTTGGATTCCCCCATCCCACCAGCTGTTTCAGTTTTGCTAGGACTGCTTCTTTCTGCATCTTGAGTCTGATATTGTCACCTGTGATTGGAAGTGTGTACAGAAAATATAAAACCATCACAGACTGTTCTGGTGGCGGTACCACTGGTAGTGTATCCTTTCCAGCAAGAGGCAGCTCAATGCATCCGCATTTACTACTTGGCCTCCCAGACAATGTTCCAACTTGGAATTTCATACACTTAGTATTAGAGCCCACCACTGAATTTGGCCTGAAGGTATGGGGGTGGGGGGGGGGAGGGGGGGTGAGGGGGCACTTATCCTTTTTATATGGACTTAGCAGGGGTTTATGGTCTGTTATTATTACAAACTTATATCTGAAAAGGTATTGCTAGAACTTCCTGTTTCCAAATATGACCACCAAATCTTCCTTCTCTATCTGGGCATATTTATGCTCTGCATTAGTTAAAGTCCTGGATACATATGCTTTTGGACATTCCTCTCCGTTGGGCCACCTATGAGCTAATACTACTCCTATGCTATATGGAGAGGCATCACATACCAGGTCTTGCCTGGGATCATAGAGCAACAACATCTTAGAGAATGGTAACTATTTCTTCATTTCTTTGAAAGTATGGCTTGGCTACATGACCATTTCCAAGGCTGACCCTTTTTTAAGAATTGATGCAAATGTGCCAGGATAGACACCAGGTTTTGTATGAACCTTCTGTAATAATTCACCAGCCCAAGGAAAGACCTAAGCTCCGGTACAGATGTAATCATCTTCAATTTACCTTCCAATGGTTGTAACCTGGTCTTGTTGACTGAAGCCCAAGTAGGTCACTTTGGGTGCCTGGAACACATATTTTATTTCTAAGGTGTAAGCCCATCTGGGAGATACATCGATAGACTATGTCCAAGTTCTCTATGTGCTCCTTATTGGTCTTCCCTGTTATGTGCACATCATGTAGATAAATTGGATTTTTCAGGCTGATGCTATCCCAGATGGCAGTCTTGTATATTGGTACAAACCCAGTCTGTATCAGTATGGCTACCTGGTTGATTGTGCCACTTGCACATGCTTGTCTCAAAGATTAGGCCAAAAATGATTTGGATGTGAAAATAGGAGGTATAGTTAGTAAGTTTGCAAACGACACCAAAATTGGAGGTGTAGTGGACAGCGAAGAAGGTTACCTCAGAGTACAATGGGATCTTAATCAGATGGGCCAATGGGCTGAGGAGTGGCAGATGGAGTTTGATTTAGACAAATGCAAAGTACTGTATTTTGGGAAAGCAAATCATAGCAGGACTTATACACTTATTGGTAAGGTCCTAGGGAGTGTTGCTGAACAGAGAGACCTTGGAGTGCAGGTTCATAGTTCCCCGAAAGTAGAGTCGCAGGTAAATAGGATAGTGAAGAAGATGTTTGGTATGCTTTCCTTTATTGGTCAGAGCATTGATTACAGGAGTTGGGAGGTCATGTTGCAGCTCTATAGGACATTGGTTAGGCCACATTTGGAATATCGTGTGCAATTCTGGTCTCCTTCCTATCAGAAGGATGTTGTGAAACTTGAAAGGATTCAGAAAAGATTTACAAGGATGTTGGCAGGGTTGGAGGATTTGAGCTATAGGGAGAGGCTGAACAGGCTGGGGCTGGAGCATCGGAAGCTGAGGGGTGACCTTATAAAATCATGATGGGCTTGGATAGGACAAATAGACTAAGTCTTTTCTCTGGTGTGGGGTGGGGGAGCCCAGAACTAGAGGGCATAAATTTAGGGTGGGAGAGGAAAGATATAAAAAGGACCTCAGGGGCAACTTTTTCACACAGAGGATGGTGCATTTATGGAATGAGCTGCCAGAGGAAGTGGTGGAGGCTGCTACAATTGCAGCATTTAAAAGGCATCTGGGTGGGTATATGAATAGGAAAGGTTTAGACGGATATGGGTCAATTGCTGGCAAATGGGACTAGATTAGGTTAGGAGGTCTAGTCGGCATGGATGGGTTGGACCGAAAGGTCCGTTTCTGTGCTGTACATCTCTATACTATGATTCTTTGCATGTATAAGTACATACAGCCAGAACAGTGAAACTGCGAATGGTTCATTAATCAGTCATGGATTAATGTTAGCAAATTATTTAGTTGTAACATACTTCTGGGAATCCTCATCTAACCACAACTGCAAGTATGCATGGCTCATGTCCAGCTTTGTGAAGAATAGCCCCCTGACAGCTTGCCCATAAATTCTCTATGTGAGGGACTGGGTATTTATCTAGCTGAGAATAGTGGTTTGTTTAAAATCTCCACAAAGACAAATTGACCCACCTGGCTTCACCATCAGTCCAACCAGTGCTGCCCCTTCTGCAAACTGTGCTGGTTTGATGATTCCTTCACTTTCCAACCTCATGATTTCTATGTCTATTTTTGCCGGAGCCTTTTCCTACAATTGGTGGTAACTGAACCAGCTGCTTCTCCGAAGAAACAGGAACCAAAGTTGTATTGTTAATCTGTAAAGGTTCCCCAGTATAGGTTCTCTGTTTAGCCGAGGTCTTGTGCAAAATTAAGAGTTGTAGTCCAGAGTGAATTTTTTTAAAGACTGGTTCTGCGATCACTGAAATGACCATGCCAACATCTACTTCCATTTGGGTTACCATTTAACCAGATGTTTATTTTAATTATGGATTTGGATGTTACTAAGCAATTCAACTGCTCCACTCCAGATGTAGGTGGACCTTTCAGTGTGTGACTCTCCTAGATGCTGCCCTCTGAGTTCGCTTACTCAATTTAGGTCTTGTGGGATTCTTTTGCTGTCTTGAGTCCAGTTACTAGCAGCAAATAAAATGGCTAGCCAGCCCGAATCCTGAAGACAATTTTAACCATTTGGCTGAGGCTTGGCTTTTTTTTCGGGATTTGCTGTGGAATAATGTGGAGTCACTCTGTTCAGGATATTTCCTGAGTGAGGCTATGCAATTGCCTTCACTGAAGTAGTTTTCTCTAAGCTTAGTGGGACTGGTGAAGGTGTCCATGTCTACCATAATACCCTACAACCCATATGCTCCACTTGATGCATTTTCCAATGATAATACCAGTTGCAACCCCTGCTTCAAGTCCAGTTGGTCTTCAGCTGGTCTGAGCTTTTGCATGGTCACATTATTAATCTCACATACCAAAAGGAATTCTCCGCATCTCATTAAGAGTTAAACAAACATCACATGCCTCTGCCAGTTGTCTTAACCTGGTCAAAAACCCTGATTTGGTTTCCCCTTGCTCCTGAACTACCAAGTAAAACTGATAGTGTCTCAGAATTAAAGGAGGTCTGTGCTCATAATATTCCTTCCCTAAATCCATTAACTCTTGACAGGCTGAAGTATCTGGTGCCTCAGAAAAAGCTGATGTCCACAAGTTGTCAGGAGAATTACTCATTGCTTCTCATCTGCCCCAATGTCACTTGCCTGGAAAAAGTGTTCTTTCCACATACTTTGTCTGGTCTTCATTGGCAGGTTTGAATGTATTACGCTTCCCAAATAATGGCATGATGCCAGAAATGCAGAGCCCAACTCAAAGATGACTGTTGAGAGCAAATTTTGACAGGACCATGCTTTTCTCTCTTTGCCACTGAAATAACTCCACAGAATCTGGTATCCCATGGCAAAGTCACCCTTTATTTACATATAGAATGTCCTTGACACTGATCCAGCTTCCTCAGAGCCAGCTCTCAGGTGTATTGGATGTCTGACACTGCTGTTTGATCTGTCCGTCAGAGCTCTTGATTGGTTTAGATTAGCAGCCCCAGTCAGAAATCTCATATTCTATGTGGTCAATATTGCTGACCTCATTACAATCACTATAAATAAGATGATGTGTTTGTGTTTCAACTATCACATTCCCACGTGTTCCTGACAATCCTTGATTCTCCTGCGGAACACGACTCCGTCCACCTCTTTCTTAAGAATACTCAATGTCCCTGTTTCCACTGCCCACTGAAGTATTCATAAAGTCCTGTCCTTGGTATAAAGTTAGCAACAAAGAAGATTCTCATAGCATACACCAGTCAGCCATCAACAGTCATGTCTAACGTAAATGGACAGACATATTGATACCTATAGTTCAAGTGGTTGGGCGTGCAAAAATAGATGTTTCGCTGTTGGCAGGTGTGGACGGAGGGGATAGCAAAGGGTGGTCTTCAAGTGCAGTCAGCTGCATGGATCTTATTGCTGCATCTAGATTCAACCCTGAGACGACCAGCTGAGGTAGAGGCAGTCTTCTCAGTGCCCTGTCTAGTTGCCTGTGAGGACCTGCTGGGCATATTCTGCAGGTACGAGGCCTTCAGACCTCCAGCCTATTCAGGTCTCCCCAGGACTGATAGAGAGATGTCCCTCTCTCGGCCTTACCTGTTGGAGCTATTTGGGTCAATGGTGGAAGAGATGAGGAACTCACCCTGTGACTCTCATGAGAGGTAGCCACTGGGGCAGCTGTCAAGCACACCTTCTCCATCTGGGCACAGAAATGCAACTCCATGTGTCCTTGAGGGAGGGTGACTCCTAGGGAACGGTCCAGGGGCCTCACTGCACCATTGTGCCTCACTCAGCTCTCTCACCTAGACACTGCTACACTGAGCCCACAGCTAGAATGATGGGCTGCTGGTCAATGAGCATACGGATTAGATGCTTGGCCTCACTTCATGAATGTCACCGTCCTATGCATGGGTGAAGTTATGCACAAATACCTGAGATATGGTAGAACCCGTGGGGTTCATGGAGCCATCCATATCTTGTGAAAAGCTGCAAATGATCCCTGACACCTCTACCATAGTTTCCCAGAGGCCCTGTTCCACATATAGCACACTTCATGCAGCCACAACCAGATGCCCCTCATCAATGAGGGACTCAGCAGAGATTTGATCCTCATTAGTCCCTGATTATCTTGGGACCCAGCTGTCACGTCCTCCCATAATTGAGGTGTCCTCATCAGTCTGTATTCCTAAATCGAAATACAACCCCCTGTGTGGACAATATGGGATATAATACCTCCAGAGGTCCTCAGCATCACAAATGCCAATTTGAATCACTTTAGGTAATACTCAGAGAAAACTGAAAGCACTGGATACTGCAAAGGGTATGACTCCTGACAATATCCCATTAATAGGCTTGTAAACTTCATTGCACTGGTTACAATAGTACTGAAGGGGAAGTGACTGTGTAATGGGTACTGTCACTGGACTAGTAACCCTGAACCACAGACTAATAATGGATATGAATTTGAATCCTGCTATGGCAGATGGTGAAATTTGAATTAAACAAAAGTTTGGAATAACAACAATTCTAATGGTGGCTGTATAACCACTGTCAGTACGTATAAAAACCCATCTGTTTCTCTAATTTTCTTTTAGGAGGAAAACCTGTCACCATTGTCAATCTGACCTACAATATAACTCCAGAACTACAGCAATGCTGTTGGTTATTAACTGCCCATAGGGCATTTAGGCATGGGCTACAAATGATGACCTAGCTTGTATAAAACTGTGCAAATCCAAATAAAGTGCTACAGAACTTGCTATGAACCTAGCCAAGCTGTCTAGTACAGTTATATCACTGGTATTGCCAATTATGTGAAAAATTACCCAGATACATCCCATAAATGAATACGGGACAAATCTAACCTAGCCAATTATGGTCACATTAGCCTACACTTGATCATCAGAAAAGTGATGGTAGATACGATCAACAGTACCATCAAGCATATTTGCTTCGCGATAATCTGTTCACTGGTGCCCAGTTTGGATTCTGCCAGGGCCAGTCAGTTCCTGACCTCATTACAGGCTTTGTTCAAACAAGGACAAAAGAACTGAATCCCAAAAGGAAGATGACAGTCTCTACCCTTGGCATCACAAATTTCTTTGTCTGAGTTTGATATCTTTGTTCCTGAGCAAAACTGGAGACAATAGGAATCAAGGGAAACCTCCTCGGCTGGTTGGGGTTATACCTAATATAAGTGACAATGATTGTGGTTGTTGGAAGTCAGTGATCTTGAACTAGGACATTTCTCAGGGTAGTGTCCTCGGCCCAACCATCTTCAGCTGCTTCATCAATGACTTACCCTTCATCTTAAGGTCAGAAGTGGAGATGTTTGTAATGATCACACAATGTCCAAAATCGATTGTGAATCATCAGATACTGAAGCAGCCCAAGTCCAAGTGCAACAAGACTTGCACAGTATCAGATTTGGGCTGACAAATAGCAAGCAATGCTTGTAATATAAAGGTCCCTCGTAATAATCATCTCCAACAAGAGAATATCTAACTATAGCCCTTTGACATTTAATGACATTGCTACCATTGAATCTAAGCATTATCAACACGGTAAGGGATATATCAGACTAGAAACTGAGCTGAACTAGCCATATAAATACATTGGCTATTGAAGCAGGTCAATGCTAAGAATACAGCTGTGAGTAACTCACCTCCTGAATCCTTCAAGCCTGTTCACCATCTACAGAGTACAAGTCAGCAATGAGGGGAATACTCCCCACTTGCCTGGATGGATGCAACTCCAACAATGTTCAAGCAGCTTGACACTATCCAGGACAAATCAGCACTTGATTGTCTCTACAGCCACAAGCATTCACTCTGTCCAGCCCCAATGCTTAGCAGTTGCGTTTGCCATCGGCTAGAAGCTCTACATGAATTCATCAATATACTTAGATAGCACCTTCCAAACCCACGAACACTGCCATCTGAAAAGATAAGTTACACGGAAACATCATTGCCTGCAGTTCCCTTCCAAGGCACACACCATCCTGACTTAGAAATATATTGTTGCTCCTTCAGTGTCAATGAATCAAAATCCTGGACCTCCATTGTTAATGGCACAATGGGTAGAGCACTTGGACTGCAGTGGTTTCAAGAAGGTGGTTCACCACCACTTTCTCAAGATTGCGTGGGGAAGCAATAAATGCTAGGCCAGGCAATGATGGCCTCGTCCCAATGCTGGTCAAAGATGATGATGATTAGGCACATATTGGTGCATTCTCTGGGAACATGGAATCTTCATCTCCAGAAGGAGAATCTTCAGTCTCCACCCATGACCATACAATGAAAATAAAAAAAATAGAATGAAGAATGAAGAACCTTCACATTTCATTACATCCATTCTGTGTGAGGGTAAGTCATCAGCATGGTGGTAGCGTAGTGCTTGACTATGATTGATTGTAGAGGTACTCTCTTGTCAGTGACAGTCACTTGTAGCTCCTCAGCTGATATGAGGAACCTAATTTCAGGAACCCCTTCTTCTATGTGACTCTTCTTATAGACATTATGCGTTTGCTATGCTGCATACGAAAATGCAAAGTTAGTGGCATACCAAATGACACCTAACCCCATTTTCTGTGTCCACATCATCACACAAACTGTCCTGTCCTTCACACATTGCCTAGCGTAGATCACCCACTTTGGCCTTAGTTTCCATATGACACAAGACTGATTTTACACTTACACTTGCTCACCATTATTGATGACGAAACAAAAGAACTCTGTTGAAGGCAACATTGAGTCTTACACTTGGGGACTGGAGCAGGTTGTTCACCCATTTTGTCCATGTTTAGTGCAGGACCCTCATGGTTGCAGAACACATCTACCACCTCCATCCAGGCTGCTTTGGTCCCATGGGAACACTTCTTGGTGCCATCTTCAATAAAGATCTCCTGCCATCTTTCTGTGATAATCTGCAGGAGAATGTGCAGTCAGCCATTGCTAAACTATGAGGCTGCTCTGACTCAGCAATCCGCCCTGATGGAACTGATTGAGTCTATATATGGCTCACTCTGTAGCATTAGAATATCCCAACAGCAATGCATAGTTTCTCTATTTGAACATGAGGCTCTTTTATAAAATGTCTGTGGATACAGCATTGTCAACTGATGGCAGGTTTCACCAATGAATAGCTTCCCCTGCTGCTGAATTATACATTTTCCATGCAAACGACCAGCTCCTAAAATGGCAACCATACAGGAAACAGCAAAATCCAAGACCACACTTTTGGTTAGACTGCTCAGAAGGCAGCCTGTTAACTAAATCCCCCGAAAGTCTCATTGAACCTGACCCCTTACTGCATTGTTTGCCTTATGGGGTAAACAATGCCATACAGTGGATCATACTGTGTCTATTTTCTCAATGAAAAAATGTATGTAATAGTCTCCAAATGTTGCTTTATACATCATTATTTCAGTCAGGGACTTGGCAGATTATCGGTCCTGTGAAAAGCAGTTCTGGTAATAACAGAACAATCTTCTATTGTGGACAAGTCAGACCAGAGTTCAAGATAAGAAGCAATTTCTGCAGAAACACCAATTATGCGTGTTGAGTAGTAAGTGGATCTAATCAATAATGGACATTTTGTGGTCTCAGATCACTGAAGAGTCCTGTGAATGTATTATTGATAAGGCCAGCTCAGAATAGCACCACCTTAAAGTAAATCTTTTACCAGGCTCAGTATTATGAGACATAAAAGTGGAATCATCTTAACGTCCTAATCTCAGAGAAGACAGAAAAGAATGAGGGAAAATCTATCACAACTGTGTTGTTAAGTGTAATGAAGTTTTATAATATATTATCCTTATTATTATTATTTGTATACTTGGATTCTAATGCAGAGGTAAATGGATTTCTGATTTTAGTTCTGTAAAACATGACTTTTGTTAAAGGGTCAGAAACTCATTTTCTCTTTCCAATGGGTCAAAACAACATTTCCAACATATCATTAGCATGCTAAATGAATAGACACACTCGATGAAAGGTAATGAATTGCTTATCAAATTGATCTTTTATGGCCTAGAAAAAGAGAGTTCAGAAGCCAGCGGCAAGTCTAATTCAAAATAAAAGAACTAAACTAGCTGAAAGCCAGTTCAGTTTTATCAGGCTCAAAGTTGGAAGTAAGTCTTAGGTTGTTTTAACAGTCCAAGTAAAAAGCCCTGGAAAAAGACTGTAAGCTTTTCTTAAGAGTTCAGTGAGAAAACAGCTTCTTCCCCAATGTTATCAGTCTTAATGAACAGATCTCCCACAGATTAGAGTTGATCTTTTTCTGTATCTTCTCTATAGTTGTAACACTATATTCTGCAGTTTGTTCCATTACCTTGGTATACTTATGTAAGGTATGATGCGTCTAGATACCACACAATACAATACTTCTCACTGTATCTTGGTACATGTGACAGTAACACATTAAATCAAATCAAATGTCAATGACTTAACCTGTGTATCTTGGAGAGAGATGAAGAGAGCCATATGTCATCAATTGAGTAAGAAACTAAAGAATGAAAATAGTAGTGATTAGGTTTGAATGTCTGCAAAGGATATTGCTAGGAAAATATAGTGAATCTTTCTTTATGTGGTTTATGGTAAGATGTTTTCAAATTATCTTATGTAGATATATGTAAGGGTTTTTTTTTCTATTCTTCTGCCTAACAAACCCATATTCTTTTGTTAGCACCCTTACTGAAGTATTCAAATCTTTCTCAATCTAACAAAGTTTTACAGAAATAAAAACAGAAAATTTGAGAGGGACTCAGCAGTTCTAGTAGCACCAGTGGAGAGTGAAATTAAGTTAAAGTTTTGTGTTACAATATGTTTCTCATGGTTGGGGAGTCTAGAGCCTGGGGTCACAGTCTCAGTACATGGGATAGGCTGTTTAGGACTGAGTTAAGGAAACAGTTCTTCATTCACAGGATAGTCAGTCTGTGGAATTTGCTGTCGAGATGAGTCACTGACTATATCGAAGAAAGGGAGAGATATACTTTTAGACATGTAAGGCATCATGGGATGTGGAGAGAATGTAGCTTTGAGATAGAGGATCAGCCATGATCATGGTGACTGGTGGAGCAGGCTCAAAAGGCTGAGAGGTCTAATCCTGCTTCTCCTTTCCATGCTTCTACGGCTCTTCTTCTCTCCACAGATTCTGCCAAACCTTCTTGGTTTCGCCATCACTTCCTGTTTGTGCACCAGATTTCCAACATCCACAGAATTTTGCTTTTATTTGAGAGTTTTTCAAAAGTGGGATAATTGGAATGTTTGAGGAATTAGATTTGGAAAGACCGCAGGAAGAGTAATTCACAACCTGGAGTCACATTGTTCATTTAAAAGAGCACAGAGAGCCGAAGAACTCTGGGGTAATGCCAAAGAACATATGCAAATAGATAATATTCAAACTTTTTAAAGTTAAAAGTTTTTAAGAAGTTGGAAAATTACTCAGCTTAATGTTTGCTTTGTTAAAAACAGACAAAAAAGCATTAAGAGATCAGAGGCCACTCCACAATGCCACCACATGGCTAGAGTCTGCAAATTCAGGCGGACTGCAAGCACTTTGTCTTTTTCCATAAATACTCTCTGCATTAAATAGAAATTTATAAAATATAAATGTCATAGTTCTGTTGAAGAAGACCCTGCTGATTGTTTCACAGTATTCCTTGTTATTATTTTGTATTTCAAGCATCTGTGGTATTTCATTTTGATACAATTAGATGAGTTAGATGGTCTTGCAAAAGGCAAAACATTTATTTGTATTGCAAACCACTATCACACCACAACACACAAATGTCACAGAGACTGCTAACTCACTTAAAATTAATTTCCAATTGACTGACCCTGACGTGGGAGCTTTCAATGCATTTTGAAGGGGAATCTTAACCCACTTATGGAATTTAATAAACATTGGACATACTTAGTGGACTGCTGGTGAAAACTCAATGGCATCTATTTTTCATAAGATTTGCTGTATTAAGTGCCAATCAGGCACTCAACTGGCCAGTAGAAATTCCTTAGGATGATAGAAATGATGGGGAAAAGACAGGCAAATGTCTGTTGGAGACATGGTACGAATACAATGGACTGAATTGCCTCCTTCTGCACAGTAACAATTCGGTGATTCAGTGACTAAGGACTCTGGAAGTGAAAGCAACCTAATGAGAGATGGTGGCCAATCAAAAACCAGCTACTTTCATTGCTCTAAATTGTCACAAAACTACGGCCTTTCCGGTTCTGATGTAGTTTTAAATACTTCTTAGTAATTGCTGTAACCTATTCACAAACTCCTATTATTTCTTCCTTGAGACCCTGTTCTACACATGGTTACTATCAGGGGGCATGAACACATCTCCCACAATCAACCTCTTACCTTTATCATTCATCTCTACCCAGACTGCTTCTATATCTTGGCTTCCTGACAGGGTGAGAGCTGTCACAGACATGCAGCGATCAACAGAAATGAAAGCAGTACAACAATGTATTGGATTTGTGCATTATTTAGCAAAGTTATTCCCTAATTTTTCATCATTAGGTTTGACTGTCTGCAAAGGATATTGCTGGAAAAAAACAGTGAATCTTTCTTTATGTGGTTTATCATAAGATGTTTTCAAATTCTCTTATGTACCTATACATAAGGGTTTTTTTCTATTCTTCTGTCTAACAAATCCATATTCTTTTCTTCGAAGTATATTGGCATCCTCACTGAAGCATTGATGTGTTTGAATGGATCTCTGTGTAAGCCAATTGCTAAGGACATGCAGTGGTATTGTGGCACAAAATGAGAAGCAGCTTTCACTAATGAAATGACTAGTACTCATACTAGTATGACTAGTGCGAACAATGGCTGTACTGAGGTCCAAAGATAGCAATGATGCAGTCACCTTTGCAATATGCTGCCAGTGAGACAGGGCTTGGAGAAACACTTGGGCAGTAAGGCCAATGAACTGCATTAGCATCTCAGGGTATTAATGTAAACAATGTTATGCCTGGATTGGGAAAGCGAAGAGAGCTTGACCATTCCCTTTGCTTGTGAGTATTTTAATCAATATCTAATTGACAGAGGTAAAATGACAGTTGAGCCCAACTACAAGGCAAGACAAAGCATCTTTCATAAACTGTTTTGATCTGCAAAAAATATTCTTTAATTTGCAGAGGTATCTTTGGACCTGACATACAAACAAAGGAAACAGATGTAGATTGCTGTTATGCTTTGAAAACAGAACTAAATTTCCTTAGGGAAAGAAATCTACAGTCATTATCTAGTCTGGCCTACATGTGACTCCACACCAAACAAACGTCTCTCTGAAATGGCCAAGCAAACCACTTACTTCAAGGGCAATTGTGGGTGGGCAATAAATGCTGGCCTTGCAAGGGATATGCACATTCTATAAAAGAATTTTTAAAAAGTACACTCAAAGAAGAACATTTAAGATGCTAATACAGAGTGTGATATCTTCCAGATTCAATGACAAGCTCTGGAGACAAACATTATGATCAGATAAAAAAAATGCAACAAAACACAGCTCTCCAAGTGCTGCTAAAAATAGTGAGATCCTGAAAGCATCAAGGCCTCACCTACTGCTAGAAGAGAAAGAAGTGCTCTAAAGAAACAGAGCTAATGTTTCGAGTCCAATATGTCTCTTGTTTGGAACAGCAACTGCAAGATTCTAACAATCACACTAATGCCCTCTCCAAATTGGCAGCTGGTTCAGCCCACGCAAAAAGGGTATTCATCAAATATTTACAATATCTTCAGCCAGAATTGGTTGATTCCTTTCAACCTCCTCCTGAGGTTCCCGGTATAACAGATACTTGATCTTTGGTCAATTCAGTTCACTCTATATGATTACAAAACATGTCTGATAATTAATGCAGAAAAGGCTATGGACTCTGAAAACTTCCTGAAGCTTGCGTTCAAGAATCAGCTGACGTTTACTCAAGCTGTCAAGTACAGCTACAACACTGGGCATCTATCTATACAGGTATATTGTGTTTAGAAAGAACAGGGGAAATTCAACCCAGTCTATCTAGAACCTAGATAATCAACAAAGTGTGAAGATGTCATTGACTGTGCTATCAAGAGGCACTTACTTACAAATAAAATGGTCACCAGTGGTCAGTTTGGTTTCTACCAGGGTCAGTTGGCATTATAGCCTCGGTCCAAACAAGGCTATAACAGCTGAATGTAAAGGTGGAGTGAGCGTGACTGCCCTTAACACCAGGTGGCATTTAACCAAATGTACCATTAAAGAAAACTTATAAAATCAAAGTCAATGGGAATCAGGGGAAAATTCTCCACTGGTTCAAGTCAATCCTCATAAAGACAAACTGTTTTGTTGTTGGAGGTCAATAAACTAGGAGATTGCTGCATGAGGGCCTCAGTGCTGTTTCCCAGGTCCAAATGTTTTCAGCATCATCAGCATTTACGCTCCTCTCATCATAACGTTACAAGTAGGGATGTTTGCAAATGAATGCAGTTCAGTTCCATTTGCAACACCTCAAGCAATAAAACAGTTTGTGCCAGTTGTAACAGAATCTGGATAACAATCAGGCTGGAACTGATATATTGTAAGTAACATTTGTGATACACAACTGCCAACAGGAGGGAAAATTACCATACGTCCTTGTGTTACATGGCATTATAACATCAGTGTATCCTCCACCATCAATATTCCAAATATTATCATTGATTAGCCATGAAAATATTGTGATTGCAAGAGCACGTCAAAGGCTGACAATTCTCTAGAAAGTGACACAATTCTCAACTCTCCCAAACCAATCCACCATCTACAAGCTGGTTAGGAGTGTGATGGAATCTCTCCACTTGGCTGGTTGTGTGCAGCTCCAGCAAAATTCAACAAACTTGATACCAAGGAGGAGAAAGTGAGGGCTGCAGATGCTGGAGTACCAGAGTTGAAAAATGTGGTGCTGGAAAAACACAGGCCAGGCAGCATCCGAGGAGCAGGAGAATCAACGTTTTGGGCATAAGCCCTTCTTCTGGCCCAAGCCACAGGCACTAGCCGTATGTATCCTTCCCTCAAGGACTCTGGCATCCAACATTCAGTGATCCCTTGCCACCCTTTCCTGAAGAAGGGCTTATGCCCGAAACATCGATTCTTCTGCTCCTCGGATGCTGCCTGGCCTGCTGTGTTTTTCCAGCACCACATTTTTCAAAACTTGATACCAACCAGAATAAAGTAGCCACTTGAATGACTCCTCATCCAATAATTTGAAATTTTACTTCCACCATCACTAGTACATAATAGCTGTAGAGTGAGCCATCTTAAAATGTACCACAGCAGCACACCAGGGCTTTTTTGACACCAAAGGGTGCCAACTTTATTGACTGAAAGAGTGGGGCAGCCTATGCATAGGAGAACCACTGTCTGAAAGCCCTTCTTCAAATCACACATCACCCTGACTTTCTCGTCACTGGGTCAAAATTCTGTAACTCTGTACCCAACAGAGTTGGGTACCCTATGGGAATATATCATCACATTTGAGAAGGTGTCTTACCACCAGTTTCTCAGGGGTAAATAAACATGATAATATATTGCCAGCAGCACCCAAATCCTATGAATGAACAAAAATAACGAATGGAATTTTAAAAGGGTCAGCGTGATGTGTGGAAGAATTAGAAAAGAAGTTGGTGAAGCCCATCTTGAAGTTGACATCATTTCTCTCCATCCTGTGTGCTTTTCACAAGCTACATGGCAAAATTCTCACTTGGCTGTGCCAAATTGCTAATTGACAGCACTTAATGCTTGTTAACCTCCTTCTTGACAGCACAAATTGTCTTATTAATATTTTGCTTCCACTCTTAACTAAACATGCCATCAAACTAATCATCAGGAAAGCTGATCATGGAAACTGGAGTGGGTACTTGATAAATTTAGTTCCCCACTCCCTTCATAGGATCTCCATGTTGCCCACACATAAACTGCAACCTATAGCCCAAGCCACAGGCACTAGCCGTATGTATCCTCCCTTCAAGGACCCTGGCATCCAACATTCAGTGATCCCTTGCCACTATCCTGGTGCACTGGATGCACTGACAGTGTGCCTTAGAAACAGTGACTTGAATACAGATAATTAGCGGTACATAGCTGCATCAGGTACAGTTAGCCTAGGCACAGGAGGGCTGTTGACCAGGGCTGCTCATTTGCTCGCCTGCAGTGCATTCACCTGACACCTATGGGCATGCCTGCAACATGCCATGCTGTGCGTTCTGGTAGTAAGTGGAGCAGTCATGCTACTAGACAGATTGCCGTGCTGCTCAGCAGTCCTCAGACAAGGGAACATACATATTGCTATACAGCAGTATGTCATGCCATTGACCCACTTGACCCAAGCAGAATTTAGTTTGTGGTTCAACTCGATCTTATCAACAAAATAGTCTTTATTAAAAACACCATAAAAGCATTTCCCAAATTAGCACAATATTTACTCTCAACCCAGCTCCATCTGCCTCAGAAAGGATATTACTTACATTCGAGGTGGGAGTGTTTGAACCTCCTTCCTCTCTAATGTATGGCTAACTCTCAGGAATGAAGGTAGGTGTCAAGGTCATGGTGGATTGTCTCTTCCCCGTCTGTCTCTAGGTGTTTGAAACTCCATTACTGGGCCAGGTCGAAACTTTGCTGTGAGTTTCTGCTGTGGGGTTGGCTTCCAGGTGCCTATTTATAGCCCCCTCACACGAAACCTTCCAGAAAGTTTTGTGGCTTTTGGCCAATGGGGTCATGAACTGCACTCAATTTATCCAATGCAGTCATGCCAACACCTTTCACTGATGCCATGACAGGGAGGTATAAAGTACATGTCCTCAGGCAGTCAAGGTGCTAGAAAGTCTGACTTCTCCAATACACAACTGTCGGGCTGGTCATAACTGGCTCTTCCTGAATCTTTGGGACCTCTTTGTCACAGAGAGTAATGGGAAGTTGGAGATAGTTTAAAGTGGGAGGGGTGAAGTAGTCAGGTGGAGATGCATGTGTAAATTGGTAGGGACTTGGGGAGGTGTAAAGCCTGTGGGGTTGATGGGGGGGAACCTAAGAAAGGGACATTTGGAGTCTCAGTAACATGTCCAAGTTGAGGCTGGAGGCTACTGGCAGAGGCGCTGTATGTGTCTCTGATTCTATGACCTCTCACTGTAACTTACTATCAGAAGCAAACAGAAAGTGTGCAATGGGAAAGTAATGGTGGCAGCCACACTCAGAATAGGAGAGGTAAACGAGATGATGTTTGAAGGAGGGAGCTGAGCTTTTGATCATTGGGCTATTAAAAGGGAAGAACCTTGGTGTAGATCAATGTCCTGTTTATACCACGGGCATGAAGGCTGCCCAATCCCTGGTCATTGTGCAGCATTGACCGTCCTTGTGCGTGCACCTCCCTAACACAGCCACTGCTGGGGAGCTCACTGCCGAACAGTCAGGAATGTTGAATAGGGTGCCTAAGCTAGAATGACCCAGGTCATGTACACGTATGGTTAGCTCGAACCAACAATGATCTGTTAGATGCTCAACACACACACCCATCTGTGACACCCCATTATGTTTGTGAAATGATGCCAGAGGATGCAATGAAGTGGCTGTGCCCTACAAAGAGAAACAAGTAATGACATGATCACTGATTAAAAAATATAGTGCATTTCTCAAGCATTTACAGTCTCACCAAGCTCCCAGTCTAGTTTCCATTCTCACTTTTTCCATTGTAGTGATCGCCCCTGTTCTGCACAATGGTGGAGGGTTCCTGCTCACCAGCGGAGCTGTAGGCTCTGGAAACTTGGCATGGTAATGCTGGTGGATGGTATAGGGGATGCATTGTGTCTGGACAACCTAGACATACTGAGTGCCTTCTTGCAACGGAGGTTAGTTGACTCTCCTTAACCTGAATAGGCGGAGGCAGAGGTCTTGGTCACCGCTGCCGTGACCGAGTAGAGAATATCGAGAACTCTGTGTCTTACTCTTCCTCCAGCTGGGTGCTTCCGTGTGAGGACAGGACACCTGGTTTGCGGGTCAAGGTTCTCAGAGCCCCTTCTCATACAGCATGGTCCTGAGGACCAATAGGTGTATTGATGGAGTGTAGATGTGTGCCATTCTCTAGTGGTACTGAGGATCCTAGCCTGTCTCTCTATGGTAGCTGCCAACCTCTCTTGGAAACTGATTAACTGTTGCACAATTTGCTGCACTGGTGCTGCTTTTGGGCACATATACGGGTCAGCCACTCTTGTTCCTCCCAGTACATTTGAATGAAATCACTCCATGCACATGGGCACTTCTCCTTCCTGGGGTTGAGCAGGTGTCCAGGCTCAATCAGTCCTCGAAGTGCCATAGACCAGGAACATTTCTCCCTTGCCTGTTTGCGGAGCAGTCGCTATGTGGCATTCACCAGCCTACGATCCTACACTCTGTGCATCTATTGATCTTAGTGAGGTGTCAGGATCAGAGCTTGAGGAGGTGGGGTGCAGGAAAGAAGCCTTGCCTGATGCACCCTCTGCTGATCAACATTGTTCTTTCTTCTCAGAGGCTGAGGACGTACCTTCTGGGCAGTGCTCCACAAGTATAATCAGGAGGCTGGCTGCATCTGTAAGGTCCAAGGGGCAGAGACATTGTGGCCAGTGGTCAGACATAATGTTTGATGCATGGTTAATGTCAGAAATCTACTACAATGATGTGTGGTACCTACTTGGTTGCTAGGCCATAGATGTCTCTGCATCCTCACAGGAGAATCATAGGCTCCTTACTTAGCAGAAAGAGGCCATTCGGCCAATTCAGACTGCACTACTCTCCGAAGAGCGTGTCTCACAGACTCAGGCCCTCACTCTATCTCCGTAACTCTGGATTTCCCATGGCTAATTCACCCAACCTACACATCCCTGGATACTATGAGACATTTTAACATGGCCAATCCACCTAACTTGCACATCTTTGAGGGACTGACGGAGGAAACTGGAGCACCTGGAGGAAGCCCACATAAACACGTGGAGAACATGTAAACTTTACACAGACAGTCACCCACGGATGGAATTGAACCCAGGTCCCTGGCACCATGAGGCAGCCATGCTAACCATTGTGCCACCATGTCACCCAGTCCTGGTACTCTCCTGCGTGGACAAGGGTCCTTGTCTTTTAGGAAGTGAGGACATGGCTATTGGATGCCAACACATCTGTATAGAGCCACTCCATCCTGTTATGGGATGCCTTCTTCTGTAATGATATAAAGTGGTGGTCAAGGGGGGTGGAGGGGGGGGGGGGAGAAACAGAAGATTAAAGCACATGTGGATGAAATAAATGTTAGTGCTGGCATGTGAGGTGTCCTGAGGGAGTGATGAGGCAGGAGGGACTGCTGACTGAATGCTTTGGGAGGATGGAGGTATAAGGAAGGGTGTTGTATGCAACAGTGTGGATGACAGAGCATGAGCCTTGGTGGCACAGATAGAGAACAAAAAGTAGCAGAGGGCAGAGTATGGCAATTACCCTGGCAGAGCCAAAATGGGTATTGACCTTCTTTTGTCACTGCAGCCTACCCCTCTGCATCCTCAGGATGACACTGACCCTGGTGGCAATCTCCAACCAGACCAGTATCATCTGGTATCTCAGCCTCCACTTTTGGTCCTCCATGAGGAGGGAGGTTTATTATTGTACCATGCTATTGACTGGAGCCTCCATGTTGACAAAATGCAGAGCCAACTGCCCTTCTCAGTCATCTCTCCTTACAATCTCCAAAAACTGAGCAGGACAGCTACCAAATGTCAGTGTTCTTCCAAGTGTGCAGTGGTCTGATGTTAGAGCACATTTTCCTCGAGTGCAAATGGTGCATGCTAAGGTGGGTCAGAAATTAGACATAACGGTCCTTATTGGGACATTGTTGGCAATTATTGCAGTAAGTGTGGTGAGATATAGCGAGAAAAGCTGCTGGAATTTGTGGAAATATTCTCTTGGACTTAGCAAAAAAAAACTAACATTCAGCTCAAAAGATAGAAAAAACCATACAGGGGTGTGTGTGTATAGAATCATAGAATCTCTACAGTGTGGAAGCAGGCCATTCAGCCTCTGAAGAGTATGCCACCCAGACCCATTCCCCTAACCTACACATCCTTGAGCACAATGGGCAATTTAGCATGGTGAATTCACCTAACCTGCACATCTTTGGACAGTGGGAGGAAACTCGAGGAGACATAGGGAGAATATGTAAACTCCAGACAGACAGTCACTCAAGTCTGGAATCAAACCCAGTACCTGGTGTTGTGACGCAGCAGTGCTAACCACTGAGCCACCATACCACCCTTGAAGTGGGACTTGTGTCAGGATTGGACTATCTTGACAGTGGGAACAGCTCAGTTTAACATCGATGCTTTCTGCAAGAGGTGTGGCAAGTTTCTCACTAGGCAGTGGTACGTTGACAATTAAAAGGGATTATTATTATTTGTTAAACATCTTGTTGGCTAAATCAACTTCCTCATTAATATTCAGCTTTCTATCTTACCAAACTCCCAAACACATTAGACATTGATGAAACTCAACAAGGTATCTGGCAACCTCACTTGCTCCAAAGGAACTCCACAATGGACATGGACAATAACATCTCATGACTCAATCGATGGGAACCAGTCACATATGAAACCCATGTTCACGGACGTTGGCATCTGAAATGTGCCAACCTCCAAGATCCCTCAAGGCACATTTCCAATCAACTTAGAAGATGCTTCTACACTTCAGTTTTGCAACTCCAGCTGCACTGACAACTAAACTGTAATGTTGCTGTAAGTTCATTGTGCACTCAGGAACATGGACCCCGCTCATGTAGGATACATATCTGCACACTTTGCCTACTGTCATAGTTCTCACCAACTCTGAGCTCACGTGGATGATCATAGCATCTCTGCTTTGCGTTTTTGCACCTTGCCCCCTCAGCCAGAGACACCAGGCTCATATTACTTCCAACTTGCCTTGCAGTTTAACACAGACATAATGGAAGCAAGCTTGGCTGCAGGCCTTAGTTGTGTTAGGGAGTTAGCCTTTGGTGAGGGGTCCCTGTACAGCAAGTCAAGGGCAGCCTCTATTACCAGTCTGGAATCTTGAAAATGGTCAGTTGTGTGATCAGGGTCAGGATACTCTCCTCATTAAAGCAAACCCCCACTCCCAATCCGTCTTTATTCTTTGTGCCATATTGAGTTTGCCTCCATGAATGAGAGTGAGAGGCAAGTACTATGGAACTTGATAGTAGTTGGACTCTGTTTCTCTCTCCATAGATGTAGCTGGATCTGCTGAGTTTCCCCAGCATTCTTTGTGTCTGTTCCATGACAATAGTGTCATTTTCCTTTTAATTACATGGCCTTCCGTCATCTCAACAAACCTCCCATGTGACGCCCTTGAAGATGCCTTTCTAGAGTCCACACAAATGACAATTCCTGCAAATTTTAACCCAAATTTTCTGTAAGTTCATTTATAACAACATTTATAATTGGTTGGAACAATTGCTTAGTCACCACAAAACAGTTTATCCTTGGCTCATATAAGCAATGCTGTGCTTTTCCAGCACCACTCTAATCTAGACTCTGGTTTCTAGCATCTGCAGTCCTTGTTTTCACCTCTGGATTAACAGTCCAGCAATTACACCACAAGGCCATCACCTTCCCTACATTCATGTCCTGAATGCTCATAGCCAATGTTGAAGTGTAATGTAGGGAAACACAGAAGCCCAATTTTGCACACAGCTATGTCTCATTAACTGCACAGAGATGAGGGAGCACATAATTGGCTTCAGTGATATTGTTCAAGAGAAAAAGATTGGTCAGGTCACAGAGAGAACTTCTGTTCTCATAAGGCATGTGATGGGATCTTCTACATCCGGTCAAACAGACAGGGAACCTAGTTCTAATAAAAGTAAATTACTGTGGATCCTGGAAATCCGAAATAACATCAGAAAGTGCTGGGGAACTCAGCAGGTCTGGCAGCATCTGTGGAGAGAATAAAAAGAATTAATGTTTTGAATATGGTATGACTCTTCTTTGGAACATTGATTTAATATTCCATGATGCACTGCAGCTGAACTGAAGTGTCAGCCTAGATTTTATACTGAACTTGATTTCAGGCTTGTAGGTGTAGCCGATTGCCCAGAAATATCCTCAGTGCTCCACCACCAAGTCGAAGTTGGTACTGCATAAATAAAGCAGTGTAGCTTGTATTTGCTCAACATAGATATACCCACACAATATATTAAAAAGACAGTTACTGACCTGCAGTTTTAAATTTGCAAGCAGTTGCGTTTACCCCTGGGAGTGTACTAGGCACTGTAATGATATTTTCTTGTATTCTGCGTATGCTGCTATCATCTGCAAAGGGACAAGCTATACAAGTGCTGCTTTGGATTATTCCTGAGTGATGTTTTAGGGCTATATTACATGATATAAAGGTTTGATTAGCTTTATTACACTTACAATTATAACTGGTAAAATTATTAGGAAGGTCATTCATCTAACTTTTCCCCTCTGAATTGGAGCCTGAAATTTACAAGCACCCTCGAATCTTCTTCCCTCTAACCTCCCTTGCCAAATGACAATAGCTTATATTGGTCTCTGATTAAAGTTACTTACAACACAGTGTAGCCTCAAAGGCACAGACTGGCTATGACACAGCTCCACAAGATACACAGTAAATGATACACATTTTCTCATTCGTAGTTAGTGGGTGGAAAATCTAGAAAACAATATATCATTTGATTTAATGTGAGAATAGTGCCACAGGCTATCTGTTTTAGTGTAATAATCTTGAATTCCATTCTACATTATTATCAACCATTGTGACAGGAGCATTTATAAAGAAAGGGATACATTTTCAACAAAGCTTATATTTCAGTATAAGAGCTTACTTCACTGGTGAAAGACTGTACAACCTAAGGGGATTGTGTAATTATCAGACCCAGCAATCCATTTTTGTAAAAGAAGACTGATTTCAGCAGTGTCATCTCACAAAGATAAATAACTTTTTATCACAGTAAGTTCATTGAGCTGTTTTTACTCATGGTTTAATTGAAGAAGATGAACGTTTCTTATAATGTTTTCCACTTATTAGTAATGCAAAGGTGAAAATGATTAATATAGGTTTCATACTGGGTGCAGAGCCACATCACACCTACACAACACACAAAAACACATCCATTGGGATTTTAGGGTGGCAAGGTTTCCCTTCTCACCAGCCAAAGAGTTGACGCAAATGTATTGCTGCTGACATAGGCTGCCCCGCATGGAGAGCACATTTCTGACCCTCTTCCAAGAGGATGGCCCACTAATTAGCAGTCAATCTAATTGATTGGCTCCTGTCAAGCCAGAGCAGCACCCGAAAATGCAGTGGACAGGCCTGGGGATGCATGTTAAAGAAGCTGGTGTATTGTAAAGTTAGATTGCCTGATCGGAAATCGAATGCGGGCCGCAGCGCTGAGAGCACCGAGTCCTGACCACTAGGCCTCCAGGGACTGGAACTGCAAGCAATCCCCAGGGTCTAAATCCCAGGAGGCCAGGACTGAGCTCATGTTGAGGATCTCAGGAGTGGGGAGGTGCAGACCAAGGGGTGGGGGTTGAAGTGGTCTTGGGCAGATAGGAAGCTGAAATTAACTTAACTAGCTTGTGACTAACTAATTGACTATTCTTTTCTAATTAGTCTAGAGGCACATTGTAGACACTTGAGTGACTGTGTAAAATTGTCAATGCATGGCCAAACTACCCTTGACAGCATTTCCTAGAAGAATTCCTACTTCCATGCCACTCTGGTTAATCCTTATCCACCTACTCCTTCCTCCATCTTAGACTGTTGCATGTTATTCTTCCCACATGCAGTTAAAAAAAATGTATTTGTCAACAAATCTAACATTTCCTTATTCAGTCCTGAGTTTATGTACACCAGTAGTCATTTATTTAAGTGACAGCTCTTTATTTCCTGTAAAATGAGAATCATAGGATTTCAGCAAAATTACTTAATAAAATCCTATCGCTTAACTATTGCCTGAAGTAAAATGTTACCTTTTATTATAATTGATTAATTTAGCAGGCAGTTTGTACATAGCTAGACATTCCGTGATCAGTGAATGATCAGGTTGCAAAGTTGTTTTTTGCAACCTCTGGGACTTTACTTTTCCATTAACACAAAAGATTGACATTTTCCAGGGAGTTTGGCTAATAAAGTGTTCAGGCTAGGGAATGAACCTTGCTGCAGCATGCTCTCTGTGTGTACAACAGCAGAATACTGTCAAAGGTCTTCCAGGAAAGACCAAAATCATCACATTGCTTTCTTTTGCATAGCCTATTGTGTGAGAGTATGCTTGTAAACAGTGTAAGTGCAACTTTTTAAAAAAGATATTGCCTTTTTAATCAGTTCAATAATTACTGCAGCTTTGGTTGAAAAATTACCATTATGAGTATTCAATTTTGCAATGAAACTCAAACTACTTACTCTAGTGATATACAGACTATGCTCCACACGCTCCAGGGGTAAACATGTCTTGGACATTGGGGCAAATGCCACAATGGAGTGCTGGTTAAATCTATCAAACAACATCTGTTTGAGAAGCATATTGCATGTATCTGTCTGATGTTCACAAAACTAACTTCACATTTGTGGCATACAGGTAAGTACATTTCATTCTCACCCAAGTTGTGCATTAGATAGGAGACAAAAGACATGTTTAAATAAAGAAGAAATTTTTAAAAATGTAAGCCATCCCTTGTGGGCTGTTCGTTTATAATTTCAATACAACTAAACATTATGGTACCATATCAAAATTAATTTGAGAAAGCTAGTTTAGATGCCAGCTATTTAGATCATTAGGTCAGATAAATTGAGGGTAGGAGTAGGATGTTTGATTCATCCTGATGATTCTTTCCTGATGAAGGGCTTTTGCCCGAAACAGCGAATCTCCACCAACTCGGATGCTGCCTGATCTGTTGTGCTTTTCCCATCACACTCTCGAATCTGATCTCCAGCATCTGCAGTCCTCACTTTCTCCTATTCGACTCATCCACCCTACTGCATAATTCAATAGATCATGGTTGATCTGATTGTGGCCTTAATGCTGTTTGCTTGCCTGTCCCCCGTAACCCTTGACTACCTTGTCAATCAAAATAAATAAGAAATTTTCAAAAATGTAAGCCACCCTTGTGGGCTGTTTGTTTATAATTTCAATACAACTAAACATTATGGTACCATATCAAAATTAATTTGAGAAAGCTAGTTTAGATGCCAGCTATTTAGATCATTAGGTCAGATAAATTGAGGTTAGGAGTGTGCAGAACCGTGCAGATGGAAAGAAATTTGAGAAAATGCTGGTGGTGTCCTTCAGTTCCTCAGTCCTTAGGTACAGAGAATCCTGACTCTGATTGTCCTGAGTGGCTGACTATCCGAATCCTAGCCCCTGGACTGATATTGGAGGCTGCCGTTGACTTACTGTACTAGGACCCCTTGACTGAAGGCTATCTTACCTGACTTGACTGAGATCTGCTGACAACCATGACAAGCTTCCTTCTTTTATTTCTGCACTAAATGGCAAGGCAAGACAACAGTAATGTGAGCCTGGTATCTCTGTTGGGGACAAAGGGCAAACAGACAATACAGAGCAATGCAAAGCAGGTATACTGTGAGCATGCAGGTAGGCTCATATAGTGAGTGCTATGATAGTGACCACAAGAGCTGAAGCTGCATTGTGGGCTAGTCCTTGACCTGTGTGCATGCTCCTGAGCGTACGATATCCTAGCTGCTGCATTCCAATGGTTGTTGTGGTGCAGCCCATGATACAACATTGAATGCCTGGGCAACAGTACTTCATCTTCCACCTGAGCAGCCTACAGCCCAGAGGACTTAACATTGAGTTCTCTAATTTCAAATAACCTCCCTTCCAATCCCCCTGACTCGCTTCCCAGCCGCTGCTTTCCATTCCTCTGACCGACCCTTCCTTCCAGTTACCAACCAGATTCATTCCTCCCATCGCCCAACCAGATCATACCCTCTACCTGTGTTCACCTATCCCTACCTCACCACCCTACAGTCCCCTCTTCCCTACCTCCCTCTTTATCTGCAGCTCTTCATGTTCCCATGAATTCGTCAGGTACCTACTCAGATTTCTATGAGGAGTTTTCCTGACATGTAGCTTGTTTGGTGAGATAGAAAGCTGAATTCTTATGAGGTTTCTTGGTCCAACAACAAAGCGTTTCACAAGTGTAAGGCCCCTTTAAGTTGGCATCACGTTCTCACTTGGAAAAAGCATAATGGATGGGATGAGATGCTCCCGATGCTGAGATTGCTTGACATCTCATTCAATTCTGCCACAAATCACACCTTATCCTATGTTGCTCAGAGCCTGATAAGATTCTTTGCTATGTTTTTCAAAACAACTAAATGAATCTCTAGTTGTTCCCTTACTACAAGTGTTATCAAAATCAGTAACCCTCAGTTATATTCTGACCAGTCCTTCATTTCCATGTTACAATAACAACATAGCAACAACGGCTCTGATTGGCATCTCAATGCCCTTTAAACTGGTCTGTCTCCTTTCTGCTAACATTAAAAATTAAACACAGCAATTAAGAGTGTGAGACCACCTTCATGAGATGGCTTCACATCAATTGCCTAAAATTGATTCTTGTGACATTAAACACTTGGATTGGAGATAAATATACAGAAATGGGTGGGTTGGGGTTACGTTAGAGCTTAAAATGTTAAAGATCTCAAATCATATCCCAATCTGACTCTGATCTGCTCATGTCTGAGTTTAAAAGGCACAGAACAGGAGGCAAGTTGCTGATTAAAGATAGAGGTGAGTAGTTTATTTTCTCTGAGGGGTTATTAAGAGTCTGGAATACTCTACACCAGAAGGTAGTAAAGTCTTTAAATTTATTCAAGGCTTCTATAGATTGATTTTTGATGGACAAATTAGGGGGTGCAGGGAGGAACATTAGACCATGATCACAACCAGGTCAATTATACTGGCGTCAGTTCAAAGAACCTCCTGCTCTAATGTTCATCAGCATTTAAATGAAATGAGTAGCCTATAATATAACATATTTTTTCAAACAGGGAAAGAAGCCTACAACTGTCAATTATCAGGTCCTCTCCCCTACATGAAGACTCCTGAGATTGTGAAACAGGATCAGCCACTGTCGACAGTTAGATCTGACCGCCCTGGCATCTGACCAGTGTTCTTCCCCCTCCCCAGGATTGGGATCAAATCCCCCTCCTCACCTTGAAGTCATGGATTGGGCCTACTTAATCCTATGGCCTGGTTAGGATTTCTCTATTCAAACTGGAAGCTGACATTGTTTGTTAGGCTGAAGTCTGAATGGGAAAGCTGTCAAAAGGGCAAAATATGCATGCTCTGGAGGTACAACGTAACAGCATGTAGGTAACACTGGACCAAGTTTCCCATTAAAATCACTCAATCTCTTCCCACATTGAGTCTTTTTTTTAGATTAGATTAGATTAGATTAGATTACTTACAGTGTGGAAACAGGCCCTTCGGCCCAACAAGTCCACACCACCCCGCCGAAGCGTAACCCATCCATACCCCTACCTCTACATCTACCCCTTACCTAACACTACGAGCAATTTAGCATGGCCAATTCACCTGACCTGCACATCTTTGGAGTGTGGGAGGAAACCGGAGCACCCGGAGGAAACCCACGCAGACACGGGGAGAACGTGCAAACTCCACACAGTCAGTCGCCTGAGGCGGGAATTGAACCCAAGTCTCTGGCGCTATGAGGCAGCAGTGCTAACCACTGTGCCACCGTGCCGCCCAAAAGAGACATCGGAGTCATTGGCTGGACCAGCATTTACTTCAAATCCCTGATTGTCCTGAGAAGGCAGTTGGTGAATTGCCATCCTGAACCACTGCAGTCCTATTACTCCCCAATGTTAGTATCCACTAATTTCACAGAATCAGTTATGATGGTGTGGAAGGAGGCCACTTGACCTCATTTGTAATTTTGCAAAACAACATGAATTGTTCAGTACAATATGGCCTCTAAAACTAATATCTCTTTCTAGGCCTAATAATGTGCCATTTTAACTTCCTTTCCTTTGTGTGATCTAATTTGTGATGCAGAGTAGGTTTTGTAATGCTCACAGGGCAAACCACCAATGGTCATGTGGAAAATGAGATAGTTCTACTGCTACTTTTCCCACTCATTCTGTAAGCATCATTGACAAGATCAGCATTTATTGTCCATTCCTAATTGTGGGGCTGTCGCCAGGCAATTTTGCTGTAATTTCATGGGCTGCGCCATGACAATACAACAAAAATAGCTGATGACAGCCCCAACATTAATTGTTATGACTGAGCTGCCTCCTGAACTGCTGCAGTCCATGTAGTGGATGAATGAAGTTAAAGTTGGATAAGGAAACCGCACTTCTCATCTATTTGCATTGCTTTTCCGGTTAATTTGGGACAGAGATATCATCCAAAAGGTTATATGCTTTTTGTACTGATTAGACAGATTAGATCTGTTCGTACTGAGACCTGTGTTGGAATTCATGAACACCAAAGCTGTGAAATACTTTTCCACACTAATCTTTCTCTCTACTGTCTGTAAGAATCTAGATGGAATGTTCTTGGATCTTTCTGTTGCAAAACAAAACATGATGAATGAATTCCATGCCAGAAGTCATAGTGAATATCATGATAAGAGGTACATGTACTTTTATGAGACTACATCTTAGAGTCATAGAGTCATAGAATGTACAGCATGGAAACAGACCCTTCAGTCCAACCCATCCATGCCAACCACATATCCCAACCCAATCTAGTCCCACCTGCCAGCACCCAGCCCATATCCCTCCAAAACCTTCCTATTTATATACCCATCCAGATGCCTTTTAAATGTTGCAATTCTACCAGCCTCCACCACTTCCTCTGGCAGCTCATTCCATACATGTACCACCGTTTGTGTGAAAAAGTTGCCCCATAGGTATCTTTCCCCTCTCACCGTAAACCTATGCCCTCTAGTTCTGGACTCCCCGACCCCAGGGAAAACATCAGGCTTTGACACGGCATGACACGTATGTCTCATGTCCTGTAGTCAGTCCATATGCTGCAGCAGCTGCAGTTAGATGTATATATTTAGCTTTTATCTCAACATTGCCTTACTGCCAAGTAAAGAATGCATATTGTTTCACCAATTCTTGTCATATGTTTGGTACATTTTCCATTGAAAAGAAGAATGTAACAGTGAGGAAAATGGTTGAGCATTTACTAAGATGCTAATTTAAGAAGTTTATACAGCAATCAATATAAATTTAGAAGTTTTGCATCTCACCTCTGAGTCAGGAAGTCATGGATTTAAGCCTTACTCCAGAGTCAATAGCACATAATCCAGACTGACACATTAAGCAATATCAAGGGAGTGCAGAAGCGAAGGTGACATCTTGCAGGCTTCTTAGATCACCATATAAATTTTGATAGCATTATTGAAAGAAGAGCTGCATGTCCTGTCGAATATTTAACATCATATAATCATGTAAAAAAGCAGATTGTCTGATAATTTACTTGTTTTTATTATTTCACTGGACCTCTCTGAGTGCAAGGTGGCAGCTATTACACATTCAAAGTCCTTTATTAAAAGTCCTTTAGGATGTGATGAGGAATTGTACGACACAGAATAAATGCAGGTTCTTTTTATTCTTTTGATTAACTTGTTCAAATTCAGCACGTTAGCCAAATGTGCTTTGGTAAAGCAGTAATCCTCCTGCACCATTTTATCAAGACTTTGGCTGTAATTTTGCAAAGTCTTGGACCACCACAGTTTCCAGTGTTTGCAAAGTGGCAAGGAAGTGAAAGGCATTGCAAATGTCATCAACATTGACATGTGGCTGTTGTAGATATAAGAGAGAAATGTTTCGATGTTGTCTGGAGATATGTTGAAGCAACTGTTAAGAATGTGGCAAAATCAGTTTAGGGGCAGAAGAAAATGTCCCATTAATGATTCAGTAATGCAGAATGGAGTTTATTTTCATTTTATCACAACGCAATGCCATTTGATCAAACTGCTTATTAGTTTGTAGGATGAAAACTTTAGACTTATGTTGGCAAGAACATTTCACTATTTAATTCTGAAAATCATACTGGAAAATATGAATTCCCCTTTCGGTCTGCTTGGCTTAATATTTTCAGAATTTGCAGCACAATTATTGGGAAAGGGGAACCATTGATCTGATGCAATTGAAATTACTCAGATATGCATAAAGGAAACAATATATTTAAATGACCTAGTTTTGTTCACCAAAATAGCAACACTGTACAATCAGTAGTCTGCAACTTCAAACAAACAAGTGAATGAGGATTAGGAGTGGGCTACTTGGCCTTTTCAGTTTCCTTCTCCATTCAATAACATCATGGATGATCTGACTGAATTCTCAATTCCATCTAACTTTATTTCCTTCCTACCCCTGATAACCTTTCCTACTCCTCAGTGATTGTTGAGGATCTATCTAGTTCTGTCTTGAAAATATTCAAAGATTGTTTCCTTTGCCTTTTGAGGAAGAGTTCCAAAGACTCACAACTCTGTGAGAAAACATTTCACATCAATACTGTCCAAAGTGGGCAATGCTTATTTTTAACAGTGACACCTAGTTCTAATGTCTTCCATGAATAAAGCATCCTTTCCATATCAAGATCTTGCAGGTCAGGCAACATCCAAGGAGCAGGAGAATCTATGTTGGGCATAAACTGATGGAGGGCTTATGCCTGAAACATCAATTCTCCTGCTCCTCAAATGCTGCCTGACCTGCTGTGCTTTTCTAGCACCACATTCTCGACTCTGATCTCCAGCAGATGCATATCTAGCTCATCCAACCATCCTTCATAAAGCAACCCATCCATTCCAGGTAATAAGACCATTAGACCATAAGATATAGGAGCAGAAGTTAGGCCATTCAGCCCATTGAGTCCGCTCCAGCATTCAATCATGGCCGATAAGTTTCTCAACCCCATTGTCCTACCTTCTTCTGGTAACCTTTGATCCCCTTGACAAGAACCTATCTATCTCAGTCTTAAATATACTCAATGACCTGTGGCAATTAATTCAGCAGATTCGCCACTCTTTGACAGAAGAAGTTTCTCCTCATCTCATTCTAAAGGGTCTTTCCTTTACTCTAAGGCTGTGCCCTCAGGTCCTAAGCACTACTGCTAATGGAAACATCTTCCCAAAGTACATTCTGTCCAGGCCATTCAGTATTCTGTAACTTTCAATTATATCCTCCCTCATCTTTCAGAACTCCATCAAGTATAGACCCAGATTCCGCAAACATTTCTCAAATGTTAAGCCTTTCATTCCTAAGATCATTCTCTTGAACATCCTCTGGACCCACCTCAGGGCCAGTACATCCCTCCTTAAATTGCTCACAATATTCTTCATGTGGTCTGACCAGAGCCTTATAAAGCTTCAGAAGTATATCCATGCTTTTATATTATAGTCCTCTTGAAATAAATGCCAACAGTGTATTTGCCTTCCTACTGACTCAACCTGCAAGTTTAACTTAAGAGTAACCTGGACTAGGATTCCCAAGTCTCTTTGCACTTCAGATTTCTGAATTTTCTCCCCATTAAGAAAATAGTCCCATGCCTCTATTCTTCCCACCAAAGTGCATGACCTCACACTTTCCCACATCGCATTCCATCTGCCACTTCTTTGCCCACTCTCCTAAACTGTCCAAATTCTTCTGCAGTCTCCCCACCTCCTCAATGCTACTTGTCCCTCCACCGACCTTTGTATCATCTGCAAGCTTAGCCAGAATGCCTCCGGTTCCTTCATCTAGATTGTTTTATTTTATAGATATTTTTATTAGAAATTTAACATTTTTATAAGTTTACAAAAATAAACAAAACTCTCATATACAATCATTGATACACAATTAAATCAAATATACAATAGCCAAAATTTAACAAAAGAAAAAAAAATACCGAAAAAGAAAAAAAAACAAAACTCAACTGTCTACTAATCTAACCTACAACTAACCAGAGTGTATATTTAGATCTCTTACATGCTCGGAATGTATTAGCATCAGATGTAATAAAACCTGTATTCATGCGGGATTCCTCTCCCAGCCAGGTTTGTAATCTCAATTAAATAAAAGCCATTGTTAGGATAGCCGAAATATCTGTATTTATGTAATTCAAGAAGGGCTGCCATATTTTATAAAATAATTCGGTCTTTCGGTGCACCATATTTGTAAGGAAGTCAAGGGGAATACATTCCATAATTAATCTGTGCCAATTTGAAAGTCCAGGAGGGCCCTCAGCCACCCAGTTCACCAAAATATTTTTCCTTTCACAGAAAGAGAGAATAGAAGATAGTCTCTTCCCGTACAGGTCCAGGGAGGGAAAGTTCGAAAAGCCCAAAAGGAGAGATACAGGGTCCACTTTAATTTCCGTTCCTAAAATTTCTGTCAGGGTACTTGCTACTTTAGTCCAATATCTACGGATCTTATGACAGGTCCATAGGCAATGTACAAGAGTGCCCACCTCTATTTTGCATTTGGGACACATTGGAGATGCTCCTGCCTTAAATTTTGCCAATCGAACCGGTGCTATATGGGCCCTATGAAGTATCTTCAGCTGGATAGCCTGGGTTCTGTTACAGATAGTAATTCTTCTAGCGTTTTCCCAAATATCATTCCACGTTTCTATAGAGATTTCTAGTCCTAAATCCTGATCCCCTGTTTTAAGCAGATTGTCCATATCTCCCGATACTTCATCATGTAGTAAATGATAAATAGTACTGACGGAAGATACCCCCACTGGTCGTAGGACACTACATTCTCTATCTGATTTATAAAGACTATCTAATAACGTAGTCTTCTTCTGTATATAGTCTCGAATTTGGAAGTATCGAAAGAGGTCTCCATTAGGTAATCCGAATTTCTGACGCAGCTGTTTAAAAGATATCAGGACCCCATCCTTAAATAGGTCCCCTAGACATGAGATACCCCTGGATCTCCAGAGTTTAAAAGTGGCATCTGTAAACCCTGGTTGGAATCCCCATGCTCCCACTATCGGTGCATAGGGAGATGTTTTATGTGAATTACCCTCATTTTGCCGCATTATATTCCAAGCCTTAATTGTGTTTAGTATTATAGGGTTTTTACAGTGATCTGTAATGATTTTCCTCTTGTCTGAAAATAAAAGGTTAATAAATGGGTATTTTACTTGAGAGGCCTCAATGTCCAACCAGATTGATTGTGGATCAGACAAGACCCAATCAGCTATGTAACTTAATAGGGAACTTAACTGATATTTCCTAAAATCTGGTAAGTCCAATCCTCCCCTTGTCTGTGGAAGCTGTAGCTTCTTCAGCTTAATTAGGGGCCGTCTATGATTCCAGATAAAGGAACCCAGCCAGCCATATAATTTACGTAGTGCCAGGCTCGGCAGCATCACTGGAAGCATTCTCATGGGGTATAGGAGACAGGGCAGGACACTCATTTTAATTAGTGCTATTCTACCCAACCACGAAATTGGAAGGTCTCCCCATTGCTGGAGGTCCTGCCTTATCCTTTCCAGTAAATGCACAAAATTAGCCTTATACAACTGACCAAATACTGGAGTAATAAAAATGCCTAAATATAAGAAGCCCTCCAGGGACCAATGAAAGGGAAAAAGGGATCCGTCCACTAAGTGGGGTGTCATAGCAAGGCCACCCATTGGCATAGCCTCCGATTTTGAAAAATTAATTTTATAGCCTGAGAATGCGCTAAATGTATTAATAACTTGGATTAGGCGAGGTACGGACATCAGAGGATTACTGAGGAATAGAAGAACATCATCTGCATAAAGGGTAATTTTATGTTTACCTGTACCAATCCTCAGGGCCGTTATATTAGGATCAGCCCGTATAGCTTCTGCTAGTGGCTCAATTATTAGCGTAAATAACAATGACGAGAGAGGACATCCCTGACGGCAGCCCCTACCCACACTGAAGCTATGCGAACCTAATCCATTGGTAATCACAACTGCTTTGGGATCACTGTACAATATTGAGACCCGTTTGGTAAATACCTTTCCAATGCCAAACCTTTCCAATGTGTAAAACAAATATGACCATTCAACCCTATCAAATGCCTTTTCCGCGTCTAATGAAACTACTACTCCTGGTATCTTTCCCTGAAGACAGGCTTGAATCATATTCAAAACCCTTCTAATATTATTGGATGAGCTACAGCCCTTAATAAACCCTGTCTGATCCTCCTTTATGATATATGGCAGTACCCTTTCTAGTCTCAGTGCTAACGTTTTAGAAAGGATTTTAAAATCTACATTTAGCAAGGATATTGGTCTGTATGACATACAATCTTCTGGATCCTTTCCTTTTTTAAGGATAAGAGAGATATTTGCCTCTTTCAGCGAAGGCGGGAGACAGCCCTGATTATATGCATAGTTATACATGTCCATAAGTGGACCAGCCAATATTCTTGTAAATTCTTTATAGAATTCAGCTTGAAAACCATCTGGGCCAGGTGCCTTACCGCTCTGAAATTGCTTAATTGCATCAAGTATTTCTTGGACTGTTAGAGGAGCATTTAGGACCGATACCTGTCCCGGAGTTAGGCACGGAAAGGTCAAATTTTTAAAGAATGACTGCATCCTCCTAGTCCTGTCTTCACAATCCTGCGATTTATATAAATCAGAATAAAATTCTCTAAAGATTGCATTAATCTTTTTATGATCATGAGTCAAAATACCCGTACTTTCCTTGATAGACTTAATAGTCTGAGGGGCCTTGTTTTTCTTTGCAAGAAATGCTAAGTATCTACCCGGTTTGTTGCCATATTCATATAACCTTTGTTTTGCAAATTTCCCTCTTAGCCGTTTGAGTAAGCGTAGTGTTTAGAGCTGTCCTAAGAGCCGTAATCCTTTGCAATTTAATAATAGAAGGTCTGTCAGCGTATACTGTTTCAGCTGCTTTTAAGCGAGCTTCAAGCAGACACTGTTGTTCTCTCTTTAATTTTTTCTGGGTCGCTGAATAGGAGATGATCAAATCTCGCGTGTAAGCTTTGATGGTCTCCCACATCATTGATGGGTTGCTAGCCGTACCTGAATTAATTTCTAAAAAAGTTTTAAATTCTTGAGAGAAGTACTTTACAAATTAACTATCTTTCATTAGGAAGGGGTCCGTACGCCAATGCCGAGGGGATGTCCCATTGTTCCTCGCCTTAGTTTCCATATATACAGCAGCGTGGTCGGAAATTGCTATACTACCTATTTTACAGGATGATATGGAATTTTTAAAAATCGAGGGGGCAAAAAACATACCAATTCTGGTATGACATTTATGTGGATTGGAGTAGAAAGAAAAATCTCTGCCCTGTGGATGAAGACATCTCCATATATCTACTAATCCTAATTCTTTGTTCAGATCCACCAATTGTCTAGATCTGGGAAATACTCCTGCAGTACTCTTGGGAATCCTATCTATTTCCGGATCCATAATACAATTAAAGTCTCCCCCTATAATTGTATGATGGGCACCAAAAGCCATCACTTTTGAAAAGGCTTCCGTTATAAATTTAAAGGGGTGTGCCGGGGGGGCAGTACAAATTTAAAATCCCATATTCCTCTCCATTTATGAGGGCTTTAATCAAAATATATCGTCCAGCTTCATCTTTTATCTGATTTAGGATTTTGAAAGGGAAATTCTTCCGAACAAGAATAACAACTCCCCTGCTTTTTGAGCTAAAAGAAGAAAAAAGGCCTGTCAAATCCACCCTGTCGTAATTTCAAGTGTTCTTTATCCAACAGGTGTGCCTCCTGTAGGAGAGCTATATCAACTCTTTCTTTCTTAAGATTTGAGAATACTTTCTTCCTTTTGACTGGCGAATTACTCCCCTTGACATTCCAGGTGCACCACTTAACCGACTGTTCAACCATAATCATCTGGGCAAATCCGAGAACATCCCGAGCATAGAGTATATAAAATTCACAAAAGTAAAGGTTCTCTAATACACTCACAACAGTATAATAAAAAAACTATTTCTAAATAAAAAAAATATAAAACTTATCTAAGTGGAGATTTTCCCGCTTGTTCCCAGGGGGTGGCACTTCCTCTCCAAAAGTCTGTCACATCCTCTCCCAACCAATGCCCCACCCTTGACCCAAGCACTCCTCAATAAAATGAGGAGAATTTAGATATAATACAAAGCTAGAGTTAACAGTGAGCACCCTACCCCCACCCATACCAACACCTGGATATATTCGGTAATGTTAATACCATATATAAACATATAACTATAAAATTACAACCTCAACAAATAATATTTAAATATAATACTACAAAATAACAAGGGAGAAACAACCCCACTCCTAAAGACAGAGGTAAAATAGAATAAGGTAACCACCTCCCCCCACCAACACCAACTAAACACCCCAGCTTATATATATATATATATATATATACATACATACATACATATACACATACACACATACACATACATACATACACACACACACACACACATAATATATATATATATATACACACATATATATACATAAAATAATAAAAGAAAACAACCCCAAGGCGGGGGGGTGGGAGAAAATCAAATCCCTCTCCCCACCCCCCATGATAATATTAAACAGTAAGGTAAGAAAAAAGAAAAAAAAAGGGGGGGTGGATATAAACCAAAGCGAAGGGGAAGGCAAACCAACATCCATTATCTCTTACAGTTTATCCGCCATCTTGGATCCCCCATCTAGATTGTTAATGCATAAAGTGAAAAGTCGTAGTCTCAACACTGACGCTTGTGGAACTCCACTGAGAATGGCCCCTTTATCCCCATTCTCTGCCTTCTGCCAGACTAGCCAAGCTTCTAGTCAAGCTTGCACCTTACTTCTGACACCAAGGGCCCTTATCTTAGTCAGTAACCTCCTGTGTGGCATCTTGTCAAAGGCCTTCTGAAAGATGAAGACACCCACTGGGTCTCCTTGGTCTAACCTGCTTATTACCTCCTCAAAGAATTCTAATAGATTTGTCAGGCATGACCTCACCTTAATTAAACCATGCTGACTTTGCCCTATTTTGCCATGTACTTCCAAGTATTCAGGAATCTTATCCTTCTCAATGGATTCCAAAATCTTACCAACGGCCAAGGTCAGCCTAATTGCCCTGTAATTTCCCTGTCTTTTGCTTTGCTCACTTCTTAAATGGGGGGTTACATTAGCGATTCTTCAGTCCTCTGGGACCCTCCCTGACTCCAGTGATTCCTGAAAGATCACTAACGCCTCCACCAGCCCTTTGGCTATCTCTTTCAGAATTCTGGGGTGTAGTCCATCTAGTCCAGGTGATTTATCTACCTTCAGACCTTTCAGTTTTTTCTAGCACCTTCTTCTTGGTGATGGTGAGGACAGCAAATGCTGGAGATCAGAGCTGAAAAATATGGTGCTGGAAAAGCGCAGCAGGTCAGGCAGCATCGAAGGAGCAGGAGAATTGATGTTTCGGGCATAAGCCCTTCTTCATCTCCCTGGTGATGGCCACTAAACTCAGCCCTGCCCCCGATGCTCTTGACTTTTTGGGATATTGCTAGTATTTTCCACCATGAAGACTGACTCAAAGTATGTGTTCAGTTCCTCAGCTATTTCTTTGTTCCCCATTACTTTTTCTTCAGTATAATTTTCCAGCAGCCAAATATCCACGTTTGCCTCTTTCTTGCTCTATATATATATCTAAAGAAACTCTTGCAATCTTCTTTTATATTACTGGCTAGCTTACTGTCATATTTAATCTTCTCCCTCCTTATTTCTTAATTTGTTGTCCTCTGTTGGTCTTTGTAGGCTTCCCAATCCTCTGGCTTCCCACTGCCTTTTGCTGCATTAGATGCTTTCTCTTTTGCTGTTATGCTATCCCTGACTTCCCTTGTCAGCCATGGTTGTCTCATCTTCCCTTTGTTATGCTTCTTTTTCCTAGGGATAAATTTTTGCTGTGTCTCCTGAATTACTCCCAGAAACTCCTGCCATTGCTGTTCTATTGTCTTTCCTGCTGGGCTCCTCTCCCATTTAGTTCTGGTTAGCTCATCCCTCATGCCTCTGTAATTGCTGTTATTCAGCTGTAATACTGCTACTTCTGATTCCAGCTCCTGCCTCTCAAATTGCAGAGTAAATTCTATCATGTTATTATCACTGCTTTCTAAGGGTTCCTTCACCTTAATTAGGGTTCCCTAATTAAGTTTGCCTCATTGCACAACACTAAATCCAGTATTGTTTGTTCCCTAATGGGCTCCACCACACGCTGCTCCAAACAGCCATCTCGTAGACATTGCCCATTTTCTTATGATCCACTGCCAACCACATTTTCCCAGTCTACCTGCGTTTTGAAATCTCCCATATAACCTTGCCTTTCCTACATGCCTTTTCTTTCTCCTGGTGTATCTTGTGCTCCACATCCTGACTATTGTTTGCAGGCCTATACGTAACTCACATTATAGTTCTTTTACCTTTGGGGCTCCTCAACTCTACCCACATCAGATTTCAAATCAGGATTCTGGGTAATCCAAGATGGAGGGCGGGAAAAATTTCTGGCTGTAACAGCTGCTCCTTTTTGAGGCATTTTAGGCGTTGGAGGTGATTTCCCTCGAATCCCAGGAGCAGCAATTACTGTTTCATATGCTGATACATTGTTTTGGAACTTTGGAGAAAAAAAAATCAAAACAACAGCAGTTTTAAAAGGGAGAGGTACAGACAAAGGAAGCACATGGTGAGGTCAGTGCAGGAGAGAGAGAGAGATAGAAACTGACACCACAGTGAACCTGCATAGTTACTACCTTTGCTGTTTGAATTCATGTATCGCTGGACATCGGAGTGCATCTGGGAAAATTAACAAACAGTGAGATTCACAACTGATCTTGGAGGAACTGTTTGGACAATGTCGCAGCACAGAAACAGATAAGTGAATAGTTTTAAGTGGGGCCTACAGAAAGTCTGCAGTAGTGAGTAGAGTGGGTTCTTTCTTGATTATATGTTTTTTAAGATGTCTCTTGATTAAACTTAAAATATAAACCATAACTATTAACTTAACCTGGAGCAGTGTTTTGCAGAGGAATAAGATGGTGTTATTTTCTGGGTCAGTAGATTGTGAAGGAGCAAAAATGGACTTTACTAGAGTGATAAGCACTTGTTGTCAGATGTGGGAGTTTAAGGAGAGTTTACAGGTTTCTGTGGATTTTATCTGCAATAAATACTGTTGGGTTGCAAATCTTATCAGATTGAGTGGATCAGTTGGAGAGCCAGTTAGAGGCAATGAGGAATTTGCAACAGCAACAGTATGTGATGGATGGCAGTTATAGGAAGGGGGAAAAGTCACAATTATAGTCACATAGATGGGTTAACTCCAGGAAAGGTAAGAAAGGTAGGCAGTTAGTGCAGGAGTCTTCTGTGGCTATCCCCATTTCAACAAGTATGCTGTTTTGGAAAATGTGATGGATTCAAAGGAAAACGTAGCAACAACAGCCAAGTTTCTGATATTGAGACTGGATCCATTGCAATGAGGGGTATATCAGGTTCCAAGAGATCAGTTGTGTTCGGAGACTCTCTGGTCTGAGGTACAGACAGACGTTTCTGTGGCCAGCAGCGAAAAATCAGAATAGTGTGTTGCTTCCCTGGTGCCAGGATCAAGGATGCCTCATGAAGGGTGCCGAATATTCTCAAGGGGGAGAGGGGCCAACAAGAGGTCCATAAGACCATAAGACATAGGAGTGGAAGTAAGGCCATTCGGCCCATCGAGTCCACTCCGCCATTCAATCATGGCTGATGCGCATTTCAGCTCCACTTACCAGCGTTCTCCCCGTAGCCCTTAATTCCTCGAGACAACAAGAATCTATCAATCTCGGCCTTGAAGACATTTAGCGTCCCGGCTTCCACTGCACTCCGTGGCAATGAATTCCACAGGCCCACCACTCTCTGGCTGAAGAAATGTCTCCGCATTTCTGTTCTGAAATGACCCCCTTTAATTCTAAGGCTGTGTCCACGGGTCCTAGTCTCCTCGTCTAACGGAAACAATTTCCTAGCATCCACCTTTTCCAAGCCATGTATTATTTTGTACGTCTCTATTAAGTCTCCCCTTAATCTTCTAAACTCCAATGAATACAATCCCATAATCCTCAGCCGTTCCTCATATACTAGATCTGTCATTCCAGGGATCATCCGTGTGAATCTCCGCTGGACACGTTCCAGTGCCAGTATGTCCTTCCTGAGGTGTGGGGACCAAAACTGGACACAGTACTCCAAATGGGGCCTAACCAGAGCTTTATAAAGTCTTAGTAGTACATCTCTGCTTTTATATTCCAACCCTCTTGAGATAAGAGACAACATTGCATTCGCTTTCTTAATCACAGACTCAACCTGCATGTTTACCTTTAGAGAATCCTCGACTAGCACTCCCAGATCCCTTTGTGCTTTTCTCACCATTTAGAAAGTAGTCCATGCTTTTATTCTTTTTGCCAAAGTGCAAGACCTCGCACTTGCTCACGTTAAATTCCATCAGCCATTTCCTGGACCACTCTCCCAACCTGTCTAGATCCTTCTGTAGCCTCCCCACTTCCTCAGTACTACCTGCCTGTCCACCTAACTTCGTATCATCGGCAAACTTCGCTAGAATGCCCTCGGTTCCCTCATCCAAATCATTAATATATAATGCGAACAGCTGTGGCCCCAGCACCGAACCCTGCGGGACACCGCTCGTCACCGGCTGCCATTCTGAAAAAGAACCTTTTATCCCAACTCTCTGCCTTCTGTTAGACAGCCAATCCTCAATCCATCCCAGCAGCTCACCTCGAACACCATGGGCCCTCACCTTGCTCAGCAGCCTCCCGTGTGGCACCTTATCAAAGGCCTTTTGAAAGTCTAGATAGACCACATCCACTGGGTTTCCCTGGTCTAACCTACTTGTTACCTCTTCAAAAAATTCCAACAGGTTTGTCAGGCACGACCTCCCTTTACTAAATCCATGTTGACTTGTTCTAATCAGACTCTGCTCTTCCAAGAATTTAGAAACCTCATCCTTAATGATGGATTCTAGAATTTTATCAACAACCGAGATTAAGCTGATTGGCCTATAATTTTCCATCTTTTGCCTTGATCCTTTCTTGAACGAGGGGGTTACAACAGCCATCTTCCAATCATTCGGGACCTTTCCTGACTCTAGTGACTCTTGAAAGATCTCAACCAATGCCTCTGCTATTTCCTCAGCCACCTCTCTCAGAACTCTAGGGTGTATCCCAATTTTAAGACTTTTTAACTTTTCGAGCACTATCTCTTTCGTAATGACAACCATACTCAACTCAGCCCCATGACACCCTTTAATTTTTGGGATATTACTCATGTCTTCCATTGTGAAAACTGACGCAAAGTACTTGTTAAGTTCTCCTGCTATTTCCTTATCTCCCATCACTAGGCTTCCTGCATCAGTTTGAAGTGGCCCAATGTCTACTTTTGCCTGTCGTTTGTTTCTTACGTACTGAAAGAAACTTTTACTATTATTTCTAAAATTACTGGCTAGCCTACCTTCATATTTGATCCTCTCATTTCTTATTATACTCTTTGTTATCCTCCGTTTGCTTTTGTATCCTTCCCAATCTTCTGATTTCCCACTGTTCTTAGCCACTTTATAGGATCTCTCTTTTTCTTTAATACATTTCCTGACTTCCTTTGTCAGCCAAGGTTGTCTAATTCCTCCCCGGTTAATCTTTCTTTTCTTGGGAATGAACCTTTGTACAGTGTCCTCAATTATACCTACAAACTCCTGCCATTTTTGCTCTGCTGTCTTCCCAGTTAGCCTCTGCTTCCAGTCTATTTTAGTCAGTTCCTCTCTCATGCCCTCATAATTACCTTTATTCAACTGTAACACCATTACATCCGATTTTGCCTTCTCCCTTTCAAACTCCAGACTGAACTCTACCATATTATGGTCGCTACTTCCTAAGGGTTCCCTTACTTTAAGATCTTTTATAGAGTCTGGTTCATTGCAAAGCACTAGGTCCAGAATAGCCTGTTCTCTTGTGGGCTCCATGACAAGCTGTTCCAAAAAGCCATCCTGTAAGCATTCCATGAATTCCCTTTCTTTAGATCCACTAGCAACATTATTTACCCAGTCCACCTGCATATTGAAGTCTCCCATGATCAATGTAACCTTGCCTTTCTGACATGCCTTCTCTATTTCAAATGACATAGGAAGGTAAAAGGTTGAGATTCTCAAGGGAGATTACAGAGAGTTAGGCAGGAATTTAAAAAGGTGGTCCTTGAGAGTAGTAATATCTGGATTACTCCTGGTGCTACGAGCTAGTGAGGGCAGGACTAGGAGGATACATCAGATGAATGCATGGCTGCGGGGCTGGTGTATGGGAGAAGGATTCACATTTTTGGATCATTGGAATCGCTTTTGGGATAGAAGCGACCTGTACAAGAAGGACGGATTGCACCTAAATTAGAAGGGAACTAATATACTGGCAGGGAGATTTGTTAGAGCTGCTTGGGAGGATTTAAACTAGTAAGGTGGGGGTGGGACCCAGGGAGATAGTGAGGAAAGAGATCAATCTGAGACTGGTACAGTTGAGAACAGAAGCGAGTCAAACAGTCAGGGCAGGCAGGGACAAGGTAGGACTAATAAATTAAACTGCATTTATTTCAATGCAAGGGGCCTAACAGGGAAGGCAGATAAACTCACAGCATGGTTAGGAACATGGGATTGGGATATCATAGCACTTACAGAAACATGGCTCAGGGATGGGCAGGACTGGCAATTTAATGTTCCAGGATACAAATGCTACAGGAAGGATAGAAAGGGAGGCAAGAGAGGAGAGGGAGTGGTGTTTTTGAGAAGGGATAACATTACAGCTGTATTGAGGGAGGATATTCCTGGAAATACATCCAGGGAAGTTATTTGGGTGGAACTGAGAAATAAGAAAGGGATGATCACTTTATTGGGATTGTATTACAGACTCCTTAATAGTCAGAGAGAAATTGAAAAACAAATGTGTAAGGAGATCCCACTATCTGTAAGAATAATAGGGTGGTTATGGTAGGGGATTTTAACTTTCCAAACATAGACTGGGACTGCCATATTGTTAAGGGTTTAGATGGAGAGGAAATGGTAAAGTGTGTACAAGAAAATTATCTGATTCAGTCTGTGGATGTACCTACTCGAGAAGGTGCAAAACCTGACTTCCTCTTGGGAAATAAGGCAAGGCAGGTGCTTGAGGTGTCAGTGGGGGAGCGACCATAATTCTATTAGATTTAAAATAGTGATGGAAAAGGGTAGACCAGAAGTAAAAGTTTAAGTTCTAAATTGGAGAAAGGCCAATTTTGACGGTATGAGGCAGGAACTTTTGAAAGCTGATTAAGGTAAAGGGACGGCTGGACGGTGGGAAATCATGTCTCACAAACTTGATTGGGTTTTTTTAAACAGTAACAAAGAGGATTGATGAGGGCAGAGCAGTAGATGTGATCTATATGGACTTTAGTAAGGCGTTCGACAAGGTTCCCCATGCGAAACTGGTTAGCAAGGTTAGATCTCATGGAATACAGGGAGAACTCACCATTTGGATACAGAACTGGCTGTGGTGGTGGAGGATTGTTTTTCAGTCTGGAGGCCTGTGACCAGTGGAGTGCCACAAGGATCGGTGCTGGGGTCCATTACTTTTCGTCACTTATATAAATGATTTGGATGTGAGCATAAGAGGTATAGTTAGTAAGTTTATAGATGTCACCAAACTTGGAGGTGTAGTGAGCAGCGAAGAAGGTTACCTCAGATTACAACAGGATCTTGATCAGATGGACCAATGGACTGAGGAGTGACAGATGAAATTTAATTCAGATAAATGCGAAGTGCTGCATCTTAGGAAAGCAAATCTTAGCAGGACTTATACACTTAATGGTAAGGTCCTTGGGTCTGTTGCTGAACAAAGAGACCTTGGAGTGCAGGTTCATAGCTCCTTGAAAGTGGAGTTGCAGGTAGATAGGATAGTGAAGAAGGCGTTTGGTATGCTTTCCTTTATCGGTCAGGGTATTGAGTACAGGAGTTGGGAGATCATGTTGCAGCTGTATAGTATATTGTTTAGACCACTGTTGGAATATTGCATGCAATTCTGGTCTCCTTCCTATCAGAAAGATGTTGTGAATCTTGAATGTTGCCAGGGTTGGAGGATTTGAGCTATAGGGATAGGCTGAACAGACTGGGTCTATTTTCTCTGGAGCGTCGGAGGTTGACCCTAGCTTGGTTCAGGTTGAGACCTTCCCGACAGCATAGATCCCTCTTGTTCCATTACTGATGCTAGTGCCCCATGAAAAGGAACCCTCTTTCCCACACCACTCCTTTAACCACATGTCGGACTTCCTGTTTTCTCGCATCCGTGTGCCAACTCGCATGTCACTTGAGTAGGAGTTTGGAGATTATAACCGTTGAGTATTTGTTCTTTAATTTAGTTCCTAGTTCCTGATAATCCCTAAACGGGTCCTCTTTCCTTGTCTTGCCTACGTTGTTTGCCTCAATGTGGACCACAACACCTGTATACTCCCCCTCCTGTTCCAATATCCTTTCAAGAAGGTGAGAGATGTCCCTCACCCTGGCACCAGGCAGGGATCATACAAGTCGGAACTCTCAAACCAGTTTACAAAAGATGCTATCTATTTCCCTAATTATAGAACCCCCTATAGCTACCACTTGTCTTTATGCTCCTCCCTCTTGAATGGCCTTCCGTACCACGGTGCAGTGGTCAGCTGGCTCATCCTCCCTGCAGCCCTGTTCCTCATCCACATCGGGAGTGAGTACCTCATGCTTGTTGGACAAGGTCAATAGCTGAGTGTTCTTTCTTTCTCCGTTTCTACTGACTGACAGAATTTGAGGTAATTGCCCTACCAGGTGTGACCGCCTCCTGAAACAAAGCTCCCAGTAAGATTTCCCCCTTCCCGGATGTGCCGCGGTGTCCAAAACTTGGACTCCAGCTCATCAATTCTTAGCCAAAGTTCCTCCAGCGACCAGATTTGCTGTAGATGTGGTCACTGCAGCTCACAGTGGGTTCTGCTAGCTCCCACATCATACAGCTATATCACATCGCCTGCCCAGCCATCTCTACTTAATCAATTAATTTATTAGGTAGTTAACCTCTGACTGGTTAATTATTTCTTAATTAGTTTTGCAGTATTGTTTTCAAATTTTGGACAGATTTCCTACCAGTCAATTAGGTCACAGCTCTGCTGTGATGTCACTTTTTCACTTTGGCTTCAGTTACTCCACGTGTTCCTCCCTCTGACTCCGCTCCCTGGAAACAAGGCCGTGAATCCCCAAGGTAAGTTAGGTTTTATACTCATTGCACGTGTTCCTCCCTCTGACCCTGCTCGCTGGAAACAAGACCGTGAATCCCCAAGGTAAGTTAGGTTTTATACTCATTGCACGTGTTCCTCCCTCTGACTCCGCTCCCTGGAAACAATGCAGTAAAACTTGCACAAACTGTGTTGGATGCATTTACACCCTTCCAGGCCAATACTGTACGTAGTAGTACAGAATAGAATATCCTTTTATTGTCACTTGTACTCCACTCTAAGTGTATAGTGAAAAGCTTTTGCAATGTCTGCTTTCTTCTGGCGACACCTTAGGTCCAAGCACCTAGGTACAATTCTTGGGTACAGTACAGGAATAAAAGTATTTGCATTACTTTGGAGAGTTGAAAAATAAGTTAAAAATAGGATGCCGTTAAAAAGTTGACATTAAACTAAAGTAAGAAATTTCAAGTAAACGTCATAGTGTAGCAGCTCAGCACAAGGTGAGTCTGACTGCCCAATCCACACCCCAGTCTAACAGCCACCACACTCTGCTCAAAGTCCCAGTCCGCTCTGTGCCTGCACTCTGCTGCTCCAAGGAAAGCTCCAGGACTGCCTTCCCTGTACCAGTCATCGACTGGGACTCGCTGCCTGCATGCTGGTCCAGGGCTGCTTCCACATGCTGCTCAGAGCCTCATTGCTCTGCTGCTCACACAGTTCTGGGCTCACTGCTCAAATAATGTACTGGGCCGCACTGCCCACATTCTGTTCCAGGGCTCACTGTCCGCATACTGTTCCCGGGCTCACTGCCCACATATTGTTCTGGGGCTCACTGCCCACATCCTGTTCAGGGGTTCACTGCCCACATATTATTCAGGGGCATATTGCCCACGTCGTGTTCTAGGGCTCATTGCCTGTGCACTAGTCCGGGCTCGCTGCTCTGGGGACCTGCTGCGGCACCTGGTCCTGCTCCAGGACTCTTCTCCAGTAAAAATGGGGGAGAAGAAGAAAAATAACAGAGGAAAAGGAAACACAAGATGAAGAACAGGCAGAGCTCTGATAGGAGCATCCTATTCTGCTGCCATTTGTAGATATGGTTTCATCAGTGCCCTGTATTACTGAAGCAGAATCTCCCTACCTTTGTATTCATTTCCCCTTGCAATAAACAATAACATTCTGTTAGCTTTGCTAGTTACTTGCTTTAGCTTCATGCTGACCTTCTGCCCCATATTTCTCTGTACCTCGGCGCTCTACAATCTCTCACCATTTACATTCAGCAAACTTTGTTTTAACCAGTCCCTTACAAACCAACACTTTTGATAAACAGGTATCTCAAATACCTGAAGTTTATTGCATTATTGCGGTCTTTGTGATGCCCGAGCAGTCAATTGATGGTGAGAAGGCTCGCTGTTAGTGAATTTTATTAAGGCAAAGTTGCACTGTTACTTAAGTGATTTATGCCAGAAATAAAGTATAATGCAACTTTGCCTTAAATAAAGTTCACGAACCCATTTTATTTTCTTTGTTTTCTGTGAACTAGCCAATCTTTTATTCATGCCAATTTGTTTATGAACATTTGAGTTTTGCAATTACTTTAATCTTGCAGCTACCAAATATCTTTTGGAAACATATGGACAATACATCCAACAGTTTATATTTATCCACAGAGCGTTACTTCTTCACCCAACTCCAATAAATTGGTTAAACATGATCTTCCTTTCACAAAACCGTTTTGAATCTGCCTCATTACTTTGAACCTTTTAAGTGGCCTGCTATAATGCCTTTAATTGTTGCTCCTAATGTTTTCACTATGACAGATATTGAGCTAACTGGCCTGTCGTTTCCAGCTTTCTGTCTTTCTCCGGCTTTAATCAAAGGATTACATTCATTATGTTCAAATCTAATGGAAACTTCCTTGAATTGAGGCGACTTCTGAAAATGAAAACCAATTATTTCACTACAGCTACATCTTTCAAGGCCTTAAAATGAACTCTCTCAGGATCTGAGGGCTTGTCAGCTCACAACTCTAACAATTTCCCAATTCCTCTTCTCTAGGGAATGTAACTTTCTTGAGTTAATCCCTCCCTTCAATTTCTTGAATTAAGGCAGTTTTATAGCTATCAATTTGTTACAGTTGTGTATTTGTGCAGTTTAACTTTATGCTGCATTTCATATCAAAAATAATTAAAATAATGCAACAGTGGATGGAAAGCAAATTAAAATACTTATAGGACATGCAATGGTGTTCAAACAATGAAATGCTTCAAGATGACCCTTAAAAAGGTTAACTGATCAACCGTGGTAATATTCAGGTGCTGTCATATGTGGCATTGTCTATGAAGAATAGATGTGACTCATTAGTTCTGAACATTTGAAAAATTAAGCAGCACAATTAGTTTTTAGGGAATGAAAACCATTTTAAAACTGTTCTCCAGCCTCCAATCTAAATAATGAAGGCAAGAGGTGGAAGAGGAAGCAGGGTACCAAATCAAACATTTGACTGTAAAGTTCAGTTTCTGAGTATCTGTTAGTTGTGCCAGATGGACATGTATATTCGATTAAACCATAATCCTTGTATTTGTGTGATATATTTCTTAATTTAGTTTCAAAAATGGCACCTGTGCCATGTAGGAGAAAGTGAGGTCTGCAGGTGCTGGAGATCAGAAAAGCACAGCAGGTCAGGCAGCATCCGAGAAGCAGGAGAATCGACATTTCACGCTGGAGCCCTTCATCATACCTGTGCCATTTATCCAGGTTGTGTCAGACACAGTATGGATAAGGGTGACAGTGCACATGGTAGCATTATGCAGATGAGGCAGATTGTGCCAATAGTCAGTGTATAAGGCTGATGGAGTCATAGAGCCAAACAGCATGCACATAGGCCCTTCAGTCCATCCAGACCATGTCAACCATAATCCCAAACTAAGCTAGTCCCACCTGTCTGCTCCTGGATCATATGCCTTCAAACCCTTCCTATTCATGTACTTATCCAAATGGTTTGTAATTGTACCTGCATCCACCATTTCTTCTGGAACCACCCACTGTGTAAAGAAATTGCCCCTCATGTCTTTTTAAAATCTATATCTTCCCAACTTAAAAATGTACCCCCTAGTCTTGAAATCCCCCACCATAAGAAAAAGACAATTGCTGTTAACTCTAGCTATACCCCTCATTATTTTGTGGGTGGTATGGTGGCTCAGTGGTTAGCATTGCTACCTCACAGTAGCAGGGACCTGGGTTCAATTCCTGCTTTGGGCATCTGTCTGTATGGAATTTGCATATTCTCCTTCTGTCTGTGCAGATTTCCTCCCACAGTCCAAAGATGTGCAGGTTAGATAAATTGGCCACGCTAAATTGCCTGTAGTGTTAGGTGAATTAGTTGGGTAAATATAGGGTAGGGGAATGGGTCTGGGTGGATTGCTCTTCAGAGGGTTTGTGTGGACTTGTTGGGCCAAATGGCATGTTTCCATACTGTATGGAATCTAAACTTCTATAAGGTCAACTCACACTGCAGTGAAAAGTGTCCCAACCTTTCTTTATAACTCAAACCTTCCATACTTGGCAACATTCTGGTAGATCTCTTCTGAACTCCCTCCAGCGTAATAATATCCTTCCTATACCTAGGCGACCAGAACTGGACACAGTATTCCAAAACAGGCCTCACCAATGTCGTATACAGCCTCAACGTGACTTCCCAACTCCTATACTGATCTTGCTACTCCTCTCAGAACCCCATGTGGTTGAATGTATTTGCTGCAAAAAGGCCTTCCACCAGTGATACTTAAAGAAACCATCAGCTACATTCAGGTTAGTTTCTGATCAACATCTACAGGTTCTGCTGATTGAGTTTTCTCTGTGAACTGCTGTGAGTTTCCTCCTGCTATTTAAAGTTGGTAACATCTACAGGGAATGATTTTTCACTTGCAAAAGGCATTAATGTTCTGACTTGCAGAGTCCTACACAAGCCAGTTTCTCCTATTATGGATACTATTCATTCTCCTTGGCCTGGAGCAGGGAGACTGAGCCAATATAACACAGAGCAGGGCAAACTACTCATGGAGGTAGAGGAGGGAAGGGAGCAAAAAGGCTCTCAGCAAGAGATCTTATCTACCCAGACTCTTCACAGAGCAATCTCTTAACCTCATTTCAGTGAGTACCAATATGGACCTTAATGCAAGAAGTGCTCATGAAAATCAACCACCTCTTGCAGACAGACCTGTAGCCTCATAACAGAGTGAAGGCAGTGTTGAATAGTGGCTGTAAAGGTGACTGTGGTCATGACCCTCTTCAAGTCAGCATTCTTCCAGATTGGAGCAGGTCACACCATCAACATCTTCCAGTTCCCCGTCCATGGTTACATCAGAGATGTGATAGATGCTCTTTATGTTGGGAATGGGGAGTTCACTGCTCTCTCTGAACAGAGAGAATGCACATGGCTCTGTCAGAAAACAGAAGCTTCTCCATGAGGAAGAGTGCCATCAACTGCCTACACTTGCCTGTGTTTAAATTAAATGAAAATAAAACAACTGGAAAGGATTCCAGTCCTGATTATGTAGCTGCTGTGTGACCTTACTCAGTACATTGGGAGGCCCAATGTCCATCACAGAAACTGCCTTTGCTCTGTTTCTGTCCCTGACCTCAAACCAGAGGCCAGTTATAGGACAATAAGATATGCAATAAGTCCAAATATATGTAGGTTAGGTGGATTAGCCATGTTAAATTGCCCATAGTGTCCAGGGATGTGTAGGTTAGGTGGATTAACCATATTAAATTGCCCATAGTGTCCAGGGATGTGTAGGTTAGGTGGATTAGCCATGTTAAATTGCTCATAGTGTCGAGGGATGTGCAGGTTAGTTGGATTAGCCATTGGAAATACAGGGTCATAGAGATAGGGTAGGAGAATGGGTCTGTGTGAGATGGTCTTCAGAGGGTTACTGTGGACTTGATGGGTAAATGGCCTGCTGTCACACTGTAGGGATTCTATGATTCTATTAAGGAATAGCATCAATATTTGACTCATGATTCCCCCGGGGAACCCAACCATCATATAAAGAAAGTCATATTACTACATGAAAGCATTGCTTCCACAACCTGGACCACTGGAGGAGCCTGAATACTCGCCAAAGCATGCGTCCGGATTCATGCTCGTCTTCTCTATCCTTCGAAATCTCTCCACTATTAGGGCACAGGCCATGCCGCTGGCTATTTGACAACTAACTGGGGAATAGGAGGAGGAGGAGAAGAAAAGTTTTTGTTCACTAATATGTCACCTTTCCAGAAAAACTGTCCAGAGTCAGACCCTGTGACTGTAGCAGCAGTGAACAACTGTCCTTCTTTCTGTAAGTCCCCATTAAAGTTAATGTATTAGCTGCAATGTTGATGTAAAATACCAAAATAATCATCCAAAAAAAGCAATTAGTCATTCTCCTGAGTTACTTGAGTTTCTGCCTTGCATTTAGCTTTGCCTATTACAGTGCTCCAGACTGTCCCAGTAGCCACAATCTGTCTACTGATTTTCACTGAGGGAAACTACAGATGGCCTGCAGGACATTTTTGAGCACCTGCAGCCTTGAATGTCTGGCTTTAGACTAAACTACCTCAGCTCATGGAAGTTCATCGATGAATTGTGAGGTGGGGTGGTGGGAAAGAACAAATGATGGCTTTTTAAAAATGGAGAGTACGTTCCAAAGAAACATTGCCATTTTCCCAGGGAGGCTCCAAAGCAAATTCTAGTCATCAATTGGAGGACAGAGTTGTTGAGTTGTTCAAGCCTCTTTCAGCACTGGTACCTACATCCACAAAAGCAGCAGTGTAAGCTTGCATAGCACCAAACTGCACTTGGATGGTGACAAACTGAGATTTCAGTCTGTCCTTCTACTGCCACACTCAGATATTGGATGATTTTGCATGTGCTATGACGTATGTGGAAACATTGACTGCTAAATGCGTCATCATGGCTCAGGCTTTAAGGGTTCTCATGGAGTTGGCCATCATGTCCATGTTGGAATGACATGGACATTCCAAGCTCAGCCTGGGCCCTGTGGGAGATTGGAGCAAGACTCCTTTATGTTCCCAGAAAGTGGCAGCAGGAGTTCTGCCAGGTCAACCAATGCATTACACATTCTGTTCGACATGTCACTGTCCTTTATCGATATGACATCCCATAAAAATGTGTCTGTGCCCTCTGCAGTGGAACTCATGTGTAATGCCATCCTCTCGTAACCTGGTTCTTATGTTATCCTTATCCTCTTAGTTGTCACTCATCATGTACAAATTTTTCTTCTTCGGCAGTCCCTCAGGACTGAGGATCTAATGAAGATTCATCTAGACTCTAAACGTTAGTTTGCTGTCTCTCCATGGATGCTGCCTGACCTGCTGTGATTTCCAGTCTTTTTGTTTCCTTCAGGATTGGGGATGACTCTGTGGATTTGTGGGTTCTGAAGTGACTAAACCGGCTCCATCCCCTTTCCACAGGTAGGGCAGGTAGTCGTTGCTGGAGTGATGGGGATACTCAGATCTCCATAAGCTCCCCTATGCTTGCACTCTGTTAGGATCTGAAATAGTTGGCTCTTTCCTAACTGCTGCTGGGTAGCCTTATGTTAGAGCTTTGCAGATGGGTATCTTTTTTTCAGGGAAGATAGCAGCGGCACAGTAGCTCAGTGGTTAGCATTACTGCCTCACAGTGCTAGGGACCTGGGTTTGATTACACCCTTGGGCAACTATCTGTGCCGAGTTTGCATGTTCTCCCTGTGTCCGCATGGATTTCCTCCGGGTACTCCAGTTTCCTCCAGAGTTCAAAGATGTGCAGGTTAGGTGGATTGGCCATGCTAAATTTCCATAGTGTCCAGGGATGTGTAAGTTAAGTGGATTAATCATGGGATATGCAGATTTATTCAGATGGGTCTGTGTGAGATGCTCTTTGGAATGTCGGTGTGGACTCAATGGGCTGAATGCCTGACTTTTGCACTGGAAGGATTCCATGATTCTATGTTTTGAGAACATCCTTAAAACGTTTCCTCTGGCCTTGTGATGAATGCTTGCTGTAGTAAAGTTTGGAATAGAGAGATTGTGTGGGAAGTCTTGTCATCTCTAAGCTAACCTTGAAAGTATGCGCAATGGTAGAATGTGAATTGCTGGTTAGGAGTGTGAGAGTTCATCAACATCAGTCTCTTGTTCCTCTTGCATTTCATGCTCATAGATCAGTGCCTGGTGAAGTAGCAGTTTTTGGTTATTTGATTTGATTTGTTATTGTCACATTTGAATATCCTTTACTGTCACGTGCATTCAATATAAAATACAGTGAAAAGTGTGTACCGTCACTCGACCATAAGCACAAAGTAAAATGGAAAAAATAAACTTAGAGAGATAACTTAAAGAAATAGCAGGAAAGAAAGCAGCCAGGGGAACGTAGCTGGATACAATGCTAAAAATCACGTTCCTTGACCACAGAATTAATTTTTGCAAACAAATTTTAGGAACTTTAAAGATGGGTTGAACTTTCCAGTGCCAAAATGTATGAAGCCCTATTGTGTGTAGTTGTTGTCATACATACTCATTAAAGCTCACCAGAATTAACTCAACACACAGACACTACAAAGACAGGGTGGGCAGATAGCTATCGGAGCTGAATGCCAGCTTGCATCTTGCAGATGGCGCCAACACAGAGCAACTTCTTGCGAGCTCTCTCCAGCAGATCTTATTCTCACATTCCTTATAACCATTCTGCACCTTTGAACCTAAATTCTAAGTCTGTAAAAATTACTAGTAAGTTCTTTTAAATCTACCTACAGATCTGAAGATCCTATGAACATCCAGACCTCGAGTATTAATGACACTGGATTCACAGGCCCAGGGTAAACCTATCAGCTTCCCATAGGCTCCATTAGGATACCTGGAACCAAAGCTCAAACTCTGACCCGACAGCAATCCAACCCCATGGTTGGTGCACAGCCCAAACCGTCATGGAAACAAACCTCCCATCCATGGACTTCATTTACACTTCTCATTGCTGTGGAAAGACTGCTAACATCATCAACCCTTCCATCTAAGTAATGGTCTCTTCCAGGCAGAAGATACAGAAGCTTAAACACACAAACTGACAGGTTCAAGAACAGCTTCTTCCCCGCTGTTATTAGACTTTCTAACTTCATATAATGTTGATTTTGCTAATGTTGATCTCACTTTATGCACCACCTGTGCAGCCATAACCTTTTGTGCCTCACTCTGTCTAAGCACCCTATGATCCTTATATCCTTGTTTACTATGATCTTCCTGTATTGCTCACAAAATGAAGTTTTTTACTGGACTAAGGTACATGTGACTACAATAAATCAAATCAAATCAGTGTCATCCTGGGAAACTGGGTAAAGTACTTGAAGAAGATGAATGTCCTCACTCAAGAATCTTATACTCAAGAAGCTTGACACCATCCAACACAAAGCTATCCTCCTTCCTGGCCACAAATATTCAGCCTTTCTACCATCAATACTCAGCAGCAACAGTGGATGCCAAATGCAAGATGGACCACAGAAATTCATCATGGCTCCATAGACAGCACCTTCCAAACCACAACCACCTCAATCTAGTAGGACAAGGGTGACAGATACATAGGAATGCCACCATCTGCGAGTTCCCCTCCAAGTCACTCACCATCCTGACTTGGAAATATATCGCTGTTCCTTCACTGTCACTGGGTCAAAAATCTGGAAGTCCCTCCCAAACAACACTGTGGGTGAACCTAAATGAATGGACTGTTGTGGTTTAAAAATGCATGAGGGGCAGGTAGAGAAGGACAATATGTACTGTCCCAGCCAATAATGCCTATAAATAAATAAAAAGATGTGGTAAAGATCTGCAAATACATTTCAAAATCTCTATCCTTTCAGCTCACCCACTAATATTCAATGTCACTCCATTCTTCATCATCCCACAGAAACCCCCGTCACTTTCTGATCAATGTTGTCTATCATTCCATGATTTAAACTTTACATTTATAACCACACCTGACATTTAACACTGCAGTAAGTTTCACACGTACATCTCACAGCTTACACTCACTAGCAGATATTCAACAATGGTAGACAAATCACCCATATAGTTAGGTCATGTAAGCAAATGCATTTCCCTTCAGGACAAACTGAACAAGGAGCACCATCTAACTATGGAAGCAGGCTACATGACCTCACCACAAAGAAACATCATTGGAGTGGCTATAGTTAAGGCCATGACCCATAGAAAGAATGAATCGATTAAGTGTAACACTACCCTCCTACTCATACTCCCCCCTCACATCCAACCAGCCAACACCCATCCAAACCTTATTTACAAGCTGCAAATGGTAAAAGCATGGATATTAGGTTTTTCCTCCCTTCCTTCATTGCAACACTATCCTTGCATCTTCCTCCTCAATAACCATGAAGTGCTTCGAGAGGTTAGTCGTGACTGACAGCAACTCTAGTCTCCCAGCCTGCCTTGATCCACTTACCTACTTTTGCAACAGGTCCATGGTGGACACTATCTCCCTGGCCCTACACTCATCCATGGAACATCTAGATAAGAAGAATACCTACATCAGACTCGTACTTACTGACTATAGCTCTGCCTTCAACACAATAATTCCAACCAAACAATTTCCAAATTCTGAGGCCTAGGTCTTTGCTCCACCCTCAGCAACTGGATCCTTGACTTCCTGCCCCACAGATTGCAATTGGTGAGAAAGGCCAACAACAGCTCTTCCATGATAATCCTCAATACCAACACCCCTCAAGGTTGTGCATTCTGCCCCTTATTATACTCCCTATATACTATGACATTGTGGCCAAATTTCTTCCTAACTCCATCATAAGTTCACTGGTAATACCACCATTGTAGGGTGGTTCTCAAACAATGATGAGACAGAAGACAGGAAAGAGATAGAGTGCTTGGTGGCGTGGTGTAAAGATAACAATGTCTCCCTCAATGTCAGCAAATGAAAGAGCTAGTCATTGACTTCAGGAAGCAAGGTGGAGGGCACGCCCACATCTAGTTCAAGGAACTGAGGTGGAGATGGTTGACAGTATCAAGTTCCTCGCAGTGATGGTCACTAACATCCTGATCCAACCACGGTGATGCTATGGTCAATAAAGCACCACAAGGCTGCTACATCCTCAGGAGTCTAAGGGAATTTGGTGCATCTGTAAAGACTCTTCTGAATTTTTATAGATGCACCATCGAAAGCATTCTATCCAGATGCATCATGGTTTGGTGTGGCAACTGCTCTGTCCAGAGCCATAAAAAACTACAGAGAGTTGTGAACACAGCCCAGTCCATCACGCAAGCCAACCTTCCATCCATTGACTCCATCCATTCTTCTGATCTCTTCTGTCAGGCAGTGTTGATTCCACTCTTTGTGCACCTTCTCTGCAGTCATAACATTGTATTCTTTGCTCTGTTCTGTTACTCTTATGCACTTTGCCTATACTGCACACAAAACAAAACTTTTCACTGCACCTAGATACAAGATGATGGCAGCAGAATGGGCAGCATTTGGGCTGCTGTATCCACGCTTGTCCTCCTTGTCTGTGTTTTTCTTTTTATCTTTTTCCTTTTTTTCCCTCAAACCTACCTGAGAGCTCTATGGCAGGAGATGGCTTTGTTGGGCTCTAGGACAGTGGAAGCCTTTTCAGAGGCAGCGTGGCTGCAGAGTCGGTCAGTCAGCCTGTGAAGCCTGGAGCAGGACACTCACTTCCACATGGAGTGGGTCCCTGACAGAGGCATGGTATGAGCTGGGAATTCCAGAGTGGGACACTCTCTGCAGCATGGCATGGGCTGGGAACGCCAGAGTGGGACACTTGGCATGGGCTGGGAATCCCAGAGTGGGACACTCGGCATGGGCTGGGAATTCCCGAGTGAGACACTCTCTGCAGCATGGCATGGGCTGGGAATCCCAGAGTGGGACACTCGGCATGGGCTGGGAATTCCCGAGTGAGACACTCTCTGCAGCATGGCATGGGCTGGGAATCCCAGAGTGGGACTCTCTCTGCAGCATGGCACGGGCTGGGGAGGGTGGAGTGGCATTCTGGGAGCAGTATGCTGTGGCAATGGAGAAGGAAACACTATCTCTCATGACAGTGCTAAGGAGAAGTAAGAGACGACATCTTGAGTCTTTTTGTCTTTCCTAAACTTCATTTTCTCATCCTATCCAATACCCCAAATGTTCAAAAATCCATCAAACTCAATTTATCCAAAAGAATTCCACAGCCCTCAAATAGTATGGAGGGTGACTGAGAGATGTTGGAGTATGGGGAAAGGAGGCTGGCCAACAGAGAGACAAGCTGTCTGGCAAGGGAAACAGACTGACAGGGAAGTATGAAATGGCTAGAATCTTTAGCTGCAGTTAGCCAATATGAGAGCCTGAGTTATGCACCTGGCTTCCAGGATCTGTCTAATTTGGGACATAATGGGGAGCACTAACTTCTTGCCTGTTCCTCACCAGAAGGTTGGCGGTACACCTTCATTCAGTCATTCACATGTAATGAGCTGAGAACCATGTAATCTCGTGAGAAATATCGCCATGCACCTGAATGCAAGTGATGCTCATTGCAACGTCTGCCAAACCTATACTTCCTCCTGAAAGGTTCCATCTTAGACTGCTATCAAGGAAAACACCTGGCAGCTTGGGGTAGCACAGTGGCTCAGTGGTTAGCGCTGACTGCCTCACAGCACCGGGGCCCCGGGTTTGATTTCAGCCTTAGGTGAATGTCTGTGTGGAGTTTGCTGCCACAGTCCAATGATGTGCAGGTCTGGTGAATTGGCCATGCTAAATTGCCAACAGTGTTAGGTGCATTAGTCAGAGGGAAATGGGTCTCGGTGGGGTACTCTTCAGAGGGTCAGCATGGACTTGTTGGGCCGAAGGGCCTGTTTCTACACTGTAGGGAATCTAATCTAATATCCTCCCCTATTATGTCCTCAAAGCATTCTACATGTTTTGATTAGTTCATTTGCTACTCTTCTGAACTTTAGGGAATGTGGACCATTTCTATTCAACCAATGTCAATCTGGTATCTGTCAGGTACCTTATCATAACTAAAAGCAATATTGAAACAGGAAAATTATGAACTTTATTCTTTAGTGGAGAGAATAAAAGATAGAGTTGATTGATACCTTGCTCCTGCCTTTTAAAGTTACTTTGAGGAATATTGAATGACAAAATAATTGTGCTTAGTAATTTGGTAATGATTGTAATCATAGTATTTTAGACTTGTTGTGGATGTGGATAGAAAATGATAGTGTTTAAGTGGAGGGCTTCATATGAAAGGTAGTGATGAAAAGAAGTATATGTGACCAACCTGTAATAATAGCAGTCCGTAGAGTTATGGTGTCAGTCTATAATTTAAGGAGTCAACAGACCCTGTGAGGTGATGATTTAACCTACAATTAATAGTACTTCATATGTCTCTGAAAAGCAAAGGAATCGACACTGTGAAACAAGCAAACCACATTTCCTGTAAAAGCATGTGATGTTACTGCTGTAATAATAATAACAAAAGTGCTTCAATGAATGTGGAAACCTAGTCAGAAATAGCTACACTTTATACTGCTGGAGGAGTCCTAGGCTATGAATCTATGCTGGAATGCACCTTTTATATTGACACAGATATAGTAACCAATATTATATTAGTGAATTTTAAAGGCCCATAATTATTGAATTTATAAAACATAGACCATGTCTAATGAACCTGGTTGAATATTTTGATGAGGTGATTACATTCGTAGATCAGGCAATATTTATGGAAGTGTTCCAAAATGCATCTTTGACCAACCTCAAGGTTACACCATGGAAGCATGGCAATAAAGTGGATGCAAGTATGACAACACACTAATGAATAGTCAGTCTCCAGCCTACGCATACTTTGTCACACATTGGCATGATAGACAATAGAGGCAAGTTTAATAAGCCATGTCATAGTCATACAGCACAGAAACAAATTCTTCAGCCCAAATTGTCCATGCAGTCTAGATTTCCTAAACTGGAATATTCCCACTTGCCTGCACTTGGCCCATTTCCCTCTAAACATTTGCTATCAATGTACCTTTTTAGATGTTTTTTACATATAGTAATTTAACTCGCCCCTACCACATCCATTGGTAGCTCATTCCATGTGCGTGAAAACGTTGCCTGTCAGGTCCCTTTTAAATCTGTTCGCCAAGCTGGGAATTTGTGTTGCAGACGTTTCGTCCCCTGTCTAGGTAACATCCTCAGTGCTTGGGAGCCTCCTGTGAAGCGCATCTGTGATGTTTCCTCCAGCATTTATAGTGATTTGTACCTGCCGCTTCGGTTGTCAGCTCTAGCTGTCCACTGTAGTGGCCGGTATATTGGGTCCAGGTCGATGTGCTTATTGATTGAATCTGTGGATGAGTGCCATGCCTCTAGGACTTCCCTGGCTGTTCTCTGTTTGGCTTGTCCTATAATAGTAGTGTTGTCCCAGTCGAATTCATGTTGCTTGTCATCTGAGTGTGTGGCTACTAAGGATAGCTGGTCATGTCGTTTCGTGGCTAGTTGGTGTTCATGGATGCGGACCATTAATTGTCTTCCTGTTTGTCCTATGTAGTGTTTTGTGCAGTCCTTGCATGGGATTTTGTATACTACATTGGTTTTGCTCACGCAGGGTATTGGGTCCTTCGTCCTGGTGAGTTGTTGTCTGAGAGTAGCTGTTGGTTTGTGTGCTGTTATGAGTCCTAGTGGTCGCAGTAGTCTGGCTGTCAGTTCAGAAATGTTTTTGATGTGGTAGTGTGGCCAGTCCTTTGGGTTGTGGCACGTCCTCATTCCGTTGTCTTTCCCTTAGGCATCTGTTGATGAAATTGCGGGGGTATCCGTTTTTGGCGAATACATTGTATAGGTGTTCTTCTTCCTCTTTTTGCAGTTCTGGTGTACTGCAGTGTGTTGTGGCCCTTTTGAACAGTGTCTTGATGCAACTTTTTTTGTGTGTGTTGGGGTGGTTGCTTTCGTAGTTTAGGACTTGGTCTGTGTGTGTGGCTTTCCTGTATATCTTTGTGGTGAAATCTCCGTTCGGTGTTTACTGTACCATCACGTCTAGGAATGGGAGTTGGTTGTCCTTTTCTTCCTCTCTAGTGAATCATAACAGCACACAAACCAACAGCCACTCTCAGACAACAACTCACCAGGACGAAGGACCTGATACCCAGCATGAGCAAAACCAATGTAGTGTACAAAATCCCATGCGTGGACTGCACAAAACACTGCATAGGACAAACAGGAAGACAGCTAACGGTCCACATCCATGAACACCAACTAGCCACGATACGAAATGACCAGCTATCCTTAGTAGCCACACACGCAGATGACAAGCAACATGAGTTTGACTGGGACAACACTACTATTATAGGACAAGCCAAACAGAGAACAGCCAGGGAATTCCTAGAGGCATGGCACTCATCCACAGATTCAATCAATAAGCACATTGACCTGGACCCAATATACCGGCCACTGCAGTGGACAGCTGGAACTGACAACCGGAAGCGGCAGGTACAAATCAATACCGGAGGAAAGATCACAGAAGCGCTTCACAGGAGGCTCCCAAGCACTGAGGATGTCACCTAGACAGGGGACGAAACGTCTGCAACACAAATTCCCAGCTCGCGAACAGAACCACAACAACGAGCACCCGAGCTACAAATCTTCTCCCAAACTTTGAACCCTTTTAAATCTTTCTCCTCTCACCTTGAGCCTATGCCATCTAGCTTTGGACTTCACTACCCTGGGGAAAAGGATATTCACCTTATTGATGCTCCTCATGATTTTATAAACTACTTAAGGTCACCCCTGAGCCTCCTATGCTCCAGGGAAAATGGTCCCAGCCTATCCAGTCTCCTCCTTATAACTTAAACCCTCTAGTCTTGGTAACATCCATTGGAATCATTTTTACACCAGTTTAATAACATCCATCCTATAGCAGGACGACCAGAATTGTACACAGTATTCCAAATGTGGTTTTATCAATGTCTTATACAGATTTAACATGATGTCTCAACTCCTGTACTCAATGCTCTGCCCGATGAAAGCGAACATGTCTTATTCACCAAGCTCCCTTCGTGGTGATGCCACTTTCAAGGAATGGTGTACCTGCTTCCCTAGGTTTCTCTGTTCAACAACAGTCCCCAGGGTACTATCATTAATTGTATAAGTCCTGCCCAAGTTTAGAATAGAATATCCTTTATTCTAAACCCGGGTAAGACTGAGATAGTTAAAGATAGAATATTGGGGAGTGTTGCAGAACTCCATCTGCTGTTCCTCAGTCCATTGGTCCATTTGATCAAGATCCCATTGTACTGTTACAAAACCTTCTTCACTATACCACTAATTTTGGTGTCATCTGCAAACTTACCAACTACGCCTCCTATAGTCTCAACAAAACAACAGTGGTCCCAGCATATTGCTGGTCACAAGTCTCTAGTCTGAACACAACCTTCTACTACCACCCTCTGTCTGCTACTGTTAAACCAGTTTCATATCCAATAGTTTAGCTCTCCTTGGATGTGATGTAATCTTACTAAACAGTCTACCATGTTGAGCTTTGTTGAAGGCCCCATAGTATCTTAGAGTGGTGGTGGAAAAGCACAGCCGGTCAGGCAACCTCCGAGGAGCAGGAAAATCGATGTTTCGGGCAAAAGTCCTTCATCAGGGTGGACCCTGGAGGCTCCCTGCCTTCAGTCCTGATGAAGGACTTTTGCCCGAAACATCGATTTTCCTGCTCCTTGGATGCTGCCTGACCGGCTGTGCTTTTCCAGCACCACTCTAATCTAGACTTTGATTTCCAGCATCTGCAGTCCTCACTTATGCCCCATAGCATCTTGTCTAGTTCCCACAATGTCCTAGAATACACTCAATCAGGTCCCAGGAATTTATCTACTTTTATGTGTTTTAAGACCTCCAGCACCTCATCTTCTATAATGTGGAACCTTTTCAAGGCCTCACTATTTAATTCCCTGAGATCCCTAGCTTCCATGTTTTTCTCCACAGTAAGTACTGACGTGAAATATTCGTTTAGGATCTCAGCCGTCTCCCGTAGTTCCACATATAGATGGCTTCATTGATCTTCAAGGGGCCCTATTCTATGTCTATGGTATGCCTCATAAATACCCTGAAATGACAAACTTTTAATTTAGTATGAAGGGCTTGTGGCACAATAGGATACTGCAAGTGGAAATGCAGAAATATAAAACTAGACAAGTGGTTGAATATAATGAGAAGCCATAAACAGAGGTCAGATGGGTCTAACCATGCTGTATGGTCAGATGACGAGGATGACAAGACATTTAGTTTTATGAACATTAAAAAATGTATTGGCACAGTGCTACCAATATCCAGATGCAAAAACAGTACTTTACACAACTATATACTTGTGCAGGTACAAACATCCTTCCACTAGAACCAGAGGGGTATTAATATCCTGGGTGGGAAATTTGCTGATGCTATTCGGGTGTGTTTAACCTAGTTCAGTGGGGGATGGGAACCTGAGGTGTAGTTCCAGTACATAGGAGGATGAGAGTAGGGAGGACATGGACAGGATTTCACGGTCACAGGAATGTGCTGGCAGACAGCACAAAGCCAGAAGTTATCCGAAATAAGATAGGTAAGCTTGCAGCATGAATAGGTACCTGAGACTTCGATGCTATGGCCATTTCGGAGGCATGGATAGAGCAGGGTCAGGAATGAATGTTGCAGGTTCCAGGGTTTAGTTCTTTCATTAAGAACAAGGAAGGCAGTAAAAGAGGGGGAGGTGTAGCCTTGTTAGTCGAGGACAGTATAATGGTGGCTGAAAGAACCTTTGATGAGGACTCGTCTACTGAGGTTGTATGGGCTGAGGTTAGAGGAGAAAGTGAGGACTGCAGATGTTGGAGATCAGAGCTGAAAATGTGTTGCTGGAAAAGCGCAGCAGGTCAGGCAGCATCCAAGGAACAGGAGAATCGACGTTTTGGGCATAAGCCCTTCTTCAGGATTCCTGAAGAAGGGCTTATGCCCAAAACGTCGATTCTCCTGTTTCTGGGCTGAGGTTAGAAACAGGAGAGGAGAGGTCACACTGCTGGAAGTTTTTTAGAGGCCTCTGCAGAGTTCCAGGGATGTAGAGGAGAGCTTCGGCAAAACGATTCTGGTTACAAGTGAAAGGAACAGGTTGGTCATTATGGGGACTTTAACTTCCCCAACATTGACTGGAAATGCTATAACTCTAATATGTTGGATGGATTAATTTTTGTCCAATGTGTGCAGCATGGTTTCCTGACTGAAGGGCCGACAAGAGAGGAAGCCACACTTGATCCGGTGTTTGGTAATGAATCAGGTCAGGTGTTTGACGTAGTGGTAGGTGAACACTTTGGAGAGAGTGACCATAATCCGGTTACGTTTAGTTTAGCAATGGAAAGGGATAGGTACATGCCACAGAGCAAGAGTTATCAGTCAGGCAAGGCAATTATAATGCGATTAGACAAGACAGGATGCATAGAATCGGGTAGCAAAATGCAAGGGATGGGGACAATTAAAATGTGGAGCTGCTTTAAGGAACAGATATTGCGTGTCAATGATAGGTATGTCCCTATCAGGCAGGGAGGAAGTGATAAGGTAAGGGAACCATGGTTTATTACAGCAATTGCATCTCTTGTTAAGTGGAAGAAGGAGGCTTACGTGATGTTGAGACGAGATGGTCCGGATGAGGCGATGGAGAGTTACAGATCAGCGAGGAAGGATTTAAAGAGAGAGTTAAGAAGGGCAAAGAGAGGACATGATCAGTCTTTAGCAGGTAGTGTAAAGGGGAACCCTAAAGTTTTCTTTTGGTATGTGAGGAATAAAAGAATGACTAGGGTAGGAATAGGGCCAGTCAAAGGCAGAAGTGGGAAGTTGTGTGTGGACCCTGTGGAGATTGGAGTGGTGCTAAATGAATATTTCTCATCGGTTTTCAATCAGGAAAAGGAGAATATTGTAGATGAGAAGAATGAGATATGAGATATTAGACTAGAAAGGATCGAGGTTAGTAAGGACTTAGGTATTACCAATTCTAGAAGGAGTGAAAGTAGACAAGTCCCCTGGGCTGGAGGGGATTTATCCAAGGATTTTCTGGGACACTAGGGAGGAGATGTTGGAGCCTTTGGCTTTGATCTTTGAGTTGTCAATGTCTACAAGTTTTGTACCAGAGGACTGGAGGTTTGCAAATATTGTGCCCTTATTCAAGAAGGGCAGTAGAGATGACCCAGGTAATTATAGACCAGTGAGCCTTACCCCTGTTGTAGGAAAAAGTTTGGAAAGGATTATAAGAGATAGGATTTATAATCATCTAGCAAGCAACCATTTGATTTAAGATAGTCAACATGGCTTTGTCAAGGGAAGGTCATGTCTCACAAACCTCATTGAGTATTTTGAGGAGGCAACCAAGCATGTGGATGAGGGTAGGGAAGTTAACGTGGTGTACATGGACTTCAGTAAAGCCTTTGACAAAGTTCCACATGATAGGCTGTTGGAGAAAATGTAGAGACATGGGATTGATGGTGATTTAGCAGTTTGGATTAGAAACTGGCTTTCTGTAAGAAGGCAGCAAGCGATGGTTGATGGAAAATATTCAGTCTGGAGTCCAGTTACTAGTGGTGTGCCACAAGGATCTGTTTTGGGACCACTACTGTTTGTCATTTTTTTATAAATGACTTAGATGCAGGCACAGCTGGATGGGTTAGTAAGTTTGTAGATGACACTAAAGTCGGTGGAGTAATGGACAGTGTGGAAGAATGTTGCAGGTTGCAGGGGGACTGGGATAAACTGCAGAATTCGGCTGAGAGGTGGCAAATGGAGTTCAATGCATCTAAATGTGAGGTGATTCACTTAGGGAAGAATAACAGGAAGGCAGAATACTGGGTCAATGGAAAGGTTCTTGGTAGTGTGGATGTGCAGAGAGATCTTGGAGTCCATGTATATAGATCCCTGAAAGTTGCCACCCAGGTTGATAGTGCTGTTAAGAAGGCATACAGTGTGTTAGGTTTTATTGTTAGAGGGACTGAGTTCCAAAGCCATGATGTCATGCTGCAACTATACAAGACGCTAATGCGGTTGCACTTGGAATATTGTGTACAGTTCTGGTTGCCCCATTACAGGAAGGATATGGAAGTATTGGAAAAGGTGCAGGGGAGATTTACCAGGATGTTGCCTGGTCTGGAGGGAAGGTCTTATGAAGAATGGCAGAGATACTTGGGTCTGTTCTCATTGGAAAAAAGAAGGCCATGAGGGGATTTGATAGAGACATACAAGATGATCAGATTAGATAGAGTAAACAGTGAAAGTCTTTTTCCTAGGATGATGACGTCAGCTTGTATGAGGGGGCATAGCTACAAATTGAGGGGTGATCAGATGTCAGAGGCAGGTTTTTTACTCAAATAATGGTAGGGGCATGGAATGCCCTGCCTGCCAATGTCGTTAACTCAGCCACATTACAGAGATTTAAACAATCCTTGAATGATGATGGGATTGTGTAGTGGGGTGAGCTTAGATTAGTTCACAGGTCGGCGTAACCTCGAGGGCCAAAGGGCCTGTTCTGAGCTGTATTGTTCTATGTTCAATGTTCCATTTTGCATACTGAAATGTAAATCCCCATGATATGTAAAATCATGGCAAGTGATAATTCAGCCATTGACAACCAAACTCACTGTGCATAATAACTTGAAAATCATATCGCAATGATGCGTTTATACACATGTATCGCTGCAGAAACTCATACTGAATTTTCTATGTTGCAGACACCCACTTACCAGTGTATAGGCTCTTATCCTTGGTTCCCATCTATGATATCGTCAAAGCAACCAGGAGGAGCCATAAGGAATTCCATTGGAAACTACTTGGCAGACAAGAATGGACAAACCTTTCCAGTCGCTACACATCAAACGTACCCCATAGTACAAGATGCAATAATCGATAAACAGGGGAAGGTGGAAGATGACTGGCACATAGATAATGAACAATCCATCCTGAACATTGGATGGAAGGTTTGAATACGTTACTCAATTTGTAGGGCATAGAACTCAACAGAAATCATCAGTATATGCTCAGAACCAAGATTGTATCAAGTATGAACACCAAAGAGTATGCCAGTTTATGAAAACAGATGCCAAGCTAGAATAATACTATAACCAGAAACACTGAATAATTGTGCCATGAATAGTACATACTACAAACATGGCACCCTGAAACCAGCATTCTGAAAGATAATTATCAGTACGGCTGGACAGATAACCTAACCGCTAATATGGTTTTGTACTTCTTTGCATGGAATTAGATTCAGATCCAATTTGTGTAATTTTTGCTGTCATGTACGTAGTTTGACTCTTTTAATGGTAAACTGCTAGTTTTGAAGTAAAAGAGATGTTGTGAAATGTATGTTTACCTTTTAAGTGAATGAACCATAAACAGCTGTCAATTGCTGGCACCAGGGCACATGGTTAGCACAGTTGGTTGACAGCTGGTTAGTGATACCAACATCATGCTTTCAATTCCAACACGAGCTGAGGTTACCAAGAAGGAACCTTCATCTCAATGTCTTCTTGTGCCTGAGGTGTCACGATCCTCAGGTTAAACCACCATCAGTTGTCTCTCCTTTACTTCTATATGACCAGTTTCCAGTTAATTATGGAGTCCGATGTCAGCCCTCAACCATCTACAGCCTCCAACATTGTCTATTGATTTTCTTTGCAGTTCTTGCAACATTAACAGTTCTTACACACGTATAAGATTGGTTCTGTTCCCATCATGTACTAGAGGCATTTAACTGTTTGTCCATAAGCCCACAGTCCATAAGTCCACAGGGTAAAGAGCTGGTTTACCAAAATTAGACTTGGACATCCATGCTTAAAATACAAGGACAGCATACTAATGTTACAGTTACATTCTCTCGAATTTCGAAGCTTACGTAGTAATTTGATTGAAGTTTTCAGGATCCAAAGCAGAAGAGTTAGGCAAGTTGATCATAAACTACTTTTCCAAATTGCAAATAACAAGTTAGCATCACACTTGTCTTGCCTCTGCATATCACATCATGGAAAGTTATTAAGGGATAGGGGTAGAAGTTTGAAGAGAAGCAATGATCTCATTGGAAGGTGGAACAAGCTAAATGCCTACTCAAGTGTTATCTGCTTATGCTTAGGTAGATGGAGGAGGTAGTGGAAGAGTAGGAAAGTCACTGAACTAGTAATCCAGAGTCTGGACTAATGTTCATGGCAAATGGGGAATCAGAATTCAATAAAATCTGGAATTAAAATCTAACATAATGGCTCCCAAGTCAATTGTTGGAAAAACCCATCTGATTCTCTAACGTCCTTTAGGGGAGAAAATTTAGAATCATTACTTATGTATGACTCCAGATAAGCAGAAAGTTGTTTCCTAATTGCCCCCTAAAATAGCCTCTGTGTCAAATTTCTCCAAAGTCTAAACAAAGAAATGAAACTGGATGAAATATCTGGTATTGACTTGGTCATCGAAGATGACAACAGGAAACCAGTCACCAGTAGAAAGTCCACCTCATTAACACCTGGGAGCTTGTGACAAAATCACAGACTAGTCAAGTGACATCCTGACATAGTCGTACTCACAAATTATGCCTTACAGACAATTTCCCAGACACCACCATCACCATCCCTGTATATGTGCCATCCCACAGCAGGACAGCCCTACCAGAGTGTGGCTCAATGGTAGACATTCGGGATGAAGTAGACCTGGGAATCCTCAAGCATTGCCTCTGGACCCCACGAAATGTCGTGGCATCAGCTCAAATATGAGCACGGAAATTGTTGACTGATTATCACATTCAGCCCATCTTGCCTAATGACTCTTCTATGTTGAACACCACATGAAGTAAATCATGATGGTGACAAGGACATAGGTTGTACACTGGGTGGGAACTTCAATTCCATTGCTAAGACTACCTTGGTAGCCTGACAACTGACTGTGTTGGCTGAGTACTACAGTTCATAACCGCTGGATTGAGTCAGTGGTAGGTGGTGAAGGAACCAACAAGAGGGGAAAATCTACTTGACTCCATGTTAATTAATTTACCTGTCACAGAGACATTGTCCATATCAGTACCAGTCAGAGAAACCACCCCACACTCAGTGAGGAGACAAAAATTCCATCTTCACATTGAGATCTCAATTTTGCAGTCCTACAACAGTTGTGAATGGTGTTGGCCAATTAAACAACTAAAAGCAGGTGCAGGCTCCAAAAATATCCCATTCTCAACAGTAGGGGAGGTCAGCACATTGTTGCAGACAACAAAGCTGAAATATTTGCATCAGTCTTCTGTCAGAAGTACTGAGCAGATGAGTAATTGCAGCATTCTCCTACAGTCCATAGCATCACAGATGTCAGTCGATTCACTCCGTGTGACAGCTGGAAACACATAGTGACACAAAGGCTGTGAAAACTTTCCAACATGAATATGGAAATAGTTATGCTCTAGAACTCCATAAAGTCAGAAATCAGTACACTCCCTGATGTTTGCACACTGTTTAGCACTGTTCCTAATTATTCATATACTGAAGGAACCATTGTCAATACAGTAAGACCTGAGTAACAACCAGACTTGGGCTAACAAGTGTCAGATATCTCCAATAGGAGAAAATTTAACCATCATCTCTTAATGTTCAATGGCATTACCATCATTGAGTGCATTCTGTTCAACATTCTAGAGTTTCCCATTCAGCAGAAGCAGAACTGGACCAACTATTTAACTACTATGGCTATGAGAGAAGGTCAGTCTAGGAATTATGACTCACCTCAAATCTACCCAATTTTTGTCCACCATCTACAAAATTCAAGTTGCTTGTGTGATGAAATGCTCTTCACTGGACCAGATGTTTTCCTTCTTCATTGGATATGCATTGCTGACCAGGTCAGTATTTATTTCCCATCCCAGAGGGCAATTAAGAACTAAGCACTCTGCTGTGGCATGTCTGCAGTCAAATATGGGACAGACCACATAAGGATGACAGTTGCCTTCATTCTGAATGAGATAATCACGTGACATGTAAATTCAGGTTTTTATTGAATTAAGATTCCAAGATCCTATAGCAGGATTTGAACCCAGATCTTTACCTGGGTTTCTGGATTATCCATCTAGCTATAATGCCACAAGGCCACCACCCACATTGACAGCATGTGGATTGGAACAAATCATCTGGGAGTTCACTTCCGAACCACTCACCATCCTTAGAACTATATTGTTGTTGCTTTGTTATTGTTATGCCAGAATCCTGGAACTCCATCCCTATCGACACTGTAAGTGTCCTTACACCCTAATGACTGCATTGTATCATGGAGGAAGTTCACTACTATTTCTCAGGCCAATTTATGATGGGTAATAAATGTTGTTTGATCCAACGATACCTACACACCATGAAAGAATAACAAAAAAAAAGTGAATGGACTGACATCTGTGATGCTATGGACTGTAGGAGAATGCTGCAATTACTCATCTGCTCAGTACTTCTGACAGAAGACTGCTCTATCATCCATCATAGTTCTCATTCATGCTCAATGTGAGAGTGTAAATTACTGGAGTAACATATTTGCTAACATTACCATTAAGAACTATAGAGGTCACCACCATTTTAATGCTATTCTTCAGCTAGTTCTATTTTCTCCTCAAGAAAGGGTAAGGTATACTGTACACAATGAAGGCTGTAGCCCAAAATCCAGTCTCAGTCTGGAAAATCAATTTCTCTGAAGTAGCCGTGAGCTAATCTGTTCAAGGTCACCTACAACAATGTGGAGAATTACTCAGTTATATCATGCTCATGAAATGTAAGACAATTTTGACCCAGTGAAATATAGCACCCACACCCAATCTATCAACAAACACATTGACTTGAAGCCCATTTACCACCCCTTGAGAAAAAGAACAGGAAATTATATTACCACAGGAAATGACATTGTGAAAGGAAATGACATCACCAACCCAAGGAAACCTAAACGCATAAATAGAAAGTGGGCCATACTACCAGTGCTTCACCAGAGGCTCACTGATGATGTTACCTAGTATGGTGACAAAACGTCTAAAAAAGAACCTTCCAGCTCAGCGAGCAAACTTACGTCTAGGGACCTAGAGTCAATATTTAGAAAGTGATGGATTGTGCTATTAAACATACTTTCAAAAGGTGTTTACTCAGAATTAGCCTCTTCACTGGTGTTTGGTTCAAATGTCACAAGGACCACTCATCTCCAGAACCCATTATAGTCTTGGTCTAAATGTGGATACAGAAGTGAAGTTAATATTAGTATCAAGGTATCCTTGTGATTAAGGGTATCAGAAGACAAACTCTCCATTAGTTAGAAGCATCAAATGTGGATGTTCGTGATCAATCATCCTAGACTCATGAGACCAAAACTGGTGTTTCTCAGACTAGCATTATGGGCCCAACCATCTTCAGATGCTTATCACACCTTCATTGTGTCATCAGCCCAGAATTTGAGGGTTTTTTTAAAGCAATGATTTATAGACCCCACAGTTCTTCTTATAATGAGGAAAAAAATCCCTCTGTAGTACGAACATCCAGGTCTAGACAACTAAGTCTCAGTTGATAAGAAAAATTCACCACACACAGGTATAATGCATCCACAAGAGAAAGCACAATTACCTTTCAATTGCCATTCAATGGGATTATCATTGATGAGGCCTTCTGTCATCAACATTGCAGGGATCAACATTGACCAGAAACTTAACTGAACAATCCACTTTAATGCCATGGCTAATAAAGTTAGTGAAAGGTTGGTTAATGTATGGTGACTAACAATATCTGGTATCCCAAAGCTCTGTTACCATCAATAAATCATAAATAAGTAATGTGATGAAATAGTCTTCTTTTGCCTCACTTGCCTCACTCAATGTTCCAGAAGCATGTGTGAAAAGGAAAAGGAGATGGAATAGTCTTCTTCATAAAGATGTGGATCTGAACAGTGGTAGGTAGTGATATAGATGCAATAGATCAACAGCTGGTATCAGTTGGGTGGAGATATGCAATGGCGAAGGAATGAAGTAATGGGTGGAAGTTGTCTATCGGCCCTTGAAGAACTGCCTCTCTGTAGGAACAAGTATAAATTGAAAAGTAATGGAGATATGTAAGAAGGGCACTGCAATTGGTATGGGTGATTTTAATATGCATATCAACTCAACATAAAAGGTGGGCAAAAGTGATATGGAAGTTGATCTTGTAGAGTATATAACTATTTACTTGTTAGAGCAGCATATTGTACAACCTCGACAGGAACAGGCTATTTTCAGTCGAGTAATGTGATGTGAGTAGGATTAATAAGAGATCTCACAGTAAAGATTCTCTATCACAAAGCAATCACAACATCTGGTAGAATTATAATTTCAGTTTGAGGAACAGCAACTCTGGCCTGAAAGCAATGTACTCAACTTAAGTAAGGGCAATTACAGATCAAAGTGAGAGGGAAAATTGATCAAGGGGAAAGTCAGTAGATGAGCAGTGGTAGACATTTAAGGAGATATTTCTTATTGCTCAATAAAACTTTACTCTGGTCAAAAAAGAGAATGATGAACCACTATGGCTAACAAAACGTGGTCAAGAAGAATACCCAAGCAAAACTTAGGGCATACAAAACAGCAAAAATCAATGGTGACCAGAAGGTAGGGTAATTTTTAGGAACTGGAAATGGATGACTAAAAATCTAATATAGTGTAGAAAAATTGACTATGGAAATAAATAGTCAAAATATAAAAACAAAGAGCACGACTTTCTACAGGTATGTAAAAAGAATAGAGTAGAATAGAATAGAATATAGAATATCCTTCATTGGCACGTGTACTCCAAAAGAGAAGCACAGGAGTACAGTTAAAAGTTTGTACAATGGCTGCCTCTCATGGCATCATCTTAGCTACAAGTACATAAGTATAAATCTTGGATACAAAAGCAAAATGAAAGGAAAAGTAGAAGCATTACTTACAGTGTCTACAAAATAAGTTAGAAATAAGATGGTTATAATACATTACAGTCCAACAAAGAATTTCAAATAGACATAATATTGCAGCAGCATTGCAGCAGTAAGCACACGATCTGACTGCCTGCACCAGGCCCCAGTCCAACCACTATCCTGCTCTGCTCCAAGCTTCCAGTCTGCTCTGCACTGGCACTCAGCTGTACCAACATAAATTGCGCTGCTTTGTGACTCAGTTCCCCTTGCGCTGCACCAGATGCTCTGGGACTCACTTCCTCTTGTATTGCTCAGGGACTGCTTCCCTGAACGTTGCTCTAGGAGAGAACTCTGCTCTGCTAAAAAGAGAGAGAAAAAAAGAAGAAAAAGAATAGGTGGAGCAGAGAACCTTCAGGTGGAGATTCCTACTCTGTTGTCATCTTGCCATTGCTTAGGCAATGCAACTCGGAAATTAATAATAGGGAGCAGGGAATTGGCAGGTAACTTCATCCAATATCCTTTAGAGTGAAGGACACGATAAATACCCAAGACATCAGATAAGCAAGATAGTAATGGGCGAAAATGTCTTGTAACTGTCTCTATCATAAGGGTCAAAGTATTTGACACACCATTGGAAGAAAAGGCAGACAAGACAACAAATCCTGATAGCCTGCATTCAAGATTTTTAAAGGAATTGGCTTCAGAAATAGTGGAGGCAATGGTTGTAAGTATTTCAGAACTCACTGGATTTCAGGAGGATTCTAATAGATTGGAAAACTGCAAATTGATGTCTATATTCAAGAAAAGAGGAAAATGGAAAGCAGGAAACTGTAGGCCAGTTAATCTAAAATCTGTCATTTGCAAAATTCTCGAGCCCACAATTAAAGAAAAAATAGCAGAGTATTTAGAAAAGCTTAATGCAATTATATACCATCAACAAGGTTTTTTGATAGAGAAATCATGTTTGATCAATTTGTTAGAGCTTTTTGAGGATGTAACAAGCAAATTTGATGGAAGAAATCACTAGATGTAATGTATTTACATTTTTGGAAAGCATTTGACAAGGTACCTCATAAAGGTTATTGCACAAGATAGGAGCTCATGGTATTGGGTGCAATGTATTATCATGGATTGAGGACATGGTGAACGCATAGAAGACAGAGAGCCGAGACTAATGTTCTTTTTTCAGGTAGGATAAATGCAACTAATGGAAAAGTGCTCATCCTAGGGTTTCTGTTATTTACTATCTAGTAAATAACTTAGAGGAAGGGGCAGAGTATGATGTGTAGAAATTTGTGATGATACAAAAATAAGTAGGAAGGTGTGTTATGATGAAAACATAAGTGGATAGGTTGAGTGAGTGATTACAAACTTGGCATTTGAAGTTTATTTTAGGAAAGTGCGAGGCCATGGAAGAATCAAAGGGCAGATTATCATTTAAATGTAGAGAAACTCAAAAAATCTATGCGTTCTTATACATAAACCTTAGCATGCAGGTGCAGTAAGTAGTTAAGAAGGCAAATTGAATTTTGTCTTTTATTGCTAGGAGTCTGGAGTTTAAAAAAGAAATGTCTTGTTACAACTGTATAAGATGTTGGTGAGACTGCACATGGCACACTGTGTACAGTTTTGGACCTTGAAATTAAAAGGAGATAGTGGCACTGTTAAAAAGAGATTCACAAGGTTAAGGGATTGATTTATCAAGAATGGAAAAAAACAGGTTAATTTATTACTTTATTATAATTCAATTTAATTTATTCATTAGAGTTTAGAAGAATGTAGGCGTGATCTTGTTGAAACATACAAGATTCTGAGGGCTAGCTGTTGAGAGGGTGTTTGCACCAGTTGGGAAATCTCAAAATAGAAGACATTGTTTTAGAATACGGAGACACACATTAAAACTGAAACGTGCAACAACGTCTTCTCCCAGAGGGTACTGAATGTATGGAATTCCTGGCCTTAGGAAGTTGTGGAGGCAAGATCACTGAAAGTATGTACAGAGGTGAATAGATTTTTAATGTATTATAGAGTTGACAGCTGCTTTAAACTGGCATAAAAAAGGAGTTAACATGCGAGGCAAATCAACCATGTTGAACAATGGGGCAAGCTTGAAGGGCCAAATGTACTACTTCTGTGCTCATTTGTTAGGTTCTTGCCTGGCTGCATATAGCCCCAACAACATTCAAGATTTTCAACCCTTGCCAGATGTCAGCCTATTTTATAAACTCAGCCATTAACTTAAATATTCAATCCCTGCCACCACATGTCATGGTTTCAGTGTTTTCAATCTATTGGACATACTTATGATCATCTGCCAAAGCTTTTTCGCCAACGCTTCCCATATCCATGAGCTCCCCCAACTAGAAAGACTTCGGCAGCAGTTGTATGGAGACATCATTTCATCTAAGGTTAACATCAGAATCAATGTACGGCAGATGGTAAACTAACAAGTAGATCACCAATAATATTTTATCAGCTCTCCCATTGGGATCCTGCTGGGCCCAGAAATACAATGTCCTTATTTTTGCTCTTACTGTATTATTTGATTCATGGCAATCAGATTAATATGTTTAATCAGTTTTTCTAGTGTTTATATTTGACAGTTCCTTTGCTATTAATCAATCATGTCATCTTGTGAGATATAGCAATCAGAAGGCCCCTAGTAAAACTAAACGAGAGCAGGGAAGAAAAAGCAGTAGAAAAGACCTGAAAGCTGACCTCAACTTTGGCTTCATACACTATTCCAATGAAATAACATTTAGGAACAGTTTCGGAAATGAAGACCACAGGATCCATGAGTAAGGATGGGGATTGATTGATGAAGTGGAATAGATAATGGCCTCACACAATGGTTTTCCTGTCATTGATTGAAAATTACCAGCAGTGTTGACTACTTTGCTAAACTTTCTAATCTGCCTTCAGCCAAGAACGAGCTTTTTGCCAAGAACGAGCTTTGTGCCAAGAACGAGCTTTGTACCAAGAAGCATGGTCAATACTGTTTACGTGATGACTTCTGAATCCATTTTCTGCTTAGTACAGTAAAATTCTCCTCCCGTCACACATTTTCTATTTGGGTTCCTTAGACAGTGTTAAATAGTTTACATTTAAGTGTATTTCCAAACCACACTTACTAAAGAATCACAATCCTTCTGAAGGTGATAGCACTATTGGGAAGCTGAGTATATTATTTTGATCTTTCTGTCTTTAATTTTAGGAAAATTTGAAAATTTGGGGATTCTTCTTTAAATATAGTTCTTTAAACCTTTTGTAGATCATACTTTATCAATAGCACAGTCTGCTACTTCTTCGGAAGCAATTTTCTATGCGGTATTTCTTCGGTCTTGCTTTACCCTAACCTTCATTGGGGAACCTTGTCACTTCACTTTAAGTATGTACCATGCACTGCCTTTCCCTTTTGCACCATGTTTGTGATATCTTCAAAGACCTCAGTAAGTTAATTAAGTATGACCTGATTTTCTTGATTTCATGCTGGTTGTCCTTTATCAAGCTGAGCTTTACCAAATGTTCTTCCCTCCCCTCAGACTTGAGAAAACTGCTTGAAGATTTTTCTCTGTGCTAAGTATCAGGCTTTATAGTTTATAGCTCTATACACCTTTCAGATCATTTAAAAGAAAATAGAGTTGTACTTCCTATTTTTGCATCCTTGTGGATCATTAAAGGATCAAATAAAATTTCAAAAATTGCCAATTAAATGATTCCATTTGTATGCCTCAAGTGCTCATTAAACACTTCAAACTTTGATTTCCCACTTTGCAAAATAGCTTTTACATACTTGAAAAGTATGTGGAGGCAAAGAGAATCTGGCTGTTGTAACTGTTCTGTTTAGGATAAGAAAGTGAGATACATAAGCAGACTTTGTAAAATAGCTTTTACAAATTCTGCTTATGTATCTCACTTTCTTATCCTAAACAGAACAGTTACAACAGCCAGATTCTCTTTGCCTCCACATACTTTTCAAGTATGATAAGTCTTACTTCAATTTTTCCTACTAATTGCCTATTTCCAATGGCAAAACATATTTCTGTTGTGATTCTGTCTACTAATTCTTTCAAATTCCAAAATCCTTATGTATGTTGACATTTCATTGTTTGCGTTTAACTAAATTACAACATTTTGCAGTGCAATTTTGATAATTCAGCTTTAAAACTCTCGCTCACGGGTTGGGGCGATGCTGATTCTAAAGATTAACTCTTCATTCTAATTGCTAAGGATTAAATATCCACTCCACTGTAATATCAGTGATATACATATTTTGCTCAAAAAACAAAATTGGCATCGCATCAAGTTTTAAGAAATTTGACACTAGACATTATTAATATGAATTGCAGTCTTGCCAGATGTTGTAAAAATGTAACCTTTCTCTACATTGCTGCTGAGAATGGGAATTTATCCTTATTTTTCATTTGACCAAGAAATTCATGCGATTCTGTTATACAACCCTGAGTGGAGTGGGCAATATTGCAACCAAAATAGGAGTAACCACTTCCCATCCAAAATCCCAGCATCTGCTGACTTAAATATTGCTCAGGGAATGGGGAAAGTCCAGCCGGTAGAGGGCCAGATATATCACAGGAACCTAAATTAATTGGACAGCGAATGGATCAGCAAAGCACTTTACGCTGATGAACAATTGAGCAGCCTTTTGAAGGAGGACCTGAAATGGTTAAAGATAAAGAAGGCAATTGGAAGCTTCTGAAATTTCAGAGACTATGAATAGGATTTGAAGAAAGTAGAGTTCATGTAATAATGTACTTTTCTATGCAGAAGACAACAGCACACAATGTCAGAGAATGCCAGTCTGTGACATGATTATTTTTGTTATTTATTCTTGGGATGTAAATATCACTGGCAAGGCTCGTATCCCTAATTACCATTGAGTAAGTGGATGTGAGATACATCCTTTAATTGCTGCATGTGGTGTAGATACATTCATCCAAACGGCAAAATATTCAACTCGTGATTTTTTTAAAAATTAGTCGTGTTTGAGATGGTAGAGAGGGTATTGAACACATGGGCACCTTTTCCTGGATAGTGTAGTTTCTTGAGTGTTGTTGGAATTTCACTCATCCAAGCCTGTGCAGAATGTTTCATCTCACTCCTGACTTGTACCTTGTAGATGAGAAGAGACTTTGAGGAGTCAGGACGTGAGTTATTCATTGCAGAATTCCCAGGTTTGACCTTGTAACACAACATTGGTATGGCTAATCCTGACAGTGTTCCGGTTGGTGCCAACCATGATGATGATGCTGCTGTGTCATTGAGCAATGCCAATACTGTTGAATGTCAGGGGGAGATTATTAGACTCTCTACTGTTGAAGATGACTATTGCCTGACACAAATGCTCTGCTGCATCCAAGAAAAGACAATTCAATGCCTGAGGAGTTGTGTGACATCTTGAACACTGTGCAATCTTCACTGATCATTTATATTTTTGATCCAGTGTTGGAAGAAAAACATTGATGAAGCCTCTAAAGATGATTGGTACACCAAATAAAGGATCTCATACAGTGATGTGCTGGATTGACATTGAAGAACAACAACCATTTTCATTTGTATGATGTACGAAAATCCCTGATTCCCATTGATATCATTTTTTCTGGGTCCCTTAATGCCACGCAGATAAATATTACCTTGATATTAAGCACAACTGTTGCCTCACATCTGGAGTTCACCTGTTTTGATAAGGTTTAGACCAAGCCTCTAAAGATGTAAATTTGTAAGGCCAAGGGCAGGTAGATTTTTCCCTTTTATTGGTTCCCTCACTCCAAGCTGCTGGCCCAGTCTGGCAGCTGATAGGATCCAATCTGTTTGGTCAATAATGGTGATACTGAGTCACACTTGACGATGAACATTGAAGTCCCCCATTGCACCTATGATTTAACTATCCTCAGCGCTTCTTCCACATGCTGTTTAACTTAAGGGAACATTGTTTTATTAGCTATGGCAGGGTAGTGGAGGATAATCACCCAGTGATTCCCTTGTCTATGTTTGTGCTGAAGCTATGAGACTCCATGTGGTCCAAAGTTAATGTTATGGACTTCTAAGTACACTTTCCTGACTGTATACGAGTGTGTAATCACTCTTACTGGGTTTCTCTTGTTGGTTGCATAGTTGGACAGGACATACCCCGAGATGATAATTGGGTTGTCTGGTTATTGTTGTAAGGAATGATTCAGTGAATATAATTAAATCTGACAGACAGCTCTCATAATGTTGGCACAAATATCCAGATATTAATGTGGATGAGGCGGGGGGGGGTCACCTGGACATGGTGTGTCTTTGTTGTTTCTGCTGCCTGGTTTGATGCAGTGTGGTTCTCCCAGTTTTTGTTTCTATTCAACCTTTCTGTCATTTAAGATCATTTCAGAGGCAGCCACTTTGTTGTTGGTCTCAAATCGCGTTTTAGCCAGATTAATGCCCTTGAGGGGTATTTATGAACGACATTTGTTTTAATAACTATCTGGTATTTTCATTATTATAAAGCTGATATTTTTATTCCAGATTTATCAATAACATATTAATTTCTCCAGCTACATGGTAGGATTTGAACATGCATCCTTGGCACATTGGTGCAGGTTTGTTGAATGGTCGAGGAACATTTTCTTTACACTCCTGGCCTCCCACCTGGTACTTTTGTGAAGGGTGCAGTGACCAAAATTGACTTCATCTTCAATCTGGCCATTGAGATTGTAAGCCTGGCTATATCTGGAATGTCAATAAACTTGGGGTAGAATGAGTCCTCATTATTTCTGTTTTGTGCTTTAAACAGAAAAGGCCAATTTTTCAGACTAACATCCTATGCCCAAAGGAATCCTGAATGATGCCTCATTTAAAAATCTGATTGTGCTATTTTTCAGGGGTCCTTGGCATTTTAGTAAAACAAGGTCTTTTGATACATACATGACAATGCTAGGGCATGTTTTAAGTTCCCGATTAATAAGTTGCACAACACCAGGTTATAGTCCAACAGGTTTATTTGGAAGTAATAGTTTTCGGAGTACTGCTCCTTCATTAGGTAGTTGTGGAGCACGATCATGAGAACCAGAATTTATAGCAAAGGATTACAGTGCCATGCAACTGAAGCAATAAGTTGAACAAACCTAGATTACTGTTAAGTCTTTCATCGTTTAGAATGGGTTGCAGGTTTCGGTTCATTAATATGCAAATCCCACGACTTCTTTTGAGTCACGTTCTCAAAATATATTATTTTTTATTATAAATAAAGGTGAAATCTCAGCTCAGACAATGCATCGAAGATGTGAGGTTAGAGTCTGTCTTTATCCCAGTCTTGACTCTAACCTCACACCTTTAATATATTGTCTGAGCTGAGATGTCACCATTTTTTAAATAAAAATCCTTAAGTTACCTCTATAATTCTAAAAGATGAAAGACTTAACAGTAATCTAGGTTTGTTCAATGCATTGTTTCAATTGAATGGTTCTGTAATCTTTTGCTATAAATTCTGTGTCTCATGATGCTGCTCCACAGCTACCTGATGAAGGAGCAGCGCTCCAAAAGCTAGTACACTCTACTTCCAAATAAACCTGTTGGACTATAAGCTGGTGTTGTGTGATTTTTAACTTTGTCCACCCCAGTCCAACACTGACACCTCCACATCGTTAATAAATTGGACATTTCACAGTGCAGCAGAAATCAGGATTCCTCAGGTGGAGCCTAAACAGTAGCCACCATTGAGAGAAGAGTTTAAAATGTAAAGTGAAACATTCCTGCGAAACTAAGAGAAGCAAGAGTGCTCCACAATTCACAGTATCAGCCTCCCCCAACTCCAAACTCATTCTCACCCAAAGTCGTGGATAAAAGTCCAAATCCCACAAACAAGTGGCAATGGATATTCTTTCTTAGTTCTGAAAATGTTCATCCACCCTCATGTTTCAAGAACTATAGCTCATCAAGTTTTAGATGCCTTGCAATAATATGTTCTTAAGGATGTGATATTTTGTACTTGCCAATTAGATATGGAAAGGTTACTTGGGAACTGCAATTTGTCATGATTTATGATGTGTGAGAATGCACAAAATTACAAAAGATATTCAAATTATAGAAACAGTTACATTGGTTACAGGCTGTTGAGAATGATAAAAATGATAACCATGAGGGCTGCCTTTCCTCTAGGGTGAGCTTGATTTCAAGATTATTATGTGCTATGGCAGATTTGCTTTGTTCTGGACAATAGAATCTGCTTGAATTAAATGTTTGAAAGGAAATTTTCATGTTTCCTTTAATCATGGTGGCTCAGTAGTTAATACTGCTACCTTATAGTACTAGGGACACCTGGTTCAATTTCAGCCTGGGGCAACTGTTTGTGTGGAGTTTGCACGTTCTCTCTGTGTGGGCTTCCCAAGGGTACTCCAGTTTTATTCCACAGCCCAAAGATTAGGTGCATTGGCCATACTAAATTGCCCATAGTGTCTAGGGATGTGGATGCTAGGTGGGTTAGCCAAAGGAAATGGAGGGTTACAGGGACAGGGTAGGGTACCTGCTTCCATACTGTGGGGACTCTATCAATCTGGCTTTGTTGACAATTCTGAATCCAGACATCACACAGAAGGAGAATAAAGATGACAGCGTTGATTTAGTTTGCTTGAGTCTACCAAGCATCCAGGTCATTGTAATAACTCCCATGAGATTAAAGAAACACGATGAAAGCTGAACCAGATTATTATAGTTTCAGAAAATGGTTTATTATACAGATGGAAATTAGAACTACTCTTATTTTACTCTAGTGACCTATTTCATCCCTCTATAACTTGTGTGCTCTTAATAAACATAAACCAGTTGTTTTAATTCGATCCTATATAATTTGCCAATATAATGCTTTCCATTAGTTAATTATATATTCCCAAGTGTGCGGTTTCAAGGTTCAATTTGCAGCATTTTATACATAGGGTCAAATTTCAGTTGACAAGAAGATTTTCCTTGTCTCTAAATGCTGATTTTTGATCTGACCATGAATTAAGAGAATACAAAATAAAAAAGGGTCAGATTGGAGCTGGACTGGCTCAATTGTTAGCTCTCCTCCTTTCTATCCAATAGACTCTGAGTTGAAGTGCCACATGAAGACATGTTGGATACCAAAGTCTGCACCAACTGGTACAGGCAAACTGGTGTGTATTGAGCTCTGTGCCCCAGCCTGAATAGTTGAGAAAGATAAGAATATCTACTATTACATAAGCCAGTAAATCTACAAGATATGAAAAAAAGCTGATTGTAACAGTGTGATTCATTACATTGGAAACATTTCTGCAATTTAGAATATACATTTATTTCCAATGAAACCCTTGCCTAGTTTTGTTTTGAAAAGTTTAATCCCTGTTAATCATAATGTATTGCAACAGAATAAACAAAAATAATTAGTAATGGTCGTATGCAGTCTATTCGATACAATCTTGCTACATTCAATCAGCTGATAGCTGAGATTCTAAAAGTCACATTAGGAAATTATTCTTAGCAAGATTTTACGATTTTTCCACAAATAGCACAACTTTACGGCACTGAATTTGATTTTCTAATGTGATGATCAGAAGTCAATCTGGGTGTCAAACAGCTTGACTGAATTGGGTTTTTTTTACACTCAGTGTGGTAAGAATACTTAAACACTAAGAAAACTGGCAGGGTAAGTGAAATGAAAGCAGTGGCACTATATACGCGCACATATATATATATATATATATATATATATAGTATAGCAGTTGGTGCTCTAAACCGTACCATAATCAAACAGTTCTGACAAAGACATGCAATGCATTTTCAAAGGGTTGTTACAGCCCATAACTCCTTCCAGTCCAATAATTATAGAACATTTTGCATATAATTTTTGAAACATTTTTAAAAATCTTTTTTAAGCCTTAAACTCCCTCACTGAGTGTCAGAAAATAGTATTTCTATTAGCATAATATGCAGGATGAATTTTATCACATGCATTGTGCAATTCAGATTTATGTGGCTGAGCGTGGAGAGAATGCTACTTCATTTGCCACAGCAAGGAGATTAAACAACACATTGACCATTCTCACAGAATTCCCTGAGAACAAAAATAAAGCAAACCTAGGAGACCAAGTTGGATTTCCCTGATAATCATAGAATCCTTGCAGAGTGAAAGCAGGCCATTTGGTCCATCAAGTCCACACCATCCCTCCAGACAGCAGTCCATACTATTCCTGTAACCCTACATTTCCCATGGCCAATCCACCTAACCTGCACATTTTATGAGGAAACCAGAGCACACCCACACACACACAGGGAGAATGTACAAACTCCACATAGATAGACACCTGAGGCTGGAATTGAATCCAGGTTCCTGATACTGTAAAGCAGCGGTGTTCACCACTGTGCCACTCCAGAATGGCAGCACAAATTGCAAGTCACAATTAACCTGTAATTGCAATTTTGTAATTGTGTTGTCCATTACTACTGCACCCAGTCAGAGCTAACTCGGCACACTTTTCTATCTCTCTTCGAGTACCTTGCCCTAAGAGGGCATTAGCAACCATCAACTTCTATTGAATAGGTCCATCATTATGCCTGCAGTAGTTTGCCATTACATTTTGATCAGTATGACTGACCAGGAAGTTATCCCATTCTTCCCACTTGCCATCAACAAAGACTTATATTGTCAACTTGTTTAATCCTGGATGAATGGATTTTATCTGGCCAAAATGCCTTGAAGTAGAACCTGAGGCCAGATCTCCTGGCTCAAGACTACCAACACACAACATGAGACCTCCTCCCTGGACCCATCAGCAACTGAAAATACTGTAAGTGCATAGCACAACTTAAACCCAGTGAGCACTGCTTCAAACTGCTTGCATCTCTTGGAAGGAAGTGAATTGGAGCTGGACTAAATGCTGTACAATATGGGTAAAGAAAACGACTTGTTCTGGTAAAAATTGAAGGATTGCACAACAAAGTGAACATACTGTACAAGGACTTCAGCTCATTACTGCTGGGCTTAACAAAGCAACAGATGTCCTATTAACAAGTGACATTCTCAAAAGGCCTTTCATTGGTGGCTTAATTTGTGGTGCAGAGGGGAGGGTGCAATTAGACCAGGGGCCTTCCCTCCCTGAACTAAATTCATATAGCTAGGCAAGTTAATTTCCCTCAAAAGCCTATCCAATTTCCTTTTCAAATAATAAATCATTTCACTTCCATCGCGCTGATAATAAATAGCAAGTTCCTGGCCAAGTAGAAGCAAAATACTGAGGGTAGTGGAGACCTGAAACCACGAAGGTGCTGGAGAACTTTGACAGATCTGGCAAAATAGAGATAATGTTTCGAGGCTGACATGACTCTGTTTTGGAACTGAAAGGGGCTGAAAAATTATGGTTTTTATCCTATTGAAAAAGGGGAGGGAGAAACAAGTGAACCAAATGGTGAGGGTGCTTGGAAAAAAAGGCAAAGGTAATGTTCAAGATAATACAGGAATGGTATTGATGCAAAACATATGTTAATGGGGGCAATTTCAAAATTTGCAGATGACAATAAACTTGGAAAAATTGTGAGAAAGACAGTGTAGAACTCTGGAAGGACATAGACAAGTTGGTGGACTGAGCAGATAGGTGGCAGATGAGTTTCAATGCAGAAAAGTGTGAGGTGAAGCATTTTGGTAGGAGGGACATTAAAAGGCAATATAAACAGGGGATACAATTCCAGGGAGGGTGCAGGAGCAGATGTACACATGTAACCCATACTACACCCATGCCTCAACACTTTAACTAAAGAAATGCAAAGTGGGTCCGGAATCCCGATTGTTCTGTCTCAGAATTGTAAGTGCCACTACTCAAACTAACACAGGAACCAAAGCAGGTCTTGAAGCACTTAATTTACCTCCTTTTTCTCCATATCCCATGAAACCTTTACAGGATTGATGAGACAAACTCAGTATGGAGAGAAAGATTGAAAAAGTATAAATGAGATCAACTCCAAGCTTGGCAGAATTTTCAAAGCCAAACCTGCATCCTCACAGATTTCAATGTTTATAGATGATGTAGGGGTGTCAATGTTGGACTGAGGTGGACAAAGTTAAAAATCACACAATACCAGGTTATAGTCCAACAGGTTTATGTGGAAGTATTTGCTTTTGGAGTGCTGCTCCTTCATCAGGTAGCTGTGGAGCAGGATCATAAGACACAGAATTTATGGCAAAAGATTACAGTGTCATGCAACTGAAATGATATATTGAACAAACCGAGATTGGTGTTAAGTGTTTCATCTTTTAGAATGGGTTGCCTGACCTCGGTGATGGGCAAGTTGTTGGAGGGAATCCTGAGGGACAGGATGTACATGTATTTGGAAAGGCAAGGACTGATTCAGGATAGTCAAAAATATGTGAATCCCGACACCACCCACCATGTACGCAACAGATACTCATGTGGGTCAGCCAACGTTGTCTATCTCATTCACTGCAGGCAAGGATACTCCAAGGTATGGTATGCTAGCGAGACCAGGCAGATGCTACGACAACAGATGAATGGACACTGTGCAATAATTGCCAAATAGGGATGTTCCCTCCCAGTTGGGGAACACTTCAGCGGTCCGGGACATTTGGCCTCGGGTCTTCAGGTGACCATCGTCCAAGGTGGACTTCGGGGTACGCAGCAACACAAAGTGGCTGAGCAGAGGTTGATAGCCATGTTCAGAACCAATAAGGATGGCCTCAACCGGGACCTTGGGCTCATGTCACACTATGGGTGACCCCACTACACTATACATTCTCTCTCACATATGCACAGGCTTTTACATAACCACACATTCACGCAGACCCTCTCTCATATACACACTTACACACACACACACACAAGCACACACACACACACACATATATAAGTCTTTGGGGTGAATTTGCATTTGCAGAATTATATTTGCAGATACATTTTATTTTGTTCAAAAACCGTTCAATCTGCAGGTAGTCAAAGCAGGCAGTCAATGCATGGAATATTTTTAAAATTCCTACTTTGGAAATAGAACCAGTCTGACTCAAGATTGGGATAACAACAGACTCTAACCTCACACATTTAATGCACTGTCTGAGTTAAGTTGTGAACTGTGTCTTGAAACGGTCAAAGGTGGATAAATCCCCAGGACCTGATCAGGTGCACCCGAGAACTCTGTGGGAAGCTAGAAAAGTGATTGCTGGGCCTCTTGCTGAGATATTTGTATCATCGATAGTCACAGGTGAGGTGCTGGAAGACTGGAGGTTGGCAAATGTGGTGCACGGTTTAAGAAGGGCAGTAGAGACAAGCCAGGGAACTATAGACAGGTGAGCCTGACCTCAGTGATGGGCATTTTGTTGGAGGGAATCCTGAGGGATAAGATGTACATGTATTTGGAAAGGCAAGGACTGATTCATGATAGTCAACATGGCTTTGTGCATGGGAAATCATGTCTCACAAACTTGATTGAGTTTTTTGAAGAAGTAACAAAGAAGATTGATGAGGGCAGAGCAGTAGATGTGATCTATATGGACTTCAGTAAGGCGTTCGACAAAGTTCCCCATGGGAGACTGATTAGCAAGGTTAGATCTCATGGAATAAAGGGAGAACTAGCTATTTGGATACAGAACTGGCTGAAAGGTAGAAGACAGAGGGTAGTGGTGTAGGGTTGTTTTTCAGACTGGAGGCCTGTGACCAGTGGAGTGCCACAAGAATCGGTGCTGGGCCCTCTACTTTTTGTCATTTACATAAATGATTTGGATGCGAGCATAAGAGGTACAGTTAGTAAGTTTGCAGATGACACTAAAATTGGAGGTGTAGTGGACAGCGAAGAGGGTTACCTCAGATTACAACAGGATCTGGACCAGTTGGGCTAATGGGCTGAGAAGTGGCAGATGGAGTTTAATTCAGATAAATGCGAAGTGCTATATTTTGGGAAAGCAAATCTTAGCAGGACTTATACACTTAATGGTAAGGTCCTAGGGAGTGTTGCTGAACAAAGGAACATTTGAGTACAGGTTTATAGCTCCGTGAAAGTGGAGTTGCAGGTAAATAGGATAGTGAAGAAGGCGTTTGGTATGCTTTCCTTTATTGGTCAGAGTATTGAGTACAGGAGTTGGGAGGTTATGTTACGTCTGTACAGGACATTGGTTAGGCCACTGTTGGAATATTGCGTGCAATTCTGGTCTCCTTCCTATTGGAAAGATATTGTGAAACTTGAAAGGGTTCAGAAAAGATTTACAAGGATTTTGCCAGGGTTGGAGGATCTGAGCTACAGAGAGATGCTGAACAGGCTGGGGCTGTTTTCTCTGGAGCATCGGAGGCTGAGGGGTGACCTTATAGAGGTTTACAAAATTAGGAGGGGCATGGATAGAATAAATAGGCAAAATATTTTCCCTGGGGTTGGGGAGTCCAGAACTAGAGGGCATAGGTTTAGGGTGAGAGGGGAAGGATATAAAAGAGACCTAATAGGAAACTTTTGCATACAGAGGGTGGTACGTATATGGAATGAGCTGCCAGAGGACGGGGTGGAGGCTGGTACAATTGCAACATTTAAGAGGCATTTGGATGGGTATATGAATAGAAAGGGTTTGAAGGGATATGGGCCGGGTGCTGGTAGGTGGGACTAGATTAGGTTGGGATAGCTGGTCAGCATGGACAAGTTGGACCGAAGGGTCTGTCTCCATGCTGTACATCTCTATAAGTCTAAATCTTAAGTTATCTCGAGAATGCGACTTAAAAGATTTACATATGAATGAACTGAAACCTGCAACCCATTCTAAAAGATGAAAGACTTAACAGAAATCAAGGTTTGTTCAATATATTGTTTCAGCTGCATGACACTGTAATCTTTTGTTATAAATTCTGTGTCTTATGGCCCTGCTCCATAGCTACCTGATGAAGAAGCAGCGCTCCGAAAGCAAGAGCTTCCACATAAACCTGTTGGACTATAACTTGGTGATATGTGCTTTTTAATTACACTTATAGAGATAATGAGAGCTAACCCTGTATCCTTATAGTTTGCATTCCCATATTTTGCTTGAGATTTTAACCCATTAAAAGCCCATTCATTTATAGTGTTAAACCTGGCCTCATTATTCTTCATTGGCCCTGTATTCCACAGTGATATATATTGGAATTTGGAAGCACAGAGTACTATTCAAATGTCCAAAAGAGGAGTTAAAGCTGAGCAACAAATGTTAACCTTGCCAATGATGCTGAAAAGCTAAGAAAGAATAACCTTACAACTAATCCATCAAAAGGCAGCAATCGTGTAAGTTAATGCAGACAGCATGATAATAGGTGTTGCTTTGATATTCAAACCAAACTTCTGTGTTGAGGAGAAAACATGCCTAACAGCAGAGGTATGTAGGTGTATTTGCCAAACAAGTAAATAATCGCTGGAGAGTTACACCAATTACTCGTGTGATGCAATATCGAACGAACAGCAAATTGTTGCTGTCATTCCTAAAAGAAGGAAAGGCACCCATGTATTTATATCTCTGCAATCTACTCCAGTCCCAAAAATATCTTCCTAATCTCCTGTCTCATTCTATGCATGCCTGACAGTTAGTTCACATGCACTGCTGCTTACTGATTCATTTTATGCATATTTATGAGAATTTAAGGCTGTCCCTGGATGTAGAGGAAGACCAATTCCCCAGCAAGATGTTATGAGCCTAAGGTTACCAAAAAACATTCTCAAAATTGTAGCATTCTTTCTCTTCTCCCTTCCTTGTGCCATAGTAGATAGTACATAAGAAGATTTCTGACCAATCAATGGAAGGAGAGCTTAAATAAACTGAGGAGCAGGCCTTCATAATTTTAATATTCTTTGTTTGTGTCATGCAAGAGTCTTACATGGAATTGGCATCTAATCTCCCAACTCCCTTTCTTTTGACATATATTTCAAAGATTCTTTTATAATTCACTTTTGGGATGTGGGTGTCACTGGCTGGGTGTCGCATAAACGACACTTTCCAAGCCCATGATCACTCCCATCTCGTAGATCAAGAGCAGCAGATACATGGGAGGACCACAACCTGCAGGTTCCCCTCTCAGCCACTCACCATCCAAACTTTCAAATATATCACTGCTCTGTCAGTGTCATTGGATCACCCTCCCTAACAGCACTTTGGTCCACCTATAGTACAGGGATTACAGCAGTGCAAGAAGACACCTTCTGAAGAGCAACTAGGGAAGAACAATAAATGCTGACACAACCAGCCATGCCCACGTCCCACAAGTGAATAAAAATAAATACTTTGGCAATCAATGGAGATTGGGAGATAGATAAAATGCAGTAGCCTGTGATCTTGAATCATTGGGTTTAAGCACATTATTCAACTAGATTATGGATCATACCTGAATAGAGAATACTTTCTGTTGATACTAGACACCAAAAATGGAAATTGTCTCACTCCCCAGTACTGACAACCTTCACAAGAATATTTGGAGCAAGATGGAAGGAGTAAGAAAAGAACACCAGGCATAGCGAAGGGATGAACTACACCAAACATGCTTTTCTTTATATTCCCCCCTTAACATTGTCTGTTTTAATGGTAAAAGCTGGAGTATAGTTTTTCAATTGTAAGATGTAATATTGTCATTACAGAAATGTGTATGATATAGTTAAGACTGTTCAGGCTTTGAAATCTGTATGCTACAGTCGGAAAATAAGAACTGGAAGCAAACTCTTCAACTAACGATGTAATTCTTGATAGGACTGTGTTTGCGCATGAATAACTGAGATCCATACAAGTTCAATATTTCTTTCTTGTTTTATGTTTGACTTCTCAAAATAGAAAACTGAGAGTTAACTTTTCCATTGTTTTTCTTACACACATAAACTTCCCATTTACTGACTGTGCACTAAGGTCCCTCTGCTTTTAAAATCCTTACGATTAAAGACTTTTAGGCCCTGAGCAACATGGGTTTTATTAACATGTGAGGCAGAACTGAGCGACAAGTATCCATCTTGATGCCGAGATTGTTTTGCTCCATCCTTTATGCTTTTCACAAGTGATATATCAAGAATCTCGGTATACAGTGGCGAATTGTCAATTGATGGTGATTATTGTTAGTTAAATTCATTGTCATCAGCCCAACTCACCTTATTCAGGTTCAGATTCTCGTCTTTCAACTCGACACTTGCTGCAAATAATCTTCATATTGCAAACTGGGCACCAAAATCTCAAGGCATGCTCCACAGGCACCAGTGACCGATTCTATACATCTATGGACATTGGCATCCTCTAAGATCCCTCATGGTACATCTCCAATCCACCTACAAGAAGTAGTTCTGCACCTTTGGGCTGCAGTGGCAACTATAATTGTCATACTGCAGCAAGGACATTGTGTGCTCAGGGACATGCGCCCAGCTCACAGACTAGTCCAGGCTCTATCTTTGGGCTCTTCATTTGTTCTCATAGTGTTTACTAACTCTGAGCCTACCTGCATACTCACAACATCACTCTTTTACATTGCCTTGCTTTTTTTTTGCACATTTATCCCCTCAGCCAGATATAATAGGCTCATATTATAGTGGTTCACTTTCTAGTCAAGGGGTTTCTGGCACTGTAAGTCAAGGGCAGTATCCTTCACCAATCCAGGCTCTGCTTGGGGTGGTTCTTTCTACATAGTGGAGTATGTGTCATTGCAGTAATGAGTGAGGGGGTTCTAGAAAGCACCTCAAATGAGTCCATCTTGGTAGAACTCAGAAACGGGAGTGGCACAGTGGCTCAGTGGTTAGCACTGTTGCCTCACAGCGCCAGGGACCCGGGTTCAGTTCCAGCCTCGGGCAACTGTCTGTGTAGAGTTTCCACATTCTCCCCGTGTATGCATGGGTTTCTTTCGGGTGCTCCGGTTTCCTCCAACAGGCCAAAGATGTGCAGGCCAGCTGAATTGGCCATACTAAATTGCCTGTAGTGTTAGGTGCATTAGTCAGGGGTAAATGTAGGGGAATGGGTCTGGGTGGATTGCTCTTTGGAGGGTCGATGTGGACTTGTTGGGCTGAAAGGCCTGTTTCCACACTGTAGGGAATCTAATCTAAATAGGGACAATTACCTTGCTGGGATGATAGCACATTGAAAGGTTGCCAGTACCGTGGAGTGATGCAATTTCCATGTTTGGTGTATAGTATCAATAAAATGTATTTTCTATTCAGGTATGATACATAATCTAGTTGAATAATGTGCTTAAAACCAATGATTCAGGAGCACATGCTATTGCATTTTATCTATCTCCCAATCTCCATTGATTGCTAATGTATTTATTTTTATTCTCTGTGGGGCGTGAGCATTACTGGTTGTGCCAGTATTTATTGCTCTTCATAGGGAGGTAGAGGAACAGATACGTAAGGAAATCACAGAAAGGTATGAGTTATAGTTAGAGGGGACCTAAAATTTGCTAGCATTAACTGGGATTGTCTTAGTATGAAATGATTAGATAGAGTGGAATTTTTAAAATACATCCAGGGAAGTGTTTTTTGTGTTAGAACATAGCTAGTCCTACTGGAGATGGGGCAGAGATGGGGCAGTGCTGGACCTAATCCTAGGGAATGAAGCCAGTCAAGTGGTTGATGTTTCAGAAAGTGAGCAGTTTGGGAATAGTGACCATAACTCTGTAAGCTTCAAAATCATCATGGAAAGGGATGACGATAGTGCACAAGTGTCTAAATTGGGGCAAGGGCCAAATTCAATATCATGAGGCAAGATCTGGCAAAATAGACAGGGAGCACTCAACTCCAGTCTGCATTTGACAAGTGGGAGTCTTTTGAAAGTAGTATAGTGAGAATTCACTATAGTAGATTGGAAGTTTAGTGCACTGGCCTCTATACCGCTGAAGCCAGACGCCAACTCGAAGATACCTTCTCCTACCTCCCCCTTGACCATGACCCCATCCCCCCATCACCAAACCATTATCTCCCAGACCATACAGAACCTCATCACCTCAGGAGATCTCCCACCCGCAGCTTCCAACCTTGTAGTCCAGGAACCCCATACCACCTGATTCTACCTCCTTCCCAAGATCCACAAGCCTGACCATCTTGGCCGACCCATTGTCTCAGCCTGCTCCTGCCCCACTGAACTCATCTCTACTTAACTCGATACTGTCCTATCTCCCCTAGTCCAGGAACTCCCCAGGACACCACCCATGCCCTCCACTTCCTCCAAGACTTCCATTTCCCCTGCCCCCAACGCCTCGTCTTCACCATGGATATCCTATCCCTCTACACCTCCATCCGCCATGACCAGGGCCTCCAAGACCTCCGTTTCTTCCTCTCCCGCCTTCCCTTCCACCGACATTCTCATTCGTTTGGCTGAACTGGTCCTCACCCTTAACAATTTCTCCTTCGAATCCTCCCACTTCCTCCAGACCAAAGGGTAGCCATGCACACCTGTTTGGACCGCAGCTATGCCCGTCTCTTTGTCAGCTACGTAGAACAGTCCATCTTCCATAGTTATACTGACACCACTCCCCACCTCTTCCTTCGCTACATTGATGACTGCATTGGCGCCACCTCGTGCTCCCATGAGGAGGTTGAGCAGTTTATCAACTTCACCAACACATTCCACCCCGACCTTAAATTCACCTGAACCGTCTCTGACACCACCCTCCCCTTCCATCTCCATTAATGATGACTGAGTTGACACGGGCATTTTTACAAACCCATCGACTTCCACAGCTACCTGGATTACACCTGTTCCCACCCTACCTCCTGCAAAAATGCCATCCCGTATTCCCAAATCCTCCGCCTCCACCGTATCTGCTCCCAGGACGACCAGTTTCACCACAGAACACACCAGATGGCCTCCTTCTTTAGAGACTGCAATTTCTGTGTGTGCGTGTGTGTGCGTGTGTGTGTGTGTGTGAGAGAGAGAGAGAGGGACAAGTATTACATGAGATAAAAGTGTGTGGACAATTGTTACTGTTGTCCTGAGTGAGCGGGTTGGCAGCAGAGAGGGCATGTTGGGCTACCGGTGTTGGGGTTGGGGAGGGTGACAGCAAGCATGGAAGATGTTGCAGGCATTAGTGAGAGTGTAGATCATGAGCCTTCATTGGAGGTGGGCACAGTAGAAGGGATAGGTTGAGCACAACTTATCGGAAAGTAGAAAGTGGAACTTACCCAGGCAGACTGGAGAAAGTCATTGATCTTCTTTCTACAATGATAGACATTCCTCCAGGTGGCAGAGAGGTTTAACCCAGATGACAACCATCAGCCAGGCTGGCATGGTATAGTGCTGTAGACTCGACAGCTGGTCCCAGGGGATGAGGCAGTCCCCTGTCTGTACCGTCTCATCCAGCAGGATTACTGGGGCCCTGCCTGGACAGCAGGCACCTATTTTCTCCTGTCTGTCAGATCCGAGGCAAATGTCAGGAACTGTGCAGTGCAGCTCCAACTGATAGTGCTTTCAAAGACGGCACAGTTGCAAGGGATACTGGTGAATTATTCTGGGGTGGCATGTGGTAAAATAGGACTGAAATTAGATGTAAGAGATGCCATGGGGTGAGTTTGGTAAGATATGGTGAGGGTACTTGCTAGGCCTCACAGTGACAAACCATCAAAAAGCTCGAAACAACTCAGACTTGGCCAACAACTGTAAGACTCAGCTCTATATGATTTATTAAGTTATAATTTCCAAAATCAATAATTTCATAATTTTGGCACATTGAACTATATTTACTACTTAGCTGCACTTTATATTTTTCCTCTACAGTTTTTCTGATGCCTCAGTGCTTGCGAACTCCATAATTAAGCATATTGATCAAAGTCCAGTATTTTGATTTTAATTCCTTACTCATAATCATTAAACATATAATAAATAAGAATGTCATCCACATAATCAGCAATAGACTAAAACTTACTACATCTTTCTCATCTAAGAAACTAATATTATGTTTACTGCGCTCAATCATGATAAGCTATGCCATGAAACCTTCTGCCATCTACTCTGCTATCCTTACAACTGCCGCCCCACCCCCCACCCCCCCCACCCCCCATAAAGAATCCACCTACAGATTATCCAGTTTGGGAAAAGAAGCAACAAAGCTAAACATGGGAATACACAAAGGAACCATATTGTAAGCAATTGAATAATAGATTTTTAACAGCAGACTAGGAAGGCTTGCACTCTCTCTCTCTCTCTCTCTCTCTCTCTTTGTCTTGCTGTTAACGTCTCAGAAATCAATACCAATTTGGAGAAATATCTATTTACTGAGAATTCAGATTTCTACAAATTTTGTTACTCCTGAGGATACAAGTTATCAGTTGTGGTCTCAGGTTAAATCTAACATCTCAAGGTCTCAGGAATTTTTAAACTGCCTATTCTTAATCTTCCTTTTTGTGCTCACACTCTCTCCTTTCTAAACACAACATCTGTACTTCTGTGTGTATTTTGCATTTTATTATTTTTCTCAGTAATAAAAACTGTCTTTCCTTCAGTTAAGAAAATCTTATATTACTTCCTTAATTTTGATTAATGTTATATTTTAATTAAAGAGTGATCTAGCTTTGTATTAAAAAAAATTAAAAACCTTTATTGTGACAAACCAATTAATGTTAAAAAGATGGGAGCAGTTTCAATCCTTTTCAACTTGTCGCAACAATAACATATTATTTAAATATTGCTTTATTTATTTCATTCCATTTTGCTTCATTGTTTGCATCATTATCTTTGTCATGTCTATCATGTGCATCATATTAAATATAATCTTTTCAACAAAGAGCTCAGGGAAAAGGTTCTTGATTCACTTGATGACATAAGATAAATTACATTAGGGTTCATTTGTAAAATAATGTGTTATAATCCTTAATTTCGGGCAAATAGCAGTGGGAAAAGATGTTACATTTGTATGTCTACTGATGTACACTATTGGACAAATTGGTAATGGTTTATTTGGCCAGGGTTTGGAGCATTAATCTTCCTGAGTTGTGCTCAGAGTAAACAGTTTTTGTTCTTGAAAGATATTAGCATTGTAGTTATAGATCTACTTGGACATGTGTGCCATCAATAATGATCTGCACTCTGGGAAATTAAAACCAGATAATAAAAATGTTGGACTTCTTCAAGTTGCTATCAATTTGCAATGGTAAAATCAATAACATTATTGGACCAGGCAAACCTATGTTTTGATGAACCCTTCTAATTGGCTTCTTCCAATCTTCTTTCAGGCCTTGTGAATACTGAAGTGATGTGACCACCACAATGCAACAATTTTCTGACTGTACAACTGTAGGCCCGTACTATACCCTATCTGTTTAAAAAAACAGGCACAGATAGAGAATGGGGTACAGCCAACCAAGCCTAATTTTGCAAACATAATGAAGCAGCACTGAAAATGTGGCAAACAGATCAGCTGTTTCCGGCAATTAAAAAATAATAGAATTGATTTTACAAATTTATGCTACCTCATGAAGCTTCATGTGCTAACTGTGAGGGTATGCTACCCATGACTTTCCACTTATTAAAATCAGTGAATTATAAATCCTAAATGGAGCAACAACTCCCAGATAGGGTCGAGTATGGGCCTATCAGTCGTACAGTCAGAAAATCGTCGCATTGTGGTGGTCATACCTCCAAAGCCTAAGCACTGAGCATCTGGAGATGTCGGAACTGAATCAATGTCTCATTAATATTTTTGGCTTTAATGAGCTAAGCAAGCATATTTACCATGCCTCAACACCAATAATATGGAACAGTAGTGTGACAATCATCAAGCCTCCTGTTATCTCAATTCAACCTGAGACTGTTGTTTTCTCAGTTGCTTAAGAGCAGGTAATTCTCTAATATAAGTCAAAGCAGAAAAATTTATCAGATACCTTATGGAAAACACTGCATGCACCTGCTAACAATTGGGCTGCAATCAGCAGAAAGTGAAGGGCCAGAACAAACCAGGTTTCCTGGGGCCCTTTCTCACAACGCTTTTGGAGAATGCTATCAGATCTGAGAAAGAAGTTTAGGTAACTGTGGGTACTGGGCACTTTTCTGGGCAGTGACCAAATGGGCAGCAGCAAATAGATTAAAGGGCATGGGTGTCTGATACTTTTAAATAAATGTTAGTGTGTGGTCTCCCTTTCAGCATTTGTTCCAGATGGGCACTGTGTGGCTGGAGTGCTGCTCAGACGCTCCACAGGCATTATGTGGTTGCTGCCAAATTAACATAGATGTCTGGAACACTAATGAGCTTAATGCACAGCTTGCGCTCGGACTCCCCCTTAGTGTTCACACTGAGTGCCTCAAGCAAGTTGCAGACATCAGACTTGTGCATTTTTATATTTTTAAGGGGAATCGTGTTGTTAGGAGTAATATTTCACAGATTAATTAAATATCCATTTACTTTTATAAACTGAATACTCAATAGGGTTGCAACTTCACACGATTACTTTGGATGACAGGTGGTCCTACTTTGCTACAGAGAATGTTGCTAGCATGAATATACATTTAATATCAATATCTGACAAGCACGAGCTCTTTTACTGAAAGGCTTCTGCAACTTGCTTACATCTTCTCAATCCTTATTCCCTTTGTTGCACAATAATGCCACTGAAACACCTGGGAAGTGATGTGTTGGACTTTGTCTGCCATCAAACACCAGCACTGAGAGCTGCTTTGATGCCTTCTTGTGATTGTTGAGCGCATCACTTATACACCCGCTGTCCAAAAACTAATTGCTGTCAGTGTGGAAAGCCCTTTAACACATCGCAGAAATAATTCTGACCCCAGAAGGTACATTGTGCCAGATACATTATGGTTCATTGCCATTTTACTGTCGGTTTGGTTGATGAACACTGTACACGGACTGCAGGTTTTGAGCTGTAGTTTGGATTTCTCTGTAAGCTGCTGCAAAGACAATTAACTTCACCCTTTGATGTTTCACAGTTAAGCACTACATGCCAGCAGGAAGGGTTCAGAGCGTATAAATTGGAGAGAAATATTATTTTAAAGGAAGGGGTTTATTCCATTTCTTAATTCCGTTCAACATTGGAAACTGTCAAGGTGATTTCTTTTTAAACTTCAAGACCAAAATGGAAAAAAGGATTTAATGCCTTAATTAAAATTTTAAAACAGAATTAAAAGGCAAAGGAATTTTAAGACAAATGCATTGACATTAGTACTAATATCGTGCAGCATTCTCAATCTCTTCTGATTTTGAATATTCAGTTGAATTTATCCACATTTTTATATTTGCAGTATTTAATAGAAATATTGGGTTATCATATCTCTCAGAATTATTATCTCTACACAGCTGTTTCTAGGTTTTCTTTAATCGTGAAGAAATTATATTACATTTGGCCACGACAGCCTTTATATTATCTGGAGATTAACGTTAAAATAATTTACTTACAGCAACATCAGCAATAACTTACATCTATACAGAAGGCAGAATTCTGGACTGTGTAGGTGATGGCAAGTCTGTTGGGAAAATATGGAGAAATTTAGATTCTTGGCATCAGAATGTTAGGTCCAATTTTCTACTGAAGCTTTAATGACAAGATTAGAATCTCACTGGTTAGTGCAAAAAGGTCTGTTTGCCTGAATGAACATTTCTTCATGAACTGAGCTCATCTCTTTTATATGAAAGTTACTATTTTCCCAAACAGTGGAGGGAGACGTTATAGTGGTGATCGCCAACATGGGCAGATACTTGGCAGCTGCAGCTCACCAGCAGTTCTCCAGGACTCCATCTTGACCAAGATTCAGCAGCACCTCAGGGCATGCTCCATGGGCAGCATCTCCTGCATGTCGACCAAGGCTGGCAACAGAAAACACCAACCTCACCTCATCGTCATGGCACATCTCAAACTCACTTACAATATGGATTCAACACTTCAATACTGCACTTTGGAGTTCACCAAAACCTTACATTGTGATTCTGCAGCCATCCTACTTTGCAGAGGGCCAGGCAACTCATCTCCACATCAAAACAAGATACATCTCAGAGCCCTTTGCTTGCTGTTCTCGTGCTCACTCACTTTGCATCTCTGCCTCGCCTTTTTGTGTATTGCTGCCTCATTCAGAACTCACAGCTTCATAGTATTTGTGTCTTGACTTAACTTTTAGTACCAACACCATGCCAGGCAGCCTGCAATGTTTGCCAGTCACGATCAGTCAAGGAAGTGAACATGTTGCTGTAGGATGCCATCCCATGTTAATGTCACATCTGCACCGTATGCTAACGGCTTGCATTGTCTTTAGCCAGGAGGCTCTACCACAGTCAGTCAAGGACATCATCTAATATCAGTCCAGGGACTTGGCTGCAGTCTGTTGGCTACTCAGGGTGTTCAGAATTAAGGATCCTGTATGATTATAGGTTGGGGAATGAGCCATGGTTAGTCAAGCACAGCTGGTCAGGCAGCATCTGAAGAGTGGGAGAGTCAATGTTTCGAGCATAAGCCCTTTATCAGGAATGAGGAGATGACCCAAGAGGGCTGAGAGATAAATGGGAGGCTGGCATAGCTGGGGCCCATGGGGGTGCCCATGGCTATCCCTTTGGTCTGGAGGAAGTGGAAGGCTTCAAAAGAGAAATTGTTGAGAGTGAGAACCCATTCAGCCAATCAGATGAGTGTGTCAGTGGAAGGGGACCGGTTGGGTTGGCAGGAGAGAAGGAAATGGAGGCCTTGGAGGCCTTCATCATGGCAGATGGATGTGTATGTGGACTGGATGTCTATGGTGAAGATGAGGCATTGGGGGCTGAGGAAACGAAAGTCATGGAGGGGGTGGAGGGCGTTTATGGTGTCTTGACCATATGTGGGGGGATCCTGGACCAAGGGGGACAGAACAGCATCAAGGTATGCAGAGATATGCTCAGTGGGGCAGGAGCAGGCTGAGATGATATGTCAACCGGGGCAGTCAGGTTTGTGAATGTAGATTTTACCAGTTTCCCCATTTCCCCTCCCCCCATCTTATCCCAGATCCAACCTTCCAACTTGACACTGCCCTCTTGAACTGTCCTACCTGTCCATCTTCCTTCCCACCGATATGCTCCACCCTTCACTCCGACCTATCACCTTCAACCTCATCTTATCCCCCAATCGCATTCTCAGTGACCTTCCCCTCAGCCCCACCCCCCTCCCATTTACCTCTCAGCCCCCTTGGACCACAAGCCTCATTCCTGATGAAGAGCTTATGCTTGAACCGTTGACTCTCCTGCTCCTCAGAAGCTGCCTGACCGGCTGTGCTTGAAACATTCTTCGGACTCAGACCTCTAGCATCTGCAGTCCTCACCTCTGCCATGGTTAGTCATACAAGTTCAGTCCATCCAACTTGGAGATTAGTGGTATGTCAGCTGGAGATGGCAGTTAACAGTCAGAGGTCTGGTGATTCATCAGTCAGGGCTTGTCTTCTAAGTTGCTCAAGGGTTTGGGCTATGATGAGTCATGGGGTCTGTTCACTGAAAGTCAAGCGGGGATGCTATCAAGAACCACTGCTTTAGTGAGAAAGTTGGGGAAATCAATTCTAGGGACTGGAGGCAGCATGCTGGGATGCAGGGATGGCAATAATTGTGAAAAGGGGTAACATAGCATATGAAGATGGGTAACGATAGAGCATAGAAGGCATGGGTTACCGGAGGAAAGTGACAGTTATTGACAATCAGTTCCACTCTGGCTTTGATGGTGGGGAGTGCATTATTAAGACTGATATAACTAAGCTGTAGTTCTGGGGGTCAGGGTGTGATGTAGAGGTATGGAGATTTACATAAGAGCGGTGTGTGACATAGTGGCTCAGTGGTTAGCACTGCTGCCACACAGTGTCACGGACCTGGGTTTGATTCCACTCTCGGGAGACTGTCTGTGTTTAATGTGCATGTTCTCCCTGCATCGGCATAGATCCAGGTGCTCCTGTTTCCTCCTACAGTTCAAGGATATGCAGGTTAGATGGATTGGTCATGAAAAATTGCCTGTAGTGTCCACGGATGTGCAGGCTAGGTGGGTCAGTTATGGGAAATGCAGGCTTACGTGGAATAAGGTTAGGGGTGAGGGAACTAGGTGGAATGCTCTTCGGAGGATTGATGCTGACTCAATGAGCCAAATGGCTTTCTTCTCCACTGTAGAGATGCTTTGAATTCTTCTGTGAAAAGGAGGGTGAGAATGTGTGGAATGTCAGAACTGATGGGGTCAAATGAGAGGTCAAGGATCACAGGGACATGGATGTTCAAGTTTGACTCACTGTGAAGCTTGACTGAGGTTGCCTTCCATCCTTATCCGATTCACAAATATGCAATGGAAATTAAAATGGCTGCCTCCTAGAGTTTGGTGGAGTAAGTGTTTTACTGTCTGAGCATGTGGGACCTACTTTTGAGTGCTGTGAGGCACTTCAAGGGACAATTGCATTAATCAGGAGCTTACACAGTACAGATTCAAGTCTTCTATAATATAGAATTCTGGATTTGAACAGCAAAAATAGTCTCGAAACTCGACCTTGGCACCATCCAGGACAAAGTAGCCCACTTGATTGGTAGCACATCCACAAACATTCATCCTCTCCATCCATTACCTCCAATGCTCAGTAGTGGCAGTGTGCACCATTTACATAATGCACTGCAGAAATTCACTTTCAAACTCATGACCGCTATCATCTGGAAGGTCAAGGGCAACAGAAACATGGGAACATTATCACCTGCAAGTTTCCTCCAAGCCACACATCAAAGAATCATGGAATCATACAGTTCTGAAGAGGTCCTTTGGCCCACCAGGTTTATACTAACAAAAATACTACCTACACAAATCCCACTTTTCTGCATTAGGTCATGGCCTTCCTTACTTGGAATTATATCACTGCTCCTTCACTATCACTGGACCAAAATCCTGGAAGTCTCATCTCAATGATCTACAGAAAATGGACTGCAATGGTTCAAGAAGGCAGTTCACCACCACCTTCTCAAGGGTATCTAGGGACAGGGAATCAATGCTGTCCCAGCCAGCAATACCCACATTCCTTGAGTGAATTAAAAGAAAGTACTATCAATGAATGAGAATGTTTCTGGATTTTGTAAAAACAGTTTGTGAAATGAAAGGGCAGTGTTCATCCCATCCTGACGTCTATCCAGGTGGCAGGTGTGCTAAGTTCCTACTGAGCTGGCTGCTTCCAAGGGACCTGTGTGGAATCTCTCAAACCTCAACCAACGAATATATCAGAATTGTTACCAATGCAATTTGTGCCATACTGCTTCATCGATTTCTCCAAGAAGTGGCCAGTGCATCGACTTGGATAGTAGGATTTGCCAATATTACAGGCTTCCCTCAAGTACAGGGCACTATGGGCTGTACTCACATTACATTGAGCCATATCATAACATGACAGACTTCAACAACAGAAAGGGGTTCCAATTGGTCAATGTACAAAGTATCTGTGATCATTGGTAACACAACTTAGGAGTTTGTGCCAGGTATCCTGGGAGCTGCCATGATGCCTATATCCCTGATAGCTCTCATGTTCCCATTTCATTTCAAGAGCTGGATGCCTTACAAAGATGGTTGCTGGAATGCAAGGGCTACACTCTGCAACCATGATTGATTAGTCGATATGCAACCCCCAGACTTAAGTCATTTTAAAACAATGCAACCCATTCTCAAATAGGCCATCATGATACAGAAGTTCTGAAAATGAAGTTCTGATGCATGGATCAATCTGAGGGCACCTTATGTATACTCTGGAAGTAGGCAATCTTAGTGATGTCATGAATATGAGGTCAAAAGTCTATCACTGGATCAAATATGACACTAATATTGCAAGCGGACAGCCTTATACACAGACTATTGCCAAGTAGAAAGTTGCAGTCAGTGGTTAGTAAATAAAATCTGAATGGGAGCCCAAAACAATGGCTTTGATCTTCCCAATACTTAGATTATGAACAAAAATGGAAATTGCTGGGAAGACTCAGCAGATCTGGCAACATTTGTAAACTGCAAACAGAGTTAATGTTTCAGATTCAGTCACCTTCTTCAGAACCCTTCAGAACTTACGTTATGATCCCAGCTAATGAACTGTTTGACAAATCAAATATCAGAATGAAATCTGCCTTGACAATTTTTTTTGTTTAATTGGTTAATATGGTAATTAGTCACTAAGAGATATTCTCATGAAGCATGAATTTTCTTTAACAACAAAGCAGAAGTTTATCACACAGAAGACAAAAGACAAAGCAAACCAAGCTGTCTAAAGATATATAGCAGTTAGAATTGTCCCAAAACACACAACAAAAGCAATGTTTCAACCTGTTTCCTGATATTAGCTGTTGCAGAAACTCAAATCCAGAGAAATTACAGTCTGATGTCTAGTCTTTGGAACTCTGCTCATCTAACTCATGACAGTTTCCTTGCTCTGATGACAATTTGATGAGTTCTTTGCAAATTTCTCAATATAAACTTTGTACAAATCTGGGAGTCAAAACTTCCTCAGTTCTAATAATGTGAAAATCTCTAACAATTAGAAGTTTCATAAACTCTTCTTCTAATGGGACTTGTTACCTGACTGATATGAATCCTTCTGTTAGAAGAGAAACCATACCTGGTTATCTAATTAACACTATCACTTTCTGAACTCAACTTAGTAAAACTGAAAATGAAAATGAAGCTAATAGGCTTACATATTTACTTTACCATCATAAACCCAACAGTACAAACATCTTTCCATTAATGCAATAGGAATCCATAGTCACATGGTCTATCACAAAAGTTTACATTTAAACATTGTTCTGGAAAAATGCTCTGACTATGTATCCAAGGCCTATCTGCATCAATTTTGAAACTACAATTCCAAAAATGATGTATATTTTACTGTGTTACATTGGGAAAATTTCTCCTTGTGTCATGCAGAACATCAGCTCAGTAGTCTGATAATTTAGCATTAGTGGAGAGAGGTGATGGTGAGGTAGAATTGGACATTATCAATGTACACATTTGAAATAATAATATACCTTTGGCAATGCTGTCCAGGAACAGCATGTAGATGAGAAATAGGAATGGGCCAAGGATAGGTCCTCAGGAAAATACCCAAGATAATGGTTTAACTTCCTAAAAATAAATAAACTTGCAATGCTTTGGTAACTCCATTTGATTTCTGTTGCATTATTTTAACCAGCATTAAAACAAAATAGATGAGACGTAGTGAGGCTGATGCAAAAAGTCTGCAGAGGAATTTAGACAGGTTAAGCGGGTGTGCAGTTGGAATATAAGGTGGGGAATTGTGAGGTATGAACTCTACAGAATGACAGAAGAGCTGAATATTATTTAAATTGATGAAGACTGAAGAAAGCTACAGAACAGAGGGATTTGGGAGTCCCTGTGCGTGAATCACAAAAAGACTAGCATTCCATTTCAGCAGTAATAGGAAAGGCGAATGGAATGTTGGCCTGGATATGTATTTTTAACATAATGGAGTATAAATGTTGGGTGGTTTTGCTAAAACTATATAAGTCACCAGTCAGACAACAACTGGAATACTGTGAACAGTTTTGGATTCCTTATGTAACAAAAGATATACTGGCGTTGGAGGCATCCAGAGAAGGGTCTCTGGGCTGATTCCAGCTGTCTTATGAGAAAAGGTTGAGTAGATTGGGCCTGTAGAAGAATGGGAAGCAACCTAATCCATGCATATAAGACTCTTAGAAGACTTGAAAGAGCACATATGAAAAGTGTTTCTGCTTGTGGGAGAGTCTAGGACGAGAGGGCATTATCCCAGAAGAAGGAGTTGTATACTTAAAAAAGAGATGAGGAGGAATTTCTTCTCTCAGAGAATCTGTGGAATTCTTACCATAGCGGGCTGTCAAGGTTGTTGAGTATATTCAAAATTGAGATGGACAGATTTTTAGTCAGTAAGGGAATCAAGGATTATGGAGAAAGGCCTGGAAAGTAGAGTTGAGGATTATCAGAATATCCATGATCTTATTGCATTATGGGGCAGACCTAATGGGCTGAATGGCCTTCTGTTTTATTCTTCTGCATCTTATGGTCTTATTAAAACATTAAGATTGCATCATCTAGTTTTGCTATCATTTTGTTAAATCCCTATTAAAAATTATAGTTTCCACACTTAATTTGTGTTCAACTATTTAAAAAAAAAACTGATGCTCCTAATTTGTGTTTGTGGGTTCCTTGAATGTGGTGGAAGATTTAAACCAATCTAAGTCTATTACTTCATATTTCCTTGACAAACCATGTTAGTCACCCAAGGTTGGACAGTAATAATTCACTGAGATTGGGCAAGAACAAAGGAATTTTAATGTCTAATTTGAGCTAGCACGTTTGTTCTCAACTCCATTGCACTTTCCTGGAGATAGGAGAGGTGAAGATTAGGAGCTGGGAGAAGTCTTCTCTGCCATTAAGCAGCAAGGTGCAATTTGGCCAAGGAATGCAGTCACTTCAGGTCAATTACAAGAGACTATTTAGCTGCCTGAAGGCAGTTGTTTGGCTACTGAATCTATTTTTTAATTTTGAAAATGACAGAGATAGGTCACTTGTTTTCTGACTGGGCAAGGTATCTCTTTCACTTGTGGTTGCAAATTGACTATTGGATAAATTATTGCATTTTTATGTAGCTGACAACAGCAGAATATAATATGGCTCCCGATACCATGGGATCAGCATGCTTTACCTTTTGTTGGACATACACAAGCATTCAAATATCCACATAAAAATATTTTTAATTGTTGTGCCATTATTTTTTGAATTTTGCTATTTACTATTTAACTTCTAGATTACTTTATTTGCCATATTTTCAGCATATGTTTGGTAGTTTATACTTTAATATTTCATTTGAATCATGGTTTGTCTCCAAGGCAGAATCTAGCCTTGGAGGTTAAGGATATATTCTTGAAATTAAAACTTCAATATGAAAAGTCTTCACCTTGTAAACGACCATCTACTGGATATTGCATATTTATTTGAGACTAACATGAAAGTTGATTACTTTGTTTATATTGTTTTTCTTGTTTTAGAAATGATTATTATGTGTTGTTGTTAAACTTTCATAATTAGGATTATGGTGTAAATTAGTCATCTTTTTTGGATTCCTTGTAATCCCTCCTAATTAGAGTCCTTTTCACCTCAGTGCTGTAAAATGAATTAATTTCCCCTTTGTCCTTCTTTAGCCAGTTTTACACTGTGAATCATGAAGTGTTTGCTCAACTCATTTGTGATTGTTGTGTATTCGAGCAGAATTTGAAATTTTTGTTCAAACATTCTTTTCCCTTCCTCATGCATTTCACTAATCCTCATTATCAGTGGGAAAGCAGAGGTGGGTTTAGTGAAATCAAAGAGGAATCACTCCCTTTGGAGATCAACATCTCGCTGCAGGCATGTTGCAAATATACCCCTTAGGGACAGTGTACTGGAGTGACAAACAACTGGAGTGACATTCCTTGCAACTATCTCATGCAGTATTACTCCCACGTCAGTTGCCTTCACACTGGGTTGTATGCTGAGCTGTCCATCATTCTTGCAGACCTCATTTCATGTCATCCCATTGGAATTTGTTTCACTTTATTTTTTGCCTTTCATTTCTCATTCCTCTCACACTTTAGCCTTGTGTAGACTGCCCACAGGAACAAAATGCTTTTTATCCCTTTTCAAGATAATTTTGCCAGGCATTTGGCTACTTCGCTTTATGTGACCCATACTTTTAAGCTTCAACCGAACTGTAGGCTTCAGGCTCCCTTGACTGGGCCAGCTCCCTATACATGTTCGACTCATGCTGTAAATAATAATTTGAATGAACTGGACACAGAAAATTGTGCCCAATGGACACATCACACTGCAGGTGAATTTTGTACTTGTTTCAAGCCATCCATGGTTACGCTGCCATTATTGTGGAAACTCCAGGATAATGTGTCTGTGGAGTGAATGTTCTACTGGAAAAGCAAAGTATCCTGAAGACGTATCAGCAAAGTACCTACTTGTTTCTTTGCCCTTTTTGCCAGATTTACACCTGTACCCCTTTCAGATACTCTGTCATTTAAGACCACTACCAGCAGAAATTTAATCCCACTGCTCGTGAGTAAGCTTCCAATTCCAATTTAGTCTCTAATCAACAGGCTGGCCAAAGGCTGTTGTTAGTATTTATAGACTTAAGCATCCAATATTGCTGTTGCACTTACAGTCATTTCAACTGCCAAGATGAAAATTGGTTCCACATGTTTCTTAAAATGTAATAGATACATTTGCATACATTATGAAAATTATTGAAATTCAAAAACACGTTCATTTTGTGAAGCATTTTGAAGTGATAAGACATTATGTAAATGTAGCTTTTATTAGAAAAAGAAAGGCATTGAACTTTTTTTACGCTGTATGATAAAAAAACTGTTCTTGCAAATATTTGCTCAGCATACAGTCTGAATCAGAATGCCTGAGAAATATGACACAAAATTGCACGTATGCTCTGTCAGTATTATCGTTGCTACTGATATGGATTTTCCCATTGTCTACATCGTGAAGATAGAAAATTTATTCTAGCCAGCCAGTGAACATTATTTAATGTGACTTTCTGAACTGGGGTGCCTACCTGAAGCTCATTTCAATGCGGAAAGTTGGACAAAACATGACAGATGATGCAAAACACAGCATGATACGGGAAAGGTCAGTTAGCAGAGTCCTCGAATAGAGTCTGTTGATTTATATCCATTGCCCCAGCAGGATTCATAAGCTTCAGTCACAATTATCTTAAAAAATGTAATTACTACCCACACAAAGGTGTTTGTAAGGATCATGAAAAGGCCTGCTAACAACATCACACTGTAATTAGTCTAGTCAAGCTAACTGCTGAAGGCAGATGAGACTCTAGACAATGGCTGCAATACCAATATGAAATGTTTTTTTAAATGTTTTCCTGCAAATTTAAAATAATTGCTGCAAAATGTCTTCATGAACCTTAATGATAAGTGTAAATATTCTAATTATATACATATTGTTAAAGTTTCCCACTAACATTATCATGTTATTTGCAAGATTTTGAGATATACCAAATTTACAGATACTTTATTTGCAAGTTGATGTCCTTAACATTATTTAATGCATGAAGAAGCCAGCCGTGACTAGATGCAACAATGAAGCTTGTTATGTGGCTGGACTCTATGACATTTATTATCGTGTTGGCTTAACAAGCATCTTTAACATTTGTTTTCACATGCAAACAGCTAGGATCATAGCTTATTATTAGTCACGCTGTGAGTGCTGTAACAGCATGTATGCATTACTTTAAACTAATTCCAAGATTGCTGCAAAATGACACTTTTTTGCAGCTCTGTCATACTGATTCAGAGCAGAAGAAAACAAACATCAGGGAAAGAAAGCAAAAAGTTTGGAAACAGCTCATGGAATTCCTCTTAATACCTGAGCCAAATTCTTCCTCCCTGCATTTAGTACACTAACCAAGTTTTGAATATTTTTTATCCGGTAATAGGTGAATTCATTTTGCTGTTGGTACTAATTTATTTTAGGTTATCATGGAGTAATTGTGGTTGGGGCAGCAGTAACCACCTTTTTTCTCATTTTTGAATTTTTATTTGCAGTTTAAAATCTTTTAATCCTCTCTCTCCACTTCTGTTTGATTTGGAAAACTATACTTAAAAGGCCAAAGAGCCAGCAGTGTGTTCAAATATCAACTCAGACAGATAAGTAGCAATGAATAACTTTACCTGATAGCATTCCTGTCATGCAACACTTTAGTCAACTTAGTTTTTCTGTTGGTGGTTATATACCTTGTCGGAAGGCAATTGCAGAACAAAAGCAAGAAGATATTTACATATTTTGATCAATGGATAATATTAATTCAAGGAAACTAAGACTTTGCCTAGAGAAAGGAGCCTTCAGTTCATTGCCCCATATTTAAACAATGAGCTGAATATGTTTAATTGTCTTCATTATGAACTCGTAGGAATTGATTAGCCTTATTTTTCTGGGTGCATGAGTCACAATTCATGACTCAGCCTTAACGTACTGTTTGAGTTGAACAACACACAAACAATGTGCTGATTTTCAATTCTGAATACAACTTGTGAGCCCTGTTCAGTGCGGAATGGCCCAGCAATGTGGTTTGCAAACCAGGAAGCACTGTATAACCAAGTGGTTAATTTAAAGGCAGATTGTAGTTTAAGAGAGAACCTGCAGAAAAGTAGTGTTGGAATCAATATTATTGTAAAGTAAACTCCAGATTAACAGGGGGACCCATCCATAGTGATGTATGCACTGCAGGCGTTAATGATGAAGATGGACAGATGGGAATGTGCAAAGGACTGCCCTGGAGAGTGGAGGTAAATGAACTCACACAGTCTGGAGCTGACGGACTGGAATAGCAGTTCAGCATGAAGTCTAATGACCTCCTGTGGGGGGGTATGTGCAAGTGAACGCATCTTCACATCACACCTCCTATCCAATACAACATCAACTTCATGTTGTTCAATGCTCAACACCTCTGTGTGAGAGAGTGCTAAGGAGAAATTTCTTCTGTCAGACAGTGTGAATCTGTGAAGAGAGGTGAATGTGACGATTAAAGAATGAGAATGTTATAGAGTCTATATAAAGTGATGGACAAGTCCAATGATTATGGTCTTTGAGGTGTCTGGACTGAGGATGAAATTTCATTGTGGATATGGAAAGTCCCATAAAGTATCAATATTGAAATGATATATTGAGACATTAATCCTGTCATGTCGTACTTAAGTTAGCTAATGTTCAAAGGTTCTATGTAAATCAACGAAAGTTAGAGAAACAGAAAAGAGAGGACCAAGTGTTCTCGGGGCATGTGCTTGAAATTTTGTAGCTTTAGTGTAGTTGTGTGCATATGAACAGCATGTGCACATTAATAGCATCTGCATTGGTTTTTAGCAGGGACAATAAAAAGTTTGGGATGCCACCAAATAGAAACTCTCTTGAAACTCGTTACTAAGTTTAATCCATTCTTGCCAGTCATATAAAGCACTCTGGAAGATGTGGACCTGAAAAGATCCCATACTTGTCGAAAACAATATGTGGAGAATTCAGCAACAAAAACAGAAATTGCTGGAAAATCTCAATAGATTTGGCAGAATCTGTGGAGACAAATCAGAGTTAATGTTTTGAGTCCAGTGACCCTTCCCCTGTTCTGAGGAAGGGTCATTGCACCCAGATTGTTAAAAACTCTGATTTCACTTCACAGATGGTGCTAGACCTGCTGAACTTTTTCAGCAACTTCTGTTTTTGTTTCTGATTTCGAACACCCGCAGTTCTTTCAGTTTTTATTCTGTGATGAGCTCATTGAACGTTTGGTGAAAAAAAGTAAGATGATCTATTTTGAATGTCTTGAGAAAAGAAAGAGCCTTCAATTTATTGACTTTTTAGTAGGTCTTTAATGAATTGATCAACTGATTATTATAGTAAGGTATTTGCAACCTGATGGTGGTTTCCTCATTGAACACTTTCCAAACTGATAGCCCTCAGTTCCCATGCAAATCTTTACATGTCACTCTATGTTTTTGAAAGAAACACAAGTTTTGATAAAATTGAACTCAAAGCAAAAGAAACCTGTCTGATGCAAACCACAGTTGTGTAAAGAAAGGAAATGATTGAGAACAGAAGAAGTCCATGCTGGTATTGTATCTAATGCTGATAAAACACTTGCTCCAAGGGATAGATTTTGAGTGAAGTCTTGGTTGTATATGAAAACAATGTGGTGAAGAAAAGCAACCATATCTGAAAATATTGCAAACACCTATTTTGAATTTGTTGATTGAGATGTCTTGAGATATAGCTGTGTGTATGTCTAAAGTTTCTATGAAAAGTTACCCCAGTGATGTTGATGTCAACCTTGTTGGAGAAATAAAACACTTTCAAGTTTACAACAAGGAAACTTATTCATATAAAAGAAATTTATGCTAGAAAGGCCTGTTTAAAGTGAGCATTCAGTTAGAGAGTCAAAGAGTCAAGCAGCATGGAAACAGTCCATGCCAACCAAGTATCCTGAATGAATCCAGTCCCATTTGCCAGCATTTAGCCCATATCCTTTCAAACCCTAGTTATTCATAACTCATTCACGTGCCTTTGAAATGTTGTAATTGTGCTCCCCCCTCCACCAACTCTTCTGACAGCTTGTTCTATACATGCACTACCCTCTGCATGAAAATGTCTGTTTAAAATCTTACCTGTCTCACCTAAATTATGCCCTTTTGGATTCCCCCAATCTAGGAAAAACCTCAACTATTCACTGTATCCATGCTCCTCATGATTTTATAAACCACTATAAGGTCACTCCTCAGCCTTTGATGCTCCAGAGAAAACAGCCCCAGCCTTTTCAGCCTCTCCCTATAGCTCAAACCCTCCAACCCTGGCAACATCCTTATAAACATTTTTCTGCGCCCTCTTAAGTTTAACACCATAATTCCTAAAGAAGGGTGACCAGAATTAGATGCAGTATTCTAAAAGTGGCCTCACCAATGTCCTGTACAGCCACAACATGATATCCCAACTTCTATATTCTGACCAATTAAGGCATGCATACCAAATGCCTTCTTCATCACCCTGTTTATCTGCGACTTCACTTTCAAGGAGCTATGCATGTGGATAAAGTTTTGCAGCACCTTTTGAGTCTATTAGGCAAGTACTTCAATTTTTATTGACAGAATACATTATTTTTGCTGATACTACTGGGCCTAACTTAGGACCTCAGCACATTTTAATTTGCCCTTCTTCCAGCTGAGCAGGTATGTTAGGCATGTCATCCAAACATAGTGTGACACAACAACAACTTTCCTCCCCTTCTTTTCTAAGAGAGGTGGCATACAACAGAAGAGAGCAAAGCATTTGGTGGCTGTCAAGAATGCCTGAGCCTCATAAACTCAGTGAAAGAGAGGATTCTCTGCATGGTGGAGCAAGTTGTGATGAGACATTTGACGTCTGACATTGCTGGGAACACTGAGGATGTGGACATGTTTCTGTCTTATGCCTCTTCTCAACTCCCGATTTCTCTTCATCTTTGTGCTTGGCTCTGCAAGCAGGACATAACAACACAAGTAGTAGGACCAAGAGTCGGCAATTCAGGTGATGATGTAAACTTATGCCCTTTTGGATTCCCCCAACCGAGGAAAAAGACGTCAGCTATTCACTGTATCCATGCCCCTCATGATTTTATAAACCAGTCAGCTTCTGATGCTCCAGGGAAAACAAGCCCAGCCTATTCAGCCTCTCCCTATAGCTCACCCTGTTCACTTATACTCATGCTAACCATTTCCTTCTGTAATCCTTCTGTCCATCAACCACGAACTGTCTTTTTTGTAACCACAACAGCCTCAGGAGGAAGAAAGGGAGCACTGACCCAGTATAAATGAAGAGGGCCTTGTCACTTGATCTAATGCTCTCAGCTACCAGCTTAGATATTGGTTGCTCATGTACGGAGTTGGGTGTAACATACGGTGAGCAACACTGGCAGATGGGGCCTACAGCCACGCTAGCAGAAAGGATGATGTGCTTGCTGCAGAGTGTGAGATGTTAGAAGAGCAAATGCGTGTAAGGAGCTAACTGAGGCAGGATACAGGTAATCATGAATTGCATCATCACATGAAGGTGCTGGGTAAAAGAGGAGCATTGAGGAAATGGTTCCAAGTTAGCAGAAGACATTACATTGTGCTTATATTTTTGAAGCCTTAGTCCATCCACGTAGTAGTGCTGCAGTTCCAGAGGCACTGCCACCATGCCTTCACCTTTGCCTTTGTGTGGACAGCTCTACTACTGTTTTAAAGTCATCCTTGAGATTGTAGTGGCATCTTTAAAAATTAATACACGAATCATCACAAGACTGCCAAAATTGTTTCAAGTACTTGCAAACAATGAACTTAACTGTAGTCAGGTTGCCTGGGCCTTTAATAACCCTCATACAAGGTCCAGCTCACAGTTCATATGTTTGTTGCTCAAGTTCAGGATCCGGACATTACATCAGCGGGTTCTAGCATCAGGAGTTGCAGGGGAAGTGGCTGGTGGTGTGGTGGGCACAGGGATTGTGGCACAAGGTTTCAGTTTGCCACTTCAGTCATAGGGTCATAGAGTCATAGAGCCATAGAGTCATAGAGATGTACAGCATGGAAACAGACCCTTTGGTCCAACCGGTTCATGCCGACCAGATATCCCAACCCAATCTAGTCCCACCTGCCAGCACTCGGCCCATATCCCTCCAAACCCTTCCTATTCATATACCCATCCAAATGCCTTTTAAATGTTGCAATTGTACCAATTCCTCTGGCAGCTCATTCCATACCCGTACCACCCTCTGTGGGAAAAGTTGCCCCTTAGGTCTTTTTTATATCTTTCCCCTCTCATCCTAAACCGATGCCCTCTAGTTCTGGGCTCCCCCACCCCAGGGAAACTACTTTGCAAATTTACCCTATCCATGCCCCTCATAATTTTGTACATCTCTATAAGGTCACCCCTCAGCCTCTGAGGCCCCAGGGAAAACAGTCCCAGCCTGTTCAGCCTCTCTCTATACCTCAAATCCTCCAACCCTGGCAACATCCTTGTAAATCTTTTCAGAATCCTTTCAAATTTCACAACAGCTTTCTGATAGGAAGGAGACCAGAATTGCACGCAATATTCAAACAGTGGCCTAACCAATATCCTGTACAGATGCAACATCACCTCCCACCTCCTGTACTCAATACTCTGACCAATAAAGGAAAGCATACCAAACATCTTCTTCACTATCCTATCTACCTGCAACTCCACTTTCAAGGAGCTATGAACCTGCACTCCAAGGTCATTTTGTTCAGCAACACTCCCTAGGACCTTACCATTAAGTGTATAAGTCCTGCTAAGATTTGCTTTCCTCAAATGCAGCACCTCGCATTTATCTGAATTAAACTCCATCTGCCACTTCTCAGCCCTTTGGCCCATCTGGTCAAGATCCTGTTGTAATCTGAGGTGTATGTGAAGAGAAAAAGATTAGTAAGGACAATTATATGTCTCCTGCAATCAGAAACAAGGGAATTTATAATGGGGAATACTTCATTCTGTCTGAGTACAGCAAATATGGGGGACTCAGTGCCTCATGGGAAGGAAGGATTGAAAGAAATTGATATTAGTAGGAAAATGGTGTTCAGAAAATTAACGGGATGGAAGGATGAATCCCTAAGACCTGATAATCTCCATTACAGCGCATTTAAGAAAATGTCCCTACAATTAACAAGCACACTAGTTATAATCTTCCAAATCTCTAGATTCTGGAACAGTTCCTGTGGATTGAATGGATAGCTAATTTACCCTTATTATTTAAGAAGGGAGGCAGAGAGAAAACAACAAATTATAGACTGGTATCTTGACAATGTTAGTGGGAAATAAACCTAGAACCCATTATAAAAGACATAATAGTTGAGTGATAACATTGGACAGAGTCAGCATGGATTTACAAAGGGGAAGTCATTGGAATTTTTCAGGAATGGATAAGGGAAAGCTAGTGGATGTGGTTTACTTGGATTTTCCAGAAAGCTTTCAATAAGGTCCCATAAAATAGATAACATGCAAAATTAAAGAAAACAGAATTAGAGGTATTTTACTGAAATCGATTGAGACCTGGTTAGCAAACAAGAATGAAAGAGGAGGAATATACAGCGGCAGGCAGTGACTGGTGAGTTACCACAGAGATCAGTGTGTGGATCCCAGCTATTCACAGTATACAGTAATGATCCAGATGAAAAACTCATGTTGCATCCACAACTTTACAGATGACAGAGAGCTGGGTGGAAGGGTCTGCTGTGAGGAAGATGCAGAGAAGGTTCAGTGTAATTTGGATTGCTTAAGTAAATGGGCAAATGCATGGTAGATGCAGTATGATATGTGTAAATATGAGGTTATCCACATTGGTAGCAAAACAGGAAGGCAGACTATTATCTGAATGGTGATGGATTGGGAAAAGGACAGATTCAGCAAGACTTGAGTGTCCTCATACACTAGTCACTGAAAGTAAACATGCATGTGAATCTGATGGTGAAGAAGGGATGTTAGTCTATATGCCGAGAGGATTTGAAGACAAAGGTATTTTGCTCCACTGTACAGGCCATTGTTAAGATCATACTTGGAGTATTAGTGCAGGTATGGTCTCCTTATCTGAGGAAGGATGTTCTGGCTGTGAAGGGAGTGCACTGAAGGCTGAGCAGGCTAATTCCTGGGATAGTGGGACTGATGTAGAAGAGAGGTTGAATCAATCAGTACCATTTTTAATTGAGTTTAGAAGAATAGGGGGGGATCTCATGGAGACCCATAAAATTCTAACAAGATTAAATAGAGTAGATGCAGGTAGGGTTTTCTCGATGACCGGGGAATGCAGAACTAGGGGTCATAGTCGAAAGATAAGAGATAGGCCTTTTAGAACAGAGATGAGAAGAAATTTCTTCACCCAGAGAGTGGCGAGTCTATAGAATTCTCTGCCACAGAAAGTGTTTGAGGTCAAAGAATTGAATGTTTACAAGAAGGATTTAGACATAGTTCTTAGGGTTAAAGGGCTCAAAGAGTATGGGGAGAAAGCAGGAACAGATTACCAAGTTAGATGATCAGCCATGACTATATTGAATGGTGGAGCAGACTCAAAGGGCCAAATGGCCTATTCCTGCTCCTGTATTCTATGTTTTGATGTACACAAGGATCAATTTATTAAACTGTGTCGAAGAGGCATATAAGTTGATGTTTTCTTGAAGGAAGCACGTTATGTTCAACCCAACTGTGAGGCTCATCCACCAGCCATCACAGAGCTGCACATGCTTAAGCAGGTTACAAACTGACTTTGAGCTACCTTTCTTTCTTTGTTCATTGATTAACTGGGTACACAGCAAAAGCCAGAAGACTATGTTTTAAATATGAAAAAAAAGACATGATTTGCATCTGGCGTCACATAGGCAAGCTTGCTGTGTGGCCTGCAATTGTGGCTAGAGACTGTTTTCAGTAAAGAGAAATGTACCTTATGTCAACAGAGGACACTTGGTTTGATTAAATGTCCGTCTACCAGGCTCCACTGAGAAATATTTCAACTGATGGCAATATTTTAAAGGTACCTATTTACAAGGAAATGTTATTGGGAACAGAAAAGATACATCGTTTACTTTGACATTACTTCTCCACGATACGGTTTGCCATGTAAGTTAATGCTCGATAAAATTGGTTTCAGTGTAGCTTGTGTCTTCATTAGAAGATGATTCTTGAATAGTCCCCCACAAGCTAACAATATAATTTTGTAGCTTTTATTTCGAAATGTTGATGGTTTAGTGCTGATCAAGCCATATGGCTGGGAGTTTAAATATTTCCAATTTTTCTTCATCAGTATCAGCAATGAAGAAGGTCAGATTTGCCAAGATTGAAGGCAAAACTTCCTTTCACTGTACAACAATGTCAATTTATATTTATGCTTATAGTCCCAGCTGATGGTACTGCAAGATAAGTCAAATGCCAGAATGAAACCGAGTGGTTAGTCCTGAAATATATTCACATGAGGCTGCAGATTTTCTTGAAAACAGGACAGAACTTTATTGCAAAAAAGAATAGAAAAAGCAATCTAGCTATCTAAATGTAGAAAACAACGAGAATGATCTTAAAACACACAGCAAAACAAAATTTTAATGTTTCCCAACACAATCTCTTACAGAGACTCAAGTCCAGAGAAATGATATGCCTATCTTAACCCCTTAAGTTTTCTACTTGACTGACAGCTTACAGTTTGTTTGCTGTTAACTGTGGGGACAATTTGAGAAGCCCCTTACAATTTGTCAATGTGAACTCTTTGCAAATCTGAAAACCTAAACTTTCTCAGTTCTAATAATCTTTGTATTTCTAATCAAACTCTCTTGGTTTGGAAGTTTCACAAACTAAATCCATCTTCTGATATAACTTGTTGCTGGACCTGCATTCAGCTCCTTGGAGGAAAATCAAACTTATTTTAAAAGCAACCCATGTGTTTCATGAATTGAATTAAAAAAAAATAGTTTAGACTTTTCTGAACTGAAAACCGAGCTAGCAGTCTTGTATGCTTAATCTATCTGTTATAAACCCAGGCAACTGTGAGGATGGCATGTTGTGGATCCATCCCTATGAATCTATGATGTCTGGGTTGGGTCTGGGTTGTGTATAAGAAGACAATGGGGGGCTTAGATTGCTGCTAGCTGAGCACAGACACCATGCGTGACAAGTGGGGTTTTTCTACAAAAAGATGTACAGAAATGGAATGTTTGGCTACCAGGCCAGAACCTATCTGCCAGAGTGGTGCCCTTCCCAACTTCAGAAATGGGGTATGAAAGATCAAGCCCAGCCAGTGAGAAAGATCGAGCCCTGGTGGGGAAAGCCAGTGCAGAGTGACTGGAGGTTCTAATGTTAAGGAAGGATGGTAATTTGGACTTTAACTTTATTTCTTATTTACAAGTTTATTCTGACACGAACTGTAATGTTGAACTTCTAACTTATTTCTTTATTTTCCTACTCGTTACCTAAGATTTTGTACCTAAATACCTTGTACCTAAGATGATGCCAACAATAATGAAATTGTAAACTTTATGCTATACTCCTGTATCCTTGTACTTGAGTACACATGACAATAAAACCTAATTCTAATTCTGATTCTTGTCTTTGACCATTCAGCTATTAGGACAGAAACCAGGGATTGCCACAGGAGAGACCAGACCAAGGCCAGCAGGAAGGAGTAAAGGAAGATATGTTGAATGTTGGAGTGGAGGCCTGTTACCAGTGGTGTTCCATGGGGATCGGTTCTGGGCCCTCTTTTGTTTGTCATAAATGATTTAGATGAGAATATTGAAGGCATGGGTAGTAGGTTTGTGGATGACACCAAAACTGGTGGCATAGTAAACAGTGAAGAAGGTTTTCTAAGATTACAAATGGATCTTGATCAAATGGGTCTGTGGGCTGAAGAATCGCCGATGGAATTCAATCTGGATAAGTGCGAGGTATTGCATTTTGGTACAACAAACAGGGGTAGGGCTTATACAATTAATGGTAGGGCCTTGGATAGTATTGTAGAATAGGGGGCCTTAGGGATTCAGGTATACTGTTCTTTTATGTTTGCATCACATATAGACAGGGTGGTTAAAAAGTCGTTTAACATGCTTGCCTTCATTGCTAAGTCCTCTGAGAATAGAAGTTAGGGTGTCATTTTGAGGTTGCACAGGACATTGGTGAAACCTCTTCTGGAATACTGTGTCCAGCCTGGTCACCCAATTATAGGAAGGATATTATTAAGTTGGAGAGGGCTCAGAAGAGATTTACCAGGATGTTGCTGGGTATAGAATGCTTGAGTTATAAAGAAAGGCTAGATAGGCTGGGACGTTGTTCACTGGAGCATAGGAGATTGAGAGGCAACCTTATAGAAGTTTAAAAAATAATGAGGGGTATTGATACAGAGAACGGTAGTTCTCTTTCCCCAAGGATGGGGGCTTTCAAGACTATTTTTAAGGTGAGAGGAGAGGGGCAAATGTTTTACACAGAGGTTTGTTCATGTGTGGAATGGACTTCCTGAGGAAGTGGTAAATGTGGGTACAATTGCAATGTTTAAAAGATATTTGGATAAGTTCACGATATACACTTAATGGTAAGGTCCTAGGGAGTGTAGCTGAATAAAGAGACCTTGGAGTGCAGGTTCATAGCTTCTGAAAGTGGAGTCGCAGGTAGATAGGATAATGAAGAAGGCATTTGGTGTGCTTTCCTTTATTGGTCAGAGTATTGAGTACAGGAGTTAGGAGGTCATGTTGCGGCTATACAGGACATTGGTTAGGCCACTATTGGAATATTGCATGCAATTCTGGTCTCCTTTCCATCAGAAAGATATTGTGAAACTTGAAAGGATTCTGAAAAGATTTGCAAGGATGTTGCCAGGGTTGGAGGATTTGAGGTATAGGGAGTGGCTGAACAGGCTGGGGCTGTTTTCCCTGGCGTGTTGGAGGCTGAGAGGTGACTTTATAGAGGTTTACAAAATTATGAGGTGCATAGATAGGATAAATAGGCAAAGTCTTTTCCCTAGAGTAAAGTACTAGAGGGCATCGGTTTAGGGTGAGAGGGGAAAGATATAAAAGAGACCTAAGGGGCAACTTTTTCACATAGAGGGTGGCACGTGTATGGAATGAGCTGCCAGAGGAAGTGGTGGAGGCTGGTACAATTGCAACATTTAAGTGGCATTTGGATGGGTATATGAATAAGAAGAGTTTGGAGGGATATGGGCTGGGTGCTGGCAGGTGGGACTAGATTGAGTTGGGATATTTGGTCGGCATGGACAGGTTGGACCGAAGGATCTATTTCCATGCTGTACATCTCTATGACCCTGACTCTATAATAGGATTGATTTGAAGGGATATGGCTGGTGGGACTAGTTTAGTTTGGGATTATGTTTAGCATGGACTGGTTGCATTATAGGGTCTGTTTCCGTGATGGCTCTAATAGTTTATAGAACAAAATTGTTCTATGGCTCTAACAGTTTATAGAACAAAATTATCCACTGTGAATCCCCTCAATTTAACTCATTTGGATAATAAGCTCAGACTTTTAACACAGCAACATAAACAGACCTTGGATAAAATTAATCTGGACAGTCAACGGGATTACCTAAATGAGAATAAAACAAATTAAGGCAGACCAACACCCGGTAAAGGTGCTAGAAAGGGAAGCCTGGACTATAAAAGAGATCATCGGGATAAATTAGGTGATGGCAATAGACAGCAGAATAGGAACCTGCACATCTTGTTTGACCAGTGGATGATTGAACAGTTGAGGCTAAGCAAGATCTGGTTTTGTCTTGGATCAGTCACGAGCAGATAGTGCATTTGTTCCACAGGAAGGGACACCCCGATGTTTCACATTGTCAATACAGCAACTGACAATTGTAAGGTAAGCCCAGGAAAGGCTGTGGGGATGGTACTGGGGAATCTGATCATAACGCCAAATCAAGATGGGTGATAAGGCTTCAAGGTGGAATATGCTGACATTATCCAAAAGGGAACATGGTTAGGATATGGTGGCACCATTCCTGTTGAGAAAGAGGGAAGATCGGCAGGTACTACCCAGGATAAATGTCAGCAGAAAAATAAAATAATTGAGTCCCTCAATCCTATTTAGTCAAATGAACATGGCTTGTGTGGTTTTCAGACAAATGCCATTCTAAATTGTACTTACTGGATTAGTGGTGCTGGAAGAGCACAGCAGTTCAGGCAGCATCCAACGAGCAGCGAAATCGACGTTTCGGGCAAAAGCCCTTCATCAGGAATAAAGGCAGTGAGCCTGAAGCGTGGAGAGAAGCTTACCTCTCCACGCTTCAGGCTCACTGCCTTTATTCCTGATGAAGGGCTTTTGCCCGAAACGTTGATTTCATTGCTCGTTGGATGCTGCCTGAACTGCTGTGCTCTTCCAGCACCACTAATCCAGTATTTGCTTTCCAGCATCTGCAGTCATTGTTTTTACCTCATTCTAAATTGTACTGTAGAGTTACCTATGGTGAACACAGACACCTCCAGGGTAGCATCAGTTTTCTAAAACACTGTCAGTATGAGACCTTCCAATGCAACATCCAAAACACCACCTTTTGTATTAGGCCAAACAAACCAACCAGGGTAGGCTTAATCGAACTCACAGCCATCCACAGGAGGAGTGAGACCTTTGTCAATGTAAGTGACAAACTCGAGGGGATTATAGGGAGAAGAATGACGTTGGTCTTGAACTCCTACTAGAAAAATTACAGCAGGTCAGGACACAATTGACAAATGCAAATAAAGTTTTTGCTACTGTTATTCAGCAGAAAGAGCAAATTCAAAATGGTATCAGGGAAATAAAAGTTGCTAATTGGTGGAATGACTTCTGGGACCGGGAATCAGATGTGCCGAACACCCATGGGTATGTCTCCTGTCACACCCCTGGTTGTGCTGTTTATTTAGATCTACTTCACCGTTCTCATGGTTAAATTCATCCACTGGAAAAAGGAACTCATCCAGAGACTAGCAATGGACTCTATACTCCTACAATGTGAGCCAGGAGAATAATTAACCTAGACTGAGTCACAAAAAGACTGTAAATTGTTGCACGCTATGAATTTTAATTTATTGAGTGCTGCCAGTCACCATAGCAGCTTGAGGGCTAGTAAGTAAATATAAATAAAGGTTATTTCTCAATTTATATATTAGACTATTTGTATATAGGACTGATAAGCATATTGATGTGCATAAGGGAGATGTTTAGTACATAGGGTATTGTTGTCTATATACAATGTGTAACCTAGACACTCGAGGAGTGAGGACATCTGTCTGAGACTTGATATATGTCTGCACAAGAGCATGATTTAAACCTGTGACCCCATTTTCATGAGAAATTTCACAGGATCAGCAGGAGGACTGTCAAGTGACTATGGCCCAAAAAATGGCCATTCTAAATTGATCCACAACTGGAGAAATCCTAACAGAAAATTGCCCACTAAATTAAACAGCAGCTGGCAGCTATCATAGAACATAGAACATAGAACAATACAGCACAGAACAGGCCCTTCGGCCCACGATGTTGTGCCGAGCATTTGTCCTAGCTTAAGCACCTATCCATGTACCTATCCAATTGCTGCTTGAAGGTCACCAATGATTCTGACTCTGCCACTCCCACAGGCAGCGCATTCCATGCCCCCACCACTCTCTGGGTAAAGAACCTACCCCTGTCATCCCCCCTATACCTTCCACCCTTCACCTTAAATTTATGTCCCCTTGTAACACTCTGTTGTACCCGGGGAAAATGTCTCTGACTCTCTACTCTATCTATTCCCCTGATCATCTTATAAACCTTTATCAAGTCACCCTCATCCTTCGCCGTTCCAATGAGAAAAGGCCTACCACTCTCAACCTATCCTCGTACAACCTATTCTCCATTCCAGGCAACATCCTGGTAAATCTCCTCTGCACCCTCTCCAAAGCTTCCACATCTTTCCTAAAGTGAGGCGACCAGAACTGCACACAGTACTCCAAGTGTGGCCTTACCAAGGTCCTGTACAGCTGCAACATCACCTCATGACTCTTGAGGTCAATCCCTCTGCTAATGAACGCTAATACACCATAGGCCTTCTTACAAGCTCTATCCACCTGAGTGGCAACTTTCAAAGAGCTATGAACATAGACTCCAAGATCCCTCTGCTCCTCCACCTTACTAAGAACCCTACCGTTAACCCTGTATTCCGTATTCTTATTTGTCCTTCCAAAATGGACAAACTCACACTTGACAGAGTTGAACTCCATCTGCCACTCCTCAGCCCAGCTCTGCATCATATCTAAGTCCCTTTGCAGCCGACAACAGCCCTCCTCACTATCCACAGCTCCACCAATCTTCATATCATCTGCAAATTTACTGACCCTCCCTTCGACTCCCTCTTCCAAGTCATTAATAAAAATTACAAACAGCAGAGGACCCAGAACTGATCCCTGCGGAACTCCACTTGTAACTGGCCTCCGGGCTGAATATTTACCATCTACCACCACTCTCTGACTTCGACTGGTTAGCCAGTTCTCTATCCAACTGGCCAAATTTCCCACTATCCCATGCCTCCTGACTTTCCACATAAGCCTACCATGGGGAACCTTATCAAATGCCTTACTAAAATCCATGTACACTACATCCACTGCTCTACCCTCATCCACATGCTTGGTCACCTCCTCAAAGAATTCAAAAAGACTTGTAAGGCAAGACCTAACCCTCACAAATCCGTGCTGGCTGTCCCTAATCAAGCAGCGTCTTTCCAGATACTCATAAATCCTATTCCTCAGTACCCTTTCTATTACTTTGCCTACCACCGAAGTAAGACTAACTGGCCTGTAATTCCTGGGGTTATCCCTATTCCCTTTTTTGAACAGGGGCACAACATTCGCCACTCTCCAGTCCTCTGGTACCACCCCCGTTGACAGTGAAGACGAAAAGATCATTGCCAACGGCTCTGCAATTTCCTCTATTGCTTCCCACATAATCCTAGGATATATCCCGTCAGGCCTGGGGGGCTTGTCTATCCTCAAGTTTTTCAAAATGGCCAACACATCTTCCTTCCTAACAAGTATCTCCTCTAGCTTACCAGTCCGTTTCATACTCTCCTCTTCAACAATACGGTCCCTCTCATTTGTAAATACTGAAGAAAAGTACTCATTTAAGACCTCTTCTATTTCTTCCGACTCAATACACAGTCTCCCACTACTGTCCTTGATCAGACCTAACCTCGTTCTCATCATTCTCATGTTTCTCACATACGCATAAAAGGCCTTGGGGTTATCCTTGATCCTACCCGCCAAAGATTTTTCATTCCCTCTCTTAGCTCTCCTAATCCCTTTCTTCAGCTCCGTCCTGGCTATCCTGTATCCCTCCAACGTTCTGTCTGAACCTTGTTTCCTCAACCTTATGTAAGCCTCCTTCTTCCTCCTTACAAGACATTCAACCTCCCTCATCAACCAAGGTTCCCTCACACGACCGTCTCTTTCCTGCCTGACAGGTACATACATATCAAGGACACGTCGTATCTGTTCCTTAAAAAAGTTCCACATTTCAACGACATCCTTCCCTGACAGCCTATGCTCCCAACTTATGCTCCTCAGATCCTATCGACTACTGAGAACAGTGGAAACCAAGACCAAAGAGCTCACAAAAGTTCAGGGGAAACCAGTTATGATCAGTTTCAAGGGTTGTATTGAAAAAATATTGATCAGACTTTCTGACACCTTGACTTCCAGCCAGTGTTGCGCACAATCATTTTACTTTACGCCTCCATGGCATAGCAACAGTGAAGGGTGTTGGTACAACCCTATTGGATGTGCTGAATCCAGGTAATGACCTCATTTGCCAAAGACCACCGAACATTTTAAAAGGTCTGGTGCAAGGAGCATAAAAGCATACTGAAAGCCATCCCCTCACTGAAGACTCACAGCAAGACCCATGGCAGAAAACCCAAGAGAAGATCCTGAATTACGAGATATATCTTTGTGGTAAAGAGCTGACACTATATCTGAAGAAGATTCCTTCGGCCCAGCTCAAGCCCATGGATCATGGTGGGCAATATCCTGTCTCAGACAGATGGAGCTGAATAGAGAGTAAATATTGTGAGAATGTAGGAAATGCTGACATAGTGTTTTTAATAAATATTTTGTTAATAAGATCAAATTGAGTCAGAAACTGAAATTCCGTGTCCCTTTGTCTGTCTCACTGACAACAGCATTTGGGTAAGCTGTTTTAATATAAAAACTAGTTAAAGTCTCCAACACATGGACACACACACAATTGACCCAATCTCTTCATTCAACAAAAACTGCCATTCCCAGAAATCAGGAGAAAGTGAGAACTGCAGATGCTGGAGATCAGAGTCAAGAGTGTGGTGCTGGAAAAGCACAGCAGGTCAGGCAGCATCCGAGGAGCAGGAGAATCAATGTTTCAGGCATAAGCCTCATTCCGGATGACAGATTTATACCCAAAACGTCCAATTCTCCTACTACTCAGATGCTGCCTGACCTGCTGTGCTTTTCCAGGACCACATTCCCAGAAATCGATCTGGTGAACCTTTGCTACACTCCTCCTTTGTCAAGTTTTTGTTTTCTTAATAAGGTGACCAGAATTGTACACAATACTCAAGACACCGCCTCACTAAAGCCCCATACAATTGTAGTGAAGACTTCATTATTTTTGTACTTAAACCTGCTTGTAATGAAGAGAAAAAAAAAGTGTCACAAATAGAGTCAAATCAGTTTTAATATATGTCCATACGCATATTCAGTAACAGCTTTAAAAGTACTTTAAATTACCCAGCAACAATGGTCTCTACAATTATGTGGCTGGACTTAGTATGTCAGAACTTCTGAGAGTCAATGTCTGTCAATATAATTGATGCCCATGTACCCCCGATAGCTTTGCAATGCTACCTTTTGTAGTATAACCTACTAAAGAGATGATCAGGTAAAAGAAAAACTGTTGCACAATAGAATAGCCAAGTTATATCCATCTTTGCAAGATGTGCTAATGACATCTGCATTAAGACATTCCAAGCCTTTGTCTTGATGGTGATTGCTTCGCTCCCTGTAAGAGGCTTACTCACTCACCTCCCTCAGTACTGATTCTGTTGCCTTTTAACTTAATACAATTTTGAGAAAGCAGACAGTTTTGTGGTCAGCACTGCTCAATAAATAATCTTCTGACAATATAAGGTCCCTTTATATCGTCTAATTCTAGGCTACAAAGGAAAAACCTCTGGCCTATTTAAAAAAAAGTCTTGTCCTCTATTTGTATTTTCTACAGGCAAAATTTTCTTTCATTAAAACAGTGAAGCAGAAGTTATATTTCAGCAAACGTCCTCAGATGAATGTTTGTATTTTTAAAGAGAAGAATCTGTTGACTTTGCACTTGCTGGCTAGCCAATCACTTAGCCCCACAAAGTGCTTCCAGACTGCTAACTCCAATTTTGTACTTTTGTACTTAATCTTAAAAGCAAGGGCATTATTAACCTGGCATGTCTCAGTTGCTTTGTACTTAAGTTGATAATACTTGAATAGTCTCTTTATCCTTTCCAATTCTATCTTGTGTATTTTTTTATTGTCAAAATATACTTTATAAAAATATCGTTAATCTACATTCACAGGTCCTAAAGGAGTTCTGCACAGTCTTTGTGTATCATGAAAAACAAACATTGGAATTTGACATTCCCTACACTTGCAAACACCAAAGGCATGACTGATTTATGCAGGATAGGACTGACACACATTGAGGCAATGAGAGTGAAAACTGAATAGACCTTGTTTTTAGTTTGGCAGAAAGACCTGAGATGACCTGACTACACCTTGGTGGTGTATGTTTGTACATATCCCTGTGTTGTGATGCATTTCCCCATGTCGAAGTGTGTGTGAAATATACCCTACTTCAGATGTAACTTTACCACATTGCTTCTGTGGCTCTTGCAAAGTCAGAATTTGCAAACAGAGGGAGTGAGGAAATATACCCCCACTGTCTAAACAAAAAGTGAAAATTTAACTCATAATCTGCTTAATATTAGGTGGTGAGAGTGGGTGCAAATTTGTTTCAAAGCTTGCATTTGTCTGTCGTACATAGTTATAGTGTTAGAGGGCTCCCTTTTAAGACAACAATGACGGGAGTTTGGAACTCTTTTCCTCAAAGGAGACTGGTTCTTGAAATTTATTTGCGTCTGTGTTCAATTTTTGGTAGACAAGGAAATCAAGAGTTATGTGGTGCACACAGGAAAATAGAGCTGAAGCCACAAATAAATCAACAATGATCTTGTAGGAAACTTTGCGATCCAGCATTTTAAGTACCTCCAGATTGTCCAATCTAACTTCTGCACTTTCAATTCCTGATCATTCTCCAATCCTTCTGATATTTTCAGTTTAGTCCCCATTTCTTTCACTTTCCTCCTGACTATCCTTCCTGCTATAGCTTTTAATGTCATTTTTTATTGTCATAATATTTAATATACTAACTTGACATTCTTATCCTCCTGCCTGGAGTATTGACTGGATAATTCCCATCATAGAGTATCTTTTTGGTTTGATAAAGTCTAGAAAACTTTGCTTTTAATTGTTTCCCAGTGACATGTAACAATACTAGCAGGTTGTCTCCAGCAACAATATTTTCCTTTATCCCACTCATTGGGATATTCTTGACAATATGATTTTCAAAGTTTGATGCCATCTTTCCAATGTACCTTGAGATTATAGGTGATAGCTCAAAGGTATAAATTATCTTGTTCACAAATAAGCTATCATTTCATTGAATAGTTGTGACATTAAAATTTGAACCTGGATCAGATTGTATTTCTTTTGTAAATCCATGTATTGTAACAATTTGAACTCATTTTCTGTGACCATTTGCACAGTTTTATTTCCCCTAAAGGCACTGTTTCCAATTCCTGGTTTTTGAGAAAGGTCCTGCACAATCTGTTAAGATCCTGTTAAGAAGTTATTTAAGAGCTAGTGTTGAGGTCAAAGGCACATTTCATTGACGCCTGAGTGTTTCCCACTACCTCACACGTAAAGCATGTCTGGAAAAATATGACAACTTCTTTATATAACCCTAGTCAAGATTAAGTCATCTGCCATTGAAATTTCATGAACCAATCTCAAAAATTTTGCAATCATACTTAGATGCACACTGTCCATTCCTTAATCAGCTGCTATATGAGATGGTCTTCATTTCCTCATTATTTCTTTGTCCTTCAAGTAATAACTCAGGTCTTGATTCTGATCCAATTTTTGCGTATGCTGGTTGGTATGACTCTCAATTCAGGGTCTACTTGTTGCATTACTTCTGTTAAAAAAGGTGGTCTAGACATGTTAGTATCATTGTCCTTGCTCTTTTAATTTGAATTTTTGAAAATTACCTTTGTTCACAGAATTCCTACAGTGTAGAAGCAGCCATTTAGCCCATCAAATCCATGTCAACTCTTATGGACCAGGACAGAACCCTTTTAAAACTTTTCAGGAAGGTAGCCCAGACCCTAACTTTTGTTATTGTTTTAAGTAGGTGTTAGTGGATATTCCAGGAGTAATGCAGTTGGCCCAACTACTCCGTTTTAAACAAAACAGAAGTTATTCGCACATGAACAAAATAAAAACAAATTTAGAATAATATATCTATTTAAAAACTGCAACATAATGGTGCAACGCCCCTATAAATGCCGGAGAGATGTCCGAGAGAGAGAGAAAGAGAGAGAGCGAGAGAGAAAGAGGATCAGCCTGGAGCTGTCTTTTTTTATCAGCAGCCTCAAAAAACCTGACTGCTTGTTAAAACCAAATCAAACCAAACCAAACCAGAGGAAAACTGGGCTGAGAAACTGGCCACTCTCATTTCATTGTACAAGTCCTTTCCCTTAGAACTTGAAAGCTTTTTGCCTGAGACAGTATCTGCCAGCTATAATCAAATTGGCCTTAAAACCTATACAAACCAGGCACATTGCAATCTATGTGTTTACATCCCCTCTGGGAAAGAAAAATAAAGGGCAAGCAAACCTTGTTAAAGGAGCAGAATCATCACACAACATTCTGGAGAGCATCCCACTCAATCCCACCGATCCCTGCATTTCATCCCTCGCTAATCCACTTAGTCTGTACATTATGGGCAATTTAACATGGCCAATGCACCTAATTTGCATATCTTTGCATTGTGGGAGGAATCCCACACAGACACAGGGAGAACATGAGAACTCCACAGAGACAGCCACCCAAAGGACCTTAGCACTGTGAGGCAGCAGTGCTAACTACTGACCCTCTCTATTCTGATAACAATTTATCAGAAAACTGAATTGCCAAGTAATCTCCTTTTTCTCATAGAATTATCTTCCTCCTGTGTAATTCTATGGACCTGGTAACTAGTTGTAATACAATTAGAAAACAATTTAGGCTGTTTCTCTAAAAGAATCTCAGGTTCTTTAATCTCCACTTATTGATTCATCACACTTGGTAAGGCCAACATTTTTGAGTCATCCAGGGTCATTTCAAGAATTTAATATCATTTTTTTCTAGAGGGATTTGTTTCACTATTCCAACTGTAACTTTACCATTGAGTTACTCTTTAATCTAACTCTGTATAACAGCACTAGTTCATAACTGTCATGTATTATGGACCAGACCAAACCCTCTCAAAATATTCAGAAGATAGTGTAGATCTTACATTTTCCTTTACTTAAAGGTGTTGGATTCCAGATGCACTTCAAATGGTCATACTGTCAGATTTAAAGAAAATCACACTTTATTCATCCACTACACTTAAGATACAACCAAAAAAAGGAATCAAAATAACAACTTTATTGAAATAAAAAAACAGAATAATAGATACAGTAACTATTACTAATTAACTGTTTCAATATGGTACTACCCCATAAACACAGCCTTGGCAAAAGGCAAATTCAGAACACAGGTTGTCTCATATGCAACTTCTGTAGCAGGCAGAGAACCCCCTCCCCCAGCTTTTGTCTGTAACTAAGAGAGGGGAAAGAATGGCTTTCACTTCTTCATGACCGCAACAGAAACTGCTGCTAAATGCTAAAACCTAAAATCCTGGTTAAGTGGTTGGGAGCTCGACCACACCCACTCAGGCTGCTTCTATTGTTCCAATTGAAAAAAAAAGCACCCAAAGCTTCAGAAGTTGTTTATCTTCTTATAGATTGCACACCACCTGCCCCCCCCCCCCCCCCCCAAGCTCTCTTGTCTCAATACTAATTCTTTTTACATTGAGTTTTTTTTTCAGAGAGGAGGTAATTGGTCAGGCTTCAACTAGGCTGAGTTTGAAAGTTTTATTGGGGCCCTTTTGTTTACCCCTAACAGATAATACCTCCAGCCTAAGACTTTCATGTCTTAAGAAACTAGTATTATCAAAGGGGAGTAGCCAGCTAGCTGTGAAGCTAGCCTTCATTTAGATTAGAGTTTATTTTGATCCAGGTCAGAACTTTAGTGAGTTTAGTTGCAGCAGGAGATGTGTGAAACAGGCTGCTGACCTCTGTCTCCCTGACTTTGAAAACTGTAAGCTGCCTGTGACATTTTAACCGTTTGTGCTAAGGGATGCATGAATTGGGAGTGTTGCAAGTATTTTTTGGAACAGCATCATTAAGTCAGATTTGGATAGGACACGTTATCCAACATTCCATTCTTTGTGTTTCATTCCATAACTTTGTATATAAATTCTGTTTGCTTAAAACTTGGCAGTTGAACCAGCTAATTCTCTCCAGAAATATCCACTATATACTTGGCTAAAACAAATAGCAAAGTTACGGTGTGGGCAACTTGCTTAAAAACTATTTTGAGGGGTTGGGCCTAGTCCATAATACTCTCTAAAAGAAACTAGGACAAAACACAGCTCTTAAAGGTACAGTATCGTCACACATGTAAACCTCCATATATATTTTTTTCTTCATCAATACCTCTGGAAGACAAATGGCATCATCAGTTAGCTAAAGGGACTCCAGTATCCCTCAGTATCTTGGTTTACCTCCTTCATTTGAAGCATGAGGAAATACCTCTCCTTTTTAGATAATATACACAGAAGCTCCAGTAGTTTGATTCTCTTTATTGATACCTGAGGAAGAATTTTCTTGACTGCCCTGAGTCACAGAAACAAAAATGAGAACTTCCTATGTATGTGATGAAATGTGACAGAAATACTAAGAAACAAAACATGACAAGGAACCACACAGGTAGATAGTGGGTCACTGTCATTTCACGGGTTGAAAGAATGCCATCTAAAGGGAATGAGTTAATTGCTCCTTGATGTTCAAGAATATGGCAGGCGCAATGATTTCATTGGACTAGGAACCAAAAGTCAGCTTCTTGCAGCTGTGATAAGCTTTAGCAAAATGTAAACCCACCTCAGACCCCAAGTCAAATTACTCACCAAGAGGTGGCAAGAAGTCTATTTGCATGAATCTGCGTCTTATTAAAACCAAACTTGCTGCAATTACGTTTGACTTTCCAAGTAACTTTTGTAAAATTGAGATATTCAGTTGCATATGAGAAGAGCATACTTGTCAACTTGATCTTCAGCTTCCAAACCAGGTGGATTTGGGTTTGCCTGTAGCACAATTTTGCCAATGTTTATTGTCTTCTGTGTTGAGCTAAGTTCTACAACCAGAGTAAGCATTTCTGAGGCAGCTATCTCCCCAGACCATCACAGAACCAAGCTGGAGAATGGCACTGCAACAGCTTTTGTAACTGAATGGTAAGTGTTGCACAAAGGGTTAACCAGCAGCTTGTGTCCCAGAGAGGCTACTTAACACAGAAGGCAAGGCAGTATTTTATCAATGTGGGGAACAATGGTAAGTCAATGAAAAAGGGGAATAAATGGTACCGAAGGACACAGTGCTACCTCAATATCAGAGATGGTTTATGTGCCTTCAGCATTCACGGCAAACATATCAATGTTGAAATGTGAAGGGTTTTGGGGAGCATGGTGACAGTGAATGGGAAAGGGAAGGTGTGGTTAGTTGAGTCAAACTGCACTCTGATTGTCAGAGGGGAATGCCACTATCACTTCAGGGGTTTAGCTATTTCTAGTCTTGAGGTTTGGCCACTTTCAGTCAAGCAGTTGGTCCATTTCAAGTCTGGGATAGGTGCTGTTCCAGTCCGGGGATTTGGCTGCCATCAGTGATCAATTCATGCCATTGGATGTTTAATACTGGTCTCTGACGCTTTATTACAGTAACATAGTCACTATGCAAATATCTTACCAATTTGGGAATCAGAAGTAACATTTCAACATTTCCAGAGAACAAGTTAATTGTTAGTTTCAATAGTGTAGATACAATAGCTTGGATTTTGTCACGGTCAGATAATTCTTTTGACAATGTAGTTGGGAATAGAGCTTCAGGGCCCTGCAGTTGTAGAGGTGGCTCGTACAGATACAGTTAAAGGAAAGCAAAATAAGCATATGAGGATGAAAGAAATAGGAAGCTATGTTGATAGAGATCAATGAAAAAGGGTGGGGCAAAGTACTACTAAAATATAGTCAGGCTGAGCACTCCCTTTCAGTCATACATTATGTTACATTATAGAGTCATAGAGTCATGGAGTAATACAGCATGGAACCAGGACCTTCAGCTCAAACTGGTCCATGCTGACCATGATGCCCACTCAACTAGTTTCAAATTACCTGAATTTGGTCCGTATCCCTCTAAACCCTTCCCATCCCAATGTTGTTTAAGTGTTGCTATTGTGATTCCAACATGCATTTAAACAATGTCTAAAATAATTGAACTTCTTATTCACTTGTCTCGTTTCTTTTTTATTATAATGACAACTTTATTCTCAATCCAATTTGTAGCTCCCCTGATGATGCTAATCAGGCTATTGCCAGACTTCAGGCACTATCATAATTATTTATAAAATTTTTGCATATTTTATTTTATACTCATTGTTGGAGGATGTTGCATCTTGTGTACAGAAGACACACACACACGCACACACACACCATGTGAATTATTAGATATATAGTTTCAAACAGGAGATCCAAAGAAAATCTTGAGGTATCAGAATAAATGGTTAGTCAGCGTTCATGAAATATTACAATGTTTTCACATATGATCAAAGTCATTTACATCCCAAACAAATTCTTTGGCTTTATATGCAGCATTATGACCAGGTGGGGTTTTTTAATGAACACTAATTTGCACAAGACAGTGGAAACAGGACATCATGCTGGGTGAAGAAAGCTGAGACCTTTGAGTTGTTGTTAAATATTTAAAGGGGATTTATTATTAAATTTTAATGTTTGCTTCAAGTTCCTTTTTGTTATTGGAGGATTATAGTGGATTAAATGTGAAACTCTGCTACGTTCACAATGAGGCATGTTTGGGCAATCATGCTGGTATATTATTCATTCCCAAATCAATTAACCAGCTAACATATTTGCAGGATAACATTTTGCTTTGTTCTTGTATTCCCATATGGTCTGTTGTTTGGTATACAAGGTTGTTCCCCTGAGTTCCAGTTGCCATGGCAAAAAGCTTTGTCTTTCTTTCTACATTGCAGTAATTTATAGCAAAGTACATGTGCTGTGAATCACTTGAACATTGATAGGCATTATATCTTACCAAGTGGTAGTGAAAAGAAATAATTAGATTCACAGTGCAATGTTTCACTGTGTTGTGCTCAATATTGTATTAAGTCTTTTGCCTGGGACCTTAACCAATGGTTATGTTAATTCAACAATTTGCAAGTTCCTTCTATTTTCATAATTTTTTGAAATATCATTTGGAAGTTGGTAATTTTAGGCTTATAAACAGTTGACATAATTGTTGCTGTTGTCAGGCATCCGTTAACCAGCTGAACATGATTTTTTAAAAAAAATCCTACAACTTATTCCCTACAGAATATTTTCTTTACAATAACTGCATTTCTCCAGATGAGTGATGCACTCAATGACTGAATAATAAAGATGCTATATATGTACGGTATATGCAGGGCTGTGGCATCTTTCCTGTAATCATTCATAAGAGAGCACTGTTACTTTTAGACTGTCATTTCACATAAACTGTTGTGTTATGCATATTTCCTTGATATAGGCTTTATGCTGTCATAAAATTTTGAAGGAAAAGCATGTTATTGGCAAAACAGTACGCAGAATAAATACAAACCTAATACCACCTGCCTTGAAAAGAGGCTAGTAAAATTGCTGAAATAAATCTGGAAAACTTTGTCATCGATTTTCCTGACAATGGAAAGCTATATCAATGATACTTGCACAATAATAACATTCCAATAAACAGGTCAGACATAACTTTTTTTTTAAAAATAGGTTTAATACTTAAAGAAGCCAGGTTTGAGAAGCTAAATTCTGAGTGTGAATTGGATCAGTTTAATTATAGGACCCCCCAGGGATCAGTACTAGGAGTGCCACTGTTTCTAATCATTTTTAACTGGTTCAATTCAGAAAAGATATGAATCAGTTGGGTCTAATGAAGAAATCAAGGAATAATAAAAGGAGTGAAATAAAATCTTCAGGGCAAAATGCACAGAAGACAAATTATGACATAGGTGATATGGTAACAAAAAAATTAATGATGATGATTTTGAAAGAAATCTAGGAAATTAGCAAACTGAACAGTTAACGATGAGCCTTGGCTCAGTGATCACACCCTAGCTTCTGAAGTTTGGATTCAAATTCTACACCAGAGGCATGAACACAGAACGTAGACTGACACTCTAATGCGGTACTGAGGTAGGAATGCACTATCAGAGAGGTTCTGGGCAGTATCTCCCAAGACCTGCAGATGTCAAATGCTTATCAGGAAGGCTCCCAGTGATACATTTCTGCTTCTAGAGTACCTGCCTAGGGATGGCTGCTTTTTCAACAGAGCCAGATTCAATAAGACAATTTAAATCACAGTTTGGTGACATTTTGGGATGGTCCACATATTTTCCTGCCATTTGTGTCATTTCGGAGGATGCCAGTTAACTTGAGGTAACCTTCCTTGTCGCAGGCCAAGTGACCATCAGAGGATGAGGCTCAATGTCCTGCCCTAGTGATGACAAACTGTTCCTCCATCCATTATACCTTGGAAGAGGGATTTTCCTTCAGACCTTATGGTCCCACACGGCTAAATCATACAATATTTTCACTAAATGCTCAACTTCACCAAGTTACACTGCCTGTGAGGCTGAATGCGATCTCTCACCATATTGTCCCAAACCCACCTCATTACCTAGCCTGCCCCTACAGCACTCTTCTTGCCTAATGTTTCACTGCTATGACCAATGGCTATAGCCAGAAGAACTTGCCACATTATATGTCATGGAAGACCAGCATCTCTGGTGCAAGCATCATCTTTATGCATTTGAATTGCGAAGTTGCCCTTCAGTCGTAATATAAATGGTGTAGCAGCTCCAAACACAGGCTGATGGTGACCCATAGCTAGCACGGCTGACACCTCCTGACACAAGCAGCTCCACCTTGTTGCCCCAGCTACTGGTTAACCCTCATGCCACACAGCTTTCCTGTCCTTGAATTGAATGAATTGAATTGAATTAGCTTTATTGTCACATATACTCAAATGAGTACAGTGAAAAGTGTATAAGACACCACATACAGCTCAATCTTAGGTTACAAAGGTACCTCGGTACACCTTCTTCAGTTATAGCTGAGTTACACTGTGATGATGTCATCAACACACGGCACCATTTTAGATACATAGTACCTAGATACAAACCTTAGTTACGGTGTAGAGAAATGAAGAAAAGCAAGTTAGATGACATTTATATACAGTGTGACCATAGGACAGAAAAAACAAGAAGCAAAGTTCAAAAGACAGACATCACAGTTTCTCTTTAAGGACTGTCCACAGCAGACCAGCTCAGGGGGCCTCCACATGGGCTGACTGTTGGCTGGCATCATCCTCTGTACTGGGCCACTGCTGTCACGCCCTGCACTAGGCCGCTGCTATCTCGCTCTGCTCTGGGTGGCTGATCACTGGTATCCCTGCTCCAGGCCTCTGACCCCATTTTGGAGGCTGAGGCTGGGTGCCTGAGGCTGAGAGAAGAGAGAGAAGGGTGGAAGAGAGAGATGATAACAAGAAAAAGAACAAGTGGAGCTGATGAGCTTTGGCTGGAGTGCCCTACTCCTCTGCCATCTAACAGAGATAGTCTTTTCCAGTCACATCCCCTCAGCCACCCTCTGTAAGCTTCCAAAACTCTATTAACCCCATTGCCCATGGCAGACCAGCATCTGATCACTGTCAATTGAAAGACCATCATAGACAGGCAGACACTTGGACAACTCCAAAGTTTGATAATATATTTACTGTTATCAAAACAAACACAAACAAAACTATTAGAGGCTTCAGTTCACCCAACAGTGTGCACCAAATCTGGCATCATAACCAATAACCATTTTACAGTCCATGAGGGTCTTGCTGCACCCAGCTCCCATCGACTGAAACCCATTGTCAGTCAGCTCCTGTCCGTCCTGTAGCACCCAGCACAGCTGAGCTCTGTCATGGACAAGGAGAGCTTCCACCTCCTTGACACCGCCATCCTCCTCCTCGGAAGACTGCCCCCATTGTCCCAGTTCCTCAGCAACCAGTACACTGCTTCATTGCCTCCATAGCAACTTGCTGTCATAGCCCTGCTCCTTCTCTACCTGCCTTCTCCTCCTTAGTAAGGCTGCCAATCGCTCCACCCTGGGCTGGATCCATGCCTCCTGCCAGCAAGAACTCTATCAGGGAACATAAGGAACAGAACAGGGTCTTAGCTCAGAGAAGGGTCAGTGCTGGCCTTGCATGCAGTTGATGACTGCACATCTTCCTCAACACAATGAACCACACAGTGTGCCCAAACAACATGGGTCACTGGGGTCACAACCTGCTTTAATGAGGTGCTGCACTGGCTCAATGAACAATACAGAACAGACTCTTGGGATAGTTCCATGAGCTCTGAATCTTTCCCATCCCAGTCCAACATCAAACATGAATATATATATTGTATATATTGGCATTTGTCATCACACTCACAGTACGGGTATAGAGGGGATCAGTTCCAAGTCCTTGGAAGTCTCACAAGTGCTGTGTTAGCTGTGGCCAGCATCAACCTTATTTAAGGAAAGCAGCAATAACATTTGGTTCAGAGAAATGTCTAAGTGCAACTTGTGAGGACACGGTGGACAACACCGATGATCACCATTTGAGCCTCAATTACTTTCAAACAGCATGCATTCCACATGCTCAATGATGTGTTTGTAAATGAAGTAAAGCTGCATTTTTGTCAGTGCATGGTTGACATATTTATCCTTTCAATGTTCTTCTGTCCAGTAGAAGTGGAGCCTGTGTTTTTTGCCCATCAAACTCTCATGGACATTGCTCACCCTGGGTACTGTCCCAGGCATTTTCTAGTTGCAGAAGGATACCCTCAGCACCAGGCTCATCCTGGTCACCAGGTATCTCAGGAGAAAGTGAGGACTGCAGATGCTGGGGATCAGAGCTTAAAAATGTGTTGCTGGAAAAGCGCAGCAGGTCAGGCAGCATCCAAGGAGCAGGAGAATCAACGTTTTGGGTGTAAGCCTGAAGAAAGGCTTATGCCCGAAATGTCGATTCTCCTGCTCCTTGGATGCTGCCTGACCGACTACGCTTTTCCAGAAACACATTTTTAAACACCAAGTACCTCCCCCAGAATCTCCTGTACCTGGATACCCCATTTCCAGTAATTGTCCCCATGTGGAAACCCACTATGTACAGCTCTGCCTCCAACCTTCCTCTTCACCACCAAGTTCCAGCATTAGATTTTAATGATGGTCTGTACACTCCTATCATGGAGGCTACGAAAGTGGTCACTGAAAATAGCTCTCCTCCCTCAGCCTTTCATGTGGTGGTACAGGCGTTGGACTGGGGTGGACAAAGTCACAAGTTCCCACGGCACCAGGTTATAGTCTAACGGGTTTATTTATAATCACAAACTTTCAGAGTGCTGCTCCTTCATCAGGTGGAGTGCCTTTCCTGCCCTCGCATGCTGTACAAAGCCTACTTACAGCAACATATCAATGCTAGCTGCCTATGCAACATGCAAGTGAGTTGGAGAGGTGCTATGATAGTTCTGCGAGGTTGGCCATTGTTCGATGCCAGTGGTTTCTAGATGTGAGGTGCATTCATCTGGTGCCCTGGAAAGTGCCTGGAGATGTTGACATTGGGTGACCAAGATGATGGCATGGAAGAGCAACCAGTGAGCTGGAGTCCCAAAGTACGCTCTCTGACTCTCATGTCAGGAATTGTCGATGTCACAGGACCCTTGGCAAGTTACTACATCTTGTAAATAATGCACACAGTTGCCACAATAAAGGGAATGAATGCTGAAAGTCCTGGATTGGATGCCAATAAAAAAGGACGACTGAGTTGGGATGGGACTGAGTTTCTTGAGTGCCATTGAACCTGTACTATTCTAAGCAAATGGTGAATATCCCACCACATTCCTGACTCTCATTTTGTAGTTGACAGATAGACAATGGGGAGGTAGAAGTGACTTTGAGTCAGTGTTGGGGGTTAGATATTCAAGTTTCTGATGTACTCTCGTATATAAAATATTTCAATGGTTGGTTCAATTAAGTTGCTGGTAATGCTAAACCCCCTAAGATGTTGGTAGCTATGGTAATGCTATGGTAATGCCATCGAACATCAAGAGGACAATAGTTAGATTCTGCCTTTTTGGAGGAAAAAGACTTGTGTGGCACACATTTTACTTATCATCTATCAGCTCAAGCCTAGATGCTTGATGCATTTGGACAAGAAGTGCTTTAGCATCTGAGGAGTTGTGAATGGTGCTGAAAATAGTGCAATCATCAGCAAACACCCCCACCCCTGACTTTATGATATGGACAAGGTCATTGATGAAGTAGCTGAAGATGGTTGGGTCTGGGTAACTGCCTCGAGAAACTCCTGCTGTGATGTTCTAGAGCTGACATGACTGACCTTCAATGATCACAGCCATTTCCTTTGTTTTAGATATAACTCCAACAATTGGATGGTTTTCCTACTGATTCTCATTGAGTATGGTTTTGCTGGGGCTCCTTGATGCCATACTCAGTCAAATGGTACCTTGATTTCAAGGGTTATTACTCTCACCTGCCCTCTGATGTTCAGCTATTTTGCTCATGTCTGGACCAATGTGCTGGGTGCCATGTGGACCTGGTAGAACTCAGACAGAGTGTCAGTGAACAGTTTAATCCTTTGCAAGTGTCATTTGATGATCCCTTCCATTACTTTACTGATGGTGGAGAGCAGGCTGATTGGGCTGTGACTGACTGAGTTGGATTTGTTCATTTCTTTTGTTCATGGGACATATCTGGGCCACTTTCTACATTGCTGGGGAGATGCCAGGGCTGAAGCTGTTCTGGTACAGCTCAGCTAAGGGCTTAGTAAGTTTTGGAGCACAATGCAGGAGCATTGTCAGGGCTCATATCCTTTGCAGAATCCAATGTCTTCAGCCATTTCTTGATATCACATGAAGTGAATGGAATTGATTGGAAACTTGAGAACTCCAGAGAACACCAAGATGAATCATCTACCCAGTTTCAGAGATTGAAAATGAATGCAAATGCTTCAGCATTGTTGAGCTGGGTTTCCCCATCATTGAGGATGGGGGTAATTTGTTGTGCCTGGTAGTTGTTAAACTATTCACCAACACTATTGACTGTCAGGACTGCATAACTTAGATCTGATCCATTAACTGTTGCATTATCTCGCTTTGCCAGATGAGGATGGCAAATTCTGTTTCCTAAAAGGTGTTAATGTTCTTATCATAGTTGAAAGTGGTTACATTGTTGCCATTACAGTAGATTTTCTTTTAATTCCATATTTTATTGGAGTCGTACCTCACTATCAGCTATGGTGCAACTTTAACCCATTTTCCCCAAGCAGTACCATTAGTGCTCCTAGTCCATTGACAACATGGGTGGGCCTGGGTGTCCCATCTGGGAGCTGATATCAGGACCTCGACAACTGTTGGAGAATTCAACAGACTGTCTCCCTGAGTCCAGGACTCAGCTCAGACACCAACGTGGTTTCTGGCCCTCCTCCACCATTAAATCCAAGCCGCACGACGACTGGAGGAAGAACGGTTCATCCTCCACCATGGCACCCTTTAACTACGTAGCATCAGTGTTGGTTTCACCAGTTTCCTTATCTTCCCTCCCCCCCCCACCTCTCCCAGATCTAACCCTCCAACTCGGCACCACCCTCTTGAACTGTCCTACCTGTCCATCTTCCTTCCCATGTTTCCGCTTCACCCTCCCCTCTGAACTAATACTATCACCACCCACCCGCATGTACCTATTGCTGTCCCAGCTACCTTCCCCTCCACCCACACCCTCCTGTTTATCTTGCAACCCCTTCTCCCTCCAACATTCCTAGTGAAGGGCTTATCCCCAAACTGTCAACTCTCCTGCTTCTTGGAAGCTGCCTGATCTGATGTGCTTTTCTAGCGCCACACTTTTTGACTCTGTTGGCTTCACTCAGTCCACCCTCTACTACACCACAAACTGTTTCTGATTCTGCTGTTTTGCTATTCTATGCTTTGGCAACAGTGATCTTGTATCACTTAATGATTCTGAATTTAAGTTAATCTGTTCCAACCTACAGAGGTCATCATCTCCTTCTGTTACCTAGAAAGCTTGTATTCTTTTGTAATCATATTTTGTAGTCAAAAGCAACATACTTCTGAAACATTAATTTCTCAGTCCTGTATCTTCCAGCCACCGCTGCACTCACTGTGGACCAGCTCCACACTGTAAACCCATATCTTGTTTTGGATATTGTTGAATGATCTCTACCTTCCTGTCTTTGGTTTCTGATTATGCACTGCTCCAAACTCCTTCTCAACTAGCTTAAACCATATTCTTGAGTACATGCAATGTTTGAATAATTGTTTTTGTGAGGTTGTTTTTATAAGTGAGATGTTTCTTCATGGTTTCAGATTGTACAATCATTGAGATGATCAATAGCTGTGCTATTGTTTAAGCCACTTTCACCCACAGGCTTCTACAGATTGGACTTTAAGACCTAAGACATTGGAATTAAGTAGGTCATTTGGCCCATCAAGTCTACTCTGCCATTCCATTAGATCACAGTTGTTCTGATCATCCTCAATGCTAATCTTCCTACCTTTTCCCTATTTCCCTTGAGTCTGAGGCCCCTGTATTGAGCTTCACAAAAGTAGGAAGATGGAGTGTGAAAACTGGAAAGTGAGACCTGCAGGAATGAAAGAGCAGGAAGGCTCAGGATAACCAAAATTCCACTCTTGCATCAGACAGGAAAGAAAAAGAAAATATGGCACTCCACTCCACAGTGTGGAAGGTAGAGAAAGATGGTCATCGACATTGTACACTTGACTGGATCCCGCTAATCATAAGATCAACAACACAGAGGTCTAATTCATTGACAGGCCTCTGCCATATAGTTTATATAAAATGATCAGATGTTTCAAGTGGACACACACAGAAAAAGGAACATTAAGACTAGTCAGCCACAAGTATTGGTTATATATTATTAGTGCTCTCACGGAGTTTCAAATGCAGTCAAGATTAAAGATAATACTCAAGCAAGGGCACAAAAGAATTGGACCATGTTAGGAAAGGGACAGGAACAATTCTGGAGGATGGAGGAGAACAGACATAGGGATGAGAAAAAAGAGGAAGGGAGGGAAATGCAATGAGCAGGATGGAGAGGAAAAGTATAATAAGAGAGAATGTGGAGACAAACAATGTGACCAGAATGTGGGAGAGGTGTAGATGGCAGAGGGGCCCTTATTTCAAGGGGTTTGGTGTCTGAGTAGGAAAAGTCTTGTTACAATTGTTCAAGGTGCTGGTGAGACCACACCTGGAGTACTGTGAGCAGTTTGGGTTCCCTTGTTTAAGAAAAAATATAATTTGATCCGAGGCAGTTCAGAAAAGGTTCACTAGGATGATCTCCGGAATGGCGGGATTGTCTTATGAGCAAAGGCTAAACAAGCTGGGACTGGGAGTTGAGAAGAATGAGAGGTGATCTCAGTGAAATGTACAGGATTCATCAATGCAAATGCCGAGAGGATGTTTCCCCTCACAAGGGAGTCTAGAGCCAGAGGCTATAGTCTCAGAATTAAGGGGCACCAATTTAACACTAAGATAAGGAGGACTTTCTTCTTTCAGAGTATTGTGAACCTTTGAAACTGCGTGCCACAGAGAGCTATGGGGTCTGAGTTCTTCGGTATATTTAAAGCTGAGGAAGTAGATTCTTAATCAGTAAGGGAATCAAGGGATCTGGAGAATGCAGGAAAGTAGACCTGAGAAATGTTGGATCAGTCATGACCCTATTAACTGGTGCAGCAAGCTCGAGGGGACAAACAGTTTACTCCTGTTTTCATTTTTTATGGCCTTATGGGGTAAACACACACACACACACACACACATACACACACACGCACACACGGACACACACATGCACACACACACGCATACACACACACACACATGCACACACACACGCATACACGCACACACACAATATATTCCATGTAGTGGGAACTCATAGAATATGAGTCCCGTGACTGGTGCAATTAGGAAGCCCCAGCTGATACATAAAAAGAGTGATACTGACTCTCTGGTGCCTGACTTTGTCCTGAAATCAAGGGCAGACCATGTGTGAATAAAGGGTGACTAAATGATGAGATATTGGACTCAATGGAGTTATTTCACTCTATATCTCTGTATAAGAAATAATGATCACCATTTGGGTGGTGGCATCCCTGGCAAGGACTGCAACATTTAGCTAAGGTGTGGCAGTGGAGGTGTGTTTGGTTAAGTCAGGTAACAGGAGAGTAGTGGGTTAATCACAAGAAGCCAGTCAATAAAGTCTAATCCCATTAACTTTTCCATTGACTAGTTTATCACCATTTGTTGTGAATTCAAAATTCAATGTGGGGGTAGAATGAAAAAAAAGCTGTCAACAAATTTGCATGAGTTTGACATGGTTAAAATAATACAGAGCATCAGAAACTGCTGGATCGCTCTGTAAATTGCTCCCGCCAGTTTATGTCTCAGTTCCTGTGTACACTGAGCATTTTGAGATTTTGCTTATGAATCAGGGTTGCCAGTTAGTCCTAATGCAAGAAACTATCCCGATTGCAGGATGATTATCTTTTTGTGTTGCTGCAAAAACACAGGAGCCAGAACGCTGGTGTCAACAATCAAGATACAGTCCAGAAATCAGAAAACTTCTGTTCAGAGGACTGGAGAGTTTTGGAGTACAAGGAATTGGATAAAATGTGATGGAACTGGAAATGTTCTGTTCATTTTACAGTCTAATGTAGATGAATTAAGTACAAGCTCAAACGTTGTACAAGTCTTTGACTTGAAATTGAAGCAGACTGTTTTTCAAGTGTATAGGACATAACAATGATTTATATGTGTTGAGCTCAGGAGGTAAGGGGATTGCTGTACAGCCAACATCAATTAGTGTAATGGTTTTAAAATAAATTATTTTAACAAAGGTTTTCCTGTGGAGCCAGAAGTACTCCTGCTCCTTTCACTAACATCTTCTTAGAAGACACAGGTCAGTCTGTGATTGACATGCACTCCAATTGTTCCTTTCACGGTGGCTTGGTGGTTAGCACTAGTATCCTACAATGCCAGGGACTTGGGTTTGATTTCAACCTTGGGTAAGTGTCTGTATGGAGTTTGCACATTCTCCCTGTGTCCTCTGGTTTCCTCCCATACTCCAAAGATATATGTGTTAGATGGCTTGACCCTGTTAAGTTGCACCATAGTGTTCATGGTTGTACAAGCTTGGTGGGTTAGCTGTGGTGTCATGGGATACAATGGGAGCTGGTGAGATGTTCCTCAGTGTGGACTTGATGGGCTGAATGTTCTCTATCTACACTGTAGGGATTCCATAACTTTTCCCATGAGGGTTGCTGTTAAAATTAGTGTCCCTGTGGTTGGGTCATCTGTGCAGGAGTGAGCTGACTGTATACATTCTAATTGTGGGCTTGAGGTCATGTTTTCCTTCAAAATATGCACGAATAATAGAGAAGGACCAGTCGGTGCATTGCAAAAAATACCCCACAGAGGCAACAAAAAAATATAATTAAAGCTTCAGGATTTAGAAAATGAACACAAAATTTTAGTCATTTTGATTTCAATATCCAAAGGTAAAGTATTGGGAGAACCCTATTTATATCATGTTTACATTCTGTTCTTTTATTTGAATTACTTAATTGGACTAATCTTATCATGATGCCTGAATGAGGTTGATATAATTGTCAATCTGTGCTCCACAATGAATGAGCAATTCATGTTCAATGAATATTTACATTTGCACTTTGTGAAAATACGGTACAGTTGGTGCTGTTAATGATCAGCCATGGTCCTAGACGCTTTTTGAAGATGACACTTGCTTGCTGTAATGTTTCTGCCTTAAAATGCCTCTGTAATACAATGCCCACACTAACAAGGTCTGCTGAAAGCCTCCCATCTCCACACGGTTCTGCACATCAGAAAATGATTCATTCATTCTGCGATGCAATTAATGATCTGCTGTCCAAAATTTTAATTGTCTTGTCATTTCTGTGAGATGCAAACTCTCAGCAAAATGAAAGCAAAAAACAATCATATGTTGCTTTACACATTATTGAACTGCTTGGGATCGAAATTAAAAATGAAAATGTTTAAAATACCCATTGGCTCAAGCAGCATTTGTGGAGAGAGATGGCAGGCGGCAGGTTTAGAGGTGGTCATGTGTTCATAAACCCAGTTGGGAATTCTCCCTGGTGTGGTTGTGCTGCAGGTGAGGATTTTTTTTTAAGGGTTGGGCTGTGAGGTAGACAGTCTCAAGGAAGTTGGCAGACAATTATATTGCATGATTAAAGATTAAAGGGGCCATTGAACAGAGCTGTCTGCGTTTTACTGACAGCAGATACCTGACATGTCTGCAGCCAGCCAGCTTCAGCTGTCCCAGGAAGCCACTGCCGTCACAGAGGTTCACTGTCAGATCTGTGGAACTCTGAAATTGGAATCTATAACTGATTGATTTTGAAATGCCCCCAAAGCTCTGCAGTGCCTGCCTCTCCCACTCAGGCTTCAGAGCTCTGGTTAGGTTGGCAGTCTGCCTCTCCTCCTTGATTGGGTGGTGGCCTCCTGGGTGGTCCGTGAGGAAGCATGATGCAATAAGAATCTCCGAGCTGCTCCTGTGTCCTGCTCTAGTCCATTTCACTCCCTTCCTTCTTCCTCATCTGCCATCTCTCTCTCTCTCTCTCTCTTTGAGCCTGTCTACCATGCTTCTTACAGCCTAGACATAGGGCGGCACAGTGGCACAGTGGTTAGCACTGCTGCCTCACAGCGGCAGAGACTAGGTTCAATTCCCAACTTGGGTGAATGTCTGTGTGGAGTTTGCGCATTCTCCCCGTGTCTGTGTGGGTTTCCTCCGGGTGCCCTGGTTTCCTCCCACAGACAAAAAAGATGTGCAGGTCAGGTGAATTGGCCACACTAAAATTGCCTGTAGTGTTAGGTATAGGGGAATGGGTCTGGGTGGGTTGCTCTTCGGAGGGTCGGTGTAGACTTGTTGGGCTGAAGGGCCTGTTTCCACACTGTAAGTAATCTAATCTAAAAAAAAATCCCCATGGTTCCTCACCACAGACCTGTGAATCACTGTAGAGCTAGAAACCTGAACATCCTGTTGCTTAATGATCTGATCTCTTCCAACAGCATCACTGATATATGAATGAAAACTAAGCCCCAGTAGGCAGGCCTCTGTGGATCCAAATATTTGTGATAAATACTCTGCATGGGAGGAGGGTCCAAAGCTGAATGCGCCCAAATTTCTAGGCTAGTAGGTTCAAAATTGCTGTACCGTTGAAATGTGCAGTTAAAAATTTGACCAATCGTGGAATTTATCAAAGGCACATTTATACTACTGCTACTACTATTAATAAACTGGTAAGCATTATTCTTAATACATGAAGAATATTTATTTCTTACATCTGAATATACCTTAAATCAAAAAACCATGGTATACCCCCATGCATTATTCAGATTAATTTGCATTCAATAGAGTTTACTCGAGGTTAATCAAGAGTAACCTACCAATCGTGTCTGATGATCTCACTGCCCACTAATTGATGCTGTTATAGAGCAGTATTCTTAGCAGGGAGGCAGTAGATGTCCAGTTTGCGGCCACCACCATTCAATGCCTTAAAACGGCAGTGCTCAGACCTCAGACAAGTACCAGTTGAAGGATGTTCAGGTCTGTGGTGGAATCCAGTCAGCGCTTACCCCTGCCTGGACGGAATTTCACCTTGGCCCCAAGGTCTTGTACCTCCCATGGAAACCTGTCCCCCACACCCTGAGCCGCCTCCTGAGTTTTAGTTTTGTCCCTTTCAGGGATGTAAAATGGCAGGACCTATAATAACTGCTGCTGCAAACCATCAAACTCTTCTCCCTCATCCATCACCCAGACGCGCTTTGGCATGCCCATTTGCCACCGGGCAGAGAGAATCTCCAGTGGAGAGTTTTCTAGCAGGAGTCCTCCCCCTTTCTCTCAGGGATCTGGAGTGGAGGGCGCTGCAAGCAGCAGTTCCCTGCAATCGCAGATTGCGGTGATTCACAGACTCCCCAAAGTGTTCTGTGGTGCTGTGGAGTCTGTGGACCATGTATATATTGGGTGTGGGCATTTGCACTCCCTTTTCGTTTTCCTTAAAGATCTTCTTTTATGATTTTGGTTACACTTCAGTCCCATGCTCCTGATTTTTGAGCACCTGGTGCGGAGGAGGGTGGTTAGCTCAGAGGCATTGCTGTTTATTTAGTTGCACAGTCAATTGACTTGCTAAAGTTATGTCGTGGCATAATGACTAACTTGTGCCATCCAGGGACCAAGTTCAGTAGGCAGTGATAATGGGAGTAAAATTGGGTCTCATTGCATGAATTTATCCTGGAGTAATCAGGGTTACAGAGGACCAATTTTGGAGAAAGTTTTCCCAAGTTCTGAGCAGCATTGTAAGCAGGTCCAACTTCATTTTCATTCAAACATCACGGAGGTGGCCCTGGAAACTGGCAGGCATTATTTGCTTTGAACAAGTGAATAAAGGAATTACTTGTTTTAAGATTGATTCCAAAACTTAGTTCACCCTTCGCAGCATCCCAGGCCTGGTGATGTCACACTTGGCTGCTTTATGTGAGCTAACCAAAGAACCCCAATGTAATCATGGGTGCCTCCCCGATGAAGGTATGTTTAATTAAATACATCAAAAGTAACTGAGAGGAGTGGCAGCTCTTCCCCCCTCACCACAGCCCTGCCATTCACCCTTTAACATCAGTGCAGGCCAACACTTAGTTTCCTTTCTTCAATTTTCTCCCACCACTTCCAGGAGTTACCCTAGTGCCTCAAACCTGCAGGGACTGCTGTATAATCTCAAAACGCTGTTACCTCACCCAAAATATTGAGATAAAGGCCAAATACTAGTACCAGGTAGTCTTTGGATTGGCCCTTTCTGCAGCATACAACTTCACTGCAAGTATATCCCCCGGATATGTTTGCCTAGACCACTGTCGAAATGTGTGACATTGGAAAAACACAGCAGGTCAGGCAGCATTCGAGGAGCAGGTGGACTTCATAGAATATGAGTTCCCTGCTTGGGGCTGATCAGATAAAAACTGGAGTGTCAGACTTCTCGCTTACACTGAATAAAATCAAAAACTGGAAAGAACTGCACATGTTGTAAATCAAAAACAAAAACAGAAGTTGCTGGAAAAGCTCAGCAGGTCTGACAGCATCTGTGAAGAAAAATCAGAGTTAACATTTTGGGTCCAGTGACCCTTTCCCAGAACATGTTCCTCAGAGATGCAAGGCATAGCAGTGGAGCAGCCATATAACTACTGTGGCTGCAAGAACGAGCCAAAGGGTAGAAATTCTGTGGTGAATAACTCACTTTCTAAATCTTCAAAGGCTATCCACCATATAAAAGAAAACAAGGTCAGAAGTGTAATGGTGTACTTTCACCTTCCCTGATACCTTTGGACTGCTAATCAGTTGGGTAATCAGGTTCCAAGCTGTTAAGTCTCAGTTTAAGTTCTGGAAGTCAGATGGTTCAATTAACTGTTGGACTTAGGGCTCAGAAAAGGCCCTTGGAACCATGGGGGCTTGGGAGACATCATGTGTCCTCAATAGTTTAATGCAAGGGTGAAGGAAGCCTGCAAGAAGTATTTGCTTGGTGTAACCAAGAAACCTGTGAATTCAGAGAACTATCAGGGCAGCACATGCTTGGTGAAACTAGCTGGCTGCAAGTTGGTTGGAATTGTGCCAGCAAGTAAGTACTGGAGTGTAGCTTCCAGTGTAAAATTCAGGGGAATGTAATTCCAGGAATGGAGGGTAACGTATCCAAACTGAGCATTTGTAAATCAGACCTTGATGATGCCACCTGTGAAGGCATTCTTCAGTCTTTGAAAGAAAACTGTTGGAATCCTTATAAAGTTATAAAGAAATTTGACGATGTACAGTATCTGAGGGATGAGTGAGAAATCTAGGTGTTGTGCTTGCGCTTCCTGTTTGATGTGTGCTGTGAGGTCTTCAACCACCATTTGTCTGATACCCATATTTACCTCAGGTTAATCCTGGATGTTAGATTATAAATTTTAATTATTTATAGTTGATTACATAACTTTTCTAACTTCTCTGGTAAAAGTAATTATTGTTGTTTATTTCAAAACCTTGGAACCTTGTGGCTTCATTCTCTTAGTAAACTTCCAGGATTCCACATTTAACTAAAAACAAAGCTATTACTTCCTAGTCATTATATAACCTTGTGGGTGTGGTTTGGGACTATAACAGGATGTAAAACTTTTTCTTAAACTCTTTATTGTTCAGGTTGCAAGTTGATAGCACATTTTTAATGATTTGAGTGACTTCTGCTTGGGGGCAAGTTGCACTTGCCTGGACATTTTTCTTAGTTTGTTACATATGCATCCTCGAGTAAGAATCCAAATTTGATGTGCAGGAAGTTCTGCCTCTGCCTGGACTTGCGTCCTCCAGCACCATATTTATAAAGGTTCCTAGACAACACTTTCCTCTTCTCAACTCAGGACCATCACCCAAGCTTTGCTCATCACCCACACCCACATCCAAAGATGTCAGCGACCAAGCAAGAAAGATCGCCTGAAGGTTCTCCAGGTGATGGAGAAACTTATTTTCCTTATGGGCGGCAAAAAGATGCCATTCCAGCTGATATAGCCAACAAGGGCAGAGGTCACCCATGGACAGCTTAAGGGAACTTGGCTGCAAGAGGACGAATGACCTGCTGTGCTCTGCGAGGTACCACTGACTAAATAATGCATCATTCCCCTATTAGTGTGAGTTAGCATTGTATGTTTGTCACTGCAGATGATTGTCATTTAAAAGGTCAGGTGATAGCCACCTGCATCATGTACAAGAAAGTCTGTCATTTCATTGCAGCAACCAATGTAGCATTACTGGCTGCACATTGGTGTGGCCTCTTGTACACATGCCAGAGTTTTACACTTCGAACACAAAAGGAACTCCAACACTTAACAGCTGTAAAGATTCAAAGTTTGGGAGTTTTGTAGCTCAGGTGCTCGTTGTTGTGGTTCTGTTCGCTGAGCTGGGAATTTGTGTTGCAGACGTTTCGTCCCCTGTCTAGGTGACATCCTCAGTGCTTGGGAGCCTCCTGTGAAGCGCTTCTGTGATCTTTCCTCTGGCATTGATTTGTACCTGCCGCTTCCGGTTGTCAGTTCCAGCTGTCCGCTGCAGTAGCCAGTATTTTGGGTCCAGGTCGATGTGCTTATTGATTGAATCTGAGTCTGTGGATGAGTGCCATGCCTCTAGGAATTCCCTGGCTGTTCTCTGTTTGGCTTGTCCTATAATAGTAGTGTTGTCCCAGTCAAACTCATGTTGCTTGTCATCTGAGTGTGTGGCTACTAAGGATAGCTGGTCATGTCGTTTTGTGGCTAGTTGGTGTTCATGGATGTGGACCGTTAGCTATCTTCCTGTTTGTCCTATGCAGTGTTTTGTGCAGTCCACGCATGGGATTTTGTACACTACATTGGTTTTGCTCATGTTGGGTATCAGGTCCTTCGTCTTGGTGAGTTGTTGTCTGAGAGTGGCTGTTGGTTTGTGAGCTGTTATGAGTCCTCGTGGTCGCAGTAGTCTGGCTGTCAGTTCAGAAATGTTTTTGATGTATAGTAGTGTGGCTAGTCCTTTGGGTTGTGGCATGTCCACATTCCGTTGTCTTTCCCTTAGGCATCTGTTGATGAAATTGCGGGGGTATCCGTTTTTGGCAAATACATTGTATAGGTGTTCCTCTTCCTCTTTTTGCAGTTCTGGTGTACTGCAGTGTGTTGTGGCCCTTTTGAACAGTGTCTTGATGCAACTTCTTATGTACGTGTTGGGGTGGTTGCTTTCGTGGTTTAGGACTTGGTCTGTGTGTGTGGCTTTCCTGCATACCTTTGTGGTGAATTCTCTGTTCAGTGTTCTCTGTACCATCACGTCTAGGAATGGGAGTTGGTTGTCCTTTTCTTCCTCTCTAGCGAATCGGATTCCTGTGAGTGTGGCGTTTCTGAACATTTCTGAACTGACAGCCAGACTACTGCGACCACTAGGACTCATAACAGCACACAAACCAACAGCCACTCTCAGACAACAACTCACCAGGACGAAGGACCTGATACCCAGCATGAGCAAAACCAATGTAGTGTACAAAATCCCATGCGTGGACTGCACAAAACACTACATAGGACAAACAGGAAGACAGTTAACGATCCGCATCCATGAACACCAACTAGCCAAGAAACGACACGACCAGCTATCCTTAGTAGCCACACACTCAGATGACAAGCAACATGAGTTTGACTGGGACAACACTACTATTATAGGACAAGCCAAACAGAGAACAGCCAGGGAATTTCTAGAGGCATGGCACTCATCTACAGATTCAATCAATAAGCACATCGACCTGGACCCAATATACCGGCCACTGCAACGGACAGCTGGAACTGACAACCAGAAGCGGCAGGTACAAATCACTATAAATGCTGGAGGAAAGATCACAGAAGCGCTTCACAGGAGGCTCCCAAGCACTGAGGATGTCACCTAGACAGGGGACGAAATGTCTGCAACACAAATTCCCAGCTCGGCGAACAGAACCACAACAGCTGTAAAGATATTGGCCTTTCATCACAACTTGGAGAACAAATATCTGATAAACCTCTTAATAAAAGCTTGCATGGGACATGGATCCAAGCACCAAAGATGGTTTGTTTGAGTTGCGCCCCCCCCCTTTTGAATTCAGCCCCAGTCAGGTTTGTGAGCCTTATTTGGGCAGGCTTGTTGGCCCAGATAGACTTCAGTCCTTACCCCATATCAACGCCTGCTTTAAGAAATGATGATTTTTGTTTTCTTGCAAAAATGTATATTATTCATAAAAAATCTTTATCGACATTCACAGGTACTAAAAAGGTTCTGCATAATTTTTATGTATCAAGAAAAACAAACATTGGAATTTGACCTTCCCTGCAGTTGTAAAAACCAAAGGTATTTTTGCTCATGCAGGACATTATTTACATACGAGACAATCTGAAAGCTTAATAGACTCTTATTATAATTTGGTAGAAAGATGGCGGTCTTTCCCAATTGCGTCTTGGCAGCAGCTGCCCAAGCTTTAGTGTGTCCCTCAGCACATAGTCCTGGATCTTGGAATGTCTTGGTCAAGGTCAACTCTGCACTGGAATCCTTTCACTGAGTTGACTGTGTCCCAGGTGCAGTCGATGTCTGTCTTGGTGTGCATCCTGGGGGGCAGACCTTAGAGCACAGAGTTCTGTGTCACAGAGCTGCTCAGGACAAATCTTGACAAAAACAAGTGCAACCCTCTGCAGGTCTGTTCTGTGAAGGCACATTTCAGAAAGAGATGTGTGACAGTCTACACCCATCCCTACAGCCACTTTGAAAGCAGTGCAAAATGGCAGAGAGAGAGAGAGTCTGGGCATACAAGAAGGATCTGATGGGCAATGCCCTCTTTCACCACCAGCCATCTTGGTGCTCGTTGGAAAGTTCTGGGGATGAGGCATTCTACCAATTGACTTTGACAGTCTGCTTTGAGAACTCCCCCCCAGTCCTCACTTTACACCCCACCAACCTCTGTATACATTGCATCTTCCTCTGCCATTTCCACCATCTACAAATGGACACCACTACCACCATATATTTCCCTCCCCACCCCTACCATTCCCTCCACAACTCCATAGTCAGGTCCACGCTTTCACACCCCTCCCAACAACCCACAATCCCCTCCCAACACCTTCACCTGGCACTGCAGGAATTGCAAAATCGGCACCCACACTGGCCCCTCACCTCCGTCCAAGGCACTACAGAAGCTTTCCACATCCATCAAAGTTTTACCTGCACTTCCGCCCAAGTCATTTAATGTATCTGTTGCTCCCAATGCGGTCTCCTCTACATTGGTGAAACAGGGTATCTCCTCGCAGAGTGCTTCAGAGAACATCTCTGGGACACCCACACCAACCAACCCCACTGCAACGTGGCTGAATACTTCAACACCCCCTTCCACTCTGCCAAGGGCATGCAGGTTGTGAGCCTTCTCCATCGCCACTCCTTTATTACCCGATGCCTGGAGGAAGAACGCCTCATCTTCCACCTTGCGTACCTCCAACCCCATGGCATAAATGTGGATTTCACCAGTTTCCTCATTTCCCCTCCCCCCACCTTACCCTAGTTCCAACCTTCCAGCTCAGCACCGTCCTTATGACCTATCCCATCTGTCCATCTTCCTTCCCATCTACCTGCACCACCATCCCCTCTGACCTATCACCTTTACGTCCACCTCCATCCACCTATTGCACTCTCAGCTACCTTCCCCCCAGCCCCACCCCCTCTGATTTATCTCTCAGCCCTCTCAGCTTCCAGCCTCATTCCTGATGAAGGGCTTTTGCCTGAAACGCCGATTTTCCTGCTCCTCGGATCCTGCTTGACCTGCTGTGCTTTTCCAGTATGACATTCCTGACTCTAATCTCCAGCATCTGCAGCACTCGTTTTCGGCGTTCGGGAACCATGTGTCAGGATCAACCTTTTCCTACATACTGACCACTTTCTGATGGATTTGCGATCAAAGGTGATTTTCTTTGCAAGTTTCTGTAAGAGGGACAAATGATATGGATTGGTCTAACTACTTAGAACATTCTATGTTGCCAAGGTCAGACCCATGCTTCACAACATTGGGATCAGGTAGAACCTCATTTCTTCGACATGGTTTATAGACATCTTGATGCAGTTATACACATGCTGGTGGCCATCAGGATGCGGGCAGCATTGAGTACATCTTCCCCCCCAACTAATCCAGAACTTTGTACATGATGTATCTACTAACACAGTTTATCTCTGCAGGTATGCCCCATACCACATACACCAACACTGGGAGTACCTCACAATTTATGACCAGGTTTTTACCCAAAAATGGAAGGTATTGGTGTTCCCATTTGCCCAGACTCTGCCTCATTTTGGTGATACGTTCCTCTCAAGTTTTTTGCACACATTCCGGCCCTCCAATCCACATTCCCAGTGCCATCAGGTAATCTGTCCTGACGGTCAAATGGACAAAAGATTGGTTGGCCCATTTCCCAAAGAACATAGCCTCGCTCTTACCTCAATTTAGCTTGGCTTCTGTGACCAGTTCGAACGAGTTGTAGATGCTCAGGAGTTTGTGCATTGACAATGGATCTGAGCAGAAAATGCTGACATCATCCATGTACAGGGATGCTTTGACCTGCAGGTCTCTGCTGCCTGGGATAGTCAACCTCTCAAACTTGTACTGTTCTTGATTAACTTGGCAAAAGGCTATATACAATACACAAAGCAAGGTAGCAGAGGGTAGGTAGCCCTGCCTGACTCTAGATCTGATGGGGAAGCTTTCTGATTCCCACCCATTGATTGAGATTGCACTAACAGTGTTGCTGTAGAGCAATCAAATCCAATTGTTATGAAGGAACCAAGTCAATGAGGAAGTTTGTATTCACTAGAGCATAGTAGAAGATGCCAAACATGCAATGTACACACCTCATATATATAGTTGGGCTATTGAATACATATTTCTCCATTTTTCATTAGATTAGATTATATTAGATTACTTACAGTGTGGAAACAGGCCCTTCAGCCCAACAAGTCCACATCGCCCCGCCGAAGCGCAACCCACCCATACCCCTACATTTAACCCTTACCTAACACTACGGGCAATTTAGCATGGCCAATTCACCTGACCTGCACATCTTTGGACTGTGGGAGGAAACTGGAGCACCCGGAGGAAACCCACGCAGACATGGGGAGAACGTGCAAACTCCACACAGACTGGTTAACAAGACTGTGCCAATGAACATTATTGGCAGTGGGAGTGTTGGAGTGTTAATAAATATTATGGAATGTTAATGAGCACAAAATCCCCACTTGCCTGAAAAGTTCTGAGAACTTAATAATAAGCTTTGGCCTGTAATTGGGAAATTGAATTTTTGCCCTTCCAAAGATTTCAGACAGGCCCAGAAAAATCAGCCCTGGGTTGATATTTTCATTCCATGTTCATATTTATTTTCACTGTGCTTGTCTTTTTCAGACAGAGACAGCTGGGTCAATTGGTCCGTGGTTATTAAAGGCAAATAAAGTTGGGATTACTCTTCCTGAGTAGCCTGTTGTCTGCTGTTTGCGAGCATAAGTTAGGAGGAACTCATCTGAGGGCCAATGTGTTTAAAATAGGTTTGTCATCAAAATGCACTTATATTAGATGCTGCGCAAAGGATAGAGGAAATGAACATAGAAATAAATTGCAATTAGCTTTCTGTATAATGATTTGCAGGCTTTTATTGTTGTTCCCAAGGGCGGATGATTTCTGATATAACTGCTTCCTGTAATCAGTTGCCTGTTAGGCAATGGTTAATGGCCTCCAACTTTGATGTGGTTTTATCGGTTTTTATTAAATGAAATGAGAAGTTCCAGTCACCAAGCTCTTTTTGAGTTTATTAAGCACAGCTCAACAGATCACTTTTTTCTCCCCCCCCCCCCCCCACCCCATCTGCCTTATGTACCATTTCAGAGAAAAAGTAGTAATCACTTCAGGAGGTGTTATTTGTTCTCTTTATTGCTCATCTTGTCCTAGTCCTTTAGTAATTGGAGATTGCAAAGTAATTCCTTGTAAAAGAGAAAACAGAGAATGAAGCAAACAAAATATTGCACAGTCTGCAAACACGCTTATCCTTACATCCCCTGCATCAGATGAATTCAAAAATGGGTGAGACATTTCATTAGCTAGTTTAAGTTTAAAATAAAGCTGCTGTTACAGAAATCAAATGCAACTGAGAAGTATGTTGTATCAATTAAAAGAAACAATGTCCTGATTCCTACAAGTCTATGCCACACATTTAATTAGACTTAGATTACTTTTGAGTTTAGATAGCTTTTGAGTTTTACAAAGAGCTATTAATTGTTATTGATGGTTCTGAAAGTTTTCAATTATATATATTATTTTCTTTTTTTCTCCAAATTGTACATAATGACGCTGTATAACCTAAAATAACTAAAATTTACCCCAAATTCTCTGTTTAAATCTGCAATGTAGATGTTTGGATCCGGGTGATTGTCCCTTGGCTCCGAGATCACTCATAATATCCTAGCAGTCAAAATAGATAGAAATAATCATCACTCAACTTTTATTGACTTCTTTTCTATATTTCTATCTCTCAAACCTCTATGTTCTTGTGTCCTCACAAAATAATAGCAATATAATGTGATTGACAGCCCACTTAACAAATCAGTTTAGGTCTTGATTGAGTCCATTTTAAATTGTTGGTTGGAAAGATGTACAGAAGCCATTTTGCCATTTAAATACACAGGCAAAGCGTAACAAGAAAGAATCCTTTCAATGCTGCAGCTTTCAGGAGCATAAAACGAATGAAAGATGGAAATTGGCTCAAAACTGAGGATAAACACAAAAGTAAAAAGTTTGAATTCACTGAGCACCATTTCCTTCCCCAATCAGGCATAACTGAAATGAAATTTATGATTTTAATATGATTTGGATAGAAGTGCTAGACAAGATAAAATGATTCAGAATAAATAAATCCAAAGGCATAGATGGTATTTATCCCAGAATTATGAGCTACTGACAACCATTATGAGTCAGGCAGGAGAGGGCTTGTGAGTATTTAACTGGTGGAATCCACTTATAATAACTTGAACTCAATGCTGCTTCAATTGTGGGCCCTACAAATTACAGAAATGACTGTCTATACCCACAAACATTGCTGCTTAGCATCTCAGGATGATGATTGATTGTCCCTTGAAGCGAAGAGAATGCTTATCATAGAGCACAGCCCACAATGCATCTTTTCAAGTCTGTTACGTTGTGGTTATCACATGGGGTATGGTGACCTGAAGACTCTCCTGCTCTTACTGCCTCTCAGATTTGCATGGAATGGACTTACAACCATGTAATCAACCTTTCTCAGCCCCCCATGAACACACCTTCCATCGTCTTCACATCCTATGGAGTGGGATTTGAACCGAGAGCTCCAGGATCAGATGTAAGGACAGTTTCACTGTGCTGTAAGACCTCACTTAGTAAATCCTGGATAGGGACGCAGTGCATTTTAGTATTTTTAAACATTTTAATCGAGGAGCAGGAATGCTCAACTTATCCCAAAGACTTGGGTCTCCTCTGTCAGGTTTTCTCAATGTGTCTTCATTTAACTATACTGGACATGGACATATCCCTCGTTAGGCGGGTGTCTTGCTTGGACCACAAATGCTGGTCTTCTGTGTGCATCTCCCCCTACTGCCCACCAGCCACTGCACAACACATTAGGTTCATGAGGGAGGCAGTTTCGGGACAGGGAGGCAGTTTCGGAACATCACCTAAAGATTTCTGGAAACAGAGTCTCACATTTGTGAGTTTAAGTGAGTAGTTTGGGCAAGATTCTAATAATGCCAACTCTTGATCCATGTCAGAAATTGCCTTAGCTATAGGAATGGACACATAATAAGCAGGTTCATTATGATACAATGTGAATAAAGCAGTTGCAGGATCTTGCTTCATTGTTTTCCAGTAACAAAGGGCACATGGGATGTTTCTTCCATCAGAGGGCTACTCAGGGCCTCAGGAAGGTTTAAAAATTAAAAAGCTGTTTTCATGAAAGCAATTGCTTGCATTCTGGAAATCAAACTAATGGACAATCAACAACACATAATGGTGTTTTTGATCTGTTCAAGTGGAACTGCACTGACGCTGCAGAAATCCACCTCCTTTCATCAGTCAATGCAGCTGGTTCATCAGCACATCACATACTGCCCACGTTCAGCAGAATCTCCAGACGTTAGGATTGTCAACTCTTCAAACTCTTAAGAGTTAAATATTGTGGATACGTCTATGAACAATATGACAAAAAAAGTCCCAAAGGAGTGGGTGACAGTTTCCCAGCCCATGAACATGGGTATTGGCAAAAAAGTTGGAAAAAAGGGTGAGATCAGGATTAATAAGATTCTCGGTGTCAAGAACAAAAATCCTGTTCTCCAGCCACGTGTCAGGTAGTGAAACAAGATTCTTCCTAGTGAGAACTGAGATAGGATTGTCACTAGTGAGTGTTGAGATAGCATTCTCACTAGCGAACAGTGAGACAGGATTCACGCTAATGGTTGGTGAAACAGGGTTCAGACTGATGAGCAGTGACACAGGATTCACACTAGTGAACGATGAGACATGATTCACATTGTGAGCGGTGAGACAGGATTCACACTAGTGATCAATGAGACTGGGTTCTCACTAGTGAGCAATGGTGCAGAATTCTCACTCGTGAGCAGTGAGACACGATTCACACTAGTGAGCAGTGAGACACGATTCACACTAGTGAGCGGTGAGACAGGATTCACACTAGTGACCAATGAGACTGGATTCTCACTAGTGAGCGATGGAGCAGAATTCTCACTCGTGAGCAGTGACAGGATTCTCATTAGTGAGCACTGAGACAGGATTCTCACTTGTGAGTGATGAGACAGAATTCTCACTCATGAGCAGTGAGACAGGATTCACAGTAGTGAGTGGTGAGACAGGATTCATGCTGCAACATAGAACATAGAACATTACAGCACAGTACAGGTCCTTTGGCCCTCGATGTTGTGCCAACCTGTGAAACCAACCAGAAGTTCATCTAATCTACAGTATTCCATTCTTGTCCACATGCCTATTCAATGACCATTTAAATGCCTTAACGTTGCAGGCAGTGCGTTCCATGTCCCTACTACTCTCTGAGTAACGAAACTACGTCTGACATCTGTCTTATATCTCACACCCCTCAATTTAATGCTATGTCCCCTTGTGCTAGCCATCATCATCTGAGGAAAAAAGCTCTCACTGTCCAACCTTTCTAACCCTCTGATTATCTTATATGTCTCAATTAAGTCACCTCTCAACCTTCTTCTCTCGAACAAAAACAGCTTCAAGTCTCTCAGCCTTTCCTCATAAGATCTTCCCTCTATACCAGGCAACATTCTAGAAAATCTCCTCTCAACACTTTCCAAAGCTTCCACATCCTTCCGATAATGTGGCGACCAATACTGTACGTTTTACTCCAAGTGCGACATCATCAGAGTTTTGTACAGCTGCAACATGACCTCATGGTTCTGAAACTCTATTCCTCTACTAACACACTGTGTGCCTTCAAAACAACCCTATCAACCTGGGTGACAACTTTCAAGGATCTATGTACCTGGACACTGAGATCTCTCTGCTCATCTACACTACCAAGAATCTTACCATTAGCCCAGTACTCTGCAACCCTGAAACTCCTTCCAAAGTGAATCACCTCACACTTTTCCACATTAAACTCCATTTGCCACCTCTCAGCCCAGCTCTGCAGCTTATCTATGTCTCTCTGTAGCCTACAACATCCTTTGTCACTATCCACAAATCTACCGACTTTAGTGTCATCTGCAAATTTACTAACCCATCCTTCTATGCCCTCATCCAGTAATTTATAAAAATGACAAACAGCAGTGGCCCCAAAACAGATCCTTGTGGTACACCACTAGCAACTGAACTCCAGGACGAACATTTCCCATCAACCACCACCCTCTGTTTTCTTTCAGCTGGACAATTTCTGATCCAAACCGCTAAATCACCCTCAATCTCATGCCTCTGTATTTTATGCAATAGCCTACCATGGGGAACCTTATCAAATGCCTTATTGAAATCCATATACACCACACCAACTGCTTTACCCTCATCCACCTGTTTGGTTACCTTCTCAAAGAACTCAGTAAGGTATATGATGCACGACCTACCCTCCACAAAACCGTATTGACTATCCCTGATCAACTTATTCCTTTCTAGGTGATTGTAAATTCTATCTTTTAGAACCTTTTCCAACACTTTACCCAGGACCAAATTAAGGCTCACTGGTCTATAATTACCAGGGTTGTCTCTACTCCCCTTCTTGAACAAGGGAACAACATTTGCTATCCTCCAGTCTTCCAGTATGATTCCTGTAGACTATGATGACATAAAGATCAAAGCCAAAGGCTTGGCAATCTTCTCCTTGGTTTCCCAGAGAATTCTAGGATAAATCTAGTGGACAGTGAGACAGGATTATCTCCAGTGAGCAGTGAGACAGTATTTTCAACATTGGAGTGGCAAGACAGGATTCTCACTATTGAGCAGTACAACAGGATTCTCACTAATAAGTGGTGAGACAGGTTCTCACTAGTGGCCAGTGAGATGGAATTGTCAGCTGGGAGTAGTGAGGCAGGAACCTCATTTGTGAGGCAAGATAGAGTGAAAGACTTTAAACTTGAATGTTCTATCTTTCCTTCCAGGACCAATAGGGTCACTGAAACTCTTGTGGTACTGTATCCATGAACCAGTGACTAGGCTCATATCCTGAACTAGTTTAGATTAGATTGCTTACAGTGTGGAAACAGGCCCTTTGGCCCAACAGGTCCACACCGACCTGCTGAATTGCAACCCACCCAGACTCATTCCCCTACATTTGCCCCTTCACCTAACACTACGGGCAACTTAGTATGGCCAATTCACCTAACCTGCACATTTTTGGACTGTGGGAAACCAGAACACCCGGAGGAAACCCATGCTGCCTCGTCTCCTGATTGGGGAGCAGACTTTAAAACCTCCACGCCCCAGAGGAAAGGGATTTAATCAATTAACCGAATAATCGATTATCCAGAGAAAATAGTGCCTGCCCATCTTGTTCAGATAATCGAGGTTGCCCTGCTAAACAGAGACAGTATTTTTGTGTCCATTTGGTACTACACCCTCTCCAATTCGCCAACAGTGATGGAATCGGTGGTTTCGGTTTTTCTATGTGGTTTTAGACAGATCTCAATTGAAAGGGAAAGCTGAGAAAGGAAATTGAGCCTTCAAGTTTCTGAGGAAACTAAGACTGAAACTGAGAGTGGAAACTAAAACTTCTGAGGAGACTGAAACAGGTTGAAACCATATAAAAGGACACAGAAACATCAGAGCTCAGATGATGGTATTAGTGAATCAGTACACGCAGGATGAGTGGCTCAGTGATTAGCACTGTTGCCTCACAGCACCAGGGACCTGGGTTTCATTCCAGCCTCAGCCGACTGTCTGTGTGGAGTTTGCACCTTCTCCCTGTGTCTGTGTGGGTTTCCTCTGGGTGCTCTGGTTTCCTCCCACAGTTCAAAGATGTGCAGATTAGGTTAATTGGCCATGCTAAATTGCCCATAGTGTTCAGGGATATGTAGGTTAGGCGCATTATTAAGCAGTAAATATAGGATAATAGGATAGGGGGATGGGCCTGGTTGGGTTACTGTTTGGAGTAGATGGAATCCGGAGCACCCAAAGGAAGCTTATGCAGATACAGGGAGAATGTGCAAACTCCACACAGACAGTTGCCCAAGGCTGGAATCGAACCCAGGTTCCTGGTGCTATGAGGCAGCAGTGCTAACTACTGATGTTACTGCTGTTTCTATTATTTGAAGATAATATAAATGGATTTATGATTACAAACTTCAGCAGTTTGGGAATCCTAGAATATTTTTGTGAGGAAAGAAAGGTTTTGAAGGACTTTGTGGATGGGGACCAATGAATGAACTATAGATGAATATGCTGAATTCACAAGCTCTGTCTTAATTGTTTCTGCCATGAGTTTTAAAATGTAGTTTATACTCGACTGTGAAGTAACTCCACAGAAATTGGTATCCCATCACCAATCACCCTTTATTTATACATGCATACTATTTAAGACTGATCCGGCTTCCTCAGAGCTAGATCTCTGAGTGAACTGAACCCTTGACAGTTCTGTTTATATCTGTCAGATAGGGCTCCCTAATTAGACCAGATTAACAGTCCCAGTCAAGGAACTCATCTTCTATGAGGTCCACCGAGCTGACCTCAATACAATCACTAGGCTGTAATTTGGCTAGTAATTCATGTTTAACTTAAGTTGATGTGGCTTTTAGAATAGAGGTGGTCACTACAAATTGTATTAGTTGAATTCAGCATAGTCAAAGCTATTTTGTTTTAAACCATGAAGTCTTATGGCTTTGTTTTTTTTCAGCAAATCACCAAGATTTTGGATTTTGTTTTCACAAAACAAAAACCATAGTGTCACCAAGATCATAACTCAGCAATTAAACCAGGAGTATTGTAGCTATCAAATAGAGATGCCATTATATGAGCTACAAATTGCTTTTTTTTCCCAGTCTCCATGTTTATTTTGCCTGTCGTTCTTTTTATCTTCCCATTGTTTTTACTTTCAAGACCTATTGACAGTCTAAATTATAATTTCAAATTACTTGAGTCTTTAGTAGAGATGCTGAAGAGGCCATGTACTTTTAAATTGCCTCATCTCTTTAAAACTTTGCAGTGGCTTTTGAAGCATTGCTAGCACCTACAGCTACCTTTAAGGAACTTTGCCAAGCTCAGAGCGCCAATGCTAAAACATGATTAAATCATGATGCCAATTTTAGAAGATTCTAGTGGTTCAAGTGGCACCTTGAAGAAGATATATAGTTTTAATTTCTGTGAATGGACAATATTACATAAAAGATTCAGATTGTAAGAGTTGTTAACACCGTATAGTTTGGAAAAGTATTACAGAGTTCCAAATTTAACAAAAAACGTGATTAATCCACAGGTGACATTTCTCTCTCCTTCATATTTTATGTGAACTCTGTAGTTTTAATACATCTAGACTTAGCAACAGCATTAATCATTGTGGTCCTAAAGCTTCCACCGTGCACTTGACATCAAATAAATCTGACTTGAAATTGGGCTGTGACTGAATTCTGAAAGGGATCAATAGATTCATTTACACAGGTCCCCTGTTCTTTTACTGGAAACGTGCCTGCACATGCAAAAAAATGGATTATTAAACCTGCAACAGATCTTCTCAAGTAGTTTCAAAACCGAATGGGTCTGGAAGGTGAAAAATAACACATTATTAATAAAATGTGGAGAACAGGTTCTACAAGTTATGTGATCTCTCCAAATAATAAACAAAGAGGAGAATTTTGCACTGTACTTCAAGAAGATAGAAGTATCTCAAATATTGTCTCCTGAGCTTATATTCTGATGAGAACATTAAGTTGATTACTGAGTAGATATATACACAGATATCTGAATTAATTTGCACCTTCCTTATTAATGGATAGAATACATGGAGGCCTAATAGAGATAATTCAGACAAAATTAGTTTAATTAATAACACAGCATGAATCAATTATGTTTGTACAAAAAAATTGTAAGGTTTCTTGGCTATGCCTTTCTTAATATATTTTTGGGTAAGATAAACATTTAAGCAAGAGAAATTAACAATACTCAAGATTTAATCAGACATGAAACAACTCCCTGAGCTGCCTGAATCCATGAGATTATATAGTGAGCTTGGGAACATTGTACAACAGAAAATTAATTGAGTTCAAATGCACCCCTAGATCAGAAATATACAGAGGCAGAAAATGTTGGGTATACCATCAGGCAGAAGGGGACGGCCAGACCTTGATTACTTTTTCCCAACTATGGAGCACACTGAAGAAATCATTGGTGTGTGGGTAAGATTCGCTGGCAAGAGAGGGACAAGTGTCGAGGCTGGAGAAGATGTCACACGGGTTTCAACACATATATAAAATGAAGTACTGCGGAAAACAAAAGCTGCTGGAAATTACAACAGGTCAGGCAACATCTGTGGAGAGAGAGCAAGTTAATGTTTCAACTCCAGATGACTCTTCACCAGAGCCCGGCATTCCTTGAAGAGATGTAGCAGTCTATTAAACAGAATGAAGGAGCAAATTACTGCAGATGCTGGAATCTGTGCTGAAAACAAAAAAAAATGCTGGAAATCACAATGGGTCAGGCAGCATCTGTGCAGAGAGAGCAAGCTAATGCTTCAAGCCTGGATGACTCTTCATCAGAGCACAGATGCTGGAATCTGAAACAAACAAAAGCAGGAATTGCTGGAAAAACTCAGCAGGTCTGGCTTCCTTTGTGCAGAGAAAACAGAGCTAACAATCTTCAGAACATTTTTCTGCAGAACAGTTTTGTTTTTTTTCATGTTTTCGAATGCTTGAGCCTCTTTTTCCTTTCTATCTTATCAAGGACCATCTGTAAGATTAACTGTAGATGCTTTCAGAAACCACTTGTTCCTTCCTGCTTTCCTCTGACATGAAACCCGAATCGTTATTTCACTTCAGCTGCTGAAAGTGTGGACATACCTCTGCCACTTCAGCAAATGATTCCCATCCAGGCTGCCCGAAGCTTGTTCGCCATCTACAAGGTGAAAGTGGGTACTGCAGATGCTGGAAGTCAGAGTCAAGATTAGAGTGGTGTTGGAAAAGCACAGCAAGTCAGACAGCATCCGAGGAGCAGGAAAATCGACGTTTCGGGCAAAAGCCCTTCATCAGGAATGAGGCCTCATTCCTGATGAAGGGCTCTTGCCAGAAACGTCGATTTTCCTGCTCTTCGGATGCTGCCTGACCTGCTGTGCTTTTCCAGCACCACTCTAATCTTGACACCATCGACAAGGCACAAGTCAGGAGTGTGATGGAATACTCCCCACTTGCCTGGATGAAAACACCTCCATTGACACACAAGAAGCTTGACACCATCCAGGACAAAGCTTATCCATAATCATTACTCCTCTCCACCACCAATGCAGAGTGGCAAAAGTGTGTACCATCTGTCAGGAGCACTGCAGAAACTTATCAAGTCTTTTTAGATTGAACCTTCCAAACCCATGACCACTATCATCTAGGGCAGTAGATATATGGGAATACCACTGCATGCAAGTTCACTTCCAAAGCACTCACCATCCTGACTTGGACTGTATTACTGTTCTTTCTCTGTCTTTGGGTCAGGAGCCAGCACAGTTACTGGACTGCTGTGATTCAAGAAGGTAACTTACCATCGTTCTCTCACCGGCAATTAGGGATGTGCAATAAATGCTTATCCAGTAACTGAAACCCATATCCCTGAATGAATGTGAAAAAATGAAAATTCCTAGAGACTATCAGCATCCATAACTTGGTCTGTGGGTGAGGGGTTAAACCACCATGCAATAAGTCACCAGGCAGAAACATGCAGGAAATAGGCTTGCAGCAAATGCTAGGAAAGGGGTCTAGTTGGCAGGATTACTCACCAGCTCTGTTGCAGAGAACTGCCTCATCTTCTGCCTTGGGACCCTTCAGCCACACAGCATTAACATTGGTTTTACCAATTTCCTTATCTCCCCTCCCCCCCCACCTCATCCCCAGATCCAACAATTCAACTCGATACCAACATCTTGAACTGTCCTACCTGTCTATCTTCCTTCCCACCTATCCACTCCACCCTCTGCTCTGACCTGTCACTATCACCCTCCACCTGCATCCACCTATTGCCTTCCCAGCTACCTTCCCTCCACACCCACCCCCACCCTATTTATCTCTTAGCCCCCTTTCCCCATAACATTCCTGATGAAGGGGTTATACCGGAAACGTCAATTCTCCTGCTCCTCAGATGCTGCCTGCCCTGCTGTACTTTTCCAGTGCCACACTTCTCAACTTTGAAATCTTGAGCATCTGCTGTCCTCACATTCTCCTACTGATTTTGTGAGCCTAGTCTGCTGAAGATAGCGGATGGCCAGAATATGCCAAATAATCTGGGAAGCCTAGTTGCCATTGGCTTTTCACAAATGGGTCCTAAAACTAGCATAAAAGACTCACTTTATTTATCCAGTGACCTGATGAGTACACCTTCGAATTGCAGGTAGTAGAGTTCTTGTGACTTGGGGCAAAGATGTGCCCTCAAAATTGGACCATGAGGATCAAGTTTGTTGACTAAAAGATAGCATGGCATGATGGAGTTTCTAAAACTATTTGACGTATTCGATAACCTTTTGAGTGATATGTGGACATTAAATAATGTAGACTATGACTACTGCACAAAGGTAGAAATACATCACTCTGATAAAAGGCATTATTTATATTTTCAATGTTATACAAATATATAGACAGCATTCTCATATTGGACTCAAAACCTTAATTCAGTGTCTCGTTTGCAAATAATGCCAAACTTGCTGAGGTTCTCTAGCAGTCGTTGTGTTTCTTTTACCAAGACATCATTCTCAGATTTTCGAAAGCAATTGACTGTGAATTCATGCCAGCATTGCCTGCAAGACAAAAGCCAGATGATGCATCAAAAGAGCTGAAGGTTTAAGCTTGGAAATGGGTTCGTAAATTGAATTATATTATGCCAGACTTCAGATTTTAGGATTTGCTCTGCCAACTCAAGAGTTTCAAAAGCCAGAAATGCATGTTGAGAATTCAGTTGACAAGATAAGCACACCCTACAGGATTTTCAATGCATTTGTAATCTCTACACTTAACTCTTCAAAACATGTTTAAAGAAAACAAATGGCTGAGTACACAATGTAAGAGCATAATACCAAAGTGGGATGTGATTGAAAGGGAAGTACTGTACTGGCGGTCACTTGTTAAGACTCTACAGATTCTGGAACCACCGTATGGATTGGAGGATAGCTCATATAACCTCGCTATTTAAAATGAAAGGTAGAGAGAAAATAGGGAATTATAAACCAGTTACCCTGCTAGAGTCCAATATAAAAGATTTAATAGCAAAGTCTTTCGAAAAGTAATGACAGAATCGGACAGAGCCATATGGATTTATTAAAAGGAAATCATGCTTGACAAATTGATTGGAATTATTTTAGCAATATGGCTGGTAGTTTTGATAAGGGGGAGTCAGTGGATGTGGTTTACTTGGATTCTCAGAAGGCTTTTGGTAAGGTCCCATGTGTAAATTGAAGTGCATGTCATTGGGAGGTCATGTACTGACATGGATAGAAACCTCATTGGCAGACAGGAGCCAAAGAGTAGGAACTAACAGGTCATTTTCTGAGTGGCAGACAGTGACTAGTGGGGTGCCACAGATATCAGTATTTGGACCCTTAACTATTCGCAGTATATATTAATGATTTAAATGAGGGAACCTAATGTCACATCTCCAAGGTTGCAAATGACACAAAGCTGAGTCAGATGGCGAACTGTGAGGAGGATGCAGAGATCTTTCAGTCTGATTTGGACTATGTGGACAAATGCATGACAGATGAAGTATGAAGTGGATAAGTGTGAGGTTATCCACTTTGGTAGCAAATTCACAGAAGTATTTTATTGTGGGAATGGTGATAGCTGGAAAAATGGGAGGTTCAATGAGATCTGGCTATCCTTAAATACCATTTGCTGAAAGCAAGTATAGTGGTGCAGCAGGCAGAGGAGAAGGCAAATGATATGTTGGCCTTCATAGTGATAGGATTCAAGTATGTCTTGCTGTACTCGGTGAGTCCATACCTGGAGTACTATGTGCCATTTTTGTTCCCTATCTAAGAAGGAATTATATTCTCGCAATGGAGGGAGCACAATGATGGCTGACCAGACTGATCCTGGGATGGTGGCACTGACGTATGAAGAGAGATGCTGGATCAGTCAGGACTATGTTCACTGGAGTTTAGAAGAATGAAGGGGGTTCTCACAGAAACCTATAAAATTCTAATGGGATTAAACTGGATCAATGCAAGAAGGCTATTCCCAATGATCAATGAATCCTGAACTTGGAGTTTGGTAGGTTCTTTTGGACTGAGATGATGAGAAATTGCTTCACTCAGATAGTGCTGAGTCTGTGGAATTCCCTGCCCGTGAGCAGTTGAGCTCAAAACATTGAATGTTTTCAAAGAGTTAGATATGGTTTATGGAGCTAAAGGTATCAAAAGATATAAGAAAACAGTAAGAACAATGTATTGAGTTTGACGATCAGCCATGTTCATGTTGAAGGGTGGAGCTGGTTCAAAGGGCTAACTCCTGCTCCTTTTTTTATCTTTCTATGTTTCTGTAAATTCTTCAATAGTTTGAGTTATTAATTTGTTTTTTTTTCAGTACAATAACTGTTCCCACTTCTTTACAAGATCCAAGGCACAAAGAGTGCAGTTTTTCAGTTCTGCACCTGGGAATGCACCACCATACAGACTGAGCTCTAAGAGTAACTCTTTGTGATTGATTTCATGCTGAATTCCATGCTGCTCATAATTACAGCTTTGTCACTGAGCTCATTTAGAAAATTGCTCCAAACTGTTCCTACTGTAATGAGACAATTCTACTCTTTGCAATAAGTTAGCTTGATTTGTAAATTCTGTACAACATTGAGGCCATTAAAAATTCCCAGAATCAATACAAAAAGAAAGTTCATCAGTGCATCTTACAATAATAAAGAAACAGTCACAGTTAAGAAGCATTTTAGCAATAGTTCCTATGAAACAAAGCTATCTATTTTCAAAATCCCACTTTGGATCTATATTCCCATCAACAAATACAAGTCCAAATAAAAGTCTTTTTGACTTGGGAAATTAACTCACAGATTCATCAGTTTTAATCTACCTCTGTTGTCTTGAATTTGATCTTGCATATTGTTGCACCTTTGGAACTATGCTTTTTGTAACCAAAGCCTTTCAAAAGTGTTTTTGAGTCCTCCAGACATACATGAAGTTAGTGTCTTTCAATTCTTCTTTTTGAAGCCCTTTCACATTCTCAGGACATCAATGCCCCTCAGTGCTGATTGCACGTACATGAATACGAAACATTGAATGTTTCTATTCCAATACCCAGTTCGGCAATGTCTTCTCCTTATCATTTTTTTGTCACTGATTCCATAATGAGAGACTGAGCAAATTGTTTGGACACTCTGGGGTTTAGAAGATACAGGGAGTTTCACTTAAACATACAAGATTCTGAAGGAGTTTTTGATTGAAATTGCTACTGGAACTGAAGGTTTTGAGTTATAAGGAGAAGCTGGATAGGCTTGGACTTTTTCACTGGAGTGGAAGAGGTTAAGAGGTGACCTCAGAGAGGATTATAAAATCATGAGGAACATAGATAAGGTGAAAGCAAAGGGTAGGGGCTTTCAAAACTAGAGGGCATTGGTTTAAGGTGAGAGGGGAAAGATTTAAAAGGGATCTGAGGGGCAACATTTTCACACAGAGGGTGGTTTGTATATGGAATGAACTGCCAGAGGGAGTCGTAGAGGCAGGTACAGTTACAAGCTATAAAAGATATTTGGACAGGTACATGGACAGGAAAGGCATAGAGGGATTTGAGCATATTGCAGGCTAGTAGGACTAGTTCAGTTTGGGAAACCTGGTCAGCGTGGACGAATTGGACTGAAGTGTCTGTTTCCATTCTGTATGACTCTCTGACTGTATGGATGTGATAGTTAGAAAATGAGAGATTGTTTCTTCTGGTCAGATGATCTTGAACAAAACAGCATGTGTAGTGTCAAGATAAAGGTTGGATAATTTGGAACAAAGATAAAAAGGAAGTTTTGACTCATCGGATAATGAATATTTGGAATTATCTACTCTAGACAGTTATAGATGCTCTAACATTAAATATACCTAAAGCTGGGTTAGGTAGATCTTTGGCCTCTGAAGGGAGATGCAGAGCCGGTAAGAAAGTGGAGTTGAAGTTGAAGATCAGCCACTGTTGTACTGAATGTTGCAACAGATTCAATGGGCCAACTGGTCTAATTCTCCTCCTTTTTTAAATGTTCATATAGTAGCCAGAGATGATTTCTCTACACCAGCCATTCGGATCCACTGCTTTTTTCTGCACCCATGGGTTTCTCCACTTGCTCAGGAATGTCAAGAAGGTAATTCCTGAGAATAGGACCTGATCAGCTAATTACTAATACAATATAGAACAACACAGCACAGCCTTTTGGCCCAGTTAAACTAATCCCTACTGCCTGCCTTTGGTCCATATCCTCCATCCTGGCAAACTCATGTGCTGATCTAGAAGTCCCTTCAACACCTCTTTGGTATCTACCTCCATCACTATCCAAGGCAGTGCATTCCAGACTCCAACAATCCTCTGAGAAAAAAACTTGCCGCCCATATCTCCTTTGGACTTACCCACTCTCAACTAAAGGCATGCCCCCTTGTTTTAGATGGTTCAATTCTGGGAAACAGATTCTGACCATCAACCCTATTTATGAATCTCATAATTTTGTAGACTTCTATCAAGTCACCCTTCATCTCTCATTACTCTAGAGAAAACAACCTGAGTTTTTCTTGCCTCTCCTTACAGCTCTTCCCCTCGAATCCAAGCAGCATTTTGGTAAACCTCTCCTGCACCCTCACCAAAGCCTCCATATAATTGCCGTGATCTGACAACCAGAATTGAATTCAATACTCGAAGTGTGGCCTAATCAAAATCTTATAAAGCTGCAACATGATATCTTGACTCTTGTACTCAATTCCCCTACCAATAGAGGCAATCAAGCCATATATTTTATTTACCACTATATCCACTTGTGTGGCTACTTTCAGGGAGCTATGGATTTGAACCCCAAGATCTCATTAATGTTGGAGCAAAGGAAAAGCAGGATGCATATGAGGCCAAACATAGAGGAATGGAGGTTGAGAAAGGTTTAGGATGTTCCAGAATTAGCAGAGATTAGGGTGATATGAGAGAACAAAGCCATAAAAGGATGTAAACACGTAGATGAGAATTTTAAATCTAAGATGTTGGGTGACTAGATGTCAATGTGGATTAGGAAAAGTATGGTTAATGAATAGATGGAGTTTGGTGCAGGAGAGTGAAAAGGAATAAGAGTGTAGGGTAGCAAACCAGCCAGGACAGTATTGGAATAGAAGTGAAAGTGGAACAGAGAAAGTTCCAGCTGCAGATGTGTTTAACTAGGTTATGAATATGTTGGTTGGATAGTCAAGTCTGAGTGAAGAACATGCCAAAGTTGTGAATCAATCTTGCTAGTTTGAGGCAGTGGTCTGAGAATAAGGTAGAGCCAATTGCAACAGAATGAAATTGCTGGCATGAGAAGAAGATATTGGTTTTCATTATTCCAATATTAAATTGGAGCAAATTGCAGCATTTTGACAACAGTGGGCAACGCTTGGGAGGTGATGCAGTGGTACAAACTGGGTGTTGTCAACATAAATTTGGAGTTTGCCCTTATGTCTATGGATATTACCACCAAGCGGTAACATATAGTTGTTGAGAAAATGGCCATGATAGAGCCTTTGGATTCCAGAGCAAATGCTATAAGGCGGGAGGTAAGAACAAAAGAAGATATATACACAGTAGCACTGATATCCATTAAGACTGGAATGAAACAAAGACAGTCCTGCTGAGCTGGCAAATTGTACTCCAATCATATGAGATTACTTTACTCTTTGTAGTCCAACTGAATTAAAGATCCTTTCGCAATGCCTCAGCCAAACTCAGAGACTGAGGTGAATTAGGAATGGCTTTTTTGTTACAAACTGAACATCCGAACATTTCAAGAACTGCTTGCCATTAAGAGCAGTTGGCAGTTATTTTACTTCAAGGGATAAATAGGGCAGATGCAGGTAAGATGTTTTGGCTCTTTATAACAAAAGGACACAATTTCAAAATCAAGGAGAACACATGAAGACCGAGATGTGGAGATTTCCTTGAAGTCATGGTTTTGTGAATCTTTGGTATCCTCGACCTCAGACAGAAGAAAAACGGCACTGAAGTGGTTGCTTAACTCTCATTATATTAAATGGCACAGCAGGATTGATGAGATAAATTATTTCCTCTTACTCCTATGTTCATAGATCATTTTATAATCCTCAATCAAATTACCCTTGGACTTATGTTGGTCTGATCTCCAGCATCTGCAGTCCTCACTTTCTCCCTGAAATACAGAGACGCATCTCTTTCAAGCTATTTCTGCAATTAAACTATAATAATCTGGGAATTAACTGACACCCTTTGAAAAGCCTCAATAAGCCCCAATATTTGATGAGGCAAAAAACAGTGCAGAGCTTTCTAATTGAGCCTTAACCAAAGTTTTGTGCAAGGACAACATGGTGTGTTTAATTGTGTAGAGTATTGCTCTGGGAATATACCTGAGGAAAGGTCTTTGTGGTGCAGTCATAGTGCCCCAACCTCTGGGTTCTAAGGCCCAGGTTCAAGTGCTCCCTGCTCCACATGTGTGTCATAATGTGTCTGAACAGGTTGATTAGAAAATACCTACATTGAAGGAATGTGATGTGCTTTAATTATGTTTTTTTGCAGTTTTGTTTTGATGTTCTAAAACAGTCAGAGTGGAAGTTTACTTTGTCAAAATGTTTCTTCGAGTGATATTCATACAGCCTTGTGCCCCGCTGTGGTTCATGTTGACTTTTATCAGCCAATCTTCTGCTCTTCATCTCAATTAATTATATAATCGACCTCTTCAGCACCTGTCACATGGACTGATGTGGCACGAGAAGCTGAAATGCTTAATATGAGCAGGACTTCATGACATTCAAGCCAATGACACTACATTTTAAGGAGAAAGTGGAGACTGCAGATGCTGGAGATCAGAGTCAAAACGTGTGGCACAGGAAATGCACAACCGGGTAGGTAGCATCTGAGGAGCAGGAGAGTTGACATTTCGAGCATAAGCCCTTTGTCGGGGATATCTCAATTGTCCTTTTCCATGGATGCTGCCTGGCTGGATGTGCTTTTCCAGTGCCATACTTTGTGACACCACGTTTTAAACCCAGCTGTACAGCACTTCAGATGTTGCTAGTCAGGAAATGTGCCTCACACAGCGCTCAGAAGGAAATGGCAGGAATGGCAAGTTAACCACTCACTTCACTGACAGGGAGTTGGAAATGGCTGGTGGATGCAATGATGGAAAGGTGGGAAGTGTTCCTTCCCACTGACTGGGAAAGAAGGTCATACCAACCTGATCCGAGTTTGTGAACTGGGTCAGTTCAGAATCCCAGGTGAAATATAACACACATTGGTGTAGGCAGAAGTGTTCATGATCATCTGAACTCTGCAAGGGTAAGTAATACCTTGTGAAATATAACCTAGCATGTCTTTACCTAAATTATGAATGAAAATAATGAAAGGTAAAGGTACTAATACAAATCGCAACAGGAAGCGCTAATGGCCTGCAAGCAGATCCAAATCCATTCACAACTGCCTTCAGTCTATGGGCATTTGGTCAATTCTCAATGCAGCAGATTGTTGCTGCCTTGTGGAGAAGTCTCTGATGTAACACTATGTCAAATCCTTTCCAAATGTCCACTGCCACTCTGATAACTTGTCAAAAATATAACCTTCTTTTCAAAGCCGTGTCATAGAGGTCTACAGCAGAGATAAAGGCTGTTTAACACATTGAGTCTAAACCGATCAAAAAGTAGTACCTAACTATTCTATTCCCATTTTATAGCACTTGGTCTATTGCCTTGTATGCCTTGACATCACAAGTATAATCTCTAAATATTCCTTAAATGTTATGATGGTTTCTGTGTCTGCCGCCCTCATAAGCAATGAGTTCCACTTTCACACCAACTTCTAAATAAAAAAAGTTTCCTCACATCTTCTCTAAACCCCCTGCTCCTTTTCTTAAATCTATGCCCTTTGTTACTGATCTCTTCACCAAGGGGAAAAGCTCCTTCTGCCTAACTATATATGTCTCACATAATTTTATACATCTCAATCATATTCCCCTTGTATTCAAAAAGAACAGGTTCCCAGTGAACACGGTCCGCAGATTTCTCAACAACAAATCAAGACAAGCAAACAAAATGCATCCAGAAACCCTAGCCACTCTCCTCTACATCAAAGACATCTTGGAAATGACTGCCAGACTACTCAGACCCCTTGGCATCACGGTAGCCCACAAACCCACCAACACATTAAAACAGCAGCTAATGAACTTGAAAGACCCTATACAGACAATAAGCAAAACTAATGTTATTTATAAAATACCGTGCAAAGACTGTAACAAACACTAAATTGGACAAACAGGCAGAAAACTAGCCACCAGAATACATGAACATCAACTAGCCACAAAATGTCATGACCCTCTCTCACTAGTATCCTTACATACAGATGAGGAAGGGCACAACTGCGAATGGGACAACACATCCATCCTAGGACAAGCCAAACAGAGAAACACACGAGAATTCCTAGAAGCATGGCATTCCAACCAGAACTCTATCAACAAGCACATTGAATTAGACCCCACCTACCACCCCTGAGATAAAGAACAAGAAATGACATCACCTTGGGAAATGATGTCACCACAGGAAATGACATCACCAACCCAAAGAAACCCAAAGATATAAATAGAAAGCAGGAATTATCAATAGCGCTTCGCCCGGAGGCCCACTGAATATGTTACCTAGGAGGGTGATGAAACGTCTGAAAATGAGCCTTCCAGCTCAGCAAGCAAACCTGCATCCAGAACCTCAACCTGACTTCTCAAACCTCACTAATATACCCTTTTAATCTTCTCTGCTTAAAGGCAAACAACCTCAGTCCACTCAATCTATTTCACAACAAAATTTCTCCAGCCCAGGCAATAGCTTGGTAAATCTCCTGTGCACATTCACCACTCTCACCCTCCTGTAATGTGGATTCTAGAACTCCACACAATACTTGAGCTGTGGCCTAACCAATGTTTTATACAGTTCCAGCATGACCTCGTGGCTCTTAAAATCAATACTTTGGCTAATAGAGGCAAGTATCGCATATGCCTTCTTAACCACTTGATTTACCTGTCTTGTTACCTTCCCTCACCTAAACATACGCACCATGAGTCTCAGTGCTTCCCAGGGTCCTACTGTTCATGTATTCGCTTGACTTATTTATCCTGTGCAAGTGTATCAGCACACATTTATCGGTGTTGAATACCATTTGCCTCTGATCAGTCCATCTGACCAGCCCATCTATATCCTGCAACCTAGCGCTTCCTTTTTACTATTTATCATCCCATGAAGTTTTATTTCATCCACGAACTTAATAAGCAAAAATCTTGCATTCAGGTCTAAATGATTAATATGTACCACATACAACAAGGGCCCCAAACATTAATCCTTGTGAAATGCCACTGGATGCAGGCTTCCAGTCACAAAATACCCTTCAACCACCAACCTCTGTTTGTTGTCATTTAGCCAATTCAGTGACTTCATAGAATCCCTGTAGTGTGGAAGTAGGCTATTCAACCCTTCGATTCCACATTGACCCTCTGAAGATCATCTTACCCAGATCCACCCCCATAACCCCACATTTCTCATGACTAATCTACCTAGTCTGCACTCTGGGCAATTGAGCAAGGCCAGTTCACCTAACCTGCACATTTTTGGACTGTGGGAGGAAACTGGTACTCCCAGAGGGGACCCACACAGACATGGAGTGAATGTGCAAACTCTACACAGGCAGTTGCCCAAGGGTGGAATCAAACATGGGTGCCTGGCACTGTGAAGCAGTATGGCTAACCACTGAGCCACCGTGCCACCCACATTCATTTCAAAGTCTCAGAAACTCGAAAAACTCTGATGCCAAACCTAAATAAATCACTCATAGTCAGAGTTAGAAAACAAATCAACATAATCTCTGCCAGGTTCATAAAATCATAGAATTATATTGTACAGAAGAGGCTCTTTGGCCTATCAAATCTATACCATCAAATGTGACATGTTTTTTTCTCTGTCTGGATGGATTAAAGTTGGACTCCTAATGATTTCCTATTTATGATATGTGTGCTTTTAGTTTACAGTGTCTGTTTATTCTTGTTTATTTCTTAAAGATTGGGAAGGCGTTACATTCCTCCCAGACTGTAGAGTTCTGACTGACAGGATGAGTCTTGAAATTTCTGCAGCACATACCCCCATCTCTTTCAACACCTCATGTGGAGTAGCTCATACAGTTTGTCCTTGATGGCTATAGATGATCACTTAATATTTGAAACAGTAAACTACCCAAACCCTAAGAATTCTGTCAAACAAGTGCTGTGTAATTCCCAGACTGTTATGCGCGTGACATTCCAACCCAACAGGGGAGTAGGACATCAGACCAGGAATGACTAATGTCCTGCGTAATCTATGTCAGATGCAAAACCATGTGCGAGTCATTGCGATGTCTGTTGGATTTGGAAGCCCAAATCAAAAAAATAGCCAATATCATTAGAATGGAACCACAGAAGTATTACAGTGCAGAAGGAGAATGTTCAGTCCATCATGACATTGACTTTCTGAGCCCTTTGAATTAGTGCCAAACTCCTGCCTTTTCCCCACATTCCTGTATCTTGTTTCTATTTGAATATTCATCCACTATCTTCTTGAATGCCTCAAATTAAATCTACCTCCGCCACACCTCCAATCAGTGCATTTTATATCCTAACCCCATGCTGTATGAAAAAGATTTTTCTCATCTCATATTTGCTTCCTTTTACCAACACTTTAAACTCTGCTCGCTGGTTCTTGATTCATTTAAGAACAGGAACAGTTTCTCTTATCTGTAGGTACCTCATGATTTTGAAACATGCTTCAAATTTCCCTTCAACCTTCTTCTTTCCAAGGAAATCAGTCCCAATGTCTCCCATCTATCCACATAACTAAAGTGTCTCATCCCGAGAACCATTCTTGTAAACCTCTTCTGCCTTCCCACCAATTTATTCACACCCTTCCTAAAGTGTGACACTCAGAACTGTACACAATACACAGCTGAGAACTGTATCTTAGAATATAGAATCATATGGTTGTACAGCATGGAAAAGACCCTTTGGTCCAACTTGTGCATGCCGACCAGATATTTTAAATTAATCTAGTCCCATTTGCCATCTCAACCTCTTCTATTCATATACCCATCCTGATGCCTTTTAAATGTAGTAATTGTACCAACCTCCTCCACCTCCCACTCTGGTAGATCATTCCATACATGCACCACCCTCTGTGTGAAAAAGCTGCCCCTTTGGCCCCTTTTAAGTCTTTCCCATCTCACTTAAATCTATGTCCTCTAGTTCTGGACTCCCCTAGCCAAGGAAACAGACCTTGGCTATTCACTCTATCCAGTGCCTCATTATTTTATAAACCTCTATAAGGTCACCCCTCAGCCTCGGATGCGTCAGGGAGTATGACCCCAGCCTATTCAGCCTCTCCCTATAGCTCAAATCCTCCTTGTCAACATCCTCATCAATCTTTTCAGAAGTCTTTCAAGTTTAGCAACATCTTTCCTATAGGAGAGAGACCAGAATTGAATGCAGTATTCCAAAAGTGGCCTAACTAATGTCCTCTACAGCTGGAACATGATCTCCCAACTCCTATACCCAATGCACTGACTAATAAGGGCAAGAGTAACAAACTCCTTCTTCATTACAAAAGTCAGTGGGCAGTAAAGAACTCTGGTTGTGCTAATTTTTTGTGTGCCTGTGGACCTTCCTATAGAGGTCATCAATACTAATGTGAATCCTGTGCAGCATAATCTGCAGAGGATAATCAATTGCTAACTGCATCACCCGACAGTGAACTTTCTGGAGCATCAGATTCTGCAAGGACACTGGTGAGTGATGCACCTGATTGTGCTTCAGTAATGTACTTTATTTCATTGCTAACCCCCAGGAGTGCTGAATCACTAAATGAATCACAGAGATCCTGTCAAGGCTGAGTTGTTGCCAGCCATCTTACAATCTCCGTCTTTGCCCAATCTTCCCCTGTGTGAAATGAGTCATCCTGTTCCTTCCCCTAAGTCTGTATCTGAAGAGAGAAACAGAGTTAATATTTTGAGTCCAACATAATTCTTCCTTTGGAACTTCTTTGGTGTTCCAAAGCAGTGTAATTTTAACTGTTTCTTTCGTCGTAGATGCTGCCAGGCTTGCTGAGTTTCTCCAACAACTTTCTTTCATTTCAGAAGTCCTGCGTCTGCAGTATTTTGCCTTTATTTTGTCTGAATTGCTTATCTCTGCTTTTCAAAATACGAATGATGCTGATGACTATACCTGTTAGGGATCATTGGTAATGGCCTTTGGTATTCTTACAGATCTGATATACCTTCACAGAGAAAAAATTGGCCACACAATTGCTGGGATTTTCTGCGTTCTGTGTACTCACATGTGTGAGGGAGTCACATCCAAAAATTGCTGCCCGCAAAAATTTGGAAATAGCCCTCTTGAAATCATGAGTTATATCGCAAAACATTAAAAATCACACAAGGCCATGTTATAGTCCAACAGGTTTATTTGAAACCACTAGCTTTCACCAGGTGGTTGAGAGCAGCACTCCGAAAGCTAGTGCTTCCAAATCCTTTACGCAGAGAATTGTGAATGCATGGAATGCGTTGCCAGCGGTGGTGGCGAATGCATAGTCATGGGGGACATTTAAGCGACTGCTGGACAGGCACATGGAGAGCAGTGAGTTGAGGGGAGCGTAGGATTAAACCTCGGCACAATATCATGGGCCAAAGGGCCTGTTCTGTGCTGTACTTTTCTATGTTCTATGTAAACCTGTTAGGCAAGAACCTGGTGTTGTGTGATTTATAACTTTGTACACCCCAGTCTAACATCGGCATCTCCAAATCATATTGCACAAAGAAATGTTAGACACATGGAGTAATAATTCAGGAACATGAAATAAACTAGAAAGTTACACCCCTCTTCCAGCACCCTAAGGTTTCAGGTGTGGGGTTAGCATAATATCAGGGAAATATTTGCTTATGGTAGAGCCATCCTCGACAAAGGATGGATGCCTTCTGTCTCTAGAGCTTAAATTAGATTACTTACAGTGTGGAAACAGGCCCTTCAGCCCAACATTCCTCACCGCTCTGCAACCCACCCCCCTAAGACCATGGCCAATTCACCTAACCTGCACATTTCTTTTGGACTGTGGGAGGAAACCGGAGCACCCGGAGGAAACCCACACAGACACAGGGAGAATGTGCAAACTCCACACAGACAGTTGCCTGAGGCAGGAATTGAACCCAGGGCTCTGGCACTGTGAGGCAGCAGTGCTAACCACTGTGCCACCATGCCACCCACTTATTGCACAGCTTTGTCAGCAGCCTGGTTCCCCTTAAAAATGTGCCACTTGGGATTCGGTTTATCTGGTTCCCTCTGATGGGCCTTGACCTTCAACAGTGCAGCCTCCAATGGGAGCTCGCTGGCCTCCAGTAAGCTCTTAATTATCTGCCCATGTTTGACAGAGGTGCCCCCTGTAGTAACAAATCTTCCCTCAACAGTCATGTAATCGTAGACAATCCCAAGTGCATGGAGGAGAAAGTGAGGACTGAAGATGCTGGAGATCAGAGCTGAAAATGTGTTGCTGGAAAAGCGCAGCAGGTCAGGCAGCATCCAAGGAGCAGGAGAATCGACGTTTCGGACATGAGCCCTTCTTCAGGAATCCTGAAGAAGGGCTCATGCCCAAAACGTCGATTCTCCTGCTCCTTGGATGCTGCCTGACCTGCTGCGCAATCCCAAGTGCATATCTAATATCAGTGTAAATGTTAACCTCTTTCCTGTCACCTCCATGAAGGTCTGGGTGAGGTCCATTAACTCCACCATCTGGGCTGACAGGCCTCCCTCTATTCTCCCCGCTCGGACAATTCATAGCTCCGCATTCACTACTGTCCATCCCATTCGTGACAATCCATCTACATATTTCCACAAGCCATCCACTAGCAGGGTCTCATCTGGTGCCTCCATGGGGACATCCTTTATCCCACTTGCCTCTACTTCATTGTGCACATTCCCACATACATGTGGTTCACCATTGCCTAACATTCCTCCGGCTGGGTTCTCCCAGGTATCTTATACAATGGATTTGGCTGGTGGCAAATGAACAGCCTCCTATTTTGCCCTTCTCATGTTGGAAACCGTGCGTAATTTTCCCATTTTTAACATTTCTATGAGGGTGTGTTTGGTATGCAAAACTATATTCCCTGTCATCACAATAGGCTTACTGATCTTCACTGCCCACGCAGCACAGTCTAAAGCAGCTGTGCATTTGGACAAGCCATTCACTCCAGGACCCTCAGCAGGAGAGTAGAACACTATAGGTCGCTGTTTATTGCCATGGAGCTGGGTTACTACTGCTGAGTAAAAACCTCCCTCTTTGTTGCAGTAAATGTGGAAGTCTTTGCTAGCATCTGGTAATCCCAGTCCAGGTGCTGACATTAACTTTGCTTTTAGTTTTGTGTAGGAGTCGTCTTGCTCTGGTCCCCAGTCAACCGGGTCCATTGCAGGTTTACCCCCTTTTTACCAGTCGTTGTATGGGCTCGACAACTTTGGCAAACTCAGGGATAAAATTTGTGTAGTAATTAAACAAGCACAAGACCCTTCTCATACCACGGACTGTCCTGGGCCATGGCATCTGTTGTATAGTTGTCTTCCTCTCTGCAGACATTTCTTTTGTGCATTAGTAAAGAACTCTAGTTTTCCCAGTTTGAGCTTTCTTTGGGCTGGCTTTTAACCCTCTGTCCTGTAAGTGCTTCAGGACTAAGTATAGCGCCTCCTGATGTTTTGGTTTAGATTCAGAAGCCAGGAGGATGTCACTGACATATTGGAGTATCGTACTGCATGGGGCAGGTCAATCTGCCTGAGGACCTGACTCATTACACGATGAAAGATGGCTGGACTATTATGGAGTCCTGGGGAAGTCTGGTCCAGGTGTACTGTTTATCCCCGACGGTAAATGCAAACTTATCTTGGGAGTCACGATGGAGGAGGACAGACCAGAATCCATTCACAATACTCAGTACAGTAAAGATTTTGTGGGTCAGGGAGAGCCCATTTTTAAGATTGTGGATGGACTGGCGACTATAGGTATAATTTCGGAGCGACCCTATTTCGGGCTGTATAATCGATTGTGAGACAGTAACGTCTGTCAGGTTTACTGACTGGTCATGTGGGGGAATTAGTAGTGCTCATAGTGTCTTGGTGAATTCTCCTCTCCACTAATCCTTTCACAATTTCCACAACTGTCCTACTGGTTTTAGGTTTTATGGGGTATTAATGGTGCGGCTTGTGTTCCGGACCCTCAACAATTACGGGTTCGATTTTAATCAAGCCTGTATCTAATTTAGACTCCACCCATATCCCTGGGACAGAGGTGCAACTGGCAGCAAAGTCATTATCCTCTAGCTGTCAATCACGTCCCATAGAGGAGGAGACTTGGACAGTGCTCAAATGGCTCGCCTAAGTCCCCATTTCTTCCTTTCTCCCATCGGGACGGGACCAGGTTATTTCACCCTCGCCACAGTCTATAAGGACTTTGTACTCCTTCATTAAATCGTTTCCCATTATAGTTCCTTCATTATTTTTGCATACATAAAATTGCATTGATATATACAGGTTATTGATTTCTACTAGAATGGTCTCACTCAAGTACACAGGGGTTTGTTGTCCATTAATCCACTCCACATACATCATTTTGTTAGTGTGGGCAGGGGTAGGTCAGTAATAGATATGGAGACTCCCAAGTCCACGAGCATCTCTCACAGTCTGTCCTCTACCAGTGCAGACATGTGAATCCTTCCCTCCTGATCACCCCTGCCCAAGGGGGTGGCCTGACGTCAGTCTGAGGTATTCTCGGTGTTTGTTGGTTTGCCGTGTTTTTCCCAACAAGTGTCTTCAGAGTGGCTCCTTTTGCCAGAGTCCTGACAGACACAAGTGGGCTTCCCGTTGTTCTGTTTCCTCCCCCTGCAATCCTGGACAAAGTAGCTTGTCTTGCCACAACTGTGACATGTAGGTCTGGATTTTGTCTTTGTGATGGTGCCCAGGTTTTCCTGCTTTACGCACACAGAGGGGTTTTCCTCCTGTGTCCTCCTTAACTCCTGTTGCCCATTCTACCAGGGTGTCATTGTCTTGGATAGCGATGACCCCCATTTCTTGGACTGCCTGGTGCGTGGGAGACAGCCCGTCCTTGAAAGCCTGAATGAGTGCCTGATCAGAACGGTCTACCTGGGGAATCCCTGAGCATTCTTGGTCGACCCTAAAGAGTTGTTCCCCATATTCGGAGGCACCTTCCCCCTTCTGTTGTTTAGTGTTTGTTATTTTTGCCCAATTGATGGGCAGTTTCCCCAAAACACATTGGATTTCAGCCTTAAGTCTGCTGAAGGACTCCTGCTGATCCTCGATATCTGCTTTAATAGGGGTGCCCTGGGTCCATCTACCTCTCCTATAATCTTGACTTCGTTGCTGTGCAGTATCGGATATGTCAGACCCGTCAGATACTAGACGCCACTTCTCCTGAGGGTGTGTAGCCCGGACCAGTTGGTGGATATCCCTGAAATGTAGTTGGTGGCCCACCCACATGGTATCTAATTCAGCCCAAATCCTTGTGTTAATACTGCAGGGCTGTAAGCGACCTAGGGAAGCTGAGATCTGCTGTAATTGACCTGGTGTCAACGGCTTATATTTTGCATTCACGTTAGCTCCTTCCCTATTGCGGATTACCGGACCCGAGTTCATTTCCTCAGGATGGTCGTCCGACGTTTCGGGGGGTGTGACCGGGCATTATACGGTGGCAATGATCCCTACTGACTATCCTCCAGGAACTGGTTTTTCTTTGCCAGTTCCCTCAGTCAGTATTGAAGCATTTGTTTTTCCTTGGTCCATTTCTTTATAGCTTCCAAAGTCTGACCTATGAGGCCAGCCAATTGATGGACCAAAAGGACACCTATTTTCTTGGTGTTATCTTTCTTTTCACTCATGAGCCAATTTCACTGTTGATCTAGGTCTAGGATGGATCCCACCTACTCTTTTGCACCTGTCTAATGAGTGAATGTCTGTCTATCATATACTGGTTAATGACAGACCCGGGGGTCCCCATTGATCTCCCTGTCCTGCCATAACACTGACAGATTCTCTGTCGGTCGGTCATGTTTACCCACCGGCCACGACTGTTGAGTCTTTTCCCACTAGCTGCGTCTTACCCGGAATCGTTCCTATCGGAGTCCGCTGCTACCTGTTTCAGGGAGTGATCATTTCCCCATATCCCGCTTATTTAATCTAGGCCTTTATCTCAGGCAGGAAGAATCACACTGGCTCAGCTCAACATACACTCTCTCATTCACTCTTACCAGATCAACAGCCTCTGTGGTTTGGCCTGCTTTTGTCTGATATCCTGCCCCGACTCCCGGGAGGTGGCCACCCTACCCGAGCCCATGAACAGGACCCTGCTTGCAGCGCCAATTTGTTGTAGTAACATTTATAAAACTCAAATTTAGAAGCAAGTCAATCAAATTTAGAAGCAAGTCAATCAAATTTATTAAATCAAAAGCTTCTGGGAGGGGCGTACCACGCCATTGTGTTCTGTGCATACGTGCAGAGATCGCTGGTTCCAGGAGGGACTTATCATGCCATTGTATTCTGTGCATGCACACGCAGAGGTCACTCGTTCTGGGAACAGCATACCACAACGTTCTGTTCTGTAAGTATTTCTTCTTTTGTTAGTTTTTGTTTTCAGGGGAAACCTGCCAATTGCCTACCTGCTGCTGGAATTCTATGCCATGGCAAAGTAGAAGTGGAGTGACTTGCCCACCGTTAAATTAAGTAGCCAATTTGTGAAGTTGACCAGCACCAAGGGATTCCCAGACTATTATGAGGAGGCCATTTCAGGGATTGCTACAGTCCCAGCAGTAGCTACTGTTCAGACTGGAGAGCTGGTGGCATCTGATTGGCTCCTGGAGATAGGCCATATTCCTACATGGCGGTGGAAGCTGCAACCTCAGGTAGTTAAGAACCTGGTGACTAAAGCTAGCTTTAAGATTCCCAGTTTGGTGGACATGAGCTCTTCCTAAACCTGTCATTCAAGAGTAAGAGCAACTATCTCCACAAAAATATCCTGTCAATAATTCATATCCTCCATACTGTCCCTAGCACCTTCAGGATTTATTGTGTCATAGAGTCACAAACTAACAGTTGTTCTCAAACCTATCTGGTTCACTAAGGTCCATTTGTGAAAAAGAAAATCTGTCATCCTTACAGGTCTAGCGTATATGTCGCTGCAGGTCCACAATGGCCTACTTGACTCTTACTTGGCTCCTGAACTGTTATATTTGTGGGACAAAGCATGCTGTCACCATTCCTAGTGGTGAAGTGATGGTGCCTAAAGAGGGTGACTCCTTCATTGGTGGGTCTGGTGCTGGTATGGTGAGGTGGTAGTAGCACAGGTGTGGTTGGTGAGCTGGCTCAGGGCTCAGGAATCATGGTGGAGGTGGCAGAATGAAGATGGACTCTCTTTCAGTTATAACTTTTTATTCTGAAGCTATTAAAAATGGTGCCGCATTGTGGCAACATTTGAAGCTTTTCACTGTATTTTACTTCCATATACTACAAAATGCAAATAGCAATAAATCATTCATTTATTCATTTATCCTCTTCCCTTTGGATTGGGTATCAAGTCTGTTTGACTTATAGTGGTAATCTTATGAGTCTCTGTAAAAAAATATTCTTACTTCAACAAGAAGTAAGTTGATTGCAATGAGGGTACAAGTTGGAATATCTAGTTAGACATTCCCCATAATTGGGGAATATGGATATATTTAAATGTACACTTGTGATGCCAAGGCATGCAAGGCCAGGCACTGGAAATGTGATTAGAATAGTGAAGTAATTGTTTTTGACTGGTGCAGGCGCTAGGGATTGAAGGGTCTTTTTCTATGCTGTGGGCCTCAATCTGCCCCTTCCAGATCCAGAGCTATTTTCCCGACTTCCCAAAAGCTGTCTGACAAGATCAGATTGGGCGGAGCTTAATACCATCTTCAACATTAATCCTTCCAGAATAATTGCCTTATATATCACAGGCTATTAACCTGCATATCTATGTTGGGTAGGGATGACCAATTAATGATGACTTTGTCAGCAGCCCACGTTCAAATAAAATGTACGAAATGCAAGTGCCATATTGTTTACCTCCATCACTTTAATGCTTCACATCTACTGAAACACAGTTGTAGATACAATCTTTATGGTTCGAGTTCTGCAAACTATAAATTCAATTTTTCCCTCTGGTTTATACATAATCTAAACCTCTATCATTACTCCTTTGAAAAATGTAGGGGTTTGATACACTAAGTTTATCTTTATTGACACCTTCTGTTCAGATGAATAGAAAATATAAGCACTGAAAGCTGTTTTATGTCGTGTAATTTACGTTGCAACACATGTTTATGGCCATGTGTGCAGTATATTAGAAAGTACCTTGGCTGTAGAGTGTTGGAAAAGGAAGTGGTGCTGCAAAGGTAACTGAATGTTCCTCCATGTGGACATTGCAGTCCTTAGTGGCAACTTTCCAGTCTTATGGGCTGATATACATCATCTAACTTTATTATTTCTCTTTACTAATATTGCAAGTATATACATTTTATATATGTATTTTGTCATGACACGGTGTCATGAATTTTGAAAACTTAATTTTATTGATTGCCTTTGGAAAAACGTGCACTGACTTTATTGAATCCCTAAAGTGTGGAAACACGGCCTTTGGCCCAACAAGTCCACAGCAAAGAGTAAGCCACCCAGACTCATTCCCACTACCCTGCATTTACTCCTGACTAACGCACCTAACCTACACATCCTTGAACACTACGGACAATTTAGCATGGCCAGTTTACCTGACTTGCACATCTTCAGACTGTGGGAGGAAACCCAAACAGACACAGGAAGAACATACAAACTTCACACAGATGGTCACCGGAGGCTGGAATCAAACCCAGGTCCCTGGCGCTGTGAGGCACCAGTGCTAACCACTGAGCCACTGTGCCACTCCAAATGGCTCTTCGAGCATCCAGCTGGAATTGATTCAAACACTTCTTTAACTCTAAAGCAAACAGCAGAGGACATTTCCAAACATGAGAGGCACCTCAGAAATCAATGCATGCCCACAAATCCATTGACTTTGATGGTTTTCCTTCAGCACAAAGCACTGTTAAGTGCTTTATCACAATCAAATCTTCAAGGATATGACTTTGAGATGAGAAATAATTTAGATGCTGGAGTGATCATGCTATCTGATATGCTCGCAGATTACCAGAACCCACTGAGAACTTCCCCTTGATCTATATGTTAATGGTCCAGACTGTGCAGACATTCTTAAGGTTAACCTGTTACACTTTGCAATTATTCACATGGGCTCTGGCCAATCTGCAAAAAACTGAAGATGAACAACCACAAAAGTTGCAGGAAATCAATTTCCAGGGAGGGATGCATGATGTTAAAGTAGTGCCCAAGAACATTTGTTCAGTTTGGTATATAATGACAAGTTATTTTCAAGATCAAACAATTGATATCAAAAGAATTACACCAAGGTATCATGGCCATATTATGCCAGGGACACATGGGTACCGTCTCATGCCAAAGACAGCCAGCATAAGAATCAGTGTACTGGCAAGGGATGAATCAGGATATTCAATACTCATGAATGCATGTGAGACATGCCAAATGTATCAATTCCGGTAGTGGAGGAAGCCATACAATAGTCCAACACCACCACCCCCTCCCCCCCACCCCCACCCCCCCCTTAGATGAAAGCAGACCCAAACTATTCATAGACCACAGGGAAGATTTCAGCCCTGTGATGAAATACTCTCTGAACTTCCGATTGTTTGAAAACCTAGTTAGACTTTCACATTGTAACACTAACAGAGAAGGGATTACTAACCCCAGCGCAAGTTATGGCAAGAAGGCAAGTATGAGCAATCTTGTGCAACAACCAATTGTCTAACCGTTCTGAGACACAGAACAGTCCTGTTCACAGACAGCAGAAATACACAGTTAGGGAGCAGGTTGGGAATTACCAAACTTGAACACTGAGCAGAAAGTGCAAAATAGAAATTCAGATTCAGGTAATTGGATACCAGAATGATTTCTAAATTAAGTACTGCCCAGATCATATAATGTTATTACTGGTCATGGTGTTACATTGCCAGAAGCTAGAAGTCAGCTCAGACAAATGCATCACATGCTAATCATGTAAGGAGGAAGTAAGGAAGGATGAACTGACAATGAGTCTCAGGCATACATACTTGTATGATGATGTTTAGCGATAGCAGCCAGCATCAAGGCAACTAAGTTTCAAACAGGAGGCATCAAGCCAACTAGCTTAGTTGTCCAGAAGGCGAGCATCTGGTTCAGAATGTCAGCAACTTTGTCAGTTCAATTCTTGCTATAAATGAGGTAAATGTGGGACCTGATTCCCTGTAATGTGGGGGAAAATAAAGCCAAGAAAAATAGTTCAGGCTGAACATTAAGCCAAAGTCTATCCCTTGAGCTGGGCATATATGAGAAAATGAACACGCATCATAGCATTAATTAGAATTTATGGCCATTTAGTCCAACAGATCTGCAGTTCTGTTATTTCCTCCCTTCTACTCACTTCAACTAACCCTGTCAGCATATCCTCCTCTTTACATTTCCCTCATTCCCTTAACAAGCTTCTCTTTATTTACCTCAATTACACCATGTTCCACATTCTCACCACTCTCTGGATAAGAATGTTTCTCTTGAGCTCCTAATCAAATTTATTCACCATCTAGCATATGTATGACTCACATTTTTATATCCTGGTATTAAGTCACTGCTCAGTTTTCTCTTTTCTGGAGAAAATAACCTCTCCTCTTCTGTCTATCCTTTAAGTTATGACCAGTTTCTTTCGCTCTCTAAGAGGTAATTATGAATTGCTTTTAATTATGTACCTTTGCTTGCACTGCCCCTTCAGTCATCTCAGAGAGAGGAGTAGGCAACAAAGGTGTGGGGTGTGGAGTGCGGTGGAAGGAGGGTTCACAGAGAAAGAGAGAGTGAGAGCCTGTCTGCATGGTACGACTCCTGTACTGATTCCCTATATTGGGAGGAGAGGTGGAAGCAAGAACCAATGGAAGTAACATCTTTTCTATAGGATGGAGCAGGAGGAAGAGAGATAAAGAGCGAGAAAGAAACAAGTGAAGGGGGGTGCAGTGGAGTGCTTATCTCCATTACTTCCTCAACATTATTTCAGTTACACAGCTCTTCCTTGAGGCTTTTCATTGCCTACTTCATATTCTGTAACTAGAAAGCCAACAAAAATAAGTGCTTCATCTCATTAAAGCAGCTTCAGGCCAATTCACATCCAACAAGCTGCACTGAAAACTCTGTTTACATCTTAACAACTGAGAAAAATTCTTCCACAGTACCTGAGACAAAACACAACATTCTAAGAAATCAACCATAACGTTTTGAAAAAAGATTGGTTCAACGCATTTCTTAATGATAACGGATCCTTCACAAAATGCTTAGATCCAGATCTACAACACTTAACAACTAAACAGTTCTTCCTAGGGCCATATCTAATCTGTCTACCAAGTTCTGCTGAAATCCATTCATTTGTTTTGAGATAGTCTGTTACACTATAAACAATTTATCTGATATGATGAAAGCATTATCAACACCTTTCTTCAATGGAAGAAGTAATAACAAGGAGAACTTAAGAAATGGAAGCTTGGAGTAGTTTTATGCTGTCTTGATGTTTCAGGAAGAGAAAGGAAAAAAAGCAAGAATTTTGAGAGAGAGATTTTGGTGGTGTCAGGCCTAGAAGCAGAAGGATCCTCCACTTGACGGCAACACAGGTTGGCTCATGTGATTATGCTCTTCTCAGCTTACTTTATAAGCAAAGATGGGCAAGAAATATTCACATTCACACCTGTAGCACCATCTTTAAAGGTCAGTCAAGCTTCATTTAACCTCTGATATTGTGCTCACAGACAGCGATAAATGTCAGACACCAGGCAGAATGTGGCTCCTTCTCCCGTAGATGTCCTCCCTCAAGCCATCCAAAAGGAAGGGAAATCGTGATTGCACAGAATGGCAACAAGAGGCCTTGGAGACTGACAGTGATGGCCTGGACCATGGTCACTATGGAAGCTAGCAATTGCTGGTGGCTCAAGAGAATCTGGCTCCAATGCCAAATTGGAAAGGTTTAACATGGCTGCCTTTTTGCTGAACATCATCTTGAAGTTGATGAGAATGTGAGATTTACTAACTGTGTTCTGAGGAGAGTTCAGCCTGAGAAACAAGACCAAGTAACTTGAAAAGAAGACGGTGATCAAGAAAAGGGAACTCCTACAAACTTGATTTTATCAGCATGAAAACATTTGGAAAGCTGAAAGTATGCACAGATCCAAAGGACCTCAACATAGCTTTGAGCCCAATACTAACCATTGAAGAAATCCTGCCACCAGTTGACAAGATGCTACCCATAATACAAAGGATGGTTTCTGGCAATCGAAATTGGATGGATACTACAGTTTTCTAATGCCAATCTGGATGCCATTTAGATGGTACAGATGGTTGTGTATTCCATTTGGCATTCCTACTGTTCTGGAAGAATATCAATGTGGACAGCTGATGAGACAGACTTGATTTTGACAACAGAACAAGGAACTGAGGTCAACGTTGCGAGAATGTCACTTCAATCTGACTAGCTAAGTTTCTTTTAAAGTTGCTGGTATTTTTTTTCCTGTCTAACAGTGATGTTTCTCACAGAAGGAGCACTTAGCATTCATCTGGTTGGATCAAAAGAGATCTAAATCGATACTCACTTCAATGTCTCTTGTAATGCTTGTAATTGATAACTGCATAAGCAAGTGTTTACAGAAGTGTAGTAAGCTTAACTTCATTGCTTTCTGGAAGGTAACGCTGCCAACCCTTTATGGCTGGGTATCTGATGGGGCTACTAGCATATAGGGAGCAGTGAGAAGTCTCTCCTGGTAGACTTTGAGGACTCCTTTCTTGATTAAACATTACTATTCGTCTCTCAACTGTCAAATTTCCTGAATCTAGGAACCGAGATTGCTCTGTAAAATCTGAAAAGCATTTTAAGGGAGAAACTGCTCGCTTCATTAAAATATTTCATTTGTCATCCTACCTTCTGGAAATGAATATGTTACCAACATGTTATTGTTATTGACCCCCTTGTCATTTAAACCTGGAAGTGGGAAAGTTGGAGGCATAAACAGGTCAAAGCTCAGATAATTGAAATGTTCACCTCTCACTCAAACTCAACAATTCAAATTCTGTCTGCTATAATTACCCCCACATATTCTGACATGTAGCAGAATGCTGTGAATCTGACTATAATGTTACTTCATGAATTTTAAAGGCAAGCCCTATTAACTTCTATGTCACATTTGTTTCAAATCAATTTAACAGTCAGTTATTTTTGTTTCAGGTTCTATAATTATTCTCATACCATTTTTATCACTGCGCTACACATTTGGAAATCATAAAAGTATCTTGTAAAAATTATCAATAACTATTTTATTTGAAAGAAAATTGTCCAGACACGAGGTTTCCTTCAGAAGTAAATGTAATTTTTTTCTCCATCCAAACTATACCCATGAAGATAATACTTGCCAACTGCATCAAATTGGTAAGGTACTTTTCTTCGGGGGTTCTGCCCATTTTTGTCCCAAAGCCATTGCCTATCAACAATTGATTTCAGGGTCTAGTTCCATTTTTAACTTTGTCTCTTCTTCACAATATCGTTCATTTGATACATTCCTCCTTTTAACTCTGCTAAGCTAATCCACTCTTGGCTGGCTTACTCTTGGTGCGGCATTCTTGAAGGTTTTAGGCAGATTAAAAAATGACTTTAAAATGTCATCTAAAGCATAAAAATAGAATTAAAAGCCAAGAATGGAAAAAGAGTATGAATTAATAAAAGGAAAAGCAAGGATGTTCTTACAACACTGAATGGGATATGCAGTTAATGGAGAAGATGACATTAATTATGCTGTTGAGACTGCCCTTTCTGTACAAGGTTAACATGAATTAAACCTTTACTGTGAAAGAGTGGATGGGGATCAAATTGGATAACCCCCAAAAATGGGCATGGGGATCATGGTGAAAGATTAATTTCTGTCTGTTTATTGCTTTACAGACACTAAATTAAATTGCTATTACCTTCTATTATAAATTTTTGCCTCATAAAGCTAGCACTACTTTTTTAAAGGGATTAAAAAACATCCAAAAGGGTTAATGCTGCAGAGTGCATTAAGTACACCCTAATGAGATGTCATCAGATTGATTCAGGCAGGGGAATCTTTGGCTCTTGAGGGAGTAAGACTTAACATTGAGATATCCCTCATAATCTCAGTCACAATGTCTACCTTAGCAATGTAACTTGTGTCTGATTGCAATAACCTTCATTTTGTTTAAGACAGAAGCCTCTTCTCATGATTTTCCTCTACCACACCAGACCAAGCAGGCCCTGGACCCTAACAGGAAAGAGGATGGAGATAGCAGATGGATCCCACACCATGATGTGTTGTGGTAAGAATTCATCCTACAACAAGACTGGCAAATGGTGCAGATTCCACTTAATACTAGCATTCAAAATGCTGGCAGCCATAGAGATCTGAAGATTCATCAGACACAATTTTACGAAGGCTACTTGTGCAGATAGTCAGCAGTTAAGAGAGCTGAGTCTTCAAAATCCATGCAGAAGAGAACCAAGTAGCAAGATTCAACTGTGCAGCATCTACAGTTGATGGCAGTATAATTTTCAACACTGGTGTAGGACTAAACGGGTCCTGTTCTGAATGACCGGCCATGACCAATGGGCTACCTCAGGGATCTGTGCTTGAATCACAGCTCTTCATAATAGATATTAATGATTTGTATGAGAGAACTAAATGTAATATCTCCAGATTTGCAAATTACACAAAGCTGATTCAGAGAGAGAGCTGTGAGGAGGATGCAGAGATGTTTCAGTGCGCACAGATTGCATTGGCTGATCATCTGTAGAAACTGTCTTGAGATGAAGTCCAGCCAGACACCATATGGGTATTGTCGGCATTATGAATATGGTTTAAATCCCTGGTGGAAAGGAACAACCCTGGAAAAAACAAAGGTACAGTTTACAGGCTGAGAAAGCTAGAAGTAAAATACTTCCAGTTTCAGTCAAGCATCACTGTCACAGTGAGGTAGCTCTATAAAGTCTTGGTTACAGTAAAGAAAATCAAGGACCAAACGTCTCAAAGCTAAATTTAATCAAATAAAATGGTAAATTAGACAGATTAGACAAGTTAAACAGATAAACTTTCATAGAAAAAGAAAGTTAGAAGACGAGTGAAGTGGTAGAAAAGACAGGAGGTTCATTACTTAAAGACAAAGTTTTATTTAATATGTAAAAAAAAGGAAATGGGGAGAAATTCAACAGGTGTAGCAGCATTTATGGTCACAGAAAATGCAAATCATCCAAGCCCAAGGAAATCTGTAAATGGATGGGGATTCATTTATTACCACCATGAAGAGCAAGACTCGTCTGGTTAAATCACTAAATAACAGAATTCATTACTTAAAGCCAGAAACCTGGGGATTAATTTAGCCAATTGTTAAGAAACGGGAATTATTGTTAAAGCTGCAAACATGAGATTCATTTAGTAAAGCGGTTAAGAAAACTGAGAGCTGTTTGTTAAATCTATGATTAGTGGTATTCATTTTGAGAAGCCACAGAAAAAGTGGAAGACATCATTTTGCTTGCAAGAGGTGGAGATCCTCCATTTTGACAACAGAAGCATAGGAACCCTCCAGAATGTGGCTGATTCCTGGGATGGTAAGATTGTCCTTTGAGAAGAAATTGTGGAGAATAGGCCTGTATTCTCTTGAGTTTAGAAAAATGAGAGTTGATCTCACAGAAACCTACATAAGTCTTAGCTGGATTGACAGAGGAGATGCAGAAGAACATTTCCCATGGCTTGAGGGGGGGATCTAGAACTAAGGGAGACATAAACAGAATGAAAGTCAAGCCATGTAAGGTCGAGATGAGGAGAGATGTCTTCACTCAGTGAATCTTTCTGTATTCCAGAGTCCGTGGAAGCTTGGTCATTAAGTAAGTGAGAATTGATAGCTTTCTTGTCATGAATGACATCAGAGGTAAGGCGATAATGTGGGTATATAGCTTTGAGATAAATGAACAGCCATGATCTGCAATGTTAAAACAGGATTGGGTTCTAAGTCACACACTCCAGAGCCCATGTTTTATTGTTCATTAGAAATTTGTCAAATTTGTGAATAGTGTCAGATTATCAAACAGCAAGCAGCATTAAAGTTTGCCAGGAGATGCAAATTTTCAGATAGCAAATATGTACCTCATTCGAATTTGCTGATGAATTTATCAGTATGATAGAATTGATACTGCAACTTAACTTGGTGTAGAGACAATGATGACTGACTTGAAGCTGATGTCTGCTACTTCAAAGATACAATTTCAAGCAGAACATTTTATTCTTATGGCTTCCCAGCAAAGATCATTAGGATTGATGACAGGATCACGCAAAGGAAGAATCAGTCCACAACTTGTATGTTTGAGGAAGTGAACAGGTTTGTTTTGCCTACAATGCAATCAATGTGGTCTAATGAAAGCGTTAACCTAATGAACAAGTTTAATGGAAAAATCGACACACAGATTTACTGAGAGATTGAGAATAAAAGTCTACGCACACAGAGTGAAAATATAGTGTACACAATGCCATGGAAGCCACCATATTGACAGGATGACCAATACATACATTAGCCCCCTGAAGGAAACACTCAGAATGGTTGGACAGTGAATAAGATAAAGAAAAACAGAGACAGACAGACAGAAACAGAGAGAGAGAGAGAAAGGGAGAGATGGTGTGAGTGAAAAAGTAAGAATGAGTGAGAGAGTGTTACAGAGTGAACGAGAGTGAGTGTATGTGAGAGGGATGGAGAGTTTTTATGCAAACAAGCTTTGATCACTTTTGATGTCAGTTCAATGTTTCTGAGCATTTTGTAGATGGGTAAATGACGTTAGATGATCACAAGTAATTTTTCTTGAGTATTGTTGATGACAACTGATAATTAATGATGCCAGTTGACCACTATTTCGGATACTAAATGATCAATTTTGAGGGCAGATGATGACAACTGAGTTCAGATTATGTCTTTTCAATGTAAATGGTATGACTGTTCCAGTTTCTACAGCAAGTAGTATTCAGTTAAGCCTCTGTGTCCTTGGGGGAGTCTTGTGTCAAATGCCTCAAATGGGATGGAAAGGTCTGAAAGCTGGATAACATTTGTTCCATTTAGTGTGATCAACTTTGGTAGTGAAATTATTTCTTTGAAATCCTGCTGGGTTGCATCCCAATCATGTCCAACTTGAGTCCATGTAAGGGATTGATCAGATGCAAATATTGAAAACTCGACAGTATACAGTTCTGTATTTACATAACCCAAGAGGCATCTCATACAACTATGCTGAAATTCAGACACAATGGGTGCTGGATTGATAAAAAAGATTCTAATTCCGTCAATTATTACCTACACAAATAACTGAAAGATTACAATAATTGAAACCATTTTGTAAATTCTTTACTACTTCCATGAATTGTAAAGATGATAACTCAAAGCTCAAATTAATACAGAAAATATTATGTATCTGACACTGCAAGTTTGTTTTGCATTTTAAAATATCAGGCAAAGGAAATTAAAGTAATCGTTTTGAGCAAGAGTTGCAATCATCTATATTAGGGACCATTAAACTGTAGTCAAAATATGATAGAATTCATCTTTGGGCACAGATCAAGGAATATTTTCACAAAATGAGACTAAAAAGAACTGATTGGGAAAACTGTTCCTTTTGCTATACATCTCTCACTCATTCAACATCTCAATATCAATGTTATCAACTTACAAGTTGAGAGTGTGGTGCTGGAAAAGCACATCATGTCAGGCAGCATCTGAGGAGCAGGACATAATGTCAATCCTGATGAAGGGCTTACGCCCAATACGTTGATTCTCCTGCTTCTCAGATGCTGCCTGACCTGCTGTGCTTTTCCAGCACCACACTCTCAACTCTGATCTCCAGCATCTGCGGTCTTCGCTTTCTCCTTATCAACTTACAAAGTCAATTGTAACGAATTTGACTTTTTTCTGATTATGTGGAGACATTTATTGTTTTTCTTTTGTTTTTGTGCATATTATTGATGGAATCACATTTAATTCAATGTCAATTCCATGTTGTCTGCATTTAAATCCATACACGTTCCCTATACTGATTATTCCCTGTTTTGTTTTTGTTTTCAAAATATTCAAGCCACATTGGAACTATAAACGTAGGTTCCATCAATAATTTAGCCTTGAATCTTCCAGTTATTTTAAGCTTCTTTCTCATTTCCGCTAACTTGATGTGGTTGACAGATCCCTTTGTGATCTCCCCAATATACTGCCATTGTTAGCATTTGCCAATACGATTCTTTGTTCCTATAAGCTTCGGGCCTCTAACAATATGAGTGACTGCCAATATACAGGACGCAGCTGTCAACTGTCTTTCAAGCTGTCACTGATCCATTCCCAGTTGTTAGCTTCATTTTTTGATCATGTCGAGGTGTATGTAAGACGCTGAGTCACTAATCGTGTCAGCCAAGCAATTTCTTTTTCCAGAACTCCACAGAAAAATTAATTTGAAAGTGTATGCAAATGAATGCAAAGTGAGGATTCTAATTAAGTCTCTCAAAAACAGTTGCAAAAAGGATAAAGCACTTTTCTATAATTTCATACCGATCGGTCAAGTAATTAGTAAACAAAAATACTACAATTAGCATATGTGCATTGAGCGTTAATTAATTACAAACCTGAATTTTTAATACCAAAGAAAAGTCATGTTTGTGTAAACATACTTGGATAAAGTCACAAATATTTTGGTCTTTCTGTCAACACTGAAGAGTGTGGTGCATTATAAAATGGAAGTTGGGCTTGTTTAAAAGAAGGAAGCATATGTCAGGTATAGACAGGATAGATTGATGAATCTTTAGAAAAGTATAAAAGCAGTAGGAGTATACTTAAGAGGGAAATCAGGAGGGCAAAAAGGGGACATGAGATAGCTTTGACAAATTGAATTAAGAAGAATCCAAAAGGTTTTTACAAATACATTAAGGACAAAAGGGTAACTAGGGAGAGAATAGGGCCCCTCAAAGATCAGCAGCCTTTGTGTAGAGCCGCTGAAAATGGGGAGATAGTAAACGAGTATTTTGCAGCAGTATTTACTGTGGAAAAGGATGTGGGAGATATAGAATGGTGACACCTTGAAAAATGTTCATATTACACAGGAGGAAGTGCTGGATGTATTGAAACGCATAAAGGTGGATAAATCCCCAGTACCTGATCAGATGTATCCTAGAACTCTGTGGGAAGCTAGGGAAGTGATTGCTGGGCCTCTTGCTGAGATATTTGTATCATCAATTGTCACAGGTGAGGTGCCGAAAGACTGGAGGTTGGCTAACGTGGTGCCATTATTTAAGAAGGGTGGTAAGAAAAAGCCAAGGAACTATAGACCAGTGAGCCTGACGTCGGTGGTGGGCAAGTTGTTGGAGGGAATTCTGAGGGACAGGATTTACATGTATTTGGAAAGGCAAGGACTGATTAGGGATAGTCAACATGGCTTTGTGTGTCTCACCACAACTGTCTCAAGGGCAGCTAGGGACAGGCAATAAATGCTGGCCCAGCCAATGATGTTCATGTCTCAAGTGAATTAAAAAAAGGTGGACAGATCATTGAAGTTAACAGGACAGGTGGAGAGACCAGTTAATAAAGGATGTAATATTCTCAGCTATATTAATGGGGACTTAGAATACAAGAGCAAGGACGTGATGTTCAACTTGTACAAGATACCCATCAGACCTTGGCTGGAGTATTGTGTACATTTGTGTGTCGCACGTTATAGGAAAGATGTGAATGCATTGGGGAGAGTACCAAAGTGATAAACAAGAATGGATCCAGAAATAAAGAACTTCAGTTATGCGGACAGATTGAAGAAGTTGGAATGAAGAAGAAAAGACAGAAGAAAGTGGAGAGGAGGTTTGATACAAATAGGGAGAAGCTGTTCCCACTTATAAAAGAGAAAGGATGAAAGGGCATAGAATTAAAGCAATGAGCAAACAAAGCAAGGGTGATGGCCATCTCTATTCGGTGGGCCTGAGAGTTATCTCTGGGAGACTCTGCCACCCCCACTTCACTTCATGAAGAAGCAGAGGACCTTCTGTTTATGATCATTGGTGCTCTGTACTCTTCTGGACTTGACAAACAAACTTGGATTGACAACTCAAAGTAGGAACAAATTACTGCAATGCTGCAATTTGTAATGTTGGCAAAAAACTCAAAATGTTAGCTTGCTTCCTCTCCATAGAAGGTGCCTGACCCACTGTGATTTCCAGCATTTTTTGTTTTCAATATGGATTGATAATGATTTGCCAGTGGACCATACCTTTTATAATATTGAGGCAACTTTTTCACGCAGAAGGTGGCACGTGTACGGAATGAGCTGCCAGAGGATGTGGTGGAGGCTGGTACAATTGCAACATTTAAGAGGCATTTGGATGGTTATATGAATAGGAAGGGTTTGGAGGGATATGGGCAGGGTGATGGCAGGTGGGACTAGATTGAGTTGGGATATCCAGTTGGCGTGGACAGTTTGGACCGAAGGGTCTGTTTCCATGATGTACATCTCTATGACTCTATGACTCTACCTCTTTAAATTATGCTCTTACTGCTTAGGCAGAACCTTGAGATCAAGGATGACATTGTACTACTCCATTTTTATGGATCTTGAAGTGATTAAATATCCCAATACTGGTGACTAAATAGAGGATTCTTGGACCCTGCCTCAAGGGAAGGGGTTATTGGCTGAAATGAGTGGGAGGGAGGCCTGGTTTATTGCACATTGCTCCACTATTTGTATTGGGCCTCCATCTGGGCTTGCTGGCAACAGGTTGGCACTTTTGCAGATGCTTCTTCTCCAGTTTGACTGATCTTGGGTAAAAACAATGACTGCAGATGCTGGAAACCAGATTCTGGATTAGTGGTGCTGGAAGAGCACAGCAGTTCAGGCAGCATCCAAGTAGCTTCGAAATCGACGTTTCGGGGAAAAGCCCTTCGAGTTTCCCATTAGTTAGTGGGGACATGGCATCTTTTCAAGGAGGCTTTGAGGATATTAATGAGGGGTTGCCTCTGCCCCTCCTGATACTCACTTACTGTGATGCAGCACGGAGTAGACAGCTTGGTTTGGAAGTCTTGTGTCAGGTGGCACGGTGGCTCAGTCTGCCTCACAGCGCCAGGGAGCCGGGTTTGATTCCAGCCTTGGGTGGTTGTCTGTGTGGAGTTTGCACATTCTCCCTGTGCCTGCGTGGGTTTCCTCTGGGTGCTCTGGTTTCCTCCCACAGTCGATAGATGTGCAGATTAGGTGGATTTGCCCTGCTAAATTTCCCCTTGGTGTACAGGGATGTGCAGGCTAGGTGGATTAGCTGCAGAAAATGCAGGGTTACAGTGATAGGATGGGAACTGCATCTGGGTGGGATGCTCTTTGGAGGGTCAGCATGGACTCAATGGGCCCAATGTCCTCTTTCTGCAATGTAGGCATTCTATGATGAGTGTGGAGCTGATTGTCTTCAACCAGTGCCTCAAAGCTGAGGACACTGATATTGGAGTGTCTATACTGCCAATGGCTTGGCAGGGCCTTTTGTAGGCATCACTGATAATATTGCTCCAAGGATGTGAGGTGTCTGCTGTATAACAAAATCATAGATTAGTTACGGCATGGAGGAGGCAATTCAGCCCATCACATCTGCACCAACTCTTCTCACGAGCATCATCACCGAGCGCCAATCTCCTGCTTTTTCCCCATTCCCATTCAGACTATTCCTATCCAAATAATCATCCAATGCCCTCTTGCATGCTTCAGTTGTCCATGTTTTGTATACATACATGAGGAGCTGCTCTATAGATCATGAGTTTGTTGTTGTGAATGAGGCACTTGTCATCAAACATTCTGTTCCTCAGATGGCCAAAAGCTGCATTGGCACGCTGGAGGCCATGTTAAATGTCATCAATGTCTACCTTCACTGAGAGGAGGCTCCGAACATATGAGATTTGAGAATCCATGTTTTCCAGTGACTCACCAGTGAATCTTGATAGCTGGGGGATTGTGTTGAATAAGGGAAGCAGGATTAGGTGAGAGGCAAGTTTGAGAAATTGGTACCTTCATGGCAACATCAGTCAGTAAGGAATTGAACCTGTGTTGCTAGCATCATTCTGTTTCAGAAACCAGCCATCCAGTCAAATGAGCTAATTGACACCAAATAGCAGTGAGTGGAAATTTGGGACCAAAAAAGGGACATATAAATAGAAGAAGAGAGCTTGGCACTGTTCTAAATGGGTATCCTGCCCTTGTCTTTACCAAGGAAGAAGATACTGCCCAAGTCACAGTAAAAGGGGAAGAAACTAAGATACTAGATAGGTCAACAATTGAAAGAGTAGAGATATGAGAAATGTTGTCCAGCTGTTCTAAATTCTAGAACTTGCTGCTCCCTTTTTAAAAATTTATCCTATTTTTCTAATCAACATGTTCAGAAATGTTGTTACGCACCTTTAGAGGAGATAAGACGTGAAACCAGGCCTTGCGGTCCTGGAGTAGGGACACTATTACTGTACCCTAAGAGGACCATGAAACATGTTAATAAGCCACAAGACCAAATGGATTTCATCCAGTGATGCTGAAGGAAGTAAGGCTGGAAATTGCAGAGGCACTATGATTTTTCAATTCTACTTAAGTACAAGGGTTGTGCCAAAAGGCTGGAGAACTCTAAATGCCAACCCTTGTTCTAACAGCATAAAGCTAGTAACTGCAGACAGATCAGTTTAACCTTAGTTGCGAGAAAGCTTTTAAGAATGATCATCTGGGATGACATTGACTGTCATTTGGACAAGCTTTGTTAATTAAGGAGAACCAGCATGAATTTGTTAAGGGTAAGTAATACTTAACTAAGATGTGCAATTTATTTAATGGGCAACAAAAAAAGATTAATGAATAATAACATGTGGATGCTATGGCCCCAAAAGAAACTTCATAAAGAACCACACAACAGGATTTTTTGGAAAGTTAAAATGCACGGAATAAACTAACAGTAGCTGCATGGATATGAAGTTGGCTGATTGACAAGAAACAGAGTAATGGTGAATGGCTGTTTTTCACATTGAGAAGTTATTTAGCGGTGCTTCCCAGGATCAGTACTGGAGTCATTGATTTTCTTGATATATAAATGACCTATACTTGGGTAGCAGGGGACAGTTTCAAAATTTGCAGATGCTACAAAATTTGGAAGTACTGTGAACTTTGATAAAGTTTGCAATAGAATTAGATCAGACATAGGCAGACTGGTGAAATGGGCAGGTATCGAGCACATGACCTTTAATACAGGGATGTGTAAAGTGATACATTCTATTATGAAGATGTCAAAGCAAGGCAATATAATCTTAAAGAAACAATTCTAAGAGGGATTCAGGAGCAGTGAGATCTCTGCGTACATGTGCATAAATCTTTGAAAGTGGCAAGGTATGTTGAGAAAGAATTTAAGAAGTACATTAGATTCAGCACTGTATAAATTGGGATGGGAATTCTAAAGCAAGGAAGTAATGAAGAACATTTATAAAACACTAGCTTGGGCTTAACTGGAGTATTATGGCCACTTCTGTGCATTATACTTCATGAAGAATGAGAGGTCTTTACAGACAGTGCAGAAAATATTTTGAGAATGGTTCTAGAGATCAGAGACTTCAATTATAATGATAGATTGGAGTAGCTAGGGTTTGTTCTCCTTACTGAGGAGAAATCTTGATAAAGATAAAAGCACAGCAAGTCAGGCAACATCCAAAGAGCAGGAGAGTCGATGTTTCTGGCATAAGCCCCTCATCCTTATGCCAGAAAGGTTGACTCTCCTGCTTCTTGGATGCTGTGCTTTTCCAGCCCCACCCTTTTCATCTCTGATTCTCCAATATCTGCAGTCCTCACTTTCTCCTCTCCACTGGTTTGAGATCATTGGCAAAAGAAGCAATGAGGAAGACCTTTCTCTGCAATGAGTGATAAGTACCTGGAATGTATTTCCTGGGGCTATGACAGAGGCAGATTCAATCATGGCTTCATAATGGAATTTGATAAGCTCCTGAAACAAAAAAAAAATTGGGCTCTTGTAAAATTGCCAGGGACTGACAGTAGCAGTATTGTTTCTGCAGAGAACTAGTACAGATATGATGGATTGAATGGCCTCTTTCTTTACAGTTCGCATTCTATGAATAAGTTATTTTATGACATTATTTTATGAAAGCAATATTGTTATGTTCAAAATCAATGTATTAATATGAAACAAGATAAATGAATTTCTGGAGTATCCCATGGATTTTCAAAAATTTACTCTAACAAACTTAATTTGAAAGATAAACAGTTTATACAAGATCTTTAAAGAAAATCAATATGGTATTTTATATCATGCTGTTCTGTTGGATTATCAAAACTAAGAATATAATTGTAAAACAGGATAATGTTACCTCTGAGTTTCCCAGAAATGTGAACCTTGTGGTAAGATCTATCAAGTATATTTAACCAGTGACAACTGAACATGTATTGCTGAAATTCATTCTTACCTCAGTACTAGTTACTGTAATTTCTAAATCAAAATTAGCAACATAGAAATTAAAGGAGTATAGCTAAATTTTTAATAACATGCAATCATGATATAGTTTATGAAAATATTTTAGAGCAAAATTCTTAATTTTTGATCTGTTGTTCTTTTTCAGCAATGATCTAGCTTCAACACGATCTATGTATTTTTGTGGGACAATTAAGTAAGCCAGTATTTACCAGCTGAATATGCCAGTCCTTTTGGAAATCTCCAAGTATTTATACTCCAGATTGGAATTACAGTCAGTTATTCTAGCACACTATAGCTTGATGAAATCATAGGGGTCAGTTAGTTAGATGGTTGGTTAGCAATATTGATATGTTCAAAATCAATGTATTAATATGAAACAAGATAAATGAATTTCTGGAATATCCCATGGATTTTCAAACAATTCTCTCGAACACACTTCATTTGAAAGATCAACTGTTTATACACGATCTCTAAAGAAAATCAATATGGTATTTTCTATCATGCTGTTCTGTTGGATTGTCAAAGCTAAAAATATAATTGTAAGGCAGGATAATGTTGATGACAACATCGTGGTTTCAACTTCCATCATCAGCTGAGGTTACCATGAAGTACTCTTCTTCTCAACCTCTTCCCATGCCTGAGAGCCCTCAGGTTAAATCACCACCAGTCACGTCTCTCTCGCCAATGAGAAAGCAGCACCATAGTAAGATAAGGATGATGGCGACTTGATACCTTGAAATTTTAGCAAATTCCCTTCTCTAAAATTTAAAAGGAACTGCTAACGTGTTCACTTAAAATGCATTATTACCTATGTCCAAGAAATAGAACAGAAATTGAGACAAGTCTCCCAAATATTCACGCAATGCCATTAAATGATAGGAATTTGGTGTACAGTGAAGAAGTAAGAAAAAGTCCATTTTTGTAGTAATGGCATTCTGCTTCAGTTATAAAGCCAAGAACTGAATTGATGGATTTTACAACAAGATGGCGTTTGGGGTGAGGATTATACATGGTGCTGAGGGGAGAGGGTGTGGTTGATGGTTCTGAGGTTTCTATGAATGCGCACATGCAGGCTTCCTCTCAAGCTCCAGAATTTTAAGTGCATTTTTTTCATTGAATATAATTTCCACTCAGAAGCTGGCTAGGTTGACAGCTTTGCTGCCCATATGGAAAGGGATCAGTCCAGAAGTAAATAGAGCCAGATAAACAGGTAAAGAACTGCAGTACCATTAATAGATGTACATGGTCCATCTAGCTTATGATTGGGGAAATCTGAAAACAGGGCAGGGTGCAATGTTGGGGAAGGGGGCAAGCTGGATGGGAAGTGATGGGCTGGGGCTGGAAGAGACTTCAGGAGGAAGAATCCCTGCTAGCTCACTGCTGTAACTCCCTGAAAACTGGTATCCTGTCACCGAATCACACTTGATTTACATGTGACACTGACCCAGCTCACTAGAGCCAGCTCCTAAAGTGAACAACAATGCTGACACTCCTATCAGCCAGGGCTCCCTGATTGGATCATGTTAACAGTCTCAATCAGGGAATTCCTAATTTATGAGGTCCACCTGAGTGACCTTTTTCCAATTACTGCATCCTTACTTCCTACAGTTGTCGTCAACAGGTTGCCCCGGATACAAAAATGCAAGGTTCAAATGTGAAGAGGTTATATTTGAACGACCAAGCTCATTAAAATTCAGAAATGGTAGCATGTCCACAGTAGCCAGGCAATTCCCTTTCAGTTCCAGTTGTTGAAGCCAAAGGACCAATACAGCATTGAGATATGACTGGAATAATTGACCTGTGTTCTGGGAGCAAGTTGGCTGTTCACCTTCTTCTGTCTTAGTGAAACCTGAAAGGGAGCAGATGGGATTTTAGAATTAACAAGGTTTTACACCTTCTCTAACTCATGGATAGTTAGGAAATTATATTGGTGCTCTAAAGGCTGACTGGAGTTCTAGAGATGTACAAATACACAAGTCATTTAGAATAATAGTACAGGTTATTTAGGCAGAAGAGAATAAACAAAGTATTTGTTCATTTATTGAGGGATAAATTTGAAAAACAGGAAATTTAAGTTAAATCTATAGTCAGTCTTGGTTAGACTACAGTTGGAGAACTCTGTACATTCCTGGTCTCAATATTGTGGAGTTTGATTAATATGGCTATGGCACCCTGAGGTGTGCTATGATCTCAGCTGTCATGTGACAGGATTCAGCTGGAAGGTTGGAATTAGTGCAAGTCAGATCAAGGAACTTTACTGCATTATCATGTATATATTGTTACTAAATATTGGTTAAAAATCCTGAACCTTATCTGAAGACTAGAAGATTCTGTATTAAGATATGAAAGCTGTGGAGGCACCATTCTAAAGGTGGATAATGTTTTGCTTAGAGGAACCTGAAGAAATACACAGAAAGGTTGAAAATACAGGAGGCAATAGTCAGTGTTCATGGCCTTAACTGTCTTTAAAGGGCTTCAAGATGCAGTAAGTTGGTGACTTATCAGAGGTTAGAAAAGTAGGGAATACCCCAAAGTAGTGGCATTTCTGTACTAGCTATGTAATTCTCTACAATTACCATAGCCCTCAATGCTATTAAAAGACAATACAGGCTCTTAGGTTTTGTGGAAGATGAACTTCCATTGATGCTTAACCACAAAAACATAAAGACAAAGAAAACAGGAATATAGGTCGACTTTGAGCCTACTCCATATTCAACATGGCTGATGTTGGAACCATTACTATGTTTCTTTACACTTCTCATTTTTGGTTTGGAACTGTGAGCTGAAGTTAAGAGTGAACTTTGAACTTGGGCAAAGGTTTGTATTTGTTTTCTTAGAAAAGAAAGAACAAACAAACTGATATTTGCTGATGGGAGCTGGCCTGGAATGTTAATTGCTGCATAATTATTGTTCTAAGAACATTGCAGACATCTAAGCATCTGAGATATATTTTGCGCAAAGACTGGTTGCTGCTTGGATGTTAAAAGGGCAATCAAAGAAAAGCTGATACTGACCAGCAAACTACAGAAAATGTGTAAAACAGTAAGAAAAACCAGGATTGAACTGATTTTAACTGTTATTTTGGGCAAAAGACTGTATCTCTAGAAACGACTAGACTGGCTTCTGTGTTTAACTCCCCCTAGTCTATATTCAGTTATCAAATGGTTGGAAGTTCTGAGGAAAGAACTGCAGTCTATAAGACATAAGCAAAGGTCTCCAGCAGTCTGTGGAAGTAGTTTGCATTGATTGGAGACTGAAGTACAAACAAAATGTACAATCCCATGTGTCTGTGAATAAATTATCATGTAAGGATTACATGAAGGTTTCGAAACCAGTTTGTGAAATCATTTCAGTGAACTGGTCAGTTATAGCTCTCTTTTATTTGTTTAATTTATCCCTTAAGTATGTGTCTGTTTATCTGTTTGCGAGTGGGGAGCTATGATCAAAGAAATTTGGTTTGAATCATAGATACTAATTAGGTTCTAGATTAGAGTGGTGTTGGAAAAGCATAGCAGGTCAGGCAGCATCTGAGGAGCATGAAAATCGACGTTTCGGGCAAAAGCCCTTCATCAGGAATAGAGGCAGGGTGCCTGTAGAGTGGAGAGGTAAATGAAAAGGGGCTGGGGGTGGGGATAAAGTGGCATAGAGTACAATAGGTAAATGGGGATGGGGATGGAGGTGATAGGTCAGAGAGGAGAGTGGGGGAAGGTAGCAAAGAGTACAATGGATGAAAGGGGTGGGGATGAAGGTGATAGGTCAGAGAGGAGAGTGGAGTGGATAGGTGGAAAGGAAGATAGGCAGGTAGGACAGGTCATGGGGACGGTGCTGAGCTGGAAGTTTGGAACTGGGGTGAGGTGGGGGGAGGGGAAATGAGGAAGCTGGTGAAGTCCACATTGATGCCCTGGGGTTGAAGTGTTCCGAGGCGGAAGATGAGGTGTTCTTCCTCCAGGCGTTGGGTGGTGAGGGAGCGGCAGTGGAGGAGGCCCAGGACCTGCATGTCCTCGGCAGAATGGGAGGGGGAGTTGAAATGTTGGGCCACAGGGTGATGGGGTTGAATGGTGCGGGTGTCCCGGAGATGTTCCCTAACGTGCTCTGCTAGGAGGCGTTCAGTCTTCCCAATGTAGAAGAGACCGCATCGGGAGCAATGGATACGATAAATTATATTGGTGGGTGTGCAAGGTAAAACTTTGATGGATGTGGAAGACTCCTTTGGGACCTTGGATGGAGGTGAGGGAGGAGGTGTGGGCGCAGGTTTTGCAATTCCTGCGGTGGCAGGGGAAGGTGCCAGGATGGGAGGGTTGGTTGTTGGGGGGCATGGACCTGACCAGGTAGCCATGGAGGGAACGGTCTTTGTGGAAAGCGAAAATGGGTGGGGAGGGAAATATATCCCTGGTAGTGGGGTCCCTTTGGAGGTGGCAGAAATGTCATCGGATGATGTGGCTTATGCGAAGGCTGGTAGGGTGGAAGGTGAGCACCGGGAGTTCTGTCAGGTTACCTCGCTGTTTCGCTTTGCTATGCTAAAGTTACAGTATTAGTAATAACTAGTTGATTTTTATTTAAAGATCTAAACTTGGTGGCTGAGATCTCTAATTTGTAAACTTTGGTTAGGATTAACTGGGAGTGATTTTGATGGTCAATGAATATTTCAGTTGAAGTATGTTATGATATCCAGTATTAGCGAGTCTGATTTGGTCTGACTTACTGTCACTGTGTCCGAACACTGATCATACTACTCAGTACCTCTTTCCACTTTATCCCCATACCCTTTGATTCCTTTAGTCCCAAGACTATGTGTAACTGCTCCTTGAAACATTCAATATTTTGGCTTCAACCACTTTCTTTGGCAGAGGATTCCATAGGTTGACCACTCTGTGGGTGGAGAAAGTTTTCCTTAGCTCAGAACTAAATGATCTAGCCTTTATGCCTAGACTGTGACCCTTGACTCTGGACTGCCCAGTGATTGGAACATCCTTCTTGCATTTATGCATTCATGTTAGAATGTTATAGTTTTCTATGAGGTCTTCCCACTAGATAACAACTTCCTTATGTATTTTTTCTATCGAGTGGATAACATCACATTTATACACAATATATTTTATCTACCATGCATTTGCCCACTTATTCAATCTCATGTTTCCAATTAAAGACTCAACAGATACTCTTTTATACAGTGGGCTCCACTGCAGTGCATACACTCAGCAGGCAAGGTGTTATTGACAGCTCAGGAAGTTTTCAGATAGTCCTAGCAGGGTTCAATGTTCATTTGAATGCTGAAAACTTTGCTATTGAATGTGGTCAATTCAACCAGTGGTTCCAACTGCCAGAGGCCTTGGTACATTGAGCATTTACGTAGAGTATCAATTCATGTGATGATTCATCATTGATGGATGGGCTCATTCAAATTCTCTACATCTTAATCTCTGGTTTACTGGAGTATAAATAAGTCATACTGGCAGAGCAGGCTGTCTAACAAGCTGAGCTTAGAATACAAAGCCAGGATGATTTGACACAACTCTAAGGTTCAATCTAGGCTTATCAGTTGGCTAGGCCCAAGGGCATGCACCTTAATCAACAAGAGTGCCCTTAATTTGAAAAATAAAAGGTCAGGGACTGCCATTTTATAGTGATATTGTAGTAGATACTTAGCAATGGCAAAATTGATCACTCACAGCACTTTTGTAAGACAAGATAACCTTCAAAAGCAAATCAAATAGATCACTTTCTGAAAGAAGAATTCAGAAAATTGAATAATAAAAAGAAGACGTGGAAATTAAAAACTTTCTCGGTCAAGTGGATATTACTGGTTTTGAAGCAGGTGATTTTGTCAAGACATTTTGGTAGTAAAATTGAAAGTTAAGACTTTAATACATTTTGTTGATTCAGAAACAACTATTGGTTTCATTTCAATGCTTTTAACCAACAAATGTCCAGATGCAGGGTTTGGGAGAGCACACACTTTCAGTTAATGGTCATTTTCAGGCAATACTTGCCTACAATGGTAAAGTTATTAAAAAGCCCAGTTAAGTCTTACAGAATCAAAACTTGAGTTAGCAAGCTTATGTTTAACTTTGTCTTCCATAGCAGCTGCTAAACATTCCAGTCCAGGTAAACCACACTCATGATCATTACATCTGTGAAGAAATACCTGAGCTTCTCCAAGAGCATCAGCTTTCATCTAACAAACATACAGCATTACATTTTGATGTTTTCCCATGGCTTTTCCATCTGACTGAACCTTCATGTTACAAACTATGGTTGATCTCTTGTGAAGAAACTTTTCCAAGAGTTTGATCAGTTGTATAGTACTCCTTCTCCAGTGATGCTAGGGGTGGATGGATCTATTTCTTAAGAAATTTCTGAAATTACTAGACTACAAACTAGTACGGGGCCCAGCTTCATCTGTAAAGGAAGGAAATCCTGTAGTATTTGACTCTTCAGTGTTTCATCAAGATCCCATTGATATTCTTAAAGATGAGTGTGAGCGTAATCCTTCCAAAGTATTTGCTGATACCAATGATCTACTGATAATTGCCAATTGTATATGATCCACTCAATTTTTCCCATTCTGTGCAAGCATTATAAAAAAGCCAATTGTTTTTAAAAAAACAAAGTTGTTTTAAATTGTTTTAAAAAAACAAAAAAAGACACTTTGCTTGACATTTTTTTACATTTGCCAATATAAACATTCATTCATATCTTGAATTTTATGTATTTCCTAGCTCTCTTCTGCTTTTTAAAAAATATTGTGTCCTGTACATCATCAAATGCAGCCAAATTCTTCACCCAGGTCAAAGTACTACATTTTACAAATGTGGCTGAACTTCCAATACTTTCAATGGAATAAAGTGGTCACAATGATTTTTCATCCACAGCAAAAGGTTAAACCTAAACGGATTATTCAAGATTACAGAGAGCAGCGAACTCTGCACAATCAGAAAAGTCCCTCAACTTTACTGAAGCATGAGAATACTGTTCAACTTTTGCATGAGAGCCTAATAAATTCTTTATCTTCATCTTGTGTTCCAGAAATGACAGCATTCAATGTTGTAATTCCTGTCATATAGCTTTTCATCCAGAAAGCTTTGTAGCACTTCCAGACACCATATTGACAGCTCTGACAGAAAATCCTCCAATGCAAGAGGCAATCTCTGAAAAGACTTTGTCAATCATTCAAGGAAGTGAGTCTGTATTCTTCAGTCTTCCTGATGATTTACTGTTCACTTTGTCCTAAATTTGAGAATATGAGCAAGATTCCAATTTACCACTTAGTACTTTTTTGAAGGTGTAACCTTATCATTCAGCAGTGTTTCATTGTCAGATGCTTTTTTCAATAGAAGATACCATGAAAGAAACAAGACTGATCTCCATCCAGTCAAGAGGATGTGGTATCCTCTTGATGAGCACTTCCTGCCTTCCTACTTGTGTAGTAGCTCACAGGTGACCCAACCTTTCAGTACCATAAGATGTGTGATGTTACCAATCCTACTTCATCTCAGGGATGTTCCAGGCCAGCCTACAGGCCATCATCCTCTGATGCCATGTTAATGGACCAGATCAAGGAGGACTGTAAAACCTTCACAACATTTGAATCCATGATGTACAGAGTTTGGAGGGAAATGTCAGGATTGGAAATTCATTCTGTTAAAAGGTAATATTAACATTAATTGTGTAACATTCACTCATTTTTTGTTGAATAGTGGGTATATGAAGGGGTTAACTGATATTATGGAATAACCACTCTCCATTAATTAGCTACAAATATCTGTTGCTGCAAGGAGTAAACCTGAGCTCTGCTCAATAATTGTACATGTGTTGACCAGAGAATAAATACTGCTTTAGATTAGATTCCCTACAGTTAGGAAACAGGCCCTTTGGCCCAACATGTGCACACCAACCCTCTGAAAAGTAACCACCTACATCCATTTCCCTCTGACTAATGCACCTAACACTACGGGTAATTTAGCATGGCCAATTCACCTGACCTGCACATCTTTGGACTGTGGGAGGAAACCGGAGCACCCAGAGTAAGCCCACGTAGACAGAAGGAGAATGTGCAAACTCCACACAGACAGTCACCCGAGGGTGGAATCGAACCCGGGTCCCTGGTGCTGTGAGGCTGCAATGCTAACCACTGAGCCACCGTGCCACCCCTTACTCTTTTTATTCTTAACATAAATTACATGTAGCTAAAGTAATAATATATACTTAATCTTAAATTGAGCCTGGTTATCTTACAAGAGACCATCTGATATCCCAAATGCAATGGAAATAGCTACTACATAATATACAATAAACACAGATATTGTTCATCATCAAGGTTGAACCTATCTTCTACTTTGTGGGCATCCTTTCCACCATGGCATTGGGAACTTAGACTGATTTCAGCAAGCAGGATTGTTGGCAATGAACTTACTCAAGGCATCCCCAAAGGTTCTAGCAGAAGGCAACTTATACAAGATGGTAACATTGATTGTTTTCTGAAGATTTCATTTAGCTCTACAGCATGATGGTAGCAGCAATGGTGATGTTTTTAAAAGAATCTTCAGTTCTACAAAAGTCACAATCATCCAAGAAAAAACAGGAAGAAAAATAAAAATCCAGTCAGAGAAGTGAATGGATTATTAAGTATTCAACAGTATACCAAGAGCCAATCAATTTTAGAGATTGCAAAGGCCAGCAATTACAAAGAATGCAGAAGCAATAACAGTACTAAACATGTCCCGAGAAGTTTGAAACTACTAGGAATGGGAAAAGTTTGAATTGATACTGGGAGGGAATGGGCTTTACCAGAAATGCCAGGGGAAAAACGTGAATCCTACCTGGTATACAATAATAGATATCAGGCATCCAAACTTCCGACACTTGAAGAAAGGGTGAACATTGTTATATTTGAGAAAAATCCTAAGCTCAGGCGCGAATGGAAGACTTAATCTCTGTATTAAGCAACTGTGTATTGATTCATACAGTCATAGAGTCACACAGCATAGAAATAGGCCATCTGACCAACCATGTCTATGCTGACCAACAAACACTAAACTATACTAATCCCATTTACCTGAATTTGTCCACAGACTACTTTGCATTGGTATTTTAAGTGTAAAACCAGATGCTTCTTAAATGTTGTAAGAGTTCATTCCTCCACCACACTCTCTCAAGCAGTATATTCCATATTTCTACACCCCTCTGGATTAAAAACCATTTCCTTCGATCTCTCTATACAATCTAGGCCTCAGCATAAACATATGCCCTCTGGTCTTAGACATGTCTGCCATGGAGGAAGGATTCTTATGGCCTACCCGATCTATGCCTCTCATAATTATGTATACCCTCAATCATATCCTCCTTTAGCCTTCACTGTTCCAAGGAAAACAAATCCAGTGAATCATGTCTCTCCTCATAATGGAGACCTTTCATCCCAAGCAGCAAACTGGTGAATCTCCTCTGCATCCTCTGCAATCACATCCTTTTGATAGTATGGTGACCAAAACTGCGCACAGTATTCCATCTGTGGCCTAATAATCCTCCATACATGTGGAACAAGTCTTCCCTTCCCCAAGATTCTACACCACGGCTCTTGTAGGCAAACATCCTCTTTCACTACCCTGTCAACTCATGCTGATAAACAACTTTAGGGATTTATGCACTTGTACTCCAAGGTACCTTTTTTCCTCAGTACTCCCTAGAGACAAATAGCAAGGCTTCCAGCACTGATCGTCATGGTACACTGCTGGTCATAGGTTTCCAATAAAAAAAACCCTCTCGTGCCACTCTCTGCTTCCTATTTGTAAGCCAATTTTGGACCCGGTTTGCCAAATTGGCACCTTTCTGAAGTCCAGATAAACCACATCAACTGCACTTTCTAATCAAAGGATAAAAGCAAATTACTGCAGATGCTGGAATCTGAAACCAAAAGAGAAAATGCTGGAAAATCTCAGCAGGTCTGGCAGCATCTGTAAGGAGAGAAAAGAGCTGACGTTTCGAGGGTAACTGACCCTTTGTCAGAGCTTTGACAAAGGGTCAGTTAGACTCAAAATGTCAGCTCTTTTCTCTCCTTACAGATGCTGCCAGACCTGCTGAGATTTTCCAGCATTTTCTCTTTTGGTTGCACTTTCTAATCAATGTGTCTAGTCACTTTTTCAGAAAACTCAATTAAATTTGTCACATAAGAATGCCTTCCGACAAATCATTGTTGACTATCTCTAATCAGTAGCTGCCTTTTTGAGTGTTGATTAATCCTGTCCCTCAGAAACTTTTCCCAAAATCTCCTTACCTCTGACATCAGACTAACTGGTCTATAATTACCGACCTATCCCTCATGCCCTACTTAAAAAAGGAACCACATTAGCTATCCTCCAGTCATCCGGCACCTCACCTGTGGCCAGAGCAGTATTGAATATCTCTGGTAGGGCCCCAGCAATCTCCTCCCCTACCTCTCATAGCAGCCTAACAAACATCTCACCAGGCTCTGAGGATTTAGGCACCTTGATACCTGTTAAAACAATCGACACCTCCTCCTTATTAATCTTAACACACTTTACAACCTCACCATCCCAATCTTCATCTACGATGGCCTTTGTTAATACAGATGAGAAATATTCAGTTAAGAGCTCACCCACGTCCTTTGGATCCATGTTCACATTGCTCCTTTAGTCTCTAATAGGCTCCAATTCCTTCCTGGGTAATCCACTTACTCTTAATGCATGTATAAAAAGCCTTGGAGCTTTCCTTAATTCTATCTGCTAAAGATATTCCATGCACTCCTAATTCCTTTTTAAAGCACCTCCCTTATCTCTCTATTCCCATGAAGGGCATCCCCCATTTTTAATGCTCTATAATTAACATGTACTTTTTATTTCTCTTTATCAAACTATCACTATCCCTTGACATTTAGCATTCCTTTGACTTGCTGCCCTTGGCCTTCAATCTGAGAAGAACGCCTTGGCCCTGAGCTGTCATGGCACATATTTTGAAAGACTCCCACTTTTCAAGTTTAGACTTACTTGCAGGTCAGAGCTCAGAGCCTAGGTTTGCCAGATCCTATCTCATAATGTTGAAAGTAGCCTTCCCCCAGTTCAGACACTTCTGCAAAATCTTTATCCCTTTCCATAATGAAATTTAAAGATTTATGGTGACTACACCCAAACTGCTAGCCCACTGACTCTTCAACCACTTGACTGGTTTAGTCCTACGAGAGATAGTTAGACCAGCTACAGTAGGATCATCTGCTTACTGGCACAAAAACCACTCCTCCATGCACTTTTAAAATGTTACCCCATCAATCATTAATTGTTAAAATCATTTAAAATTATCAGGAAATATAGTGGATAAAATATCTTTTCATAAAAGGACCTTTGTTAAGAAATGCATTAAACTGCAGTTTAGTTCAGCCAATTAATTGGAAAGTATATGAAGACAGAGCAAGAGTTTACTAAGAATCAGTGTTTTGAGGGAGAAAATAACTTTTGTTGTCCAACCAAAATTACAGCTTTAAGATTTGAGATCATTACAACTTCTTTTTTTCAAAAAAAAGATGTCAAGAAAAAACATTGAGAAGAAGCACAAAGTGCATGGAACCTCCATAGTGTCAAAAGTGTTGTGAAAATCTCCAAGAAGAAGGGGAAGGTAGTGTGAAACAACATCTTTCCTCCATCTGGCGAGAAAATACAAAATGCAATTTTCTTCATTTTAAAGCATTCCAATGATTTTTCTCTAAATGCTTGAAAATATTTTCTCAGATTTTCTTTCATTTTAATTCACCAAAATGAAAGATGTTTTTGCTAACAGTAATAAGAAAATAGATGATCAATGTGTTAAGTAACTCAACAAATTTTCTTAATTCCTTAGATTCTGAAACATTTTATGTCCAAATGCAGAACGATTCAGACCATATTCAAGCTTGAGATGATAAGTGGCAAGAAATGTTCGAGCCAGCCAAGTGCCAGACAATGATCATCTTCAACAAGATAGAACCTAATCATCACTGCTGAATCCCCATGATCAATGGGTTACCATTGACTAAAAAATGAACTAGGCGAACCATATAAGTATTCTAACTATAAGGGCAGGTCAGAGGCCAGGAATCCTGCAGGAAGTAACTCATATCCTAACTTCTCAGTGCCAGTCCATAATTCACAAAGCACTAGTCAGAAGTGAGATGAAATAATCCTCATTTGCATGGATGACAACATTATATCTGTACCTACAGCAAATGAACTACAACAGTCCAACAAAGCAGGTCATTTAGGGATGGATAATAAACACTGGCTCATCCGACAAAGTCCACATCAGCTCCATGAATACAAACAAATAACGTCCTCAACTCATCCTCAGAATACAGCAATTTATAAAAGGGCAATATTTAAAAAGGAAAACGCTTTTACAGCAAAACTACCTATCTATAATCCCTGCAACAACTTTCAAGTGAGTTATTTAAATAGGAGAAGAAACAGCTGCTAAATAGTGAGTATGGAAACAGATTAAATTTCCAAGCAAATTTAATGTCAGAAATAGTTTGGACAGGAAGTTAAACTAGACTTCATGGGAAAGATAATTAATCCAGTGTAGAATTGTATCGGGATTGCAGAGGAAGCCCAGAGAATAACAAACTAGCACATTTCTATATCCTGCAGATCCAATAACATATCAATAACATATCAGTCTACAGAGGATTGAATTTAAGGGAAGAGATAAATATGTTTAACAATACCACAACAGCATTTGACAATTACTACATATTAAAGATTAGTCACATAGCAGAAAGAACAAGATGTAATAGAAGAGTTCTGCTTTGGTGAGAACCTTTTGACTTTAACAATGATTTTTATATATTGTCAGGATTGTGTGATTATGGTGATTTATAACCAGAACTAATTAAAGATAGAATTGTCAGCAGAATTTCTAATGAATCTCTTTCAGAAATGTTACAAAAATAAAGAGGAGCTCACACTGGAAAGAGTTATCCTGAGTGTGGCAAAAGCTGAAATCTGAAAACAACACAATCATTTAGGATAAAATCATTTAGATATTAAAGCCCCCTTTGTTTTTCTAAGCCCAGATATTAATGGTACATGCCAACTTGGATCTGTTCCTAGTAATATGAGGGCACAGCGTTATTAACAGTACATGCTCACAATGAGACAATGACTATTTAGAAATCCCACAAGTCATGGTCAGTCACAAGTATCAATTTATCAACAGTTTTTCTGAACCATTTGCGTAGCAGCTCACTAAACTGCTCTGTGTAGCTGCATCAGTGAGTTATCCTTAACATATTTCTTTAAACCTTTTCCCTTGTTATGACGGTGTGCCATATAAATTAATAACTATTTTTGGCGGTTTAATTGATTTCTAATTACATCACTGCCCTATTCAAAACGATTGCCGGGATATAGTTCCTCTGCCCTCTTTTTCAAGATTAAGCTTGAAGAAGCACAGACATTTGTCTGGAGTATTATCTCCAGTGCATTATCTATCACCAAGTGAGGACAGCATGTTTATGGTCACAGAAACAGTGGGGCCACAGTTCTCTTATTGTTCCAGCACTGTTTAAGAATTTTCTTGGCAGACTTCAGTCAAGTCTGTGTCTTGACTAATATCTCACAACCTGGTTCTTCCCTGTTCTCACAAATACAATGTAGTTCTTCACTTATGGAGCATTTCTGTTCAGTGTTCCAATTACATCACCAGGAGGCAAACCCGCCACACCCAGTTTATGTTATTTAATATGAAATAAAGGGAAACACAAGTTACATGATGCACGTATAAATCATATCTTGGCTTACAGAATGTGTGTGTGTGTGTGTTACTGAGACTGCATGGTCAGCCATGATCGTAATGAATGGTGGTGCAGGTTTGAAGGCCGAATGGTCTACTCCTACTCCTATTTTCTACATTTCTATGTTTTTTCCACTGTATAGTACTAATCTGTGGAAGTCAGCATTAGTGGTTCTGTTGTTCAATGTTTTTTTTTTACTTTTGCACATTTTCTGGACATGTCAATTTTCCTGCAATTGTTGTATTGGCACGAGAAACCTGGGAATTATAACAATTTGTGTTTTTTTTCAACTTCAAATTGGGATGATAATTTCCAACATCAAGTGGTAGGTGGGGCCTTTACAAACAGGATGGTGTTCACCTGAGCCACAGGGGCATCAATACCCTGGGGGGGGGGCGGATTTGCTAATGCTCTTCAGGAGGGTTTAAACTAGTTCAGCAGGAGAATGGGAACCTAAATTGTGGTTCCAGTATACAGGAGGTTGAGAGCAGTGAGGTCAGAAATAAGGTTTCAAGGTTGCAAAAGTGCACCGACAAGCAACAAATTGGTTTAAAGTGTGTCTACTTCAATGCCAGAAGCATCCGGAACAAAGTGGGTTGGAACCTGGGATTTCAAAGTTGCACCCATTTCGGAGTTATGGGTAGAGCAGGGGCAGGAATGGTTGTTGAAGGTTCCATGACTTAGGTGTTTCAGTAAGAACAGAGAAGTTGGTAAGGGCAGAGTGGTTGGTGGGGGGGGGTGGGGGGGGGGGGGGGAGGTGAGCGGGTGGTGGTAGCGGTGCTGGAGGGTGGCATTGTTAATCAAGGACAGTATTATGGTGGCAGAAAGGTTGTTTGAGGACTCATCTACTGAGGTAGTATGGGCTGAGGTTAGAAACAGGAAAGGAGAGGTTACCCTGTTGGGGTTTTCTATAGGCCTTTGAATAGTTCCAGAGATGTGGAGCAAAGGATTGCAAAGATGATCCGAGAGAGACAGGGTAGTTGTTGTGGGAGTCTTTAACTATCCAAATATTGTCTGGGAATACTATAGTTCAAGTACTTTAGATGAGTCAGTTTTTTTCCAATGTGTGCAGGAGGGTTTCCAATGTGTGCAGGAGTAATGAACCTGGCCAAGTGTTAGATTTGGAGGTGGGTGAGCACTTTGGTGATAGTGACCACAATTTGGTTATGTTCACTTTAGTAATGGAAGGGGATAGGTATATACCACAGGGCAAGAGTTATTGCTGGGTGAAAGGCAATTATGATGTGATTAGGCAGGATTTAGGATGCCAAGGATGGGGAAGGAAACTTGCAGGAGATGGGCACAATTGAAATGCAGAGCTTATTCAAAGAACAGCTACTGTGCATCCTTGATAAGTATGTACCTGTCAGGCAGGGAAGAAGTGTTCGAGCGAGGGAGCCATGGTTTACTAAAGAAGTTGAATCTCTTATCAAGACGAAGAAGAAGGCTTATGTTAGGATGACATGTGAAGGCTCAGTTAGGGCTCTTGAGAGTACACGTTAGCCAGGAAAAACTTAAAGAGAGATCTAAGAAGAGCCAGGAGAGGCCATGAGAAGTTGTTGGTGGATAGGATCAAGGAAAACCCTAAGGCTTTCTAGAGGTAGATCAGGAATAAAAGAATGACGAGAGTAAGATTAGGGCCAATTAAGGACAGTAGTGGGAAGTTGTGTGTGGAGTCAGAGGACATAGAGGAAGTTCTAAATGAATATTTTTGATCAGCATTCGCACTGGAAAAAGATAATGTTGCCAAGAAGAATATTGAGATACAGGCTACTAACCTAGATGGAATTGACGTTCACGAGGAGGAGGTGTTAGTAATTCTGGAAGTCCCTAGGGCCAGATGGGATTTATCCTAGGATTCTCTGGGAAGCCAGGGATGAGATTGCTGAGCTTTTGGCTTTGATTTTTATCGCCATTGTCTACAGAAATAATGCAGGAAGTCTGGAGGACAGCAAATGCTGTTCCCTTGATCAAGAAGGGGAGTAAAGACAACCCTGGTAATTATAGACCAGTGAGCCTTACTTTGTTTGTGGGTAAAGTGTTGGAAAAGTTTACAAGAGATAGGATTTATAATAATCGGTAAAGGAATTAAGTTGGTGACCAAACAGGTGGATGAGAGTAAAGCAGTTGATGTGGTGTGTATGGATTTCAGTAAGGTGTTTGATAAGATTCCCTACAGTAGGCTATTTCACAAAATTTGGAGGCATGGGATTGAGGGTGATTTAACTGTTTGGATAAGATATTGGCTAGCTGAAAGAAGACAGAGGGTGGTGGTTGATGGGAAATATTCATCCTTGAGTTCAGTTACTAGTGGTGTACTGCAAGGATCTGTTTGGGGCCACTGCTGTTTGTCATTTTTATAAATGACCTGGATGAGGGCACAGAAGGATGGGTTAGTAAATTTGCGGATGACACTAAGGTTGGTAGAGTTGTGAATAGTGCTGAAGGATGTTGTAGGTTACAGAGGGACATAGTTCAGCTGCAGAGCTGGGCTGAGAGGTGACAAATGGAGTTTAGTGAGGAAAAGTGTGAGATGGTTCATTTTGGAAGGAGTAACAGGAATGCAGAGTACTGGGTTAATGGTTACCCATTCTTGGAAATGTGGACAAACAGAGAGATCTCTGTGTGCATGGACATAGATCCCTGAAAGTTGCCACCCAGATTGATAGGGCTCTTTACAAGGCATATGGTGTGTTAGCTTTTATTAGTAGAGGGATGGAGTTTCAGAGCCATGAGGTCATGCTGTAGCTGTACAAAACTCTGGTGTGGCCGCACTTGCAGTATTGCGTAAAGTTCCGCTCACTGCATTATAGGAAGAATGTGGAAGCATTGGAAAGGGTTCAGAGGAGATTTACTCAACTGTTGCCTGGTATGGAGGGACGGTCTTATGCGGAAAGGCTGAGGGACTAGAGGCTGTTTTCATTAGAGAGAAGAAGGTTGAGAGGTGACTTAATTGAGACATATTAGATAATCAGAGGGTTAGATAGGGTGGATAGTGAGAGCCTTTTTCCTTGGATGGCAATGGCTAGCATGAGGGGACATAACTTTAAATTGAGGGGTGATAGATACAGGACAGATGCCAGAGGTAGTTTCTTTACTCAGAGAATAGTAGGGGCGTGGAACGCACTGCCTGCAACAGTAGTAGACTGGCCGACTTTAAGGACATTTAAATGGTCATTGAATAGACATATGGATGAAAATGGATTAGTGTAGGTTAGATGGGCTTCAGATTGGTTCCACAGGTTGGCGCAACATCGAGGACTGAAGGGCCTGCATTGAGCTGTAATGTTCTATTCTGTGTTCTATACCTTCATTAGAAAGCATATCAATAAATCAGGTTGTGTCACCTTTGGAAAATGTGAACCAACCTTTCCGAGGAGTAGGAATTGAATCATTTGAGCCAGATATCCTTATGGGTTAAGGATAATTCAACCAATTTCAGATTTGATCTGGGGGCTAGTTCTTTATTATTCGAGAAAATCTTTTGGTGTAGGAGAATGCACCTCAAACCTTCTGATCGATATCTGCATGGTGCAGGCAGAGCATCGCTCAAAATAAAGGGACTGTGATACAGACTCATAGAAAACACCAATCAATACATTATGGAGCTAACATTAGAAATCAACGATTCTCACTTCTGAGCAGAACACATGCTTCACTCTTAAAATTTTACAGAATCTTGCAGAACCACACTCAGATCAGAATCCAAATATAGTGAGTGATGTAACTTTACTCACCAAGAGAAGAATTTCATAGGACTCAGAAGAATGTTACTGAAACCTAAGAGAAAATATACATCCTTTGAGGTTAATCTGGGGGAAATGGTGGAGCAGTAGTAATGTCAGTCCAGTAATCCAGAGGCCTAGGCTAACACTGTGGTGTATGGAATAAAATTCTTCTATTTAAGTTCAAATACTATAAAAGCAAATGCAAAATGTCTCAGTAATGGTGACTATGAAACTGCCATCAATTGTAAAAGCCTATCTGGTTGACTAAAGTATTTAAGGGAAGGAAATCAGCCATCCTGATGTTCACCTAGGAAGATGGTTATGGTTGTTGGAGGTCAGTCATCTCAGCTCCAGGACACCTCTGCAGGAGTTCCTCTGTGTAGTGTCCTAGGAACAACCTTCAATGATGTTCCCTTCATCATAAGGTCAGAAGTAGGAATGTTCATGGAAGATTGCACAATGCTCAGCACCTAGTCCTCAGATGCTGAAGCAGTCCATGCCCAAATGCAATATGACCTGAACAATATCCAGGCTTGGGCTGACAGGTGACAAGTAATGTTTGCGCCTCACTAACGCCAGGAATGATCATCCCCAATAAGTGAAATTCTAACCACTGCCCCATGCCATTCAATAACATTACTATCACTGAATCCCCCATTATCAACAGCCTGGGGGATTGCCTTTGACCAGACACTGAGCTTGTAGCAACAGCTACAAGAATAGATTATAGACTAGGAATCCTGCAAGGGAGTAACTCACCTCGTGACACCCCAAAGCCTGGCCATCATCTGCAGTGCACAAGTCAGGAATATGATGGAATACTTTACACTATTCTGGATGGACACAGTTGCAACAATGCTCAAGAAGCTGGACACCATCCAGGGCTAAGCAACCCTTTTGGTTGGCACCTCATCCACAAGCATTCAGTCTCTCCACCCCTTATGCTCTATAACTGCAGTGTATGCTATCTCAAAAATAGAAACATGCTAAAGATCCCCAGATAACACCTTTCAAATCCACAAACATTGAGAAAGACAAGGGCAGCAGGCACATGAGAACATCTGCAAATACCTGCAAATTCCCCCCCAAGTCACTCACCTGTCTTGGAAATGTAGTGCTGTTCCTTCACTTTTACCTGATCAATATTCTGGAATTCTCTTCCTAATGGCATTATGGATCTACCTACAGCACATGAGCTGCAGCGGTTCAAGAAGGCAGCTCACAATCATCTTCTCAAGGAGAACTAAAGATGTAAAATAAATGCTGGGCCAGTCAACAAAGCCTATGTCCCATGAGTGAATATAAACTGATGTGGTCTACTGGATTAGTGGTGCTGGAAGAGCACAGCAGTTCAGGCAGCATCCAACGAGCAACAAAATCGATGTTTCGGGCAAAAGCCCTTCATCAGGAATAAAGGCAGTGAGCCTGAAGCGTGGAGAGATATGCTAGAGGAGGGTGGGGTGGGGAGAAAGTAGCATAGAGTACAATGGGTGACTGGGGGAGGAGATGAAGGTGATAGCTCAAGGAGGAGAGGGTGGAGTGGATAGGTGGAAAGGAGATAGGCAGGTCGGACAAGTCCTGACAAGTCAAGGAGAGAGTGCTGAGCTGGAAGTTTGAAACTAGGATGAGGTGGGGGAAGGGGAAATGAGGAAACTGTTGAAGTCCACATTGATGCCTTGGGGTTGAAGTGTTCCGAGGCAGAAGATGAGGCGTTCTTCCTCCAGGCATCTGGTGGTGAGGGAGCAGTGGTGAAGGAGGCCCAGGACCTCCATGTCCTCGGCAGAGTGGGAGGGGGAGTTGAAATGTTGGGCCACGGGGCGGTTTGGTTGATTGGTGCAGGTGTCTCGGAGATGTTCCCTAAAGCGGTCTGCTAGGAGGCGCCCAGTCTCCCCAGTGTAGAGGAGACCACATCGGGAGCAACGGATACAATAAATGATATTAGTGGATGTGCAGGTAAAACTTTGATGGATGTGGAAGGCTCTTTTAGGGCCTTGGATAGAGGTGAGGGAGGAGGTGTGGGCACAGGTTTTACAGTTCCTGTGGTGGCAGGGGAGAGTGCCAGAATGGGAGGATGGGTTGTAGGGGGGTGTGGACCTGACCAGGTAGTCACGGAGGGAACAGTCTTTGCGGAAGGTGGAAAGGGGTGGGGAGGGAAATATATCCCTGGTGGTGGGGTCTTTTTGGAGGTGGCGGAAATGTCGGTGGATGATTTGGTTTATGCAAAGGTTTGTAAGGTGGAAGGTGAGCACCAGGGGCGTTCTGTCCTTGTTACGGTTGGAGGGGTGGGGTCTGATGGTGGAGGTGCGGGATGTGGATGAGATGCATTGGAGGGCATCTTTAACCACGTGGGAAGGGAAATTGCAGTCTCTAAAGAAGGAGGCCATCTGGTGTGTTCTATGGTGGATCTGGTCCTCCTGGGAGCAGATTTGGCAGAGGCGGAGAAATTGGGAATACGGGATGGCAATTTTGCAAGAGATAGGGTGGGAAGAGGTGTAATCCAGGTAGCTATGGGAGTCGGTGGGTTTGTAAAAAATGTCAGTGTCAAGTCGGTCGTCACTAATGGAGATGGAGAGGTCCAGGAAGGGGAGCGAGGTGTTAGAGATGGTCCAGGTAAATTTAAGGTCAGGGTGGAATGTGTTGGTGAAGTTGCTGAATTGCTCAACCTCCTCGCGGGAGCACGAGGTGGCGCCAATGCAGTCATCAATGTAGCGGAGGAAGAGGTGGGGAATGGTGCCGGTGTAATTACGGAAGATCAACTGTTCTACATAGCCAACAAAGAGACAGGCATAGCTGGGGCCCATACGTGTGCCCATGGCTATGCCTTTGGTCTGGAGGAAGTGGGAGGATTCAAAGGAGAAATTGTAAAGAGTGAGGACCAGTTCAGCCAAACGAATGAGAGTGTCAGTGGAAGGGTACTGTTGGGGACGTCTGGAGAGGAAAAAACGGAGGGCTTGGAGGCCCTGGTCATGGCGGATGGAGGTGTAGAGGGATTGGATATCCATGGTGAAGATGAGGTGTTGGGGGCCGGGGAAACGGAAGTCTTGGAGGAGGTGGAGGGCGTGGGTGGTGTCTCGAACGTATGTGGAGAGTTTCTGGACTAGGGGGGATAGGACAGTGTCGAGGTAGGTAGAGATGCATTCAGTGGGGCAGGAGCATGCTGAGACAATGGGTCGGCCAGGGTGGTCAGGCTTGTGGATCTTGGGAAGAAGGTAGAACCGGGCAGTGCAGGATTCCCGGACTATGAGGTTGGAAGCTGTGGGTGGAAGATCTCCTGAGGTGATGAGGTTCTGTATGGTCTGGGAGATGATGGTTTGGTGATGGGGGGTGGGGTCATGGTCAAGGGGGCAGTCGGAAGAGGTGTCCTTGAGTTGGCGTTTGGCTTCAGCGGTGTAGAGGTCAGTGTGCCAGACTACCACTGCGCCCCCTTTATCCGCTGGCTTAATGGTGAGGTTGGGATTAGAGCAGAGGGATTGGAGGGCTGCGTGTTGTGAGGGTGAGAGGTTGGAGTGGGGGAGGGGGGGTCGACAGGTTGAGGCGGTTAATGTCCCGGCGGCAGTTGGAAATGAAGAGGTCGAGGGCAGGTAATAGGCCAGCGCGGGGTGTCCAGGTGGATGCAGTGTGGTGGAGGTGGGCGAAGGGGTCCTTGGAAGGTGGGTGGGAGTCCTGATTGTGAAAGTAAGCTCGGAGGCGACGGAAGAATTGTTCGATGTCACGTCGTGTATTAAATTCATTGATGCGTGGACGGAGGGGGATGAAGGTGAGTCCTTTGCTGAGGACTGATCGTTCGTCCTCAGTGAGTGGGAGGTCTGGAGGGTTGGTGAAAACTCGGCAGTGCCGGGAGCTGGGATCTGGTGTGGGTGTGGAGCTGGGATTGGGGTTGGAGCCAGTACCTGGAGTGGGTGTGATGGTGGGGAATGGGGGTGGAGTCATGAGCCGGGGTAATGTTCCTCTCAGGGTTCTGGGGGTTGGGGATAGTGATAGTGGGGTCTGTGGGGGGCGTGTCAGCAGAATGCAGGTGAATGGCGCTGGTGGGGGCGGAAGTGGTGGTGATCATGGCAGTAGGGGTGGCGGAAGTCACTGAGCGTGTGGCATCAGCGATGATGTGAGGGCCGGAAGTGGCTGTGGGAGTGGCCATGATGGGGGCGGAAGTGACATCACCACTCAGCGTGGGGGTGGTAGCTGCATCAGCCGCATGGCTAATGGCGTTTCCGAGGCCAGGGGAATCTTCTGGAATGTTTGAGGAGCGCTGGTTATGGAAGTGGGTGGATAAGTTTGTTGTACTTACAGTTTTTGATGTTTGAGATGGAATTGAAATACTGTTTGTTGAGAGTATGAATTCTCCTGAGGATGTAGTACAGAGTGGGTCCTTTGCAATTCTGAGAGAGTGTAGCCCTCAGCTGAGGCAGGGCTGACTGGAGAGAGGTTAGGTGCCGGCGCATTGCTGCAAGCGTGGAGTGGAGGATCTTGAAGGAGAACTGTTGCTGGTGTTTTTGAATCTGTAGTCTGTACTGCTTGTCCTGTTCGGGTCCGAACTCTGCTGGTTTAAAGGTGGTCCGGAGTCCGTGTGGGATGAGTTGGTTACGGAGGCAGGCACTGAGGAAGCAAATGTGGCTGTGGTGCCGAGTTTGTTTCACGACATGGTTGAAGAGCTTCAGGGCAGAGGAAATGACCTGGGAATTGCAGTGGGAGAGGGACTCTCTGAGATTCTTGTAGAGAGAGGAGGAAAACTTCTTCAAGGCAGGCATCCTTGCAAGAGGATTCGCAGTAGGGTTAAAATCAACGAGGTTAAAAACAATAACTGCAGATGCTGGAAACTAAATAATGGATTAGTGGTGCTGGAAGAGCACAGCAGTTCAGGCAGCATCCAACGAGCAGTGAAATCGATGTTTCGGGCAAAAGCCCTTCATCAGGAATAAAGGCAGTGAGCCTGAAGCGTGGAGAGCTGGATGCTGCCTGAACTGATGTGGTCTAGTCTACTTGTGACTCCAGACCAACAGCAATGTGGTTGACTCTTAACTGCCCTCTGGAATTGGCCTGGCAAGCCATTCAATTTGAAAGCAGTTAGGGATTGGCAACAAACTTTGGCCTTCCCAGAAATGTCCACATCCATGAAAGAATATGTTTTGCAAATAACTTTTTTGTGACTGAGAGATTTTAGATTTCACAGGTTTGCTGGAATTATTCATTTGACTCCCAACCACAGAGGAATTGTCAAAATCTAAATGGCTCATATCTTTGTCACCACAACGGCCTGGAATTAATGGTAGGCTCTTGTTACAATTAATTCAGTTGTTTAAAACAAGCAGTATCAAAAGAGTTCAGTCAGCTTTATTGTATATGAATGAATACAATACTAAGATATTATCCAAAGGAACACAAACGAGAATTGAAGGATTAAATGTAAGTCTAACTTATTACAGCATCAATAGGAAAAGATAAGTTCTTTCAGGAACACACTATCTGCTCCAACATGATTTGGAGAAACTAAAGATCCTCCAAGGGAAACTGCAACACTGACACTAGAGGATATCCTCAGGAAAGATCAAACGAGAAATCAAGATTCTGGCATGTCAGTTAACTTTACCGAAATATTTCAGTCTCATTCAGAAAACCAAAGTTTCTCCAAAGCTTCAGAATAACAATGAATTGTACCTGCATGTTTAATTGTCAAACAGCAGATATTCAGCTGACCAAGTCATCAGTCATTTATAAAATCAGACTTGAGGGGAGTTAGGTGATGATAAATCTACTTATTTGAAGCAACTGTACAAAGAATTTGATCGTCATAAAAACAATTGGGTTAAAGGGAAGGTATAATGCATTTACTATTTGCAATGATTTACTGACACTGCAATGCTTGTTCCGTTTTCCAGGACATACAGGACTGTTCTAGGGAGGAGCGAACCAGATTTTGTGTATGCTCTGAATTCTGCACGTGTTCACCAGAGGGTGTATAGTGCTTCAGTGACTGTTACATATAAACCTGGAGCATTCATCCCCTCCAGCCTGCTCCACCATTCAATAAAATAATGACTGACTTGTATGTGTTCCAAATTCCACATTCCTAACTTCTCCTGATGACACATAGAACAGAGAACATTACAATGCAGTACAGGCCCTTCGGCCCTCGATGTTGCACCGACTGTGAAATTAATTTGATGTCCATCTGACCTATACTGTTCCATTATTATCCATATGTGTGTCCAATACTCATTTAAATGCCTTTAATGTCAGCGAGTCTACGACTGTTGCAGGCAGGCCGTTCCATGCCCCTACTACTCTCTGAGTTAAAAAATTGTCCCTATGTCCCTTTGTGTGAGCCATCACCATCAGGAGGAAAAAGGCTTTCACTGTCCACCCTACCTAACCCTCTGACTATCTTATACCTCAATTAAGTCACCTCTCAACCTTATTCTCTCTAACGAAAACAGCTTCAGTTCCCTCAGCCTTTCCTTATAAGACCTTCCTTCCATACCAGGCAACACCCTAGTAAATCTCCTTTGAACCCTTTCCAAAGCTTCCACATCCTTCCTATAATGCAGTGACCAGAACTGTATGCAATACTCCAGATGCAGCCTTACCAGTGTCTTGTACAGCTGAACCATGATCTCGTGGCTCCGAAACTCAATCCCCCTACCAATAAGTGCCAACACACCATATGCTTTCTTAACAACCCTATCAACCTGGGTGGCAACTTTCAGGGATTTATGCACCTGGACACTGAGATCTTTCTGCTCTTCTACACTACCAAGAAGTTTACCATTAGGCCAGTACTCAGCATTCCTGTTACATCTTCCGAAGTGAACTACCCCACACTTTTCCATATTAAACTCCACTTGCCACTTCTCAGCCCAGCTCTGCATCTTATCTGCCCCTCTGTAACCAATAGCATCCTTCGGCACCATCCACAACTCTGCCCACATTAGTGTCATCCTCAAATTTACTAACCCAACCTTCTACGCTCGCATTCAGATCATTTATAAAAATGACAAACAGTAGTGGACCCAAAACAGATCCTTGCGGTAAACCACTAGTAACTGAGCTCTAGGATGAACATTTCCCATCAACCACCCACCCTCTGTCTTCTTTCAGCTAGTCAATTTCTGATCCAAACCACTAAATCACCTTCAATCCTGAAAGTCCGTATTTTGCTCAATAGCCTAACGTATGGAACTTTATCAAATCCATTGACCAATAAGAATCTTTCACCCACCACCTTAAAAATATTCAATGACCCAGTCTCCACCACATTCTGAAGCAGATTTTCACAAGTTGTTCATCTCAGAGACACAAAAAAGCTTCTCATCTCTGTTCCACAGCAGTGTCTCTGCTCTGGACTCATCTACAAGAGGCAATCCTTTTCATGTCTCCCTTGTCAAGTCTTCTCATATACCTCAATCAAGTCACCTCTCATTTCTTTAAACTCCAGTGGAAACAAGCCCTGTCCATCAAACATTTCCTCAGAAAGCAATCTACTCATTGCTGGTATCAATCTAGTAAATCTCCCGTGAACTGCCTCCAATGTATCTAATAACCCTCCTTAAATAAGGAGACCAAAACTTGATACCGATCCAGGATATGATCTCACTGATGCCTTCCATAACTGAAACATTATATATTTACTTCTAGATCCAATTCCTCTTGTAATTAAGGCAAGCATTATACTGAAGCATCCTACTTCTGGGTCAGAAGGTTTGGTCTTAGTTCTATCTGCCATATAGGTGTATCATAACATATACAAACAAGTTAGCTAAAAGAAAGATGATTCATGCCCTAGAGCTCACAGAACTCTCTGCAGTCATTCTCAACTAAAGTTTGTTTATTCAGTTTTTTCATTCTTCCCGTTAAAATGGACAACTTCCCATTTTTCCATATTGATCTATGAGATTTTTGGCCACTTACTCAAACTAACCACGTTTGTCTGTAACCTCCTTATGTCCTCCTCACATATACTTTCATACATCTTTGTCTCATCAGCAAATATAGCCACCATCCTCATTCAAGTCATTTACATAAAAAGCTAAAGACTCAGCACAAACTTCTGCAATACTTCACTCATCACAACCAGCCAATCAGTAAGAGATCCATTCATGCATATGCTCAGTTTTCTGCCAGCCAGCCAATCTTCCATCAATGTGAATGTGTTATCATCTACACCAAGAGTGTCTCCTTTGTATAGTAACCTCTGTTATGGCACCTTGTCAAGTAACATCTCGTAATACAAACACAGTACATTTTCACACTTCCCTTCATTCACAGCACATGTTACTCCTTGAAATGAGCTCTAATGATTTGTTTAAATAGATTTTGTAAAACCATGCTGACTCTTCCCAATTATCTGGAGCTTTTCTAAGTGGCCAGCATTCTTAGTGTTTGATTCTAACACCTTCCCCACCTGACAACATATATCAAGTTTACTGGCCGACAGTTTCCTTTTCCCAGCTTTCCTACCTTCTGGAATACAGGACAATATTTGCTATTGTAAAACATAATGGATCCTTTCCAGAATTTTTTTCTTTCTTCGTGGTGACAGCACATAGCTAAAGTAGTAATATGTAATAAATTTTAAGTAAAGCTGAATTGACTGACAAGAGACAATCATACTAGTCTGAAAACATCCGATCTCGTCTGATCTTGGAAGCTAAGTAGACTCAGGCCTGGTTAGTACTTGGATGGGAGACTGCCTGGGAGCACCAGGTGCAGTAGGCTTCATGTGGCACGGTGGCACAGTGGTTAGCACTGCTGCCTCACAGCGCCAGAGATCTGGGTTCAATTCCCACCTCAGGTGACTGACTGTGTGGAGTTTGCACATTCTCCCCATGTCCCCGTTTCCTCCGGATGTTCTGGTTTCCTCCCTCGGTCCAAAGATGTGCAGGTCAGGTGAATTGGCTATGCTAAATTGCCCGTAGTGTTAGGTGTAGGGGTATGGGTGGGTTGTGCTTTGGCGGGTCAGTGTGGACTTGTTAGACTGAAGGGCCTGTTTCCACACTGTAAGTAATCTAATCCAAATATATCTCAGAGATGATGCAATGAGTAACTACATAAATGTAATAGGCCTATTTATTGATTATCAATGTTTCAACTACCCTATGTGTATGCATGCCTGCCCACATGGTATCAGTAGCTCAGACTCATATCAGAAAGTAGAACTGGTGACAGCCAATGCAAGGTATTCCAAATGATTTCAACTAAAACCAACATTTGCAAGATTTTTGATTTTTGTTCAATATAGCAGAGCTAATGGAAGAATGAATGCTATTGGAGGAGATTTGTAAGGTTTATGGATTTATTAAAAAAATGGTGTATTTTGATAAGGAAATTGGAGAAAGCAACTTGATCCGTTAAAAGAAAGTCTGATTCAGCAATGAATCCTGACAACCTCCTGGGCTGTAGCATGACATGAGAATCAACCACGGGCAATGGAAATGAAAGTCATGCTCAGAAAGTGGAGGTGGCTGTCAATTAAAGACACTCCATACTCAAGGTTCTCTAAATTCTACCTCAGCTTAGAGCAGTGTTTGATAAAAGAGGGGATGGGAACTGTGTCACGTCCTCCAACCTGAATTCTAGCCACTCAACCGACAAAGGACTGTACTGCTATTTGTCGTAAAGCTTACTGTAGCTCTAAGTCTCAATAGCAGCAGATACTTTCAAGTGAGAGCAGATGATGCTTGCAATATTTCACACTGTGCTGTCCATGTTTGAAACATGAAAGTGACAAAGGCCCTGTGTAGAAGGACAGAGGCCTTTACGGTTTTCTCACAGACAAGAGGGAGGTAGGAGGAATGAGCACACATGGTTTTGCCACACCAACAGGATTATAATGCTGCATGGTGCAATCCATTACATGCATATTATTCTGCAGGCTCCATATTTTAATGGCGACATATACTGGAATCTCAAGTGCTCCTTTTGCTTGTCTGTACACGTGGTGCATGAATACATCCAGAAGATTAATTTGGTGCATGCCCTTTAACAAGGCACCAAATGAACAGCATTCATCTACTGGCAGTGAGTGTCACCAGGCATCATAGGTTTACCACACAGAACCCAAGGCAGGTTGCAGGGTATATAGGAATGCTTTGTGATGACTCCCCTCTGCAACCCTACCATACAAGCACAGCCGACTGATAGTAAGAGCCACGCATAAACTGGGAATGATGTAGAGCAAGCCATTGGCATTCACCTTACAGCATGACAGTTTCACTTTGGGAGAGACCTCCAATAACCAAGGGGCATGGTTAAGGCTAGAGGACTGAATGGAAATATTGCAGAGGACACCTACTCCATACCAACCATTGCAGAAATGTTGCCACAACTTGCCAAATCAAAGACTCTTGTTATCTTTGATGCAAAGGATGGTTATTGGCAAGTAGAGCAGGATGAAAGTAATACTTTTCTATCTACATTCAGGATACCATTCAGGAGATACAAGTAGTTGCACATGCTGTTTGGCATTTCCGTGGCTCTGGAAGAGTATCTACACAGACAGCATGAGTTAGTCAGTGATCTTCCCATAGTGGAAACTATTGTGAATTATCTGTAAGGCTATCGATGAGAAGGCACAAAGAATGAGTCCACCACAGACCAGAATCTATATCTAGTGTGATTGCTAGTAAGAGTTCATCAGATGAATGTGGAACTGAAGAAGAAAACAGTATAATTGATGTTGCCTGAAGATAAGTCCATAGATCATGTACTGGCAAGGAAAGGATTTCACTGGATCCTCACAAAGCAAAAGCTGAAGCAGAGATGTAACAATTAATGGATGTGAAAGCATTGCACATATTATTTTGCTGGATTGTGAACTATTCGTAAAGTTCTTGCCTAATTTTTCAGTGTGTAACTGTGTACTATCATTGCTAAGAACCGACAGTGGTATTGGGCAGCGAACATGGAACAGAGTTCTGATTTGGATGATCAGTCATGGTCATACTGAATGGATCAAATGGCCTATTCCTGCTCTGAACTTCTGTGTTTCTATAAAACAACTTCCACTAGAATCGAACAGGTAGTGACCACAATGTCAGTGCTACTGTGAAGTACTATGTCGATAATTACAAAATCACCTTCTGATTTGATTCTCAGCAAGACAGACTGGGAGTAAGTCTTGACCTGGTTCTCGGGAGCAATGACACTGAGGTTTACAGGAGCATTGAGGGCAGAGAGATCCCCGAGACAGACAGAGCAGCCCCCGAGGACCCATATTGGATTCAGTGTGGGGGTAAAATGAGGTTTACAGGAGAAGTGAGGGTAGAGAGATCCCAGGGGAAGATGGGGCAGCCCCAGAGGACCAGTATTAGACTCAGAGTGGGGGGAAAATGAGGTTTACAGGAGCAGTGAGGGCAGAGAGGTTCCACAGGCAGACAGAGCAGCCCAGAGGACCCGTATTAGACTCAGCATGGGGGTAAAATGAGGTTTACAGGAGCAGTGAGGGCAGTGAGATCCCAGGGCAGACAGAGCAGTGCTCAGCTGCTTCAACAAAATTGAAGTGTGACATTACCAGAGAGCACATCAGTAAGTGGTGGATATTTTTCGCATGATTTGTGACTGGATATTGATGTAAGTTAAGGCCGCAAGTACAGCTTAAAACTTTTATATGGAAAGTTAAGATTTTACAACTGTTTTACTTTCAACCTAAATTTCTTCACTTGATAGAGTTTGCCTGTCTGACATAAATACAAACAAGATTTTTCAAATCTATATTTAAGTAGGAGTAAGAGTAAAATAAAAGGAAGCATCTGTATTCTATTTAGTTATGATAGGAATTAAGGAGTGTAATTTGCATCCAGAGCTATAGGCCAAGAGCTGGAAAATGAGATTAGTGCAGTCAGATCTTTGTTGGCTATTGCAAACATGATGGGTCAAATGGCCTCCTTCTTTGCTGTAAATGTTGCTACACTCAGAATGAAAAAAAAAGAGTGCTTGACTATTTTCTTTCCTTGTGAGTATTTTTAATCAATACTTTATTGGGGATGACAAAGTGACAGCAGACTCTGACTACTTGGTATTTCAAAGCACTTTCCTCAATCTCGTCCTATCTGCTCCAAAGTTTAGGCAAATAATGTCACTTTATTAACAGGGCTATCACCTACATATGCTATATAAGCAAGGAAAACAGATGTACATTGCAGACAAACTATCAAGAGCAGCACTACATATGAAAATAGCTGAGTGTGTTAAGATAGAATGCAAACTCTTCTTAGCCAATGCAATGCTTATAAGAAAAACCATACAAAATAACCTAAAGTAGTGCAAATGATACATAATAAACCAGAGAGACCCTAGATGGAGCTTAAAGTAGACATCTTCATGCTCACATGAATTGATGATCTTGACACCATTGATTTCTATTCAGAGTACATGCAATTAGATCAGCTAATATCAACGACTACTCCAGCACATGTTACTCCTTCAGAAGAACTCTAGCTGAAATCAGAACTATGGGCAGAAGCAGTTTGAAGTGGCTTGATAAGGTTCCCCATGGTAGGCTCATTCATAAAGTCAGGAAGTGTGGGATACAGGGAGATTTGGCTATCTGGATTCAGAATTGGTTAGCTGACAGAAGGCAGAGAGTGGTTGTAGATGGAAAGTTTTCTGCCTGGAGGTCAGTGTTGAGTGGGGTTCCACAGGGCTCTGTACTTGGGCCTCTGCTCTTTGAAGTTTTTATAAATGACTTGGATGAGGAGGTTGAGGGGTTGGTGAGTAAATTTGCAGATGACACAAAGGTTGGAGGTGCCATTGATAGTATCGAGAGCTATTGAAGGCTGCAGCATGACATAGACAGGTTGCAGAGCTGGCCTGAGAAATGGCAGGTGGAGTTCAACCTGGATAAATACGAAGTGATGCATATTGGAAGGTCGAACTCGAATGCTGAATATAGGATTAAAGACAAGATTCTTGGCAGTGTGGAGGAACAGAGGGATCTGGGTGTGCAAGTACATAGATCCCTTCAAGTTTCCACCCAAGTGAAAAGGGTTGTTAAGAAAGCATATGGTATTTTGGCTTTCATTAACAGGGGGATCGAGTTTAAAAGCCGTGAAGTTTTGCTACTGCTCTACAAGTCTCTGGTGAGGCCACACTTGGAATATTGTGTCCAGTTCTGGTCGCCCTACTATAGGAAAGATACAGAGGCTTTGGAGAGGGTGCAAAGAAGGTTTACCAGGAGGCTGCCTGGACTGGAGGGCTTGCCTTATGAAGAGAGGTTGAATAAGCTCAGACTTTTCTCTCTGGAGAGAAAAAGGAAGAGAGGTGACCTGATCAAGGCACACAAGATAATGAGAGGAATGGATAGAGTCAATAGCCAGAGACTTTTCCCCAGGGCAGGATTGACTGGTATGAGGGGTCACAGTTTTAAGATATTAGGGGAAAGGTATAGAGGGGACATCAGAGGAAGGTTCTTTACACAGAGAGTTGTGAATGCATGGAATGTGTTGCCAGTGGTGGCGGTGGAAGCAGAATCATTAGGGACATTTAAGCGACTGCTGGACATGCACATGGATAGCGGTGAGTTGAAGGATGCTTAGGTTAAGCTATTTTGCATTAGGATTAACCTTCGGTACAACATCGTGGGCCAAAGGGCCTGTTCTGTGCTGCATTTTTCTATGTTCTATGTTCTATGTAAGTGAGCTGAGCGATGGTGATAGAAGGGAGAATAGTGGCAAAATGACAGTGCACAGCAGACCTTTCCTCCACAGAGTTACCGCCATTCTTTTAGGGTAACATCACAACAATGTTAGTAATTTATTATAGTACAGATTGCCAACTGCTATGAAAGCTTATGAAACCATTTGAGGACTGGTATTGGCTACCATGGTTGACAGCAGTCTGAGCTGAGTGCAGCAATAACTTGTTATAGTGTTTCTCCTTCTCTTGACCTCTATGACAAAAACCTCCAGTACCACTTCTGAAAACCTGGGAGCTCTTCCTCTGGCACGTTGTTCCATTTACTGTCTTGTAACTCCCAGCATTGCTTGTCTGAAACTCTTCAAGTAGCATCTGCAGCTGCCTTGTAAGAAGAGCAGGCAGCCTTTGAGAGATATAGACTAGCAGCACATCTTGCCATCCATCCAAGCGTCTGTGTTTTGTACTGGGCATGCTATCAGCTGTTTTGCACTGAGCTGCATGCGATAATCTTCTTGATTTGTAAGCAAAGTTTTCATGCTACCTGCGTCTGTATGAATGAGTGCAAGGAAGTCACTTACTGTGATCCCCAACCCGATTCTCAAATTTATTTCAGCTCTTTCTCCCTTGCAATTTGATAAATCACTAGTTACCTTCAAACATCTGAACTTATGCAACAAAGCAGCATATGTTGGCTGAATGACTGCCCCTGTCTTTCAACAAAGTGATTTCTGAAGCAGGAAATATTTATTTTAAAGAAAATGACACAATCAGACTAATGACTTTAGTTTAGCAGCAAAAAGGACAATTAGGTATTCATTATTATTGCTTCATTCACTAATATTCTAGGCTTAATGATGCACACTAAACAAATAATGCAAATAACTATAACAAAAAAAAAGGCATTGCTTCATTCTATTAACAAGCAGTCTGGGCTGCGAGGGCTATGATCACAGCTATGAATGCCAGTTCCCCAGTAGTTTAGAAAACTCTTTTTACCACTGCCAAGACTGTCTGTTATTTTTTTTGTTTCCTGTTACACCTTGTAGAACATGATAACACTCAATGGCATCATTACCAACTTGTTGGAAGTTAACAACCAACAGTCACATGGTGACAGGCTCAAATGAGTAAACTGAAATAGAGATCTTGTAGCTGTGAGGTTCCTAACTGACATAAGAACATAAGAAGACATGAAATATTAGCAGGAGTAGGCCATTCAGTCCCTCAAGCCTGCTCCACCATTCAAACAGATCAAGGCTGACCTTCTACTCCCAGAGCATTGTCCTTCTTTATCCCCAAATCCCTTGATGTTTTAAACATACAGGAATCTATTGAGTTCAATCTCGAACATTCTCAACTTTTGACTGCCACAGTCCTCTGGGGCAGAGAATTTCTAAAATTTATTAACCTCTGAGTAAAGAAGTTCCTCTCCATCACAGTTCTAAATATGAGACTGTCCCTTAGTTCTAGGCCACCAGCTCTATAACAGTTTTGCATGTTTGAATAAGATTACCTCTCATTCTATTAAACCTCAATGAATAAAGTCCTAATCTATTTAATCTTTCCTCATAGGGTAATTCCTTCATCCATTTGCTGAATCTTGTGGTAAGTACATCTTTCTTTATGCAAGGGGCTCAAAACAGTACACAATATTCCAAGTGAAGTTTCACTGTTGCTCTATTAAATTGCTGGAAGACATCCTTTATCTTACGCTCAAACCTCTTGTAATAAAGGCTGATATACCTTTAGTCCTCTAAACTGCTTACTATACCCGCATGTATATTTCTAGTGATTCAGTGAACTGGGAGACACAAGTTGAACATTTTCTAGCCTCTCATCACTTAAGAAATACTTTGTTTGGTAGATGTGTTACTCTGGAGAATACACAGCTTAAAGATGACTGATAATTAACTTCCAAACCAGGCAGTTGATTCTGATTGGTCATGATAATAGCCTAAGAAATGGATCACAGAATGGCTGTTACCTGTTTTGATCAGTTGAAACAAGAGCCGTGTGTTACATTTTCTTTCTGTTTTCCAAGAAAAGAGCCCAGTGTATTAAAATACACAACTTTTAGTCCCTAAGTGTGCACCACATATCCAGCCCAACTGACCATCCTAAATTGTTTGTCAGTGTAATCATGGCACATTTGGGATTATTTAGCTAATGCTGTCTACTTGTAAAGTCATATCTAACATCCGATACCTGTGTCCCCAGAGTTTTGCTAGAAAGAGCTGATTGAATAGTCTTGTTTATTATGAACAGCCAAATGTTGTTTGATATGATCTTCCAGTCCTTGGAGGTGTCACCTATGCACCTAGCATCACAGCAGCAGTGAAATTCATTGACTACATGGTATATCAAAAATAATATTAGAATTGTGTACTGCCTAAATGTCCTGTTATCACATTTTTAAAATAAATAGATTCTGGCATTTTCCATAGGGCTTACATTATAGGTCTGTAGTTGCCAGTTTTCTCCCTCCCTCTTTTCTTAAATATTGGATTGTATTTGCAAAATTCCAATCTGCGGAAACCATTCCAGAATCCGTAGAATTTTGAAAGATCATCACCAATGCATCTACCATCTCTACAGCCACCTCCTTCAGCACTGTAGCTCAATGTAGATTGTCAGGTCCAGTGGATTTATTTAGTTTATGTTCCATTAACTCTTTTCGTACATTTTAAAAACTAATATCAATATTTTGCAAATTATTATTTATCTTTGTCCTTCATTGTCCATTATTTCTAGAAGGATTTTGTTTAGTTTTTCTGCCATTCCCTTGTTCCCCACTATAAATCTTCCTGAATCAGCTTGTAATGGACTCACATCTGTCTTTGATCATAACTTTTCCTCTTTTAGAAGCCTTTGGAGGTTTATAAAAATTGTTTTTATGTTTCTCAATAGTTTACTCTTCTATTCAAATTTCCCTTTCTTGGCCCGTCTTTACAGAACTTTCAAAAGCTCCTGACTTTACCCATTAAATCACCATGATAGCAACATGACAGTTCTATGATCCCAGCAGAATATCAATGGGTATCATAGCTAAGACAGATAGATCCTCAGAACAACTCCTTTTGTTATCAATGGTAACTTATTTGAGTGTCATTATCATTTCTACCACCATTCTCAAAATAGTGCTAAAGATCCTTCAGGATTGGTTCCAGGCTATCTATGGTATGCTTATTAAGAGATAGCTATTATCCTTCAGTGTATTGTAGTTAACACTGCTGCTTGAAACAACCATGTTGTCACTGCCTCATATTCCATGCCATGCTTGACCTCCACTGATTATTCCAACTGCTGACATTTTTACTCACTGTGACTGTTGATATGGAAACATGAATGAAATTCAATCTGTACCTTTAAATGGTACTTAGGCCCTTAATAACCCAAAAGAACATTGACACATGCCTTACTGTGTTAATGTTTATTTATTTAATTTTGTCCTTAAAGAATTTGCACACTTATGCTTCCTATTTAACACTGAACTATATACCAGTGTCAACTAGCATATATATTAGCGCAAATGTGGAAGGGAAACCCACTTCTAGAAAACATAGATTGCATTTGAAAGTTTGAAAAGATTACTGCAAAGGAAGAGATTAATCACCAAAAGATGCAAAACTGAGAGTCTCCAGGAATGAACTCCCAAGCACCGCTGTGCAGGCAGCCAAGAAGAAAAAAATAAATGTAGGGAATTGGCAGTGGAATGATAACCCATAGTTTCACCTTCTCCCTGTAACACTCTTCAAGTGAAAGTGATAGCACAGCAACCATGACAGAAGTGATCCAGAAACATGCCTCTTACACCCCTGCAGTCCAGCCAGACTGTGTGATGCCTATTTGCCAAAAGGTTGATTCTGTTGTGTGGAGAATATGAGACCTGTGAATAGTTGTTGTAATAATAAGTCCAGGGACTGTTCATCCAATGAAATCGTCTGCACTGTAAACAACAAATTGAATGTGTGACCGTTCTTGAATTATTCAGAGATGTGGGAGCATATTTATCAAAGTCTATCATTTTTGCTACAGCAGTCTTTTGTTTGTTGATTGGAATCTGTATAAAATTGTCTTATGCTCAAATTATTCACTATAAAGCCACAAACATTCTACGTACAATCACTTGAAGTGTAAAATATCAGGTGATACAACTACCTGGAGTACCTCCAACCAAAGTTGGCATTCCTAATCTGCTAAAATCCAGGCACTCCCTCTCAATATATCAAGTGGATACTGGCAAGAAATCCTTGAAGAGCAGCTGTTGAGGGATTGATAACATGCTCACCTTCATCCCAAGTAAGATGGCCAAACTATATTTGGCTGCTAGTAGACTGAGCATCTGTTCTTCTTCATGAACACAACCATTCATCAAAAGATATGTAATGAAAATAAACAAAGCAAACACCCATGACATTATTGAAAATAAAACTGCAATATTACTTTTCAGGTTGTAGGCTCAAGCTCCACTTCGGAGCCTTGAGAACAGAATCTCGATTGACACTTCGGTGCAGTATTGAGAACCTGCTAAGCAGGTACCATTTTTTATGGATGTGAAGTAGACATGCAAAATCTCCGGACACCATTTTCACCATCTGGACATGGTTGTATCCTGATAATGCTAGTGGACAAGTGATCCAGAGGCCCGTAATATTGCACTTGAAGATGTGAGTTCAAATCCCACTCTGACCGCTGGTAGAGTTAAGTTCTTTCAATAAATTTAGAATGAAAAGCTACTCTCACCGATGTGCGATGTGCGAACTACTGTACTGACTCTTCTACATGTGACTCTAAGTCAACCTAAATCTTAACTGCCATCTGAAATGGCCTTGCAAGTCCTTCAGTTTTATCAAACCACAGATTAAATAAGAAATTTGGAAAAAGATCAAACAGCTGACAGGGAGTCAAGAAGACACTAACCCCACAATACTCCAACACCATGTTGACTACCGCATTTCAAGAAGGTGGCTCAAGATCAGTTAAATACGAGACATTTGTTGACCTTGCCAAAGACAGTCTTATCTCAAGAACATAAAGGATGAGAGTTATCCTATTGTCCTGGTCAGTAGCTATTTATTTAACAAATCAAAAATGATTGATTCATTTTAATGTTGGTTATACTACATGGATGTGCTGCTGTCTTTATTAAAATATCAATAGTGACTACACCTCTGAGGTACTTCATTGACTGTGAACTATTCTGATGTCAAAATAGGAGTAGCTTTTCTTTCTTCTCCTTTTCTTTAAACTCCATTTTTAAATAAAAAGTGTGTAACATCTAGTTTTGCCCGAGTAATATTGCATTCAAATGATGGTGTGCAGTATTGAAGCATTAATAGTATTAAATAATCCTGTACTAATTTTGCACAAATTAATTTCTTGGCTCCTCTTCTTCATTCTGTGATGTAATAATTTGATTCAGTTTGTTGGCTCAGTTCTGTTTGAATGAACCATTGGGTTGAATTTGAACTGAAATTACTTTGCGATTTTGGTGAACTTCATGAAGTGATAATTGATGGTTGATGGTTTAATAATTTACGGCTGATGGTTTTGATAGTTTAATGTATTATCTCTTACAGTGGGACATCAAAATCTCTGATATGGAAGGCAATAGACTATCTCTATTTAGACATTTGACATAAGGACTTTAAGTCAATCAATGCAGCAGAGCCATGACATGCAAAGATAGTAGGTGATTGTAAATACTATGTGAATACTAATACTTCATTGTTTGTTATGGACCAGATCAAATCCCCCTCAAAATGTTTAGTAGGTCATCTAGACCCTACCTTTTTCTTATTTTAAAAGGTAACTGTAAAATGTGTTCCAGATGTAATTTGCTTGTTAAATTACCAGATTTAAAGCAAAACACACTTTATTTGTCCACTTAAGTTAAAACACAACAAAAGAAAGAAGGAATTTAAAGAACTTAACTCTCTCACTCTTGTCTTAATAACAGATTATTTTACTACTAAACAGTAATTGGTCCAATATAGTAACATCCCAATAACCGAGGAGAAAGTGAGGACTGCAGATGCTGGAGATCAGAGCTGAAAATGTGTTGCTGGAAAAGCGCAGCAGGTCAGACAGCATCCAAGGAGCAGGAGAATCGACGTTTCGGGCATAAGCTCTTCTTCATTCCTGAAGAAGGGCTTATGCCCGAAACGTCGATTCCACATCCCAATAACCAAACCCTTAGCAAAAGGCAAATTCAGAACACAGATTGTCTCACATGGATCTCCTATAGCTCAAGAGGAAAAAGATCCAGGGAATCTCAGAGAGATAGAGAGAGAGAGAGAGAGAGGGTAACAGCCGGGAGAGATTCACTGCCTTCCAACCCTGCTGAGACTCAGCAACAACTGTTGAATGCTAAACCTAAAATCCCTGGTTCTGTGGGTGGGAACTTGACCACACTCATAATGTTCCAGCTTTTAAAAACAACAACCAAATGTTCATCTTCTCATAGACCACTTGGTACCTGTCCCCAAAACTCGCCCTTAAAGACACACCGCTTAAAGCCATAGCATCATCACATCTCCCATCCATCACCCCCACCCCCATCAACCAAGAAAGGCAGCATTGCATACAAGAGCATTTTGGAGAATGACATGGAGAATAAGGTGAAAAGAAATCTGCTATGTGCCCTAGTACAGTGTGTGAGATTCTGAATTGTCATCATGAATTGTGGCCATCAGATAACAGTTTTAAGATGATTATCTTCAATCTGCAAAGACCAATTACATGGCCAAAATTGCTTTCAGTCAGGATATTTATCCCACCCAGTCGGACACTGTGTAGCTTACTATGAATTCACATGAGTTCAGCCTGTGCTGTGAATCACATCTGAAAGGCCTCACATCACTCACAAGTGGAGCCTGCACATTCAGACAGACAGAAGCATTTTTGTATTTACTTGAAGTATTGTCACAGCCTTTTTCCAATTCCAGTGCAAACCTATGATTTGCATGTGTATGGAAGGCAGCACAGGTCACACTTGGCACAGTGAATCAAAGGCTCATTCTTGGCATCAAGGCACCTCATCACAACTGTTCCAACTGCTCCACAACCTGCCCAAAGCTCCATGTTCCTTTTTTCCTGGCATTCCCTGCAGACCCCATCAAGACTGAGCTCCCACACATTCCGACACATTTCAAATTAAGTCTTCGTCTCCTAACATTACCCATGAGCACCAGCCCTGCAGTTTGGACATCCCAACCATCAAGTTACACTGTACTTTCTTCAAGCCCAGGTTATTGTTGATAACCTCCTAGCCCATATAAATCCATGACCTGCACTGAAACATCATCTCAATGAATTATCAATATATTTAATTGTTATGTTCATGTAAGGACATCCGTGGGTCACTTACACCACATGCACTGTAGTGGTTCATGAAGGCAGCTCACTACCATCTTCTGAAGGACAACTAGGGACAGGCAATAAATGTTGGCCCAACCAACAATGCCCACGTCTCATGAGTGGATTTTAAAGCAAAGGGTTTGACAGACCTCTAGTAAAGGAAAGACTTGAACACAGGGCTTCTGGCTCAGATGTAGGGACTCTACCAGTGCACCACAAAAGCCCTTATTCTCCAGTTATGTTTTAAGTTCCTGTCTTCAAAATTATTGTCCCTCTGCATCCCAGCATGCAACCTGCAATTCCTAGAATTGACTATCCCAATTTCCCTACCATAGCGGTGGCTCCTGAAAGCCCTCTTTGACTGTTACTGAACTTTTCGAAGGGCTGACCATAACACTCTGCACCTTGTTCCCCTCACTCCCATACCACCTCCCATCCCCACCACCTCCTGCTGATTTAATTAAACAGTGTCAACTGATGGCTGACCAATTTTGAAGAAGTAACGAAGATGATTGAAGAGGGCAGAGCGGTGGATGTGATCTATATGGACTTCAAGAGTAAAAACAATAAATGCAGATGCTGGAGACCAGAGTCTAGATTAGAGTGGTGCTGGAAAAGCACAGCAGTTCAGGCAGCATCCGAGGAGCAGTAAAATCAACATTTCTACCCCCTCCCCCACTCCAACCTCTCACCCTCATAACGCGCAGCCCTCCAGTCCCTCTGCTCCAATCCCGACCTCACCATCAAGCCAGCAGATAAAGGGAGTGCAGTGGTAGTCTGGTGCACTGACCTCTATACTGCTGGCTCGAGGACACCTCTTCCTACCACCCCCTCAAGCATGACCCCACCCCTCATCACCAAACCATCATCTCTCAGACCATACAGAACCTCATCACCTCAGGAGATCTCCCACCCACAGCTTCCAACTTCATAGTCCAGGAACCCTGCACTGCCCGGTTCTACCTGCTTCCCAAGATCCACAAGCCTGACCACCCTGGCCGACCCATTATCTCAGCATGCTCCTGCCCCACTGAACTCAATTCATTTCTACCTCGACACTGTCCTATCCCCTCTAGTCCAGGAACTCCCCACATATGTTCGAGACTCCACCCACGACCTTCACCTCCTCAAAGACTTCCGTTTCCGTGGCCCCCAATGCCTCATCTTCACCATGGATATCCAGTCCCTCTACACCTCCATCTGCCATGACCAGGGCCTCCAAGTCCTCTGTCTCTTCCTCTCCTGACGTCCCCAACAGTACCCTTCCACTGACACTCTCATTTGTTTTGCCGAACTGGTCCTCACCCTTAACAATTTCTCCTTCGCATCCTCCCACTTCCTCCAGACCAAAGGGGTAGCCATGGGCACACGAATGAGCCCCAGCTATGCCTGTCTCTTTGTTGACTACGTAGAGCAGTTGATCTTCTGTAATTACACCAGCACCACTCCCCACCTCTTCCTCCGCTACATTGATGACTGCATTGGTGCCACCTCGTGCTCCCGCGAGGAGGTTGAGCAATTCATTAACTTCACCAACACATGCCACCCTGACCTTAAATTTATCTGGACCATCTCTGACACCTCCCTCCCTCTGACACCTCCTCTGGCTGAGGGGGCAATGCATAGAAAGGCAAGGCAAAGCAAAACCGAGATACTGTGAGCAGCCAAGCAGATACAATATGAGAGAGTGTTAAGAAAGCAAGTCAGAAGCTCTGAGGTGTCTGTTAAACCCATGAGATGGTGCCTGTCCCTGCATGCAAAGCATCATAACAATCATATTATAATGAAAGGTGCTGCTCCACACCAAAGTACAGACTTGTATTGTAAGTGAGCGGGAAATGAGAACTTGAGGTGTGGGTTACATGCCCGATGCCAACCTCTGTGCTCAAGGGCTGTGATAGTTACTGTCCATGGAGCATACTCTAAGATTTTGGGGACTCCTGTCCAAGGTGCAGGTGATAAATTAGGATTCCAGGTGCCTGCTTGACTTTTATGTTGGGAATCATTGTTACCTAGTCTCTATTCAGCAGGTGGAAGAATAGGAATATTTTTTTCATTCACCAAATGATGGCATTGCTAGCTAGGTTAGCATTTATTGCCAATTCCTAATTGTCCAGAGGGCAACCACATTGCTGCAAGCTTGGAGTTACATGTAGGCCAGACCTGTAAGGATGGCAGATTTCTTTCTCTAAAGGACAGTAAGGAGCCAGTTGGGTTTTTCTGACAATTGACAATAGATTTCATTTAACCTGCATATTAATTAGATGAGATTAGATAATAATGGATATTGATACTTGCAAATAGGACTCTTGTCACTCATTTGGAAGATTGTCACCTATCTGTCCATATCGTGGTTGGACTTTTGTTTCCTCAAGGTTGAGAATCTCATTTCTGCCAACCTTATCTGATTTTCTTGACTTGCCAAGGCCCATATCATTCAGGCGAAAGTGAGGAAGGGCTTTTGCCTGAAACGTCAATTTTCCTGCTCCTCGGATGCTGCCTGACCTGCTGTACTTTTCCAGCACCACTCTAATCTTGACCCATATCATTCAGGGGCTAGGGAGCTTCTGCCAATACTTTCAGAATTAGAGCAGGCTGTTTAATGCAACTCCTAAGGTCACCTGATATCAGATATATGGTCTTTGTAATATAAGCTGGATGTGTTTGATTTCTTCCCTTCTGTTGGACAAATTAATCAACTATTTATATGGAAGTCCAAATGCAAAATCCAACTTAGAAGGCACATAAATGGAATTTGTTACCAACAGAGTTCCAATCCACCCAACCTACATCATCCTTTTCCCTTTCCACTGAAATTCACTTCCCGCTCCACTTTTATTACAATTCCTTCTCCCCTTTCACTGATATTTACCCACCACTTTGCCCTACTTAGGGTTTGAACCCCTAAAACTTCTACATGTTCAAACATCATCAATTTCTGTGAACTGTCACTTCGCAAGATAAATCAAAAATTAACCAATAAATAACTGATGTTTATCAAATTTTAGCTTTTGAACATTTCATTGGAGCAAGGCAAATAACTGCAGATCAGCAATTTACTGATAATAATGCTCTTTATCATGTTATTAGGATGCAGGTAAACATGGCTGTATTTTAAAAATAAGATGAAAGCACTTGGCATGAAAGGTATTAGTCCAGTTTTGTTCACAATGTTTTGAATAAATGTATACCTAAGTACAGATAAATATTATGGAACTTGCTCAATGAGGTTATTATTTGTTTCTGTGACTATTAGTTATTAACAAGTTCATTTTAATGAAACTCAGGTTATATATCTTTGTTAAACTGCAACTGTTGAAGTTGTTTTCTCATCTAATTTCCTCTCAAATAATAAAAAAAACTTAAAATAGAAAATGAAAAAGCAGATTATACATTAACCTAACTCAAGGTTGATTTAAAGGCAAATTAAATGCTCATTTCCTTGATCCTGTATTTGTGGTAAGCTTGAGAAATAGCTTGCTGCAATACTAATTGGATTAAAATCACAGGACATTTGTGACGTTAGCTATTTCTTCATCATATTCTAAATTTATTAAATTAATATGTTTGGTGATACAGGTGAGTTAAAGGCTTTGTTCTGTGAACAAGGTTTTGGTTCAGATCTTACGCTGAATGTTACCATAGATTATTATCTTTCCAAATAGGACTGAATACGTAAATGCAATCATTTTAACGTTTTTTAATTAAGTCAATTCTTCTGAGCACAGTTGAGGCCTGTGCAGTGCCAGCTGCCTTCATCCTGTTCCTCATTTCTTTAATAAGTTTTTTTTCTTAATATTTCTCAGCTTGCCTTTGAAAAATAAGTTGTTCTTCCATTATGTTTTTTTGGTGCTTTTGGGTAGTATTTTCCCTCACAGTATTATGCACAATCAAATGAGATAGTAGCAGAGAATTAAAGAAAATATTGATGGTGAGGCCTATGTCAACTGGGTTCTGGACTAACATTCTCCAGTCCTTCTAAAGACGCACACCACCTATGAATGCCACAGATTCTTACCTGTTCCAAATTTCTGTTGTGGAGCTAGAACATGTGTAGAAACAAGGCCGAGGTGTCTACTGGAATTTTTCACCCCCTATCCCTTGGACCACAACATGCAGGCTCAAATTTGGCCTGGAGAAAATAACATTCATGGCCTCTGTCTCACAATTCTTCCCTCAGTAATTACATGTGAATGGAGACAGCCCATTTGAGCTACTACATTTCTTCCAGTCATTTCAGTACTTCTGTCTTTACTTTCACCTTTTCTGCTCAGATTTTACAAATCTAATGCTGATCAGAAGTAGTTTTTTTTTGTGGAGCAGTCTGGATTGGCACCATAATCTATGAAGTAGACCGCTTGACACATAAAGGCCTAGGGAGAGTGCATGCAGCTTTTTAGATGAGGCAGTGCAGTTCTGGTGGAGAAATTTCAAAGGTAAAAAAAAGTCCTGGGCCTACAGGAGAAAAGGAGACCAATTTCTGTCCCTCTTCAGCAACATGTGCTGCTCACCTGATCTCAAGTCCTCTGCCATTTCTTCTGCACAACATTGGGGTCCCAAAGCAAGGCACTGATGATCAAGCACTCCCTTTCTTCTGGTGGTTGTAGTTAGGTTCCATTTGTAGAGTAAAACAGAATTTATTCTTATTTGGTGATGCACTCAGAGAATTTCCTGAAAAAATATTAACAGAAAGCTAGTGAACACTTCGCAATGTGTCCCAAGAAATCTCCTGACACATTCTAAAAACATCTTCAAACCTCCAGCAGCAATTGAACAAGGAAATTTTCTGCGATAGCTAATTTACTATGAATCAGCTGGCCATTGTTAAGAAAGATCCTTATAGGTCAACATTAACTGCCCAACATTCTGGGCAGTTTCGGACAGAGAGCTAGTGAACAATTCAAATTGGGATCAGTGCTTTAACAATCCTTTGGGAAATCATTCCCAGGGCAAGTTTCCGCTCATTTACAGAGTTGCAGATTACACCAGTCTTGTAGTTTAAGATTTCAGCCTGGCCAAATTGGATACTCTTCAACACTTAAAATATCCCGAATTGCTTAAATACTACAAATTTTCCTCATTCAAATTTGTGCTTTTTCTCAACCACAAATTTCAAAATGTCTACTCTATGATTTTGGCAATCAGTTTATCAAACTTACAGCTCCCCTCTACTGAAGTATAAGAGCATTATCCAGGTAAAAGATCATCTTAGTAACAATAGCTTAACGAAACTCACAGTATGAGGAAGCCATTCAACCTGTTATACCTGTGTTTACTTTTCAAAGAGCATATAGCATATAATCCTCCACAATTATCCAAACCATTCCTCAAATTATTCATGAAATCAGATTCCATCACCTTTTCAGATTAATCCTTGCAGAGCAATTCAAAGACGCTCTGAATGAAAATAAATTCTCATTTTCTCTCATCTAAATCTTAACTACCTTTCCCTCTCAGGAGATGATTGACCTGCCATATCTTTCTTGTATTTCCTACTTTCTGTTTTTAAGTAATTCATCCTGGGTGTATGACCAGTTTGAAGACTAAGGTCACTTTCTAGTGCAAAATGTGCGAAAGATTGTGGGAATTGATTTGTGTGGAATACAATGGCAGGGGAAGGGAGCAGGGAATCAATAAGTATAGAGACTAGGGAAGTCAAAGTGAGACTAAGACAATTAAGATGAAGAGAAGTCGGGAAGAGGTTGCTGAGCTTAGCAGAACTAAAGGCTTGGCCTGTATTTGCTTCAGTGCAAAATATATAACAGGTAAGACAGATGAATTTAGACCCTGGATTAATCCATGCACTTATGAGGTTGATGCTGTCATAGAGACATGGTTGAACCAGGAACAGGATTGGCAGCTTAATGTTCCAGGATATGAATGTTTTAGACGAGACAGAGGAGGAAGAAAAAGAATGGAGGCATTACATTACTGGTTAGGCAACATGTCACAGCTATGTTGAAGAAGGATAGCCTGGAGGGATCATACAGCGAGGCATTGTGGGTAGCACTTAGGGACAGGAAGGGTGTAATCACAATGCTGGGATTGTACTACTGACCTCCCTGCTACCAGTGGGAGACAGGTGAAGAGATATGTAGTTAGATTTTAGAAAGATGTGAAAATAACAGGTTTGTTGCGTTGGGTGATTTTAACTTTACCCATATTGACTGAGACTCCCTTAGTGCCAGGTGTCTGGATGGGAAGCAATTTGTTAGGAGTGTCTAGAAGACCTTTTTTTGAAACAGTATGGGATATTCCATTTAGGGAGTGGGGCATACTGGACCTGGTATTGGGAAATGAGACCTGGCAGGTGATCAAAGTTTCAGAGGGGGAGGATTTTGAGTGACCAAAATGCTGTAATATTTTGGATACTTATGGAGTGGATCATGGATGAAGGTGTTAAACTAGGGAAAGGCCAACTGTAACTGAATTAGGCAAGAATTGGAGAATGTGGTTGTTTAAGGGTAATTTGATATCTGACATGTGGGGATCTTTTAATGACTAGTTGATCAGACTGCAGGGCAGGCATATTCCTGTGAAAATGAAGGACAGGAATGGCAGGATTTGGGAAACTTGGATGGCATGGGAAATTATCAGCTTATGTTAAACAAAAGGTTGCATACAATGAATTAGGAGGGCTAAGAGCAGCTATCAAATGTCCTTAGCTAACAGGGTTAAGGAGCATCCCAAGACATTTTATACGTATATTAGAAGCATGAATGTAGCTAGGGAAAGATTAGGCCCATTCAAGGATAAAGAAGGGAGGCTATGTGTTGAGCCAGAGGATGTGAGTGAGATCCAAAGTGATGTATTTTGGAAGATCAAATTCAGGTGCAAATTATACAATAAGTGGCAGAACCCTCAGGAGCATTGACATACAAAGGGATCAGGGCATACAGTTCCACAGTTTCCTGACAGTGGCAATATCGGTGGGTAACGTGGTCAAGAAGACATACAGCACATTTGCCTTCATTGGTCAGGGCACTGAACATAAAAGTTGGCATGTAATGTTACAGCTGTATAAAACTTGAGGTAGGCCATATTTGGACTATTGTATGCAGTTCTGGTTGCCACGCTACCAGAAAGAAGTGGATGCTTTGGGGAGAGTGCAGAGAAGGTTTACCAGGATGTTGCCTGGTCTGGAGGGTTTTAGTTATGAGAAGAGTTTCGATAAACATGGATTGTTTTCACTGGAAAGGCAGAAGCTGTGGGGTGACCTGATAAAGGTCTACAAAATTATGAGAGACATGGATAAGGTGGACAGTCAGAGGCTTTTTCCCAGGATGGAAAGGTCAACAACAAGATGGCACAGGTGCAAGGTGACAGAGAGCAAGATGAGGAGAGAAGTGCAGGGAACATTTTTCACACAGAGGTGGTGGGTGCATGGAACGCACTGCCTATGGAGGTGGTGGAAGCAGGCATATTATCGAGTCATAGAGTCATAGAAATGTACAGCACGGAAACATACCCTTCGGTCCAACTTGTCCATGCTGACCAGATATCCCAACCCAATCTAGTCCCACCTGCCAGCACCCAACCCATATTCTTCCAAACCCTTCTTATTCATATACTCATCCAGATGCCTTTTAAATGTTGCAATTGTACCAGACTCTACCACTTCCTCTGGCAGTTCATTCCATACACGTACCACCCTCTGCATGAAAAAGTTGCCCCTTAGGTCTCTTTTATATCTTTCCCCTCTCACCTTAAACTTAGGTCCTCTAGTTCTGGACTCTACCACCCAGGGAAAAGACTTTGTCTATTTATCCTATTCATGGCCCTCAAGATTTTATAAACCTCTATAAGGACACCCCTCAGACTCTGAAGCTCCAGGGTAAACAGCCCCAGCCTGTTCAGCATCTCCCTATAGCTCAAATCCTCCAACTCTGGCAGCATCCTTGTAAATCTTTTCTGAACCCTTTCGAGTTTCACAACATCTTTCCGATAGGAAGGAGATCAGAATTGCATGCAATATTCCAATAGTGGCCTAACCAGTGACCTGTACAGCTGCAACATGATCCCCCAACTCCTGTACTCAATACTCTGACCAATAAAGGAAAGCATACCAAATGCCTTCTTCACTATCCTATCTATCTGCGACTACACTTTCAAGGAGTTATGAACCTGCACTCCAAGGTCTCTTTGTCTAGCAACCCTCCCTATGACCTTACCATTAAGTGCAAAGATTTGCTCTCCCAAAATGCAGCAATTCGCATTTATCTGAATTAAACTCCATCTGCCACTTCTCAGCCCATTGGCCCATCTGATCAAGATCCTGTTGTTATCTGAGGTAACATTCTTCGCTGTCCACAACATCTCTAATTTTGGTGTCATCTGCAAACTTACGAACCATGCCTCTTCTGCTAGCATCCAAATCATTTATATAAATGACAAAAAGCAGAGGATCCTGCACTCCACTGGTCACAGGCCTCCAGTCTGAAAAACACCTCCTCCACCACCATCCTCTGTCTTCTACCTTTGAACCAGTTCTGTATCCAAATGGCTAGTTCTCCCTGTATTCCGTGCGATCTAACCTTGCCAACAAGTCTCCCATGGGGAACCTTGTCAAACGCCTTACTGAAGTCCATATAGATCACGTCTACTGTTGTGCCCTCATCAATTCTCTTTGTTACTTCTTCAAAAAACTCAATCAAGTTTGTGAGACATGATTTTCCACGCACAAAACCATGTTGATTATCCCTAATCAGTTCTTACCTCTCCAAATAATGTACATCCCGTCCCTTAGGATTCCGTCCAAAAACTTGCCCACCACCGATGAGGTACATTTTAATATACCCATGAACAGGAGAATAGAAACCATTTATGCCCATTAAATATCAGGTCTAAATAAGGATTAGGAATTGGTGTACATTTGGTGGGCTGAAGCGCTGTATTGTGTTGTATGTATTGTCGTTAAAAGTCTACAATCTTCTTTGTGAATTATGCTCATTCCAGGTACACTGCCCCAAAGTAAACAATACAGCTAAATCAAATCTCTAATTCCTGGCATTTACAGGACATGGGATGCAGATGGAAATGGATCACAATGGTCTTTTCAAGTTATGCACCATTCTGCATTCCTAGGATGGTCTATGTCAGTTCTTGTGGCTATCACTGTGCTGTATAGCAACCATGTTGAAAATGTGTACCAAGTATCATTGGATTACATGACCTGCCATCACAGAAGATGATTGGTCCATTGTAATCCTGATCTCCTTGTGGTTTTCAACTCACACCAGTGCCAATCCAAATGTGAGTGCAGAGGTTAGTAGGATATTCCATTCATGAGTAGAATTGAGATTGTGATTTTTTTAACTTTATCTTCATACATTAAATATTTTAGTAACCTTTGAACATAGTATTGTACTGAAAGTACTTTGGGTGCAAATGGAAACTGCAGGCTATTCATATCTACCAGATCTGGAAATTTTGGTTACATATTCCTTTTTGAGATCACATTTGATTGATTTCTCTTAAGTATATGTCTTGCAAAATTAGATAACCAGGCTTCATTAAACATTGATTGATATGTAAACATGCTTACATATAACTTATGAATGAGTTAGTTGATTAACTTCTTGAGGACAGCTATCAATGTTAAAATAATTATGGATTCTGTTTCCACTAATTAAGGATGTAACATGTTCTATAATGCATTTTTTTCTTGTGTAAATTAAGATTGTCATTGTAAAACATCTTAGTTAATATTTGAGATTCTCAAGCTTTCAATTTAATGAGAGCTATTTTGTCTGATTGGGCAGAGGAATTGAGTGTACTTCCTCAGTGGTTAGAGCCTGGATCTCTGCCATTTCTTAGTGGTATCGTGGCTTGGATTTTGAAAAAAAATGTAAAACATTCAGATGGTATTTAATAAGACAGTTCACAACACAGTGAGTAGTTAGGGATTTAGGAGAAATTTGAATAACTTATGCATATTGGCATACAATGTTGGATGAAATTGAAAAGTGACAAGTGCAAAATGCTGCATATTGAATGAAATAATCTGTGACATAAGTGCAAACCAAACAGAACGGAATTAGCACAGGGTGACTCAGAAAGAAAATTAGGAGTATTAGTGAATTTTTCACAGTCAATAGTTTGATGAAGTAATAGCAAAGCTAATAAACTGTCAGATCCTTGACCATCATTGCACAATGCAAGGCTGCTAACTGCATCATACACTGGTCAGTCCAGTTAGATGTGGTTCAGAGCTCTGCACCCATAATTATTAACGTGGAGGCATTGGTCAAATATAGAAAAGTGAGAAAATAACTGTTCCAAGAGTAATTTGGATGACATATGGGGAAAAATTCAGAGAAAAAAAACCTGAGAGACAGGATGGTTGAAGTGAAAGGAGTTCAATTAGACATATAGACCTAGAAATTAGGCATTTCCAGGGTTAAAAAAGGCAGACTTAGGGTAACTTTTGTGGGAAGGTGACAAACAACATCAAAAATTTTGAGGTCGGATATTGTTATTTTTGATTCATGTGTAGATCAATTTATTGGCCCCTCTTCAAACATCTCAAAACATTTCAACATGGAGTTATTATTTTAAAATGCAGAAACTTGCATAGATGGTAAATAGCATTTTGTACATAATAAAATCCCACAAATAAGCATTGTGCTGAGAGTCTACACAATACAAACTCAAAGTCAGTGAATAATCAGTCAAACATTGCTTGGAAATTGCAGCATCGGTTCAAGGTGAGTGGAGTCAATCAGCTGTTTGCCTCAGTATGAAGCTGAAGACTTCATTGCAAATCTTGGGGATGAATTCACTCAACTAACTATGGTATGTTGGTGGAACTTGAAGAATGCTTCAGTAGTACCTGTCTTGTTTCACCAGCTTGAGGTGAGGAGTACTGAGGTCCCAAAGATCTAGGGAAAGTAAGTAAAAAGATCCTCTTGTTCAAAGGGAGCCACTTCAGCAACTATTAAATCTGGGCAAAGTTCTTATAAAAGTTCTTATAAGAATTTGCATTAGATCTCATTCATGGGATTTACAGATGAAAGTCGAACTGGACAGGAATTTCAAGGAAACTCAGGAAGTCATCCAGATATGGGCTCTTCCCCTGGAGTCAAATATAGCTTGAAGAAATTTTAAATGGCCAATGTAAATGGGGCAGCTGCTTCTTTGCTTGCTCAGAAGGAAGGTAATTGGGTTGAGTGTGGGTTAACACTCTTAAATGGCTGCTAATTGACCAAATTAGTGGCATATTGAGAAGTTTACCCATGGACTTTTAGCCCAGAAATGAGGATGTTGTGAAGGGCAATGACCTCTCCAGGACAATTCATTAGGCAGAAGTGGGTACTGTAGATGCTGGAGATTAGAGTCAAAATTAGAGTGGTGCTGGAAAAGCACAGCAGGTTAGGCAGCATCCGAGGAGCAAGAAAAATCAACATTTCAGTCAAATGCCCTTCATCAGGAATGAGGGGATTCCTGATAAAGGACTTCTGCCCAAAATGTTGATTTTTCCTGTTCCTTGGATACTGCCTGACCTGCTGTGCTTTTCCAGCACCACTCTAATCTTGACACACAATTAGGTGGCCATCTCATCTCGTTTCTCATCACCCTGAGAGAGAGAGAAAAAAAAATCACAAGCAAATTCTTGACTCATTTCAGCATAAGTTAGGATTTTTAACATTTCATCTCTGGAATTTCTCAGCTTATTTAGAGATGTGCAGCAGGAAAGCAGACTGTTTGGTAAAATGGCTTCTCCCTTATTCCCATATTTCTTTCATAGAGTCATACAGTCTCACAGCAGAGACACCAGACCCTTCAGTCCAATTAGTCCATACCAACCAGATATCGTAAATTAATCTAGTCCCATTTGCTAGCACTTGACCCATATCCCTCCAAACCCTTCATATTCATGTACCCATCCAGGTGTCTTTGAAATGCTGTAATTATACATGCGACATCCTCTGCCTGAAAATGTTACCCCTTAAGTCCAGCACTGCTGCCTCACAGCACCAGAGACCTGGGTTCAATTCCCGCCTCAGGCTACTGACTGTGTGGAGTTTGCACATTCTCCCTGTGTCTGCGTGGGTTTCCTCCGGATGCTCCGGTTTCCTCCCACAGTCCAAAAATGTGTAGGTCAGGTGAATTGACCACGCTAAATTGCCCGTAGTGTTAGTTGCAGGTGTAAATATAGGGGAATGGGTCTGGGTGGGTGCGCTTCGGCGGGTCGGTGTGGACTTGTTGGGCCGAAGGGCCTGTTTCCACACTGGAAGTAATCTAAAAAAAAATCTTGCCCCCTCACTTTAAACCTATGCTTTCTAGAGTCATAGAGTCATAGAGATGTACAGCATGGAAACAGACCCTTTGGTCCAACCCATCCATGCCAACCAGACATCCCAACCCAATTCAGTCCCATCTGCCAGCACCTGGCCCATATCCCTCAAACCCTTCCTATTCAGATACCCATCCAAATGTTGGAATTGTCCCAGCCTCCACCACTTTCTCTAGCAGCTTATTCCATACACGAACCACTCTCTGCGAGAAAAAGTTGCTCCTTAAGTCTCTTTTATATCTTTCCCCTCTTACCCTAAACCTATGCCCTCTAATTCTGGACTCCCCAACCCCAGGGAAAAGACTTTGTCTATTTATCCTATCCATGAAACCCTCATAACTTTGTAAACCTCTATAAGGTCACCCCTCAACTTCTGACGCTCCAGGGAAAACAGCCCCAGCCTGTTCAGCCTTGCCAATAGTTCAAACCCTCCAACCCTGGCAACATGCTTGGAAATCTTTTATGAACCCTTTCAAGTTTCACAACAACTTCTTGTACCAGGGACACCAGAATTGAATACGATATTCCAGAAGTGGCCTAACCAATGTCCTTCACAGTCACAATATGACCTCCCAACTCTTCTACTCAATGCAATGACCAATAAAGGCAAGCATACCAAACACCTTCTTCATTGTCCAGTCTACCTGGGACTCCACTTTCAAGGAACTATAAACTTGCACTCCAAAGGCCCTTTGTTCAGCAACACTCCCCAGGACTTTACCATTGAATGTATAAGCCCTGACCTGACTTGCCTTTCTAAAATGTAGGACAAATGAGTGAGTTCTTGAGAAAACTGGTGTTAAGAGGGACTTTCTTGAGTGATGCATTAGCTGATTATGATTTGCCAGGTAAGACGTTGTTCCTGACAACTTTTCCCTCAAAATTAGTATAAAAGGAAACATAAATTATTTATTTTTTATTTCAAATAAAACAGCAGCTTCCATGGAGACTGATAAACCTTTCATCAGATTCTGCTGGTAGATGCTGCAAAAGTTGGTTTGCTGTCAAGGTACAACATTGATTCCTTTCGATCCCAGAGCTAGGTTTGAAATGTACAAATACTAATATTCTCACTTCTTTGAGGGCAAAGATTCAGATAGATCCTAAAGAAACTGTGTTGAATCTTGTGACTTTCCAACAGTGGCTACCTGCTAGGCATTTCATAGAATCTCTACAGTGTGGAAGCAGGCCATTTGGCCCATTGAGTCCACATTGACCTTCTGAAGAGCATCCCAACCAGATGTAAGCTGCTACCCTATTCCTGGAACCCTACATTTCCCATGGCTAATTCACCCAATCTACACATTGTGGAAGGAAACTGGAGCACCCAGAGGAAACCCATACAGACACGGGAAGAATGTGCAAACTCCACACATTCACACAAGGGTGGAATTGAACCCAGGTCCCTGGCATTGTGAGGCAGCAGCACTAACCACTAAGCCACTGTCCTGCCCATTTATTATGGCCCAAGCTGTGCAGAGAACTTCTTCCAATGTCAAATATTCTGCTCTGATATCTTAAATTCGCTAGCTGCTGTACAATTATTTGTCTTCTCTGCAATCTCAATGGCTTTTGGTTGGATGTGGGCTGTGGATCTGTTGTCCATTCTTGGTGCCATAGTATCATATTAGAGGGCAAGAAGTAAATGCATAACAGTGAGTTGCTAATTCTGACAGCTCATATTGACAAGTGCATACATGAGAAGCTGAACAGCCTGCTTTTAAGTTGGTTTGGAGCAGGGTATTTCACTCAGTGAAACATGCCTCTGACTGAACTTTAATATGGCAAAGAAGTGAAAAAAAGGCATTCCCAGGGCTCTCGGTTCAGCAAGCGAACATTATTTGCAGTTATCTAACATTACCTTATTTTATAGCTGATTCTAGACTCAGCTTTTAGAAGATTATCACAAAGTGACAAGATAACAGCCATCACATTTCTCTGGATGCTGCCCTTTCCTTTTGATGGAGCTCGGGGATCTCAAGGATGAAAAGCAGCAGTCTAAACTATTCAGCAATCCTGTCAAGAAGTGGATTAGTTTGTAGCTCTGATTCTCTTATTTATAATTAAAGCTGTGTAAGTAATCCCTTAAGACCTGCACTGCGAGTGTTTGTCTTCCTACTGTTTTATTACTCTTGTGTGCCAATAATTTATTTAATTTCTAAAAAATATATTTTTGGAGAAAACTCAACATTTGCATGAAAGCTGAAAAGTGTTGCTTTATTTTGTCTGGCCCAATGGGAATGGGGAAACCTCAGGTAAGCCCCCTGCTTTACACATGATTTTACTCTCTGATGAAGTCAAATAGAAGTGAAAAGTTTCTAGCAGATGGGTTAGGGTTTATTTGTGATTTCCTATTTTTATAATTTGATAACCAAGGGCAAGGATACAATAATAGGCTTGACACATACACAACTGGATACCTGCTCAATTTGTTGTTGCAACTTCTGGTAAATAGCAAAATTGCTTGTTCTGAAATAACAGCCATTACTTAAATGTGGAACAAAGGCTTGTTGTCATTTTACACGTCAGAGCTATCAATTACCTTCACCTCCCAGACTGTAATCTAGGAATTGAATCACATCTGTCATGGGGAAATTGTTAGAAGTTATGATTAAATAATTTATAGCAGGGTTGCTGAGGTAAATTCAAGGTAGAACCAACATGCTTTGTGAAAAGTAAATTATGTCTGACCAATTAGTTGAAGAAGTAACATGTGCTGCGGATAAACAGGAACTAGGAGATGGATTGTACTAAGATTTCCAGGATGAACTTGAAAAAGGTTATTGCAGAAAAAATGTTTCATCATATAGGGGGGTAACATATTGGCATGGTAGGAAGATTGACTGGCTAACAGGAAGCAGAGTAAGCATAAATGGGTCTATTTCAGGTTGGCAAGTTGAAACAAGCTGCGTGCCACCTGGATTGGTATGGAAACCTCAACTGTTTATGATTTATAGAAATGACTTGCATGATGGAATAGTTGCCAAATTTACTGATGACGCAAAGGCAGGCAAGAAAGTAAATTGTGAAGAGAAAGCAAGGAAATTTCAAAAAGACATTGATAGATTAACTGAGTGGGCAAATACATGACAAATAGAATATAACATGAGGAAATGTAAATTGGCTCATTTTATTAGCAAGAATAAAGAAAGAAGCATACCATCTAAATGGTGAGAGATTGCAGAGTTTTGAGATGCAGATGGAAGTCCAAGTGAATGAATCACAAAAAAAACTAGTTTGCAAGAACAGGAAGTAATTAGGAAAGACTGTTATCATTTATTGCAGGTGGAATTGCATACAAAAGTAAGGAGGTTATACTTCACATACACACTACTGTCTCCAATTCTGGGCAGCAGACTGAAAGGAAGATGTGAAGACTTTAGACAGAATGCAGTTTGAGAATGGTTTCAGAGAAGACAGTTTTCAGTGGTGGGGATAGATTGGAGAAGTTGAAATTGTTCTTCTTGGAGAAGAGGTGGTTCAGAAGAAATTTGATAAATGTGTTAAAAATCATGAAGCATATGGACATTAGATAAAGAGAAATTAGTCCCAATAAGTGAAGCATCAAGAACCGGAGAACACTAATGAAAGGCAATTGGCGAAGTACCCATTATAACATGAGGAAAATATGCTTTACGCAGCAAGTTGTTAGGATTGCAAATTCATTGCGTGGTGTATGTGTGATGGAGGAAGATTCAACCATGGCTTTCAAAAGGCAATTGGGTAAGCAGCTTGTGTTTTTTGCCTTAGGGATGTACAGAGATAAAACACAAGATTCTGTGTGGGTAGAAGCTTTGTTTACAAGAGCTTTTTAAAATGACTGCGCTCTCCTTCCATCTTCCTGTTTTCAGTTTAAACTGTGTTTCTCTCCAAAACCACACCCCAGCTTGACTAATAGCAGACAGGACAGAATTGATGGTTAAACATAATCAAACTAACAATTGAATACCACATGGCTGAAGAAAAAGCCTTGCAGCATTGAAGGACAGGGAATTGGGACTAGCTACAGAGAACAAGTACAGATGCTGCATTACTACTCTGTTTTTAAACATGCAAAGTTATACATGCGTTTGACAGAACGAAATGACCACAACCAACCTCAACATGTGATTTTTCCAAAACATGTGATTTTTCCAAAACATGTGATTTTTCCAAAACATGTGATTTTTCCAAGGGACCATCAACTATTGTCAGGTTAATTTTGAAGAATTTTTATCGCTTGAGTAGGTAAAGGTGATTGCTTAAATGTAGTCATGTAGGAAGGGAGTGGGGTTGCACTTGACAGACTACACTTGATTCTGACTGGAAGGTTTGGGTCAGACTACGTGCTGCCCATCATGGATCTGATAGTTGCAGGCCACTTTGAGCTTCAGCATGAGGGGTCTTGGAACTGAAGTAGTATAGGGCAAGCTACTTGTAGAATGGGTACGGGATGGGAGTGGACTGAACAATGATACTTAGGAAGGTCTTACCTACTTAATGGCACCTGGGAACATTTATTGTAGCTCTTGCTTAAGCCAAGAACAATGGGTACTCCAACTGTGCTTTACAATGCAAGTACTCACAGAACTCTGCCACATTTGACACCCAAACCACAACCTCATCAGGACAAGGATGGTGCAGCCTATGGCTGTGTATGTCACTGAGCATGTAACTCATTGGAGGAGGAGGTACCATAAATATCCCCATCCTCAAGATAGAAGAGCCCAGCATATCAGTACAAAAGATAAGGCTGAAGCTTTTGCAGCAATCCTCGACCAGAAGTGCAAAGTGGTTGCTCCAACTTGGCCTCCTCCAGTGGTCCCCAGCATTACAGATATCAGCCTTCAGGCAATTCAATTTACTGAAGGTGATATCAAGAAATGAATGGAGGTACAGGATACTGCAAAGGCTACAGGCCCTGACAACAGTCTGGCAATAGCCCTGAAGACTTGTGCTCCAGAACTTGCCACTCCCCTAATCAAGTTGATCCAGTACAGTTGAAAGACAGGCATTTATTGACAACATGGGAAATTGCCCAAGTATGACCTGTACATAAAAAGCAGAACAAATCCAACCTGTCCAACTACTGCTCCATTACTCTCCTGTCAATTGTCAGTAGAGTGATGGAAGGTGTCATCAACAGTGGTATCAAGCAGCAACTGCTCAGTAACAACCTGCTCAGTGACACCCAGTTTGGATTCTGCCAGGGCGCTCAACTCCTGAACTCATTACAGCCTTGGTTCAAACGTGGACAAAAGAGCTGATTTCCAGAGGTGAGGTGAGAGTGACAGCCCTTGACATCAAGGCTGAATTCGACCGAGTGTGGCATCAGGAAGCCCTGGCAAAACTGGAGTCAATGGGTATATGGGGCAAGTTTTCTGCTGGTTAGAGTCTTACTTGACACATAGGAAGATGGTTGTGGTTGTTCAAGATCAGTTATCTCAGCTCCAGCACATCTCTGCAGGATTTCCTCAGGATAGTGTCCTAGGCCCAACCATCTTCATCAATGACCTTCGCTCCATCATAAGGTCCGAAGTGGGGATATTCGCTGATGATCCTCAGACACTGAACCAGTCTGTGTCCAAATACAATAAGATCTGGACAATATCCAGACTTGGGTTGACAAGTGACAAGTAACTCATGCCACACAAATGCTGGATTATGACCAACACCAATAAGAAAAAATCTAACCACCGCCTCTTGACATTCAATGGTGTTACTGAATCCCTCACTATCTGCATCCTGGGAGTTATCATTGATCAGAAACTCAACTGGTCTCGCCACATAAGTGCAGTGGCTACAAGAATAGGTCAGAGGCTAGGAATATTGCAGCGAGTAAACCACCTCCTGATTCCTCAACGCTTGTCTACCATCTACAAGGCACAAGTCAGGAGTGTGATGGAATACTCCCCACTTCCCTGGATGAGTGCAGCCCCAACAACATTCAAGAAGCTTGACACAATCCAGGACAAAGCAGCCCACTTGATTGGCATTGCATCCACAGTATCCACTCCATCCACCACCAATGCTCAGTAGCTGCAGTGTGTACTATCTACAAGATGCACTGCAGGAATTCATTAAAGATCCCCAGACAGCACCTTCCAAACAAACGACCACTTCCATCCAGAAGGACAAGGGCAGCAGATATATTGGAAAATCACCACTTTCAAGTTCCCCTCCAAGCCACTCACCATCCTGACTTTGAGATATATCGCAGTTCCTTCATTGTCACTGGGTCAAAATTCTGGAATTTCCTCCCTAATGGCATTGTGGGTCAACCAACAACAGGTGGACTGCAGCGGTTCAAGAAGGCAGCTCACCACTACATTCTCAAGGGCATCAAGGAATGGGCAATAAATGCTGGCCCAGCCAGCAACGCCCACACCCCACAAAATGAATAAATAAAAAAAAACCTGCTGCAACATTTACTGTCAACCACTGCATCAGAGACATGACAAAAGCTGTTTATGTGAGGATTGGCAACATCCTTTTGTTCTCTCTAACTAGAGAGAAGCATATAGAGGTGCATGCATCATTTCAAGGTTAGCTAGCTTCTTCATTGTGCAGCATGCCATCGATGCAGACATGCCACTTTAGGTGCTGTATTTCAAATATGACATGTACAAAAACAAAAAGCTAAATTCACAACTCACTGGATGTGTACAATGTGCATGACCCTGCTGAATTCATCATGCAGTTTGGCATTCTCAAAGGAATTATGATGCTTTAATTCTGAGCTGTATCTCTGTATATATCATCCACCATGTCAAACTGGAGATCGGTGCTGGTCATCTGGAGCTATTTATAATATATGTAAATGATATAGAAGATGGTATCAGCAATAACATTAGCAAATTTGCTGATGATACAAAGCTGGGTGGTAGGGTGAAATGTGATGAGGATGTTAGGAGATTACAGGGTGACCTGGACAAGTTAGGTGAGTGGGCAGATGCATGGCAGATGCAGTTTAATGTGGATAAATGTCTGGTTATCCACTTTGGTGGCAAGAACAGGAAGGCAGATTACTACCTCAATGGTATCAAATTAGGTAAAGGGGCTGTTCAGAGAGATCTGGGTGTTCTTGTCCACCAGTCAATGAAGGCAAGCATGCAGGTACAGCAGGTCGTGAAGAAGGCTAATAGCATGCAGGCCTTCATAGCAAGAGGAATTGAGTATAGAAGCAAAGAGGTGCTTCTGCAGCTGTACAGGGCCCTGGTGAGACCACACCTGGAGTACTGTGTACAGTTCTGGTCTCCAAATTTGAGGAAAGACATTCTGGCTATTGAGGGAGTGCAGCGTAGGTTCACGAGGTCAATTCCTGGAATGGCAGGATTGCCTTACACGGAAAGACTGAAGCGACTGGGCTTGTAAACCCGTGAGTTTAGAAGACTGAGAGGGGATCTGATTGAAACGTATAGGATTATGAAAGGATTGGACACTCTGGCAGGAGGAAACATATTTCCGCTGATGGGGGAGTGCCGAACCAGAGGACACAACTTAAAAATACGGGGTAGACCATTTAGGACAGAGATGAGGAGAAACTACTTCACCCAGAGAGTGGTGGCTGTGTGGAATGCTCTGCCCCAGAGGGCAGTGGAGGCCCAGTCTCTGGATTCATTTAAGAAAGAATTGGATAGAGCTCTTAAAGATAGTGGAGTCAAGGGTTATGGAGATAAGGCTGGAACAGGATACTGATTGGGAATGATCAGCCATGATCATATTGAATGGCGGTGCAGGCTCGAAGGGCTGAATGGCCTACTCCTGCATCTATTGTCTATTATCTATTGTCTATTGTCTATTTACACTTGGTACATGACTCTTCTCTGCCAATGACCAATTTTCATTTAGTGGGAACCATGCTGTCAAGTGAAATGTCAGAGAGCAGACAAATGGGATGCTGAAGCAACTGTTTACTGACCTGTTATTGTGTGGTGTGTGGAGGTTATTTGGGGTGCACTATTCTGTGAAAGAGTCTGAGAGTTTTTCAAAGTGGGTTACATAACATAAATAAATATGTTCCTCTCTTCAGAGTCACCCATTGTGTGATCATTACATTATCACTGAAGTGGCTTCTTACATACAAGTTCAAGAGTTGACTATTGTATGGTGGTCCAGACTAATCGGGAGGAGCCCTACAGTCTCCTGAGTCATGGTGGTCTTCTGTATTCTCCATAACCTGACTTTCAAATGAGCAGAATCTTTGCAACAAGTATAAGGTGAACAGCTCAGTAGCAGGAAGGAGAAGTGGAGTACAAGTAGAGGAGAAGTGAGAGGAAATGAGGCATCAACTGTCACATCCCATTTCTGGCAGCTTATTCATGGTTATCTAATTTATCACCAGCACCACTGAGCACAACCTCAAATTCCCTCATTGCAAAGATGCCCCATATTCTACCATCTCTCTGTTACAACCCATTGATTGAAATGACTTGAATGAAGAGGCAGACTCTATTGTAGCCAAATTTACTGGTGATACAAAATAAAGTAGGACAGCAATTTGTGGGGATGATATAAAGATTCTGAAAAGCAAAAAGATAGGTTAATGAGTCAGCAAAAAATATCAAATGGAGTACAATGCAAGAAAATGTGTGATTTAATGGAATGGAGAGCTATGGTTTAGAGGGATCTGAGTGTCCTGTTACATGATTCATAAGACACCAGCCTGCAGGTACGACATATAATCAGGAAAACAAGTGAATCATTGGTCTTTACTGTAAGGAGGATTGTGTGTGAAAGGTAAACATCTTGACACAATTGTACAGGATGTTGGTGAGGCTGAACCTGGAGTAATGTGTGCATTATTGTACTCCTTAAGGGAGGAATAAATAGTTTAATAAACCTATTCTGAGGTATTGTTACATTCCCTTGGATCAGGTGGGATTGAACCCAGGCCTCCTGACTCAGACCCTGTCACTGTGCCATGGGTACTAAAAAGAGGGATATATTTGCATTAGACGATGAAGTTAACAAGGAGAACTCCTTGGTCGAAAAGAGCTATCTAATGAGGAAAGGTTGAGCCATTGAGCCATTTAGGAAAGTAGTCATTGGATTAAAGAAAGATGAGAAGTTATCTTTTTGAAACATAAACTTCTTGATGGGTAAATATTGGGACAATGTTACCTCTTGTGGGGAGAATCTAGAATTTACAAGAAATAGTTTCAGATGAGGGAGTCTCCCATTGAGATGAAGGTGAGGAGACCTTTATCCTCTGAGGCATTTTTAGTCTTTGGAGTGCTTTGAAGAGCAGTGGAGGTTGTGCTAAGTTGAGCAGATTTTTGATAAACAGACAGTTAAGAGTTCTGGAGGGTAGACAAGAAAACTGAGTTAACATCACAATCAGATCCACAGTATTCTTATGGAATGGCAGATCAGGAGTGAAAGCCTAACTTCCTTTGATCAATTATTTCAGAACAACCTTATTCAACAAATGATTGAATTCAACTAATAAGTTTTGCACATCACTTCCTCCTACCTTGCAGGTGGCATTACCTCATCACATCATCAATCCAATATTACCCCAGCGACTGAAGCATGGATGATGAAAAGTTGCTGACCTTCAGGGAGGAACACTCCAGGTAATCATTTTTGTGGTGAAAATGAATGCTCTGGAGTCTACCTACATCAAACAAGCAAAGATTTTATTCAAGGATATGCAAGGGCGAATACTTCACATACCTAAAGAACTTCTCAGTAATAATATTGAAAACAATACTATAAGACTATGAATTTGAAGCTTGTATAAATAATTCTCCAGCTTAAGCAGGCCTCTGTTACCATAATCTTCAGCTTTAGGTCTGCTTGTTTCAAAAAGTCCTGTTTGACTTTTAGTTTCCCTTAATTCATTTCCCTTTGTAGGAAGGGATAATTCATTTACATAGGCTGCTGTAATCACAAGAGTGTAAAGACCATATGTATTTATGTTTCTGCCTTTTTGAATTTGAACTGAAATTGGAAAAGGACTGCTTTTAAAACCAAGGATTGTGGAAAGGCTTTTCTTTAAACACAAAAGCAAACTGCTAGCATTTATTGTCATGATGTTAAGACTTTTTTTTAACAGCCACTGGGAAGGTTTCTTGCAGATAAACTGGCACAAGGGGAGTGTGTACAAAATGTGATTTGGTTGGCAACATGTGGCTGATTGGTCTGTGGAGTGGCGACCAGTTGTTGATGACAAAGGCCCTCTGCCTGCCAACAAGTATATGCTTGGCTTCCATGTAGCTGAACATCTTGTGGATGTGAATGAGATAGAAGCCTTTGGACTTCCAGAAGGAAAGGTGCTATTCTTTCATTTGCAGTAAAAGAAACCTAATTCCTGAAGAAAGTGAATTTATTTCCCTTAACAGTTGCTGCAAGGTGTTGCTTTGGACAAAGGAGTCAGAGACCTTTTAATTTGAGAACTAGTCATTCTGTGCATTCTGCAAGGAAATGAAAAACTCTTAGAGAGAGAGAGAGAGAGATGGACAAGCTAAAACGATCATTTCAGCAAATTCTATGAACAGGGACCATTGAACTGCCTAATTAGATTTTCCCTCCTCCCAGAACAGTTTTTTAAAATTGTGTCCAATTGTATGTGTGTCTAGGGGGAGTTTTATAAGTGGGTTAAAATTTTAACTTGTAGACGTAGCTATATGTAGATGATTTACAAGTCTGGACCTGTAGAAAGAATCTGTTTATTTGTAATAATCAATAATCCTTGTGAAGTACGGAAATTGGCCCCATGTTAACTTTGGTCTAAAAGACAAGTAAATTGGAGAATATTAGGCACTTTCATAATATCCTAACTTTTGCGAGGCCTCCAGGATAGCAGGGCTTGATTTACAGCATGCTACACTGGTGAGTTGTGTCAACTGATGAACCAACACCCCCAAAACCATCCTTGGTCAAGTATTCCAGCATGCCAGGAAGAAATTAACAGACCAACAGCACATACTTAACGACTATCACACATTTTTAATTTTAACCTTATTAATATTAACTTCCCCCTCATCCTTACTTTAGTCTTGCAAGGCTTCCTCAAACAGCCCTGGATCTAGAAGGCAGAGGTTGGATTATGCAACCTTGGCATAGAAGACAGCAGTCAAGATTAGAGTGATGCTGGAAAAGCACAGCAGGTCAGGCAGCATCCGAGGAGCAGGAAAATCAACGTTTTGGGCAGGAGCTCTTCATCAGGAAGATAGCAGTCTGGGCCAACTGACAAGCAACAGCAAGAACACAACTTGAGCACAAATGACTGAACTGACCCTGAAAACCTTTTGAGAGTTGCTTCCTGCAGCTTTGCTGGCAGCAATCTGAGCTTGTATGGCAAGGAACTGGGATTTCCAGATGGCCAATATCTCTGCTCCCATTTCACTGCTCAGACGTAGAGTAGCTTTTGCATGTGCTCTGTTGATGGCAGTTATGTTACCCAACCTTTGAAGCAGCAATGACTGCAGCCTTCCTCTTCACATTCTTCTTTGAAGCCCCAGAGCCTTCAGCTGAGCTTGTGATGACTTTAAGCCATGACATAGCCCACTATAGAGATGCTAAAACTTTGCTTGCTTCTTACTTACTTCTGTTCACACTTACAATCAGTAGGTGTGAATGCAGAGGGCTGCCACACCCTGGCCGATTCAACCAAAATTGAGTGTGTTATGTTTGGGTTATGTACCATTACGCACTTCTGAGAGGGATCTAGCTGCTTGTCCTCTTTCTATCATCAGCAGATAGCCACATGTACTGTGCTGTGGGGGCAGAGATTCCAGATACAGCACAGGTCAGCCCTTTTCTTTTCCAGAGCCGCCTCAAGTTTGTAATGACTGGAACCAGCAAACTCCATCTCTGATTTCAACAAGCAGCCCATAAATAAATGTGATTAAAATTCACTGTATCAGATGATTAGGGAGCTTGAAGGGTTAGACTGTGGGGCAAGAAACATTTAACTATATGTGAAAAAGGCGTCATGGTGATCTTTGTGCTAAACAATTTTTCTCATCTGTACATTGAATGAAGGAGGAACATTGTGAACAATTAATATATCACAGATACTGCTGACCTCTCCTTCTTTTCTGTTCAGCTTTAAAAGTGCTTCAAAAATCCAGCAATATTTGGTATATGCTTGCAGACACATGTGGCAGTCATACTTGCCTTAACTTCAAAGCGATGCAAGTGAACATTGCAATCCTACCCAGCCACTCTCAGTCTTCGTGTAAATGGAATTACTACCATATCTTTAGAAGTGGCATTAATGAATACATCACTGTTTTGTGTTCATCTCCAAATGGCACATCCTGAAGTGTCACTGTTAAGAGTTGTTACCGTGTTACAACAAACATTGCTCTGACATGTTGATTACCAGAAGATTTTGTATCAGTTAAACAGCTGTAAAATGATAACGACATTAGCACACAGTACATAATATTATTCATATTACTATGTAGCTGACTCACCAAGGGAAATATTGCTTCTTATGTAAGTCTGAGCTAATTGAGATCCTTTTGATCTCTATCATCAAAGAAGTCTTTTATAAAATGTCAGTCAATTAAAAGATCTCTATTGACCAAGATCAAGCATAGGTTTGTACATTTGCTTCCTTTGTTTACAAAGCCACTTTGTTCCAACAGATTTATGGATAAAAAGGAATCGACACAAGTTAGCTAAGTATCCAGGTTAAATCCTGCAAAGCCAACATCTGTGCTTGGCTACTTTTTACATAGAATTTTAAGGGCTAATTTAGCTCTTAGAATGGAATGACGTAATAGAATGTCATGGAGTGGTATTTGGGGCAAAAACCGAGCTCCCTTTTCCTTCCATGTTAACTTGTTCTCCATGCACATTATGAGCCCTGAGATTTCAACCATGTTACAATTACTGTTTTACTTCATTGATGGTTCAATCCTAAGGGAGGAAGAACTTAAGTAATAGGAGTAGGATTGGCAATTCAAACCTGCCTCAACATTCTGTAAGATCATTGCTGATCTGTTACAGGCCCCAACTCCTCTTTTGCGCCAGAATACTCTCAACTGCCCAACATTTCAAAAATCTATCTGGCTTCTCTTTAAATACTTTCAGTGATCCACTTCCACAGCTGTCTGTGGTCAAGAATTCCAGACATTTGCTACCTTATGTGAGAAGAAATTCCTTTGCATCTCTATTTTAAGTGAGTGTCTCCCCTTCCTCTGTAAATACATTTCTTAGTTTGAGACTCCCCCATATGTGGAAGCATTTTCTCAATGTTTACACTAAACCCCTTCAGTATCTTGTATGTTTCAATAAGATTATCCCTCATTCTTTTAAACACTAATCAATAAAGGCTTAATTCATTTAGCTGGTCTTGGCAAGGCAGCTTCTTGATCCCAAGAATTAGTCTAGTGAATTTCCTTTGAACAGCCTCCAATGCCGATATGTCTTTCCTTAAATACAGGAACCAATCAGAGGGGTTGCACAGTGGCTCAGTAGTTAACACTGTTGCCTCACAGCACAAGAGACCCTAGTTTGATTCTAGCCTCGGGTATCATTCTCCCCGTGTCTGCATGGGTTTACTCCGGGTGCGCTGGTTTTTTTCCCACAGTCCAAAGATATGCAAGTTAGGTGGATTGGCCATGCTAAATTTCCCATAGTGTCTAGAGATTTGCAGGCTAGGTGGGTTAGCCATGGGAAATGCAGGATTATAAGGATAGGTTGGATCTGGTTGTGATGCTCTTCAGAGAGTTGTTGTGGACTCAATGTCCTGCTTCCACATGAGGGATTCTATGATTTTGGCGAAACACTTGGAAACTTAGGAGTTGTTTGTTCTGCAATAACTAAGATATCAATGTTTTCTTTAGTGTGGATCCAATGACCTGTTCCAGGTTTGAAAGGATAGACTGTACACTGTTTAAAGTCCTATACCAATTAGCACTGGCCTCTTCCAATTACATATACAATGTGTGTAGGCAGTCTGATATGTTCTCCAATGCACCCATCAACCTCCTTGTTTAAAATGGACCATCCAAGTCCTCATCTGAATCCTCTGCAGCAGAACTAGTAAATGAATATAGTTTCTAGTGAGTTCGTGCTTAACCCACAATAGGTACTGTACTGTGTCTCATCATATACAAGATAACATGATTTAAGATTCAGTGTCAGTTTTCTGCATTTCTCTCCTTCCTTAAGAAGCAGAACATTCAAGAAAGGTTTGGAAAGGAAAAGGGTCCAAGTGTTGGGTTGAGGTGATGGGTTAAAGAAAATACAAACTGTGTGTCTACACCTTCTGGAGCTTCTCCACCAGAGGAGATTGTGGAATTGGCTGAAGGTGGGATTTGAAAAAGGAGGATTTATTATGCAGATGGCCTCATCATTGATCCATCCACATTCTTTATGATGTCCTATTTGGTGATGAGCAAGACCATTTTCGACTTGGAGCTTTTTTTTAAGAATTCCTACATTTTGGAAACAGGCCATTTGGTCCAACAAGTCCACACCGACCCTCTGAAGAGTATCCCACCCAGACCCATTCCCTTTCCATATCACTCCACATTTCTTATGACTAATGCATTTAACCTACACGTCCCTGAATACTATGGGCAATTTAGCATGGCCAATTCACCTAACTTGCACATTGCTGGACTGTGGGACAACACCAGAGCACCCGGAGGAAACCCATGCAGACACAAGGAGAATGTACAAACTCCATATAGACAGTCGTCCGAGGCTGGAATTGAACCCGTGTCCCTGGCATTGTGAGGCAGCAGTGCTAACCACCAAGCCACTGTGCCGTTATGTATTCCATGATGGTTAAAAAAAACGCCTCCTCCAGGTTTTTGCAGTTGCTTCCAGCTGAGTTAAATTGGATATCCGAAAAACAGGCATATTGTCATGCAATTATTTGGCACCTGACCAGGCTGGATATGCTTTGTGCTGCCTGCTAATTTCATTGATTGCTACATGCATGCCGCCAGCATGGGCAACATGCCAATGAACAACAGATGATTGGATTAGCGTGCCTACAGTGTGAAAACAGGCCATTTGACCCATCAAGTCCACACTGACCCTGCAGAGAATAACCAACCCGGACCCATTTCCCTCTGACTAATCCACCTAACATTATGGGCAACTTACCATGGCCAACTCACCTGACCTGCACATCTTTGGACTTTAAACAGTAGGAGGAAAGTGGTGCAACCAGAGGAAACTCACACAGACGTGAGGAGAACATGTAAACTCTACACAGACAGTCACCCAAGGCTGGAATCAAACCAGGGTCCCTGATGCTGTGAGTTTTCAGAGCTAACCACTGAACCACCACATCACCCCATTTTAGAATCCGACAGTGTAACTCACTAGCTCCGTTTTAACCTCACCTATGCTGTTTTACAGGATTTAAATGAAGGGAACATGGTGCCTGAAGCATTCGATGACAACCATAGAGGAAACAAATTTGCTTTGTAGCCCAGTGAAGAACAGACCAATGTGGGACAGTGGAGGCTCCAAGGTTTTTGGACACATTGGAGGCCTCGCTGAAGATAATAAAAGTAACAGAAATAGCTTGTATCTGCAGGGGAGTAAAACAACTTCTACTCATGCACAAAATCTGTAAGAACTGAAAGCCATGTATGTTAAAGCCAAGAATCAGGACAAGGAGCTGAATCCAATGACAAAAAGTTCAGTTGTCTAACCTGAGCAGCCAAGAACAGTAAATTAATCATATCCTACCACCTATACCAGCTTCTGCTGCAATAGCCTCAGTTTTCTAGTGTCAGATACTGCTCAATATTGCACCTCCCCTTCTTACCTATTTCTTCTGATGAGGGCACATCCCTAACATTCATATATTTCACTTCACCTCCATGGGGCATTGCTGCAAGCCTCATATTCATATTTTTCAGCTGGCATACTCTGCTGGAAACATATAAAATTATGAAGGAAATAGGTAAAATAGAAACAGGGAGTTTGTTTCCACTAGTGGGTGAAACTTGAGCTCGGGGGCATGGTCTAAAAATAAGTGAAAGCAGGTTTAGGACTGAGTTGAGGAGGAACTTCTTCACCCAAAGGGTTATGAATCCGTGGAATTCCCTGCTCAGTGAACAGTTGAGGCTACATCATTGAATGTTTTTAAGACAGCTAAACTGCTTAGGAAATTAATGGTTTGTATGAGACAGATTCAGAGGTGGAGCATATCCCAGTGACATTGCTGGATGCAGAAAGGGTTCATACTTTAAAAATGTAAGGTATTATTAAAGGCCAATGGGCTGAGGAATGGCAGATGGAGTTTAATTTAGATAAATGCGAGATGCTGAATTTTGGAAAAGCAAATCAGAGCAGGACTTATACACTTAATGGTAAGGTCCTAGGGAGTGTTGCTGAACAAAGAGACCTTGGAGTACAGGTTCATAGTTTCTTAAAAGTGGAGTCGCAAGTAGATAGGATAGTGAAGAAGGCGTTTGGTATGTTTTCCTTTATTGGTCAGAGTATTGAGCACAGGGATTGGGAGATCATGTTGCGACTGTACAGGACGTTAGTTAGGCCAGTTTTGGAATATTGCATGCAATTCTGGTCTCCTTCCTATTGGAAGGATGTGAAACTGGAAAGGGTTCAGAAAAGATTTACAAGGATGTTGCCAGGGTTGGAATATTTGAGATATAGGTAGAGACCGAATAGTTTGGGGTTGTTTTCTCCAGAGTGTCGGAGGCTGAGAGGTGACCTTATAGAGGTTTATAAAATCATGACGGCATGGATAGGATAAATAGAGAAAGCCTTTTCCCTGAGGTAGGAGAGTCCAGAACTAGAGGGTATAGATTTAGGATGAGAGGGAAAAGATATAAAAGGGACCTAAGGGACAACTTTTTCATGCAGATGGTGGTGCTTGTATGGAATGAGGTGCCAGTGGAGGTTGGTACAATTGCAGCATTTAAAAGGCGTCAGGATGGGAATATGATTAGGAAGGGTTTGGAGGGACATGGGCCAAGTATTGGTAATGGGACTAGATTAGGTTAGGATATCTGGTCGGCATGGACGAGTTGGACCGAAGCATCTGTTTCTTTCTGTACATCTCTATGACTCTCACTCTATGACCATTTTACAGCGCAATCAGCGATAGGGCAATTTCCCTCACCAGATGAAGAGGTCTCTAGCTAAATAGAGCCAGCCTTACTGCAGTAGACTCGGCTCAATTACGCTAATAGGAAATTGAAATAGGAAAGGCAGACCCTGCAACTTCAATGATCTTCATAGTGGAGTTTCTCCTCTTACATAGCTCCATGAGGGATTTTCTTTGAGATTTTCAATCAAATCCAGCTCCCAAAATAACCTGTGTATCTCAGCAGTGATCCCCTCCCCTGGTAGCACTGCAATGGCAACAGAGCTGTTGGCCCTCTGATAGGCCAACAGTATCTAGATTTTGTAAACCAATTTTAATGGCAAAATGGTGGCTGCTTGTGGTAACATCTCTGAGGCACTTCTGCTGTCAGCAAGTACAGAGTAAAGGACCCATTTCTTTTTGCAATGTCAAGATTCCAGAGCCTAGGTTTACATTTCGTTGATGCTCTCTCTCCCAGATACAGCCAGAAATAATTGGAAGGGATAGGTGCACCTACATACCCTAATTCACATGGAAAGATGCTGATTGCCATTAACGCAAAAGTCAAACTGTGCTGTTTTCAATGACAAGGCTGAATTTATCAAAGATAATAGAATGTTTATATTTAATTTTTCTCCTCATATATTACCATCTTCAAGCCAAATTACTCCCTCTTCAGAATAACAAGTTGCACTTTTGAATATTATTGTGTTGCTACTTTTTCCTCTCTCAACTAAGACATGCAAACACATACATTACCCTTGTGGTTTTTTTCCCCCCTTTCAGGTACCCAAGAACTGAAACCTGGTAAGGCCATGAGAGATCAAACAAGGAAATCGTGATGATAAAGGCAGAGCACTTTATCTTTGCAGTTACTAACTCAGATATTGACAGTAAACACATCTAAGAGTTTAGATCCAAGCAGATCTGTACATTATTACTCCTTAATGAGATTGTGCTGTAGCCAAAGAGAGCTTAGGTGCCAGTTCTCTGAAGGGTGAGATCTGACCAAGAAAATCCAGATAAGGCTGTCCATGGTGGAGCCGACAGAAGATCATTGATAAGTATAACAAAACCGATGCATTTCAAAAACCACTTAGGAACACTTCAGCCAATGTTAAGATACAAGGAGGTGTCTAGCAGCAAATTGGTATTGGTCTTTGGTAGTATCCATCTACTCTAGCATGGCTTAGGTCCCCAATCGTGCTCTCTTAGTGTGCAATATCCAATGCTTGATGTTGCATCTTCTATTGCCTCTCAAAGACAACCATTCTCAACATTTGAGTGCCACACTGAATGCTCATATTTACATTATACAAGGTCAGATAGCTGTTATCATGACGGTGGTTGAGTGAGAAAGGGGACTTCCAGGGCAGCAGTCGTAGGAGGGCAGCAATCTGTCCTCCAGCAGATTATAAGGAATGCTGAGATGCAACTGTTGAGTTGTAGTAGTGGGTACATTGGAGAATAAATGTCCATGGTACCCTCATGAAGACAGCGTTCATCCTCTCATCATTGCCTTTCCATGAGTACCCTTCTGTTGTCTGTTGTCTGTCAATTCACCAGCCCAGACAGCAGTTGCTGAGATTGTTCGGTTCACAGTCACACCCTTGAGGCCAAGATTTGTTTGAGATGATACTTCAAAAAGCTACCTTCAATTTTCTCCACTGGAAGTCTGCAGCATTTCACTCCCATTTCCAGAATTTACTGTTTTTATTTCTTTCTCCAGCATCCGCACTTAATTGCATTTTTTTCAAGAGTAGGAATTGGTCTGACTCATCCCGTGTGACCTGTTGCTCAGAGCTTTGCAGGAACAAGTGTTTTTTCCCATTATCACATTTCCCAGGTTGATATGTGTTATATGCAGCCTTTCGTTCATTTATTTGTGGATTTTGAGCTTCAGTGGTATTTAATTACTCATCCTTAATTGCTGTTGAAGTGGTGGTGGTGTGCTCCCTTCTCAAACCACTGCAGTCTATGTGGTGCAGCTATACCCACTTTAGGAGAGAAAATTCCAAGATTTTAATCCAGTGACAGAATCATGATACATTGCCAAGTCAGGATGTCATATGATTTGGAAAGAAACTTGGAGGTGGTGGAAATTCCATGCATACACTGTCTTTATTCATCGAGATGGTCAAGATTGTTGTGGACAGGTACTGTCAAAAGAGGCTTGGTGAGTTGCTGCAACCATTTAGATCATATACTGAGTGCCAATCAAGCAGACTGATTTTTCCTTAGATGGTCTCAAACTTCTTGAGTGTTAGTTGAGCTGTACCATCCAGCTGGAGAGTATTCCATCACTGTTGTGACTTATACCTTGTAAGTGGTGGACAGGGTTTTGGACAATTAGAAGAGGAAGCTTTCACCTCCCTTCCCAGCCCTTCTGATCCCACTGTATTCAAATGGCTGATCCGGTTAGGTTTCTGGTTAATGACAACACTCAGAATGTTGATAGTCGGGGAATTCAGCAATTGTGTTGCCATCGAGTATCAAAGAATGATGGTTAGATTCTGCCTTACTGGAGATGATCACTGACTGCCACTTGTGTGACATGAATATCACTTGTTACCTTTCAAGACTGACCTAAATATCGAGGCTTTGCTTCATGTGAACACATGTGGCATCAGTATCTGAGGTGCGAATGTTGCTGAATCCAGTGAAGGTACCAGCAAGCTTTACCACTTCCCCTATTTGCCCACGTTTGTGCCATAATAGAGAGACTCTCCAACATGGTGGCTCAGTGGTTAGCACTGCTGCCTCACAGTGCTAGGGACCTTGGTTCGATCCCTGCCTCGGGTGACTGTGTGGAGTTTGCAAATTCTTCCCGTGTCTGTGTAGGTGTGCTCTGGTTTCCCCTATAGTCCAAAGATGTGCAGGTTAGGTGAGTTGGCCATGCTAAATTGCCCATAATGTTCAGGGATGTGTAGGATAGGTGTATTAGTCAGGGGTAAATATAAGGTAGGGGAACAGGTTTGTGTGGGTTACTCTTCAGAGGGTTGGTGTGGCTTTGTTGGGCCTGTTTCCACAGTGTAGAGATTCTATGGAAGTGACCTGAAGTGACTCCTGAGCGTATTCATATGAGTGGAGTCAGGCTGGGATTTGTGCATATACATTTTACAGAGAGAGCTGCTCATTAAAATTACCAACTGCCTTGACTGAAATGGAATCTCTGAAAAACAGAATCTGAAACTGAATATTTCAGATCTGCTCTGAGAAGTACTGCATATTGTAGATTTGTTTGGATAGCCTGGGGATGCCTGTGGAGAGGCAGATTAGCTCAACGCATACAGCATATATTGAGAGATGTATAGTACCCTTGCAGGTGCGTGATGAGAGTTGGCAATACTTTGGGATTGATCACATTAGAGAATATTGTGCCTGAAAGATGCAGAAACCCATTGGAACTGTCAGACCTGTCCAGAAGTGTCAAACCGTAATTTTATGAATGATAGCAATTTTGTCAACAGTGTTGTCTGCAATATTATTTTGCTTGTGTGAATGTGTATTAGGTGAGTTGACATGGTAGATTAAGGAGAAAGTGAGAACTGCAGATGCTGGAGAGTAAGAGTCGAAAAGTGTGGCACTGGAAAAGCATAGCTGGTCATCCGAGGAGCTGGAAGTTGACGTTTTTGACTTAAGCCCTTCATCAGGAATGTGGAGAGGTAAGGGGGCTGAAAGATGAATAGGAGGTGGGGGTGGGGAGAAGGTAGCTGGGAAGGCAATAGTTGGATGCAGGTGGGGGAATAATTGTGATAGGTCAGTGGGGAGGTTGGAGCGGATAATTGGGAAGGAAGATGGACAGGGAGGACATGTCAAGAGGGTGGTGGCAAGATGGAGGGTTGGATTTGGGATGAGGTGGGGGAGGGGAGATTTGTAAATTGGTGAAGTTGATATTGAATCCATGTGCTTGAAGATGAGGCGTTCATCCCCCAGTCATCAGATGGCTAAGATTTGGCAGTGTAGCAGGCCCAGGACTTGCATGTCCTTGGGGAGTGGGAGTGAGAGTTGAAGTGGTCGGCCACAGGGTGGTGAAGTTGTTTAGTGCGTGTATCCCAGAGATGTTCCCTGAGGTGCACTGCGAGTTGGCGTCCTATCTCCCCGATGTAGAGGAGAGCAACAGACACAGTGGATGAAGTGGGTGGATGTGTAGGAAAATCTCTGCTGGACATTTCTGAAAAGATCCTTTAGGGCCTTGGATCGAGGTGATAGGGGACATGTGGGCACAGGTTTTAAACCTCTTGCAGTGGCAGGGGATGGTGCCAGGTGTGCAGGGTGACTAACGAGGGAGTCACAGAGGGAACGGTCTCTGCGGAACGCGGCTTGGGGTGGGAGGGAAATTTATCTTTGGTGGTGAGATCTGACTGCGGGTGACAGAAATTTGTGGATGATAATGTGCTGTATCTGGAGACTAGTGGGGTGGAAGGTAAGGACCGGAGGATTCTATCTTTGTTGCAGTTGGATGGGTGAGGTTCAAGGGTGGAGGTGTGGGAAGTAGAGGAGATGAACTGGAGGGTTTTGTTGACCATGTGGGAGGGGTAATTGCGGTCTTTGAAAAGGAGCCCACCTGGGATGTATGGGAATGGAATTGCTTCTCCTGGGAGCAGCTGCGGTTGAGGTGGAGGAATTGGGAGTAAGGGATTGCGTTTTTGCAAGGGAGAAGGGGGAGGAGATGGGAGGAAATGTAGCCAAGGTAGCTGTGGGAGGTTGAAATCGATGTCTATGTTGAGTTGGTCACCGAGGAGGAGATGGAGAGGTCCAGGAAGGGGGGAGGGAGGTGTCAGAGATGGTTCAGGTGAACTTGAGGTCAGAGTGAAGTTGTTGAGCTGTTTAAACTCCTCGTGATAGGACAATGTGCCACCAATACAGTAGTCAATGTAGCAGAGGAAAAGCCGTGGAATGGTGCTAGTGTAACTGCAGAAGGTGGACTGTTCCGTGTGTGCACCATAAGTTGGCATTTGGGGATGGCACTAAGTTAGCATATGGAGGAATACTATATCACTGGTGATGGCAGAGAATGTAGAGAACCATGGATAAGGAATAGAGGGATATTGAGGCAGTATGAGCGGCCACAGGAGTTATGTACAGGCAGTTAGGTACTTGGTTGGGCTTTGGGAGTGTCTGAGGATGAGGTGTTGAGCAATGTTCCACGTTTTCATTTGTTGTTAATATTTGGCACTCCCTGCAGTTTTATGACTAGCCACTGTGGAGCACAGCAACCTCCTCAACTCTTCCCAGCATCCCTGGGCCAATTTCTAATGGAAAAGGAGAAAGTGAGGACTGTAGATGCTGGAGATCAGAGCCGAGAGTGTGGTGCTGGAAAAACACAGTAGGTCAGGCAGCATCCGAGGAGCAGGAGAATCGCTGTTTTGGGCATAAACGCTTCATTCCTGATGAAGGGCTTTTGCCTGAAATGTCAATTTTCCTGTTCCTCGGATGCTGCCTGACCTGCTGTGCTTTTCCAGCACCACTCTAATCTTGACTCTGATCTCCAGCATCTGCCGTCCTCATTTTCGCTTGCCATTCCCAAAGGTTAGTTTTGGAAAGAGCCTGGAACTCTGCTGTCTTTGTGCACCTGTCCCAGGAACAGAAGCTGGGATTGTTATGTAGAGGAAAATTCTTACTACAATGTCCTGGAGCTGAGATGATTGCGTCTAAAAACCACAATCAGCTTCTTTTGTGCTGGGTATGACACCATCAAGAGGAGTAATTTCCTCCTCATTGTCACTAACTTCAATTTTACTACAGCTCTTTTTAGCAACCAATCTAATGGCATCTTGATGTCAAGGGAAGACATTCCTTCATCACCTCAGAATTTGGTTCGTTTGTTCATGTTTGAACCAAGGCATGAATTTGTTTTGAGTCAAGTGATCCAAGCAGAAACCAAACTGAATATTTCTGAGCAGGCTATCAGCAATTAATTCTCAATTGGTAACACTGTCAGCACTCTCTATCACTGCGGATAATTGGAATGCTATTTGGCTACATTGGATTTGTGTTGTTTGTGGTAGCACTGTGGCTGCACTGGAACATCTTGTAAATGAACTTCGCCATTTCTGGAACACAAAGCAACAACTGCAATGCTGTCAGGTCCAATAGCCTCCAGGCATTTCTTGAAAGCACATGGAGTTTTGGTTTTCCCATTGCTTTATACTGCGCTCACTGTATAAATTTAAGGAGGAGACAGGCAGATTTATAATTTGTGGTCAGGTGACCCATGACCACCAGGATTGTTACAGAAATATTGACAATCTTTTCATGAGCATGGATTGAAAAGTCAAAATGAGGAAGCCAACTTTAAACCTGGCCAGACTCTGCAATTACTGGAACAGACAGTATTCACACAGCCAAACCTGAGACAATCAACTTCCCACTGAAACCAGACAGGTCTGGAACTGCCTGGTCGGGTGCTAACCATTGCATTGTTTCAGAATGAACTATTGTTTACATCTCTCGGGAACCTGCTTTGTTGAAAGAATGCGTCGGAGGCTGAGGGGAGACCTTATAGAGGCTTACAAAATTATGAGGGGCATGGATAGGGTAAATAGGCAAAGTCTTTTTCCTGGGGTCGGGGAGTCCAGAACTAGAGGGCATAGGTTTACGCTGAGAGGGGAAAGATATAAAAGAGACCTAAGGGGCACCCTTTTCACACAGAGGGTGGTATTAGTATGGAATGAGCTGCCAGAGGAAGTGGTGGAGACTGGTACAATTGCAACATTTAAGAGGCATTTGGATGGGTATATGAATAGGAAGGGTTTGGAGGAATATGGGCCGGGTGCTGGCAGGTGGGACTAGATTGGGTTGGGATATCTGGTCGGCATGGACGGGTTGTTTCTGTGCTGTACATCTCTATGACTCTATGACTCTATGACTTGGTGGCATCCAGCTCAGTAGATGGCCCAAGGAAGAGAGTGACAACAATGACAACACTTGACAGTAGAAAGTTCAAAAGTATGTTCTGCAATCTTCAAATGTAGAAAATTGTCACCTCAATAGATCTGCCTGCCATTGCCTGATGCTGGTATTGGACACAGGCTGCAGAATCTTCATGAAGGACATGAAGAGGGGGATAAAAGGGTTAACCTGGAGCCCCGCTGGCTCTGCTTTGTGCACATCTTTAAGGTTATCTGCTTGATGGCAGCCTTGCTGCACAGCATCATCAGCTCCAGGTACCTTGTAAGGAACATGATCCGACTGATCAGACCCAGGGAGACAACCCTTGGTGAGACAACCTGAAGACCAGAACCAGCCCTAAATGAAAAGGGATGCCTAAATCTACAACTGCAGATCCGAAAGCATCATCCAACTGTCAAAGAGACAGGAATAGCCTGTCCCAGCCTTATTGAATTGGTATTACCAATCGTTTCAGACAAACAGTAGAATGAACCTATAATAGGGTGCAGTGAATCCTCAGAAGCATGTGTCAGAAATCAAAAGCTAGTGTAGATTTGAGACTATTTACTTAGAGATTGAAGACTGTTTACTGAAGAATCCTATGAAAAGATTGATAAGAGATTGGGTAGAGTTTAATTAAAAGACAATAGTAGAGCCTTACAAATATTATTTTTAGATTAGATTAGATTCCCTAGTGTGGAAACAGGCCCTTCGGCCCAACTCAGTCCACACCGACCCGCTGAAGAGCAACCCACCCAGACCCATTTCCATCTGACTAATGCACCTAACACTACAGGCAATTTGGCATGGCCACTTCACCTGGCCCACGCATATTTGGACTGTGGGAGGAAACCGGAGCACCTAGAGGAAACCAACGCAGACATGGGGAGAATGTGCAAACTCCACACAGTCACCCAAGGCTGGAATTGAACCTGGGAGCCTGGTGCTGTGAGGCAGCAGTGCTAACCACTGAGCCACCGTGCCACCCCACTGCTGCATACTGGGCTACAGACGCACAAACAGCCTCTACCATCACCTTCTGTCTCTAGTCACTCAGCCAATACTTGAGAAAGTTGTTTTGGGCCTTCCCCTTACTGTTGTGCCTTTTGTCCATCTCATGTCCCAGAGTTAAAAAGGGTTACTGAAAATTAATCAAGGTTAACCGGGGTACATTTACCCACCTTTCACTTTCCACTGAAGAATAATCGGTTGAAGGGTTATGGGGACCAGGAAGGAAAGTGGACTTGAGGCTAACATGAAATCAGCCATGATTTTATCAAACAGCGAAGCAGGCTTGAGGGGATGAATTGCCTACTCCTGCATTTAGTTCCTATAATGTTTATAATTGGGCATTTAATAGGATCTTGCTGGAGAAAGTTCCAGCGCATCTTTAAAATGGATCTCTTACATGTTGCTTTTAATTCTTTTTCAGGCCCAGTGACCCTTCTTCAGAGCTGCAGGAGTTGTGTTCATTTGTGTCATTCTACCTTAATGTTTTTCTCTCTTTTAGTTAGATTTGAAGGTAAATTCTTCTAATAACCTATCTCCCCTCAAAAAAAGCCTATGCCCCCAGCAAAAAAAGTTAAGAAATAGGGGGAAAGGACCCTATGTTTTGAATCCTTTGTACTGACTCAGGATTGACAGGATTTGACTCTGGGAACAGGAACTGCATCAGCATTAGCTACAACGCTGTAAAGAAAGAAATTTTTTTTCTGGTGTTCCTACCTTAATTTCCCAAGCTTAATGACACAGAGATGTTGCAAGAAAGAAGGTCTGATGGGATTTGGCAGTAAGACAAAGAGAATAGACTTCTTTAAATTGGTCAATTGAATAACGGACCCTTGGTTGTGGCTAATGTTACTCCAGAATAACAAAATACCATAGGACTAGGCAACCTTTTTTTCATCTTGGTTTTCAATATACTATTGCAAAGGGGGTCAATGGATCTTTTTATATTCAGACTTTGCTTAAGACAGTCTTCTCAGTGGAGCTAGACGAAAGTCAGTACTGCTGAAGCTGGAGATGCTGTCAGGTCCACGCCACCCCAATAACCCACACTCCCCTCCTGGCACCTTCCCCTGCCACCGCAGAAATAGCAAAACCTGTGCCCACACCTCCCCCCTCACCTCCGTCCAAGGCCCCAAGGGAGCCTTCCACATCCATCAAAGTTTCACCTGCATTTCCATTCATCTCATTTACTGTATCCGTTGCTCCAGATGCAGCCTCCTCTACACTGGGGAGACAGGACGCCTACTCGCAGAACGCGTCAGAGAACATCTCTGGGACACCCGCACCACCAACCCCATCACCCTGTGGCCGAACACTTCAACTCTGTTGAGGACATATAGGTCCTGAGCCTCTTCCATCGCCACACCCTTACCACCCAACGCCTGGAGGAAGAACGTGTCATCTTCTGCCTCGGGACCCTCCAACCCCATGGCATCAATGTGGATTTCACCAGTTTCCTTATTTCCTCTCCCCCCACCTTACCCCAGTTCCAACCTTCCAGCTCAGCGTTGCCCTCATGATTGTCCCATCTGTCCATCTTCCTTCCCACTTATCCGCTCCACCCTTCCCTCCAACCTATCACCTTTACCTCCACCTCCATCTACCTATTGAACTCTTAGCTACATTTCCCCCAGCCTCGCACCCCTCCCATTTAGCTGTCCACTTTCGAGGTTCCCAGCCTCATTCCTGATGAAGGGCTTTTGCCTGAAATGTTGATTTTCCTGATTCTCGGATGCTGCCTGACCTGCTGTGCTTTTCCAGCACCACTCACTTCTTAGTAGAGCTGCTCACCTCATTGGTATACTGGAGTGGCAGTTAACATTATCTGGTAGATCACTGAAGTGAGTATTGAACCTACAACATTTTGACTTGGGAAGAATATTACCACTGAGCAAGGCTGAGATGGAACAAGGAAATGTAGCTAACTATTCCTGTGTGTCTCTGGAGTGTTCACTCTTAATGAGCAACTTACTGGAATGTGGCTGAAGACTGAAAAAATAGTTTAGTTGGTTAGGCTTTTACAAACCTCAAGTGCATTTGTCCATTTGTAATGTATATAATGTCAGTTCTAGTTTGTACCATGCCACTCCTACTTAGTCAATGTCTATTGATATATGCAGGTTTATGCAGGTCATAGAAATGCCTGCCATGTTTGATTTTGTAGAGCGAAGCACTTAAATTGGATATTCAGTCTCATTGCTACACATTTCACAGCACTTTATTCCTGGAGTGTCTTCAGCTGAATTTGTAAGAAGTCAATTCAGGGATATTAAATAAGAACAAAACTTGGTAGAAATATTGAATCAGGAAATAGTGAGGACTGCAGATGTTGGAGAGTCAGAGCCGATAAAGAGTGGAACTAGTAAAAGTACAGCAGGTCGGCAGCATTAGAGAAGCGGAAGAGTCGATGTCTTGAGCAAGACTGGGGAGGGGGGATTGGGGTGGAGCGGGAGGATAGATAGGTGGGATGGTGATAGGTGGGTTAAGGTAGGAGGTGATTGTGATTGGTCAGTGGGCAGGGTGGAGCAGATAGGTGGGAAGGAAGATGGACAGGTAGGTCCGACCAAGTGGGTGGTGCCCAGTTGGAGGATTGGATCTAGGACCGGGTGTGGGGGGAGGGGGAGGGGAGATTTGAAAATTGGTGAATTCAATGTTTATGCCATGTGGTTGTAAGCTCCCTAGGCAGAAGATGAGGTGTTCCCCCTTCCAGTTTGTGATTGGTCTTGTTTAGGTAGTGGAGGAGGACCAGAACAGATATGTTTTTAGGGGAATGGGAGGGTGAGTTGAAATGGATGACCACCAGAAGGTGGGGTTGAACAGAGATATTCCCTAGTTTGCATTTGGTTTGTCTGATGTAGAGACACATCTAGAGCAACAGATACTGTAAATGAGGTTCAGGGATGTGTAAGTAAATCTCTGCCAGATGTGGAATGGTTCTTTGGGGCCTTGGACAGAAGTGAGGGGGGAGGTATGGGTGCAAGCTTTGCAACTCTTGTGGTGGGAGGGGAAGGTGCCAGGTATGGAGAGAGGGTTGGGGGTGGAGTGTGGACCTAACGAGGGAGTTGCAGACAGAACAGTCCCTGTGGAATGCAGATAGGAGTGAGGACGGAAATATATTTTTTGTGGTGGGGTATGACTGTAGGTGGCAAAACATGCACTGGATTTGGAGATTAGTGGGGTGAAATGTGAGAACTGCAGGGTTCTCTCCTTGTTGTGGTTGGGGGGAAGTGCGATTCAATGGCAGGGGTGCAGGATATGAGTTAGGCTGTTCAAACTGTTTTATTGTTGACGATTAATCATGTTTACAATAATATTGACAAAATACAAAATATGGACATATAATTACATTGTTAATACTTTTTTTTGTTCAGTTAGTCATAACAGCATTTAAGAAGTATTTAGATGAACAATTGAAATGTTATAGCATATAAGGGTCCAGGCTAAGTGCTGGGAAATGGGATTCGAGTAGGTAAGTGCTTGATAACCAGTGTAGACATGATGGGTTGAAGGGCCCCACTGTATGTTGTAATAGAAAGTAGAAGCAGAAGTAGACAATTTGGTCTTTTGAGCTTACTATATTCAAAATGATCATGGCTGATCATCCAACTCCAAATCCTGTTCTAGCTGTATCCAAATACCCTCTGTGCCCTTTTGCTCTGAGAACTGTACCTAACTCCTTCTTGATATCAATGTTTGGCCTCAGTGACTTTCTGTGGCAGAGAATTCCACAGCCTCACCACTCAATGGACAGAGAAACTTCTCCTCATCTCAGTCCAAAATTGCACATCCTGTATCCTTAAGATATGACATGTTGTTCTGGGCATCCCAATCAGCATGAACACCACATTTACCCTGTCTAGTTCTGTTAGTATTTTATAAATTTCTAGAAGATTCTCTTCTCATTCTTTTGAACACCGGTGAATATAGTCCTACCCATTCCAATCTCACTCCCACCCATCAGTCCTGCCATCCCACGAATCAGGCTGGTATTTCTTTGTTGCACTCACACCATAGCCAGAAAAGGAGAACAAAACTGCCCACACTACTCCAGTTGTTTTCTCACCAACGGCCTCAACAATTTCAACAAGGCATCACAGCTGTTGTGCTTAAATCTCTCTCTACAAAGGCCAACACACAGTATTTGCCTTCTTCATCAACTGCTGCACCTTTATATTTACTTTCAGCAACTGACTTACAAGGACACTCAGACGTCATTGCACCTCCCACTTTCCCAATCGATAACCATTCAAATAGTAATCTGTCGTCCAGTTTTTGCTACCAGAGTGAATAACTTCAAATTTATCCACATTTTGCTGCATATTCTGTGAATTTGTCCAAATCACATTGAACCATCTTTACATCCTCCTCATACGCCAACCAGTTTTGTATCACCTGCAAACTGGGAGAGAGTATATTTAATTTACTGAACCTAGATCATTAATATATATTATTAACAGCATGGGTCATGGCACTAATTCATGTGATACCCTACTAGTTAATGTCTGCCACGTAGAAAAAACCCTTTTATTCTTGCTTTGTCTCCTGCGAGACAAACAGTTCTGAGTCAATGATGAACATTAGATATTCAAACAATTTGGAAAGTTGTTCCAGCTTCTCACAGCAGTGTCCTTCCTACGTCCAAACTGCATTTATAGGGGGAGATGTTGAAGTGGGGTTCTGGATTAAAGTGGTGCTGGAAAAGCACAGCAGTTCAGGCGGCATCCGAGGAGCAGTCTATGCTGCCTGAGTTGCTGTGCTTTTCCAGCACCACTCTAATCCAGAATCTGGATTCCAGCATCTGCAGTCATTGTTTTTACCTAGGAGATGTTGAAGTGCCCTGTTTCCATTTCTGGGACATAACATGAGAACAATTTAATTTCTGGGTAAAAGGTTGAATACCAGATTGATAACAATGGCATAGTTGGCAATACAATGGTCCGTACTGCTGTCAGTATCTAATGCTAATATGTGAAGAAGCATCCAACATCTGTTTCAGGATTCTTCTGCATTTTTAATGTAAAGCCACGCCCATCTCACATAGATTGCCTTTTCCAGTTCTGTGGTACTTTCTGTTTGGAGTAAGGCCATGGCAAACAGGTCTGTCTTAATTCAGTTTGAACGTGAGCCTAGAGGAGCAGATCTGTTTCCCTTAACAACAAACCTGTGGGCTGTGATTGTCCTTTGATGTCTCCCTGCTGCCATTTGGTTCCAACGCCTCCCTTTCCTGGTCCCATTGATAGATTGTCATCAGATGGATAAAAACTAGGGAGGTTTGAGTTGGTGAATTGCTGATGGTTTTGTTTTGTCTACTCTTACACTGGGATCACTGGCAAGGCCAGAATTTGTTGAGCGCATTTATTACCTTTGAACTGACTGACTAGCTAGACCATTTCAGAAGGTAGCCAATCACATAGCTGTGGGTATGGAGTCACATTGAGTCCAAACCTGGTAAGCGTGACAGATTTCCTTTCCTGTAAGGCATTTGTGAACTGGATGGCTTTTTAAAAAATTACAATTGATGATGCTCACACAGTCACCATGAGACTTAGCTTCTTAGTTTCAATTTTTATTGAACTCAAATGTCATCATTTGGGTCAGTGGGATCCAGAATCTGTGTGCCTCCTGAATATTAGCCTGGGATACCACCTCTCCACCTGGTGTTGGAGAGACTGTTAGGTCTGAAGGTTGATAAGTCTCCGGGACCTGATGGCCTGCATCCCAGGGTACTGAAGGAGGTGGCTCGGGAAATCGTGGATGCGCTGGTGATTATTTTCCAGAGTTCAATAGAATCGGGGTTGGTTCCTGAGGATTGGAGGGCGGCTAATGTTGTGCCACTTTTTAAGAAGGGTGGGCGGGAGAAAGCAGGAAATTATAGACCAGTTAGTCTGACCTCAGTGGTGGGAAAGATGCTGGAGTCTATTATAAAGGATGAAATTACGGCACATCTGGATAATAGTAACAGGATAGGACAGAGTCAGCATGGATTTATGAAGGGGAAATCATGCTTGACTAATCTTCTTGAATTTTTTGAGGATGTAACTCGGAAGCTGGACGAGGGAGATCCAGTGGATATACTGTACCTGGACTTTCAGAAAGCTTTTGATAAAGTCCCACACAAGAGGTTAGTGAGTAAAATTAGGGCGCACGGGATTGGGGGCAAAGTACTAGATTGGATAGAGAATTGGTTGGCTAATAGGAAACAAAGGGTAGTGATTAACGGCTCCATTTCGAAATGGCAGGCAGTGACCAGTGGGGTACCGCAGGGATCCGTGCTGGGACCGCAGCTTTTTACAATATATGTAAATGATATAGAAGATGGTATCAGCAATAACATTAGCAAATTTGCTGATGACACAAAGCTAGGTGGTAGGGTGAAATGTGATGAGGATGTTAGGGGATTACAGGGTGACCTGGACAAGTTAGGTGAGTGGGCAGATGCATGGCAGATGCAGTTTAATGTGGATAAATGTCTGGTTATCCACTTTGGTGGCAAGAACAGGAAGGCAGATTACTACCTCAATGGTATCAAATTAGGTAAAGGGGCTGTTCAGAGAGATCTGGGTGTTCTTGTCCACCAGTCAATGAAGGCAAGCATGCAGGTACAGCAGGTCGTGAAGAAGGCTAATAGCATGCTGGCCTTCATAACAAGAGGGATTGAGTATAGAAGCAAAGAGGTGCTTCTGCAGCTGTACAGGGCCCTGGTGAGACCACACCTGGAGTACTGTGTACAGTTCTGGTCTCCAAATTTGAGGAAAGACATTCTGGCTATTGAGGGAGTGCAGCGTAGGTTCACGAGGTCAATTCCTGGAATGGCAGGATTGCCTTACACGGAAAGACTGAAGCGACTGGGCTTGTATACCCTTGAGTTTAGAAGACTGAGAGGGGATCTGATTGAAACGTATAGGCTTATGAAAGGACTGGACACTCTGGCAGGAGGGAACATATTTCCGTTGATGGGGGAGTGCCGAACCAGAGGACACAACTTAAAAATACGGGGTAGACCATTTAGGACAGAGATGAGGAGAAACTACTTCACCCAGAGAGTGGTGGCTGTGTGGAATGCTCTGCCCCAGAGGGCAGTGGAGGCCCAGTCTCTGGATTCTTTTAAGAAAGAATTGGATAGAGCTCTTAAAGATAGTGGAGTCAAGGGGTATGGAGATAAGGCTGGAACAGGATACTGATTAGGAATGATCAGCCATGATCATATTGAATGGCGGTGCAGGCTCGAAGGGCAGAATGGCCTACTCCTGCATCTATTGTCTATTGTCTATCTATTGTCTATTGTCTCTCCTACTGCTACCCTTAATACAATAAAGGTAGATAACCAATTTCTTGGAACAAAAACAGAACTTGGGTTCTGAGAAGAGGCACTAGATTTGAAACATTAACTTTACTTTCTCTCCACAAATTCTGCCATAGCTGCTGAGTTTCTCCAGCAATTCCTGTTTTTGCTTTTGATCTTCAGCATCTGCAGTTCTCAGTTTTATAATCAATTTCTTGGAAATCTGCTTTCCAGCACACAATTGTTCCCTCAATATTGTATATTTAAAACTTTATCAAACCAATCTCTGACCCACCCATTTTAGATGTAATTGATATTTCCTGCAAAATTTATGTGAATTTCTCTTAAAAGATTTCAATTAAAGAGGCTTCAAAGCAGAAGAGGTGACATATTCTGATAATCCTTTGAATCAAACAATCTCTTCTAAACTCTTTCATGTGTTAAGCACCAATCCAGAATTGATACTTTCATTAAATCTCTCCAGCTGCGGTATCCTTTTGTATTGATTTAGACAATGAGATTTTATTGGGCTGCAAATTTATTATTTAAAATGATGTCGCCCCATTTCCTGTTAGGTTCTGACATACCAGTGGGCATCCCTCCACTGAAATTAATGGTGCTGATTTCTCAAGGTCTCTTTAGTGAGGGGTTTCTTTCCTCCTTAGGCCTTCAGGCTTAGGCTTCATCAAACTTGGAACCATGTGGCTAAATTTAGAAGCTTTGTTCTTAACCAGTTAGGAATTAATAATGCACAGTTAAGTGGTGTGAATGTACACACGCGAGTAATTGATTTGACATTGACTTTCCAATTTATCTCCATTCGAGCTTCACGGGCATCAGGGAAAACAAATTTTCATTTCATCAGCCTGATTTGTGGTGAAAGGACAACTCCCTGACTCATCATGTTCCCCAACTTCGACATTGTTCTGTGGCCCATAATTTGCTAAATAGTGTGAAACATGACACAAACCATTTGGGATGTGAAAATTGAACAGCAACTTGTGGCAAGGAAGAGCTGGTTCACGAAATGAGTTGCTGTCTGATTGTACTATGCTATCATTAGTCCCTCACCTTTAACCCTTGCCTGATTTCCATGATGTTGGTGAATTTTTGTGTTAATTGCTCATTAAATGCATGGCAGAATGATGAACTTCAATGTAAAAACTGCTGGAAAAACTGAGCAGATTAAGCAGAATCTGTGGAAAGGAAGCAGAGTTACTGTTTCAGGTGCAATGATTTTTCTTTAAGAACAGTCCTGTGGAAGGGTCACTTGACCCAAAACATTAATTCTGCATTCTCTCCATAGATGCTACCAGACCTCATAGTGTCATAGAGTCATACAGCATGGAATCAGAACCTTCAATCCAACTTGTCCATGCCGATCACGTTTCCCAAGCAAAACCAGTCCCATTTACCTGCATTTGGCCTATATCCTTCTAAACATTTCCCATTCATGTATTTGTCCAAATGTCTTTTAAATGTTGTAATTCTAACTGTGTTTACCACTTGATGATTAGATTAGACTAGATTCCCTACAGTGTGGAAACAGGCCCTTCGGCCCAACAAGTCCACATCGACCCTCTGAAGAGTAACCCACCCAGACCCATTTCCCTCTGACGAATGTACCTAATATGACAGGCAATTTAATACGGCCAATTCAGCTGGCCTGCACATCTTTGGACTGTGGGAGGAAACCGGAGCACCCGGAGGAAACCCACGCAGGCACGAAGAGAACGTGCAAACTCCACACAGACAGTTGCCCAAGGCTGGAATTGAACCTGGTTCCCTGGTGCTGTGAGGCAGCAGTGCTAACCACTGAGCTACCGTGCTGCTCTTATGGCAGTTAATTCCAGAGATGTGTCACCCACAGTGTGAAAAAAACTGCCCCTCATGTCCATTTAAAAATTTTCCCCCTCTCACCTTAAACCCAATGCCCTCTAGTTTTGGACTCCTGTAGCATAAGGAAAAGACCTTTGCTATTCACTCAATTTATGCCCCTCACGATTAGATAGACTTTTAAAACGTTACCCTTCAGCCTCCTACGCTTAAGAGAATAAGTCCAAGCCTACCCAACTTCTCCTTATTACTCAAACCCTCAAGTACCTGTAATATTTTTGTAAATCTTGTCTGCACCCTTTCTAATTTAATAATATCCTTCCTATAACTGCTGAGTTTTTTTTTCGCAATTTCTCTTTGTGTTTCTGATTTCTAGCACCTGCAGTTTTTGGGGTCTTTTTGCAGAATGATAAGTCTAATAATCAACGAGTATTCTTACTCCATTGCCTATTAACCTTCCTCCTCCAGAAATTAAACAGTTCTAAGTACGATATCTCATATCATCAAGTTCCGATTTGTTTTTGGAAATTTTTAAAAATGTCAAATTTAAGATTTAAAAGCTTCTTCCTTCCCATTTCCAACAGTTTTTATCCAGTTTATTTTTCTCTACTTTTACCTGATTGATGTTTAATTTCACTCTCCTCCTCGGTGCAAACCGTTATTATGGATATGTAATTAGATAAGTAATTAAACTGTTTCACCAGGACCCCAAATGCTTTACTGCCCTTCACCACAATGTTATCATTTTGTATGCTTGTTTCGTTAAGTCTGCATGTACATCAATAAGTTTAATTAGCAGGCATGCTGCAACATTCCCCAAACCAGCAACATTAGTTTCATCCTAAGAGTTTTCACACAAATTAACCAAAACATTTTGGGAACCTTAACAAATGAACTGAAACCAGCATGTTCCACACTTCAAATATATTTCAGTTTAATGTGGCAAACAGTTGTGATGATAAGTTGCAGGCTTGTGACCAAACCTGGCTACACTCTTTGAAATATATGCTGGTACCCTGTCACGAAGTCAGCCTTTATGTATATGTGCACAGTACATGACTCTCACCAGCCAGCTCAAAGCCAGTCCCTAGACTGAGGAGACCTTCTGAATTTCCAGTTTATATCTGTCAGCCAGGGTTCCCCAATTGGCCCAGGTTAAAAGCCCCAATCATGAATCTCATAGTCAATGAGATCTACCTGGTCATGGTTCCAATCACCAAGTCCTTAAAAGGCCCTTTTGTGAATAGGAAATAATAAGGAATTAATAAGAATAGGAAATCTCAGGATTTTTTTTAATAGATCATGGGATGTGATGTTGTGAGTAAGCCCATTTCAATCTACTCTTGATCAATAGCAAAGTAATAGAAGAAATTGTCAAAAGTACGATGAAGTGGCACAAAAACAGTGACACTCAGTTTAGGTTTGGCCAGTGCAGTTCAGCTCCTGACCTCATTACAGCCTTACTTGAAACATGGATAAAAATGTGGACTCCAGCAGGGACAATAATCACTGTTGAAATTAAGATTACAATTCACTGAGTGTGGCATCAAGGGGCCGAAGAAAAATATTGAATTTGTGGAATCAATGTGAAAATCTTCCACTGGTTGGGAAATGTTCATCACAAAGGAAATGATTACAGTTGTCGCAGGACACTCACCTCAGCTCCAGGACATCTCCTTCCCACACCAGACCCTATTTGCAAACTGCTTCTCCCCTCACTCTCTTGCAGCTACTGTCTTGTCCACACTTACACCCAGTTCTTGCGGGCACCATGCATGGGAGCTGACAAACATCCAACCCCAGAAACCATGGGCCCTATCCAGGCCCCAGAGAAATGCAGTCCTGTCTTCAAGTTATGAGACTTCAGTTCAAGGTTGTAGCAACTCCCTCATTGTTGGCATTTGTTTCCCTAACTGCTCACTCTTTACCCAGGTACATGTTATTTCTCAATGCTGATCAATAGTGGGCCTATCAGCAGCCAACTTGGGAAAGGAGCAGTTTGTGATTGGAAGAACAGCTCCCAGGAGAAAGTGAGGAGTTGAGAGGTCATGTTGTGGCTGTACAAGATATTGGTTCGGCCAGTTTTAGAATATTGTTTGCAGTTCTGGTCTCCCTCCTCTGGAAAAGATGTTGTGAAATTTGTAAAGATTCAGAAAAGATTTATGAGGATGTTGTCAAGGTTGGAGAGTTTGAACTATAGGGAGAGGCTGAATAAGATGGGGCAGTTTTCCCTGCAGCAATGGACTGAGAGGTGACCTTTTAGACATTATAAAAACATGGGGGACATGTATACGGTCAATAGACAAGTCTTCTCCCTGGTTTAGGAGAGTCCAGAACTAGAGGGCATAGGTTTAGGTGAGAGGGGAAAGATATAAAAGGGACCTAAGGGGCAACTTACTCATGCAAAGGATGGTGCATGTATGGAAGAGTTGCCAGAGGAAGTGGTGAAGGCTGGTACAGTTACAAGGCCTCTGGATGGATATATGAATAGGAAGGGTACAGAGGGATATGGGCTATGTGCTGGCAAATGGAACTAGATTAATTTAGTGTATCTGGTTGGCATGGACAAATTGGAATGAAGAGTATATTTCTGCACTGTACAGCTCTATGACTCCATGACTGCAGTCTTTTTTGTGAGGTTGGGGTGAGAGTGGATCTTTATGTGAGCTTGGGGTTGGATTGGATTTTTTGTGAGGTTGGAGCTGGAGCATTTTTTTGTGAGGTTGTAATGTCCTGAATAAAGATTATGCTTGAAACGTTGACTCTCTTGCTCCTCAGCTGCTACCTGACTTCTGCGCTTTTCCAGTGCCACCCTTTTTCAAATTAGAGCAGCTCCTGATCAATTCTACCGACAGGGGGTGACTTTCCTTCCCACTGTTGTGACTGAGCCTGGAGGAACATGCTGTTCATCAAACTTCACCACTTCAAGATTCTCATCATTTGCCAAGATGCTCTGAGTCAGTCATCAAACTAATTGTTTCCTTTTTACACTTCTTTCCAGAAAAGGGGGACTTTTGCCAGGTTTCTATAAGGAACATAAGATAATCCACTTATCATCAATCAAAGCAAATTTCTAGAAATGTGGCAAAACTGGTTAACATCAAAGGCAAAATGCATAAATAGAACTCTCTCTCCTTTAAATACCAACACAAATACACATGCTTTTATACCACAAATACAAGAAAGATGGCAGAGATACCATTTTAAAAACAGCAAAGGAAAAACACCTTTATTTGTCATGTTCTGAAAAACAAAATACAGAATTTGATAAATTATCACTTTCAGATTTCATATTGATGAAATTGAACTGCTGACAGCTATAGCAGATGAAAAGTTTTCTAACAAACTTTGGTTGAGATGAAAATCCAACTCAGCTCAAATGTTTAGAAAATGATCACAGCTCAGCTTCTCAAAGTTTGCAATGTATTTAAAATACTGAAATGTTGAAACGTTATCATGTTTGAAATTACTTCAACCAATCGAGATGCTTACAGATTTTATTGCAGGAGTTTTGGAACAAAAACCGAGATCTTAATGGTCTGCAAGATAACAACTAGTACAGTGCCCATAGCTACTTTTAAAACAAGTTTTCCAGTAATTAACAGTAATAAATGCCATCTTTTATCTCCCTGAAAGTTTTGTTTGGCTGTTTTTTTCCTAAAAATGATCAATTAGCAGATGGATCATGGCATACTGTTGACCTCATTTTCCAAGACACCATGAGCTCCCTTCTACCTTGGTTAATGCTCTGCTCATCCAGAACATGTCAAAGTTTGATATCGTCCAGTTGTTCACAATGTCCCTAAATTTAGATATGTAGTTCCAAAGGTCATTTCCATGGTTCAATGTTCCCTGGTTGGGATGTTGTGCATTTTTACCATTGGTGACTCATGTGGTCTTTTAGGTGGGACCACAACTTGTGTGGGCAGGACCACAATCAAGGGAGCTCCATATTTCCCAGGCTATCCTTGGCTATCTAAGCCAATGGCCACAGGAATACTGTGTTCCCACTTCAGGTCAAGTGGATCTCAAGTCCTGTGGCAGAGTGCTCATAGTCTGCTTATTTGTGAATGCACTGAGGAGGTTGAGAGAGAGTGAGGCAGTGCTGCCTGAGCCTGCGCCCCCAGTGAAGGCACAAGCCCTGGTGATTGCACGCACTTGTCTCGAACAGGCTCTGCCTCGGATATTGTGTTTGCATACTGAGATTGTATTCCCACGATGTAACTAGAGTTAGGAAATAAATTGAACTATTCTGTGTGAATTTCTCAAAATTCTGTAAAATCAAATAACAAAAGCGAAGCAGGAGCTGCAGCTCTTGAGAGCAGATACCATTTTTTGTAGTCCATGAGGGCAAAGAGAAATGGGAGCTCTTCATCCCAGCCTCTAATAAAACTTTCAGCTTAAATTTTGCTGATAGTGACTTCTCTCTAGTTCCTGCCATAATCACATGACTTCTTCGACAAGCCTGTTAACTTTTCTCCTCCGCCAGGCAAGACAATATTATATTCTTTACTTTGTTCTATTATCCTAATTCACTTTGTATAGTATGATTTGCCTGCACTGCACACAAAACTAAACTTTTCACTGTACCTAGGTACATGTGACAATAATAAATCAAATCAAATCAAATTCTCTGAAAGAATGTTAGGAAATAGATTTTAAAAGTAGGTCCAGATATTATATTTGGGAGGATTTCTATATCATCAGCTATGCCGGGTTCATCAACCACTTACAGGCTTCCCTGTTCACTCCCAGGAAGCCGTCTGAAATATTAGAGCCTTTCTGTTTGGCCCTGGGTTCCCTGCTTTAACCAAAGAGCTGCCTCATATTTACAGAGCCACTGGTATCTCAGATGGGAATTTCACCAAAAAGCATAAAGACATTTCAACAGAAATCAGATGAAATGCAGCCCCAGAACAAGAAACATCCTGGTTAGAAAGAGAAGATTCTTTAGTGCTACAAGAGAAAATAACTAAACAACTATATTAATCCTATTTGATGAATATTTTTGAACATTTTCATTTTGAAACTCCAAGATTATTAGTTTGATGTTTAATATGGTGTCGATGATTAATATGTAAATATCTGCAGTCAGTGTGCTTCACTATATTGGAATAGGATATATTTCAAATTAAGGTAACTAAATACTGATTAGAATCAGGCTGTAGTTCCTATATTAGGAACTGTGGTAAATGCTTTTACTGAAGAGCAGCTTCAATACTGAACATTACAAATGTAAAATATTTACTGCCAAATAGTCATTGATCAAACCATTATAATAACGCAAAGATATAGTGTAAAGCAAAAGAAAATCAGGAGTTTGATAAGTATGTTTCAATAATTATATGTCAATGCATTTTTATAACTCTTGTTAAAAGTATTTAATTACATTATTACTCATCAAGACTGAATTAGAAGCTTATCTGAAAGCAGAAATAAATCAACTAGAGAAGTGTTATTTTGGATTTCATTTCATTAAGGTTTTTCCAAGAGAATGATATGAGTCAGCCGGGTGAGCTGAGGAAAATGAGGACGGCTGAAGGGGGAATCCTTATCATCTCTTGCCAATCTGCCCTTGATAGGTCTGCCAGCAGCAGTATGAGAAATCACTGCAGAGGTAACAGCAGATAGTTCACTGCTATCCTTCTGAGTCAGGAGCTTGGTGTTCATAAAATCCAAACCTTGAGCGTGGTTAGTCAAAAAGAGGGAAGTGTAAAACAAAATAAAAAGATGGCTATAATGACAGAGGGATTGCAAACGCAAAATGAGGGTTGTGGGGATAGGGTGGGTGTGGGTGGAACACCCTTCAGTAGGTCAGTGTGGACTCAATGGACCAAATGGCCTTCTTCCACACTGAAGGGATTCTATGATTCTTATCTGAAGCAACAATTAGTGAGATCAAACATAGTCAAACTTATCTCATCAAATGTGCGTTTTAAAGGAACAGAAAGAGGTTTAGAAAGAGAATTCCAGAATATCAGGGCTCAATAATTGAAAGTACAGAAGCCAAAAGTAGGGCAATGTAAATTGGAAGTGTGCAAGAAGGCAGAATTGGAGATGCTTGGAAATCTTATGGAACAGAATGAGGTTACAGAGGTATAGCAGTGGGTCTCTGCTGGATTAAAAAAACAAAAATGAAGGCCTGGATGTATTTCAGCTGCAGATGGGTTGAGACAGGGTGGGGCAGACACAATAGAGCAACAGTATGCCATTGAGATTGAGAAATAGAGGGTATGGCAGATATTAAAGATTCAACACCACTATTCAAAAAATGGAGGATTTCTCCTAATGTCTTAGATGACATGCATCCTTCAGCTAATATGCCTAAGAAAAAAATTAGCGTTATTCATCCTATTGCTATTTGTGGGACTTTGTTAAAAATAGGTATTGCATTCAGGTAAAAAAAGGAAAGACTGCATTTTAGTCAGTAATTCATTGCCTGTAAAGCACTTTTGGATCAAAAGATCAATATAACTGGATCATATTTCTTCATTTTTTTCAGTTTCTTTCCATAAGTAGTGCAGTGAAACAACCAACGAAGTATGTTGCAAGGCAGATACCAAGAGAAGAACCTAATATAACAATTGATTGTTTTTTATTCATCCAAGTTTTAAGGTTCAGGAGTCATAAACTTCCCAGAGTAGGTGGTCACAAACATATAAGTGATTTTTAAAGTGTTTTCTTAATTTTATTAGGGAGTCACAGTTTAGAAAGGATGTATAAGCTAAAGTTTATTGCCCTTGATCTGCTGTTCACTACAGCAATTCAACTGGCAATGCTACTCTCACAGTGCTGTCAGGTTAGGATTCCAACCCAAATTGGAGGTTTTAGGCCAGTCATTGTTTTCATGTGGAGTCAGGTCTTCTTCAGAAGGACTGCATAGTGGTTACTCTGAGGAATAAAGGCATTGACTGACAAATGTAACAGTTCAATTGGAATAAATATCACCAACAATCTGTCCCAGTCCATTCACATTGATGCAATATTCAAGAAAGGACACCAAAGCCTCTACTTCCTCAGAACGGTAAGGAAACTCAACATGGAGGAAGTGAGGACTGCAGATGATGGAGATCAGAGTGGAAGAGTGTGGTTCTGGAAAAGCACAGCTGGTCAGGCAGCATCTGAGAAGCAGGACAGTTGATGTTTTGGGCGTAAGTTCTTCATCAGGAAATTCATCATGTCCACACTGACTCTTACAGGTTTTTTAATACATGCATCACAGCTTGGAGTAGCATCTGCTCTGCCCAAGACCACAGAACTTATAGAGAGTTGTGAACACAGCCAAGTCTATCATCCTTCCATCCATTGAACTTAGTTTATACTTCCCATTTCCTCAGGAAAGCAGTCAACATAATCAAAGACCCTTGCTACCCTGTTCTACTCTCTATTCTACCCTCTTACATTGAGCAGAAGATTAAAAAATCTGAAAACATGTGCCAACAGCTTCTTCCCTGCTGTTATCAGGCTTTTGAACAGATCTTTCATATATTAAAGTTGATATTTCTTTGCACCTTCTCTGTAGCTGCACTACTACAGTCTACATTCTGTTCTGTTAACATGATTTGTTTAGTTAGCATGCAAAACAATACTTTTGACTGTATCTCAGTACATGTGACAATAATAACTGAAATGAAAACAACTCATATCAAAAAGGGTTGCCTTTTCTTGCCAAGGGTTGACCAGGTTTAAATCAGTATTTTCTTTCCAGATTGTAAGAAAACATACAATGCACCAATAAGTTAAATTTAAAGTTTTAATAATTCAAAAACAGAAACTTTCAGACTATCCCTTTTATTGCATGTCAAATTTTAAAAAGAGTGGTATACAACTTTGAATGCTTCAATATTGAGATTCAAAGGGAAAGAGGACTCAGTTATGATCGAAGTAAGACTGAAGTTCGCTACAACACTGATGGGAAATATAGAGAATTAAGTTAAAGCTAAGGTTAAAAGTGAAGCCTAATTAAAAGTGAATATTTGATCTGAAAGAACATGAATGATCTGAATTACATCAAGTAAACCATCACAACGGCAAAACACAGCATCTCCATCTCCGTCCTATTAAAATATTCATTTATTTATTCACTGACCTTTGAGTTTACAAACTTCAAGTTCAAAGAATCCAAGATGTGATGGGAAACTTAGTCAAATAAGAGTCACCTTCATTCACCTTAGCCCTTTGATTTACATTAACTTAATTTATTCAGCTTAGGATGAACAAAAAACATTCCTTAACTTTAATTACTGTAAAATGTTATTTTCTTGAAATCTTATTTTGTGATATTGATAGGTTGAAATATTTCAATGAAATTCCTCTGTTTTCTACTTTAAATGCATTAGCTGCTTGCATTTAGCTAGTAAACAAACTTTGATAAAGCCATGGAAATCTCAGAAAGTAATGCTTAAGAAATCCATGCGATATGAACATCACTGGCAAGGTCAGTATTTTTGCCCATCCCGAACTACTTTTGAATTCAATAGCTAACCAGTCCAGTCTATAGGGCTGTTAACGGTCAAACATATTCCTATGGGTTTGGAGACACTTGTAGGTAAGACCAGGTAAGGACCACAGAAATCCTACCCTAAATGAATGAGTGAATATGATCAGTATGAAAATTGTCAATAGTATCATGGCCATATTCACTGAGATTTGATTTTAATTCTTGTCTTTCATTCATTGAATTTGAACCTGTGCCCTCACAATGTTAGTTTAGGCTTATGGGTTGCTGGTCTTGTGGTATTATCATCCTGTCACCATCTCCCTTCAATAATACCATTGTTGATGCCATATTTACACATCAGCTGAAATTACAAGCAAAAATTACATTTGATTATATGCCAATCTTATTCTCGGAAATTAGAATCCTTTACAGTCTACAGCTTTCTTTCCTATTATCAACCACACAGTCAAAGATTTTATCATCTGCAAATTCTTTACTTGCACCCCTTATAGCTAATTCTAAATTTCCTCAGTAAAAAATATCACAATGTTCCTTTTAAGAAATAATTACATGAAACTGCTCCAGGAAATTACCTAATGATTTCAATTTGAATTTGAATGATGTTCAGAAAACAGATTCAACCATACTGTTCGATTATGTTGTGACCTTTTACGTAAAGTGTGTGATTTTAGTGGCATGTCTGTTTTGCTCTGTTTAAAAGGGTCTTAATCATTACGTTGTATTTCTTTTTGAAATCAAGTTAAGAGAAAGGGAGAAAGATTACAAACCATGAAAGAATAGTTTTTCCTAGAGGAAAGAGTTAGTTCAGAAAAGTTAGAAAATGGATTACTTCAATTTAAGGATTTTAGTTGAACATTTCAGGCAAGAAGTATTTTGTTGGAAGCCATGGAGATTATTTGAAACAGAAAAAAATCTAAGGTCAGTTTTGTGAAACAATGTAGGGGTTATCAAACACTTAAGGCTATGAATTGAAGGAAACATTTAACTTAAAGATATAGACGTGGTAGTGAAAGGAATTCTCTCTGTTTCTAAAGAAATACCATGATATAATTTGGATTGATGGTTTTGACTGCCTGTTTTGAAATCATTCAAATTGGGTTATTATAGTGTGTTATTGAGTTTATTCCATTTTGACTTCTTTTCTTTAATAAACTTCTATTTTATTGTTAAACAAGATCTGCAGTACTGTGAGCTTATGTTTCAGTAAAAGAAAATAATCTGACCTATCAAGCCAGATTATGGTTTCAGATTTGATTTGGTAGAAATGACATTAGCTTGGATCAGAATACCTTATGTAATAAATAGGTTTTTACTATTACAGCATCGTAAATTAGAAAAAAATTAGAGCCAATCAACACTTTAAAAATGTTTGTTGATGATATTATGAGAAGAGGAATTACAATAGTTGGTCAGAAAAAAAAAACAGATTTGGTGATTGGTTTCCTTTTATCAAGATAATTGAGTCATGAGCTATAATAAAATACTAGGCTGGAATCAAATTTAAACAGATGGGCTGGTTTTGTTCTGCTTTTGGCAACCACGATAAATCCTACATTAAACATATTGTGATAGCTTTAAGTTAGTTCCCATTGGGCATTATTTCATAGCACAAAGTAAACTGAAATAAGCACAAAACAAAATATACCAAAGGCATAGTCTATAAAATAATGCCAGATTGATATTTGTTATCCAAAGGTATTAAGGGATTTGAGAGAAAGGAGGGGAAATGGAGTTGGGTCATTAGTCAGCCATCTCATTTTCTGGGCAGAGGATCCAATGGATAAGTGACCTGTTTTAACATTCATGTGTAAAAACATGAAACTGATTTTTGTGATTTTTCTTGAATGAGCTAATAAACATACCAGAAGATAAGTGGTCTTTCTGCATAGCTGTCTGCTTTTCAAGTCACAGCAACCAACTGAGAGTAGATTAGAATCGGTGGGCGTAGTTTATAACCTTGATGTGCCAATGCAGCGTAATCACTGATAGAAGATTGATACATCCACTACACCTGACATATCCTCAAACCTTTCTATTTCCCTTACGAAAATAAAGAAAACAAAGTTTCAGCCTGCTTCATGACTCAAAAGTTAAAGTACAGCAGTCAAAAGCAACTTTCAGAGATCAAGCCATAAATGATCCCAAGAGGAGAAATTCTGAAATATTTCTTGCAATTAGCAGAGGGGTCTTCACAGAATAAATACATCCAATTATTCTAAAGACAGTTTTAAAAAAAAGCATCCAGAGGAGATGTGGGGAGCAGTTGAGGATCAGCTCAAGGTACAAAGCAACCTCTGGATTAACAGACTCCAACTCCTGTCATACAGAGAGAACCCCAAAGGTCTACTCCATTCAAGCGCCAAGTCCACTGCCCATCCCCAATCCGCATGAGTGCCCGGTCCATTGGCCATCCCCACTCTGCTAAAGTGCCCAATCCACTGGCCATCCCCACTCTGCACAAGTGCCTGGTCCATTGGCCGCCCCCAGTCCGCATGAGTGCCCCATCCACAGGCCATCCCCGCTACGCTCAAGTGCCCAATCCACTGGCCATCCCCACTTTGCTAAAGTGCCCAATCCACTGGCCATCCCCACTCCACTGAAGCGCCTAATCCACTGGCCATCCCCAGTCTGCATGACCGCCCAGTCCACTGGCCATCCTTACTCTGCATGAGCACCAAGTCCACTGGCCATCCCCACTCTGCATGAGTGCCCAATCCACTGGCCTTCCCCACTCTGCATGAGCGCCCAGTCCACTGGCCATCCCCACTCTGCACAAGTGCCCAGTCCACTGGCCATCCCACTCTCCATAAGTGCCCAATCCACTGGCCATCCCCAGTCTACATGAGCACCCAGTCCACTGGCCATCCCCACTCTGCATGAGTACCCAATCCACTGGCCTTTCCCACTCTGCATGAACGCTCAGCCCACTGGCCTTCCCCACTCCTCATGAGTGCCCAATCCACTGGCCATCCTCACTCCACTCAAGTGCCATTCCACTAACCTTCCTCACTCCGCACAAGTGCCCAATCCACTTGCCTTCCCCACTCCACCCCAGCACCCAATTCACTGGCCTTCCCCACCCCACCCCAGCGCCTAGTCCACTGGCCTTCTCCACTCCACTCCAGCGCCCTATCCACTAGCCTTACTCACTCTGCACAAGTGCCCAATCCACTGGCCTTCCCCACTCCAGTCGAGCGCCCAGTCCACTGGCCTTCCCCATTCTGCACGGGCCTGCATCCCACTGGCCATCCCCGCTCCGCTTAAACCTCCAGCCTGCACTACCTCAGGGAGAATGCCAAACAGGGAAAAAAGGGGAAAACAAAAGAGAAGAAAAGGTTTAGAGTGAGAGGGGAAAGATATAAAAGAGACCTATGGGGCAACTTTTTCACACAGCGGAATGAGCTGCCAGAGGAAGTGGGGGAGGCTGGTACAATTGCAACATTTATGAGGCATTTGGGTGGGTATATGAATAGGAAGGGTTTAGAGGGACATGGGCTGGGTGCTGGCAGGTGGGACTAGACTCGGTTGGGATATCTGGACGGGTTGGACCGAAGGGTCGAATTCATGCTGTACATCTCTATGACTCAATGACTCTAAAACAAGAAATAAGCAGAAAGAGTGGAGGCAACTCTAGTTGGAGTGTCCTACTCCACCATCATCTTGACCGGAATACTTTCCTTTTCTCAAATGGTGGAGAATGAAACCAGCAATTGAGTAACAAACTCCCACAACTGTGCATCAGAGAGTGAGAGTCAGAAATCCAATCATAAATACCTAGATACTAACAAAGCCATCTAAGTTACACAGTTCGAATGAAGTCATTTCTGATAGTGATGCTACGTTGCAAAGGAACGGAAACCAGCTCAGAAGAATGTTCAATGGGCTAACCACTCACACAGGGAGTGATGATAGAATCTCTGGCAATACTGATTGTGTGATGATGCTGAGTGACCGCAATCATGGCAAATCAACCAAATTGTGAGCTAAGAGCAACGAAGAATATTAGGTACCTCTCAAAGGATTATATGATTGGGATGAGTTGATGAACTTTCAAAATGTTCTTTCAAAATGTGAAGGATTAATTTTAGTAACACTTCGAACATTAAAATGATTTTTTATGTGTTTCTATAATTGTTCAATTGATGTACATGTTCTGATGTACAATGGCATGTAGTTGTTTGAGATATTGGCTTATGTCTCAGAGCAGATGTGCAATGTACCTTTAAGAGATCTGCTCATGAAGTTATCACTATATTGTGGCCTGTGGCCTAATGGTAAAAAGCTCTCAGTCTCTCTCTCATGCTGAGCTCTGTCCTCTCGCAGCATGATTGCTTTAGGAATTATACTCCAGTACATGCTATTTGCTTAGCTTTTGCCTGAACAGGCAAATGCATGTGATTGTAACCTAAATATGTGTGGTCAAATGACAACAGGTCCAAGACTGGACATCCTATCATGACCCTCAGAGGAGAACCCAGGCCTGACAGTAAATGGGTCAAACTAAATTAAACAGCAGTCAGCAGCTATAGACTACAGAGAACAATAGAAACCATGGTCAAAGAGTTAGAAAGTTTCAAGGGGAACCAGTTACAAACAGCCTAAGGGTTATGTATTGGAGAAGTATTGATCAGATGTTCTGGCATCTTGACTGCCTGAGGAAGTGCATTTTATGCCTCCTGGCAAGGCAACAGTTAATGGTGTTGACGGAACCCCGTTGGATGATTTGAATCCAGCTCATGACCCCATTAGTCAAAGGGCACTGAATATTTTAGAAGGTCTGGTGCAAGGAGTAATAAAAACACATGCACCTGGAAGCAGCCCCTTAGTGAACACTCAACAAACACTCACAGCGAAACTTGTGGCAGAAGACACTGGGAACCCAGGAAGACCCAGGAGAAGATCCATTCTAACTTGTGAGATTCACTTTTGGGCAAAAGAGCCAGCCCTATGTTGGAGAAGAAGGAGATTCCAACAGCCCAGCTCAAACACATGGATCATGGTAGGTAATATCCTTTCTGTGGTAGTGTATTCCATAGGCCTACTGTTCTCTGGATGAAGAAAGTTTTCCTCATCTCAATCCTAAACGTTTTACCCTTGATTTTAAATTTTGAGTCCTGGTTCTGGACTACTGAGTACATCCTTCCTACATGTACTCTATCCAGCCCTATTGGAATTCTATCGGTTTATATGAGATCCACCCTCATTCTTCTAAACTCCAGTGAATACAATCCTAATATCCTTGATCTTTCCTTATATGTCATTCCTGCCATCCCAGGAGTCAATCTGTAAACCTTTGCAGGACTCCCACTGTAGCAAAAATATCCTTCCTCAGGTAATGAGAACAAAACTGCACATAACATTCCAGGTGTGGCCTTACCAACGCCCTGTATAATTGCAGCAAGACTTCCTTGTTCCTGCACTCAAATTGTCTGGCTATGAAGGCCAACATACTGTTTGTCTTCTTTATAGTCTGCTGCACCTATGCACTTACTTTCAGTGACTAGGACACAAGGAGATCCAGGTCTCATTGAACATTCTCCTCTCTCAATTGAAATAAAAATAAATAAATCTGTTTAAATAAAAGTCTGTGTCCCAAGAAGGATAACTTCACATTTATCCATATGATACTGCATCTGCCATGCATTTGCCCACCAACTCAGCTTGTCCAAGTCACACTGCAACATTACTGGGATCCTAGCACACTGCATCCATTTGTGGTACCCCATTAGTCATTACCTGCCATTCAGAAAATACCCATTAATTCCTACTCTGTGACTGAACAGCTTAGAGCTGGGAACAAGTCACAGTGAAAGAGAGAAGAGATCACTCCTTATAAAAGCAAAATACTATGGATGTTGGAAATTTGAAACAAACCCAGGGAATGTTGGAGAAACTCAACAGGTCTGGTACTATCTGATCATATCATGTCTGTGCAATTGCAGAATTGTATGGAGGAACTGCAGAAATCTTGTCTCATTGTGAACAATCATCAACCAATGATTGATTGGCATGAACCTGATGAGGAATGTCATGACAGTTTTGCACACCATACAAGGTCAAGTTCAGAATCAAAATCAACAGTCTTAAACTAAATAAAAACCAAAAGAACTGCAGAAGCTGTATATCAGAAACAAAAAAAAAACAGACGTTGTGGAAAAGCTCAGCAGTCTGGTAGTATCTGTGAAGAGATTTCAGTTAATGTTTCGGGTCCGGTGATCCTTCCTCAGACCCTTCCTTCTTAAAATAAAGACCGACTGATCATCCAAGTCTGAAGAAAATGTCGTCTCGAAATTGTGTACCCTTCAGACTACCTGAATTTGTGAAGTCAGAGACTTGCAGGGAGATGGTATTGTAATAAATGTAATAAAGTACATGAATGTACATATATTAACTTTGGGGGAAGAAAGTGCTGAGACAAGATGTTATAATATTTAAAACATTTTTAAAAATTTGATTTGATTTATTGTTGTCACGTGTACCGAGGTACAGTGAAAAGTATTATGTTGTGTGTTTTACAGGCAGATTGTACTATGCAACCCCTTCACAGTAACAGAACAGAGTACTGGATACAACATCACATCTGCTTAGATGGTGCAGAGAGAGATCAACATTAACGTTAAACAGGTCCATTCAAAAGTCTGATAAAAGTGGGGAAGAAGCTGTACGTGTATACAAACTTTTATATCTTCTGCCCAATGGAAGAGGGTTGAAGAGAGTATAAGCAAGGTGGAGGGGTCTTTGATTATGTTTAAAGACCACATTAAGCCCACCCAGTCTGATGATGTAACACAGGCTTGACTGGGGATAAGAGAAAACAAGAATGATCTCATGAAGTCAAGGTGTCTATCCACAGATCTTTTCATAGTCTTAGTAACAATGGCTATCCTAACTGATGTAACTTTTATCCCTTACAATCATGCAATAACTACATCTTGTTCAAATCAAGAGGTTCTGATTAGAATTCATTAGTTCCTCTGCAACTGTAAATAAATTGGACCCTTAGGCCAAGTTAAGACAGAGGATTGGTGGAGCTTATTTTTTGTGGCAAGAAGGATGTACGACCATGAGCTGTGAGTCAATGCAAGTTTCTGCATGATTTGTTTCAGCTGTTAGCCTTGAAAAAAATTCACAATGGATCAGTTTTATTAATGAAATAAACAAATACATCATTATTTCTATCTTCATGTGGGAATTACAGAAATATGTAATCAAGTTACAGTTGACTTGTAGATGTTATTTGTGGACATTCATATTCCATAGCAGAAAAAAAATCAACAGCCTGATATTTGGACAAAAAACATTAAAGGAAGGTCCAGATATTCAGGAGCTCTTTTATTTAATGTAACCAGAACAAATAACAAATGTTTTCTAAGCAAATACCACATAACTGAGATGCATTTTCCAGCTACTGACGAGAGGCAAATTTAACTCTTTCATGCACTAACAACTTTATCAGTGGTAGTTCAAGAAAATCGCTCTTCAACTCCTTCTAAATGGTGAATATTGAAAATAGGAAGAGGAAAATGCAATTCAATCCTTCAGGCTAGCTTTGTCATTCAACATGATCACGGCTGATCATTAAACTCAATGGCCCGTTCCTGCTTTACCCTCATATCCTTTGATTTCTTTAGCCCCAGTAACTACATCCAACTCTTTCTTGAACTGACACTATGTTCTGGCCTCAACTGCTTTCTATGACAGTGAGTTTCACAGCCGCAGCACTGTCCAGGTGAAGAAATTTCTCCTTGACTCACTTCTAAATGGTTTACTGTATCTTTCGACTGTGATCCTTGGCTCTGGTCTTCTCACCACTGGAACATCCTTCTTGCATATACCCTGTCTGGTCCTGTTAAAAAGTTATGGGTTTCTATGAGATCCTTCCTCATTCTACTAAACTCCAGCAAATACAATCCTAACAGATCCATCCTCTTTTCACACCATCCAGGAATGTGTCTGGTAAGTGTTTTACAACATCTTTCCGATAGGAAGGAGACCAGAATTGCACGCAATATTTCAACAGTGGCCTAACCAATGTCCTGTATAGCTGCAACATGACCTTCCAACTCCTGTATTCAATACTCTGATCAATAAAGGAAAGCATACCAAACGCCTTCTTCACTACCCTATCTACCTGCGACTCCACTTTCAAGGAGCTATGAACCTGCATGTCAAGGTCTCTTTGTTCAGCAACACTCCCAAGAACTTACCATTAAGTGTATAAGTCCTGCTAAGATTTGCTTTCCCAAAATGCGGCACCTCGCAATTATCTGAATTAAACTCCATCTGCCACTTCTCAGCCCAGTGGCTCATCTGGTCCAGATCCTGTTGTAATCTGATAAAACTCTCTTCACTGTCCACTACACCTCTGATTTTGGTGTCATCTGCAAACTTACTAACTGCACCTCTTATGCTCGCATCCAAATCATTTATGTAAATGACAAAAATTGGAGGACCCAGCACCGATCCTTGTGGCACTCCACTGTTCACAGGCCTCCAGTCTGAAAAACAACCCTCCATCACCACCCTCTGTCTTCTACCTTTGAGCAAGTTCTGTATCCAAATGGCTAGTTCCCCCTGTATTCCGTGAGATCTAACCTTGCTAATCAGTCTCCCATGGAGAACCTTGTTGAACACCTTACTGAAGTCCATATAGATCACATCTACCGCTCTGTCCTCATCAATCCTCTCTGTTACTTCCTCAAAAAACTCAATCAAGTTTGTGAGACATGATTTCCCATGCACAAAGCCATGTTGACTATCCCTAATCAGTCCTTGCCTTTCCAAATACATGTACATCCTGTCCCTCAGGATTCCCTCCAACTTGCCCACCACTGACATCAGGCTCACTGGTCTATAGTTCCCTGGCTTGTCCTTACCACCCTTCTTAAACAGTGGCACCATGTTAGCCAATCTCCAGTCTTTTGGTGCCACACATGTGACTGTCAATGATACAAATATCTCAACAAGAGGCCCAGCAATCACTTCTCTAGCTTCCCACAGAGTTCTAGGGTACACCTGATCAGGTCCTGGGGATTTATCCAACTTTATGTGTTTCAAGACATCCAGCACTTCCTCCTCAGTCTATATCTTCCATATCCTTTTCCACAGAAAAGATTGATGCAAAATACTAATTTAGTATCTCCCCCATTTTCTGCGGCTCCGCACAAAGGCCACCTTGCTGATCTTTGAAGGGTCCTATTCTCCCTCTCGTTACCCTTTTGTCCTAAATGCATTTGTAATCTTTGGATTTTCCTTAATTCTATTTGCCAAAGCTATCTCATGTCCCCTTTTTGCCCTCCTGATTTCCCTCTTAAGTATACTCCTACTTTCTTTATACTCTTCTAAGGATTCACTCAATCTATCCTGTCTATACCTTACATATACTTGCTTCTTTTTCTTAAATAAATCCTCAATTTCTTTAGTCATCCAGCATTCCCTAAACCTACCAGCCTTTCCTTTCACCCTAACAGGAATATACTTTCTCTGGATTCTCGTTATCTTATTTCTGAAGGCTTCCCATTTTCCAGCCGTCCCTTTACCTGTGAGCATCTGCCCCCAATCAGCTTTCGAAAGTTCTTGCCTTTCTCCAGTTTAGAACTTCAACTTTTAGATCTGGTCTATCCTTTTCCATAACTATTTTAAATCTAATAGAATTATGGTCGCTGGCCTCAAAGTGCTCCCCCACTGACACCTCAGTCACCTGCCCTCCCTTAGTTCCCAAGAGTAGGTCAAGTTTTGCACCTTCTCTAGTAGGTACATCTACATACTGAATCAGAAAATTGTCTTGAACATACTTAACAAAGTCCTCTCCATCTAAACCCTTAACACTATGGCAGTCCCAGTCTATGTTTGGAAAGTTAAAATCCGCTCCCATAACCACCTTAATATTCTTACAGATAGCTGAGATCTCCTTACTAGTTTGTTTCTCAATTTCCCTCTGACTATTGGGGGGTCTATAATACAATCCCAAAAAGGTTATCATCCCTTTCTTATTCCTCAATTCCACCCAAATAACTTCCCTGGATGTATTTCTGGGAATATCCTCCCTCAGCACAGCTGTAAAGCTATCCTTTATCAAAAATGCCACCCCTTCTCTTCTCTTGCCCCCCTTTCTATCGTTCCTTTAGCATTTGTATCCTGGAACATTAAGCTGCCAGTCCTGCCCATCCTGAGCTATGTAATTGCTATGATGTTCCAGTCTCATGTTCCTAACCATGCCCTGAAGTTATCTGCCTTCCCTGTTAGGCCCCTTGCATTGAAATAAATGCAGTTTAATTTATTAGTCCTACCTTGTCCCTGCCTGCCCTGACTGTTTGACTCGCTTCTGTTCTCAACTGTACCAGTCTCAGATTGATCTCTTTCCTCACTATCTCCCTGGGTCCCACCCCCCCACCTTACTAGTTTAAATCCTCCTGAGCAGCTCCAGCAAATTTCCCTGCCAGTATATTAGTCCCCTTCCAATTTAGGTGCAATCCGTCCTTCTTGTACAGGTCACTTCTACCCCAAAAGAGATTCCAATTATTCAAAAATGTGAATCCTTCTCCCATAACCAGCTCCTCAGCCATGCACTCATCTGCTATATCCTCTTATTCCTGCCCTCATTAGCTCATAGCATTGGGAGTAATCCAGATATTACTACTCTCAAGGGAGTCTTTTTAAAATTTCTGCCTATCTCTCTATAATCTCCCTTCAGAAACGCAACCTTTTCGCTTCCTATTTCGTAGGTTCCAATGTGGACAATGACCTCCTGCTGGCCTCTCTCCCCCGTGAGAACATTCTGCACCCTCTCTGAGAATTCTTGATTCAGGGAAGCAACACACCATTCTGCTTTTTTGCTGCTGGGCACAGAAACATCTATCTGTACCTCACACTAGAGAATCCCCTAACACAATTGATCTCTTGATACCCAACGTACCCCTCGTTACATTAGAGCCAGTCTCAATACCAGAAACTTGGCTGTTCCTGCTACACTCTTCTGAGAATTCATCACCCCCTACATTTTCCAAAACAGTATACCTGTTTGAAATGGGTATATGCACAAAAGACTCCTGAACTAGTTGCCTACCTCTCTTACCTTTCCTGGAGTTAACTCATCTATGTGACTGTATCTGAGACTTTCCCCCCTTCCTTTAATTGCCATCCATCACATACTGTTGCTGTTGCAAATTCCTCATTGCTTCTAACTGTGTCTCCAACCCGATTCATTCGATCTGATAAGATTCGCAGCCAACAGCATTTATGACAGATATAATCCGCAGGAACCCTTAAACTCTCTTTAAACTCCCACACCTGACAAGAAGTACATATCACTCTATTAAAGACCATTTTTGCTCCTTCACATTCTACAGACCCAGAAATTAACACTGTCTTATTCCTTTACAAACACTGCCCTAGGTTAAATTAATAGTTATGGCTTATATTTTAAGTTTAATCAAAAGACATATCTCCAAAAACATATAATCAAGAAAGAACCCACTGTACTCACTACTGCAGATTCTCTGTAGGCCACACATAAAACAACGATTAACTTATCTGATTCTGTGTTGTGATAGGAAGGGTTTGGAGGGATATGGGCCAGGTGCTGGCAGGTGGGACTAGAGTGGGTTGGGATATCTGGTCGTCATGGACGGGTTGGACCGAAGGGTCTGTTTCCATGCTGTACATCTCTATGACTCCATGATTCTCTAAGTGTTCATGGCACTTCCTCAATAGTAAGAACATTCTTCCTCACATATCTGCACACAATATTCCAGATGTGGCCTCACCAAGGTCCTGTACAATTTTCCTGAGGCATCCCTACTTGATTCCTCTTGTTATGAAGGCCAACATGCCATTTGCCATCTTCACTGTATGCTGTATCTGCATGTTTAACTTCAGCAACTGATGTAAGTGGAAACCCAGGTCTTGTTGCATTTTCCTCTTTCTCAATTTATAGCCATTCAGTTAATAACCTACTGTCATGATTTTGTTACCAAAGTGGAAAACCTCACATTAATCCACAAAATACATCTGCCATATGTTTGGCCAGTCACTCAGCTTGTCCAAATCACAATGAAGCTTCGCTGCATCCACCTCACAGCTCACCTTCCCATAGCCATAGGAATGAGAATAAACACAACGCGAGTAAGGAATTACAGCAAGAATTAAATAGAAGCCAAAAGTGCACTTAACAATCAATCTTTAGTGTTATATTGCGAACATATTGGATCACTTCAACAGTCGATGATTCCTTTATATTGTCATACCCAGAGGCATGAAGAAAGATCCTAAATTGTATCATCTTGTTTAAATTCCACTTAAAATGATAGACTGTTGCTGGATATAAACCAATTGTTTTTGAACAGACTGTTCAAGTTGACTACTTCCCAAAGTATCCAGTGATTATCAGAACAAAAACTAATTCATCATCTTTCTGGAATACCACTCCTGCATTTGTATGATCATACCCCTAGTCAAACCAACACAAGAAAAGCCCAGATATCTCCAGAGCCAGTCTTGGTTTGATAGAAAGCTGTCAAAACTCATAGTGCTTAATTTGATGCTATTGGCTCCTCTGCTACCTTTTACAACACATAACATGTTGGATAAAGGGTCATCAAAGTTAAGTTAATTGAAGATAACTAAATTGGCACAATCTATAATCTCGTTCATATGACTAAAAATGCAGATTTAGTTGACTCATCTATAATTATACAGTCTTTCATTTCTCTCCTCAGTCTATCATGCAAGAATAGAAAATATCAAACTAGCTCCAGGCATAGTTAATATCTGGTCTCATTCTTGGTCAATAGTCTGATTTCATTAAAGAATCATATATTTCTCTTAACAAGTGAATCAATTCCTGCTTTATAACTACTGCACCTTCTACTCAATTGACTACACATGAGCTCCTGTGAAATAGACTTCAGCATACAGCCAACTGAAAAGGTCTCCACTGGACATTGACCTTTTGGACTCTAATTCATATGACTATTGTCAATATCTTTGAATTTGAATAATTAATCATTCCCTCTCTTTTTTAAAAATTTGTATTTGTGCTTAAATGTGTACTACAAACCATTCTCCCAGATTTTTAATTCAGTAAAATAATTTGGTTTAACCCTGAAGAACTTGCTGTGGATGATTTTTAAATTAGAATTCATTAAAGAGGGTTTGGGAAATACACGGTTGTCTACTTTTATAAAGAAACAAAAAGAAAACAAATAAGATTATCTCATTATAGACTGGAGAGGAAGACATTAAACATAATTGAATTCATCTTCTCCTCCTGTGTGTGACAATTTTAATTCTTGGCTTGAAAACTTACTATTTTTATGGAAATGGAGATCGAGTTATCTGTTTTGATTTAATTCCTGATCCCCTCAGATGCCTGAAGAGATTTGTCCTCAGATGACCAAGTTAACTGAATTGGGTAACCTAGGTTTTGTTGTGGTTTGTTGAAATGCTAGGTAGGTGACCTTGGTGTGTTTGGTGAGGTTCCTGCAAATTGCTTCTTCCATCTGCTGTCAGACCCCAAACTTGATACCTTGTGTATCCATATGTTTCCCACCATGAACCAAATTATAATCTGAGGATGACTCACAACAAAGAGCCACAGGGATATATCAGAACAAAGCAAATAATTAGCTTTCAGTGTACTAATATAGTTTTCCATTTCCGTCTCAGCAGAAAACCTCTGCTGCAATTCTGCCTTATATTGTACGAAAACAATTTTCCCTAATGCTAAATTTTGCAAATCATTACTCTTTACATATATTCCAGTTCTGACCTTTTTTGAGAGGGATCAATTTGTTGCTGTTTGTTGCTATTATATCACTTAATGCAATAAATCCCACATTTATAATAATAAAATAAATACTATGATTGTGTTTTTGTTTTGCTTACATCAATTTAGATAAAAAAAGGTAAGCACAGACAGAAAGGTAAATGCAGAGCAAGAAAATATGTTAAGTAACTTTTGTTAAAACACCAGTGATTTTTTAGCTCAATCGTACTGATTTCAAATTCAACTCATGCAGGTCAGTTAGTGGTCATTTATACAACCATTTGAGATGAAAAATCAATGTGCCAAAACAGCATATTTATTTTCTTAAAAATAATTGTAGACAAATGTACTATTAAATCAGGTTGTAAGTTTGTTCGCTGAGCTGGTAGAGTTGTTCTCAGATGTTTTGTCACCATGTTAGGTAACATCATCAGTGAGCGTCCAATGAAGTGCTTCTGTTCTGTCCCATTATGTGTCTTGGTCTGTTGTGGTGGGTGATATCAATTCTGGTTCTGTTTCTGAGAGGTTGTTAAATGGAGTCCAAATCAATACGTTTGTTAATCGAGTTCCGGTTTGAATGCCAGGCCTCTAGGAATTCCTGTGCGTGTCTTTGTTTAGCCTGTCCCAGAATGGATGTATTGTCCCAATCAATCTGGTGTCCCTCTTCGTCTGTGTGATGAATTTAAAGGACCCCTTATCAACAATCAGCAGAACAAATGTCTCGTACAAAATGTCCTGCAAGAACTGCAACAAACATTACATTAGACAAATTGACAGGAAACTAGCCACCAGGATACATTAGCACCAATTAGCAAGCAAAAGATGTGACCAGCTATCACTGGTATCCATACACACAAATGAAGAGGAACACTATTTCGACAGGGACAACACATCCATCCTGGGACAGACTAAACAAAGACATGCATGGGAATTCCTGGAGGCCTGACATTCAAACCAGAATTCCATTGACAAACATATTGATCTGGACCCCATTAATCAACCTCTCAGAAACAGAACCAGAAGTGATATCACCCACTACAACAGGCCAAGATAGATAAATAGCAAATGGGACAGAACACCAGCGCTTCGTTGGAGGCTCACTGATGATATTACCTACCATGGTGACGAAACATCTAAGAACAAATCTACCAGCTCAACGAGCAAACCTACAACCTGATCCACAACCTGAAACCTGAGCTACAAATCTTCTCCAAATGTCGCATCCTATTAAATCTTCGCATCTTCATGTTAACATTGTAATAAATGTCTTAACAAGATGCTTAAAATGCCCCATTCAGCACATTCCAGGCAATCTGCTGTCAACAAATAAAACAACTTGTTATCATCATTATATCAGTCCTTTCATTAACTTTAAGCAGACCTCACACTAAGGGACCTTTTGCCCTGGAGCGTTAGAGGCTGAGGGGTGACATTATAGAGGTTTATAAAGTTATGAGTGGCATGGATAAGGTAAATAGTCAATTTTTTTTTTGCTGGGAGAGGGGAGTCCAAAACTAGACGGCATTGTTTTAAGGTGCGAGAGGAAAGATTTAAAAGAGACCTAAGAGGCAAATTTTTCACACAGAGGGTGGAACGTATATGGAATGAGCTGCCAGAGGAAATGGTAGATCCCGTTATAATTACAACATTTAAAATACATTTGGACAGGTACATGAATAGGACAGGTTTAGAAAAATATAGACCAAATGCAGGCAAATGGAAGTGGTTAGGGTTAGGAAATCTGGTCAGCATGGACGAGTTGAACTGAAGGGTCAGTTTTCATGATATATGATTCACTGAATCGATGATTTCAAATCAGAGAAACCAGCAGTGAAGTGAGTAACAAACATGAATTGGCCAGGACTTGTATTGAATAATGGGGCTGGAACAGTGGGGCTAGTGACCTTGAAACAGCTAGTATCAGGGAAAACAGTGAGCCTGAAGCTTGCTGCTTGGAGATATTCTTGCACTGTAAGATTTATGTCCAAGCACTTATTTAACTGGAAAATAATAAGAATATTGGTGGAAATGTGGACAATTTGCATAGAAACATAATTTGTATTTGCTGAAGACAACATTCCAGCTTGGCAATTTAAATTAAAATGATGTATTATGGTTTACTTGTCACATGAGCCATCTGTTACAATACCATCACACACAAAAATAACTTGAGTGTTAAATTGGCATCTCTGTAGGCTAGTGTTGGGTCAATATGTGTCTATTCTCTTCCATCTATCAAGTTAATTTATAATAATTACTCGATTGATACCTGTTTCATGCAGACAAGTGACAGAAAATGTCTATAGGACTGTTAGTTTATTAACCCAGAGTGTTCAATTTGTGTGTAAGTGGTACTAATGATCAGAATGCTTATTCAAAAGGAGAAATGCATGAAATTAGCCAGAAAAACAAATGGAAATCTCAGTGTTCAGTTATGTTGTTAAATCTTGTTCTATCATAATGTCTGGATTTCAGGACCAGGCAAGACAATGTACAATGAAGAAGGGCTTATGCCCGAAACGTCGATTCCCCTGCTCCTTGGATGCTGCCTGACCTGCTGCGCTTTTCCAGCAACACATTTTTCAGCTCTGATCTCCAGCACCTGCAGTCCTCACTTTCTCCAAGACAATGTACAAAAAAAGTTTTTAACAATTTTAAAAATTACTCACAGCTGGCTTCAGACTATGAACAATATACAAATGCACATGTTTTATCAAGTTCACAAATGGAATTTGATCATGATTTGAAGTTTTATTCAGAGACCAAGAAACACAATCTTAAAAATAGTTAACAGCAAAATGTAATGTTTAAGCAATAACTGCTTATGCAATTTCAACGTAACTTCCTTTGCACACCAGAACAGTTCTGGTTAGTTAATACATTTTGCAAATTAGTCCTGTAAACATTAATCATTCATATGATTAGCAAATTGTATGACTGCCACATCCTTTATTAATTATTAAGACTGGTCAGTTAATCAGCATCTTCCTCATCAATATTTATCGAATCTAATATTGTGCACCCTTTAAAGTGGTACTGTCTGTGTATTGTATGCTGCTGTGATTTTTCCAGTCCTTTAGAGGATCTCTGCTGATGTATGCTCTGATCATACTATTTACAAACTTTACATATGTATGTATGTGATTTGCAATATTGTAGATGACACACGTTTAAAAATTCAGTTGCAATACCAAACTATGCTTACCACTCTTCAATACATTATAATTGCAAAGCAAAAATCAGTGAGGAGTGATTGCTTGCTCAATATTGACACACTTATTTTTGATGGTCAAACAGGTGTAAATGACTGAACTACTTTCAAATGATTTTGCCTCAACATGCTTTTCAAAGTCACTGTCAAATAAAGTGGAAAAGGAAAGTTGAGGCTTGGAAATTTGGGAGGACATCATTTTGTGGGATTCCTGTCAAATTCACACAGGCTGTGATCTACCTTAAATCAAATGTGAAATGAATTTAAATTAAGCGCAATGTGATTTCTCCACCGCTATGGATCATATTGGATACATTATATTCCACACAAAATAGACGTAAAGTGAAGCTCCACAAGAGTTAAAATAAATAAGATTCTCAACTCTTCTTTTAAATTTAGTTTTACGGAAACTTCTGAAGCTATCTGCTTTCCTAAAGATGTGCCATTCCCCTTTCTCTGCCTTTCTGTTTGAGGTTTATTTCAAACTGAGAAAATTGATATTGTTCGAACAAATGGTATAAAAATCTGTTAGCAATTAAAGATTTGCACAATTGCTTGACAAATTCACTACAAAATAAATTGAAACAGGTGACTAAAGGTGGGAATCTTGGATTATGAGAGCTTTTACTCCTAATTCTCAATAATTTCTGAAACTTTGACTATAATAGGATCACTTCGATAAAAAGCTGAGTAAAACAAGGTTTGCAAGGAAGGCAAATATAAAGGAGGTGCGACACATAAAATTTTTCTGGAGCTTTGAAATTCAAAGGTAATTGATGAGTTCATTCTAGACTTGGATCTGGGGTTTGACCTGGACATGTGCTCTGTTAGGGAAAAATTTGGAAGAACTGGTTTGCCGATTGTCCAGCAAATGCTAAGTCCAGGGTTGTCTAAATGAGGTCCCTGCCCACAGGCTGCCTGATTGCAGACTGGAAATTGTTTTAAGTCAATAGCCTGTCTCATAGGGTTGAAGCTGAGGAATGGAAGGTACGGAGGAGGTATGAGAAGGTGTGGACGAGGAACTGGAAGGTGTGGAGGAGGGATTGGAAGGTGGGGAGGAGGTACTGGAAGGTGTGGGGGAGGTGCTGGAAGGTGTGGAGGAGGTGCTGGAAGGTGTGGGGGAGGTGCTGGAAGGTGTGGGGGAGGTGCTGGAAGGTGTGGAGGAGGTGCTGGAAGGTGTGGGGGAGGTGCTAGAAGGTGTGGAGGATGTGCTGGAAGGTGCGGGGGAGGTGCTGGAAGGTGTGGGGGAGGTCCTGGAAGGTGTGGAGTAGGTGCTGGAAGGTATGGAGGAGGTGCTGGAAGGTGTGGGGGAGGTGCTGGAAGGTGTGGAGGAGGTGCTGGAAGGTGTGGGGGAGGTGCTGGAAGGTATGGAGGAGGTGCTGGAAGGTGTGGGGGAGGTACTCGAAGGTGTGGGGGAGGTACTCGAAGGTGTGGGGGATGTGCTGGTAGGTGTGGAGGATGTGCTGGAAGGTGCGGGGGAGGTGCTGGAAGGTGTGTGGGAGGTGCTGGAAGGTGCCGAGGAGATGCTAGAAGGTGTGGAGGATGTGCTGCAAGGTGCGGGGGAGATACTGGAAGGTGTGGAGGAGGTGCTAGAACATGTGGAGGAGTTGCTGGAAGGTGTGGAGAAGGTACTGGAAGGTATGGAGGAGGTGCTGGAAGGTGCGGGGAGGTGCTGGAAGGTGCGGGGAGGTACTGGAAGGGGTGGAGGAGGTACTGGAAAGCGTGGAGGAGGTACTGGAAGGTGCGGAGGAGGTACCGGAAGGTGCTGGGAGATTCTGGAAGGTGTAGAGAAGGTGCTGGAAGGTGTGGAGGAGGTACCTTTTGTCTTGATTGTGAATTTGGAGGTGAGTGTAGCATGTTGATTAAGAGACTTTCATATTGGTGATAATGCTATCTACATTACAGAGCTGGGAAGATTTATCTTGTGGTAAGTGAGGATCCCACTACATTACAGGAAGTCATTTTATCGGAAGCCAATTGGACATGTGTGAAGGACCCCTATTTTGCTTTGGCTCCCAGTCTGTGCTGTCATCATGGGCTTACCATTGATCAGGCAATGAACTGGAGCCTCCATATAAATACAGTGGCTCCAAGAACACCTCAGAGGTTGTGAATCCTCCACCAGGTAACTCACCTCCTGAGTTCCCAATGTCTGTCTATCACCTAACAATCATAAGTCTGGAGTATGAAGGATTACTTTGCACTTGGTTAGATAAGTGCATCTCTGACAATGGTCTGGAAGCTCAACGCCATCTTGGACAAAGCAGCCCACTTGATTGGTACTACATCCACCTTCTTCAACAGTCCTCATTTCCACACTGACAATCAGAGGCATTGCCATGTAGCATCTATGAGTGGCACAGCAGAATTCATCCAGTTTCCTTCAGCTGCACCTTCCATATCCATGACTTCTACCAGCTAGAAGAAGAAGTACAGCACATACATGCAAACACCACCACCTGCAAGATCCCCTCCAAGTCATACACCATCCTAACTTGGAAATATATTCTCTTCTTACGCGTATGCTTGGTCAACATCCTAAAACTCCCTTCCTAATTACATTGTGGGTGCCCGATGACCTGCAATGGTTCAAGAAGCCAGCTCTATATCGCCAACTCCAGGGCGATTAAGAGTGGACAATAAATGGGCAGTCATGCCCACATCCCCTGATTCAACCCCCCTCAGTCCTAGTGCTAAGTCTTCCAGAACGCAACAAACTGGGTTCAGCTTTGGATAAAAATAGAATATTTACTTCGCTGAGTTATACAGCCGATTGTAATTTTAAAATGACGTACTCACTTAAAGTCATAGAGTCATAGAGATGTACAGCATGGAAACAGACCCTTCGGTCCAACCCATCCATGCCGACCAGATATCCCAACCCAATCTTGTCCCTCCTGCCAGCACCCGGCCCATATCCCTCCAAACCTTTCCTATTCATTTACCCATCCAAATGCCTTTTAAATGTTGCAATTGTACCAGCCTCCACCACTTCCTCTGGCAGCTCTTTCCATACACGTACCACCGTCTGCATGAAAGTGTTGCCCCTTAGGTCTCTTTTATATCTTTCCCCTCTCACCCTAAACCTATGCCCTCTAGTTCTAGACTCCCCCAGCCCAGGGAAAAGACTTTGTCTCTTTATCCTATCCATGCTCCACATCATTTTGTAAACCTCTATAAGGTCACCCCTCAGCCTCTGACGCTCCAGGGAAAACAGCCCCAGCCTGTTCACCCTCTCTGTATAATTCAAATCCTTCAACACTGGCAACATTCTTGTAAATCTTTTCTGAACCCTTTCAAGTTTCACAACATCTTTCCGATAGGAAGGAGATCAGAATTGCATACAATGTTCAAACAGTGGCCGAACCAATGTCCTGTACAGCCGCAACATGACCTCCCAACTCCTGTACTCAATACTCTGACCAATAAAGGAAAGCATACCAAGTGCCTTCTTCACCATTCTATCTGCCTGCGACTCCACATTCAAGTAGCTATGAACCTGCACTCCAAGATCTCTAGGACTCCCTATGACCTTACTATTAAGTGCATAAGTCCTGCGAAGATTTGCTTTCCCAAAATCCAGCACCTCACATTTATCTGAGTTAAACTCCATCTGCCACTTCTCAGCCCTTTCGCCCATTTGATCAAGATCATGTTGTAATCTGAGGTAACCCTCTTCGCTGTCCACTACACCTCCGATTTTGATGTCATCTGCAAACTTACTAGCTGTACCTCTTATGTACACATCCAAATCATTTATACAAATGGCAAAAAGTAGAAGACCCAGCACCGATCCTTGCAGCACTCCACTGGTCACAGGCCTCCAGTCTGAAAAACAACCCTCCACCACCACCCTCTGTCTTCTACCTTTGAGCCAGTTCTGTATCCAAGTGGCTAGTTCCCCCTGTGTTCCATGAGATCTAACCTTGCTGACCAGTCTCTCATGGGGAACCTTGTCGAACACCTTACTGAAGTCCATATAGACCACAAATACCACTCTGCCCTTATCAATCCTCTTTGATACTTCTTCAACAAACTCAATCAAGTTTGTGAGACATGATTTCCCACGCACATAGACATGTTGACTATCTCGAACCAGTCCTTGCCTTTCCAAATACATGTACATCCTGTCCCTCAGGATTCCCTCCAACTTGCCCACCACTGACATCAGGCTCACTGGTCTATAGTTCCCTGGCTTGTCATTACCACTCTTCTTAAACAGTGGCGCCACATTAGCCAATCTCCAGTCTTCCGGCATGTTCTTCTTTCAGATTTCCTACATTTTAACCTCCGGCACAGCATGAACCCACTTGCTTTGAGAATTAAATGTGTAGCCAATTAACACTCACAAAGCATGTTATTCTTGGTCAATGTTTAGCATACTCCCATCTACATGGCTAAATACCCATCTGGGCTGAGATCTAATTTCTAATGCTGATATTGGTCAACCCCACAGAAGAACAATCAGAATCCTGGTCGCATTCTACTCTGGTGTCATTAATGCTAGGACCTGTTTTTGATCGGGGCTTATGGTCAACTGATGATAGGGAGAATGTAAGAAAAATACAAGTAAGCATTTTGTCAAATTTCTACAATTTCCATTGAGACATTCATTTCAAAGGAGCTACTGTAGAAAAAGAAATGGAGTCAAAAACAATTGGTTGAAGCCGTCATTCATTGGAAATCCCAGTAAGACTGCGTAAAATTTCACAACTGATAAAGGACCTGATTTTTCATGGCAGCAGAAGAAGAAGTTGAGATGCGATTGATCCTTCCTGTTTGCATTTGTCATGCATTTCTGGCCATGAGTTGGCTTAGGCCAGATAGCGTGATATCAATATTAAGTCCCCATGACCAGAAGAAGAGGATTAAAGTACAGAGTTAAAGACTTAATTATGGAAAACCTCTTCACAATAAGCTGCATAGAGGGTCACCATCATTTTATGGCAGTGGATATAAATGTTATCTAAGTGCCTTACTTGCAAATCGAATTTAAGATTGCCCTACTTAATAGGGTCACCAGTTTAACATTAATTGCTGCTGAATGGGTTTGCTAAAGTGTCAGGACATCCAGAAATTTATGAGGTGAGAGCTGTTGCTGTTTAAAGGTAAGTACTATTTCTAGCTCTGCTTGTGAATCAGAAGGAGAAGAATGTTTCCCTACCCCTCAAAGAAGCCTTTGGCCTCTCCCTGCTGATTGTGATCCCACCTTGTAGCTGCAGTCACTGCTCCATTTGTCCTTGATGATCTCTATTTTTGGTGGACTCTCCTGCCCTCAGTACCTTTTTCTCCCGTCCAATGATTTCTTCCACTCTCTCCAGTCCTAATGACTTCTCTCACCTGCCAGATTCAACTTCCTCACTTTCTCCACCCTCAATGGTTTCTCCCTGTCACCTTCCAGCGTCAGTAGCTGTCTCTTATCTTACGCCCACAATGGCCTCTCTCTTTGTCCAGATCTAATGGCCTCTCTCTCCCTGTGCTGAAGCCCTGATTGCCAATCCTTCTTCTGCCTGATTTCTAGGGATCATCTCCAACAGCCTGTTACTATGGTCTTCTGTTGCTTTTTTTCTCCCAGTGAATACCTGGTTGCAAATGGGAAAGCAAAATGCAATTTGAAAGGACACCATGAAGTTCTGTTAGACTCCCAATTCCCTATCCTTAATAGCTTCTTCATCTATTTTTTGGATCTTGTCCAAACCTTTTCAGCCATCTTGGAATGTATGTGTCAAGGAGGTGTTGCCAAATAAATGATGTACAAAGAAGATATAATTAATATTGCTGAGGCCATCTCATCTTTTTTTTTTGTTTTAATCTGCATGGTGAAAACACTCCTTAAGATGCAAACGTGAGAACATGTAACATTCAGATATCTTCTACTAGCGGTATATCGCATGAATGATGCTTGCCATGTTTAATGGTTCACTAGGGAAATATATTAAACTGTATCCAGATTCGACACAAGCAACATGCAGGATGTACGTAAGCATTTGCCAATATTCAGTAAATTGCCTTTCTGTGATGCTACATAAAATTCCAACATGAAATTGCAGGTAAGATAAATTGTTACACATAATAGTACAATCAAAACATTTATCAGCAAACTTTTATTGGCAATCTTCCACAAACAGCAATTTTTCCCTCATTTATACTCCCAAGTTTCAGGCAACTTGAGATGACACTTAAGTCTTGCTATTATCTCACTTGTACTATTCTGTGTCTGTTTTTGATTACATATCAATCTTATCCTTGAGTCCAACTGCCCTTTTCTGCAAGACCTCTCTGTGGGGCCCATAAAGCACACTCCCTACATTGCGCAGCTGAATAATCCAGACTTAAAACGGACAGGCTACCTTTGACAGTTCCATGGATGATATTAAGTGGATAGTTAAGACATCACCTTTGGGCCTTCCCTGGTATTCAGGTTCTCAATGAGCTGAAAAACAATAAGAGGCTGGCAGCTCCTCATTGCTATCAGCACCATTGCAAGCTGCAAGCAAAGTGCCACCAGGAGATCCAGGATCATTGAGAGACACCAGGCTAAACCTGAGTGAAGAAAGGTTGAGTCCATGGATTAGGAAGTGTAGGAAAGGGGCAAGAACATTGGAGGCAGCTTTTAGTGTCCGCCTCCAACCTCTGTTGATGCCAGGTCACTTGGTCAGTCAGAGCACTTGATAATGAAGGACAGCTCAGGAGCTGCCATCAAAACTGATTGAGTTAATTGAGCTGCCTCCAATAGGCAGTACAGCTCCCAGTTAATTCCGGAGTGATCACTGAGTTACAGTGGCCTCAGGTATGATGGGCATTAATGAACCAAATTGACACTTCACTATTGTGGCTGAGAATCCTGCGTCAGCCCCTCTGCTCTACAACTCAATGGGGGTGGGGGGGGTCACGTTACTATCACTGGAAGCCTGATAGAGGGTCTGTTCTTTGATTAGGTGGGCCTTGCCCCATGGACCGTGCCGTGACTGGCTTGACTATATTTTGCCTGTTGTGTTGGCTTTCAATGAGGACGGAGTTTATCAACAAGTCTGTTGAAGTTCAAGTAAATTATTTTTTAACTAGGAAATACAAACTCTCATTTTTAATGAAGAAATCCAATGTCCAGTAAGGAAAAACAAGCTACTTAGCACGATAATAGCATTGAAAATTATTCTTGCATAATTAAATACAGAATGTAATTTAATAAATGTTATATCTGTTTTAACTTTAGACATTTAAATTTAGCAATTACGTATTTAGCACTGAACTTCAATGATGTCAAGTTAGCTATATTTAGTAAAATGTATTTTACATATAGTGGTGAAGTTTCCATAATGCGAGGCTGTATTACTGACTCATCTTGATCAGGAAGCTTTCTTGATTATCTTTCTTGGTGCCTCTTCACTCTTCATGCTTACCTTTCTTGATCTTCTCTCCTTTTTCAAAGGATTTCAATTATAAATGAGAATGTCATGAGCTCAAGCCTCAGTTTAAGACCATGCAGTCCCAGTTCGGGGGCACGTTGGTGCAGTGGTAATGTGCTTGGTTAGTAATCCTGAAGACCCAGGCTGATATGCTGTGGGCGTAGGCTTATTTTGCCACCATAACATATTGAACCTCAATTAATAAAACCTGAATTTAAAAGATTTTCTTCGTAATTGTGCTTATGAATCTGTCTTTGATTGTAGCAGAAACCTATCTGATTGACTAATGTCCTTTATATTGGCAAGTCAGCCATCTTTATGTGGTAAGCGAGACCAAGGGTAAGTGAGTTAAATTGATACGAAGTGGAAATTTGGTGCCAAGTGAGGATGAGCTGCTTTAGCTCGAGTTTACTGCAAGAAGTAAACAGAGCAGAATAAGAGGTGATTGGGAAGGGATAAAAGTGTGGATTGAGATGCTGACCTGCAGCAAAACCAGCAACAGAGAGACATTTTTGCAAGGTTTGTGAAGGTTTGTAGCTCAGGTTGAGGTTTAGGGTGTAGGCTTGCTCGCTGAGCTGTAGGTTTGATATCCAGACATTTCATTACCTGGCTAGGTAACATCATCAGTGGCGACCTCCAAGTGAAGCAAAGCTGTTGTCTCCTGCTTTCTATTTATATCGTTCTCCTGGATGGGGTTCCTGGGGTTTGTGGTGATGTCATTTCCTGTTCATTTTCTGAAGGGTTGATAGCTGGCATCTAGATCTATGTGTTTGTTTATGGCGTTAAGGTTGGAGTGCCAGGCCTCTAGGAATTAGGAATTGTCCCCTGCAATTTTCCAGTAGCTACAAGGTTCTGACAAGCTGTGTGGACATGTGTGAGAAACCTCGGCGGTTCTCTGAAATGTTCCGCAAGTAGGCGGCCTGTCTCCCCAATGTAGAGGAGGCCACATCGGGTGCAGCGGCCTCCTCTACATGGGGGAGACAGGCCGCCTACTTGCGGAACATTTCAGAGAACACCTCTGGGACACCCACACCCACTAACCCAACCGCCCTGTGGCTAAACACTTTAACTCCCCTTCCCACTCCACCAAGGACATGCAGGTCCTTGGCCTCCTCCATCGCCAGACCATGGCAACACGACGCCTGGAGGAAGAGCGCCTCATCTTCCACCTAGGAACCCTCCAACCACAAGGGATGAATGCAGATTTCTCCACCTTCCTCATTTCCCCTCCCCCCACCTTATCTCAGTCCCAACCCTCGGACTCAGCACCGCCTTCTTGACCTGCAATCGTCTTCCTGACCTCTCCGCGCCCCCCCCCACCTTTTCCGGCCTATCACCCTCACCTTCCACCTATCGCATTCCCAACGCCCCTCCCCCAAGTCCCTCCTCCCTACCTTTTATCTAAGCCTGCTTGGCACACCCTCCTCATTCCCGAAGAAGGGCTTATGCCCAAAACGTCGATTCTCCTGCTCCTTGTATGCTGCCTGACCTGCTGCGCTTTTCCAGCAACACATTTTTCAGCTCAGATTGATTTGATGTCAGTTGTAGGACACGAAAGTGGGTTTGGCTGAAAGCCTTTGAACAGTTAGAAGGTAAATTAAAATGTAGAACCTCCAAGATTGCTTCCTTGGCAGAGGAAAACTGATGTAGGATAAATAAATAGAGTCAGGAGTTAAATGTGTTTTCAAAGATGGGTGTGGGTGGAATGGATTTCAATTCATGGGATACTGGCAGCAGTATCGGTATAAAAGAGAGCTCTACTGGTGGGATGGGCTTCTCGAACATGTGCTGGGACTAGTATCCTGATGCATTAAATAACTATGGCTGCAGATAGAGCTTTTAAACCAAATGAGTTGGGGAGTGTGGTATTTAGAAAAGGGGAAACATAGGCTTCTAAAGCAAGAGGATATGGCAGATTTATAGGCCAGTATTTGGATAATGACACCCAGAGTGAATTAGGAAGGGACAAAGGATATAAATGTAGAAAAGAGGGCCAAAAAGGGACATAATGACAAAAAGGCAAAATGAATGGCTCTTGAATGCATGTAGTATTCCAAAAAAAAATGCTTATAGATTAATGGGTATGATCTTACAGCCATTACAGAGGCATGGTTGCAAAGAGACCAAGACTGGCAACTAAATATTCAGGGATATGTGAATTTTCTGAAGGACAGGCAGGAAGGAAAGTCTGGTGGGTTAGCATTGTTTGTATGGGATGAATAAATATGAAAGAAATAAATTATCTTGAATCAGAAGATGTAGAATTCATATAGTTGGAGATAATGAATATAAAGGGCAAGAGAACACTAGTTGTGATGGGACAGAGATGAGAGATAGGATATAGTGACAGCACGCAACAAAGACAGTACATTAATCATTAGTGACTTTAACTTTCATTTGATTGGCATAGTCAGATTGGTAGAGGGAACCATGAGGAAGAATTCATAAGTGCATTTGGGACAGTTTCCTAGAACAATATTTTGTGGATCCAACCAGAGATCAGGCAAATTTGGATCTGGTGCTGTGTAATGAGACAGGTTAAAGTGACTGTGACCATAATATGATAGAATTTAGCATTCAGTTTGAGAGGGAGGTACTTGGTTTGGAAACAACTGGACTAAGTTAAATAAGGATAATAACAAATAAATGATGACGAAATGGACTGGAGTGGACTGGAAAAGGAGTTTTGCAACAAAAACCATTGAAGATTAATGATAGATGTTTAGGACAATGATTCAGGGCTCAGCACAAAGAATATTCAAGGGAGGTGAAAGGCCACCTGTAGTTAACCAAGAAAATTAAAGATAATATCAGATTGAATGAACAAAGAAACATGCAACATAGCAATAACAGAGAACTTGATCAGATGGGCTGAGGATTGGCAGATAGAGTTTAATTTAGATAAACATGAAGTGTTATACCTTGGAAAGGCAGGTCAGGACAGGACATAAACACTAAATGGTAGAGTTGCCAAACAAAGAGACCTTGAAGTGTAGGTTCATAATTTCTTGAAAGTGGAGTGATGGATAGACAAGGTAGTGAAGAAGGTGTTTGGTAAGCTTGCCTTTGTTGTATTGATGATAGGGGCTGGGATGTCATTTTGTGACTGTACGGGACATTGGTTAGGCCACTTTTGGAATACTGCATTTCATTCTAGTCTCCCTGCGATAGAAAAGATGTTAAACCTGAAAGGGTGCAGAAAAGATTTACAAGTGGTTAGAGGATTTGAACTGTAAGGAGAGGCTGAATAGTCTTTGGAAGCTCAGGGGTAACATAATAAAGTTTACAAAATCATGAGGAGCATGGTCTTTGTGAAAGACAAGGTCTTTCTCCCTGGGCCAGGGGTAGGTCCACAGCCAGATGACATAGGTTTAAGGTGAGGAGGAAAAAATGTAAAAAGAACTTAAGGGACAACTTTATCACACAGAGGGTGATGCATATAAGGAATGAGTTGCCAAAAGAAATTATGGAGGCTGGTACAATTACACCATTTAAAAAGCATCTGATTGGACACATGAATAGGAAAGGTTTCAAGGGATATGGGCCAAATGCTGGCAAATAGTAATTGTTTAATTTAAGTTATCTAGTTGGCTTGGATGTGTTGGACTGAAGGGCCTATTTCTGTGTGTACAACTCCCTGACTTTAACTGAGAAAGATTTAAAAACTAACAAGAGGCAATCAAAAAAAGGGAAAAAGTAACCTTTGAGGGTAAACTTGCAGATAACATCAAGACAGACAAGAGCTTCTTTAAATATATATATAAAAAAGGAAAAGAGAAGTCAAAGTGAATATAAATCTCTGAGGTAATGAAGTTGTGGAAATAATAATAGGGAATTGGGAAATGGCAGCAGAATTGAACACAACTTTGCATCAGTCTTCACAGTGGAATAAATTAGAAGCATCCCAAAATTACCAATATTCAAGGGGCAAAAGGACAGCAAGTAAGTATAATAACTATCACTAGAGGAGAAGTGCTAAGAAGTTAATGGTGTCAAAGTCCGATAAATCCCACAGATCTGATGAGATGCATCTTACAATATGAAAGGAGGTAACTACAGAAACAATAGATGCCTGGTTGTAATCTTCTAGAAATCCTTAGGTTCCCACATTATACTCTATCTGCCACATTTGTCCACTCACTCATCCTATCCATCTGCAATCTCCTCGGTCCTTTTCAATATATAATTTTCTACCTGTCTTCTTATTGTTTATGAATTTAGCTACCATGCCTTTGGGCTCTCCTAATTAACTGATGTGAACTGTAAAACATTGAGGCACTAGTGGAAATGTCTTCAGGATTCTCTCATTAAATGTTATTATTCAAAGAAAGACTCATCTATGCCTACTCTCTGTTTTCTGTCAGCTTGCTAGCCAATCTTCTATCCTTATCAAGAATATGTCATTCCCAGCCTCTTCCCCACTGTTATGAAACTTCTGAATGGACCTTTCAAACTCAAACCTAATGTTGATCTTGCTTTATTGCACCTTCTTTGCAGCTGTGAATTTGTATTCCTCACCATGTTCAATCATCCTATGATCTGTCTGTACCGCATGCAAAATAGTCATGGGTTTGGAAGACATTCCACCTATAGGGAGTTCAGTCAGGCCTTTGATAAGATTCCACATGGTAGGCTGCTCTGGATGGTTAAATTGCATGGAATCCAAGGCGAGCTAGCGAATTGGATACAAAATTGATTTATTGATAGGAAACAGAGTGCAATAATAAATCAAATTAAATCAAATCAAATCAATATCACCTCCAAGCTTGCCGCTAGAAGCCTCTGCTTCTGCTTTGTAGGCAGGAGACATTTGTAAGAACAAAACAAAATGTTCTCCGTGCCAGGAGAAGTAGAAGTATTCCTCGGATACAGTGAGGAAAGCTGGGTATTTTGCAGTTGCAGTCTGAGACTTTCCACCTATGAATTATTGGAGTGTGTCCAGGCAGCCTCCTGGGCATCTAAGCTCCACTGCCCCCCACCAGGCAACTCTATCTGCCCATTTAAGACAGGCAGCTGGTTGGCTGAATGCAAATGAGGCTCGATGGTTAAAATTGGCACAGCGTCCTGCTGGTACACCCTGGCAGGCCACCTGCTTGCCCAGCTGGTTTCATGCCCGGAAGTTAGAATTCTCTCTGTGCAGCCTGTTCTCTTCAATTTATTCTGGAGTTCCAGCTTGGTGTTTCTCCAGTGGGAGGGTTAACTGATGAGTAATGAAGATGTGGACACACAGTTCCCACAGACTAAGGAGCTCATTATGAAAAGAAAATTAGTACCACTCATCATATTCATAAAATTCTCATTAGTTGGCTTTAATAATACTGTGCAAGGATCTGTTACTGTCCTTTATAGTGAGTCAGAATTTAACTTTGTTCCTTTTAGAAACCATGGTGGCAAAAACAAATAAATCTTTGTATGTCTCACAGTGAGAAGCAACATTTTACTCATGACATCAAATGAATGTGCTCTTCCATTTTAGATCATCAATCTCATTTGAAGGTTGTAACAAGGGGCTGGTAAATTGATGAGTAGTAGGAAAATGTCTTGTTCATTGAGTTGGTTGTCAGATAGTGTACCAAGATGAAGTCTATGTAATAACAGGCTTTATTACACTTTAGTATATGCCAAGAAATGTTAAAACAAGATGCGTTCTCAAATCTCATTGATCAGACTCCAATTCCAATGTGATCTGGCATTATTTGGAGGAAGCAGTAATACTTTGGTAATTTTAAAAACATTCATGTGATTTGGCATCACTGTTTGGGCTAGCATTGAGTGCCATCCTCAGTTGCCCTTGAGATGTTGGAGGTGATCTGTCTTTCTGAACTGCTGCAATCCATTCGATATAGCTATATCCCCAATCTTGTCTGGTGGGCATTCAAGAAGTTACCTCAATGACTCTGAAGGTAAAATGGTGCATTTCCAAATCAGAATAGTAAATGGCTTGGAGGGAAATTTGAAACTGGCGAAACCTTGTCCTAGATATAAGTAAGGCCTTTGATAAGGTTCCAGATGGTAGGCTGGTCTGGAAGTTAGATCACATGAAATCCACAGTGAGCTGGCAAATTAAAAAAACAATTGGTTTATTGGTAGGAAGCAGGGGGTAATAGTGGAAGGATGCATTTGAGATTGGAAGCCTGTGACTAGTGAAGTGCCTCAAGGCTTGGTGCTGGGCCAATTGTTGCTTTTTATCTATATCAATGATTTGGATGAGAAGGTACAAGGCATGATTAGTGAATCTGCAGATGACACTAAAATAGGAGATGTCGTGCATAGCAAGGAATGTTATCAGAAATTGCAGCAGGATCTTGATCAGCTGAGGAAGTGGGCTAAGCAATGGCAAACAGAGTTTAATATGGACAAGTGTGAGGCCTTGCATTTGGGAAAGCCAAATCAACGTAGGAATTTCATGGTGAATGGTCGGGCCTTAAAGATTGTAGTGATACAGAGGGACCTTGGAGTTCAGGTGCATGGTTCTCTGAAAGTGGAGTCACAGGTCGACAGGGCAGGGAAGAAGGCTTTTGGCACACTGGCCTTCATCAGTCAGGGCATTGAGTATAGAAGTTGGGAAGCTATGCTGTAATTGTACAGGATGTTAATGAGGTGACATTTGGAGTATTGAGTTTAGTTTTGGTCAGCTTGCTATAGGAAAGAAGATAGCATGTTTTGAGAAGATTTGTAGTTCAAGCTGAGGTTCTGGGTGCAGGTTTGCTTGATGAGTTGGAAGGTTCATTTTCAGACATTTCTACTAGGTAACATCTTCAGTGAGCCTCTGGATGAAGCACTGCTGATGTTTCCTGCTTTCTATTTATATGTTTGGGTTTCCTTTGGTCGGTGATGTCATTTCCTATGGTGATGTCATTTCCTGTTTTTTTTTCTCAGGGGGTGGTAAATGGGGTCCAAGTCAATGTGTTTGTTGATAGAGTTCCAGTTAGAATGCAATACTTCTAGGAATTCTCATGCATATCTCTGTTTGGCTTGTCCTACGATGGATATGTTGTCCCAGTCGAAGTGGTGTCCTCCCTTATCTGTATGTAAGGATACTAGTGAGAGAGGGTCATGTCATTTTGTGGATAGTTGATGTTCATGTATCCTGGTGGCTAGTTTTCTGCCTGTTTGTCCAATGCAGTGTTTGTTACAGTTCTTACACAGTATTTTGTAAATGACATCAGTTTTACATGTTGTCTGTATAGGATATTTCAAGTTCATTAGCTGCAGTTTTAGTGTGTTGGTGGGTTTGTGGGATACCATGATGTCAAGGGGTCTGAATAGTCTGGCAGCCATTTCCAAGATGTCTTTGATGTAGGGGAGAGTGGCTAAGGTTTCCGGATGCATTTTGTCTGCTTGTTTAGGTTTGTTGCTGAGAAATCAGCGGACAGTGTTCATTGGGTAACCATTCCTTTTGAGTACACTGTATAGGTGATTTTGCTCTGCTCTGTGTAGTTCCTCTGTGCTGCGGTGTGTGTTAGCTTGTTGAAATAATGTTCTGATGCAGCTTCGTTTATGGATGTTGTGATGATTGCTTCTGTAGTTCAATATTTGGACTGTATGTGTTGTTTTCCTGTAGACGCTGGTTTGAAGTTCCCTATTGGCTGTTCGCTCTACTGTGACATCCAGAAATGTCAGTTAGTTGTTGTTTTCCTCCTCTTTAGTGGATTTTATGCCAGTAAGGGTATTATTGATGGTCTCAAAGGTTTCCTCTAGTTTGTTTCATTTAGTGATGACAAAGGTGTCACCCATGTCGTGGACCCAAAGTTTGGGTTGAATAGTTGGCAGAGCTGTTTGTTCGAGTCTCTGCATTATGGTCTCTGCTAAGAACCCTGATATCGAAGATCCCATGGGTGTTCCGTTGGTTTGTTTGTAGGTTTTGTTGTTGAAGGTGAAATGCATGGTAAGGCATAGGTCCACTGGCTTGACAATACTGTCCTTGCTGATGAATATTGAACCACAGAAACAATCATCACAACATCCACAAATGAAGCTGCATCAGAACATTATTTCAATGAGCCACCACACACTGCAGCACAGAGGAACTACATAGAGCAGAGGAAAATCACCTATACAGCGTATTCAGAAAGAATGGGTACCCAATGAACGCAGTCTGCCAATTTCTCAGCAACAAACTCAAACAAGCCGACAGAATGTATCCAGAAACCCTAGCCACTCTCTCCTACATCAAAGACATCTTGGAAATGACTGCCAGACTACTCAGACCCTTTGGCATCATGGTAGCCCACAAACCCACCAATACACTAAAACAGCAGCTAATGAACTTGATAGACCCTATACAGACAACAAGCAAAACTAATGTCATTTACAAAATACTGTGCAAGAACTGTAACAAATGCTACATTGGACAAACAGGCAGAAAACTAGCCACTAGGATACATGAACATCAGCTATCCACAAAACAACATGACCCTCTCTCACTAGTATCCTTACATACAAATGAGGAAGGACACCACTTTGACTGGGACAACACATCCATCCTAGGACAAGCCAAACAGAGACATGCACGAGAATTCCTAGAAGCATGGCATTCCAATCAGACCTCTATCAACAAACGTAATGACTTGGACCCCAATTATCACCCCCCTGAGAAAAAGAACAGGAAATGACAAAACCATAGTAAACGACATCACCACAGGAAATGACATCACCAACCCAAGGAAACCCAAGCATATAAATAGAAAGCAGGAAACATTAACAGTATTTCGTTGGAGGCTCACTGAAGATGTTACCTAGTAGGGTGACAAAACGTCTGAAAATGAACCTTCCAGCTCAGCAAGCAAACCTACATCCAGGAAAGATGTTATTAAACTGGAAAGAATGCAGAAGAAATTTACAAGGATGTGGCCAGGACTCAATGGTTTGAGTTATAAGGAGAGGTTGGACAAGCTAGGACTTTTTTCTTTAGAGTGTAGGAGACTGAGAGGGTACTTATAGAAGTGTATATGATTGGTGAGAGGCATGGATAAAATGAATGCACTCAGTCTTTTTCCCAGGCTTGGGGAATCAGAGATTGGAGGGCATCAACTTAAGGTTAAAGGAGAAAGAATGAAAGGGAACCTGAGGGGCAATTTATTTACACAGAAGGCGTTATGCATGTGGAATGAGCTGTCAGTGGAAGTGGTTGAGTCTGGTACATTAATAACATGTAAAAGTAATTTGTACAAATACATGGATAGGAAAGGTTTAGAAGGATATGGGCCAAATGCAAAGAAATAGTGTTAGCGCTGATGGACATTCTGGTCAGCATGGACTAAATTGGGCTAAAGGGCTGTCTCCATGCTGTAGGGCTCTGTGATATTATTTACAGAGCCTTGGCGAATTATTGCAATGCATCTTGTAGATGGTACTCACTGCTCTTACTGTGCATTGCTGGTGGAAGGAGGAAATGTTTGTGGATGTGGTGCCAATTAAGCAGACTGCTTTGCTCTGGATGGTGTCAAATGTTTTGCTGAGTATTATCGGAATTACATTCAACCAGACAGGTGGAAGCTATTCCATCACACTCCTGGCTTGTAGTTGTGGACAACCTTTAGAGAGCCAGTGGGTGGGTTCCTTGCTGTTGGATTCCTAGCCTTTGACCCACTCTCCTGCTCTTGTAGCCACACTATTTGTATGGCTGGTCCAATTCAGTTCTTGTTCAATGGTAACCCCCAGGATGTTCATAATGGGGTTTCAATGATGGTAATTACATTTAATGTCAAGGCATGATGGTTATATTTTCTCTTTTTGGTCACTACCTAGCATTTGAGTTGCATGCCTCTTGTCATCTTATGCTTGAACATTGTCCAGATTTTGTTGCATTTGGTATGGACTGGTTGGTATCTGAGTAGTTGCTAATGATGCCGAATATTGTGTAATCATTAGCAAATATGCTCATGTAAGACCTTATTGATGAAATAGTTTCAGGTGGTTGGGCCAAGGATATGAAATTGAGGTAGTCCTGCAGAGATAGCCGCAAACTAAAATGACTTACCTCCAACAACCACATCTTTCTTTGTGCCAGGAGTGACACAAACCAACAAAGAGATTTCCCCAAATCCCTTAGTTCCTCATAAAAGCAAAATACTGAGGATGACGGAGATCTGAAGTTTAAAAAAAACAAATGCTGGAGAAACTCAGGCAATCTGATTGTATGTGATTTTGGCGAAACAATGTTAATGTTTCAAGACCAATGTAACCCTTCCCAGGAACACAAGAGCTAATCCTTCACTCTGCACACTGTTTAAATCATTTTACAGATTGGATCTCTTTTGAAATAATGCTTACTTGCCAGCAGAACCTTGAAACTTTACTTCCAATGTAATGGGTGCTCTTGTTATTATCTGGAGGCTCAGAGATCAAGCTTGATAAGTGAGTGATAACTGAATGTATGATTTTGGTGTAACCTTAAATGGAACTTGTACAGCTTCATCTGAAACTGCAGAAACTCCCCTGACATAAACACGGAGGCATGGGTAACTCCTACTCCCCAAAGTGGAAGGATTTAAATTATGTGAAGAATGAATAATATGTTCTGCGGTTGCACAGGTACTCTCCAATAACTTTAAAGATTACTGTTTCAGCTGCAAAAAAAAACATTATTTGTGAACTGAACTGGCTTCATAAGGGCAAGCCGATTTTGCTTCTTGGGCATCTAGCATCAACCTCTTGGGGCAAATTTCCAAAAAAAAGATTGAGCCTTGAGTCAAAGGTGGGCCAGCATGTGACATACGAATAGAGGCTTGAGTGTCAGTTCCTCATCATGATCCCATTCCTGAACCATTTTAAATAGACTGACTCAGAGCTAGATTAATTGCCCACAAGGAAATGCTGCCCAGCCAATTTAGGACAATTATTTATAGTTAAGCGGCTTATTAAGGTCATATTTTCATGTCAACTGGAATTTAGGATTGGCATAGTGGGCAGTCTATAATCACCTGGTTGTCCCTCTAGATTTATGGACAAGAAACCTTTGCATTTTTGACAAAGAAAATTATATTTGTAGGCCTTCATAGACAATTAATAGAATGAAGTCTCTTGTAAACAATTGTTCATGTTTTTCCTATGGGTTTGCGACAATATAAAAGATAAACTGAAAATTTAAATATATTGGTTGACATTGTCAGGCTCCCAACAGCATCCCATTACACAAGAGGAAATCTTTTCTTGTGTTTTATTTCAATCCCACCCCCTTAGTAAAGACGCTTCTTTTATACATGTGGACCATGGATTAAATGCAGTTTTTAACATTTGATCAGTCACAGAACAAAGATGTTTTTTGATACGTTAACGTTAGTATGAATCCTTTGCATAAGTCGGGGTAAATACAAGTATTTATAAGCAAATGAGGTAAATGTTTACGCAGACTTAGTTGAGCTAAAATAATTATATATGGTTACACTTCTCCAAACAATGTTCCTGAAAGTAACAACAGATGTTATAAAATTATTGTAACATTGTAAAATCTAAGCTATAAGCAAATGCATAATACAGAGGAATCTCGATTATCCAGCATTTGATGATCCAAATTTTGAATAATCTGCCAAGATCGCAAGGTCTTGATGCTTGGATAAACCATATTATCTGGCATTCAATTATCTGGAATTCGATTAACTAAACGACATACTCCCCACCCTTGTCCTTTGGATAATCGAGGTTCCTCTGTATATAGGAAAGCAAAATGAAATTGGTGTTTTTGCAGTGTTTATTTAGCCTTTTCAAAATAAACTATTTGTACAACAATAATCCTGGTTTATTGTATGTCCCAGTTGTACCAAAAGGACCCTAAAGTCATTCTCTGTGACTATGATCATGGTTCAGAATCCCTCCTCATCTACCTTCAAATCTGAAGTGCTCAAAACACAACCTTCTTCAAATGCCTCTCCTTAATTATCAATTTGTCCATTCTTAACTCATTGATCCTGTCCAGAAGATCTCTAGCAACACTCCCTTTATCTGTCCCTGTAATAACCTAAAGTCCCTTAGGACTTCATCCTTGACTTCTGCTCATTTATTTCTCTCCCACATACTCTCTTACAGATATTAGTGCACCAAAACATCTTGAATGACTAATATCAGAGCTATACAGAATTGTTTCCACAGTTGTGAGAGTTAGTGAGGGGAATAAAACCAATTGCAGTTTCAGAAGGAAGTCAGACAAGGGCATCTTTTATCATCCATTCTATTTAGTTCTGAGAAACAGCATTGAGGATGGTCCATGAACAGCTATGAGGGAGAAATGGCTGCGACTTAGAAGGTTGTAGCATTACAATGGATAGGTATATAGATGATCCCACACTCCGAACCAGAGCAAAGGAAGAGCTAGAGACTGTGACAGGCTGAGTCAGAAACACAGTGAGTCTTTTGGATTCAATATAAATGAAGCAAAATCCAATGTTATAGCTTTGAAGGACAATGGAAAATTTTCGATTGGAAACCCTGCAATAGACAGCAGACAGTTTCAAAACCTTGGTTCAAAGATCAATGTTACATCCAATAATTAAATCCAAGTTAAATAAACAATGGCGATTCATGTCCATTGACTTGAAAACTATTTAGACATCTATAAACATTTGAAAAAGCTAACAAAATGTTTTGTTCAGCCACTAGCACAGAGTGATGGACTCTTTCAAGACAAGAATTGAGCACTGAATAAAAGATGATGGAAGACTGAAAATGGATTTTGAAATGTGGGTGTGGCAGAAGATCTTTAAGATCAGCTGGATGGATAGAAAAACAAATGAGTTGGTTAGATCAAGAGTAGGAGTTCAGAAATCCAAATGGTTGTTAAGAACAGTTGAGAGAAAGAAAAATAGTGAAGGACACATATTGGACACAAACAACAAAGTCTTAAACTGAAACAATTGAAGGTAAATTAAGGTGGCATTTTATTTCAAAGGGAACAGAGTATAAGAATCTGGAAGGCTGGCACAAACTATATAAATTACTTGTCAGACCATAGCTGGAATACTTTAACAAGGAAAGATTTACTGGCATCAGAGGCAGTCCAGAGAAATTTCACTAGTTGATCCTGGATATGGAGAGACTATCTTATGAGGAGAAGTTGTGTAGTTGGGCCTCTGGAGTTTCGAAGAATGTGAGATGACCTTATTGAAACATAGAAGATTTCTAGGGGACTTCACAGGACAGATGCAGAAAGGTGTTTTCCTTTATGAGAGAGTGTAGTGTAGATCCAGAGGAATAAACTCAGAATAAGTAGTCACCCATGTAGTACAGATAAAAGGAGGAATTTCTTCTCTGAGTTTGCATTTTTGATTCATTCACAAAATGTGGGCATCACTGTCTAGATCAGCATTTTTTGCCCATCCCTTATTAATAGAGAGCATCTAAGAGACAACCACATTGCTGTAAATATGGAGCTACATGTAGGCTGGACTAGGTAAGGTTGGCAGATTTCATCACCAAAGAACATTAGTGAACTTGATGGGTTTTTCTGATGATCAATAATGGTTTCATGGTCATCATTAGATTCTTAATTCTAGATTTTTATTGAATTCAAATCTCATCATCTGCCATGACAGGATTCAAACCCAGCCTTGCAGAACCTTATCTTGCTCTCTGAAATAATAGTCTAGTGATAATATTACTAGGCCATTGTCTCCCACTAAATAGACTCACCCTGATTCTGTTGAGTTCTTCACTGCAGAGGGCTGTGTTATGAAACAGGCAGGCTTTTAATCAGCAAGGTAATTGAGGGCTATGGGGAAAGAGGCAGGTAAGTGGAGTTGAGGGGATTATCACATCAGCCATAATCTCATCAAATGGCAGAGCAGTCTTAATGGGCAGAATGGCCTGCTTCTCCTCCTATGTCACACTGATGAACTCAACAAAACCAGTAACAGTCTTTCATCAGTTCACTTCTCAGGGCAGTGCTCTGACCAATCAAAGTCAACCTGCCTTGTTCAAAATCATCAATTAGTGCATTCTGCATGGCAATGCCCTACAATCACCAACAAATTGGTCATCTCCTCTCATGTGGTATGATTTTGTGGCGTAGTGATAATCTCACTGGATTAGTAATCCAAAACTCCAGATTAATGTCCTAAGGATATAGGTTTGAATCCCACTGTGGTGGATGGTGAAATTTGAATTCAATAAAAGTCTGGTGACTAATGAGGACCATATAACCAGTTCTAGTTATGATAAAGAGAAAACCATCACGTTCACAATGTCCTTTAGATAAGGAAATGTTCTCCCCTTACCTGGTTTAAACTTCAGACCCATAGTAATATGGCTGACTTTCTGAAATAGCCCAGCATTTGAGGGCAATTAAAATTGGTCATTAACCATGGGCTTACCTATTACACCCACATGCCAAGAGTGAATTTTAAAAAGGCTGTTTTTCTCTTTGAATAGGTATTCATGCAAATTGTCCTGATGAGTTTCAGATGACAAATTTTGAGCAATGCTCAAGTTCTGTACAACCACATGACAAAGCATTCCTGATGACTAGCTGATACAACTTTACTGAATTATGTAAACTCTTTATTTTCATTTGTTAATCAACTTAGACAACCTTAGTTGCCATTTGAAGTTACTTGACGGATAAACTAAACATTTTCACATCCTTACTCAAATTACTGGAAGCTTACTCTCTACACAGCATGACATTGTTAATGGAATTGATGGTTCCGTTTCCCAGGAAGTGTTAAGGATTTCTGAATGAGTTCAATTCGGATCTACTGCTCGTCCTTGTTCTCAGTGTTTGCTTTTCTCTGCATACTATGCTTGAGTTTTATCCTCTGATTTGTCCTCAATGATGACAAAAAAAAGTTTTCCAGACCAAAGAATCATAGAGCCATAGAGGTCTGCATTGCTGAAAAGGCCCTTCAGCCTACTGAGTCTGTCCCAGTCAAAACCAACCACCTGACTCTTATTTTTCCAGCATTTGGGCCATTGCCTCGTATGACTTGGCATCACAAAAGCGCTTCTAAGTACTTCTTAAATGCTATGACAGTTTCTGTCTTTACCACTTTTGCATGCAGTGACTTCCAGATTCTCAATGCAAGCTAGGTGAAAATGTTTTTCCTCACATCTTCTCTAAACCTTCTGCCTTTTCCCTTAAAACTGTGCAACCTGGTTATTGATCCCTCCAACAAGCGAAGAAGTTCCTTTCTGTCTGCCTTGACTATATACTTTTCATATCACAATCACATTGCCCCCTCAATCTTCTCTTCTCTCGATCCAATCTCTCTTTATAATTAAGACTCTTCAGCTCAGGCAACATCCTAATAAATCTCCTTGGCCCTCTTTCCAGTACAATCGCATACCTCCTATAATGCAGATTCCAGAAGTGCACCCAATATGTTAGCTGTGTAGGATATTATTACATAAAAGGAATTCAAGTTATTTCGATACTTCTGTTCACCATGCCATTGATTGAGCTCTGGGTGTAAACTTGGCAATATCTGAATGCTTCCAATGGGTCATGTCAATTCCAATATGTCTTCCCAAAGGGAACCTGGAATAACTAATTGTCTATTATTAACAAATAAGTTGACTATGATTATTAAATGCTGTCAGTATTCAAAGTAAATGTTTTCAACATTTTTGCACTGGCCATCTTTCAACACAATGCCATTAGTTGGTTAGACAATCTTGGTCACTCTTTTGCTCATGCGAAATTTGGTTGCATCTCTCTTGACTTGCTGACAGTGGATTTTTCTCAGTCATATGAAGCATTTCTCCTTTGCCATCATAGTTAATCTCAATATATTCCTCCTTTTTAGTGTTCTTCCATGAATCTAACAAAACCAAAGAAATCTTCTATCGGTTGCCACTTGATCAGTTGCTTGTGTGATGATACCATGGCTGTAAAAGTTGTGTTTTGTCCTGTTTTTTTTCTGAAGAGAAGTTTTAAGCTATAGGTACTAAGCTGTTTCCTCCAAAACCAATAAAATAAACATCTTGTGAGGCCTTGAATGTTCTTTAACAGATGGAACAATAGAAGCATCCCGAATGGGTGAAGTCAGGCTCCCAGAAAACCAGGGTTTTAGTTTTGCTTTCAGCAGTTGTCAGAGTTTTGAACATGGATATGAAAGCTATTACACATGTCTTGGCCACAGCAAAAAGTTAAAGTTCTCTCTCTCAACCAGAATTCTCTGCTGCTGTCAGAATCACATGTGAGCCAATCTGTTTTACTGACTTTGCCTTTGCCAAGTCAGTATTAAGATATCTTTCACTTGCCTTCAAATAAGAAAACGTTAGGGTCTAGGCTTCCTCCTTGATATATTTGAAAGGGATTTGGTCTGATCCATAACAGTTGACAATTGTTTGTTTCTGGACCAGTAGTTTCCATGAATTAATGTATCTCTTCTGCCCTCTTGAAGTCAAAGCGTATTGAAAATCAAAAGCAAGGAATGTTGATTGGAAGTTAAACAAACATGTTCAATTCAATGTTGCAGAGTAATTTGAATATTGATGAATTATTTGAGTTGGATATAGTTCAAAGGGCTAAAAGTACCAACAGATATAAGTGAAAGTGGCCACAAGGCACTGAGCTGGATTGTGTAGGAAGCTTGAAGGGCCAAATGGTCTATTCATGCTCTTATCTTCTATGTTTATTCAAAACATACCTACAGAGTTAATGGAGTCTCATCTGTAGTCTCATCTCATCTGGGTCCTCGACTTCTTAAAGTGCAGACTGCAATCAGTAAGGATAGGCGCCAACACCTCCTTCATAATAATCCTCAACAGCAGTGTCCCGCAAGGCTGCATAGTCAGCCACTTCATCTGCACCGAATACACTGTTGACTGTGTGGGCAAATTCAGCTCTAACTCCATTTACAAGTTTGCTGATGACACCACCATAGAAGGTCAGATCACAAACAATGTTGAGTCAGAGCACAGGGAGCAGATAGACAGCTTACTGCCATGGTGTAAAGACAGCAATCTCTCCATCAATGCCAGCAAAACAAAAGAGCTGGTCATCAACTTCTAGAGCCTTGGTGAGTCATTACAGTTCATCATGTAGATTGCATGCATTGTCACCACTATACATTCAGTGGTAGAGGGAATGAATGTTGAAAGTATTAAATAGGATGCCAGTCTACTGGGCTGCTTTGTCTTGGATTGGTTCAAAGCTTCTTGAATATTCTGGTGAGACGACATTGATGAAGAAGCTGGAGATTGGGCTAGGTTGGGCCTGGGACAGCTGTGGTAAGGGCTGTGGGTGATATTCAGCAGGAAGCTTCTTGCCAATGTTTGACGTGAAGCCATGAAGATTCATGGAATCCAGCTTTGCAGTTAAGAATTCCTAGGTCAACTCCCTCCTAACCTTATACCACTATGTCAACACCTCAGGGACAGTAATACTTTTGCCTCGGACGTTGTATCATATGTTACAGACATTGAGGATGTTTATGTCAGGCTGTTGCTTGACTAGTCAGTGGGAAGTATCCCCAATGTTGTCACACAATCTGAAATGTTAGTAAGGAGGATGTCATAGTGTTGGTAGGGTGTCTGTGTTATTGTCATTTTTGATGCTATTATCTCTGCCAAATGACCAGTCCAGCTCCTTCCTATCTTTCAGACTTTGGAACAGTTGGATATAATGGATTGGCTTGCTAGGCCATTTCAAAGGACATTAAAGAGTTAACCACATTGGTATGGATCTGGATTCACATAGAGCTGTTAGCCTGAATTTCTGGGTTATCAGGAGACAATGAGGACTGCTAGAGATCAGAATCAAAAAGTGTGGCACTGGAAAAGCAGAGCAGGTCAGGCAGCATCCTATGAGCAGGGGACTCTACATTTCGAGCATAAGCTCTTCTTCAGGAATGCGCATTCCTGTCCATCATTCCTGACGAAGAGCTTTTGCTCGAAACGTCAACTCTCCTGCTCCTTGGGTGCTGCCTGAGCGGCTGGGCTGATTTGGATTATTTGACCAGTGGCGGCATCAACTAAGTAATTACCTCCCCTTACAAGATGTAGCTTCCTCTCTGGGCATTAGCTGGGCATTAGCTGTGAATCTGAATGTTTGCTGTTCCACAGTGCTGACACTGTCCCATTTCCCTACTTTGGGATTAATTCTTATTATTGTAAAGCCATTTTAAATTTATATCATTTCAATGCAGGTTGAATTCTACTGTTCTTAAGATTGTCTTCAGTATTCATCAGATTTTCTGCAGCAATGTTGCAGTAATTTCTTTATCTACAGTCTCTTTAATCACAATGTGGCATCATACTGTAATAAATTTATCACTTAGGCTTTAAATGTAACAAACAATATAGACAAAGGAGTAGCAGTGGATAAAAATAATTTAGATTTTCAGAAGGTGTTTGAGGTAAAACATATTAGGCTACTTCATTAGAAATAGCCCGTAGTAACAGAGGTAGTTTAGAGGCATGGATAGAGGATTGGCTGACTAATAGAAGGCAGAGAGTTGGGATAATATGGGGGTGGGGCAGGGAAGAGTTATTTTCAGAATGGCAAACTATAACTAACGGAATATCACAGGGATTAGTGCTAGGGCAACAATTACTTACAATATGTATAACAATAATTTGGATGAGGAAAATGAATGTACTATAACCATGTTTGCAGATGCCACTAAGATAGGTGGGAAGGCAAGTAGTAAGGATGATAGAAACAATCTGCAGAGGGACATAGACAGTTTAAGTAAGGGGGAGAAACCATGACAGATGGAATATAATGTGGAGAAATGTGAGGTTATGCACTTTTGCAGGATGAACAAAGGAGCTGAATGTTGTTTCAACAGAGAATGACTGCAGAACACTACAGTATAGAGGGATTTGAGAGTCCTAGTGCATGAATCACAAGGAGCTAGGATACAAGTTCAACAAGTAAAAGGAAAGGCAATTGGAATGTTAGCCTTTGTTTCAAGGAGAGTGGAGTATTAAAATGGGAAGTCTTGCTAAAGCTATAGAAGACACTAGTTAGAGATCAACTGGAACACTGTGAACTGTTTGAGTCCATTTAATCAAAGGAAAGACATAATTGTATTTGAAGTAATGTCGAGAAGGTTCACTAAGTTGGTCTCAGCTATGGAGGTATTAGCTTATGGGGAGGAATTGAGTAGTTCAGGCCTTGCTGGAGTTTAGAAAAATAAGAGACAATTTTATTCAAAAATTCAAAATTCTTACTATGCTTGACAGGATAGATGTAGAAAGGATATTACCCCATTCGGGAAAGTCCAGGACCAAAGTGCATAATCTCAAAGCAAGGGGTAGTCCAGTTTAGATAGAAATGAGGAGGATTTTCTTCTCTCAGTGATAGTGAATCTGTGAAATTCTTTATCACATAGCATCATAGAGGCTGGCTTGTTAAGTCCAAGACAAAAAGATTTATAACCATAAAGGAAAGCAAGAATTATGGAGGCAAGGTAGGAAAGTAGAGTTGAGGATGATCAAGTCAGCCATGATCTCATTGGATAGTGGGGCAAACTCAATTGCCTGAATAGCATAGTCCTCTCCTAGTCTTATGGTTGTATATGCCTGTTTTGTAGTGTTTTACTGTTTTCAAGATTTTGAGTATTGTTTCATTGTAATATTGTCTGCACTGCTTGCTCTGGTTTTGGATCCTTTTTCCACAATCAAAATTCTGACTTCTCAGCTTTTTCAGGATTGTACCTCCTTCTGCAGTGTGATGGCACTGTGCTTTAAGATAGATTTGTTCTGTGCCGTTTCTCTTGCAGAGAGGTGTTGCCATAGTAGTGCTAGGATGTTTGCTTCGGAAGCAGTAGGTAAATAGCTTTGAGCTCACCGAGTTTTTCTTTAAATCAGACAAAGGAAGCATGAGTGGGTGGAGACGGGCTCACACAGAGCTAAGCTGTTAGTTTTGTTTTCAGTTGGAGTTTAGAGTTGGCTTTTGAAGTTGATAGATACAGCTCACTCTCTGCTGCAGCAAAAAGCTTGAGTTCTCTCTCTGCTGCTAGCTTGACATTTTTCCATGTTCCTTTCACCTGAACAGAAGGGAGATAGCACATGAGGAAAATCTGTTTTGCTGAATTTGGCTTTGCCAATGGTTTGTTTATGGAAAGCTGCTATATTGGAACAATTAAGATTAGTAGTTAAACAATACATTATTTTATTAATTATTTCATTAGAATTAAAGTTATACCAATTCTTTTTTTGTTTGTATTTTAACCTGTGGTGCAAGAGAAAAGCCTGTTGTGCTTAAAGCCTAGTGGTGGACCAATCGAATCATATGTGGAACACAGTGCCTTCCAGTTGCCTTTAAATGAAATAAAAAGTTAAGGTCTAGTCTATCTCCTTGATATATTTAGAAGGGGTTTAGTCTGGTCCATAACAGCAAACAAGATGGAGATTTCCTGCTTCCTCACAGGCAAAATATGATGTTTTTGCATCTTTTGCGGTTCAAACCATAACACACTTCATATTGCATAATCTCTTCAGTTATATTCAAGTTCTACACTTATCTTGTATGGTCTCTTTCTTCTCCTGGTGCATTTGGAAGGCCAGTGGAGGTTGGGAAGACAATGGCAGCTTCCCTGCTTAGGTTGGAATAAAATTGTAGTTGCAGTCTACAGACCCCATGAGTTTTCAGTGGATAGCCGCACTCTCAGTCTCTAAGCCTGACTGAAAGCAGGACATTATAGAATGAGGCAAACAGCCTGGAGAAGACACGCCCGTCTGTTTTTTCTCCCTGGAAGATAAGTTGAAATTGCTGCTACATCTGTTTGGCTAAGATCTTTGTTTCATCCATTAAAAATCCATTTTGCTGGCTGCTGTCTTATATGATCTGAGGGTTGGGGGCTATTCAGCATCAGACGGGAGGTCTGGCACACATGTGTTAATATCAGAAGCATGTCACTTGTTATAAATGATCCTACTGCTGATCAAAGATTCATAAAATTCTCCAGAAGAGCAGTACTGTATTGAGTACAGCTCTCCAGGTTCCCTGTCCCCAGGAAACAAAACAAAATCAAAACATTTGACTCATTTACCTTTTGCTGAGTGATGGGTCATCATCTCTGTTCGAGTGCATTCTCCTAAACCTCGAGAAATATTAATTGCTCCTGTATGGATGTCTTTCTGGTGTCCGGCACTTTATGTGCCATATCATTTTAGTATTTGCTTTCTTTGAACAGTCACAAATATTTGCAGATGTTTATTTTATTATTTGCCAACCTGTAGTAAACATATAGAACTAATGATTGTTTTGATGTTTAATCTGTTCCCCAGTGCTATGTGTGGGCTTTAATTGACCTTGGCATTTCACAATGCACAATATAAAGCTGGGGCTTTGTTGATAATGCCATCAAATCTCTGCAGCATTTATTGGTTAAGGGACTAGAGTACTGAGCAAAGTCCAATTTAAATCTGGGGTTATGAATCAAGCAGTTGCACCGCAAATGAAATGCTGTGACGTTGTGAGCATAGGGCTCAAGCTATTTTAACTCCTTGATTTCATTTAAATATGACTGACTGGATCCTCATGGATTCATACTTTGGCATCAGCTAGCTTTCGTAGCCCCATGAAGCTGACTTGCACTTCTTAAGGACGAAAGTGAGTCCTGCAGATGCTGCCGATCAGAGTCAAGATCAGAGTGGTGCTGGGAAAGCACAGCAGGTCAGGCAGCATCCAAGGAGCAAGAAATCGATGTTTCGGGGCAAAAGCCCTCAATTCTGCACTTCTTAAATTTAGGAATAGAACTTGAATTTGCTATTTCTTGGGAATGTTAAAAGGGTTACTGGACCGATTGGAACTAGGTGGACCTCATTGTTTCCAAGGTCCTTGATTGGGATGTTAACCTGGGCCAATCAGGAAAGCCCTAATGAACCAAAATAACCAGGAGATTAGATCTCTTCAGTTCAGGCAACTGACTCTGAATGAAATATCAGTGTCTGTGCAGTTATTTCAGTTACCATACAAGGTTACCATACCACCTTAGCTGATTTTCTCTTGACTCCCAACAGGTCCTGCTAGTGGAGTTGAACATCTGCAAAATCATTCATGGAGTTATCTTATCTACACAACTACAGCCTAACGCAGAGTAATGCCAATGCAATGGGTTCAAGTTTTATACTGGCTGTTCACGGAGGCCTGTCTCTTTACCTTGCAGAGTTGGGCCCCTCAAGCTAGATAACCCTCAATCTGGAGAATCACCTGTCTCTCTCTCTCTCCTGAACTGAGGAAGATGCCTATGGTCACTTGCAGGTTATAAGCAACACAAGAGCATGTCTGGTCTTATATTTATGCAAACCTGAACAGAGATGACTAACAGGAATCATCGTTGGTTTGATATATGAAGAGGTCAGATAATAATAATAACTTCAAGGATGGGAATTGCACCACACTTCTATATTTTTGCCAACCATATGTGATAATAGATAAAGAAGAATTACTTAAACTATGGTTAGCAATCATTATAAAGAAGGCATTCCATTAATCTGGATTATATAAATCATTGAAAGAAGTGTGGGTGCTGTTATGGACTAGACCAGACCAGTCAAAACATGCTTTCGCAGGCAGCCCTTGACATAACCTTGCAATTTGTTTTGGCAAGGAACAGGTTTTAGTAAAAAAGGGACTAGCTTTGTGACAGTACAGATTGTGGAAGCCATGGCCACCATCTTTCAAATTATGTTCGGGGAGAGAGGATGGTGTTAGAGGGCTCAACATTTGGAAATACGACAACTCTATTTAGAAATGTTTAGAAGGATAAAGCAAGCCGCTACAGGCCAATCAGCCTAATGTACAAGACAATGGACAGCATTTTAACTTGCAAGCAGTGGGTTTAGATTCTAACTGAATTTAACTCATCAGTACATATCAGCATATTACTAACAAAAGGTTCTAATTTTATTTGTTTTTACGGGTATGCTATCAAAGTCATGTGGGAAATCCTAGTGGACATACTGAGTATAAATCATTCTGACTTTAACCTAACATCCTGACTTTAACACAAGGACTTGGATTTTCCACGTCAAGTGAGACATTTCAGAGTCAAAAGATGAGCGTGCAATAGGATTGCTCTGTGAAATTGACACTGAAAAATCTTCAAAGACTAAAACTGTGTAGCTCTGTCCATAAAGTAAGCTTTTATTCACAAGACCATTTCTATAACTGTTCGTTCATTGCTTCAGAGATGTATTCCAATTTCTTGGAAGAAATTTCAGCTACTTTGAATTTTAATCATTGTAAACTGTACTTCCCAGCTCTCAGCCCTCACTTTTGAAGACAGCCCTGGATATGTTTTGATTTGGAGATGCCGGTGTTGGACTGGAGTGTACAAAGTTAAAAAACACACAACACCAGGTGATAGTCCAATAGGTTTATTTGGATGCATAGCTTTCAGAGTGCTGCTCCTTCTTCAGGTGGTTGTGGAATATAAGATCCTAGAATTCCGAATTTATAGCAAAACATTTACAATGTGATGTAACTGAAATTATATATTGAAAAAGACCTGGATTGTTTAAGTCTTTCATCTTTTAGAATAACCATGTTGGTTTCAGTTCTTTCATATGTAAATCGCAAAACTTTTTTAAAGCTACATTCTCAAGTGAACTTTAACAATAGGTTTGACAAAGGGTCAGTTAGACTCAAAATGTCAGCTCTTTTCTCTCCTTACAGCTGTTGCCAGACCTGCTGAGATTTTCCAGCATTTTCTCTTTTGGTTTCAGATTCCAGCATCTGCAGTAATTTGCTTTTAACAATAGGTGCCATGCTGGCCCAGTTAATGCATTGAAGGTGTGAAGTGTCCTGTGTGAGGCTGTCTGTGTCCCAATGGTCAGACTGATTCTAATCTAAAAAAGGGATTTACAGAATCTTACATGGATTCATGATGTTTTTGAGCAAAATAAAATGTAATTCTGCAAGTACAAATTTACTCCACAAATGTGTGTGTGTGTGTGTGCAGTGCATTGGGGTCACCTGTAGCGTGACATGGACCCAAGGGTGGTTCCCAACTTGTCTATCAGCCTCTGCTCAGCCACTTTGCATTGTTACCTGTCCTGAATCCACCTTGGAGAATGGTCACCTGAAGGTCCAAGGTCAAATATCCTGGACCGCTGAAGCGTTCTCCGACTGGGAGGGAACATTCTTGTCTGTTGATTGTTGCACGGTGTCCATTCATCCGTTGCCATAGTCTCTGTTCGGTTTCACCAATGTACCATGCCTCAGGGCATCCTTGCCTGCAGCATATGCGATAGACAATGTTGGCTGAGTCACATGAGTATGTGCCACAAATATGGTGGGAGGTGTCCAACATGGATATGTTTCCAACATCGTAATGGTGATTACATTTCAGATAGCTGCGAAAGGCGTTATGTAAATGCAAGCTTTTCTTTAGTCATTCCTTTCGATGAGGACAAGTGAAGCAGCTGCAGCATCACCAACTGGAACATGAGAAGCAGCTACCTTCCTGCCTTCCCCTCACCCAGCTGTTAATCTACAAGCCATGCAGCATGAACACAAAGCTTCAGCACAGCACAGAGCTGAAGACCAGCTTTCTTCACATGTCTCAACCTCAATGCATCAGGAGAGTTACACATTCTCAATAGGTCATTCCTGAACTTAAAGTATCCTGCAACAAGAATCCATTCCCAGTGAATCAAGTAAGCATCATCGTAACACTGAATGTCTTTTCTTGCCTCTGTCTCTTCACAGGGATCAGCTGGTGATGTGTGCAGGTTTTCACAAACTGTTGCTTCTTGAGTCCACATGCTAGGAGTTGACCTTCCTGGCCATCTGCTCCCACTCTCACTGAGAGTGGATCTTGAAGGTCTATTGGCTATTTCTTGCATGACCCCAGTGTCTGTCCTTCTGTCAAAGTGCCTGGTGACTTCATAAACACATGCAAAGCCTGTTACTACCATTTTGGCATTGCTCCATGTGTCATCTGTTAAACATGTGTGAAGTTAAGATTAATACGAGGCGCTGGTGTTGTCCACTGGGGTGGACAAAGTTTAAAAATCATATGACACCAGGTTACAGTCCAACAGGTTTATTTGGAAATACAAGCTTTCGGAGCTCTGCTCCACAGGGAGCTAGTGGAGTAGGATCATTGGATTGGAAGAGAAACCAAAAGACAAAGAATGGCTAGAAAGGTTTAGAAAGCCAGAGATTAACAGTGACAGGCCAGAGAAAGAGACAATTTAGGAAAGTTGGGACATCCAACCAAGATACTGAGAGAATGAGCACGGGGAAATAGGGTAATCCTGGCATATATAAGGCATAGTACGTAATAGTCCACTGTGGGATATGTGAAGCCACACAGTAGGGCGAGCTGGCATATTGTAATGAGGGTCCCTTAATTATTCAATTTATTTGTTCTCTTATGCAGGTCACATGATGACTCAGGTTGAAGAGGTTGCCCTCAGTTATGAATTGAATGTGTACTCCTGTGTTGAGATTTTTAAGTTCATATTGGAAGATGATCAAGGTGTTATAATGCAGCTGAGCTGGAGTCAATTCACAGAAAAGAGTTTGATGACACACCACTTTGCATTATGTTACGACATGGGGTAAACCCTCCTGCTTAATTTAAAACCAGCAACACAGGAAAGATTTATCCCATGCAGTAATCTATAAAACTTCGAGTGGCCAAGAACTATTTAAGGTAAAAATTAACAACTTTATTTCTTCAGGTATAACAGAGAATAATTAACTAACAATTATTTCCAAGTCCTTACTCTAAGCTATCTTTTACCTTCCCTTCTATAACAATAGTCCAACAAAACTCCTGATTACGATTTACAAAACAAAATGTTTTATCTCAAAACATGGCAGCTTTCGTTCTTCTCAGTATTTCAGTGTTTTTTTAGATTAGATTCCCTACAGTGTGGAAACAGGCTCTTCAGCCCAACAAGTCCACACCGACCCTCCAAAGCGTAACCCACCAATGCACCCAACAACTATGGACAATCTAGCATGGCCAATTCACCTAACTTCTCAGTATTTCAGTCTTTTCTTCTTCTTCTTGGAAATCCCACTTTACAGGTTACTGGTCAATAAAGGTTCCTTTTAAGCAAGCTATTTTCTGGGTATGTGCAGATGTGGTTGGCTTGGCAGTTCTCCTCTCAACTTTCAATTTTCCCAGTCTTATACCCTCAAAGCATCCGACTGTGTCATTGGCTTTTAAGACTGTCAATATACTAAATTCAAACTGGATTGGAGTTTGGTATTTTTCGGGGTATAATTTAAACTGATTGGCCTCATTCGAATTTGTTTTGTCATTTCCAGGCAACCAGCTAATTGAGTTTTTCGACCAACTGTTACATTCTCTTTCTTTCCAGAACACGTGGTTTTGTCAGGTAGTTCTGTTGCTTTTAACTCTCTTAAAGGTACAGTACACCCACATCTTCATAACAATTATGTGGCCCATGATTCTATCATGAAATGAACAAATTACACTTAATCAGATTTTCAGGGGAGTTGTACTTGCACAGAATCTTCTATGGAGCTACCTGGTGTCAAAAGCCTTGGTCAGTCAATGAGAATCTTATTGAGTACTGATTCTATGGGTGGGACTTTTTATTGAGTTTGACATACTGCAAAGACCCTGTCTCCAGACCTGCAGAGAAGTCACAATGTTGTTTTGGGTAGCATAGTCAATAACATGAGTACAAAAGTTTGCTAGTTTTAGAGTATCTTTTCTAATAACAATACATTTGATGAAAAAAAACATTCATTGCTAGAAAAAAACAAGATCTCTCAATCACATAGAATCAGTAATCAATAAGATTCTCATTGACTGACCAAGACTTTTGACACCAGGTAGCTCCATAGAAGATACTGTGCAAGTACAACTCCCTGGAAAATCTGATATGTGTCATTTGCTCATTTCATGATAGAGTCATGGGCCACATAATTGTGATGAAGATGTGGGTGTACTGTACCTTTAAGAGAGTTAAAAGCAACATGACTACCTGACAGAACCACGTGTTCTGGAAAGAAAGAGAATATAACAATTGGTCGAAAAACTCGATTAGCTGGTTGCCTGGTCAAAGAGTTTGTCTCAAAACAAGGATCAAAGTTTACCAAGCAATGATTCTTAGGTCCCTTCTTTATGCGGAGTGAAAGACTTGGACAAGTTATTGGCATCACATAAAAGCAACTTGAAACATCCCATCTTCACTTTGAGAGAGCTATTTGCAACATCAGGTGCCAGGGATAATCCCTGCTCAGTTTTGCTGGGTTGACCATGTGGTTCATGTCGAGAATTCCCACATTCCAAAGTATCCCACATGTGGCTGAAATTGGAAAAGCTCACCACAGGACCTCCTAAACTGAGGTATAAAGACAATCTAAAGCAAAACTCAAAGCTTGCCAGCTGGATCCCAACAGTTGGGGAGATAAAACCAACCTTGGCCACCCAATTGAAGTTCAAAAGAAGAATCGCATCGGACTCAAAAATGTTCATTCTGTTTCTCTCTCCACAGATGCTGCCAGACCTGATGAGCTTCTCTGGCATATACTTATCACAAATGGAGAAGTCTCTGCTACCAAATGACTTCAACATTTTAGGATGAGAGAGTCAAGTGTCTTTTGCAGCCTAAAGCCAATTCCTCCATCCATTCTACCAGTATTGAATTCATATGTTGCATTTCATTCTGATCTTTGATGTTTTATGCAGGGTAATTGTAAATAATATTAGTAGAGGTTTCAAGATGGACCTTCAAGGCCTTCAAAATTTTTCCTATCTAACTTTTCTGCTCCTCATTGAGATATAGAACAATACAGCATGTAGCATTCTTTCCCAACAAAGCTGCTACTCATATTTGTTCACATTTTTTGTATAACTGTGAATGTTTCATAATTTTGCCATTGAAACTGAAAGATGCTATATCCTGTCCACTAGACCTACCTGGAATACCTTGGTATCCTTGAGTATACTCACTGCCACCAATCCTTGCTATTGTTATTAGCTTAAGTGACTGATATTTGCATAAGGTCTTCTGTGGAATAAGTTTATTACATAATACTTAATAACCAGTCACACTATATATGATATACATGAAAGTCCTTTGTAAAACCACAGGTTATACTTAAGAGTAAATGCATATTATTTCTCCTGAAAGATTTTGGTATGCGACTGACAGATGACTGGACAACTTGTTAGTTTCTTCCAGGGGCTGCTCTTTATATCCTGTTTGGTGGAGTTTATCTGATGATGTCATTTAACCCTCTCAGGTACTAACTGGTTCATAAAGTTCCAGTTCCTTCTCAAATTGCCTTTCATCTACCCAGGAGCAGGGCCCAGAAAATTCAAGGCCATAACTACAGTAGAAGGTCGCAGATTGAAGTTTGAATTATTACTTGAAGTTCCTTATAGTGGCGAGCTGTCTCACAGCACTACAAAAACCTCACAATTTGAGCTTCACATTCTGACACCATTTTCAATATTTTAGTTTTAATTATTTCTACTCATGATTCAATACATCAGAGGACTGCATCAGAGGTCACAAGTTACAATTTACAAATACACTTCTCCAAATGCAGGTGATTTTCAGTAAATGCAGAAACAAAATAAATTTGTCAGACTTTCAGTCAGATTTTTTCCCATTTAATTTTATAGTTCCACCCACGAAATGATCTGCAAACTGATCCCAAATGCTCCTCTCACATTTAGATGTTTAAATCTTGATTTGATTTGATTTATTATTGTCATATGTACTTACATACAGTGAAAAGTTTTGTTTTGTGTGCAGTACAGGCAGATCATACCATACAAAGAGATTAGGGATAATAGAATAGAGTGAGGAATACAATATTATAGCTGCAGATAAAGGTGTGCAAAGAGTGAGAAAGACATTAAATTTTTAATCTGAGAGGTCCATTCAGAAGTCTAATAACAGCGGGAACGTAGCTGTTCTTGAAACCGTTGGAGTATGGATTTAAGCTTTTGCATTTTCTGCCCGACGGAAGAGGTTGGAAGAGATTATAACTGAGGTGGGAGGGGTCTTAGATGAGGTTGGCTGCCTTCCCAAAGCAGTGAGAAGTATAGCTGGAGTCAATGGATGGAAGACTGGTTCGTGTGATGAACTGGGCTGTGTTCACAACTCTCTGTAGCTACTTTACAGTCCTGGGCAGGGCAATTGCCACACCAAGCTGTGATGCCTCAGGATAGAATGTTTTCAATGGTGCATCTATAAAAATTGGCAAGAGTCTTTATGGATATGCTGAATTTCCATACTGCTTTCTTGAACATGGTATCAACATGGGTTGACCAAGACAAATTGATTGGTAATCACTCCCAGGAACTTGAAGCTCTCAACCATCTTTACCTCAGCACCATTGGCAGGGGCGTGCCCTCCACCCTGCTTCCTGATGTCAATGACCAACTCTTTCATTTTGCTGGTGAGGGAGGAATTGTTGTCTTTATACCACACCACCGAGCACTCTCTTTCCTGCATTCTGTCTCACCATTGTTTGAAATCTGGCTTACAACAGAAGTGCCATCAGCAAATTTGTATATGGATTTAAGGTGGAATTTGGCCACACAGTCATGAGTGTATAGGAGCAAAGTAAGGGGCTGCTAGAGCCTTGTGGGGCACTAGTGTTGAGGATTATTGTGGAGGAGGTTCTGTTATCTATTTACACTGATTGCAGTCTGTGGGTCAGGAAGTTGAGGATCCAGTTGCAGAGGGTGAAGCAGAGACCTTGGTCTCAGAGTTTAGAGATTAATTTGGTTGGAATTATGGTGTTTAAGGTAGAGTTGTCGTTAATACGTAGGAGCATAATGTAGGTATCCTTGTTATCCAGATATTCCAGGGATGAATGTAGTAGGCAAAAGTGAGAACTGCAGTTGCTGGAAACCAGAGTCTAGATTAGAGTGGTGCTGGAAAAGCACAGTAGGTCATGCAGCATCCAAAGAGCAGGAAAATTGACGTTTCAGGCAAAAGCCTTCATCAGGACTGAAGGCAGGGAGCCTCCAGGATGGAGAGATAAATGGGGGGAGGGTGGGGCTGGGGAGAAGGTAGCAAAGAGTATAATAGGTGAATGGGGTTGGGGATGGAGGTGATAGGTCAGAGAGGAGGGTGAAGTGGATAGGTGGGGAGGGAGATTGGCAGGTAGGACAGGTCATGGGGACGGTGCTGAGCTGGAAGGTTGGAACTGGGGTGAAGTAGAGGGAGGGGAAATGAGGAAATCGGTGAAGTCCACGTTGATGCCCTGGGGTTGAACACTTCAACTAGCTGGTATATGCTGGATCTGAGTGCACGGCCAGGACTCCATCTGGACCAGTTGCTTTCTGTGGGTTCACTCTCAAAAAGGCCAACCTGATGTCTATAGCTGAGACTGAGGGAACAAGTGTATCTGAGGTTGTCGAGACAGGTGAGCTGTTTCATTGACCTTCTGTTTGAAACAAGTGTAAAATGTATTGGGGGTGGGGATGTGTTTTTGTCAGCTATTCTGTTCTGCTTCGGTTTGTAGCCCGTTATATTGTGTAAGCTTTGCCATAAGTGGCCGGTGTCCATATGATGAGTTTGGGTCTCTAGCTTAGTGCAGTTTTGCCTCTTGGCATTTCTAATGGCCTTGCAGAGGCTGTGTCTGGATTTCCTGTAAAGGTCAGGGTTGTCTGACTTGAGTGCTTCACAAGTTAGAATCTTCGTCAGTGTGAAGTATCTGACCCACTGTGAGTGCAGATTGGAAAATTGCAGGTGCACTGCCTTTAATTTTCCAATCTAGTTCTGTTTCAATTTCTGACTTGCTGTCTGCTGACTCGGTTACCAGGAACAGCTCTGCAAGGCCTTGAAGGTGCTGCTGGATTTTTATTAACAGCAATAAGTATCATAGCAGGAGAGAGACGAGAGATGAGAACCTGGGACTGGAATGTCAATGCTGCCTTTCAGAGCCCCCATCTCTCTTATCTATAAAACCCAGACTGAGTTCACATACATTTCTGGTCAAATTTTCAAATTCTTCCCTTTCTTTTAATATCAAACCTCCTACCGTTTTTAATTTCCTCACTCTTGATAGTCCCTAATTTCACCAATATAGTCCTACTCTGTCTATTGAGCTGTCTTCAACTTCTCTGCATAAACATTTTGCTTTCTATTCTGGCTGTGATTTTCTAATCTGTTCTTTATTTTCAAACTTTACCACCTGTTTAGTGCACAATGCTTTACAATATTAATGTAAAACCCTTTAGGATGTGTCTTTACATAAGGACTGTTACAGAACTGCAAATTATTTTCTGTTGTACTCCTGATTAAGTGTTGGATTTTGTACTCCCCACAGGAAGATCTGAAGGGCTGTTGAGAAGTGTCTGCCCCTGACCTGACTGAAATGTTACAGGGGCAGGGAAGTTGTCCAGTGGCCTGCCGTCCCTTGTTTCTACTGCTACTATAATCCGCAGTGGGGGAGAGGTCGATGCCATTTGAGGTGCCTTCCAGTTTTAGATGCATAAGCTGGCGCAGGCAAAGGGGAGAACCTGGGTGCATTGGAACCACTCATGTCCTGTAACTTTGTCCAGCTGGCCACTCTTCTGAGACTCTTGGCTTGGTGGAACTGCCTTTACTGCCATTAGATAGCTGGCAGCTCTCAAAGACAAGACCTCCTCCTGAGCAAGAGTGGCCACTTGCCCCTTCAGAGGAGTTGACTGCTCTTGGCATTGATTTGCTGTGTAGTAGCCATTGGAGACGTGGGTTTAAGTTTAACAGGGAAGGGGGGGGAGGGGTTTGTTGGGATTGAGGACTCCATAAAGTCCTGCCCATATAGGTATCTAACTAATCCAAACACTAATAATACAACTAATAAGCAAATCAAACTAATGTAAGCATCACTGACCTAATTATTGAAACTCGTACATTTTTCTGGAGGGTCTTTCAAACCCTTTGGTGATTACAGGTTCAAGTATGGATTGAAGGATAGAATCACCACCTTGTGGATAAGCCTGGAGGTGACAGCAGCCTTTATGCAAGCAAGCCGTAATGTAGCTAAACTTCCTGTCTTCCCACCTCCAAAAGCATTACGTTCTGGCCAGGAAGGCCTAGGGATGAGCTTTTCTCCCCACCACCTATGGAGGCCATTAAAGATTGATTAAGGATCACTTCAGGGCCTCAGCGAACCACCACTAGGGTAAACCCAGCTGCAGGTGAGCTTATAACCATACTGCGTTCAAGATAGCTATTACACCGAGGTCAGCTTGTTACCCATAATTGAGTTTGGAGGGAGGGGGGCATCCTTTGGTCAAAAGCAGTCAGTGCTGGAGCAAAAAATACTGGACTTCAGGGAAAAGGGAACCTTGTTTTTAATTGCACCTTCTAAACCCTCTTCCAGCAATCCCCAACCTGAGAAACCTTCCTCACATCATCACATACCATTGCCTTAGGTCCTCTGTGATGCCAAGATTTCAGAGGCTGTCATCTGGCAACAGCCATGACCGTCTATACTGAGCACACAACCTGCTGGCCTCTGATTGGTTGACAGAGTTTGCTATGCGGGATTACATAACCAAGGGACCTGATTCACTGGTGGCCATGCCACTGCCTGATTAGTCTTGCTGAAATCAGGCAACATGGGTCTCTTCTAAGGTCTCCAGCTGGATGACATGATCATTGACAACTCAAGAAGATTTTGTGAGAAGGTTATGTATCTGAAAGGTGTCTCCAGAACCCATTTCAAAATAAGGCCTATTGAGTTCCTTGTTGTTGGGCAGGGGAGAGAACACACGCAATTTTTAAGCTGTAAATCAGTAAGTTCAAGCAGTCTGATGCACAACACCCTTTTCTCTGTTCACTATTCAACTGATATCTCAGAGGAGGTTGTGTGCAGAAAAGGAAGACTGTAGCTGTGAAAGAGCTTGCCAGAGGAGAACAGGCAGCACTCAGAGAACCAGACACCTCAACACACATAAAAAATAATCAAAAAGCAATGGCCGAACAGAAGGGAAAGCACATGATTGATCAAGGTTCCTGGAAACCCTGACATTTTTCACCTAACTTTTTGAACCCAACAAATATCCAGCATGTGCATCAGACTGCTTGAACTTACTGATTTACAGCTTAAAAATTGCGTGTGTTCTCTCCCCTGCCCATCAACAAGGAACTCAATAGGCCTTATTTTGAAATGGATTCTGGAGACACCTTTCAGATACATAACCTTCACACAAAATCTTCTTGAGTTGTCAATGATCATGTCATCCAGCTGGAGACCTTAGAAGAGACCCATGTTGCCTGATTTCAGCAAGACTAATCAGGCAGTGGCATGGCCACCAGTGAATCAGGTCCCTTGGTTATGTACTCCCACATAGCAATCAGAGGCCAGCAGGTTGTGTGCTCAGTATAGACGGTCATGGCTGTTGCCAGATGACAGGTCCTCTTGATGCCAAGACTCCAGAGGCTAAGGCAATGGTATGTGATGATGTTATCTTGAATCATTGCTGTCCTTGGCATTAACGACACCTGCAATGCTGTTTGGAGGAAATTACCGGATGATGACCTAGTCACAGTAAAGGAACAGCAATATACTTTAACATCGAAGTTATGAGTTGCTTGGAAGAGGGGTTGAAGGTAATGGTGTTCCCTATATCTGCTGCTCTTGTCCTTCTAGATAGTAGAGGTTGTGTCATTGGAAAGTGCTTTCTGAGGAGTCTTGGTGAATTAATGTGGAGCATCACATAGATGGCGTGCATTGTGCATCAATGGTGAAGGGACTGAACGTTTAATTTGATGGACAGAGGGCCAGTCAAATGGACTGCTTTGCCTGAATTGTGTCAAACCTTTTGAGTGTTGTTGGAGTTACATTTATTCAGGCAATTGGAGAGAATTTCTTCACACTCCTGAATTATGCGTCATGGATGGTGGACAGGAAATGTGTAGACAGGACATGAGTTACTCACTATATCCCAGCCTCTGACTTGCTTTTGAAACAACATTATTTCCGTGGTTGCTCTGTTTAAGTTTCCAATTAATGGCAATTCCCAAGATGTTGATGACAGCACAACTAAATTTGGGATTTTTAAAACTTTAATAGTCAGGCTTGCTTCAGCACCATCTAAAGTGAGAATATAACTGGCATTAGACTCCCCACAGGAATTACATGGCCAATTTAAGTGATCACATTTAAACTGTGTCTGTGTCTTATTTTTAAGGAGAAAGTGAGGACTGCAGATGCTGGAGATCAGAGCTGAAAATGTGTTGCTGGAAAAGCGCAGCAGGTCAGGTAGCAACCAAGGAACAGGAGAATCAACGTTTCGGGCATTCTGAAGAAGGGCTGATGCCCAAAATGTCGATTCTCCTGTTCCTTGGATGCTGCCTGACCTGCTGTGCTTTTCCAGCAACACATTTTCAGCTGTGTCTTATTTTTAATCAAGTTAGACAAATTTAGCTTCTGATTTGTATTATTTATTTCCTAGTTTGTCATTGCATGCAATGTGGAGTCATTTTAGTTAAGGTTAATTATTCATTTTGTCTCTGTATTTAAGTCCTTGAATTCTTTTTTCCCAATTTTATTAAATTATTGATTGTTTAAATAAAAATGAATGACTCATTCATTCCAGGGGTTTAGACATGATGTAAAGCCAGTATATTACCTTGACATTCAAGTATGTGATGTGAAATGCAATTGTTTTTTTGTCTGGCAGCATTATCTATAAGTACTATATTAGATTTTGAAAGTTACCTTTTTTTGTCTTTCATTCATTCATGGATTGTAGGCATTGCTAACAAGGCCAAGATTCATTGTTCACCCCTAATTGCCCTTATGAGCCAGCATCTTGAACTGCTAGATTCTGTGTGCTCTGATATGGTCAACCACGTCTATAGTTAGAAATAGTTCATGTTGCAAGGCCGCCATCAGCAGAGTCGTGTGAATGATTTGCTGACCCTTCGCTTGTGGTGATGTCAACACATTCTGACATACCACTATGATGTGCTTGTCCTTGCTACAGAGCCTGAGTGAGTCATTCTCAGTTCTGACGTGGGTACAAAATATTTGAAAGGGAACAGTGAAATATCAAAGTTACCGATGGAATGAAAACATGCAATGTGCCTTTCATGTTGAGCTATCTGTCACGAACTACTCACTAAAGTTTAAGAAAAACTGTTCATCCCATGATATCACCACTGTTAAAGCAGGCTGTTCAGTATTTGAGCACACTTCTGTATCAGGGCTTATGATTGGAATAATTTTGATTGTTCATTTGTAATTTTCTCTTTAATTTTGTGTCACTGCAAATGATGTTATAAGATAAGTCATTGATACTTACCTTGAATTTGACACCAAAGCAGTCATTGTTACTTGATATTATTTGTTGGTGTCAGACAAAATTGTGTTTTTATTCTCCTGTACCTCAGGTGGTGGCAGGGGTTGGGGAGGTGGATTCGTAGGTGCTCAAAGGACAGCATTTTCAACCAAAGTAACCAACTAAGATTGGGTTGGGTGAAGAAAAATCCTAAAACTCAAAATCCCAATTAAAACTGGCCCCAACCCACCCACTTCTATCATTTTAGTCAATGTCTTCTTCAATGGCTGGGGATTTTACTGGTAAGATCAGCATTTGTCCATCCTTGAACTGAATGGCTTCCTATGCCCTTTCAGAGGGCATTAAGAGTCAATCGCTTTGCTTTTCTGGGGTCATATGTATGTTAGACTTGGTAAGACTGGCAGATTTTCTTCCCTAAGGATGATAATGGACCAGAGGGTTCTTATATGGCAATTTATGATAGTTCAAAGGTCAATGTTAAGATTAGCTCTATATTCCAGATTTAGCAATTAAATTTAAAGTACACCAGGTTCTTTGGTGTGAGTTAATCCCATGTCCCCATAGCCTTTGCTGGGTCTTCTGGATTACTGCCGTTTCCCTCAGGTAAAATTAGATGGATGACCAACACATTCTGAGGAGGTCATTTGTCACTTCAACAATGATTAAGCAGCTGCGACTGGAATTGTTATTCAACCTCACATTGTCAAATGAGTTTCCTGAGCCTAATCCAGCTGAGGCCTGTGCAAAGCCAGGGGTTGATCTAACACCAGACCCAATGTGTTTGCTTTTGCCTGAGTAAATCTCTCAATCTGGTACCCCATCCCCAATTTTCCTAACAAGAGAAAAGATATCTTCCTCAACTCAGACCTTCAATTTTCTTCTCAGGACCATTCCCAAGCTCACACACTTGGCCTTTGTCACCTCACTAGGCCTCCAAACCTCCAGGTTCTTCCCTCCTTCCAAAGTCACTGGCTTCTCCCCACAGATTGATCCATCTCAGTCTAGCTGGGATTACACAATCCTGGGCACCTCACATCCCTCTGTTGATACCTTCCCTTCACCAAAATAGACTCCCTTGATGTAGATTCAGAAGTAGGATTCAGCCCATTGACTCTGCTGTGCCACTCAATGAGATCAAGGTTTATCTGATAATCCTCCACTTCTTGTCATTTCTCAGAACCCTCAATTCCCTTACTGGTTCAAATCATGTCTATCTCAACTTTTGAATATATTTAATAACTAGTCTGATCAGTTGTCTGCGGTAAAAATTCTACAAATTCAAAATCTTCTGAGAGAAGAAACTCCTCCTTGTCTTTGTCTTAAATGAGTGGCCCTTTATTCTGAGATCTGCCCTCTGGTCCTAGACTTTCTCACAAGAGGAAACAACCTTTCTGCATTTACTCTGTCAAGTCCTCTAAGAATCTTAACAAAAAGCAAAGATTGCCGATGCTGTAAATCTGAAACAAAAACAGAAATTGATGGGGAAATTTAGCAAGTCTGGCAGAATCTGTAGACAGAACGCACACTCAATGTTTTGGGGCCCAGTGACCCTTCTTCAGAAAGATCTTCCTGCCTACCATGGAAGCTCAATCTAAAGCAATGCCATTCTGTATTCTGAAGAAAGGTCACTGGATACGAAATGTTGACTGTCTTTCTCTACACAGATGCTGCTGGACCTGCTGAGTTTCTCCAATAATTTCTGTTTTTGCCTCTAAGAATCTTGAATATGTCAATCAGGTTGCCCCTCATTCTTGTATATTCCAATGCGTATACATCTCCATTGTACACATGTACAATCTACTCACTCTTTCCTCATTAGACAATTCCTCTGTACCTGGTATCAGCCGAGTGAACCTTCCCTGGACTGCCTCCATTACCATAAGACCATAAAAACATAAGACATAGGAGTAGAACTTGGGCCATGCAACCCATCAAGTCTGCTCCACCATTCGATCAGGGCCGATGGGTTTATTCAACACCATTTTTCCACTTTCTCCCCATAACCTTTGATCCCCTTGGCAATCCAGAAGTTGTTTATTTCTGTTTTAAATATACTCAATGACCTGGCCTCCATTCCTTTCTGTGGCAATGAATTCCATAGATTCATCACTCTCTGGCTAAAGAAGTTTCTCCTTATCTCCATTCTAATGGGTCTTCCCTTTACTCTAAGGCACCTTTACCCTCGTCTCTCCTGCCAAAGGGACCATCTTCCCAATGTCCACTCTATCCAGGCGATTCAGTGTTCTGTAAGTTTCAATCCAATCCCCCCTCAAGCTTTTAAATTCCTTCAAGTATAATCCTAGACTCCTCAAACATTCCACATATGTTAAGCTTTTTATTCCTTGGATCATTCTCACGAACTTCCTCTGGACCCACTCCAGAGCCAATACATCCTTCCTGAGCTATGGGGACCAAAATTGGTCACAATAGTCCAAATGTGGTCTTACCATGGACCGTTAAAGCCACAGAAGTACATCCCTGCTTTCATATTCTATCTTTTTGAGATGAATGGCAAAGTTGTATTTGCCTTCTTAATTACTGACTCAACCTGCAGGTTTACTTGAAGAGAAACCTGGACTAAGATTCCAAAATCCCTTTGCACTTCAGATTTCTGAATTTTCTCCTCATTTAGAAAATAGTCCATGCCCCTATTCTTCCTATCAAAGTGCATGACCTCACACTTTCCCACATTGTATTTCATCTGGCACTTTATCCCCCACTCTCTTAACCGCTGTGCTGCCCACTAACCTGTCTAAATCTTTATGCAGGCTCCCCACCTCCTCAATAATACTTGCCCTCCAACTATCTTTGTATCATCTGCAAACCTAGCCAGAATGCTGTCAGTTCCTCCATCCATTTCATTAATGAATAAAGTAAAAAGGTGTGATCTCAACACTGACCCTTGTGGAACATCACTAGTCAACAGCTGCTATCCTGAGAAGGACCCTTTTATTCTCACTCTCTGCTTTCTGCCAGACAGCCAGTCTTCTATCCATGCTAGCACCTTGCCTCTAATACCATGGGCACTTATTTTACTCATTAGCCTCCTGTGTGGCACCTTATCAAAAACTTTCTGGAAGTTCAGGTAGATGGGCTCTTCTTGATCTAACCTGCTTGTTACCTCCTCAAAGAATTTTTGCAGATTTGTCAGTCATGACCTCTACCTGATGAAACCATGCTGACTTTGCCCTACTTTAGTATATCTTTAGTGTGTCAGTGTATCTTTCCTTAGATAATGGGACTAAAACAGTTAACAATATTCCAGCTGTGATCATCCCTTTCCACTCTTTGGTGTTTTTCTTCACTGAATTGATTGAAAGGCTGGAGATTTACAAACAAGAAACAATGGCCATCTTTGAAGATAGGCTGACCTGCTGGCGACCTTCAGTGTTTCAAAGCTTCCCTATCAAGTGGCGTGCATAATCGAAAAAGGTTTGGGATGTTGGTACCAGAATTTTATTTTCTAACAATGATTAATTGAAGGACTGAATGAGCATTTGTACTGCAAAGTAGGGTTTGTATTGGTTAACCATGTCTCCTACGGCTGGGGTGGTAGCTTCATTCAGATACGTTTTGAACAGTGTAGTGCACAGGGTCCTCTCTCAGAATGACACTGCCTTAGACAGCTCTCCAGCTGAGCTTCCACAATCGACTGGAAGATTTTCTAATTCTGTGATTGCATCAGAACACACGTAACAGAAAAAGAAACACATTTCAATGATGGAAATTCTTGAAAGTATTTCTTAGATATAATGATTAACACTATTGTGGTGCATAAGGTCTTTCTGCAAATTATTTCTTTCTGCATTTATATTAAATATTTTAATTTTTAGATTGTAGTCATCAGTAAAGTTCATTATGGTTGCTGAAACTAGTAAATAATTTAACATCTTGATAAAGTAACCTTAGAGTGTTTGACGATCAGTTGCTTTCTCTACTTGTCTAGTAAACCATTTTGTAATTGGCTTATATAAAGCCAAGCTATATACATGGTGTGAGCAATCATAAATCAATTTTTCTAATGATACTTCTAAGTTGTGATATTTAGTGGATGTGCATTAAATGTAAACATTATGGCAAAATTATAATGCTCATAATTATACATATTTAACAAATCTGTATTTCCTTATGTTGACTTAAATCTAATACCAGTTATTCTTGAATAAACTTGGAAAATGCTGGAGAAATGCAGCAGGTCTTGCAGCAACTTTGAAAAGAGAAAGCAATAATTTTTTAGTCTGATCAAACTCCTGCAGTAGTTTGCTTTATTTGCCCAAAATTATTAAGCATCCCTCTCAATTAGCCAGTCCAAATATGTCAACAAATGCCAACATGCTAAAGCTACAACATAGGATTATATGTATACTAAACAACATACTATACATGTGATCCCATAACCAATAGTTTAGATTAAAGCTCTGCTGTCCAGTCATGAATGATGGTAGACAATTAAATAAGTGACGAGAGGAGACTCTGCAACTAGTTGTTCTTGATGATGTAGGAGCACAGCGGCACAGTGCAAAGGAAAGGCAGAATAATCACTACAATCCTCAGCCACCAACATTCAGTATGGGTCCCAACTGGCCATGCAGCTCTTGACTGTAGTACAGATTTGGTATAAATATGTAAGAGTGATCAGTCTTGACATCAAGGCAGCATTTAACTGAGTATGATATCAAGAGCTCAAGCAAAATTGAAATCAATAGAGTCAGGATGAAAACTTGACACTGACTGGAATTATACCAGCATAAAGGAAGGTAACTGTGTTCATTGGAGTCAGTTATCTTAGACCCAGGATGTTGCTGCAAGATTTTTAACATAGAACATATGTTAAAACATACGGCCCTTGATATTGCACCAATCTGTGAAACCAATCTGAAGCCCAACTAACTGACACAATTCCATTATCATCCATATATTTATCTATAGACCATTTAAATGCCCTTAAAGTTGGCGAGTCTACTACTGTTGCAGGCAAAGCATTCCATGTCCTTACTACTGTCTGAGTAGAGAACCTATCTCTGACATCTGTCCTATATCTATCACCCCTCAATTTAAAGCTATGTCCCCTCCTGTTAGTCATCATCATCATCCAAGGAAAAAAACTTTCACTGTCCACCCAATCTAGTCCTCTGACCATCTTGTATGTCTATTAAGTCACCATTTACTTAACCTTCTTCTCTCTTACAAAAACAGCCTCAAGTCCCTCAACCTTTCCTCCATACTGGGCAACATCCTGGTAAATCTCCTCTGCACCCTTTCCAAAGCTTCTACATCCTTCCTATAATGTGGTGACCAGAACTGTATGCAATACTCCAAGTGCAGCTGCACCAGAGTTTTGTACAGCTGCAACATGACCTCATGGCTCCAAAACTCAATCCCTCTACCAATAAAAGCTAACACACCACATACCTTCTTAACAAAGTGGCAACTTTCTATGAACATGGACACCAAGATCTCTCTGCTCATCCACACTACCAATGACATTACCATTAGCCCAATACTCTTTATTCCTGTTCCTCCTTCCAAAGTGAATCACCTCATACTTTTCCACATTGAACTCCATTTGCCACTTCTCAGCCCAGCTCTGCAGCTTATCTACACCTCTGTAACAGGCAACATCCTTCCACACTATTCACAACTCTGCTGACTTCAGTGTCATCCGCAAATTTGTGAACTTATCCTTCTATGCCCTCAATCAGGTCATTTATAAAAATGACAAAACAGCAGTTAGTGTCCTCCGGTTAGTGTCCTGAACCCAATCATCTTCAGCTGATTTATCAATAACCTACCCTCCATCATAAGGCCAGAAGTGGGATATTTGCACAATGTTCAGCACCATTCATGACACTTCATGTACTGAAGAATTCTATGACCATATGCAGTAAGACCTAGACATCATTTATGTTTAAGCTGATTGTTTATGTTGCAGTTATCCCACACATGCATTATGTAAAGCCCATTTCCAACATGAGAAACTAATCTTTTGACTGATATTCACTGATATTCCTGTCACTGAATCTCCCAATATAAGTATCCTGAGGATTGAACCAGTCATGTAAATATTTTGGCAACCAGAGCCACTCAGAGGGTGGGCATTTTGAACAGAGCCATCAACTGCCTTTTATTGAACACATACAAATTTTGTTCCATTGTTTTCAACAAAAGACATGTCAGTAGATACTGAAAAGTGAAATTTGGGGTTCAGTGTAGGAAGTGATGGGTGCATGATCCTCGCCAACAGATTACTTGCTGAATAGCAAGGGTCAAATTACTTGCAACATCTTCAAATGATAGGGAGGAGAAGTAAAATTAAAATATGAGATGTAAAAAATTTAAAATAACTCGTGTTTTGTCTGGCTGAATATCCTGGACATCTCTGTGTACATTATAATTAGAGATTGATTTGCAATTTATTCATTTGATGTGAAATTGTCATGGATGAGGTACTGCAGCTTTAATTAGAAAATAACCAATCTGTGATTTATTTCTCTGTCTGCCTGTTTTCCTCTATTTTTTCCTGTTGCTGTTGAGGTTTCAATGCTCATTAATGAGACTGAAAAACCAGCACAGTTCCAGCATTTAAACCACAGATGTTAATTAGTAAAATCAATATAACAGGACCAGAACTTGAAGTGAAACATAAGATAACACACCTAGCACATCCTAAAGGGATGTTGAAGCATGTTAAGCATTTGTGCATCCCCAGATGGATCAGTGAATAAATCTATCACAAGCCCCCATGTGAGTCAGAAAGGTCCCTAATCCCTGTTTGGTTCCCAACTTCAGCTGGGGCAGAAATATAGAAGCCTATTATGGTATTTACCTTAGGCTAGAAAAATAGTGTTCAGTCATAAACTCACGCTTAAAATGCTTGTGCACATGATGATTGAGCTCTGGTGGTGTTATTGATCTAAATTTTCACTCCCAAAAATGGGAGTCACTTTGAAAGTTCGAATACAAAGAATCTGGAACAGGAACTGAATGCACATTGAACCGTCCACTCAAGTTGAATGAAAATGGGACAAGCAGTGACTACACCCTTCTCATTCTTATACGGGTCTTGCATCCAGAATAAAAGCTAGTTCACCAGGTCCTAGTATTCACTTTCAAGGCAAATACATGAAGAATGGCTGCTAAGATGAGGTAATTGGTGATCCTGAAAACATATCAAAATATCTAGTTACACTTCAATACTGCTATGTTTATGGTACCCAGCAGTTTGGGGAACAAAATAGCCCGGAAAAGTATCTCCAGGTATTGTCCTTGAGAGCAGAAAATCCACTGTCCTTACTCAATCTGGCTTATATGAAAGATCATGTAAACCAAACAGCCATGTGGGTTGACCCGACTGATCTATAAGAAAAGCCCAGCAAGCCACTCAGTCGTATCAAACTACAGGGAGAAACAGTATATAAATTCCTAATGGGCCACCTGGCATTGAACATATAAACGTACAAATTAGAAGCAGGAATAGATCATTCGACCCTTCGAACCTGCTGTACCATTCAATGGTATCATTAAGAACCGGAGAATGTCCTCAACTCCACATTTCTGCCTTCTTCCAAAAAGATTTCACTCCTTATTAGGTAAAAATCTATCTGTTTGTCTTGGAAATATTGAATGACTCTGTTTTCACTGCTCTGTGAGGACGATCATTCCAAAGACTCATGACCCATTGACCAAACAAAAAAAATGCTTTTTACCTCTGTCTTACATCGAAGACATCATATTTTAAAATTGTGTACATTAGCTTCATTCTGTCTCACAAGGCAAAACACCCTTTTTACACTCAATCTGTCATGTCTTTTCAGCATCTTATATTCTCAAGAAGGTCAATTCTTATTCTTCTCTGCTCCAATGGATACAGGCCCAGTCTGTCTTATCTTTCCTCATAAGAGAACATTCCCAATCCATGACCAGCCAAGTGAAATTTCGAATACATTTATATCTTTTTTTCAAATAAAGGGACCAACACAATCTGTACTCTAGATATAGTCTCACCAGTGCATTGCATGATGTTGCAGAGACATTAGCCTCTGAAAGAATTCATGTTGAAGACAGTCTTAAGTATCACTGACTATGATGTTGACAGACTGACATTGTTTGAAGGGGTATGTGGCAACCAAATAGTCCTGGTGCAGATGGTGTTCACCATAACTGCATTCCTTGCCATCACTTCCCATTTTCTAGATGTGCAATGAAACTGAAAAATGGCTTGGACAATGACAAAGATGGACAGAGACAGTAGCACTGTGAAGGGTGAAAGTGCTGATCGCACCTGCAGGACATCAGGACATTGAAGGGCCAAATATAGGAAGAATACATTTGCAAACTCCAGCCATATTTCATTTGCAAGCATTTCTTCACACATGTACAATGTATGAAGATGTGCTGATGTTTCAAATATTTCAAATATGCCATTGGTGCTAGCTAACTGACATTGTCATCTCAGTGATGCAACAGTTGGTGGCAATATCTTAAAAGGAAGTGAATGCTGGCCAATAGAACCCCATCAGATGTGGGAGTTCCAAAGGGATAAAAGGGGCCATTGCTGTATCATAAGTCTGGGTCTGAGATGAGAAAGGGATGAAAGTGCAGCAGGCACTTCTTTTTGGATGTAATACAGCAAACACTACAATTGAGCAAGTTATTGTACATTCAGAAATGTCTACAGTACATATTGATTAAATACTCATCCGTCCTTGTACTCTCAAAACTTCTTTCTTTGGAAGTTATTATGTGCTGGCCTGACTGTAAACCTGGTGACTGGTAATTCTGGAGACTGGGATGACGTTGGTGGACATTCTCTGCGGCTCACAGTCTGGAGAGCACAGCATGCTGAGAGCCTCCTGTACAGATGTAGGTATATCCTCCTCTGCCTGACTGGCTGTATGGACTGGCTGGGGAGGGGGTGGGATGGAGAGGTAGAGTGTCAATGGAATGCACTGCAATGAATCTCCTTTGGTCCCTACTGTACCTACTCTTCTGGATTTCGGTTGGTACTCTTGAGATTAAGACATCTCACTGCCTTGTCACCTTGTCATTGATGCTGTGCACTCATGGCTACAACTGCATAAGAGGGGTTGCAAAAGTACTCACTCCAGGAGCCACAACAGTTGTCAAAAGTTGGATTGATTTCAGCATCATGGTTGATTTTCACCTGTATGTTTTTGCAAGTTGACTAATAGTGATTCAATGATGTTTGTTAGGGAAGGACATCTGCTGTCCTTACCTGGTCTCGCTGATATGTAACACTACACACACAGCTATGTGGTTTATTCATAACTGCCCTTTGTAATGGTTGAAAAAATCACTCAGTTATATCAAACTGCTATGAAGTCTAAACAAAGGAATTGAATTGGACAGACTACCTGCCATTGACCTAAGTACCAGAAACAATAATGTAAAATGTAATAATGCTGACCCTGAAAAGAGTATTGGCTTGTACTACCATTCAGCTACCTATCCCATAGACAGTCAAGCAACAGCCTGACATTGTCACATTCGTGGAACCAAAATTTACAGAGAATGTCTCAGACACCGTCATTGCAGCCACTGTCCTGTCCTGGTTATACAGACCCAACAGAGGTGGTAGCACAATGGTGTACAGTCCAGAGGGAATTTCACTTTTAATCATCAACATTGACCCTGGCTGCAATGATATCTGACCAGATGTAGGCAAGGAAATTACTTGATGATTACCATCCACTGCTGTCCCTCAGATGATGAATCACTGTATGCCCATGTTGAATGCTAACTTGAATTTGAAGTGTTCAGGGTGGTGAAAGTACAGAACGTACTCTGGGTGAAGGATCTCCAATGTACATCACCCAGAATGACTAGGTAACACTGTTACTGACAGAGCTGGTCAAGTTCTAAAGGACAGAGCTGCTTGACTGGGTCTGCTACAAGTGGTGAGACAGCAAAGAATGAAAATCTGACCTGACCTCATCCTTAACCATCTGTTCATTTCATTGTTTGCAAGAGCGACTGCTGCACTGTCCTAGTAGAAACGGTCTTTACACTGAGAATACCCTCCACCATGTTGTGTGACATGATCATCATGCTAAATAGGTTAGCCTTTGAACAGCTTTAACTCAAACTGGACATCCATAAGCCTTCTGGGCCATCAGTAGCAATAGGATTGTATTGAACTACAATTTGTAGCCACATGACCAGATTAATTCCAACTGATCATTGCCATTAAGCTGATGAATCCACACAGGTTCAATGATTGGTATATCAAAATGTGAGGTATCAACCTGGTTAAACTGCAACACAGGGCTACCTGCGTGTCGAAAAGCAGAAACAGCATTTCATAGATAGGGCTGAGTGATTCCACAATGAATGGATCAGATCTAAGCTCTGCAGATTTTCCACATAGAACATTGGAATAGGAGGAGGCTATTCAGCCCCTTGAGCCCATTCCGCTATTCAGTGAAATCATGGCTGATCTGTGGCTTAACTCCATGTACCTACATTTGGCCCACATCCCTTAATAAGGTTTGTTTCACAAAAGGTTATATTTCTCAGAACTAAAATTAACAACTAATTTGTGGAAGAGACTTCCATTGTGGAAGAGACTTCCAAACCCCAACCATCCTTTCAATTGACAATAGACAATAGGTGCAGGAGTAGGCCATTCTGCCCTTTGAGCCTGCACCACCATTCAATATGATCATGGCTGACCATCCTTAATCAGTATCCTGTTCCTGCCTTATCTCCATGATTCCACTATCCTTGAGAGCTCTATCAAACTCTTTCTTAAATGAATCCAGAGACTGGGCCTCCACTGCCCTCTGGGGTAGAACATTCCACACAGCCACCACTCGCTGGGTGAAGTTTCTCCTCATCTCTGTCCTAAATGGTCTACCCCATATTTTTAAGCTGTGCCCTCTGGTTCGGCACTCACCCATCAGCGGAAACATGTTTCCTGCCTCCAGAGTGTCTAATCCTTTAATAATCTTATATGTCTCAATCAGATCCCCTCTCAGTCTTCTAAACTCAAGGGTGTACAAGCCCAGTCGCTCCAGTCTTTCGGCATAAGATAGTCCTGCCATTCCAGGAATTGACCTCGTGAACCTAAGCTGCACTCCCTCAATAGCCAGAATGTCTTTCCTCAGATTTGGAGACCAGAACTGCACACGCTACTCCAGGTGTGGTCTCACCAGGGCCCTGTACAGCTGCAGAAGAACCTCTTTGCTTCTATACTCGATCCCTCTTGTTATGGAGGCCAGCATGCTATTAGCCTTCTTCACTACCTGCTGTACCTGCATACTTACCTTCATTGACTGGTGCAGAAGAACACCCAGATCTCTTTGTACTGCCCCTTTACCTAAATTGATTCCATTTAGGTAGTAATCTGCCTTTCTGTTCTTGCCACCAAAATGGATAACCATACATTTATCCACATTAAACTGCATCTACCATGCATCTGACCACTCACCTAACCTGTCCAGGTCACCCTGTAATCTCTCTCCTAACATTCTCATCACATTTCACCCTGCCACCCAGCTTAGTATCATCAGCAAATTTGCTAATGTTATTACTAATACTATCTTCTATATCATTAACATATATTGTAAAAAGCTGCAGTCCCAGCACTGATCCCTGTGGTACCCCACTGGTCACTGCCTGCCATTCCAAAATGGAGCCGTTTATCACTATTCTTTATTTCCTATCAGCCAACCAACTTTCAATCCAAGTTAGTACTTGGCCCCCAATACCATGCGCCCTAATTTTGCTCACTAACCTCCTATGTGGGATTTTATCAAAAGCTTTCTGAAAGTCCAGGTACACTACATCTACTGGATCTCCCTCATCCATCTTCAGAGTTACATCCTCAAAAAATTCCAGAAGATTAGTCAAGCATGATTTCTCCTTCATAAATCCATGCTGACTCTGACCTATCCTGTTACTACTATCCAGATGTGTAGTAATTTCATCCTTTATTATAGACTCCAGCATCTTTCCTACCACTGAGGTCAGACTAACTTGTCTATAATTTCCTGCTTTCTCTCTCCCATCTTTCTTAAAAAGTAGTACAACATTAGCCACCCTCCAATCCGCAGGAACTGATCCCGAATCTATCGGACTCTGGAAAATAATCACCAACGCATCCACGATTTCTCGAGCCACCTCCTTCAGTACCCTGGGATGTAGACCATCAGGTCCCGGGGACTTATCAACCTTCAGACCTAACAGTCTCTCCAACACCAATTCCTGGCAAATATAAATTCCCTTAAGTGCAGGTCCTTCAGTCACTGTTACCTCAAGGAGATTGCTTGTGTCTTCCCCAGTGAACACAGATCTGAAGTAACAATTCAATTCTTCTGCTATTTCTTTGTTCCCCGTAATATATTCCCTTGTTTCTGTCTTCAAAGGCCCAATTTTAGTCTTAACCATTTTTTTTGCCTTTCACATACTTAAAAAAGCTTTTACTATCCTCCTTTATATTTCTGGCCAGTTTACCTTCGTACATCATTTTTTCTTTGCGTATTTCCTTCTTAGTAATCCTCTGTTGTTCTTTAAAAGCTTCCCAGTCCTCCGTTTTCCATCTTGCCTTTGCTATGTTATACTTTTTCTCTTTTAACTTTATATTTTTCCTAACTTCCCTCATCAGCCATGGCATCCCATGCCTCCTCCTAGGATCTTTCTTCCTTTTTGGAATGAACTGATCCTGCATCTTCTGCATTATACACAGAAATATCCGCCATTGTTCCTCCACTGTCATCCCTGCTAAGGTATTGCGCCATTGAACTTTGGCCAGCTCCTCCCTCATAGCTCCATAGTTCCCTGTATTCAACAGAAATATTGTCACTTCCGATTGTACCCTCTCCCTCTCAAATTGCAGATTGAAGCTTATTGTATTATGGTCACTACTTCCCAATTGCTCCTTCACTTCGAGGTCCCTGATCAATTCTGGTTCGTTGCACAGTACCAGATCCAGAATTGCCTTCTCCCTAGTAGGCTCCAGCACCAGCTTTCTAACAATCCATCTCGGAGGCACTCCACAAAGTCTCTTTCTTGAGGTCCAATACCATCCTGATTCTCCCAGTCTACCTGCATGTTGAAATCCCCCATAACAACTGTAGTAACATCTTTGCAACAGGCCAATTTCAGCTCCTGATTCAACTTACATCCAACATCCAGACTACTGTTTGGGGGCCTGTAGATAACTCCCAAGAGTGTCTTTTTACCCTTAGAATTTCTCAGCTCTATCCAAACTGACTCTACATCCCCTGATTCTAGGTCCCCCCGCGCAAGGGACTGAATATCATCCCTTACCAACATGGCCACCCCACCCCCTCTACCCGTCAGTCTGTCCTTACGAAAGCACGTGTAGCCTTGAATATTCATTTCCCAGGCCATGTCCACTTGAAGCCATGTCTCAGTTATCCCCACAATGTCGTATCTGCCAATTTCCAAAAGAGCCTCAAGTTCATCCATCTTATTTCTAATGCTTCGTGCATTCATGTATAGTATTTTTAATTTGTTACTGCCCTCACCCTTCCCATCAACTCCTATTTCATTCAACCTGACAGCATGATCCCTTTTTGAGTTTTCTACCTCATTGATGCAGTTGTCTTTCTTGACTTCCCTCCCTTCAATTTTGTTCTTAAACATCCAGTTTGTCCCCTCCCCCCACCCCCCACCCCCCCCCCCCCCCCAACCCCTCTACTTAGATTAAACGTAGCTGTGTTGCAGTAGCAAACCTGCCTGCCAGAATGCTGGTCCCTAACCTATTAAGGTGCAAACGTCTCTCTTATATAATTTACGCTTACCACAAAGCATACCCAGTGATCCAAGAATTTAAATCCTTGCTTCCTGCACCAGTTCCCCAGCCACACGTTCAAGTCCATTATCTCCCTGTTTGTGGCCTCTCCAGCCTGAGGAACTGGAAGCAAACCGGAGATAACCACCCTGGGCGTCCTGCTTTTCAGCCTTCTTCCTAGTTCTCCAAAGTCCCGCTGTAGTACGTTTTTCCTCTTCTTCCCGACATCATTTGTGCTGACATGTACCACCACCTCTGGCTCTTCACCTTGGTCCTTGAGGATTTCCTGCACTCTGTCTGTGATGTCTTTAACCCTGGCACTAGGAAGGCAACACACCATCCTTCAGTCCTGCCTGCTGCCACAAAAACCTCAGCCAGTTCCTCACACTATGGAGTCCCCTATTACCACGGCTCTGTGCGATGTCCGACACTTCCACTCTGCCTCCACGCCAACTTTTGATTGACAGACCTGGCCGCCTCGCAGACTGGCAGTGTCATCTGTCTCTACTGTTTCCAAAAGATTCAACTTGTTCCGACAGTTACTTCCCTTGGCGTCTCTTGCACCTGTCTCCTCTTTGCCTTCCTTATCGTCTGCTCTCTTCTGGTATGGTTGGTGTAATAACCTCGCTGGAGGTCTTGTCCAGAAAGATCTCGTTCTCTCGGATGAGCCTAAGGTCCTCGAGTTCTTTCATCAGTGCTGCAATATGCTCTGTCAGTAGCTGAACGTGCCCATATTTTCCACACTTATACGAGCCAGACACACCAGAGTCATTGACCTCCCACATCAAGCACGTAGCACACTGAACCAGCTTGGCAGTCATGTCTTCACCCTCTTCAACTGTGGCGTAATCACTTCACTCAACCTCCTTGTCAAAGACTCCTGAGCTAAAGCCTCACTCTTCAATTCACAGGAACTTCCTTGGACCCTCTTTTTGGGCCACGTCTGTGGACTTTTAATTTAGGTTAGAGGAGGCCCTACATTGTAGGACCTGGGGTCTAGAACACACCCACTCAAATAACAATCACTTACCTTCCCGACCGGCTTTGCGCTCTGACTTTACTTCTGCCCAGCTCCCGCTGCGCTCTGCTGCGAAAAAGCCGTAGAAGTTAGGGGCGGCACGGTGGCACAGTGGTTAGCACTGCTGCCTCACAGCGCCAGAGACCTGGGTTCAATTCCTGCCTCAGGCGACTGACTGTGTGGAGTTTGCACATTCTCCCCGTGTCTGCGTGGGTTTCCTCCGGGTGCTCCGGTTTCCTCCCACACTCCAAAGATGTGCAGGTCAGGTACATTGCCCGTAGTGTTAGGTAAAGGATAGATGTAGGGGTATGGGTGGGTTGCGCTTCGGCGGGGCGGTGTGGACTTGTTGGGCCGAAGGGCCTGTTTCCACACTGTAAGTAATCTAAAAAAGTGCTTCCTAACATCACTCCTGAATGACTTGGACCTAAATTTTAAACTATGCCCCTTATTTCTAGAATCCCCAACCAGTGGAAATAGTTTATATTTATCTATCTTGTATTTTCCTGGTTTTATCTTGAGACTTAGATCAGATCAGCTCTTAACCTTTGAAATTCTCGAGAAATCAGGCCTAATTTTTATAATTTCGCCTTCTCCTTATGTCTAGGTTTCATTTTTGTAACCCTCTCTAAGGTTTAGTGCCCTGGTCTGCTCACAGTGCTCCAAGTGGAGTCTAACAGGGTTTTGTATAACTGCAGCATAGCTTCTGTGTCCTTGTATTCCAATCCATTAGATAAAAATGACCAGCATTCCATTAGCCGTCTTGATTATTTTCTGCATTCGTTTGTGACATTTTAAAGATCCACATACCTGCACCCATAAGTCTGTTTGGACATCAATTGCATTTAACTTCATAGAATATACAAAGTACACTGGACTCCCTTTTCCCAGTCCAAAATGAATACCTCACACTTGCTTACATTGAACTCCATTAGCCATAGTTGTGAATTTGAATTTGAATTGAATTTATTGTCACGTGTGTCTAACAATGCCCCTTTGTAATTTTATTCTATCATCCACATTATTCACAATCCTTCCAAACTTTGTGTCATCGGCAAATCTGGATATATGACTTTGTATGCCGTTAACCACATGGTTAATAAATAATGCATAATAATAAATAAATATCTCGTCATGAATGGTTGTGGACACTTAAAAAAAACTAACAGATAGGGGAGGGTTTACAAATACCCTGAACCTCAATGATAGGGGAGCCCAGTACATCAGACTAAAAGTCAAATATTTGCAACAATCTTCAACCAGAAATGTTGAGGAAATGATTCACCTTGGCCTCCTCCAGGGCTTCCTGGAATCACAGATACTGATGTTCAGCCAATTCAATTTGCTCCATATAATGCCAAGAAATGGCTGAAGGTATTGGATAAAGGCTAAGGGCACTGACAATATCCCTACAAAAGGACTGAAAACTTGTATTCCTGAATTAGCTGCACCCCTAGCCAGAAACAGCTACAACACTGGCATCTCCAAGACAATGTGGAAAATTGCCAGGGGCACTGTGCTCACAAATTTAATGAAAAATCAAGCTCAGTCAATTACTGCCCCATCTGTTCTAAAGAAGAGTTATGTTGAAATGTTAACAGTTTCTTTCACCCTGGATGCTGCCAGACCCTCTGAGCTTCTCCAGCATTCTCTGTTGTTTTTCCACCCTACCAGTTTACTCTGTTTAGTAATAACATGCCCACTGCCGCTCAGTTTGAATTCTGCAAAGGCCACTCAGCTCCTCAACTCATTACAGGCTTGATTTAAAAGACCTTCCAAAGAATAACCACCCCCCCCCCCCCCCCCACTATTCTATATTTGCCCCTGACTATTGCACCTAACGTACACATCCCTGAACAATATAGGCAATTCAGCCTGACCAATTCGCCTAACCTGCACATCTTTGGACTGTGGTAGAAACCGGTGCACCCAAAAGGAACCCAGGCAGAGACAGGGAGAATGTGTGAGCTCCACCCAGACAGTCACCTGAGATTGGAATTGAGCCCAGGTCCCTGGTGCTGTGAGGCAGCAGTGCTAACCACTGAGCAACCTCTCATTTTCCTTCCCGATCACATACTAACCTTTTGCGAATTATGCACTTAGGCACCCAGATCAATCTCTAGTTCAGAATTCTGCAGTCTCTTTCCATTTAAGTAATATGGTGTTTTCCTATTCTTCCTGCCAAAGTAGAAAAGTTTACATTTTCCACAATTTACCCATCTGCTTAACTTTTACCCACTCACTTAATGTACTTAATTCCATTTACAGACTCACTATGTCCTCTTCATAACTTATTTTCCTATCTGTCTTTGTGTGAACAAATCTAGCAACCACGCCTTCAGTTCCTTCATCTAAGTCATTTATACAGATTGTAAATAATTGAGGTGTGAATACTGATCCCTGTATCACACAAATTGTCACATCCTGCCAGACCAAAAATAATACATTTATAGTGATTATTTGCTTACAATTAGCTGAACAATATTGTATCCATATTAATATTGCCCCTCACTATGACCTCTTATTTTGCATAGTAACTTGCTTCCTCCAAGGCTGCAGATCCATGTCAGTGATATGCTCATTAGATTGTGACTTCACGTCTCCTCTAGATTGTATCATAGAATCCCTACAGTGTGAAAGCAGGCCATTCAGCCCCTTGAGTCTCCACGAACTTTTTGAGAGCATCCTATCCAGACCCACACCCCCTACCCTATTACCTGTTTTTTCCCACAGCTAACCCACTTAGCCTGCGCATCCCTGGATACTATGGGCAATTTAGCATGACTAATTCACCTAATCTCCATATATTTGGACTGTGGGAGGAAACCAGAGCACCTGGTGGAAACCCATGCACATACAGGGAGAATGTGCAAACGCCACACAGACAGGCACCCGAGGCTGGAATCGAACTCAAGTCCCTGGCACTGTGAGACAGCAGTGTTAACCACCATGCCACTATGTTGCCCCAGTATATTGAACAAAATGATCATCACTGTAGTAGTGGAGGGTGTAATAATATTTTTGTGTAATCTAAATATAATACACATGAGCCACACAGATTCTGTTTATTTAAAGATCTCTGGTGAATTTATTTACTGCTTACCAATATATACAGTACAGAATAATCTCCAGATACAGACAGTGTCTTGGCTGTTACAGCCAGTGGCCTTGTGTTATGGGACAACATTCAGGCATTTGACTCAGTTCCATGTTGAGCTCTTAATGGGACACCACTTCAAAGGTGATAACACAACAGAAGGTATAGGTGAATGCTGTGTCATGGCTCTTGCTGACATTTCCAAGCTATCATCTTTGGAGGTGGTGCTGCAGTTGCTTGGGGAAAGGTGGGTGTGAGTGGGGAAGGGGATTGGGGTAGGGCTGGTGTTATGGGGGAATGGATGGGAATGAGAGCAGTGTTGTGGCATCTTTTGCTTATTCCTCTTGTAGGATCTGTTAGCACCTGTCAAGGAGAAGAGAAAGAATCCATTGGTGACAATAAAGGCTGTACAATTCTTTATGCAGATCAAAATGTATATTTCAATTGCGTGCTTATGTAAGAAGTGCAAACTACCACAGTCCTCAACTGACTGCTATCTCCTGATCAGTGCAGACACCCTCACCTGCCATCTCTTCACTAGGGGCATGGATTCAAAGGTCTGCCACTCCTCCATGTGAGCCCTCTCTCCTGTTGTGGGTCATCTTGCCCTGCAAACAGAGAAAGAGAAGATTGAATATGTTGGCAATGGTGCATGAGTCCTTTCTGAGTTTTCATAGGCATGTCAAATCTTGGGCCATACCCACTGAGAGATGATAGGGTATGATGCCCAGAAACTGTCAGAACATTAGCAACATAAGGTGGCTGCAGACCCTTTGGTGCATATTAAACATGTAAGAAGGGTCATTCTATGTTCTATCAGAAATTATGGTCTTGAGTATGCCTGACTCAATTTTTTGACTTCAGAATGGAAAGCCCCATCCTAAAAATTTCTCTTAATCAACATTTTACATATAGACATTTAAAGCTTGTGGGTTAAGCAACATCATAGACGCTGAATGCAGTCTCAGTGTTAGGAACAGGAAGTAACACGAGCTCCATTATGTTGCCTAACTACACTTCCAAAACATTACTTGTTATGTCGACAACAAAATTGTGCAGGAAGTCTGTCTACTTGCCTATTAACTGGTAGTATTCTGAAATTTGTAGTTATTTGTACCTCTGGAATAGAAACACCCCATTCTAATTGTTCAATATTGAATTTCTATTGAATTTCTCTCCATTAAAAAGAAAGCATACTAATGATGCAGTTTCTTAATAAAATTACAGTAGAACATTGAATTAATTCTTTATTTTTGTAAATAAAAATAAATTTTCTTCAGTATTGCATTGACAAGTTTGACAACAAAAGAAAATTACAAAAAAATGCACATTTATTAATGTTTATATGCCAATATTTGTACAGTATGTGATTTTTATTTTTTCTCGTACATTGGATTTGTTAACTCTGTATAGTACAAATTAGTTCTTACATTAAAATTACAAAGTAATTTGTAAGTTGTCATTAATTGTCTAAATGTAAGGTTTAGGCTTTTTGTTGTTGATTTTCAAAGACACTTCATTCCATTAGTCTGACATGAACTAAAATGCAAAATAATCCATCCTTAAACTTTTATTTAAAGTGATGTTGCCAGTTTAAACGAGGGATGAAAAGTAGAGAGATTTAGGGAAAGAATTCCAGAGTTTAAGGCTTGCATCTGAAGACACAGCTGTCCATGCTGCTAGTGATTAAAATCAAGGATACTCAAGAGGCTATAATTAGATCAGCACAGATATTTGAGAAGATTGAGAGGATAGAGGAGATTACAAAGGTAGGCATTGGTAATGCCATTGTGGGATTTGGAAGTATTGATGGGAATTTTAAATTTGAGATGCTGCTTAATTGAGAGACAATTTAGCAAGCATAGGGGTGATCGCTAAGAGGATTTGATATGCATTAGAAGGCAGGCAGCAGAGTTCTACATTAACTTAGGTTTGTGCAAGATAGAATTTGGGAGGCCAGCCAGGAGACTATTGGAATAGCCAATAGTGATTAAGGTTACAAAGATATAAATGTGGGTTTCAACAACATGTAAGCAGAGGCAGGACAATATTATGCAAATGAAGATGGGCCATCTTAATGAACTCCCCCAGTTTACTGTTACGAGTAGGTAAGAGATTCGTGGATATCTTAGGAAAAGGGTGTGCGAGGCTATTTTTGTCCCATTTCTACTGGGGATCTGCTATTTTTCCATTGGAGAAAGAACACATATTTTCTTGGTGTTTATAACAAAATCTATTGATATTACATATAATACCATATTGAATGTGTTAAAATTTGTTTGGTTTAATTGAATAAAGTCACTTCATTGCCTCACTTTACTTAGACTCTGAAGCCTTATTGGCAGAAAATTATAATGGCCTGAAAGATGTGAGCTATACCAGAAAATGAGGCAGAACCAGGCAAAACAGCCAGCAAAGCTATCTCAACACTAGGAGAAATGCCCTTGCATCACGGCGAGATTCTTGGTAAATAGCAGTGACTTCCCCATTCAGGTGAATTATTGCTTGTTGACAACTTTATTGACTGCACAGTTCATCTCATTAATATACAGCATTTTATTTTCCCATCCCTAATAAGCAAACAAGACACTTAGAATTCTCAACATGGAAGTCAGTGACAATATCTGGTGATTTCAGCTCGCCACTTGCTCCAAAGGACTCCCGTATTGGACAGCAGGAACCAACATCTCAGACTATGCTCTATGGTCAGTGGCACCCTATATTGACGGGCTTTGGCATCTGACATGTGCCAACTCTAAGAACCCTCATCGCACATCACTGATCCACTTACAAGATGCTTTTGCACTTCAATGACGTATCTTGGGAGTATGCAACATCAACCATCATTGTAATGTTGGAGTAAGGACACTTTGCACACAATGAAATGCACCCTGCTCATGGATTGGACCAGGCTGCATCTCTGCTTTGACTGTCTTGTGTTTTTGCACCTTGCCCCCCTCCCCCAACTAGGGACACCAAGCTCACAGTACTGCTGTGTTGCCTTGCCATTTAACATAGACACAAAGCCAAAATATATGTCACAGTTGTCAGCAGGCTTCAGTTAAGTCGAAGAGATGGACTTTGCTCAGGTGTTCCCACACAGTTAGTCAAAGGTAACCTCTGATTCCAGCATGTCCTCGAGATCCCAGTCCACAAAATGAGGCACAACATTTCTCTCCTCTGCTACATCCAGAGCAAATATCAGGAATTCTGAAAGGCAGGTCTGCACTAACTTGTGCTTGGCGAAAGTGAGGACTGCAGATGCTGGAGATTCGAGTCGAGAGTGTGGTGCTGGAAAAGCACAGCAGATCAGGTAGCATCCGAAAAGCAGGAGAATCAACTTTCAGGCAAAAGCCCTTCCTGATGAAGGGCTTTTGCCCAAAACATTGATTCTCCTGCTGCTCAGATGCTGCCTGACCTGCTGTGCTTTTCTAGCATCACATTAAATTGTGCTGGTCTGGTTGCACAACTTATAAATATGGCACAGATATCAAGAGTGCTGGTGTATTCTGGGATATCTGGCAGTTATGGGCTGTTCTGGGATTGATGGGTGGTAGGATGGAACTAAACTTGTCTGAGAGGGATGTCTTGGGATGAGAAGGTAGTTAATGAAGTCGGTTTGGTAAGATGCTGTCAGAGATCTCGCCAGCCCTAGTGGAATGAAAGCCTCAATGAAACAAGACACATTTATTCAGATGACTGAGAAACAGTTATGATGTTGTGGTTAACTGTCCTTGAATCTTTTTCATAAAATCTATCAGTTTAGAAGAAAACTATTTGACCCATTGTGGCTGCTTCGGTTCTTTTAAGGAAGTATTCAATTACTCCCACTCAACCAATGTTCCCTGACAAATCTTTCCTTTTTAAGTCTGTGTCCTGAAAAATTAGAATTTGATGGGAGCATCAAAAAAGGATAAAATAAACTCAAATATTGCTTTTAATTTAAATATTGTGCCTAGGTCTGAGGCCAATATCTTTGCTTATTTACTCTTAATGTGAATTTGTATTTAAAAAGTGGTCTGATAAAACTATCAAAAATGTTGTTTCCAGTCAAATATGTATCAAAGCTTGGTGGCCTTAACCTTTTAAATAACTTTAATGAGTAAATCATTCATGTACTAGAAAATCATACCATAGTTCTCATTTTTAAAGTCATATGCTTCATTAAAATTTATGAATGCTTACTCATGTGAGGTAGTGTGACAACATATTCTCACAAATTCTCGAAACCTGCTTAGAGTGTCTGTCACAAATGTACACTCATCAGACATTTCATCAACAAAGAAGGTGATAACACTGAAATAATTTGAAAGACAGATAAACTGCATTTGACAGATGATTCACGAGTGATTATGCACCATGGTGATAGTTCATTATATAAACGTTGCCATTTACAAAGAAAAAGGCATGGTAACAATTGCTTATTTAACAACACATATTCCTGCACTCAGTTCCTCCATTGTGACCTTGCACATGATTTTTTTCCTGCCTGTTTCCTTTCACTACCATGATCAGAAACACAGCAATCAGCTACCACAAGGTCATTTCAATTACCTTTACAGTATTTGGATATCATTTGAAGATCCAAAAATTATTTTGATTTGTAAAGGAGCAGTCTACATCAATAAAAGTTCTATATGGAATATTTACTAAAAGCAGAATCATACCCAGATGCATAAAAAATAATGTGCTGGGTACTCCTAGCATCATTACCTTAGCATAGCATTTCGATGACTAATTTTTATTAATTTTATCTCTGAAGACCAATCATTATCCAGTTATGAACAAGGTAATCCATTATGTTAATTACTGCCCAATTTAGAAGCTTTAGCTTGGTCTTATGTCTAAATGTGTTAAGGAAATGAACAGGACTAAATAAATCTAATTAGTCTCAGTGGCATTTGAAAACTGTTCCATTCATATAGAGGAATTTTTTTGCAAGGTTTGTAGCTCAGGTTGAGGTTTAGGGTGTAGGTTTGCTCATTGAGCTGTAGATTTGATTTCCAGACGTTTCATTACCTGGCTAGGTAACATCATCAGTGGCGACCTCCAAGTGAAGCGAAGCTGTCGTCTCCTGCTTTCTATTTATATGTTTGTCCTGGATGGGGTTCCTGAGGTTTGTGGTGATGTCATTTCCTGTTCGTTTTCTGAGGGGTTGATAGATGGTATCTAGATCTATGTGTTTGTTTATGGTGCTGTGGTTGGAGTGCCAGGCCTCTAGGAATTCTCTGGCATGTCTTTGCTTAGCCTGTCCCAGGATAGATGTGTTGTCCCAGTCGAATTGTCCCATCCATGTATAGGGCTACGAGGCAGAGAGGGTCGTGTCTTTTTGTGGCTAGCTGGTGTTCGTGTATCCTGGTGGCTAACTTTCTTCCTGTTTGTCCTACATAGTGTTTGTGGCAGTCCTTGCATGGAATAGAGGAATCCATTTTAAGGCATGGACAATGAGTTGTTGGAAAATGGTCAGCACTCTACGATAACTCTACTTTGGTACTTTGCATCTTTAAAACAGTTTTCCTGAAGCTATATATCACTTTTAAGGATATTGTTTTGAGGAACATTGGCTTGACAGAATGATTTTGATTCTTCATTTTCGTTATGTCCTATTTTCTGATGAAAATGCTTTAGATTTGCTACCAATGTTGCCACAGTGTGCTACTCTTAACTTTGAAGAAAAACAGCACTCTAGAAATTCAGTTGTGTCTTTAGTTTGTGCAGCTGGTTAAGTTTCTGATCAGTGTCTTGGGGAGAGTTGCAGTCTAGCTTCTGAACGAAGGACAGAAAGCTATCTGCAGTGAGCAATGATTGGGCATCAGTGTTTCCTTATCCTGCCATGAATGCCTTGGATATGGACAGAGGAGGAGATATAATTTGTCCCCAGCAAGCAGAATACCTTTGAGCTTACACTCCACTGCCAGTGGGAAGGGATTGCTAAGGAGGTCAACATACATCTTCAAGAATATACCACAAAAGATTTAAAGAACTCAACAAAGCTGTCAAGCTAAGAATACTGATCCCTTCAGCCTGAGTTTTAATGGAGCTGGAGGGGTTGAGCCAAAATTATTCACAATGAATGGTACAGTGTGTCGTGTCACAAAACACACAGTCAAATGGTCATTCAGGCCATTGGAGTTATACTCTTTCACTCTAGAGATGCTGTAAATCTGACCCAGAGCCCTCCCTGGGACTCCTTTCAGCAACTTTGGCAGTGATGTGGGAATCCTTTCGGTGACTTCAGTGGCTATTTTGATTGGCATCGGTTTGAATCCCCTTGTGGTGGCTTCAGTCGGTCTGTGACTCCACGTGATGCTTCCTTTGGCATAGTGGTGGGTCTGGCCATGGATTCCATTGGGGGTCAGGTCCTTGAGCCCAGAGCCATGAAATGGACTATGTGGGCTTTGTCTTAAGTTCTCTTTTCTTAATTTTTTTGTCTTTACTGTATTATTGTGGAAGGGCTCTTATTATGAACCTCTTACTTCTTTATTTTTCCAACCTATTACTATGACTTTGTACTTTTGAAGGTCTACAATGCTGGACTTGTTATTTTATTTTTTAAATTTTGCTTTTTTGTTCTCATGGGAATTTGAACTCAAGAATCTGCACTCAGGTACTTTGGTACTTAAGATGGCGCCATAAGTGGTGACTTATAAACTTTTCACTATATTCATGTGATGACATGTGACAATAAAGCTAAAGCTAATTCAAAATGGTACTGGGCATCTGTCTCTATAATTCTATCCAATAAACCTGGCATCCACTATTTTTAACAGTGAAGAACAAAGGTATGTTTTCATTTGCACATCCATGGCTCACAGAGATAACTGCACATGAAAAAAGCTACTATCTTAAAACAAATGCAAGCTTCATTAGTGAGATGTCTAAAATATGATACATGGGTTTCAGAGCTTTGTGTAAAAGGTCTAAAGTTTCCAGAGTTTTTAAGGAGGTGGGGCCAGGAATCCCTTTTGGGTGTGTCCAGGCACTTATTTGAGGATAGTTATGTGCCCTTTGGGAAAATTAAGAATAGACAAGAATGTACATTAAAAAGTGGTTCAGCACTATAAAGTTGTCAAGCTTCCAAGATATTTAAATTTTTAAACTTTACAGTTTTAAAAAAAGGCTATAGTCAAAAAAAGGTTAGTGAGTGCATTTTTTCTGTGCCTGTTGATACAAGCCTGAGTGTTACCATTATAATATTAATGCTGTATGACTGATTTCACAACCTATCATTTTAAAAATCGGGTGGAAGGGATTCTGACGGTTCACATTGAGATTACAAATACCAAGAAATTATAAAGCCTTTGCTGTGAGACTATGAATGTAAAGCTGCTTTTTCATTGAGATTAAAAACTTGAATGAGATGTTTGCTTTTATAAGCATTATGTGGTTGAAGAAATTTACACGGATTGGATTAATTTTTAAGAATGACTTTGATAAATCAGAAATTTGCAAAAGACACTTAGAGCTTTATCTTACTTTAACTGATCAGGCCTTCTGCCATCTGCCCATGATGGATGTAGGAGAAAGTGAGGACTGCAGATGCTGGAGATGAGAGTCAACAAGTGTGGCATTAGAAAAGCACAGCAATTTTCTCACAGCGTCCGAGGAGCAGGAGAATCACCATTTCAGACATGAGCCCTTCGTCAGCAATGTAAATGTAGGGTAAGTGAATTCATACTTTGAAAGGAAATATCTGCAGGACTATGAGGAAGGAGCAAAGGAGTGAAATTAATTCCACCATTCTTTCAATAACCATGACAAACATGAATGGTTGGATGACCTTGTTCTGTGCCAAAGGATTGCTTCATTCTGTGAAGGACAGATGTGATGTTTGTAAGCCCACCGACACAACATCTTGTTGTTGTGAAACCTTCTAGTCATCACCAGCTAGAGCAGAGTCATGGCCACAGCAGTTGGCAATACTTAAGGAAACACCATACAAGGAAATGCACATCTTGTCCTCCTTTCTCCCATATTGCTTTTAATTAAGCTTCCATGCTCTACATGAACAATTGTCAATCATTTTGTCAGTCACATGCCCTTCTTTCACAGTAAAGCTAACACTTCACCCCCTCTCGAACACACAAATGTGTATGCATCTACAGTAACCACCAAAACCAGGATCAAGAAGCCTAAACCATCATCCTTGCTCCAAAAAAAACCATTCTCAGTTCATTTGCACATCCCTCCACGTGATCATCCCAAAGCCAGTACATTTTAAACCCTTTGAAACTATACATTGTAGTGGAATATGTCTTTCCCTGTGACTTGCCAGCTAAATTCAGATGAGGCATAAACCTGTGAGTAGTTTGAGCTTCTTGAGAAATGTTTTAGGGCAACATTGTGGACTTTAGGCCTGTCTGAGAACAAGTTGAAAGTCTCCCCTCTATTTCTGACTTGTGTTACTTTTTGGAACTGGGAGACTGACCAAAAGGCTCATTTTAAATATTTCCTCTTTTTGATTGCTGTAGGTTGTAAAAAAATAATTTGCTCTGAGTTATACTATGTAAGTGAAGGAAATAAGCAAATTGCTGTAATGACATAGTTTACGAGGTTTATACTCAGTAAGGGAATTGTAGCATTGTGATGATGCTGCTGGATTAGCAATCCAGACACCTGGACTAATGATCTGGTGAATTTCAAATTCCCCACACAGCAGTTGGGGTATTTAAATTCAATTAATATAAAATCTGCAATAAAAACCTAGTAGAAAGCTACCAGGTTGTCATTAAAAAATCATCTACCCTAATGTCCTTTAGGGAGTGAAATCTTGCTCATTCTGTTCTACATGTAACTCCAAAACCAGAGCAACATGGTTGACTCTTAAATACTCTTTAAAATGGTCTTGGAAGCTATTGGTATTGGGAGATAACTGCCGGTCATGTTTATGTGCAATATGCTGGTGCAGGTTTTGATTGGTCATCTTAGATGGCACGACACGCACCTAGAATGAATAATTTGATCCAATTAATATTTCACAAACAAACAGGCAACAGTGATAACAGTGCTCCTTTAATTATATGGTACATGATGACTGAGCAAGGCATGCAGCATGTGAGAATGGTGAGATGGCAGAATGCACAGTGTGGAAATGTTATTAGCTTTGTGAAGCTGTTATCAATTGTTGTTGTCTTTAGCTGGCAAAAGAAAATACTTTGCATTCTAAATAGCAGGTTGTTTACTTCTGCATAGTTTTTCTTTCCTTTTTGGAAGTAATATAAATCTTTCAACAGAATGTAAGGGCAAAAGTCAAGGCTATGACTATAAGGCAGCAACACTACTGTAATTGGCAATAGAAACTAACAAGTCTAAATGCTCTATGGCCTCTAAATTTGAGTGTTCTTTATGCAGCCGGAAACTAGTAAGGATTTACTAGCCAATAAATCACAGCGAACATGTGTACAAGGTACATGTGTATGAGCAGATATTCTCTTAGCAGGTTTGTGGGGATGAAGATGCGGTGTGTGACTAAATTTCAGCTCTTACCAAGCTAGCACTGGTGCAATGGGCCAAGTGATCTCCTACTGTGTTTAAGATGTATTATTCACCATAGCTGCAGTTGGAGCTCAGTTGGTGTCTCCCTGAGTCAGAAAGTTCTGGATTCAAGTCTCACCTAAATATAAAAATCAAGGCTGATGCTCCAATGTGAGAAAGTGCTCACTCTCGGAGGTGTGATGTACTTTGATGAGATGTTAAACTGAGGATCCGCTTGGGTACATGAGAAAGTTCCTTGGGCACAGTTGTGAAATTGTGAAGGAGCTACCCAATGTTCCTGGCCTATACATAACTCCCAATAAACTGATTGATCATTGTCGCATTGCTGTATGTGGGAGGTTGTTGAGTGTATTTTTAAAAATCTGTTCATTAGAGGCCAGCACTTCCAAATAGGCCAACATTTACCAATACCCTCGTTGCACTTGAGAAAGTGGTGGTACCTTCTTGAATGAATGATATCCATTCAATGTAGGAATGGAGAGGTACTGTATTGATAATCATATTTGACTTATAAAATAGTTAATCCATGTTGGGGCATTGGTTAAAATCCCATCAATGGCTGCTGGTGGAATTGGAATTCAATTAATACATTTCAAATATAAAGCAAGTCTTAGTAAGCATGACATGAAGCAATAATTGGCTGATATAAGAGCCCATCGTCTTTTAGAAAAGGAAATCTACCATCCTTACCTGGTCAGGCCAGACATAACTCTGCTAATGTGATTGACACTTAACTGCCTTCAGCAATGACAAAGTAACTTACTCATTCCAAACTTTCCAAACATAAACTGAGACTGTCATAATGTTAAGGGCTTGGAATTTGTTAGGTGTGGTTAAGAAAATTTTCTTTATCAATATGTGGATGAACCTACTAGAGAAGGAGCAAAACTTGATCTTCTCCTGAGAAATAAGGCAGGGCAAGTGACTGAAATGTTAATGGGGGAGCACTTTGGGACCAGTGATCGTAATTATATTAGTTTTAAAATAGTTATAGAAAAGAATAGGCCTTGTGTAAAAATTAAAGTTCTTATTTGGAGAAAGGCAAATCTTGATGGTTTGAGATGGGAACTGTCAAGATAGACTGTTCACACATAAAGGGTCAGCTGGTAAATAGGAGGCTTCCAAAACAAAGATAATGAGAGTTCAGAGGCGTTATATTCCTGTTAGAGTGAAGGTTAAGGCTGGTAGGAGTAGGGAACAATGGATGAATAAAGATGTTAAAGTTCTGGTCAACAATAAGGAGTCATATATTAGATTCAGACAATTGGGATCATGTAAATCTCTTGAAGAAGATAAGGAGTGTAAGGGCATTCTCAAGAGGGAAATCAGGAGGGCAAAAAGGGGTTATGAGCTAGCCTGGAGGATAAAGTCAAAGGTATACAAAGAGATTCTGCAAATACATTAGGAGCAAAAGAGTGACTAGGGAGAGAATGGGGCCCCTGAAAGATCAAGAAGGTCTTTTATGTGTGGAACCACACGAGATGGGAGAGACACTAAATAAATATTTTGCGTCAGTTTTTACTGTGAATAAATAAATAGAGGGTAGGGAATTTGGGGAAATAATTATTGATGTCTTGAAAACAGTCCACATTACAGAAGAGGAAGTGCTGGAGGTTTTAAAAAACATAACGATGGATACATTTGTGGGACTTGATCAAATGTATCCCAGGATATTGAGGGAAATTAGGGAAGAAGTTACAGGGCCCCAGCAGAGATATTTGTATTATTTACAGCCATGGGTGTGGTGCAGGAGAACTGGAGGGTGGCTAATGTTGTGCCTTTATTTAAGAAAGGCTGTAAGGAGAAGTCTGTGAACAATAGACCTGAGTTTGGCATCAGTGGTGGATAAGTTGCTGAAGGGGATTCTGAAAGGTAGGATTTACATGCATTCAGAAAGGCAAAGACTGATTAGGGGTAGTCAGCATGGCTTTGAGAATGAATAGCATAGAAAAAGTGAATAGCAAACTTGTTTGAGTTTCTTGAAGGCATGACTGAAAAGATTGATGAGAGCAGAGCAGTAGACATTGTCTCAATCAGTTGAGCTAATGGTTTGAGGAGTGGCAGATAGAGTTTAAGTTGGATAAATGTGAGGTATTGCATTTTGGTGAAACAAGCAAGAGCAGGACTTTTCAGTTAGTGACAGGGCCCTGGATAGTGCTGTCAAACAGAGAGACCGAGGGGTTCAGATATGTAGTTCTTTGAAAGTTGAATTGCACGTAGACAGCGTGGCTAAGAAGGCATTTAGCACACATACCTTCATCGTTCAGACTTTTGAGTACAGAAGTTGGGACATCATGTTGAGGTTGTCCAGGATGTTGATGAGGCCATTTTTGGAGAACTGTGTACAGTTCAGGTTGCTTTGCTGTAGGAAGGATAGGATTAAATTGAAGATGGTTCAGAAAAGATTGTTACCAAGACTGTAGTATTTGAATTATAAGGATAGCCTAGATAAGCTGGGACTTTTTTCACTGGAGCGTAGGAGGTTGAGGTGTAAAATCATGAAGGGCATAGATAAAGTGAATAGCAAAAATATTTTTTTCTAAAATGAGTGAGTTCAAAACTAACGAGCATCTTTTTCAGTTGAGGAGAAAGATTTAAAAGGCACCTGAGGGGCAACTTTGTCACACAGGATTTGTATGTGGAATGAACTGACAGAGGAAGTGGTAATTGCAGGTGCAATTATAACTTTTAAAAGACATTTGGATAGATACATGAATATGAAAGGTTTAGAGGGATATGGGCCAAAAGCAGACAAGTGGAACTCTTTTAGTTTGGGAAATTCGGTCAACATAACCAAGTTGGAGCAAAAGGTCTGTTTCCATGCTGCATGGCTCTATGACTCTAATCTAATGAGAAAAGTTTTTTGTCTATAAAAAGGGTAGGAGGGTATCTAATAGGGATTTGAACAAAGTAGGCTGAGGTAAAGGGTGTGGCAGAATTGGGAAATGGGAGCAATGAGGCATATCTCACCCCATCTTTTCACAAGCAGCATAGCAAGATGCCAGTTGATTGTGGTTTAACAGTTGTTTAAAGCCTTGTCAATGGCACAACTTGCCTCAATGTTATTCAGCATCTAGTTTTACCAAACTTGTCAAATAAGACCATTATCAGGAAAACTCAGCAAGCAAACCAGAGAATTTATCCAGCAGATTCAGCTTGCCACTTGCTCCAAATGACATTCATGTTGATCAAACCACAGTCCAGGACCTAATAGCTGGGCATCAACCACATACACCTTTTATCCATGAACATTAGCATCTGCCAGCCTCTTACAACCAGCATAGCATGTCTCCAATACACTGGCACGGTGTTCTGGAAACACAGGCCTGTATTACAGGATGCACTAGGAACCAGCAGCAAAGGAGTACAGTGGGATCACTTTGCATACAGGGACAGTCATCCAGCTTCCAGACTAGACCAGGCAGAATCCTAGCGATACTTGCTTGCTGTCTTAAGGCTCACTCACTGATCACCAATCTTTATGGTGGCTGGTGCTTGCTTTTAACTTTTTCAGATACTTACACCATTATATAATAGCCAGCATAAAGATTTTTTCAGAAAAGGCAATGTTCAACAAATGACACGTAATGCCTCAACTTAGGTTCAAAATGAACCGCAATACATTGGTCATTTTTTGACAATAAATATGCTTGGCAAATCGCTTCAAATAATTTGTGAGGCATTCAAACTTTCAGAAGAACAGAAGTTTAATTAAAGATGTGTGCCTTTCAAAGGTCAAATTTGTAACTGATTTTCACATTGCTTATATTTGTGGAGAACTGTCAGTCCCTTGTTAATTTTCCATCCAAGCTAGGAAGCAATGTTTACTTTAACCAGACTAAGCCGATTAGGAATTGTCCCAAAACACATCCAGGATTTTCTTCTGTTCTATTAGACTAGACAATTATGGGCAGCACGGTGGCACAGTGGTTAGCACTGCTGCCTCACAACACTAGAAGACCCAGGTTCAATTCCCACCTCAGGTGACTGTTTGGAGTTTGCACATTCTCCCCGTGTCTGCGTGGGTGTGCTCTGGTTTCCTCCCACGGTCCTAAAATGTGCAGGTTAGGTGAATATGGAAGCTATCGTGGAATTTCCCTGTTAGCAACAGCAGGAAAGATCCTCACCCGTGTCATGAACAACTGGCTCAAGGTTTCAGCTGAGAAGATCCCTCCGGAGACACAAGCCATTTTAGATCATTACGTGGAACAATCGACATGACCTTCACTATGCAACAACACAACAAAAATGTCGTGAACAACTTCAACCTTTGTATATGTCATTCATCAACCTCACCAAAGCCTTGACTCGGTATCAAGGGAACTCCTACATGATGCCCTATCCACCTATAGATGCCCTGAAAAGTACTCCTCCATGATAGCATGCTTGCCACAGTTATGGTCAGCAACAGCAAGTGGAGCCTTTTCAAGTCAGATCAGGAGTAAAACAGCAATGTGTGACTGCACCAACTTTGTTCACCATTGTTACTGTGACAATCATCTACATTCTCAAGGACAACTGTTCCACAGGAATCAAAATTGTCTGCAAAACTGACAGCAGATTTTTCAATCTCGCCCACCTTAAGTCCAAACACAAAATATCTATGAGCTTCCTCATCGAGTTCCAATATACAGATGAAAACAGTGTTGCAGCTCTCTCAGACAACCACCTATAACAGATTCTCACTGCCTTCAACCACGCATTAAAGAAACTTGGACTTACCATCAATTTCAAGAAGACTCCGATCATCTATCAGCCATCACCAACTAAGACAAATCGGATAGAACCAACAATTAAACTTGGTGAAACCGTCCTGGTATACATGGACCAATTTCCGTATCTTGGAAGTCACCTCTCCTCCAATATCGACTTTAATGATGAGATCCAACATCATCTTAATTGCACTGGAACAGCTTTTGGACATCTCCAAACAAGAGTCTTTCATAATCATGACATCTGAACAGACATCGAAATGTTGGTTTACAAAGCAGTGGTGATCCCAATACTCCTGTATGCATCAGAAACTTGGACAACATACCAATGACATCTGAAGGCACTTGAAAAGTTTCATCAACCCTGCATTCGAAACGTCTTGAATATCAGCTGGGAAGGTAGAAGAACCAACATCAGCTTGCTGAATGAAGCAAAAACAACAGGCATTGAAGCCTACATCATCAAGAACCAATTAAGATGGAGCGGTCATGTTGTTTGGATGAAAGATGATCATCTGCCTAAACAAATCTTCTACTCCCAGCTTAAAGAAGGCAAACGTAAAAAAGGCAGATAACAGAAGAGATTCAAAGATGCTTTAAAAGCCAGCAAGAACAAATGTAACATTGACATCAACAATTGGGAAACCAATGCCATGGACAGGAAACTCTGGCAAACCATCATCCGAGAAGGAACAGCAACTTTCATAGTCAACAGATGTGCAGAACTAGAAGAAAAGGGAAGAAAATGGAAAGTGAGGCAGCAACAACCAAAGCTCAATCTCCCATCTGGAACTACTTATCATGAATGTGGAAGAACATTCAAAGCCACGATTAGACTCATAAGCCACCCGAGAGCCCATAAATAGATCAATGGAACGAAGACCATCATCCTTGATCTTGAAGGATATCCACGGCAACGACACAGTGTGACGCCAAAGATAGTTTTAAATCATTCATAAATTCAAGTGAAACAGCAGGAGCAATAATCAGAATTAAACATTTGTTAAAACTACAAAGTTTAATAGCACAAGTTCACAATCCTACAAACACATCTTTGTTTCTATGACGTGTTTTCTTGGACAGAAATTTTTGGAGGCATTACTTTGAAATTTTTTCTTTACCATAAAATTTATTTCCTTACCTCATTTCTGTAACTGTGTCATTTAGTAATTATTTTTGCCTGATCTCTTGCTTAAGATTTGTTTTACAAGCATTGGGGCACAATCAGTATTTTATTCAAATGTCTGTTATGTATATCTGCATGCACCAGGAGGGATGGGAGGGAAGATGTGGAGTGGGGGAATGTTAAACTTTAAACTTGAAGTGGGTTTGGGGACAGGCAGCATATTAAAAGGGTAGGAATTGATGTCATACTGGGAAGCCAAGAGCAAGCTGCTGACATCAGGCTTTAATTTCAGCATTTTTGGCTTTGTGCAGGAAGCCCCCTCGGAATGGAGCAGGTTGACAATTATAATATGTAATTATAATAGGAGCAGCTGCTTAAATGTGACCTTCTGAGATTAACGCTCTGTCACACGTGTTTTGCAGGGTTCCAAGAACCTGCTAATGAAATCAACATGGGAATTGAGGGAGGTGAAGAAATGACAGGCAAAATATCTGATTAATACTCAGAATTCATTTCTGTTTCCTTGCTCAACTGAGAGGCTTTTGTTCACAAGATTCCATCAGGCAATGCACTTCCACTACTCTTGAGATGATTTCCAATACTTTGTGCTAACTTGTGTTTGTATATTTCCCATGGGTCAGAGATCAGTTTAGAACCGATGACATTTGTGCAGCGCTGCCCAGGATCTCCGATGAGGACTCAGATGGGCAGCAGAGAGTGGAAGCAGGAACAATCCCAACAGCAGGAGCAGCACCGTCTCCTTACCAAGCTGCCACTTATAAATAATAGGCACTTGAGGAAAATACTGATCATGTCCAATACTGTGAAACAGATCTCAAACAAGAAACCAACCCTTTCAGGCTTAAAAGAACACTAAATGACACAGTTATAGAAGTGAAGTATGGAAAGAAATTTACAACATGGTCGAATTGATATATAAAAAGATGTCTTGAATGTATGAACTTGAACAAAACAAACATAAGCAATAATGATTAAGTGAATATTATGTTAAGAGAAGATAATGATACTTGAATATATACATCATTTACGCAATTTAAGCAACTTTCAGGATTAAGATGAGGTAGTTTCTTTGAAGAAGTCACAAAGAAGATTGATGGGGGCGGAGCGGTGGATGTGATCTACAATAAGGGGTTCGACAAGATTCCTCATGGGAGACTGGTTAACAAGGTTAGATCACATGGAATATAGGGAGAACTAGCCACTTGGATTCAGAACTGGCTTGAAGGTTGAAGACAGAAGGTGGTGGTGGAAGGTTGCTTTTCAGACTGAAGGTCTGGATGTGATCAAATGGGCCAATGAGCTGAGGAATGGCAAATGGAGTTTAATTTAGATAAAAGTAAGGTTCGGTATTCTGGAAAGGCAAATCAGAGCAGGAGTTAATGGTAAGGTTTGGGGGAGTGTTGCTGAACAAAGAGACCTTGGAGTGCAGGTTCATAGCTCCTTGAAAGTGCTGTTGCCAGTAGTTAGGACAGTGAAGAAGGCTTTTGGTATGCTTGCCTTTATTGATCAGTGCATTGAGTAGAGGAGTTGGAAGGTCATGTTGCTGTTGTACAGGACACTGGTTCCACTACTTCTGGAATGCTGTGTGCTATTCTAGTCTCCCTGATATAGGAAGGATGTTGTGAAACTTGAAAGGGTTGAGAAAAGATTTACAAGGATGCTACCAGTTTGGAAGGTCTGAGCTATATGGATAGGGATAGAATAGGTTAGGGCTGTTTTCCTAAAACATGGGAGGCTGAGGGATAACCTTATAGGGATTGATAAAATCATGAGTGGCATGGATAGGGTAAATAGACAAAGTATTTTTCCCAGAGTGGGAAAGACCAAAGCTAGAGAGCACATGTTTAAAGAGAAGGGAAAGACTTAAAAGGGACCTAAAGGCCAACATTTTCAGGCAGAGAGTGATGCGTGGATGGAATGAGCTGCCAGAGGAAATGGGAGAGGTTGGTACAATTCCAACATTTAAAAGGCACCTGGACGATTATATGACCAGGAAGGGTTTAGAGGGATATGGCCCAAATACTGGCAAATGGGACTAGATTTATATAGGATATCTGGTCAGCATGGATGTGTTGGACTGAAGGGTCTGTTTCCATGCTGTATATCTCTATGTCTCCATGACTCGACAAGTAACAGATAACAGATAAACTGTGGTTGAATACCCACAAAATGCTCTTTAAATATCTGACGTGGTCAATATCCCACTGAGATGAAGGTGAAATTGTGAGTCATGAAATCTTATTCAACTCTGTCTCCTTTACAAGAAATTCCAAATCTTCAGTTTCAAAGATTTAATTTTGGAAACCTTTAAAAAGTTAAAGACTTTGATTGCCTCAATGACTGCTCATCTCTTGGTAGTTCGATGTGTTCTTGCAAATTCAAATTTCCCATGAATTCAGAGACTAGCATCTAATTATTGGCACAATTTCAGTTTTTTTTCAAACAGTAAACGTCATTGAGCTGCACATAATACTTGCGGATTCCTTTTACCCTCCCCCCACCTTCACCTACACTGAACTATCAATGGCAGCCAAGCTAAAACTAATATTTCATCCAAAGACAATGGACAGAATCTTATTGGGGCCTGAAAGGCTGGGCTATCATGAGATTTGTGTGGCCTATCTCGATGTTGGGAGCAAATTACTTTATGCAACTTCCGGGCTTCAATGGGAGAATCTTGCTGGGCAGCAGTGTGTAATCTATTTATGGGATTATTGCTTGTTAACAACCTTATCAACTGCACATCTCATTTCATTATTGTTCCGTTTCCTGTTTTATCAATTCCACTGAACAAACTTGATGCTGAGATTTCTCGACATAGAAATCCGAACAGTTCAGCTTGTTGCTGGCTGACATGAGGTTCCATGCTGTTCAGCACCAAACAGAATTTCAGGGCACTATCCAGGGGTCCCTGCATCTCATCCCTGAGCATTGACAACCAATAATTGCCAACCCTCAGCTTCCATATGGCACCTCGATAATTTACTTGCTGGACACTTTGAAAACACAGCCCTGTATACCATGATGGACCAGCAATCAGTGCTGAATTGCTGTTGCAAGGTCACTTTGCACTCATGGACAGGCACACATATTGGACCAGACTGGATTAACATAAGCTGCTTACTTGCTGTTCTAGTGTTTGCATACTTATTACCCATGTGCATGTTGTCAGCATTCATGCCTTGCCTTGCCTTGATATGTTGTGTCAACCTGTTAGCTCATTGGTATTTCAACCAGAGCCTAAAGGCCATCAGCACCATCATGTTGACTTACCCTTTTGTGCAGATACGTTGACAGGCTGCTTTTCATGTTGCCAGTAAGGATCTATGTTGCCAGTGAGGCTGGGGGTTAAGTTAGGGGTTCTAGAAGTATATGATGGGAGACAGTAGTGGTGGTACAGTGGTTAGCACTGCTACCTCACTGCACTAGAGACCCAAATTTGATTCCACCCTTGGGTAATTGTCTGTGTCAATTTTCAACTTTCTCCCCAAATCTGTGTGGGTTTCCTTTGTGGTGCTGCTGTTTCCTCCCATATTCCAAAAACGCATCAATTAGGTGCACTGGCCATGCTAAATTGCCCATTGTGTTCAGGGATGTGCAGGATTAGCCATGGGAAAGACAGGATTTTGGGTCTAGGTGGGATGGGTTTTTTGAGGGTTGGTATGGACTCGAAGGGCTGAATGGCCTGCTTCCACATTGTAGGAATTCTTTGATTTTAAGTTTTGGATAAGGATCATGATGGGGGATCTCAAGGTACAAGGAGAGTTGGAGGTCATGTTTGGCCATGAGATGGGTTTATTGGCAGCAACCATCATTGTTGCTTCCAAAGGGAGAGCATGAGCAACCAGGGTGGGGCATCACTGATATAATATCATGGCTCAGGGCAGGGAGGACAGCTGGAGGCAAATGTCAATGTAGTGTTTCTTCATATTGGGAGCCCATTATTAATGATGTACACAATAAGTTATGTCCCTGCCACCACTTGCTATTCTTTAGATACTAACTGCTGCTGGACAATGTTGAGGACAACACGAGAGTGGCTGGAGTCAGTGTCACTTTGATGGGTAAAGTGTAAAGTACAGAATCTATTCTGCTGTTCAGTATAACATTGAAGCATGCATTTGCAAACACCAGCTACATTCACTGCAGAGTGATCTCGCTCTGCAAGTTCAAAAACTGCTAAAAGGTGATTTGCGTGAAAACTGAACAATGGCATAATTGCAGTTAGTAACAATGATCTAAACGGATGTGAATGTTGGCCAAAAGTGACCCATCGGAGGGTTGGTGTGGACTTGTTGGGCTGAATGGCCTGTTTCTACACTGTAGGGAGTCCATGATTCTATGATCACTTGTGAAACATCCAAGGATTGGTGTGAGGCAGAGAACTTTGCTTTTTCAGATGTCATGCATGTATCAGGATGGAATGCAGTGAAAAGTAAAAAATAGAATAAGTGATATGGGTATGGAATTGGAAGAGTTTTGGAATGTATCAGGCACTCCACTTTTGTATGGAATGTGGTGGTCACTTCACAAATTTGGTGCACAAGCTGCAACCAGGGCTGTGGTGAAGCAGAAAATAGGGCTTCTGATGATGTGGAGCTGTCTGGGCTGTCCTCAAGTATAATCCAGACAGAGTGTGCTACACTACTCTGATGTATTGTACTCTGCACAATTGTCTCTTTGTCCACTTCAATATCCTAAATGCTGTGGAACTGGGAGAATGGGAACAGTCTTCCAAGGTGGAAGAGGAGGAGGAGGACATTGAAGAAGACAGAGCTCAATTGTTTCAGGTGCTATCAGTCCGACAGGAATGCTGATTCAAAGTGCTGATGTTTGATGCTATTATTTCCATAGAGGAGGAAAAATAACTTAGGAGCACTGTCCATGGAAGGATTAAAAGTAACAGTGAACCTCTTAGAGGTGGAGCTGTGGCCAAAAGTCATGAAAAAATTGAAAAGTTGGCAACAAAAAACTCAGAGAGCTAGAATCTGAAGACATTTGAAACAGATTAATTAAAACTGGAACATTAGAGATTAGAATTAAAACTCCAGATGTGAAAGGAAGAGAGAGAGAGAGAGAGAGAGAGAAACTGGAAAAGAGAGGAGAGAGAGAATTCAAAGAAGGGAAAATGGAAGAAAAAACTGAGAAGGAAGACTGAAAGCAGTTCAGGTGAGGAAATCATATCTAACTCAAATTTGAGAGCTAAAGTATTCAAATTCACTGATTTAAACTTGATGTGTAAGAGGTGGAAACATTTCTTTCCCTTTTGAAAGATTAACACAATAGTTAGTATGGCCAGCCCATTGTTAGATATTGCTATTAAAGAGCAATGCTGGCGTGTTCACAAAGGTCTCCCCATCTTAGCTGAGGAGCATGACACTGACTGTGAGGCAGCTAAAGGGATTATTTTTAGTTCATAACAGTTAGTGACAGAGGCATAAAGGCAAAAAAATTCCATCCCCTCAGATAATAACCTGACCAGACATACTCCGATTTTGGACAGTTTATGGGCTTATTTTTGACCAGTGAATTACTGGTCAAACAACAAGTGACCCTGCACTTAAAACTGAAGCCACCATCGAAAATCTTTGTGACATAATTCTCCTTGAGGATTGAAAGTTTCCATAATCTTTCCAATTTGGACTCATGATGAGGAACATAATGTGGAAGGTGCAGGTCAGGCAGATATTATGGCTGATGGCTATGATTTAATACACAGGTCCACGAATTCAGGGAAAATTGGATAAGGGTGAGGTACACCTGAGGCAAGCTGGAGAGGAAAGGGAAGCCAGTTGGAGAAACCAGAACTGCCACTGACCATTAAGGGGAGAGATTCAGATAGGAGACAAGTGGGATGTTCTGACTTAAAATGGTTACTGTGATCACTTGACTGTGTTGAAACACACTTATGAAGCCATCAATAAAATATCAGTCTGAGCCAAAATAAATAGCATTTCAAAGGTCATTGAAATTTAGATTTAGATTTCCTGGTTGGTTCACGCCTTTCCAGTTGCTGCATATTGAGATGATAGGTTGATTGCAGAGTGTTCAACTTGGAAAAATAAGACACAGACTGAGAAAAGTAGAAGTGAATCTTTATCAACTCTGTTTCTGTTAGATTTTGGAGGTACATACGTTTATCTAAATATAAGCAGTCAAATATCTGTAAGGAATTTTCAGACAATTTATTACATTTTTTCAGAAGTAGCAGTGTAGATATGATATAAAGATAATTGGACAAAAAAAATATACAACTCATTTAAATTTGTGTAAGCAGCATCTTGCTCTTTAGCCAAACTGTTAGGGGAGACTTCTCTTTCTCAAATTCCTTTAATTCATTTTTTATCTGAAGAACAAAGCCTCTTCATAAAGACTGTAATGTAAAAGAACATCCTGATGAGGACTGCCCTCTTAACTCTGAAAACTTGATGCTATCCCCAATTTCTCAGGGCACGTAACTTACGCTGTGTAAATCAGTTGTCCGAATTGTTTTGGCCAATGTGCAGCTACTCATGATGTCAGAGTGGTCAATTTCCCTTGCTCACCTTCATTCAAAGATTTGTTGACACTCTTTCTTTCTAAAACCAAAACCTCCTGTATTCCCAACTCATGTCCTGTCTCCCCAAGGCCAGCCCATCATCTATAAGGCATAAGGCAGAAGTATGATGAAATAATCCTCACTTGCCTGGATGGTTGGAGCTCCAACAATACTTAACAAGCTTGTTATCATCCAGGGCAAACCAGCCTCCTTGATTGGCATTCCATCCACAAGCATTTACTCCTTCCACCACTAATGCTTAGTCACAGCAGTCCATACTATATACAAGATGCAATGCATAAAATCACCAAATGTCTTTAGATAGTACTTTCCAAACATACAACCACTGCCATCAAGAAGGACAAGGAACAAGATACAGAGGAACATCATCACCGACAGGTTCCTCTCCAAAGCCATTCACCATCATCACTTGGAGATACATCAAATTCCATCGGTGTTGCTGAGGTGATGGCTGAGTGGTATTATTGTTCGACTATTAATCCAGAGACCTAGCTAATGTCCTAGGCACCCGGGTTCAAATGCTGTCATGGCAGAAATTAACCTGGAATTAAGATTCTATTGAAGACCATGAAACTATTGCCAACTGTTGGAAAAAATCAGTCTTATTCACTGATGTCCTTTAAAGAAGAAAATCTATCGTCTGCTCTTCATCTGGCCTTGTGTTTCCAGATCCATAGCAATGGGATTGATTCAACTGTGTTTTGGGCAATTTGGGAGGGGGAATAAATGCTGGCCTACCCAGTGATGCCAACATACTTTCTCTGTCTTTCTCTCCCCTTCAAACTTAAAAGTCAGATGCTGGTGAAAAAGCAATTTGGTAAAAAGTATTGCTTCACCAAGAAATCAAACCACCACTCCTGAGGAAACAGTCCAATAGCAAACTATTTGGACTCAGGTTTCACTCTTATAAGACAATTAGAGTCGAGTTGTGGTGCTGGAAAAGCACAGCAGGTCAGACAGCATCCGAGAAGCAGGAAAATTGACGTTCCAGGCAAAAGCCCTTCATGAGGAAAGGCACTGTCTCCTCCGAAAGGCAAATATTTCTTGGTCAGTCACCAACATGATACATTTGGGATAAAGAAAAAATTGGTAAGATCAAAGTAACTCACTGACCAATTAGTTTAAGAGGGAGATTTTAAAGGAGCAAAAACTGCTACAAGGATCTCTCTCTCACGGCAAGCCCTAGGTCATCTTTCACTCTCATAGGTCAAGGACTCCTGCAAACTTTAAACAACAACTGCCCATAACTTCCTGTTTGTGTAGATGCCCTCTGCACCCATTCATCCATTTAAGTTTTATGCCTGTATGGGGCACATGTGGTAAGAGATTGCATTTTCTCTTTTTCTTAGGTTTAATAGGTAATGAAACTCAAATGTCTTTCTTTTTAGAAAATTATTCTTTCTGTTTTGATCTGGTTAAGTAAGCTTATAAGAAATGGTGTGAAAGTATATTAAGATGAGTATGAGTGTCTGTGATGACTGGTCGGATGGGCATAGGAGGCAGTGGCTTGACATAGAATGATGTGCAGCAGTTAAGCTTGGGAGGGCAGGGTCAGGAAGGCATTGGGTTTATAAGCAAGTCAGGATATTTGAGTGTGCCTTTGCATTTACACTGATCATTAGATAATGTTGGTACTGCTTCTGTATCCATGTACGTGCCGATACACTTTTGCACTAACTTTTACAGCAACTTCCAGTCACACCTTTTTGTTCTCTGTGGCAAGCTTCTTCCTCTCATTGGCATGAGGGAGAATCTCTCAGTGGAACCTTTGAGCCCTTAAAGCACTAGACCCAGAGCAAAATCAGTGAGGGGAATGTGCTATCTTGTGAAACTGTGAATCCATTCCCGCAGTTGCTTCTCTGCTGGAAACAATGCTTCAACTTTCATCTCAGCCATGGTCCTTTCAAATATTTCAGTTGAAACAGTTGTCATCATGCCTGCCCAGACTAATTAATGGGGAAATCCGTGATTCAGATGCTAATGTAGTTGCTGGGTTTATGAGCCACAGTAAACATGCTGCTGACACATTCAGGTTCCCCATGCACTACTGACATCCCTCACTGCAACTGTCAAATATCTATGTGTCAATTGGAGAGCAGACCTCAGCCAAGATCTACCTAGTGTCCACCTAGTCTTCATACATTGTCTGGGTGACTGAACAGAATTTAAGGTTGAAATCTACTACAGAGCTCGCATTTTGCCTATTGTTCTACTTGGTAGATTCTGTGGCAGAAACCCTGCTCACATGAAATACTGCTGATGGATTGGGAGCAGTGCTGAGAAATTACCTGGTCAGGAGTGTGATCTGTTCACATTTTGTCCCTTTATTAATTTCGAGGCACTGAAGCCAATGTGAACCCATTTACAGCTGCATTGGCTGAGATCAGCCAGAAACATGGGCATTAATTACTTTCAAACCTTCAAAATCAGCCGGGCTTAGCTACTTAGTGAGATAAATGTATGTCAGGGAATATTTATTTACCTCCCTGCCTGCATCCTCATGTGAAATATGGCAGTATGATCTAGCAACCTATCTGTAATTCTGTACCTTTTTCATGGGTGTTCCTGCTGAGGGAACGAGTTCAGCGGATTTCTCCTCTTAGTTACCCAATGCAACAAATTATAGTGGATTGCAGCTGGGAAGATTGCATTTGGATTGTCCAATTTTCCACTCAGTCTGAAAGTGTGGCCTCAAGAGCACATCACTTCAGGTTGGTCCCACATGGATGTTGACATCTCACAGGGACAAATGACTGTGAGCAAAAACTAGTTTTTGGCTGAAGTCTACTTTTTCATGCTCACTGCTGAAGAGTACTCATAAATTGCAAAGCATTAAGAGATTGGATTGAATCATAATCGTCCTCTGACATAGCCAAGCAAGTTGTAGATATTTTCTCTAATCAACCTAATCAGAGATGTTACAACACACCTCTGAAGCAGATGAGATTTGAACCCGGGCCTCAAGGTAAGGAGTCCATTAGCCACACGGTTATTTCAAAACTGCTCTTGTGGACGGCAGTAGTTCAAGAAGATGGCTCACCACAACCTGCTCAATGGTAGCCAGGAATGAGCAATGAATATTGGTCTTGTTAGAAGCACCCACATGCAGAGCCTGACAAAAATCCAATGTAATACATTAAGAGGAATACAGACTTTTTCATGAACTGTGAATATTGTTTATAAAAATCTAGGTGAGGTACAATGGGCAGCTGAACCCCTGGAAGTAGAGACAGGACATGATTCTTTTGCTAACACAGGATAGAGACTGATTGAGACAACTGGACTTCAACTGGGAGGTAGGCGTTCAAATGGATCACATGCTAGTGAGGTGGATTGTGTCAAGTCTGACAAGTGAGAGGTGGCCTGGGTTTGGTGGCTTAAATCTGGGGGTCAGAGCTTGTGTGGGGGAGGTGAGGCAGTTTGTGACCTGTGGGGTCAGATTCTGGACTGGGAAGAGTCTTGGGAATAATGCCACAGAGTGAGGGAGTATGGGGGAAGTGAGGTTGTGTCCATGGAGTTAGGGGCTATAGTGGAAGGTTGAGAAGACAAGAGGGGTGGTAGGGACTGGGGGTGTAGTCTTAGTTCTGGGAAGAGTTCAGGCCAATGTTGATTTGATGTTTGGGTCAAAGGGTGTCATGTTTGGTGATGAGAAAGGATATAGGATGGGACAGTTGGGAGGGCTGGCAGGGGTGCTGTAGATTTTGAGAAGTGGTGGGGGGGGGGGAGTGGTATGGGGTGTTGTAGAGCTGTCAGGCTGGTGTCCTGGAGTGTCGGTTCAGGTCCGGGTGATTTTGGGTCTAGATAGGGAACAAATGACAAGCCAAGATCTAGTCAATCATGAGGTGAGTCCAGTCTGACCAGTGGGTTGGGTTGTCAGAGGTACCATGCTGGGGATGTACAGGCATCAGTCAGGAGTCTGGGCACTTCTCATCCAGTGCTGTCAGGTTAGGTTAGGTTTTTCAAAGGTCATGGAAACCGTCATACTGAGGAGTTGTTCTTCCTTGATCGGGAGAAGCCTGGCTTCAAGTGCATGACGAGCATGGTCATCTGCTATACCAGGTTTGGTGGAGCTAGATGTGTAGGCGATTGGGGAAGTCTGGAGGCTCAACTGACATATGGAGATGGTGCTTTCCAGCCACGAGCAGAAGATTGATCACTGTTTCCTTCGTTGTGCTGGAAATAAAAAGTACAAATGCGGAAGCGCATAGCTGCAACTACGCATAATGTGAGAGGGGCAAATGTCTCAACCTGTGCGCAAGGGGTTACAGGACCCATTGAGATGGTCCTTAAAGAGAAAGAGCACAGAATTTTGACCTGTACAGGACACAGAGCTGTGGGGTCCCTATTCCCTGCCAAGCTTAAAACAGTGAATCGCTGTCTGCTGTATACCTCCCTTCCCTAGACATCGCTGACCATCTCATATACATTAGCACTTGTGGATGGAGAGTTCAGGGAGAGTATAATATTGTTTCTGTAAAATGGGCAATGGTGTCAAAGATTGTTCATATTGATCATCTACATGCCATAGCAGGCTTTCAATACAGATAGTGATCCATGGCGCATCCCATAAGGACATGACATTAGCCTCGTTCTGGTACTGTCATATTCAGACTATACAGAGAGCCATACTAACACATGTATTTCAAAGAGTCAGTGTTGTACAACACAGGGATTAGTATTGGATCTTTTATTGGTTGTGATATATGTAAATGATATAGATGAGCATGTGAGGAGGATGATAAGTAAGTTTGTGGATGACTTGAAGATTGGCTGAGGGCTAATAGTGAAGAAGGTCTCAGGTTACAGGAAGATATAGATGGATTAGTTGGATAGACCGATCAGTGACAGATGGAATTTAACCTGGAAAAGTGTCAGGTGATTAACTTTGGAAGTTGTAACCATATAAAAGAATACTTAATGAATGGCAGAATATTAGGAAGCATAAGCAAACAGAGGTATTTTAGAGTATTGGCCACAGATCCCTGAAAGTAGCACGATTGGCTAATAAGGTGGCTAAGGAGGCATATAGGACAGTTGCCTTTGTCAGTTGTGGCATAGATTATAACATTTATGCAAATGTGAGATATTGTATGCAGTGAATTGTCACCAATGTGACCCCAATGTGCCCTCAATATGTTTTCTTATTTCTCTGTCTCCCACTGTACTTCAGTGCAGTGCCGGGTTCCCCTGCTGGATTGAAGGGAAGCTGCTCAGCAGTGGAACCATTGGCTCTGGATGTTTGGTCAATTGACTTTGTGTCCGGACAATCCCAACATAAAAACATCAGAACGTGAAACCTAGGAGCAGGAATAAGCTATTCAGCCCCTTGAGCCTGCTCAGCCACTTGATATGATCATGGCTGATCTCATATTGAACTCAACCCCACTTTCCTGCCTGGTCTCCATAACCCTTCAACCTATGTTTCTGATGAAAAGCAGGATAAAGGCCTGATCATGTTAAATGGCAGAAAGGGTGCGAAGGTCTGAATTGCCTACTCTCACTTTAAATTCTCATGTTCCTATGAATGCAATCCATTACTTCATGACCAAAAGAATACAATCATTCAGGTCTAGACTTATTGCCATGATAGCCACCGTCACTGCCATGATGAAAATGCAGACAAACATGGTGAATCCTAAGAATTGTTCCAAAGCCAACATTTCTCATTTTCAGTGTGAACTGTAGTTCACGACTTTGTGGTTCCTGGACACAATTGGCCATTCAAATGATTAGTTGCCACTGCTGACATGGGACTTTGGAGTCCCTAGTGACTGGAACCTGGAACGTGGAGGATAGACCACATTTGTTCTCAGGTTATTTTTTTCAGATTATCCCTTTGAAGTATTTCCCTTTGAAAAAGCAGCGGGCTAATCTGTTATTTGAAAGAGCCTACTAGTGGTGTGGTTGCTTAGTTCAGTTGGCTGTTCAGCAGTTTTGCAGTGCAGAGTGATGCTAACAGCATGCGTTCAATTTCCAGACTGACTGAGGGGACTGTGAAGATCCTGCCTTCTTCTCAGCCTTGCCCTTTGCCTGAGGTGTGGTGACCCTCAGGTTAGACTTACCACCGGCTTCTCTCTCTCTCTTCCTATAGTGTGGTGACCAGAATTGCACACAGTACTTCAGCTTTAGCCTAACCAAACTTTTGTACAGTTCCAACATAAGCTCCATACCCTTATAATCTATGCCAAAAATGACAAAGAAAAGTGTCCAAAATGCCTCCCTAACCATCCTATTAACCAATCATGCTGCTTTCAAGTATCTGTGGATGAAATCCTAAGATTCCTCTTTTTGCCTGTGCTTCCTAGTGTTCTGTCATTCATTGAGTATTTCTTTGTCTTGTTACAACTTTGAAAGTTAATCGCCTGACACTTTTCAGGGTTAAATTCTATCTGTCACTGATCTGCCCATTTGGCAAACCCATCTATATCTTCCTGTACCCTGAGACCTTCTTCACTATTAACTCTTAGCCAATCACCAGGAGACGCAGAGAGTTCTTCAAGAAGTAGGTCTTTTATTTGCAAACAAAAAACCGTGACACTGAGAAAGCAGATTCTTGAATGCCCATGAACCTCAGGGTCTGTGGATTTTTATATATTTTTTATTATGTTTCTGTTAGCTTGTCAACATGTCCAACTATATTAATCAAAGTACCTCACTCTAGCTACGCAATAAACCAGTGGTGTTAGTTCCCATTATCTCTTTAGTTGTACATTCTACTTAATGTTATTCTAATGTCACGGTTAGGTATTTATTGCTAACTCTGCTCCAGTGATCTTCCATTCCAGACTAACCTGTCATGAGAGATATTTAGCTATTCCATCTATTATAATAGTCTCCTGTCTCAAGCTGACTCTACTAACTATTAATTAGATATTTTAATGTCATGTCCCAAATATTTACGGTCCCAATCCTGCCATAATAACACTTAACAGAGAAACTTGCTTTATTACTTGCGTTATCTCATCTCACCATAGTGACCTTTCAGCCTTAACCTTACTCTGCTAATTGGTGTAAAAACACTTCACTATTCTTATCCCATCTTGCCTTCCACAGACCACAGATTGTCAGTGGTCTTCATGCTTTAACTCTTATTTTCCATAATCCCCTCGACATGCTCATCTATATCATTTATGTATATCACAGCCAATAAGAGGTCCAGCACTAATCCCTGTGGTACAATCCCTGTGGGTGGCACGGTGGCTCAGTGGTTAGCACTGCTGCCTCACAGCGCTAGGGACCCAGGTTTGATTCCAGCCTCAGGCGACTGTCTGTGTGGAGTTTGCACATTCTCCCCGTGTCTGCGTGGGTTTGCTCTGGTTTCCTCCCACAGTCCAAAGCTGTGCAGGTCAGATGAATTAACCTTGCTAAATTGCCCATCATCCTAGGTGCATTAGTTAGAGGGAAATGGGTCTGGGTGGGTTACTCTTCGGAGGGTCAGTGTAGACTTGTTGGGCTGAAGGGCCTGTTTCCACACTGTAGGGAATCTAATCGAATATTGGATACTGGCCTCCAGACACACAAATAGCTTCTACTCTCACCCTCTGACTGCTCCCACAAAGCCCTTTTGGATTCAGTTTACTAAGTTACCCTGAATCCATTGCGCCTCCACCTTTTTGATCATTCATTCATGTGGGACCCTGTCAAAGGCTTTGCTGAAATCCATACAAATGGATCAATGCTCATCTATACACCTGATCACATACTCAAATATTTGAATTAAGTTTATTAGGCATGACGTCCCTCAGATTATCCCTGATTACACTATGTCTCTCCAAGTGGAGATTAAATCTCCATTTCAGTATTTTCTCCAATAGATTCCCTTCTACTGATATGACACTTTATCTCTACCATCCCTTTTGAAAAGTAGAACCATGTGAGCTGTTCTCTAGTTCTTTGGCAGCTCCTCTGTGGTCAGAAAAGAATTAAAATTTTGGGTCAGAGCCCCTGTAATTTCCTTCATCGCTTCCCACAGCAGCCTGGAAAATATCTCATCTACATCTGGGGATTTGTTCACTTTTATTCCTGCCAAAACCTCCAATACTTCCTCACACGCTTTGTTAATCTGATCAAGAACCTCACAAATCCTCTCCCCAAATTTTGTATCTACATCCCCCTTCTTCTGAGTGTAGATAGAAATGAAATACTCATTTTAGCACCCTGTCAATGTCCTCCATCTCCAAGTATAGATTGTCCATTCTGCCCTTAATGGTCTGACTCTTTCCCTAGCTTGCACCTTCCCTTTAACATATATGGAAAAAGTGCATAAACCCTTGGAACTATTCAACTTGTGCATTCAGGAATGTCAACAATATCCACCTGTCAAGACCTGTCAAGATGTGTCAAAATGTGTCTTTTTTAACAAATTAAAGTGCTTTTCTCATTGGAATGTAATGTGCAATATAGAAGTTAAAAATGAACTATTTTCTCCCATTTCTGTGTGTACTTGTGGATACTTAATAAGGTGGTATGGTAGATAAAAGGGGAACAGGTAGAGGGTGGTATTGGGCACCGAGCTTGCATAGAGATAAGAAGGGCCATAGGGGTTAGTATAGCTTGATATAGGGACTGTGTGGAGGTGAGGAGGAGTGAGGATATGTCGAGAGGCACTTCCTCAGGACGCTGAAGAAATTTGACATGTCAATAAAGATTCCTACCAATTTTTCTAGATGCACATAGAAAGCATCCTGTACGGATACATCATGGCTTGGTATGGCAACTGCTTTGCTCAGGACCAGAAGAAACTACAGAGAGTTGTAAACACAGCCTAATCCATGACCCAAGCCAACCTTGCATCCTTACACACCCTCTATATTTCACACTGTCTCTGGAAGGTAGCTGACATCATCAGACTCCTCCCGGCCAAGCTATAATCCCTCCCAACCTCTTCCATCAGCCAAACAATACAAAAATATAAAATTTAATGTTGATCTCGTTCTTTGTGCAGCTTCTCTGTCGCCTTAATATTGTACTCTTTGGTCTATTCTCTTACCCTAATACACTTAGTATGATATGGCCTCTCATACTGCACATAAAACAAAACTTTTAACTCTACCTAGGTATATGTAACAATAATAAACCAAATCAAATCGAAACACTTCTCATCTTTTAGAGAGGGCAAGTCACCCTAAGGATCAGATCATGGGGTACATTTTATGGAGATAAGGTGACCTTCAGTAAAGGAAAGGAATCCTCAGCATTTGCAAAAAGGCACGTTTATGCTAAAAGGCGCATCATTCATTGAAACTGCAGAAGCCTATTTTTCACCTTTCAGGAATATAAGTCAGCATTTGATGCTCCTCTGTTGTGGTGTGATTTGAAAGTATGTTTCCTGAGCTTTACTTTGGGCCTCTGATTTAATTCTGGAACCCGAGGCAGGCTTTCCATCAAGCCCACCTCAGGAACTGACACCCTCTTTGGCTTTTCGTGAGTTGTCTGGGTGGATTTGCAATCCAGCGTGCCCCTTAGGTAGGAAGCTGGGAATTATACCGTAAGACATTGGAGCAGAAATAGCCCATTCCGTCTACTAGAGTCAAAAAGTGTGGTGCTGGAAAAGCACAGCCAGTCAGGCAGCATCTGAGGAACAGAAAAGTCCATGTTTCAAGCATAAGTTCTTCATCAAGAACATTCCTGATGAAGAGCTTATGCTTGATACGTTGACTCTCCTGTTCCTCGGATGCTGTCTGACTGGCTGTGCTTTTTCAGCACACACATTCTGACTCTGATCTCCAGCATCTGCAGTCTTCACTTTCTCCCATTCAGCCTATTAGGTCTGCGCCTCCATTTAATGACATCATAGCTGATCTGATAATCCTCAACTCACTTTCTTGCCTTTTCCCCATAGCTTTGATTAAAGATCTGTCCATTTCAGCCTTGAATATAATTAATGATGCAGTCTGTACGGCCCTCTCTGGTAAAGAATTGCTCATAATCATGACTCTCTGAAAGAAGAAATTCCTCCTCATCTCTGTCCTAACTGGGTGATCTGTTACTATGAGATTACATGCTCTGGTCCTGGATTGTCCCAAAAGGGGAAACATCTTTTTAGTCTCTATCCTGTCATGCCCCCCCAACCCCCCGACCAACAACCTTGCATATTCCATTAAGGTTGCCTCTCATCTTCAAAACTTTAATCAGTTCAGCCCAAATTATTCAACCTCTCCTCATAGACAATCCCTTCATTGTAGGATCAATTAGAGAATATTCGCAGACTGCCTCCATTGCCAATATATCAGATTAGGGGACTAAAACTGTTCACTTTATCCCAGGTATGGTCTGATTAGTGCCTTCAATAGTTTTAGCAAGATTTCCCTATTTTTATATTCCATTCTCTTTGAAATAAAGGCCAACGGTATGAGAACCTGAAACTCATTCTGTGCTATAGCTTTCTGCAGCCTTTTAAAATAATTTGTTCTGTCAAACAGCATATCCTCACATTTTCCCATTTCATATTTCATTTACTAAACTTTTGTCCGCTTGTTTAACCTTTCTATATCCCTCTTCAGACTCTTTGTGTTATCCACACCACATGCCTACTTTTTGTGTCTTCTGCAAACTTGGCTATAGTTTTGGATGTAGGTTTGCTTGCTGAGCTGGAAGGTTCGGTTTCAGACGTTTCGTCACCATACTAGGTAACTTAATCAGTGAGCCTCTGTGGGGCTATAGTACATTCACTTCCCTTATCCAAGTCATAAATATATACATATAGTAAATAATTGTGGCCCCAGCACAGATGCCTGTGGCTCATCACTAGTTGCAGGTTGCCATTCTGAAAATGCCCCTCTTATCCCAAATCTGTTTTCTATTAGTTAGCTAATCCTCTATTCATCCATATTTCCTCCAAAACCGTGGGTTCTTAACTTATTAAGTAGACTAACAAGCTATGAGTCTAGATTAGAGTGGTGCTGGAAAAGCATCGCAGGTCAGGCAACATCTAAGGAGCAGGAAAATCGACTTTTAGGATAAAAGCTCTTCATCAGGAATCAGGCTTTTGCCCGAAACATTGATTTTCCTGCTCCTCGGATGCTGCCTGACCTGCTGTGCTTTTCCAGCACCATTCTAACCTGGACTCTGGTTTCCAACATCTGCAGTCCTCATAAACCTCCTCAAAGTACTTCATGCAGGAGAGAGCCAGATCAAAATGTTTAACACATAAAACTTGCTGGCTGAAAGCATATTCAACTACGTGGATTTTGAGGAAGTTTGTAAAATGAAGCTGCAAGCAGCAAGATTGTGGGAAAGTAATTCAGGAGATGGGAAAAGATGGTTCAAAATCTTATGCCAGACAAGGAGCTGTGGGGGGTAGAAATGTGCGGTAGTTCAGAGCTGACAGTCCGTAGAATCTAAACTGGGATGTACCACTCCAATGTTGCAGAGGAGAGATTACGAAGGGGTTGTAAGTGACAACAGAGGTTTAAAATTTGTTTTTATTTTGTTTATGTTTCACAACTACGTTACCCATTTAAGATGAAATTTACAATTTTGATCACGTCAAGTGGTACTTAAGAATAAATTTCAACAAAGTCATCTTGTTCAACATCAAATGATCACCAACAGCAGAGGTTGGAACTTTTTGATTTCTTACACAAACATTCCCAATGACATAGTCAATACAGAGATGGTCAATTAATGGAACAATGAAGTGTCCTGTACCTTTGCTTAAAATGGCACTGCCCACATTTTGTACAGATCGCATAACAACAAAATAAGGACAGTTCTTCCTATGTGCTCTCTGAAGAAGAGTACTGGGGCAAATTCCCATCTTTGCCGCTGAGGGGTAATTTAGTTAACTGGTTAACCTGGCCTTGACAGAATATGCCCTATTTTCATTTCATTGAAATGTTTTGTATTAACTTTCATTTGCAGTGAATGGCAGTTTTCTTAACTGTTTTTATATTACTGTCATGACTGTTATCTCCTCACACTAAAACAGGTGTTAATTCTGCAGAGTTGACTGAGCGTGGGTGTATTGAGTTCTTTGGCAGCTGCTATAAATTAAAAGTGTTAGGAAATTTCATTAGACTATAATTGCAATCCTCTGCTTTTTCATGGTAAACACACAGTCATATGTTGGGGCTTATATGAAGCCAGCAATGCAAATAAAATTTGAGTAGATGAGAAGATAGACAATGAAGATTAAAAGAAGTTCACATTCAGTATATTTTCTAACTATTGATTGTGATCCAGATTCATTGCATTTCTGCATAGCCTAATTTCAGGATTAACACCAATTTAAGTGTACATAATTGCCCTAATAATTATCTGCTAATTTATTTCTGTTTTACGGATGCTAAATATTCAGTGTTTTTTTTGTTGTAAACCGGCACATACTCAGGGTGGGGAAAGACAGTGAGGAATCTATAAATAGAAGGATAGGTAGCATTAACTGCAGTGTATTTCTCTGACGCATTTCAGAAACATTGCTATTCTCAGCAAGAATGTGCTGATTTGAGGAGTTATTTGAGGAACACAGCCATTTGATAGAAAAGTACACCTTAAGACCATAAAATATAGCCAATTGGCCTATCAAGTCTACTATTTCATTCAATGAGATCATGGCTGATCTGACAATCCTCAACTCCACTTTTCTGTCTTATTTCCATAATCCTCGATTCCTTTACTAATTAAAAATCTGTCTATCTCAGCCTCAAATATACTTATTGACCCAGCCTTGACAGGTCTCTGCAATATAGCTTCACACAACTCTGAGATAAGAACGTCTTCCTCATCTTTGTCTTAAATGGGTGACTCCATCTGTGAGACTCCTTACTCTACTCCTGGCCTTTCTTTCCACAGCTCTCAGGTCCCCCAAGAATTACACATGTTCCAATAAGATCTTCTCTCAATCTTCTAAACTCCAGTGAGTACAAACTCAACCTAATCAAACTCCCCTCATAAGAAAATCCTTCCTTATGAACTGATCTGCCTCCAATGACCATATACCCTTTCTTAGATAAAGTGACCAAACTGCTCACAGTATTCCGTATGTGGTCTGACCAGTGCCTTGATTAGTTTAAATAATCCATTCCCTATGAAATAAAGACCAACATTCCTTTCCCCTTCCCTATTATCTGCTGAACTTGGATGTTAGCTTTTCATGATTTATACAATGGGTCCTCCAAAGTTCTCTGCACTGGCTTTTTCTGCAATCTTTCCCCTTCTAACTAATATTCAGCCCTTCTGTTCTTCCTGCCAAACTGCATCAATTCATGTTATTCCATTTGCCAAGTTTTTCCTCATTCAAATGTTTAAGGCATGGGCATAACATTTTTTCATTGTCATGCCCATTGGATTATAAAGATGTGAGGCAGGTGCTTACAATGAATGAGATCTTCTTTTGCTTTCATTCAAACCTTTGATCCTGCACAGAGTCCTGGACTAGGATATTTTGAATTGCACATTCTAAAATCTATTGTGTGTTTCATCCTCATGTTTTCTTTTAGTAACTGCTGAAAAGAGAAGAGCAAGTAGTTAAAGTGAAACTGCTCTGAAAAGAATTATGTGGAACTGGTATGATAAGTCACTCCTGTATCAGTCAAATTTCTGGCAATTTGCTTGCACAAGGGTCTAGCGACTCCAAGTCAATTAAATTTCACTTTCCTGTGGTTCATATGATTTGAAGCCAAAATTGTCATAGTTACAGAGGTTTACAGCACAGAACATAGCCCTGGGGTCAGTCAAAAACAACCACCTGACCATTCTAATCCCATTTTCCAGCACTTGGTCCCTAGCATTGTATGCCTTGGAAATGTTTCATAAATATTCTGAAGATTTCTGCCTCAAACTCCATTATAAGCGTAGTGATATTTCACTGGTGGCCGAAGCCTCCCACTTATTCTACACCTCTCATGTCTCTTCACAGTGCCAGACTAGAGTCAAGCTCAACAGGGTCTTCTTTCCCCGCTAATTCTGCCAAGCCCATTCCCTTGGCTGTGGTTTCGCTAGATAGTAGGTAGGGACAGTGGGAATCTCGTTCATCCATTCATGCACGTCACTAATTTCATCCTCTGGGTGAAAAAAGGTTTTCCTTACATCCCCATTAAACCTCCTGCCTCTTACTTTCAATCTATTCCCCTCGTCCTTGATCTCTCCACCATGGCAAAAGTTTTGTCCTGCCTATGCCATGACCCTCCTAACTATATACATCCCAATCTTGTCCCCCCTCTCCCAATCTCCTCTACTCCAAGGAAAACAACCCTAGTCTAAACAATCTCCCTTCATATCTAAAGTTCTCCTGTCCTGGCACCATCCTGGTGAATCTCCTCTGTTCACTCTCAACTGCAATGGCATCCCTATTTTATTATGGACTCCAGAGCTGTGCGCTGAAGTTAAGATTTTAATTGAATTTTCATCGGTTGCAAATCTCAGAATTCAAATCTTGATCCAATCTGACAAGCACTCTGTCTCATGATGGACTTGGCAGGCATTGACTGCCCTAAACACAGCAAAATCAATGCATGGTCACCAAGCTTCACGCTGCTAAATAGAAAGAATGTGAAAAGCAACTATGAGCATCCATTTCCTTCATAATTGAGCTCTGGTGCCTTTTCTCCAATGAATTTCATTACTTTAAAATGACAATAGTCATTCCTATGTAAAACCATATCGACTTCAATAGTTTTTCTTGTAATTATTGATTAGTGCTGCTGGGTAGAATATGCTAATTAGAGTAAATTAGTTAAGTCATTGAGTTTCCTTTTTGCTTACAGCTCTTGAATATTAGTAGAGATACAGACAGCTTGAAGCATTCACCAGGAGATCCATTTTGCATTTGAGAGCCAGCTTAGCTGTAATGTTATTTCTCATACCACCTGCATGGGTGAGATTTGATAATGAAGGCTGCTGGTTGGATTACTACCAGTTCAATTCAATTCAATTCACATTTTACTGTCCATTCAGAAGTTCAGTGCAGGTACATTGTTCGTTCATTAAAATTCACACAGAGTTAGAACGATGAGTTACAGCATCAGCAGATGTAGCAAAAATAATTTTTTGATCATTTTTGATTATCCCAATCATTTTTGTGGATATTCTGATATCACTGTCTCTCAGATGAAATGTCAATGACTCTTGAAAATCTTGAAGAAAGAAAACCATGAATAATTTAGAATCCCATGTTGCTGCAGTGTTAGCCATTTTCATCATACATTGTTAAATGTCCAATAGCTCAACACTTTAACCCCACAACAGGTCTGGATACTTCCCCTTTCTAGATATGGGGCAATCCAAAATGTCAGGCCATAGTTTTAGGCTAAGGAGTGGCAGACCTAAAACACAGATAAGGAGGAATTATTTCTCTCAAAAGGTTGTGAATCTGTGGAATTTGTGACCCCAGAGTTCAGCGGATGCTGGGAGACTGAATAAATTTAAGAAGGAGTCCTGTAGTCAATACTCTGACCAATAAAGGAAAGCATACCAAATGCTTTCTTCACTATCCTATCTACCTGTGACTTCATTTTCAAGGAGCTATGAACCTGCACTCCAAGGTCTCTTTGTTCAGCAACACTCTCTAGGACCTTACCATTAAGTGTATAAGTCCTGCTAAAGTTTGCTTTCCCAAAATGCAGCACCTCGCAATTATCGGCTCATTGGCCCATCTGATCAAGATCCTGTTGTAATCTGAGGTGACCTTCTTCGCTGTCCACTACACCTCCAATTTTAGTGTCATCTGCAAACTTACTAACTGTACCTCTTATACTCCTAGTTCTTATGTATTTACATGCATTTTAAATTTACAACAGATTCACACTTTCAAGTATACATGTTGTTGTTTCACAATACTAAACATGCATCATATTCATGAAGTGAAATGTACAGCGAGTCCTCATTTTGAATGTACAGCAGATTTATAGTGCTCGATACTGATTCATCATATTTGCCCATCAGAGAGGTGTAGTTTTAACAGCAGCATTGAAATGTATTTGAGAAACAAAGGCCTTTGAGTTGAAAGTTAAAAACATGAAGAATAGAAGCAAGAGTAGACCACATAGCCCATTATTCAACAATCAGTTTTGATCCTGGGCTTCATTTTCACTTTATCCCGGATGCCCTGACAGACAAAAAGTCTATCTCAGCGTTAAATATATCCAATGATGTATTCAATGCATAATTGTCTGTAGTAGAGAATTTCAAACATTTACAACCTATTCAATAAAGAAACTTCTTGTCGAAACCTAAATGATCAGCCAATTTATCCTTAAACTCTGCAGCCTTGTGCCCGACCTACCTGGCCAGTGGAAATGGGAGACTTCTGTTCCCAGGGCATAAAATTCCCCTTCTTTCAAAACCCACTTGAAGCTACTTTGTCCTGAGATTAGGGTGAGGGGTCAGTGTGGGAGGAAAGGCCTACCAGTCCCAAACACAGATTGGAGACAGTCAGAGTGACTTCAGAGGCCCATGCAGGTTCACTGGGAATTGTTTCAGTTGTTTACTCATATTTTATTTCATCTCACTCTCACCTTTCATATTTCCTTACCCTTCCAATGCACTCATGCTCAAACCATGTTAATTTATAATTGTGACATGTGGTCAATGTCCTCCATATTTTCCATTCCAAAACACACCTCATCACCCAACACGCTGGGTCATCATGCCCTCTATGAGTCCCCACCTCAAGGGCCCCAATCTAATATACTTGGTCTTCATGCATTCAGTGCCAAACTATGTCTCCTACTTATATCACCACTAGCATCAAATATCCCATGTTAACTTAATGCCGTTTCATGGCAATGTTTGCCCACCACCCTTCAGCTTTTGTAGTAACAGTGCCTATATTAAATCACAAACTATCCACCATAGGCATAATTAAAGATTCATATTTGGATGGAATTAAATTAAGTTCCGCAGATTTAACCATGTTAGAACAAAAGATACACTCATTCAAAATTTTAAAATCCTCTCAAGTACATATTCCCTTATGAAAACAAATGACTCGTAACCCCACATTAAACTTGCTGAGACTGCAATCTTTACAGTTTATATCAATGGCATGGATGGAGGGAGTGAAGTTGTGCAGGTAGTCATTTAAAGGCCAGCTGCTTCCACCATTAACTCTGTGAACTCCTGCCATTCCCATCCGGCCCCCATGGAAATAAGAGATGCAAAGGTTGAAGGCAGTATTTGCAATTCACAGCTTCTTCGGACATTTTTGCCATGGTAGAGACAATCATTGTCGTTGCAAAAACTTGGCCGAAAGTCTTAGAATATTTTTAAACAGAGGTGGATTGTTTCTTGGTAACAAGAGGGTAGAAGGTTATCAGTGGGAGCTGTGAATGAGGAATTGAGATTAAAATCAGACCAGTTAAATCTTTTTGAATGGCAAAGATGGCTTGAGTGGCCTACTTTGGCTACCATCTTGTCGTGTCATCTGTGGGCATATAAGTATAGCTAATCTTTAAGCCCCATCAAAAAAAACCTTTAATTTAGGATCTTATGCAGGGAATAATTAAATATTTTGGAAAGCAGTCAAGCATTTATAATCATCTAATGATAGCTCTTAGGATAATGTCAACACATAGCTACTATAATTGCTATTTCAAACTGACCAATGCAGTTTTGTAAAGCTGGGGATTTAAACAACTTCATTGCTTGACAGTTCTAAAGGCCTTATCCATCCTTCAACTGCACTTTCTTGCACTGTAATTATGGCTAACTGCCATACTGCAGGTTAAAATCCTTGCAATAATGGAAGAGGGGTCTGATTGAAGTCAGCATTCAATCTGAACAGCCCAGCTGGGCTTGGGTTATCCTCACACGTGAATCAGACTCAAAACATGTCCACCTCCTCATGAAAATGGCACCACTTGGAAATGAGGAGTGGGAAATGGATCTAAGTCTTTTGGATCTAGGTCTGATCTTTATGGAAGGTCCACAACTCCACAAACGTCAAGGCCAATATCTCAACATCTAACCTGGTGAAGCCTCTTCATAAACTTTAACCTTCAATGCAATCACCATTCATTCTTCTAACCTCTAGAGAATATAGACACAATCTAAACTCTCAATACAGGTTAACCTAAGGATCAATCTAGTCAGCATTTTCTTAACTACCTCCAAAGCAAATATATCCTTCCTTAAACAGAGAGACTAAAGTTAGACACAGTAGGCCAGGTGTGGTCACATCAAGTTCCAGTACAATTATAACAAGAGGCCTATTTGTGCTGAAATCTAGTTAAAATCAGTTGAATAGAAAAAGTTTAGAAGGTTTGTAAAGTTACAAAAAACTTCTGCATAGTTAATTCATTATGCTTTCTTAAAAGATCTTGAGGTGTGCACAAAGTGAAATATTTTTGAATTCTTGTCACTTGTTGACATTGAGTGAAAAAACAGAATAAATCTTGCATAACATTCTTGTGTAATCAACACTGAAATAAATTCATGTTTTACATGTTGTGAATCAAATTTGACCTTTTTAAAAATTATTTCTTTATGGAATGTGTGCATTGCTGGAAGGATAGTATTTATTTCCTATCTATAACTGCCCTTGGGGTGATGGTGAGCTAACTTCTTGAACCACTGCAGTCCTTAGGGTATAGGTACAGTGCTAGGTAAAAACAAGGACTGCAGATGCTGGAAACCACAGGCTAGATTAGAGTGGTACTGGAAAAGCACAGCAGGTCAGGCAGCATCCAAGGAGCAGGAAAATCAATGTTTCAGGCAAAAGCCCTTCATCAGGAATAGGTCTATTGCTGATGAAGGGCTTTTGCCCGAAACATCGATTTTCCTGCTCCTTTCAATGCAGCCTGACCTGCTGTGCTTTTCCAGCACCACTCTATAGGTCCAGTGCTGTTAGGAAGGGAGCTCCAGGATTTTGACCCAGTGATAGTGGAGAAACAGTAACAGCCAGGATGGTGTGTTCCTTGGAGGGGAACTTGCAAGTAGTGGTGTTTCCACACATCTGCTGTCCTTCTCTGTTGAGGCTGTGGGTTATGAATGTTCTGCCAGAGGTTATTTAATGTATTACAGTAGTACATCTTGTAGATGGGCCATACTCTTGTAACTGTGCATTGATGGTGAATGGAGTGAATGTTGAAGTTGTTAGATGGCATGCCAATCCAATGGGAAGCCTTGTCCTGGATGGTATCACATTTATAGAATGTTGTTGGGGCTGCACATAACCAGGCAAATGGAGAGCATTCCTCACTTGTATCTTATGGATAGATGACAGGCTTCTGGGAAATGTGGGTATGAGCTACTTACTACAGAATTACTAGCCTCTGATTGCTGTTGTGGACACAATATTTAAATAGCCAGTCCAGTTCAGTTTCTGGTCAATGATTAACCCCCAGATGTTACTAGTGAAGGAATCAGCTATTTTCATAACATTGAGCATCCAAGGGTGATGGTTACATTTTTTGTTGTTGGAGTTGATATTGTCTGATGCCTGTATGTCATGAATGTTATATTCCTTCATTTCCATCCAGGGCCCCAAACAATCCTTCCAGGTGAGACAGTGGTTCACCTGTCTTTCCTCCAACCTATTTTACTGTATCCAGTGCACCTGATGTGGTTTCTTTACATCGATGAGACCAAACGTAAACTAAAGGCACGCTTTGCCGACATCTCAGCCGGGCCCGTAATGGTCAGCCTGATCTCTAGTCACTGCCTATTTCAATTCACATTCCCAATCTCTCTCCGACATGATTATCCTCGACCTCCTCCATTTCCACAGTGAATCAGACTACAACCTGGAGGAACGACACTTCATCTTCTACCTGGGTAGCTAACAGCCCGGAGGATTCAACATTGAGTTCACCAATTTCAAATAACTTCTCTTCCCATTCCCGACTCCCTTTTCAGCCCCTCACCCTCCCTTCCATTCCTCCAACTGACCTTCCTTCTCACTACCAAACAGATTCATTCCTCCCATCAACCAAACAGGCCATTCCCTCTACCTGTGTTCACCTATTGTTAACTCACCACTCCGTCCTCTAGCTGCCCAAAACCATCCCTCACATCCCCCCTCTTTACCTGCAGCTCCTTATACATTCACCCCTAGTCCTGAAAAAGGGTTACATCTGAAATGTTGACTTCTCCATCTCCTGATGCTGACTGGCTTGCTGCATTCTTCCAGCTTCCTTGTCAATTAAAATGCCTCATCTTCCGCCAAGGAACCCTCCAACCACAAGGGATGAACTCAGACCTCTCCAGTTTCCTCATTTCCCCTTGTCTCAGTCCCAACCCTCAAACTCAGCACGACCTTCCTAAACTGCAATCTTCTTCCTGACCTCTCCGCCCCCATCCCCACTCGAGCCTATCACCCTCACCTTAACCTCCTTCCACCTATCGCATTTCCAACGCCCCTTCCCCAAGTCCCTCCTCCCTACCTTTTATCTTAGCCTGCTTGGCACACTTTCGTCTTTCCTGAAGAAGGGCTCATGCCAGAAACGTCGATTCTCCTGCTTCTTGGATGCTGCCTGATCTGCTGCGCTTTTCCAGCAAAACATTTTCAGCTCACAATTAAAATGAGTCTAGTTTTGTCTAGGTCCGGCTATACTTGAACACAGAATGCTTCAGTGTCTGTGAGGTCACCATGGTTTTATGTATCATACAATCATCAGTGAAGATTCCCATCTCTGACCTTATGTTGGAGAGAAACTCATTGATAAAGCAGCTGAAGATGGTTTAGACATTGGACACTATCCTGAGAAACCCTTGAAAAGATGCTGTGGAGCTGAGATGATTAGCTTCCAATTGCCACAACGATCTTCCTTTGAGCTAGGGACAAGACTTGAACCAGTGTAGAGATTTGACTCTAAATTCCCACAAGAACTCCTTGGTCAAATGTGGCTTAGATGTCAAACACAGTCAATCTCACCTCACCAACCTTTTGTCTATATTCAGATCAAGATTGTAATGAGATTAATAAATGTGTGGCCCTGGCAGAATCTAAACTGAGCTCCAACGAGCAGGTTATTCCTTTGCAAGTGTCGTCTCATAGCACAATTGATAAACTTTTCATCACTTTGCTAATAATCAAGAGTAGACTGATGGGGTGGCAATTGACCTGGTTGGATTTCTCCTGCTTTTGTGCTTTTCCCATATTGTTGGGTAGGTGATAGTGTTGGAGCTTTATTTAAATAGTTTAAGAGGTGGGGAGACTGTGATTGTGAAAGGCATCCTGGAGTTTAAGCCTTCAGTGCTATTGTTGGAATGGTACCAGGACCCACAAACTTTGCGGTATCCAGTGTCTGCACCCATGACTTGATGTCATGTGGAGTCAATTGAATTGGTTGAAGATTGGCATCTGTGAGGCTGATGGCCTCAGGAGGAGGCGAAGGTGGATAATTCACTCAGAACCTCTGGCCCGTAGACAGATGCAAGTGCATTAGACTTGTCTTTTTGCACTGATTTGCTGGACTTCCCATCATCGAGGATAACAGTACTTGTGGAGCTTCCACCTCTTGTTAGTTGTTTAATTATTGACCACCATTCACGGTTGGATGTGGCCAAGGCTGTAGAGCTTCAATCTGATCAGTCAGTTCTGGAATCACTGAGCCCTATCTAATGCATGTCGCTTTCCCCATTTGGCATGCAAGTAGTCCTGTAGAGTCATCAGTTTGACACCTCATTTTCACTATGGCTGATGCTGCTTCTGATAGGCAGTCCTGCAATCTTCATGGAACTAGGATTGATCCTAGTGGTTATTGTAGAGTGTGAGATATTCTGGGGCATATGGTTATACATAAATTTGAATATAATTCTCCTGTGGCTGATGGCCTGCAGGGCATGAGGGATGCCCCGTACTGAGTTGCTAAATCAATTGGATTTCTGCCCCACAATGCAGAGTGAAAATATCATACAATCTAGTAAAGGGTATCGTCAATTTAGGGTGTAGGTTTGCTCGCTGAGCTGTAGGTTTGATATCTCAGATGTTTCATTATCTGGCTAGGTAACATCATCAGTGGCGACCTCCAAGTGAAGCAAAGCTGTCGTCTCCTGCTTTCTATTTATATCTTTCTCCTGGATGGGGTTCCTGAGGTTTGTGGTGATGGCATTTCCTGTTCATTTTCTGAGGGGTTGATAGATGGTATCTAGATCTATGTGTTTGTTTATGGTGCTGTGGTTGGAGTGCCAGGCCTCTAGGAATTCTCTGGCATGTCTTTGCTTAGCCTTTCCCAGGATAGATGTGTTGTCCCAGTCGAAATGGTGATTATTTTCATCTGTGTGTGGGGCTACGAGGGAGAGAGGGTCGTGTCTTTTTGTGACTAGCTGGTGTTCGTGTATCCTGATGGCTAACTTTCTTCCTGTTTGTCCTATGTAGTGTTTGTGGCAGTCCTTGCATGTAATTTTGTAAATGATTTGGTTTTGTCCATGGGTTGTACTGGGTCTTTTAAGTTTGTTAGTTTTTATTTGAGAGTGTTGGTGGGTTTGTGTGCTACTAGGATTCTGAGAGGTCTTAGTAGTCTGGCTGTCATTTCTGAAACTTCTTTGATGTATGGTAAGGTGGTTAGGGTTTCTGGCTGTGTTTGGTATCGTCAATGTCCCAGGAATTCATCTCTGAAAGGACTGTGCAGTGATCTCCCCTACCAATACTATTAGGAACAGACACATTTGTGGCAGGAAGATTGGTGGACACTAGATGAAGTAAATTCTTCCTTCTTGTTGGTTCCCTCGCCAACTTCCATGTACTCAGTCAGCAGTGATGTTACTGAACCACTTTTGGTCATGACCATTGAAATCCCCCACCCAGAGTACAATCTGCGCCCTTGCCAACCTCAATACTTCTCCAAGTGGTGTTCAACATGGAGAGGTGCTGATTCATCAACTCAGATGGAAGTTGTAGCTGGCGGTTTTCTTACCCACATTTGTCCTATTGCCTTGTGTGACCTTACAGAATTCCAGCTGTGCATTTTCTTGGCTTGTGGTGTGAACTTTAAAAATATTTGTTATTTTTTAACTCATGGCCATTAAAAATATAGATCCCTCAAAATTTACAGTTACATTTATTTTTACAATTTTTCTGGTTTGAAGAAGGCCCCTTAATGAAAATTGAATGTGTTGTACAAATGGTTGGTGACTTACTCACCAAATTTCCACCCAGGCAGTAAAGATAAGCATTTCCCACTTAGATATTGATTGAAACTGGACAGCGGTCATGAAGTGAATGCCTGAGGAGTCAAACAATACACACAAGCTAACTATCACTTACATCATCAAGTAAGGTGATGTGTTTCATTTTGACAGGTGTTTTGTTAAATTCCCTGACAGTGAGAAAGAGCTGATTTATTGCCAATAGATACACAGACAAGGTGTTGCTATCCTCTTTCAATGAGGTTAACAATAATACTTAGCAGTTAAGCAATTTTTTTTATCTAAAAGAGAGGAACAAGTAGAACTGCATCTAGAATTATATTGTTCCTTTGGGAACTGAAAAGTTGTATTTTGGTGTTAAAAGCTTGGCGTATTCCTGATTGCAAACTAGACATCAAAACTGGGTGGAGCAGTTGTTCCAGCTATACAAAGAATACACACATTTTAAATTCTGTTACTCCATACTGAGATACATTCTACAAACTATAAGCAATTGTGTCTGGGAATGGTGTAGAAGACCAGGAGTCAATTACATGCTGAAGGTAAACAGAACAGCTGTTTCATACTCACCAGTGAATAATATACAGCATACTGCTGACTACATGCTAATAATGTTAATTTTACATATGCACATTTAAACAGGTTCGGGGTTACATTTGCTGTGGCTTTGAACATGAACTTAAGCTTCACTAGCTGTTGTGGGGTTTGAACCCCCGCCCTCAGAGCATTAAGCACTTCCTTTGGATTACTTGAGCAGTGACATTACCATAACACCATCATTTCCCATGTACAAAGTTAGTCAAAAAATTGATTTAGATTAGTTTCATTTCATTCATGTACATGTTTTTGGTATACGTCACCATTCTTTGTTAAAGTGCTGTGCAAAAGGTAGCAACTCTAATAAGTTCATAATGATTCGCTGATCATTTATTTTGTTGGAAAAGCCTGAAATATGTTGGGAAACAGAAGTGTGTTTCCTGGCAGGCTAAATCAATGACGAAGAGAATTGGGACTAAATTAATTCTGAAAAGCAAGTTTTTATTTCCATCCTTAATTCCGTTATAGGACGAAAGAAATAGGATGACTCCTTTCAAACTCACAGGGTAAAAAAACCTCAACCCCTAGGATTTGTCCCCTTTCTTAACTGTGAGACCCTCAGTGAACTGCTGGTAAAAGACATCTGGGAAGTCAATTTCTATTGAGTCACAAACTTTGTAGCTTCTACTAACTTGGCTCGGTGTTTATTCAGTATGATTCAAATGAAGCCTCAGAGTGAAAATACCTATTACATCAGGAAGAATTTAATACCAACTCTTCTTGTGAATTTGGGCATTTAGTCAGGCTGGAGGGTGCCATCCTTCCACATTCACCTCAATTAACTTGGGGAATACTTGAACATGGCCTTCCTAAACACCACAGCGGACAATTAGTACCCAATCAAGGGCCTCATTCCATTGGTGAACAACAGTTTTTATGCTTGAACGTATAGTGAGTAAAAACAGCCTTGTACAAAATTGCTTGCAGATTTGTGGGGTAGCAGTATTTTGTAACATTTTTCTATATGTATGATTATGGACTGAAATCAGAAAATGATTGTTTTAAAAATCAAGGTTATTTAAAGCAAGTAACCTGAGGGCCATTCTAAGTGCTACTTACACAGCTGCTTTTTCAAGCAATACCTGAAGCCTAGTTTGCAGATAAGTTGAGCTGAAGGGATTTGGAGCTTTAGCTGGCAACAACTAGCTGATTGGTCAGTGGACCAGTGACTAGTTATCAAGGACAAGGGACTTCTTCCTGCCAAACCTATGTGGTTGCCTCCCGGATGGCTGAACAACTTGGGCATGTTAATCTTTTGGCAGAAACCGCTGGACCTCTGGAGGAGAAGGATCCATTTTTGCTCTGCAGTAAGAAAACCGCAAACTGAAGATAGCCAGTTCTTTTCCCTTTTCTAGTTGCTGTAAGCTGTTATTTAATTCATAAGTTATAGACCATTACAAGTGTCTCCTGCAAATAAGTGAAAGTATCTGAGAAGAGCGGTCAAGAAGCAATGTTCTGGACAGCAAAAAAATCCTGTGGACGGGGACTATTGTCCTGTCTTCCCTGTATTGCTTTCCCATCTTATAACATCTGTGTTGTGTGTGTGTGCGCGCGTGTGTGTGTAAAGGAGCCGTTTATAAGGGGACATATATATTGCTGTACGGCAGTGTGCTATGTCAGTCTCATGGCTGCCTCACGTGCCAGCAGCTTATGTAGCAAACACACTGTACATGAAATAAGCAAGTGGCTATGTCTGAAAATCTAAGAGGAGTGGTCCTCACCAAAGTCCATGCAGGTTGTGGTCAGACAGGAGGTCTTAGAACAGTAAGTCAAGGATAACTCCCATCGCTATCCAAAGGAGTGGGCACAGTCAGGCATCCCTCACATGCATATGGCTGGACAGGCCAAACATGCCAAGCATCTTCTTGCCATGAGTCTCACAGTGCCAGAGACCTGGGTTCGATGCCAGCCTTGGTGTGGAGTTGACATGTTCTCCCTGTGGCTGCAAGGGTTTCCCCTGGGTGCTCCATTTCCCTTCTAAAGTCTAAAGATGTGCAAGTTAGGAGGATTGGCCATGTTAAATTGCCCATAGAGTTCAGGGATATGCAGGCTAAGTGGGTCCACTATGGTAAATGTAGGGTTACGGGGATAAATTCTTTGGTGGGGGAGGGGGGTGTGGAGAGCAGTGAGGACTCAAATGTCTAACTGGCCTCGATCTGTGCTGTGGGATTTCTGTGATTTAAAGGACCAATACATCAGAGAATTACAGACCATATGTAGGTATCTGAAAGATCCTATGCAAAAACAGTTGAAGGATTGAGGGGAACCTCAGTGTCATTGGCAGTAAATTCCACATGTTTGTTCAGCATTTTATTTGGTTGAATTATCAGCACAGCCTCCCTGGTAATCCATAACATTTACAAACACTTTCTTTTTGGTGCCCACATAGCTGATGCCATCATGGTAGAACCTTTTTCCTGGGACACTACCTACTGTAACTGATGAGGTTCCACTGCTTTGTTTGGAATTAGGCCGAAGGCAGATGGCATCTTTTGAATCTAGATCAATTTGCTTCATTGATTTAAATTGCTAATAACTGCATCAATATATATAGCAGCTGTTGCTTTCAATCAGAACCAGTTTTCGATATATTTCTTGATAAAATCCTTCTCATCTATCCTGTCTAATGCCTAAGTAAACTGGATTTATACAAAGTTAAATTTACTTTATCCATTCTTGAGATAACTCTTGGCTAAAGTAAGTAGAAACTGTCTGAAATCAGGGGAGTTCAAAGGTGACATCTAATGATGCAAGATCAGAACAAAGTCCTCGGCAGGTCTGCAGCACTCCAGTGCAGTTAATAATTGACCATTTAGGCTGCTTCGCTAATAAAATCTGACAGATTTCACTGGGGTTGGAGATTCTTCACATTTGGCAACAGATAACCTTGAAGTGCAATGCCTTAATAAATATAAACTTAAAAAGGTGTTGCTATGGTAACCATGTAGTGCTAGCCATGCCTGACTTTTCATAGGATACATGGATCAACTTCTGTTTGATTTTGACTTTGGTTCAGTCTCACTTTTTTTTGTACATTATGATTGTATCAGTGGCGCCACTTACTTTCACACTGAACTGAATAATTTCATCAGAGTCAAGATTAGAGTGGTGCTGGAAAAGCACAGCAGGTCAGGCAGAATCCGAGGAGCAGGAGAATTGATGTTTTGGGCAAAAGCCCTTCATCAGGAGCAAGGAGACTTCCTAAAGTTCCTTCAGAGAATCCATGTTAAGCTAAAATCTGACCGATAAAGGCTTGTTGCTATGCTGGACACTCCTGAATCTATAACAGCTGGTGACATTTAAAAAGTCAATCAAAAGACTGTCTCTGGGTGAAACTGTCCTTAACACACACAGGTCTAGACTCAATGTCCCCAAAAGCATCATTGGGCTGAATGTTTTGAGATTATTTTCACTTCATGAAGCATTTCTCTCATCAAGTCCTTTTCATAGGACGAACTTTTGTCTGATTTTGACTTTGGTTCAGTCTCACTTCTTTCTCTTATACATTATGATTGTATCAGTGGTGCTACTTACTTTCACACTGAATTGAATAATTTCATCAGAGTCAAGATGAGAGTGGTGCTGGAAAAGTACAGCAGGTCAGGCAGTATCCGAGGAGCAGGAGAATTGGCGTTTCAGGCAAAAACTCTTCATTAGATGGTACAAACTGTTGTTGTGGTCGAGGGAATGAGTGTTGACAGCTGTGAAATAGATGTTAATCAACCCACTGCTTTGTCCTGGGTAATGTTAGATTTCCTACGTTCTTTTCGAGCTGCATTCTGCAAGGTAGCTGAACAGTATCTCCACACTCCTGACCTGTACTGGTGGATGGTGCACAGTTAATAGAGTGAGGAGAGGAATTACTTGTTACAGATTTCCCAGCCAGATCTGCTGTTGTAGCTTCAGTTTTATTTGACTGCTCCAGTTCATTTCCTGATCAATGATAACTCCTCAGGATATTGATATAGGGGCCTTCAGTGATGGTGGTTCAATTGAATGTCAAATAGTGATAGATGGTATGTTGGACATGGTCATTGCCTGGCACTTGTGTTGCATAAATGTAAACTCACTTAAAAACCAAGTCTGAATGTTATACAGGTCCTGTTGCATTTAGACACAGATTGTTTCAGTATCTGAGGAGACAAGACTTGTCCTAAACATGGAACAGTGAACATCCCCACCTCTCATCTTATGTTGGAGGGAAGGTCATTGATAAAACTGCTGAAGATGGTTGATCCCTGGATGTTACTCTGAGGAACTCCCACAGAGGTGCTCTTGTGCAGAGATAATTGCCTTCCACTCACCTCACCTCTGTTTGAAACAAGGCTATAATATGGTAACTAGTCTTGGCTCAGCCTAAACTGAGTGTCAGTGATCAGATTGTTGCTAAAATGACTAAACATGGAATTTCTACAATAGTTATCAAGTTTTATTCATTCTCAATCTCAATGCAGTTTACAAATAGAAACTGTTGTAAACATGACAAGTGTGCATATTTCATAAAATTTTATGGGGGGGGGGCGGGGAGAAGGGTAAAATATTGGTATTTCATATTATATTCCAACTACCATCTGTTCACTCACATCACCCATCTATGTCTCTTTGCAGTCTCCTGGTGTCTTCTCCACAGAGTACCTTTCCAACTGATTTTATATCATCACCACAATTTTTCAACATTAAAGGAATGGTTCTGAGTCAAGGGAGCTTGAGAGATTTTAATTAAAGCATCATAAATAAAGCATTATAGTGTTCTCACCCGAATACCATTAATCTCTGTTGTGTCAACTCTCCACTCTGGAGGGGTGGTCACTGCTGGAACTTTACCTAATGGGAGAAGCAGCATAGACACTGCTCTTTGAAAAAAGGGTCACTGGGGTCAGACACTGTTCAGGAATGTAAGTGGCTGTTTAGGACAAGTGGTTACCATAGTTGCCACCCATATGAGCTATGGAAGGCCCCAATCCCCTACTTAGCAAACTTACCCCTCAGTCTCCTCATTAACATAATACGAGAGGTGGTGAGAAGAAGCCTTTAATTAGCCATTCAAGTGGCTCGATTGGCCTCTGGTTGGTAGGGTGCTTCACCATCGTCTACCACTGGCAAAATTACCCAACAGCTGAAAGGCAATAGGCATGCAAACCTCATCCACATGACTTTTCAGTTTCCTCAGCGACTCCTGTATGGGTCCATCAGGCACCGTCAAATCTCAACTCAAATATTGCATGATGCCTTGCTGTTTCTGAAGCGTGCTGCAACAAACAAAAACAACAGAAACACTCTGGAAATTCTTTTTTTCTGACATGCATCAGCCAGCTTGTCTCAGTAGGTACAAAAATAAAAACAACTAATTTCAGCTTTGTGAAATTCTTGTTTTAATCTCTGCAATTATACAATCTACACTTTCATAGCTGTAATGTGACACAGCTCCCAAGGTAGTTTTAAATGTTTTTTTCTATTTATTAATTCTATCTATAGTCTGCATTGCATTTTGCCTCTTATTACACCTCTTAGCATCAAAATTCTCTCATCCTTTAATCTCGAAGGTTTTTCCTCCCCTTCTATCATTTTCTTTCTTTATTTTTCTGTAGACTTTATCATCTGGTTTACTTAGCCTCAGTTTCCAGCCAAGTCTCAGTGACAGCTGTATAATCTTCAAGTTAAATTTGCACATTCAAATCATTGAAGTTGTTCTTCATGCTCTACACACCCATATAAATAAATCTAACACATCCTTCTCTGCAATAACTTATTAACACATCTCTTATGGTCTTACATTTACCAGAAGTGCTTAGAGCACAATTTCTGTCTGTTACGCTACTCTCTTACAATTCCCTTTATGTAAAGACACTACATGTCTTAGCTGAGCCTTTCCTCAAGATATTTGGTTAAAATACTCATGTCTTATCTATTTATCTTTTCTGCTAGGACCGCATTCCCAGCTTAGCTTAAGTGAAGCTCATTCCAGCAATACAGTTCCTTCCTGTCCCAATATTGTGCAAGGTTTTCGCGCATTGCCCTTAGCCTTACATTTCCTAATCTGTGTATTTCTGCATCAATTTGCTTTGGTTAATAACCCAGCAATTATAACCTTTGAGGTCATATTCTATAATTTGGTTCCATGCCCATGGTATTCTCTAAACTATGGCTCTTACCTTGATATCTCGATGCCATTAGTCCAAATGGGGACTATGACAATTGGATCCACCCCATTCTACTCCAGCCATAAGGAAATGGTCTGAATCCTGGGGCAGGGCAGATAACACAACTTTCAGAACTCCTGATCAAGGCTGCAGAGAACACTGTCTATCCGCCGAATATCTTGTGTGCTATTGCTATCCTATTCCTTTTCACTCAATCCCTCTAGAATGGTCTATTGTAAAATATTGCCATTCGCAGTTGACTCGCAGATGCAGCAGATTTTGTCCTCATTTACACAGGAAACAAACTTCCTACCTATTTCCCATTCCAATTTAGGATGGACACTAAATGCTGACCCTGCTAACAACACCCACATCTTGTGAATTAATACTTTAAAAGACTATCATGGAAATTGTGTTTAGACTGTAGATATCGGGAAAGAATGAGTGTTGTTGGAAGAGTAAATTCCAAATGTTGGGTTGTGAGTGTAAAGGTAGGATAGTCAGCAGGTTTTGAGTTCTGTGAAGGGACTGACTCATGCATTCTGGAGGAATTAATCCCATTGACATACAAGCTGTGCTTAAATGCATATACTTTATGCATTCAACCAGTCTCACCTCTTTTCACACTTCAGGGAGTTTCTTGAGCCCAAGAAAAGCCCAGCAGCATTAGTCTAAAAAGGACATCATGCAAAAACCTAAACAGAAAAGATTTCAAATACTGACCCACCTCATAAGAGTGAAATAAGGCTAAGCCTGATGAATCTCTGTTAAAACAGAAAATCGGTTCAAGTTTCAAATTTAAAATTTGTTTGATTCCCATCCATCCTCTGCCTACACATTCTTGCATTTAAAACTTAGTCTCTGTTCATAGGAAGGAAAATTTGCCCTTAAACTCCAATGATCTGGATATTTTACAAACATAATTAATGTAATAGTAATATATTTTTCTTAGCAGTTATATTGGTCAAATGTATTGTTCATTTAACATTCTGATACTTATAACTCTCTAAACAACTTGTGACATAATTAATTAGGGAATGTAGTTATCATTAAAATAATTATAACAGTCATCAACTTCCCAATATTTTAGATAATATGAATAAACCTGATGTATTATTTCAGTAAGGCTGTCTCATTCTGAGATGAACAACCACAAGCTTAAGAACTATGACACAGAATGGTTACAGTCTGAAGATAAACAGAAACAAATTCATCAACACTACAGAGACAAATAACTTCAAGCTATCTTTTTGTAAAGATTGTGGAACTTTGGGAATTGGACATTAAAAATTATTCCCTGTAGGACACAGCTTCTGCTAAAGGTGATCTGTTAATGTACACTTTCACTGTTTAAATTGCAGTAATTATGAACTGGCAGTGGTATTGAGAAATTACAAGCTGAGAGATATCTTTATGCTTTAAGGCGAAGACACAAATCTGTCAGAGATGACGTTTTTTAAAAAGTCAGCATCTAAAATGTAGAGGAAGCTTTATTAGCCTGCATGGACCCAGATATTTTCTTATTTACAAATAAAGTTCTAATATTTCCATTTGATTAACTAGAAGCAAGCTCAAAACTTGATTGAAAAACACTGCCAATACTACTTAATGTAACGTGAGTAATGGCAAGAAAGTTGGGAAAGTATAGAGAGAAAGCAAAACTCTAAATTGAGAAACCCTTTTGTGACTTTCCCCTTAAGTTTAAATGGCGAATTCAGAATCTCACCATTAAGTGGCAACAATCTCACTTCTATGCATTTGCATCTTATTAGTGCTCCACATATCCACTTTCAATTCTCCACCCCATCTCCAAGAAGCTACATGGTGAAAATTCCAACTGTAACTCACCAATTGCTTATTGTGATTATCCAGTTGTTTCTTAGAAACAAGTTCCCTCCATGCTCAATGACCACCAATCTATCAAACCTTTTTTCCAAGCAATTTTATAATAGTACATCATCAGCTTCATTAGTTATCAGTCCAATTTATGCATCAGTTTATGGACACAGCATCGGTATGTTTCTGCCAGCTGACTTTGCATGCAGGGACATGTACAACGCTGAGTGCATCTCATTGTTCTTCACTTGATCTCTTAGTGTTTGCATGCTTTGTCTTACATGGAGGCTGTCAACTTTTGTCTACTTCACATTGCTTCAGCACATAGTCACTGACTGCAGAATTGACACACAGATTGCCGGCCTGTGAGTAACTCACATTGCTTTTTTAACACGCAGAGTCTTTAGTGCTCAATTACAAGCTGCCAGTCTATTTGGCTTGCATCACTTTTCAGCAGAAGAGGAGAGGTAGCAGCTTGTCCCATTGTGGGGAGCACTGAACAGTCAGAGACTTTGGCTCACTGTCAGGCCTGCAGGTTACATGCATCCAGTCAGGTGGGTCAGTCAGACTTCTGTGGAGAATCAGTCCAGGAGGTGGGATACACATAGTCAGGGTTGTCCTGCCATGTCAGTCTGGGGTTTGGCCATTGTCAGTCCTGAGTTTTGGCCAATATTGTCAGAGGGTTTATCACGGGGCAGTTCCTGGAATCCTGGGGAAGTACTCAACTGTAGTCTGGTGATGTGCTTTATTGTGTGGGTCATTGCAAGAGTAGTCACTGTGATAGGAATAAATTATAGATAGAATGGTGTGACTTCATAGAGAACAGAAGGGAAATGATAATTCTCATTGATCATGGTCACTTGGGACACAACAGGGTTTAGGATTCATAGGATATGGGAGCTTCCAAAGACATAATCTCTGAGGGAAAAGATAATGCATTTACTTGAATACAAAAGGTGTCAGGGAACCAGGGTAGGTTGAAAGAACCCATGGGGGCATCAACACAAAAGGAAACATGAAAAATGGGGGAAATTCTTGCCTCATAAGTGAAGCTTGCAAACCACTCACATGAGCATGTATCGAATCAAAAGCCAATGATACAATACATGGATAAATGGCTGATATGCATGTAAATTGGATGAGGATAGGTTACTGTTTCTTTCTTCCTGAACAGAATAAAATTCTCAGAATTCAAAGTCAATGGAGATTGCAGTAAACTTGGCTTTACTGAATCAATAATAGCATCAATCTGGTCTCAATTTGAACATCATTGGCAGGACATTCATTGTCCAAAACTGTGCATTCCAAATCTTGATCTCAAGCACTGAAGAGCATCATACTGTGAGCACCAATACTGTCAATGCCATGTCAGTGAAGTATCTGTCAGCAGACAATAGCACTTCAAAGTGGAACCTGAAGTTCCCCATTTCCCATAGGCATCTTGTAGCTAATACTGAAACACAACACATAGCAGCTACCAGATTCTCACACTGAAATGTAACTCTGTAAGGCAAATGGAAAGGAGTATTTTCCTTTGATGGGGAAAGGTGTTTAATGGTGGCTTACTGATAGAATTCTACTCCCTCAATGTAACATGAAAATTTTGGCTGTGCAACACATAATTGGATAATGTCACATTCCTCAGAGCTTATTATGGAAGCATGGTAATGACTTCTTGGGAGGCTTCCCTGCTACACTGTGTGAGGGGCATACATCATTGTCTTGGATGTAATGGCTGAGGAGCTCCTTCATTAAATCTGTGCTATCTTTATGAGATTCCTAGATGGTCTGCTCATGGGAATCACATGGAGATCACGATGGCTACAGTCCTGAATGTCATGATTTAAGGATTACTGATATATGAGGCTACCTGCAGTCAAGGACATAGTTGCTTCTGGGGAAAGATCAATACTTGGTGATTGCAACATATTTCATCTTTGTAATGTCTGAAGACCCTTCTCACCTCTCATATGGGTGTGATGTAACCAGGAAGTGAAAATTATACTACAGCAGGCAGGTTACCAGAACACTATCAGACCAGAGGAAGTAGGAACAGGAGGAGGCCATTTCAACCCCTTGAGCCTGTTCTGCCTTTCAATAGGATCATCCAGTTTTCTGCCTTTTTTCCAAAACCCTTAATTCCCCTGCTGATTAAGAATCTTTCTATTCATCCATAAATATACACAACGGCACTGCTCCTGCAGCTCTCTCTGGTAAGGAGTTCAAAATACTCAACCCTCTGAGAGAAGAAATTCCCCTTTATCTCAGTCTTAAATTGACATCTTTTTATTTTGAGATAATGCCCTCTGGTCCCAGACTCTCCCACAAGGAGAAACATCCTCTCAGCATTTACCCTGTCAAGTCCCTTAAGAATCCTATATGTTTCAATGAGATCAACTCTCACTCTTCTAAACTCCAGTGAATAGAATCCCAATCTGTTTAACTTTGGTCATAAGACAATCCCTCCATACCAGGGATCATCCCAGTGAATCTTTTCTGAAATGCTTAAATTGCAAGTGGTTGAACAGTCATTTACAAGGATGTTTTGTCCATGCCACCTCTATGCCCTCAGTAAGTTTTATTCTTCCTCTGTCTCCCACTATGTGTAAGTGTAGTCCTGACCTCTGCAGCTGGGCTGGAGGGAGCCTTCTCTGGGAGATACCCTGTTGGCCTTGGCCAGTTGTCTGCAGGTGTCTTTGGACTAAGAAGGCTGGGCCAGCTGACAGTCTTCATACCAGATACAGTCTGACCCTCTTCACTTGACATGTTGTAGACTTTGTTCGCATAGCTGGAGGTTGAGGAGCCTGGGATTTCTGGAGGGTCTTGGGAGGAAGCTCTTGGGCCTCACAGTATGTCTTTCTTCAACTTTCCATTGATGCTGTGTATCTATGGCTAGACTGATCAAGTGCATAAAGACTGTTACAGATGTTATTTGTGTGAAATCACAGCAGTTCATCTCATTTCCTAGTGATGAAGTCAGTGCTGCAGCCCTGGCCAGTAGACTTTGCCAACATAGCTGGCTTGCCCCAGTTGCAAATTGTGATAGATTGTACACACATCACATTAAGAAGGCCATTTCCTAATGCAACTGACTTCATCAATAGAAAAGAAAAGTATTCCATTTCAACAATGTACAAGACATTGGTGATCATTGGTAATCCATCATTGGGTTATTTACCAAGTACCCAGGGAGCTGCTGTGATGCCTATATCCTGCAAACTCTTATGTTCCTGCTTCATTTTGAAAGTTCCATATCTTATAAAGATGGCTAGTGGGACAATGGTTACCTTCTTCAACCCTGGTTGGTGTCTCCATTTCACAAGCTCCTGACTGAGGAAGAGGCAAGGAGGGAATGTGATGGATGCTCAAGAGTTGAGAGAGGCGCTGCAGTCCTCTGAAGAAAACATAAGGATCTTGAGAAGACGGAATATCTTCTGCTTGATAAAGCATAGCCAAGGTTAAATACAACAAACCAGGCAGGACTTACTGGTTCCAGTAAATAAGAGCTGTGTATAGTGATCAGTCATTGACTGCATATTTGTTTTTGATTGAAAGACAGTTCCCAGAGGCAAATACAGCTTCTGTGTTTTGTTCTATTTTGCTGTTGTTGAATAAAAGTGAATGTTTTGAATCCTTTCAGACTTTCCAGCATGTGATGGTCCCGCATTGAACAATGAGTTGATGTGAGTTTACATTGGACATTGAGAAAAGACTAACACTCCCTTAAACAGGGTTCTGGAATGGGATGTGGCTATGAGTGAGTAAACTGTATGGCTGTTCTTAAATTGCAATAGGTGTAGGAATGGGCAATGCTTCATTTCTGAAGAAGTCAGTCCAGATTCAAAACATTTACTCTGTTTTTCTCTCTCCATAGATGCTGCCAGAACCTGGTGAGTTTCTTCAACATTCTTGTGTTTGTTTCAGGAGTCAGGATGGAAGGTCCCCTCAGGCTGTGGAGGAGGTACAGGAGGCCCAGAGTCCATTCTCCTCAATACAATTTCCTCCAGATGAGTGAGGTGACTTGCTGCTGCAGACTGCCAGTGTCTTGGAACGGAATTATCCACTCGAGCAGAACTTGTAACATGAAAAGGCAGGTGGCCATCTTATTCCAGTGACTACATCTTTATGCAAATGGTGCTTCCAAGGATCCACTGGTAACCTCTGTGGGAACTCTCAATGCTTGATCCACATACATATTAAGGCTGTTACTAATCCAATTTGTGCCTGATCACAGAACTTCACCTCAGTTCACCATAATGAGATTAGTGCTGTGGCCCTGGCTGTAGTCTTTGAAACAAAGCTGGATTGTCCCTGTCCCCACACTACACACACATCACATTGAGGGAGCCATATCATAATTTAACAGACTTCATCAATTAAAACAAATTCCATCGCATCAACATCTGTCATAATAGGTGCCATATCTTAGAATATAGTACAGTACAGCACAGGAATAGTCCCTATAGCCCATCATGTCTATGCTAACCATAATTTCATTCTAAACTAATCCCATCTGCCTGCACCCCATTGTCTGTATCCCTCTATTCCCTGTCTGTCCATGTTTCTGTTTAAATGCCTCTTAAATGTTGCTATCATATCTGCTACGACCACCTCTCCTGGCAACATGTTCCATGCACCTACTATCCTCTGTGTAAAAAAACGACTTTCCTTGCACATTTACTTTAAACTTTTCCCCCTCACTTTAAACCTGTTTTCACCCTGGCAGCTACAGTCTCGCACCCCAAATTCCCTCTGTATATCAATGTTCCTTAGGATCCATTTAGTGTAATCATTTGTCATGCATTTAACCTCCCAAAATGCATCACCTTACACTTGTCCTGATGAAAATCCATTTCTTGACTAAATTTTTCAACAGATCTATATCCTGCTACATTTCTTAACAACATTCTTCACTATTCACAACTCCATCAACTTTCATGTCATCTGCAAACTTACAAGTCAGACCAGGAACATTTATATTCAAATCATTCATAATATATATATATACAAACAACAGAGATCCCAGCACTTTTTCTCACAGAATCCCACTGTCATAGACCGCCAATCAGTAAAACACCCCTCCATGATTACCCTCTGTCTTCAATGACCAAGCCAATTTTATACCCAACCTATCAACTCAATGTGGATCCCATGCGACTTAATCTTCTGGACTAGCCTACCATGTAAATGCTTCAGTAACGTCCATGTAACAATGTCCACTGCCCTGCCCTCATCAATAAACTTCATCACTTCCTCAAAAAATGAAATTTGGGAAACAAGACCTCCCTTGCACAAAGCCATTCTAATTATCCCTATTAAGTCCACTCATTTTCGTATGCTTGACATTACAGAACATAGCATCATGAAAGCACAGGGTGAAATAAGTGACATCACAAAGACAGGAAGCCTTTCTGATTATTGGCTCATTTCTCCCAACCCTGGGCTTCATTACTGAATTATCCCTGATTAGCGACATATAAATTACTTCAGCATTCCAACCTTACCGCAAAACGTTTTTTTCCTGCACAGGTCATTCCGATATCCATTCTCTTCCTTTTCAGACAAGGGATACTTCAGCCATCTGTGAATTTGTTATCATCTACAACTGACAGAATCAAATCCAGTAAAAGGCTTTCAACTTTGTCAAGTCCATTCTCCTTGATGGATGGGAAGGGTTGCCTCATCAAATGCTTGCTTTTAGATCAGAATACTAATGGTTTTCAATCCATTCTGAGGCTTTCACATTGTGTCTTTATGGAAAAGATATGCTGTTTCTTTGACCTTCAGAGTAATACCTTTGAAAGATCTAAAAAATATATAAAAACGTTCCATCTGACATGAATGACTTGCTTCAGTTTTGAAATCACTTCAACACCACAGCTTCAATAAACACATCAACTCTATTCTCATCTTTAACTTAGTGGCAACTAGTTGTGTTGAAAAACTGATCTATAAGGTAAATTCTATCTTCACATTGCATAGAACCTGAAAATGATGACTGCTGTGATTGAAATAATCAATGTCCATTTGTATCAGAAAAAGTTCCGGATGAGCCCTTAGTGCTGCTTCTAAACCAAAGGACTGCTGATTCATAATGATCTCTTTGTACCTTTGGTGTTCATTGACAATAGTTGAGATTAGATTAGATTAGATTACTTACAGTGTGGAAACAGGCCCTTCGGCCCAACAAGTCCACACCGACCCGCCGAAGCGCAACCCACTCATACCCCTACATCTACCCCTTACCTAACACTACGGGCAATTTAGCGTGGTCAATTCACCTAACCTGCACATCTTTGGAGTGTGGGAGGAAACCGGAGCACCCGGAGGAAACCCACGCAGACACGGGGAGAATGTGCAAACTCCACACAGAGAGTCGCCTGAGGCAGGAAATGAACCCGGGTCTCTGGCGCTGTGAGGCAGTAGTTATATTTCCATTTCTGGAGAAACTATAGTGCCTTTAAAAAAAGTAACAAATTCAATAAATCCATTAGAACTTTCTTTATGAATGAGTCAAATGTGGAATTTGTTAGCACAAGGATTAGTTGAAATTAATAACACAGATATGTTTAAGGGAAAGCTCGATAAACATATGGGACTGCTTCATGTTCTCAGTTCACTCTGGCTAAATGATAAAAGGGGTCCCAATGGCTACCCTGTACCATTTATAACTAGGAAAATCTACAATAAATAGATGGAAGAAACAAATGATCATTACAAAGAAGTTCGCAAAGTGCTTCATTTCTTTGAGTGCTACTTCAACAGAATGAACAGAACCCATCTTCCCATTGATAACACCTCAGGACCAACCACAAAAGAAGCACAGTTGATCAACAATAGGGGTGGAACATAGAGTCATCTTCTGAAAAGTGCTCTCCTTGAACTTGTACCATGAATGCTGAAGGCCACTACATTGCTATAGTTTTTGTGAGCACAAATGAGGAAAATTGAAACTTATTTGCAATGTGGATGATATATGTGTATGAGCAAGCTGCATTGCCATTTATGGATGCCATACCAATTGTATATAGCAAATAATCTACCAGAAAAAGAAAGCAATGAGACATGCTAAAGAGTTGTTAGAGTACTAGAAGGCTTGACTCAGAATAGCTACAATGAAAAGAAAACCATTGAGATGGAGGAGCATTTATGTTGTTAAAAGGAATGCTTCTTTTAGTTTATCCCGGGACCTTGAAAGTTACATGATGAGAAAGTGATGAGCTCATTATCTTGATTGTCTTGAAAGTATCTTTGGTAAACCGTTATTCAGATGGCCTGAAATTACATCCAACTTTGAGTTACAAACAACAATTAACCAGTTGCAATTAACTGCTTCATGGTCTCAGTTTAAAAACTTGCAAACAGCTACCATATTTGTAAATACCATATACCAAGTATAAAGCTTTCCAAATAAGTCCTGCATGTTTCAATGATTAACATCTTAAGAAATAAAAACAACCAATTCCATGATTTTTATAATTTGCAGTGTCCAATGGATGTAGTGACACACATACTCAGCACTTTATTTCTACATATAATAGAAGTTTATCAGTAATACTTACCACTAACTCAAAATCTGCCAAAAATCTGTTCACCTTTTTGCATCATAGAGCTGTGCATTAGGCCTTGTTGTTTTGTACATACTCATTTTCATGAAAATGTGCCCAATCAAAAGCTGAATGAATTTTTTACTTATATTTGTTTAGAAGTTTCTTGGATTCTTCAGATAAAACATCAACATTCTTGAGGCATACTATCAAATTAGTTGTTCGTTTTTTTGTCAATGCTAAGAAAACCATAACATGCTGGTCAGGAACCCAACTATAGTATGGGCTGCTGTCACACGTGACTTCTTCTCTTCATGATCATGTCCCCCTGTTAAAATTTGCCATTCGGTGTGTGTTGTGCAACCATTAGGCTCTACCCTCAGTTTGGAGCCAGCCACTCACTGGGAGGTGATAGCCTAGTGATATTATCGCTGGACTATTAATTCAGAGACCCAGATAATGTTCCGGGGACCTGGGTTTGATTCGTCCCATGGAAGATGGTGGATTTTGAATTCAATAAAAATCTGGAATGAAGAGCCTAAAGATGACAATGAATTGATGGAACAACCCATCTTGGTGACTCATGTCTTTTAGGGAAGGAAATAACCATCCTTACCTGATCTGGCCTACACGAATCCAGACCCACGGAAATGTGGTTGACTCTTAACCTCCCTCCAGGCAATTAGGGATGGACAATAAGTGCTGGCCTGGCCAGTCATTCAGTTAAGACCATTCCTTTGAAGAGCATTCCATCCAGAATCATCCCGACCTTATCCATGCATTCCCATGACCAGCCCATCTAGCCTACGCATCCCAATGGGCAATTTAACATGGTCAATCTACTTAACCTGAACATCTTTGAACTGTGGGACAAAACTGGAACACCCATAGGAAACCCAAGCTGACACAGGGAGAATGTGCAAACTCCACACAGACAGTCCTCCGAGGCTCGAATCACACCCAGGTCCCTGGTGCTGAAAGGCAGGAGTGCTAACCACTGAGCCACTGTGCCACCCTAATGAATACATTAAAATAATTGATTCAATAGGCCAGTCCTCCAAGTCAAAATCTTCCTCATATTCAGTTCTGAAAGATTATTTAGTCAGTGTTAAAACAATTGAATCTCAAGATAAGTTAAGTGTTTTCATATTGGAATGTACAGTAGCATATTCAAAATAAAAGAGGGTTTTTTTAATGTTCCATCCTGCCAACTTAACATGAGAGAAGTCATACACCAGTGGAACCATTGAGTGGGTGATGCTATCACTGAATTTATGCTGTTTTGAGAATGTAAAATTAACATAATTAATTTGACTCATGCTCTAAATAAATGGAATAAATGCATTCATGTAATCTCATGTGACTTTTCTCAGGTCACACGTTTCATCGTTGGAGGGTGACTCATTCAAAATCAGTGGAAGAGCAAAATGAAATCGACATTTGGCTGTGAAGAGTACTTCAACTCATTATATCCCACCTAATACGAGACAGATTTCATTATTTTATAAGTGTACTTAGTTATCTACTCACATGCAACAGGGTTAGTACAAAAAAATGCAGAACTATCTGTTAACTCAGAGGAGTATTGTGTGTTCTGCCGTTGACTGAATACAGTTTCATCATTTATTCATAACAAGTGGTAAATTGTAAGTCTTGAGGTTATTCACATATTCTCAAAACTGAGAATTTAAATAAGACAGGAACATACTCAAATATCTGTATTAGATATTACGATTTATTAGGTTAGCAGATTCCAAATATCAAAATCACACACAAAATAGGCCTACTATGACCTATTTGGCACCGAAATATAGTACAAGAATTACAAATAAAATCACAAGTATTGGTCATTACATGTTGATTGTAGTCTCTTAAATGAGTCACCCTGTCATTCTTCCCTCGGATTGCCATAATGAGGTCCCTTTAATCACTATTCCTTTATATTATTGCTTACTAGCAAGCAGGATGTTACACAGATAGAACTTCAATACACAATAAAAGTTTTTTATTATATGAAATATGCATTGGAGCATCAAGTTCTTTTTATAGGTTGAATAATAAGTTAAAGACCACCTTTCTTTTGGGCTTTGGGCTTCTAGAGTTTTCAAGTACGTTCTTTGACCAACCAAGCTTTTACATGATCTTTCCTTCTTTCTTCCTCAGCTATTATTTACAACTCTATTGTCTTCAATCTGTAAATTAAGTTTTAGCTTCCTTATTTAATTAGAAGCCATTTATGCTCAGCACCATTCATAATAACCATCCAGACCCAAATGTCTTTATTTTATTATGTAATTTTAAAAAACGTGAAGGTTTTAAGTGTCAAGGAACATGGTAGTCATGATTTAAAGGTGCTGGTGTTGGACTGGGGTGTACAAATTTAAAAATCACACAACACCAGGTTATAGTCCAATGGGTTTATTTGGAAGCACTAGCTTTTGGAGTGCTGCTCCTTTACCAGGTGGTTGCACTCCACAACCACCTAATGAAGGAGCAGCGCTCCAAAAGCTAGTGCCTCCAAATAAACCTGTTGGACTATAACCTGGTGTGTGATTTTTAACAATAAACATGATATTCTACTTTAAAATTGAAATACAACAATAACCTTTCAATGGCTTTGCCACCCTTGAAACTCCTACTATCAAAGGCTCAATGATTACCATTGACCAGAAACTAACCTGGGTCAATTATATAAATACTACAGCTACAAGAGGAAATCAGAAGGTAAAAAATCTGTGGCAGGTGGTGGTTTTCTCATGTGTCTGCTACACTTGTCCTTTTAGGTGGTAAAGATCATGGGTTGGAGCCTTGCTGAAGGAGCCTTGATGAGTAACAGAAGAGCATCTTGCAGATAGTATACACTGATGCTACAATACATTCATTAGTGTGAAAAAAATGAATGTTTAGGGTAGTGGATTGGAAATCAATCTAGCACATTGCTTCTCAAGTGCACCTATTCAGATATATCAAATATATTTTATCACTCTCCTGTCTTGTGCTGTGTTCATGATTGGTAGAACTTGTGAGTCAGAGGGTGTTACTTGGTGCAGAATTTCTAGCCTCTAATCTGTTGTTTTCGCCATAGTAATTATATAGATGGTTTTGTTTTGTTTCTGGCCATGATGACTGTTGAGAGTGAAGGATTTAGTCATGGTAAGACAATTAAATGTGAAGAGGCAATTGTTATTGATGCCTTGATTTGTGGGTTATGGGCATCATTGGCTAGACCAACATTTAATGGCTGTTTCTAGCTGCTCTTGAGAAGGTAGTAGTGAGCTGCATTTTTGAGATATTGCAGTCTATGTGCTGTAAGTAGACTAACAATGCCACAAAGGAGGAAATTCCACAATATTGGCTCAATGACACTGAAGGAATGGTGATATATTTCCACGTCAAGATGATAAGTGACTTAGAGGGAAACTTGCAGATAGTGGTGTTCTATGTATCTGCTATAACCATCCTTTTAGATAGAAGTGGTCATGGGTTTGGAAGTGTGTGTCTAAGGAGCTCTGGTGAATTTTTGCAGTACATCTTGTGGATAATACACACTGTTGTTATAGACCTTTGGCGGTGGAGGGACGAGATGGCTGTAGTTGTGATGTCAATCAACCAGGCTGCTTTGTCCTGGATGGTTTCAAGTGTGTTGATTGTTTTGTTGGATCTGCACCCATCACAGCAAGTGGGTATCAAATTGTTCCCCTAACTTGTGCCCTGTAGAAAATGGACAGTCTTTGGTGAGTCAGGAGGTGAGTTGAAATGGTCCTTGTCTAACACTTTTGTAGCGTGAATATTACTTTCTGCTTAATAGTCCAAACCTGGTTATTGTTCAGATCTTGCTACACATAGACACAGACAGCTTCCATAACTGAGCAGACATGTAAATTGTTATGCATTGTGCAATTATCAGCAAATATCCCCACCTTTGACTGTAGGATATTAAGTTACTTGTCTGTTGATGGAGCTGCACTCACCCAGCCACACTTCTGACTTGAACCTCATAGATTGTGGACAGTCTTTTGGGAGTTACTCTGCAAGATTCCTGGAATCTGACCAGCTTCTGTGGATGATGACTAGCTGGGATGAAAGGTAATAGGAATCCTAGTGGACTCTGAGGAGCTTGTTGAAGTCAGGGAGAGTGAAGAGTTGCTGGAGAAAGAATCTGATATATTTCCTGACTATGGGGTCACACAATCTAGATAGTCAAGCTCAGGCAGTGAAGGCTGAAGTGGTGCTATACGTGAATGACCCTCCAGTCTGGTTATCTGAAAAAACAATCTAGGAATCTAGAAAACCACAAGAAGGTTAGTGAAACAATGTCACCTGCCCCGACAGATTCAGGTGTGCCCACAGTCACTATCACAGACAACAGATTGGGCCTCTTGGAAAGCAACTGGCCTGGATGGAATCCCCTGCCGTGTACTTTGATCCTGTGCAAACTAGCTGATGGAAGTATTTGCAGACATCTTTCACCTCTCCTTAGTATGATGTGAGGTTCCCACCTGCTTCAAGAAGACCACTATCATCCCAGTGCCAAAGAAAACTCAGGCAATGTGCTTTAATGTCAACCACCCGGTGGCTCTGACATCTATCAGGGCTTTGTGAGGTTAGTAGTGGAACACTCCAGCCTCCCAGATTGCCTTGATCCACTATAATTTGTCCACCATCACAACAGGTCCATGACAGACACCATCTCCTTGGCCTACACTCATCCCTGGAACGTCTGGATAAGAAAAACACCTGTGTCAAACTTTTAGTTATTAACTTTAGCTCTGCCTTCAACATCGTAATTTCAGTAAAACTCATCTCCAAACTCAGGCCTAGAACTCTGCTTTGCCCTCTGCAACTGGATCCTTGACTTCTTGACCTACAGACTGCAGTCGGTAAGAATAAGCTACAACACCTCCTCCACGATAATCCTCAGCACTGATGCCCTACATCGTTGCATACTCAGCCCCTTATTATACTCCTTATACACTCATGAAAATGTGGATAAGTTCAGCTCTAACTCCATTTGCAAATTTGCTGGTGACACCACCATAGTAGGTCAGATCTGAAACAATGACGAGACAGAGTACAGGAAAGAGATAGACAACTTAGTGTCGTGGTGTGAAGACAACAATATCTCCCACAATGTCAGCAAAATTTTAGGAAGTGGAGTGGAGGACATGCCCTTATCTGTATCCATGGTGTTAAAGTGAATATTGTCAAGAACTTCAAGTTCCTAGGAGTAAATACCATGAACAATCAGTCCTGGCCCATCCATGTCACTGCTACAGTCAAGAAAGCACAGAAATACCTTTACTTTCTCAGACAGCTAAGGAAATTTGGCTTGTCCACAATGACTTTACCAATTTCTATAGATGCACCATAGAAAGCATCCTATCCAGAGGGTTGTGAAAGCAGCCCAGTCCATCACACATCCAGCCTTCCTTCCATTGACTCTATCTGCTGCTTCAGATAGGAAGTAGCCAACATAATCAAAGACCTCTCCCACCCCAGTTATACTCTCTTGCACCCTCTTCTATCATACAAAAGGTACAGAAGTTTGAAAACACATACTAACAGATTTGAGAACAACCTCTTCCCTGTTGATATCAGACTTGTGAACGAATCTCTCACAGATTACAGTTAATCTGTCTCTGCACGTTCTCTGGAGCTGAAACATTATATGATGTATTCTGTTCCATCACTCTGATGTACTTATGTAAGGTATGATTTGTCTGGATAGCAAACAAAACAATATTTTCACTGTATTTTTGTAAATGTGATAATAAATCAATCAAATCAAATCAAATCAGCAGAACTTCATGAACAGCAGACAACAAGCAGTTCCACTGTTAAAAACACTGGCTCAGGCTGATCACACTGAAGCTGAGGGAGAAGCAGTTCTTATGACTGTTAAAATAAAAATGAGGTTCTGATGAGGAAATATAAACCTCTCTTCACTGAAACTGCACTTTAGAAATAGATGGTGATCTACCAGGTGGTGTCACTGGGGTATCTGACAGAAAAACTGCAAGGAACTCACAAACTCCCTTTGGCTGGGCATGTGGTATGTGCAAAACTCACACTCACATCAACCTTGACCTAGAGTCATAGTCATAGAGATGTACAGCATGGAAACAGACCCTTCGGTCCAACTCGTCCACGCCGACCTATATCCCAACCCAATCCAGTCCCACCTGCCAGCACCCGGTTCATATCCCTCCAAACCCTTCCTATTCATATACCCATCCAAATGCCTCTTAAATGGTACAATTGTACCAGCCTCCCCCACTTCCTCTGGCAGCTCATTCCATACACATACCACCCTCTATGTGAAAAAGTTGCCCCGTAGGTCTCTTTTATATCTTTCCCCTCTCACACTAAACCTATGTCCTCTGGGTCTGGACTCCCCGACACCAGGGAAAACACTTTGCCTATTTATCCTATCCATGCCCCTCATAATTTTGTAAACCTCTATATAAGGTCACCCTCAGCGTCCAACACTCCAGGGAAAACAGCCCCAGCCTGTTCAGCCTCTTCCTATAGCTCAGATCCTCCAACCCTGGCACATCTTTATCTTTGTAAATCTTTTCTGAACCCTTTCAAGTTTCACAACATCTTTTCGATGGGGAGGAGACCAGAATTGCACACAATATTCCAAAAGTGGCCTAACCAATGTCCTGTACAGCCGCAACATGACCTCCCAGCTCCTGTACTCAATACTCTGACCAATAAAGGAAAGGATATAAAATGCCTTCTTCACTATACTATCTACCTGCGACTCTACTTTCAAGGAGCTATGAACCTGAACTCCAAGGTCTCTTTGTTCAGCAACACTCCCCAGGACCTTACCATTAAGTGTATAAGTCCTGCTAAGATTTGCTTTCCCAAAAAGCAGCACCTCACATTTATCTGAATTAAACTCCATCTGCCACTTCTCAGCCCTTTGGCCATCTGGTCAAGATCCTGTTGTAATCTGAGGAAACCCTCTTCGCTGTTCACTACATCTCCAATTTTGATGTTATCTGCAAACGTACTAATCATACTAATCGTACCTCTTATGCTTGCATCCAAATAATTTATGTAAATGACAAAAAGTAGAGGACCCAGCACTAACCCTTGTGGCATCCAGTCTGAAAAACAACCCTCCACCATGACCTTCTGTCTTCTACCTTTGAGCCAGTTCTGTATCCAAATGGCTAGTTCTCTCTGTATTCTGTGAGATCTAACCTTGCTAATCTGTCTCCCATGGGGAACCTTGTTGAACGCCTTACTGAAGTCCACATAGATCGCATCTACTGCTCTGCCCTCATCAATCCTCTTTGTTACTTCCTCAAAAAACTCAATCAAGTTTGTGAGACATGATTTCTCACACACAAAGCCATGTTGACTATCCCTAATCAGTCCTTGTCCTTCCAAATACATTCCCTCCAACAACTTGCCCATCACCAATGTCAGGCTCACTGGTCTATAGTTCCCTACCTTGTCCTTACCGTCCTTCTTAAACAGTGGCACCACATTAGCCAGCCTCCAGTCTTCCAGCACCTCACCTGTGACTATTGATGAAACAAATATCTCAGCAAGAAACCCAGCAATTGCTTCATTAGCTTCCCACAGAGTTCTCGGGTACACCTGATCAAGTCCTGGGGATTTATGCACCTTTATCCATTTCAAGACATCCAGCACTTCCTCCTCTGTAATATGGACATTCTACAAGATGTCACTATCAATTCCCCCACAGTCTATATCTTCCATATCCTTTTCCACAGTAGATACTGATGCAATATATTCATTTAGTATCTCCCCCATTTTCTACGGCTCCGCTCAAAGGCCACCCTGCTGATCTTTGAGAGCCTCTATTCTCTCCCGAGTTACCTTTTTGTCTTTAATGTATTTGTAAAAACTCTTTGGATTCTCCTTAATTCTATTTGCCAAAGCTATCTCATGTCCCCTTTTTGCCCTCCTGATTTCCCTCTGAAGTATAATATTGCGTGCAATTCTGGTCTCCTTCCTGTCGGAAAAATGTTGTGAAACTTGAAAGGGTTCAGAAAAGACTTACAAGGATGTTGCAAGGGTTGGATGATCTGAGCTACAGGGAGAGGATGAACAGGCTGGGGCTGTTTTCCCTGGAGCGTCGGAGGCTGAGGGATGACCTTATAGAGGTATACAAAATTATGAGGGGCATGGATAGGATAAATAGACAAAGTCTTTCCCTGGAGACGCGGAGTCCAGAACTAGAGGGCATAGGTTTAGGGTGAGAGGGGAAAATATAAAAGAGACCTAAGAGGCAACTTTTTCACGCAGAGGGTGGAACGTGTATGGAAATGAGCTGCCAGAGGATGTGGTGGAGGCTGGTACAATTGGAACATTTAAGAGGCATTTGGATGTGTATAGGAATAGGAAGGGTTTGGAGGGATATGGGCCGGGTGCTGGCAGGTGGGACTAGATTAGGTTGGGATATCTGGTCAGCATGTACGGGTTGGACCGAAGGGTCTGTTTCCATGCTGTACATCTCTATGACTCTATGATTCTATGACTCTTCGAAGGATTCACTCGATCTATCCTGTCTATATCTTGCATATGCTTCCTTCTTTTTCTTAACCAAACCCTCAACATCTTTAGTCATCCAGCATTCCCTACCAGCCTACCTTTTATACCAACCAGCCTTTCCTTTCACCCTGACAGGAACATACTTTCTCTGGATTCTCGTTATCTCATTTCTGAAGGCTTCCCATTTTCCAGCCGTCCTTTTACCTGCGAGCATCTGTCCCCAATTCAGCTTTTGAAGGTTCTTGCCTAATACTGTCAAAATTGGCTTTTCTCCAATTTAGAACTTCAACTTTTAGATCTGGTCTATCCTTTTCCATCACTATTTTAAATCTAATAGAATTATGGTCACCCACTGACACCTCAGTCACCTGCCCTGCCTCATTTCCCAAGAGTAGGTCAAGTTTTACACCTTCTCTAGTAGGTACATCCACATACTGAATCAGAAAATTGCCTTGTTCACACTTAACAAATTCCTCTCCATCTAAACCCTGAACACTATGGCAGTCCCAGTCTATGTTTGGAAAGTTAAAATCCCCTGCCATAACCACTCTATTTTTCTTACAGATAGCTGAGATCTCCTTACATGTTTGTTTCTCAATTTCCCTCTGACTATTGGGGGGTCTATAATAAAATCCCAATAAGGTTATTAACCCTTTCTTATTGCTCAGTTCCACCCAAATAACTTGCCTGGATGTACTTCCAGGAATATCCTCCGTCAGCACAGCTGTAATGCTATTCCTTATCAAAAATGCCACTCCCCCTCCTCTCTTGCCTCCCTTTCTATCCTTCCTGTATTCTGGAACATTAAGCTGCCAGTCCTATCCATCCCTGAGCCATGTTTCTATAATTACTATGATATCCCAGTCCCATGTTCCTAACTATGCCTTGAGTTCATCTGCCTTCCCTGTTAGGCCCCTTGCATTGAAATAAATGCAGTTTAATTTATTAGTCCTACCTTGTCCCTGCCTGCCCTGACTGTTTGACTCTCTTCTGTTCTCAACTTTTGCTGGCCTCAACATCACATTTCTTGCAGATTCCCAAATATTAGATGGTCACCACTCCCCATCATTTTTATTCAAGGTCACGTTTTAGTTTACCTCATGCTGAAGGCTTCTTGCTAACCTCCCAGCAGGCACTTCCTGGCAATAGGTTGAAGACACATAAGCATACCTCAAGAGGACCCGTTATATGTTTCTTTTTCAGAAAGAGAATGAAAATAGTTTATTGCTGAGGTGGCCTTACGCTATGTTTACCAAGTTCATAAGAATTCTATACTCATTCCAAAAAGTAATGCTTTTTTCAAATTTCTATGTCTAACATGGAATGTTGCAGACCTAGACACTACATAGCTCCCATAATTCTTGCAGACCTGATGTGTGTCTATATGCAATGAAATCCTTTACCTTTACTGTATGGATGAATTAAGTGACTGTGAACCCCAAAGATAATCTTCCAAACCTCCAAAGACTTCACCACAGTGTAGTGATTGTAATGAGGTCAACCAAGTGTGCCTCATAGAATATAAGGTCCCTGATTGGGGTCTTAATCTGGTCCAAAGACCAAGGGTGCGACGGGTCTTTGATGATGTTAGCAGCTTTTCCGTGGCAACGAACCATGTAAGTGTAGTCCATTGATGGAAGTTTTGGTTCTGTGATGGTCTGGGCTGTGCACACCATGTTCTGTAGTTTCTTCCAGTCCTAAGCAGAGCAGTTGCCACCCAGACAGTATGTTTTCAATGGTGCATATGTACAGGTTGGTGAGAATCCTTGTGGACATGCCAAACTTCCTGAGCTGCCTGAGGAAGAAGAGACGTGGTTGTGCCTTCTTGACCATCGCATCTACGTGGGAAGACTAGGTCAGATTGTGAGTTATCGTCACTCTGAGGAACTTGATGATGTCCCCAAGCCTCTTCTAATTCTGAGACGCTATCATTTTACTCGGCAATTCGAGAATCAGGGGAATTTGCATTGGGACTTTTGACGAAGTTAAGATGACAGACAGAGACATGTAATGTTGGTTTAATCCTTCATGATATACTTAATGACCAACTGGGCTTCAAATAGGCACTGCAACTTGCTACATCATTAGAAAATGCAGCTAGTGGAGCGTATGAGTTTCAGGGTATTCCTATTGTAATGGACATGTTCGCCAGTCTGACTGAGCTTGGGGAACACCACGTGAGGGAAGGCAATTGCATAGTCTCACTCAGGACATATCCTGATCAGTGGGATTCTCAGTCAGCCCCCATCAAAACCCAAAAACAAAGCCAAGCCTTGGCAAAATATTTAAAAGTTTCTTCAGGATCAGGCCACCAAGCCACTTAGTTGTTGCCGATATGCATACTCAAGACAGCAGAAGAGTCCCATGAAAACTAAATTGTGTAAGTGAACTCGGAGGCCAATATCCAGGAGAGTTCACATTCTGGAAAGTCCACCTACATCTGGTTTGGAACTGTTATACTATTTAGCAACATCTCAATCAGAACCAATCAAAATAAACGTCTGGTTAAATGGTAACCCAGTTCTAAGGGAGGTCAATACTGGCGTTGCCATTTCAATGATCACACAACCAGTCTTAATAAAATTCAATGCAGACTGCAACCCTTACATTTGCACAAGAGCTAAGCTAGACTGAGAACTTATATTGCGGAACCTTTACAGATTAAATGGACAACTTTGGTTTGCTCTTGTATGAGAAGCAGAGGGGTCAGTTACCTCTGATTGTAGTAAAAGGCTTGGGCCCAAGCTTGATGGGGCAGAATTGGTCAAGAAAGATTCACCTAGATTGGCTCAACATTTGAGTATTTCCTAAAGTCAAATGGTTTTTGACAAATAAAGACAGCTCCATACCATCCATTATCCAATGATCTGGTAGAAAGAGCAGTCCAAACTTTGAAGGCAGGCTTCAAGAAATAGCCTTCAGCTTCACTAGATACTAAACTGTCCTGGTTCCTATTTGATTATAGGATCACCCCACATGCAACCACAGGGATACCTCCAGTAGAGTTGCTAATGGACAGAAGACTCAGCACCAGGTTAAATCTGACCTTCCAAGACCTGGGGGAGGAGGGTGAAATGGCATCAGGAACGCCAATGCTGGAGACAAGAACTTCTCTAAGTGAGAGAGGCAGTTTGGTGTAAAAACACAGAAATAGCCCTGCATGGGTAAAAGGCATAGTCAACCCAAAGGTCAGATCCAGTGATGCATAAGTTTCAGGTGATGTGATGGTCCTGACCAAGCATGTGGATCAGCGTCAGAGTATGATAAGCTGCAAACTTGCAAATAATGCGAGAGCAAAATGTGCTCAGATCCTTGATAGCCTTCCAACTGTTCCAAAAACCACGGCTCTCCTTCTCAATCAAGCATTGAAGATATCTTGGAATCTGAGATGGACATGGTACATGTTGTAACCTCAATGTCTTTGCTGCCTGAAGAAAAGAATGAATTTCTTCCAAGATCTCCAAGCCTCTGATATGCCACCCATATCAGAGGCAGAGTTGGAGGAACCTGATCCGGTGCTAAAACACCCCCAGGAGGAATTACATAAAAAAGAACCTGCCTAAATCCTCAGACTCAAAGAGGGAAGGATGTAGTGACTGTAACAAGGTCAGCCAGGGAACCTCTTAGAATGTGAGTTCCCTGATTGGGGCTGCTAACCTGGTCCAATCAGGGAGCCTGGCTGATAGATATGAACAGGAGTGTCAGATATCCTGTTCACTCTGAGAGCTGGCTCTGAGGGAGCTGGATCAGTGCCAAGGACTCTCCATGTGTAAATAAAGTGTGACTTGGTGATGGGATACCAGCCTCTGTGGAGTTATTTTATATGGCAGAGGTAATTTAAAGGGAGCTGAAAATGTGTTGCTGGAAAAGCGCAGCAGGTCAGGCAGCATCCAAGGAACAGGAGAATTGATGTTTCAAGTATAAGCCCTTCTTCTGGAATGAGGCAAGTGTGTCCAGCAGGCTAAGATAAAAGGTAGGGAGGAGGGACTTGGGGGAGGGGCGTTGGAAATGAGATAGGTGGAAGGAGGTCAAGGTGAGGGTGATAGGCCAGAGTGGGGTGGGGGCGGAGAGGTCAGGAAGAAGATTGCAGGTTAGGAAGGCGGTGCTGAGTTCAAGGGATTTGACTGAGACAAGGTGGGGGGAGGGGAAATGAGGAAACTGGAGAAATCTGAGTTCATCCCTTGTGGTTGGAGGATTACTAGGCGGAAGATGAGGCGCTCTTCCTCCAACCGTCATGTTGCTATGGTCTGGCGATGGAGGAGTCCAAGGACCTGCATGTCCTTGGTGGAGTGGGAGGGGGAGTTGAAGTGTTGAGCTACGGGGTGGTTGGGTTGGTTGGTCCGGGTGTCCCAGAGGTGTTCTCTGAAACGTTCCGCAAGTAGGTGGCCTGTCTCCCCAATATAGAGGAGGCCACATCGGGTGCAGCAGATGCAATAGATGATGTGTGTGGAGGTGCAGGTTAATTTGTGGCAGATATGGAAGTATCCCTTGGGGCCTTGGAGGGAAGTAAGGGGGAGGTGTGGGCGCAAGTTTTGCATTTCTTGCGGTTGCAGAGGAAGGTGCCGGGAGTGGAGGTTGGGTTGGTGGGAGGTGTGGACCTGACGAGGGAGTCATGGAGGGAGTGGTCTTTTCAGAATGCTGATAGGGGAGGGAAGGGAAATATGTCCCTGGTGGTGGGGTCCATTTGGAGGTGGCGGAAATGACGGCGGATGATACGCTGTACATGGAGGTTGGTGGGGTGGTAGGTGAGGACCAGTGGGGTTATGTCCTGGTGGCGGTTGGAGGGGCGGGGCTCATGGGCAGAGAAGCAGGAGGTGGAAGAGATGCGGTGGAGGGCATCGTCAACTACGTCTGGGGGGAAATTACGGTCCTTGAAGAAGGAGGCCATCTGGGTTGTACAGTTTTGGAACTGGTCCTCCTGGGAGCAGATGCTGCGGAGATGAAGGAATTGGGAATATGGGATGGCGTTTTTACAGGGGGCAGGGTGGGAGGAGGTGTAGTCTAGGTAGCTGTGGGAGTCGGTCGGTTTATAGTAAATGTCCGTGTTGATTCGGTCGCCCGAGATAGAAATGGAAAGGTCTAGGAAGGGGAGGGAGGAGTCTGAGACGGTCCAGGTGAATTTGAGGTCGGGGTGGAAGGTGTTGGCAAAGTGGATGAACTGTTCCACCTCCTCGTGGGAGCACGAGGCAGCGCCGATACAGTCATCGATGTAGTGGATGAAAAGGTGGGGGGGGGGTGCCAGTGTAGCTGCGGAAGATGGACTGTTCCACATATCCTATGAAGAGGCAGGCATAGCTTGGGCCCATGTGGGTGCCCATGGCTACTCCTTTGGTTTGGAGGAAGTGGGAGGATTGGAAAGAGAAGTTGTTCAGAGTGAGGACCAGTTCAGTCAGTCGAAGGAGGGTGTCAGTGGAAGGGTACTGGTTGGTACGGCGGGAAAGGAAGAAGCGGAGGGCTTTGAGTCCTTCGTGATGGGGGATGGAGGTGTTCAGGGAATGAATGTCCATGGTGAAGATAAGGCGTTGGGGACCGGGAAAGCGAAAATCATGGAGGAGGTGGAGGGCGTGAGTGGTGTCCCGAATGTAGGTGGGGTGTTTCTTGGACTAAAGGGGACAGGACCATGTCAAGGTGTGCAGAGATGAGTTTGGTGGGGCAGGAGCAGGCTGAGACAATGGGTCGGCCGGGGCAGTCAGGTTTGTGGATTTTGGGCCGGAGGTAGAAATGGGCGGTGCGGGGTTGTGGGACTATGAGGTTGGAGGCGGTGGATGGGAGATCCCCTGAGGTGATGAGGTTATGGATGGTCTGGGAGATGATGGTTTGGTGGTGGGGGGTGGGGTCATGGTCAAGGGGGCAGTAGGAGGAGGTGTCCGCGAGTTGGGTCTAGCTTCAGCATTGTAAAGGTCGGGGCGCCAAACTTCTACCACGCCTCCCTTGTCTGCTGGTTTGATAGTGAGGTTGGGGTTGGAACGGAGGGAGTGGAGGGCTGCACGTTCTGAGGGTGAGAGGTTGGAGTGGGTGAGAGGGGTGGAGAAGTTGAGGCGGTTAATGTTGCGGTGGCAGTTGGCTATGAAGAGATCGAGGGCGGGTAAGAGGCCAGCACGGGGTGTCCAGGTGGATGGGGTGTGTTGGAGGCAGGAGAAGGGGTCGTCAGAGGGTGGGCGAGAATCCTGGTTGAAGAAGTAAGCGCGGAGGCGAAGGCAGTGGAAGAAATGTTCGATGTCACGCCGCATGTTGAACTCGTTAATCCGAGAGCGTAGGACCAAGCCTTAAGTTGGAGTTATCCTTTTAAACATTATCCCTTTAAAGGGCAGTACAGTGGTTCAGTGGTTAGCACTGGGGCAGCACTTGGGACCCAAGTTCAATTCCTGTCTGTGTGGAGTTTGCATATTCTCCCCATGTCTACGTAGGTTTCCTCCGGGTGCTCCAGTTTCCTCCCACAATTCAAAGATGTGCAGGTCAGGTGAATTGGCCATGCTAAATTGCCCATAGTGTTAGGTGCATTAGTTTGGGGTAAATATACGGTAAGGGAAAGGGTCTGAGTGGGTTACTCTTCAGAGGGTCAGTGTGGACTTGTTGGGCCGAAGGGCCTGCCTCAATACTGTAGGGAATCTAATCTAATCTAAACTATATTAGTGAGTGAGCAAACTGAGTGCATATTTAGCTGACACTGGTGATCATTTGTGTGGACTCAATCTGTATGTTTCAAGTTTCAAAGGCATTGCATCTGTTGGATTGGATATTTGATAATACAGTGTGACAGTGTGACTACATCTAATGATTGCAACACACATAGACAGTCCTGTGCTTGTGCCCATTCCAGCATGGAATCTCATTCTCTTTGAACTGCTGGATATTGCCACACCAGTTACAGACCCCTGAAACAAACAAAAAAAATGCTGGAAAAGCTCAGCAGGTCTGGCCACACCTGTGGAGAGAAAACAGAGTTAACAAGGGACTCTTCTTTAGAGCTGGAAGTTCTCTAAACAGATGCTGATTTTTCCTAGGAATTTCTGTTTTGTTTCTGATTTCCAGAATCCAGTTATTTTGTTTTTTTTATATACAGACCTTGGTGATTTTGCCATGCCAGGGTCACATGCTCTACATAGTCCAATTTTGTGACCTCTGTGAATTCTTTAGTGGTCTCTTTACTCTTTGTTTTTCTGACTTCTGTGTAATTTCTAAAAGCTGAATGTTTTGAAAAGCTCCCATTAGTTTTTTATTTTGCTTGCCTTCCACTGTTACTCTTCTGTGTTTTCCTTTCTCCCATTTTCTTGAAGAATCCTATTCTAATTCATCTTATAAATCATTGTAAGAAGATCTGCTAGTTAGTTTTAAATATAGCCACTTAATAAACAAAATCCACACCACTCGGAAAATGAACAAAGCTGGCTGGCAAGGAGAGAAGCAGCAATTAGAGGCAAAATATTTCATAAATCCAAAGCCCAGGAAGAATGGATGGAAGGCGAAAGCCACATTTAACATGTTCAAAAGCTGACATGAATATCCATTGTTTTACGATACTTACAAAGAACCATATCAGAAGAGAGAAGTACGGAAACCAATTTGGGTTTAGTATTAATTAGGAAATGAATAGTGCTGCTGTCTCTTTCATGAAATACCTGACATAATACAGATGGCGGTATGTGCAAAGTACTTAACGCAGACACTGTCAATAATGATAGTCATGATTACTTCACGAGCTGCTCGGACCATTACTCAGTCAAGCCTCATTAGCAACATAGTTGTGACAAGGTACACAATAGAATACATTAAATTTTCATCTCTTAAATCTGCCTTGTGCTTTCAGTACAATCCTGAGATGTCCCTAGAATAACAGCAGTATACTAGAGCTCATTGCTGAAACCATACACTTGCTATGAACTAATAGGTAAATGTTACATCAAGATATTATTTCAGAACTTGAAATGGATCAATAGATACTTAAAAGTACAATTATGTTCTTAAGGTTTGTAAGGTTGTAAAGTTTGTCTGCTCTGCCTGGACTTTGTTTTGTGGGGTGGAGCACAATTAGGCCATTCAACCCACTGAGTCTGCTCCATCATTCGATATTGGCTGAGACCTTGTCTTCTTTACATAACCTTTGATTATTCAAGACTGATCTATTTCTGTCTTAAATAGACTCAGTGACTTGGCCTCCAACAGCCTTCTGTGGCAATGAGTTCCATAGAGTCACCACCCTTTGGCTGAAGAAATTCTTCCTCACCTCAGTTCTGAAGGGTTGTCCCTTCACTGTGAGATAATGCCACCACAACCAAGTCGCTCATGTAAATGGAAACATCTCCAAGACCACTCTATCTATCAGTTTCAAAGTATTCCCCCTTATCCTTTAAAACTCCACTGAGTACAAACCCAGATTCCTCAACTGCTCCTCATATGATAAGCCCTTCATCCCCGGGATCATTCTTGTAAACATAAGAACATAAGAACTAGGAGCAGGAGTAGGCCATCTGGTCCTTGTAGCCTACTCCGCCATTCAATAAGATCATGGCTGATCTTTTCGTGAACTCAGCTCCACTTACCCATATCAACTACTTCACTAGGCAAGGAATTCCATAGATTTACAACCCTCTGCATGAAGAAGTTCCTCACAATTCAGTCCTAATCTGCTCCCTCTAACCTTGAGGCTATGCCCTCTTGTCCTAGTTTTACTTGCCAGTGGAAATATCCTCTCGACATCGATCTTATCTATTCCCATCATAATTTCATATGTTTCTATAAGATTCCCCCTCATTCCTCTGAATTCCAATGAATATGATCCCAGTCTACTCAGTCTCTTCTCATAATCCAACCCCTTCAACTCCAGAATCAACTTAGTGAACCTCCTCTGCACCCCCTCCAGAGCCAGGACATCCTTTCTCAAGTTAGGAGGCCAAAACTGCATGCAATACTCCAAGTGTGGCTTCACCAGAACCCTGTACAGCTGCAACATGACCTCTCTGCTTTAAAACTCAATCTCTTTAGCAGTGAAGGACAACATTCCATTTGGCTTCCTAATTACTTGTTGTACCTGCAGACCAACCGTCTGTGATTCATGCACAAGGGATACCCAGGCCCTTCTGCTCAGCAGCATGCTGCCACCTTTTACCATTCAAGTAATAATCCTTTTTACTGTTACTCCTAGCAAAATGGAAGACTTCACATTTATTAACATTGTATTCCGTCTGCTAGACCTTTGTCCACTCACTTAAAGTATCGATGTTGCTTTGCAAAGTTTCACAGTCCTCTGCACACTTCCTCTGTTATTCATCTCAGTGTCATCTGCAAACTGTGACACACTACACGTGGTTTCCAACTTCATATCATCTATTTAAATTGTGGATAATTGCAGTCCCAACACTGATCCCTGAGACACATCACTAGTTACTGATTGTCAGCCAGAATAGCACTCATTTATCCCCACTCTTTGCTTCCTGTTAGTCAACCAATCCTCTATCCATGCTAATATCTTAGCTGTAACGCCATACATCTTTACCTTATGCAGCAGCCTCTTATGCGGTACCTTGTCAAAGGCCGTTTGGAAAGTTGTAAACCTCCTCTGGACCCCCTCCAACACCAGCACATACTTCCTTAGATTCAGAGCCAAACTCTGCTCACAATATTCCAAATGCAGTCTAACCAGAGCCTGATACAGCCTCAGCAGTACATCTCTGCACTTGTATTTCTGCCCTCTCAAAATGAATGCTAACATTATACTGAATGCTCTTGGTCAGATCCACCAACGTCAAGCCGGTGTTCTTCTCTGACCACTGCCTCCTGCTGGCCGACTGTCCCCTACAGGACGAGCAGCGGGCTGGTAAGGGAACGTGGAAGCTGAACACAAAGCTGTTGACCCCGGGAAACATTGAGGAGCTCAAGAGGGACTACGCAGGTTGGAGAACCGTGAAGCATCTCTTTGAGTCCCCAGCGGACTGGTGGGAAACAGTAAAAGGGAACATCAAGAGGTTTTTCATCCTCAAAGGTGTTCAGGAGGCAAGAGAGAGGTGGGGAAAACTGTCCCAACTCCAGGAAAGTATGCAGAGCCAACTCCTGCTGCAGATGATGGGGGTGGATGTCACGGAGGACCTCAAGAAGGTGAAGGGTCAGCAAGCCTCGCTCTTTTCCTTGGGGGCCTCCAAGATAATCTTCGGTCCAGGGTCCACTCGGTGGAGCAGGACGAGACGTGCTCATGTTTCTTCTTCCAGAAGGTACACAAAGAGAGCTCCATGCTCAGCAGCCTGAAGGAAGAAGATGGCTCGATAACGTCATCTCAGGCTGATGTCATGCAGATCAGTAAATCCTTCTATGCCAGTCTGTATGACGCGAAGCTGACCGACAGCGCGGCCCCCCAGTCATTCCTGTCCTCTATCACGGAGGTCTTAGACGACAGAACACGCAAGAGGCTGGACTAGCCGCTATCTCTGGATGACCTGACAAAGGCCCTCGAGTCCTTCGAAAAGAATAAAACTCCCAGAAGCGACGGCTTACCGGTCGAGCTCTATTCCGCTCTGTGGGACTTGATTGGCCAGGACCTGCTGGAGGTGTATGTCAGTATGCTTCGGGCAGGTACCATGAGTGAATCCATGAGGTAAGGCATCATCACCCTCATCTACAAGCAGAAGGGGGAGTGGGAGGAACTCAAAAATTGGAGACCAATCTCACTGTTGAATGCGGATTACAAAATTCTGTCAAAGGTTATTACCAACCGGGTCAGGTCTGCTCTGGGATCAGTGAGCCACCCTGACCAAACCTGTGCTGTACCAGGTAGGAAGATCGCTGAGAGTCTCGCACTCCTCAGGGATTTGATCGCCTACGTGCAGGACAGAGGGTTGGACACCTGCCTGAACAGCCTGGACCAGGAGAAAGCCTTTGACAGGATATCACACATGTATATGAGAGATGTTCTCTCCCAAATGGACTTTGGGGAGAGAATCTGGAATTGGATCAGACCTACACCAACCTTGTCAGTGAAGTCTCAATCAATGGGTGGGAATCAGATAGCTTCCCAGTCAGATCTGGAGTCAGGCAGGGCTGCCCTCTCTCTCCTGCCTTGTTTGTGTGCTGCATAGAGCCATTTGCCGAGTCCATCAGGAAGGATGCGAGCCTGAGAGGGGTGACTATTCCTGGCAGCGGGGGCCTAACAGGTTAAGGCCTCCCTGTACTTGGATGACGTCACTGTTTTTTGCTCGGATCCGCTGTCCGTGAACAGACTGATGTGCATATGTGACCAGTTCGAACGGATCTCGTGGGCCAAGGTAGTGGGCGGCACGGTGGCACAGTGGTTAGCACTGCTGCCTCACAGCACCAGAGACCCAGGTTCAATTCCCGCCTCAGGCGACTGACTGTGTGGAGTTTGCATGTTCTCCCCGTGTCTGCATGGGTTTCCTCTGGGTGCTCCGGTTTCCTCCCACAGTCCAAAGATGTGCAGATCAGGTGAATTGGCCATGCTAAATTGCCCGTAGTGTTAGATAAGGGGTAAATGTAGGGGTATGGGTGGGTTGCGCTTCGGCGGGTCGGTGTGGACTTGTTGGGCCGAAGGGCCTGTTTCCACACTGTAATGTAATGTAATGTAAACCGAGGCAAGAGCAAGGTCATGCTCTTTGGGAACTAGGCCAACCAATCCTCCATCCCCTTCACCGTCAGGAACGACCACCTGAAGGTGCTGGGTATTTGGTTCAGGGGTTCTGGGGCGTGCGCCAAGTCTTGGGAGGAGCGTATCAGCAAAGTGAGGCAGAAACTGGGCAGATGGAAGCTACGGTTGCTCTCCATCGCGGGAAAAAACCTGGTCATCAGGTGTGAGGCACTGTTATTGTTGCTATACGTGGCACAGGTCTGGCCTATTCCCAGAACCTGTGCCGCTGCAGTCACCCGGGCCATCTTCCAATTTATATGGAGATCAAAGATGGACCGGGTCCAAAGGGACTCGATGTATAAAGAGCTGGGCAACGGGGGAAAAAACACACCCAATGCCACCCTCACCCTGATGGCCACCTTTGTGTGTGGCTGCATCAAGCTGTGCGTGGATCCCCGGTACGCAAACACCAAATGTCACTACGTACTGAGGTTCTACCTGTCCCCGGTGTTGCGAAGGATGGGCCTGGCCTCGCTGCCGCAGAACGCTCTGAGCAGTTGGACCGTTCCGTATCACCTGTCCTTCGTGGAGAAGTTTATGAAGAAAAACACCTTTGATCACAAGTCCATCAGGAAGTGGTCAACACATAGTGTCCTTGAGACCCTTTGGGAAAAGGAGAGGGTGGATCCTATCGAGTGGTTCCCTGAGCAGACTGTCAAAGCCATTTGGCAGAATGCCTCATCGCCAGAACTTTCCAACAAGCACCAAGACATGGCTTGGCTGGTGGTGAGAAGGCCTCTGTCTGTGAGATCCTTTATGCACGCCCGGACTCTCAGCCGCACCGCACGCTGCCCTCGAAGTGGCTGCGGGTGGGGACAAGACTGTCACACACCTCCTTCTGGAATGTGCCTATGCAGAAGAAGTCTAGAGAGGAATGCAGCAGTGTTTGTCGAGGTTCGTCCCAAGCAGCGCCATGACGTGGGAGTCCGTGGTCTACGGCCTGTTCCCCGGGACGCACACCGAGACGAACATCAACTGTACCTGGAGGATCGTCAACTTGGTGAAGGACGCTCTCTGGGCGGTCCAAAACCTGTTGATCTTCCAGCTGAGGGAGTTGACCCCGACTGAGTGTTGCAGACTGGCACATTCCAAGGTCCAGGACTACGTGCTGAGGGATGCGCTGAAGCTTGGGGCAGCTGCCACCAAGGCGCGGTAGGGAAAGACCACCGTGTAACATCTGCCTGCCTAAGCACAGGGGTCCGACGCAGTAAGGGGACTCCGCAGACCTCCCTGCTAAATATATGGATAATAATCATATAGACCTGTATATATGAATGATTACTCTGTCTCTGTATGCCAAGAAATGGAATGTTTACATATGTATGGCACGACCAATTGTACAGGTCATCAAAATATTTATGAATAAAGCATAATTTTGAAATAAACAAAAATATGCCTTCCTACCCACTAACTGATTCTGTATATTAAGCTGACAGAATTATGAACTAGGTCTCCCAAGTCCCTTTGTCCTTCATATTTCCAAAGCCATTTCTCATTTAGAAAATAGTCTCAAAGTGTATAATCTCATGCTTTGCCATATGTCACTTCTTTGCCCACTCTCCCAGCCTGTCCAAGTCCTTCTGCAGCCTACCTCCAACATTACCCATTCCTCCATCTATCTTTGTGTCATCTGCAAACTTAGCAACAATGCCCTCCGTTCCTTCACCACGACCCTTAATGTATACAACAAGAATAGTTCTGGTCCCAACATCGATCCCTATGGAATTCCATTAGTCAACGAATGCCGTCCTGAAGAAGATCACTTTATTCCTCGTCTCTGTCTTCTGCCAGTCAGCCAATCCAGTATCCATGTCAGTACCTTTCCTCTAACACCACGGGCTCTTATCGTATTAGCAGCCTCCTGTGTAGTGCCCTGTCAAAGATCATCTGGAACTCCAAATAGATCATGTCCACTGGCTCTTCTCGGTTGGGTCTTCTCTGACTTCAAGGAATTAGAATGTGCCATAGCTATTCTAAAGAGCTATAGGCTGCAGAAGCTTACAAAGATAGGGCAGGGCCAGGCCATGGAGAATTCAAGTTGGATGCAATGTGACTGTAGGTCAGTAAGCACAGAGGCAATGTGTGAGTGACCTTTGATGCAAATTAGGACTCGGACAGCGGAGAGTTGGACAACCACAGTTTTAGAGAAGGTATAAACTGAGAAACAATCCACAGTGCCTTACAATAATCAAATCTGGAGTGAGTAAAAGTGTGCATGAGGACTTCAGTAGCAGAAGAGCTGAAGTAGTAACAGACTGGTGATGCTTTGAGATGATAATAAGGTGGTCTTACTGATAGAGACGTAGATAAATGATTGAAATTTCATCATGGCGCTAAACATAAAACTGATATAGTGAACAATCTGCTTTAGCCTCAGATTGTTAAAAGAGAGGTGGCATGACTTGGTGGCAAGGGAAGACAATTTTTTTAGCAGTAACTGAAGACCTCACCTGCAAAGTTGCAAAATGGAGGAAATTTCTGTATATCCAATATTGGATGCTAGATAAGTAGTTTAACAATCTAGAGACCGTGTCATCTGTTACAATATTGAGCTCTGGCTGAGGGTAGACTGCAGCCACCAATCCTTCACTCAACTTTTTAAACAGCATGGTCCCAGCGGATTGCTCTTTCATTAAAAAGAGAACTGGTGGTGTGTTCAACCTGAGGATCCTCACACTTCATGAGAGACTGAGGAGACAGAACCTTCATGGTGACCTCAGGCAGTGAAAGAATGCAACCCATGCTGTTGGTATCACTGCATACCAGATGTTCAACGAACTGAGCTAACCAACTCCTCAATTTTTCTTTCTCCACTGTATCTAAAGACCTATTTGGTTTGCAGTGGAATAGGATAAATCACTAGAGACACTTGTCTAAACAATACAGTATGATTTATTGCATGATAGCCACAGCTCCATGTTATATCAAGTTGTTAGGTATACTCAGTCATCTAACAGGGGCTGGAGAGAATACATCTGACGTCATTGGAATTTAGAGCTGACTCAGATTCTCTAGCCACGATTGTGGGACTTTACCAGATTTGGTCAAGTCTAACGCGATCTCCCATACTAACGCTTTCAGAATCATTACCTTAAACACCAAGTTCTCCCAGACTTTTATCCCTGTGTGTAATTAACATTTCTACATTCATGTATATAACTATTTTTACATTCACTACTGCCATCATCTTCCCCAAGTTTTTGACTTGACACGTTCAGACATTCTGACAATAAGATAGTGACACATGTTGTTGAACAAATCGATAAGATAGTGATAAGGATTGTTGTATCAGGCTTAAATTAAGATGTTCATTTGAAATAAGGAAGTTCCTTCAAACTCAGGTGATTTGAATTGTCAATATTTACGAGGAATGTTTCTGCTATGTTTCCCAAAGGTGGAAGTTCCACCTAAATAACATTTTTAAATGAGTAAACTGCTGCTTTGTTTCTCTGTCATATTTCTACACATCTGCAGCTAGTGTTATGTAGTTTTACAGATTCAACTTTATTTTGTCATATCTGGGCACTGCTTTTACTTCTGAGGCTTTCTTTGATTCATAGCATGGATAGTGACACTGAGTATCTACTGAATAACCTACTTTTGTGTTGATGTTTAATGTGTGGTCATAGAGTGTCTGTACCTTGTAAAAGTGGAAACTTTCTATTGCTCCTGTGGTATTGTTACCCCTCTCCTCTAAGGATTTGCCTGTGGTTCCGACAACAATTCTGTCTCTTATGAATTCTGACTTCAAAGGTCCTGTACTGGTTGAGGTCACCATGAAGGCACTGCCTTCTTAACTTTGAGATCTTGAGGCCTTCAGCTTAAACTCACCATCTCTGTCTAATGAGCGAGCTGCCCTCGGGATTATACCAACTTTCCCTTTATAGCAATTTTTCTTCCAATAATATTTTAGATTTAACATTGGAGAAATGCTGTAATGTTAGAATTCTTCTAAACTTTAAATGCTGCTAAATAGCACTATTGTATTCCTGTACTGGTTGCAGGGTGGGTTCCTGCCATTTTGATCATCAAAATGGTGGTTTGCCACAATCTGTAGGCAAAATGTAATTTTCCACATCTTCTAAAACCTGGAACGAATTTTCCTGCTTCGTCACAACCAAAGTGAATACTGTCTTGCCATTCATGTCCTAAAACACAATACACATCCCTTTCTACAATTCTTCAAATAAGCTTATGCAGCTGTGGCTTTAATAAACTTTTCCCACCAAATCTACAGTTTAATTTATGTACCTCCTAATCTTATCAAATGCCTAAACTTCTTCTATCTTCTTCTGTCAGACTCTGTCTTGTAAATCTTTTAAATTGTCCATTTCTCACGGTTAAGCTATTCTACAACATTCCTAACTTTGTGGCCTCAGTATGAACTAGTTTAATGACACTAGGCTCTGTTACCTTAATCATGCCTTACAAAGTATGCTCAATATAGTGACAATGCTCATTAGAAACACAAAGTGCTTCTCTTCATTTTTTGTCCTTCCCAGCCTGGTCTTTTGTGCCAATTACATAAAGTTACTTCCTCCTGGTCCAAGTTCACACTATCTTATTTGCTCCTCTTCCCAGTTCTGAGGTAGAGGTTTAAGCTGGGGGTACTATTTTTGTGCTGTCGTCCCTTCCACAGGAGAAAATTGATTTTCATTAATATCAGAAAACCTACTCTGCACTGTGTTAACACAGACCTAATTGATTAAAGGTCTTTAACAAAATTGAGTTTTGAATGAATATCCTTTGGAAATCAGAACATAAGGCCCAACAAAATAATTTGTGATTTGTATTATTAAATATTTTTGTATTATTTAAAACAGAGATAGAATGCTAAATACCACAATTAAAAAGTGGTATAAAACCATTATTTATCTTTGATAATACTTTCTTTTGATCACCATTTTTAATATCATCAGGAGCATAGACTATAAATCACCATGCTTATTTCCATATCACCTTCCAAGCACACTTTGCCTTGAAGGACAAAGGCGACAGATGGATGGGAACACCATAGCCTGCAATGCTCCCTCCAAGGCACACACCATTCAGACTTGGAAACATATTGGTTCCTTCACTGTTGCTGGATGGATTCATGGAATTCCTTTCCTGACAGCACCCCTGACAGACCTACACCACATGAAGGCAGCTCACCACCACTTTCTCTTGCGGAATTAGGGAATAAGCAACAATGTCCACATTCCAAGAATGAATAATAAATAAAAATCTTGATTCTTGACTCAAGAAAAAAGCTAAAACTGACAAGCTTATCTTTATCAATGCAGTTGACCAAAGAAATTATAGTTGCTGCCCAGAGATTTAAATCTTTGCATTATTAAACAAACTACTTCTCAGTTATTTGTTTCCTTTGGAAATGGCAATAACCTGATATTTCATCTTCCAAACAAATTGAAAAGAACAGAGCACTTGGCAGCTTTTTGAAAAAGACTGAAGGACAGAACTGAATAATCAGAAATTGTTGACTTTCACTCCAGTTGGAAAGCCGACTGGGCGCTTATGGATTTTTGACTGGCATTCCTCCCTCAACCAACACTTCCAAGTTAATTCATCTCCTTGTTGTTTGGGGGCCTTGTTGTTTAGGAATTGGCTGCAGCATTTTCTTGAACAGTAACTATGTTTAAAAAAAATTAATTGGCTCTGAAGCACTTAGGGATATCCTGAAGCTTGAGGAGGACTGTATAAATGTATGCTCTCTTTTTATAGGTAGCTTTCAGATGCCTTTTGTTCTCAATAATCCTAAAAAAAAATGGAAACTGATGGTTTTGAGTTATCTTCTGGGGTCAAGATGCAAATGTGTTGCTGATTAAGAAGATAAAAATGAAAAAGACAAGGTACTGTGTTGTTCATCTAGTTTAGAATCTATAGACCAATATATGGCTTTCTTTCAGAATTTTAGGTCTCCTTCAGATAGAGAACTTATTTACAGATAAGGTGTAAAATACATGTTTAAGTTAATAATAAAGCTATATCCTGTTAAGTAAATGTGAAAAATACAGTAACATGTCAAACTAAGACAATATCAACATCTTTTTGAAAACAAGTTGTAAAGAGTTGTAAATAATTGTGAAATATATGTCCATAATTCATGCTTCCATGACTTTGAATGATTGGTGTAAAACAGACTTATTTATCACAATTAGCATATTCTGTGAGAAACTGAAAAGGCATTCAGATGTCAAGCCTAAACTCCTCTCCAAAAATTACATACACCTACTCACGTAGGCTTGCAGGAAAGACTGTGGCCTCACAAAAGCAATCTGCACATGCACAGCAAGCAGCATTATAAAAATAGTTCCTCTGAAGTAAACTTCCTAATTGCAGCAAGTCAGTTAACATCAGTCAACTGCATGCAGGTTTCTTGTCAACTTACATGAAGAACAACCAGTAGGGGAGAACTGGTGGAAACAAAAATCCCTTACGTATATGCATAAGCTAGTTTCCTTGTCTGCCTGCAAACTCCTGCCACCTCCCGGTCAGTTTTTACACATATGCCTTCCCAATTTAGGTTCTCCTCAACTTTCTGTTATTTATGTTAAACAGTTCTTCATCAAACATCATTCAGAATGCATTCACATCTCACTTTTCCACTTGATCGCACTTCCAGCAAGATCATTGAAGGAAATGGTAAAATCAGTCATTTCAAGGTCATATCAAGCCGTGGTAGATGTCAAATGTTTCAAGTCAGTCAGTGGAACCTCTGAAGTCTCCACCTCTGCTGCAGACTTGGAAACAGTTTCGAAAGATTCCAGATGCCAGGCAATTGCCCAGAAGTATAAACTTCCCAGGAATTACCTTGCAGTCAACGATTTGGGATTTCTGAGGGATCCTGTAAGGCATCTGTCAGGATCTGAGTGAGCTATGCGGAGACTGGAAGATTTTTAGTCCATCTGTTCTCAATCCACCCCTGTTGCCTGGCTCTGCACATGCCAATTACCCCGAGCAAGCATTGTCAATGTCTTAAATGATGTTGTTTAGCTAAATGCCTGAAAATGGCTGGGATAGTGGGCAGATTGCTCATCTCACTCTCAAAAGGAAAATTCCTCTATGTGCTGACTCATCCAGTGGAAGCCTACCCCATAACTATGAGGTAACATGGCTGGCCTCCATTCCTCTTAATGGAGAGGAAGCCCCACCTCTAGGAGCTGCTGGTAAATCTGATTGATTCTGTGAGCAGACCCACAAAGACTGCCATGAAATCTGGCCAAAGAAAATTCTGGGGGGGGTGGGGTTGGGTCAGAATGGGTATTGAGGGGAAGGACGGTCTTGGGGTACAAGGGGGAAGACAGGGACAATCTCTAAATTAAGAGGACTAGGTTAGGGCTGAGTGAGAAGGTAGAGGACTACCCTCCACCCAAAGCAAACGGACAAAGATATGCAATATCACTTCAAGTTGGAGGCAGAGTAGGATGCTCCAACTAGAGCTCCACTGTTTCACTAGTTCCTTTTTCCCTGTTAATTTCCTTTTTCTTCTCTTTTCTGCAGTTGCCCTCCTCTTCCCAAAATTCCAACCCCCTCCCCCCCACCCCCGCCCGCCACCACACCACCATTTCCCCAACTTTTCACTTCTTAAACTTACCTGGAGCAAATGGAAAATGAAGGCGAGTCTGAGTCCAGCCCAATCTGGGAGACGAGTCAGAGACCATGCTGCATGGGAGATGGGTTCCTGAGGTGAGTTGTAGGCCAGAGCCTGGAGCAGGACGCAGTCTGAGCCCAAGCTAGCCTGGGGGATGTGTCCCAAAGGTGAGCCACAGGGCTCAGGCTACAGGTGGGAGCCTAGAGCAGGAGGCAGTCCAAGCCCAAGCTGGCCTGGTGGATGAGACTCAGAGGAAAGTTAGAGGTGAGTCACAGGCTGGAGCCCAGGACAAGATGCAGTCTAAGCCCAGGCCGGTCTGGGAGACGAATCCCGTAGGTGAGTCCCGGAAGTGAGTCCCGGAAGTGAGTCTGGTCTGGAAGCCAGGTCACAGAGGCAGCAAGGCCTTGTGCTCTGAAACCCAGTGGGCATAGACTCAGTAAAAAGGGCTATCATTTGAGTACTCCTTAAAGATACATTTATTCTTATTCTGGACTTTGAGGAAGTTGAGTACTGTTTAAAACTTTGGATTACTATGCTAAACATTTTTTTTACTCTTTCAATTCTGTAAGTAACACTTCAAATATCTGTACCTAGGTACCCAATACCTAAGTTGGTGCCAAAGCAGCGACATTACAAACTTTTCACTGCACTCATTCAAGTGCATGTGACAATAAAGGCTATTCTATTCTATTCTATTCTATTCTATTCAAATTAATGTCTTTGTAGAAAACTGCATTCACCCCAAACTATCTAGGCAATAACCCAAAGAGCTGAACTCATTTTAAACTCTTAGCAATTGAAGGAGAAAGAAAACCTTTCCCCCTATCTGTAGACGAACAGCAGAAACCTCATAAGCAGTTGGAAAGTAGTGAGCAGGGTTTTCTTTCACAGACACAGAGCAGAGCTTTCCCTTTCCATAGATCAGTGAGTGTGAGTGATCAGTGTGTGACTCACTGTTGTCAGCTTGTACCGAGTGATATTAGTGTAAGATTAAGAAATGGTTTGATCTCCTTATTCCATTGTGAAGGCTCAATTGAAATATATTTTAGTTCTTACTTCTTCCTAACCTACAAGGAAAGTAGAAATAGGAGCTGAATATTCAGCCCATCAAGCCTACTCTGACATTTAATACCTGTGCAGCCACTTTAGTGACTTTTGCCCACACCATCCCCTTTTACCCTATACATTATTGATAATCCAAAATCTATCAATAACTACTTTAAAGAGACTCAAAGACTAATCTTCACAACTCTCAAGGGCAGAGAATTCCAAAGATTCACCTCCTCTAAGTAAAACAAAAATTTTCCTCATCTCAATCCTGATTGGTATCCCACTTAATTTTAAAGTGTGCTCCTTGGTTCTACATGCCCAAAGCAGGGGAAACATCTTAACCACATTGACTATTTGCACTCCTTCTGTGGCAAAATACGTTTCCTGAGATGAAGAGCGCAAACTGTATGCAGCACGCCAAGTGCGGTCTAACCAAGCTTCTATACTATTGAAGCAAGACTTCTTATGCCTCTTGTGATAAAAGCTAACATTCCATTAGCCTCCATGATAGCTTGCTGCACCTGAATTTTAGCCTTGAATAATTTATTGTCAAGGACTTATATTTCTTTGTAAATCTAAACTTTCCAAACTTACATCATTTAAGAAATACTCTACACATTTGTTCTTCTTATTAAAGTAAGTAACCTCACATTTTTTCATATTATATTCCATCTCCTGTTTCTTGCCCAAGCACTAAGCCTATCCACATCCTGCAAGTAATGTTTTATGTCTTCTTCCCAATGCACATTCCTACTTAGCTTTGTATCCTCTGCAATTTGGGAAGATTACATTTGGTTCCTATGTCCGATCCATTGATACATTGTGAAAGATACAAATGTATTGGAGAAAATGCTGAAGCAATTTACTGGAATGGTTTCAGGCTGAGAAACGTCAATTATGAGGATAGATTGAAGTTGTTGGGACTGTTCTCCCTGGAGAGAAGACGGCTGAGAGGAGATCTTATTGACATTTTCAAAATCATGAGCAGGTTGGACAAGGTCTATAAAGTGAAGTTATTTCCAGATGTAAAAGATACAAATGCAGCAGGGCATAGATTTAATCTGATGTGCAAATGAAGCAAGAGTGATGCGAGAGAAAATGTTTTTTCACACAGCAAGTAGTTAGAATATGGAATACACTGCCTGGAAATGTGATGGAAGAAGGTTCAATTGAGGCATTAAAGGGGGCATTAGATTATTTTGGATAGTCATAGTTTTTAAGGATATGCAGAAAAGGCAGGAGATTGGCACTGGGAACAAAGCTGGAATGGTCTCCTTCTGCACCATAGTAATTTTATGATTCTGTGACTGTGAACAAATAGGGCCCAAGTATTGATCCTTCTGGTACACCATTAACCACAGACTGTCAAAAGGAGAATTTTTTCCTATTCTCTGTTCACTGTCTGCTAGCCAATGCCAATATAAAGCTTCCTATAACATTCTAATGTTGCCAATCAAAAGCCTTCTGAAAATCCAAATATCCTACATCCATTGACTCCCTTTTCTCAATTCTATTGGCAATGTACTTAAAAGCTATAACAAGTTTCACAAACATGATTTTCTATTTGCTAATCCATGCTGACTATACTTAATCAGATCATTTCTTAGCCAATTTGCCACTTATAACCTCCTTTATAATAAAGCATTTTCTTTTATACTGATATAAGGCTGACAAGTCTGCAGTTCTAAAAAAAAATGCAGATGCTGGAATTCTGAAACAAAAACAGAAATCTTTGTTTCAGCATCTTTGGAGAAAAAGCAGAGTTAATGTTTTGAGTCCAGTGACCCTTCTTTAGAACTGTCTGTGCTTCTGATTATTTCCCTTTGCTCCATTCATGGGGAGACATTTGTAAGTATCTAATCAGCAACAGTTCAAGAATTAATGGAATTTTGGAAGATGATTACCAATGCACAGACTATCTCTGTATCCAAACTTTCAACATTCTGGGATGTAGATGATCATTTCCATGGGACTCATCAATTTTCAACCCCATTACTTTCTCTAGTACAACCTTTTATTATTACTAATTTCTTTCAGCTTCACATCTCCCTCGTCACTTAGATTACTAATCTGGGAGACCTCTTGTATCTTCCTCAGTAAAAACAGACACAAAGTAATCATTTAATATCTCTCCTGACTCTGCTTTTAATGGATCCACATTTGTCTTAGCTAAATGTTTCCTTTTTACGTATATAATGAATATCTTATCTGGTTCAGTTTCTAATTCAGGTTCTGTTCATTTACAAGAATAAATAATTGAATGAAAATCAATGAAAGCATATTTAAAAATTAGAGATACTTCAGCAATTGAAGGATTAAAACTGTACTTGTTCCATCAGACCTCTTACCAGCATTTTGGATCCAATAACACAGTAATGTTAGGTGGCATAATTTCTTTACTGGTATTTATCCTCAAAGTAGGAATCATAAATTGAATTTCTTAATTTTTAAAAATCATTTTAGCATATGTTCAAATACTAAGATTTCCTGAGCTGGAACCTTTCTCAACATCTTTGATGTTCTAATATTTATCAATTCAATTAACATAGACAAATTAAATCTGTCATCTCATGAGCTTGAGGTAATAAATACTATATTGAGTCTGACAGTCAGTATTTCTGCACTGCTGAAACATTAATGAAGTAATGTTTGTAAATAAGGACATTCCCTTCCTTTTTTAGAAGTTGTTGATACAATTAATTTTTCTTGAGAAACAGCTGGCCAATTAGAAAACGATGTTCCAGACAGCTAAATCTTATTTTGCATGGCTTCACATTTTTCCAAATGTGAATCCCAAAAATCCTAAAAACATGACTGATTTGTCATCATTAGGTTACGAAAATAGGTGGTGCAGTGATTGTGTCCTTACATCTGAGCCAGAAGCTTCAGATGTAGGAGGTTGAGAGATGACCTTTATAGAAGTTTCATAAAATAACGAGGAGTACAGATTGAGTTAATGGTAGTCGTCTTTTCACTAGGAGGGGGAGTACACTCGGGAACACCGTGTGAAAGGAGAGAGACTTTAAAAAGACATGAAGGGCAAACATTTTACAGAGTATGGAATGAACTCCATGAGGAGGTGGTTAATGTGAGTACAATTACAACATTTTAAAAGACGTTGGAATAAGGACATGAATAGGATAGGTTTGGGGGGATATGGGTGAGGAGAAGGCAGGTGGGACTAGTTTGGTTTGGGATTATGTTCAGCATGGACTGGTTGGACCAAAGGGTCTGTTTCCATGCTGTATGACTCTATAACTCTAAGTATGTATTACACTGGGACTTATTGGCCATAAAGGTGCAGTCACAATGCAACTAAACAAGGCTGCAATTGATGACAAAGCTGCAAATCCTTCCAACAAGCCTAATTATGGGCAGTAAGAGTGAGGTAGTCTCTGGTCAACCATCTTGCATAAAGTAGTGTCAAATCCCTGCAGTATTTTATCCATAGCGTGGACCAGTCCAATAGAGGTCAATGCCCAAACCCTCGGGGATAAGGATGGGAGAAAAGACACATAGGGTACAAAATTAAACAGAAGATTCTTGAATTAACTAGCAGGATAAGGAGTGTCTGTACTGTAGATGGTTTTGGGGCTGCATTGTGTGCTGCTTCTGGGAATGGAAAGCAGCTTAGCTCTGAGAGGTTACCAATGGTAGGACAAAACTGCAGTTTTGAGTTGTTCGACGACTAAAGATGGGGTGTGCTTCCTGGCACCACGTTGTAAGCCAAAATTAAGTACACATGAGTAATTAATTCCCAACTCTGTATAAGTGGTATGCAGCATGTGAGGTTCACATACTTGTCAGAGTTGGAGTGAGCAAATGTTGCTCTTCCCTCTTTGAAGATTTGTGGTGGAGCATGATTGAAATTGAGGGGTGGCAAGCATAAAAACATCATGGGAAGGCAGAAGGTTGGCTGCCAGCTGCAGGGTGAGAAGGAGAATGTCCCAGGCAGACAGGAAAGGTGAGGATGTAGTGATCATTCTGTTGGGTGAAGAGGAGCAGAAATGGCTGGATGGAGATGGAACTAAGGAATTGGTCATGGTAGGTCCTGGAAGTTTAACTAACAGTAGTGGGAAGCAGAGAGAGCAGTCAATATTACTGGGTGGCTGATATGATGGGGTGGGAGCTCTAAGATCATGGTCAGATATTAGATGGTCACATGATATGGGATGTCATGGAATTGAATGGAATAGGTGGCATGGTTAACAGAAGGGATCAGGGAAAGACTGGGGGTGGTGATGGCAGTAGCTGTAGGCACAGGCATGGAGCATGGGAAAGGGAGTCAGCCTGTACAGAGTGATGGTTATAGGCTGAAAGGTCATGGTGGGATGTCCTTAGACATCAAGTTTCAAAGCAATGACCGCTCCTATCAAGTAGGACTACAGCAGTAGATGAATGTGAATACCCTACATGCAAGCTCCTGTACAACTCACTCACCATCCAGGCTTGGGAATGTATCACTACTCCCTCATTGTTGCTGGGTCACAATCCTGGAACCCCTTGTCTCATGGCATTGTGGGGCAACCGAGACTAAGTAGACTGCAGCAGTTTAAGAAGGCAGCTCACCACCAACTCCTTAAGGGCATCAAGGGATTGGCTTCTTCAGTGCCTTGAGAACTTGTTAATTTTTCATTCCTTTCAAAGTGCAGCACTAACATCCCCAGGTTCAGGCAGCTTGCGGACTGCTATGTCCTGTTGAATATGACGTGTTGGCTACCAGACTCTGGTACTTCGAGGTCTGGATATGTCCAGCCTGCTAAAACACTCAACATAGATGTGACTGCACCTTCCTTGGCCAGGTTGAGACAATGGGGTCTCTTTGTATGATCCTGAATGAAACTGCCACATTTATGTAATGGTCCTGAATGAGACTGTTAGCTACAATCCCATCAAGAATGAACAACTTTTCTGAAGAAGTTTGACATCCCAGATACTTCCTAAAATGCAATAGTTTTTACATAGAGGGAAAAAAAAACTTTTCCTATACAAAGTTAGAAAACAATCCATACAGAATGGGTGCAACAAAGAAATACCAGCCTGATTCCTGCGATGCCAGGACTGATAGGTGGAAGTGAGATTGGAATGGGTAGGACTATATTCACTGGAGTTCAAAATAATGAGAAGAGAATCTTCTAGAAACTTATGAAATACTAACAGAACTATAGACAGGGTAAATGTGATGTTCATGCTGATTGGGATGTCTAGAACCACGTGTCACAGCTTAAGATATGGGGATAAAGCTAGAATAGGATACTGAGTTAGATGATCAGCCATGATCATTTTGAATATAGTAAGCTCAAAAGACCAAATTGTCTACTTCTGCTTCTACTTTCTATTACAACATACAATGGGGCCCTTCAACCCATCATGTCTACACTGGTTATCCAGCACTTACCTACTCGAATCCCATTTCCCAGCACTTAGCCTAGACCCTTATATGCTATAACATTTCAATTGTTCATCTAAATACTTCTTAAATGCTGTTATGGATAACTGAACAAAAAAAGTATTAACAATGTAATTATATGTCAATATTTTGTACTTTGTCAATATTATTGTAAACATGATTAATCATCAACAACTATACAGTTGCGCTGTTTGGTAAAAGGCACGGCATGGTAGCTCAGTGGTTAGCACTGCTGCCTCACAGCACCAGGGTCCCAGGTTTGATTCCAGCCTTGGGTGAATGTCTGTGTGGAGTTTGCGCATTCTCCCAGTGTCTGCATGGGTTTCCTCTGGGTGCTCCAGTTTCCTCCCACAGTCCAAAGATGTGCAGGTCAGGTGAATTGGCCAGTCCAAATTGCCCATAGTGTTGGCTGCGTTAGTCAGAGGGAAATGGGTCTGGGTAGATTAATCTTCAGAGGGTCGGTGTGGACTTGTTGGGCCGAAGGACCTGTTTCCACACTGTACAGAAGCTAATCTAATCTAAAATATAAAACACCTACGCTAACATCCAGAATTAGCTTGAGTTAAGTATCAATGGACAATCAAATTGTGGTTGAATATTCTACACAAGACATAAAATAACAATATGGCCATTGCAAATCCAATGGATTTTTCAGCAACCTACACAGATGTTAGTGACACTGTGGGTCACTGAATCACATTTTAAAAGTAGATTGCAATTTTTCGCTATTGAGAGTATAGCCTTAAATACCCCTTGAAGTCATTTCATCATGGATTGCTTTACTCACACAATGGTCGGACACAGAATTGCAGAATTGCAAAATTACCACAGCACAAAATCAAGCAATTCAGCCGATCATGTCTGTGCTGGCTGTCCAAATGAGTATCTTTAAGGTGATTCTCCTGCCTTCTCCCCATCACTCCGTTTGTCGTTACTTTTCAAGGAAGAGTCTAATTTCCTGTGGAATGCCTCTATTGAACCAATGCCTCCACCATGTTCTCAGATACTGCATTCCTGACCCTAATTATTTATGTTAAAAATATTGCCTCATAACGTTTTTGCTTCTTTTAGTCATTACTATGAAGTTGTGCCCTTTTGTTTTTGATTTTCTCAGGAGTGGCAAAATGTTTGCTGTAGTCAGTTAATTTTTACTTTACTCTAACCTTGCATCAGAATTTTTACTGTGACTTTTAAAAAAAAAAGTTGCATGTTGCGGCTTTATTCCCTTAATAAGCTCTTGGGACTTCAAACTTGCTCTATTTTAAGCTAAAGAAAAAGAGACTACTGACTCTTGATGGGGTCATCCGTAAATTTGCTCAGACCTCCCATGATTTTGAATACTTCAATCAGATCTCCTCTTGCCCTTCCCTTCCCAAAGGAAAATAGTCTCAAATTAAACAAACCTTGTTTTAAAATTCAAATTCCTCATTTCTGGCATATCATTCTCTACCTCATTTTTCTGCACCCTCAGCTCTCCCTTAAGCCACATCTCTTTTATAGCCACCACACTATAATGGAAAGGTGATAAATTGTGCCTGCATGCCTGCATGAACCAATCTTATCTATCATAGTCTATGCATTTATTTACATGCAAAGGAACCCTGCTTTAGATTTTATTATTTTCAAATTTAGTCTGACCTATTAACTTACTATTCTCGATTCCAGCACTATCTACCTCTCCCAGTATTAGTGCATCTTGATATCTCTCTCTGATATGATCTCCTGGTTTTCACAACCCTGTCTAATAGACACATTTCGAAAGTACCGACAAAACGACCCACTGTCAATCTCCTCTCTTGATGCTGCACTCCTGAGAATTCCTGAGACTACTTGCAAGCATCTAATCACAAACACAATTTCAACTTCGAAACAAAAAAAGCAAGGCCTTTGCCCCTGAATCTCTCTAAGTTCCAATCTATTTCTGCTGCACTGGGCAAAAGCTACTTCAAAGCTTTCTTGTTCTCCTTTTCAGCTGCATTGAAGTATCAATGGCTCCCAGCGCTTCTGCTTTGCCCTATCCTTTCCATGACATGGAACCAACAAGTGAGTGCTGAAACATCAGCTAGTAGCATCTCTTCAGCTGCATAAAGCCAACTTTTCTGACTCTGACTGACTAAAACAAAATGAATACTAACTCCTGAACTGCTGTTCAATGAACGTTGAAATGATTTGAGCGATCTGGAAAAACTTTCCTCGAGCAACCCGCCAATTTTATGGGTTTGAATCATATGTAATCATCAAAGGCAAATTCTGCAGCAGAATGTTACAATTTCTACATTGTCAGATTTCCCAACAGCAAAAAAATGGAATTTTATCACAACTGGTAAAAGGGAGATATCAATTCATCTGTCAGAGTTGTCGTGAAAGGCCAGTGAAAAGTTCTGAACATTTTGAGTTTATCATCTACCTGTTACCTTTCCAGATTTTTTGCTGCTCTTCCATTGACATTTCAGTGGACTAGCTGAAGAACACTGATGAAAATCAACTGCCTTTGGTGTGGTTAGTCATGATTCAGCCACTGGCCTAGTATTGTCTTGTGTTAATTTCACCATAGAATCATAGAAAATTCCAGCACCCAAAGAGGCTAATTTATCTATCCTATCTCCATCCGTCTTAGAGTCATAGAGTCATAGAGATGCACAGCATGGAAACAGACCCTTCGGTCCAACTCGTCCATGCCGACCAGATATCCCAACCCAATCTAGTCCCATCTGCCAGCACCCGGCCCATATCCCTCCAAACCCTTCCTATTCTTATACACATCCAAATGCCTCTTAAATATTGCAATTGTACCAGCCTCCACCACATCCTCTGGCAGCTTATTCCATACCCGTACCACCCTCTGTGTGAAAATGTTGCCCCATGGGTCTCTTTTATATCTTCCCCCTCTCACCCTAAACCAATGCCCTCTAGTTCTGGACTCCCCGACCCCAGGGAAAATACTTTGTCTATTTATCCTATCCATGCCCCTCATAATTTTGTAAACCTCTATAAGGTCACCCCTCAGCCTCCGACGCTCCAGGGAAAACAGCCCCAGCCTGTTCAGCCTCTCCCTATAGCTCAGATCCTCCAACTCTGGCAACATCCTTGTAAATCTTTTCTGAACCCTTTCAATTTTCACAACATCTTTCCGATAGGAAGGAGACCAGAATTGCACGCAATACTCCAACAGTGGCCTAACCAATGTCCTGTACAGCCACAACATGACCTCCCAACTCCAGTACTCAATACTCTGACCAATAAAGGAAAGCATACCAAACGCCTTCTTCACTATCCTATCTGCCTGCGACTCCACTTTCAAGGAGTTATGAACCTGCACTCCAAGGTCTCTTTGTTCAGCAACTCTCCCTAGGACTTTACCATTAAGTGTATAAGGCCTGCTAAGATTTGCTTTCCCAAAATGCAGCACCTGACATTTATCTGTCTTCTTTCCTTCTGTTTAAAGGCAGATTTCAGAAACAAGATAAACATGATTAATCTTGACATTGTGAGCTACACCTTCTCTTAAGAGTAATAACAAGAGAAAGAATTAGGACCTTGCTGTGTCTGTTTCATATCAGCCAATAGGAAAAAAGAGCATTGTAGTACTTAGGAGCAGTAGTGGGCCATTTGACTGTTTGAGCTTACTTCACATTTATAATAAATAAGATCAAAGCTGATCTGATTGTCTTCTCAGCGCTATTTTCCTGTCTGCATTCCGTTATCCTTGACTTCTTTATTTGTCAAGCAGCCATCGACCCAAGCTTTGAATCATTTAAAGACCCAGACTCCTATACTTTCTGTGGAAGAAAATCTCACATCATTATAACCCTCTTAGAGTTAAAAAAAACTCTCATCTCTGTCTTAAAAGAGATACCTCTTATCCTCAAACTATTTCACCCAGTTTTAAATACCTCCACAAGATGAATATCTCTTGGGTAGCCATCCTTTCCAGTATCCAAGATATTATGATTGGAATCTTACTTTTTTTTTGGATAATTCTGAGTTGTGTTGAGTATTTTGGAAGCTTTTCTGCCATGAAACCTAGTGAGATTTCTCAATGTATCTTACCAATGCACCTCATTAGTTACCTACTCCACTCTTATGGAGTCTCTCCTGTTTGACTCTGGCTCTAAATGTCGATTCTCCTGCTCCTTGGATGCTGCCTGACCTGCTGCGCTTTTCCAGCAACACATTTTCAGCTCTACCTTACCACATGCCATTCCCGGAACTACACACCACTCAGATAAATGGGAATTGTATGGCACCATGTTTAAAAGTCCACACTGCATACTAGTCAAGCACTGTGATTCCAGAGCTGCCCTGCATGGTTTCCAACATTTGCTGTGGACAGACAGGGGAATATCAGTGAACTGCTTGCAGGAAGGGACCTGAGGCTCCTGCTGGATAGCCTGGTGCACAAACAGCTCTTCCCCTTCCCTCAGGACCAAGAGCGGAAGCCATGCCAATCTGGTATGAGGTTGCCACCTGGGTTGTGGCCGGGTTAGCCTGGAGGAATACTCAGCACTATAGATAGAAGGTCAATATCCTTCTCCACCCTGCCAGTGTACATTCCACCATCTCATCTATGCTATCTCACACTGAGTCTATCGCTGCTATTGTACCCACCTCTCATTGCGACTCTCTCATAATTGCACACATCTTTCCTCACTTGCTCATTCTCCCCCACCACAAACTTCAACACCACAAATCCTTTATGTCCTCTGTGCTGCCTACTCACTCACTCTAGACACTTCCCTTCTCGCATTGACAGTAATAGTTGTGTCACCCACTTTCATTTTCCCCAATACTTTTCTAACTCTTATTCCACCCCACAGTAGGAAAGAAAGAGTCACTCTGTGTGTGTGCTATCTGACATTTGGCTGCTCAGTCCCTATGTAGTGAACAACATGACTCTGACCACCTCGATCAGAGCCAGGGCTGGTACCCGAGTCTTCCCTTGACCTATTGCGCTGGGACTTCCTGAGTGAAGTCTAACCTCCTTAACTTGACTGAGGCCATCTGACAACTATAACAAGCTTCCTGGTCATACGTCTGTGCTCAGTGGCAGGGCAAGACAGTAGCAATGTGAGCCCAGGAGGTCTGACTGCTGGATAAGGAACGGCACAGCAATGCAAGGCCAGGATGCTGTGAGAATCCAGGTAGTCTCAGAGTGAGTGAGCACTGTGAGAGTGAGTGAAGAGCCCAGAGATGCAGCCTCATCCAATCCATGAGCTGGGTGCATGTCCCTAAGTGCATGGTGTCCTTCCTGCAGCATTATTATGGTAATTGCTTGTGCAGCTCAAGGTGTAGCATTGAAGTGCAAAAGTATCTTGTAAGTCGATTTGAAATGAACCATAAGCCTTTTTAGAATCTGGCACATATCAGACATCAATGGGCATGTTGGATACATATGGCCGGTGCCCTCAGAGAGTGCTTGGAGTTGTTGGTGACAAATTTCCAAAATGGAGGTCATTTGGAGCAATCAGTGAACTGAGTCTACCAGATGTTTGCTCTGGTTACCATTTTCCTGACATCTAGCTTGTTTGGAGAGTTTGGTAAGATGGAAAACTGAATATTAGTGAAATAAGTTAGGCTGTTTATAAAACTTTTATTAAGCAATAATCATTATCAGTCAGCAACTTGCCACTGTTTAGTGAGAATCTCACCACAGCACTTCCAGAAAGCATAAAATATGGCAAGGATTGCTCCCGGCACAGAAATAGGCCTTGCTGTGCCTTTTTGCTGATCTGCCACACACCTCACTGCAGGCCACACACGTCACCACAGACCACAACCTCAACGTAGACAACACACCTCACTGTGTGCCACACACCTCACCTTGGGCCACACACCTTACTGCAGGCCCCAAACCTCACCGCAGGTCACACACCTCACCGTAGACCACACACCTCACTGTGTGCCACACACCTCACCGTGGGCCACACACCTCACTGTAGGTTACACACTTCACTGCATGCCACACACCTCACCGTGGGCCACACACCTCACCGTGGGCCACACACCTCATTGAGCTTATCTATAGGTTTCAATAAGATTATTTCTCATTCTTCTAATTTCCAATGGATATAAGCTTAACTGGTTCAACCCTTCTTCATGAGATATGCTCTTCATTCCTGAAATGAGTTGAGTAAAACTTCACTTAACTGCTTCCTGTGAAATTATATTTGTTTTCAAATAAGGGGACCAAAACTGAACCCAGTATTACAGATGTGGTTTTACCAAAGCTATGTACAACTTTAGTAAAACTTCACTACTGTATATTTTCTATTTCTCTCGCTATAACCAACAACACTCTATTTGTCTCCTTCTAATCACATACTGTACCTACATACTAACTTTATGTGAATTATATAACAAGACAGCTTGATTGCTTTAGGCTACTGAGTTCTACACCTGTCTCCTAAATATTATATTGCACCTCGTTTCTACATGCCAAAATGTGTACAGTCAAATTTACCCATGTTCTAAGCAATCTGCCAAATTTTCACTCACCTACTTAATCTGTCTGTATCTCTGCAGACTTTTTACAATCTCTTGAAAGCTTTATCCATGTCTCTATAATGTCTATCACATCATACATATTTATTTGTACTTGTGGTAATAATTCATTCCTTTTGTTATAAATGCTGCTGTATACATTCAGATATAGCACTTTAGGCTCTGTTTTTTATCTCTATTTTACAATCCCTGGCCTTATTTGCTGAAGTGCTTTAATGCTTCTATTGTTCTGTTATTTTACTTTACGATATTTCCCCTCACTTGATCCTTTCCATCCACTGTTGAGTTTAAAGCCCGCTTTACTGTCCTAGCTGTAAAACAGTGATCTAAGCATACTTCAGACGCAGAATGTCACAATGCTGCAGATCCCACTTTCCCTAATACTGATACCAGTGCCCTAGGAATCTAAGTCCATTTGCCCCACACTAATCATTGAGCCATGTATTCATCTCAACTTTAGGTTCCACTTTTTAATTTGAACCTAACTGCTCATACACCCTCAGCAATACCTCGTTTGTAATTCTACACAGGTCATTAATAACCTAAATGGGCCACTGAATCATTGTCCTCGCACTGCAAATTCCTGCCCAACCCAGAGCAGATGATCCAAGTTTGAAGGCAGGAAACACAGACATCAAGCCTCCCATTCTTGGCTGCAGAGAAACACATCGGTTCTCTGATCAGGTTAATCCCTACAATCCTCCTGGAATAAAGAGTACAGATAATTTTCCCTCTCCCTGATGCATTTCGGTATCCGCAGCTAGGCCTCCAGCTCATAAACTCCAAGCTGAAACTTTTTGTGCTACATACACTTACTGCAACTGTTTGCTCTCAATCACATTGGCATCTCGGAGCTCCCACATCCTGCAGCCACAATGCATCACCTGCCCTGCTATTGTTATTGTATCTTAATTAACTTAATTTTAATTAATTTATACTTAGTAGTTCTGCAGCTCCCAATAACCTTCATCACCGCTAGTTAGCTTTGGTAGTATTAAGACAACCTCTGAATTCTTAATACATATGTCAAAGTTAAGTGAGCCATATACTCACCAAACAATCATTTACCTGTGTTTCTGTGATGGAAATTCATAGATTACTTACAATGCCATTGCAGATTTCATAGTGCTGAGCTCCTGTGTCTCTTTCTCCCCTCTCATGCAAATGTTCAACACCTGCTCTCCTAGGGGCTGACAAAGTGAAAGAGCACTTCCACCCTTCCTCACCCAATCTCCTTGCTTACCAAACATCCAACTTTGTTCTTTGTTGCAAGCTGTACGCAGACAAGATTTAGTTTGGCATCCTCTATTTGTACTAGAAGCAATTCAGATGAATAGGTGATCTTGCAGTTACAAAAAAGACTAAGTCACTTAACTAATTTTGCCTGCTTTCCTGCAAAGAGCATGTTACTGCCCTGTCCAAGCTTGATTGTACGATCCTCAAACATTACTCTTTCCTTTACTCCAGACCCTGCTCTTCCATTCTAATTCAAAAACTCTGAATCTTCCTACATCATGAGCGTCACTTAGTCATTTCAGTACTAAGTCTGGAAACTTCTCATTCTGTCGATGCACTAATACAAAATCTGATCTTGAATCTAAAATACACCTTTAATAATGATCTTGCTTTGCACAAGGCTGTCTCCATTCCTCATTAAGGACATCCAGTGTGTTGTAAACAAGGTATGCAATGAAAATGTTTACTTACATTGCAACACTTTTCACTCCCATCTAATTCCTCATTGATGTTATTCAATGATATAGAGCGTCATACAAATTTATTACCCTGTTCTGTTGCCCTAGGTCATGCTTTCAGAAATAGGGCATTCATCATGAGAGGATGTAAATCATCTGCTGCAACAGTTAACACAGTCGCAAAGATTGTACATTAGATTTTCTGGCAAAAGAAATAGATGGAAAGATTTTGTTTGAAAAATGACATGAGTTGTACATTGATCATTATCAGGCTGAAAGGTCAACATGGGGGCCTTGGACTGATCTCACTGGTGTCTCCGTTTGCTTGATGTTGCATTACTATTTTACTTGAGCTGGTAGGAAGATTGCAACTTTTGTTTAAAAATGATCGGTATATTTTTTGTTGTTATTTTTGTAATCACTTCGATCAGTGGACTTACAAAAGTAATTTATTTATCATGGTAATAATTCCTTTCTTGATGCCATGTGGCCAGCATTCTGGGAAGGATAAGGAAGATACTATTAAGACACTGTCCTTAAAGCCTGTCAGCGTGATATCAGTAATTGCCACTAATCATTTAAGGCAGCAACAACTTTCCTGTTGACCTGCATTGTGCTAAAAATCCAAAAGCCTTGATGCTGAATTAGAATTGTTGCAGAGAAAATCATGTAATCTGAATTCAACCACCTCATGAGGCACCATGGGGTGGGGGGGTGGGTGTGGGGGTTGGGGGCATAATCTCATCACCCTGATTGGATATCTTCCTTGAATCAAGGGGCAATTGATGATGACTGACTTCTGATGACTGATGAAGTTCACGAGCTACGGCTTGGACTTGTAGTAAATCAATTTAAGCAAAACCGTTTTTACAATATAGTTCACTGCTTTATATCTTAGACTTATAGAAAGATGTCTATTGCACAGAAAACAAGCCTTTTTTCCCATCAAATCTGTGATGGTCAAAACCAGCCACCAACTATTATAATTCCATATAGACATAGAGGTCTACATGGACATCTACAACTGTTCACGTGTCCCATGTTTGTAGTGAGGAATTATAATGACAATCTATGATCCAGAAAGTGCTGGAATCCAGACATGACTTGGCCCCAAGCATTCAAGCTGTTAAAGGTTCTAATCTATGGCTATCATAACAATAATGTGGGCAACACTGTCTGAATGCATTATGACAAATTAGGGGGTTTCATTTTAAATTTAGAAATTTGATTTGGGCCATCACCAAGATTAATCGCAAAAGATTTGGCTGCAAGAATGAAGGAATGATTATGCACTTGTGAGTTCCAATTTTTCTGATCAGTTCTACTCTGATGCACAGCAGCAACAATAACTTTCATTTATGCAGCATCTTTGATGCAATAAAGCACTTTTAAAAAGTTTCCATTTCTGTTGACACAGCCTCATAATGAGATGACAGTACAGATGATCAAAATATCGTCAAAATGATAGTTTTTGTTTAAAGGGGAGGAGGAGATGGAGGATTGAACAGGCTTAGGGAGGGAATTCCACAGTGTAAGTCCTGAAGGGAAGATGATCAATTGTAGCTGGAAGGAAGCAGGGGCCAGAGGAATACAAAGTTTCAAGCGGATTACAGGACTGGAAGAAGCTACAGTGAGAGGTAACACCTTAGATTTGAAATGTTCCATGACAATTGTAGTGCTGAGCCGATTAAGCTTTTCTATAAATGAAGTTATTGCAGAATGGAGACAGCTGACATTTGATTTGTTCGCTCCCTCTGCAGGAAAAACTACTCATTTTTTTATTCTTGCTGTACATTCATCATCTTTAATGTTTTGTACTGATGTGGAGACCATATCTGTGTATATATAGATTTTCTTGGCAATGAAAAATGCTTTTGATGATTTCATTTAGGCAGTGATGACGTCCTATGTGACTGATGACTTGAAAAGAAAAGAGTTTGAAATCTTAGAAGGATATATTCTCCTTGCTACAGCACTGGTAGTCAAGTTGACTCTTAACCTCCCTCTGGAATAACCAAGCACACCACTGAGTTTGATCAAACCTTACAACATAAGAAAAGGAATGAATCTAGTGGCATTGATCTAGGCACCAGACATGATAATGGAATGCAGACAGACCTGTCAATCCCACAAAATCCTACTTCCCAACATCTGGGGCCAGTGCCAAAATTGGGACAGCTGTCTCACAGACAAACCACAGCCTGACATAGTCATACTGACAGAATCATATTTTATAAAATCCCAAACACCAACATCACCAGCCCTGGTATGTCCTGTCACAGCAGCATGGCAGACCCAGCAGAGGTGACAGGACACAGATGAATAATCAGGAAGGAGGTGCCCTCACAGTCCTCAACATTGACTCCAGAATTCCCAAAATCTCATGGCATCAGCTTAGATGTGGGCATGGAGAATATTACCACCTATCACTTGTTCTGGACCAGTCCGGATCCCCTCAAAACATTTTAAGAAAGTACCCCAGACCCTGACTTTGCTCGTTGTTTTCTGCAGGTGTGAATTGGATATTCCAGGAATGATGCAGTTGGCCCCACCACTTAGTTTCAAACAAAACAGAATTTATTGGTGAGAATAGTGAATGAAACACAAACGAAAGAGAATAGAATATAAAATAACTTAACCTATCCAAAAACCCAACAGAGTATCCCAACTTAATGACGCTGTTCCAAATACTTGCAGCAATCCCCAAAAACACCCCTTGGCAAAAAAGGAAAATCAAACACATGGTCTTACTGGAGAGAAAGAGAGAGAGATGACAGAGAGATTCAGAAATGGAACATCTTCTTCCATGTAGCTGTTTCTTTGACCAGCAGTGCTAAATCTGACTGACCGCTTGCTCTGAACAGCCAGACTACTAAAACCCGAACCAAACCAAACCAGAGAAAAGCTAAGTTGCAGAATTGGCCACTCCCCTTTCATAATACAAGCTTTTTTTAAACTTAAAAGCTTCTTCTAGTAGATCAAGCCAGACATTTCGGAACCTATACCTCGTAAAACACTTCTGAGAAGGACAACACCACCTTGCTCCTTGAGTGGCATCATCACACACTCATTCACCAACCGTCCTCCCCTATCTATGATAGCCCAATTAGTGAGGATGGGTCAAGTATGTTTTTCTTTCTTGTTAATTCCCTCACCACTTGCCACTGATTCAATCTAGTAGCTATGTCCTTTACTTAACATAGACATTGAAATCGCTGACTCAGAGTACATTATGTACCCTTGCTACTTACAGTGCTTCTTCCAAGTGGTTATCAACATGGACGAGTACTGATTCACCATCCAATTTTGATAGGTGGATAAGGACATTGAAAATAGATTAAACATACGGTGGTCGTAGAGGGATGATTATTTTGGAGGAATTCAAAAATTTACTTCCTGAAGTAGTGATAACTCATATGGAAGAGCAGACACTTAAGATTGCAAGATTAGCAGTGGAAATGGCTGATGATTATGAGTTGGTTCATAAATCAAAGTTTGGTTTCCAATATCAATTTCAATCTGTGAGGGTTAGAAATTGGGGAGAAGAGAAATCATCAAGTGATTAGGGAAAAGGAGATCTTGTTAAACATAGTAAAAACAGTTTACCACAGAGTAAAAAGGAAACCCATGAGGGGAAGAGAGAAGTAAAAAAGGTCAGGTGTTTTCATTGTAAGTCGCAGTGTTGGTGACTTAGAGTCAATAAAGCATGGAGCTGGAAAAAGCACAGAGGTCATGTAGCATCAGAGGAGCAGGAGAGTCAATGTTTCAGGTCAGGACCTTTAATCAGTTCTGATTACAGGAAGTATATCCCATGATTTTTCCTCACTGTGCTGTAACAAGGTCACAAAGCAATAGGTTAAAGCAGGAGGAGAAATCAAGGAATGAAAATAAGCAAGTAGAAGTTCAATTATCAGAGACCGTGTTTGATCAAATGATCGAGAGAAAAACAAGGATAGATGGAGGACAAAGTGGACATTTTTAGTTCAGAGAAATTAACTGAATTACAATAGAAAGAGAAAAAACTAAAGATGTTTTATCAGAAAGCATACACATAAGAAGAATCTATGTGTATCCAATAATGCTACTATATTAAAAATGACATCTTGATGAGGAAATAGAGAGCATCACATATTCATGATGTGCAAGTGCTGGTGTTGAACTGGGGTGGACCATGTCAGAAGTCACATGATACCAGGTTATAGTCCAACAGATTTATTTGAAATCACAAGCTTTTGGAGTACTCCTCACTGCACTCGATGAGGAAGCAGCTCTCTGAAAGCTCATGATTTCAAATAGACCTGTTGGACTATAACTTGATCACATATACAGAAAGTTGAGAAATGAGCAGCAGTTCATCAAGTTGTAATACTGGCGGATTATAGGAAGGAGGTGTTGTGGGTAGCACATGAATTACCAGTAGGAGGTTATTTGGGAGTAAAAAAACTCAGGCTAAAATAGGAAAACATTTTCATTGGCCCGGATTGCATAAAGATGTGGTTGACTTTTGACAGACATGTCGTATGTGTCAGGTAATAGGCAAACCACAAGCAGTGGTAAAAGCAGTACCCTTAGTACCCATTCCCACATTTGAGGAACATTTTACAAGAGTCTTAGTTGCTTGCGTAGGACCCCTGCCTAAAACAAGAAGTGGGAATCAGTATTTGTTGACCATAATGATTGTGCCTTTTCGATTTTCAGACGCTATTCCATTATGCAGTAACAGGGCTAAAAGGATTGCAGAAGAGTTATTCAATCTTTTTAGTAGATATGCACGACTCACAGAAATATGATTGGATCCAAGATCAAATTTTATATTGAAGTTATTCAAGGAAGTTATGGATAGTTTAGGAATAAAAAAATTCAAATCCACTGCCTACCATCCAGAATCACAGGGAACAATGACATCACACTTTAAATGTTGAAGGCTTATGGCAAAGATTATCTAGAGGATTGGGATAAAGGAATTCCATTTGTACTTTTTGCAATTAGGGATGCACCTAATGAATCAACCAAATTCAGTCCATTTGATTAGTTTTGGTGCATGAGGTGAGAGGATTACTGAAAGTAATTAAGGAGAAATTGAGGTCAGAGTTCAGGGACCACACATTTGATATGTATCAAATTTTAGGGCAAGATCAAATAGAGTGGGTGAGTTGGCTAGACAGCATTTGAATGGAGCACAGCGTGTAATGAAATAGGAATCTGATGAGTGATCAACAATTTGTAACTTTGCAAGTGGAGATAAAGTGTTAACGTTATTCCCAGTGGTTGGTGACTCTTTAAAATCAAGATTTAGTGGGCCTTTTATAACAAAAGGAAATTGAAAGAAGTAAATTATTTGATACAAACACCCAGGAAGAAATTTAACAGTGTTTGTCATGTGAATATACTTAAAAAGTATTTTGATAGGGAAGGAAAACAAAAGGAGCATGTGTTACCCATTTCAACACAGAACGAAGAACCATGTTCAGATGATTCTGAATTAGTCATTCCCCTAATTAAATTGGACAATAAGGAAGTTCTCAGAAATTGGGATACCTGTAACTTGCCTTCCAGGGGAAAACTGAAATGACCTGAAACAATTATTGCAATCACATAGGGTGGCATGTGGGAATAAGCTGGTAAGTTCTAATTTAATTATGTGTGATGTAGATAAAGGAAATGCTGTTCAATTAAGAAACATCCTGATAGACTTAAAATTGGCACAGGTTCAAAAAGAGATTGAATGAATACTCAAGGACAACATAATTGAAATGAGTTGCAGCGACTGGAGCAATCTCATAGTAATGGTGCCCAAACCAAATGGTACCCAATGATTATGCGTGGACTATTGCAAAGTCAATGCAGTTACAAGATCTGATTCATATCCTGTTCCATGAAAGACTGCATTCAGAAGGTAGGCCAAGCAACTTATATTTCAATTTTGGACTTACTCAGAGGATGCTAATAGGTGCCTTTGTCCAAAAGAGTGAACAAAACTTGGCTTTTGTGCTGGCAAATGGACTGTTCCAGCTTAAGTCATGCCATTTGGTATGAGAAATGCCCCAGCCACATTTCAAAGACTAACCAATAAAGGCATTTCGGGATTATCCAGTTGTGTGTTGTACATCAATGATCTGGTGATTTTTAGTCACACAAGGAAGGAACATTTGGAAAATCTGTTGGATTTGTTCAATTGACATCAGGATGAGGGTGTGGTGATAAATCTGGCTAGAAGTTAGTTCGCAAATGCCCATGTCACATCCCTGGATTATGTCATTTGTCATGGACAAATGGCCTCATGGGATATGAAAAGAAAGGGCTATTTGGGAGTTTCTCATACCATCAACAAAAAGGAAAGCAATGCAATTCCTGGGATGGAGTGGTTTTTATTGGACAGTCATGCCGAATTTTATCAGTGTGGTTGCTCTACCTACTGATCTGTTGAAGAAGAGCCGGTAATGTCAGTGGACAGATGAATGTCACAAGATATTTGACAGCGTGAAATCTGTGTTAACCACTGCCCGAGTATTAGCCACACCTGATTATGCGAAGCTATTCAAAGTAGCTATCGATGTGAGCAATGTGGGTGTTGGTGCTGTACTCTTACAAGAAGATGAAGAAAAGTTAGAAAGATCAATTGGGATTTTTTCCAAAAAATTAAATAACCACCAATAGAAATATTCCACAATTGAAGAAACCTTGAGTTTAGTGTTGGCATGGCAACATTTCAACATTTATATTGCTAGTGACGTTTCTGAGATATTTGTATGTATTGATTATAAACCCTTAAAGTTTGAGAAAATTTAAGTATAAAAATTCCAGACTCTTTAGATGGAAGTTATTATTGCAGCTATTCAATTTGAAAATTATACACAAAGAAGAACGAGAGAATGTCACTGTGATTTTGATGAACAAAGACAGAGGCATTCTGTGGCAGAAACGAACTGACTGAAATGGACTGTTTTAGTGAATGTTTGTAGGCTTTGAGGCAATGTAATGTATATCCATTGTAGTTTACTAATAGAGTAAGGCTATGGGGTTTTAAAAGTGAAGCCATCTTAGAATATTAACTTTTTTTAAGGGGGGAGTTATGACAATACAATGATTTTAACAGGTGTATTTTGACATTTTTTTGTGAAGAAAAGTTGAGACAGATCAAGCCAATTATGTAAACAACTTGTGAGCTCTTTGTTTTTATTTTAAAGTTGGAATAGTAGAAGCAGCCTGATCGGGTGGGGTCAGGCTTCCACAGAGCCAGGTCTTTTAGTTTTAGCTTTCTGCAGTTGCTAGGGTCTTGAAACTGGATATGGAAGCTGTTAATTCTCTCTGTTATAGCTAAAGGCTGAGGGTTTTCTTTCTGCTGCTGGAATTACCTGTGAGACAATCTACTTTACTGAACTTACCTTTGCCAAGGGTGTGTGTATGGGCTGTTACTATATTAGAACCATTAATTAGTAGCAGTTAATATATATTATTTTAAGCATTTTGACAGTGACTTAAACTAATTCTTTTCAATTTTATTTTGTCTGTATTTAAACGATTGTGTAAAAATAAAGCATATTTTCCTTAAAGTCAAGGAGTTTGACCAATCGAATTTCATCTGGAACACAATGCCTTACACTTACCTTTAAAATAAGAAAATATTGGGGTCTGGGCAACATTTGTAATATACCTCGAAGGGGTCCATAACAATGTGGCATCAGGAAACTGCTGAGGCATTGAATGCTGCAAAGGCAATGGGCCCTGACAACATTCTGGCAATAGTACTAAGGACTTGTGCTCCAAAACTTGCTGAATCCCTAACCAAGCTGTTCCAGCACATGTTTGGAAATATTTAAGGTTCAGAAAACAACAGCTCAATGCTTTATTGGAACAAAGTAAATTCAATTGAGTGATTAATTGCTATACAACTGAATGCTGGAAATGTTTTGGTCATTTTGCAACAATTCCCTCGCTATTTTTGCAGCTATTTGATTGTATGGAGCTTTTGATAGCTCTGTCATCCAGCTCTTAACCTGAAACTGAGTTGCAGTATCTTTAACATTTACTCTCTTCATTAGTCATAAGTTATCACTTGATTTCAATTGCAGTATGCTTTTACTTCTCTCTTATTTTAGTTATAAATACTGCCCATGGTGCAGTTACTTTAGGTGGAAAAATGGCTGCAGAACTTTCAACGTGAATGCAGATAGTGAAAAAAAAGCATGATTTTATGTGTTTCTCCTATCTCTTACTGGATGGATTCTTTCCAGCACAGTTTGTAGCATTTTAACATTTCCTTGACCTTCAGAACAGGACAATGGATTTACAATAAAAACAGAGATGGCTGGAAAAAGTTTGTTTCAGATTTCCAGCATCTGTCGTTTGTTGCTTTTTTTCTTGTTTTAGCAAGGGATTTGCTCCTGCCTGTACAATTCTACATTGGGACTACATTCTAGAATCTGCTGTTTAATGTCTGTTCCTACTTAAACCTCACAGCAGTTACACATTCACTAGGTGAGCTCTCTCAAACTTGAATAATCTTATTGGAACCCAATATTTGCTGGCAGGAATGAAGTGCAGCACCAGAACAAAGTGACAGTATCTAGCATTTCGACAAATCTGTGACATTACTTGCGTAAGTGGGTCTTGGTGAGATGTGTGGTAGAATCAGATAAGGAATCTGCTGAGGCCCATCTCAATATTGCCAACACCTTGCTCCATTTTTTATCATTTTCATAAGCAGTGTTGCGAGATTCTCACTATGAAGTGGTAAGATACCAACGGATGTAGATTGATGTTTGATAAACACCCTATTAAAACCAAATTCACTGAATTACTATTCAATCTCACATCTTAATAAACTCACCAACCAAGCTAGGCATCAGGAATACCTGACAAGGAAACTAGGGCATGTACGTGGTGGATTCAATGTGAATGACCTCAATATTATCTGCCACCAAAATACAGCCTGGGTCATGACGAACAGATACCAGGTGCATGACCCCTCCTCCACTAATATGGGCATCCATAATCTGCCAACCTATCACAATGATCCTGGCATGTCTATTATTCAATGACAGTGTGATCTGGAAGCACAGACTTGCATTGCTAGGCGCACCAACAACCAGTACTGAAAGGCCATAGTGGGAACAGTTTATGCACAGGCACAGTTCACAGACTGTACTAGGCTGTTAGAGATGTTTGCATGCTTTTCCCAGTGCTTACGCACTTACTCATAACATCACTGCCTTGCCTTGCTGTTCCAATTAGTTTAGTCACAAAACCAGCGAGCTTGCTTTGTTGCTAAGCAGCCCTCAGTCTAGGGGGTGCACAATTTAATATATGGCAGTGCGGTACATCAATCCTACAGTTGATCTATGTGCAAGTCTGGAGTGTCAACATGACGGCCATGCATCCAACACTCAGGGGAGTTGTTTTCAATGATGTTCATTGAGGCAACCATCAAGTCAAGGGGTCCTGGCACGGTAAATCAAGGGCACCTATTTGCCAATCAAGAGAATTGGCCATGGTCAGAGTGTTCTTGGTTAGGAGGTCTGTATCTCTACAGGCCAGCGAGTGGATCATGCTCAGTCTGTTGGTTCTGTAGCTGTCAGTCCATTGAGTAGGGCTAATGCTATTGGGGAAATGTATTGGTATCAGTTTGTGTTCTGGATGCATCTTGACCAGATTGCCTGGTCATGCTAGTCAAGGGGCGAGTGGTAAGTCCATCTACAGACACTAAAGGGAAATGGGATGTGTGTGTGTGTGTGTGTTTGTATGGCTGTACTGCAGGCATGGGATAATTGTGAATGGGTGTGGAAGCAGGACTTACAAGAGCGAAATGCAGTAAAGCTTGGCTAGGAAAATTGTCATGTGGGAGGTAGTATCGTTCATGGTCAGGAGCACCCTGGGTTCAGTGGGGGAGGAGGGGCAATGAGTGATAACACCAAGTATGGTCACCTTTATCTGCTATTGGCTGACAGGGATGAGTAAGCAGGTGTAGGTGGGAGTTTGGGTGGAGACTTTGGAAAGGTGAAGCCTGTAGGCTTAATGGGATGGACTAATAGGGAGGGAATCACTAGCATGTTCAGGCTGAGGCTGGAAGTTATGTGCTAAGGAGTGCTCACTGTCACCTACCATCATACTGGAAATGGGAAGTATGCAATGGGGAAGGAAAGAGCTGTGAGTACACTTCGAGTGGGGAAGCTAAGTGACTCGACCAATGAGTAAGGAGGCTGCAGCACTACTGATCCTCAGGCTTTTAAAGGGAAACAACATTGGTTATGGGTCCATGCAATGTACCACACACAGGCTGCCCAGTCCTGGCCATCCCTTTCTGTAAATTGTGCCTCCCTGGCACAGTTACAGCTGGGCAACTCTTTGATATCTATGTGTTTGCACACAGAGGTAGCCATGCCTTAAGGAAGTTGGATGAGGAGGGACAGAAGTGTTATCATGACCCATGTGCATTCATGTGTCTCCCCCACCCTAAATGATGCAATAGGTTCTCAACACTGACCTCCATCCATGGAGCTTTGTCGGTGCCCAGGAAGTGTCGCTGGATGATGTGAAAATGCAATTAGCGTAGACACAGAGAGACTAACAAACACATGGCAGTTAACTTCAGGAACATTTATGCAGAAAGTGATAGTTACACACAAGCTTTCTCACCAATGCTACCAAAGTGACCTCAATATGTTTTCATCTTTCTCTTCAGCCCTCTATATGTCAATGTATTCCTTTGTTTCACAGCTGGACTGGAGTAAGCCTGTTTAGCACATTGATCCTGGGGTCTTTCTGGGCATCTTTGACAATGCAAGTGTCTAGACGTGCTTGGATTCCTCTTTCTGAAAGTGTCCTTGGCTTCCGCTTCCCAGGGTCACAGAAGGGCGGGCGGGCTCACAGTGGAAGGTCCAGCCATCTCCACTGTGTCTGAGTGTGGGTCCATTGCCAGCAGTGTCTTCTGACACTGTCCTTAGTCTTCGTGAGGAGATTGACATTTGGTCTGGGGTCTAAGTTCTGTGCCTCCAACAGCCATGTGTCTCCAGTAGCCTCTTAGGGTGATGGACCTGGCTGTCCATGGCACTGCAAATCTGCTGCAGTTCCTGGGTAATGAGGATCATGTCCATTTTCTGCTCTTTTCACCTCCCTCCCCCCCACCCCATGTATGTGGGTGATGTCGGTGATGTCTGTGATTGCTGACTGTACTGGGACCCTTCCTGCCTGGCACTAAGCAGGTGCCTGGTATCTGGCAGTCCTTCCAGAGGCAGTAGCATGGAACATTTCTTCCTTGTCCAGCTATGGAGCCATTGCTGTGAGGTCCTGATCAGATTATGCTCCATGTCTATAGCTCCTCCTTGTTGTGGTTCTGTTTGCCGAGCTGGAAATTTGTGTTGCAGACGTTTCGTCCCCTGTCTAGGTGATATCCTCAGTGCTTGGGAGCCTCCTGTGAAGCGCTTCTGTGATTCTTCCTCCAGCATTTATAGTGATTTGTACCTGCCGCTTCCGGTTGTCAATTCCAGCTATCCGCTACAGTGGCCGGTATATTGGGTCCAGGTCGATGTGCTTATTGATTGAATCTGTGGGTGAGTGCCTTGCCTCTAGGAATTCCCTGCCTGTTCTCTGTTTGGCTTGTCCTAAAGTAATAGTGTTGTCCCAGTCGAATTCATGTTGCTTGTCATCTGCGTGTGTGACTATTAAGGATAGCTGGTCATGTCATTTCGTGGCTTGTTGGTGTTCATGGATGCGGATCGTTAGCTGTCTTCCTGTTTGTCCTATGTAGTGTTTTGTACAGTCCTTGCATTGGATTTTGTACACTACATTGGTTTTGCTGATGAGCTGGTGATGATCTCAGAACTCTTGTGCCCATGTGTTAAGGAGGGAGCTTCTAGGGGAGTTCTCCATTTCTCCACAGAGGTCGCTAGGAGAGTGTGGAATCTGCAAGACAGAAAAGAGAGGTGTCACAGCAAATAGTTAGAAATGGTGTACAACTTACTTAAGTAGATGGCAATACTTCTGTTGATTTGTAGAAGTGATTGAAGACATGAAGAAAGGCACCAAGGGAATGTACAGATGTACATTTACATGCAATAAAGCATGATTTCATTTCTAGATTTAGTTTGAAATTGTTTGTTTTGTCATCACTTTAATTTTAATATTCTGACACAGTGGAAACTCACATGGTCAGTGACAGAAGGAAGGAAATACTTGGGATTGTTAGTGAATAAGGAGGTAGGCCTGCAGTTATTCATACTCAGAAAAGTTATTCATGTATAACCCTGACAGAAAGAAGCTGTCTAGACTGTTGCCTTACCTTCTGCTTCAACCAAGCTGTGGCATCTCCTGTAGAGTGCTCCAGTTAACAGTTTCCTTGGTTCAGCACACTGTTGGTCCACAGTATCACATTTACGAGGAAGGATGGATCCAATTGTCTGTGAGCTATGCATGTGGATTACAAAACAGATTCACGAGCCATGTCCTGAGTACATTGGCCTTGTCACCCAAGAGCCTCCCTCTAGTTTGTCTTGCTGCCTGCACAGTGGACAGCTGCAGAGTACACTGCCAGGATACTGGAGACTGGCCTGTAAGATTCTGTATGTATGGTCAGCATGTCATCAATGGCACCCTGCTCCATGCAATCAGAGAATACTGCTGTGCTTATTCCACCTTGTCATTTCTGGTAAAAAGAGATGAAATAAAGTTAGCTCTCTGCACTTGGAGATAATAGTGATCTCTCCTATGCAACAGTGGATAGCAAACTGTGAAATGTTGTAAATATCTCCTGCCAAGAAGGCAACATTGTGTAAAAGTTTATTGCCGCCATCACTTCCACAGCTGCTGGTGATGTAATTGGCCCTGATCTGAGTTTGCAGACTTGACTGCAGAGCTGTCGGATTTCAGTGAAAACATCCTTAATTAAGCATAGGATTCTGACTTTTTTTGCTGAGATTCAGGTAGGAGAATTGATCACTGCAATCCCTATGTAGATATAGCTTCTTGCTGAAAGCCCCAGTACTCCCTACTCCTCCTTCCTTTAGACGGCTTGTCTCACTCTGTATGCACTCTGCTCCAGGCATTGCTATATAGCTGTAGGGAAAAGCTTACTAGTTCACCCTTGTCTAGAAACTACTGTTTTGTTCAAAAACATTGAAGTCAGGAAGGAGTATTTCAGCACTTCACCCACCATTCTCTACAGAACTTTGAAATCTGAAACAAAAACTTGGAGAATTGTAGCAATGACCATAATAAATCAACCAGTAACTATTCCAGAAAATGTTGATAATCTCTTTAAAAGTCCTAGTAGGGTGTGGGATCCTTCCTTCTATTTACCGTGTTCTACCAGGTAGGTTTGAAAGATGTTAACTGGGGCATGACGGGCTCCACAATGGTCATGCTGAGCTTAAGTGGCTGGTGCAAGCTGACTGAGAAAACACTTCATCTCTTCTGTATATTTTCAGTGCTAACATTTTCAACAAGATGATGTCCAGTTTTGCATCAGAAATGTGTGTGTGTGTGTCTGTGTCTGTGTGTGAGTGTACACGTGCCATTTTGGAACGCTAACAACATTCTTAGTGCCTAAAAAATGGCTACCTAGCCACATATCTCAGACAAAATGTCTTAATTATAGTGGTTAAATGTGGAAATTGGCAATTTGCGCACAGTTTACAAGCAGGAATGGAAAATAACGAAGTTTGAGGAGAGGATTAACTTTCGAAGTTGGTATTGGTAAGGAGGATGATGGACAACTTCAGTTCTTATTTCTAATACTTTTGTTCACATCACTTCAACTGCTACTATACACAAACACATCTCACAACCCAAACTGAGATTATATGTGTGTATGGAATATTTTCCACTGCACCTCAGTGTGACAAGATTCAGAGCTAGTTGTTGAGTGACTGTTTTGTGTTTCTTTACCAGATTAATTCAACTCAGGCCAAAGTTCAGATCATTTGCTGAAATTTGATCTTTAATGGTCTGATTTCAGCAATTCAGGGAGAGCTGGGAACTCTGTGGCTATCATGAAAAAACAAACAAACATTAATAAACTTAGATGGAAATTCTCCTGCCACCTTTACAGCTTCAATCCCTCAGCAGCAAGCTATCAGTGAAGAAAAATTTCAAGTCTCTAGGGATTTCTCACTCTGGCACTGAATTCTCAATTATTGTAAACAATCTCACTTAAAGATGAATTATTATCCATCTGCAGTGCCCTCTAGTGCTTAAAATTGGCTCTGCGCTACTCAATGCTGGAGCCTGCACAACCACAAAAACCAGAACAGAGGTAAAACTAGATATTCCCTGACCAGAGGTAAGGGGGTGTGGTGGGGGGGATGTACCCCCAAATCCATTCCTTCTAAAGCTTTGTGCTTCCTGCTGATTTATGTGGTAGTTACATGCAAACCAGCACAAAACAATTTATGCAATCCCCTCGTTCCATGCAAGGCTAGCACCTTGGCTAGCTAATCTATGCTACTTAAAGCTTAAAGAGTAGGTGTATTTTGGCTGATTTAGCAAGGGAAATTATTTCCAGCAGGAAGAACAGACTAATGGCATGACAAGATAGAGAGCATGCTACAACATTCTATGATAGAGCACTAAAGGCGTTGGGATGGTACCGATGAAATGGAGTAAAATGGTTACCTAGAAAAAGTAAGACTATTAAATCTGAGTCCTAGGTTACACTTAAATTGACCTTTGAGCATAGAAGTTGGGTCGTCATGTTGAGGTTGTACAGGACGTTGGTGAGGCCGCTTCTGGAGTACTGTGTTCCGTTCCAGTCACCTTGCTATAGGAAGGATGTTATTAAATTGGAGAGGACTCTGAGAAGACGTACCAGGATGTTGTCAGGAATGGAAGGTTCGAGATATAAAAATAGATTGTAAAGCTCGGTCTTTTTTAACTGGAGTGGAGGAGGTTGAGGGATGACCTTGTTGAGGTTTATAAAAGCATGAGGGGCGTAGACAGGGTGAATGACAAGGCCTTTTTTCATGAGGGTGGGATAATTCAAAACCAGGGGGTATATTTTTAAGGTGAGAGGAAAAAGATTTTAAAAAGACATAAGGGACAACTTTTTTTACACAGTGATGTATGGAATGAACTGCCAGAGGCAGTGGTGGATGTAGGTAAAGCTACAATGTCAAGAAGACATTTTAGGTAAGCTGATGAATAGGAATGGTTTGGAGGAGTATGGGTCAAGCACAGCCAAGTGGGATTAGTTTAGTTTGGGAACGTAGTCGGCATGCACAGGTTGGAACGAAGGGTCAGTTTCCATGTTGTATGACAGACATGAAGAGGGGATTCACTGTCTCTTTACAAAGGAGCAGGAGCAGGCAAATACAGAAACTGCAGTGGGATCAGATTACAACAGTCTGGTACTGAGGTGGCACAGTGGCTCACTGGCTGGCACTGCTGCTACACTGTGCCAGGGACCCGGGTTTGATTCCCACTTCAGGCAACTGTCTGTGTGGAGTTTGCACATTATGCCTGCATGTACGTGAGTTTCCCCTACAATCCAAAGATGTGCAGGCTAGACGAATTGGCCATGCTAAATTGCCCATAGTATTCAGGGATGTGTAGATTAGGTGCATTAGTCAGGGGTAAAGGTAGAATAATAGGATTGGAGAATGGGTCTGGGTGGGTTACTCTTCAGAGGGTTGGTGTGAACTTGATGGGCCAAAGGGTCTGTTTCCATACTGTAGGAATTCGATCCTATTCTAATGTTGTGTTGAAAGCAGTTTAAGCATCTCACGTAATTAGCCAGGGTATGTGAATGCATCTTTGAATGCCATAGTCTTAAACCTGAACTACTACTCATGCTCACTGTTTAATTCACAATGCCACCTATTACTTACCCATCAACAATGCCTGTAAATCACAACTCATAATTCCACTATACATTTAATTTTGCTGCAAACCTCAGATCCACTTTTTAAAAATTTAATCATGCCATCAATGTTCGCTGTAGGCTGTGTAGGCTACATGTACACACAACCGCTCCAGGGTTCCATTTATGGCGATCAGAGTCCGTATGCCAATTGTAGCAATGATTTCTGGTTCTGGACATGGAAGTCATAAGGTGATGATTGCACAATATTCAGCACTATTCACGCCTCCTCTGGTACCATTCACATCCATATACAGCAGGATCTGAACAACATCCAGACTTGGGATGTTTAAGTGGCAAGTAACATTTGCACGATACAAGTGCCAAATAATAACCATCTCCAAAAAGAGAGAATTTACCTATCTCTCCTTGAAGTTCAATTGCACTGTTGTCACTGAATTCCCCACTACCAACAAATTGGGGTTTTCATGTACTAGAAATTGAACTGGATCACCCATATAAATACCATGGCTAGAAGAGAAAGTCAATGATTGGGAATACGGTGGCAAGTAAATTGCCTTGTTTCTGCCTACTGCCTGTGTACTAGCTACAAGGTTTAATTCATAAGTGTGATGGAACACATCTAATGAATGGGTACAACTCAAAGAACAATCAAGAAGCTTGACACCATCCAGGATGCTTGATTGACATCCCACCCACCATATTCAACATTTACTCCCTTTACCACCAATGCTCAGGGGCAACTGTGTGGACCATCTACAAGGTGAACTGCAATGACTCAGCAAAGCTCCTTTAACAGCACAATCCAAACTGCGACCTCTACCACCTAGAAGGACAAGGGCATGGAAACATGTGGCCTACAAGTTTCCCTTTAAGCTACTCCCCATTATGACTTGGAACAACATCGACATTTCTTCATTGTTGCTGAACCAAAATTCAGGAATTTCCTTCTGAATACCCATGTGGGTGTCCTTACTGTACAAGAACTGCTATGGATCAAGAAGCAGCTCTCCACTACCTTTACAAGGGCAACTAGAATTGGCAAGAAATGCTGGTCTAGCCATCAACACCCAAAACCCATGAACAAATAAAAGTATTTGCCTTAATTTATTTAAGCTTGGGAATGTGGTGGAATAAGCCTGTTGGGGGCCACCAAGGTGATTCAGGAATTTGGCGGGAATATATTGGAAAGTTGGGGAGGTGGGGCTGGTGGACGATGTGTGCTTGAAGTGAGTGGGCAATGTAAGATGAATCCTCACCACAGTTCATGATATTATGTGAGTTATCTATATTATTGGCAGATTTCCTGCTGCCATCCCACTTTCAGGTTCAAAACTCCAGGGTCTAATTGGTCTAATGTGGTACAGATTATCTGTAAACTCATCTAAAGAGAAGAATCTCTTGTTTTAAGCAAGATGTAGTTTATGACGCAATACCAATCGGGTATGTTACAAAGGTGTGTGCTAGATGTTGTTACTAAGGTGGCGAGGGAGAACTAGTTGACAGATCCATCTTTTCATGATGCAAAGCTGTTGTCCCTCAAGTCTGTATGATGTCATAATTTTCAAACAATGCTGAAGGCATTCCTTAGCAATAATCCTTTCAGAAGTAAGACTTTATGAAACAAGGGCAAGCTGCAATTTTAAACTTACCAATTTTCTATTGATATATCATTAAAAATAACCACATGTCATTGAACTGAAGGCAGTCCTAACAGGTATGTTTTTAACTCATGATGTTAAAGGAAGCGCCCTTGCCATTAGATCTGTACTTCAGCTGGGAGAATGCATTCCCATTACAGTCAACAGAAAGGCCAAGAACGATGCTCTTAGTGCATCAGTAGCGTACTTCCTCCACTCCCTGTTAACTATATAATCTAATAGAACATAGAACAGTACAGCACAGTGCAGGCACTTCAGCCTCGATGTTGTGCCGACCTTTTATTCTACTCTAACATCAAACTATCCTATATACCCTTCATTTTACTATCATCCATGTGCCTATCCAAGAGTTGCTTAAATGTCCCTAATCTATCTAACTCGACTACCACTGCTGGCAGTGCATTCCACACACCCACCACTCTCTGTGTAAAGAACCTACCTCTGACATTTCCCCTAAACCTTTCCCCAATCACCTTAAAATTTTGCCCCCTCGTGATAGCCATTTCCACTCTGGGAAAAAGTCTTTGGCTATCCACTCTATCTATGCCCCTCATTATCTCGTACACCTCTATTAAGGCCACCTCTCATCCTTCTTTGCTCCAATGAGAAAATTCCTAGCTCCCTCAACCTTTCTCCATAAGACTTGTCCTCCAGTCCAAGCAGCATCCTAATCTGGGCCATTAAAATCAACCAGAACTCATTCAATTACTTTAACCTCCGTTTCCCTTCTCAAACAGGCACAAGTTTTGGAATAACATTTCGGGGCTGAATTCATTTTTGGGATCATGACTTGGGGACACTGGCTGCTTCTGGCGCCCAGTCCTTTATTTTCCCATTCATGTTACTCTGACTGGCTTTGGGCCAGACATGGTTGTGAATATTGAAATGAGTTTGAGCGTTTTAAAAAAAAGTTTGCTTTTATTCTGATTTGCAGCATCATATTGGGCCCAATACTGAATTGTCCTCATTGTTTCTGTCCACTTCATTTGAAATATATTATGCCTTTTACATTATTGGTGTATTCAATTAAATAATGGCTGCAAACCCTCTGGAAAATATTATCCAAGACTTTAACTAAGCATAGCATTGCTTGATCTCTTTTGTATTATTTATCTGTTTATAGCATTAAATTGATTACTAAAATGACATCCTTAAAGTTATCCTTGAATTTAATGCTGCTATTTTTCATCAATCTTCAGCCCATAAGGAGGTGACAGTGTTGAAATATCATACATCTCATCTAGAGGCTTCCATTCCCTGCTGTTCAGCTGATGCTGAGTTGAACCAGTGATGTGTCTCCCAAGTATTCAGTGGCGCTGTTTTCCTGACTGATTTTAGATTTTAAATGTCACTGACAACATATTTCTGTTAAGCATTTTGTACGCACCATAATTCCAATCCAGCTCAGCCATTGACACCTGCATGCAGTTGAGCTATTAGTGTACAAAATGGAATCGAGTCCACTTATTGAAAATATTAGTTACAAAGAAACAACGGAAGAAATTTGAGTTATACAATTCCTTCCATACCGTAAACTCTGCTTCTATACTTGGCAGGAAAAGGTCAGGTATCTCAACCGACAGAAGTAGCCCTCGATCTGACATTTCAAACCTGTCCAATTGATCAGATTTTCATTATTATACAACTAAATAAATCTGAAAAAGAATAACACTAATTGCTATAGTTTCATCCAATCTGAATGCAACCTTATTTTTTAATGCTGCTACCACCTTCAAATTGACCAGAAAGGCAAAGAGAAGTGAGGAAAATATTCAAGTTATTTTTAATAAGAGATTAGGATATTAAGTAGAAATAAAGTGACAATAAAATTAAAATGATAAAATACTATTTGGTCTTTGTTGGCATTGCTCATAACTAATGAGTTGGATTTAGCAGCTGCCTCCTAGCTTTTAACCTGTTCTGTTGTTAAACTAGAATTCTAGGCTTAGTTAAAATCCCAGAGTTTGACTAAGTCCAGGGCTGCAAACTATGTAAACCCTCAGGTTGCTATGCAATTATAGCAACAATCCACTCAGCTGTTCCTGTTGAGCATCTGCTCACCAGCATACAATAAGAAAGAATACCTGGGATGGAACTTCACTAAATTTCATGGTCAATGATAAAATCCATTTTGTTTCCAACCACGTCTGCTGTTAAAACCAACAACCACAGGCTGATGCACCATTATTAGCGACATTGGATTCGACCGAATAAAAAGTGCAAGACCCTCTGTGGGTGTTTTAATAGGTAACTCAAATGGTTCAAGGATCGGCAAGTTCAGAGGCAGTCAGTTTTTAGTTGTAGGGAATCTGAAAAAATCTCTTTGTTGTGGAAAATGTTCAGAATAAAAGGAAGACCTGAGAATCACTGTAGTTGAGAGTGGAGGCAAGGAAGCCAACAAGCAATATTTGTTTGGCACAGTCAAGAAAGTTTGGAGAAAACAGAAATTCAGAGATAGTGGCTTAGCTGTTCGAGAAAACACTGAAGTTGTATCAGTAACTTGACTCTTGGAACAGTAACCCTAAGCAACTTAATCTTGGAAGAAGAGATGGACATATGAAGATATGAGCTGAGGCGGTCCAATTTAGAGCTGGTTCGAGAGGATTGCAAGGCTACATACTTGAAAAATGTGAATTTGGTGACCCAAATTGTCACTAATGTCAGGATAGATTGTTGAAAAATCTAAGGGATTTGTCTTGACTGCATCTGCTATTTGATGCGCTTTGTAGAGTCTTCAACCAATTTGTTAATCTACATTTTATTTACCTGATGTTAATTCTGTATTTTACGATATAAGTTGCAGAGTCAATGAATTTTATATCATGAAAGTGCTTTTTTTTTTCAAAAAGAGGCATTTTGTGACTTTATTCTATTCGCATGTACCTAGAATTTCAAATTTTAATCAAAAAGGTTAGTGATTCCTAAACAAAACATAACAAATATTTAGTGGTCTTGTCCAGGATTGCAAAATAAATTTGACGGTCTTGCCTGAGAGCATAACATGACACTTCATTCTGACAGTTATCTCACTGGAAAATAATAGATAGGGCTCAACAGATGACAGGCAAAGTTTGTTTTCCTAATGTACAAGAAAAGGGAAAGAGAATTTTATAACATAGGAAAGGTCACTTGGCTCAATATTCTTGTTCCGGCTCTTCGCTAGAATGATTAAAAACAGACTCAAATGTGATACCATGCAACTTACTCTGTTCCAAGTGTTTATCTTTTGTTTAAAAAGGTGTCTAAAATACACTTTGCTCCCATAATATCCCATCAGATTTCCTTATTTTCTTAATGACAACTTTAAAATTGATAACTCAAATATCAAATCCTTTAATAGGTTAGAATATTAAATCCTCTCCTACCTTTCTTTAAATGGTCTTATTAGAGGTTAGTAACCCTAATAATATTCATTTCTGCTTAAAAGTATAGTCGCCAATAACTGACATCAACCCATTTCTTTCACAGGTTATATTACCCTTTCTCTTATGAGAAGATCAAACTGCATACATCCTCTGTGGAAAATTTCATTTTTTTGTTTCTTTGTTTTCTTGGGAAAGAAATCACCTCACACTTCTCCCAAATTAAAATGTATTTGCCACTGAATCTGCCTATTACACTAACTTTCTAATGCTTTTCTGAAAAGTGTTGGAAATATTTTCACAAACACTACCAGAGATGCATGGTTACAAATACCGGCAAAGATTAACAGGCTGGGTCTCGCTTCTCTTTAAATAAAAGAAGTCTAAGGCTTCACCTTCATTTCAAAATTCTGAAAGATTTTGAGAGAGTAGATACAGAGAAGATGTCTCCTCTGTAGGGAAAAACATAACTAGTGATAATCAATAAAATATAGGCATCAGAAATCCAGTAGGGAATTCAAAAGAAACAGTACTCTTTACCAAGGAGTAATAAGAATGTGGAACTCATTGCATGGGGAATGATTGAAGTGAACAATATCGATGCATTAAAGGGGAAGCTAGATAAACAAGATAGAGTCTGTGAGTGTGGAAGACGCTATTGAAGGAGCTATGGTGAGCTGCTTCAGTGCATCTTTTATGGGCAATAAAGAGAGTTAAATTTAAAGGTGATGGTGGGATACCAGCTGCATTAGTCTGGATTGTGTCAATCATCTTGATCTTCATTAGAGTTACATTCATCCAGCTAAGTGGTGAATAATGCATCTCACTCCTCTCTTGTTCCTTGTAGATGGTTGACAAGCTTTGGGCAGTCAAGAGGTGAGTTACTCACCTCAGAATTCCCAGCCTCTGACCTGCTTTCATAGTCAACACACTGAAATGCCTGATCCAGTTCAGTTTCTGGTCATTTTTACAATCTAGAGTGTTGATAATGGAGATTCAGCCATGGTAATGTCAATGAAGGTCAAAGCACAGCAGTTGGATTCTCTCTTGTTGCAGATCATGATTTGTGACACTTGAACAACATGAATATTACTGGTCACTTATAAGTTCAGATCTGAATGCAATCTAGGTCTTGCTGTACACAGGCATGGACAGATTCTTTATCTGAGGAGACATGAATGGTTACTGAACATTGTACAATAATCAGTAAATATCTCCATTTCCGACCTTAAAATGGAGGGGCAGATGAAGCAGTTGAACATGTTTGTGCCAGGGGCATTGTACTGAGGACCTCCTGAAGCAACGAACTGGAACTGAAACAATAGACATCCAATAATCTTGGGATGGGTGGAGGTCAAGGGGATGATTTCTGGCCATCCTCCAGATTCCCTCTGCCTGTGATTACCACTTTGAGATATGAAGGAAGAAAAGACATATGATCTCATTGCTGGAGTATGCCCTGAACTGTGAACTTTAGGACTCCGAATCTGCTCGCCTCTGGTCAGCAGCTTCTGGTGACCAAGGTGCCTGTATCAAGGCTTGTGATGGGGCAAGGTACTCAGCCTTGCTTTGCATGCCAGTTGCATCACATTTGTTCCTTTTGCAAATCACTTTAAATCTGTGCCTTTTTTTTCTTTCTTTTATGAGCAGGAACAGTTTTTCTCAGTTTTTCAAGGCGAGAAATCTAGTGTGGGAAAGTGGGACTGATATAGGTAATAGTATATTTCAGACTGTACAGTCTCAAAGGGACTCTACTGTACTGTATGATACTCTATCAAGCTCCATCATGATTTTGAAGACCTCCATCAGATCTCCTCTTAGCCTTGTTCTGTTCAATGAGAATAGTCCCAACTTCTTCATTCTAGCTTCATAACTGAAGCCTCTCATTTCTGGAACCATACTTGTAAATCACTCTGCACTTTTTCCAATGTATTCACGTTCCTCTTATATTGTGGTGCACAGAACTGTACACAATACTTATGCTGAGGTCTAATGAGTGTCTTATACACATTAACCTCATATCCCTTGCCCTTATGCTCTAATATAAAACTGTAAATATCAATATTTTTAAAAAAGTTCTGAAGAGACATATTTAACTCAAAATGCTAACTTTGCTCCTCTCTTCACAAATGATGTTGGTCCAGCTGAGATTTTCCAGCCATCTGTTTTATTTCCTTTAACTAATGTCTAGACCAAACACGAGACAGTAATAACATGTGTGGTATTCTAAGATAGCATCTGTCCATCTTGGGAGATCATTGAGCACAGTATGAATGCCACTTCTGTGTTAAACATCATCCTGTGTTGCTGATTCACAACTGGCTATCCTTTCTGCTGTTGGCAAAGATGACAAACTTTAGCCTGAGGTTGACTGATACTTTTACCTTTCTTTTCTACCATTTGGTTATTTATTATGTGCTCTAATTTTTGGCATGTTCTTATTGATTTCTCTTTGTTGAGGCGACCATTAAGACTGTAATTCATTTTTCTCTTTGAAACATCTTGGCCTGTTACTTAATGTTTGAATTGTGTTGATTTTATTATGATTGTCACAGTGAACGTTTGAAAATTGGAATTTTATATGTTGATTTTCTTTCCAATGGTTTCCTGGGGGTTTCTCTCTTTTAGAAGTTATCAGCTTCTGAGGGAATTAAAAAAATTTTAGGTTAAACTTCTTTAGTGAAGCAAAAGGTCTTTAGTAACACTTCAATGAGGAATTCCTATGGGTAATGCAGGCAGTTGCACTCTGCTATTTGATTTGATTTATTATTATCACATATACTGAGGTACAGTGAAAAGTATTGTATTGCATGCTAATCAGACAAATCATACATTTGCATAAATACATCAGGGTAATACAACAAAATGTATAATATAATGTTACAGCTACAGAGATGGTGCAGAGAAAGGTCAGTTTTAATTTATGAGATGGCAGTTCATAAGTCTGATAACAGTGGGAAGAAGCTGTTCTTAAATCTGTTGATATATGTTTTCAAACTTTTTTCATCTTCTGCCTGATGGAAGAGGGTAGAAGAGATTATAACTGTGATGCGAAGGGTCTTTGATTATGTTGGTTGCTTTCATAAGGCAACAGGAAGTGTAGATGGAGCCAATAGGAGGAAGACTGGTTTGCGTGATGAATTGGGTTGTGTTGCTAACTCCCTGTAATTTCCTATGGTCTTGGGCAAAGCAGTTGCTATACCAAGCTGTGATACATCTGGACAAGATGCTTTTTATGGTGTATCTATAAAATTGGTAAGAGTCATTGCGGATTTGTTGAATTTCTTTACCATTTTGAGGAAGTAGAGGAGTTGGTGTGTTTTCTTGAATATAGCTTCAATGTGGATTGACAAGGTTTAGATTGTTCCTAATATTTACTCCCAGGAACTTGAAGTACTTGGCCACCTCCACCTCAGCACTGTTGATACAGGCAGGGGCATTTTCTCCACTCGGCTTCCTGAAGTCAATGACCAGCTCCTTCATTTTGCTGCCACTGAGGGAGAGATTGGTGTCTTTACACCATGCCATTAAGTCTATGCCTTTCCTATACTCAGTCTCGTTGTTTGAGATTCGATTCCCTACGGTGATGTCACCAGTCAATTTTTAAATGGAGTTCGAGGTGAATTTGGTCACATAGTCATGGATGTATAAGGAGTACAGTAAGGGACTGAGTCCACATGCTTGAGGAGCACTGTTGTTTAGGATTATTGTAGAGGAGATGTTGTCGCCCATCCTTACTGACTGCAGTCTATGGGTCAGGAAGTTGAGGATTCAGTTGCAGAGGGGGGAGCAGAATTTGGAGATGAGTTTGGTTGGAATTATAATGTTGAAGGTGGAGCTAAAGTCAACAAATAAGAGTCTGACATAGGTGTTCTTGCTAGCTAGATGTTCAAGGAATGAGTGTAGGGTCAGCTCTATGAAGTCCTCGAATCCACATTGCATGATTTAAAGCAACGTAGAGTCATAGAGTCATAGAGATGTGCAGCATGGAAACAGACCCTTCAGTCCAACTCGTCCATGCTGACCAGATATCCCAACCCAATCTAGTCCCACCTGCCAGCACCCGGCCCATATCCCTCCAAACCCTTCCCATCCATATACCCATCCAAATGCCTCTTAAATGTTGCAATTGTACCATCCTCCACCACAACCTCCGGCAGCTCATTCCATACACGTACCACCCTCTGTGTGAAAAAGTTGCCCCTTAGGTCTCTTTTATATCTTTCCCCTCTCACCCTAAACCTATGCCCTCTAGTTCTGGACTCCACGACCCCAGGGAAAAGACTTTGTCTATTTAAGACCATAAGACATAGGAGTGGAAGTAAGACCATTCGGCCCATCGAGTCCACTCCGCCATTCAATCATGGCTGATGGGCATTTCAACTCCACTTACCCGCATTCTCCCCGTAGCCCTTAATTCCTTGTGACATCAAGAATTTATCAATCTTTGCCTTGAAGACATTTAGCGTCCCGGCCTCCACTGCACTCTGCGGCAATGAATTCCACAGGCCCATCACTCTCTGGCTGAAGAAATGTCTCCACATTTCTGTTCTGAATTTACCCCCTCTAATTCTAAGGCTGTGTCCACGGGTCCTAGTCTCATCGCCTAACGGAAATAATTTCCTAGCGTCCACCCTTTCCAAGCCATGTATTATCTTGTAAGTTTCTATTAGATCTCCTCTTAATCTTCTAAACTCTTTATCCTATCCATGCCCCTCATAATTTTGTAAACCTCTATAAGGTCACCTCTCAGCCTCCGATGGTCCAGGGAAAACAGTCCCAGCCTGTTCAGCCTCTCCCTGTGGCTCAGATCCTCCAACCTTGGCAACATCCTTGTAAATCTTTTCTGAACCTTTTCAATTTTCACAACATCTTTATGATAGGAAGGAGACCAGAACTGCATGCAATATTCCAACAGTGGCCTAACCAATGTCCTGTACAGCCACAACATGACCTCCCAACTCCTATACTCAATACTCTGACCAATAAAAGAAAGCATTCCAAACGCCTTCTTCACTATCCTATCTACCTGCGACTCCACTTTCAAGGAGCTATGAACCTGCACTCCAAGGTCTCTTTGTTCAGCAACACTCCCTAAGACCTTACCATTAAGTGTATAAGTCCTGCTAAGGTTTGTTTTCCCAAAATGCAGCACCTCACATTTATCTAAATTAAACTCCATCTGTCACCTCTCAGCCCATTGGCCCATCTGGTAAAGATTCTGTTGTAATCTGAGGTAACGTTCTTCGCTGTCCACTACACCTCCAATTTTGGTGTCATCTGCAAACTTGCTAACTGTACCTCTTATGCTTGCATCCAAATCATTTATGAAAATGACAAAAAGTAGTGGACCCAGCACCGATCCTTGTGGCACTCTACTGGTCACAGGCCTCCACTATGAAAAACAACCCTCCACCACCACCTTCTGTCTTCTGCCTTTGAGCCAATATCCAAATGGGTAGTTCTCCCTGTATTCCATGAGATCTAACCTTGCTAATCTGTCTCCCATGGGGAACCTTGTCGAATGCCTTACTGAAGTCCATATAGGTCACATCTACTGCTCTGCCCTCATCAATCTTCTTTGTTACTTCTTCAAAAAACTCAATCAAGTTTGTGAGACATGATTTCCCACTCACAAAGCCATGTTGACTATCTCGAATCAGTCCTTGCCTTTCCAAATACATGTACATCCTGTCCCTCAGGATTCCCTCCAACAACTTGCCCACCACTGAGGTCAGGCTCACCGGTCTATAGTTATCACAAGTAAAGTTCTGCTCCCATTAATATGCAGTCTGAGGTTTGTATTAAGTTAACTGAATAAAAAATATATTTCTCCTTTATACATCTGTCCTTCTTTCAATTTCTTTTGTAACAAGATCAATAAAAGAAATATCTGTTTTTTGCTTCATGTGTCTTTTCTTTGTCCTTTAGCTTTTCTTCTTTCACCTCTATGTTGTACTAATTTTCCTGCTGTGCAGTCCAAGTCTTTCCTCCATCTGATTCAGCATTACTTTCTATTTCTGGTCTTTCTTCCACTATCATCAATTCATTGCATCATAGACATAAAGACCACAAAGTTAGGTTCAGAAGTCAGAGACCCATCCAGTTTAACCTTGCACTGAACATTCCTTCTCCATCACAGCATTAAATGTCATCTTTCGAGATTCAAAAATTTGTGCCTTTAGCTTTATCCTGAAGACCATTCTAGATACCAATTTTTGTATTCAGTTTGGAATCACCTTCTCCCTACTCTTCAGTAAAGCACCGTGTGTTCATTCATTACCTTGCCCAAAGGCTCCAAAATGGTTAAGAACCCTTTATGAAAGATATTGAATCACAGAGTCATGGATTAAGAACCCACCATGAAAGATAGTGAATCACAGAGTCATAGAGATCTACAGCTCAGGAAAAGGCCCATTGATTCATCATATCTGTACTGATCATAAACGACCATGTAAATATTTTAATCCCACTCTCCAGCACTTGGTCCATAGTCTTGTATGTCTTGGCAAAGCAAGTATGCAATGAAATCCTCTTCAATGTTAAGATTATTTCTGTCTTTATTACCCTAACAGTCAATGAGTTCAAGATCTTACCACCTTCTAAATAGATCTCCTGTAAACGTTCAGCTCCTGTAAGCCTTCAGCTCCATACCTTATGCTGCTTAATCAATGATCCTTCCATTGAGAGGAGAAATTCCTTCCTGACTACCCTATCAAAGCACCTTATAATTTTATACATTTTAATCATGTCCCCTCTAAATCTTCTCTTTCTTAAGGAAAATAACCCCAGTCTGTCCAATCACTTTTCATAACCAGGTAACCAATCCAGGTAACATTGTGGTAAATCTTTCTTGCACCCTCTCCAGTGCAACCACATCCTTCCCATAATGTGGATTCCAGAACTGCACACAAAGATTCCAGAATTGCCCAGAATTGCCTCACAGCATTTCAGTAAACCAACTGCTATTTAGAATTCCAATTATTTTGGCAAGCTCAGCCCCTCCTAACATGATAGATAAAAACAATGACTGCAGACGCTGCAAACCAGATTCGGGATTAGTGGTGCTGGAAGAGCACAGCAGTTGAGGCAGCATCCAAGGAGCAGTAAAATCGACGTTTTGGGCAAAAGCCCTTATTCCTGATGAAGGGCTTTTGCCTGAAACGTCGATTTTACTGCTCTTCGGATGCTGCCAGCCTTGCTAACATGATGTTGACTTGCTCTGAGGTAGGTTTAATGAGCCATACTATGATCTCAGTTAATAGTGATTCTAGAGTGGAACCAAGCTTGATAGATCTTATGTTTATCTTTGCAATTTGCTTGCTGTGGTGGTCAGTCAATGGATGCATTCACTAAACATTGCCAATGTTCTTTTAACAAAAGAGTTTCAATATTTATTACACACAAAGTTAATAAAAGATTAACTATAAGTACTAAGAAACGATTTTATCGCAAATATCAGAAATAAAGGTTCAACATTTTTACCCTCATTAATCTGCAGATGCTCAAACCTCAGAGGGAAGGGTTGATTTATTTCCACTTTAAAGCTCTTTGCTCAATTAGCACTACTTCATTTGTTTATTTGTCATAAACCTCTGCAGTAATTTGCTATTCTCTCCTGTAGTTAATGTCTCTTCATCAACCCTTTAACAAACTACTTATATAGCTCACTTATTGCTTAGCATATGTTCCTTACACTCATGCATTCAATTATTGGCTGACTCTCTGACACTTTAAAGGCTTCTGTTTTGGGAGCTTTCTTTATCTTACAAACTTCTAAGCCACTCATGACCTCTTATCAGTTGACTTGACAGTTTTGAAGATGGCTAAATTGCATTGTGTGTGTTACAGACCTTTTCTCTTTGGAAAAAAACACTCAGACTTTCTGGATGATTCTGTTTTTCTAAAACAATTTTTCGCCTTCTGTGTCACCCTGTGTCATAGGACACTTCATTGATAAGCAAGAGCTCAATTATTTTCTCTCTTCTACTTTTTGTTTTTCAAGCTATTTAATTATTCACTGCAAGTGTTTTTTTTTACCAAGCTTCATTTGGAAACAACTTTCCAGATAACCTGTGGCCACTCACAGAACTCAAAAATGAAACTAAAACTCTTCTTATCATACACAACATAGAAATACAAATTAAACTTAAGGGCTATAAATAATTCTGTTCACTTCAGAGCATAAATGTCCCAAATGACAATGTTTCATGAACATTCATCATATTCATTTATCTTCAGTCCAAAAAAATCAACAATGCCAGATGTGTCTGTCCATAGATTTCAAGAACATTTTCGTTGTGAGTTGTTATTGTGAACTTAAATTAACACAAGATTGTTTGTGTCTTGTTCCCTTCACTTTGTAGTGATTTCATTAGGTTTAAACAGAGCAGTGCTGTTATCATCTTGGCACCACATCATGCAAAAGCTGCAATAATAACCTCTAAAGTGATCTTCTATATTCAGATTCATTTCATAACTCTAGAAAATGTAAAGCTCACATGCTGAGGTCAAATTAAGACATAGAATTTCCAGTGATTAAATCTCAGAGAAAAAGTGCTCATGTCATATGGAGAGCCTTAAACTATTGTAGGTTAAAACTATATGTAATTTAAATAATTCCAAATCCAATTTATATTAATAAGTGTCTATAATGAACATGGAAAATGCAAAGTGACGAGGTCACTCAGTAAATCACATGCCTTCAACATGCTGTCTTAATTCAACATTATTACAATTGCAGTACTCTTCCTTGGGTGTCTTGTTGTCCATTGGATGCTCTGTAACTACAAAGGTGAAAGGTAAGCCACTTAATGAAGAACTTTCATCTCACTGGAAAGGTTTCAGGACAATCCTTGTCCAACAACCTGCCCTGAAAATTCTACTCATGTTGTGCCAAATAGTGGAGAGAAGCAATCTAAAACAATCAAAAATATTCTTTAAAAAATGTCAATTTATGCTATATATCAATCTTAACACATCATTTAAAAAAAATCAGTATCAGGATTTGGATTCATTTAATTGACAACTAATCAGTTTTTTTTTGGATTATATGCTATCTGTATATCAAGTTTCATTCATATCTGTCCATTTAATGTTGGAGATATGTTGTTGATAGACAAGCAGGCAGGAGCAAAAACATTATGAGTATTCCCTTCAGTAGCAGATGTAATAGATCATGGCTTTATATTCTTGCTAAATTGTGTGTACCCTTATTTTGATCAATCTGGCATTAGATGCATGTCACAAATCTGTTCAACTTAATGTATTCTTTGTGAAGATGCACTCAACAGATAAATAAAAATTAGGGAGGTGAAAAAGGAGAGAATTTATCCCTAGAGAAATTTCATCTTATGTTCTGAGTGAAAGTGGAGACACGGTGACTACACATGGTGAATACTTAAAGGCCAGCTTCATGACAATGGTCAAAAGACAAGTTTGGTTTCCCTGGTAACAGTGCACTCTAAAGCTACCAGCCTTGTCTCTGAGGACCTTTGTTGAAAGTTAACGTACTGCTCTTTGATTCATTCCAGTAATATTTTCAGCGAAGCTAAAGCAGACCTCTTTACACATAATACATACCCACAAGCTCAAAAACGAGAGATCCTAACTCCGTATATACAAAGCGGAAAGTTCTGTAAGCTTGATGGGAAGCTGTCCATTTATCCCTCAGACATACTCTAATTAAAATGTGGCGCTGGACCTATGTCGTCTACTGTGACATTTCATTTATGTCAAGTCTCCACATTATGCAGCATTACAGTCTTAACATATTGATTGAGAAGCAGTTCATGACACAATAGTAAAGATAGGTAGGGAATCTAATAAATCCTTCAATAATCCAATGTAATGCAAGTTATATCATACAGACTTTGATTTTTTTATTTTGCAACTTCTAAAGACACAATAAGAAAGCAATCTTTCTGAGTTCTCTTCATTTACATTTTGATGAGTTACTCATTTGTTTGTAAATTATATTTTTCCTAATATTTCAGAAAACCATTTCTTTAATGGGAAGTTCTTTGGAACTGAGAAAATTCATATTAAGTGGGATTTATATTCTGCATGGTAAAGGAATGTATGAATCAATTTAAATTTTCAATGGTACCTTCAATATTATTGTTTCCTTTGTCACTCGTGTTATCTTGAACTAGGTACTAATACAAGTGATTAGTACAAACCCAATTGATAGACACTTCCATTAAATGTTTTACGAAGAAGTCTTAATTTGATTCTTTCCTTCATTATTTTTGAATCATATTTTGTGATTTCAGGAACATACAAAGTTTTTAGAAAGGCCTACCCACCATAATCTCACTATTTTAACCACTGATTCAGATTTAAAATCACACCAAAATTAAAGACTGACATGTCCTAATTTGGAATCAGTTATTTGATTCATTAAATGAAATCATTTTGTGCATTTTTGTGTTAGCTTCCTTAATGTCTAACGTTGAGACACCTCTACCATTATGTACGGACAAGGGCTGTTTCAGATAGTTCATTGCCATTAATCCTCCTTTGCCTTTGACCTGTGTAATGATTAGTGAAAAAGAAAATACCACAACGGAGTGCCGATAAAAGGGACACTGTTCCTAAACAACTCAAAGGTTTATTGCATGATAGCTATAAGAACAGTTCTAACTGGATAGGCATGATTTCGAGAGCTTTAAGGAGCCAGTATATCTGTTCCCACTGAAAGATGGAGTTGAAGAAAAATGCAGTACAGAGGAACCTCAGTTAGCTGATATTTGATTATCTGAACAAAATCGCAAGGTCCTGATGCTTGGCTAAATTGTGTTATCCAGCAGTCGATTATCTGAACATTTGACGACCTGAACAAAATACTCCCCGTCTGTGTCATTCCGATAATCAAGGTTCCTCTGTATTATGGAAAGTGGAAATTATTCATCTGTCAAAATGGGAGAGCCAAAGCATTGTGAACTTTAACTCTTTTAGAACAATTATGTCATGCAACAATTTTATGTAATTGGGATGTGTACTTGAAAGAAAGTGTCATAGGCTCAGATTTTCTTCCTATTTACAATCTGTTTGTGACAGACTCTGAGTAGCTGTTTGAACAGAGGAGCTAAACATGAAGCAAAATTAAACTTCTTGTTTTCCGTCCTTGATGTGTGCAGCCTTCAGAATCCATCACAATCCCTGTATTTTAGGCTGTGAAATAACCCATTCCCCAAGACTACTCCCAAAAAGCCCCTTCAAAGAAAACATTGCTGGTTTAGAAAAAGTCTTAGGGGTTGATTGATCACAAATGGTAGCCAAAGTTTATTCAGGTTCTACCATACTTTGTCAATGAAACCTGTCTGTTATGAGATTTGAAATGTCTAATGAGGAAATATCTGAAAGACTATCCCCATAAATAATTTGCTCCAGCAGCCACTTCCCAAGAGGACTCTATTTCCTATGCTAGTTCCTTAACTTTGTTTTAAAAAGGGTGAAAGCAAGTTGCAGAAAGTCTGTTCAGACAGTATCACAGAAAGGACTATTTGTATGGTCAGCAGAACAGTATGAATTAACTGGCGCACAACCAACTGGAATTAACTCATTTGATTGCCTTTTATTTCTCCGTCTCCTCATTCAGATGTCTTGGTGCAAAGGTGGGAAACATTCATCTTCATCAGGGAAAGTGATGGTTAAATTTGACTACAGTTGATTTTAGTCACTGCAGAATTTCTAACATCTGCTCTGCTCTTGTAACCACAACATTTATTTGGCTGGGACAATTAAGTTTATGGTCAATGGTAATCCCTCGGTTGTTGGTAATGGAGGATTCAGAGATGGTAATAGAAATGTATTTAAATGGCAAGAGGAGATTATTAGATTCTCTGCTGCTTGGGTTGGTCGTTGACTGACACTTATATGGCACAAATATTATTTGTCACCTATCAGCCCAATCTTGAATATTGTCCATGACTTGCCTCATTTGGACAGGAACTGAAGAGTTGCAAACTGTGCAGAACATTCTGTAATCATCAGCAAACATCAACATCCCTGACCTTATAGTGGAAGGAGGGTTGTTGATAAAACAGCTAAGATAGTTGGGCCGAGGAATCTGACCTGAGGAATTCCTCCAAAGCTGCTCTTGAACTGAGATGACTGACCTCCAATAACCACTATCTTCTTCTTTTGGGTTAAAAATGACTCCACCCATTGGACTGCATGTTGGCAATTCCCATTGATTTTTGCTTTACTAGGTCAAGTGGTCCCTTGGTGTCAAGGTTAGTTACTATCATGTCACCTCTTCAGTTCAGCTCTTCTCTCTGTTTGGATTAAGTTATAATGAGGCCAAGCAGAGTGGCTCTAAGTGTACCCAAATTGTGCAATTCGCTAAGAGGTTATTGCTGATGGCACTAGTTGAGATAATTGAAAGGGAGCATAACGTTAAAATAATACAAAGTACTTTAAATATTGGCAATGTGAAATAAAAACATAAAATATTGGAAACAGTGTTTCAGGAAATATATCAGACCCACTTAATATTTCATTTTATGTCTTTAGTTGATTTGCTTAGATATTTTCAGGCATACAAAACTAAACCAGAAAAAAAAACAATACAATGGATGCTGGAAATCTGAAACAAACATATAAAATACTGGAGAAACTCAGCAGATCTGATAGGATTTGTGGAGAGAAACAGAGTTAATGTTTTGAGTCCGATATGATTCTTCTTCAGAGCAAGACCAAATAATCACTGGAACAAGTTCAGTAACATCACCAATTCCGAATTACAATATAATACAATATTGTAAAATTAATTGCTTTACACCATTACTTAGTATTACAAAAGTATTATAAAATACAATGGTTAATCAGTAACAGTATGAGGAATGCAGCTGTGAAAAAAAGCTTTTCCAGTTGAAATGTTTTAATTGGAATGGATAGTGCATTGCACTTTATTAATAGGGAAGCTTCAGGCCTCTGCTGGAATTGTCAGGTTCAGACAGGATTATAGGAGTGATGTATCATTCTATGTCATTACAAAAGGCTAGAAACATTTAAATTATCTGCAGTTCTTGCATCTAACCACTTATCAGTGGTACCAATGAGAGAGTGAATACTATATAGGGACAGTATTGGAGTTTGTCGGTGATATCTACCATAATTCAAACTTTACACTTAATACACAGGAGAAATGAGTAGAAAAACAGGAGCAAAAAAAAAAGAGCAATACCTGGATAGAAATCCAAAGCCCTTACTAGGCTTCCATTATGAAGTACACAAGATGTATGTATCATTTGTAATTTTTAACTTAATTTTCCTAAATGATTGACAGTTGTATATAACAAATACTGTTTAAAACTTTATCTACTAAAACGATCTACTTCTTCAGCGCATTCTTTTCTCAAGTATTTCTGAACTTGCTTTTATATTTGTTCATGGGATGTGAATATTGTTAGCTTGGCTGGCGTGCTGTGCCCATCCCTATTTATCCAAGAGGACTGTTCCTGTATAACTACTCTTAGGGGCAGAAGTTTTATGTTTCTTCTTTATCCCAGTGATCAAAGTGTTTCTTGTGTGACATGCTTGTATTTTCTTACCCTCAGAGTGGTGATCCTTTTTAAGTAATTCCATTAACCAAGCTTTCATGTAAGTTTTAAAATCAAGAAGGTTATATATTATCTTATACATGTCCATGGGATTTAAAATGTGACATTTCACTCACTTGATTCATACACAATATAACTTAACAAAGATTAAATGTAGTTGAAGAAAACATAAAATACAATAGACAATTGTCTTGAGTCTCTCTTTTGTGACAGATTTACAGCTTCTTCATTAATTCAAATGAAGTTCAGGTAAACTAAGGTTTCTCTGTAAGCTGCAAGGCTTTATGTAGTTGAATTTCCAAAAAACATTACTTCACAGCTGAACTTGAAGTTGGGACAGTTCTTTTACATAAGATATAACAGTTTATTACCTTGTCTACGGAAATAATGTCTGTCTGCAGACCTGCTCCTATCTGTTCGAAAAGGATGGACCAAACATTGTTGTTTTGTCAATGTGATCTTGTTATCAATTTGAGTATGATTCTAATAGTGTAATGAGTGAATAAACATCCTGTGTTGTGTCTTTTTACTCCCTGAGAATGTGAGATGGCTAAGGTCTTTCTCTTCAGATGATGGGCAACATATAACAATGGAAGTTTGGGATCCATTTCACATTTGGCTAATATGCATTGAGTTTGGGTTTCATTTGTCTACAAAGAACAAAAAGACAAGTTGGCTGGTATGTTATACAGCGAAATCATGATTAATTAAACTCAGATCACACAACATTCTGTTTGCATCAAAGTCATCAACCATTTCTGCTGAAAGAGCAGCAAATTACATGGAATACTGCCCATGATAAACTGAAATTTCATACTGGCAACTCTGACTTGGCCAAACCTGTCTAGGTTTGTTATTGGATCATGCTATTCCATCAAGGTGGAATTCAACCACATAACAGAATGAAAATATGGAACACTGGTCAATCCATCATTTGACATCAGGGACAAATTGAATAAAGACCTTTTCACACAGTTACTCTTTTACTATGTTTTCACTTGGCTTTTGAATCTGTTGTTTTTTATATAGACTGCATTTGCAATCATATCCTGTCACTTCAAGCTGCAGTCATGTGGAAATTAGCCTCCCCAGCTCTCATGAAGCTCTGCTTAACATGAATTTGTGACCAGATTCCCCTGAGACTTGACTCATAGGAATTTTACAGCAATTCTTTTTGTTCATGATCCATCTTTAAACAAGGGATATGTGAATTTCCCAGGTGTCTATCAGTGTCGATATTTAAATAGCCATTTACCTGAGGCACAAGAATATTTGCAAAATATTTGATTCTGTAAAAGGTTACAGGATTTGCAGTAGCCATTTAAAAAGGTTGTTCTAAAATTTCAAAATATTGTCTTAAATCTTCTGATGCTTAGCAGCATGATAGTATGTACTCAGATCAAACATTGTAACTATTTGGCACTATTGGTATATTTGACTCTACATTAGTTACATACCAGTACAGCTTGGGCTGCTAGAGTCCTGAAGTCATTGTTCAGGAATGTTCAGTCTACACTTAGCTTAACTTTAATGCTGGAAACCTCATCTATTAGTTTGACTACTCTGAGTTTTCCACCTGGACCAATGGTGACTTTTCAGAGGTATAATTGCAATTGATGGAGTAACAATTTGAGTGTAGAAGGTTTTAGACAAACAATATGCCAGCAATTGTTGTTAATCCAATTTCAATTTTGATCGTTTCCAAGTATATAGGACAAAGTGAAAAGATTTGAAATGTAAACAAAGTTTTCTGGTCATCATGCTTATTCTTGCTTCTCAGGTTTACACAAAACAGATCAATTTAATTGTATTCAAAGATGTTAATTTACCAGAAATTGTGTGATTAATATAGGGGAGACCTATCTTCTCATTAGAAAAACTGCCTCGTTCAAAAGGAATTGACAAGTCCTCATTTTTGAAAAATGTGTTGCTAGAAAAGCGCAGCAGGTCAGGCAGCATCCAAGGAGCAGGAGAATCGACGTTTCGGGCATAAGCCCTTCTTCAGGAACGTTCATTCTCCTGCTCCTTGGATGCTGCCTGACCTGCTGCACTTTTCCTGCAACACATTTTTCAGCTCTGATCTCCAGCATCTGCAGTCCTCACTTTCTCCAAGTTCTCATTTTTCCAAATTTGAATTTTTGTCATATAACACGGTCCATGTAATGGCTATAGTGTTAGTGCTTTGGCTAATACTTTGTAGAAAATTTTGACTTGGATTGTCAATACAGGACAATAGACAATAGGTGCAGGAGTAGGCCATTCTGCCCTTCAAGCCTGCACCACCATTCAATATGATCTGGCTGATCATCCTTAATCAGTATCCTGTTCCTGCCTTATCTCCATAACCCTTGATTCCACTATCCTTGAGAGCTCTATCCAACTCTTTCTTAAATGAATCCAGAGACTGGGCATCCACTGCCTTCTGGGGCAGAGCATTCCACACAGCCACCACTCTCTCTGGGTGAAGAAGTTTCTCCTCATCTGTCCTAAATGGTCTACCCCATATTTTTAAGCTGTGCCCTCTGGTTCGGCACTCACCCATCAGCGGAAACATGTTTCCTGCCTCCAGAGTATCAAATCCTTTACTAATCTTTATGTCTCAATCAGATCGCCTCTCAGTCTTCTAAACTCAAGGGTATACAAGCCCAGACACTCCAGTCTTTCAACGTAAGGTAGTCCCACCATTCCAGGAATTGACCTTGTGTTATTCTATCAATTGCAATTGACTTGGAGCATGTGCCAGATGTAGATAGTTTGTCATGCTGATTTGATGCTAGTGCTACCATCTTGAAGATGATGAGTTTATCTTCCCTTAACCTTAACCCTCAGTACTTCTTTTATACTCATTGTTGTGTCTACATAGTCTCGTAGAATCCCTGCAGTGTGGAAACAGACCATTTGGACAATTATGTCCGCACAGCGTTATCCCTATAATTCTGAATTTCCCATCACCAATCTACACATTTTAGCACTGTGGGAAGAAATCCACGCAAACAAAGGGATAATCCACAAATTCCACACAGTCGCCTGAGGGTGGAATCAAACCTGGGTCCCTGATGCTGTGAGGCAGCCCTGAAAACCACTGAGCCACCATACTTCTGCTCTCTTCATTGTAATTAAAGCTATTGTCTTTCATTATAGTAATTTTGTTCTGAGTTTCCTTTTCGGAATAATTTTTTTCTTAACTCTAATAAGTTCCATGGCTTTTCTTCTTGAGCTCCCACATTCCAAACAAATGTTACCTTCAGTTCCAGGCTCATTAATTTCTGATCTGAGGAGGAGAGTTTGGGGCACTTCCAGCTATCCATTCACTGCCTTGACAACTTCTTTTTTGCTGTCCATTTTCTATCCCTTTCAAATTTGAGGGTGATAGGAAATAGGTTAAGTTTTATGGATTAGATCATAATCAGCAGCTATTATTGTTGCCTGTCGAACTATTGGTTTTTGACATACATTCTTATTTGTGGTTTCAGCTCATCCTGCTCATATCCAATGCTTAACGCTTTCAAATTCAGTATAGACTTGCTCCAGCCATTTCCTTAACTTCCAGGACATTTGCTATAAGCATCAGCTACTAACTTACATGCCGTCAATATAGTTTTCTTTACAACATCATAATCCTGAGAAACCTTCTCTGACAGTGAAGCATAAATGTCCTGTGCTTTTCCTGCCAACATAACCTACATGATCAATGTTCAGGCGTTTATTGCACAATTCATTTGCCTAGCCATTTTCTCAAATGACATGAAGACTGCCTCAATTTCTCTTCCTTAAATTTTGCTAGGGCATGTGCAAACTTAAATATTTCCTAATTCGACTCTGATTACCTTCACCATACTGCATCAATATCTGACATCGCCTGTGTAGTATCCCTATAATGTGGAAACAGGTCCTTCAGCCCAAGTCCACACTGGCCCTCAGAAGAGTAACCCATCCCCTCCACTCAATATTTACTGCTGACTAATGCACCTAACCTACACATCCTTGAACACTTTGGGCAATTTAGTATGGCCAATTCATCTAACCAGCACATCTTTGGACTGTGGGAGGAAACCAGAGCAAACCCACGCAGATACAGGTCTGTCAAATTTCCCTTATCGTTGCTAGGGGCAACTCTACCACCTGCAGGAAACTCTCTGCTGTTTTCAGTGTCATGTTTTAGATGTAGTACAGAAGTTGGTATTTCTCTCTAGCTGAATAAAGATAAAATACTGCAGATGCTAGAAATCTGATGAAGACTCAGGGAATGCTGGAGAAACCCAACAGGTATGTCAACATTAGTAGACAGTGAAACAGACCTAATATTTGGAGTCAAATACAACTTCTTCAGACAAAAAAAAGACATATTAAGAACCAAGGAGGAGTCAAATTGACTCAAAATATAAACTCTATTTCTCTTTCCATGGACGTAGCCAGACCTGCTGAGTTTCTCCAGACTTTTCCGTGTTGTTTTCCTTTACCTGTTTTTATTTACTAATACCACACCCAAACCATCATTGCCTCTGTTTCACATGTATCCTAGATGAGCCCCTAACTTTGTCACACCTCCTTTCAGTGGTGTGTTGAAAATGAAGCCCGAATATTCATGCAATCACTGCAAAGGCTAAAGGCTATGAAAAGTACAGAAAGATTCCCTACTAACCTGACTTTCAGATGAGATTTACAGAAAACACGGACCATGTTTCTGCATTTAACAAAAATTCCTGTGTATTGAAAGTAGGTAGCTAAACAGTTATGACCTATCTGCATGTACTGAGAATGGAAAATCTATCCTCCTTATGCACAGGAAGACATGGACAGGGGAAAAATGGATGTTATGGATAGTGGGGTTGTGGCGGGGCTGGGTGGTGGTGGGGGAGGTGTGGTAGGGGGCAGTAGTTGGAATATAGTTCCATTCTTCTTGGTCATAGAGTTGCTGAGGTGATTCTTATGATTATTTGTGTTAGTCAGTCTGTTGCTTCTTGGTCTGCCTCATCTGAAGGCTTTCACTGATTTGTTGGAGACACAAGGGACCGGTTCCTCCTTACTAATTAAGAGTCACAGCTACAACAACTGCTGAAGAAGAAAATAAGCTGGTTTTCTAAATGCTTACAGTAGGTTTTATTGCAGAGAACAAAGCAATCTCCAAAGGAGGTAGCCATCTGAAAAGTTCTCTCTATTTTGTTCATAACACCATGTTATTCAGCTACCTGAGAACCAATCACACAGCTGTTGGCAGGCAGAAGGCCTTTGCTATTGGTAACTGCTTATTGGCCAGAGACCAATCAGCTACTTGTACTGACTGAAGCTCCATTTGTATACAACCCCTTCACTCCAACTTATCTGCAATCACACTTTAACTAATGATGGTACCAGCAGCAGCCTATAAACTGTGTTTACAGTGAGTGTCAAGTTATTCACTTTCAAACGTGCAGCAATACTCCAGCAATCCATGTTTTTTAAGACTGTTATTTTCTTGTTTCAGTCCACAAATAAATATACAGAGAAAATAAGAAGGTACAGTCTTTCACAGGAACACTTCTGTCTTGTGAAGCAGGTGGTCTCAGTGGAGATTGCAAAGCTATATTGTTTTTCTGTTTTTGGATCTCCTGTGAGCTCTATTGAGGTAAGGGGAAAGTAGAAGAGACATGCTTATATCAACTGCAACCTGGGAATCAGAGAAATTATGGAACATATAGGGAAGTGCTGAATTAGATGAATGTAAAAATTCCCTGGAACTATTTTAAAGAACAGCATGAGCATTAATTATTCGTGGGACCATGCTGCGTATAAAATAGTTGTCATGTCTCCTGCATTATAGCACACTCATCAAAAGTATGTTGTTGGTTGAAAAGCACATTGAGAAATCCTGTGGTCATGAAGTGGTCTTTATTCATTTTCTATTAGATTATCTCTGCTCCTCTTTGGTGAAACTATCGAATTAACAGCATTGTTGAAACCTCTAAGGAAATATGATGAACACAATTGTGTATAAAGTTAATCTTAATTGAGGCACCACAATAATTATAACATGTAACAATAGGCTTTCCCAAAAATAACAACCGAGATTATTGTGTCAAAATAGCACTGCTATTTAGTGCACGAGATATAAAAATTTCAGGTGAAGGATCCAAAAATGGCTGTCTGAACTGTTGCTTTATCACTTAGCTTCCTGAAAACGAATTCATCATTGAAATGTACAGTGACTTGAAGTTGATACATCTGTGTGTGTGACATGAATATATACTACATTATGCCAAGTATATTAGCCACAGAAAGTTAAGAATATACCAGATTTACTGCCATTTAATGATTATTGTTAATTATGTGATGTGAATATAGCTTACTGTCCACCTCTCTGTTACTGAAAACTAATTGTTATAAACTGGAGTCGCATTCATTCAGGTTGCACATATTCTCTGTTAAAAATATTTGGGAACTTAGTTGGGTTTACTTTTTTTTACTGTATCTGATTTGATATTAAATTCACCCAACTTAATGTACATGTTCCCCAAAGTCAGTAATCGTTCTGTTAATATTACAACCCTTCAACTTGATTATTTAAGGATATCCATAGTTGCTCATCCTGTTCACTCAGGTTCCAAACACCCTGCTTTACTCTCTATGCCATTACCAGCTCACACTTTGTGCAATGGCCACAGAAACACTGTAACAATCTAACATATCCAAGGACAAGTTTAACAAACAACAGTTATCATTAAATAGCCTACTGCAGCAATTAGGGCACAAGTTGTAAGTGATGGATGAAGCAGTCATTTCTAAATGTCACTAGAAGTGACTGAACTCTGCTAGAAAGCTCATCTCATTTATTAAGTCTGTACTTGATTTTTTGTATCCACGAATATTAAACCTTACACTGTTAGCATAAGAAAATAAAATGAATTAATTTGGAAAACATTCACACCATAAACTACGTTTTTAAGTTTTAAATGGGAATTAGGAGATTTTCTGAATGTGTGACTCCACCTGCTACCTGGCACTGATGATGTGATTTAAATATGGGCTGGCAGAAATTGTGTCGCCTCAAGCAGCAACCCTAAAGGAGGCTAGAAGCTGGCTGATGTCAAGGCAGATAAGTTCATCTCCATTCGCTGAGACATTGGCCCTTTTCTAGTGATGGGGTTAACCATGGTGTCACCTCAACACCTGCTCACACCTTAAAACACTCAATCCTGTGACATCCCTTAACCCTGTAATTCTCTGTACCATCCCAAATCTTAGCCCTTTTCTCTAATATCCATTACAAAGAGCACTCAGTCTTATAACAAATTTTGAAGTTTTTAAAAAGATTATCTAACTATTAAAATAAATACATGAACATACAGTTAAGAAGTCCTCTATGAAAAGTTCATAAATTTGTCAGAATAAACAAGTTCATTTCTCTTTAACTAGTCATCAGTAAAACCCTCCATATCAAATCCATTCCCATGAACATCTATATAAACACCTCTTGAGCAGAATTAATTAATGGGTTAGAAGTTAATGAAGCACTCTTAATGAGATTCTACTGAACAAATATGTCATCAAGCCCTTTTGTGCAGAATCTATTAAAACCCATGAACACATATATAGCAACATTTGAAACAGCCAAATAGATGGATGAGATGAACTTCAAGGGAAAAGTAATCAAAGTAGTTGAAACTTTTCACATTGTAAGAACAAGTTTTAATCATACTGGAGCATGGTGTTTTACCCAGTAGATAATGTACTGTAATGCATATGTTTTTTTTCCTCTTTTGTAATGCTTTCTCTGTTAAAAACTTATTAATGTCAGGAGTGACAACCTGGCCACCACGTTATTTAATTGGCATTTACATTTGCAAAAAGCACTCCAATTGTTTGCTGTTCTGAAAGGATTTATACTTTGTGCTATAGGATTTCACTATCTCATGAAAAGAAGGCAACACATTATTGTACATGTTCTTGAAATGTGTCTCAGCACCAAACTATGGTTTCCCCATGGTTCACTGCTCAGATGATTTATAATACCTCTAAAATGACCCTGACACCATCAAAATTGTGCAAACTCTGAAATGCTTCCTTCTACAATGGTGCCAATAACTTCAGTACAACAGTCTGTGGTCTTCTAACCCATTGTCATGTTGGTAGCAATTGCCATCACATTGAAAAGGAGCGAAGCACCCCGATTCCAGTTGCAAATGTACAGTGTTAAAATTATTTGTAAACATGATTGATTTTCCACTTTATTTCACTTACTGTGCCTGATTTGATATTTGATTCACCCATTATAACATAAATCGCATTATGCTTCAAGCCTGCCTGAAATACTTTGGCCTAAAAGCAAGACAAGAAAATCCAGCCCCAGACCACTGTACTCACTCAGCTAACGTTGAATATAGAGCAGTACTGTACGGATTGGAACCAGGTGGATCTTAGTGACTGAGAGATCCTTGGTTGGGGTTATTAACCTGGGCCAATCAGGGAGCCCTGGTTGACTGACAGGAACAGGGAATTCAGAATGTCCTCACTTCAGGGACTGACTCCAAGCTGGCTGGCCATAGCCAGTGTACTGTGCATATGTAAATAAAGGGTGACTTGGTAATGGGATACCGAACTCTGTGCAGTCATTTTAAGTACAACACAGGAACAGGCCTTTTGGCTCATCATGTCTTGCTGAACATAATGCTATTCTAAACTACTCCCATCTACCTGCACAAGGTCTGTGTCCCTTCATTTGCTGATTCTCCATGAGGCTGTCTAAATATTTCTTAAATATTGCTATCATATGTGTTCTACCACCTCCTCTGGTAGTGCATTCCAAACACCTACCATCCTCAGTACAAAAAGCCTTCCTCACATATCACCTTGAAACTTTCTCCTCTCACCTTAAACCAATGCCCTCTAGTGATTGACATGTTCAGCTGAGGAAAGAGACTCTGACTATCCACCCTATCCGTGCCTGTCATTATATTATATGCTTCTATCAGATTGCCCTTCAGCCTCTGACGCTCTCGTTTAAACAATCCAAGTTTACCTAACCTCTCCTGATAGGACTCCAATCCGGGCCACATCCTGGTAAACCTCTTTTGCATCCTCTTCAAAACCTCTGCATCCTTCCTATGGTGTGACGCTGACCAGAACTGCACACCATACTCCAAATGGGACCTAACAAAAGTCTTATACAGCTGCAACATGACTTGCCACCTTTTATATTCAATGTCCTGATTGATGAAGACAAGTGTGCTGTGTGCCTTCTTTACCATGTTGCTACTTTCAGGCAGCTATGGACTGACAGCTCAAGATTCCCTCTGTAATTCAAAGTTTCTAGAAGTCTTGCTATCATTTTGTTTCCCTTACGTTTATTTCCCTTCTGCTGCTTTTCTTGCATCTTAATCTTACTTTGTTGCATGGGCATGTTTTTTCCTCCTTTCTTTATTTTTCCTATCATCGACTATTAGTCTCAGTGATTCTGTATCAATATCTTGCTTTTACTTGTTGTCTTCAAACTTTCTGTTATTTTGCTCTTCTCATTTCTCTGCTCCATATTTTTCTTGCTTTGACAAGATTCTTTTGCTGTTGTCTAATTCTTCAACAAGAACAATTAGATGCATTGACATATTGGTCTCTCAATGATGTTGACTTACCATGCATTGTTAAACTGTATCAACATTTCTTTAGTGATAGTCAAAACAGGAAACCACTTGAGTAGCTAGTGACTCTTTGAAGACCTGAAGAAATGTTAAGTAAATATTTGAGACAAATCAGATGTTGGGAGACAGCAAATTATGGCAGATTAATTCTAACTGGGCACATTTGGCCAAGCTCTGGTGGTGGACTAAGAGGCCGAGGGGTTATCCAAGCAGGTGGGTTAAAGAGGGGGTTTGCTACGTCCATCACCTTCCTGCTTTATCAGGAGAACAGCCTGCCTATCCTTAGGCCAATTGAAGTATTTAGATGGCCAAATAATGCCCTGCTGAGGTCTCAAACCAACACCCTTAGTGATGGTAGATAGGCACTTTGCTACCTTATTGCTTCCCTGCAGGTCTGGAGGTCCCTCAAGTTGACTTAATGATAGCATCAGCTTTTCTTAACCTCACAGCACTCATTGGCATTTACACGTGCAGCAGGAAGTGGTTCAGGATTCCTAAGATGATGATTATTCAAAACATTACAATCTGTTACGAGGATGCAGTTCCATAATGTACTAGCTCAGACATGAAATAACTCCAGACGCTGGTATCCTGTCACCAAGTCACCCTTTATTTACACGTAAAAAATCCTTGACTATAATACTGTTTCTTCTGAGTCACCTCTCAGTATATGAATCTCTGACATCTGTTTTTATCTGTCAGCCAGGGCTCCCTGATTGGACCAGATTAACAACCCCAATCAGGGAAATCATATTTTATGAGGTCGACCTGGCTGATGTCATTACAATCATTAGAAAATATTTACATTTTAAAGAGTATCATTTCAAAACCTACAACTATGGTTCATTTCTGGAGCTATGACTATGACTTCATGAGTTACCATGACAGGGACAACAATGGAGATTTCATGGAGTTGCATACAGATGCCAAAATTTAGGCTCACCAATAAAAATGTATGATATGTCGGCAGATATTCCAGCCTTTATGTTGGATGCTTGTAGAGAAATTCGAATAACTCATCTAACACATGAATGATGTCACACTGCAGGCTAGTGGCCCCATACCTGGAACGACAAATAGGGCAACCGAATAAGAGAATGTGGAATGATCTCCAGTGCCCCGCACATGATAAGTAACACCTTGAAAAGGTTCATTGAGACCCCATACCCACAGGTCTTGTTAAAGGCCTCACTGACCAATAACAAAGGACCCCCCAGCTTATTGCCAGCAGAAAATGCAATGTCTGGAACCCTCCAAAAAGAGTCTCCAACTCTAGCACATTACCTCCACTTCTCGCAATCCGCCCTCGAACCCCACCCCTCCAACTGCAACAAGGATAGAACCCCATTGGTCCTCACCTTCCACCCTACCAATCTCCAGAAACAATGCATCATCCTTCACCATTTGTGCCATCTACAGTCAGATCCCACCACCAGAGATATATGCCCAAGCCCACCCCTATCAGCATTCTGCAGAGACCACTCCCTCAGCGACACCTTCATTAGGTCCATGTCCCCAATAATCCACCCTCCACTCCCGGCACCTTCCCCTGCTACCGCAAGAGATGTAAAACCTGCGCACACACCTTCCCCCCCATTACCTTCATCCAAGACCGAAAGGATCCTTCTACATCTGACAAAGATTTACCCATACTTCCACATATGTCATCTACTGTGTCTGTTGCTCTCAATGTGATCTCCTCGAAATTGGGGAGACAGGACGCCAACTCAAGGAACGTTTCAGAGAACATCTCTGGGATACAGGCACCAAACAATGACACCACTCTGTGGCCACCCACTTCAACTGCACCCCCCCCCCCCCACCAACTCCGCCAAAGACATGCAAGTCCTGGGCTTCCTCCACCACCAAATCATAGCCACCTGATGCCTGGAGGAAGAACGCTTCATCTTCCACCATGGGACCCTCCAACCACATGGTATCAACGTCCATTTCACCAGTTTCTTCATCTCCCCTCTCCCCAGATCCAACTCAGCAATGCCGTCTTGAACTGTCCTACTTGTCCATCTTTGTTGCCACCTTTCTGCTCCACCCTTTGCTCTGACCTATCATCATCATTCCTCCACCTGCATCTACCTATCACCTTACAAGCTACCTTCCCCTCAGCCCCACCCCCCTCCTAGTTATCTCTCAGCACCCCCGCTCCCCATATTCCTGATGAAGGGCTTATGCCCAACTCTCCTGCTCCTCGGATGCTGCCTGTCCTGCTGTGCTTTTTCAGTGCCATACTTTTCAAATCTGAATCAGAGTCAAACAGTTTGGATGGTTCTAACTGAGATACTTGAATAGCTAGCCAAAACATTTTCAAGGAAATAAAATGTCTAACTGTAAAAATGAACCTTCCCACTCATCAATAAACACTAGTCCTGATGCCCCACAGACATTTGACGTCCTGCCCAAAACTCTGACCCCACAAGGGGACCCCAAATCTCTTCCCTTAACTGAAAAATCCCTCTTCCCCAACTCCCAATGCCAACAGACCCAATCTGACCCTATGAACCTCCCACCCGGTCAAATGGATCTGATAACATGCCCTCTAATTCAACCCCCAGCCTTCCAGGACCAGACACCAACATCTCCCAACCCACAGCTCCCACAGTCTCTCCACCTCCCCATGGACCCAAATTCCACCTCCCATTCCACTAGGACACTGTCTCAGACTTAAACCCCCCCATCACTTGAATGTCAACCCCCTTGAACCCTACATCTTCATAGCTGCTGGCCCAAGATTTCACCTGACTCAATCCCCAGGTGATTCTGTAAACCTTGATTAGAGAAATTCCCTGAGATATGACGTCTCCATTCACTCTGCACCACATTTCCCACCAGCCCGACTCCCATTTACACAGACTGACTCAACTTGGCATTGAATCAACCTGCACTGAGAGCCCCCAATTCTGTCCCATTGATGCAAACCCCCAAATATGTTCACTCACCTGGCACCTTCTCTCCTCAGCCATTTGACATCTGTATCCATCAATCACCTGGCACTTTACCTCTTGGCATAGCTGGCATGTGCACATGTTATCCTCATGGCATCATTGCCTCACACTTTGATTAGATTAGATTAGATTAGAGTTGCTGGCACTTTGCTTCACTTTTCCCAACTGAAGACTAGCCCCCCATTCCACCACATACCTGCCAACTATATCATGCATCTGACATTCTATCCCGTCATCCACTTGGCATCCTACTCCACCAGTCCATTCCACCCTACTATCTCAGCCACTTACCAGTCAGCTCCCTCATTTACCTGACATACTACCATCTCTGAGTAATTGGCTTAAGGACTCCTGAAACACAGACTATGACCTACAGTGCTGTAAAGTGGAATGTACTGTCAGTGCCAATCCTCTCTACAGCTCTCTCATTGTTTCAGCTGGGAAGCTTCTCATCCTGAAGGTTCACATAAAACCTGTACCGCAAGTCAGTTGCCAGTTTTTTTTTAGTTTATCCTCAGTTGCAGACACAGGACTTGGACCAAGATCTGAAGATTCTGGTCTTAGGTGGTTGCAGAACTGCATTTTGTTTGGGCCATCATTGACTAGGGATGAATGTGACTTTTGCAAGTGATCCAGAGAATCATAGAATCCCTAAAATGTGGAAGCAAGCCTTTCAGTCCATTGACCTTCTGAAGTGCATCCCTCCAAGACCTACTGCCCGCCCTGTACCTGCAACCCTGCATTTCCCATGATTAATCCATCTGCACATCCCTGGATACAACGGGCAGTTTAGCATAACTAGTCCATCTAACCTGCACATCTTTGGACTTTGGGAGGAAACTGGAGCACACAGAGAAAACCCATGGAGGCATAGGGAGAATGTACAAAATCCACACAGTCACCTGAGGGTGGAATTCAACCTGGGTGCCTGGTGCTATGAGACAAACCACTGAGTCACTTAAGTGCAGTGGTAGACCTTAAGTGAACTGCAGAATAACAAGTGCATCCCGTGCAGTTACATCAATTGCTAGCACTACATTGCGAGCATTGCATTCTGCCTTTACCACCTCTTTGACTGTAGAATTATCTGAAGTGCGTAACTGCTCTGCTCCTTCTTCTCCAAGGTTGTGCAAAGTGTAGCATACATGACAATTGAGGTGACCCTGGTTGGTGACTACTAAAGGGAGAATCTAGAGATAGTTGGACACCTGAGGAGCATCCTTTGCCTATTATTGGTCTGTTCCATCTCACATCTGGTGATCATGCAATACTCATCATGTCATTGCTGGACTACATTTTTCAGAATACTTAGAGTTATCATCAGCCATTTTTTAAGTGAGCTTCCCTTGTCTCTTGTCACCAACATGGAACTCAAGAATGTTTCAATGATGAAGATGTCAGGGAAGATGGATTACTGCAGGCCAAAAATATCACAGCAGCTGTTTGGGAATCTGATGCACACATTTGCATAAACATCTTTTGTCCAATTAGATCTTTGTAAATATTTCTAACAGAGCTCTGTAGGAAGCTAAATGCAAAAACACAGATGTGGTGATAGCGGGCAGAGTTCTCCCAACCCCTTTGAGGGAGTCTTCAAGTTGGGTTGGTGAATAGGAATGTATCATAACACTGCTTTAGGACAGTTCACCAACACTGTCCTGCTTCCAGAAAAGAAACTTGGTGTTATGGATGGAACAAGGTTGCAATGGCAGTCCTTCTCAAAGGCCATCAGCCAATTGCTCCAGATAAGGCCCCAGTCAAGGGTCATAACCTCATGCTAAAGGAATTTTCCCACCGTTGGACAGGCACTGCAGTTGAACCAGGAGGACAGCAACTACTCAGAGGTGACCTCCTCCCAGGAGGTCAGAGGTTCATCACAGCCTCCTCTGAAAGCATCAAAGAAGCTGCTAAACTGAAATAGTCACAACCATGGTCACAATCATTCCTGTGGAAAGGTTTTCCCTTCCTTACCCCCCAACAGCTCTGTTCTATGGCAATTTAAAAGCACTCCCATTTAAGATGCACTCGCACCCAACCTCCAATGGGCAGCCATTGTGTGCTGTGGGTGTTCTCATTGAGCCTGCCAGATCACAATCCCATCTGCATTCTCAATTAGAAAGATGAACATGGCATCCATTTGGGGATAATGTCACCCCACAGCCATCAAATACCAATGAAGTCAGGACCTGGACATGGTGCTTATCTGAGATTATTTTGACAGCCACTGGTCAGATATGGTCACTAGGTGCAGTTGGCAGCAGATCTTGTTCTAATTGATGGTCACTGTTTAATGTGGCACTCTGAGCCTTTTGAAACACTGGTCTTCTGACATTTTGAAGAAGCTTCACATGTGTTTTAAACCTGATATTGTGGGTATAACCTCTTGTGAACTGTAACTTTCTGCTGAAGCCTCTCTCCCATGATCAGCAGAGTGTCCCTCTGGGATCTTTGTTTCCATTTGAGATTAGATTAGATTAGATTAGATTCCCTACAGTGTACAAGCAGGCCCTTCGGCCCAACAAGTCCACACCGACCCTCCAAAGCGTAACCCACTCAGACCCATTTCCCTGATGAATGCACCTAACACTTTGGGCAATTTAGCATGGCCAATTCACCTGACCTGCACATCTTTGGACTGTGGGAGAAAACCAGAGCATCCGGAGGAAACCCATGCAGACACAAAGAGATTGTGCAAACTCCACATATACAGTCGCTCAAGGCTGGATTTGAACCCAGGTCCCTGGTGCTGTGATGCAGCAGTGCTAACCACTGAGCCACCGTGCCCAGATCTAAAAGTAAAACCTGAGAAGAGACATCAATGGTGACTTGATAGTTAAAAACTCTAGGTCAGATACTCTCAACCAGCCAAGACTAGATGGTATCCCCAAAGTGGGGTAAACAATCAGCATCTGTGTTATGAAGAAACCACTTAATACGAGGAAGTAGGAAAGCAGTTGTGATTACTCAATAAGAACTGGTATATTTCTCTGTCATGGATGCAAACTATTCAATTATCAATGTTTTCTCACCTTCCATTCACTGGTGAGTTTCAGGAAAGCTCCAAAGGTTAAATTGCAAAGATTACATTAATATTGAGTGATTAAGAGATCTCAATTAACTTTCCTAATGGGATTGAATGCATGTAGTGCAATGTACTGCAGTCAAATATGAAAACCAATGGGTTGGAATTGGCTTCCTGACATATACAAAATTGTCTCTGTTTCAGCCTCCCCAACTGAATGAAATGTGTTTTTATATGAACTTTTTGTGTGTCTCTCCCTGGAGATATATACAGGTTGATTGTTTGAAAAGTACAGTGTAACTGAGCCTGTTAACAGAAACTGGATGCCATTGAACTGAACCAAATGCTAAATTAGAGGAAGTTGCTACTGTAAAGCCAACAATGAGATTGACTGACTCATAGAAATAAACAGCACAGAAACAGACCCTTTAGCCGAACTCGTCCATGCTGACCAGACATTTCAAATTAATCTAGTCCCATATGCCAGCATTTGGCCCATATCCCTCTAAACCCTTCCTATTCATGTACCCATCCAGATGCCTTTTAAAAGTTGTAATTGTACCAGCCTTCACCACTTCCTCTGGGAGCTTATTCCACATACGTACCACCTTCTGTGTGAAAAAGCTCTCCCTTAAATCCCTTTTAAATCTTTCCCCTCTCACCTAAAACCCATGCCCACCAGTTCTGGACTCCCGCCACCCTTGGGAAAAGACCTTGTTTATTTACACTAACTATGCCCCTCATGAATTTATAAACCTCAACAAAGTCACCCCTCAGTTCTGGATGTTGGCTTGCTCACTGAGCTGGAAGGTTCATTTTCAGGAGTTTCATCACCATACTAGGTAACACCTTCAGTGAGCATCCGAATGAAGCACTTCTATTTATATGTTTGAATTTCGTAGAATTGGTGATGTAATTCCTGTGGTTATATCATTTCCTATGGTGGTGTCATTTCCTGTTCTTTTTCCCAGGGGGTGGTAAATGGGTTCTGAGTCAATGTGTTTGTTGATAGAGTTCCAGTTGGAATGTCATGCTTCCAGGAATTCTCATGCATGTCTCTGTTTGGCCTGTGCTAGGATGGATGTGTTGTCCCAGTCGAAGTGATGTCCTTCCTCATCCGTATATAAAGATATTAGTGAGAGAGGGTCATGTTGTTTTGTGGCTAGTTGACGTTCATGCATCCTGGTGGCTAGTTTTCTGCCTGTTTGCCCAATGTAGTGTTTGTTACAGTTGTTGCATGAAACAAATTAGAGGAAACATTCAAAACTATCAATTAACACAGTCTGCCGATTTCTGAGCAACAAACCCAAACAAGCAGACAAAACACGCCCAGAGATCCTAACCACTCTCCACTACATCAAAGACATCTCAGAAATGACTACTAGACTACTCAGACCCTTTGGCATCGTGGTAGCTCACAAACCCACCAGCACACTAAAACAGTAGCTAATGAACTTGAAAGACCCTATACTGACAACAAACAAAACTAATGTAATTTACAAAATACCTTGCAAGAACTGTAACAAACACTATATTTGGACAAACAGGCAGAAAATGAGCCTTCCACATCTGACAGAAATTTACCGGAACTTCCATACACATCATCCATTGTATCCATTGCACCCAATGTAGTCTCCTCTACATTGGGGAGACAGGATGCCAAATTATGGATCGTTTCAGAGAACATCTCTGGGACAGCTGCACCCACCGACCCTACCACTCCGTGGCTGAACACTTTAACTCCCCCTCCTATTTCACCAAGGACATACATGCAGGTCCTGGGCCTCCTCCATCGATAAACCCTAACCACCTGATGCCTGGAGGAAGAATACCTCATCCTCCATTGGGACCCTCAAGCCACATGGGATCAATGTGGAAATAAGGAAACTGGTGAAATCCACTCCCCCTACCTTATCCCAGTCCCAAGCCTCCAACTCTGCACCTCCCTCTTGACCTGTCCATCTTCCTTCCCACCTATCCACTCTACCCTCCTCTCCAACCTATCACCTTCCCCCCCACCTTCATCTACCTATCACGTTCCCAGCTACCTTCAGCCTCAGCCCCACCCGCTCCCATTTATCTCTCAGCCCCATGGTCCACAAGCCTCATTCCTGATGAAGGGCTTATGCCTGAAATGTTAATTCTCCTTGTCCCCATATCCTAAATTCCAGTCCTTTATAACGTTATCCGCCTTGTTGTAGGCAGCATTATGATTGGAATACTATTTAAATAGTATAAAAGTTATTGAGAAAAAAAGATGCTCAAAACACTGCATTGTTGGAGATGTCTTCCGGGTGAGATTTATTTTACACTGGAGACAAAATAAAGTAAAATATTGCAGATGCTGGAAATCTGAAACAAACATAGAGAAGGCAGCAAATACCGAAAATTTTCTATTTTATGCTGAATGAAGGCTAGGAATCTTGTCTTCAGGGAGAGCTCACAAGATGAACTGGCTAACTTTAAATTCAAGTTATATGCTAATATACAAAATTCTACTCTAATTGTTCTTAGTGATTTAAAATGTTTCTGTCAATACAATTTCATCATTAAGAAGGGACCTCTGTAAAAATTGTTCTGGAAATCCTTCTGATACTCCTTATCAGCCACATTTTAATTGCAAGCATCAAAGACTATCAGGAGAAAATTCCTTCCTATTTGTTTATCCTCTTCATGTAATCTTCTGTTACCGACTGCGACAAACCTTTAAGAAAGGAAAGTACAACTAAGAATGAAATAAAAACCGAAAATAACTCAAGCTGATCAGACAGCATAGGTAGAAGCAAAGTTAAATGATTTAGGCCGCTTAATTCCTCAAGATAAAAGGACATCAATCAGGAATGGTAACTCTGTTTCTCTGTGCAGACCTGCTGAATGTATTCTGCTGTTCTTTCCGATTCCTGACATCTATGGTATTTTGCTGTTATTCCAGTGAATTATGGCTAGATGTACCTCATTAAGATGAAAGTAACAATGAAAAGTTTGGATGGTGTTTACTGCTACTAAGATGAGATGGCAAATGTCCAAGTCTGCATTAATTTCTAGCTTGCACTGTCCCATTGAATCAGAATGTGGTTTTTACAAGTGGACCCCAATTAGTCGAAGCATTGCTATGGAGAATGAGCCAGGCAATAGTTTCCCCAAAGCTTTTGCTGAAATTTTAAAAGAATCAAGTCGACCTTGGATGGTTGAGGTGTATCATAGGTAATGTATCAGTGACCCCCAAGCTCCTTCTCTCACTTTTCTTTTGTAGTACAAATTGTTGTTCCTTGGAAATTTGGTCTATTATATCTGTGTTCTAAGCGTAAGATGTCAAGTTTCAACAGCATGTGTCTTTTTCCAGGAACATTTATGACACTGACTTTAAGGACATGATAACTTCTGTATGAACCAGGGAGAAAGGAGAGAGTTAAAAAGGGGACACATCATTACCACCTTAAGGGTTATTGTTAATTTTACATGTTGCCTGATGCATGTTGACAGTATAGTGGGAGAAATAAGAAAACATTGTCAGCGTTACATTATTGGAAAATCATAGGATGCTCTGCTCTTTAATTCAGATGTAAGGAAGCATGTCCCTGAATTCTTAACATGCATAACCACAACAAGAGCATGTTCATACAAATACTTGAGAAACTGTTTTCTCTAATATCCTTGAATATCCGTCTAGAATCTTTGGTATACTGTGTAGCAATTCTCTTGTAGGTTTTAGCTCCTATATATATATTAATATTTATATATATGATTAGTTTTGTTGCATGTATATAAATCAAATGGAAGGAGAAATGCAATCATAAATATTAAAATATTCTGGTCAGGGAATGACTTTTACTTTAATAATTAATATTAACATATTGAATAAATGTTTGCTTTTGTTATTTTCTTTCTTGTAATTTATTATTGCACCTTTATAAACATAAGTAAAGAAATCAAAAGCTTTATGTAGATTTTTCAATAGTATGGACAATACAGATGCTGAGAAAATAGAAATATGCTATTTATTAGCACATGCAAAGAGTTTGTTAGTTTCACTCAATCAACACCAATTCTTTCTGCTCAAATATTGCTCTTTATGCTAGCTTTCTTGACATACATTGCACTTTTTTCCCCAAGGTGCGAAATATGAGCATTGTTGTTCTAGTTATGTTTGACTTTAAACGCTGATTACCTGAGTCATTTTGATGCAGCCATTGCATGTAGCTAATTCATTTTGGCTATGGATTCTTCAATACGCAGTTACCCTGTTATTTGCAGCAAATCTTTTTGTCCTGTCCTTAACTATAAACAATTCAATAATTACTAATGATTGCTTGTCTGGAAATCTTGTCCATGTTTATGTTTGACTCACAGATAATGTGTAACCTTATTTTTCTTCAAGATATTGCAAATGATAATTTTAGAAACATTAGAAAAGCCATGCCCACATTAATATTATGCGTAGCAATACTAAGAAAGTTTTAAACAACAGCTGCACTCATTTAATCATTTGCAAAGCCTCTTTTATCAATTTGCATAGCTGAAAAAAACAAGCATAGTGTTATCACGGCATGAATCACATTCAAAACATTGTGTTCATGAGCAACTGCATAATGTTGGCTATACGGTTGGATACGAATATGCTCAAAATGTCTCAGACATCTTTTAAAAACTCAGTTTGAGTTTGAAAGACACAGGGAATGTCTGTAGTGCACTTAAAAAGAATGTCCCATAGTGCCTCACAGGAGTTTTATAAAATTATATGATACCGAACCATATAGGAAATATGGAAGAAACTGAGGTAAAGGTGAAAAGATCTAGAAAGGAAATTTCAGAGCTTGGGATCTGCACAACTGAAAGACGGGCCATCAACTTTGGAGCAATTGTTCTTTGGAATGTACATGATAGCAGAATGAGAGAAGAGCTGGAATGTCAGAAGGTTATAGGATTGGAGCAGGGTCCAGAGATAGGGAGGGGCAAGACCATGAAGGGGTTTGGAAACTTGGGTGAGAATGTTAAAAGTATGACTTTGTTTGGCTGGCAGAACATGTAAGACAGAAAAAACATCAGTGAATCGGATTTTACTGCAAATTAAGATATTAGCGGCAGAATTATGAAAGACCTCAAGATTAGAGTTAAAAATCACACAACACTTGGTTATGGCCTATCAGTTTTATTTGGAAGCGCTAGCTTTTGGAGCACTGCTCCTTCATTAGGTGGTTGTGGAGAATAAGATTGTCAGGCACAGAATTTGTACTTGCAGAATTACATTTTACGTTGCTTAAAAACTGCATGAATCCATGTAAGATTCTGTAAATCCATTTTTTAGATTAGAATCAGTCTGACCACTGTGGCATAGACAGCCTCACACAGGAAATCTCAAATCTCAAACCTTCAATGCATTATCTGAGCCAACATGACACCAATTGTTAAAGTTCTCTTGAGAATGTAACTTTTTAAAAAAAAGTTTTGCGATTTACATATGAAATAACTGAAACCAACATGGTCATTCTAAAAGATGAGAGACTTAACAAACAATCCAAGTCTTTTTCATTATATATGATTTCAGTTACGTTACACTGGAAACATTTGCTATAAATTCTGTGCCTTACAATATTATTCTTCACAACCACCTGATGAAGGAGCAGCACTCTGAAAGCTAGTGCTTCTGAATAAACCCATTGGACTATAACCTGGTGTTGTGTGATTTTTAACTTTGTACACCCCAGTCCAACACCAGCATCTCCAAATCAATATCAGAGTAGACAAAATAGGAGAAACCAGCTATAGGGTAAAAACAAGGACTGCAGATGCTGGAAACCAGAGTCTAGATTAGAGTGGTGCTGGAAAAGCACAGCAGGTCCAGCAGCATTCGAGGAGCAGGAAAATCAACGTTTCGGGCAAAAGCCCTTCATCAGGAATAGAGGCAGGGTGCCTGCAGAATGGAGAGATAAATGAGAGGGGGCTGGGGGTGGAGAGAAAGTAGCATAGAGTACAATAGGTGAGTGGGGGTGGGGATGGAGGTGATAGGTCAGAGAGGAGGGTGGAGTAGATAGGTGGAAAGGAAGATAGGCAGGTAGGACAGGTCATGGGGTCAGTGCTGAGCTGGAAGGTTGGAGCTGGGTTAAGGTGGGGGAAGGGGAAATGAGGAAACTGGTGAAATCCAAATTGATGCCATGGGGTTGAAGTGTTCCGAGGCGGAAGATGAGGTGTTCTTCCTCCAGGCGTTGGGTGGTGAGGGAGCGGCAGTGGAGGAGGCCCAGGACCTGCATGCCCCCGGAGAGCGGGAGGGGGATTTGAAATGTTGGGCCACAGGGCGGTGGGGTTGTTTGGTGTGGGTGTCCCAGAGATGTTCCCTAAAGTGCTCTGCTAGGAGGCGTCCAGTCTCCCCAATGTAACTATGCAAATTAGAACAGTGTCGATGAACAAATTGTGAGAAAAGACAGAGCAAGGGAAAGAGGGGAGCAGCTAAAAGGGAACACATAAACACAAAAATAAAGAGAATGAGGTGCAAAGTGAATAAAAGATGGCTTCAAAAAAAGCATTGTGCTAAAGAATGTTTATTTCCTAGAATCTCTGCTTGGGACCATGTCTCTGTATGTGCTTCGTTTACATGGTGTGTGGTGATGATAAAGCAGTTCATTTATATCGAGCAATTTTAATCAAGCTCTCTGACAAAATAAAATTTCAACTGTGGACAACTGAGAGGGAAGTCAGATTTCAACACTTAAAGCTAAGGTTTATGATGCACTTAATTTTGTTACGTTAGTTCACTGTTACCACAAATGAATAAAAACATAACTTCTGCTTTGCAATTAGATAGAATGAAAGCACAAAGCAATTTTCCTGCAATCAAGTTAACCTGTTCATCATTTTCCAAGGCAGCCCTACTATTCAAAACCTTCTTAGAAGTTGTCTGCATGAGTCAGTAAGATCAACAATATCCATAGGTTAATTATTAAACAAAATGAGATGTGGTGAACTGTGTTATCAGCCCAGTAAAAGCACACTTCCATTTTCAAATGTTTTACCATTTAATCAACTTAAATTAGCAAATCAAATCAATATAAAATTACAAAATAAAATTCCAAGAACTTCGGGTTTTACTAAAGGCATTTTTTTGTAGCTAAGGTCTGAACAGTCAGTGTAATTTTTTGAAGTTAGCAAATATCCCTTGACATTGTTCATGGATATTCAGATTCTCCAACAGCACTGCTATTCATTTCCCATTCACATAATGGAAATTATGCCTGCCAATGTAATTCCTGCACCTGTGCCCTTAGCAACACTGCGCAGAGAACTCATCTGCATCCTGCATGCAGTATTTTTTGGAAATTGTATGTGATTAAAATTTAAACACCCGATATCTAGCATCTACAAACGCTTGTAATCTTTTGTTTGATGCATTGCAAATTTACAGCTGAATAACAGACTGTGAAATCATAGCATCCTGAGAACTCTGCACTGCAATTTTACCACACCGGTTGTCTCAGTGTATTGCTCCAAAATGATGAAGCCTAGATAACAAGCGGCAAGCCGGAGAAAAGGTTGTACAGTTTTTACCTTCACTGTCTCAGATGTAGCGTAGGCATTTCTTAGCTGGGTAAGTCATCAATTCTTGTGTCTTGGAGCGAATTCCACCAGCAGACACTGCAAACCAGTGAAAACTAAGCTGGCTCAGCAGCATTCAATGAATTGCCAATGATCGAAGGTGCGAAGGTTTTCTGTATGGTGAATTGGTGACAGGGTCACAAACTACCGGGTGTCCATTCTTTAAATTCAAAGACACCTGCAAGTGAGATTTTAAGATGGTATAAATTGTCTCCCACTTGAGTGTCAGTCATTGATGGCTGTGACCTCTGCAGGCTGTTAGGAAGGGCATTGGAAGAGGAGAGCAGAAATGAAATGCACTGGTTTTGAGAAGAGGGGCCCAGAAACAAAAAAAAAGATGCTAGCACACCCTACAGCTTCTAAACACACGACCTTCCTCTAGAATAAATATGGCAGAGATTGCCTTAAGAATGGGACTCCTGAACCACACCAGATAATGTGATCTATCAGGTCAGCCCATTCTAGACCAAGTTCCACTGTCTAACCACTCACATCAGCCCCCTACCCCACCAATCTGATCCACATAACCCAGTTACAGATGAGTTCTGGATATTAGGATGGATTCAGAGGTAAATCCCTGGTGATATCTACTCCTGGAAATTCGAGCAATCACTATTTTAAACTGGCACGCATTCGTAATCAAAAGTTCCTTATAAGATGTTCTCTGATTAATCTTACAAATATAACTAGGCCAATGACAGGCTGAAAGTCTGCGACTAGCATTAATTTGCCTGTTTTGAAGATTGTTTTGTATCTGTAACAATGCCATGCTAAGAAGTGTAGCAGCAGGGGTTGGATAGGTGCATTCTTAGTGTCAAAGACCCTTCAGTCCAACTCATCCATGCCAACCAGATATCCTAACCTAATCCCATTTGCCAGCACTTGGCCCATATCCCTCTAAACCCTTCCTAATCATGTACCCATCTAGGTGCCTTTTAAATGTTGTAATTGTACCAGCCTCCATCACTTCTTCTGGCAGTTCATTCCATACACACACCACCCTTTGGGTGAATAAGTTGCTCTGTAAGTCCCTTTTTAAATCTTTCTCTTCTTACCTTTTTAGGTGTATGCGTGCTAGCAGAGCTCCTGTGACATTGCTCTTTAGTTGCTGTTTGTTGTACAGTTGTCATTTTTTAAAACATTTTAGCATGTCCCTTTAACATATTCCACTTAATAAGCCAATGTAGATAAGTGTGGCTATCTTTAATCTACAGAAATCAATGAGAGGGTATGTTTATCTATGAGGGATAGCAAGCTGAAGAGTCGCATCTGGTATTAACTTTCCTCTGTTCCAGTAAACAAGATCTCCCATTCTGAAACCAATACAGAGGAACCTCGATTATCCTAGAGGACATAGGCAGGCAGTATTTCATTTGGCTAATCGAATTCCGGATAATTGAATGCCGGCTAGCATAGTTTAGCCAAGCATCGGGACCTTGCAATCTTGTTGGATAATCCAATATTCAGATAATTGAATGCCAAATTATTGAGGTTCCTCTGTATTGAACAAAAATCAAGCAACAGAAGATTATTGCTGAGTAACTAAACAGTGGAAATGATCAGATTTGTAGGGAATAGATATTTGTAGATGGGGATGAATTAATCATCACAATCAGGCCGAAGTTCAGTGAGGATAGGAGTGCATGGGAATGGTTTACTTGTGAATGGTTCAGAACTGCTGCAGTTTTAAGTGGGAGGTAATGGAAATCCAGCCAGAAAAGCATATGACTCTGGCAGCAACATAAGGTGCATAGAAGTTTCACAGATCATTGGCGGACTTCATGACCCCACTTTCCTGAACCATTTATCTCTCCACCCTGCAGGCACTCTGCCTCTATTCCCGATAAAGGGCTTTTGCCTGAAACGTCGATTTTCCTGCTCCTCGGATGCTAACTGAACTGCTGTGCGATCGAACACCAGTCAAATCTAGAATCTGGTTTCCAGCATCTGCAGTCCTTGTTTTTACCTCCCCTGAATCAAGCCAATGTACTTGCAGGTGAGAGTCAGGTTAAACAGGGCAGGTAGTTAGCCCATGGCTTTCCACATTGTCAGCCAGTTTAAGTGGCTATTTCCACTCTCACTGCAATAATCTGTGAGGCTGACGAAAGAAGAGTGAAGGAGAACAATGCAGTGCTTCACCATCCAAGAAGGAAATTCCACTAATATTGATGAGGGACACAAGCTAGTTCAACTTGCCTTTTTGCTTCATAATTGGAGCTCCAGTATGCCCACTTTTCTTCATGCTTCATTTCCAAACATTGTTCCTCTTTTTCTTCCTGTTTCTTCCCAATGGGATCTCAAGTGAAAAGGGAGAAGGAATGGAAGGGTACCTCCATTGAGGGGTTCCCTCTGCTCAATGAGGAATTCCTCCCATTAGATATTATATCTCATACTTCATGACTCCCTCCTGGATTTCCGAAAGCCAATACTCCCCCACCTCCTTTCCCCCTCCCTATAGTATCTGGGAATCCTCTGTTTAACTCAAAGATTAACCACTTTCTGCTTGGGCCTGTATGTGGTCCTAGCAATGGTCACAATCGAGTCATAGCATTGTTGATATTATTCCGCTATTGGCCAATCAGGTTGGTCAACAGGTCTTGAAAGCAAGCCTTCCTTAACCCTCGTGGGCTCTCTTTTCAAGGTCAGTCTTGGTTTTGTTCTGGGAGGATGGTGAGCTATACACAACTCCGTCCTCCTCCCCACACCTGTAAAATTCAGCCCACAGAATTGTTACATGGAGCAGGGAATTCAATCTATAATCTCTCAGTCGGTTGTGCGAGAGAGCAATTAACCAAATTCTACCCCTCCACACTCTTTCTGTGGCTTTACACATTCTTCCATTTCAGAAAACATTACAATTTCTCCTTCAATTAATCCAAACCTAACTCCACCACAGTCATAGGGAGAACATTCTAGACCCTAATCACTAGTTGTATGAAAAGTTTTCTCCTCATGTTGCAATTGCCGATATAAATTACCTTATAACTGCGCCATCTTGTTCTTGATTGGTTCACTAGAGTGAACATTATTCCCTGATCTAATCTGTCCAAACCCCTAGTTATTTTGACTACCTCTATCAAATCTTTCAACTTCCTATTCAACAAAAATAGTCCCACCTTTACTAATCAATCTACATAACTGCCATTCTTCATATAGAACCAGCACATGAATCTTTTCTGCACTCTTTCCAATGTCTTCACATCATTCCTAAAGAACAGGGCATAATATTCTTGGTGAAGCCAAACCAGTCTTCTATATAAATCTCGCGCAACTTTTATATTTTGTGTCCCATTGATGGAGTGGAGAAGAGTGGAGAAGGGGGAGCCAGAGGATGTGGTTTACTTGAATTTTCAGAAGGTGTTTAATAAAGTCCCACATTATAGAACAGTGTTTAAATTAAAGTGCGTGGGATAGGAGGTCATGTACTGAAATGAATTGAGAGCTGGTTGGCAGGCAGGACCGAAAAGTAGGAATAAATGGATCTTTTTCCAAGTAGCAGGATTGGTTAGTGGGGTACTGCAGGGTTCAGTGCTTGGACCTCAGCTATTCATAATTTATGCTGATTTAGATGAAGTTCCATATCACATTTCCAAATTTGTAGACACACACAAAGCTGGATGGGTTGGTGAACTGTGAAGAGGATGCAAAGAAGCTTCAGTGATATTTGGACAAGTTAAGTAAGTGGGCAAATATATGACAGATTTATTGTGAATAAATGTGAGGTTATCCACTTTGATAGAAAAGCAGACAGCCAAATAGATTGGGAAACAAGGAGGTATAATGAAACCTGAATGTCCTTGTACTAAAAGTACACGTTGCTGAAAGTAAGCATGCAGGTGCAGCAGATCATGAAAAGAACAAATGGTCTTCACAGCAATAGGATTCAAATACAGGAGCAGGGATGTCTTGTTGCAATTTTATGCTAAGACCACCTCTGGAGTATTATGTGCATTTTTAGTCTCCTTATCTGAGGATGAGTGTTCTGTCTATTGAGGCAGTTCAAAGAAGGTTTAATAGACTGATTCCAGGGATGGCAGGATTGATTTATGGGGAGAAATCTGGATTGGTTAGAAATATATTCCATAGGGTTTAGAAGAATGAGAGGGGATCTGTTCAAAACTGTATAAAATATGAGCAAGATTAGACAGGGTAGATGCAGGAAGGATGTAGTTGATGGCTGGTGTTCAGAGCCAGTTGTCACAGTCTGAGGATACAAGGTTGGCCATTTAGAACTGATTTGAGAACTTTCTTCTCCAGATAACGATAAGCCTGTGGAACGTTCTGCCACAGGAAACTGTTGAGGCCAATATTTTCAAGCAAGATGTGCATATAGCTCTTAAAACTGAAGAAATCAAAGAATATGGGGATAATACTGGAAACAGAGGACTGAGTTAGATTATTAGACTTGATCATATTGAATGGCAGAGCAAAGTCAAAGAGCTGAGTGGCATTCTCCAATATTCTATGTTTCTATGACACTTATGCTTTATGAACTTTACTGTCACAAAACCAACATTTGAGCATTACCATCTGCCTCCTGCCACTAACCAAGTTTGGATTCAATTTGCCAAACTGTCCTGAGTTCAATGGACTCTAACTTTCTTGATCTGTCTCCCATGCAAGACCTTATCAAAAGCCTTATCAAAATCCACATAGACTGCATCCACCACATTACCTTTATCCATACATCTAGTTACGTCCTTGAAAAGTTCAATCAGAATCTGTCAGATTACAAAGACAGGCTGACTATCCTTGATTAATTCTTGCCTCTCTAGGTGGAGACTGATTCTGTCTCTCAGAATATTTTCTAATAGTTTACCGACCACTGATGTTAAACTCGTTAGTCTAAAGTTTATCGCTATCTCCCTTTTTGAATAATGATACCACATTAGCTGTCCTCTAGTGACTCTCCTGTTTTAACAGAGGATTTAAAAATTAATAACAGAGCCCCTGCAATTTCCTCCCTTGCTTCTCATGACAGCCTGGGATTTGATAAGGAAAACAAATTAAACTTCTCGTAGATAGAATCTTAAAACTATTGAGGTGTATTGAAAATGCAAGAGATTACCTAAAAACAAAATAGAAGCACGCATGAAGAAACACTTGCAGGTAAAATAAAAGAAAGTTCAACAGAAATTAATAGTTAGATTAGGGAGCAGATCCCGTTTAATCATATGAAATTCAACCTTCCCTCAATTCAAAACCTTTATTTCTCATCAACATTTGTTCTTATCCAGGATGACCTTAAATCTTACTGAGTATCTTATCAAATTATGGTGTCTATCACTGAAATGCTTATCCACTGACAATCTCTATGCTTGCCATGCTTTGTTCTCTAAAGTTAAGTCCAGTACTGCACTACAAGTCTCTTGTAGGACTTTTTGCATGTTGGATTAAAAAACTGTCCTGCATTCATTTTAGGAATTCCAACCCTCTAAGCCTTTATTTATATTTATTTATCCTGGATAATATTAGGTAACTTGAAATTCCCTACTATTATTAACCTATTATTTTTACACTTCTGTGTCTTTACTGTATATGCTCTGCCTGCAAGACTGACTTGGCTTTTCTTCGACATTTTTCTATGCATCATCCACTACTGGACCTCTACTCTGTATGCCATTCCCCACAGTCAAACCTCACAAAATGCCTTTTGGAAAATCCCTTTTGTGAGGATTTTGCTTCTATTGCAGTTCACTTGCAATCGGTAGGACATATACAGATCTCACATTGCCCAGAATCTTTTTCTTTTATTTCATTCATTTGTGGGACATGGTCCTCCCTGGCTGGGCCAGCACTTATTGCACCTGTCCCAAGTTGCCCCTGAGAAAGTGGTGGTGAGCTGTCTTCTTAAGTCCACCTGCTGTAAGTTGATCCGCAGTGCCTTTAGGGAGGGAAGTAAACAGTGAAAGAATGGCATTATATTTCCAAGACGGATGGTAAGTAGCTTGGAGGGAACCTTGCAGATGGTGGTGTTCCCATGTATCTGCTGCCCTTGTTCTTCTAGATGGATGTGGTCATGGGTTTGGAAGGTGTTGTCCAAGGAAGTTTAGAAGACTGAGAGAGGATCTGATTGAAACGTATAGGATTATGAAAGGATTGGACACTCTGGCAGGAGGAAACATATTTCCGCTGATGGGGGAGTGCCGAACCAGAGGACACAACTTAAAAATACGGGGTAGACCATTTAGGACAGAGATGAGGAGAAACTACTTCACTCAGAGAGTGGTGGTTGTGTGGAATGCTATGCCCCAGAGGGCAGTGGAGGCCCAGTCTCTGGATTCATTTAAGAAAGAATTGGATAGAGCTCTTAAAGATAGTGGAGTCAAGGGTTATGGAGATAAGGCTGGAACAGGATACTGATTGGGAATGATCAGCCATGATCATATTGAATGGCGGTGCAGGCTCAAAGGGCTGAATGGCCTACTCCTGCATCTATTGTCTATTGTCTATTGAATGGTGGTGGAAAGAGTGAGTGCTTGGGGATGCGGTGCCAATCAAGTGGGCTGCTTTGGCCTGGATAGTGTCAAGGTTTTTGAATGTTGTTAGAGCTGCACTCATCCACACAAATGGGGAGTATTCTGCCACATCCCTGACATGTGGCTTGAAGATGGTGGACAGGCTTTAGGGAGTCAGGAGGTAAGTTGACCTGCAACAGTATTCCTTGTGTCTGATCTGCTCTTGTAACCACTGTGTTTATGTGACATCCCCAATTGAATTTATGATCAATGCCGACCCCAACAATGTTGATACTGGAGGACTGAATGCTGGTAACGTCCTAGAATATCAAGGGGTGATGATTATATTGTCTCTAATTGAAGATGGTCATTGCCTGGCATTTATGTGGTGCAAGTGTTACTCCCCACCTGTCAGCCTCAGCCAAGACATTGTGCAGATCCTGTTGCATTTGAACATGGACTCGTGCTGAACATAGTGCAATTATTGGCAACGTACCCACTTCCGACCTTATGGGAGAGGGAAGGTCATTGATGAAGCAGCTAAAGGTGGTTGGGCCTCAGACACTGACCTGAGGAAGTCCTGCAGACACGTCATGGAACTGAAATATTCTAAATCTCTTTCTCCTGACAATTCTTCAGTCTTGTATTCAGTTGCTCTGTCTATCTATTCCTATAGTCACTAGTACAGTGGAACTAAGACAGAGAGTACAACTGCCACCCTCACTTGGTCTGGCCTACATGTGACTCCAGACCTACAACAATGTGGCTGATTCTCAACTGCCCTCTGAAATTGCCTAATGAACCACCAGTTCAAGGGCAGCTAAGGACAGGCAATAGATGCTGGGCTGCCACCGAAGTCCATGTGCCACAAGTGAATAAAAACCTTTGTTGTCCTGCTTTCCAATCTGCAGTCTAGCTCTTGAAATGCTTGTTAGTGAGCTCATCACTTTTTCTGCCAATGTTGTTGGTCTTAATGAAAACAATGACCACCGACTATTGGCCCACCTTTTTCAGAAAGATCTGCAAACCTTTAGTGACATCTGTGACCCTGGACTCAGACGCAACACACCATTTTGAAGACAGGCTTGTGGTCGCAGAAATACCTGCCTATCCTCTCCATTACTGAGTGTCCTACCATTGTACCTTTCCTTTCTTTCTCCACCTTTTCTTGTGTAGCTGGGCTCTAACAGCACTTTCTTAAAGTCCTCCACATTCTCACCGTTTTCCAACACAGAATATCTGTTCTCGAGTGAGATGCACTCTGGGGTTTTCCTGACTGACTACCTGATTCTCTTCTTCTAACTGATGGTCACCTATTCCTTCTCTGACTGCACTTTCTTAAGCTGCAGAGTGAACATGTCTGAAAACATGCTGTCCACATAACTCTTGGCCTCCCGGATTCGTTGCTGTGTCTCCAGCTGACATTAGCTCCAAAACCCGGCACTTAAACTGACCTTCAGACAACCAGGAACATCTAAGATTTTACACATAAAGCAGGCTATGATACATACAGGACTGAGCTCTCCTGTCTTAACTCTAGTTAGAACAACTCTTACCCAAAATTTAAGCCAAACAGAAATTTAATTCTTTTTTTACAAAGAAACTTGAACTCATCTTTCTTAATGTAACTTTGAAGTGGACGAAAACAACTTACCACTACTTACAAATCAGATCACTATTTTGTCTTAATGTCACTTTCATCAGTCTTTTCGAAGTCTGATGGGGTTCCTGCTGGGGTTTAGCTGCTGCTCAAATTGTGCTCCATCTGGGTTACACGCCTCAGGCATTTATCAGGAAGTTCTGCTGCTACCATTTCTCTCCTTGTTCGCTCCATTCTGTTACTGATCTGACTTTCTCCTCTTTGAGTCAAAGTAGACTGCGGACTAGAAAAATCTGAACTTTATTTATTTCCCAAGTCCCACTCAGGTCTGTTTTCCTAGTCCACTTCATGGTGATGCTGACTTGCTGTATTCTCCAATATATTACAGTTTTCTTTGGATAGATTGTCTTATATTAATGTATTATAAGAAGCAAAAGTCTTGATAATGTATCAGAATCTATTTGAATTCAAATTAAACCTGATGTAGGTCATACTCGGTCTCAGACACACACACACACTCTGCCACACTCTGCACACACACACTCACACTCCCTCCATCTCTCCCACTCACACACACTCTTGCTCTCCCTCACACACACACTGTCTCGCTCTCCTTCACACACACACTGTCTCGCTCTCCTTCACACACACGTGCATACACACATACATAAGTCTATGGGGTGAATTTCCGTATTTGTATTTGCAGATACGTTCTATTTTGTTGAAAAAGCACACAATCTATAGGCAGTCAGTCCAGGTGACAATTTATAAATTCCTACTTTGGAAATAGAACCAGTCTGACTCAAGGTTGGGATACAGACAGACTCTAACCTCATACCTTTAATACATTGGCTGAGCTGTCACTTTTTATGTTTATAAAACCTTTACTTATCTGGAAGTTGTGACTTGAAAGAAGGTCTGTGGTTTACACATTAATCAATCAAAACCTGCATTCGCATTCTAAGTGATTAAAGACCCAGCAGTCAAGGTTTGTTCAGTACATTGCATCAGTTGTATGACACTTTGATATTTTACTAGAAATTCTGTGTCCTATGACCCTGACTAAGGAGCAACACTCCGAAAGCTAATGCTTCCAAATAAGTCTGTTGGACTATAACCTGTCCAACACCAGCATCTCCACATCATAGGTCACATTTATGAGGGATGATCACGGGAGAAAGCATAAATGATTGGATGAGCATAAGCGGGTCATAAAATCCTTGAAAGAAGCAGACAAACTGACCACAAATGCTTCTTATATTGTTTCACTGGGATGGGTGTTGTTGGCTAGGCTGGCACATATTGCTCATCCCTAATTGCCATTCAGAAGATGTTAGGCAAACGTGAGTATTGTAGATGCTGGAGATTTGAGTCGAGAGTGAGGTTCTGGGAAAGCACAGCAGGTCAGGTAGCATCCGAGGAGCTGGAGAACTGATGTTTCAGGCAAAAGCCCTTCATCAGGCATGAGGCTGTGAGCCAAGGGGGTAATGAGATAAATGGGAGGGGGGGGGTGGGGATGCTGGGGGGGGAGGTAGCTGAGAGTGCGATAGGTAGGTGGAGGTGGGGCAATGGTGATAGGTCGGAGAGGAGGGTGGAGCGGATAGGTGAGAAGGAAGATGGACAGGTGGGGCAGGTCATATGGCAGTGCCGAGTTGGAGGGTTGGAAGTGGCATAAGGTGGGGAGAGGGGAAACGAGGAAACTGGTGAAATCCGCAATGATGCGATGGGGTTGGATGGTCCTGAGGCAGAAGATGAGGTGTTCTTCATCCAGGTGGTTAGGGAGTGGCGATGGAGGAGGCCCAGGACCTGCATGTCTTGGAGGAGTGAGAGGGGGAGTTGAAGTGTTCAAGCACAGGGCAGTGGGGTTGGTTGGTGTGGATATCCTGGAGAAGTAGGCATCCTGTCTCCCAATGTAGAGGAGACCACATCGGGAGCAATGGATACAGTAAATTATGTGTGGAAGTGCAGATAAAACTTTGATGGACTTGGAAGGCTCCTTTGAGGCCTTGGATGGAGGTAAGGGTGGAGGTGTGGACACAGGTTTTGCAACTCCAGGGGTGGCAGGGGAAGGTGGCAGGAGGAGAGGGTGGGTGGTTGAAGGGCATGGACCTGAGGAGGTGTATAGGGACTTGATGTCTATGGTGAAGATGCGGCGTTGGTGGCCAGGGAAAATGAAAGTCTTAGAGGAGGTGGAGGGTGGTGTCCTGAACGTATGTGGGGAGTTCTTTGACCAGAGGGGGATAGGACAGTACTGAGGTATGTGGTGATGAGTTCAGTGAGGCAGGAGCAGGCTGAGACAATGGGTCGGCTGGGATAGTTAGGCTTGTGGATCTTGGGTAGGAGGTAGAACCAGGCGGTGTGAGTTTTCCAAATTATGAGTTTGGAAGCTATCCCCCCTTGATCCAGGAGCTCCCCACACAATTTCAGGACACCACACACGCCCTCCACGTCTTCCAAGACTTTCGTTTCCCTGGCCTCTACCACCTCATCTTCACCATGGACATCCAGTCCCTATACACATCCACCCACTACGATGAGGGCCTCCAAGCCCCCCTCTCCTGATATCCCCACCTGTACCCTTCCACTGACACTCTAATTCGTTTGGTTGAATTGGTCCTCACTCTCAATAATGTTTCCTTTGAATCCTCCCACTTCCTCCAGATGAATGGGGGAGGTAGCCGTGGACACCCACAGGGGCCCCAGCTATGCCTGCCTCTTTGTCGGATACGTGGAACAGTCCATCTTCTGCAGCTACACTGGCACCATTCCCTACCTTTTCCTCCACTACATTGATGACTGTATCGGTGCTACTTTGTGCTCTCACAAAGCGGTTGAACAGTTCCTCAACTTCACCAACATATTCCACCCCGACCTTAAGTTCACTGGACCATCTCAGACACCTCCCTCCCCTTCCTGGACCTTTCCATCTCCACCAACGGTGACTGACTCAACACTGTCATCTTCTACAAACTCATCGACTCCCACAGTTACCTGGACTACACGTCATCTCTCCTGTAATCATTGCTCATGATGCAGTCTCCTCTATATTGGGGAGACAGAATACCGACTCACAGATCGCTTCAGAGAACATCTCCAGTTCACCCGCATCAATGAATCCGCACGCCCCATGGCCGAACACTTCAACTCCCCTTCCCCGTCTGCCAAGGATATGTAGGTCTTAGGCCACCTCCATCATCACTGCCTAACCACCTGGAAGAAGAACGCCTCATCCTCCACCTTGGGACCCTCCAATCCCATGACATAAATGTGGATTTCACCAGTTCCTCACTTCCCCTCCCTCCACCTTATCACACTTCCAACCCTCCAACTCGGCACCACCCTTATGACCAGTCCTAACTGTCCATCTTCCTTCCCACCTATCCGTTCCACCCTTCTCTCTGACCTATCAGCATCACCCCATCTCCATCTACCTTTTGCACTCTCAGCTATCTTACCCCCCAGCTCCGCTGCCCTCCCACTTATCTCACCATGCCCTTGGCTCACACCCTTATTCCTGATGAAGGGATTTTGCCCAAAAAGTCAATTCTCCTGCTCCTTAGATGCTGCCTGATCAGCTGTGCTTTTCCAGCACCACACTATCCACTTCAGCAGATGTCAGTGAGTTGCCTGCTTGAACTATTACTCTGCGAGTTCTGTGGGATAAGAAGTTCCAGATTTATTAATTTAATTCAAACTTAGTCATCTGTCATGGTGGATATTTAAACTCATTTCACCAGGGCATTAACCTCGGTCTCTTGATAACTAGCCTAATGACATCACCATTACATCACAATCTCCCCTTAAAACTGTTCATTGCACAGGTACATGACAGTTGGTAACCTAAGTGCCATGTAACTTAGGCAATGTATTTCACCACATTTCATCTGATTTTCCGTCTGGTCACATGCAGTGATGACATTCAAAATAAGAACCCAATGTTTGTATGTTCATGTTTTAGGCTAGACCTTGATTTAGATTTTGGCAGTGTAAAAATGTAAAATTGGTAACAGTGAATTGATAGTCTGCTTTACATCTCTCCTTATGAAGTTTTTTTATTGAAGACCGCCAGAATAAAATTGGAGGACATTTGAAACAGGCTGCTAATTCACCATCATCCATTTTCCACTGCTATACAAAGACAAGATCTAGACTTTGATCATCAAAATCAACGTCCAATGTGTGTGAAGAAAGGACCTTGGTTTGAAACGCCTCAAGATTTTATTACTTTATTATTGCAATATTTGCATTAGGATAAAATTATTTAGCTTTCCTCAAGCAGAATAATGTGCAAACTATGGCAGTTGCATAATTACAAACCAATACTGGAATGTACAGAAGATAAGAGCATTTGACCAAATCATGATAGCTTCTTGACTGACAGACTCTGCTGATAGTGTGAAATATGAAACCATATTTTCAGGATTATTGAGACAATGAAACTTACATTCACATCTTCTCAGCATTTTAAATTTTGTTATTGTGTTGTGCTTTTGAAATTAATATCTTTTCATCTCATGCCTTATTTTTAAAAGACAATGTCTTTATTGCTGATCAAGTGCAATCTAGTTCAAAGGTATTGGTAAACTAAGAAAAAGCAACAAAAGAAGAAACATGTGTAGGAATTATAAAGCATATAACCAACCTGAAGTTCATAATGAGAATTGGTTTGGAAAACATTCCAAGTACTTACTTTATAGCTGATGACAAGGAAGTTGAAAAGAAGCATGCCAAGGTTACCAGGAGACATCAGACTACCCTTATCTATATCTAGGCAAAAGTGAGGACTGCAGATGCTGGAAACCAGAGTTTAGATCAGAGTGGTGCTGGAAAAGCACAGCAGGTCAGGCAGCATCCAAGGATCAGGGAAATTGACATTTCGGGCAAAAGCCCTTTATCAGGAAGGATTCCTGAAGGAGGGCTTTTGCCCAAAACGTCAATTTTCCTGCTTCTCGGATGCTGCCTGACCTGCTGTGCTTTTTCAGCACCACTCTGATCTAAATATCTATATCTAGGCCATTTTTAAATTTGAGATTCAGATCCTTTCTGCTGAAAGACTCTTAGTGTTATGCATCTTAAAATGTAACCTTTACCTTTATTATAGTTTATTTATTGAATTTTGGTGTCAATTGTGCAAAGTCGATATTCATTTCCTATCTCTAGACGCTTTGATATTTACATCATGGAAAGAGACTGTTCAGCCTATTATGTCACATGGTTCAAAGACATTCTGACTACCCTAATCCCATTTTCTAGCTCTAGGTCTATATTCCCGGAGGCTATGGCAATGAAACTGATTTAGATTTTTAGATACAGCTAACATATTGCAAGGATTTCAGACTCAAATTGAGTGGGTGATGGTAAGCTATTTACTTGAACTTTTGGAGCCCTGTGAAGGTACACTCACAAAGTTGTTGGGGAAGGAGTTCCTGAATTTGATGTGAATAAATTTTGACATAAGGCTTTGCTCTCAAAATAAATGTCTTGGACTGGCACACCTAGCTTGGGTAAGAATGCAGTGAATGAGGCAATGATTAGATTACTTACAGTGTGGAAACAGGCCCTTTGGCCCAATGAGTCCACACCGACCCGCCACCCACCCCTTCCCCTACATTTAACCCTTTACCAACACCCTACGGGCAATTTAGCATGGACAATTCACCTGACCTGCACATCTTTGGACTATGGGAGGAAACCAGAGCACCCGGAGAAAACCCACACAGACATGGGGCGAATGTGCAAACTCCACATAGTCAGTCACATGAGTCAGGAATTGAACCTGGGTCTCTGGCGCTGTGAGGTAGCAGTGCTAACCACTGTGCCACCGTGCAACCCTACTCAGGGGTCAAGTGCAGAGTGCAGGATGGAGCTGGACTCAATGTCACCATGAGACCATAAGATGTAAGGACAAGGAAAGAAGTTGTTCTTTGATGATATGAGGAGCTAGGAACCAAATTGAAGAGCAGACCTCAAGAGAAAGAAATTATACTATAAAAAGGAAAATAACTAAAAATCTTTAAAAAAGAAGAGTAAGTATAGTGTCAGTCCTCTTCAGTGTGAGATTGAGAATTAACAGTAGATCACAAGGAAATAGTGGATGGACTAAACAAATGTTTTGCTTCTGTTTTCAATATAGATGGTACAAAAAGAATTCTGTAGTAGCTGTAAATTTGGATGTTGAAAGAAGACAGGAACTTGGTGAAATTGCAAATCAGTGTGAAGTGATACTATGGAAATTGTTGAAGCAGTGGTCTGATGAGTTCTAAACACTTTCTTTTCACCTTAAATAGAAAGGAATTTTAAATAAGTTGGCAAATTGATATATACATTACCTGCCCTTCAAGAACCTTTACATCTTTACCATTAGGTTGCTCAAATTCATACCTTTCAAATATACTGTTTCAAATCAACATGCTCTACTCTCAAACAGCAACAGCAAAGCAGATCACTTCAGATCAATATTCAGTTTTCTAGTTCCATAGAAAACTACTTTTTTTGTTTGCAGCATTTCACTATTTTGCAGTTAATCGATCAAACACAAACTATAGGTTGAAGCCATACTGGAAGTAAAAGTCAACTCCATGTGTCCTGTGCACCCGTAATTCATGTTTGTGGGCTTAATGTTCTGAAACCTTTCTTCTACTGACAAAAATTGATTTGCTGTAAATAGGGGCAGGGCTTCCAATTTCAAGCCATACCCACCCTATTGAATGAATTCTCTATTTCTGCAAATGTTGGGCTCCTTTGAAACCAAATTGCGATATAACTTGGAAGGGAACTGCTGTTCCTGCCCTTCTAGGTTGGAGAAGAGGAAGCTAAATCCATCTTTCAAGATTGAAATTATCATAAAAGCTGGTATCAAGGGTGGGGAACTCAAATTAACTTGCCCAAAAATAGATCAAAAATTAGTGAAAGGTGACTGCTGGCTTCTGGTCACTTGCACTCTCTTTTAATCATCATAAAGATGACTGAATGGAAGATGGTGTTAAAGAGATTCTCCAACTAAAAATGTGAAAAAGGTCAATAAGAAGAAGCATCTTGTTCCAGAGAACCATTGAGACAATTCAATGATGATCTCCCTAGTAATATCAGATGCATGCGAACCCTAGTTTTGGGTACTATGAACATATGTTGACCTGAGGCTGGTGATGTGGTGTCTGGAGAACTGAAGGCTCTATAATTCCTTGCTTGACCCAATAAAGGACACATTCTCTTTTGAGTTCCACAAACAAAACTGGAGAAGTTATTTGTTGTGGCCTCTTTATGTTCCTTCAGTATTTATTGTCCCAGCTTGTTGGGAAAGCCATGACAATTTCCCTACTAAGGTTTGCAGTAAAATATCACTTAAGGCCTGATGAGGACCTTCAATTTTTAGCTGCTGATATAGCTGCCTCTCCAGCAGCCTGACTAAAAGCTACAGGGTACAGAATGGCATTGCTTTTCGAAGGTTATTAACTTGAGATATCTTCAGTCCATATGTCATCTCATACAATAATGTCAACGTTGTTTCTCTTACTTTTAGAATCTTATAATCTGCATACCAATAAAGTCAAAATTTAATCTAACTTTTCAAAATCGCGATTCTCACTTTTACCTTGTATCTTTGAGTTGTATGTGAGTGAAATCAGGATCAAAATGTGAAGATTTGAATCAGTCATTGAGCTCTAAGAAGTAAGGTCATTACACAAGGCTCAAATTTCAATGGCAAGCCTTCTTTGAAGCATTTGAATACTTTGAGTGTGCAGAGTGCTATAACTCAGAATTAAGAGCAGTCAGAGAGATATACAGCATGGAAACAGACCCTTTGGTCCAACCTGTCCATGCCGACCAGATATCCCAACTAAATCTAGTCCCACCCTGCTAGCACCCAGCCCATATCCCTCTAAACCCTTCCTATTCAAATATCTAATGTGGTGCCACTGTTTAAGAAGGGTGGTAAGGACAAGCCAGGGAACTATAGACCGGTGAGCCTGACGTTGGTGCTGGGCAAGTTGCTGGAGGGAATCCTGAGGGCCAGGATGTACATGTATTTGGAAAGGCAAGGACTGATTAGGAATAGTCAACATGGCTTTGTGCATGGCAAATCATGTCTCACAAACTTGATTGACCTTTTTGAAGAAGTAACAAAGAGGATTGATGAGGGCAGAGCAGAAGATGTTATCTATATGGACTTCAGTAAGATGTTCAACACGGTTCCCCATTGGAGACTGGTTAGCAAGGTTAGATCTCACAGAATATAGGGAGAACTAGTCATTTGGATGCAGAACTGGCTCAAAGGTAGAAGACAGAGGTTGGTAGTGGAGGGTTGTTTTTCAGACTGGAGGCCTGTGACCAGTGGAGTGCCACAAGGATCGGTGCTGGGTCCACTACTTTTTGTCATTTACATAAATGATTTGGATGTGTACATAAGAGGTACAGGTAGTAAGCTTGCAGATGACACCAAAATTGGAGGTGTAGTGGACAGCAAAGAACGTTACTTCAGATTACAACAGAATCTTGACCAGATGGGCCAATGGGCTGAGAGGTGACAGATGGAGTTTAATTTAGATAAATGTGAGGTGCTGCATTTTGGGAAAACAAACTTTAGCAGGACTTATACACTTAATAGTTAGGTCTTAGGGAGTGTTGCTGAACAAAGAGACCTTGGAGTGCAGGTTCATAGCTCCTTGAAAGTGGAGTCGCAGGTAGATAGGATAGTGAAGAAGGTGTTTGGTATGCTTTCTTTTATTGGTCAGAGTATTGAGTACAGGAGTTGGGAGGTCATGTTGCGGCTGTACAGGACATTGGTTAGGCCACTGTTGGAATATTGCGTGCAATTCTGGTCTCCTTCCTATCAGAAAGATGTTGTGAAAATTGAAAGGGTTCAGAAAAGATTTACAAGAATGTTGCCAGGGTTGGATGATTTGAACTATAGGGAGAGATTGAACAGGGAGGGGCTGTTTCCCTGGAGCATCGGAGGCTGAGGGGTGACCTTATAGATGTTTATAAAGTCATGAGGGGCATGGATAGGATAAATAGACAAAGTCTTTTCCCTGGGGTCGGGGAGTCCAGAACTAGTGGGTATAGGTTTAGGGTGAGAGAAGAAAGATATAAAAGAGACCTAAGGGACAACATTTTCACACAGAGTGTGGTAAGTGTATGGAATGAGCTGCCAGAGGAGTGGTGGAGGCTGGTACAATTGCAACATTTAAAAGGCACTTGGATGGGTAAATGAGCAGCCAGTTAAAGATAAGTGGCAATATTATTTTAAACATTTCCCTTTTCCCCTTCAAGACTAGAATCAAAACTGAAAGTGTCTGTATGGAAGCAGGAAACAAAATTAGGGGAATATAACAGCAGATTTTTATCCCCATCATTCTTCTGTAAAAGGTCTAGAGAGGTGAACATGTTACTGCATAAGGTGAGTGCGTGTAGAAAGTTCTCTAATTTGGAACTTCACAACAGCTATTGCACAGAATAAAGGGGTATCATGTCTTGCAGGAGATGACACTATTGCCTACAGCATTCAAAATACCAGGAAACAAATGCAGGTCAGTGTTTTCGGGAAATGCAGGTCAGTATTTGAAACTACTACGCATCATATAGGGAGATCAAAATTTTATGCCACAAAGCTTTATCTGTTACTTGGTTTCATGATTGCTGATGTCAATTTTTCAGCCAATCTCCTTATATAGTCATACTTCACAGACCATACAGCACACACAAGTCAAAGGTCTTACACACATTTTGTTTCACACATTACAACACTTAAACCCAAAGGCAACAAGCTAACATCCATAAAAGACTTCAATATTGGCCACATGGCATTCATTAGTGAAATGTAACATTGCAATGACATTGCATAGAAATGCCATGCATTTTGCAGGATTTGGAATGGAAGCCTGGGTTGAACTATGCATCAATATGGGCAACACATCAGCTGAATTTCTGACGCTGGCCAGGATAAACCACAAGCATGATAGATGATGCAAATGCCATATCTGCCAACCACTGGCATTGCGATTCATACTTTCTGAGTTGGCTACAGATGGCAAATTTCTGCTCCGCTGATGAAAGGAAACTAAGCCAGTGTCATTGATCATTGGCAGACACATATATCAAATACTGCAGATCTAGTTTAGTATTAGCTGACCATGCTGGCTCACCTTCTTTTGTATCATTTTACTTCAACCATTACATATTTTACATAGGAACATTGACACTGAAAATACCTTATTGATACACAAGTCTTTTTTCTGAAAATAACTATTGATTAAAAAGATTCAGAAAAATATTGCACTTTTAGTTAATCAACACAGTAAAAAATCGCTTCAATATTGTCAAAATGAAAACAGAACCTGTGACCAGACAACACTTTTTTCTCCCTATTAAAGCATCACTTTCACCCACTGTAAATAATCAATCACACAAAGAAGAGAAATCCAGAATTGCAGATAATTTAGTACAAATCCAGGATTGTAGATAATTTTGTGTTAAAGTTGGAACTGTAATGATGCTAAGGTGCCCTCACTCTGAATTGCAGAAAAGCATTGAACTGCAACTTTGTAGGAATTTGACATAGGGCCTGATATCCCAATTCTTGTTCCTGTGCACTGCCAGTGTACCTGCTCTTTCAGCAGCCAGAGCTACTGAAGTAAACCCATTAGATACAAAAGCAAGTTGCCTCATAATTGATATAATGCAATGAACAAATAAACACCAGAGTCACACCAAAAGAATGATTATAGCTTCATGCAACTTTCATAACAGGATCAACCTAGTTGTTACTATAGCAACAGAAGTGCAAATTGTAAAGATTTCCTTGCTCGTGCTCTTTCCCCTATTTGGACACAGATGTACAGCTTTATCCATACACAGAAATACTCTATTCTGTCCATGGTATAAACCAGTACTCACATGGGAGAAACTGCAGTCAATGATGAGGTACAGTTATGCTTGTTTCTACTCAAGTCAAACTATAATGTACATCCCTAATTCTACAATATGGTTTGTCTCTTTCTTTTATGTATTGTAACATTATATTTCTGTACTGACTGAAATTTCTGGATTGTAATAACCAAAATCAAAGCTGGAAAACTGAAGAGTATTTCCCCACTGCCCCACAACATCATCAGTCACTTACCTCCCACTCACAGCTAAAGCAGCAGGGATCAGCTTTTGCATCAAGTCATTGCTCATGATTTAGTCCCATCAGACCAATTATCTTGCAACATATTCTTTCTCTCCTTTGAACTATTAGAAGAATTATTGTTTACTCCATAATACAATACATTATGCTATTATTCCATTATTTATTTGTTGCATGTTCAACTGCTTCTGAAGTCTTACATTATGGATTGTCATTATTTCCTTGAAAGGAAAGAAAGAACCAAAATAAAATTGACACCACCGGTGGGCAGGGATTGAAATATTTTAACACTAATAAAACATCGTAACTGTAAATCAATAATGTATTGATCTCAGCACTGAATGTCAGAAGATTATTTGACTTGTAAACTAAATTGAACTGGAGTGGGTGAAGATATCATAGGTTTATGTAAAGATTTGTATGAATGTCACTATTGCATCAGACAATAGATATACCAGTAGTATCACTTGAATGCTTACAGCATGGAAGGAGACCATTCAGGCCTATGTGTCCGTGATGGCTGTCCACAAGAGCAACGTACAGGAAAAAAAAGTGACACTTTGCTTTTTATTAAACACTTCCAGGGAACAAAAACACTTGCTGAAGGGAAAGCCCTTAAACTACAAGCACATTTTAAACAATCATAAAGTATCTTCAAGAATTTTAAAAAGTACAAAATTATTGCACTCAGGTGTGTTTTTTGAAATTTCTGTAAGAGTGTTTTGAAGAACTTAATGTGAAGCTTGCTATTGCAACTCATTTAAATTTTTTAAAGTTTAACGTGATTTGCATTAAGTCCTTCCAGAACTGTGTCAGATGGTCCATTCAAGGCAATATGGAAATCATTTCACAGACAATATTATGCTTTTATTGGATTTCCCTGGGTAATTAGCACATTCAATTGCTTTCTTGGAAGAAAGGCTCTGTAAAACCTACCTCTTCCAGATTCATGAAGAATAGAGCTGCAAAGTTTTCAGAATAAAAGGATTTCCGCTCTACATGGATAGAGTGACTTAAACCCAGCATCAAGAACAGCTTCGAGTGAAGCTGATTTGCCCTCGTGATTTAAATTTTGAAAATGTTAAAGATTTTCTTTCGTCTGTGAGGAACAGAAGTGAACTTGTATTATCAATAGCAGCTGCAGGCAGTGAGTAGTTTTTCCTGGATCTTTAGAACTACTAATTTGATTTATATGAGAAAAAAAATTATAGTTATGAGATGGTGCAGTGTGTCAGACTACTGTGATTTGCTTTTGGGATCTAATTTATACCCAATTAAAGTGTACTCTTTCCAGCAACTCTGATGGATTTAATCAATTTGAAACTTACTGATTGACAAAATTTTATTCATTCGTTTCTAATTAGTGCAAAATTGTTAGTTCATGTTCAAGGACGGCAGAAGCACAACATCTTAGGAACTGGGTTTTAAAAGACATGGGATCAATCTCTTGCTATGTACGAAATGTTATGGAATTATGAGAGCATTTATAAATGACGTAGTTACAGTACATATAGGAGAAGACGTCTTCCCCTAGGTTTTAAGGATGAGTCTCACGTGGAAAAATGTCAAAATTGCAACACGATTACAGGCTCTTTTGATCAACGGGTTTAATCCTCCACATGAGCAATTGTTCAAACTCTATGTTCCCACCCTTTTCCCATAATTGAATTGAATTGAATTAGCTTTAATGTCACGTGCATTCAAAGGAATTCAGTCAAAAATTGCAATGTAGCTGCTTATGGTGCCCTGGTACAGATACTTAAATATTTGATATAGAATTGAAATAATAGAAGTCCATCATAAGAATAAGAAGCTTTAAGAAATACTTGAATTACAGTCCTTTTCATCAAGCCCGTGCCAGCACCTAGTTTCCAGACAACATTGGGCCAAGTCTACAGACCACTGCAGGCTTCAAAACTCGATGCGTCACCTCTAGTCTACAAGGGCCTCACCCCACAATGGTCTCCAGTCCGGGACTCATTTCCTGTGCTGGCCTCTAGTGTGGGACTCGTCTGTAAGGGCCTACAATCCAGGAGTCGTCACCTCCATTCCCCTCCATGGAGGTTGAGGAAGTTAAATGTTTGAAAGAAAACACTTCAGAAAAGAGAAGAAAACAAGTAAAAGAACAAGTTGGAGCAGAGTAGTTCCAGCTGGGAGTGTCCTACTCTGCTGCCATCTTATTTCTATCTTTTAGTCCTTTTATCTACAATTGTTTGTAGGACCCAATGGCCTATTTCCACGAGAAAGAAAATCTTGTAAAACTAACAAATTGTCTAAGCCATCTGTATGTTTAAAAATGGAGAACCAGTGTGAGTAGTACGTTCATTTCAAAGTATTATCATTATTCCCTCTGGGTTGTGTTGTAAATACTCTGCAATATCACAGTTTGTATAAATTTAGCCCACGCATAAAAGGTGAGTTAGTTTGCATCCCAATCTTTAATTATCAATGCATTCCAATTCTCATGCTTCTGTGTAAAAAAGGTTTTGTTTGCCCATTGTCCTAAAATGTAACATTTCACCATTTGTGTTCCCCTTTATAATCCTCCCGATCACTGCAATGTATTTCTATCTGTTCTTATCCCATTCTTTCATGATTTTAACACCTCCTCTAAAATCACTCGAAAAATTACAGAAGCCTCTACTGTCATCTCATTTAACTGATTGTCATTCTGAGATGGGCTGAAGAGCCATTTCCCTCACCAGGAATGTCCAGTTAGAAGCCCGCAGGAGAATCAGGAAACCACTTCTTCTCCCTTTTCCTGTTGATCTGAGGAATGATAGGATCCAGCAGTGAACCTGTGGGCATTGTCCACATCTCTCTCTCAGCCTTTAATGTGGATCTCTGACATCCACTGGCAGAAAGAGCTTTCTTTTATGGTCACCATTTGTCTTTTTTATTTATGCATTCACAAAATGTAGATGTTACTGCCAAAGCTGAAATTTATTGCACAACCTTAATTGCTATTGGGAAGGTGTTGTGAGCTACCTTTTGAACTTTTGCAACCTGTGTCATGTAGGTAAAGCCACAGTGCTGTTCAGAAGGAACCCCAATGACAATGTTAATGACAATGACAGTGACAGATATGGTTCCGAAACAACAACAGAAATTGTTGGAAAAGCTCAGTAGGCCTGGCGACATCTGTGGAGAATGACCCTTCCTCAGAGTTCCAAGTCCATATTCCATGATGTGAATCTTGGAGGAAACTTTCCAGTGGCGGTGTTCCCATGCATCTGCCATCCTTGTCCTTTATAAAAGTTAAGCAAAATGTCTGGCAAGCAATGAACTGCAAGATTCTGATGGAAATCTAAAAAATAGAATTGATTAGTTTGAAAACCTGTACCTTGCTAATGGATAATTGAAGTAGTGGTAGGCATAAGATACCCTGAAATAAAGTATTTCAACATTTTCTAGAAGAGAAATCTGTATTGGACAAAACAAATTCTTGAGGTGGGATAAATCTGGCTCTGACTAAATTCCTTCGTTAACTCAAGACAGTTAGACAGATTAGGACTATTCAAATGATTCTTGCTGATTATGGCCTAATGCTTTGACTAGATCATAAGACTGAAGAATACAAAATGCACTGCTCCTTATGGATCAACTCCATTTGTTTGTTTGTCAGGCTAGCGAATGTTTCCGAGGAGACTGCCACTCTCAGTTATGCAGAATAGCATTCCCCTGCTTCTCCGATTAGATCATCAAATCTATGGCCAATAAACAATTCTCAGGACTAGTGCAGTTTGAAAAGCACCGATGGCTTTGACCTCAATTTAGGTAATCTGTGACTGCCAGACCAAAACCTTTCAGCGCTTACCAGAATGTGATTGTTATTGAATGCCTACCAATGTGAGGGTATCTGTGCTGGTTGAGGGAACTGGGGAATTATGTAACAATGACTGTTTTGACTCTCCCATCTCTTCCTTAAAGATGGATGTCTTTCCCCCAGCTGTCTCTGAAGCAGTGTCCTCCAATCTTAGATCTGTGTAAGAATGTGCATTCTGTCACATCTTTCAAAATACTCCTAGTGTGGAATTCCCGTGTTAACAGTGGATGCCACATGACCATTAGGCCTCATGTTCACCAGAGGCTGTCTTAAACTCATTTATTAAGTTGCTCAATCCCTCTTGTCTCCCTCTAATATCTCATTATCTTCAATGTAATAACCCATATGCTGGCCTCTGGGTTCCAGAGCTTCCTCTTCTATTGAGCTAGGATGGACTGGTGTGGAAATATTTTTGGTTTTTTTAGATTAGATTAGATTACTTACAGTGTGGAAACAGGCCCTTCGGCCCAACAAGTCCACACCGACCCGCCGAAGCGCAACCCACCCATTCCCCTACATTTACCCCTTTACCTAACACTACGGGCAATTTAGCATGGCCAATTCACCTGGTCTGCATGTCTTTGGACTGTGGGAGGAAACCAGAGCGCCCGGAGGAACCCACGCAGACGCAAGGAGAACATGCAAACTCCACACAGTCAGTCGTCTGAGTCGGGAATTGAACCCGGGTCCCTGGCGCTGTGAGGAAGCAGTGCTAACCACTGTGCCACCGTGCCGCCCGGTATTCAGAGTTACAATGGCAGAAATAGGATCAAAAGATTCACACATTGTTATTATTACTAGTCATCCACCAATAATATGCACAACACTGTGCTGATAACAGACTGATCATCAATTGTTTACTACCTTCATTAGTAACTCAGAGGAGGGCGCAGAGAGTAATGTCCCTAAATTTGCTGACAATGTGAAAACAGGTAGGAGGGTATGTTGTGATGAGAACATAAGGCATCGACAGAAGGATATAATTAGATTAAGTGAGAGGGCAAAAATTTGGTAGATACAGTTTAAGGTGGGGAAGTATAAGGTCATGCATTTTGGTGGGAAGCACCAAAAGGCAGCCAGTTAGTGAAATGGAGAGAGACTCTGAAAAGTGCAGTACAGTGGGATTGGAGTGTTCTTATGCATGAGAAACAAAACATTAGCATATAGGTACAACAAGTAATTAAGAAGGCAAATGGAGTACTGGTCTTTATTGCTAGGACCATGAAGATTAACAGTGGAGAAGTTTTGTCACAGGGTGTTGGTGAGGTAGTGCCTGGAGTATTGTGTACAGTTTTGGTCCATGTTTTTAAGAAAGTATGCACTGGTATTGGAGTCAAAATAGATTCATTAAATTGATTGCTCAGATGAAAAGGATGATTTATCAAGAACAGCAAGACAGCTTATGCATTTATTCATTAAAGTTTGGAAGAATGAGCTGTGATCTTATTGAAACATACAGGATTATGAGGGACCATGAGAGTGTAGATATTGTGAAGCTTTTCCATTAGTGCGGTACGTGAATTTGGAGACTGTCCCCTTATTTTATAGCTGTCATTTAGAATGTGAAGGAACGTCTTCTCCCAGAGAGTAGCGAGTGCCTGGAATTCTCTTCCCCAGTGAGTTGTGGAGGCTAGATCACTGAAAATATTTAAGAAGGCAGTAGATAGATTTATGAAATATAGAGGATTGAAGGCTATATTGAGTAGGCATGAAAGAGGAGTTGTGGCCTGGGACAAATTTGCTATGATTTTATTGAAATGTCAGGTCAATTGAGAGTGCTTATGGCACAGTGGCAGTCTAATAATCTCTGAGGCAGGAGGCCTGCATCTGAGTCTCATCTGGCCCAGAGGTGTACCGTAACATGTCTTGAATGGCAGGCCAGTCTTGAAAGACCGTATGGCCTACTCCTGCTCCTACATCTTAATTTCCTGCATGAAGCAATGCAGACGCTACAATTGACTACTTATCACGGAGTGGAATTCTTTTCATTTAGCTCCAAACATACATAGCCAATTCATGAGCAGTAGCCTTATCACTGCACATTGCCAGAAGGGTTAGCCAGTTTTGGCTGAATAAATTCCAGCAGCACCCATACACATTCCTAACAGGAAAAGTGTCACTTCGCCTCAAGTGAAGCTAACCCTCTTCTAAGTTTCCTGCCATTAATTAAACGATGTGTAGAAGTAACATGGTGTGAATAGAAATGTCTGAATTTTTGGGTACTTTGGTGTAATGATACTTAGAAAGGAGAGTCAAAATGATTTTATGAGAAAGACCAGGATAAATTACTGCAGTTTAAAAGTATCAAGTTATGTGGGGATAAAGTGGGATAATGGCATTGAAACAGAGAATTAGACGTGATCCTATTCAATGATGGAAAGGGCTTGAAAAGTTGAATGGTTTACTCCTGTTCCTAGCTTCTATATCTCTATGATCAGGAAATTATGCTTGACAAGTATATTCGAGCTTGCTGAGGAAGAAACTCATTCAGCAGATGAGGAAGAAGGAATACATGTCATCTACATCAATTTTCAAAGGACATTCCATATTGTACTATACAAGAGGACGCTACAAAGTTTTATGACTCATTGTGTTGTGTGGCGCTATCAATATGGTAAATGGGACAGACTTCCAACAGATTCAGCAACTCAGGACTGGGCATCCATGAGATGCTGTGGGAAAAAAAACAGCAGCAGAATTGTCTTCCAGCGCAGCCTGCTACCTCATGGCCCAGCATATCCCCATTCAACACTACCATTAAGCGAGGGGATCAACCTGGTTTAATGGACAGTGTAGGAGGACATGCCAGGAGCAGCACCATGCCAATAGAAATGAGGCATCAGTCTGCTAAAGTAACCCCAACAGGACTCCTTATATGCCATACAACAAAAGCAGCAAGAGATAAACAGGGCTTAGCGAGCTCACAACAAACAGATCAGATCGAAGCTCTGCAAGCCTGCCACAACTAGCCATGGATGGATGGATGGTGGTCAATTGAATAACTCACTGGAAGAGGATGCTCCATCCTCAATGATGGAACCCACACATAAGGTAAAAGACAAGGCTGATGCACTTGCACCAATTGTCAGCCAGAGTATTGAGTGCATGATTTATCTTGGCCTGCTCCAATGGTCGTGAGCATTAAACATACCAGGCTTCAGCCACTTTGATTCACTCCACATGATATCAACAAACACTTGCTGGCAAAGGATGTAAGCCTTGACAACATTCCGATGATTGTACTGAAGACCTGTGCTCCAGAAATTCCTAGTCACCTAGGCAAGCTGTTCCAGTATAGCTACAATACTGACATCGACCTGACCATGTGGAAAATTGCCCAGCTCTGTGCTACATATAAAAAGCAGGACAGATCCAACCTGGCCAATTATTGCCCCATCAGTCCAGTCTCAATCATCAGTAAAGGGATGGGAGGTATCATCAACAGTGCTTCCAAGTAGTACCAGCTCAGCAATAACATGCTTAGTGATGCCTAGTTTAGATACCATCAAGGCCACTTAACTCCTGACCTCGTTACAGTCTTGGTTCAAACATGGACAGAACAGCTGAATTCCAGAGGGGAGGTGAGAGTGACACCCCTTGACATCAAGACTGCATTTGACTGAGTGCAGCACCCTAGTGAAAATGGAATCAATGGTTATCAGGGGGCAAAATCTCTGCTGGTTGGATTCATACTGGGCACACAGGAAAATGGTTGTGGTTGCTGGAGGTCAGTTATCTCATCTCCAGGACATCTCTGCAAGAGTTCCTCAGGATAGTGTTCTCAGCCCAATCATCTCCAGCTGCTTTATCAATTACTTTCTCTGCATCATAAGGCTAGAAGTGGCGATGAGTGCACAATGTTCAACACCATTCTTGATTCCTCAGATACTGAAGCAGGTTATGTCCAAATGCAACACGATCTGGACAATATCCAGGTTTGGGCTGACAAGTAGCAAGTAACAGTTGTGTTACACAAATACTAAGAAATGACTAGCTCCAGTAAGAAATAATCTAAGCACCACCCCTTGACATTCAACATGTTACCATTTCTAAGTTCCACAGCTCTTAACATCCTTAGGGTTACTGTTAACCAGAAACTCACCACATAAACACAATGGCTCTGAGAGCAGGTCAGGGGCTTGGAATACGGTGGCAAGTAACTCACTTCCAACTACAGGGTACAGTCAGGAGTGTGATAGAATACTCCCCACTTGCCGGGATGGGTGTAGCTCCAACAACACTCAAGAAGCTTGATACCATCCAGGCCAAAGCAGCCTGCTTGATTGGCACCACGTCCGCAAGCACCCAATCCCTCCACTACTGATGCTCTGTAGCAGTGGTATGTATTATGTAAAAGATGCACTGCAGAAATTCACCAAAGATCCTGAGACACACATTCCAAACCCATAACCACCTCCATCTAGAAGGATGAGGGCAACAAATACATGGGAATACCTGCAACATCCTGCAAGTTCCCCTCCAAGGCATTTACCATCCTGACTTAGAAATATATTGCCATTCTTTCTCTGTTGCTGGGTCAAAATCCTGGGATTCCCTCGCTAGGGGCATTGTGGGTCAATTTGGATGGCATTGGTTCAAGAAGGCAGCTCACTACAATCTTTTAAATGGGAACAATGGACAGGGAATAAATACTGGACAAATCAGTGATGCCCTAGACCCACGAATGAATAAAAAAAATTTACCAACATATAATAGCCTGGTTTGAGTGTTTATTAACGAAGTGAAAATAGAGATAAGGAATAAATGGCCACATACAAGTTGGCAAATTATAACCCAAGGAGTCAATTGAACATTCGGCTTGTAGTTGGATTAAATTTCAACATTTGTCACATGCATATCCAAGTGAACAGCTTTCACCAGTTCTTAATTGGACTCCTAATTTAAAGGCTCTGGTGCTCAGAAGACAAATAAAAAGGGATCTGGGGCTGACAAAGACTCTCACTTAGTACTTTTCTTTCCTTTTCTAACATATCTTGACCTTCTAACTAGCAACCCATCAACTCTTAACCAATCATACATTGGCATTGATAGAGGTTATGAAGAGATTTTCCTGATTTCATTATGTCAACGTTCTGTCTGATAAGAAAATTAAAACAGTGAATGTACAATATAGATCTATTTGCAGATTCTGTTTAGGACATCTCTAAAAACTATTCTGCTGCATTAAGAAATTGATGACAGGGTGCCGTCATGAGATGATGCATATAAATAATTAATTTCGTATAAAGGCAATATGGGATTACTGGAAGTGGATAGACAGTTTCTCATAAAACCATACATATTAGAGTAGGAAATATGATCATATGGTTTATGGAAAGAGATTGCAAAGAATAGGTGAGGAGGGGTAAAACACATCCCCCCCTTCTTAACCCATTCGGTTGGCGACAACAAAAAATTATATTCTTTTTAGCATGCAGCTCTTAGCACTTCAATTCAAAACGTAATTAACTGAATCAAAATAAAGGAACCAAGGTTGCCTTGTGTGAAAGAATTTTGTTTACCTGCTAATCCTGAGAATAATAATATAATGCATAAAACTTACACACTAGGAAAGGTACAATATCTAAGAAAGGGACAGTTTCTAATACAATTCCTCCCAAGCCATTGTCACCCTATTTTAGTTCTTGAAATTTTCCATAACCCCTTGGTGATAACTGAGAGGAGAGCAGTGGAAGGCAAAATACCCGTGAGAATGGGGTGAGGGAGACGTAGAGCTCCACATTGGCTATTGCAGCCTTGAAGCACGTAGCCCAAAATATCAGCTCATGACCCCATTTGGATATTGACCCCCAATTTTAGGAAGACCTGGTCTGGTATCAAAAGGAAGATACAAATTCTGCAGTTTAAGAATTTCTCAATTTTTTGTGTTAATTGAACCTGAGACCATGACTATTTAATTCCTGTCTTGTATCACCACTGGTAGCACAAGTTTTAGAATTCTTGAACTCTTTGTGAATGCTGTGTTTCTGATTTGTTGTATCAACAAAAATGACATTTGGTATGATGAGAAGGGAACAAGGGGAGAAAGAAGGAAGGTGAATATTCCACATCCTTGGTGTTAGTAATTCATTTCTCTCTTGTTATTTGCTGCTCTGTCTTGAAACATTGATCATTTGTGTATTCCAGAGTTTGGCTCCATCATTATGCAAAGCTGGGTAATTGCTAAAGACCATTTCATCTCCAATATATGCAACCTCTCATATTAGTGTAAATAAAACAGTAGTGGAAGTTTCAATATCTTTAGATAAAATTATGATTTTAGTTCAGGCAGTTTTGATTATTCTATATTGCTTTCCTGATCTTGCCTTAATCTGTAGTTAGGTGATAATTGCTGCCATTTCTGGGTAATCATTCTTGTTTTCTAAATCTAATTTTATAATAGATTCCCGACAGTGCGGAAAGAGGCCCTTCGGCCCAACCAGCCCATTCCGACCCTCCGAAGAGTAACCTACCCAGACCCATTTCCCCTCTGACTATAGCACCAACACTAGGGGCAATTTAGCATGACCAATTCACCTGACTTGCACATCTTTGGACTGTGGGAGGAAACTAGAGCACCCAGAGGAAGAATGTGCAAACTCCACACAGTTGCCTGAGGCTGGAATCAAACCTGGAACCCCAACTGTGCCACCCTAGACCATTAAGGGTTTTAAAATCAGATGATGGAATTTGAAAATTGCTTTGATATTTTATCATACCTTATCAATTCCCAAACATGAGAAACATATGCAAAACATTGTGTGGAAATTTATAGGGTGTTTAAGGGTGGAGTGGAGGTGGAGCAGTTGGATCATACCCCCAGAGAAAAATGAAGGCTAGCTAAGAGATGAAGAATACGCCTATCAGGCAGTAATTGACTACAGCTAGAGTGGTAGAGAGTGAATCTTCCATCTTTCAGTGGAACTTCCACCACCCCCCCACCCCAGGTCAAGTTGGCCAGCTACTTAAACAGTCCTGGCTGCATCACAGCTCCATAATGAATTCCACCGTGGCTGTAACCAGTCCAAGGATGAATGCCCAATGGGTTCCCATATGCAGTGGGTGAGGAAGTTATTGCCAGTGTACAGAGGGGTAGAAAATGGTGCCAATGATGAACTTGAAAGTCCATATGGATAGGAAGGTAGGCAGTTACTATTTTATCAGAGGGTGTCCCCAGTGGTTAAGGTATTCTCCAAAGAGAGTGCCCATTTTACTTCGGTCCCTTTTAAAAACTTCAGAGAAAAAAATAACAGGCTGCCCATGCCTGCCTGTATATGAGAACTTTATTCCAGCATGGGCAGGGTAGTATTGGAATAGCATTGATGAGTTATATGCAAATAGTGGTCAGGCTGCCAATTTTGATGCTCACCCCGTACTTCATGTTGTGCAGTTGTACTTGGTGTGGATACAGAAGTGGTGGACAAGATTCTGACTTCCTTTCCTTGGTTCCCTGCCAAAAATACACCTGATGGGATCATATAATATTAAATCTTTCTGCTGACTGTTTCCATGACAAGACCAATATGAACAAGCAACATCAACATTTAATGCAAACACAATCTGCATTTACTCTCTTTATCATAGCCAGGGTTCAAATATGAAGTTGTTTGCTGAGGAGTGTTACCTTTCTGAATATTAAACTTTCACTGTCTTCTCTGTTTTAAATTCCCTACCTTGTGGAAACAGGCCATTTGGCCCATTGAGTCCGCAACAACCCTCCAAAGAGCATCACACCCAGATCCACACTCCTACCCTTTCCTTGTAGCCTTACTTTCCCATGGTTAAATCACCAAGCTTGTACATTCTTGGACACTTTGGACAAATCAGCATGGCCAATCCACCTAACCTACATATTTTTGGACTGTGGGAGGAAACCAACGGAGACATGGGGACAATGTGTAAACTCGACACAGAAAATTGCCCAAGGGTGGAATTGAACTCAGGTGCCTGGCATTATGAGGTGTAAGTGCTAACCACCCAGCCACTGTAATTCATACAGGATTTTGGTGAATGGCAATCTGAATGTTGCTTCCTGTAATGTGTCTGGACTTGCATCCTGGACCTCACTCTCACTTCACTTGACACAAAACTTGTTGAATTTGATTTTGCTCCTTTGAACTACAGAGGATAACTCTGTTTTTAATTCACTCACCTGTTCATGGTCAGTTCTGCCAGTGGACTCCCATGTAGAATAGATTTCCTTTACCTTTCCCTTCAATTTTGGGAATGGGTTTTGTGTTAACCTGTTCCAGGAATTCTGGCAGCTTCAGGTAGATGTTCACCTTCTGTCATACTTCTCTGTAGCTCTTTCACTAAGTGCATCTTTACCTGCACAGTCTCCTCAGCTGACTGCGAATTCCCTGGCATTCTTGTACACTCAACAAGTAGGTCTCTGGCACTGTCTTGTAATCTTTTATCATCATATTGGTTAACTTCTTCAAGTCAGATCCTGATCATTTCTGAAAAACTGCTGGCCTGTCTTCAATCCTGTTAACTGAAGTGACCCTTCCTGAAGTACCATAAACCCAATGTTTTTTTCTGGCCTTTGAAGTCTTCAGAACCTCACACAGTTTCCAGTCTTTCTGTCATTTGTTACAGAATTTCTCCAGCCTTCCTAGTCTCTCTGGACTTTTTTTTTGCTTCAGCAATATAATTTACTACCTGACAAATTATCTCAACCATTAAAGTATCTACCCCTGGCATTCATAAACTTGGGATAACCCTTACTGTTTCCAAACTGTAGCAAGTTCAGTCTCTAAATAAACTCGATACTCTTCCTAAAGAGCTCTTTTACTGGAAATTAACCTTCTTCCAGGTGTGTAGTGATTGTAATGAGGTCAGCCAGGTAGATTTCATTGAATATGAGTTCCCTAATTGCAGCTATTAATCAGGTCCACTCAGGGAGCTCTGGCTGACAAATAAAAAAGGGAGTTGCTAGTAACGCCTTGTGCCTGATGAGTTGGTATTAAATTCAAGGACTGGTTATGTGCTTTTATACAAACAGGGTGTCTTTGTGACAGGATACTGGCCTCCATTATTTTGAGGTGGAATGCCTTTTAACTTTCCAGCAACCAAAATAGATGAGCACATGATATCTCAGAGAATGCTGATTTTTTGCTTTCTGATTAGTTTAAACACTCAGTTGTCATAGTTCCTTGTGACACAAACTCTGACAGCCATTATGCCTGAAAATACACTAACCACCTGCAGTGGTATAAACACTGGTTTTGTAGCTTGGCTTTCTGTGGAATGCCAAAACAAACAATTTTCCTCTCCATGTACTACATAACCATAATGTGATTTCCATCCTTTTTTTATTTAATGATTGGGAACAGTTATATTTTCTTTATCTGGCTTCCCTTTTCCTTGCATCTTGTTTCAAATATATTTACATTTCCCTTAATTCTTGTTGGTTTGTGACAGTTTCCGGTTGAAGTCTGTTGGAGTTTATGGACCTCTTGTTTAGTTGTCAGCCTGTCTGCACCCTGCTTCCCTCTGTTCCTCTTCATGTATCCAATTTGGAAACAGTATTCACTAATTGAGCACCTTAAGAAGAATTACCTCATGCATATTTTCATAGGTTCCTCAACTTTAAGTGATCATATCCATGAGACAAAAATGAGTCTCTCAAACTTCAGGTAGATTTCATTCAGCCATTTCTTGAAGATATGGAATTTATTCCTATGCACCTGTCACTAACTAGTATGCACTTAAATTAGCCCTTTTCCTGCCTCATTGTCAGTGGCACTTCCCTCAGGCAAGAGTGAATAAACTTCATGAGCTCTCCTTGTCAGCTTGTTCAATAATTGAAAGGTCAATTGTTGGAACGACCACAGTAACAGTTGTTAGCCTTTTAAAGCTTTTTCAAATGCAGCATTAAATGGATAAGCTTGAATACCTGAGTCCTTTTATTCTCAGTAGCTTGTGATTCCCTCAATGGTACAGCCTGCATTGGAATTCTCCTTTCTCAACTTAAACTCCCTTCTCTTTCCTGAAATTGTCTCTCTTCTTCCTGATGAAAGGCTTTTGCCTGAAACGTTGATTTTCCTGCTCCTAGGATGCTGCCTGACCTGGTGTTCTTCTCCAGCACCACTCTAATCTTGACTCATTTTAATTCTTCAAGTACAAGCATTTAATTTTTGGAAGGTATTTCATGCTGTTCTACAATATAGTACCATAATGTACAAGCCATTTAGCTCTTTAATTTTACAGACCCAAGAAAACAGTTTTGTTTTGCTAGAAAGGAGCTTTAGGGGGTATAACTTATTTCCCCAACTACAATTTCATTTACTAGCCTGTGGGAATTTACCACCTTGAGTCATGCAGTTGTTATAACTAGGGGAGGACAGGTGAAATGTTTTTTTTTATTTTTAGCTCTCTCATTTGGCATCAACAAAGATTTAAAATTATGTTTAACGTGCAGCTTCAATTCAATGTATATTTAAAATGAAGAAGCTAATAACAAGGTTTCCTCCAGCTTAAAAAGAAGAATAGTATTATTTGCAAATTGCAAAAAAAGTGAAACATGACATCAAATACAGACAAAAACATAGTTACAATGTTTTAAAAAGGAAGGGTATTACAGTAGGTTAAAGAAAATGCAGTTTAAAAGGTTCTAAGAGTCTTTGAGAAATTTTAGTTGAGCCAGAGACCATGGCTGTTTAGTTGATGCCATGCATCCTCAGCAATAGTGAAATTTGTAAAAATTTGAGTTCTTGGTGAATTGATATTCATTTAATTTGCTTTACCAATGTGCTGACTTTCAAAATGAGGAAAGGGAAAGAAAGAGTGTTCCAGTCCTTGCTGTTACCCATCTATTTTCATTCTTTCTATTTGCCCCTCTACAAAGAAGCTACTTAACTAGCCCATTCACAAATACCTGAGTCTGGCTGCATTGTCTTTTCCAAGTTAAAAATCACACAACACAACGTTATAGTCCAACAGGTTTATTTGGAAGTTGAAGCATTTGGAGTGCTGCTCCTTTCTCAGGGAGCTGACAAAGGAGCAACGCACTGAAAGCTTGTACTTCCAAATAATCCTGTTGGACTATAACCTGATGTAATTTTTTAACTCTGTCCACCCCAGTCCAACACCGGCACCTCCACATAATGTTTTCCAAGTTAGATAGTTTTGAGCAGTATTTACATGTCCATTATATGCAAATCCTTATATAAAATGTAAAGTAAAATAGGAGATGCATATTTGTTGATGCCTGCCTAAATTAAATAGTTACAATGTCTTTAGATACAATTGTAATTTTAGTTCCGACAACTTTATTTCACTTGTTTTCTGGAACATACCTTAACCTGTAGCCAGGTGATCTTTATAGCAAGGTCTTTTTTTTCTTGTTTTTTTCTTTTTTTTCTTTTTAAAAGCTTATTTAGTTCATGAAAATGTCAGCTATTAAAATCAGATGATTGATATTGAAAATTCGTGATATTTTACCACTCTCATGACAAAAAGGATAAGTATTCATGGAGTTGAGGATAAATAGCATTGAGATGTGAAATGTCTTGTATTTCAAGCTTTCCGCTCATGCATTTCAAGAAAACTATGGTAAGATTGAAGAAGATTTTTTTTTTCTATTTTAGTGCTTATTAAAGAGAGCAGATAAATATAAAGCATTTTTAAAAAGCGAAAGAAAAGAAATCTGTCATAAAACCGTGGCAGCTACAAATGGTTTTGGATATTCGGATCTAGAAGATTGACTCTGGTAGATTTGTGACCTGAATTCTGAATAGCAGCTTTGACAGCTTATAGAATTATGCTGTCATCTGGGCTACAACAAGCTGTGAAAAATATGCTTTCCTTTACTGATGTAATCAAGTATATGTTTGTGCTATACTTTACTAAAAAGATACCAATTATTATGTTTGACTTGTCAGTGTACACTGACTAATTAGACAAGCTGCTTTTGAGAGAAGTAAGTGGAAATAAAAGGAAAGTTGTAATGTGAATGGAGTCACAGAGATGTCCAGCAAGGAAACAGACCCTTCAGTCCAACTTGTCCATGCTGACCAACATAGAACATAAAACATGACAGCGCAGTATAGGCCCTTCAGCCCTCGATGTTGTGCCGACCTGTGAAACCAATCTGAAGCCCATCTAACCTACACTATTCCATTCTCATCCACATGTCTATCCAATGACCATTTAAATGCCCCTAAATTTGACGAGTCTACCACTGTTGCAGGCACTGTTCCACGCCCCTAAGACTCTCTGAGTAAAGAAACTACCTCTGACATCTATCCTTTATCTATCACTCAATTTAAAGCTATGTCCCCTCATGCTAGTCATCACCATCTGAGGGAAAGGCTCTCCCTGTCCACCCTATCTAACCCTCTCATTATCTTATATGTCTCAATAAAGTCACCTCTCAACCTTCTTCTGTCCAAAGAAAACAGCCTCAAGTCCCTTAGCCTTTCCTCGTAAGACCTTCCCTCCATACCAGGCAACATCCTAGTAAATCTCCTCTTAACATTTTCCAAATCTTCCACATCCTTCCTATAATACAGTGACCAGAACTGTATGCAATACTCTAAGTGCAGCCGCACCAAAGTTTTATACAGCTGCAGCATGACCTCGTGGCTCTGAAACTTCAATCCCTTTACCAATAAAAGCTGTATGTCTTCTTAACAACCCTATCAACCTGGGTGGCAACTTTCAAGGATCTCTGTACCTGGACACCAAGATCCCTCTGCTCATCTATACTACCAAGAATCTTACCATTATCCCCCAGTACTCTGCATTCCTGTTACTCCTTCCAAAGTGAATCACCTCACATTCTTCCGCATTAACCACCATTTTCCACCTCTCAGCCCAGCTCTGCAACTCATCTATGTCCCTCTGTAATTAACAACATCCTTCATCATTATCCACAATTCTACTGACCTTAGTGTCATCCACAACTTTACTAGCTCCTCCGTCTATGCCCTCATCCAGGTCATTTATAAAAATGACAAACAGCAATGGTCCCAAAAGAGATCCTTGTTGTACACCACTAGCAACTGAACTCCACGATGAATATTTCCCATCAACCACCACCCTCTGTCTTCTTTTAGCTAGCCAATTTCTGATCCAAATCACTAAATCATCCTTAATCCCGTGCCTCCGTATTTTGTGCAATAGCTTACCATGGGGAACCTTATCAAATGCCTTACTGAAATCCATATACACCACATCAACGGCTTTATTCTCATCCACTATCGTGTGTATTTTTGAATGTAAAGTATTCTCTGAATTCTGCCATTCAGGTAAACGTTGACACTTTGTAGTATATGTGTAGTATTTATTTACCAGATCCCCAAAATAGCAGAAGTTGTTGGATGTCTTCTGATATGTAGAATGCAGCTGAGCTGCAACACCTATCCCAATTAGTGCAAGCCTTGAAGCTTATATTTTAATAAATCTACTTCTGGTAGTACAAAAAAAAATGGGTGGCACGGTGGCTCAGCAGTTAGCACTGCTGCCTCATAACACCAACAACCCAGGTTCGATTCCTGCCTCGGGTGTCTGTCGGTGTGGAGTTTGTACATTCTCCCATGTCTGCATGGGTTTTCTCTGGGTGCTCTGGTTTCTTCCCACATTCCAAAGATGTGAAGGTTAGAAAAATTGGCCATTTTAAATTGCTCATAATGTTAGGTGCATTAGTCAGGAGTAAATATAGGGTAGGGGAATGGGTCTGGGTGGGTTACTCTTCAGAGGGTTAGTGTGGACTTGTAATCTAATCTAATCTAAATCTAATCCACCTGTTTGGTCACCTCCTCAAAGAACTTTTGTGAGGCACGATCTACTCTTCACAAAACTGTGTTGATTATCCCTAACCAACTTATTCCTTTCTAGATAAGTATAAATCCTATCTCTGATAACCTTTTCCAACACTTTACTCACAACCAACGTAAGGCTCCCTGGTCTATAATTACCAGGGTTGTCTCCATACCCCTTCTTGAACAAGGGAACAACATTTGCTGTCCTCCAGTCTTCTGACACTGTTCCTGTAGACAATGACATCATAAAGATCAAAGCCAAAAGCTCAGTAATTAGGATCCTAGGATAAATCCCATCCAGCTCAGGGAACTTTGTGTATTTTTACACTTTGCAGAATTGCTAACACCTCCTCCTTGTGAATCTCAATCCCATCTAGTCTGGTAACCTGTATCTCAGTATTCCCCTTGACCACATTGTCTTTTTCTAGTGTGAATACTTATGAAAAGTATTCATTTAGCGCTTCCCCTATCTCCTCTGACTTCCCACTACTACCCTTGCTTGGCCCTAATCTTACTGTAGTCATTCTTTTATTCCTGATATATTTATGGAAAGCCTTGAGGTTTTCCTTGATCCTATCTGCCAACAACTTCTCATGTCCCCTCTTGACATTTCTTAGCTCCCTTTTTAGGTCTTTGTCGGCTAACTTGTAACTCTCAAGCGCTTTCACGTCTCATCCTAACATAAGTCTTCTTCTTCCTCTTGACAAGAGATTCAACTTCCTTAGTAAACCACGGTTCCTACGCTCGACAACTTTAAATTAGATTCAATTACTTACAGTGTGGAAACAGGCCCTTTGGCCCAACAAGTCCACACCAACCCGCCGAAGTGCAACCCACCCAGACCCATTCCCCTACACCTAATACAACGGGCAATTTAGCATGGCCAATTCACCCCAACTGCACATTTTTGGACTGTGGGAGGAAACCAGAGCACCCGAGGAAACCCACGCAGACACAAGGAGAATGTGCAAACTCCATACAGAAAGTCGCCTGAGGCAGGAATTGAACCCAGGTCTCTGGCATCGTGAGGCAGCAGTGCTAACCACTGAGCCACCATGCCACCCACTTCCTCACTGCCTGACAGGTACATACTTATCAAGGATGCACACTAGCTGTTCCCTGAATAAGCTCCAGATTTCAATTGTGTCCATTCCCTGCAGTTTCCTTCCCCATCCCATGCATCCTAGATCCTGCCTAATTGCATCATAATTGCCTTTCCCCCAGCTATAACTCTTGCCCTGCAGTATATACCAATCCCTCTTAGTTTTTAAAGTAAACGTAACTGAATTATTGTCACTATCACCAAAGTGCTCACCTCTCTCCAAACCTAACATCTGGTCAGGTTCATTACCCAGTACCAAATCAAATGTGGCCTCGTCCCTTGTTGGCCGGTCTACATACTGTGTCAGAAAACCGTCCTGCACACATTGGACAAAAACCGACCCATCTAAAGCATTTGAATTATAGCATTCTCAGTCAATATTTGGAAAATTAAAGCCCCCATAACAACTACCTTGTTACTCTTGCTTTTATCAAGGATCATCTTTGCTATCCTTTCCTCTACATCTCTGTAACTATTTTGAAGCCTATAGAAAACTCCAAATAGGGTGACCTCTCCTTTCCTGTTTCTAACCTCAGCCCATACTACCTCAGTAGACAAGTTCTCAAATATTGTTTCTGCAAACATAGTACTATCCTTGACTAACAATACTACACCTCTCCCCTCTTTTACCATTTTCTCTGTTTGTACTGAAATATCTAAATCCTGGAACCTACAACAACCATTTCTGTCCCTGTTCTTCCATGTCTCCGAAATGGCCACAACTTCGAAATCCCTGGTATCAACCCATGCTACAAGTTCACCCACATTATTCCGGATGCTCCTGGCGTTGAAGTAGATACATTTCAAAACAACTTCTTGTTTCCCAGTGCCTCCTTGCGACCCTGAAACCTTATTTCTGACCTCACTATTCTCAACCTCCTGTATACTCAAACTACAATTTTGGTTCCCATCGACCTGCTGAATTAGTTTAAACCGACCCAAAGAGCATTGGCAAATTTCCCCTCCAGGCTATTAGTACCCCCCTGGTTCAGATGAAGGCCATCCTATTTGTAGAAGTCCCACCTACCCCAGAAAGAGTTCCAGTTATTTAGGAATCCAAAACCCTCCCTCCTGCAGCCATGTGTACAAATCCTCTTTCTCCCTATTCCTGACCTCGCTAGCACCTGGCATGGGCAACAAACCAGAGATAACAACTCTGCTTGTTCTCACTCTAAACTTCCCTGAATTCCTGCCTTAAATCCCCATCTCTCTTCCTATCTATGTCATTGGTGCCTATGTGGACCATGATTTGGGGCTGCTCCCCTTCCTTGTTAAGGATCCTGAAAACACAATTAGAGACATCATGAACCCTGGCACCTGGCAACCGTGAGACTCTCTCTTTCCTTTCTGTCCCCCTAACTATGGAATCCCCAATGACTAATGCTCTGCTCATTGTCCCCCTTCCTTTCTGAGCAACAGCGACAGACTCTGTACCAGTCACCTGTACCCCATAGTGTCCCCCTGGTAAGTCATCCCCCCCCCCCCCCCCCAACAGTATCAAAACAGTATACTTGTTGTTGAGGGGAACAGCCTCAGGGGAACCCTACACTGACTGCCAGTTCCCTTTCCGTCCCCTGACAGTAACCCATCTACCTTCTCCTTTTACCTAAGTTGTGACTACCCCTCTGTAACTCCTCTCAATAACCCCCACCTTCTCCGAAATGATCTGAATTTCATCCAGTTCCAGCAGCAGTTCCTTAATGCAGTTTTTGAGGGGTTGAAGTTGGGTACACTTCCCACAGATGAAATCAGCAGGAGCACTCGTGGTGACTCTTACCTCCCACATACTGCAGGAGGAACATTCAACTGCCCAATCACCCATTCCCACTATTCTAAATTCCCAATGAGTTTACTGAAAAACTAATAAAAAACAAAGAAACTAGTCACCTTACCAATCTGGCGCAAAGAACCTTTTTTTGTGGTTAGAGGAGGAGGAGGACGGGTGAGAGACACTACCCAAGGAGTGTTTCCTGTAGAGCAACCACCCAAATATAAGGCCTCACTTACCCAGCAGACCCATGTCCGCTCCTGCTTAATGTGCGCTCCGCCTACACATGAAGTAAGGTTTTATATTTTAAATTTACCTCCCTGTCGGGCCTCTGATCCTCGCTGTTGCTCCTCCCACTCCATCTGCCGTTGAAAAAAATGAAGATCCTAAACTAATCTAATCTATTTGCCAGCACTTGGCCCATATCCCTTTAAACCCTTCCTATTCATATACCCATCCAGATGCCTTTTAAATACTGTAATTGTACCAGCCTTCATCAATTCCTCTGGCAGCTCATTCCATATATGCGTGACTTGCTGCATGAAAAAGTTGTCCAGAGGTCCCAGTTACATCTTTCCCCTCCCACCCTAAACCTATGGCCTCTAGCTTTAGACTCCTCCCACCCAAGTGACAAGTCCTTATCTATTTACCCCATCCATGCCCCTTATGATTTTATAAACCTCTGTAAGGTCACCCCTCAGCTTTTGACATTCCAGGGAAAATAGCCCCAACCTATTCAATCTCTCCCTATAGTTCAAATCCACAACCCTGGTAACAACTATGTAAATCTTTTCTGAATCCTTTCAAGTTTCACAACATCCTACCAATAGGAGGGAGACCAGAATTGCACACAATATTCGAAAACTAGCCTTACAACTGATTTCATTTTTGGTGGTCTGTCAATGTTGGCTGGTGGCTTCTTGATCAGGGACCACCAAAACTTTGAGCTGAATATTTCCAAAACCTCCTGTCAATTTTGGAAAGTTTCATGGAGATTTAAGTAAGAGAGGTTAGGTGAGCAAAAGGTTGGCAAATGGGCAATGATGTAGAAACATGTGAAGATGTTCAATTTGGAAGGGAGAACAAAAGCAGTATTATTTAAATGGGAGGGAGGAACCTGTAGAAAACTCCAACACAAAGGGACTGGGGGTACCTTTACATGAAACACTGTTTCAGTAGGTAGTTGGAGTAAAAGTGTAGAGAGGTCCTATCTGCAACTGTATAAGGTGCACGTGGGACTACATCTAGATTGCTGTGAGCAGTTTTGGTCCCTTTATTTTAGGAAAGATATCATTTCATTGCAGACAGTTCAGAGATGGTTCAATGTCTTATGAGCAAAGGTTAAACAGGTTGAGATTCTACTCACTGGAGTTTCAAAGGAGAGCTGACCTCCTGGAAACTTGGGGCTTGACAAAGTAAATGCTGATATGATGTTTCCCCTCATGGGAGGGCCTACGACCAGAGGGCATAGTCTCAGAATAAAGGAGTGCCAGTTTCAGACTGAGATAAGGAGGAATTTCTCCAGATTTGTGGGTCTTTCGAACTCCTTGCCACAGAGAGCTGAGACAGCAAATTCCTTCTATATATTTAAGGTTGAGGTAAATAGACTCTTGATCAGTCAGGGAATCAAGGGTTAAAGGTAAAATGCTGAAAAGTGGACATGAGGAATATCAGGTTGCCCATGATCATCTTGAATGGCTTACTCCTGTTCTAATTTCTTATGGGCTTTGATTTCTCTCTGTGAGCTCCAGTGAGTTTCACTCTTGCTGCCACTCTTGCACTATATTTCACTCACCAGTGGCAAAGACCCGCACTGCCGCTAGGAGGTGCCGATTTCCCAACACCAGTGCCATATTTAAAAAGCCCAGCTCCAGGTCAGATGTTCAGCCCAGGAATCGACTTTTCATAGCTCTAGTGCGAGAAGAATTGCCACCGAAATAGCCAATAGAAGGAAATGGGAACCTTGATTTGCTGACATGGACCTGGAGATTGTGCTGGATGGGATAGCAAAATGGGTGTCCATCCTCTTTCCTTAGGATCACCAAGTGATCCAAAGTTGCCAGCTGGTGTGGTATTCATGCCACATGGATACTAATGCAATCTGCAAGTGTATGTCCCGTTATCTTCTGCCTGGTATCTCACACTCACTCTAACTCTAATGTTGCACTCACCTCCATCGAAGCTCACGGTCTGCCATATTTACTGTTGCAGTGGATGTAGCATCTCTCAATGGCTCTTACCCACATCATTTGTTGCAAATTAATCATGTTTTCTTTGTGTTTTTTACTCACTCACCATGGAATACCTCGCCAACCTTCTCCTATGTGCACCAACACTAAGATCTGTGCCAAACCCTTTCTTACACAATCACTGTTCTTGGCTCATTCCAAGAGTAAACTGCTGATCGTAATGCAAAGCAGGGCAAGACAGGTGTGGCATACTTAACATTTTCCATAAAAGGCAGAATCCTTGAGCTTGTGTGAAAGGATAGAGGTCACTCATGGTGATTCCAAGAATCCATATCCAAGTTAACAAGTAAGCTTTATTATCAAGTGCTATGTTGTGCTCCCATTCCCAGCACTGTGACTGTATTCTAAACATGCTCAAGATTCCAGCCTATTTCGCAACTCATTGTCTTTCTCGTCTTCTGTTGGCACTTGAAGCATCAGTGTGATCTCTTCCTTGAAGAGACTACCCCCTCCAGTCAATATCTCCACATGTGATATGATGTGTGATTTATGTATTTTAATATCAGTTATTAGAAGGTGGATATTTGAGTTTGAATTATTGTCCTTTAGAATTTGTGTCTGAAGTGGCGTTTAATGATTAACTTAATAATTTAATGTTTAATGTTTAATGATTTCTGTGACCATGATGATTTATTTTAAAACAAGTGTAGGACAGAAACTTTCTAGAGACTAACAGTTTTTTGTTTACATTGGAAGATTTTATGCCTGGATTTTATTTAAATTTTGGGGACATGCCTAGAAGAATTTTTTTTTAGTTTCAGTTAGGGCAGTTTTGCAGGATACTTTGTTAAAGCAGGATGTATAAAGCAGTTGCTCCTGAAAGAATTTAGAATTCTTAAAAATAGGTTACCTCAGTATTAGGAGCTTAGCAATAATTCTAGAACAGTGGTGTTTGTTTAAAACCCTGAAGAGGTTATTTGCAATTGAGGAATGTTAGGCTCAGTTATTTATCAAATCCAGTAAGATGCTATCAGATCCTTATGAATGGGAATTAAATCTTTTAATCTTAGATGTGAGTTATATGTAAATAGATTGGTTTTATCTAATGAATCATGTTTTTATTTGCATAATAAACTTCTGTTGATTTTTGTTAAAATCAAATCTGCAATATTGCGTACTTTTACTTTGGTGAATGACTACCTGATTAAAATAAACAAACTTTGAATATGATCTTTTAAGCCAGATGTTAATGCAAGATTTGACTTGTTCAGTATCAACATCAACTGGGATCGTAACACTCCTGAGCAAGAAGATATGCACACCGCTTAGAGGAAACACTGAGAAAGCTCTCCCCTGCATCCTGTACCAGCTTAAAGTACTGATACCTCGGTAGGTACATTAACTAAGTTCGAATTGAGATTACTGGCTGGACAGCACATAACTATCTTGTCTCTGTCAAGGAAGAAACAGTCCAGGTGACTGGCACTTAAAGGCCTGCCAGGCACTCCTCATCGCCAGGCAGAAGAGGATTCCGTGATGTTGGCAATAAATTTAATCAAAATGCATAAGCTGACACAAAAGCAGCAGACAGGCTTGTCAGAGACACTTGGTAAACTGGATTGAAGATTGAAAGAATCTAATGCTGTCTGTACTATGTGGCTTTGGTATTCATCTGTCTGTCTTCATGGATAGGTTGGTGTCTACCACGGATACCCAGGTCCAGTGCTCTGTCTCCTCTGAATATGCACATAGGCTTGTACTCCTCCATTGTAGCTTCTGGTACTCAGCTCCAGTAATGTGCCAATAAAGGGGAAACAAAACACATTGACCATTTTCGAGGATCCGTTTCTCACAATGATAGACAGGTGCCAGCAGGCATCCAGCTGGAGGAGGAGCCACATGTAATTCCCCCAGAAGTCTCTTCTCTGGACACTGCAGTAATGCATGGTCCCTCCATCTCATCCTGCCTGGGACTCTCAGTCTTGTGGATATTCAAGCTGAGGAGGGTAAACTTGCTTTGTGTAGAACACTTTCTACATCTCTGGACCTTCAAGACACAAACACCTCTTTGCCTACCCAAGGCTCCAAGTCAATCAGGCTCCTTTATAAAGCAGGCTCCTTACATCCCAGTTGTGGAGACTGAGATGCAGTAGGAGAGAAAGGGTAAGACAACTTTTTAATGGCACAAAGATGATGAGTGAAACATCATTGTAAATAGAATAACACTTTTGTAAGTATATGTTGACCTCACATCACTAACTATGTGATAGACTGCTATTTTAGCTGCAGCTATAAGAGTGAGGCTAGAGAGACTAATCATCCTCAGCACCACACAATGTTCTAACTCTGTCTAATGGATAGCAATTCTTTCCTTAGCAACCACAGTAGCATGAAATTTTGTTGTGATAAAACAAAGAACTGGAGATCTCATATGAAAACTGATAGTTCTGGAGAAACTCAACAGGTCTGGCAGCATCTGTGCAGTGAAAAAACAGTTAACACTTCAAATCCAATGACCAGTCATCAGACCCTTTGAAACTTTGTCTTGATTAAGTGAGGGAGTATCACATGTTGTGAATGCTTCCATTAATTTGTAACCTCAAATTTTATTAAGCCACAGGGAAACTAAAGGTAAAAACAAGCAGTGAGCTACTGTTGTGTGTGAGATTATATGGGTTGCTAATCTCTGTGGATGCTCTTTGTGCATCGACAACAGAGACAACACCGATTCTGTGCCAGGATCCACTGGGGATAGTTCAAATGAACCGAAGTAGGAATATCAAAAACAAAACAGCTCCTCAGCAGTGCGATTATTCAATTGTCACTCTCAAATAATATTTAAACATCATCAAACATTGGGACAAGGTATCTTTGACAAGAAGGAAAATGGGGTGGGTCTACATGGATCTTTTATGTCATAAGCTTGAATCAAATATGTGCTACAGAAACCATTTGGTACACATCCTGTACAAAAGTGTACATGTGGTGAGAAAAGCAGATTTTAAGATCACGGTGTTGACATTTTATAGTCAAAGGTGTAAAGTGAGTAGTTCCTGGATCTTCTGCAGACTATAACACCTTTGAAAGTGTTTGTAAATTGTGTTAACTCACCTGACTGTTCTTCTGCTTCAGTCTTCCTCAGATTCATTTGTCATTAATGTTTAGTGACATGGTCAGAAATGTTTGTGGCCAAGCCTTCTATTTGACATTGTTGGCCACTGCATGATGTTATCACAGGATTCTGTGGTGACTCAGCAGTAGAGCCCACTTCCACATAGATTAATGAGTTAATGAGTTTTGAGAAGATTTGTAGCTCAGTTGGAGGTTTTGGATGTTGGTTTGCTCGAACTGGAAGGTTCTTTGTCAGACGTTACGTCACCATACTAGATAATATCATCAGTGAGCCTCCGGATGAAGCACTGGTGGTATGGCCAACTTTCTATTTGCATGTTTAGGTTTTCTTGGGTTGGTAATGTCATTTCCTGAGGTAAGATCATTTCCTGTGGTGATGTCATTTCCTGTTCTTTTTCTCAGGGGGTGGTGAATGGGATCCAAGTCAATGTGTTTGTTGATAGAGTTCCGGTTGGAATGCCATGTTTCTAGGAATTCTCATGCTTGTCTCTGTTTGGCTTGTCCTAGGATGGATGTGTTGTCCCAGTCGAAGTGGTGTCCTTCCTCATCTGTATGTAAGGATACTAGTGAGAGAGGGTCATGTCGTTTTGTAGCCAGTTGATTTTCATGTATCCTGGTGGCTAGTTTTCTGCCTGTTTGTCCAACGTAGTGTTTGTTACAGTTCTTGCAAGGTAGTTTGTAAATAACATTAGTTTTGCTTGTTTGTATAGGGTCTATCAAGTTTATTAGCTGCTGTTTTAGTGTGTTGGTGGGTTTGTGGGCTACATGATGCCAAGAGGTCTGAGTTGTCAAGCAGTCATTTCTGAGATGAAAGTGTGTTGTTGGAAAAGCACAGCAGGTCAGGCAGCATCCAAGGAACAGGAGAATCGATGTTTCGGGCATCAGCCCTTCCTGAAGAAGGGCTGATGCCCGAAACGTCGATTCTCCTGTTCCTTGGATGCTGCCTGACCTTCTGCGCTTTTCCAGCAACACACTTTTTCAGCTCTGATCTCCAGCATCTGCAGTCCTCACTTTCTCCTCAGTCATTTCTGAGATACCTTTGATGTAAGGAAGAGTGGCTAGGGTTTCTGGATATGTTATGTCTGCTTGTTTGGGTTTGTTGCTGTGAAATCGGTGGACTGTGTTAATTGGGTACTTGTTCTTTTTGAATATACAGTATAGGTGATTTTCCTCTGCTCTTCGTAGTTCCTCTGTGCTGCAGTGTGTGGTGGCTCATTGAAATAATGTTGGACAAACAAGCAGAAAATTAGACACCAGGATATATGAATATGAACTGGCCACAAAACAACATGACCCTCCCTCACTAGTATCCTTACATACAGATGAGGAAGGACACCACTTCGATTGGGACAACACATCCATCCTAAGACAAGTCAAACAGAAATATACACGAGAATTCCTAGAAGCATGGCATTCCAACTGGAACTCTATCAACAAACATATTGACTTAGATCTCATTTACAACTCTCTGAGAAAAAGAACAGAAAATGACATCACCAACCAAGGAAACCTAAACACATAAATAGAAAGCGGGCCATACCACCAGTGCATCATCCGGAAGCTCACTGATGATGTTACCTAGTATGCTGATGAAATGTTTGAAAATGTTTATTCAGCTCAGTGAATAAACATACATCCAGATTAATGAGTTTGTGAGCAATGCCTGGGGCAGGGAGAGGGTGGCCAGAGATTTAGTACTCTGTTGGTCTGTGTTCAGTACACTGCATGGGCCTGTGTGTAATGCTGTTTCCCTTTAAACATCATCATAACGCTGCCCCTTCCCTTGCAGGCTGAATCACTTATCCTGTCTGCTCCAAGACTGATCATGGTCATTTTCTTCCTTGTTGAGTACATTTGACTTGCAGCATAATGAAAGGTAACAGTGAGAGCTGTTCGGACTATGGATTCCAGTCTTTGCCTCTGTGACAATGAGACTTCAAGCAGTCAAATAGCCTTTCTGGTAGTCTTTTCTGTGAACCTCATAGCCTTCATGCTCCCAGGTCCCACTTTCATGAACATTCACTTGCTCACTTTGCCCCCTAGGCCCTGGCATATGAGGTGACTATGCCAGGCATATACTGTCACTCCTCTGTCCATGGATGAAACCCCTTCTCCTATGACTCAGTACTTTTAATGTATTCCCTTTGGCTCCCTTCAGAATTCTCATATACCCACGTCCCGCTGGCCTGCAGCCTCAATGCCTAGAAATAGATTGCTGAGTCTCATTCCTGCAGGAGCAGTTCCCCCTTCCATCCCCAATTCTCCCTTCGTTTCTGTGCTTGGCCCCTATGGTACAATCTGTAAGCTGTGTTTTTGGCCCTTTCAATGCTAATAGATAGTGTGCCCTGAATTGCAATACTGCGCTTCCAGAGCAGCCTGAAAATGGATTAGTGAGGTTCCGGGATGGCCATGGAGGTTTGACAAATCCAAACCGCCATAGATGAGGACTATATGAGGCTGGGATCTACGGATTGAGCTCCGCCATGCTCTCAGCAGGGTGCGGAAGTCTCTAGGTACCCACTTTGACTTCCATGTTGAGATTCCTTGATGTCTAGGCTTGTTTGGAGCATTTAATAAGATAGGAGGCTGGATATTAGGCAATCTGCAATATGAGCAAAGCATAACCAAGCAATAATCCTGCTTAATTACAATGCCAAATGAGGAAAACATTTTGCCACTTGACAAAGCCATGAAAAATGCATTGGGTAAGCAAAGAGGCCCAGTAGTTAACACTGCCAGTTCACATGGCCAGGAATGGGGTTTGATTCCATCCTGGGGTAACTGTCTGTGTGGAGTTTACATGTCCTGCCTGTGTCCCCGCAGGTTTCCAACAGATGGTCCAGTTTCCTCGCACAGTCCAAAGATGTGCATGTTAAATGGATTGGTCATGCTAAATTGCCCTGTAACGTTCAAGGATGTGCAACCTACTTGGAATAGCCATGGTTAATGCAGGGTTATGGGGATAACATAGGAGGCTGGGTCTGAGTGGGATGCTCTTTGGAAGGTCGGTGCAGGCTCAGTGGGCTAAATAGCCTCATTCTGCACTGTAGGGGTTCGACGGAGTTGATCGAGGTGGGCCTTGTTGAACTTGTCATCTGATTGTACCACAAATCCCCCATCATCCATGTCACTCGGGCCTCTATAAGATTCTGTCCTTCTTTAAGTTTGTTATAGATGGTTATTCTTATACCAGCCTCATGTTTTCTCCCCATCAGTCCATTATGCATTAAATACATTCCTGACTAAATTAATCTCGTCATCACAAGTAACAGTGAATACCTGCAGAATTCAGTCATTATCACAGTATAACTTCACTGACAGAGCAGGATTGGAGATAAATAATAGTTATGCTGTTTCTCTAGAGTTTCAGGCTTTGTCTTGCAGTGGAGTTACATTGAAGCAAATCCAATGTCTATTTGTGCACAACACACACTGCAGATGTGACCAGTGTAAATCTGAATCAACCAGAAAGAACCTTATCTGTTTAGGAGACTTCAGATCTGAACTATTTTTAGGCTGGATTTGGTTTTTAGTAATACACAAGCAGCAAATGCGGCAAGACCTGTGCGGGATCAGATAGAAAACCTATAAGCTTGATCAGAAGATTGCCTCAATGCTGTTAGTCATTACAGTACATATTGATAACGTACCAACTTAGTTTCTTTTGTGCAAAGTTTCGAAAGATGATGGGGGCTAAATTCAATTGTAATCTAAAACAGAGGTGGAGATCTTATTTAGATAAGATTGGGAGCTCTGGAGAAACTCAGCAGATCTGGCAGCAAGTGAAACAGATGACAAAGATGGCCCCAGTGCAACAAGCAAGAGGAGTAGTAATGATAGCAGGGGAAGAATGTAGATGAAAAATAGGTTTACTGATATGTGTCATTAGTAGAAAAAAAAAGGTTAGGCATGTAGAAAACAAAGACAAAAGTGAGGACTGCAGATGCTGGCGATTAGAGTCAAGATTAGAGTCAAGATTAGAGCACAGCAGGTCCTTTCCTGATACAGGACTTTTGCCCGAAACATAGATTTTCCTGCTCCTCGGATGCTGCCTGACCTGCTGTGCTTTTTTCACTCTAATCTTGACTGTGGAGAACAAACTCATGCAAACAAAATACTTAGGGAAAGGAGCAGAATTGAGATAGATTGAATTCTGAGATTGCTGAATTTGATGATAAGTCCTGAAGGCTGGAAAGTGCCTGTATGGAAAATGAGTTGCTGTTCATTCTGTTCATATTGAATCTTGTTGGAGCATGGCAACAGAAAAGTTGGCGTGAGTCATGGAGTCATAGACAGTCCTAATCTGTTCAGCATGGAAAGAATGCTTCAGTGCATTGTATCTGCCTTGGTTATCATGACAGCAAAATTGGATACTGAAATGGTCTACAACTGGAAAGTTAGAGCTTAAAAATGTGTTGCTGGAAAAGCACAGCAGGTCAGGCAGCATCAAAGGAGAAGGAGAATCGACGTTTCGGGCATAAGCCCTTCTTCAGGAATGAGGAGGGTGTGCCAAGCAGGCTAAGATAAAAGGTAGGGAGGAGGGACTTGGGGAGGGGCCTTGGGAATGCGATAGGTGGAAGGAGGTTAAATTGAGGGTGATAGGCCAGAGTGTTCAGCCACGGGGCGGTTGGGTTGGTAGGTGCGGGTGTCCCACTTTAACTCCCCCTCCCACTCCGCCAAGGACATGCAGGTCCTTGGCCTCCTCCATCGCCAGACCATGGCAACACGACGCCTGGAGGAAGAGCGCCTCATCTTCCACCTAGGAACCCTCCAACCACAAGGGATGAATGCAGATTTCTCCAGCTTCCTCATTTCCCCTCCACCCACCTTTTCTCAGTCCCAGCCCTCAGACTCAGCACCACCTTCTTGACCCGCAATCTTCTTCCCGACCTCTCCGCCCCCACCCCCTCTCCGGCCTATCACCCTCACCTTAACCTCCTTCCACCTATCGCATTCTCAACACCCCTCCTCCAAGTCCCTCCTCCCTACCTTTTATCTTAGCCTGCTTGGCACACCCTCCTCATTCCTGAAGAAGGGCTTATGCCCGAAACGTCGATTCTCCTTCTCCTTTGATGCTGCCTGACCTGCTGCGCTTTTCCAGCAACACATCTTTAAGCTCTGATCTCCAGCATCTGCAGTCCTCACTTTCTCCTAACTGGAAAGTCAGTATCATTTTTATGGGCAGAGCAGACTGGTTCTGCAAAGTACTCAGCCTGGTCTTGCCAATATAGAGGACATCGCACTGTGAGCACTGGAAGGCATGTTCCCTCGATGGTAGAAGCTGTGGGTTTGTAAGGTACTGCTGAAGGACCTTTTAGTGAGTTTTTGTAGCATATCTCATAGATGGTACATACCGAAACCATGATGCACCAATGGTAAATGGAATGAATGTTAAGTTGGAGACAGTGACATTCAAGAAAACTGGTCCTGGCTGGTATTGAGTTTCTTCAGTCTGTTTGGAATTACATTCATCCCAAAAAGCGAAGAGGATTGCTGTTAGTTTTAGAAACCAGGGATTTTCTCAGAGCAATACAGATGGCAGTGATCATCAGTCCCCAGTTCACTTACTGGCAGAACTAGCAAGCATTGTGGCAGAAGAAAGTAAACATCAAGAAAATCCACATATAACTTTACAGTTCTTCATTATTTACTGTGCATTCCCATTCTCTATGAATAGATTGTAATTACAAATTAATCCTTTTGCACACAAGTATCTTTAAAAAAGCAAGTCTTTCCAAAAATTACTCCAGATTGCACTGTTAAATTATTAAATTATCTAGTGTTGGACTATGTGTGTCTGTTGACTACTCACTGTGTAGTTGTTGAAAGTTAGGTGTTCCCATTTGAAGAGAGACTGAACTGAGGCTGGTTGTTGTAACTTGGAAACTCATATTTTAAGACATTGAAAATAAAGCTCCTGAATCCGGTGTGTCATCTCTGCATACTTCTGAGCAATAAACAGCTCTAATGTACGGTCAGGTGGTGCTACATAGGCAAAGCCAATTCAGTTTGGATATTTTATGTACTGCTTAAACCTCCAATGTTACAAGCCCACTTCTTAGCTTGCAGGTCAAAATGGTATTTCAAAATTGAAATCTAAACCAAACTGAATTACCAAGGAATAAGTTCCTTGGAGAAGACTTTGGATATCGTAAGACTCTGGGAATGAGAAATGATAGATGTTTCAAAGTTAACTGTTAGTTGCACTCTGCCCTTGTAATTACTTTATCACTTTCTACTCACCCATTCGTACAACCAACATTCTAAAATGTTTCTGTTTTATTTTTTGGTTGAGATATTGGGAGCTTAGAGGCTTGGTGTGAGGCCAGAATACTAGTTCAGCAGCTGTATCATTGCAATTTGCTATTGCTGAAATAAAACAAAATCTTAAATTGGCTTTGGGTAAAACTTTGCAAATAGTAGAAAAGACTGCACAGAAGCAAAGATGAAAGAGGGGTCCACTTTTTTAAACAAAGCCTTGGGATTGTTTTTATCGAGGTAACGCATGGTTGTTACCTTTGATAGCTGCTTTCAAAGAAAGGTTCCTATGTACGTGTGTAGGAGAAGCAGCACACAGTGTTAGAAAAATTTAAATGGTTAGGGCACATGACAATTTAATGAAGTTCAAAGGAATGGTCTCTATTTGAATTTATTTCTATCTGTTGAGGCTCTGTTGCATGGCAACAGCATTTACTTTTAACTCAACCAACTTTACTTCACATAGGACCCATTTGCATCATTAGTGAACTTTTAAAACTATTTGAAACTATCTTGGTGAAACTGTTAGCATAATAACAATCTTGTATAATTGCAGAAAAAGGATAATGTAACCAAAGGTGAATACTATCAACTGAGTGGTGGCACACAAATCACAAGCATCTAATGCACTTTGAGCATATAATTTCAGAGATTGTGAACTGAATTTGCAGACAATTTATTTAAGGTCATAAATTTCGCTTCCAACTTTCACCTGCACTCTCCTTTACTGGTCCATCTCTACATTCTCCCTTCTCTTTCTTAACATCTCTGTTTCCATTTCTGGGGATAGGCTAGCCATCAATGTCTTTCACAAACCCACCAACTTCTACAGTTGCCCTGACTATCCACCCTCAAGCTCCACATCCTGTAAGGATTTCATTCTGTTCTCCCAGTTTCTCTCCAACTCTGTTGCATCTGTTATGACAATGCCACCTTCTAGAGAAGGGGCATCAAAGGTATCCACCATTTTCCTCAACCAAGAATTCTCTGCTAGTGTGGCTGACAGGGCCCTTAGCTGTCTGACCTATCTGCCCTCACCCTTCCCACAACAGTGATAGCAACCCCCTGCTGCTCACTTACCACCCCACTAGCAATCTCATCCAATGGATTGGAAGCTATCTTTCATCACCAGACACATTCCCCCTCCATCTCTTCTCAGCCTTCCACATGGGCGATTTCCCTCTGGGACACTCTGGTCCATTCCTCCACCACTCCCAATACCTCCCCATCACACCCCCCCCCTCCCCCGCACCACTGCCCTCACCCCCCACCACTCCCCAAACACCTGAGAGGTGAAACAGCCATTTACCTGTACTTCATTCAATCTAATCTGCATTCAGTACTCAAAAAGTGATGTCCTCTACAATGGGGAGACAAAACACAGATTGGGCGACTGCTTTGCAGAACAAATATGTTCTGTCCATAAAAAAAGAGCCCAAGCCTTCAGTTGTCTGCCACTTCAACACACTGCTGTTCCCATACCAACATCTCTCTCTCAGGCCTGGTTCAATGTTCCAGCAAGACTTAGCACAAACTCAAAGAACAGCATCTCATTTTCTGCTTTGGAAATCCTCCAGTGCCTAGGACTCAATGTTGAATTCAATAGCTTTTGAGCTTGATTCCTTCCTTCCATGTTTTTTTACCCACTCCCATACCTGTTCCCATTATGACATGGGTTGCTTTTAGCGGTCAGCCATTTTCACCCATTATTAAGCCTATTGTCATATGACATGGGTTGCTTTCAGCATAGCCTACCCATTATCTGATATCCTCAGCTCTCACTTTCACTTATTCAGCTCCTCTTCTGTCATAACCTGCATGCATCATCCCCTCATGGATCTACCCCCTTCATAGGTCCCTCCCTCCACCTCCCCTCCCCCTCCCTCCACCTCCCCAATATCATCTTAACTATAAATATTAGTTTTTACCAAGCTGTTAACAGTTCTGATGAGTCAGTAGACTTGAAATGTTAACTCTGCTTTCTTCCCGTAGGTGCTGCTGGACATGCTGAGTTTCACCAGCACTTTCAGTTTTTGTTTCATTTAGCTGCTACCAGGCTTTACCAGGTGCTTTTTTTCCTTTCCTCTGAATTTGTCATCTATTCAGGCATACTGTTAATAGGAAATTTGGCAAGCACTTAAACACTATAGGATGCTCAGTATTGGCAAGTGGAAACTGTTACAAAGATTGTGATGATACGAGCAATAGATTATTTCTTCTGCTGATCTTCTCTTGATATTCCTGAAAAGCAGTAACTTACAGTGCCTGAACACAACAAAGCTTCCACCTTCTAATACTTAGGAATGCTCTACCTATTTTCAGAAATCATTAGGCCAGGAATATCAACTTAGGTACTGTGCTGTTTTTCAGACCTATGTGTCTATCGTAGTCATAGAGTCATAGAACTGAACAGCATAGAAACAGACCCTTCCGTCCAACTTGTCCATGCTAACCAGATATCCTAAATTAATCTAAATTCATTTGCTAGCATTTGGCCCACATCCATTTAAACTCTTCCTATTCATACACCCATCCAGAAGCCTTTGTACTAGCCTCCACTACCACCTCTGGCAGCTTATTCCATACACACCAACCTCTGTGAAAAAGTTGCCCCTAAGGTTCATTTTAAAACTTTCCTCTCTCAACTTACACCTATGCCCTCTAGTTTCAGATTCCCCTACCTGGGGAAAAAGACGATGGCTATTCACCCTTTCCACGTCCCTCATGATGTAATAAACCTTTACAAGGTAACCTCTCAGCTTCCAAAGCTCCAGGGAAAATAGCCCCAGCCTATTCACCTCTCCCTATAGCTCAAACACTCTAACCCTAGCAACATCCCTATAAATGTTTTCTGAACTCTTTCAAGTTTCACAATATCTTTCCTATAGCTGGGAGACTAGAATTGAATGGAGTATTCCAAAATGACCTAACCAATATCCTGCACAGTTGCAACATGACGTCCCAACTCCTATACTCAATACACTGACCAATAAAGGCAAGCATACCAAATGTTGCCTTCACAACACTTTCGACCAGCAGCTCCACTTTCAAGGAACAATGAACCTGTACTCCTGTACTCCAAGGTCTCTTTGTTCAGTAACACTCCCCAGGACTTTACAATGGTATCCATCCAATATAGCAGAGTGTAACCTTCTTGCATTGAAAAATGCCAACTTCCATATCAGAAAAGGCTGTAAAAGAGGCAGCTATGAATGCATTCAAGGAAGTGGTGGTGCATCTACAGCCTGACCAATAAAGGTACTAATAGAGAAAGCTGTCATAGACATATGACAGTTGAAAAATATTTGCCTATATTTCGAGTCACAAGTTTTTTGAAGAGGTAACAAGTAGGTTAGACCAGGGAAACCCAGTGGATGTGGTCTATCTGGACTTTCAAAAGGCCTTTGATAAGGTGCCACACGGGAGGCTGCTGAGCAAGGTGAGGGCCCATGGTGTTCGAGGTGAGCTGCTGGGATGGATTGAGGATTGGCTATCTAACAGAAGGCAGAGAGTTGGGATAAAAGGTTCTTTTTCAGAATGGCAGCCGGTGACGAGCGGTGTCCCGCAGGGTTCGGTGCTGGGGCCACAGCTGTTCGCATTATATATTAATGATTTGGATGAGGGAACCGGGGGCATTCTAGCGAAGTTTGCCGATGATGCGAAGTTAGGTGGACAGGCAGGTAGTACTAAGGAAGTGGGGAGGCTACAGAAGGATCTAGACAGGTTGGGAGAGTGGTCCAGGAAATGGCTGATGGAACTTAACATGAGCAAGTGCGAGGTCTTGCACTTTGGCAAAAAGAATAAAAGCATGGACTACTTTCTAAATGGTGAGAAAATTAATAAAGCCAAAGCACAAAGGGATCTGGGAGTGCTAGTCGAGGATTCTCTAAAGGTAAACATGCAGGTTGAGTCTGTGATTAAGAAAGCGAATGCAATGTTGTCTCTTATCTCAAGAGGGTTGGAATATAAAAGCAGAGATGTACTACTAAGACTTTATAAAGCTCTGGTTAGGCCCCATTTGGAGTACTGTGTCCAGTTTTGGTCCCCACACCTCAGGAAGGACATACTGGCACTGGAACGTGTCCAGCGGAGATTCACACGGATGATCCCTGGAATGACAGGTCTAGCATATGAGGAACGGCTGAGGATACTGGGATTGTATTCGTTGGAGTTTAGAAGATTAAGGGGAGATCTAATAGAGACGTACAAAATAATACATGGCTTTGAAAAGGTGGATGCTAGAAAATTGTTTCTGTTAGGCGAGGAGACTAGGACCCGTGGACACAGCCTTAGAATTAGAGGGGGTCATTTCAGAACGGAAATGCGGAGACATTTCTTCAGCCAGAGAGTGGTGGGCCTGTGGAATTCATTGCCACGGAGTGCAGTGGAAGCCGGGACGCTAAATGTCTTCAAGGCCGAGATTGATAGGTTCTTGTTGTCTAGAGGAATTAAGGGCTACGGGGAGAACGCTGGCAAGTGGAGCTGAAATGCGCATCAGCCATGATTGAATGGCGGAGTGGACTCGATGGGCCGAATGGCCTTACTTCCACTCCTATGTCTTATGGTCTTATGGTCTTAAGTTTCAGTCATGGTCATTGGATATTGGCTGTGTCACCTAGCTCACTCAGCAACTGAACTGCCACCTGAGAAAATCTTTAATTGGGAAGTGGTCAGCAAAAACAAACAAATATGGCCCCACAATCTTCAGTGTACCAAAAATATTTTTATATGAATGGATCACCAGTATCCAATGACTAAATTCACCACTAAAGGACTGAGGCAAAATACTGTTAAAATAATGGCTAGTTTTGCTATTCCAGAAAATGCTGGTGTATTATATCTAATTCCAAATGGGATGTAAATCACAAATATAGATAACATTTGTTTGTGGCATTTGAACATGAGCAATAAAATGCCATTGGCCACAATTCTCTCCAGCTCTACCCTTTTCCGTAAGGGGTGGACAGAGGCTTTCCCCGTCATCTGCTCCTTAGTAAACTATAGATGAAATCACCCAAACAGCATGGTTTCAGAATCAGTACTTCTGTACTGTTTCCCTGCATATCACACTTACTTCCCATTGGGATTCATGGTCCATGATTGGTGGAAACCCCACAGTAATGTATTTTAAGATTTTCTTTGAAGTTGGCTCAAAAATAAATGAGAATAAGGTATTCGTCTAAGTGCTGAGATCCTCCATGATATGAAAGTTAAGGGAAACTCTTCCTTCCCTTACCATTCACAAGAATCTATGTTACTAGCAACACATTAGGGTTGGGTGACATAGGAACATTTGGAAAGAGTGAGGTAATCTATCTTCAGTGAAGGCCTCAATAATGACCACTTCTAAGCAGATTGTTTTTTTTTTGTTAACACTAATGGCCTTTAGCTAGAGTTGAATTTAAAACTATGCACTCTGAAAAATATTCTTCTTTGGGGAAACCAAGTTTCAAATTCTGAACATTTTGCAGGAAGGAAGCACTCAAAAGCTGTACACTGATACCAGACATTCTTCTACTTATCATAAACTGATTTCCACTGAACTCTCAGTAGAGTAATTAATTAGCCCTGGTGGCATCCTCTCCGCACCATAATAGTCAAAGAACAGATGATCTTTGCATCCCCAGAGAGCTTTTCTTTCTGTCACCTGACCTAAATCTGACTGGGATGAGACCAGAAAATTTTCAAATTTTCACTCCCACAAATGTTTTTCTTTTACTTCCAAAGAAATCTAACTTATACCAATCTGTTTTGTTGTTTGTTCTTAGTATTGGTTAGGGAAGACCCTTGTTTAGGAAGATGATTGTTTTGACCAGTAATTTGAATACTCATAAAACCGAGTTCATGTCATGCTATATCAAAAAAATCCCATAGAAAATATTAAAGAAGAGAAGTCAAGACTAGCTTTAGTGATCAGAAATAAGAAATATGAAAAATATTTGAAAAAGAATATTCCTGGAATTTGCACACTAAGGCAATTTTGATTGCTGAGCAACTGGTAACTTGAAGGGATTAAGAATCAACTCAACAGTGTGAAACTGGATTCATAGCTGAAAATGTGTTGCTGGAAAAGCGCAGCAGGTCAGGCAGCATCCAAGGAACAGAAGAATCGACGTTTCAGGCATAAGCCCTTCTTCAGGAATGAGGAAAGTGTGTCCAGCAGGCTAAGATAAAAGGTAGGGAGGAAGGACTTGGGGGAGGGGCGCTGGAAATGCGATAGGTGGAAGGAGGTCAAGGTGAGGGTGATAGGCCGGAGTGGGGTGGGGGCGGAGAGGTCAGGAAGAAGATTTCATGCATACTCCAGATGGTAAACCAGTTAGCTATTGGTTAATTTTTGGTGTTTGCCAACAAATTATCAATTTAGAAGAAAAATAGGTGTCAGAACATATCATGGGGTGGAGAGCTTAAATGTCCAAGTTGTTAGCTGACCAGTGTAATGACTAGGTTATCAGTAAAGATTTTGTATGTTTATTTTGTAGATATTGAAATATATGTGGAAATGTTGAGGTCATTTTACTAGTTAACATCAATATAATAATTAGTTACTTGATAGCAGAGAACTTGTGCATTGCTAAGAAAAGATACAAGCAATCAAAGCTTTTTGTTAAACTCACCAGAACAAAATTGCAAGAATATCAATATCTAAGATGCTGATTGTTTGGATTGTTGATTTGAAGGGAAGTTATGTCTGATTAATAAGTGTTGTCAGGAAGAACAAATAATTGCTAAACTTTTGTTTCAATTCAAATAAGGCAAGTCAACTCTGTTCGAGGCATTGTCATGAGGTTTTTTATTTATTCAAGGGATGTAAGAGTTGCTGGCTGAACCAACATTGAATGCCTATTCCAAGCGGTTCTTAACAAGGTGACAGTGAGCTGCCCTGTTGAACCACAGTGGTCCATTTCATGTTGGTAGATCCACAATGCTGTTTAAGGAGAGAATTCCATGGTTTTCACCCAGAAATAGTGAGAAAACTATATCTTCAAGTCAGAATGGTGAGTGGTTTGGAGGGAAATTTGCAGGTGATGGTGCTCCCATGTATCTGCTGTCCTGTCTTTCCAGAGGGTTATTGATTGTTATTTTAGAAGGTGTGTCTTTAAGGAGCCTTAGTGAATTTCTGCAGTACATTTTGTAGTTGGCTGCAGACTTCTGCCGAACAACAGTGCTGAAGGGAATGAATATGAATTTAAGGCCAATAAAGCAGGCTGTATCAGAATAAAAATCGAAATTACTGGAGAAACTCAGGAGGTCCGGCAGCATCTGCGGAGAGAGAGCAGAGCTAATGTTTCATATCTTGGACACAAAACATTAACTCTGTTTCTCTCTTCACAGATGCTGCTAGACCTGTTTTTATTTCAGATTTTCAGCATCCATAGTTATTTGTGTTATATGTCCTGCAAACATTACATTATTGATTAGAAATGATAAAGTGGCACAATTCATGTGCAAAATATAAAATGATGACCGGTACAGCAGTCTATTATTCAAAGTAATCTGAATTTTTTTTATTTGTAACCAACCCCTTTTAGTCCTGCATAATGTGAATTACGGTGAGAGTGAAAGATGATATATAATGCATTGTGTTAACTGAGGGAAGATCAATATGGATTCAAAATTGTGGTGAGCTTTGGTTTGGTACCTTCAAAACCTGGTGACACATCTACAAAGAAATAAATCTCATTCTGCACATGTTTTTTTTTCATTGGCTGAACCAACTTTGATATTTTATTCTTCACATCCATATGGAAAAGTGATTTTAAGAGGTTCAAAATTGGCATGATTTCTCAAACTAGAAAATGTCTTAATCTGATTAGTAACCTGCAGTTATGCCACACAGAAACCTAACTCGTACATTTAACTCAAGTTTATTCTTCATGATGTTTTTTAGAAGTGGCTTATACAAAAAATAAATGTCATCTTGCTGCATTTTTGAAAAAGAAACAAGAGATGTTCAAGCCCTTCAGTTGCCCTTAAATTGTCCTGAATTATCTGATAATTCTTGAATACGTCAGTTAAACTCTGAAAACAGCATTTTGCTAGATATTTTGTTAGTACGTGCCATAATAATTATTATTTGATACATTTTCCTTTAAGTCCATGAAGTTAATGATTGATACTTCAAACAATCATCCAAAAATACTGAATTGTGATAAAACTGAAGGGCCATGATATTATTGTGACACGAATCTCATATTCCTACCTGTCCCTCAGCTTTGAGAAATGCATCATATTATTACTTTGTCTTGTTCAAAGCCAAAATATGGTTAGCTGAGCACACTTCAAATTAGTGATGTCTAAAAATATCATCCAAGCTGCCAAGAAATCAGATACAATTTATATTGTGTCAAATTTGATTCCAATCCGTGCCACATTTCCATTTTCCTCTGACTATTCCATCAGCTTTTGAACAATCGAAAGAAGCACTGTAACAAAGAGGAATACTACTTGTGTACTGCTTGGCATTTGGTGAAGTTTTTAGAATATTGTGTCTCACACAATGGATTGAAGAATGACACAGTTAATGTGCTCTGAAGGCACGACCGCAGGCCACAGTAATATAATCAAGAGAAGTATGTTTCAGCAGGGCTACATCGTAATATTCATGCTGTATTTATGGTGAATATTTGGTTCAACGGTTAGGGCAGCTTCCTTAAAAGAAGAATGCCCAGAAATTGATGACTATATTAAATGCAAACACACCAAAATTAGTGTCGACGATAGAGATCTCATTTCTCTACACAAACCATTACTTACCAATGTTGCACATTGAAGACACTCTGCAAGCATTTACATAAATTTCAGTAATTTGCAGCCTGATATAGCTGTTGAATTTTATTATTGTGGTTGCAATTTTGAACTAATTAACTGATTTTTATGCAGAAATTTTATTAATTTATGGAGAAAGTTAATGATTATGAGTTTAATGTGTAGTGTATTGAATGTAAAGCTCAGCTGGTTCACATACCATGTGTCTTTTAGTACTGGTTTTATTACCAAGGCAACAGGCTTATAAATCTAATAAGTATTTTATAGCTTTGAGGAGCTGTTCACTGTTACTGCCGTTGAGAATCGATACAATCTTTTGTTGTTGATCATGTTCAGGTAGTTGAAATAAAGACATTAACTTCTAATAGACTCTCCTTGCACATCATCTAGTTATCTTGAATGTCAAATTATGACTAATTTATATCACATCTTGAGAAAATTTAGAGTTACCTATTGTTAACCAACTAAAGTTTCCCAATCACCTCACTGCTTTAAACTTCAAGCCAGTATCAGCGTATGCAGAATGAAAAACGATGTGTACTGTCAGCACAAAAATTTAGTTTAAGGAACAGCAGTTATGAGATAAAATGAAATGAAATAACAATGGTGAAAGCATCACTGCCCAGGCTTTGAAACCTTGAGATTACTGATAGATTTTCTTGCAATATGAAGGATTTGGACTCTCTTTTTATACCCAGGTCTCTTGCTGATTCTCAAACTGGGGCCAAATTGTTATTAATGACAGCTGTCTTATCTATATATATGCGAGTGGAAGATGACTCATGCAGGGTCATCGAACTGCTTTCGATCAAAACCCTGGTGTCCAACTTTTCAGGTGTTTCTGATTAACAAGGCCACACTGAAAATAAACAAGATGGAATCCTATCACAGCATCCTTTATTGCAATAAGCTTTTAGCTAAACTCAGGAACTTGTTATCGAGGCATGGTGTACTCCATGCAATTGTGATCAGCAATTCAATGTGACAGAAGAGAATAATTGAGACAATTTGCAACCAATGATTTAAGAACTGCATCAAAAACAAAATTGACCACGTATGATTTCTCATGGCCCGTGCAACAAATGCTTGATAGATGAATAAGCATTCTAATTATTTCCCAATGGTTTGCCAGTATTGTATCATTGAATCTATTTCAGGTTGATTTAGATATATCTAAATCTGCAAGGAAGCTAAAGGTTAAGGAAGAGACAGAAAAGTGGAGTTAAAGTCAAAATCCAATCAACTGTGATCTTATCGAATTTTGGAACAAGCTCAAGGGACCAATTAGCTGCAATTTTGTCAGGTTCTTATGTTCTTAATGTCATTATATTGTATAATTTAATGACTGATAATGAATATAGTGTGATAATTTTTATCTTACCCACCATTACAAATTTGAACCTGATGTATAGAACAGGTAACAAAGATTTAAGAGGTGGGGCACTTTTTTACATTTTAATTTTGGATTTTGATGATGTTATTGACACCAAATTGTATGATTTTAACTGATGGCCTGAGAGGGAAAGTTGATGTGGCTTTGCTAATATTTGAAGACAGAGCGAAGGGAAAAAATGTCAAAGAACTGTGGTTGCTGGAAAACTGAAACAACAACAGAAATTGCTGGGGAAAAAAATAACAGCAGGTCTTGGAAAGTCTGTAGAGGAAAAAGCAGAATTAATTATTTAGGTCCAGTGATACTTCTTCAAAACAGTGAGGGAGCTAGTTCTGGAGTAAAGAAAATGTTTGAAGATAGTTACCAATATGTTTAGACGATTCTAATTCATAGAAAGCCTATTCACAAATGGAAGTTCTGATGTAAAGTATTGGAGAAAAATATAATAAACGTTCTGAGTCCAGGGAAAAGTAGGGATACAAAGCCATATACACTTTCAATAGAGATTGTTCGATAAGTCTGGAAGATTCATACTGAAGGACAGCAACTTTTGCTAAGCACTGGAAGTGATGCAAGTGTTCTAAGATGTAATCATTTAACCTTGGTAATGGTAGCAGCCAAATAAAAGGTGATTTGCAAAATATTATTTATTGTTTTAATAGGTACAGTACACTGCACAGTTTGAAAAAAAATGGTTTATGATTTTGGTAAGTAGCCAGAAAGGACATCTTACATTTCACACATGAATTGTGTCATGGTTTCACTTTGAATCAATTTGTTATAAAATTCAGATATAAACAATCTGGAGACTGCAGAGCTTCAAAGCGTGAGGTCTGCATTCATCACATACATTCATAGGCAGCAAGGTGATAATAACCATAGAGCATATGAGCCAGAAGGAAACATTTAAGTAATTTTCTATATTTGACTATGAGTACAAAGTTAGACCAATATTGCCCAACACAAATCATTCATTCAATGTTCCTCAAATACAGTATATTAAGGTCCTTTAAAATATATCTAAACTGGTTATTTTTATTCTTTGGCATAACAGCTTTACGTTTAGGATAGTATTTATTTCTCATGGCTAATTAATCTTGAGATAGTAGTGTAGAAACACACCATACTGTTAGGAAGGAAGTCCCAGGATTTTGATGCACTGACAATGAAAAACAGTGATATGTCTCAAAGTCAGGAAGGTGTATAGCTTGAAGGGCAACTGCAAGTAATGGTTTTCCTATGAATCTGCCACCTTTGTCCTCCTGGTAGAGTTCCTGGGTTTGGAAGGCACGATGGAAGGAGCCTTGGTGAATTACTGTGATGAATATGATAGCTGGAATTGCTGGTTGATGGTTGATAAGTTGGCAAATGTGTAGGCTGCTTAACTTAGGTGGTATCAAGCTGCTTGAGTGTTTTTGCAGCTGTACTTATCCAGGTAAATGGAAAGTATTTGACTCCATACGTGACTTATACTTTCAAGATGGTGATGTGTTTTAAATGTTAGAAGTGCAGCTTTTCAAACATATGAATATTCCATGACGCAAAGATTGGTGGAGTAGTAGAAAGCATAAGGGACTGTCAGAGAATACAGGAGGATATAGATAGACTGGAGAGTTGGGCGGAAAAGTGGCAGGTGGTTTTCAATCCAGAAAAATGTGAAGTGCTGCATTTAGACAAGACTAATTCTAGAGGGAATTATACAATGAACGGAAGAGCCTTGGGAAAAGTTGATAGGCAGAGAGATCTGGGAGTACAGGTCCATTGTACCCTGAAGGTTGCTGCACAGGTGGATAGAGTGGTCAAGAAGGCATATGGTATGCTTGCCTTCATTGGACGGGGTATTGAGTGTAGGAGCTGGCATGTCATGTTAAAATTGTACAAGACATTGGTTCGGCCGCATTTAGAATACCGTATACAGTTCTGGTGGCCACATTACCAAAAGGATGTGGACACTTTAGACAGTGGGCAGAGAAGGTTTACGAGGATGTTGCCTGTAATGGAAGGTGCTAGCTATGAAGAAAGGTTGAGTGGGTTAGGTTTATTTTCATTAGAAACAAGGAAATTGAGGGGGGACCTGATTAAGTTTTACAAAATCATGAAGGGTATAGACAGGGTGGATAGAGACAAACTTTTTCCCAAGTTGAAGGATTCAATAACGAGAGGTCACACTTTCAAGGTGAGAGGTGGAAAGTTTAAGGGGGATACACGTGGTAAGTACTTCACACAAAGGGTGGTGGGCATTTGGAACGCGTTGCCAGCAGAAGTGGCAGAGGCAGGCACGATAGATTCATTTAAGATGCGTCTGGACAAATGCATGAGTAGGTGGGGAGCAGAGGGATACAAATGCTTAGGAATTGACTGACAGGTTTAGACAGTACATTTGGATTGGCTCAGACTTGGGGGGTTGAAGGGCCTGTTCCTGGGCTGTAAATTTTCTTTGTCTTCTTTTTGTTCTTTCCATCAGACTCCTGACTTTGCCTTGTGGATGATCAATCAACAGTGGGGACACAGAGGAGTTACTTTCTGCAGAATTTCTACTCCTTGACCAATTCTTGTAGCTGCAGTCTAAATGTATCTCATCTAGTTTAATTTCTTTTCAGTGGTAATTCCCAATGTGTTCATTGTGGGGGACTGTGATAGCAGTGAGTGTCAAGAATTAGATATACTTGTTGGAAATGGTCATTGCCTGATACTTGTGTGGCATGAAACATTACTTTCCACTTATCAGCTTAAGTCAGGAACTCTGTCCAGGTTTTGCTGCATATGGACAATTTTGACCTTTTTGATGGAGAGATGATCATTGGTAAAGCAGCTGAAGATGGTTGGCCCTAGGTCATTACCCTGAAAAACTCCTGCAGAGATGTTCTGAAATCGAGATGAATGGCCTCCAACAACCCAACTATATTCCTTTTAAGCTGAGTATGACACCAGCCAATGGAGAGGTCTCCCCATGATTCTACAGTGACTCCAGTTTTGCCTGACCTCTTTGATGCCACCCTGTCCAACGTGACCTTGATGTCAAGGAAACTCGTTCTCACCTCCTCCCTTGAGGTGAGTTCTTTTGTCCAGGTTTGGACAAGGTGGTAATGAGGTCAGAGTCTGATTAGTCCTATCAGAAATGAATAGACTGATTAGTTAGGTTGGATTTGTCCTGCTTTTTGTTTAAGGACGTAATTAGTTAATTTTTCACATCGCCAAGAAGATATCAGTATTGTAGCTGCACTGGAACAACTTGACTAGGTTATTTCTGGAGCACACATCTTCAATACTACTGCAGAAATGTTGGTAGGGCCTACAGCACTCAGCACTTCCAGCTATTTCCTGATATTACCTGGAATGAGTTGAATTGGCTGAAAATAGATGATTGATATGGATGATGTCATGGAGAAGTGGTGGAGTGCCAGCTGTGTTTCTGAATCTTACTGTCCAGGCTTCAGCACTCACCATGCCATGAGGGATTAAAATCAGTCAGTATGACCTTGCGCAGGTGGCATCTGTGACTGTCCTGATACATTTGTGGATGAGTTGCTCTCTGGAAGGAGCCAGTCACACACAGAAGTACATAGTGGCTGGTCCCCGCCACAACCACCAGCAGAGGATGACTTCCTGCTTTGGCAGCCCTGAGGTCCTCCTCAAGCAGCCAGCATAGCTGTGCTGCAGTGGCCTGAGTTTTCACAGCTTGCTTGAGAATTGTGTCTCAAAGATCCCAAAAAATTGAGTCAATGTCAAAAAAAACCCTAGGCCTTTTGTATCACACACACACACACACACACACACACACAAACACACACACACACACACACCTACCTGCCTGGGCTGGGTGCTCCTCTGTGGCTGCTCCTAGCCCTGGATCTCCTGCATCTACTTTCAACCTTTTCTGAGATAGGCAATTACCAAAGTCCCATGCATGGTTAGCTGTATGACTCTTGCTGGCAATGACATATGTTGGAAACTTAAGGAGCAAATGATATCTTTGCTCTGAGAGTTAGGAAGTGGTTTACACTGCAGATGGGGGTTGCGCATACTTCTCCATACACGTAGAGTGCAACACCCCAAGAGCCATATCTCCCCCTTCATCATATGCAGCAACTTGATGAAGGTGCTCCAAGAACTGAGTGATCAATACATCACATCAAAAAGGGATTGCCTACTGTGCTCCAATCCCTTCTTATCTCAGACCTAGATCAACCATGAAACTTCTCATTGCATTCAGTAGAGTCTATTGTCATACATAGATGACAGATGATGAAGCAGTCATCTCTACCACCCACAACACACTGGCAGATGTCATGAGTTGTAGCTCTCTTTTGATCAGCACTTGCTTCTTTTTAAGTCATTGCTGCTAACATCTGCATTGTTGTGGAGCAAATGTTCAGTTTGCAAGGATCATGTTGCAAATCATCTTTGATCAATATCTGAATTTAAAAACGTTCACTCACTCTGTATGCATTGCAAATGAATGATGAAATAATTGTAAATGAAATTCATTTAATTGTAAATGAAATTCAATGAATGAATTGCTCTGTGACTCCTGACATTGCACTTTACCAATGTCCATCATGGTCGTGTAGTGTGTTAGCAGTGGTGATCACTGCCAATAAAACCGCCTCCCCCACCCAAGAGCCTACCATGCCCTCTGATGCAGTACTGCATATCTCCCTCATGCATCTGGTTTACTCCACCACCAGTCTCGACTGTCCCAGCTCCTTGGGCAATTAGACCCCTTTACCCTTGCAGCACATCTCTCACTCAGCCCATACCCCTGGGAATGTGGTCATCCAGGAATTCTGACAGTTCAACAAACTGCCTAAGACATGACAGACAATAACTCTGGTTACTGTCATTGCAGCTCCCCAACTGACAATACATGATCGCCCTGACTGTTTGTTTTAGCTGGCCCTACAAGCTTGACTATTTCCCATTCCTTGGCTTATACTCCTAGCCTCTGACCTGCTCTTGTAGCCACTGGGTTTATACAGTGCAACCAATTGCGTTCCTAATCAATGATAACTCCCAGGCTATTGATAGTAGGAGATTCAGTGATGGTAGCACCATTGAAAGTCAAGGAGCGGTGGGTTAAATTGTCTCTTATTGGTGATGGTCACAGGTGTGATGCGAATGTTACTTGCCACTTTCAATCCAAGCCTGGATATTGCCCAGATCTTGTTGCAGTTGGATACAGACTGCTTCAATGTCTGAGGAGTTGTGAATGATGCTGAACATTGTGCAGTCATCAGCTAACATCCCCACTTCTGACCTTATGATGGAGGGAAGATCATTGAAGCAGCTGAAGATGGTTGGGCCAAGGACACTACCCTGAGGAACTCCTGCAGAGATGTGTTGGAGCTAAGCTGACTGGCCTCCAACAACCACTGCCATCTTCCTATGTGTTAGGTATTGGCCAGCAGAGAGTTTGTCCCCTAATACCCATTGATTGCAGTTTTGCTTGGTCTTCTTGATGCCACATTCAGTCAAACACAGCCTTTATATCAAGGGCTTTCACTCTCTCCTCACCTCTAGAATTCAGCTCTTTTGTCCATGTTTGAACTAAGGCTGTAATAAGGTCAGGAGCTGAGTGGTCCTGACGGAATCCAAACTGGATGCCACAGAGCAGGTGCTGCTTGATGGCACTTGGTGACACCTTCCAATCACTTGACTGATAATCGAGGATAGACTGCTGGGGCAGTTATTGGTTAGGTTAGATTTGTCCTACTTTTTAGGTACAGGTCATACTTGGGCAATTTCCCCCATTGTTGGGTAGATGCCAGTGTTGTAATTGTACTGGAACAGCTTGGCTCGGAGAGCAGCAAGTTCTGCAGCACAAGTCTCAGTGCTATTGTCTGAATGTTGTCAGGGCCCGTAGCCTTTGCAGTACCACTTCTTGACATCACGTGGAATTAATCGAATTAGCCGAAGACTGGTATGTATAAATCTAGGGACCAGTGAAAGAGACCAAGTGGGATCATCCACTGCTGTGAAAACATCAGCATTGTCTTTTGCATTGATGTGCTGGGCTTTTCCATCATCAAGGATGGGAACATTTGTGGAGCCTCCTCTTCCAGTGAGTTATTTAATCATTCACCACCATTCGCAACTGGATGTGGCAGGACTGCAGAGTTTAGATCTGACCCATTGTTTGTAAGATCGCTTAGCTCTGCACCTTACGGCTTATGGTGTTTGGCAGGCAAGAAGTCTTATTTGGTGGCTTCACCAGGTTGACACCTCACATTAGGTATGCCCGTTGCTGCTCCTAGTCTGTGCTCCTGCACTTTCCATTGAACTAGGGTTGCTCCTTTGACTTGACAGTAACAGTTGAGTGTGGGATATGCCAAACCATGAGGTTACAGATTGTGCCCTCTACCACCGATGCTCAGTAGCAGCACTGTGTACTATCATTAAGATGCACTTCAGAAACTCACAAAAGATCCTCAGACAGCACCTTCCAAACCCATGAACACTTTCATCTGGAAGGGCAAAGGCAGCAGATACATAGGAACACCACTACCTTCAAGTTCCCTTCCAAGCTACGCACTATCCTGACTTGGAAATATATCCCCATTCCTTTACTGTAGTTGGGTCAAAATCCTGGAACTCCCTCCCGAATGACATTATGGGTCAACCCATAGGAGGTGGACTGCAGCAATTTAAGAAGGCAGCTCACTACCTGCTTAAGCGCAACTAGACACAGGCAAATGCTGACTAGCCAGCAATGCCCACATCCCAGAGAATAAAAATTCAGACATGTCTCCTGGCAATTCCCAGCCAGAGCTGACACATATTCTGGACTGTGTGCAAACTGTGTTAATGCGGTAGTGCTGATAGCCTTTAGGCTGAAATACCAGCATATGTGCAGTCATTTCATGGCAAGGCAAGGATACTGCCAGGATTTATTTGTTATTAAGCGTACGAGTGTTAACAGAGTAAGTGAGCAGCCTTGAGCTACGGCCTGGTCCATAAACTGGGCGCTTGCCTCTGCTCACAGTGTCCTTCCAGCAACCTTTCCATTCTAATTGCTAGTGCACCCTGCAATGCTTTTCTGTACTTCCTCAGTTTCCTGCGAGTGGATTGAAAATATGCCATGAGGATCCTGAGTGGTGATGATTGGATGCTAATGACTGTGGATGAAGACTACAAGTGGCTCATGCCCATGGATTGTGCCCTCAGGCATTGTTGGGTGGAGTAGAACATGGGGACTCTTCACAGCCAGCGGTGAGCTGAAGTCACCAGGTACCCACTTTGACTTCCGCGTTGTGAATTCTCAGCGCCAGTTCGCTCATGATGGGTGGTAGGATAAAAAGTTGCATATTATTCAGATAGGACGTTAAATTAGATTTAGATTTAAGTTTTATTATCACTTGTGCTGAAGTACGGGATAAAAGAGAAAGTCGCTGTGAGAAGTGTACAATGTGGTCTACAATCTACAAGCACTACTGTGTTCTTAGTATAAATGCAGGAAATTAAAGTCATGTTTAAAAAGTCAAAAATTACACTTCTTTCTGAAGCTGTGGGCCTGCAGACACTTCAAACTGGGCTTTGTCCAAAGGGGTCACTCTTGCCGGTGTTGGGCCAAGACCTACCTATGCTTGCCAGCCACCTTTGCCACGAACCTCCATCTTGCTGCTACTCACAAGGCTTTGGCCCGCAACCACCATCTTTCTCTACTGACTGTCGCTGCTGCCATCCAGGCTCAAGCTGGGCCCCATTTGCTGCCACACTCTGTTATTGCGTTAGCCCCCTCACCACAGAGTACTGCTGTGGTACCATTCCGAACACCGGTGAAGCCGCAATGCTGCCAACTGCAACCAGCCACCTCACGGTCCACCATCAACCTCCCCGAGCTGCTGCCACCACAACTGTGCTCCCTCTTCCAGGTATCTGTTTAAAACAAAATTGCTGGAATAGCTCAGCAATAGTGAAGAAGGAGTTTGGTATGCTTTCCTTTATTGGTCAGAGTATTGAGTACAGGAGTTGGGAGGTCATATTGCGGCTGTATAGGACATTGGTTAGGCCACTGTTGGCATATTGTGTGCAATTCTGGTCTCCTTCCAATTGGAAAGGTGTTGTGAAACTTGAAAGGGTTCAGAAAAGGCTTACAAGGATGTTGTCAGGGTTGGAGGATTTGAGCTACAGGGACAGGCTGTGGCTGTTTTCCCTGGAGCTTTGGAGGCTGAGGGGTGACCTTACAAAGGCTTACAAATTTTGAGGGACGTGGATAGGGTAAATAGGCAATGTCTTTTCCCTGGAGTCTGGGAGTGCAGAACTAGAGGGCATAGGTTTAGGGTGAGAGGGGAAAGATATAAAAGAAATCTAAGAGGCAACTTTTTCTCACAGAGGGTGGTACATGTATGGGATGAGCTTCCAGAGGATGTGGTGGAGGCTGGTACAATTGCAACATTTAAGAGGCATTTGGATGGGTATATAAATAGGAGGGGTTTGGATGGATATGGGCCAGGTGCTGGCAGGTGGGACTAGATTGGGTTGGGATATCTGGTCGGCATGGACGAGTTGGACGGAAGGGTCTATTTCCATGCTGTACATCTCAATGACTATGACTCTAAGTCTTGCAGCATTTGAGTCCAGTGACCCTTGCTCAGAATTAATTAATAAATATGTAAGTTTGCTCTCTGAGCTGGAAGGTTTCTCAGTGAGCTAACTTACATAATTAATTAATAAAATTGTTCATCAGTAGTAATCTGCCTCCTTTAATAGACAACTTGCCTCTGCCTAGCAAAACACTTAGCTCGATAACTGGCACTTGGTCAAATGATGCAGTGAATTGTTCATGATATCACGATAGACCTTGTTGGAATTTTTGTGTGATTCTGCCATATTTCTATTGTTCAAGCCCATGTTCAATTTCACTCTTGGTCTCATCAATATCCTGTTTAACTGAAGCAGAACATCATTCCATTTATGTTTGATTTGATTGAAGTTTATAGGATCCAAATAGTCTTGATAAAGTGGATATTGAAAGGAGGGTGTGCTCAAAACTGTGGGGAAGTGTTTTAAAGTTTGGTGTCTTCCTTTCAGGATGGATGAAGGAAATCCTTTTTCTCTCAGTGGGTGTGTGACTTTGGAACTCTCTCTTCCTTATGGTGATGGTGACAGGACTATTAAGTATTCTTAAGGCAGAGATGGATAGATTCTCGTAAGGCAAGGGAACAAAGGTTACCAGGAGTCCATGGCAATGCAGTATTTGGAACTCAAACAGATCAGCCATGATTTTATTGAATGGGAGCACAGATTTACAGGGCCAACTTATCTACTTCTGCTCCTAACTTGTATACTTGCATTATACCAAGATCTCTCTGCACCTTAGAATTCTGCATTCATTCTTCATTGAAGTAATAATCTTCACAATTTCCCATTGACCGTCTGCTGAGCCCTTTTATGATACTGGTTTCTGCCAACCAATCTTCAATACAAACAAATGCTGGAGAAATCATCTTGGAGAAAGTGAGGCTGTAGATGCTGGAGATCAGAGTCGAGAGCGTGGTGCAGGAAAAGCACAGGAGGTCAGGCAGCATCCGAGGAGCAGGAGAATTGGCATTTCAGGCATAAGCCCTTCATCAGGAGTGAGGCTTGTGAGTGGGAGCTGAGAGATAAATGGGAGAGGGGTGGGACTGGGGGTAAAGTAGCTGAGAATGTGATAGATAGATGGAGGTGGGGGAGAAGGTGATAGGTCAGAGAGGAAGGTGGAGCAGATAGATGGGAAAGGCAATGGACAGGTTGGAGGCTTCTAACTAGGATAATGTAGGCAGAGGGAAAATGAGGAAACTGCTGGTCCACATTGATCCCGTGTGATTGGATGGTCCCAAGGTGGAAGATTGAGGTGTTTTTTCTCCAGGCAACAGGTGGTAAGGGTTTGGCGGTGGAGGAGGCCCAGGACCTGCATGTCCTTGGCAGAGTGGAAGGGGGAGTTGAGGTGTTCAGCCATGGGGCGGTGGGGTTGATTGGTGCAGGTGTCCCAGAGATGTTCTCTGGAACGATCTGCAAGTTGGCGTCCTGTATCCCAGATATAGAGGACACCACATCAGGTGCAACAGATGCAGTAGATAACATTGGTGGAGGTACAAGAAAATTTCTGGTGGATGTGGAAGGACTGCTTTGCACTTCCTGCGGTGGCACGGGTAGGTGCCTAAAGAGAAGGGTGGGTTCGTGAAGGACGTAACCTGATGAGAGAGTCGCAAAGGGAATGGTCTCTCCGGAACGCTGATAGGGGTAGGATGGGGAATATATCCCTGTTGGTGTGGTCAGTTTGTAAGTGGTGGAAGTGGCGGAGCGTGATACGATATATACGGAAGTTGGTGGTGTGGAAGGTGAGGACCAGGGGGAATTCTATCCTTGCTGCGTTGGGAAGGGTGGGGTTCAAGGTCAGAGGTGTGAGAAGTGGAGGATCTCCAGCACGTCTCCTCCACTTCCCGCACGTTAGTGTGTTACCCCCATTATATGAGCTCTTACTTTATACAACTACCTTTTATATGGCACCTTGCCTCCTGGAAATCTAAGTGCAGCCCTCCAAGGGATTCCCTTTATCCATAGCCCATTGCTCTTTCAAAAGCTCCAAAGAACTGGCTAAACATGATTTGTCTTCCACATCATGCTAACACTTCCCAAAGACATTTTCCTCATTGTCCAGCTATGTGCTTCTTCATGATCAGTTCTAATACCTTTCCCACAAGAGATATCAGACAAAAATATTTCCTGTTTTCTACCTTATCCTGCTTCACCCTCCAGTGGGCTGGGAGTATGGGGTAATGGGAACAGCCTGGCACATGGATGGACTACTCTATCTTCAGGCCCTGGTGGCTCAGTGGTTAGCTCTGCTGCCTCACAGCACCAAGGATTGGGTTTGATTCCAGCCTCTGGCGACTATCTGTGTGGAGTTTGCACATTCTCCCCGTGTTTCCTTCAGGTGCTCCAGTTTCCTCCCACAGTCCAAAGATGTGCAGGTTAGGTGAATTAGCCATGCTAAATTGCCCATAGTGTGCAGGGTTGTGTACGTTAGGTGCAACAGTCAGGGGTAAATGTAGGGTATGGGAATGGGTCTGTTTGGTTTACTGTTAGGAGGGTTGGTTTGGACCAAATGGCCTGTTTCTAGACTGTTGGGATTCTATGGCTCACCATTTTCATGAGTAGAGGACTTCCTTATTTGATGATACTTGTTCAGAATCAAGAGAACGTTGGAAAATTAGCAACAACACATCTACTATCTCATTAGCCACATCCTTTAAGAGCTTACAATGAAGTCCATCAGAACCTGGGATCTGTCAGCCTATAGCTCCTCCATTTTGCTCAGAACCACTTCCCTGGTAATTTTATAATTACACCAAATTTATTTTCTTCCTTCGACCTCCTGAATTAGAACTATTACTGGAATACTTCTCATATTGACTATAGTGAAGACAGAGCAAGATATTTGTTCATTTCTTCTGTCATTTCCTTATACGTAATTAGTTCCATTCTCGTCCTCAAGAGGAACAACATTCATATTACTTTTTTCCGAGTTAAATACCTCTCAAATATTTTTCCATCTGCATTTTTAGCTAGCTTCCCCCATACTCAAATTTCTTTCCCCTGGTTACTCTTTTAGTCATTTTCTGCAATTCTTTCCAACCTGTCTTCTTTGTACAATTATATTTTTCTTTCAGTTTTGCTTTCCTTAAGTTTGCTTTCCTTAAAAGTCTATAGTTAGCAATGCATGGTGGGTCCACCCCTCACATTTTTCCTCATTGTAAATAAGGTACTTATTCTGAATATTCTGACAGATTCTCTTAAGTCTGCCACTGCTTCTCTATTTTTTAATCTCCTAGACCAGTATCCCAGTTCGTTTTTAGTTAGCTCAGCTGTCAAGAAGGGTTACTGGTTACTTGCCCATCATTTAATTTTAAAATACTAATATTTGACCCATTGTTCTCCCTGACAAACTGGATAGAAAATTTAATCATTTTGTAGCATTTAAAGAGCCAGCTACCCTGATTGCAGGGAAGTAATTTTTTGTTTAAATTAGCAGATGTCTGAAAGTGCTTAGTGTTTTGTTGAGCTGTTTGATCCATTTGCCAGTGATTCTATTTTCCTGAATTTTTAAGGTTGTGGGCATTGATGGCTGGGTCAGCATTTATTGCCATTCCATAGATGTCCTTAAGAAGGTGAGTTGCCTGGTTGAACCCTTTCAGATCATTTGGTGCAGATACAGCCCCAAAGCATTTATAAAGGGTGTTTGAGTATTTTGCCCCAGCAACACTGAAGCCAGAGAGACATATTTTCAAGTCAGGACAGTGAATGCCTTGGAGGGGAATTTGCAGTGTCATTACCGACAAGTACAGTGATGTGGAGCATCAGTGATAGCAGGAGGACAGATTATCTGATGGATACAAGGTTGCAATAGGTATGGGGAAACAGTGACTGTGCTTCAGAATCTGTAACACTACAAGGAGGTGGAGCAGAGGCTTTGAGGGATAAAACTTTTCACCTTGCCCCCTGCTAAGTTGGAGCCAGGCCAGAGACAGAAGGCTGCCTGAAGGACTAGTCACCCAACATTTCAGTGTACGTTTACATCAACATTCCACTCAATAATGCCCCTTTGAGCCTACAGGAAAAGTTGTTTATCTGTTATGTTGCCTTGTAGTAAGCTGACAAATGGACCATCTGTCTGGATAGGTGAGCCTTTCTCCACCATCACTGAAGCTAATAGAATAGCAAGGCCGAAGGAAAATGCCAGGTACTCCAGCCTTTGACTTCCCCATACCATTTCCAGTTCTATTGCCTCCCACCTTGTTCCTTGACACCTAAGAAAATTCAAATGAGAAACTCTCCTTTGCTTTTTCATTTTACTATTATAGCTGAAAGAGGAAAAGGAAGCGGGTTAGTTGTGATTTCTTGACTGGTGATACCACACAGCAATTATCAGCTGATAACTTGTAAACAATTGACTTGCAATCTCTTGCCTGTGTGTTTTTACTCTTCTGTCAGTGAGGAGCTATCTGCTTTCTGCTGGGGATATCTCACTGAGATGTCTGAAATCAGGACCTCACTGTCTAAGAAATCAAAACATTAAAAACCAATATAAGGGAACTTAGAATGTATTATCATCAAGACTGGGATCTTGGTGTTTTTGATAGAAAAGAACTGGATAACTATGAACAATATTTTTAAGGTTACTTCATTGGAACTTTGTCAGAACTATTCTCTCTGCAGATCCTCTGATATCCTCAGAACTCCGATGATGTATCCTGATAATTAGCATGGTAGCTTTTAAATTCTTCTGTTACATCAAGCAAAATCTATGTTCGCTTCGAGAAGCACAATTTGAAGCAAAACATCAGCCATAATATTTTAAAGTAATCTTTAAGCAGTGATTGAAATGAAACAGAATAACATTAATTTCCCACTCATACCACTGCAAACTGAGTGATAGATAACAGATGGAAAAATGTACAAATCTTACCTTCTCTTTAATACAGAAAGTAAATTGCTTCATTGCAAATAAATGATTTTGGTTTTCTCAGCTTTCTTAAACCTAATCTAAAATCTGAGATACCACATTATTCTTTAAAGGTATGTAGAATTTCATTGCATTGATGGAGGCAACTTGTTTATTATATCTGTTTAGCTCCTGAAAAGAGCCAACCACTTATTTCCATTCCCCATAGTCTCACCAGTTTTCTTTCTCAAGTGTTTAATTACATCCACCATTGTTCTTGTCAGATAATTCTATGTTTCAACAATGATCTGCATATAAAAATCATCTAACCACCCCCTTAATTATTATGATAGTCTTTAAGTTATGCCTTCTCGTTAATGAGTCATCAACAAGTACTCTGGTTGATTCTGATTCTACCAAATCTAGAAAGAACTTTTTTCCCTTTTCACTTTGACAAAATCCTCAAACATTAAGTATATAGACTTCCCCTCAACTATTTTTGCTTCTCGTCTGTAATTTTGGTCCTGGGTTAGATATTAAATATATTTACCATGTGTGCTGCTGCCTCACTGAGTGTAGGCTCTTTAAAGAAAAAGGCAAAGGCTAAATCTGCCTTTAGGCTTTAAGTTCAAAGTAACACTATTTATTATGCATTAATACTAAACACCGATACATAGTTATTATGGATATTCCAGGCTCTGACTTTTAATTACATTAAGTAATGACTAATGTCTTCATGAGATCAAGTCCACATGCTCTTTTTCTTTCAGAAAGTCTCATTGTAAAGTGTCTCCCTGAGTGATCTCTGGGGTCTGTTTTAACTGTTGTGTAGCTCCATACCATCACTACAAGGTACTCTCCAGGCATTTTATTGCCTTTACACTACAAATATGTAGTTGGTGTATTTAAAGTAAGAATTATAACATATGAGCAAGAGCAGCCTCACAAGCTTGATTCATCATCCTCGAGATTATGACACCTACCATTATTTTTCTGAGATTATTGAGATCCTTTCTCAATAATCTTAGCTTTGAAATTTCAATACATCTACCTGCAACAACTCTCAAGTGAAAGTGTTTCAAATTACCAAAATAATTTGAACGGACAGTATTCCTCACATTACCTCTGGTTTCTGCAATCCTGGAATCTCATTGCATATATAGCTTCAGGTGCTCTTAACTAAATGTGAAAATGTAACTTGCACAATTAATGAGGTTACACCATCACTATATTTGCTTTAAAGGTGATAAAATATGAATGGTTTTCACGCTGTCTTTTACAAAATGCAAGCACGCAGGCTATAATTTCTTCGGTTGCTGTGATATCGAAGTGACTGTGCTGAACTTCCAGAGTGATGCATTATTAAAAGCAAAACTTTTATTTCTGTCATATTCATGACAACGGAAGGTAAGAAATATTCACCTGGCTGCTTGCCAGGTCATAGCAAATATTAGAAAATTGGGCTGATTAGAACATATCCCAGTCAAATAATATGCACCATTTTCTTGCCAGGGATTCAGTTCATGTGAACATATACCCAGAAGCATGTACCTTTAGGCCTTTCATTGTTGCAATCATCAAAACTTATTGTTTCATGACAAAATCCTCACGGTAGACAAAAAAAAACCATATTTTTGGAAGCTGCAAAAGTGATCTCTTAGTTCCTTTGAAATTGACAAGAAGCCAGAGTAGATAGGAGGAATATTTCCATTAAATTCTTTTCTGGAATACTAGTGTATTAAGGCTTAACTTGTTCCTTGAACTTCTAGCTCTACTCATAATGCCTTTACTAAACTAATGCAGGAAATAATATCAGGTAAGTGTGCAATAGATTCCCACATTAGCATTCCAGGCTTAACTTAAGAAGTCATCGCTTAGAAATTGTTGCTCATTTTTGGTTACAAAATGCTCAGCATGATCCCGATGTATGACAACCTATCAGGCCTCATCTTAATAATTCCAGTCATTTGCTGGTGACTGTCTGTTTGTTTTCCCCTCCAGATGCAGCTTGTTGGTTTGTCTCCCTCCATTAGCTAGCTGTTTTGTTGCAGCAACTTAGTGGACAGTGCTTGATGATAGTAGGAGAATGTGGCTAGTTTGGGCTATTACCAGCCCACAATTGTGCTGTCAAGCTGGGAGGTGCAATCATGCTCCTCCTGACCGAGCCCCTCATTAGTTTCTAAGAATTTTATGTCGGCAGCCTCCAATGGTCCCTTTTAAGACTGCTAGTTAAGCTGTTGATAAAGTTAATTAGAGCATTTTGTCGCTGTTGCACTCAGAACCAATCACCAACATCAATCCTGAAGCAGCCACTAGGCCCTTTATATGAAAAGGTCTAATGCTTCTTTTAGGTGGCTACCAGAGAAGCCGAAATATCTTCACGTGGGGTATTGATCATATTTCAGTCTCGTTGGGCTATAGGAGATAGGAAGTGAAATTAATACCTTGTACCTCTGGAATAAAAACAGAAGTTGTTAGAGAAACTCAGCAGGACTGGCAGAATCTGTGGAGAGAAAGCAGAGTTGGATTTCATTGACTATATATAAACTAAAGTAAGTGCACATACAGTGAGTTTTCTCATTTTGCTAAATAGCTGCTTTGAGAGGCAGCTATTCATCTGTTTATCGTTGCACCTTAATTTCACTGAATTGCTTTTTTATTAAGCAATTAATTGTCTTAAAATAATACCTCAGTGTAACTAATATAAAATAAAAATCTCAAATTTATTGTGGGTTGTTTAGGCACATCTTCCACGGTCTTGCAATTTGAGATAAGTAGTGCTGCAACAGGCCTGGAAGAAAAGATAACTGAAGAACACAAATGAAACAGTGGAACCAGAAAAGTGAACAATTAATACATGTCTGTATTGAGGCTAAAAAAAAACTGGGTGGTGAAATTCAAGATTGGCAGGGGAATAAAATGGGTGTTAGCAAACCAGCTGGTCAATGTACAGACCAACAATGGAAGGAAAGTTGGAGTGGTGAATTCACCACAAATTGCAATTTATGTCTGCCAATGTTTAATTTTACCCCAGTGTAGATTCACACAATGGACCTGTGGGCTAACAGTGAAATGTCTGCAGAGCATGATGGGAACAGAAGCCAAACTTACACAAGTATAAGAGTTGCTGACGTTACAAGAGCTGCAAAGAGAAAATGGAAGAATAGACAAATTTGAGGGAGGTAAAAACAATGACTGCAGATGCTGGAAACCAGATTCTGGATTAGTGATGCTGGAAGAGCTCAGCAGTTCAGGCAGCATTCGAGGAGCAGTAAAATCGATGTTTCGGGCAAAAGCTCTTCATCAGGAATCAGGAATAAATTTGAGGGAGTACCATCCGATTCCATAGCTAGCAAATAACTGGTGAAGCAGAAATACTGTGAGTAATCAGGGATGGAGAAAAGAATCATGATTAACTGAGACTTGGTCAAGCAGATGTCGAGATTAAATCTCAATGAGACAATATAATTGGGCCATATGTATCATGACCTGGCAACTTGGATAAAAGAAGAATAGTCATGAGATTGACAGTGATAATCTGCAGGAGCAACAGTTATGAAGGAATGCTGAGCCTGAGATTCATACATCGGAATGGGTAATATCTAACTCCAAGCTGTGAGTCATGATACTTCTGTAATGGAGTCATGATATTGCATGCGATAACTCAGTTTAAATCAGTAGTTGGTAAGATACAGTAAAGGAGATGGTTATATAATAGTTTAAGAGTTTGAGTGTCATTGTCCATGACATAAGTTCTGCTTAGTCAGAGGCACAAGACCAGATAAGCCATTTTGAGCAGGTAACCAGATAATGCTGTAACTGCGTAATTAGAGATATTTGTCTTGAAATTCAATAGCACTGCATCAGCTTTAAGGCAAAAAAAAGAATCCAAGCGTCCATTATAGCAGTCAAGGCACATCAAGTACACAACTTACTATACTACAAAAATCCTGCGGATGTGCCTCTTGCCTGGTTGAAGAATCTTTTTACAAAAATGTTTTTGTCTGAACATAGTTAACCAGCTGTGTTTAGAAAAGACTGATCTATACAGACTAACTAGAAGTCCCAAAATCAATAGAAATGTAAACTTAACATATTCAGGGAGCTGAAAAATGCAGGAGTGGTCCTGACTTCACTACAGTGCTAAAATCCATTGTTGGATCTCACTTGATAACCTTCCACTCTTCACTCACTCTCCCAATGAGCACCTAAACTCCTTATTTACTATAGCTCCCTCCTGACAATAGCAACATTGAAAATGAGAGCTGGAACAGGCTTTTTGATCCTTTAGTCTGTTCCATCATTCATTACGATAATGGCTGATCATCCAACTTAATAGCTGTTCATGTTCTTCCCACATGGCCTTTGATGCCTCTCAGCCCTAATGCTGCATCTAAGTTCAAATCCAAGCAATGTTTTAGGCTTGACTGCTTTCTGTGGTAACAAATTTCACCAGCTCACCACTCTCTGAATGAAAGAATTTCTCAAGTCAGTCTCAAGTGGTTTATTGCATGTCCTTAGACTTAGACTGAGACTCCTGTCATTGGAAACATTTTTCCTGCATGTATCCTGTCTAGTCCTGTTAGAATTGTAAAGACTTATTTGAGAATCCCTCTCATTATTCTGAACCCCAGTGAATATAAGCCTAACTGATTGAGTCTATTCTCAAACATCAGTCCTGCCAACCCAGGAATCAGTCTGGTAAACCTTCGCTGCTCTCTCTCTGTAGCAAGATCATCCTTCCTCAGGCAAGGAGACCAGAACTGAACACAATATTCCAAATATAGTTTCACCAAAGCCATGTATAATTGAAGCAAGACCTCCCTGCTCCTGACTCAAATCCTCTTGTTATGAAGACCAAACAAACCACTAACTACTTCTCCCAGAACCTAGGTGAATAGTGTTATTGATATTGCAGCAGCCCAGAATTAAAGTCCCCTTCACTGTCAAGCTGTCTGCTATTATCCAGCAGGTATTTCTAAGTTGTTGACCATATATAAATGAGATCCAGGTCCCAAGTCTATCTTGAACCTTTCTGTTCTAATGAAAGGATGGCATCAACTTTGCACTAGCCCATCAGCTGTTTTTTCTTCTATGCCCTCAAGAGCAACAGAGAGACAGAAAAAAATAAATTATTTGCTTCTATGACATCATATCGCAGCTATCTTGCAGACAGCAAAATTACAAAAACAGGAAAAGCTCATACATTTCTTCTGGTACTCCTAGTTAAAATGTTTCAGAATATTGACAAGATACTTGTTTTGCTTTTCTTAGAATATCCCTGAGAATCCTGAACACCCCTTCCACAACCGCACCCCCCCCCCCCCCCACCCCCACTCAATATCCAGCACTGGGCCCTAGAGGTTCTGGTCAGAATCTGAGAAAAGACAGAAGCACATGGCCTATGGTGAGATATGTGGGAAGGTCCAACTTCACTTCAATATCATCTCATTCCATTTGTTTTGCTTTTCACAAGTGACATGGCAAAATTGTCACTAGGCAGCATTGAGATAATAATTGATGGTTATTGTTGATTGTTAAAAACCTTGTTAATGCTTAAACTCCCATATTACTAAACTCAGCAGGCAAAATAGATGTCCGTAAAACCCAACAAGAAATCCAGAGCAAGCAGCTGGCAGATTTCGCTCACTGCCTGCTTTGAGCCACCTCAGTTTTAGAAACCAGGTACCGACATCTCTGGGCACGCTCATGAACAGCAGCCACATGTACCCCATGTTTACGGATATTGGCATCTGACATGTGTCAGCCTCTAAGAGCATTCATGGTACATCTTCATTTCACTACACCTGTATCTGCACTTCTATGCCACAGCTCAGCTACACCAGAAACAATCATTGCAATGCTGCAAAAAGGATGCCTTGTACTCATGGACCCAGCTCAAGGCCTGGATCAGCCTGCATCCCAGAACTCTCTACTCTCTGTCATCTAGGCCCTACCTAGATGCTCACAGTATGCCTGTCTTACCTTTTTATGGTATGTCCCCTCAGTCAGTGATACCGTGCTCACATTGCTGCTTTCTTGTCTTGTTTCCTTCAGCCTACTAAAGCAGAATGGTTGACAGCAGGCCTCTACTCTGTGCTTCCCATCAGAATTAGTCAAGGGCAGGCTCCAATACCAGTCCAGTCGCTGTCAGGATGGTTAGAGTCAGAATCCTCAGCTCAAAACGTGTGGGGAGCAACGTAATGGACAGAACACCACTTCTTAGACTATTTTTTGCCCTAGTGATTGAGAAAAACAGGAGATAAAAGTGGATGGGATAGTTCCTGTTGGTGCAGTGGGAGAGATGTCCCATGTAGGCAGCGCAGATCGCACTTGGGTTAGTGGTGCTGTGAGTTGAAGTGAGTGAGAAAAAGTAGGAAATATATTGTATTAAATAGTGAGAATAGTAGAACATGAGCTGGATGGCGATCTCTCTTATGGTCAGCTCTCATGATCTCCCCTGTGTCCTGGGGAATGTCCTGCCTCAGTACCACCCTGTCCAGCGATACCTCCAAAACACTGTCTGCAAAAAAGGGACAGGCCAAATTCTCACAGTCAGCCATGTCCAGGACAAATTACAGGAAATATATAGGGTAGCTCTTTTAGGGCAGAACAGCTTTTTAAAGATGGTGTGGGTACAGGTTTCCCAGAGATTTTCTGGACATCACTTAGTGGTGAGTTGCTCTAGGAGTGGCAAGTGGCAAAACGGAGTGGAAGTTGGACGTTAGAGATTCCATAGACGTGTGGTCGGCAATTAATGAGGCGAGTTTGATCATTTAGCGCAAGAAAACTCACTAGGCCTCAGAGTAGAAGCCCTAAAAAATTTCCACAGGACTCAAACTTAACAGAAAATTCTGTAAGATTCAGACCCCTATTTCTGAGCCAGATCAGATTAAATATTAAAGACTTATCTTTAAATGTTTTCTGCGTTGGTAATTCCTGGATGGGGGTTCTTTATAAAGCAGCTCAGGAATCATAAAATCTAACAGTCAAGAAAATCCTCTGCGAAACCATACCCCTTGATGCAACAGAATGTGTGCTGTGTAATTTAACTGTTTAGGCTATACCACAATGCTCTCTGCCAGCTCCTGAAAAGGAGAAGGATGGTAAGTGTGTAGTTTGAGTGGCAAGTGCAGTAAGAGGATTAGTCTCTAAGTATTTCAGAAGGTTGATGTGAGGATTATGCCAGGTGGATGAGGTTAAGAGAGTGAAAGATGGGTCAGGTAGCAAACAGGTAAGGTGGGTATGATGCCAGGGTGCTAGGTAAGTGAGAAAGTTCTTGGAATATATCAGGAGTTGGGATTGTTGGATCCAATGATGTGAGAAGGGGCTTTGTCATGATTGACACGTGGGAGATTGTCATTCAGGAAGTGAGACCCGGGGGAAGGGTCAAGTGTTCAGGCATGACGGGTGGTGAGAGGGGGGTTTTTGCTTCATATTAACAGGGTGGTCAGGTCTGGTTGGGGGTGTGGGGAAATGGCAGGTCAGGTTGGTGTCCTGTTGGGATGGGTGAGGGGTATCATGCGTGACAAGTAAGTGAGGTTGTCCTGTCCTTTGTAATTAGGGCAGTGAGAGGCAGCGTCAGGTTTGGGAATGTCATGAGGATGTGGGCATATGGGAGGTAGGACAAAATGGCTGAAGGAGCTGCACAAAATGACTTCTGCATTGTTTATCTGCACAGAACCAGACAGAAACAAGAAACCACAGACAGATGTAGATCCAATTAATTGCAGAAGTAATGGTTTAACCCTAACCAATAGGCAGGACATAGACAATTCCAAGAATAGGTTGTTTGCAAGAAATCCTGATAGGTAGGACAGAATGCACGAGGGCTTTATGCAATTAGATCAGTTGTTATTATGTGATTATGCTCCATGTCTGACTATGAACAATGTAAATAAACCCTATGCAATCTCTGTAAGTCATCAGATGCTTTTGTGGTCAAATCAATTTCAGTAGTGAGCGGGGGAATCAGTTTAATACCTATTTCTGATTAATCCTCCACAGTTTTTACAGCACTTCCAAAATTCCTACTATATTTATTCTCTGTCTAGCTCTGTCATCTGAGAAAGGATATTACCCACAAAACTCTGTTTGAGCTGGGCCTTGAGCTGGAATCTCCTTCCTCTCCAACATAGGGTTGGCTCTCTTCCTTGAAGGTGGGTCTTGCAGGTCAGAGCGGATCTTCTTCTGGGTTTTCTTGGGTTGCTACGCAGATTCCACCATCAGTCTTTACTGAAGGGGTGGCTTCCAGGTGTGTGTGTGTTTAATCCCCCTCAGCCTGGACCTTCCAGAATGTTCTGTAGCCATTGACCAATGGGGTCATGAGCTGAGTTCAAAGCATCCAATGAGGTTGTGCCAACACCCTTCACTGTTGCTATGGCAGGGAGGTGTAAAGTGCATGTCCTCAGGCAAAGGCTGGAAGTCAAGGTGCCAGAATGTCTGATCAATACGTCTTCAATACACAACCCTTGAGCTAATTGTAACTGCTTTCACTGAACCTCTGTGACCTCTTTGACCTTGGTTTCCACTCTTCTCTGTAGCCGATAGCTGTCAGCCTCTGTTTAATTTAATTTGGCAATTTTCTGTCTGTCCCCTCCAGATCTGGATCAATTTAGAATGTCCAATTTTGGGCCCATGATCACTTGACAACAGCTTAATTGAGTTAAAGTTTCCAAACTTAAAGGGTTTTTTTGTTTTGGAGGGTTCGACATGAAGAGTAACTGTCCATCAGAGAGTTCAATTTCCCAGACAATTCCCATGGAGTCTTCTGCTTTGGGCATTCCACCTGGTCCCAACATGAAACATGAGTTTGCATTGCTCCAATGACTCTCTGGACATTGGACTATGTGGAATAGGGTCTCAGTTTGATGTCTCATCTACAGGTGACACATCTGCTAATATATTGGAGATTGATGTATTACTCATGATGATGAGTGCGTTCTATGTCTTTTCATCAGGCTGATTCTCGATACACAGACCTTTTGACCACAGGGTAGTAGGATTGAGCTTGCATGATTCGCTTCCTTTATTCTTCTGTCTTGCTACTCTGTTTCATCACAATAAGATGTTGTGACTCTATATTTGAAGCAATTGGCTGGGCAAGTTGTCACTATTCTAAGCAATTTGTTGCAGGACAACAATATAAGTGCTACTGCACATCAAAGAAAGCTTCAGAGAGTCTTTGAAACACTTGCTTTGTCCATCCCTGGATGACTGCCATTAAAGTTGAAATAACAATATCTGACAAGAAGAGATGCCTTTCAGATACCCAAAATCAATATGAGTTCATCAAAATTGACACAGCAGGCATTTTACCTGGATACCTGTGGAGCTGACTTCAAAAATGACAGTAGCATTTGATTGATGCTCCTCCCATTTTATCCAAAAGATATGGCAGAGATCTTGTTGATAGAATTTCTCTTAGTGATGTTTTCTATTGCTATTACACAGTCCAGGTCTCACTGCAGTACGGGAGTATGAGGACATGAACAAAACAACACTAGAAATCCTCTTTGCAGCTGTGTAAACAATCCTTAACAGCCTAAATAATTTAATAAGTATTGAAGCTCAGCAATGTATTCATAACAAGATGCTATATGGTAACTGTATCTGAAAAGCAGGAAAGGCAGATGGCCAGGCTTCTGTTTGTCTGATAATCTTATTCTAAATGCCTGGCTGAGTTGTGAGACTAAGTAATGGATTCAATCCTGTTGTGAATGTTTACATAGTTGTGAAAGTGATTTCTAGCTTTGTTTCAGAATGAATCTTCAGTCCAATAGATTTTGTCACTTCTAGTCTTGATGATTGCAGTAAACTTCTGGTTGGCCTCTTACACATTTTCCTTCATAAACTTGACACAATCCAAAACTCTACTGCTGCTGGTAACCTCACCCATGCCAAGTACAATTCACCAACCACCCTTGTGCTCACTTTCTACATTGCTTCGTAATCAAGCAATGCCTCCGTTTTAAAATTGTAATCCTTTTCAAATTTTCCCCTTGGTCTCACTATGCCTTATCTCCATGAAATCATCTTTCCCTGCATCTGTCCTAGATATCTGCTCTTCTTCCATTCTGGTTCTTTTAGGTTCACCCATTATAATTGTTCCACCATGAAATGCTTTGCCTGAAGTTACCAAGGCCCAAGATCTGGAATTTTCCATCTAAAACCTCACTACATTTCCTTCCCTTTTTTACCTTTTTAAATACTACCTCTTCGACCAAGTCTTTGTTTTTTTTAATGTAGCCTAGTGTTATGTTTTGAGTGATAAACTGCCTGGAACCTGACATGAAACATATTTTAGATTAGGCATCCATTTATTTCTTGCTGTGTGCCTGTGAAGTGTCTTATACCATTTTGTTTTTTTCCAAATGAAAATATGTTGTTTGCTAGATGTACCACAACTGTTCACCTTGCATTTCTGGGGGGGGGGAATTTTCCCAACTATTTAATGAGTGGGCATTGTCAGGAAAGTTGGGGTAATCATGAAATTGCCAGGGAGGATTTTCACACAATGTGAACAAAAAAAAAATCCTCCTTTTTCTAATTAAACCTTGAGTGGCAAGACTAGATTCTCAGTGATAAGTGGCAAGAGGCCTATTTGCATGCTTTTGCAAATGTAAGCATCTCAGTAATATGGAGCTTCTAATTTTCCACCCACCATGTAGAAACTGGTGCCAATTATTCTCTGTTCAACATTTCTGTTCAAACCATGTAAGGCAGCTATGAACTGGATGCATGTCTGGGCTTTAAAGATGGCACTGCGGCCAGGAATTCTAAGAAAAGCTGGTGGTGGTCAGTTTTTTTCTACCTGTAGCAAGTAGTGCAATACAATGAATGCCATGGATCATGGTGCATAAATAAAGATGTGAATTTGGGAAGAGAGTCTGAGAGTCTAGGATTCGCAAAGAAAAAGCCTGCATGAAACTCACCAATAATGACACTTGACTGATTTCTGGTAAGATTCAGTCTGCGATGTGCATCTATCAAGCCAAAGCCAAAGCAATGACCTGGTGACTCCAGTTTAACCCCTGCCTCTCCAAATCTCACTCAGTCACCAAGAATTGGAGGGTTTTAGTTTTAGGGAAAGGCTGGGGCTGTTTTTCCCTGGAAATTGGAGGCTGTTGGGTTACCCTATAAAGGTTTAGAAAATCATGAGGGACATGGATGGGTGAATTGTCAAGGTCTAAAACTAGAGGACATAGGTTTAATGTTAGAGGGGAAAGATTTAAAAGGGTTTTGAGAGGCAGCTTTTTCTCACCGAGGGTGGAGTGGGAATGAAATGAGCTGCCAGAGAAGGTGGTGAAGGATAGAACAATTGCAACATTTAAAAAGGTATCTGGATGGGAACATGAATAGGAAGGGTTTAGAGGGCTATGAGCCAAATGCTGGCAAGTGGCACGAAATTAATTTCGGAAATCTAGTCAGCAAGGACGAGTTAGATCAAAGGGTTTGTCTCCATGCTGTATATCTCTATGACTCTATCTCAGGGCATGCTCAATGGGCAATGACCACATGCACACCCTATCCAATACAATCCTCCAGATCTCTGTTAACAAAGCAGGGTGCCAATTATTCTCTGTTCAACATTTCTGTTCAAACCATGTAAGGCAGCTATGAACTGGATGCATGTCTGGGCTTTAAAGATGGCACTGCGGCCAGGAATTCTAAGAAAAGCTGGTGGTGGTCAGTTTTTTTCTACCTGTAGCAAGTAGTGCAATACAATGAATGCCATGGATCATGGTGCATAAATAAAGATGTGAATTTGGGAAGAGAGTCTGAGAGTCTAGGATTCGCAAAGAAAAAGCCTGCATGAAACTCACCAATAATGACACTTGACTGATTTCTGGTAAGATTCAGTCTGCGATGTGCATCTATCAAGTTGTTAATTGTTTTAAATAAACACAAAATAAGGAAATATGCCAAGATACATCAACAGGCCCAGATGGTCTATACAATGAAATACTGAAGAAAATTCATGGTATTAACCATAATTTTTCACACTCATTTGAAACACAGATTACCTCAGAAGGTGGCAATTGCTATAAAAGAAATGGACTAGGTAGTTGTTAGAGAAAATAATCATTTGTTAGAGAAAATAGATTTGTGTTTATGTAATGCCACTACTTCTTTCAGCGTTTTTTGAAGTTCTTTTGGATTTGAACAAAAAGATAAAATAAACATTTTTGTAGCTTAGTCACCATTATTTTGTTGATGAATTCATCAACCAGCTTGCCTACAGCATTGTCTCATAAGCAGCAATGAGATAATGATTGGAGATTAAAATAGGGGATAACGTATACTGGAAAATTATAGGATAATTAGAATCAGTTCATATAGATTTGAAAAGTCTAGGTCATTCTTACCTCAGTTAATTAAATTGTTTGACAAACTTACTGACAAACAGGATTCAGTGAATGTGAAGTATTTAAATATTCAAAAGTGTATGGTATAAGTGTCCGATTTACTGCAAAGATTAAGGTCCATAATAGTACAAGGAAAATCAATAATACAAATAATGATATGATGGAAAAATAGATGTAAACAGTCAGTAGATCTAAACAGATGTTTCCTGGATTGACAAGATGTAGTTAGTAGTGTGCTCCTGGGACATTGTTAGGTCATCACTTGATGGCGAACAGGGGTTCTGATACGCAGACCTTTAAAAGTCGAATTGCTGATTAGAAAAATCAAATGAGCAAATGGGACCTTAGTTTTAAATAAGACAGGTAAGCAACTGATGCCGGATCTTTTCAAGATATTGGCCAGGCTACAGCTGAAGTTCTGAAGAAGAGTCACAGGATTCGAAATATTAACTCTGTTTTCAGTTGTTGCCAGACCTGTTGAGTTTCTCCAGCAATTTCTGTGTTAGATCTCCAGCTTCCACAGTTCTTTGTCTTATATTAGTGCGAAGTGCTGTGTATAGTTTGTTTTTCCCAGTTCCATTATACAGAAGGTAATGGAAGCTTGGATAAGTTCTAAGTTGGATTAACTTGGATGGCATCAAAGATGAGAAGATATGATAAATATAAGCTTGAAAAACACGGACTTGGGAGACTGGAGCAGAGGAAGTTAACTAGATGTCAAATGAAATATTAGCAGAAAAAATAGTTTTGGTAATCGATAGTAACACAGAGAAAATAAATCCAGCAGTAACACCAGAAGCTTAATGGAAAAGATACAATACCTCCTTATATGCACAGAGTTTGTAGAGAATGAACTATTATAATGGGTAAAAAAGAGCATGTAGAGTAGGATTTTTGAAGGGACTCATAATGTAGATATTTGTGAGAAATTTGGGAAAATTGTATGAGATCATTAGTAATGAGCTTCTTGATGTTGATCAAGTTTCTATTTTCCAACAAGTCTTAAATGCTGAGTTGAAATCCTTGCTAGTGAGAGGCCTATTTACATGTATTAGCATGTATTAACAGTTTGATGTTAGTCACTTGTGTCTCATTTATTTCCAAATTCCCATTCTCCCACCACTGGATCAAAACTAAATGTCTGCCATCTTTCATAGGAATGCTGCTGCACTAAAATACTTAGCACACAGGGTAAGGCATCTCTCTTGTGAATTGGACCAATCTGTATCTCCGAGAAGCTCTCAGTATTATTGTCTTGCCATTTTGCATGTTTTCTCCTCTGCCATGGTGGAAGTGCTCACCATATTTCTTTCTTGACTTGCCTTTTAGATACAAAGAAACGTGGCCAGTCATGGGTGTCATGAGAAGTCAATGGGCATGCCTGTGGCACCCTGGTTATAGGTTACATACCTTAACACATGCCAGACACCCAGTTTGGGTTCAACCAGGGCCACTCAACTCCTGACATCATTACAGCTTTGGTTGTCGATAAAAGAGCTGAATTTCAGAGGTAAGATGAGAGTGACAGTCCTTGACAGCAAGGCTGCATTCAACTGAGTGTGACATCAAGGAGGCCAAGGAAACCTAAAGTAATTGGAAGTCAGGAGAAATCTCCACTGGTTGGAGTTATGCCTGGCATAAAGGAAGAGTATCCTGATTGTTGGAGGTCAGTTCCAGGACATCTCTGAAGAGTTCCTCAGGGTAGTGTCCTAGGCCCAACCATCTTCAGTTGCTTCATCAGTAGCCATCCCTCCCTCACAAAGTCAGAAGTGGGGATGTTCACTGATGACTGCACAATGTTCAGCATCACTCAAACATCCTCAGATATTGAAGCAGTCCATATCTAAATGCAGTAGAGTCTGGACAATGTCAAGCAGTGGGCTGAGAAGTGGTAAATAACTTTTATCCTTTGTGTGGAACCACAGAAAATGAGGGAGATACTAAATGAATATTTTGCATCAGTACTTACTGTGGAAAAGGATAAGGAAGATATAGACTGTAGGGAAATAGATGGTGACATCTTGCAAAATGTCCAGATTACAGAGTAGGAAGTGTTGGATGTCTTGAAATGGTTAAAGGTGGATAAATACCTAGGATCTGATCAGGTGTTCCGAAAACTCTGTGGGAAGTTAGAGAAGTGATTGCTGGGCCTCTTGATGAGATATTTGTATCATTGATAGTCACAGGTGAGGTGCTGGAAGACTGGAGGTTGGCAAACGTGGTGCCGCTATTTAAGAAGGGCGGTAAAGACAAGCCAGGAAACTATAGACCAGTGAGCCTGATCTCAGTGCTGGGCAAGTTGTTGGAGGGAATCTTGAGGGACAGGATGTATATATATTTGGAAAGGCAAGGACTGATTAGGGATAGTCAACATGCTGTTGTGCGTGGGAAATCATGTCTCACAAACTTGATTGAGTTTATTGAAGAAGTAACAAATAAGATTGATGAGAGCAGAGCAGTTGATGTGATCTATATGGACTTCAGTAAGGCGTTCAACAAGGTTCCCCATGGGAGACTGATTAGCAAGGTTAGATCTCATGCAATACAGGGACAACTAGCCATTTGGATACAGAACTGGCTCAAAGGTAGAAGACAGAGGGTGGTGGTAGAGTGTTGTTTTTCAGACTGGAGGTCTGTGACCAGTGGAGTGCCACAAGGATCAGTGCAAAGTCCTCTACTTTTTGTCATTTACATAAATGATTTGGATGCGAGCATAAGATGTGCAGTTAGTAAGTTTCCAAATGACACTAAAATTGGAGGTGTAGTGGACAGCGAAGAGGGTTACCTCAGATTACAACAGGATCTGGACCAGATGGGCCAATGGGCTAAGAAGTAGCAGATGGAGTTTAATTCAGATAAATGTGAGGTGCTGCATTTTGGTAAAGCAAATCTTAGCAGGATTTATACACTTAATGGTAAGGTCCGAGAGAGTGTTGCTGAACAAAGAGACCTTGGAGTGCAGGTTCATAGCTCCTTGAAAGTGGAGTCGCAGGTAGATAGGATAATGAAGAAGGCATTTGGTATGCTTTCCTTTATTGGTCAGAGTATTGAGTACAGGAGTTGGGAGGTCATGTTATGGCTGTACAGGACATTGGTTAGGCCACTGTTGGAATATTGCGTGCAATTCTGGTCTCCTTTCTATCGGAAAGATGTTGTGAAAGTTGAAAGGGTTCAGAAAAGATTTACAAGGATGTTGCCAGGGTTGGAGGATTTGAGCTATAGGGAGAGGCTGAACAGGCTGGGGCTGTTTTCCCTGGAGCATCGGAGGTTGAGGGGTGACCTTATAGAGGGTTACAAAATTATGAGGGGCATGGATAGGATAAATAGACAAAGTCTTTTCCCTGGGGTCAGGGAGTCCAGAACTAGAGGGCATAGTTTAGGGTGAGAGGGGACAGATATAAAAGAGACCTAAGGCGCAACTTTTTAACATAGATGGTGGTGTGTGTATGGAATGAGCTGCCAGAGGATGTGGTGGAGGGTGGTACAATTGCAACATTTAAGATGCATTTGGATGGGTATATGAATAGGAAGGGTTTGGAGGGATATGAACCGGGTGCTGGCTGGTGGGACTAGATTGGGTTGGGATATCTGGTCGGCATGGACAGGTTGGACTGAAGGGTCTGTTTCCATGCTGTACATCTCTATGACTCTATGACTTTAAATGCCAGGCAATAACTATCTCCAACAAGACATAATCTAACCACTGCTCTACTATCAACATCCTGTGAGTTACGATTGACCAGAAATTGAATTGGACTAGTAATTAACAACAAGGTCTACAAAAACACTGAAGCAAGTAGCTCAGTTCCTGACTCCCTCAAGACTGTCCACCATGTACAAAGTACAAGTCAGTGATTGAATTCTAGCTACTTAGCAGCTCCAATAACACTCCAATATCCATGACAAAACCAACTGAGTATCATCACATCCACAAACATTGTTAAGTCCCTTTACCACTATGTCATATCAATCTTACGCTTGTACCATGTTCACAGGTATGACAAAAACATTGTATGTGTTTCAATCAAATAGCTATGTCTGAAAATCTCAGGGGACATGTTTTCAGTCAAGTCAAGGGAGACACCCTTCTGATAATGGGTCCTGACACAAGTGCACAATATCAGCTTGTTTTTGGCCAGTCAGCTGTGGGAGTCTGTTTTTCTACAATGGGTCATGGTCAAACCTGCAGGTCCAGTGTAAGCAGTCCAGAGAGTCATCAGAGGTTAGTCAGGGAGCTATTTCAACCTGGTTTAAATTCCCTCTCCCCTCATATACAGACAAACCTACAAAAGACAAAAACACTATGGATATTAAGAAGTAAAGTTAGAGAAATGTAGTTTGTTAGCATGGTGCACAGAGTGTTGGTGGGGTCCTGCAGTCTTTGGGTCTGCTTGCCTTGTGCGTCCAACAACCTGTCAGCTGCTTCTGCATTTGCTTGTATATTTCAATGATGTTATGAATTACCAACACCGGGGGTCACTCCATTTCTGGGACTGAAAGATTGCCTGGTCTCTAGCAGTCCTCTGAATGCCAGTATCCTGGGGAATGTCTCTTCCTCAATCAGCTGTGGAGATTTTGGCAATAATGGGGTCACCAGCACCTCATCGAAGTGTCGGTATCTGAGCTGGTCAGGGAGAGCAACCCTTGAGAGATGTGTGGCTTTTTCCTCAGAGGTTGAAGAGGAGTTGTGTTGCTGAGCTGACCTCCTGGCCACAGAAGTGATGCTGATTCCACTGGTACCTACAGGGGACAAAGAGAGAATGCATTGCAAACAAAGGGTGGAAGATGGGGCATGTTTAGAATACATTCATAGTGGCAGTAATGCAAGAGTAACGCAGCAATGAACGCTGCTTTTTTATTTTATTCATTTGTGGAAAGTGGGCTTTGTAGGTTGGTCAGCATTTCTTGTCTGCCCCTAGTTGTCCTTGAGAAGGTGATGATGAGCTGCCTTTTTGAATCACTGCAGTCCACGTGATGTAGGTTGACTCACAATGTTGCTAGGGGGGAGTTCCAGGAATTTGACCCAAAGACAATGAAGGAACTGCATTTTATTTCCAAGTCAGGATGGTGAATGAAGGGAAACTTGCAGGTGGTGGTGTTCACATAAATCCACTGCCATTATCCTTCTCAATGAAGGTGGTCATGGGTTTGGAAGGATCTTTGGTGAATTTCTGCAGTGCTTCCTGTAGATAGTACACACTGCTGCTACTGAGCATCGGTGGTGGAAGGAATGGATTCTGTGGACGTGGTGCCATTCAACTGGTCTGCTTTATCTTGGATGGTGTCAAGCTTCCTAGAGCTACACTCATCCTGGCAAGTGGGGAGTGTTCCATCACATCCTGACTTGTACTTGGTGGTCATGCTTTGGGGAGTCAGGAAGTGAGTTACTTGTTGCAGTATTCCTATCCTCTGACCTGCTCTTGTGATATGGAGAGTCTAGCTGAGTACCTGATTAATGATAATCCCCAGATGTTGATTGTGAGGGATTAATGATGATTATACTGAATGTCAAGGGGTGGTGGTTAGATTCTCCCTTACAGAGAAGATCATTTTCTGGAATTTGTATGATGTAGATGTTACTTGCCACTTGGATATTGTTCAGATCTTGTTGCATTTGAACATGGGTTGCTTCAGTGTTTGAGGAGTTGCAAATGGTGCTGAGCATTGAGCAATCATCAGTGAACATCCCCATATCTGACATTATGATGGTCATTGATGAAGTAGCTGAAGATGATTGGGCTTATGACACTACCGTGAGGAGCTCCTGGAGCTGAGATGACACACCTCCAAGAACTGCAACCATCTTTCTATATGACATTTATGTGTGAAATTTAGTTAACGGGAAAATTGAAATGTTGCTGAGTTGGATTGTTGCTGACTGTGTCACTTTAACTTACGAAGCCTTATCTCTCCTGACTATCCCCGAACAACATTTTCCATCAAGAAATCTTCCAAGAACGAAGTTCTGCATTTTTCAACTCTTCCACAATTGTTGGGTTTTTTTTCTAAATAGTGGAGATGTAAAGGGCAGAGCATGCAAATGCAATTACTGTTAACTGATCCCCACAGTGAAATTAGAAGATGGAAAAACAGAAATAGCTGGAAAGCTCAGCAGCTCTGGCAGCATCTGTAGAGGATCATTGGGTTTGGTGTATTGCTGAATTTTTTTTTAGTTTACAGGTCTCCTTGAGAGTATGCATGGATCACCATGGTCTCTGCAGACCAGCAAGAATACATCATCAGCAGGAAGGGCTTCCAATCACTCAAGTTTCACCAGGTCTGTGTCCACAGTAGAGACATCCATCAGGTGACTGCTCAGTCCGAGGAGGCAGCTATGTGTCTTAGTACTTTAGCAATTCCAGAGACCATAGTTTTCCAGCCTCCTGTAAACCTTCAGGGATACTGGATGATAAGGGATACCCACTGTATTCATTGCTCCTACATCTACAAGGATCCATGTATGGGTGTACAGGAGAGATGCAACAGCTGCCATAGGCTATCCCTTTGACCATTGAGCAGGCCATCGGGTTTCTAATTATGCTGTGCCCTGATTGATCTGGTCAAAGACCTTCAGTACCGCACAACAAGTGGTGGAACTTTGACAGGGCAGTATTAAGAAGTATAATATTATGGGAGGCATGGCCTAGGTCGACAGGAAATAGCTGTTCCTGTGAGTTGAACAGTCGATAACAAGCAGCATATTTTAAGATGAAGGAAAGGAGATTTAGATGGATTTGAGTGGGAATCTGGAATGCATCGTCTGGGAGGGAGTAGAGGTGGGAAACCTCATAATCTTTACAAAATATGTGGATGAGCACTTGAAATTTCATAACATTCAAAGTTATAAATCAAGTGCTGGAAAGTGAGACTAGTGTCGATACGTTATTGTAGACTTGACAGCCCAAAGGGCCTCTTCTTTTCCTGTTTGACTACAATGTGCCACAAGACCCCTCTGATTTTTTTTTATGAATATTTTTCTAATCAATGTGATAGTTTTCCACATCTCTGGAGTTGGTGGGACTTGAACTCGGGTCATCTGGCCCAGAGGCCAGGGGCTCTATCACTGCACCATCAGAGCCTCCTATTGCTATGTAGATAATTTCTCATTAACTTGCTTTGAGAGGTTTATGATACATCTTGGGGACAGATAGGATTTGAAAGGTGGAAAGTAATTGTTCCTATTGTCTGAAGGGTTAAGACCAGAGGAACGAGATTCAGAGAGAATGTGAAGGTGACATGAGGAAAACGCTTTTAGACAATGAGCAGTTGCCACTTGGAATGCATTGTCTGAAGGTGTTCAAGTCAACTTTAATCATGTCTTTCAAAAAGAAATTGGATAAGCACCTGAAGATTTTAAAAAAATTCAGAGAATGAGCTGGGAGTAGAAGAGGGTTCTTGCAGAGGACAGACTGTGGAGGGGTAAACTGGGAAGATCTGGATGCGATGGGTAGGTGTGAGATTAGTAAGTCAAGATAAGGGGTTGAAGATCCCAGCAGACACGTCCATCTCAGGACATTGGCTGCAGAATATTGAGTTCTCCTGCAACATTTCAATTAGTTCCACAAAGAGTCATGTTGGACAATGTCCTTTACAAAGTATAGAAAAGAGGGCCAGCTGAATGCAACAATTCAGTGACATCCACAAAGTGGTGAACTTGACATTGGACATTATCATGAACATTCAATGTAGAGTGAACAAAGAAACACAATATTGTTTTTTCCACAATAAAATAAATACTCTAATCTCCTTTGTAACTCTCTGTGTACCAAACATGAGGCATGTTAAATTTGGTTTTGAGCGTGCCATCCTGACACCAACCTTGGACAAGTACAGCATTTCTGTTCCCATTCTTTTTGACTTTTCCCATGTGATTACAATGACAATTGAAAGTGCCAACAGTGTGTTTATAAGGAAAAATGTAACTTTTTAATCATATTAGATGCTGTTGTAACACCTTCCCTGAGGATGAACAAAATCAATGTATTAAATTATAAGATATATGACTTGCTAATAAGCTTAGTAGAAGCGAGTGTAATAAAAGAAAGCAATGAATCACCACTTAACTGTAAAAAAAAGAGACTTACAGATCTTTGAATTTTAAACAGAAAGTAAAAGTAAAGCGGGAGCAAGGTTAGTCGGATGAATATTTTAATTTGTATGGACATATGTGTTGCACTTCCATCCTAGAAATCTACTCTCAGAAATTCAATCATGAGCCACAGCTAACTTTTTATAAATGTTGAATTGTAGAATTTCACCAGAGAAGGGGAAAAAAAATGGAATCTCAAAAAATAATTTTGTTGATTGATCAACCCAAAAGATTAGAAGGGGCAGGAGGTGGACAATATTCTCACTTTGTTTTGGCAGCACTGTGGCTCAGCGGTTAGCACTGCTGCCTCACAGTGCCAGAGACCCGGGTTCAATTCCCACCTCGGGCAATAGTCTGTGTGGAATTTGGACATTCTTCCCATGTCTGCATGGGTTTCCTCCCACAGTCCAAAGATGTGCAGGTTAGGTGAATTGGTCATGCTAAATGGCCCCGTAGTGTTAGGTGCATTAGTCAGGGATGAATGGGTCTGGGTGGGTTATTCTTCGGAGGGTTGGTATGGACTTGGTGGGCCGAAGGGCCTGTTTCCACACTGTAGATAATCTAATCTAATCTAGATTTGGAGATGCCGGTCTTATACTGGGGTGTACAAAGTTAAAAATCACACAACACCAGGTTATAGTCCAACAGGTTTAATTGGAAGCACACGAGTATGCAGACAAAACTAACCCAGGCTTTCAATCTATTTGGCCTCAAAACGCTGTCTGAGTATAATAGTGGATGATAAGCAGAAAACGTTGAATAACGTATGTCATGGGGCAGTCAAAATTATTTCTTTAGTTCCACAGCTTCACAGCAATTAATGTGTGATTTACAATGGCCCCTGGACCTGGACTTTGTCAGGTGTAGTGCAATCAAAACACATTTTGCATTCTTTCCTTCCAAATTAAAATCCAATGACTCCACTTTGGTGCTTTGATCTATTGTTGACTGTACTTAACTTCATTTCCATGATCGATCCTTTGTAAATGTTTATTGTTCCTTCCATAGTCTAATGCATTTTCCATATCGCTAAACTTTCTCTACCCATCCTTCTCCCCTCCTGACCCCAAGTTCACGTGTTCTTTTATATATAAAACCTGTATGTTTCTTTCGAAAGTGAGTTGCTTTGCAGTTTTTCCTTCATTTTGCAGTCCACGAGAAAGCCTATGGCCTGGCCAGTAAAAAAAGACTTTCCACATTTTGCCCTGAGCCAAAATATAAAATGTTTTTGCATCTCCTATTGAATGATTCATAAGACCATAACACCAAAAGAGAAAAAATTAGGCCATTCAGCCCATTGAGTCTGCCCCACCTTTCAATCAGGGCTGATACGTTTTTCAACCCCATTTTCCCACTCTCTCCCCATAATCTTTGATCCCCATGGCAATCAAAAAATTATTGATCTCTGTTTTAAATATACTCCATGACCTGACCTCCACAGCCTTCTATGGCAATGAATTCCACAGATTCAACTCTCTTTGGCTGAAGAAGTTGCTCCTTATCTCTGTTCTTCAAGCTCTTCCCTTTACTCTAAGGCTGTGCACCTGGGTCCTCGTCTCTCCTGCCAAATGAAACGTCTTCCCAACATCTACTCTGTCCAGGCCTTTCAATGTTCTGGAAGTTTCAATTAGATTCTTGCGTTATCCTTCTAAACTCCATTGAGTATACTCCTCAAACTTCCCTCATAGCTGGGTCTGTTTTCCCTGGAACGTCGGAGGCTGAGAGGTGACCTTATAGAGGTTTATAAAATCACGAGGAGCATGGATAGGATAACTAGACAAAGTCTCTTCCCTGGGGTGGGTGAGTCCAGAACTAGTGGGCATCAGTTCAGGGTAAAAGGGGAAATATGTAAAAGGGACCGAATGGATAACTTTTTCACACAAAAGGTGATGCATGTATGGAATGGGCTGCCAGAGGAAATTGTGGAGACTGGTAAAATTACAACATTTAAAAGGCATCTGGATGGGTACCCGAATATGAAGGGTTGAGAGGGGTATGGGCCAAGTGTGGGCAAATGGGACTAGATTAATTTAGGTTATCTGGTCGGCATGCATGAGTTGGATTGAGGAATCTGTTTCCATGCTGTACATCTCTGTTACTCTGTATGTTAAGCCTTTCATTCATGGGATCATGAACTTGCTGTGGACTCCCTTCAGGGCCAATACATCCTTCCTGAGGTATGGGGCACAAAATTGCTCAAAATATTCTAAATGTGGTCTGAACGGACCCCTACAAAGTCTCAGAATTACATCCCTGCTTTTATATTTGAGACAAATACAATGTTGCATTTTCCTTCCTAACTACCAACTCAACCTGCAAGTTTACCTTAAGAGAATCCTGGACTAGAACTCCCCAAGTCCCTTTGCACTCCAGATTTCTGCACTCTATTCTCCCTGTGTATGACCTCAAACTTTCTCACATTGTACTCCATCTGCCACCACTTTGTCCACTCTGTCTACTTTTTTCTTCAGCCTCCCTGCCTCCTCAATACTACCTGCACCTCCATCTATCTTTGTAACATCTGCAAACTTAGCCAGAATGCCTTCATTCCTTCATCCAGATCATTAGTGTATAAAATGAAATGTTCTGGTCCCAACACTGGCCCTTGTGGAACACCACTAATCATTGGCTGACATCCTGAGAAGGACCCTATCCACCCCACTCTCTGCCTTCTGCCACACAGCCAAGCTTCTATCCATGCTAGTACCTTTCCTCGAACATCATGGGCCCTTACTTTACTCAACAACCTCCAGTACAGCACCTTATCAAAGGCCTTCTGGACATTCAGGTAAATAACATCCATTGGCTGTCCTTGGTCATACCTACTCATTACCTCCTCAAAGAATTCTAACAGGTTTGTTTGGCATGATCTCCCCTGGATGAAACCATGCTGACTTTGCCCTATTTTACCATACACTTTTAAGTATGCAGAAACCTCATCCTTCGCAATGGACCCCAAGATCTTATCAATGACTGAGGTCAGGTTAATCAGCCTATAATTGCCCATCTTTTTCCTTACTCCTTTCTTAAATAGGGGGGTTATATTAGCAGTCCTCTGAGAAGCTCCCTAACTTCATGATGCCTGATAGATAACTACTGAAAGTAGTATCAGCTATCGCCTTTGAAACTCAGGCATGTAGCGCATCTGGTCCAGATGATTTGTCCACTTTCAGACCTTTTCAGTTTTTCTAAAACCTTCTCCTTGGTGATGGCCACCTTACTCATTTCTACGCCCATTCTCTTAAATTTTGGGGATATTACTCGGGTCTTCCACTGTGAAGACTGATGCAAAGTATTCATTCAGTTCCTTGACCATTTTTTTGTTCCCCATTATCAGTTCTCCAACATATTCCAACAGCCCAATGTCCAATTTTGCCTCTTTTGCCCTTTATATATCTAAAGAAACTCTTGCAATCTTCCTTAACTTCAATAGCATAGACACTTTAGACGCTGGAAACCTGAAATGAAAGGCAAACTGCTGGAGAAACACTCAGGATGTTTTCATGTTGTTTTTATTACCAGCAGTATTTTCTGTTTACAACAGCACATCTTTCTCATCAAACACTGAAATTAGCTGTGGTGGAAATCGACAGAATAAATGAAGTTACTAACCAATAAAGTGCAAGGAAGTTTACTTTGAAGAGAAAAAAGCTACAAATGCTAGAAAGGTATTGTAGGGATCATAGTCCTCCTCAGAGTATGCCATTAACATTCGTGACATTTCAGTGATTAAGTATGGACTGAAGTCTCTAAAATTGAAGCTATCAATGTGCATTTTCAGGGTTTAGAGAGCAGACAGTGAAAATACTATCTTGGAGCATCTGGTAGTTTATTCATTGATTATTGGACCCTGCTATCCTGATATAACAATGCCTATATAATATAAGAAACTGGGTAGATATCGTCGTGCTGAAGAATTTCATAGACATTTGCTCCATCTTGTTATTAAATGCAAATGTTACAATCATAGGCACTTAAGTGTCCAGGCTCCCTTCAATCTATTAAGTTATACAAAGCAATATGCTTCCAATAGCAAGTCATGTTTCTTTATACCATCCGGTCACATGTTATGATACAGTAATGATGCAATAAGCATAAGTCTAAAGGTACACTGACACACTCCCCTTTAGAGATACCATAACACCCTCTTTTTTTTTCCCTAAAATGAGAACTTACCCAAACAGATACATGGGCATGTGTTGAAAATTTGATAAGAATACAAACAGATAAAACAGAATTTACAAGATTACATTTCAAGCTTCAATGTAATACCTTGGAGGTCTGACAACTTGTCTTGATCTGGTGATCGTATACCTGTTTGGAAAGGTATATATGGTTTTATTTTGCATTTGTTTGACAACTTGGTTGCCTTGCTACTGATCGCTGTCACTCAACATCATCACACAAGTGTCATGTCATAGCATTTGTCCTCATTCTTTTCAGATAAGATTCCTTTTCCAAACATTTGTCTGAGTTGGCTTCCATTGCTGGTTTCTAAGTATTTGAGTCTTATTCCCTGCTCAATGCACAGTTGTGGTGTTTTCCTACCTATTCACTCATCATGTATCTTTTTCATTCTGCCCTATAGTTGAAGAAGAAAGTCTCATGTCTTGGTGCTATGAACGTCCAATATTAGTCAATTATAAGTTGTAGAGAACCAAATAGGATGGCAGAGGGTAATGATGTCGGGGATGCGTACTTAATGGTGTCTATCTTCTTTATATTCCATCATCACTCCTGGCAGATCAAAACCCAATGTCTTAGACAAGTACATGTCTAATATTGTGAAGCCAGCTGGTGTTATTCTTGGATAGGTTAGTTGCCAGAATTAAATTTGACTTGACAGATCATATTTTATTTTATTTCTAATTTAAAATAGTGGTCTTTTGCTGAAACATACATACAAATGGTGCAGATTTGACTTTATAAAACAAAAGTTTATTACATAAAATACACCAAAACAAAATAAACCAAACCATGCTACCTAAGTATAATACAGTTTAAAGATTTCAAAACACACAGTGAAACAAAGTCCCATCTACTTCCTAACATTAACTGTTTGTAGTTACTCAAAATTCAGAGAAATCGTTCTTTCCTGTCCAATCTGTCAGTTTGATTTAATTGCTTTATTTCAGTTTTTGATCTGTGACATATAAAGTTGTTTTCCTTGAATATTCACATAATTGAGAGCTTAGACTTTCTCAACTTTGAATAATCTGCAGGGTTCTAACTAAACACCCCTGTTCTGAAAGTTTTCACAAGCTATAACCCTTATATTGAGGTAACCTATTCCCTTAACTGCCCTGTAATGATTACTTTATTAGTACATTCTCACAATGCATTTAACTGCAGATTAGAAAAATCAGTCTCCATACTTCATTATGTAGTGATTATTTCTGGTAACAGCAACAAAGTACGATTGATTCTCCATCAATTTGATTTATATGTTAGCAATGGCACTATGCTAATTCTAGAAAGTAGATTTTACCTTCTACATCTGTGCAAAATTAAACTGTTAGATTGTAGACATCAAATGCCACAGGGCAGACTTTTTTTTATTGAATAGGGAATCAGTTGGTTTAGTGGCCCAGAATATGAGTCAACATTTATTGGCAGAGAATATCATTACAGTTATACATTAGTTTGATTTTTAATAGGAATTTTTTTTTCAATGTAGCTGAATATTTGACTTGCTTTTAGATTATTTGTGCTGAAAGGATCTAGATAAGTATTAAAATTTAGGTAACTATAAATCAGAACATGTACTTAAGTTGACTTGACCTATAAGACTGCTCCATTTTTTTTGGCCCAGAATTTATGTTTTCACACATACTCAGCATGGAACTAAACCATTATCTCCTTCAGCCATGATGTGCTGTGCTTGCATTAATAGCGACTCTCAATTTTTCACCCCACAAATGCAAGTTTTACTTATTGATACCTTAACTGGGTGCAAGGGATTTAGCAGATCATCTGGCAAAGGTGTGAAGAGATGTGGGAGTTTAAGCCATGTGTTTTCTGTGTTCAAGCGCTGAAGACATTTTAAAATAACAAATATGCTGGTATTTTGCTTTAATGCATGAAATGTAAGTCAACCCCTACAGTTAGAGGAATTTTACGAACTTCAAAGTTCTACTTCTGACATCTGTAGTAGTTATTGTGGCGGTAAATGTGAAAAGATTGCTATGTTGTGCACATTGCCTCACATGTTGCCTTTGTTCACAGTTAGTCACAGTTTCTACATGAAGATAAAGTTCTTATAAATCATAAGCTATATTTTCATCCATTCTGTTTGGAACTCTTTATCGCTCTGATATCTTTTGTCAATTGTCTACTCTTTCTTGGTCCACTCAAGCATTATTGTCTATAACTTATTGTTATTCTTTTATTACCAAATGTTCTTTCTATATAAGATCAAACTCCCAGTTTAAATTTCCATTTTTGACTCTGATTCTATTCTTTCTCAGCCATTCCAACTTCATCACCAACCTCAAAGATCAAAGCATCTTTCCACCTAATTTTACCGAAATGAAGTAAAATGGGCTTCTTCTTACCAGCCACTCACCAAACTGAAGCTGCAAAGACATCAGAGGTGGCCATCCTCCTGCCTGAATTAATCCAACTCACACCATCATGACTTGTCTCACCAACTGTCCAATCTCAAGTAAAATATAACCTATTCACATGTTATGTCCTTGAACTAAACTGCAAACTTTTTTTATTTTTTATTCATGAGAAATAGGTCTTGCTGGCTTGGTAAGCATTTATTGCCTATCCCTAATTGTCCAGAGGACTGAGAAATGTCAATCACATTACTGTATTTCAAGTCACATACAGAACAGACCAGCTAAGAATTGCAGATTTCTTTCCTTCTAGACATTAGTGATTTAATGTCAATTGCCAGTGGCTACATTGTCACCATTAGACTAGCTTTTTATTTCAGATTTTTATTGAATTAATCTGCCACTGTGGGATTCAAACAAATGTCACAAGACCATTAGCCTGTGGTTCTGGATTACTATTCCAGTCACATTACCACTATGCCACCAGCTCCTCCATAAACGTGCTGGAGCAGAAATCCTTAAACAATTTTCTCATGATTGTGAGAAGATTTGTAGCTCGAAACGTCTGCAACACAAATTCCCAGCTCGGCGAACAGAACCACAACAATTTTCTCATGACTTTGCTATTTGTACTATTCTCATTTTAAACAATAGAGGCCTTCCCCAAAATTATAGTGAGTATTTGAGGAATTATTCCCCTCAATTCAAATGTGACTTTTGAGGAATAGTCAAAAAAAAGCTTTTGAAGCATTGGAGCAGGATTCCATTAAGACCTTCCTAACACCAACAGGGAGGATTTTTTATTTAAACTGCAGACAACTTATTTACCACATGAAACCGCTAACTAAAGGAGATGGACAGTTGTAGCTTGCAGTCTCCTGTTCTGCAGTCACTGCTTGGAATGTATGTCTATTCCTTCATATCTCTTTCCTGCCATTTTCTCTTGTACTTTAAGCTTCTTCACTTCCTCAAGCCTCAAGAGGGAATTTAAGTTCTCATGACTGTTCCTTTTCTACTTCCTGTTCTCTTTTACCACAATCTTGAACCCATTCCTATAAATTATTTGCCATTTCCGTCCATAACATCCCAATCCCACACCCAAACTCAACCCTTCTTGTGGTTTATTGCTTTCACCTGCATGACAATACCAACCCACTTCTTATCCTTCACCACTTCCTCATACCATTGTTCATTCTGAGCACATGACTTTCATTCACCCCATTGTTTCCAAGTGCCATTGCTGGCAACGGTCATCTACAACTTCCTACCTAAATTGAACAATCCACTTCTTTCCGTCACTTAACACACTTTGTAGTTCATGAACCTAAATCTAATAGAAATGGGAGCAGATGTAGACAATTTACCTCATTAAATCTGATCTGCCATTTAAAAGGTCAGGGGTTGTATGATTGTGCCTTCATTAAATTTCAATTTCCATCCTGTCCCCAAAGATCACTCCCTCATCAAACAAATATCCATCTAACTCAATCTGGAATATATTCAACACCCCAATCCCCACTGCTCTTTGTGGAACAGATTCACAAAGGCCAATGACCTTCTGAGAGAAGAAATTCCAATTCAACTCTATTTTAATTGGAACACCTTTCACCTTCAAATAGTGCCTCCTTAGTTCTAGATTCCCCCACATGTTCAAACATTCTCTCTGCAAGTGCACTGTCAAGCCCTTCAGGATCTTAAAAGTTTCAAAATAATCAAATCTCTTTCTTCTAAACCTGAGTCATACCTGTCCCTTCACATTGCAACACTTTAAGAGTCCAATGTTATTTTTGAATGTTACCAAACACAACTAGTATCTCAATTACACCTAAATTCAAGAAAATGTCCATTGCTGTCAAACCTTTTGAAATGTTTGCCACATACTCCATACTCTTGCCATGCATATGCCATATATTTGGAATTATGAGGATCTTTAGAGTATTTTGATATGCATCCTAAACTTTAAATAAGCTAAAGAGTCAAAAATAAAGAATAAATAAATACCTTAAAAATATTCATTTCCAACTTGCAATTTTAAAAAAATCATCGATTTCCATTTATCATTCCCAAGACTACTTCAGATATCAGAATACCATACCAGGAACAGAGTGTCTCATAATCAGTTCATGCAAAACAGGTACTCTGTCAATACATTGTACACCATACAATTAATAATTCCCAAGTTAAAAATCAGCATTTCTCTAACCCACTGTTAGCAACCAATGAGCAGCCTGCTATAAGAAGTTGAAAGCATGTACTGTACCTTGAAGAGAGAGTAAATGATGTTCTGCATGGATACCAGTCTGAGAGTGTACTGGAAAATTAAAAATATGTCATATTTGGCCATGAACTAGATGCCTGAGTTGGTTGCTGTTCTGACAACAATTTGAATTTAACCAATCAGTTTAAATTATGTCCCAGGATATTAAAACATAATCAAGTTTAAATTTATTGTTTTGCGAACATTGAACCAATGAGACGATCCGATGTTGGGGATATGAAAAAGGCAGGAATTTTGAAAAGCAGGCAGAGCAACTGCCATTGAGATAGAGACCCAAGACATTGAAACCTTCCTTTTCAAATGAAACATATTTGCACGAAAATGAAAGGAAATGACCCAGGAAGATCTTCAGCTAGAAGAAGAAAGACACTGAAGACAACAGCTGCTGTTTGCTTTTGAAATTACGTTGATGTAATTTTAATAAGTGTTTTATTGGAATAGTATATTGTCATAGAGTTGGGCACAGATAATAAACAGTTAAGAGAAAGGGGGACTCAGAGTTGTTTAATGTTAGAGTTAAAGATTAATTTTTTTTTAATTGTGGAATTTGGGAGTTCTCTGTCATACATATTTGAACAGATTATGAGGGAGGTGAGTTTTTCTGGGTGTCATAGAGTCATAGAGATGGACAGCATGGAAATAGACTCTTCGGTCCAACCTGTCCATGCCGACCAGATATCCCAATCTAGTGCCACCTGCCAGCACCTGGTCCATATCCCTCCAAACCCTTCTTATTCATATAGCCATCCAAATGCCTCTTAAATGTTGCAATTGCGCCAGCCTCCACCACATCCTCTGGCAGCTCATTCCATATATGTACCACCCTCTGTGTGAAAAAGTTGCCCCTTAGGTCTCTTTTATATCTTTTCCTCTCACACTAAATCAATGCCCTCTAGTTCTGGACTCCCCGTCCCCAGGGAAAAGACTTTGTCTATTTATCCTATCCATGCCCCTCATAATTTTGTAAACATCTATAAGGTCAACCCTCAGCCTCCGATGTTCCAGAGAAAACAGTCCCAGCCTGTTCAGCCTCTCCCTCTAGCTCAGATCCTCCAACCCTGACAACATCCTTGTAAATCTTTTCTGAACCCTTTCAAGTTTCACAACATCTTTCCGATTGGAAGGAGACCAGAATTGCATGCAATATTCTAACAGTGGCCTAACCAATGTCCTGTACAGCCGCAACATGACCTCCCAGCTCTTGTACTCAATACTCTAACCAATAAAGGAAAGCATACCAAACGTCTTCTTCACTATCCTATCTACCTGCGACTCCACTTTCAAGGAGCTATGAACCTGCACTCCAAGGTCTCTTTGTTCAGCAACAGTCCCTAGGACCTTACCATTAAGAGTCTAAGTCCTGCTAAGATTTGCTTTCCAAAAATGCAGCACTTCGCATTTATCTGAATTAAACTCCATCTGCCACTTCTCAGCCCATTGGCCCATCTGGTCCAGATCCTGATGTAATCTGAGGTAACCCTCTTTGCTGTCCACAACACCTCCAATTTTGGTGTCATCTGCAAACTTTCTAAATACCTCTTAAGCTCGCATCCAAATCATTTATGTAAATGACAAAAAGTAGAGGACCCAGCACTGATCCTTGTGGCACTCCACTTGTCACAGACCTCCATCATCACCCTCTGTCTTCTACCTTTGAGCCAGTTCTGTATCCAAATGGCTAGTTCTCCCTTTATTCCATGAGATCTAACCTTGCCAATCAGTCTCCCATGGGGAACCTTGTCAAACGCCTTACTGAAGTCCATATAGATCACATCTACTGCACTGCCCTCATCAATCTTCTTTGTTGCTTCTTCAAAAAACTCAATCAAGTTTGCGAGACATGATTTCCCATGCACAAAGCCATGTTGACTATCCCTAATCAATCCTTGACTTTCCAAATACATGTACATCCTGTTCCTCAGGCTTCCCTCCAACAACTTGCCCACCACTGAGGTCAGGCTCACCAGTCTATAGTTCCCTGGCTTGTCTTTACCGCCCTTCTTAAATAGTGGCACCACATTTGCCAACCTCCAGTCTTCCAGCAGTTCACCTGTGACTATCGATGATACAAATATCTCAGCAAGAGGGCCAGCAATCACCTCTCTAGCTTCCCACAGAGTTCTTGGGTACACCTGTTCAGGTCCTGGGGATTTATCCACCTTTAACTGTTTCAAGACATCCAACACTTGCTCCTCTGTAATCTGGACATTTTGCAAGATGTGACTATCTATTTCCCTACAGTCTATATCTTCCATATCCTTTTCCACAGTAAACACTGATGCAAAATATTCATTTAGTATCTCCCCCATTTTCTGTGGCTCCACACAAAGGCCGCCTTGCTGATCTTTGAGGGGCTGTATTCTCTCCCTCGTTACCCTTTTGTCCTTAATATATTTGTAAATCCCTTTGGATTCTCCTTAATTCTATTTGCCAACACCATCTAATGTCTCCTTTTTGCCCTCCTGATTTCCCTCTTAAGTATACTCCTACTTCCTTTATACTCTTCTAAGGATTCACTCGATCTATCCTGTCTATACCTGACATATGCTTCCTTCTTTTTCTTAACCAAGCCCTCAATTTCTTTCGTCATCCAGCAATACCTATACCTACCAGCCTTTCCTTTCACCCTGACAGGAATATACTTTTTCTGGATTCTTGTTATCTCATTTCTGAAGACTTCCCATTTTCCAGCCGTCCTTTTACCTGTGAACATCTGCCTCCAATCAGCTTTCAAAAGTTCTTGCCTAATACCGTCAAAATTGGCCTTTCTCCAAATTAGAACTTCAACTTTTAGATCTGGTCTATCCTTTTCCATCACGATTTTAAAACGAATAGAATTATGGTCACTGGCCCCCCACTGACACCTCAGTCACCTGGCCTGCCTTATTTCCCAAGAGTAGGTCAAGTTTTGCACCTTCTCTAGTAGGTACATCTGCATACTGAATTAGAAAATTGTCTTGTACCCACTTAATAAATTCCTCTCCATCTAAACCTTTAACACTATGGCACTCCCAGTCGATGTTTGGAAAATTAAAATCCCCTACCATAACTGCCCTATTATTCTTACAGATAGCTGAGATCCCCTTGCAAGTTTGTTTCTCAATTTCCCTCTGACTATTAGGGGGTCTATAATACAATCCCAATAAGGTGATCATCCCTTTCTTATTTCTCAGTTCAACCCAAATAACTTCCCTGGATTTATTTCCGGGAATGAGGATGGTGTAGGTTTGTTGTAGCACAAACTGCACAGGAACATGATGTCTGTTGACAACCATAAAGTGCTTTGTGGCTTTATCTTTGTGCTGAAAGGCAAGGTGTGACAGAAATACTGTGAGACTTTCAGCTCGGGCTGAGGAGGAAATATTCAAGAAGACAAGGCAAGAAAAAGTTGCATGAGAATCAAATAGGCACAAAGTGAATGAACGTTAAAAGAGCAAGTGAACATATCTGGGATATATTCGGATCGAATCCATGAGTTGGGTGTCTGTCACTCTATGCAGTGTGTCCTTGTAGCAACATGGCAATTAAAGGTGCCAGTGTGCTCCAAAGTACAACAGGGCAGTACAGTAATGTATTGTAAGTGAATTGCAGATGTACCATGATGATGTAAAGAAGCTGGCATGTGTCAGCTCCAAAAATGCATGGACATGGATTGTATATCGTCGCTGCTCATGGAATATTCCCTGAGATGTTGACACTGGGTGCCCAAGATGGAGACCTGGAAGAGTAAACAGTGAGCTTGAGTCACTAGGTTACAGCTCTGACTTACATATCGGGAATTCTTGACATCTAACTGCTACCCAGCTGGTGGAGAATGGAAAACTTCCAGTTAATGAGGAGCAATTAGACAATGATGATGTGTTTAATTGAATGATAACTGATGCAAAATAGGGTTCTCTCTGCACATTGGCAAGAATCACATTTTGACATTCAATACTTGATTGGAAAATGGAACGTTCTGCTCTTGAGGTCAAGAAGGTCCTTGCATGACGTCTCAATTTACCCAACCTTCTCGCCATGACTTAATGTTCCAGGATACAAATGCTACAGGAAGGATAGAAAGGGAGGCAAGAGAGGAGGGAGAGTGGCATTTTTGAGAAGGGTTATTTGAATGTCAAAAGAAGTTGAACAGCCTCGGGCTGTTTTCCCTGCAGCGTCAAAGGCTGAGGGGTGACCTGATAAGAGGTTTACAAGATGGATAGAATAAATAGACAAAGTCTTTTCCCTGGGGTCGGGGAGCCCAGAACTAGAGGGCATAGGTTTCGAGTGAGGGGAAAGATATAAAAGATACCTAAGAGACAACCTTTTAGGATCAGCACGATGGCTCAGTGGTGGGCACTGCTGCCGCACAGCACCAGGGACCCGGGTTCAATTCCAGCCTTGGGCAACTGTCTGTGTGGAGTTTGCACATTCTCCCCGTGTCTGCATGGGTTTCCTCCGGGTGCTCTGGTTTTCTCCCACAGTCCAAAGATGTGCAGGTCAGGTGAATTGGCCATGCTAAATTACCCCTAATATTAGGTGCATTAGTCAGGGGGAAATGGGTCTGGGTGGGTTACTCTTCGGAGGGTCAGCATGGACTTGTTGGGCCGAAGGGCCTGTTTCCACACTGTAGGGAATCTAATCTAATCTGAAAGGCAAATCAAAGCAGAACTACTGTGAGACTTTGAGTTAGTCAGGGAGTCTGTACCTCAACAGCCTGGGAGTTAGCCACGGTCAGACCTGTAGGTCCAATAAAAACAGTGTGGGGAGTTGCAGGGAGACAGTCAGCGAGGTATCCAGATGTGGGTCAGGCGCCTTGTCACTCATCATTTGGGCCTGTCCATCTAAATCACTCAAGAAGCTCCACCATGGTTTAGTCCTTGGTTGGGGGGTTGAGTCTGTCCAGTTAACTGTGGTTTATTGGGGTCCTGCAAGAAGGAAGCTGGTCAACTTAATTTAGGAGCTTGCAGATGAGATGCTAGGATGTAGAGGGGACTACAATTGAAAAAGGAGAAGGGGCAACCCAAAATAGCAAACATACCTAAGAAAGTATTAATAGGAAAGGGGCAATGTGGGGTGGGGTGGATCATCGACAATTAGCATATTCTGGCTTTGATGGGGGACAAGGCAGTATCAGCATGTTTACTTGATATGAATGGGACTACAGCGAGGATGTAAAGTGGGGAAACAAAGACTTATGAAGATGATTTAGATTACACTATCCTCATCCGCATATCTAATCACCTCTTCAAAAAGCTCAATCAAAGGCATCCGACATGATCTTCCCCTGACAAAGCCACATAGACTATCTGTAATTAATATTTGTCTCTTCAGATGGAGGTTAATTTTATCCCTCAGATTGTTTTTTCTTCCCTACCAGTGATGTTCGACTCACTGGCCTACAGTTCCCTGCTTTATCCCAAAACTCATCTTTAATAATGGTTCCACATTAGCTGTCTACTAATACCCTGGTAACTCTCCTATGTCCGGAGAGGATTTGAAAATTAATGTCCAATCCCCTGGAATCTCCATCCTCAGTTCCCAGAGCAGCCTGAGATACACCTCATCCCAGCATGTGGATTTGCCCAAGTTTAAGCCTGCTAAAACTGCTGGTGCCTATACCCTCTCAATTAGAATTTGTTCAAGTATATCACAGCCTTCTTCTGATTTCTACATTATATTGCTCTTCTCATTGTGATTATAGATATAAAGTTGTCATTTAAGCCATGCCTTTTTCTTCTGGCTCCATCCACAGTTTGTCACTCAGGCACTTTATCCCTGGTTCTCCTTTTGTCTCTAATATACTTACAAAATGCCTTTGGATTTTCTCTTACTTTAACAGCCAGCATTTTCTCATAACCCCTTTCCATTTTCTTATTTGAAGTGACCCAATATACTTTCCATATGCCTTTGGGGCTTTGGGTGTTTAGAGCCCTTGGTAACTATCTTTGTTTTCCTTATCTAATCTGGTATATGCTGCTCTTTTCAGACAGGAATGAAGGGAGTGGTGTGAATGGTGAGGGAAGCAGGGGAAGAGGCTGAAGACTGCCATTAAAGAGGTAATCAATTCCCTGGACCTGACAATGTCCATCTAAGGTTTAGAAAGAGGCAGCTACAGATCTATGGAACACATTACTTCTAATCACCTAGAATTCATCAGATTCTACGAAGAGGTTCAAAAATTGCAAGACCCAGCCCCACATTTTGTAAAGGAAGTAAGGGAGAAAATGGACAACTATGGGCCAGGCAGTCTAACATCGGTATTGTAAATGTTATAACCAGTTACTTGAATTATGTTAACAGGAAATTTAAAGTATAATTAAGCAGAGTCAATATAAATTAAATGAAAGGAAATCTGTATTTGACAAATCTGTTAATCTTATTGAAGATGCACCTAGTAAAATGAATAACAGATGGATTGTGTGCTCTTATTCAATAATGTTGCTGCACGATATGCTATTACATAAAATGCATTCTTGTGGGAATTAGGGTAATATACATATTGGGGTAATATAGATTAATGATTGAAGATTAGAAATTGAGGATGTTGCCATAAAACTGTTACTTCAGACTGCAAATATTAAGAAAGAGAAGTTTAGTAGTTTGTTTTATATTACAAAACCAATCAAAACTAATTGTAAAATAAATATTTTGTTTGCAATGTTTTCTATACTAAAAGAACAATATGATTGAGCAGAAATAGAGTAATCATTGTTCAGAATTTTATTGTCCTTGGGAGAATGCAAATGCAAATTACCAGGATGATTCACTTCCAGGAATCAAGAATGTGAATTATGAGCAAGGTTTAGGGGACTATCCGAAGTTTTCAAGATTATGAACAAATATAACAAAAAATGATTTAAACTGTTCTTTTTGGACAAGTGTTCAAGTACACAAGCAAACTTTTCAGAAAATATCTTGAAATTAATTCAAGTGCATAGTATAGTAGGGTTCAAAAAGATTTAATTAATACTTGATTCAACATTAAGCAAGAGTGAATTTCTTGATTTTCATTACACATTGAATTTTACTGAGTATGGAAGTCAGAGCTGTGACATAGTGACTCCATCTTGGCTCTTCCTCCTCTGGACTTCCATCTTCAACAGCTGCCACCAACGTCTCAGAGCACACTCCATTGGCAGTGACCACTTGTAACTTTTGTCCATAGACCTTGGCATTCGCCACCTGTTTTCCTTCTCCAGATGCTGCCAGGACTGCTGAGATTCTCCGGTAATTTCTGATTTTGTTTGTTTCAGCATCTGCAATTCATTGTTATCCCAGACTTGCCCCGTCTCTCCTCATAAGTAAAACTTTCCAGCTCAGGCAACATCATGGTAAATCTCCACTGCACTGTCTCCCTTGCAATCACAATAATACAGTATCCAGCGTAGCACACAATACTCTATTCGTAGCTGAGTCAACTTTTTATACAATTCCAGCATCACATCCCTGCTCTTAAATTCTATTCCTTGGCTAATAAAGGCAAGCATCCCATATGCATTTTAAACCACTTTGTCTACCCACCCTGCTACTTTAAGGGACCAGTGGATATGCACACCAAGGTCCCGCTGATCAGTGCTGCTTCCCAGGATCCTGCCTTTCATCATGTATTCCCATGTCTTGTTTGTCCAACCCATGTGTCATCTCACATTTATCCAGATTGAATTCTATTTGTCATTGATCAGCTCCTGATCAAACCATTTATATCATCCTGTAATCTAGTGCTATCTTTCTCACTATTTACCACCACATAAATTTTTGTACCATCCATGAAATTACTAATCAGTTACTAATTGATAAAGGGTAGGTCATGCTGCATAAACTTCATTGAGTTCAGTGAGAAGGTGACCAAATAGGTGGATGAGGGACAAGTGGTTAATGTGGTGTATATGGATTTCAGTAAGATGTTTGGTAAGGTTTCCCACGGTAGGCTATTGCAAAAAATATGGTGGCATGGGATTGAGGGTGATTTAGCGATTTGGATCAGAAATTGGCTAGCTGAAAGAAGACAGAGGGTGTTGTTTGTTGGGAAATATTCATCCTGGAGTTCAGTTGCTAGTGGTGTGCCAAAAGGATCTGTTTTGAGTCTATTGAAGTTTGTCATTTATATGGCATAAAAGGATGAGTTAGTAAATTTGCAGAAGACACTAAGGTTGGTGGAGTTATGGATAGTGACGAAGAATGTTGTAGGTTACAGAGAGACATGGATAAGCTGCAAGCTGGACTAATAGCTGGCAAATGGAGTTTAATGCAGCAAAGTGTGAGGTGATTCACTTTGGAAGGAGTAACAGGAATCCAGAGTACTGGGCTACTAATAAGATTCTTGGTAATGAGGATGAGCAGAGAGATCTTGGTGTCCACTACATAGATCCTTGCCACCCAGATTGATAAGGTTATTAAGAAGGCATTTGGTAAAGGGATTGAGTTTTGGAACCACAAGATCATGCTGCAGATGTATAAAAGCCTGGTGTAACCACATTTGGAGTGTTGCGTACAGTTCTGGTCACTGCATTATAGGAAGGATGTAGAAGCTTTGGAAAGGGTTCAGAGTAGATTTACTAGGATGTTGCCTGGTATGGGTGGAAGTTCTTATGAGGAAAGACTGAGGGACTTGAGGCTGTTTCGTTAGAGAGAAGAAGTTTGAGAGGCAACTTAATTGAGACATATAAGATAATCAGAGGGTTAGATAGGGTGGACAGTGAGAGCCTTTTTTTCTCGGAGGGCAATGACTAGCACGAGGGGGCACAGCTTTAAATTGAAGGCTGATAGTCATAGGACAGATGTCAGAGGTAGTATCTTTACTCAGAGGGTAGTATGGGTGTGGATCAGCCTGCATGCAGCAGTAGAAGACTCACCAACTTTAAGTGCATTTAAATGGTCATTGGATAGCAATGTGGATGAGAATGGAATAGTGTAGGTTAGGTGGGCTTCAGATTGGTTTCACAGATCGGCGCAACATTGGGGGCTGAAGGGCCTATATTGCACTGTAATGTTCTACATTCGATGTTCTATGTTCTAATTACTCATCTCCTACATTCAAGTGTGATGAGAGTGACAGCCCTTGACATCAAAGCTGTATTCAATTGAGTGTGGCATCAAGGAGTATAAGCAAAACTGGAATCAGAATGAATGTTTCTCAGCCTGGAATATGCTGAATAACCCAACTTCAACGCACCTCGAAGCTAAATAATTCACACACTGTCTACCCTCTGAGGGAAGAAATTTCTCCTCATCTGTCTTAAATAGATGTCCTCTCATTCTGAGATCATGCCCTCTGGTCCCAGACTCTCCCACAAGGGGAAACAATCTCTTTGCATCCAACTTGTCAATTTGTCCAAGAATCTTGTATTTCCATAAGGTTGCTTCTGTACATTGTTATACAAGTACTCCGCGAGTGGTTGGAATCTGTACAGCACAGTCTCACTATCATGTACAGTCTAAACATTGTTTAAAAGTAACAGAAGTTTTGCCTGAACTTATGTGAAGAAATGGAAGACCTGTATTAGACCATATTACAACAGAATCCACTTATCCCCATGGAGAAATATGGACCATGTAGTGTCGCAAAGATATTGCTGAATCTTTATTTCCTTTTGCCTCATTTAGAAATGGATGTTAAAGTTCACTTGTTTCTGTCTGTGAGTCACACAGGTTCATTAAGCTGACGGGTGTATCTAGACTTCCTCCAGTTAGATTCATGCCTCATGAATTTGCTAATCTCACAAGACAAAAAGCAACCAATTAGCAGCCACCTGCGCAGTGACATTTTTGCACTCTCAAGCAGTTAACAAGCTGTTTAATTAGGCTGCAAATACAGTGATGCATTGAGGAGCCCAAGTTGTACAAGAACTGGCTGCTTTCAGTATTCACAAACTCAGGCTCTGTGACATTGATGTAATCCGACTTCATGACTTAAGGAAAAGCAAGGTGCCTTTTTCAGATCTAGATCACACCGACCACTTGTCTGGTGATATTGGCTCAGAAATCAAAAGGTTTTGGAAGGATTAGAAGGTAATACCAACACAGCCACCAAAGTAATGTGAAGAAATGGAACTACAATGTTGCACGTTTTAATATGGATATAAACATATTTTTATCCAGGGACAGCTTAAGGAATTTCAACAGATATTTCAAAAGCCTTTGTTATCTACTCAACAAATGTAATTGAGTAAATATATACTAATGAAGCTGATTTGTTCCACAAAAGTTATCTCAACCTGTATTCTTATACGTCAAAGACATTCTAGACACAGTGTTGAACATCTAATGCAGGAGCTTCTTGTGGATCTGACTCTGTGGTAATGTTCAGTGAGATCACTTTTTCAGAAAATGGTGGCTATTAATATGAGGACCTGAAATGTTGCCCGAGAGTTCCCACACTGCATTAGTAATCCTGACATCTTTTAAAACCAAGGCATACTGGTCATCTTGAAAATTGACAAAGTTATAAAGCATTTCTTTCTAGAGGTACAAAAGAGTCACACACACATTCAATTTTCAGGCAATCATTTAATTTGTAAAACAGGTGGTCTTGCAGTTTCTCTGCACACAGAACAAGACGTTTTGAAATACCATATATTCTTGAGTAATAGTCAAATATTTTGACCACTTTTTAAGGTTAAATCTACAGGGTTGACTAATACATGGATACTAGCTTTGAAGGGCTGAAATTCATGCCCATCAAAGTTCATACCATATTATTAGCAGAAGCCTAAATGATCTCTCAATGAATAAAGAAAACAAAGTGAATTATGGTAATTCTGAAAGCCCGGAGCAGACTAGAACAGCCAGCGGACTGGAAGACCGGGAGCAGAGCAGAACAACCGGCACACTGGAAAGCTGGAGCAGGACGTGATGGCCAGCACATTGACTCATAAACATTGTTCTGTTATCTGTGAAGAACTCAGGTTGATCTTTACATGAGATATATGGAAACTTCCAGGTTATTTGGCCAAAAATAGGGGGTCAACTTTTACATGAGATTGACTATTACTCAAGTATATATGGTAAATCAGAACAGAAGTAAACTATTGTAGATGCTGGTGATCGGAATTAAAAATGGAAAATGTTGGAAGTTTTGGTTTCTTTAGCTAAGGAAAGATACCAGCATTGAAGCCAACCTAGGGAAAGTTCACCAGACTGATTCTAGGTATGGAAGGACTGTCTTATGTGGAGAGGTTGTGTACATTGGGCCTGTAGAGTCATTTCAGCTATAAAGCAATAGTCGCATTCCTGTGTGACTCTGAGCTATACAAAAGTCACATAATACAAATAACACTTAAAGTATTGGTGATCTAATCATGTTATAGCCAACACACATTTTGCAAGTTTACATTTTAGAAACAGCATTCCAAATTCACCAATCACGTTACAGCCAATTCACATTAACGCAAGACACTTTACAGTAGAAATGACTGTACTCATTGAAAGGTAGAATAATGGATTGCAACCTTTTGGAAATGCAAGATTCTTGGACAAATTAACAAGTTGGATGCAAAGAGATTGTTTCCCCTTGTGGGAGAGTCTGGGACCAGAGGGCATGATCTCAGAATGAGAGGACATCCATTTAAGACAAATGAGGAGAAATTTCTTCCCTCAGAGGGTAGACAGTGTGTGAATTCTTTAGCTTCGAGGTGCATTGAAGTTGGGTTATTCAGCATATTCCAAGCTGAGAAACAGATTTTTAACCAGTAGAGGAATCAAGGGTCATGAGGAAAAGGCAGCTAAGTGGAGTTGAGGATATCAAATCAGCCACTTATGGACTGAATAGTCTACTTCTACTTCTATGTCTTACGGTCTTGTTAGCAGGGATAGCAACAGCATCTATGGAGAGTGTAATGAACTTGATTTTCAGGCTCTTCTGGGGATGTGTTCAGCAACAGATCTGACAGGGGATGGCTGCAGGGATATTTACCCAGAGGCAGGACTTGGTTGATTCAAATCAATCTATTATGGTTCCCCCAAGTTTGGAGATCCAGTAAAACACCTTCAGAGACCAACAATCCAGACAGTCCAAAAAGACCTAACCCTAACCGAGACTGCATTTTACACCCTCACCACCTTCAGTGCTTCCTCCAAGTGTTGTTCAACATGGAGGAGTACTGAATGTTCAGCCAAGGCAGGACAGCACTTTGTAACCAGCAGGAGGTTTCCTTGCCCGTGTTGAACCTGAAGTGACGACACTTCATTGTTGAGGTCTCAGGTGGGACAGGGCATATCCAGGGATGTTGGCGGTGGTGTCTGGGACATTGTCTGTATGATATGATTCCATGAATATGACTATGTCAGGCTGTTGCTTGGCTTGTCTGTGAGACAGCTCTCTCAATTTTGGGACAGGCTCCCAGGTGTTAGGAAGAATAACTTTGCAGAGTTGACAGGGCTGTTTCTGAGTCGAGAGTGTGTTGCTGGAAAAGTACAGCAGGTCAGGCAGCATCTGAGGAGTAGGAGAATCGATGTTTCCTGATGAAGGGCTTATGCCCAAAAAAATCGATTCTCCTGCTCCTCGGATGCTGCCTGACCTGTTGTGCGTTTCTAGCACCACACTCTCAACTCTGACCTCCAGCATCTGCAGTCCTCACTTTCTCCTAGGGTTGTTTCTGCCAGTGTCTTTTCTGGTGCCTAGGTCCAGGTGGTCTGTCAGTTTCATTTACTTGTTGAAGCTTTAGCAATTGACACAACTGACTACCTTTCTAGGCCATTTCGCGGAGCAGTTAAGATTCAATCTCATTGTTGTGAGTCTGGAGTCACATGTAGGCCAAACTAGGTAAGGATGGCAAATTTCTTTCCCTGAAGGAGATTAGCATTGAGATGGGTTTTTCCAACAAGAATTCATAGTCATCAGGAGATTCTTAATTCCAGATATTTTTTCCTTGAATTCAAATTCCACCATCAGCTGCAACAGGATTTGAACTCAGGTCCCAGAACATTAGCTCAATTTCTGGATTTTAACAGGTTGCAGAAGTTCCAGCCTATTTCTGATAAATCCCATTTTTCTGGGTAACGGTGCAAAGGGGCTTAATTCACACAGGAGGGGTATCCAAATCTCAGTATAGTAATTTGAAGTTAGCCATAAGTTCAAACAGACTGAATCTGCCTGTTGAGGACCTGAACGTACAATGTAGGAATCATGAAGTTATACGGTAAAGGTATTGACTTTTGAAGTGTGCATGAGGTCTGCTTAACTGTCATGACCTGGTGCTCTTAAATCTATTAGGAGAAAGTGAGGACTGCAGATGCTGGAGATCAGAGCTGAAAAATGTGTTGCTGGAAAAGCGCAGCAGGTCAGGCAGCAGTCAGGGAGCAGGAGAATCGACGTTTCGGGCATAAGCTTCGGGCTTCAGGATTCCTGAAGAAGGGTTTATGTCCGAAATGTCAGTTCTCCTGCTCCTTGGATGCTGCCTGACCGGCTGCGCTTTTCCAGCAACACATTTTTCAGCTCTTAAATCTATCACTCTTTTAAACATGTAATAACCTTCAACTGTCAATGATTGTTGGAAATGAAACTTGACGATTGCTTTAATTGATAAACATATTATCATATCATTTATTTAAGTAGTTTCAATTGAATTAATTGCTGATATTTCCCCAAGCTTCAAAAGTCACAGCTTTGTCAGCAGGGGGATGTTCTATGTCTATAGTTTGTTTTTTCCTTCTTTCAAAAAAGTATGGGTAACACTTAAGAGTCAGTATTTCTTGCCTATCGCTAATTACAAATGAAATTTCAGCCATTTCAGGGGGCAATTATGCTTCAGCAGATTCTGGAGTCAAACGTAGGCCAGGCCAGGCAAAGATTGTCTGAAGGATAGCAACGAATGAAATGGATTTCATAACACATTCATCATAACTGGAACTAATTAAAACATATTAATTGAGCTTCAATTCCACAAGAATTAGAAGGTTAGAAACAGAAAAAGAGAGGTCACCCCGTTGGGTGTTTTCTATACGCCTTCAAATAGTTCCAGAGATTAGAGGAAATGATAGCAAAGATAATTCTGGATAGAAGCGAGAGTAACAGGGTAGTATATACTTTATACTATTATAAGTTATGGGTGACTTTAACTTTCCAAATATTGACTAGAAATACTATACCAGAGGTACTTTAGATGGTTCGGATTTTGTTCAAGGTGTGCAGGATGGTTTCCTGATCGAGTAGACAAGTCAACAAGGAGGCGAGGCCATATTGGATTTGGTATTGAGGAGTGAACCTGTCCAGGTGTTAGATTTGGAGTGGGGGGAGCACTTTGGTGATAGTGACCACAATTTGGTTATTTTCACTTTAGCGATGGAAAGGAATAGGTATTTAGCAAGACATTGCTGGGGGAAAGGCAATTCTGATGCGATTTGTCAAGATCTAGGATACATAGGATGGGGAAGGAAACTGTAGGGGATGGGATTCCTTATTAAAGGAACAACTATTGCATGTCCTTGCTAAGTATGTACCTGTCAGGCAGGGAGAGAGGAAGTTGTCGAGCAAGGGAGGAATGGTTTACTAAAAAAGTTGAATCGCTTGTCAAGAGGAAGAAGAAGGCTTATGTTAGGATAAGATGTGAAGGCTCAGTTAGGGCACTTGAGAGTTACATGTTAGCCAGGAAAGACCTTAAGAGAGAGCTAAGAAGATCCAGAAGGGGGGATATGAGAACTCATTGGCAGGTAGGATCAAGGAAAATCCTAAGGCTTTCTATAGGTATATCAACAATAAAATGATGACGAGAGAAAGATTAGGGCAATCAAGGATAACAGTGGGAAGTTGTGCACGGAGTCCAAGGAGATAGGGGCAGCATTAACTTAATATTTTTCATCAGTATTTACACGGGAAAAAGACAATGTTGCCAAGGAGAATACTGAGAAAAAGGCTACTAGACTAGGTGGGATTAAGGTTCACAAGGAGGAGGTGTTAGCAATTCTGGGAAGTGCAAGAATAGATACGTCCTCTGGGCCGGATGGGATTTATCCTACGATTCTCTGGCAAGCCAGGGAGGAGATTGCAGTTCCTTTGAATTTATTCTTTATGTCTCATTGTCAGGAATAGTGCCAGAAGACTGGAGGATAGCAAATGGTATCTCCTTGTTCAAGAAGGGGAATAGAGACAACACTGGTAATTATAGACCAGTGACCCTTCCTTTGGTTGTGGGCAAAGTGTTGGAAAAGGTTATAAGAAATAAAATTTATAATCATCTAGAGTGGAATAAGTTGATTAGGGATAGTCAAGACAGTTTTGTGAAGAGTGTCATGCCTTACAAATCTTATTGAGTTCTTTGAGATGGTGACCAGTTGATGTGGTGTATATGGATTTCAATAAGGTGTTTGATAAGGTTCCCCATGCTAGGCTATTGCATTAAATATGGAGGCATGAGATTGTGGTTTGGATCAGAAATTGGCTCATTGAAAGAAGACAGAGGGTGGTGGTTGATGGGAAATATTCATCCTGGAATTCAGTTACTAGTGGGGTACTGCAAGGATTTGTTTTGGGGCCACTGCAATTTGTCATTTTTATAAAGGACCTGGATAAGAGTATAGAAGGAGGGATTACTAAATTTGTGTATGACATTAAGGTTAGTGGAGTTGTAAATAGTGCTGAAGGACTTTACTGGTTACAGAGGGATATGGATAAGCTGCAGAACTGGGCTGAGAGGTAGCAAATGGAGTTTAAGGCAGAAAAGTGTGAGGTGATTACTTTGGAAGTAATAACAGGAATAAAGAGTAGTGGGCTAATGGCAAGATTCTTGGTACTGTGGATGAGCAGAGGGATCTTGGTGTTCAGGTACATAGATCCCTGAAAGTTTCTACCCAGGTTGATAGGTTTGTGAAGAAAGCATAGAGTGTGGTAGCTTTTATTGGTAGAAGATTGAGTTTTGGAGCCATGAGGTCATGCTGCAGCTGTACAAAAGTCTGGTGAGGCTGCACTTGAAGTATTGCTTAATGTTCTGGTCAACACGAAGGATGTAGAAACTTTGAAAAGGGTTCAGAGGAGATTTACTAGTACGTTGCCTGGTATGGAGAGAAATTCATATGAGGAAAGGCTGAGGGACTTGAGGCTGTTTTGTTAAAGAGGTGACTTAATTGAGACATATAAGATAATCAGAGGGTTACATAGAGTGGACAGTGAGAGCCTTTTTCCTCGGATGGTGATGGCTAACATGAGGGGACATAGCTTTAAATTGAGGGGTGATAGATAGAGGACAAATGGCAGAGGCAGTTTCTTTACTCAGAGAGTAGTAAGGATGTGGAACATACTGCCTGCAACAGTAGTAGACTCACCAAAGTTAAGGGGATTTAAATGGTCATTGGGTAAACATATGGATGAAAATGGAATAGTGTCAGATAGGTGGGCTTCAGATTGGTTCCACAGGTTGGCACAACATTGAGGGCCGAAGGGCCTGTGTTATGAAGATTTGGGCATACTGTATCTTAAGGGAGTTAAAAGCTAGCAGTGACAGCACCAATTGTTCTCAATAAGATACAATGTAAACATGTGGTCCAGCTACTGGGAAGCTACGGTGGTTAGTTGCCTGGAGACAAAAATAGATTTGAATTAGGCCAATCAGTTTAAATATACCCCAAAACAAATGCCAAATTCCAATCAAGTTTGAATTTAGTATATTGACACTCTTAAAAGCCAATGACACAATCCAATGCTTTGGGGGTATAAGACCAGGAAAAATTAAACAGTTGTGAGGAGAACTGCCAAGCTACTACCATGTAAAGACTGTCTGAAAAATAGCTCTCTTAAAGGTACCTTCACCGAACAGTAACGTGTGAAGCAGAATCCCCAAGAAGAAAAGAAGACAGGAATACAGAGAGAACTGAAAGCTGCCTGGTTTGGAGATAACAAGTTTTGTTTTGTAAATCTTAATCGGGGTTTTATCGGACTAGTATTATAGAGGGGAAGGTATAAGATAGGTTAGAGGAAGGGGTTGTAAATAGTTATTAGTTAATTATTATCTGTTATACTTTAAGAAATAAAGTTGTTAATTTTTACTTTAATTAGTTCTTGGCCTCTCGAATTTTCACAGATTGCTGCATGGGTTAAATCTTTTCTGTATTGCTGCTTTAAATTAAACAGGAATGTTTACCCTGTGTCATAACACATGTATTGTGTTATAATGTTCTATGTCCTAAGACTTGAATAATAGAATTCTGCTGTAATTGAATTTTATCTGTTTTCCCAGATGACTCGCCTGGACTGCTAATCCTGTGATATTACCACTATGGCATCACCTATCATGTACCAAAGAAGTACTAAAGAATCAAGAGCATAATTCAACATTTGTCTTCTATTCATTCATGGCAGGTGGTTTTGACTGGATGGGCCAATATTTATTGCCCATCTCTAGTTGCCTTGGAGTAGGTGGTATTAAGCCAGTTTCCTGAGCCACAATGCTGTCCATTTGGTGTACATACACCCACAATGATGTCAGGGAGACAGTTCCAAGATTTTGACCAAATGTGAATAAAGGAGTAGCAATATATTTCCAAGTCTGATGGTGAGTGGTTTAGAGGGGAACCAGCAACTGGCAGTATTTCCATATATTTACTGCTGTTGTCCTTCTAGAAGGACATGGTCATGGATTTGTAAAGATTTGTCTATGGAGCCTTGGTGAATTTCTTCAGTGCAACTTGAAGAGGGTACACATTGCTGTTACTGACTGTTGTGGTGGAGGAAGTGAATGCTTTTGAATGCCAATCAAGCAATTGCTTTGTCCTGGAGGGTGTCAAGTTTCTTGAGTTTTTCTGGACCTGGAAAGTGGGAATTATTCCTTTATATACCTGAGTTGTGTCTTGTAGATGGGGCAGGTTTTGTGGAGTCAGGCTTGAGTTACTCACTACAGGATTTCAAGCCTCTGACCTGTTGTAGTCTAATCTTTGTGTAGTTAGTCCAGTTTAATTTTTTAGTTAATGGTAACTCCTAGGATGTCGGTAGTGGGGGAATTCAATGATCGTAAGACCAGTGATTATTAGGGCTGGTGATTAGATTCTCTTGTTGGAGATTGTCAGTATTGGACACTAGTGTGACATGACTGTCACTTGCCACTTGTCAACCCCAGCCTGGATATTGTCCAGAGCTGAAAATGTGTTGCTGGAAAAGCACAGCAGGTCAGGCAGCATCCAAGGAGCAGGAGAATTGACGTTTCGGGCGTGAGCCCTTCTTCAGTAATGAGCATTCTTGAAGAAGGGCTCATGCCCGAAACGTCGATTCTCCTGCTCCTGTCATTCCTGAAGAAGGGCTCATTCCCGAAACGTCGATTCTCCTGCTCCTTGGATGCTGTCTGACTTGCTGCGCTTTTCCAGCAACACATTTTCAGCTCTGATCTCCAGCATCTGCAGTCCTCACTTTCTCCTGGATATTGTCCAGGTCTTGCTGCATTTGAACATTGATTGCTTCAGTATCTGAGGAGTTGTGAATGGTGCTGAACATTTTGTAATCATCAACGAACATGCCCACTTCTGACCTTATGATGGAACAAAGGTCATTGATCAGATGTTTGAGCTTTGGACACTTTTAAATTAGATTAACAATTTAAACTCTTTGTACTTTCATGAATAGGAGATTTTTTTGCATTGTGAAATTTGTCAGAGCACATTTTTAGGCCTTTAGAAGTTTACATTTTCATTTCTATAGGTACTGAAGTGAATTCAAGTCAGCAGTTAGGTGAATGTCTATAGATATGGCATTGGAGGCTATGAGGAGCCATGGACATGGGTGGCAGTCGTGAGTTGGCATGGAGGTATGAGGGGCAATGTGGTTTAAATGGGAAGATGTTTGCACTGAGTCAATATGGGGATAATGAAGATCCTGAGGGTGAGGGGTAAATGCTTTGTAAATTTAAATCCAACAGGTCCCAGAGAACTGAGACAGGCAGCTTATTAAGCCTGCATCAACACTCACTTACCTTTACACCTTCTGGATGTGCACACCCGACCTTATTCCAGATGTGACCTTCACCCTCCCCACCCATCAGAATGAAAATCCATGAGTCAGGACAATTTATACTGAAATGGGTCTGGTGAGTTGTGAAGTTTTGCCATTCAAGCTACCAATGCAGTTCGACAAACTTTAGCTTACCTTCTCTGATTTGGATTTTTGCTCCCAGTGTAGATAGCTCAAGTTTGTCTATAGCCTGATTTATTGGGTGTACCTCAGAGAAACAAATCTCAATGTGACAATCTTCCATCTCAGGGAAGAGCTTTGGGGTAGAATTAAGCCCATCGTACCCAGAAACAGAGATGAGTGAGAGCCAAGCTTGATCCCTCCCCCCAACACCCCTCCATGACCACAAATATTCCCAGTGCTATCTCAGGGCCCTCACCCACTGTGCACAGTCTTTTACAATGCAATGACCTTTCATGCTACATCATGTATCTGCCCAACAGATATGGCCTTTTATATTCCCATGTTAACTAATACCAACTCACCCACCCTCTTACCTTCAAGCACTCACCTCTCCCTATAACCTCTGTGGCAACTCATGTTCCTCACCTACTTTGTATCCCCATGCCGACTAATCTCCCCTGATCCTGTGCTGTGTTGACTAATGTCAACTCATCCAGGATCAACCTGATGCAGACTTACAGAGCAATGTGCTAATTAAATAAAAGAGAATAAAAAAGAATGAAACCCTAACCCTAAAAATCTACAATTTTCAACCTTGATTCTTGTTTATCAATCCCATTCATGAAAGCATATTCAAGGCTTTTCTTAAATCTCAAAAGTATTCATGTCCTGAGCTTTCCTATACTTTTCTAACTGCTCCACAGGCCTTCATGCAAGCAGAATGTGACACAGAATATTAATGAGAATATCTGAAATAACTCATTCCCTAAAGATGCTGAGGATATATTGTGATGTATGTTTGAGTAAAGACCCATTTCGATAAGCCCACTTGACCGTTAGCTGAGTTTATTATCTGCTAATTCACAATTCACAAGTGAATATGATCAGACAACATTGTCAGAGACAGAAATGGAGAATCTGAACTGTGGGGCACAATTCTGACTAAGCTGTGGTCAGCTGGATATAGTTAACGTTTTCCCAGAGTTATCATTGAGAATGGAAATGTTGGAGGTGCATCAGTAACTGGGAATGCACTGATAAATGAACCCTGTGCACTCTCCATCATTATGGAGTGGAAGTAGTAATCCTGATCAGGAGGATGAGAGCTGCTTGCTAATTATTACTAATCTCATTCAAACGGACTATGGGAATAATACATGGAAGGCAAGTAGATGTGTTCAGCAACACTGATGCTTAGCAGTTAGTTGATAGGTGATACAGACAACTTTAACAAGCTTTCCATGTGGTTACAAGCTGACCATCAAGTGAGTCCACGCAGGCCATGAGCACAGCAATGCAGACTTTGGGTGCTAAATCTCTTCTATTGAAAACAAAGTAACAGATATTGTGGCTTTTCAATGCATTATTGAGCTTCACCATGTGGGCTGCAGCAGAATAATTGAATTGGATTTGTACTGGCCCAGGAGAGGGATGAGAGAAAGTTGGAAGGCGAACCTGATTGAAGAGGAGACTCCACTTAAGGTACTCCCCACATCTCATCTATTGTCCCTCACCTTATCAGTACCTGATATGCTGCCTCATCTTGTTATGGTTCATCATGTCCCTGCAAGGTTAAGTTCTGAAAAGGCGTCTTTTGTGCTTCCCACTGAGTCCAATACCCAGAGGGTGTACTTCAAGAGCATCTCAGCTGTCAGATTAGATCAGGAAACTGAGGAGAATCCTGAAATTACAAATGAGTTACTGCAAAGAGTTTTATAAAGCAGAAAATTTAACATTTGTTGGATACCAAATGTTTTCTCATGTCATTTTGATGTGGATTATCTTTTTTTTTGCCCTTTTTAATAAATTTCATGTTTTTTTTCATAGATGACAATCCCACTGCAGGAATATTAAAAATTATTTGTTCAAATTAAGTTTGATAATGTTATATGCACATCATCAATTCTGGTGCCACAGCCCACTGATGAACCTGCTTGTATTTTCAATCTCCCTATGTCATCTGCTTCTAAAGAGAAATAAATAAAATCTATATGATTCTTGTTATACAGGGCACTTAAGACCAGAAAGAGTTACTGATATCATTAGTAAGCTATGCCCATCAAGATGTAAAGGACTGTTCCCAGAAGGTTGAAACCAGCGTTCACTGTGCTGTATCCATCTCCAATGTGTGTCATAGAGTCATAAAGCACAAAAGAGGGCCTTCAGCCCATTGATTGTATACTAACCTATATACACTAATTCCACTTTCTAGCACTTGGCCAATAATCTTGAATGTTATGACATTTAAATTGCTGTCAAAGTATTTTTTAAAGGCTGTGAGGATTCCCACCTGTACTACCCTCCCAGGCATTGTGTTCCAGATTCCCATCACTGACTGGGTAAACAAGCTTTTCCTCAAGTCCTTTCTAATCCTCCTGCTGTTCACCTTAAAATTATGCCCTCATTATTATTGACCCTTCAAATAAGAGGAACAGCTGTTTCCTATCCAACCTTACTCTGCCACTCATGTTCTTATACACCTCAATCTGGTTCCCTCTCAATCTTTCCTGATCTAAAGAAAATTACCCGTGCTTATCGCCTAAATGCTCCAACCCAGGTAGCATCCTGGTGAATCTCCTCTGCACCACCTCCAGTACAATTATATTCTTACCATAGTGAGGTGGTCAGATCTGCACACAGTACTCCAGCTGTAACCTAAGCCAAGTTCTGTACAGCTCCAACATAACCTCCCTTCTCTTATAATCTATGCCAACACTGATTAAAACAAATGTCCCATATGCCTTTTTAAGCACCCTATTAACCCATCGTGCCAACTTCAGCAATCTACGAGCAAGCACCCCCAGGTCCCTGTTTTTCCCTGAGCTTCCTAGTGTCCTATCATTCATTGAGTACCTTCTTGTCTTGTTTCTTCTCCAATAGTGCATCATCTCACACTTTTCAGGTCAAATTATAGGCAGCACGGAGGCACAGTGGTTAGCACTGCTGCCTTGCAGCACCAGAGACCCGGGTTCAATTCCCGCCACAGGCGACTGACTGTGTGGAGTATGCACATTCTCCCCATGTCTGCGTGGGTTTCCTGCAGGTGCTCTGGTTTCCTTCCACAGTCCAAAAATGTGCAGGTTAGGTGAATTGGTGATGGTAAATTGCCAGTAGTGTCAGGTGAAGGGGGAAATGTAGGGGGATGGGTCTGGGTGGGTTGTGCTTTGGTGGGTCGGTGTGGACTTGTTGGGCCAAAGGGCCTGTTTCCACACTGTAAGTAATCTAATCTAAAAAAAAGCTGTTTGCCATTGAACCAATCTATCTATATTTTCCTGTAACCTATGACCTTGTTCCACACTATTAGCCACCCGGTCGTTTTTGGTATAATCTGCAAACTTACTTTTTAATCTCTCAACTTTCTCATCAATATTGTTCGAGCATATCACAACACTAAGGGACCCAGCACTGATCCCCGTGGTACGCCATTGGATACCAGCCTCAAGACATAAAACTTGCCTTATGCCGCCATTCTCTGTGTCCTAATACTAAGCTAATTTTGGATCCATCTTGCCAAGTTACCTGGATCCCATATGCTTTACAAACCTTCTTTATCGGTCTCCTCTGTGGGACCTTGTCAATGTTTTTACTGAAATTCATATTAACTGTATGAACAACTATTAAAAGAACTCCACTACCCTCATTTACATATCTGCAGCGGTTCAAGAAGGCAGCTCACCACCACCTTTCCAAAAGTAGCTAGGGACAGGCAATAAATGCTAGCCTAGCCAGCAATGCCCATATCCCATGACTGCTTAACCTAAACCTTCACCAACCTCCTTACCTACCTGGACTATTTGGTCACCTCCTCAAAACATTTAATCAAATTTATTAACATGGCCTCCTTCTGATAAAGCCATGTTGAGTATTATTGATCAACCATGCCTCTCCAAATGGAGATTGATTCTATCCTTCTGAATTTTCTTCAATAGTTTCTCTACTACTCACTGCTCTGTTATTCCCTGGTTTATCCCAACCATCCTTCTTGAAAAATGGTACAATACCAATTCTCTAGCACTTCCCCTTTACAAGAAAGTAATAATTCCTCACTCCCTGTGTCAAACTTATCAAGGACTTGAAAGCCCTTCTCCCCAAATTGTGTGCCTATATCATCCTTCTTCCAAGTCAAAACAGAATTGAAGAGCATGTTTAACACCCTACCGATGCCCTCCAGCTCCAAATGGATTTGTTCTCTTAGTTCCCCTAATGGGCCCTACTGTTTCCCTGGTTGTTATCTTCCTCTTGTTATAATTGTGTAAAATCTTGGGAGTTTTTGGGAATTCTTTGGAAATCTCTCTAATTTTACCTGCTCATGTTTTTCAAGCACACTCTTTGTTTTTTAATGGTTTTCTTAAAATCCAGCTTGTATACACCAACTTTCTATTAACCACTAGGACCTCCATTGATTCGTTCCCTTTGTACCTGTTAAAATACTTCCCTTCTCTTCTTATCCAGTCCTGAATATTCCTAGACATCCAGGGTTCTCTGGGCTTGTTGTTCCTACCCTAAAATGGTCATCCTAAAGGAATCAACTTGGTCCTGGACTCTCCCTATTTCCTTTTTGAATGGACTCCATGAGGCATGATTTAAATAAAATCTTCCTTCCCCCAAAGCAAAACGTACTGTTGCAGATCATTTCTTTCTTTACCATAACAAACTTAAATAGTAATGCATTGTGGTCACTATCATTGAAATGCTTCCCACTACCACCTTGAATACTTGGCTGGCTTTATCCCCCAACACTGCACCATCCATTATTAGGCTATTTACAAGTTGACATGAAAATCTCTTCTGGATGCATTCCAAGAAATCCACACTCTCCAAATCCTTCACACTCTGCGTATTCCAATTAATGGAAAAAGACAATATTGTCAATGAGAATACTGAGATACAGGTTACTAGACTAGATGGGATTGAGGTTCGCAAGGAGGAGGTGTTAGTAATTCTAGAACGTGTGAAAATGTATAAGTCCCCTAGGCTGGATGGGATTTATCCGAGGATTCTCTCGGAAGCCAGGGAGGAGATTGCAGAGCTTTGATCTTTATGTTGTCATTGTCTACAGGAATAGTGCCAGAATATTGGAGGATAGCAAATGTTGTCCCCTTGTTCAAGAAGGGGAGTAGGGACAATCCTGGAAATTATAGACCAGTGAACCTTACTTTAGTTGTGAATAAAATGTTGGAAAAGGATCTAAGGGATAGCATTTATAATCATCCAGAAAGGAATAAATTGATTAGGGATAGTCAACACGGTTTTGTGAAGGATAGGTCGTGCCCTACAAACCTTATTGAGTTCTTTGAGAAGATGACCAGACAGATGGATGAGGGTAAAGCAGTTGATGTGGTGCATATAGATTTTAGTAAGGTGTTTGATAAGGTTCCCCATGGTAGGCTATTGCACAAAATACAGAGGCATGGGATTAAGGATGATTTAGCAGTTTGGATCAAAATTTGGCTAGCTGAAAGAAGACAGAGGGTGGCGGTTCATGGGAAATATTCATCCTGGTGTTCAGTTACTAGTGGGGTTGTGCAAGGATCTGTTTTGGGGCCACAGCTGTTTGTCATTTTTATAAATGACCTGTATGAGGGCTAAGAAGGACAGGTTAGTAAATTTGAGGATGACACTAAGGTCGGTAGAGTTGTAGATAGTGCTGAAGGATGTTGTAGGTTATAAAGGGGCATTAATATGTTGCAGAGCTGGGCTGAGAGTGGCAAATGGAGTCTAATATGGAAAAGTGTGAGGTGATTCACTTTGGAAGGAGCAACGGAAATAAAGAGTACTGGATGAATTGTAAAGTTCTTGGTAGTTTAGATGAACAGAGAGATCTTGATGTCCATGTACATGGATCCCTGAAAGTTCCACCCCTGTTGATAGAGCTGTTAAGAAGGCATACGCTGTATTAGCTTTTATTAGTAAAGGGATTGGGTTTCGGAGCCATGAGGTCATGCTGCAGCTGTACAAAACTCTGGCGTGGCCGCACTTTCAATTTTACGTACAGTTCTGGTCACTACATGGTAGGAAGGATGTGAAAGCTTTGGACAGGGTTCAGAGGAGATTTGCTAGTATATTGCCTGGTATGGAGGGAAGTTCTTATGAGGAAAGGCTGAGGGACTTGAGGCTGTTTTCGTTAGAGAGATGAAGGTTGAGAGGGGACTTAATTGAGACATATAAGATAATCAGAGAGTTAAATAGGGTGGACAGTCAGTGCCTTTTTCCTCGGATTGTGATGGCTAGCACAAGGAGATATAGTTTTAAATTGAGGGGTGATAGATATAGGACAGATGTCGAGTCAGTTTTTTTACTCAGGGAGTAGTAAGGGTGTGAAACTTACTGCCTCCAACAGCAGTAGACTCGCCAACTTTAAGTGCATTTAAATGGTCATTGGATAGACATACGGATGAAAATGGAATAGTGTCTGATGGGCTTCAGATTAGTTTCACAGTTTGGTGCAACATTGAGGGCCGAAAGGCCTATACTGCGCTGCAATGTTCTATGTTCTATATGAATAGTCTGCCTAATAACAGTAAGAAAGATCTACCCAAGGTATCGCAGATGGCTCTGATAGAAACCAATATTTACAACATGCTATCAGTGTGGTGCTGGAAAAGCACAGCAGGTCAGGGAGCATCCATGGAACAGGAGAATCGACGTTTCAGGCATGATGCTGTGTGACCTGCTGTGCTTTTCCAGCAACATGCTCTTGGCTCTGATCTCCATCATCTGCAGTCCTCACTTTCTCCAACATGCTGGCAGTGCTAGCAGACCTATTGTTATAACTGTACAATACATTTTTGAAAATGCATTTAGTTAATAGTGTAGCTTGTATTTTAAATAATTCTAATGTATGCCCCATGCATAATTATTATTGCTGATAATAGACTCATGCTAACTGTGTGTAATCACAACCACATTTATCATTTTTATATTTATATGAAGTTGTATGGGAACAACTATCTTTTTTGCAATATACTATCACTGGTTTCAAGCATCTTAGGTTTAGTTATTTTGAAAGCAAACTAGAAAACATGAGTCAATTGGTCAGAAAACGTGGTGGTCATGAGCGAGTTGGTACAAAAATACAGAATGATGCTTTTCTAGTTGAACCTGGCTCAGATATTGTCATCAAACAGGAAAAAAAAACGAACTGATGTTATATAAGATTGTATGAATTTCTGTCAGAATATTATACAAAGCAGTTAAAAACAAACATCATGAACTGCATTCCCAAGAGAGAAAAAACAGCGAACTAATGTAACATTTTGCAAAAACATAACAGTCTTCCATTTTGAAGTATACAAAATGAATATGTGTCATTCACAAGTTTTACTGTTATTTTCTTTTAGTATGGCAAACTGGCACAATCTATCATCAAACTGGATAAGTCGCTGACTAATACCTACAACTTTAAATTGATCACTTAAGGAAAAATTCTCCAGGCATTTTATTTCCTGTTTGACATGTGTTGAGTGCCATGTAAAACTTGACTTTAATGTGTATCTTATTGCAGAAGACAAATACTTACACCGATGACTTTTAGGGAAGTCAATTTTATTTCTAAATACACACAATTCAGCTGTTAATGAGCTGCACATTATCTTCCATGCTTGTCTCTGCATTTCATTTTTTGGAGCAAGTCAGCAGATTTCATCATAATAAAAGGTATGTTCCTACTTTTAGAAAAATCTGATTTAACATAGTTTATTTTTAAGTCAGAGTTCCCAGATGAGATTTATTGTTGACAGCAAAATATTAACCTATTAGTATACAGTGTCGATATAATCTTATTCTCTAATAACATGACAAACATTGTGGTGCAGTGAGAGTGTCCCTGCCTCTGTGCCATTGAGTCCAGGTTCAACTCCAACATGCAGCAGAGAATGCATAATAACATCTGTGCACAGTTTGATTTTTTAAAACAATAAATCAATGTATTCTGTTCAATACACCACATTTTTTATCATTATGCAAAGCACAGTGGATAATTACAAATTTGATCCAACAATCAAAATGACTGTGCTATATCACTTCAACGTTTCTTTGAGGAGCATTCAGTTGTGTTGTGTGTCCAAATAATTGTTCAACTATTGCAAGATTAAAATTTTATTTTTCCAGCATATCATTTATGATTTCCAAAGTACATTAAAAAAAGTAAAGACTGACAAATCCAATAAGTCCTAATGATAATCTTCCACAACTTAGTTGGGCACTGAGAAACACGGAAGCTAGGAACAGGAGTAGGCCATTCAGCCCTTCGAGTCTACTTCTCCATTCAATAGGGTCATGGCTAATCTTCTATCTCTCAATGCCTTGTCCCTGCTTTTTTCCCCATGCACCTTGATGCCTGTCAAATCTAGCGATGTAATTTTCTGTTTCTTGAATATATTCACTGACTTGGCTTCCATAGTTTTTCACAGGTCACTACCCTTTGAGTGAAGATTTTTTTTCTCATCTCAGTAATAAATAATCTACCCCATATCCTGAGACTATGTCCTCTGGTAATAGATTCCCCAACCAGGGAAAATCACATCTATCCTTGCATCTAATTTATACGTTTCAATCAGATTCCTTCCCCTCCTTATAAATTTGAGTGAATACAGGTCTCGTTAAACCAACCTTTCCACAAAGAACACTCTTGCAAACCCAAGTATCAGCCTGTTGAACCTCCGCTGCACATCTTCTATAGAAGCATATCCTCTCATAAGGAGGGAGACCAAAATGATGCATAATATTGAACACGATATAACTCAGAGGCCAGTATCCCGTCGCCAAGTCACCATTTATTTACACATGGAGAGTCCTTGGCACTGATCCAGCTCCCTCAGAGCCAGCTCTCAGAGTGAACAGGATATCTGACACTCCTGTTCTTATCTGTTATCCAGGGCTCCCTGATTGGACCAGATTAACAGACGCAATCAGGGAACTCATATTCTGTGAGGTATATCTGACTGACCTCATTACAATCACAAGAGATACTCCAGTTGTTGTCTCAATAACATCATGTAAAACCACAGCAAGACATCCCTACTTCTGAACTCAAATCTTCTTACAATGAAAACCAACATCCATTTGCCTTCCAAATTATTTGGTACATATCTACTTTCATTCAATTATATACAATTACACTCAGATCCTATTGTATAACCACGTTTCCCAATATGTCACCATTTAAATAAAATTCTTCCTTCTTGTTTTTCACACCAAATCTATAAGTTCATTTTAGCTACATTTACTTCATCTGCCATGTGTTTGCCCACTCACTCAACTTGTTAAAATCACTTTGAAGCCTTTGTGTATTGTCCTTGCAGTTCTGAACCCTATCAGTTTTGTGTCATCAGCAAACTTAGAAATTTTGCATTTGATTCCCTCATCAGAGCCATTTCTATACATGTACAGTTTATGTGTATACATCATGAGTAACTGGGGCCCATGTACTGGTTCTTGCAGTACTCCAGTAGTCACTGCATGCCTCTCAGAAAATAACCCATTTATTTTCATTCTCTGTTTCCTGTTTGTCAACTAGTTCTCAATCCATATCAATATATTACCCCCATCCAATGCACTTTAACTTTGCCCATTAAGAGAACAAAATTATCCAGTCCACCTCATAGTACACTGGAAGGGTAAAGTGTCTCAAACATTTCAACATCAGTAAACATGTGGTAAAATGCAGGAGTAACATGAGTATTACTCTTTATTATCAGCATGTTGCTATGATGCCAAAATGACATTCTGCCCACAATACATATGTGTTATATGAATTTCAGTGCTAGTGTAATGCTGTATATCAAATATCATGTCCCTTTGGATGTTCACAACAGGTAGTGTACAGACAATGTACTATCGTCCTGTGCTTGTAAATTTCACATCATAATGTCCAACATTAAATGCAATCCCAAATTGGAGAACATCCATTTATGCTAAGAACAACACCAACAATCAATTCAAGATCATCAGTTGGTCTTGTGCTGTGACACACTTATATCTGGTGGAAGTCACGTATGTCGACAGGCAGTGCCATAGTCTTTGCAAATACAAAGAATTCTAACCCTATTCACTCATTGACCTTTTTCTGACTTAACAATAGCTTGTTTCTTTGGTGCATTCTCCATTGCAATACCTTGACCAATCAGAGTTGACTTGTTTGGTTTAAATTTAAATAAAAGCTTAAATACATTCATGCATGTGAATCAAAAGCAGTAGGTCACAAGGTCCTTTAAGCCTTCTCCACCTTTCAAAGACATCATAGTTGAACTGATTTTAACATCAACTTTCTGCGTACAGCTTGACAGCTAACTGCTTCCTGGAGCTTTCTTCATAGCTATGACTCCACTTGACAATCAATCAGGACCATCTTCTCACGAAGCATATGTGCTGTTCCCATTGAGATTTTGTATTCTTCTGATTCTATCCCGCTGAATGAAAAGTTAAGAACTTCAATAGTATGTTTGTGAGTTCAGCAATACTCAAGTTCTGTATTACCAAGCCACTCTTTGTATACTTTGGGAAGAGATACAACAAAGACCAAATTCAGGACTACGATAGCAAAAATAGAATGAACAGTTTAAAAATAAAGTTCATTAAGGGGAATATTAGTATTTTCATGTGAGTCACAAATTTTAATCACATCTCAAATGAGAAAGCAATTTTTGCTAACGTTGGAGGTTAGTTCTCCAGTAAATTTGCAGCATCAGCCAGGAGACACCAGAAGATATGAAGTAATACTTATACGATCAATCTGCAGGTTTGCTGAAATGGAACATCATTTCAACGAACATTTCAGGTACCAGGTGAAAGGTCTTACTTTATGGAAGATGTAATATCAAATAACAAGCCTTTGAAGTTAACATGCCAGGATAGTTAGTAAAAATAACATCTACAGAGACAAAGCTGATCTCCTGAATCTTTTAAGAAACTAGGCTGCATGCGTTTATTATGTGTGGCCATGAAATAATTTTAACAAATTCAAGGACAACTTCTTACATACTGCTATCTCTGGTTGCGCCTCAAGTCTCCAGTGTGCCCCATTTTTCAGCCAGCAAGTTCCCAATTGAACTTCAGTGAGGCTAAGTGTAACAGTTCTGACCGAGAGGCAGCCAGCGGTATGAAACTGACCAACTGTGAGGCTTGTTGAGAAGCTAGTGAGACAATCAGGGCCAGGGAGGCAAGCAAAATGTTTCTGTAAATGGTCATGCTTTTTGGGTGACATTCTGATACAATCCCTTTCAAGACCAAAGGCTTGTCTGACATGCAACTGAAAAAGCTAACCTTTCTAGATGATAACTAGCCAACAGTAAAATGTTCCTTTTATCCATCCAGAGCGTTTAATTATTAAGTACTTCTTTTCCTAATTGAGTATCAGGAAGTTTGAAATTATGTGTTAACTTGACTCCAAAATAAGTACATAAACCTTAGTAAAGTATAACTTGAAAATAGAGCTCTTCCTGTTGTGATTTCTTGGAAGTTATCACATTGGAGCATTTAAATAACATATTGACAGAATAGATATTATTCAGTTAAAGCACAACTCCAGATTTCCCAAATTGTTCTTGTTTGTGTTTTTTTTTAATTTACTCATGGGACGTAGACACTATTGTTTGGGCTAGCATTTACTGCTCATCCCTAGTTGCTCTTGAGAAGGGGGTGGTGAGCTGTCTTCCTGGACAGTTACATTCTATTTGGTATAGGTACCCCTCAATGCCATTAGGGAGCATTCCAGGATTTTAACCCAGCAGCATTAAAGGAACAGCAATAGATTTCCAAGTTAGAATTATGTCTCAATGTGTAAAGGGAATTTGTACGTAGTGGTGGTTTTCCCAGGTATGTGCTGTATTTGTCCTTTTGAATAGCAGTGGACATGGGTTTGGACAGTGTCTAAGGAGTCTTGGTGACCATATTCCTCATTGATGAAGCAGCTGAAGATGATTGATAAAAAGATATCACCCTGAGGAACTCCTGTCGATATGTCCTGGTGCTGAGATGACTGACTTCCAACCAGCAACCTTTGTGTCAGGTATGACTCCCACCAACAGAGAGTTGTCCCCCTGATTCTCATTGACTCTAGTTTTGCTAGGGTTCCTTGGTGCCCATTTGGATCGATGCAATCTTGATACCAAAGTCAGTCACTCTTCCCTAATCTCTGGAATTCAACTCTTTTGTCTGTATTTGGATGAGTAATCCTACAGGCACTCAAACTGAGCATCAGTGCACAGGTTAAGTTGCTAATTTAATAGTAATGTTACTGACATCTTCTATCACTTTACTGCTGATCGAGAGTAGACTGATCAGGCAGTAATTGGCCTGGATTGGATTTGTCTTTTTTAAAAAGGACATGCCTGAGCAATTTTCTACATTGTCGTGTAAATGCCAGTGCTGTAGCTGTACTTGGACTATAGCTTGGCAAGGGGCATGGCTAGTTCTGGAGCACAAGTCATTAGTACTATTGCAGGAATGTTGTCAAGACCTACAGCTTTTGCATCATCCAGTGTCTCCAAACATCCTTACATGATCAACATACGACTCCCCAAGCAAATGCTTTACTCCCAGCTTTGAAACAGCAAGTGAGCACCAGGTGGACACAGGAAGCATTTCAAGGATACCCTCAAGGCCTCCTTAGCAAAATGCTGCATTCTCACAAACACCTGGAAATTACCAGCCCAAAACCAACCAAAGTGGAGGAGGAGCATCTCAGAAGGTGTTGGGCACCTCGAGACTTACTGTTGGGAAAAAATGGAAACCAGATGAAAATAGCGACAGGCGTGCACTGCCACGGCAAAGCCACACCTACCCCTTCCTGTGACCTCCACCTGCCCCAAATGTAATAGGGCCTGCAGTAGCCGTACCAGACACCTGTACAGCCACCGATGGACTCACCCTGAGAGTGGTATAGAGTCACCCTCATCTGCGAGAGATAGCTGATGATGATGACCTAGTGTTTTCAAACATTTCATGAAGTCACATGAAATGAGTTGAATTGGCTTAAGACTGGCATATGTGATGGCAGGGACCTGAGATGGGTTGATTATAAAGGGTTCCATGAGAAATTCAATAAGATAGTACGTAACATCAGTCAAAGGAGTTTACATATTTTCCAAGTAATGAGTTATAAGTTAAATATAAAAACCTGCCTGTGTCTAACAATGTTTATAGTTAACCTATTCAGCCACACTTCTGGGGAAGGTGTGACTTGAAACTTTTAAGATTAGAGTGGCGCTGGAAAAGCACAGCAGGTCAGGCAGTATCCAAGGAGCAGGAAGATCAACATTTTGGGCAAAAGCCCATCATTTCTTAAATCTTTTAACTCAGCAGTAGGAATAATAAGTCTACATCACAAGAACTTGATATACTAAAGATCACTGCATCTCTTAAGGACTTTTGCTGGACAGATATTCCCATTCTTATTCTTAAATACTACAAATACTACATTTCTAAGCGTCTTTTACATAGAGTCACGGAGTCATAGAGTCATACAACATGGAATCAGGACCTTTGGCCCAACTCATCCATGCCAATCAAGTTTCCTGAATGAACAAGTCCCATTTGCCTGCATTTGGCCCATATCTCTGTAAACGTTTCCTATCCATGTACCTGTCCAAATGTCTTTTAAATGTTGTAACCGTACTTAGCTCCACCACTTCCTCACCTTTGTGCTTTCTCATGAAATTTTACAATTTATGCATTATTTTGAATTGAACACTAATCTTGTTAAGTATGCAAAAATACTAATTACAGCCAATATATCAGTTATTAAAGAACAACAATTTACATCTTGAGTAGAATGTTTATTCTGTTCTGGTGGTAATCTCATAAAAGTTAATTGGACAGACAAATGCGCAACTTTTCATTCAGCTCTTTAGAGCTTTTTATGTTAAGGTTTCAATTATTGCATGCAGCCATATGAACTGTATGCCCTTTCAATGACATGGAAAGATTTGTTTACAAATGTTAACACAAGCAAGTTAACATTTGAAGGATAAACTCACAGCTGATAAAGATCGTGGTATAATTAAGTCTTTATCTTAGAATTGGGGCAACATGTAAAGACTTTAAAATTAAAGTTCATAATTTTACCATTGAATAACAATATTAAATAGATATCATCAATAGCAAATAAGTGCATATCTGAATTTTTAAAAATTAGTTTTATTTTATTAAATGTGATTAGATATTTGAGATACATCTTGTCAGTGAATTGGTCTGTCATAGGTGATCTATGTGACTTTACTGTTGAAACCAAAATAATTGATTCTGAAGTTACTCTATGGGTTGAATAAATATTAATAAATCCTGCCCAGCTCTTAATGATAGAGTGTCATCAGCAAACATATGTCAGCTTAGTGCAGCGGTATTAATCTGGATAACTGCTAAAAAGTGAGCAACATCAGCATAAGATTAAATATTCTGAAAAGAAAAAAACAGGACCTTGTTAGATAGTGCTATTCACAATTCCAATAAAATGTAACCCTATCCCTTGACCTTTAAATATCTTACAGAATGTCAGCTGTGGTTTTTTTCTTTTGAGATTAAATATGTGTATTTCTTACCGTCCTACTGGACATACATTTTCATCCATTTCTCTACAAAAGGTACTGAATTTTATTTCCCATTTAAAGCATATAATTTCTGTAGTGAATCAAACAGTGTGCAATTATATTAAATGGGAAATCTAATTGAATTTAGAATAACAAACCGTAAGTACTTGTTTTATTTAATAGTTTGCTTTATAGTGTCTAGATTGTTTTCCATAACTCAGTATCAAATTGCTATTTCTTTGGCAATTTCATGGAGACACAGCAGATCAGGATCATGTAAAGAAAAATCAAAACTAGTCAGAGGCTGAGGGGTGACATTATAGAGGTTTATAAAGTCATGAGGAGCATGTTAGGGTGAATAGCCAAGATGTTTTTCCAGAGGAAGTAATTGAGGCTGTTTGCAATTACATTGAAAAGACACCTCAATAGGTACATGAATGGGAAGGGTTTAGAGAGATATGTGCAAAATGCTGGCAAATGGGACTAGATCAGATTGGGATATCAGTCTGCACAGATGAGTTGGACCGAAAGGTTTGTTCCCTTGCAGTATGGCTCTATTCATGCATTATTCAGAACTTCAATTAAATTAGATATTGAATAGACTACTCAAAAGTTGCATGTACCTGAAATAATGAGGTCAAAAGTTTACATTTTTATGGCAGTCTATTAAATAATGCTGGTCTTATATCTTCCACATGCAGCTAAGTCAGGGTGAAGTTAACTGGGGTTTCGAGAATATTAACAAAACAAATGTTGCCTCTACAGTCAAGATTTCTAAAACTCTTAACAGTGGTACACCGAAATAGTCTGGCATAAAATCATCACAGAAAAGAAAGACTCAAATGCAAATTGGATAAGCAGTCATCAATGTAGCAATTTTGCCCCAGAGCTCTTACCCCATAGTCCCAGTGATTGTCAGTGTAGTTCAAGCTTCAATCCTGCGATAAGCAATAACAGTTGCAGCAAGGTGATAACAATTATAACTTGAGAATGTGAAACAAGCAGGTCTATACAACTCTCAATTATTCTGAAGCTGTTATGATGAACTATTACAATTCAACCACTGTTGCTTTTAAATAGAATCTATATTTTAAGGAAGGAAATCTGTTTTGTCTGGCCTATATATGACTCCAGATTTTGAGCAATCTGGTTGTTTCTTTACAGCTTTTTAAAATGGCCCAGCAAGACTCTTAACTTCTCTCAAATCTCAAAAGGAAACAAAACTGGATAGTCTGCCCAGCACCAACCTAGGCACCAGAGACAACAAAGTCAAACTAAGCTCTGTTGATCCTATACAGTCTTCCTCGCTGGAAGCTAAACACTTGGTAAAGTGTCAGAACTCAGGCAGCTGTCTCACAAACCTGTCCACTCAGACATCTTACAGACAACCACCAGCAGGACAGGCAAAGCAAAGGTGTGGGACAGTGGCATACAGTCAGAAAAGGAATTGCTCGGAGAGTCCTCAGCAGCAACTCTGCACCTCAGGAAGTCTTATTATCAGTTCAAACATAGACAGGAAAAGAAAATGATTACCATGTTCCACCCAGCTCCTCCCTTCAGCTGATGAATCAGTGCTTTTCTAAGTTAAACAGCACATGAGAAAGCACTGAGAGTGGCAAGAACACAGAATGTACTTTGGATAGGAGACTTTAATGTCCACCACCAAGAGTGAATTGGCAGCACATTGCTGATTGAGTGATAAAGGATACTGCTGGGAATGATTTGTCTTGCAATTAGGCCATTCAACCCTTTGAGGAGAAAGTGAGGACTGCAGATGCTAGAGATCAAAGTCGAGGGTGTGATGCTAGAGAAGCACAGCAGGTCAGGCAGCATTCAAGGAGTAGGAGAATCAATGTTTTGGGCATAAGTTGGATACTGCCTGACCTGCTGTGTTTTTCTAGAACCACACTCTCCATTCAACCCTTTGAGTCTGCTCAGTCATTCAAAATGATCTGACAGTGCAGTGGATGTTCGCTAGGCTGACACTAGATGAGGGAAGAATTATTCAGTCAAAAGGCAATAAACCTGTGGAATTCTCTACTACAGAAGACGGTATAAGTAAGGTCATTGGATACATTCAAGATGAGACAGACACATCTTTTAAGTTTGAAGGTATTATGGGGTATGGGGAGGAAGCAAGAATATGGCATTGGCAGAGGATCAGCCATGATCATACTGAATGGAGGAGCATGCTCAAAGAGCTGAATGGCCTAATCCTGTTCATAATTTCATTGTTACTATTTCAGAGCTAAATGATTTGATAACTAACAGATTAGCTCCAACATCTGCAGTCCTGCCACAACTAGTCTTGAATGGTGGTGGTCAATTAAACAACTCATTGGAGGAAGATGTTCCACAAACATCCCCATTGCCAATGAGGGGGGGCACAACATATCAGTGCAAAAGATAAGGTTGAAGCAATCTCTAGCCAGAAGTGTCAAGTGGATGATCCTTCTTGGGTTCCTGCAGACGTCCCCAGTTTCATAGAATGCCAATCTTCAATCAATACAATTCACTCTTCATGATAACAAGAAATGGTCAAAGACACTGGATACTCCAAGGGCTATGGGCACTGCCAACATTTCAGCAATTAGTACTGAGGCTCCAGAACTCGCTCAGCCCTTAACCAAATTGTTCCAGCAGAGCCCCACAACATTGTATCATACCTGGCAGTGTGGATGTAGGTTTGCTCACTGAGCTGGAATATTCACTTTCTGACATTTCGTCACCATACTAGGTAACATCTTCAGTGAGCCTCCGGATGAAGCATTGTTGATGATTCCTGTCTTCTATTTATATGTTTGTGATTCTTAGTGTTGGTGTGTCATTTCCTGTGGTGATGTCATTTCCTGTTCTTTTTCTCGGGGGTGGTAATTGGTCCAAGTTAATGTGTTTGTTGATAGAGTTCCGGTTGGAATGCCAATGTTTCTAAGAATTCTTGTGTGTGTCTCTGTTTGGCTTGTCCTAGGATGGATGTGTTGGCCCAGTTGAAGTAGTGTCCTTCCTTATCTGTATGTAAAGGTATTAGTTGATGTTCATGTATCCTGGTGGCTAGTTTTCTGCCTGTTTGTCCAATGTAGTGTTTGTTACAGTCCTTGCACGGTTTTTTGTAGATGACATTAGTTTTGCTTGTTGTCTGTATAGGGTCTTTCAAGTTCATTAGCTGCTGTTTTAGTGTGTTGATGGGTTTGTGGGCTACAAGTGTGAATTTAGTGTGAATTAAAAAGGTAATTATAACTCATTTCAATTTTGTTTTGAGTCCAGATTCTTTTTTGTGCCTGTAATTATCAGCTTCTAATCTATCATATTCCTGTAAAGATACAAACATATTCCAATTCAAATGTGTATCATGTAGTGAAAAAGGGACTATTTCAAAAAATACTACTTCATGTTAACATGACTTCACACAAATCTGGTTCAGTAAAGAGGCTGCAGTATTCATATATGCAAAGGAGAAAGTGTAATTTATGTATGAGCAGACACTCAATTTAGATTTAATTTACAATGAATTAACACAAGGAGCCCTCACAATACTGGTTGCCGTTTCACCATCTTTAGTCTGTTAATTAAGTTCACCAAGAAGATGCTCCAATACCAGATTTGTATGATTAATTCTCATTGGCTGTTCAGTCAGTAGCATTTCCACCTCTGAGTTATAGTTTGTGTGTTCAAGTCCTATTCGAGTACTTGAGCACAGTAATCTTCACAAAGTCCATTACAGTATGGAGGGATTATTGGACTCTCCGATGTGCTGTCGTTCAGATGAGACATAAAGTACAAGGCTCTGCCTGCCATCTTAGCTGAATTTAATCAGTATAGGCCCAACCATTTCAAGCTGTTTCATCAGCTATTTCAAATAAGCACAGGGGTGTTGTCCCTGGTGTCCTGGTCAACATTTATACCACTTCATAAAAACTTGATTTTTGTCCTTCACTGAATTGCTGTACATCAGAGGTTACTATTGCATTGTGGGAGATTGCTCTGACCAAATTAACTGCTACATTTCCATCATTGCAAGAGTGGCAACAATTCAAGAACACTTTGGGTTGTGTGAAAGTTGTGAAGTGTGGCTTATGAATGCATGTTTCTTCTTTTTGCACTCTCTTTCCCTCTATCAGTAAGAACTTAAAAATTTAAACCAATTACATGTACTTAAGGGTATATTCTTATACAATATTTATTTTCATAACCAAAGTGATAGAACCTCTTTGACATGGCAGCAGAGATGACGCACAGTGAAAACAAATTTATACTCTCATAATTCCAAACAGTAATAACCATAAATCATGCAGACCTCTGCAGCCAGAATAAGAGAAGCATGCAGGCTTGGCAAATGAGGTAATATTTTGTGGTAGTTGATGGTCAGCAAATCAGGCTAAAGTCGCTTAGTGACACCTCGGGAAGCTTCAATGTTTTGACCTATTGGCAAAGCATAATTTAGATGCAGCACACAAGAAAGAATATGAGGTGCTTGTACCCCTACACCAGTAAAAACAGTGAATATCAAAACCACAGCTTTTTTGTCTAGAATTAAGGAGAGAAAGAGCACTACTTTACAATGGAGAAGGACATACTCAGGCGTCAAACTTTCTTTGAGCTGCAAGTGGACTCTGAATTCGTAACTCAGCCCATATGAAGCCACAAATTGCATCCATGCCAGAAAAGCCAGTGTCCTTGCCCAAGCAATAAATTTCCGAGGGAGCATGTCTTATTTCAGCATTTCATAGGAAAACATACATTATTTTATGAATTACAGTATCAGGGTAATTACACTACTATATTTTCTTACAGTACTGATGAACCCTGATCCCTTTACAGCATACACATCATGAGCTGTCCCCAGAAAACAACTGCTATTCTTCAACATTAGCGAGATAAATTACTTGCAAAATGGGCAGAGTAAATTACTGATTTTCTTTTTGGGAGTGAAATGTAAATTACTTGCATGTGAGAGCCTGCTAGAGGCAATTGTATTCATCTAGCATCCATTGATTCAGGAATGCCACCCAGCTGACATTAAACTGATTTTATTTGTGGGTAATTCTTTTTGCAGCAATTAACTTTAAAAATCATGGCCTTGAACAATCGTGGCTGTTACATGTTGTGATGTCCAGAGACTGAGTTGTTACGGTTCTGAACAGATGTGCCAAATTGTTCAGCATCTGTGTGAGAAGAGAAAAACTGGCTCACCTTCTTTACTCATCCAACCCACACCACTGTTCAGTGGCTACAAGATTCAGTTAAAAAGGATCTCTCCCTTGTGGATGCCTTTCTTCCAGACTAGATTAATTTATATTTCAACAGGCGCCAATTTAATCAGGCTTCCTTGAGTCAACAGAACAGTGACTTTATTAGTTACTATGTGCAAGATTAATTAATAATGTAATACATATACATACAGAGTAAGATTATGAAACAAGCCCAAAAAAGACAAAAGTTAAAAGACATAAAATCAGTCTGTCTGGTTGGTTCATGATGTGCGATATAGGAATGTTGATAGTTGAACAGTTGATTGCTGAATTATTAGCTTTTCAGTTATTTGCATGCTTTTTATCTTGTTTCTTTTTGACTGGCTTGCTCGCACTGGCTTCAAGCACTCAAATCAAAGGTGTACTTTTACCTGCAATGCAGGTGTGATTGGGGGTCTTTCCTTGATTGTGATCTTCATAACACATTAGCACTTGAACTCAGGCTAGTACACAAGAGACCTCAATTCACTGATATTTTCTTCCGCTAACTAGCAAATAAATACACGTGCGCGCGCACATACACACACTATTCATGGAAAAGCAAAACACAAAAATGTCTGCAAGGATGCTTTCCTCTGACAGTCGGAGATAGTTAACACTCTTGTTAACTGTTCCTGTTATGTATTTATTTCTTTTGAAGTTTCTCTGGCATTTTACAGGTACAACGTTCCATGGGTCCCATACAGGATTTAGATAACCCCATGGTGAATTTGCATCTGCAGTCTAATTTTGTTTACAGCAGTCCTCTTTTAACAAAAGCACACCTTGTGCAACTAAAGGTTAAAAATGCCTGCAGTATATTGATGTTCTGATCCATCATCATGACAGTTCTTTACATCAATTGTGCCACTGTTATGTCAGGAAAGCAAAGCTCTGAAGATGCAAATGTTAAAGTCTTACCTGGTTTGTCAGTTCTGCATCACGTCCTACCTGATACTGGAAGACAATACTAAATCTGCTACCAAATTAAGTGCTACCAAATCTGCCAAATACAGACTTAACAGTAGCAGACAAGGATACAGTCTTTGATATTCACTGTGGTATATGTTTTGGGAGGGCATTCTTTTACATTGGTTAAGTGTCTGAAGTTTGCTCCTCTGATTCATCATCAATATCTGGACCTGCAACATATATCTGGATCAGAGCTCCAAGTCAAGGCTTGACATTGCCTTTCTTGCAAAATTTCTGTGTCAGGGCATTACATGCTGTTTCACAGTGATTGATATGAGGGATCAGGAGTATCATTGCTGGTGTGCCATTCAGTTCTGATATTTCTATGATTACCTGCACATACAGTTGACGTGGTAGCTGCATTTGGAGGATTTCTTGTGACTTTATTGAACATGCCACCATATCATTAAAAAAGACAGTGATTACAACAGTATCACCAAGGAGGTCAGAAACCTCTGCATAGCCTCCAGAGGGACAAGCAGCAGTCAGCGAGACAGAACAATAACATCACTTGCTGCTAAAGATAGTTGGCTTTAAGGCTTTAGTCAGTCTCTAATATCTGAGTGCTGTGCAGTACAGTCTCTCATGATAAGCAACAGGTTGAATGCAATCCCAGCTCACATCCTTCCATCACTGCCTCATAATGTTCCAGGATTCATGTGCGCTGTTAAATTCCCCTGAAATGCTTGAGGATCCTGTAGAATCTGAGAGTATACATTTTGTATAAATTCCCTCATCACGCCACTGAGGTTTAAGGAACAGTGGAGATGTGAACTTCCCATTGTGTACCTCCCAACCTGGAATGGCAATGCACCACCTTGAAAATATGAAAGTAGAATGAGATGTTGCTTTTAAAGATATGTGGAGTCATCACTGATTCCATCCTCTTAATGGCAGGATGATTGTAACTATGGATGATCTATTCAGGGTAGTCACCAGTAAAATCCCTGCGCACTGCTTATAGTCTCAGTGTTGCTCATATTAAAGTGCAATGCTTTGGCAGGAGCCAATAATGTCACATGTTCAAAGACCTGGGACATTTGAGACTTTTGACAGTCAAGTAGTTGGTTGCTTGTGAGAGATGAGTGGGTGTTAGTGGTCAAAGCTTCTTTCAACCTGATGATTTCTGAACATATCTCACCAGGTTCGATGGTCATAAAGAAACCAGAGCAGAGTGTAAGTGAATATAAATTTACAAAAGTACATTATGCGCAATGAAGTGTTACCCATGTTGCCTGTGTTCCCTGAGTATGTTCTTTCCCATCCTTTCCCATCCTTTCTCATCACTGTATTGAAGTGCAGTCTGACTTCTACAGCTGGGATAAAGGGAACCTGCTGTACAGTTGGCCCTGATGGCCTGGAAGACATGGCTGGTCATCCTCCAGGGGTTTTGGGCCTAGATGGCTCAGACCTGCTGAGAGTCTTCGGCCCAAATGTAGGCTCACCCTCCTTGGCCTGAACTTCTACAAGCTTTGGCATTATAGGCAGGAAATAGGTGTAGGAGCTGGGCAGCTCTGGAGGGTACTGTAAAGAAGTCCCTGTATGTGGTTTCTCCTTCTTCAGGTTATCTACTTGACCACCTTGTCTCCCTTATAGAAAGGGGTACCTGGAGTGAGGTCAAGATCCCAAATCCCCCTTTTGCTTTGTCATTGATACTAAGCACCATTGGCTGCAATGATGTACTGAAGGTCAGTGTGCTCTTCTAGCACACATTGAGCATGTTGAATCTGGGTCTCCATGCCAGTTGCTAGCCTATCCATGGTGATAGCAAGACTAATGCATGCTGGAACTAACACAAGACTGATAACACTGGAGGACACATCCATCCTTTGATCCAGTTTTCTAACAGTCTCTTACAAACTGTTCTAACCCTGTTTGCACTTTTTTAGAAAGTCATTAACAGCCAACAGCTCTTGATCATCTTCTGCCTGTGGAGCAGTGTATGAATGGTCTCTACAGCAGTCCTCCAAGTGATAGAAACATGGTCCTTTCCTTCCCTGCCTAGCTGCAGAGATGCGTTAGTGATATGTTCATTAATTTGTGCTCCTAACGCTAATCTAGATGACCCAGTCCATCAGCACTTCGAGGTGTCAGTCTGAGTGCCAACTTGCCTTTCTGAGCCATTTTTGAAGTTGGAACGATGCAGACCACAGTTCCTAGGCCAGCTCCTAGTTTGCGGTCCCTGAAGTGCGCTAGAACTGGGAGTTAAAAATAGGACCGGTGTCATAAATACCACAAAGTGCCAGAATCTGGTAGCATCTCCATTTCTCTTACTATACAAACCAGGTGCATAATAAATGAGCCAAAATGTAGAAGATTGCATGGGAAAAATTGACATGGGTCTTGGCCAACCACTCACCACAAATCTCACAGAAAGAATCACTGTCAAAAAATGGGAACATTTCAGTCCTGTGTTAGTGTTGAATCTAAGATATGCTATCGTTATGGCATTGCTTACCTGAGTGATCCAGTCAAGAGCTAGTTGAGTCAAATGGGGATGATCACTCTTGGTTCCTGCAATGCTGCAGATGTTTAGTTATATGAACAATGTTATTCTTATTGATAGTTAAAAATCACACAACACCAGGTTATAGTATGTTGTGTGATTTTTAACTTTGTACACCCTAGTCCAACACCGGCATTTCCAAATCATTCTTGTTGATGTCATCACCTGGATGTTGCTGTTTGGTTAAAGGTTCAGTTCCAAAAGTTGGCAATTGTGTTGCAGTGTCCCTGCGCAATGTTTCTTACTGAGTTGAGGCAAGTGACATTTTGGAGGTACTTACACTGAATGTTATTATCCAATGGCAAAAAAACCTCCCAAGAAATAGCTTGATGGAATATATGTCCTCCTCTTTTCTGGAAAGCGGTGATGGTATTATAGCTAGACTATTAGAGACCCAGAAAATTGTTCTGGTGACCTGGTTCAAATTCTGACTCTCAATTTTACTTTATGCTGTTAGTAATGGATTAAATACTGTTTGAAATAACCATATTTGAAGATGGAAAAGCTTTGAGCTCTTTATGTTTAATACAACTGCTATGCTGCTTGATAGTAGAGTGCTTATGCTGCTACTGTTCGACAAGGTGCCCCATGGGAGACTGATTAGCAAGGTTAGATCTCATGGAATACAGGGAGAACTAGCCACTTGGATGCAGAACTGGCTCAAAGGTAGAAGACAGAGGGTAGTCGTGGAGGGTTGTTTTTCACAGAGGGTGGTGGAGGCCTGTGACCAGTGGAGTGCCACAAGGATTGGTGCTGGATCCTCTACTTTTTGTCATTTACATAAATGATTTGGATGTGAGCATAAGAGGTATTGTTAGTAAGTTTGCAGATGACACCAAAATTGGAGGTGTAGTGGACAGCGAAGAAGGTTACCTCAGATTACAACATGATTTGGGCCAGATGGGCCAATGGGCTGAGAAGTGGCAGATGGAGTTTAATTCAGATAAATGCGAGGTGCTGCATTTTGGAAAAGCAAATCTTAGCAGGACTTATATATTTAATGGTAATGTCCGAGAGAGTGTTGCTGAACAAAGAGACCTTGGAGTGCAGGTTGATAGCTCTTTGAAAGTGGAGTCGCAGGTAGATAGGATAGTGAAGAAGGCATTTGGTATGCTTTCCTTTGTTGGTCAGAGTATTGACTACAGAGGTTGAGAGGTCATGTTGCGGCTGTCTAGGTCATTGGTTAGGCCACTGTTGGAATATTGCATGCAATTCTGGTCTACTTCCTATTGGAAAGATGTTGTGAAACTTGAAAGGGTTCAGAAAAGATTTACAAGGATGTTGCCAGGGTTGGAGGATTTGAGCTATAGGGAGAGGCTGAACAGGCTGGGGCTGTTTTCCCTGGAGCTTCAGAGGCTGAGGGGTGACCTTATGGAGGTTTATAAAATTATGAGGGGCATGGATAGGGTAAATAGACAAAGTCTTATCCCTGGGGTCAGGGAATCCAGAACTAGAGGGCATAGGTTTAGGGTGAGAGGAGAAAGATATAAAAGAGACCTAAGGGGCAACTTTTTCACACAGAGGGTGGTAAGGGTATGGAATGAGCTGCCAGAGGATGTGGTGGAAGCTGGTACAATTGCAACATTTAAGAGGCATTTGGATGGGTTTGGAGGGATATGGGCCGGGTGCTGGCAGGTGGGACTAGATTGGGTTGGGATATCTGGTCGGCATGGACGGGTTGGAGCGAAGAGTCTGTTTCCATGCTGTACATCTCTATGACTCTATTGACTATACAGAACAGCCATGAATGTTATCATCTAGAACATTTACTGATATAGCTAGTTCCTTACTAATCATTCCCTAGCTCTTTCCAGATAATAGAACAATATATAAAAGCTAAATTTCAATATTGACAAAAAAGTTGTGTCGTTCATAAATACCTCCATCTTTAGTCACTATGTTTCTGCTAGTTTCTTTTAGCTTGAATATCACATTTATTTCAGGTAAGCTAATGTAATGTGGAAGTAAAGTAAATCATTAATAAATTTGTATGTTCCACTACCACTTAGAAAGCTATTAACAAGCTCATTTTAAAAATGTCATGTCTGGTGATACTTTATTCCAAAAGTGACTTTGGGAATATGGGGGATAATGTTAATATTATATTTGGTTCAGGAGAATCCAAAGGGATTCGACAAATACATTAAGAGCAAAAGAGTAATTAGGGCGAGAATAGGGCTCCTCAGAAATCAGCAAAGCTGCCTATGTGTGGAACTGCAGGTGATGGGGAGATATTAAATGAGTATTGTGTATCCGTATTTATTGTAGAGAAGGATATGGAAGTTAGAGAACTTGGAGAAGTAAATAGTGATATCTTGAAAGTGTTCATATGACAAAGGAGGAGGTGCTGGATGTCTTAAAATGCATAAAGCTGGATAAATCCCTGAGACCTGGTCAGGTGTACCCCAAAACATCGTGGGAAGCTAGGGAAGTGATTGCTGGGTTCCTTGCTAAGATATTTGTATCATTGAAATCCACGGGTGAGGTGCTGGAGGACTGGAGATTGGCTAGCCTGGTGCCATTATTCAAGAAAGGTGGTAAGGAAAACCCAGGGAACTATATATCAATGAGCTTGACATCAGTGATGGGCAAGTTGTTGCAGGGGATTCAGAGGAACAGGGTTTCAATATATTTGGGAAGGCATGGATTGATTAGGGATAATCAACATGGCTTTGTGCGTGGGAAATCTTGTCTCACCAACTTGATTGAGTTTTATAAGGAAGTCATGAAGAAGATTGATGAGGGCAGGGCAGTGGACATGGTTTATGTGGACTTCAGTAAGGTGTTTGATAAGGTTCAGCCTGGTAGACTGGTTAACAGAGTTAGATCACATGGAATACAGGGGGAATAAGCCATTTGGATACAGAATTGGCTCAAAGGTAGAAGACAGAGGGTGGTGGTGGAGGGTTGATTTTTGGACTGGAGGTATGTGATCAGTTATGTGCTGTAAGGTTTGGTGCTGGGTCCACTGCTTTCTGTCATTTATAATGATTGTGATGCAATTATAGAAGGTATGGTTAAAAGTTTGCAGATGACATTAAAATTGGTAGTATAATGGACAGTCAAGAAGGTTGCCTCAGAGTACAATGGGACCTTGATTAGCTAGTCCAATGGGCTGAGGAGTGGCAGATGGAGTTTAATTTAGATATATGTGAGGTGCTGCATCTTGGTAGGGAAAATCAGGGCAGGACTTACACATTTAATGGTAAGGTCCTGGTGAGCATTGCCGAACAAAAGGACCTCAGAGTACAGGATCATATTTCCTTGAAAGTGGAGTCGCAGGTAGACAGAGTGATGAAGACAGCATTCAATTCAAGTCTTCAAGTGATAGGAAAAATATTTTGAAACTTGAAAGGGTTCACAAAAGACTTACAAGGATGTTGCCAGGGTTGGAAGATTTGAGCTATAGGGAGAGGCTGAATAGGCTGGAGCTATTTGTCCTGGACAGTCACAGGCTGAGAAGTTTCCTCATAGATGTTTATAGAATCACGAGGGGCATGGATAAGGTGAACAACCAAGGTTTTTACCCTAGGGCAGTTGGGTACAAAACTAGAGGGCATAGGTTGAAGGTTAGAGGGGAAAGAATTAAAAGGGACCGAAGGAGCAATTTTTTTCATGCAATCATAAGTCATCAAGGTCCACATGCTGTAAGGTTTGCGACTAACTCTCATTTTTAAACAGCATGAGGAGCCAACTCACTGGAGAAGGAGGCTCCACAATTATCCTTATCTTCAATAAGCGAAGAGCCTAGCACATCAGTGCAAAAGATAAGGCAGAAGTATTTGCAGCAATTTTCAACCAGACGTGCCAGGTGGATAATTTGTCTTAGCCTCATCCAGAGGTCCCTAGCATCACAGGTTTCAGTCAATTCGATTCACTCCACGTGATCTCAACAAACAGTTGGTGGCGCTGCATATTGTGAAGTCTGTGGCCCCTGACAATATTCTGGTAATTGCACTGATGACTTGTGCTCCAGAACTTGCTGCATCATTAATCAAGCTGTTCCAGTACAGCTACAACACTGGCATCTACCAACTATTTGGAAAATTGCCTTGGTGTCTCCTGTATATAAAAAGCAGAGCATGTTCAAAATGGCCAATTACTGCCCGATCAGTCTAATCTCGATCATGAGTAAAATGAGGGAAGTATCATGCTTAGTGATGCCTAGTTTGGGTTCTGCCAGGGCCATTCAGCTCCTGACCTCATTACAGCTTTGGTTCAATCATAAACAAGGGTTGAATTCCAGAGGGGAGGAGAAAGTGACAGCTGTTGACATCAAGGCCACTTTTTGACCAAATGTGGCTTCAAGAAGCCCCAGCAAAATTGGTATCAATGGGAATCAGTGGGAAAACCCCTCACTGGTTGGAGTCATTCGTGGCACATAGGAAAATGATTGTAGTTGTTTAAGGTCAGTCACCTCAGCTCCAGGACATTCCTGCAGGAATTCCTCAGGACAGTCTCCTAGGCCCATCTATCTACAACTTCATCAATAACCTTCCCTCCTTCATAAGGTCAGAAGTGGGGATGTTCACTGCTGATTGCACATTGTTCAGCACCATTCAAGACTCTTCAGAAATTGAAGCAGTCCATGTTCAAAGGCAACAAGATCTGGACACTATAAAGGAATGAGCTGAGTAATATCTGTGCCACACAACCTGCTGAAGATTTATGCTAAATCGAACTGTTAACTCTGTTTCTTTTTCCACAGATGCTGCAAGACCTGCTGAGTTTCTCCAGGTTTCTTGATGGGTGGCTCCCTAGACTTGACTCAGGACCACAAGCTTCCTGCAAAGCAATACGTAAGTACTGTGAACCCAGTAGCTCCAGCTTAGGGACCCTACTGCAAAAAAGGCAAGGCAGGGCTGCCATCAGAATCCAGGGAAGCTGAAACTGAGTGTGCGCTAAGAGAGTAAGCAAGCAGCCTGAGATGTAGCCTGGTCTAATCCATGAGCTGGCTCCAGAACGGACACCATCCTTGCAACAGCATTTCACTGCTAGTTGCCTGTGCTCCCCAATATGCACCTTCAACATACAGAAGCATCCTGTAAGTGGATTGGAGAAGTTGCACGTAGGCCCTCTGATGCTGATAGGTGTCTGATGGCAGCGTCAGCAGACTGGGGACTGAGTGATTTGATTTGATTTATTGTTCTCACATGTACCGAGAGACAGTGAATGGTGTATAGGCAGATCATATCATACAAAGTGCAACAAGATAGCAGAGTGGAGTGCAGAATACACTGATGGACAGGGGCATGCCCTGATTGGAGGGCTCCAAAATGGAGTCCTGAGGAGGGAGTGGTAATCTAGGGTGGCCAAGTACCCGCTCTGGTTTTTCATATCAGGCAGGTTCAGCATCTGCTTTCCTCACAGTGGATGGTTGGATAGAAAGCTGCACATTAATAAGGTGAGATATGCTGCTAATGAGGGTAGTAATATGCATAAATCCCCTTAATATGCACCTTGAAACTGCCGAGCAAGAATCTCGCCTTGAGGTTCAGAACTCAGCTGAAAATGATGGCGAGAACAGCCTTGCTAGTCTTCTCATGTGATTCTCCCAGATTTTTCATCACAGTTCACATCATTCAGGGCCTGAAGAAGGTGTTTGATATACCTGCCTTTATTGGTCAGTGCGTAGGAGAAAGTGAAGAGTACAGATGCTGGACATCAGTCAAAAAGTCTAGCGCTGGAAAAGCGCAGCAGTTCAGGCAGCATCCGAGGAGCAGGAGAGTCAACATTTCAGGCATAAGCCCTTCATCAGGAATGTCGACTTTCCTGCTCCTCAGATGCTGCCTGAACTGCTGTGCTTTTCCAGCGCCACACCTTCTGATTTTATTGGTCAGTGTATATAAGTTGGGAGGTCATGTTGCACCTATACAGGAATTGGTGAGGCTAATTTTGGAATATTGTGTTCAGTCCTATCCTGTAGGAAGGACGTTGTGAAACTTGAAAGGGTTCAGAAAAGATTTATGAGGATGTTGCCAGGGTTGGAAGGTTTGAGCTATATGGAGGGATTGAATAGGCTGGAGCTATTTTCCCTAGGCTGAGGGGTGACCTTAGAGAGGTTTATAAAATCATGAGGGGCATGGATAGGGTGAATAGCCAAGGTCTTTCCCCATGGTAGGGGAGTCCAAAACTAGAGGGCATAGGTTTAAAGTGAGAGGGGAAAGATTTAAAAGGGACCTAAGGAGAAACTTTTTTACTCAGAGGGTGGTGTGTGTCTGGAGTCACCTCCCAGAGGAAGTGGTGGAGGCTGTTATAATTACAAGAATTAAAAGGCATTTGGATGTATATGTGAATAGAAAGGGTTTAAAGGGAGATGGGCTAAATGCTGGTTATTGGGACGAGATTTATCTAGGATATCTGGTTAGCATGGATGAGTTGGACTGAAGGATCTGTTTCCGTGCTGTACATCTCTATGACTCTATTCTACCCTGGGTTTTAAAGCTTTATTGTTTTTTAAAGTCCTTTTGTAATAAAACAATTTCAGAAATACCTCTTTGCCAAAATTTGACATTTTCTTCAAATTGAGATATCAATTTTGAAGAAGATTGTATTATTTTCAGGGGGGCAGTTACACCTGTTGGGAAAGGCAAACGAGGTTTGGGGGCTTTTTTTCTTTTGAAAAGAGAAGTCTTAAAAATGACCCAATAGAGGTCTTTAAATTTATGAATGAGTTGGAGAGGGTGTGGGAATATCCAGAACTCTCAGACCATGAATACAAAATTACTCCTAATAATTCAACAGGGAAATAAGGCGAAATTAATTTACTCAGAATGTTGTTAGAATGTGAAGCTCAGTGACAGTGAATGGTTGATGCGAACAGCTTAAATGCTTTCATAAGAAGACTAAGTTAGAGAAAGATATGCTGTATGGCTGAAATGAGGTGTATATAAGGAAGGGAGCAAGTATACAGCACAAAAATCAGGGCAAACTAGTTGGACTGCCCTGGACATTCACTTTTGTATAAATTTCCTAATCCTGTTATCACTAGTTATGGTTTGTTTGAAGTTACTCATTATTAGAAGAGTGATAACATCTTCTGAGAAATACTTTAATGAGCCTGTGCTTTGTGCGCTATTAAATACAGGAGAGATTATTTTGTCAAAAAGGTGAAAATAGGTGCTAAATAGGTGTTGTGTTAATAAGAAATCACTGTTGGAAAGTTTCGAGTTAGTGTGCAATTTCCAGGCGAATTGATGGTTATTCTATTTTAAATATGCCTGCAGACTACAAAACCAGCAATTGCAGGTTTGAAGCAAGCATTGATTAGGTAGTTTTTCTGCAGCAATACATGCAATTACCTACTTACACAGGCTGTGTGGTGGGAATGTTGGCACAGATATAGATAGAAGATACCCGGTTCTCCAGTGCTACAGGATATCCTGGTGACTTGCCCAAGAGTATTCACACACATCTTTCCCTAACCCAGAGGAGCACTACCATACAGAGGCATCCACAGATCCTTGAACGTGGACACAGGTGGGTAAGGTGGTCAAGAAGGCATATAGTATGCTTGCCTTCATCGGCTGGGGCATTGAATATATAAGCTGACAGGTTATATTACAGCTGGACAAAACTTCAGTTCAGCCACATTTGGAATATTGCATACATTTCTGGTTGCCACACTAGCAGAAGATGTGAATGCTTTGAAGATGGTGCAGAGAAGGTTAACCAGAATGTTGCCGGGTCTGGAAGGTTTAAGTTATGAGGAGAGGTTGAATAAACTTGGATTGTTTTCTTTGGAGATATAGAGGCTGAGGGGTGACTTGATAGCGGTCTACAAAATTCTGAGAGGCATAGATAGGGTGAATAGTCAGAAGCTTTTCCTCAGGGTGGAATTGTCAACTGCAAAAGGGCACAGGTGCAAGGTAAGAGGGGGAAACTTTAGGGGAGAAGTGCAGGGAAAGTTTTTCACACAGAGGGTGGTGGGTGCTTGGAACGGACTGTCGGTGGCGGTGGTGGAAGCAGGCATGTTAGCAACGTTTAAGATATATCTTGATAGACACATTAACACGAGATGAACAAAGTGATATAAACTGCATATGGGCAATAAGTAGTGGGTCTAAATAACAATTAGGAATCTGCGCAGACTTGGTGAGCTGGAGGGCTGTTCCTGTGCTGTATTGCATTGTATTGGGTGAAACTATATGGCATGCGTTTCAATTCAGAAAATACCAAAACCATTGCATATCTTCCAATTTTTAGCATTGGCCTTAAATATAAATATATAGCTCCTTCAATGGTAGGGGAAGGTGTCCACCTTATTCTGTGGGTTCACACAGAGCTAAGAATCCATCCTTTGCATGATAACGAGGATCAATTTTAGCCAGTGACCTGTAAACCTCAGCAGCATCTATTGCCTGAGAACTGTGGTTGCAAAATTCAATGCAACTGCCGTAATTTTGGGATACTCAATTGAAAGATACATACTGAATATATTCAACTATCAGAGATCTGTCCTCCAGTAGATGATGGACGAAAAGAGAGAAGGTGAGAATATTGGAGCATGAGACTGATAGATTGCTGGCATTGATACATCTTTCCTCCATTTTCTTGTGGTACTCCTTTAAATAAGTGTAACATTCTTTTTATATGTATGTTACTGGAGGGGGTGTATTGCGTGATTCACAACACTGCCAACAATTTCTCAACTCCTTAATAGATGAACCTATGCATTTATGTGAACTACTTATACACGGTTGATTCCCTGATGTTAATAAGCTAAAAGCAAAGAAAAACACAATATTCATCTCTCCACTACAGTTGCCCGGCAACCCAGACTACTGAAGAACAAGCAGGATTGGTATATTCTGAAGCAGGAACACTACAGCTCACAACCTCTCAATGACATTGCAGAAGGCCAACTGAACAACCCTCTCTAGATTTTCAGCAGCCATCCATACCACTGTAGCCATTGGAATTGCTTTTATTTTAAGAAAGTTATCTTCCCCACAGATCATTGAGCACAGATGTAACATGTGGTTGGCTACTAGGGGGCAAGGCGTATTCCCTGATGTCATGTCTTATAACTACTCTCAGAATCCCCAGCAAACCATTCACAAATTAAGAGTCCCTCAACTCTCAGAAATATCATGGAGCAAACGATCGGGTTCCTAAACTGGAGGTTCATAAGCCTTGATCAATTGGGAGCAATACTCTACCAAGAAACCCTAAACATTTTTTATGATTTGTTTTGTGCTCCACAATGTGGGTGCGCATGAGAGACCAGCCATTATCACCTGTAACTGAAGCAAAGGCTCAAGTTCAGGATCCACAAGAGATAGAGATATGGATGGAATCTGGTGTTCGCATGGAGCTTCATTTGGATGCAGGATGACTATGCGATATAGTGCTTTCAACTTGTCACCAGCTTTATGGTCAGCTATAATGAAAGTTCACATGGCATTTGGGAAATCCCTCATTGCCCAACCTCCATGTTCTGCTCTCCATTTCTTTGAGCTGATCTGAACCCAGCTCCCAGCAGGCTAACTGCCAGCTAAAGGAAGCACAGCAATAAGAATATAAAGCATAATAAATAAGAGTAGGTCATTAGGTCCTTTCTGCCTTCTCTGTATTCAAAGAGATCATCTATCTCAAACTTCATCTTCAAATACTATTCTCATGAAAGTCAGACAGATCCCAAAACCTAGCAACATTTAACTTCAATGTTTGGAATGGAACATTTCAAAGCTTCATGACAGTTTGTGTGAGGAACTTTGTCCTTATTGTAGTTGTAAATTCATAATAAGCCATTCAGTCCATAAATCCTGCTCACCATTCAATAAGATCATTACTCATCTGGTTTTGACCATAATTCCATTTTCCTGTCTGTTTCCCATAACATTTGACTCTCTTGTCAATCAAAAATCTTTTAAATTCAAAAACAAAAGAAAAATTGTGGAAAAACTCAGCAGGTCTGGCAGCATCTGTAGAGAGAAATCAGAGTTAACATTAGATATCCAGGGAATCTTCTTCAGAACTTTCCAATTTAACCTTGAATACATTCAATGATCTCCTCATCACTGCTTTCTAGGGAAAACAAATCAAAGACTGAAAACCATTGGAAGAATGAATTTATTTTCATCTTCATCTCAGATGGAAGAGTCTTATTTTTAAACTGTGACCCCTGCTTCTAGACTCTCTCAGGAGAATAAACATTCTTGAGCATCTGCCAATTCATTCCTGTCAGAATCTTGTGCAGTTTAACAACATTCTTCTAAACTCTGTTGTATACAGGCCCAATCTGATCAACCTTTCCTTATATGATCCCTTCATTTAGGAGTCAGTCTAGTGAACCTTCTGTGAACTGCTTCTTTTTTATTCATCAACAGGATGAGGTATCAATGGCTGGCTCAATACCCATCCCTAACTGCCCTGCAAGTCAGTCAAGAGTCAACAACATAGCTGTGGGTCTGGAGTTACACTGAGGTCAGACCAAGTAAAGACTACATGTTCAAGCAGTAATGGAATTCTAGTTTGGAGATGAACTGGAGCCAAGGGTATGTACAAATGGAACATTGGAGGACAACAAGTAGCTGACCGGTTGTGGAGTGGAGGCCAGTTATTAACAAGATTAAGACCGACTCCCAAGCCGCTGAACATCTTGGGGCTGTGAATGTCTGGGGAAAGCAATCTGATTTCTGCAAAGTCAAAGTGGTCTCTTTTCTCTGCAGTAAAATGCATCTCAAGCCTGAAGAAAGCTGACTTATTTCCCTTTTTCCTGTTGTTGTAAATTGTGATTTTTAATTAATATTTCAAATATCTTTTACAACTGGGAACCAGTCTCTCTGTGCCTCCTGTAAACAAGTGAAAGCAACTGGAGGAAGAAAATCAATCACCAATATTCTGACCATCACAAGAATAATTTCAGCAAATCCTACAGACAGGGACCAGTCTTTCCCTTTGCTCATAATACCCATGGTTATTTTCTGTGTGTGTGTGTGTGTGTGTGTATATATCCGGACGTGTGCAATTATAAGGAGATTCAAGATTTAACTACCATATCATGTAGTCGTGCAATTATAAGGAGATTCAAGATTTAACTACCATATCATATAGTCTATTTTCTAAGGTTAAATTTATGGGGTCAACTTTTATGTGGATACTACTTTTAAGGAAATTCATGATACAGTCCAAAATAGTGTATCATTAGCAGAACCCAATTGGCACACAAAAAGAGGAGGTTGTCACCTGACTCTGACCTGCTGCATCTTAAACTTTCATGCCAAATTCTTCCATTTCCCTCTGTTTTCTCTCATTTACTGTGATTTTAGTTTTTCAAACTAACATTTTAAGCTTTTATTTCTGATAAAAAAAATGTTATTAGATATTTGACTCTCATACAGTCTCACTGATCATTGTAGTCGTGAGAAATCATTAACAGCTGCACGTCCAATCGATAAGGGATAGACTAGAAATACATAATTGTAGTGAAGTAAATACATATAGGTCAATCTTTATGTAGGAAATGATGGTGTGATAAATTCTTGAGCTTGTTCGATAATGAACTTAAATCTGTAGCCTAATGTTGATTTGAATTGTACATTATAATAGCACAAAAAATTTCCTCATCACAACATTTATGTCCAAGATAATACCTTGACTCACAAATGTTGATCTGTTATCTGTGAAGAACTAGGGTCGGCATTTACATGAGATGTCTGGAAAATTCCAGATTGTTTGACTAGAAGTAGGCATTTGACCTTTACTGAGATTGACTTTTATTTGAGTATATACAGTAAGAGATTTATATGTCAATGATTCTTAATTGTTTAACTGTAGCTAGAGTCAATTGATTTGTACTTAGTAGCGATGCTCTGAATGCAGAAATCTGGTCCATACTTTCTGTCAACTTGGGTCTAAACAACAGGTAATTATTTAAGAAGTCTTTAACATGTATGATGACATGATTTCCATTGTGCTACTCGAATGAGATGGAGCAAATTTTGGGGCTCATTCAGGATTACTTTGAAACAAGCACAATGAGGATTTTGGTGTTATATTTTGGTGTAAGTAACACAAGTGAGCAAAAATGGAGGTTCTGTCCTGAATTTAAGACATGGTGCAGGAAACAGCAAAGGATTTCCTAGCAGTCTTAAGAGAGCTTTCAAAGACTGGGTTGACTGACTTTGCAGGTAAACTGGAGGTAGGATGTAGCAATAATTGAGGTACTAGTATGATACTCAGGTTTAGAGAAAATAAGAGAGACCAAGTACTTTGAGTAGTGAAACATCAGAGTCAAGTAATATTCAGTTATGGTTAACACAATTTGAGCATAAGGAGAAAAACAAGGAAAGGGAGGTGACAACACATTAAAAATGCAAATTATAAACTAGAATTAGAGGGACAAACTTCAAAGAGAAGGAGAGAACATGACTATAAGCTATGCAGTTGAAAATATTAGATTAGATTCCCTACAGTGTGGAAACAGGCCGGTCAACCCAACAAGTCCACACCGACCCTCCGCAGAGGAACCCACCCAGTCCCCTTTCCCTCTGAGTGATGTCAACAGGTAAAGTATAGGAAATTTCTGCTTCACTGTCAAAGGTTTCTCAGGGCTGTGACATCACAGAAAGCTGTTTTGAGTGTATATCAGTAAGTGCTGATGGCATACAGGCAAAAGTTTTAGAATTTAAGGAAACAATAATTAATTAAGGAATGAATAAAGTGAAATGCTAGAGTCCATTATTAAGGAAGAAATAGCTGGACATTTATAAAAGTTTAACGCAATCAGACACAGTCAACTTTTTTCTGAAAGGGAAATCATATTTGACAAATTTGCTAGATTTCTTCAAGGATATAACATTACATTCTTTTATCAGGCAGGAGATTTCTTAGGATATATTTACCAGTGTCATCAGACCATGATTATAAGTATAGAGTACAATTATGTGCAGTGTGGGCCCATATGTTCTGGGCCATTTTGTGACCTTAACTGGTCTGTTAAAAATTTTACCCCTCAAACTACAACATTAAATTATGAGAATATTATTAGATTTATATTGTGTGTGCTGGCTATGCACAAGCTGACAGTCATATTTCCAATAATACAACAGGAATTACATTAACAGCAATTCAGTGGTTGGAAAACTGTTTAGGTGTCTTGAGATTGTTAAAAGGTGCTAGATAAATGCAAGTCTTTCCCTCTTTTCCTTCTTGCCTTATCTGGAACACAGTCAATCTCACTTCATCCCTGAAGAATTGAGTTTAATTTAGTAGAATTTGTTTAGCTCACCACAAAGGAACATAACAGCATAGAAACAAAAGTAGAAAATAAACCAAAGGGACCAAGATAAGTGCATTGAAGTTTATGTTTTCTCTCATGAGATATAAAGCATCTCCCTGGGAGATGCAAATGCATGACAATCTCTGGTCTTTGGGGTAGCCAGTCCTGCCAGCCATATCCCTTGTGGGGCAAATACCCTCTGTTCACCAGTCTACTGCCTATACAAACTTTGGCATAGTTGGGAGATTAATCTGTGAATAGGCACACTATGGCACTTATGTTGGTTCCTGACCGCCCTATGTATTTTACACTCTCTCCATATTTGAAACAAGCACAAACAGCTATTGGTGCCTCAATGCAAGCAATTATTTGAAATTGAGGTTTGCTGGCCTTTTAAACATTAGAACTAGAAACATCAGGCAGTACAGCCTATTTCACTGTATACCACCAGGGCTTTGAATTTCAATGCATCAGCGTTGTTCCTGTCAAATGCCAGTGATATATGTAATGTCAGCCTGTTTTCTGTACACATGTATTACAAATACCTTCTTCCTTCTTGCCAAGACTTTCATCCAATTCATCATGGATCAACAGCACCAGTAGGCTAGACTGACAGCTCTGTTTTTAAAACAGATTTCAGGACAATATAGAATCTATGAAATTACACACATGAACCTGATACATTTAAAGATCATTGTTATTTTCAGGTTTAGAAAGCTTGCAGAATTTATGTTCCAAATCAACCATTTAGCATAAATTAGATGTGTTTATTTACAATGATTAATTTAGTTATTCCAAATAATTCATTAGAATTCCAAATAATGGCATGCAGAATGGAATGTAAATCTACATGTTAAGACAGCATTTGAGCTCACAGAAATAAAGAGACTTCGGTACAAATATCTCAGTTAATGTTGCAGTAAAGCTTTACGACATTTTTAAAATGTACTCAGTCCTGATTTACAAACACAACTTTGTCATTTTAAAGTCCACAGTAAGCAGAATGTGAGTTTTAGATTTATGGTTGGATTTGAATTTTTAAAATTCAAATCAATGTACAAGGAACATTATTATAATGCAAAATGAATTGTCTGTTGTGACAATACTATCACAATTTGATAGGCTTTGCATAATAGCAGTGGTCTAACCATGTATTGCTTTACTTATATACATTTATTTTCTTAACCACAACACCTCCATTTCTACTGTACCTTGAATATTAACAGCTTATGGCTTTCCACACAAACAACTATTCATTCTGAATGTGTACGGCTGAACAGTCAATGTTTCTGTGCTGTTTTACAATAGGTAGAAAAAAAAATCATATTCAAACCAAGTTCTCTCTTTATTTATACAAAGGCAAAATACTCTCAATGCTGGAGGTTGGAAATAAAAACAGAAAATGGAGAAACTCAGCAGGTGTTCCTGCTGTGGAGAGAAAAACAGTTAACATTTTGGGACACGACAAAGGGTCTCATGCTTTTTCTTTTTTTTTTTGCAGGTATATGTCCACAAAGCTTTGTAGGTGGCAAAGTAGGTTGTGAAAGTGGTTAATAAGTCAGGCAGGATCAAGGGTTTTATAAATAGAGGTATATTCTACCAAAGCAAGGAAGTTGTGTTTAACCTTTATAAAGTTCTAGTTCAGACACAATGGAATTTTGATAGGATTTTACAGCGTGCCACTGAACCCTGGATGTTCAGAAATAGTCAGGACTGGATAAAAAAGAAAAGAGAGGCTTTTAACAGGTACAAAGGCAGCAAATCAATGGAGGCCCCACTGGACTATAGAAAATGCAGAGGGCAGCTCAAGAAAACAGTTAGGAGAGCAAAGAGTGGGCATGAAAAACCAGTGGTAGGTAAGATTAGAGACAAACCCAGCAGTATGTCCTACAGTATATCAAGAGGAAGAGAATAAACAGGGAAACAGTAGGACCTATTCGAGACAAAGAAGGAAATTTGTGCATGGAGCTGGAGGACATTGGTAGAATGTTAAACAAATATTTCACATTCGCTCAGGAGAAGGAGAATCTAGTATACAGAGTTCAAGAAGATGATGGACTGTGACATTCTTGAGCAGTTTGATTGAGGGAGTGAGGAGGTTTAGGTAGGTTTTTAAGTGGACCAGGTCCAGATGAGTTAAATCCCAGGCTGCTGTGATCAAAACTTTGAATTCCTCTCTAGCCACAAGCGAGGTGCTAGTGGACTGGAGGACAGTTAATCTGGTTTCATTTCTCAAAAATGGTGCTAAAGGAAGACCAGGGAATTAGAGGCCAGTGAGTCTCACCTCAGTGGCAAGCAAATTTCGGAGAAAATTCTGAACAAGAGAGTTAATCTGCATTTAGAGAGGCAAAGAATAGACAGCATGGCTTGGTCATGGCATGGCATGCCTAACAAATCTGGTAAAATCTTTGAAGATGTGACCAAGTATGTAGAAAAAGGTAGTGGAGTTGATGTACTTTATATGCATTTCATCAAGGCCTTTAACAAGGACCCACATGGGAGACTGATAAAGAAGATAAAGCACATGAAATTCACAGTAAGTTGGTGAGTTGGATATAAAATTGGCTTTGGGGTGGAAGACAGAGGATGGTGCTAGAGGCTGTTATGTGACTGGAGGCCATTGTCCAGTGACATACCCCAAAGATTAGTGCCAGGTCCCTTGTTGTTTATGATTTATATATAAACAATATAGATGAGGATGTGAGGGAGATGATAATTAAGTTTGTGAATGACATGTGGATTGGCCAGGTGGTTGTAAGAAGGAGTTAAAGAAATACATCTTAGGTTTATAGGATTGTGTAGATGATTGGTCAGATGGACAGATCAGTGACAGATGGACAGATCAGTGACAGATGGAATTTAACCCTGATCACCATCCATAGATCTCCATAAATGCTGCCAAACCTTCCAAGTTTCTCCAACATTCTCTGTGTTTGTTTTGGATTTCCAGCATCCATAAATATTATACTTCTATCGAACTAGTATGGTTTAGATCTAGTTACAAAATTCAAACAATCAGACTATCATTTTCCTGTATAAATAAATAGTATAAAATACACTAACTGAACAATACGACTAATTGCAAATGCAGAATATCTGGTTAACAGTTAATGCTTTGGAAATTTAGAATCCATATATTTGTGACAAATTATACCTTTTGAAGCAAGAAAGAGATAGGAATCAAAACTGGAAATGAATTCACTTGCATGTGTTATCGTCAACAGATAGAGAGAAAAGGATCAAGAACTCAAGAGGAACAAACTTAAAGCAATTTGTCAAGAAATAAATGCAAGGCAAGAAAAAACATTTCCACATTGCATTCATTAGGGTATGGAATGCCCTGCCTGGAATTGTGGTAGAGATAAGTTCAACTGAGGCATTCAAAAGAGTATTAGATGATTATTTGGATAAGAATAATGTGCAAGAGTATGGGAAATAATCAGGATATTGGCAGTGGATAATAATGCTAATTTGAAAAGCCAATGGAGACACAATGGACTGAATAGCTTCTTTCAGTGCTGCACGGTGGCTCAGTGGTTACCCCTGCTGTCTCATAGCTCCAGAGACCTGGGTTTGATTCCAGCCTTGGGCAACTGTCTGTGTGGGGTTTACAAATTCTCCCTGCATCTGTGTGAGTTTCCTCCAGGTGCTCAGTCCAAAGATGTGCAGGGTAAGTAGAATGACCATGCTAAATTGTCCCATAGTGTCCAGGGTTGTATAGGCTAGGTGAATTAGCCATGGGAAATGAAGGGGTAGGGGATAGGTCTGAGTGGGATACTGTATGGAGGGTTGGTGTGGGCTCAATGGGCCAAATGGCCTGTTTCCACACTGTAGGGATTCTATTCTATTCTAAAACTTCTGCTTTGCCTAATCCCATTGTTCATATATAGTCAAACACTATACAGAGGTTGCAGTGACTAAATTAGTGCCAATTCTTATTCAGCAAACAAAATATTTGCCAGCAGTAGGCTGAGACAGACAATGTTGACGTGATTGCTTTGTTAGCTAGTTTCAGAATCTGGGACTAAATGAAGCAATAACTGAAGGTTGATTGTGTAGTAACTCTGAAAAAAAATTTACTTGAGTCCAAACTTCTCATGGTTTAGTTATATGTATGGTAATGACTTTAGTTATTGTTAATGTGGAGCTTTCTTGATAATTTTAAATAGCTGTGATGGCAATTGGATGCCATTAAAATATTAAGACCATAAGTGCTGACAATAGTGAACCAAAATAATCTGGAGGGTATATGCTCATCTACACTTTACCATGCAAAATATAAGTCCCATTTCGATCTGCATTGTGTTTTCAACTCCCATGTGGTCAGAAGTGCCCAGAGAGTTGATTTCTGGTGTGGGTGCAGTTTCAAAACTGAATTTCTAGATGTTATCTCAGTATTCTGATTTCTCAGGACAATTTGGAGTTTTCAAAAGACTAGCAGCGACTTGGGAGTGTAACCTATTCACCACTAATTATCAGCTCCGTCAGCACCATTATGAGCTTCTTCAAGGTTCTGTCCAATGAAAAATGTATTTTTAATATCTTTTTTGGTGAAAATAAACCTGATACATGTCAATAACCAGATGACAAGAGACATTGGAAAGTTCATCTAACTTTGTGGATGACTGAATTTTGATGGGCCACCTCGCCTTCGGTCAAGTGCTTTAAGGTTAACATGTTTGCATAGCCACTTTCCTCTGTGGTTAGCTCCTGGCCTCCTGATCAGATCACGTCACTGTTCTCTTTAGCAAAGCATTGACAACCCTCTACATGGCTGCCATCTGCATTTGTTGCCAAAGCTGGACAGGTGGCTCCTGCCTCATGGAGACACTTGGTGTCACTGGTTGGACAGGAAATTAGTTTGGTGCACAATTATGACACCAGCATTGAAAGAACCCTACTGTTGAAGTCCAATGTTGGGTCACAGAATTCATCTGCAGTTTAGGGCTCCTGATCCAGGATTGAAAGTCCAGGCCTTAATTTCAATGCCTGATATCTTCTGAGATCTCTTATTAAAATTAATGTCCTTTGTCCTTCTAGCCCACACCAAATTCTAAGGTTGTGGTGTTCATCATTTACTCTTCATCACCCTGATTGATGCACTAACATCAATGTGGTTGACTCTTAGGGATGAGCCCTCATCCTATGAATGAATAAAAATAAATAATAGACCATAATTATAAAATTTTCTTCTTTAAAAAATTAACATGTAATTAAGATCAAAACAGGACATTTCCAGCACAGACATGGTGTGCTGAAGGTTCTGTTCTTTACTCTACTCTGTTCTATTTAAGTGAGAGTTGATGTACTTTGGAAGAAGTAACAAAACGAGGGAGTACTCAGTGATTGGCAAGACACTAGAAAGCTCAGAGGAACAGATGTATTTTGGGGTTCTTGTCCACAGAACCCTGAAGGCGGCCGGACTGGTCATTATACTATTTAAGAAGGTATTCAGGACACTTGCCTTTATCAGTCATGTCATAGATTGTAAGAGCAGTAAGATTCTGTTGAAGCTGTACAGGACTTTGGTTAGGTCAAGCTGGAGTACTGTGTACAGTTCTGGCCACTGCACTGAAAGAAGGAATGCTTTGGAGGGAGTACAAAAGAGGTTCACCAGGAATATGCCTGGGATGGAGCATCTCAGCAATGAAAAGAAGCTGAACAAGCTCAGGTTGTTTTATTTGGAGAAGAGAAGGTCGTGGGGGTCCTGACTGAGGTGCATAAAGTTATGAAGGGATGGGAAGAGTGAACTGAAAGCAACTGCTCCCCTTAGTTGAAGGATCAGTAACATTGGGGCGCACCTTTAAGATGAAATGCTGGGGGTTTAGAAGAGAAAAATGTTCTCACCCATTGGGTCTCGGGGCTTGGAATACATTGCCTGAGAGGGTAGGGGTCTGAACTGTAGTCCCTGGAAGGGTAGGGGTCTGAAATGTACTCTCTAGGAGGGTAGGGGTCTGAGATGCACTCACTAAGAGGGTAGGCTCTGAAATGTACTCCCCAAGAGGCTAGGGTCTGAAATGCACTATCTGATGGGGTAGGGGTCCTAACTGTACTCCCTGGGAGGGTAGAAGTCTGAAATGTACTCCCTGAGAGGGTAGGGGTCTGAACGTTACTCTCTGGGAGGGTAGGGGTCTGAAATGTACTCCCTGAGAGGGTAGGGGTCTGAACTGTACTCCTTGGAAGGGTATGGGTCTGAAATGTACTGCCTGAGAGGGTAGGGGTCTGAAATGTACTCCCCATGAGGATAGGGGTCTGAAATGTACTCCCTGGGAGGGTAAGGGACCGAACTGTACTCCCTGAGAGGGTAGGGGTCTGAAATGCAATGCCCGTGAGGGTAGGGGTCTAGAATGTACATTCTGGGAGGGTAGGGGTCTGAACTGTACTCTTTGGCAGGGTAGGGGTCTGAACTGTTCTGACTAAGAGGGTAGGCGTCTAAACTGTACTCACTGGGAGGGTAGGGGTCTGAACTGTATTCCCTGAGAGGGTAGAAGTCTGAAATGTACTCCCTGGGAGGGTAGGTTTGTGAACTGTACTCCCTGGGAGGGTAGGGTCTGAAATATAATCACTTGGATGGTAGGGGTCTCAAATGTACTCTCTGGGAGGATAAATGTTTTTGTAACCTCATAAAGTATAAATATATTTGAATGAGGAATTCAAGTCCCATAATATTCCAAGCTGTAGGTCTAGTACTGGAAAGTGGAACTATAGATTTAGTGTATTTTTAGCAGGACAGACATGATGAACTGAAGGACCCTTTCTGCACTGTATGATTCTATGACACTGGGAAAAAGAACCTTCATGCAGCCAGTGATTAGAATTTGAATACACTATGTCAGAATGTGGTGATGGTAAGTTCAATTAAGGGCTTAAAAAAAATTAATTAATTTCCTGAAGATTAAAAGATTACAAAGCTATGGGGAAAGGGACTGACTGAATTGCTCTTACACCGAGTTGTCATGAATTCAATGGGCTGAATGACTTTCTTCTGATTTGCATTGATTCTATGATTTTTCTGAAGTGTTAGCTGTCAAGACAAATTCATGAACAAATTCATTCAAAAAGCCACGTCTCACTCTACTGTATTTTGTCCTCCAATTCAATTATTCTTGTTGATCATTGTTAGACACAAAGCTGCAGACTGTAGAAGTGACTACTTTAGCATTTGCAATATTTGCCAGTCACTGTTTCTCATAAACTGCTCTGTTTACATTGGTCATTGGAATTTCAAGAAGGAATAGGAGTGCAGAGATTTCTAGCTAGTTTTGTCACCTGGAGACATTTATCTGGAGATTCATTTCATCGCATATCAAGCATCAGCTAATTTTTTATACATACTAATACAAATATATTGCCAGTAGATTCTTTGTGGCACAGCAGACATTTGACAAAAGGGCTGCATCTTACATTTCCTTTGGTTTAAGTTTCAGTTGGGTTGAGATTTTTAGAAGCATTTCTCTCTGACAAGTTGAGCATGATTTCTTACCCTATCTTACCAAACACATCTCATTAACTGGCTACCCATGGCATCCCTTGTGTTGGCTTTAGCCTCACCTTATCATGTGCAGTTCCCAGAGCAACTCATACTCAATGGAGATTTGTCAAAATACCAGCATCCCTCAGGCCTGCCTCATCTTTAAAGACTGCTCTGTCTACCCAACTAACTGTTGGCATTTGGCATTGCCCCTCACCATAATGGCACAAAACTACATTACACATGGCACATAGCCAGCATGGTTCGCCACCCCTCAAATATGTAAACTCATTTTCTCATCCTAGTCACTGTTTAGACACCAAGCCATATATTTTTCCTGTCCTTAACTGCATCAAGTCTAAACTTCCACTCTAAGGGCATCCCTACTCTGTCCCTAATGTCCATAGAAAATGCTGAAGAAACTCAGCAGATGTGGTGGCACGTGTGGAGAGAGAAACAGAGTTAATGTTTCAAGTCCAATGTGACTCTTCTTCTGGTCTGAGAGACCACTATAGGCCCACAGTTTGCGCAGGAAGTGATCATTGCATACAGTGGGACAATTCTAAATATGAGCTTTTATTTGCAGCAGCCAAAGTGAACACAAACAAAACTGTTAGAGTTTGCAGTTCACTCCCTCAGTGTACACCAAACGCTGACATCATAACCAATTGCCATTCTACAGTCCATGAGAGCCTGCTGCACCCAGCTCCCAATGACTGGAACCGGGAGTCAGTCAGCTCCTGTCAGGCTTGGAGCACCTGGGACAGCTGAGCTCTGTTATGGACAAGGAGAGCTCCCTCACCCTCAAAGTTCTCATCCTCCTCCTTAGAAGTCTGCTCTCATTCTCCCAGTTCCTAAGCCTTCAGAACATTGCCTCATAATATGCCATACTCTGTACAGACTTTACTGGAGAATCAAATCCACCACCACAATTCCTCCACCACCACCGCCACTACCATCCCTGCTCCCCACCCCCCCACCACCCTGCCCAGACTGTTCCACACAATAAAACCACATCTTCAACAGCCCCATCATCTACTCCACCTTGACCCTGGTCACAATAAGTGCACCAACATGGATGAAGGTATGTACTGGGCAAAAGTAAGGACTGTAGATGCTGGAAACCAGAGTTTAGTTCAGAGTGATGCTGGAAAAGCACAGGAGGTCAGGGAGCATCCGAGAAGCAGGAAAAGCCCATCAACAGGAATAGAGGCATGACGCCTCAAGAGTGGAGAGATAATTGGGAATGGGGATGGAGGTGATAGGTCAGAGAGGAGGGTGGGGGAAGGTAGCAAAGACTACGGTGGCCGAAATGTCGGCGGATGATATGGTTCCGCCGCCTCCAAATGGACCCCACCACCAGAGATATATTTCCTTCCCCACCCCTTTCTGCTTTCCGCAAAGACCATTGCCTCCATGACTACCTGGTCAGGTCCACACCCCCCAACAAACCACCCTCCCGACCTGGCACCTTCCCCTGCCACCACCAGAATTGCAAAACCTGCACCCACACCTCCTCCCTCACCTCCATCCAAGGCCCCAAAGGAGCCTACCACATCCATCAAAGTTTCACCTGCACATCCACCAATGTCATTTACTGTATTCGTTGCTCCCGATGTGGAATCCTCTACAATGGGGAGACTGGATGCCTCCTAGCAGAGCGCTTTAGGGAACATCTCCGGGACACCCGCACCAATCAACCACACCGCCTCATGGCCCAACATTTCAACTCCCCCTCCCACTCTGCCGAGGACATGGAGGTCCTGGGCTTTCTTGACCACTGCTCCCTCACCACCAGACACATGGAGGAAGAACACCTCATCTTCCGCCTCAGAACACTTCAACCCCAGGGCATCAATGTGGACTTCACCAGTTTCCTCATTTCCCCTCCCCCCACCCTAGTTCCAACCTTCCAGTTCAGCACCATCCCTATGACCTGTCCTACCTGCCAATCTCCCTTCCTACCTATCCGCTCCACCCTCCTCTCTGATCTATCACCTCCATCCCCACCCCCATTCACCTATTGTACTCTTTGCTACCTTCCCCCACCCTCCTCTCTGACCTATCACCTCCATCCCCACCCCCATTCACCAAATGTACTCTTAGCTACCTTCTCCCCAGCCACCCTGCCCCCCTCCCCACCCCCACCCAATTATATCTCCATTCTGGAGGCTTCGTGCCTCGATTCCTAATGAAGGGCTTTTGCCTAAAATGTCGATTTTCCTGCTCCTTGGATGCTGCCTGACCTGCTGTGCTTTTCCAGCACCACTCTGATCTAAACTGAAGGGATGCACTGGCTGAGTGACCAACACATTACATTGAAAAAGGGAGTGACTGTTGCATTCCAAAACCCTTCTCATCCCAGACCTACATCAATCATTCAAGATTTCTTTGCATTCAATAGAGTCCATCATCATACTTAAGCGACATATGACGCAACAATAATTCCCTCATCCCACAGCATCCTTGGAAGTTTCATAATTTATAGGATGCTTATGCCCAAAAATCACTTGTTTTTGGGTTTTTGCCCCTGACTTCTGCATCACTGAGATGTCAATGTTAGATTTGCAAGCCCCAACGTCTTAATGCCATTCACCTTTGACCAACATTTTACCACCAAGCCCATTCATTGGGTGCAAAATTTATTTGAAATTAAATGTAGCTACATTTGCAAAAATATGCTTCTTTTATTGATGTTCAATGTTCTGGTGTCCGGCAGACCTGGATCCTGGGCTTTTTTTTCATTAAACTAATGCTGACTCCACCTGTCCTAAGCATTAGCCCAGCCTATTACATTTAGAGAACTGAAGTGATGGCAAGGAATGAACCTTGCAGTAGACACAATCAGCACTAGGTTTTGCCTGATTGACAGGTACCCTTACCCACCAAACCCACCCCCAAGCTGCAATGTGTCCTTTTATCTTGCACTACTCTGACAGTCCATTTCCATCCATTATCTTATGTGAAAACCTATGACACTCAACTTTGCTTACAAATGTCCTCCATTTTCCCCTAAGTCCGGACATTAGAATTTAATGATGCCAATCCTACCTTTCTGTGCTTCCCCTGTGGAGGGCACAGTGCTGGTGATTGTCAGTAATATCCACTCTTATTGCCTGCCAAGTCCTCTGTTGCTGTTCCACATACTTCTCCTCATAACTTCACATTCTGCTGCCTCCCCACACCAACGCTGACTGCCCCACCCCTTTCCCACTCGTGATTCCCCATTGCCTCTGGAGCATCCCTTGAACCATTCTCAATGATTGATGCATAGATCTCCAGGAGTGTATTGGTCCAGACTTCTGACCAGCATCAATGAGCAACCCCAAGACATAACTGAGCAGACCCCTAAGCATTGCCTTGAGCTCCCTGACAATACATAATTCATCTGACTGCTTGTGATAATCCTACAGGACTAAGTCCTCAGTCTGTAGTCAGACAAATCCAGTAACCATCCCTAGCCCAAGTGGATGACTGTCATTGGCTAAGCCACTGACTGTGTGCAGATTGTGCCTGTGAGTGACTGTACCAGCAACCCCTGAGTGACAGCAGTGCCCATTTCATTGGATTGAGGATTAGCCCCCAGCCACATTCAGCTATAGCTGTTTGATTGAACAAATGTGCAGCGTATTTGCCACACAGGCAGCTGGCACATGCTTAGATGTTACATTGATATCCCAGTGTGCTATACAGAAAGATCTACTCCAACCCAGACAAATCACTACTGACAAGAAGCTTGTCTCTGTTTCTGTACAAAACTGCACATCAATAGGGCAGCATTGATAACCCTTAGGCTTTGGCTGAATGGGCAATGTGGACAAGTGGTGCATATGGCTGGTGCCCATTCATCGTGCCCTGAGAAGCTGTTCTGTGTTGAGTAACATGGAGGCTCCTCATAGCTAGCTACATGCTAAAGTCACCAGGTATCAGTCACTCAGAGTTCCATATCGAGGATTCTCAATGTCAAGTTTGCTTCTGAGTTTGGTAAGATTGGTAACTGCATATTAATAAAGCAAAATGTGAAGTTACTAAGACATTTACCAAACAATCGTGCTCCTTAATTGGCAACTCAATGCTGCCTGGTGAGACGTTAATGTCTGGCAGATGCATTAAAGAAACAACGTTTCTCTCAACATCGAGACGGCCTTGGCAGATTTCTTGCATGATTCCACCACAATCTCCACATAGCGCATTTCATTTAGGCCCCTATAAAACCCCACACAAAGTGTTACTTTGTCAATTCATCTGCAGAACATAATTTGTTCAAGTTTCTTAACAGATGGAACCCAGGAAGATCCCAGTTCTCCAAATTACAAGAATGCCCCACTATCAATACTAAAGCACAACTGTGCCCTCTCCTGGATCACAGAATGTTACTGCTCTTATCTGTTGTGATTTCAAACAAAGAAACAGAAACATAATCAGTCCTCAGGGTGTTGGTTTCACTTTACAGATGTGTCTTACCTATTTCAAAACCTGGAATTCAGAGGAAATTTGAGTTTAATTTGCATTGGCAGAATTGATGGGGTAACAATTGTATTTTTGGGTACAACTACCAGATTGATCACAGGGAGAAATTTTTGGGAAAAAAGTCTGTAATATTTTCACAGAGGTCTGGTACAGATCGAATGGCTTCTTTCAATGCTCTAAACTGATGTTTCCATGTGAGAATCGTACATGTCTAGATGTGAAGGAACAGCCACAGATGCAGTACACGGAACAATTGAAGTGCACTTATGAACTATCCTGCTTTCGAAGTACTACTGCTTCCAAATAAACCTGTTGGACTATAACCTGATGTTGTGTGATTTGTTAACTTTGTCCACTCCAGTCCAACACCAGTTCCTCCAAATCATAATCTTACAGTCATTTAAAATTGTTTCTCATATTTCAATATTCCCAAATCCTGGATACATTTCCTGCTGCATCCTCACACTGTAGAATTTAACCAGTGTGGTGATTTCAAAGGACCCTTAAGGCACATAATCCAAATGTTACCAAAGGTAAACTGTTTGATACGATAGAGTCATTCTGATTTCCTAATGCTTGTTCAAGTACAGTTGTCATACGAATAGTTTGTTGATACCGTACTTAGAAATTAAACCGGTTTTCAACTCCAACCTCTGGCAAAACAAAAATGACAAATCTTTTATTTCTTTTTCATAGATATCCTAGCTTTTCCCACAAAACAGATACCATTTCACTCAACAAATGATGTCAAAGCTGATTCTAAAACAGCCTCCATGCTAAACTGACATAATGCCCCTTCTGCAGTTTAACTCTGATTCAGCTCAGAGTGCTGCAAGGCAAAGGACGTGGTTAAAATGAGAAGAAAAGTTAAAGCAGTGATTGTTTACATTCATTCAAAAGATGTAGCTGCTGGCAAGGCTAGCATTTAGTTTCTGCAACTCATTGTCTGTCAGAAGATAAGCTACTTTCTTGAATTGCTGGGGTTTGTGGGCAAAAGTACTCCACAGGATGAAGTTGCTAGGATGAAGTTCTAGAATTTTGACCCAGTGACTGAAAAGGAATGACAACATTTTTCCAAGTTGAGATGGTGTGTGACTTGCCAGAAAACCTACATGGTGTTCTCACGTGCCTATTACCCATGCACTTAGTGGTAGAAGTCATGGGTTTTGAAAACATTATTGAAGAAACCTTGGCAGGTTGCTGCAATGCATCTTTCATGATGTGCTAAATTTTATCTCTTAGCTAAATCGGTTTGTTTTTCCTTTCCAGACATCTGCTTCACTCACCATCTGAATGGTTTTCTCTAGATTTAAGTCCTCTTTGGGCAATAATACATCTGACAAAGAATCATCATTAATGACTGCACCAAACTGGACTTCTATGAAATCTGACTTGAAATCACACATAATTGAATCTCTCCACTGGCCTGTGGAATTCATGAATGAAATCATTGATTAATTCACGTAGATGTTGCACTGTTCTGTTGAATGTTGCTTTTTCCAGGATTTTCTTGGATCCGAAGTTGAAAAAATCATCAAGTGCTTTCAAGATCTCTCCAAATTTGTTTGACATTTATTCACTCCTTGGGTGTGCAATAACATCATCTGGTATTTTCTAAACTGTGTACTGAAATCTATTTACTAGTTCAGTTTCTGTCTCATTTAGAAGCTATTCTGTACTTTAAAGATTATCTTATTCAGAATGTTCAACTTTGTGTTCTATTTGACCTATCACTGAAATTAATTCTTCCTGGCAATATTATCTCTGAACGCATACCTCTTTGATGTGATTGGGAACTTGTTCTAAGATTTGTATTCTGCAGTTATGGAAGCTCTCCATGTTTCCCTGCTATAATGGAGCGATTCCTGCCCTTCACAGCTGTAATGGAGCCATTCACACCCTTCACTGCTATAATGGAGATATTCCTACCTTCTGGTCTATGACCCCCATTGTGCTGTCCTTGTCTCCCAAAAACAGTTTGCATTAGACCAGAATCACAAACTTCTTAAGTTGTCCAGAGCTTATTTGCTTTACGTGGCTTGGTTTGGTATTTCACTGGCTCTCCGCTCATAGAACCTGCACGTTTTGTCTCGTGAACCTCTTAGTTTTGTTTTCCCAGAGCTGCCCTGTGGTATTCATGCATTATAGTAGCAATGCTCAATTGGAGCTGAAATTTATTTTTAAATTGGTGTCCTTTCATCCTGAATGATTGCATGATTTAAGGTTTCCTCTTTTATACAAGGGATGTTTATTTTGACTCAAGCAAGTTTTGATGTCCGGTCAGATCATCAGCTCAGCTGAACTCAGACCACTTCTACAGATCTCACGATGCAGCCAGTACCTCTGTCGGGAAGCTGCAGATTTCTTCTGCTTCTGTTTAACCTTTGCCAGGTATGAAAAGCTTACTGTGACATTCTCTAAAGTATTTCATGTTCAGTGTTCCCACAAGGTTTGAGAGTTCACTGTCATCAACAATTTTTATGTTGAAGTCACCTGGATTCTGAGCATGTTTTAACCCCTCATTTGTATCGAAGGCTTACATTCTAATTTCTTTTCGTAGGCACTATTTAGAAGTGCTCATCACCACTATTTTGTATTTCATTGCTACCATGATGGTTGTGGATTCCTTCAAGTGATACAACATGGGGTAAACCCTCCTGCTTATTTAAAACCAGCAACACAGAAAAGATCTATCCCATGCAGTAATCTGTGAAAATTCAAGAGGTCAAGAACTATTTAAAGTAAAAATTAACAATTTTATTTCTTAAAGTATAACTGCGAATAATTAACTAACAACTATTTACAACTCCTTCTCTAACCTACCTTTTATCTTCCCCTTTATAATACTTGTCCAATAAAGCCACCGATTAAGATTTATAAAACAAAACTTCTTATTTCAAAACCAGGCAGCTTTCAATTTTCTCTGTATTCCTGTCTTCTGTTCTTCTTCTTGGGGATTCTTCTTCAAAGGTTACTGATCGATAAAGGATCCTTTAAGAGAGCAACTTTTCAGGCAGTCTTTACATGCTGGCAGCTTGGCAGTTCTCCTCTCAATTGTTCAATTTTCCCAGGTCTTATGCCCCAAAGATTGTAAATGTACTAAATTAAAACTGGATTGGAGTTTGGTATTTTTCGGGGTATAATTTAAAATGATATGCCTAATTTGAATCTGTTTTGTCATTTCCAGGCAACCAGCTACCCTAACTATTCCAGTAGCTGGACTGCATGTTACATTGTATCCTATTGAAAGCACTTAGTGCTGTCACTGCTAGCTTTTAACTCTCTCAAAGGTACAAGCCTGAAATGATGTCATGTAGGTTAGGACATCCACCCTGTTGGTCTAACTTGAAATGCCTTGTGAGTAAATAAACTAAAGTTTTTTTTCAATATTGAAATGATTCACAGAATCACAATGGTGTTATGGCGTAGAACGAGACCATTTGGTCCATCGTGCCCATACTAGTTAATTAAATGAGCATCATTAGCACAAGGTAATCTTTTGCATCTTTTCCCATCCTTCTGCACATTACTTCTGTCTAAATAGTCATCCAATGCCCTTTTGAATGCCTTAATTAAATTTGGTTCCTTCACACTTCCAAGCAGAGGATTCCATACCCAATCTACTCACTACCAGAAGTCGCACTACACCAGTTTATAGTCCAAAAGATTTATTTGAAGTCACAAGCTTTCAGGGTGTAACCCTTTGTTAGGTGAAGTAAGAGAGAGGCACACATAACACAGAGTTTATGGGCAGAGACATCAAAGGTGTGACTGCATTGTCAAATAATAACTTGCTGCAGGTGTTCTGAAGTGTTAGTGTGAGTAAAGTGTCAATGGCTGAATAACAAGTGAATAATCCAGGCAGCGAGATAATTAAAAATAAGGTGGTGCTGAAGACAAACCAAATGATTGGACTATCATGTTACTTCACCTGGCGAAGGACCAGCGCTCTGAAAGCTTATGATTTCAAATAAACCCATTGCAATATAACCTGGTGTCTTGTGACTTCTGACTTTGTCCACCCAGCCCAACACCAGCACCTCCACATCCTAACTCCTCACTGAGTGAAAAGCTGTTTCCTCACTTCACCCTTGCTTCTTTTGCAAATCATTTTAAAAAGGACTTTTGTGACCCAGATGGGCTATAATGGTAATCAGCTCTTACAAGGTTACCAGTAGGCTAGGGTTTAATTCTAGACTTTTGTTGAATTCAAATTTCACCATCTGCCACAGTAAGATTTATTAACTCAAGGTTCTGGATTTCTAGACTACTTACATTAAATTACACCAACAACTCACCCCTAACAGATAACCTGCATTAATACAAAGACTGTTAGGAGCACACTAGCCCCAGTTTGCTTTTCAAATTCATTCATGGGCTACAGGCATTGCTGGCTAGGCCAACATTTGCTGTCTACCCCTAATTGCCCTAAAGGACATAAATGAACCAGATGGATTTTTCCATCAATGAACAACGGTTTAATGGTCATCATGAATTCTGTATTTTTATTGAATTCAAATTCTACTATTGAGTCCTAGGGCAGAGATATCTTGCTATAATTATACAGGCCAGTGATGAGATCTCTTCTGGAGTATCGTGTGCAATTTTAGTCTTCTTATCTGAGGAAGGAGTGCAACATTTCTTTTATAAGATTGTTTCAGCCTTAAATATGAGGAAAAGTTGAATCTATTGGATTCTATTCGCTGTAGTTCAAAAGAATGAAACCTATAAAATTCTAACAGCACTGGACAGAGAAGATGCAGGAAGGATGCTCCCAATGGCAAGGGAATCCAGAACCAAATATTACAGTCTAACGATATGGGGTAAAATATTTAGGACTGATATGAGGAGCAATTTCTTCATTTAGAAAGTGGTGAGTCTGTGGAATTCACTACCACAGAAAGCAGTCAAGGCTAAAACATTGTATGACTTCAAAAGGGAATTGGATAATGCGCTTGCAGCTAAAGGAATCAATGAACATGGGGGAAAAGCAGAAATAGCGTATGGAGTTGCATGATCAGCTATGATCATCACAAATGGCAGAAGAGGCTTGAATGGCTGAATGGCCTATTCCAGCTCCTATTTTCTATGTTTCTATGACCAAGACCAATTCTACCCTTGTGGAGAGATCATGACCACCAGAGAAGGCAAATCTTCGCTAACTAATTCTCCTCCTTCATTTCCATAGAACTGAGTAGCCAACATGCCTGTAAACAGACCAGGGCACAAAGGCTGCTCTGCAGCAGCACCATCATTTCTGTGGATGACGCCTGTAAATCCTCAGTGGGTACTATTGCTAGATTAGAGCCTATGATACAATTTGTTGGATATTTTATTGACACATGTCCACAGATAGTGGAGGAAGAAATGTCAATTCAAAGAATAGTCAGGAACATGCTAAATCCCTTTCAGAAGAGATAGATATAGACTCAGCATTACTGGCATGCTCAACCTACAGAGGAAGGGAATATCAGTCAGGAGTTCATCCATTCTCTATCTATCACGGTGCCTCCAATGTGCAACTGCTTGACAGAATCCACAGAAATAATTGCTTAAAAGACATGTATTTAGCATAATGCTCCAGTTCCAGTGGAGTTCCAGTACTGATATCTACCTGATAAAAACTGAATATTGCACAGGTATGTCCCATTTACGAAGAAAGGAGGAATCCAATCTGACCTACTGTCTCCCATCAATCTATTCTCAAGATCAACAAAATGATAGATAATGTCAAATAATCCTATCAAACTCAGTGTAAAGTTGCTTATCGATATTCAGATTGGGTTCCATCAATAACGTAGCATTGGGCAGATTCTAGCACCATGACAGATGGAGTCAATGGGAATCATAGGGAAAAGCTGTTACCGGGTAAATTCATATTTAACACAAAGGAAGTTGGCTATGGTCTTCAAGCCAATCATCTTTGTCATTAATTATCAGCAAACCTCAGTATTAAATGCTTGAGGACTATATAAAAGGAATGAAAAACTGAGCTTAGCAAGGAATTCCAATCTTTAGGTCTAGAGAAGAACAAGTTAGCTACTCATAATAGATTGTAATTCAACACTGAAAATAGAGAGGATGTAAATATATAGGAATTTGTATTTGGAACTTAAAGTAAACAAGTGATGAATACTCAGAACACTGTGTCAATAAAATCAGAAGAAATAAAAAAGACTCTGTGTTGTTTACCAAAATCATGACCTCGATCAGATGCTTTACTCGCTCTACTCTCTCTATGAAAGCTTCAAGCACATGCATAGAAACATAGAAAATAGGAGTGGCAGTAGGTCATTACAATTGTGACATTTAAATGGCATTTGGATGGGTATATGAATAGGAAGGGTTTGGAGGGATATGTGCCGAGTGCTCAGGTGGGACTAGATTGAGTTGGATGGGTTGGACCGAAGGGTCTGTTTCTGTGCTGTGTAAACCTCTATGACTATGACTCTATTTGTCCCTTCCAGCCGGATCTACCGTTCAATAGGGTCATGGTTGATCATCAAACATTCTTTTCCATTTTCTCCCTATAACCTTTGACCTTTTAAGCCTGATAATTGTATTCAACTTCTTTTTGAAAACATTCAATGTTTTGGCCTCAACCTCCTTCTGTGGCAGAGAATTTCACAGTCTCACCACTCTTTGGGTAAAGAGAAGTGAATCTTGTTATCAGCTAGTTTTTATTAGCAGAAAGTGAGGACTGCAGATACTGGAGATCAGGATTGAAAAGTGTGGTGCTGGAAAAGCACAGCAGGTTAGGCAGCATCCAAGGAGCAGAAGAATCGATGTTTCGGGCATAAACCCTTCATCAGGAATGAGTTTTTATTAGTCAACTGTCGCTTCTGGCATTTTATATAATTAGATGTCTTTATTCTTCCAGCTGGAAAACTTTCTCAGTGATAGAAAATTGTGCATTGGGTAGAAGGTCTCATTCACCAGGAATGAAAAAGATATTTTGAACTGTTACATTTTTGTTCCAATCTGGTTAATGATTCATAAAATAATATTCAGATCACATATTCTTTGACTGTTGAGACTTAAAATAACTAGTGAAATGGGTTTGTGCTTAGGTAGGTATTTGTAATGTCAAAATTATAGATAGCTAGGACTATATAAAGATTTGGAAAAACCATTAGGACAGGAATAGAGAATCCATTAGAATGAGTCACATGAAGTATTTAAGATGCACAAATGGTCATTGGCAGAGCTTTAGAAAGAAATGTAATCTTGTCAATCAAAAAATAAGCAGCTTTCTACAATAAACATGCCCATTATAATAGCATTAGCTCAAAAGTCGGATAATAGGAATTGGAAAAAAACAGAACAGCACTTTTATCCAATAATAAAAGCTAAATATTGCTACAAGATACAAATGTCTTAAAGAATGAGCTGTTTTTGTATATTGATCTGAGATCAAATATTGAGTAGTTTATTTTCTCAGGCTATTATTTACATTGGAAATTTACTTCAAACTTTAAATGTACAAAAACAGAAGAACTAGGAGCAAGAATAGATCTTAGAACCTATTGAGCCTGCCCTGCCATTCAACACAATCATGGTTTGCTTTATGTTTCAATTCCATTTGCCCCACTCCAAAAATCTGAGAAAAGTTAAGCTCATTTGTGTGAGTACCCAAGGAAGAGGCTATCAAAATCTCAAGACCAAGAACTGAAAGGAGCAGTTACATCAAACCGATGGATGTGATAGACAAGGGAATTCTGTCTGATGTTGGAGTACTGTTACATAATGAGATTGAGATAAGTGGGATTGCATTTTACATTGTATTTTGAAATATTTGTGTTATATGTAAATAGCTTGAATTATTCTATTTCATCATCATTTCATTTGTATAACAAACTTCATAGCAATGTCTGCTTTGTTTAAGTACAAGACCCATTAAATGGAAACATATGATCTATGAAGACAGATCTCAGCTTGGAATCTGATTTGAAGGATCTGACTTGCCTACTATGTTTTAATTGGGTAATCCCTTACCTTTAAACAGTAACCACTAGAGTCCCCAGTTCTAATTTCTTCCCTAAAAGGAAACATTTGCCCTGTCTAAACCTACAGGATTTTATATGTTTCAATCCAGTCATCTCTGATTGTAGTAATGGATAGAAACCTGTCCAATTTTTCTTTGTAAGACAACCCCTTCCAATCCAAATATTAGCCTAGTAAACCTTCCTGAACTGCCTTCAATGTATTTGCATCCTTCCTTAAATAAGGAGACCAATATTGACAGACTTCATAACCAATTTGAGTTTTCATTGGTGTATGATTCCAAGTGCCTATTAAAGTGCCATTATGAAGATAGCTGGGATTAAAGCGTGGTAGAGTTTTTCCACGTCATACTTGGCAACTTATAAAATTCTCCATCTTGAAACCACAAACTAAATAACAACGTAATGTCTTATGGATAAAACCTAAATTGCAAATAAAATTTTAAAGTGACAGGTTGCCCAAAGTGAAAACTACAGATTGATCCATGAGTGAGTAAATTTATCTGATACAATCTTGCCTTTTTCAGGGTAAATGATGTCATCCTTTGTGGTCAATAGTGATAGTGATGATGGTTGAATGCCTTGATGCAGAGGGACCCTTAACATCAAGTTACAGGATTCAAAGCAATGGGCCCACAGCCAGAAAGTCATCTATATGGTGAGCTAACTTATTCCAGAGGCAAGTCATTTTGAAGGCTGCTAGGGTGTCTTATCTTGTTGAAGGGACTATTTAAATCCAAGTTATAACACTGTCAGATTCTCATTTTGATTTTAATTCAGAGGAAATTTTAACCAAATACAGGATGTACATCCTGTCACAGTGTGGTATCATTCCCAGCCATCCATCTGATCAGGAAAGTTATCAAAATAGCAACTCATCAGTCTAGATGACAGTGGCTAAGTGAACCTTTGTTTGAAGATGATTCAAATCCCATCACAGAATCAATTAGTATTAGAATTAGTTTTATTGTCACTGAAGAGTTGGGAATTAAATTCAATTAATAAATCTGGAAAATAAAGCTAGCCTCATTAAGAGTGATCATGAAACCATCATTGATTGTTGTTAAGCCATCTGCCTCATTAATGTCCAGGTTGTAAACTCTCATCAGCGTGAGAAAAAGTTATAACTACAATACTTTTTAAGGAGGTGAAATGAGAGAAGATAGAGACTATAGAGAACTCTGTGATCGGGCAGAAGAGGGAAAACATTAAATGAATAATGTGAGAACAGCAAAAAAAAAGTAATGATGTGGCAAATAAAGAAACACAAAGGTATTCCCAGAGGAGGTATTAGTGGGTAGGATAATGAAAAGTTGAGAAAACAAGAACATCTGGATGAAGTTTGTTGCATACAAAGGGGGCAAAATGGCAGGGACGCAGTGTGGGGCATCATAAAGACAGAGATTATGGTCTGAAGTTGACAAACTCAATGTGGAGTTTTTGTCCAGTTTCAAATTTAAATTTGATTCTGTTTAATTTAGTTGCACATATCTAATTAGTCAGTCCCAAATTAACCCTTTAAAACAATTTAGATTGAAAGGCTCAACCATCAGGCAAACACTCTAAAATAGAAAATAATAACAAAGATCATTTTTAAAAAAAGAAAAGTAACACATCCAAATACACTGCAGACTTTTACAAATTCTGTTGGGCGATCAATCCAGGTAAATTGTCCTCAAATTCTCTTGCTGACAGTTTCAAAATCCTGCCCCAGGGTGCACTCAGTACCAATACTTGTTTCTATTGTTTTCTGCCAGATACTTAGCTAGATTCATTGCTACTTATCTTGCTTGCTGGTGTAAGTCTAAGCTACTGATATCATTTAGAAAAGGATCTCATAAACATCTTTGGCAGGAGTAGGCTTAATCTTCATGAAGAGTAAGTAGGTTCATCACATGCACCTTCATCACCACTTGCAGATCATGTAAGTTATATGGTTATCTCTTATAAGATATCAAGCTCAAAGTGAGAGTAAATTCAAATTACAGCATTGTTAACAAGCATTAACATAAAAAAAAACAAAAATGCTGGGAAACTCAGTGGGTCTAGCAGTATCTGGAGAGAGAAACATTTAACAAATCATATAATAACAACAACTAGAGTTCGAAAGTATTTCACTGCATGGCTGTGGTTATCGGGCATCTGAAGGGAGTTTTACAAAGATGAATGTTTCTTTCTTAAATTTAGTCAAAAGTGTCCTCCTTCTGATTTAGTTTCCTGGCAGGCCAAAGGGAGCAGGCATACTACTCCAGGCTGCATATGGAAGGTTGCTGCCCAATATCCTTCTCTGGTCAGGACTGTTCCTCTAATTATCCCATTACTGTTGTGCAAAGGACAACTCCTCTGTTGTCATCCTCCACCAGATGACTTCCACTTCAGTTGAAATATTTTGCGCAGAGCAATCAGAAGTCTATGTGAGAACAACAAAAATGAGAGAAACCTTGCCTCTGGCTCTGGGTGGCTATCTCCAGAAGCAAAATTCTAATTAGTGGAAAGCCACTCCAAACTGAAAAGTTAGCCAGTGGCAAGAAACTAAGGCCTGACTTTTAAAGTCAGCCAAACCTACTCACTATCATTCCCAGGTGAATATATTGCTGTGCTCTCTACGTGAATTCAAAACTGAGGTAATTTCTTTGTGAAAACAATCAAGGATTTTGTTAAACAGCAAGCTTTATTTCTGGGTATAAAATTCCCATCTAGAACAGCTGAAATGGATCAAAGATAAGAAAGTTAGGGAAATATTCAAATTCAACAGAATCCCAGGAGCTGCAGGAAACATATTGGTATTGAATGTAACATTACATTCCTCAACACAAAATAACAAATGTAACTGAAGAGAAGAAAAACTGATCACCAGAGAGAGATCACATGACAAGTAAGTACACCGGTCTGCATTTTGTTGTTGCAACATCAGTATCTTGCTATTGATCTGTTATACTGATATAACCTCTGCTATCTATTTTGTCCTTTTCTCTGTTTTTTCAATCTTCTTCTTTTATTTTACTTAACTCTTGAAGAGCTGGGTGGTGGCGATGGCATTGGCGATGGTGAGTGGGCCCAGCGGGGACTCATGGTGGTGGCTTCTGAAGCGAGTTTGTGTTTCCGGCAGCTTTTGCATCAACAAGGTAGTCCTAATACCGACTCATAGCTGCTACAATGGAGACATATTTGGCTTCCCGGCAGTGTTAGAGTCCATTGCGGGTTCATGGAGGTGGTAGAGGCACGTTTGGGCTCAGTACAAGATCTGGCAGCAGTGAGTTGGGCCGAAACCAAGCTCATGGTGGTGGCGGAGTCGAGTTTTGAGTTGGGGGGGGGGGGGTACCCAGCAACATCGGTAGCATCTGTAGTGGCAAGGTCCATTGAGGACTCATATTGGCAAGGCATCGGTGGAGGTGAGATGGTACTGAAGAGTGGTGACCTTTGTCCCAGTGGCTGCAATGTACTGAAGGAGACCCATGCCTGACCACCAGGCTAATGGCAGAGCACCTAACAAGTAGGACTGAATTGTTGGACACTTTTCCTTGATTTCTTCATTTTTGTGCCTTTATATGCTTTGGTTTATTTTTCTGTGTTTTAAGATGGCACCAGAGAGTGGTGACACTATACAACACATTTCACTGTATTTTGTAGCAAAAGTTAAATCAAATCAAAATGCAGAGGTAAACACAGAAATCTAGAGGTTGCCGCATGTTATTTATTCATGGTGAGCAACTATTCCATTTTTCTCCTGGAAAATCATCTCGCCCAAGTTTCTAAAGCCTTGATTGGGCATTGATCGGGGAGACTTCGCTGAGCTGTGCTGTAGTCCCGCAGTCAGCCACATGGTGGCAGTGGACTTGAAGATGGCATGTCCAAATCCAACCACAGTACTGTATCTGGAATTTATATAAACTATGGATGTTCAAAGTTAGTTTGCCAACCTTCATTGCTAAATGTGATAGTGCAACAAACTACAGACATTGTAATTAATCTTTTCAAAATTCTAAACAGATTAAGGCTCTCCCTCTGCTCTGATGGTCACCAGGGGTCCTACCCAGCATTTGCCACTATCCCCAACTGTTACTGATACCAGCAACCTATCACTGACCACCCTCCAGTCAGGGACACCAGCACCTTTCCCATATCACTCACACAGTCACCATCTCACTCCTTGTCCACCTTGTCCCAAGGTTGAAGTGCCCACTTGATTAATTCCAAAAGAGTTGCTCATACTGGATTGCTTGCTCCACCAGGAATATAATGTTTATTTGGCTTCAATTGCAATCATGTGCAAACGTGCCTCTTGGTCTGCCATGAGTCCTGTTATCTCCACCATGAGACAGACCGACAGCTATCTTAGAAAAATCTCAATATGATCAAGGTACACATCAGGTAACATTCCCTCTAAGCTGAGCAACTGTACAACCACTGGGAAGCTCTGTGCATGTCAACCTGTCTCCCAATGCAAAGCTTCCACTTCTGGGTGAGACTGCCATGCACAGAGCTCAGAGGTTCTCATGGAGGAAAATTACAGGGATCGCTGAATCCAAGTTATCGTTCCGTAATCAGAGTCTGGTATCAGGAGTGGGAGCTGAGACTGAGTGTTAAAGAGCTGCATAGTAACACAGATTCTAAAAGAGGAACACAGACATCTTCAGAACTGTGAAAGTCACTATATAAAAAAAAATCACTGAAACAAGAACAAAGAAGCAAGCCAAAGCTTAAAAAGTTTGCGAGTCAATAATGGCTGCAGATTTCCTCTGCTGGCACTGCTCAGAATGAAATGTGATATCAAACAGAAATGGCACATTCTCTACACACAATGGCAAAACTATGGGATTGTGACAGATTTAATTTATAAGCCAGAACAACTAAGAGTAGCTATGCTATTATCACTGCTGTGGCTAGAATATTTCAAAGTGTATTTCATCCAAATTTCTCTGAGGAAGAGAATGAAAACTGACTGCAGAAATTGCGAAAACCTTGAAGGCATGCTTTGAACCCCAAGTGAATGTAACTTATAAATGTTATATGTTCTATATTAGAGATCATGATGAAAAAAAGCTTAATCATAGATACTGGACTGCATCAACACAGTTCACGGAAACTTGCACATGTAGGCACTTGAAAGATAATCTCATTAAAGTTAGAATCATCTTAGGCATAAGAGATCCTTCAATGGCAGCACGACTGCTAAAAGAAAAGAATCTGACTCTTGAATAAGCTATAAACATGTGCAGAAACTCAGAGCTTGTAAATCAATATCTACAGCACATGTATAGGAGAACAGTGTTCACAATGTGAAGAAGCAGTCCAGCTCTGTGAACTATTTTGGTTAGTAGCACAGACTTGAACACTGTGTTGAAAAGGAATCTAAACATACAAAGTTCAGTACTGTCCCAAGAAGCAATGGCTATCCAAAGAAGGGCCAACAGAAAGATAAAGGCCAAAGGAGAGGTTTCAAATATTGCAGAGATTATCTCATAATGCAAAAGAAAGTATGTCCCATGTGTTTGATTGCGAGAATCCAGGTCACTTCAGCGGCAAGTGTTTAGCTAGGAAGCAAACAAGTTTATCCTGATTCTAGCGATGATCATTATAGAGCTGCTATATGACAATTCAGACAGTCCAAGTGGAAGTACTAGAGAATATTGAATGGAGATTTGGACCTGTCAACCTATATCTTAGAGCAGGTTGGCTATGACAAGTCTAAAGGAGAAAAACGGCTTGTATCTATTGCAATGAAGAGAGCTGAAGAAAGGCATGAAATGAACATGAAGGGCCAGGTTGAGAGTGGTGTTTCCTAGAACATCATCAGCTTCGCTTGACAGACCTGTGTAATGTTACACCCAATAGCAATCCAGAAATGAAACACTGGAAGGGAAATTTGAGGCTCTGTAACAGAATAATGCTCATCCCGAGAGGCCAAATTAGTCTGAGAATCCAATTCTGTTGGAAGAGTGAAGATTTGGATTGTTGATATTATATGTGATACTAAAGCCATCATCTCAGAAAGAGCAAATCAAACACCTGGACTAATAAACCCAAACACTGCAGAAGAGGTTTACAGTGTTTAGCATGCCAGGTCGCCTGATAAACAAACAAACAAACAAAGTGTGAGACAGAGAACACCTGACCCAAACAGATTTTCATGCTGAAGTTGAAAAAATGAAAAATATGCCTTACTGGACACAACTAATACAACTGAAGGAAAAAAGTGCCGAAGGCAATAGCATAAATCAGTAGAGTTAGCTGGGGAAATTTCAAATCTGAACCAGCAAGTACATCATTTCAACCAGCAGGTGTTGAAGTTGAGCTGACAACCCATGTGTGCATCATCACAAGACACAAATGTATAATCATCATGTGTGCAAATAAATGGATAAAGTTACACTTTAGAAAGAAAAACAAACCATCGTTGATGTGAGAACCATGTCTACGCAGTGCATTACTTAGGTAAATTACATCTACACATCATGTTAGAATTGACATTCAATAAGGTACAAATGTGTTTACTGGTTTTCCATAGTCATGTGACCTCCACCATGAGGCACTCACAATGCAGATAGCCAGTATCCAAGCACTTTAATAAAGATAACGTGAACCCAGGGCTGTGGTTCTGTGAGCACTAAACCCTGTTACCCACAGTGAAAATACAGGAGGTCAATGCAGTGGTCGGAAGGCACCAACTATCCATTTTAATGGATTCAAATGACCAGTAATCTTTAGCATTCATTTATAGAGTTGTTAAGGCATGTTTTCATTTGCACATCTTTCTTGAGGTTATAATGCTTACGTGTAAAAAACTTTGTAGAGTAGCTGAGACCAGATTTTCTAGAACATTTACACATTCATTTGCTTTCATAAATGTTTTCCACATGGACTGGATCATATTGAAGTTGTGTGATAGAGAATGCCTTTTCTACTCATTATGCACTTTCTATGTGATGGGAGTTTAGAATACAAATACTTACTTTGGTGTCAACATAACTAAAGAAGAAGCGAAATCAGAAAGAGAAGGAGAAGCAGGTTAATCCACATGAACCCATAAGCTTCAAATGGATAGGACTGGCCATTTCAGCAGTGTAAATAGAGAGGCAAATAATGGGGAAAGGAATCAAATTTGGGAAGATACGTTAATCAAAGTATAGTTATAAGAGAATAAGATCTTGACATGGACAATGATTAAAATGACTGTGACAGAGACATATAGACAGTACAAATCTAAGTGTAAATGAAAAGATAAGACTAAGTTTACAAAAATAAAAGAGTAAAACTCAAGGCTGTATTTGAAAGCACATGGCATCAATGCAAAACAGATAAACTCATAGTGCGAACAGAAATAAATGAGTACAAACTGATAACCATTGCAGGGACATGGCAGCAGGATGACTTAGATTAGGATCTGAATATTAAAGAGAACATGTAATTTAAGAAGGATAGGGATCTAGGAAAAGGTGGAGGAGTGACTCTATTAATTCATGATAGCATTAGCACAATTGAGAGGGATGATGTAAATTTAGGAAACCAGATGTGGAAATGGATTGTGCAGAGATGAAAAATAATAAATGTACAAAGTCACTTGTGGGAGTTCTGTACAGGTTCCTTAATGGTAATCACTTAGTTAGGTAGAATATAAAGGAAGAAATAATGAGAGTTTGTCAAAGCTATAGACAGGCAAAATCAGACAGGCAAAGGTAGAGTCGATGAGAACTCATAGAATGTTTTCAGCACAGTTTCTTACAGCAGCGTGTCTGGAGCCAAGCTGAAAGCAAGTGATAGTAGACCTGCTATTGTGCAATGAGAAAGAGCCAATGTATTCCCTTATATTTAAGGAAACCTGAGATAGCAATGACCATAATATGATCATATTTAGCATTCAGTTAGAGGGACATAAAGATGTGTTCAAGTTTAAAGTATTTTAAACTTTAATTTTAAAGTTTCCTTTATATAAGGGCATGAAAGTGAATTGGCAAGTCCCAATAAGACATTGATCAGTATATATGTATTGCAAACATTTAAAGGGATATTTCAGAATACTCAGAAGAGATATATTACAAGAAGAAAAAAATCAAGAAATACTATAGGAGGACTCACCACCTGTGGGGAATGAAAAAAATTACTTGCTGTAACAAAAAACCAAACCAGAAATAACTTGAAAGGATCAGTGGGTCTGGGAGCATCTGCACCGATACACGCAGTCTCTGGGTTACAAATAGATTCCATTTTTGAGTCTATTCACAAGTCAATTCATATACAAGTTGGTAAACAATGGAGGACAATATAAAAGAGCCTGTAAGTACAGGGAATGTTCCTCAGTCAAATCTTTAATATTTCTAAGTACAAGCATTCGTAAGTCTGTCATTCATAAATTGGGGACTTCATGTATATTAACCTTCTTGTGGTTCATACATGAGTACACCCAGATCCCTTTTCATCTCAGCGCTCTGAAATCTCTCACCATTTAGATGTCATGCTTCTTTTTTATTCTTCCTGCTACAGTGAACCGTTTTACAATTTTCCACTGATGATTGCACATTACTCCAAGCTGTAATGGTTTGGTGATTTTTGAGAAGCTGCCTTCAAAAATGGCTTCTATTTGTCTGATGTAGGTACCTACATCCAGACTAACAGAAGGAGGCCATTGGGTTTAGTGTACCTGCATTGACTCTTCAAGCGAGCAACATTACCAACCTCCTGTTTTTCCCCATAGCCCTGAATGCCACTTCTATCCAAGTGACCATCCAATGGTCTCTTGAATGCTTCAACTAAACTTGCTTCCAACACATTTCCAGGCAATGTATTCCATACCCTAGCTACTAACTGTGTGAAATGTCTTTATTTTCTCACATCGCCCTTGCTTCCTTTGCACATCACTTTAAATCTATGATCTTTCATTCTTTTTCTTTTATGAGGAGCAACAGTTTTTCCCTATCAACTCTCATGATTTTGGAAACCTCCATCAAATCTCCTCTCAGCTTTCTGTCCAGAGGAAACAATCCCAACTCTTTTAGTCTATCATCTTGACTAAAGTTTCTCATTCTTAGATTCATTCTTTTACATTGTATTGAAAAGAGTACAATGACAATCTCATCCTTCATGTGATATGGCACCCACAATTATCTGCAATACTCCAGCTGAGATCTAACAAGCATCTTGTAAAAGTTCAACGTCATCCCCTTGCTTTTGTATGCTATGCCTGCACTAATTAAGCCCAAGGTACTGTATTCACCATGAACTGCCCTCTCCACTTGTCCTGCCATCTTCAGTAATCTGTGTACATATGTACCCAGACCCCTTTGCTCCTGCACTTTCTTTGGAATTATACCTGTACTTTACATTGCCTTTCAATGTTCCTCCAACCAAATGGCATCTTTTTGGACTTCTCTGCATTGTACCTCAACTGCCACCTATCCTCCTGCTTCACCAACATATCAATATCTGTTGGAGTTGCACACTGTCCATTTCAGTGTTTATAATTCTTCCACGTTTAGTGTGTTTTGCAATGTTTGGAATTTTCCCTTGCACTCCAAGAGCCAGGTCATTGATGTATATCAGGAAAAGAAAAGGTCGCAACATCTACCCCAAGAGCAATTAAGGATGAGCAATAAGTGCTGGTTTAACCAGAAATGCCCACATCTCATGAATGAATTTAAATAATCCAAAAACAAACGTTGATACACCTTTTCTATTTTCAAGGCACCTTGATAGCTTTGACAATGGGCAATTAAAAGCTCTTTTTAAACATGTGTTCTCTCATTTGCTGTCAAAAGGGGCGGCACGGTGGCACAGTGGTTAGCACTGCTGCCTCACAGCGCCAGAGACCTGGGTTCAATTCCCACCTCAGGTGACTGACTGTGTGGAGTTTGCACGTTCTCCCTGTGTCTGTGTGGGTTTCCTCCGGGTGCTCCGGTTTCCTCCCACAGGTCAGGTGAATTGGCCATGCTAAATTGTCCGTAGGGTTAGGTAAGGGGTAGATGTAGATGTAGATGTAGGGGTATGGGTGGGTTACGCTTCGGCGGGGCGGTGTGGACTTGTTGGGCCAAAGGGCCTGTTTCCACACTGTAAGTAATCTAATCTAATCTAAAAAAAAAGTCACTTTCACAGGATCAAAATGTGTCCTTGTGCAAAGTTATGATTATAAACTTGTCTGTTAATGACAGAAAGGCAATGACATAATGATGACTGACAAATGGAATAGATAGCTGTCCTCTTTCCCTCTCTCAACAGCTGTTTTTAAGTTTAGACCCACATTCTGTTACAAGTTAGGATGCATCACAGAGATAGAGAATTTAAAAATAAAAAGAACTTCAAGTATCACGCTATCCAGTTTGAGAAAGTAACATTTGCAGTTTAAAAGAAACTTCTCCAGAAAAGCAACCTATTTACTTCAGTCACATTACCCTGACCTTCGTGAAAACTAAGAGGACATTAACATGTAGAAATATTGTACTCATGGGCCTTACTGCTTTCCAAGGATGGGCAATGACTCAGTGGTATTATTGGACGACTATTAATCCAGAGAACCAGGTAATGTTGTGGGGACCTGGATACAAAACTTAGCATGGCAGCTTGAGGAATTTTGATTCAATAAAATGTCTGGAGTTAACACGCTAATGATGACCATGAACTAATTGTCAGGGGGAAAGCCCATCAGGTTCACTCGTGTCCTAGAGACTTTTAGAAATAAAAACAATTCTTTACTTTTTAACGTTTTATACCTTTACAAATGGCCAAGTCTATACTGAATTGAAAAAAACACATCTTTTAAAAATTCAAACTCTATACCAACATCAGGAGTGAAAGGAGAGGATTTCATTTCTGCTTCCAGACTTGGCTGTAACATTGACTATAATCATCTTCTGACAAGATGTTTTCTAGTAAATTGTGATACTTGTTCCAACTGTTGATTATTCATTTTGATCTTTACTTCTGCAGCATTGCTTCTAGCAATCTTAATAGTTTTCATTTCTTTTGTAATAATTTCATTCCTCAACATTAATTACTTCATTCATTTCATCCTCTTGTAACAACACATATTCTGCTGTGCTAGCAACTAGGAACTGAACTTCTAGAAATCTCATGTCCTTCGCCAATTGGTGATGCATTGGCAGGGAAGTGATGATGCAATGGTAAAGCTACTGGACTAGTAACCCACAACCCCAAGTTAATATTCTGAGGTCAAGTGTTTGAATTCCATCATGGCAGCTGATCAAACTTGAATTCAATCAAAAATATAATCTGTAACTAAAGAAGCTGGCTTATTGGTGACCAAATAGCTATTGTTGATTGTTGTAAAAACTCATTTGATTCACTAATGTCCTTTAGGGAAAGCAACCCTGGTGTGGCCTACATATGACTGCAGACTCACAGCAATATGATTGACTCTTAACTGCCCTCTGAGCAATTTGGGTTAAACAATAAAGGTTTTTTTAAAATCATGGTTTCTATATAGATATTAGCAATGATGAGAGCAGACAGCTTTGTATCATCTCATGCCAATCCTAATCGTAGCAGTCTGTCCCATGTACAGAATTATGATTATTCTTATAACTCTCCAGCCATCCCTGATATACTCCAACCTTCACTGGCAGCTTTGGAGAAGTCACCTGTCCGTAAACTTTTCATAATCCACCAAGTGGGTGTACGCAGCTTGCTTCTTTTGCTCAACACTCTTATCACTCCAAAGGTCTCTCTCCTTTCATATTGATCTTCCCCAAAACAAAACTGATCACAGTATTGATGCCATGCTTGTCAAGCAGTGATATTGAAACAACATAAAGAGTTCAAGAGCCTGCCCTGGTACAGACATGGACACTGTTCACAACATAATCACCGTGGAAGGGGAAGAAAGAATCATCAGAAGCGAATCAAAATGAAATTAACAGCCAGAGTGAGTAAAATAGAAGATGCCAAACTTGGAGGGGTCAGGTTTTGTGAAGCAGTACAGCAAAGTTTAGAGATTAATAAGAGTTGAGTAAACAATAACCAAAGTCATTAAGATAGATTGAAAAATGGTAGCTTAGAAAGAACAGTACTAAAGAAGATATTGGTGTGGTTAAAGGAAATAGATTAGCAAGTCAAGGATCTCAGAACAAATGTTGAAGGAAATAGATGAGATGAAAGTGGAAGAGCAAAAATACAAAGGTAAACAAATGTATAAGAAACAACGCAATCAGTTAAGAAAAGAGATGAACCATGCAAAAGATCCTATAGCAGTGGATTGGAAGAACTATAAAATGAAATAGGGACTCTTTGTGAGAAAGTAAAGGAACTAACTGGAGGGAGGAAAGGGAAGTAAATACAAAGCAGGATTGATAGTAAAGATAGGACACTGCTTATAGGAAGTAAAGAACAGATGGAAAAAGTACATTAGAAATACTTGTGACAAAGACGACACGCCAGTAACATTGGAACTAGAACAAGAAGAATATATTTTCTTGGATAATTTAGGACCTAATCTTCGGGAGTGTGAAATATTTAAAGCTTTATAAGGACAAAAGCCAAGAGAAGCAGAAGGTTGTAATGGAATCCCTGCACCAAGAGAACTAATTAACTTGTGTTAAATTATATTCATTCAGGAAGAACAATCAGAAGACTTCTGAGAAGCAGAATACACTGGTTAAAGAAATCAAATATAAAATGTGAAGGACAATCTAACTTTGAATACACGTGGATTTTAGATAATGTTAAAGATCATAGAAAAGTGATTGGAAGCCAAGCAAACCATAGTAAATTATATTAACTCATCACACTCCTGTCCAAGATTGATATACACTTGTAGCATGATACGGGTAGTAACCATAAGATTTCTCTGCCACTTCCTTCATTACCAACAGGCTAACAATTTCCAGTGCCCTATATTTCTTGTCCCCTAGAAGTTATTGAAATCACAGTTCCACCCAATTGAGGAATATATTAAGATTCTTGTTACTATAGTTGTGAAATCACCTCATCTATTTTTTACTTTGACATTTTATTTTCTTCAAGCAGGTGCATAGCTTTTTAAAATAAAGTTAATTACATTGCCTTTTTAAAAGGCATTGATTTCACTTTGTCAGTTTTTAAAAATAATCTGCCCTATCCTTTGCCATTTTATTTAAAATTCTTCCAGAAATGCCTCTCGCTTTAAAATAACTAAAAGATTATTTAAACTCTACTCCCCTCTCTTAATGAATTTAGCTGAATTGTGGCCTTATCCTTATGTCAGGCTCGTCAGACTTTGTGGCAATGTCTTGTGGCTGCCCTGTGTTCAGTTCACTGGGAGAGAACGCCACACAGAAATCACACACGTTTTCTTTTCACTTTGAGGGTAGGCAGAAATTTATGCATTGCTTTCTTCAAGGTGAGGAGACAGCACCATCTTCAATTCTAACTATAAGATCCAGCCATCAATAAATAAGGAGTTCCATGGAATAATCAGGATTTATTGAAGGAAATGTAAACAATTTGTGCAGATGTGGTATTTTGTGGAGCACTTCCACCACTCAGAATAGGTGTCATGTTTGTCAAAATCACAAAATGTATTCTCAGGTCCTCTATCTCCTCATCAATCTAAATTTCTCCCTGCTCTTTGGTTCACTATTGCGTTGTATGTTAACTCAGAGGATGGATAGTTCACCGAAACTTGAGTCACCAGAAATGGCTATGATGCGCCTTAACTGACAGTGGCTAACTGTCAAAAATTATGGAAAATGGACTTCAGATGAAACATGAATGTGAACTGGGATAAAGCAACGTCTACTCATTAATAAGGAGAAAGTAGGAAGAGCAAAAATACAAAGGTAAACAAATGTATAAGAAACAACACAATCAGTTAAGGAAAGAGATGACAGGTGACCCAGAGTCAAAACGTGTGGCACTAGGAAAGCACAGCAGGTTGGGCAGCACAGCAGGAGAGTTGATGTTTCAGGCATAAAGCCATCCATCAGGAATGATGAAGGGTTTATGCCCAAAATGTCAACTCTCCTGCTCCTCGGATGCTGTCTGACCTGCTGTGCTTTTCCAGTGCCACACTTTTCAACTCATTAATAAGCTGATCAACGGTGTTCAGTTTGGGTTCATCAAGAACTATCCAACTCCAGAGCATATCGTAGTGTTGATCTATGCAAAATGTGGTATTAAGAATTTAAGAATTGAACACTAGAGGAGAGGTGAGGGTGGCTGCCATTGATATCAAGGTAACAATTGACTGACTCCAAGAAATTAACTAAAACCAAGCTCAACAGCGAGAAATCTCTCCCATATATGACAATAGGGCAGATCATTTGTAGTTGTTGGAAGGCAGTTATCACTGCTACAAATAACTATTTCAGGAATTTTTCAAGGAGGCGTCCTGGGTCTAATGATTTTACATTGCTTCATCAATTCCTTTTTTTTCCATCATAAAGTCAGGGAGTGATTTGATTCACTAACAATTCCACAGTGTTTGGCACCATTCATAGGATATCATGTCTGTTAGCCTGTTCCATCTTCTCATACACAGGCTCACGTTGACATATGGCAAATAACAATTCACGCCATCCAAGTGCCAGGTAATGAACATCTCCAACAACAGAAAGCCCAGTCCTTTCCTTTTGACATTCAATAACTTCCAAATCCCTCACCACTGATATTATAGAACTGAAGGAACCTATTGCAACAACACTGGTATTACAGTAGTAATATAAACCTCAGCTACTCTGTAAAAAGTAGCTCATTTCCTAACACCTGACATTTTCTCAAATATCTGTGAAGCTCAAAACTTAAGAAATTCAACAGTAATCCTCACTAGTACTGGCACACAGAAATTACAGTCTCCATATTCTTTGGGATTAACTCCAGTAGCTCAGCAGGATGCTTTGATAGCAGCTCCCTTGCATTCACCATTACTACAAGTAAGAACAGCCATGATCACTATCATGTCCCTCTGACTAACTCATCATCTTGTCTTGCAAATACCTCACAATTCCTTCATCGTGCCTGTGTCGGAATTTGGAATTCATTTGTTAACTGTTGGGAGTATCTTCACCCTGTAGACTGTGCTATTTCAAGGAGATAATCTATCAGTCATAAGCAGGACAGTTAAAATATCAATAAAATATCTTGTCCTTGCTTGTATCACCAAGAAAGAAGGAACAAATGAAGAATCTGGTGCCTGGGATTTCCTTGGATATTTGGTGAGGTATACATCTAGGAGAAAGTGAGGACTACATATGCTGGAGATCAGAGTCAAGACTGTGGTGCTGGGAAAGCACAGCAGGTCAGGTAGCATCCAAGGTGCAAGAGAAAAGACGTTTCGGGCATAAGCCCTTCATTAGGAATTCCTGATGTAGGGCTTATGCCCGAAACGTTGACTCCCCTGCTTCTACAGGTGGAGGCCTGTAACCATTTGTTAATTAACCCACAGGTGAATGGATGTTTGTTGCCTCCCACATTGTAAAATACACAAGGACGTGGCAGTGGCTAAAAAACTTGTTGCTGTGGTATCTACTTCTTTGCCCTCTTCCAACTAGCCCTACTTTGAAGCAGGTGGGATTAAAATGCAGGATTAGTGGTGCTGGAAGAGCACAGCAGTTCAGGCAGCATTCAAGGAGCAGCGAAATCGACATTTTGGGCAAAAGCCCTTCATCAGGAATAGCTTCATTCCTGATGAAGGGCTTTTGCCCGAAACGTCGATTTTACTGCTCCTTGGATGCTGCCTGAACTGCTGTGCTCTTCCAGCACCACTAATCCAGACTCTAGTTTCCAGCATCTGCAGTCATTGTTTTTACCTTCAAAGTTTGGGAGAAGATTTGTAGCTCGGGTGCTCGTTGTTGTGGTTCTGTTCGCTGAGCTGGGAATTTGTCTTGCAAACGTTTCGTCCCCTGTCTAGGTGACATCCTCAGTGCTTGGGAGCCTCCTGTGAAGCGCTTCTGTGCTGTTTCTTCCGGCATTTATAGTGGCCTGTCTCTGTTTTTGGCGAAAACGGATACCCTCGCAATTTCATCAACAGATGCCTACGGGAGAGACAACGGAACGAGGACATGCCGCAACCCAAAGGACTAGCCACACTACCATACATCAGGAGCATTTCTGAACTGACAGCCAGACTACTTCAACCACTAGGACTCATAACAGCACACAAACCAACAGCCACGCTCAGACAACAACTCACCAGAACAAAGGACCCGATACCCAACATGAGCAAAACCAATGTAGTGTACAAAATCCCATGCGTGGACTGCACAAAACACTACATCAGACAAACAGGAAGACAGTTAACGATCCGTATACACGAACACCAACTAGCCACGAAACGACACGACCAGCTATCCTTAGTAGCCACACACACAGACGACAAGCAACATGAATTCGACTGGGACAACACTACCATTATAGGGCAAGCCAAACAGAGAACAGCCAGGGAATTCCTAGAGGCATGGCACTCATCCACAGACTCTATCAACAAACACATCGACCTGGACCCAATATACCGGCCACTACAGTGGACAGCTCGAGCTGACAACCGGAAGCGGCAGAGACAGGCCACTATAAATGCCGGAAGAAACAGCACAGAAGCGCTTCACAGGAGGCTCCCAAGCACTGAGGATGTCACCTAGACAGGGGACGAAACGTTTGCAAGACAAATTCCCAGCTCGGCGAACAGAACCACAACATTGTTTTTACCTCTGAGATTAAAATTCAGTCCAATGCAGGTTAATTTTGTCATCAATACCCCATGTCCAAAAACGCTTGAAAGACATATGACCCAATATTATAGTGGGTGTTCTTTTTGTAGAGATCCATGAGAATCAGATTTTTAATTGCTTAAAAAATCATTGCTGTGAAGCCAGGAAGAGTAAGAATATTTCCCTGACTACACAGTATCCCATTCAGTGGGCCTCACTATTTCCATTGCTATTCCATAGCCCCCTCACTGAATTGACCTGTGAAAGATTACCAGCATGGTAAATAGCCCAATGTTTGCTTCTACACGTGGCTGAGCTGTTTGCGATCGGCTCCCCCCATGAACATTAAAGAGACTGTCAGCTCAATTTGAGTCTATGGGTTTGGACGCACATTGCAACTACTCTAAGGTTCAACATCAGGTTTCAGGATTATCCTCTCCAATTTTCCTTGCCATTTACTCAATGATTAGAGCCAATGGACAGGACTTCCCAGTCATTCATATTCTCCTCATATTGGTCAATTAATGCAAAAAGGACAGGCTCATTGGCCAAATAAGATAATGGGTGGATCTCAAAGAAAGACAGCTGATTGGAAGAAAGTGGGGTGAGGGACTGACTGGCTCAAAATGGAGGTGGCACCTCTTTGACTTGGGAGCCATACAACTGTTACAGTACAGAAGTGGGCCATTTGGCCCAGAGTGTCTGTGTTAGTTCTCAGAATGTGATGCCATTCTGCTTTCCTGACACTGCAAAGTTGAACATTCATTCTCTTTAAATAACCATCCCCTTGAATGCACCCCCCCCCCCCCACCCCACCCACTGAAGCTCCACCACACTTTGCAGCAGTGCACCCTACACTCCTGTCAGTCTCATTTAAAACCCGAAAGAACTGTGGACGCTGTAAATCAGAAACAATTACAGAAATTGCTGGAAAAGCTCAGCAGGTCCAGCAGCATCCGTGAAGAGAAATCAGAGTTAACGTTTCAGGTCCGGTGACCCTTCCTCAGAACTCAAAATTTGATTAAAGCACAGACTCCCCAGACAGCTCAGTTCAGAACAAATCTCAGCTCTGTTCAGGTGCTATGTGTCTGGGTCCCATCCCATCCCCAGACTAGTCCCTGAGCCTCATGAATCTAAAACCCTCCTTTCTGCATCCTGTTTCCCTTCACATGTTCATCTATCTTATCCTTCTATTTCTGTACTCATTTGTGTGAGAAATCCACAGATTGCTACTGTCATGATGCTGGTTTTCTAAGTGTCTGCCGAGCTCCCTAATTCTAACTGCACGACCATAACCCCCTTTCTACACATACCAGCCATGCCTCCATGAACCACAACCTCTGGCTGATCACCCTACCCGAGAAAAATGTTACAAGTGTGCTTCGCAGCCAGTCCAGCACTGTCACTGGAGGAAGGCTCGTACAAGGCGAACTGGTCCACTGCTGCTTGATGGAACACAGCAGCTGACTGGAAGATCCCTATTAACCATTTTTTTAATTGGCCATGGATCAAAACAAGCCATATCCAGGCAGTTAGTCCTGCATCCATCTACCACCCCACTCCATGCCATCTCTGTCAAAATGGCCTCTGAGTACGATAGACCCAGGCCTGTTTTTTTAAGTTACTTTCCTTCGACACTGAACATACTAAATGAGTTGAAAAATCTACCCTGACTTTTGATGGGCTCGTAAAGTGATACTTGCTGCCCTCTGGTGGTTTATCTATTTCATTGCTTTGTACTTGCATTTGAAACTTACTTATAATTACTTATAACAGGTAACATCACATTACCTGTATGTCTGCAACTGAGAGATAAACACTTGAGAAAAGTTGACCGGAAGTGAGTTAAGTATTTCGATTTACGATAGCAGTTCCCCTTTGAAGTTGCTGAACCTTACCTGCAAATTATTAATGCCGGTTGAAGAGTTCTTTTTAATGTTACAACTGGATTTTTGAGATGCAATGGCATTGATAGTCCCCTAAAGCAGCTACAAATAAGCAGCTTGAAAAACATTGAAGTCGTTCCTGCTCTGTGAATCCTGACCAGCATCTTTAACTCATTTTTAGACATAAACAGCATTTCTTTTGCTGGCCTGAAAGCTGTTTGGCATGATCATGAAGAAAAACAGAAAACTGAGTGTGGGACAGGAAAGGAGTAGCAAGCAAAATAGCACTCCATGTGTAACTCTCTGGTCTGGGGAGGGTGGAGGCCTTGAATGGTGTTTGAGGAGTCGGAGGAGCTGACTGCATAATGGTCATGTTTCAGTAATGGCTGTATGATGACTTCGTCCAAATGCAGCAGAATGCAGTATTAATGAAAATAGTTAAATATACAGTTAAATGCAGAATAAGTAAAATTCACCATGGAATGTATAATCTATCAATCTGGATCTTTGTAGACATCAGCAGAGGACAGTGTAGGGTTATTCAGCTGACAGCTGAGTAGTTAATCAGGTTTGTCAAGTCCTGCATGGAGCAAGGACAAGAAACAAGACAGGATTTCTGGTTACCCCTGAGAAAGAGGGAATGTAGAGGACACGCATCAATGAAGGCTATCCCACAGAGCGCCATGAACAAAGCAGACTTTCACTCCCTTAGAGAATATCTGTTGGCATGCTTGCACACAGAAAAGGGAAGGGGATACTGATGCAATTATATAGCTCAATTCTATCATCTCTCATATACTGCTGGGCAAGAGGAAGGAGTGATCTCCAGTGTTGATAGTTACCCCTTACTACTGTAACTCATGAAACCTGGATGCACTTCTCAGATCAACAGTAAGAAGGAAGAGTTGCTTGATGGGACCACAGGATTGATGAGTAGATTGAGTGATGAGGCTGACGGCCATTGTTGTGGTTGGGTGGTTACAAGGGCTAGAGTGGCAAGTGGCTGCTGGACGAAGGAGTAGACTGGTAAGTGGGTGGCAGAACAGACAGGGTGGTTGGTGGGTGAGTGAGGGAACAGGTTGGATGAGAGATTGTTTCCCAGGTGACTGGATGAGGGATAGGGTGGTTGATGATTGTGTGGAGGCCATTCTGTCACGTGGATGGGTGAGGGTTGAGGTGGGAGAGCAGGCAGGGTGATGGGTGTGAATGGGATAGGCTGGCAGCTAGAACTATGAGAGGTGGAATGGAAAGTGGGTAGATGAGGGGCAGCAGCTAAGCATGACAAATGCTGCTAGCCTTGGAAAAAAAAGACCCTTAATTAAATATGTATATTGGTTACCACTTACATGGAGCAGTCAGCCAAGCAGTCTCATGGGGAGAAGGTGAGGACTTCAGGCACTGGAGAAGTCAGAGGTGAAAAGGGTGGCAATGGAAAAGCACAGGAATTCCTAATGAAAGGCTTATGCCTGAAATGTTGACTCTCCTGCTCCTTGGATGCTGCCTGACCGGCTGTGTATTTCCAGTGCCACCCTTTTTGTCTCAAACAGTCTCACAGTCCAACTCCTGTTCACCTCTGCAACTTGAGCCTGCCTCCTCTTCAATCTCAGGCTATGCATTCCAAATCACTTGCTGAATTCAACACAAAATCCTTATGTCACCATCGGTACTTTTCTCATTCCCCTTAAGTTAGAGTCTACCATTTCTTGAGTCTTCTCACAAGCTACTCTTTCTAGATCCCCCAAGATTTTGAAAAGCTGTATCAATGCGCTTCTCTAAAGTGTCATAGAAGGTCACAATTCTTCTGCAATTAGTAATTTATACAAGATCAATTGTTAGTGTTAAGCCGAGAATGATAGATTTTAGTTAACCAAAGGGATGTTAAATAGGACAAAGGCATGTATTTAGAGTTAGGTCACGATTCAGTCACGATCGCATTAAGGACTAAGCAGCCTATTTCTCTTCCTATGTTCTGATATTTCTAATATTCTAAACCAATTAACAGCTTGTTTAAAAAAGAACACAAATAATTGCTCTGATCCATACATTAGCTGTTGGTATTACTGTAAAGAGTCACTTTTAAGATGTAACTTTTTGCTTAATCTTTACAAAGCAGAAATCTAAAAGGATTATTTGCATCCTTTAGTGCCTTCTCATAAATGGGCTTCATTCGGAATCCCTTATCATAACTAAATGTCTGAAAAAAACATTTCTGTCAACGTTATTTGGTTTTCAAGAGAATGGCCTGTTTTTGTGCTGTAATGTTCTATATTATATGTTCTTGCGCCAAATGGAGAAAATGGTTTCAAGGATCTGGTCTGCAGTATACCAATGTCAGAATCTCCAGTCTCGAAGATCACACCCTTAATTCTGCAACTTTCTTTTGGAAGTTACCCTAAAATTAGAAAGCTTGAGTATACTCTACCTATTAATAACTTTAAAAAAAGCTGGTAACCAGAATCAGTAATGCAGAACCACTTTATTTTTCAAGTAAATCTGAAACTCTATTCCCTGAAGAGCAAAGAGATGCAGTACTAGCAGGAATAGAGAGGTAATGACAACGTCAGACCTACAATCCAGGAATGACAAAATGCCAAAGAACATCAAAATAGAACTGGAGATGAATGCAGAAGAAGAGCTTGAGAAGAAGTCAACAAAACTGATATTTCTCAATGTATTGCCTACATAATACTGTATCTTTACATCAATGGTGATTTTCTATTTCAAAAGCTTTTGTTCTTCACAAATTTATACAGTGGATATATCGAACTGATTCAGAAAAACTCCCAGGAGAGTGGATTGTCTGACAAGTGGCCCTGAAAAGCATTTCAAATTGCCAATCAACATTCTGTGGTTACCCTGCACAGTTCAGCAACCTTGTTTGAATAAGACATGGGTTGCATGGAAGAACTAGTATTAAAGGCAGTTTTACAGTTATTACCCTGAATATGAACTATAGTGTGCTTTGTATCTGCAAAGTACTCATCTGGTCAGACAGTAGAACAAGTACATGCCAGGATTATGGGAGCATAACTTTGTCATCAGCTGATTAGCACCTCGTGTACCTTACCTGGATGCAATATCATAACACATTGCTTTAAAAATTACCAGTCAGGGACAGCACTGATTTCCAGGAATCACTCATTTAAATGGTCTCTTACACATTAAGCAAACTTTTCAGAAGGTTTAGCGAGTAATGTCTGAACTACTGCTCATTATAATATTTTAACAAATTAAGTTTTAGTAGCACCTCAGAAATACTGAACATACAGATTTACAGCATATTATTCAGCATAGGTACAAAGATCAGGGAACAGCAAAAAATAGCAGATGCTGGAAATTTGAGAGAAACAGAAAATGCGGAAACTACTTAATGGGTCTGACAGCTTCCCTGAAATCAAAAATCCCGCAATACCAGGTTATAGTCGAACAGGTTCATTTGAAAAGGCAAGCTTTTGGAGCCCCACTCCTCCTGAGGTTGCGATTTCAAATCAACTTGTTGCATTATAAGCCAGTACCTTGTGATTCTTGACTTTGTCCAACCCAGTCCAACACTGGCACCTCCACATCACAACTTCTGTGAAGAGAAAAACAGAGTTGAGAGGCCTCATTTGAATTAAACTGGCACCTTGCAGTGGGGGAGTGACAATGGGTCAGCAAAGTGATTGGTTCATCAGCAGGCTTTGCCACAGTTTTTCCACTCAGTCACTTCATTAGCAGGCCTCCCCCCCTCCCCCCACCATGTCTGTGTTTCAGACCACAGTCACTGGGGATAGGCATGATGGTGACATACACCTGCCAGTGCAGGTCTCTTCATTTAAGGAGACCCTTGGCAGGGACCAGAATGTCTGTATCCAACATTGTTTTTAATATAAGCAAGGAGCAGAGGGTGGAAGTAAGACAAAGGAAAGTAACTCTTAGTTCGGTAATTCTTCCCTAGAGTTGTTGCTGGAGGTGTTGAGGGTCTGGAGAGCTGTGTTGTTTCACCTGGTTGTAGGAAGGGCCTAGTCATGAAAAATAAACAGACCCAATTGGAAGTCTCTCAATCACAGTTCTCACCCCTCGCCAGCCTTACCAGTCAGAGCCCCACATGCTCCCTCCTGACCACAGGGTTAAGTCTCTCTGTATAGTGGGCTAGCCTTTCTTTTAATTCTTCCATGGTGTGCGAACATTGTGGACAACACCAACGCTTATTGCCCTGCTGAAATCTGGCTTGCTAAGCCATTTATTACAATGGAGCTGATAGAAATCATTCCAGTCCCTTTACTCCTTTGGTCACAACACATAATTAAATACTTTACCCAAATTCCCAGTTATATACATTATCCATATTAGCTTTGAAATACAAAATGATAATCTGTCTAATAAAGGTGACTTTATAAGCAACAATATCATTGATTTATTAGATATATTCAACAAAGATGCAAAAGCTGATTGACACATAGTTTAAAATATAAAAATATGAATATTAGTCCTTCTGAATCACCTAACTTGCATGTACACACCAGCTAAAGAGAAGTACACAGGACAGAACATTTCAGTTACTGAGAAATGTGGATCATGGTGAGAAATTTGGGGAAAGTGCTTAAGATATCCAGCCAGGACTTTATTGACATCAAGGTCAAAGTCACATTTTCTAACCAAGTGTTGGCTGGTGAGGTGAAATTCTTTCCTGTGGGCAATGAGGGGCCTATTAGCATGGATTATCACCATCATTGCCTCCTAATCTAGTCCATCCATGGACTGAAACTGGATTCAGAGAATTTCAGGCATTAACATCTAACTCTAGCTCACTAGCTACTCTTCTGGGTCTTCATCATCTGCCACCAATGACTCAATAGGTATTCTATGGGCCAAAAGCACCTCATATCTACAGAGCTTGGCATCTGACATGTGTCAGCCTCACCACATCATTATGATAGATCTCTGATCCATCTGCAGTATGTTTCTGCACTTCAATACTGCACTTTGGAGCACACTGGCACTTTACATTGGAATGCAGCTGCCAGGAATTTATGTGCTGAGTCGAAGACCCAGCTCATGGTTTGGACCATGGAGCATTGCAGGGCTCCTTGCTTACTCTCGTAGTACTCACAGCATTCCTTACCTTGTACTGCCTTTTTGTGCTATGCCATACTAGTCAGAGTATAAAGACTTACAGTCCATCTGTCTTTCCTAGCTGTTTAGCACAGGGATACAGCTTGTCATAGTTGTTAGTAGTCATCAGCCAAGAAGTGACCATGTTGATGTTTGGCACCATATTGCATCAATGTCAATGTGTCAGCCACATATATGCCAAGCACCAAGTCTGTGCATCAACTGAGGTGGTCATGTCTTTAAGTCTAAGAAGGGTGGTACTCAGACGAGACAAGGAGGGACCATTCATTTTGAGGTTCCTGGCCCAGTAAATCAAGGACAGCCTCTAATATTGATTCAATGGCTTGGGCACAGTTTAGTTGATGTGCCCGTCTCACAGTGAGTCACAGGCAGCTCCGTGAATCCAGGACTTTGAGTCCAGGGAAGGCAATCAGTGGTCTATAGAGATAGCAGCCAGGGATCTGGTCACTTATCTTTTAGGGCTGTACATCTAACTCACTCGAGGTGATGGCCATGATCACTCCACCAATGGAACTGAAAATGACTTGCTCCAGGAAAGTAATGGAGAAATTCAGTTGCTCTAGGTCATTCAGCGCAATGGTTTAACAGTTTCATGAAAGCATGTTCACATAAGTCCTGGATGTTGTTGAGTCTTCAATCAATAATGAAGCATCAACCCTCTTCAGTTTATTATTCTCTGCCATATTCACTGATAGCTTCCGTGCTGGTGCTCCTGCTTCAAAATCAAATCTCAGTGGGTATATCAATAGGGGCCACTGCCTTTTTCTATCTTAAGTACTTTTAGTTGCTTCTTGATGTTGTATGGAGTACAATGAAGTAGCTAAAGATTCATACCTATGAAAGTGGAAACTAAGCAAGATCATCCACTCAGAACAATTTAGTATAGATATTTTAATCAACCTGCACTCACAACCTGTCACTGAACATGTTTTTGATTGTTTCAGCTTTGATCTTTGCATGTCAAATCTGTGCTCATTGACAATGGGGACTATCATGAAGCTCCTGGTCTCAATAGTTGTTTAATTGTTCCTCCATGGACGATGATAAGATGGGAAAAGATTGAAAAGCTTTTACATGATCCATTCAATGGGAATGTTATCTATGGCAAATGTTTCTAAAAATTAACCCAATCATTTTACTGCTTTACCTCAGAACTGCTTATTCTTTGAGTGCAGTCTTACAGTGGACCTATGCAATAGGTGTAACTCCTTGATGCAAACCTCTACTGTCACATTGCTTAAAGATTTGATTCATTGTCTGTAATTTTCAGTTTCTCCAGTAACTATGTTGTTATCGATATGAATTGATTTTTGTTGGAGCTTCATTCTTGTGCATTCTATGTGCCTGTTTACATAGACTGTTAAATCCTTATAATATTACAAGAAATATTAATTTTGATTGCAATTAAGCTTAATTGTCCTGGATGCTGACAATTCAATACAGTTCAATTTTTATTTTATTGAGCTTATTATTTCTTTACTTCTTCAATATTAACAGTCCTTTCTGCTCATCCCAAAGGTAATCTAGTTACTAATTGCTTTGTTGATTATTTCATGTCCCTAACAACCGTTTGAAGTCTGACATGTGATTTAACTCATTTTTAAATTGTTTGCAATTTGTCCAATGAATATAGCCAAGTTGTAAATAATTGATCAGTTGCTTCCATCTTCAATATTCAGCTCTTCTGTAATTTTGTTGATTTCCTCAGGCTGTGTACCAGTGCTTACTGATCTTAACAAATGTCTTAATGCTATTACCAGTGATGCAAGTATCGAGGAGAAATGGATGTTTTCCCTTGTGGGCAAATCTAGAATGAAAGGTCATGGTTTCAGGCTTGGGGGTACCAGTTTTAAAACAGTAATGAGAAGGAATGACTTCTCTCAAAGGGTTGTGTATCTATGGAATTCACTACATCAGAGATACTGGCAGACAGAATAAATTTAAGGAGGAGACAGACAGATTTTTGCTCAATAGGCTTCTACGTGCTATTTATTTGCTCAATAAGTTATATATAACGTTCCAAGTTAATTAAAAAACTTAGAGTACTCTGTTTAACTTGGTTGATGCATTTTTTCTTGGTCTCTGCATATGTAATTCAAATGATATTTTGATTTTATCAATGCATTTATAAAGTTCTAAATTAAAATTTCAAAACATGATAATAATTGAGCATTTCACAGTGATGTTAATTATGAGTATAACTCCACTTAAACAATAGGTATTTGATGGTAGAGATGGGTTCCATGTGGTTCTGTTTGGCTTTTAAAATTTAAAAACTGACCTTTGTCTTCTGCTAATTATGTTTCTTTATTTTCATTGAATTTGTACATTCTGAATTTGAAAAGGACTAACTTATTTGCAATGTGGTAATACTAAGTTACTGTGGGAGCAAATTACTGCAGATGCTGGAATCTGTATTGAAACCAAAAAATGAAATCACAGCGGGTCAGGCAATATCCATGGACAGTGAGCAAGCTAAAATTTTGGGTCTAGATCATCTAAACTTGAAATGTTAGCTTGCTCTCTCTCAATGGATGCTGCCTGACATGCTGTGATTTCCAAGTTTAGTTGGGGGTTATTTTAACTTTGTCAGATAATGTAGAATGAGTGGAGTTAGATCAGCATCCATTCCTCTCAAAATTTCACAAAAGAAAATGAATTTTCATTTCATGCAAATGAAAACTCGAGGTGATATACACTGACTGATGCATCATTCAAAGTCAAAGCTACAAACACGTGTTTAAAGCTGATTTTTACCACTACCTACATTTCTAATACTTTTAACAAGTTCACTTAAGTGCTCTTTACTTGGTGTTCTTCCTCTATCCCCAACTACCTTTGGAAGAGGCAGTGATTTCGTGGTAATGGGCTATATTTTTCTGTTCAAGGATATTTCCCAATTTGACAAAGGGTCAGTTAGACACGAAACGCCAGCTTTTTTCTCTCCTTACAGATGCTGTCAGACCTGCTGAGATTTTGCAGCATTTTCTCTTTTGGTTTCAGATTCCAGCATCCGCAGTAATTTGCTTTTATCCGAATTCTACTCCTTGCCTAGAAAGAGAGAGCGCACCCAAAGTCAGGATTTTATTAACATATAATCATCACTTGTTTCCTAGTTTCATTTGGTCACAGGCATCCCGCCAACCCCTACTAGATGATTACAGATTCCCTTTTTATACTTTACAAAATAATTCAGTACATAATGAATGATAAATAAGTTATAATAAAAAAAATGTAAAAATGGAAAATTGCAACCCATTGCCAAAATGACAGCTTACTATATTCCCACTTTTTTGGTGTACATTACAGTTGCAAATGTCTTTTTTGCCAGTATTTTTAATCATTTCTGAGAGCTTGCTCATTTCTTCAAAAAGCAGTCAGATAGCTGACTGTTGCTAGTCACATATTCCAACTTGGTGATTTCTTTATTATCCAGTTTAAGATTAGAACATCAACCCTCACACCTTTCTGATTTAAATGCTTATTAAATGCATATTATTCTACAGTGCTTATTATTGATGTAGACCTCAATGGATTTTGTTGCTGAATCCCATTTTAGAACTAAATCCAACATCTTTGCTTGGAAAAGTACCATATCAACCATCTTAACAAGAGTAAGACCTTCTCCCCCTCAGAGAGTTCTTAATACTCATCTAATCTTTGAGCACTCCAAGCTAAGGAGCAATAACTACGCACTTCTTCCAAAGATTGTGTGAACTTCTGAGTGTTGTGGCATTCTTGGTTTATATTATATTACTTGACCTTGTTAAATTACTCCCTTTATCTTGCCTTCAATATTTCTATACTATGACTGTTTGATCACTCCTCTAAATAACAGGAATATTTTCAATGGTTCGTGATTTCCTTCCAGGGCATCTTCACTCCCACAGCCATTACATTTACTGTCCTTCCATTTTGTACTTCACGTCCTCATTCCATTGCCTTAACATCTTGACTCTCATACTATTCATTCAACCAAATATTATATTTTCTAGTAGCCTTCCCTGCTACTTGAGTAATAGTTACTTTACTCCATTCATTCCTCTTCTGGTAAATATTTGACTTTAGGGCTCACTGTTGGAAGTTGTCCTGTGAGACCGATGGTCTCATGTTGATTACCAATTGATCTGTCCTATGTCAATAACTGCAATAGTTTCACCCTCATAGCTGTGTAACATATAGGAATAAATGTTGCAGTTTTTTGAACTAAGCTAGATTAATTCACCATAGTCCATATAACTCAGACCCTTTACGCTTCCAATTGTAATTATGAGAAGTGCCTGGTTCCTCATTATTTTCCACACTTCCTTTACTGTTTTCTCATTTGTAGTCCATTCGAAGCAATCTTGAAAATTGTAAAGTTTGAAAACTTTTACTGTTTACCATTTTCTTTTATGTCTCTACTAATAAAATTTTACATACCCCTCTACTCTTTAAGTTGCTTTCCTTTATAATAAACCATGTTTCCTGATTGAAACAGGTTTCCAATAACATCATATTATGTATTAAGACTTAACGAATCCTCACTGAGATTTCAGCTTCAGTGAAAGTCTTTCTGCTGGCATATTCATAATTATAAAGTTCAAATTCACATATCTCCAAATCCATCATTAGCAAACATACCCCTCCTCACATTAGCAGTCTAGTGCCTATGCATTTTTCCATGATGTTAACCTCAACTATTTTCTTATTGTTAATATATATTTTTGTTAACTGAAAAAATCTGATTGCCAAATCCTCAAAACATAAATTCGAATTTTTTTTTTCCTTTGTCCGATATGTTTAATTCCAGAACCATCTCTTGCTAAGGGCAGGCTTACTGTAGATCATGATGGTGTCCTTCAATGATTCTTACAAATCTCACTTTTTAAAAATTTACTCGTGGGATGCAGGCATTGCCAGCTGTCCCTAGTTGCGATCGAGAAAGTGAAGGTGAGTTGTCTTCTTGAACCACTGCAGTCCATTTGGTGTAGGTAGTTCCAAAATGCTGTGAGGGAGGGAGTTTCAAGGTTTGATCTAGTGACACTGAAAGAACAGTGGTATGTTCCAAGTTAAGATAATGAGCGGCTTGGAGGAGAACTTGCAGTTACTGGTATTCCCACATATCTGTAGTCCTTGTCCTTCAAGATGGCAGTGGTCATAGTTTTGGAAAGTGCTGTCAAAGGAGACTTGGTGAATTTTTGCAGCACGTCGTGTAGATCATACACCCTGCTGCTATAATCTATTTGGGTTCTCTACTGTTTGCTTACCATAATTCTATTCCGTATTCCTAATTCTTTAACAATAAATTATACTTTTTAAGAAGATGGATGAACAAGTTGCCAATGTATTTTAACACAATTGACTTTTTTGTCTCCTAAACTTCTAACCTTAATGCTTATAACACTTTTTTAAGTTGAAATGTTACATTCCATTAAAGAAATACAATAATGTCCAGACTGTGTAAATTACAAATTCACAGATATTTTAAATACAATAACTTTGTCACCTTGTGTATTCAGTTTCTTACGTACTTTTTTTATCAATAGCATACTTATTAACAAACATATATCAGCAGATGCTACACACATACGAATCAAATGATTAATTCCATCTATTTTACACATAATGATTACTCTTTTAAAATATTTTTCTGTACTATTATCACCAAACCTGAAATGTGTAGAACAGTCAAATTCCTTAACTTTGTCCTGATCTTTATTAGTCAGAGAGTCTCGGTAGCATTTTAGGAGGTCCTGTTTATTCCATGAAAATAAGAGGCCAGTCGACCAGTAACTCAGAAACCTGGATTAATACTCCGGGAATACACATTCAAAATGCACCATAACAGCTGACAGAATTTAAAATTCAAGGTGTAAAGTGCTTTATTTCCCCTTCCAACACCAATTTAATTTTAGCCTCCTCCCTCTCTCCCCACCTCTCCCTTACTTTTGGTGGTCTGCATTGCTCTCAATGGGCTTTGCATGTAAATTAAGCAATTGGCAAGTATGGATGAATTACATGGTGGTTAGTCAATGAAAAAATACCGTGGGTGATGGCAAAAAAAAGTGTTCAGTTGTGTGTAAAAGCATTTCTAATTTTGGGAAGAAAGAAATCTCCAATCAAAAAGGGTTAGACTCAGAAGCACTACAATTAGACCAGGGATTGGTTAACTCTGTTGATTGGACCACTAGTTTGCAACGAACAATGATGCCAACTGCATGGGTTCAATTCTGCATCAGCTGAGGTTACCATGAAGTACTCTCCTTCTCCACCTCTCTTCTCACCTGACATATGTGGTATCCCTAAAATTAAACCACAACCAGTCATCTATCTGTAATGAGAGCTGCCCTTTGGTTACTAGGGCTATGACTACTTCTACCATTGAGCTATTTTTAATAGATTTTAAAACAACCTGGTTCACTACCATCCCTTAGGAAATAAATATGCCTGCCTTATCTGTTGTATTGTGACTTCAGCAATATAGTTGGCCATTAAATATCCTCAGAAATTGCATTGCAAGCCACAGTTACATCAAAGAGCTGCAAACTTCTAAAAGGCTTGAATGGATCACTTAGCACTGACGTGACACTGGATATGAAAGTGGACCCTCAGCACAGTCACCTTTTCCAAGTTGTCTCTCCTAATATCTGGAGTTCAACCAAAATTAGGTGAGTTGTTCCACAGAGCAGTTAAGCACCAATCTGATATAATCATACATATTGAATTATACCATATTCTTGAATTGATAAGATGAGCACAGCTCAAAAAACACTTGTTAATTAATTGGACACTGTCTTTTAGGGCTATCCCATGACTGCAACTAAAATGTCCAACAACAGTCGCAAAAGCTTTGCAGTACATGTTTAACAGAAATTATAAAATATGAGAAACACTTGTTTAATGTGTTCTCAGCATAGAGGACAATATGAGTCTGTTTACTACAGTAGGATTGAATGTGCAGCATGTTTTGCTGTCCTAAAGATAAAAGCAATTTATACCAATTAGTTATTTCTTTTAAATCTTTTTCTATTCAATTATTTATAATACTACAAGCAGGTTTTAATTAAGATTGTTTAAGATACTCATTGACACAGATTCTGAGATGTTATAGAAACATTATATTAATCGTTAACTATGAGAAAGAAAAGTTTTAAACTCATTACAAGGGGCCTCCCATATCTGTCTTGTTGGAGAGGCACAAAGTCACAAGTAACCATGGAAAACAACCTTGCCACGTACCAAAGAGGTCCATTTGGATCATAGCAACAAGACTATTAATTAAATGATGTACTGGAAACCCAATCATAGTTGAACAACTCAGCACTAATTAACCAACAGTATACATGGGGAGGGACTATGTGACTCCATGTTAATGTAGCAAGAAAAATATATAAAAGACATTTTACTTGGAGTTGAAATTAGAGTGTGTTTGAATTTTCTTCCAATCTGAGCTGCAGATTAAGAGGGTGCTTGAACCCTCAAGTGTAGGTCAGATTGAGGGAAGTCTTTGGCTTCTCCTTTATTGTATCAGTGGAATGCATGAATAAAATTGTCACATGACAAACTCTGTTATTTCCTAAAAATTATTATCTCCATAAGATTCACTCCTACACTGTCCAAGAAAAACAGTGCATTTAGTTGGTACTGTATCCTTCATGGTAAATCTTCATTCCTCCACCACTAATTGGCTAGAATAATGCTCTTCTACAAGATGCACTGCAGTTACTCACCAAGGTCCTACCACCTTCCAAGTCCACTACTCTACAATCTAGAAAGACCTGGACAGGAGATATAGGAGAATACCACCAACTGCAAGTCCTCTTCCATGCCACACACTATCCTAACTTGGAAATACATTGCTGTTCCTTCACTGACATTGGGTCAAAACCTCCTTAACAGCACTGTGGATATACCGACACCAAATAGGTTGCAATGGTTCAAGAAGGCAGCTCATCACCACCTGCCCAAAGGAAATTGGGATGAGAAGAAACAACTTCTACATCCCATGAACAAGTAAATACCTTTGTCATTGAATCAGGGAAGAGTTGACTAATGCCAAAGTAAATGAAGATACATGGCTTTCTTCATTTTGATTAACATCTATGGGTTGTTGGGTATATTCAGACACTAAAAATGATAGGTTTAAAAAAATCTACTGCATGTAGAGTGAATAAAAAATAATAGGACACAATGAAAAACATTGAGTCAGGGCACATAGTTAAGACATCATCTATCATTAGAAAGTTTTAGCTTATTCTAATTGTACATAGATGTTTTTATTTAGCTGGCCATTTTACCAGGATTTGATTTTTACTCAAGTTGATTTCTGCATAATTGTCATTAATTCACTCATGTTGGTATTATACTTGTGTAGGCATTTCTTTTTTAAAAAATATACACTGACTAAATCAAAGATGGCTTAACATTCTAGCAAATTAATCAACAAGTCACTTTTGCTTTTATTTTCATTTTGATTGATAATCACCAAAAAAACCCTCCAATTAACTGTTATCAAAACCATTCATTAAATGTTAGCATCATTATTTTTGTATTTTTAATTTTGAAGTTGTTTGCATGTGTTTGATATCCATCTAATACCCTTTCCTGATGGGATATCCTCCAACCAGCCATGCTCCAACAATTTTGCAGCCATAGCTCAGAGATTTTTCTCTCTTAACCTTTCATTCTTTACCTGACGAATTATGCAACTGGCCTCTTTGACACCCTTGTAAGGGAATCCTGTCACCTAAAGGCAAAGTTGCCATCCAGCTTCACATGTAAAGCTTAACTGCATCAATTGAAATACTGCAAACCAGAAAATGGCCTTCACATGTGGTGTCCATCACTATAAGTGTGTTAGTGGCCCAGTGAACAAAGCTCAGACTCCTCTTTGTGGAAAGGGACCTGACGATGTTGGTGCAAAGGTGGCGGGGGTGGGGGGGAGCACGGTGTGGGCATTCTTTTTCCTGCAAACTATCAAAGAAGGTCATGCCATTGAACACAATTAAAAAGTGTGGTGCTGAAAAAACACAGCCAGTCAGGCAGCATCCGAAGAGCAGGAGAGTTGACGTTTCAAGCATAAGATCTTCGTCAGGAATGTTCCTGATGAAAGGCTTACGCTCAAAACGTCAACTCTCCTGCTCCTCGGATGCTGCCTGACGGTCTGTGTTTTTCCAGCACCATACTTTTTGACTCTGATCTCTAGCATCTGCAGTCCTCTCTTTCACCTAACACTGTTAGCCTGAACACAGATAGTGGTTTCATTCAGTGTATTCACTCTGCTATCTCACGCTCCCTTTAACTCTGCCACTCAACTCCCACCCCTCTCATCATCACAAATTACTAACCATCTTTGCCCTCTGCATTTCCTTCTCATTCCTGGGGGACACTTCACCATCTTTCTCACTCAAGCACTATCACTGACTGCTCACCATTTTGCCACATTGGAGGAAACATTATCCCACAACCAGGCCAGGAAGGCGAAGACCAGCAGGAAGGGGTGGCAGACATCAGGCTGATCTCTCCATTCAAAGAGAAGATTCTCAATCTGGGGTGGCGAAGAACATGACTGCTGATGGAGAGACCTCAATAGCCAGCCAATCTTCCAAGCTTCACTGTGTTGTACTACATTGGTCTCCCATTGCTACCAGTTGTAACTCATTCCTTACTGGCATAAGTTTTTTATAATTCTTACACAATGTATTGCCTCTATCTTCTTAGGCAAGTACCAAAGGCACCCGATAGACCTCTGCAAGGAAGATGCTAGTATTGGAGACTCTAAACTCCACTTGCGCTTCTGAGGAGGAAGTCATTGAACATTCAGGTAATATAATGACAAGGCTTTCACCTGCACCATCCACCAACTCAGAGACTTTAACCTTGCTGGATTTTCTACTAGATAAGATTTAGGAGCATAGTCTAGAGAAATGCTTCCACACTTTATCAAAGAAGACACATCCCAGATCCTTACCACACAAAGCTCTATGGGAGATTAGGTACCTGTTCAGACCCAGGCAGAAGACAAACCACTTTTCTTGGCAAATAATGGCCTTTTCAAAATAGTTGGATAGATGCTACATATTACTGTGGGAGTGCACTGGAATGTAAGCCCTGCTTTTCCCAGAATCAATATAGAAGTTAAAGATTTTATAGAATTACGCAAAATTCCCAATTGATGTCTGTTTGATCCAGCATAACGGAAAACACAGATCAGGTTTCTGCACTTGGCAAGAATTACTATTTATTACATTGACAAGTTGATGGAGTGGGCAGATGCATTGCAGAGAAGTGTAATGTGGGAAGAACATTGCAAGATAATATAAAATACAGGCTATAATTTTAAGAGGTGCAGGAGCAAAGGCACCTGGTGTATATGTATACAGATCATTGAATGTGGCAGTCTAGCTGGAAATAGCAGTTAATAAGTTGTAGTGTTCTTGGCTTTATTAGTAAGTAGTACATGAGCAAGAAGGTGATGTAGAAGTTCCACAACAGCCCCTATCCATCGTGTTCATTGAGATGATTGATTTTGCAGGTCAGGACCCTCTACCTCTAGATCGTCCTTCTCCAGGAACTTGCACTTCTTTGCAGAAAGCGCAGAGTGACAGGTTCACATTTCAAGCTTATAGTGTTTTTGCTGCAGAAAGTAAGGCAGCTCCTTTCTTTCCAGAGATTCGATGACGTCTGACACAAACATTCACACCCACAGGCTGTTCAGCTACCTGGAGTCAATCACCCAGTTGTTAACTGGCAGAAGGCCTTCTTTCTGGAAACTGGTCCATATTGCCCAGACCAATCAGCTACATGTTGCTGACCAAATCTCCATTTATACATACTCCTTGCTCCAGCTCATTTGCAACTAGTCCATCCCCTCTACTGATTGAACAGTAGAGTAACAGTGCTTACAATTAGTGTCAGCTTGCTTTTCAATGGGCAGCAACCTTTCCATAATCTTTGGTTTCTGAAACAGTCCTTTTTCTATTTTAGTCTACAACTGAAAGCACAGAAAGATAACAAGAAATGATGTTTACACCAGCATAGGGATACCAGGCAGATTTGTGAAAGCCAGTAGATAAGTAGAAGGTTAGCAGAGTGTAGCAATGTTATCAGTTCCATTCCAGCTCCAGAAGATGTGCTGTTGGACTTTTCATATGAACAGTCTGGTCACTGCCAAGGAGACCCAATGCAGTACACTATATCTGCTAGATATGCACATGCTCTCAATCACTGTAGATATAGATGCTCTGTATCAAAGGCAAGGCTAAAGAACCTTTATCATTTCTAGCCTTAGATTGCAAATCCTGTAGAAGTTCAAGCTGAGGTGGGATGAGCCTACATCTGGGAAGAATACTGTCAGCAGGCCTGGATGCTGTAGGCCCAAGAATACCTGGAGACAACTTTCCAAGTCTTCCAGGCCAACAGTGTCAAATACAAAGCAGGCTCCGTCCACCACCACTGTAGATATTTGTACTACAGTAAATGTAAAGGACAGAAGAGGAAGAACAAACCTTATTGAGGATATATAGATAGTGTAGGTAAGGGATGCACAATAGAAAGTAACCTTGCACTTCTGTAACTATCTCTTCACTTGCAGTCTTGAAATGACTGTTCCAGTGCCTTTTACATAATGGTGCCTCTCACAGGTTCACTCCTGTCCTAGAGAAGACAAACATTTCAGGGCAGCTTCTCAGACTAACGTCCATTCGAAAACATTGAAAGATCATCGATGCTGGAAGATTCAAAGAGAGATTCCTCAGAATTGCTCTCACCCTGTTGGCTATTATGAGAGACTTCACTGCACAACACTCAGACATGAGTGTGAGAGGTGATGGCCTAGTAGCATTATCACTGGACTGTTAATCCAGAGACCTGGATGATGTTCTGGGGACCTGGTATGAATCCTGCCATAACAGACGGTTGCATTTGAATTCAATAAAAATCTGGAATTAAGAGTCCAACGATGATCATGAATCTAGTGTTGGAAAAACTCCTTTGGTTCACTAATGCCCTTTATCAAAGGAAGCAGTCATTTTTGCCTGGTCAGGCCCACAGCAATGTGCTTGACTCTGCATAGATGGGCAATGAATGTTGGCCAGACAGAGATGTGCCCACCCCATAAATGAATATAAAAGTACAAACAAAAACACAGAATGGTGGAGGAACTCACATGGTATGGCAGTATCTATGAAGAAACAGAGTTAATGTTTCGAGTCCAGTATGACTTTTCTTCAGAAATGATATACGATCTAAAGCCTTACGAACACTCTAATTTTAGTGTTAACTTTAGTTGTTAGTTCATGCTCTCACAGACTGTTGTTTTTCCCCAAATGATTAGTAAGACACATAATGTGGAGATACTTGAAAATGGGATCACACCAAGTGTACACTTAGATGGTTAATGAGACATTTATTCATTAACAAAAAGATGCAAAAATAACAAGATTTACATATCTTTTGCATTAAGTAGGGATTATTTTCCAGATTAATAGTAGAATCTTGAACATTTCAACAAAGTGTTATTTCAGCTCGTTCATCCTGCAAGTAGATTTCAGTAAGGTCATTTCTGGTCTCACTGGCATGACATTTTGGTCTTTGGTACCTAGCTTTATAAGAAGTGTAATACCTTTATTTTTTTCCATGTTTTTTATTCATACCTAAGATTTTGTACCTAGGTATCTTTGTACCTAAAATGGCTCTGGAAATAGAGACTTGTACACATTTTGCTGTAAGCTGTATCCCTGTACTTGAGTACATGTAAAATAAACTGAATTCTGATTCTAAAGGCATGCTTTATTGTCCTGTCATGCTTTCTTGTTTAATTTCCTTGTCTTCATCTTCTGACAATTGTTGTCATTCCCACATTTTGGCTGCATCCAGGGCAATCCTCCTTTTTCAGTTACAGTTGTGAAAGGACCAGCATGTCACGATGATATGGACACATGGCTTGGCCTATATTTTAGTGCTTCTGTAGAGCAATTTAAGCATCAAACTCATCTGGAAGGGTCCTATGGTCTGTTCCAAATTGGCCCTAGTGGTAGCATAAGCAGTATTGTATTTTCATTAATGCGTCAGTCTGAGGGCTTCATAAAAATTTCATGAGTCATGTTTGGAGAGGAAGCCTTCGTCTCCCAGAAGCCACCCCTGTGTGGCCCAAGGACTTTGAAAGAAGGCATTAACCTATGATTTAGGAGTAAGTGAGGACTGCACATGCTGGAGATCAGAGTCAAAGAGTGTCGTGCTGGCTAAGCGCACCCAGTCAAGCTTCATTCAAGATGCTGGAGAATCAAAGTTTCGAGCATAAGCTCTTCATCAGGAATGTGGGCTTATGCCTGATGAAGGGCTTATGCTCGAAATGTTGATTCTCCTACACCTCGGATGCTGCCTACCAGGCTGTGCTTTTCCAGCACCACACTCTTCTACATTAACCTCTGATTTCTCCAGTATGTGAGAGTCATGGAAGGTCCCAGGTATCTGGGACAGACTTTCAATATCTGACTTCAATGGTCACACATCATTTGAACATGAATGGAGTGAAAGCCTTTCTGTTGATGAACTCTGCAGGTCAGTGAAAAGGCAGTCTGAAAGCAGTCTGGGCACAGTTAATAGCATGGTGCCAGTGATGGTAGAGAATCCCTCTGCCCAAACTGCTTGAGTATCATTGTCATGAGGGAACAGCTTGTGACAATTGCATTAATTTCATTCCAGGTGTGTTTATCAGTTGAGGATTGGGAGACACCACATATTTGCTCCTGGAAAAGTGGCATAAATGTTCAGGACAGCTGCAACCTTGCCAGCCACCAGGATGAGATTGCCACCCAGTCCTTCCAAGCATAGGTTCTGTTCCAGGAAATGACAAATTCGGTGCTGATGTCCTGGGACATTGTTGATCAGCTCCTGCACTTTCTTTCAAACAGTTGAAAAAATTGACAATGAGGCCTGTAGATCTAGTATCTCATCATTGTCATTGACCTTTGTGGTAGATCTTGTCGTGCTGCCTCTCTCTCTCTCTGGTGGATGTGCAGTAGCCACTGGGAGTTACTGTTTTTGCTGGCTGGCTGGAAAAGGTAGAATTGCTGCCTCCTTCTACATTATCTTTTGATTTGAAGCATGAACACAGGATCTCCAACCACAGTGATGTACATGTTAGATCCACGGTCAGATAATTTGTGGGAAATTTATGAAAGGTCATGCAGTTGTGTTGCAGGAACCCCTGAGCAATCACATCCACCACTATAAGGCCTTAAGTTATTCCTTCACAAAATGTGACTTAGTAGCAACTCAATAATGTCATTTGCATGCTCAGTAAGAATTTCTGAAGTATGTGACCTTATCCAAATGTACATTGCACAAAGTTTTCATGGCGAAGGAAAACTGTGGGAGTAAAGCAACATGATAACCACTGCCCCCCCAAAACTTCAAAGAAAAATGTCCCTTTCGCCTCACAGATGAGTATGTCAATGTGACATCTGCAGAGTGCTGATGAAGGGTTTATGCCTTGATTCTCCTGCTCCTCGGATGCTGCCTGACCTGCTGTACTTTTTCCAGCATCACACTATCGACTCTGATCTCCAACATCTGCAGTCCTTACATTTTCCTCCCTGACATCTGCTAAGTATTAGTTTCCGGTCATAGAGTCATAGAGATGTACAGCACAGAAACAGACCCTTCAATCCAACCCATCCATGCCAACCAGATATCCCAACCCAATCTAGTCCCACCTGCCAACATCCAGCCCATATCCCTCCAAACCCTTCCTATTCATATACCCATCCAAATGCCTTTTAAATGTTGCAATTGTACCAGCCTCCACCACTTCCTCTAGCAGCTCATTCTAATGAAATATGTTTCTGAAATGAAAATCTCAGGTGACGCTTTTAAGTGTGTGTGGCTAATTACATATGTTTGACTGAATGACAAGGGTGTCAATTAGTATATACAGTATATTGGTCATAATTACTTAAGGCCATAATTGTTATAGTGCGTTCTTGGCTTGCCAGTGAGGTGCAAGTTGAAATCATGTAGGTGACCTTTAAGCGGCATTTGGATAGGTACATGGATGGGTGCTTAATCTAGGATAGAAGTTAGGCACAACATCGTGGGCCGAAGGGCCTGTTCTGTGCTGTATTGTTCTATGTTCTATGTTCTATGTTCTATGGTATTACTGAATCACTCTGACCATGATTATTGCTACTATCCCTTGCAGGGCCTGAAATTCTCAAAGTTTTACTCCTTCCTCCAAAACTTATTCCGTGCATGGAGCATGCATTGTCACTCATTTTATGTAGTCATTTATATTGCTATAACATCAAAAATGGCAAGATTCTAACTCTTTATTCTTGTGAGTGAGTTGTAGGCTCATTTTATGATGCAAAATGATTTCCCAACCTCCACCTTCAATGTTTCTTTTTGTGGTTCCAATCAGGTTTCAACCTCTCCACATTTCTGTGATGGCCTTATTTATGTCTGTTAATGTCCCATATTTCACACCCCCTCTCCCACTTGAGGCCATAGCTTTACAAATTGCCTTTTTAGCCCTACATTGTCCTCATGTGGAGGCCGGAGTGACCACATTCTATGAGAGCCCCTTTTTCTAGGAGCTCTCAACCCCCATTTATGGTCTACGAGTTCCCGCCCTTCTGTCTAGAATTGTCTCCTTTCACTTTGATCATTCCCTCAGTGACCCAATGTAGATAATTCCAACCCCAGACTTGAATTGCCTGCATTCCCATGATTCCATGGACTGTCCCTGACAAGCCCCCCCCCCCCCCCCCCCCCCCCCCCCCCCCCAGATCAGTAAACCCCAGAATTGACTGAGGCACATCCTCCAGACTGACTTAGAAGGGTAATGACAACTCACCATGACCAATCTCCGGGACTAATATCTTCACAGCATCTCAGCTGACCCATCTATAAATCCCCAACTGCTTGCATTTGACCTGGAAGACTGACCAATGCCCAGTCTTTGGACAGTAATGACATGGGTCACATAGACTCTGACAGGACCAAGTATCCGACTGTCATGACCATTCAATGGTTCAACCGTTATTGAATCCACTACTATCAACATCCTGGGTTTACCATTGATCATAAACTCAGTTGGACTCACTATATAAATACAGTGAAGTAAGATCAGGTCAGAGGCTAGGAATATTGCGGCAAGTAGCTCCACTCCTGAGTCTCCAAAGCCTGCCCATCATCAGGCACAAATCAGAAATGTGATGAAATACCACCCACTGGCCTGGATGGGTGCAGCTCCAACAACACTCAAGACATTATCCAGGACAAAACAGCCTGCTTGATTGGCACTGCATCCACAAACATTAACTCCCTCCACATTTGACCCCCAGTAGCAGCAGTGTGTACTATCTACAAGAGGCATTGCAGAAGTTTGTCAAAGAAACTTAGGCAGCACCTTCCAAAATCCACAACCATTTCCATCGAGAAGAGCAAGGACAGAAGATTCATGGGAACACCACCACCTGCAAGTTCCCCTACAAGCCTCTCACCATCCTGACTTGGATATATATTGCCATTCCTTCACTGTCACTGTGTCACAATCCTGGAATTCTCTCTCTAATGGCATTGTGAGTATACCTACAGCACATGGACTGCAGCGTTCACAAAGGCACCTCCTTGCTACCTTCTCAAGGGCAAGTGGGGACATGAAACTAATGTTGTCCTAGCCAGCAATGCCCACATCCCACAAGAGAATTAAAAACAAAAATGGCCATTTGCTTAGCCCCTGCCAGTGTGTTTGCTGCATAAACTGCCAGCACATTCTACAGGGTGTGACATTAATGTTGAACTGAGCTATACAACAAAATATCCAGCCCCTTGGACTATTCAGTGCTCCCAACTTAATAATTTGCCACTCATTCCCTCTGTGTTAAAATTATAATGCAATTATAATGCTGGCCACCTCCAAATAAGTGCAAAGTGAGTGAGTGCTAAGGAAACAAGCTAACAGCTATAAGATGTAGCCTGGGAAGGTGTATAAGACACATGTTTGTCCCCTTTGTGCAAAGTGACCTGGCAGATGCATGTTAGCCATAGGTGTCCCTGAGCTCCAAAGTAAAGCATTGATGGGCTGACATGATGGGGTGAGTTGCTCTAAGAGCAGTTCGTGTGGTGAGGCTGATGGTTTACTGCTGCCGACTTGCTTGGATGAAGGTGAAGGAAGCTCTTGGACATGGACTGTGCAAGGATAATGTGCTGCAAACACAAGTTAACAATGGCCAAGACCGCAGTTGGTTTGCTACAGCCACACTTGACTTGCACGTTAAGGATTTGTGCGGTGGATGTAGGTTTGCTCGCAGAGCTGGGAAGTTCATTTCCAGATGTTTCGTCACCCTACTGGGTAACATCTTCAGTGGGCCTCCGGGCGAAGCACTGTTGATAATTCCTGCTTTCTATTTATATGTTTGGGTTTCTTTGGGTTGGTGATGTCATTTCCTGTTGTGAAATTATTTTCTGCTCTTTTTCTCAGGGGATGGTAGATGGGATCTAACTCAATGTGTTTGTTGATAGAGTTCCGGTTGGAATGCCATGCTTCTAGGAATTCTCGTGCGTGTCTTTGTTTGGTTTGTCCTAGAATAGATGTGTTGTCCCAGTCGAAGTGGTGTACTTCCTCATCTGTATGTAAGGATATTAGTGAGACAGGGTCATGTTATTTTATGGCTAGTTGATGTTCATGTATCCTGGTGGCTAGTTTTCTGCTTGTTTGTCCAATGTTTGTTACAGTTTATGCACGGTATTTTGTAAATGACATTAGTTTTGCTTGGTGTCTATATAGGGTCTTTCTATTTGTGCTGTCTCGTTTCTTAGGAAGAAGAAATGATGGATAATGATGGATAATTGGAAATGATGCATAAGTAAGGCAAATAATGAGATGGAAATGTAAGGGAGTCTCCATTCACTAACAAGATTCTGAAGTCATGATTTAAAGCTAAAGTGGAAAATTGGATAGAATTTTCTTTATTTTGAGATTCTGATTTTATTTTCATTCTCACCATATTTTATTTTCCCTTCATTATCATCATTGCCTCACCAGGGAGGTAAACAGTTTGCAAAAACATTCCTATGCAGATAAAAGCATAACAGCGCAGATGCTGGATATCTTGAAATAAAAATAAAAAATGCTGGAGAAACTCAACAAGTCAGACCGCTTCTGTGGAGAATGAAACAGAATCAATGTTTCTTGAGTCCAATATGACTCGCCTTCAGACTTGAAGAAGGTACTGAAGTTGTATCAAACTTGAAACATTAACCCTATTTCTCTATCCACAGACGCTTCCAGACTTGATGAATTTATCCAGCAAATTTCTACTTTAATCTTGCGTCGATGTTTGTCTAAGTTGGCATTTATGGAGGATGGAATGAGAGGCCACTTAAGACAGAGATAGATCAGTTCTTGATTGGTAAGGGGATCTAGGGTTATTGGGAGAAGGCAAGGAAATGGGCTTGAGAAACATATTAGCCATGATCAAGTAGTACAGCTCACTCGATGGGCCAATCGGTTTAATTCTGTTCCTATGCCTTTATAGTTTTATGATCTGTGGCCAGAAAAAAGAAGTTAGCAACAGTGGTACTGCAGTTAACTTCAATGTCCCAGATTCTGTAAGGGACCTGAATTTCTTTCTGATTTCTGTTCAGTTATTGAAGCTCCATATGGTCAATAAAGAAGAGCAGGATTGAGTCAGCTGTGATTGTTAATGAAACAACCACTGGGTGTTCATATTCAGTTGGTGGGCATTTCTTGAGCTCACCTGTGCTCATCACATTAAGTGAAACCTCATTGGATGTTGTTAACAAATTTTATTATCATAAATCCACAGTGTCGGACAAGCTGTCACTATTTGATTCACACACCAGGGCAAGCAGCTAACACCTTTAGCTTACTCATGCAGTCATATCAGGCTGAGTGTCAGGAACAAACTGCATGTTTTTGAGACCCGTGTATTGTATAGCTGTGAAACACAGGTGATGTACATGTATTTGGAAAGGCAAGGACTGATTCGGGATAGTCAACATGGCTTTGTGCATGGGAAATCATGTCTCACAAACTTGACTGAGTTTTTTGAAGAAGTAACAAAGAAGATTGATGAGGGCAGAGCAGAAGATGTTATCTATACGGACTTCAGTAAGGCGTTCGGCAAGGTTCCCCATGGGAGACTGATTAGCAAGGTTAGATCTCATGGAATACAGGGAGAACTAGCCATTTGGATACAGAACTGGCTCAAAGGTAGAAGACAGAGGGTGGTGGTGGAGTGTTGTTTTTCAGACTGGAGGCCTGTGACCAGTGGAGTGCCACGAGAATCGGTGCTGGGCCCTCTACTTTTTGTCATTTACATAAATGATTTGGATGTGAGCATAAGAGGTAGAGTTAGTAAGTTTGCAGATGACACCAAAATTGGAGGTGCAGTGGACAGCGAAGAGGGTTAGCACTGCTGCCTCACAGCGCCGGAGACCCGGGTTCAATTCCCGCCTCAGGCGACTGACTGTGTGGAGTTTGCACGTTCTCCCCGTGGGTTTTCTCCGGGTGCTCCGGTTTCCTCCCACAGTCCAAAGATGTGCAGGTCAGGTGAATTGGTCATGCTAAATTGCCCGTAGTGTTAGGTAAGGGGTAGATGTAGATGTAGGGGTATGGGTGGGTTACGCTTCGGCGGGGCGGTGTGGACTTGTTGGGCCGAAGGGCCTGTTTCCACACTGTAAGTAATCTAATCTAATCTACCTCAGATTACAACAGGATCTGGACCAGTTGGGACAATGGGCTGAGAAGTGGCAGACGGAGTTTAATTCAGATAAATGCGAGGTGTTGCATTTTGGTAAAGCAAATCTTAGCAGGACTTATACACTTAATGGTAAGGTCCTAGGGAGTGTTGCTGAACAAAGCGACCTTGGAGTGCAGGTTCATAGCTCCTTGAAAGTGGAATCGCAGGTAGATAGGATAGTGAAGAAGGCATTTGGTATGCTTTCATTTATTGGTCAGAGTATTGAGTACAGGAGTTGGGAGGTCAGGTTGCGGCTGTACAGGATATTGGTTAGGCCACTGTTGGAATATTGCGTGCAATTCCGGTCTCCTTCCTATCAGAAAGATGTGAAACTTGAAAGGGTTCAGAAAAGATTTGCAGGAATGTTGCCAGGGTTGGAGGATCTGAGCTACAGGGAGAAGCTGAACAGGCTGGGGCAGTTGCCCCTGGAGCTTCGGAGGCTGAGGGGTGACCTTATAGATGTTTATAAAATTATGAGGGGCATGGATAGGATAAATAGACAAAGTCTTTTCCTTGGGGTCGGGGAGTCCAGAACTAGAGGGCATAGGTTTAGGGTGAGAGGGGAAAGATATAAAAGAGAACTAAGGGGCAACATTTTCACGCAGAGGGTTGTATGTGTATGGAATGAGCTGCCAGAGGATGTGGTGGAGGCTGATACAATTGCAACATTTAAGAGGCATTTGGATGGGTATATGAATGGGAAGTAGTTGGAGGGATATAGGCCGGGTGCTGGCAGGTGGGACTAGATTGGGTTGGGATATCTGGTCGGCATGGACGGGTTGGACCGAAGGGTCTGTTTCCATGCTGTACATCTCTATGACTCTATGACTCTATGAGTTATGGAGACTCAACAAATTTCACTCATGCTGTTTGTAATGTATTGTGAGCCTCACATGGAAAGTCAATTTATAAATGTGGCACTCCTCTCAACAGGAAGTCTCCCAATTATGTTTGCATTCATGAGGTAGAGGCAACTTTTCTGGTAAAGGCACAGTTAGCAAGATCAAAATTGGATGACTGTATGGTGAGGTACCCAGAGCCAGTTGTTTTTTAATTTAATCACAGGATATGAGCATCACAGGCCAACATTTACTGCCCATCCCTAATTCCCCTTGAGAAGTGGGTGGGGAGCTGCCTTCTTGAACTGGTCCAGTCCATGTGCTGTGGGTAGACCCACAAGAGGTTCCCAAAGCTTTTAATATAATATGAAGGCCCTAATCAAATTGTCATAGCTGGGATCCAGTAGCTAATGACAAAGAAAAATGGCACCATCATCTCAAAATTACTATGCATCACCATAACAATCAGTGGCTATAATGTCTTAGTAACAGATGCCCCACATTGATCCCTGATAACCATCTTATATGCAGCATGTGTTACAGAATCTTCTTCTCAGCGATTGGTTTCTTTAGCAATTTGTAAAAGTGAAATAGATTTGACGTCCAGCATGTTATACAGATAGAAGGATGTCAATCGCATCAATGTTCATATAAGTACAGGATGTAAGTGATGTCATTGGGTTGAAATGCATGATGCATAATGTGTGCATCCCTCCCTAAATGAGTTTGTGTAACATTGGGGGTTAGCATCTTTGTCTATTAACCTGAAGCTCTGGCTTCAAGTGCTTCCCTTGGACTTGATAGTCAATTAAAGTATGTTCATAATGTAATCAACCAAGTTGATAATCAACATGCAAATCCTTCCAATACACACCAATGGCACACTGTAAGAGTCGGAGAGATTCTTGATCAGCCATGAGATGTAAAGAGCATTTGTGTCTCTACCATCACTATCCAAAGCTCCTGATTAAAACTTACATGCATTCGTGCATATTGTCACAGCAACCCAGACTCCCTGATTGAACAGCAGCACACCATCACCACCACTTCCCTGTAAATATAACATTGTGAAATTATGAAGACAAGTTTCCAGTGGGCAATTTGAGTTCCAGCAGTGAATCCCTTCAACCTGCTGACATTCACTACCTAACCTCACATCTGCCAGTTTGTCAGTTTTGATAAGGTTTTGGAAAACTGAGGCTCCTTCAGCAAAGCTAACAAAAGCCTGTATCTTTGGGGCTTAGACAAAAAAAAATGTTTTTCTCCAATAATCTTGCAATTTAACAGAAATTTTAATTTCATGAAATGTTCATAAGAACAAAATTGTATTAAACACCTGAAGCAGGTTGCAGTTTATTTTCTGATTTGGTAAATATAACGTATTATAATTTAACTTCAGACAACACCGCTGACCATACATTCTAATTCAATCTGAGTAATTAGCTTCAATTCAATTCGCCTATCTTTATCATTGGAAACCTGGGCTCAGCTGCCAGACTGCTTTCTTATGCAAAGTAAATTATTTCAGCTAAGTGTACTCACTAAGATCCTCATGTCTCTCCTTCATAATTCACTATTTCCCTGGAGGGAGAGATCAAGGATCACAATCTGTGAGAGGTGCCGATGGGTGACAAATTGTTACATAGGAACAGAAGTTGACCATTCAGCCCCCACGCCTGTTCCACCATTCAGAGACATCATGGCTGACCTGTAGCCAACCTCCAGACACTTGACGTTGGACCCTAGCGCTTAATATCCTTGCTTAACAAAATATTATTTAGCACAGATTTAAAATTAACAACTGATCCAAAATCTAATGCCATTTGTAGAAGAGAGTTCCAAATGACTACTACCTTTTGTGTGTAAAAGTGCTTCCTAACATCTCTCCTGAACAGTCTGGCCCTAATTCTCAGACCATGCCTCTAGTTCTAAAATCCCCAGTCAGTGGAAATAGTGTATCCAAATATACCCTGTCTTTTCCTGTTAATACCTTCAAACAGATCATCCCTGAAGCTTCTAAATTTTAGAGAAAACAGGCCTAATTTGTACATGCTCAGGGGGAGTTTGCAGACATTGCAGTGTTTTTTTTAGCAGAGCGAAACATAGCCTAATTCATCAGCCAAGGGCTGAAAAGGGTGTTATTCTGGCAACAGACTTTATGACTTTAAATTCCAGCCAACACCAACATAGGGATTGAGGCAGTTCAAGAAGGGGCTTACCGTCATTTTCAAAATAATCAGGTATACCCCACCTACGTTCGGGACACCACCCACGCCCTCCACCTCCTCCATGATTTTCGCTTCCCCGGTCCCCAATGCCTTATCTTCACCATGGACATTCAGTCCCTGTACACCTCCATCCCCCATCACAAAGGACTCAAAGCCCTCCGCTTCTTCCTTTCCCGCTGTACCAACCAGTACCCTTCCACTGACACCCTCCTTCGACTGACTGAATTGGTCCTCACCCTGAACAACTTCTCTTTCCAATCCTCCCACTTCCTCCAAACCAAAGGAGTAGCCATGGGCACCCGCATGGGCCCCAGCTATGCCTGCCTCTTCGTTGGATATGTGGAACAGTCCATCTTCCGCAGCTACACTGGCCCCACCCTCCACCTTTTCCTCTGCTACATCGATGACTGCATCGGCGCTGCCTCGTGCTCCCACGAGGAGGTTGAACAGTTCATCCACTTTACCAACACCTTCCACCCCGACCTCAAATTTACCTGGACCGTCTCAGACTCCTCCCTCCCCTTCCTAGACCTTTCCATTTCCATCTCGGGTGACCGAATCAACACGGACATTTACTATAAACTGACCGACTCCCACAGCTACCTAGACTACACCTCCTCCCATCCTGCCCCCTGTAAAAATGCCATCCCATATTCCCAATTCCTTCGTCTCTGCCGCATCTGCTCCCAGGAGCACCAGTTCCAAAACCGTACCACCCTTCTTCTTCAAGGACCGTAATTCCCCCCCAGACATAGTCGACAATGCCCTCCACCGCATCTCTTCCACTTCCCGCTCCTCCGCCCTTGAGCCCCGCCCCTCCAACTGCCACCAGGACAGATCCCCACTGGTCCTCACCTACCACCCACCAACCTCCATGTCCAGCGTATCATCCGCCGTCATTTCCGCCACCTCCAAACGGACCCCACCATCAGGGACATATTTCCCTCCCCACCCCTATCAGTGTTCCGAAAAAACCACTCCCTCCATGACTCCCTCGTCAGGTCCACACCCCCCCCCCCCACCAACCCAACCTCCACTCCCAGCACCTTCCCCTGCAACCGCAAGAAATGCAAAACTTGCGCCCACACCTCCCCCCTTACCTCCCTCCAAGGCCCCAAGGGACACTTCCATATCCGCCACAAATTCACCTGCACCTCCACACACATCATCTATTGCATCCGCTGCACCCGATGTGGCCTCCTCTATATTGGGGAGACAGGCCGCCTACTTGCGGAACGTTTCAGAGAACACCTGTGGGACACCCGGACCAACCAACCCAACCACCCCGTAGCCCAACACTTCAACTCCCCCTCCCACTCCACCAAGGACATGCAGGTCCTTGGACTCCTCCATCGCCAGACCATGGCAACACGACGGTTGGAGGAAGAGCGCCTCATCTTCCGCCTGGGAACCCTCCAACCACAAGGGATGAACTCAGATTTCTCCAGTTTCCTCATTTCCCCTCCCCCCACCTTGTCTCAGTCAAATCCCTCGAACTCAGCACCGCCTTCTTAACCTGCAATCTTCTTCCTGACCTCTCCGCCCCCACCCCACTCCGGCCTATCACCCTCACCTTGACCTCCCTCCACCTATCGCATTCCCAACACCCCTCCCCCAAGTCCCTCCTCCCTACCTTTTATCTTAGCCTGCTGGACACACTTTCCTCATTCCTGAAGAAGGGCTGATGCCCGAAACGTCGATTCTTCTGTTCCTTGGATGCTGCCTGACCTGCTGCGCTTTTCCAGCAACACATTTTCAGCTATAAGCAATAAATACCAGCCTTGCCAGTACCCCCATTTCCAATCAAGGCACAAAAAAAAAACTCATGATGAACAACTTAACAACACTGTCCTAGCATTAACTGGTGGTGGTACTCTAAGTCACAAGGTTATGGGTACAAGTTCCACTCCAGGGCTTGAGCACAAAAAAACCATGTCCGATATTCCAGTGTAGTATTGAGAGAGCGGTGTACTGTTGCAGGTGTCCACGGACAAACAAAATGCTAAACTGAGGCACTACCTACCTACTTGAATAGCTAGCTGCCTACCTATGACAATATTTGATGGAAAACAAGAAATCTATCTCCACTGACCTGACTAATGCTTGTTCCTCTTTGACATCTCAAAAATAATTAACCTCGTAATATTCATTTTGCTGTTTGTCATGGGTTACTATGTAAAAATTGGATACCCATGTTTAATACATTGCAACAGTTACATATCAAATGCAGTTTATTGGCTGTAAAGTACTTTAAAGAGTAAGGTAAACATGGGAAAAGCACTATAGTGATACCTTATTTTTAAATTCACTCGTGGGACATGGCCATCGCTGGCTGGCCAGCATCTATTGCCTGACCCTTGTTGCCCTGGAGAAGGTAGTGATTAGTTGCTTTATTGAACCAATGCAGGCTATGTGTTGTACTAGACCTGCAATGCTGTGAGGGAGAGAATAAAAGATTTTGGCTCAGCATCACTGGAATGGTGATATATTTCTGAGTCAAAGTGGCGAGTGGATTGAAGGGGAACCTGTGTTTAGAGCAATACACTGAGGAACTTCTGCAGAGATGACTGACCTCCAACAACTACAAACATCTTACTTTGAGCTAAGTATGACACCAACCAGCAAATAGTTTTCCCCTGATTCCCATTGAGTCTAGTTTCACTGAGCCTCCTTGTTTCACAGTTGTCTAAATGCAGCCTTGATGTCAAGGGCTGAGACTCTCACCTCACCTCACCTCTGGAATTCAACTCTTTAATCAATGTTTGAACCAAGCCTGTAATGAGGTCAGAAGCTAAGTGGCCCTGGTGGAAGTCAAACTGGGTGTTAGTGAGTATGTTATTGCTGAGGAAGTGCAGCTTGCTTGCACTGTTGATGACACTTCCCATCACTTTCCTGATGACTGAGAGTAGACTGAAATGGTAATTAGCTGTTAGATTTGTCCTGCTTTTTATGTACAGGTTAAATCTATCAATTTTCCATATTGTTGGGTAGATACCAATGTTGTAGCTGTACCTGAACAGCTTGGCCAGGAGCATGGAAAGTTCTGGAACACAGGTCTTCGGTACTATCCTGTCAAACATAGCAAAAGAAACCTCATATCAGTGCCCATAACCTCTGACGTACTTAAAGCCTCCAACCTGTTTTCATGTAGACTGAATCAAACTGACTGGATACAGGCATCTGTGATTCTGGGGTCTCTGGAGCAGGGTGAGATGTAACAGTCGAGGATTAGTAACGGTCGAGGATTGTTACTAATGCTTTCGCATTATCTTTTGCACTGAAGTGTTGGCTTCCATCATTGAAGATAGAAACATTTGTGGAGTTTCCATCTCCAATGAATTGTTTAATTGCCTAACACCATTTACAACTGAATGTGGGAGGCCCGCAGAGCTGAGATCTATTGTTTGTGTATTGCTTATCCCTATGACTTCCTGCTTGTACTACTTGTCTTGTAAGTGGTTGCCAAGTACCCTCGCCAGGTTGAAATTTCATTTATAGGTATGCCTAGCACTGATCCCGACATGAACTTCTGTATTATTTATTAAACCAGTTTGGTATTCTGGCTTAAAATAAAACTGAGAAATGCTGATGCTGAAGATCTGAAACAAAAGCAAAAATTGCTGGAGCTTTTGGTAATAGTAGAATGGGGGAATATGCCAGACCAATGAGGTTACAGATTATGTTTTAGTATAATACCTGCTGTTGATGGCCCACAGAGTTTAATAGATGGCCAGTTGAGTGTTGCTGGATGTATTTGAAGTCTATCTTACTTAACTGAGCGACAGGACCACACAAGACAACGAAGGATGTTATCAACATGAAGATAGGCTTTAGTGTCCACAAGAAAGGTGCACCATTGTCTGAGATGGGCAGGATGAGGTCAAGCATGGTTTCCCTTTTGTTGTTACCTTGTCACAGACCCAGTCTCACAATAAAGTCCTTCGGACTCAACCAGCTCAGTCAGTAATGGTGCACCCAAACCACCCTTGGTGGTAAACATTCATGTGTCCTAGCCAGTTTCTAGTTGGTATCCTTGCCACTGTCAGGACTCCCTTCAAATTGTGATGAGCATGAAGGAGTACTGAGTTAGCAGCCAAGGTAGAGTGCAGAAAGAGACTATTCAGCATATCAGGTCTGCACCACCAGTCCAAAGAGCATCGTACTCCCATTCCCATAATTCCACATTTCCCATGGCTAAATCCACCTAACCTGCGCATCCTGTACATGATGGGCAATTTAGCTTGGCCAACTCTGTAACTTGCACAAATTTGGACTGTGGGAGGAAACTGGAGCACCCATAGGAAACCTGTGTAGTCACAGGGAGAACATACAAACCCCACATAGTCACCCAGGGCTGGGTCTCTGGTGCTGTGAGGCAACAGTGTTAACCACTGAGACATCATGCCACCCATGCAATCAAAGAGGAACATGGTAATCAGTATGAGGTTTCTTTTGCTATGTTTGACAGGATGCCATGAGATTACATGGAGGATTCCCAAGGCAGTTTCCTTTAAATTGAACACACCTCCATCTATAAACCATGGTCTCTGTGCCACTGTGCTGCCACAGCTGCTGAGTCTGTCCTTCTAGTGGGACAGGATATGCTCACAGATAATGCTGGTGCTGGTATTGCCCAGGACATAGTGTGAGAGGTATGATTCTCTGAAAATGAATATATTAGACTAGTGTTTGACTGGTCTGTGGCATTGGAGCCACAAGTTCATCTGGGAGACTTTATAAGGTCACAGAGCTGTGTTTGCCATCATCATTTTTGGGATCTCAGTCGATACCAGGTGGTTTGTCAGTCTCTTGTTTCTTTTTTGGAGACTTTCTAGAAACAGTTTAAAATGATTGTGCAGCTTGGTTGGCTGTTTTAGAGAACAAGGAAGTGTAGGCCAGAGCTAGTAAGGATGGCAGTTTCCTCCTATAAAAGACATGAATGAACCAAATGGTTTTTTACAAGAACCCAGACAATGGTTTCATGGTCATAATTAGACTTTCAACTCCAAATTATATTGAGTTCAAATTCCACCATTTTCCATAGTGGGACTCAAACTCAAGTCATCTGATCATTACCTGAGTCTCTGAATTACTTTCTAGGATTATCTTGCCTTCTCCTCCCATCTTGTTTGCTTGTAAACAATTTTGAGAACCATGGTTTGTAGATGGAGGTGTGCTCAATGCAGGAAAACATGCCGCTAATATTTCCATAATAACTGGGGATATAAATTACATGGAATTAACCCATCAAGATTAACAACCAAACAGCTAAAAGATCCCTGAAAGTTATGATTCTTATTGGAAGGCCAACTCAGAGTCAGATTAAACTTTTATGTTCATGAACTAGAAATCTTATGATTTAAACAGAAGCCTACAGAACCCATAAACCGTTATCAGCAAATGCAAAGAAATGGACTCATTATGTGATTTTTCATATAGGGAACTAGCAATTGTTGAGTTGGTGGCTCCATCCTCAGCCATGGAAGCTTTCCAGAAAGCTTTGCTGACAAAGGTGCAAACTTATAGCATCAAAAATCTGCAGAAGGGAGGATATAAGTATGAAGTGATTTTTTCAGGTCTTTAAAGCTTTTTGGTCCAAAGTACAAACTCTATGGTTGATGTAATCACTCAAACATGCACACATAGCAAGATGTGTGGAAAATGTGGCCTTGTGTAAGGAAATGCCTCGCTTTCAATCAATTTTGCAAATCATATGGCAGAAAAAGTCATTGGCCAAAGCAATGCACTAAAGCAAAGGTGAATGTAATTATAAAGAACTGTACGCTGACCCGAACAGAACACTGCATAAAGTGTACCTTCAAGCTACCCCCCCCAGAGGCATATACATAAAATTATCGACAAACCGGAACCTGATGATATATGCAATGAAACAAAAAGTGGTGATATAATGTTTCATCCTACCAATCTTCTGGAAAATGACAATGTCACCGTTCTATCCGAAATGTTTGCAAAAATTCATATGATCTGCCTTCAGAAAATTAGTGAGCATTTGTTAATAGTTAATGTTCACATAAGATCATATGTCAATACTATCTCTGCGAACTTCTAAAACCATGTAGCCACAGGTATGGGAAGCTGAGACATAACCTCAGATGTAAAACTTTATTCATACAACAGTTAGCCAACTCCATGTACAAGGTTAATAATGCTGGAGTGTAAGTACAATCAATTTGTCTGAATGTTTATTCTGTTGGCCCATTACTTAGGGGTCAGTTAGCTCAGTTGGCTGGGCAATTGGTTTGCAATGCAGGATGATGTTAACAGTATGAATTAAATTCCCTATCCCAGCTGAGGCTACTGTCAAGGACTTACCTTCTTGACCTCTCCTATCTCCTGAAGCAGTGGCCCTAAGGTTAAACATCTCTCTCTAATGAGAGAGCAACCCTGTGATCTGGTAAGACCATGGTGACTTTATCTTTATCCACAACATGGAGCTGCAGACTACTCCTGAGACAGTCCCTTCAGAAATAATGCCAGCAATGATGCTTTCATGAAAAGACTCAAGCAGGATATTGAGGATACCGAACAACCACTAAAGCAGCAAATGGAAAAGGTTCAGGTTTCACAGAAAACAAAATGCTTAAAACAAAGTGCTGAACATGCTAGACAGTTATTAGAGTAGGTTATGAAGGAGAAAATATACTGGACCGAAAAGATTGAAACTTGCATACATTCAGAAGAATCCAGGATGTAAAACCAGAAACTTCAAAATAAGCTGATATGTCTTGAGGATCAAAACTGTAAATACAACAATTATTTACACCACTCAAAACAAGTGGAAGAACGAGATGAGTCAGCTGCTAATTTGGAGCAAAATCTGGCTGTAGTGCATCAAGATAAGCATATTCTGCACTTGCAACTGCAGTCCATGAAGAAAAACTTTATGATACAAACGGGAGTGATGGACAATATCATTGACAAGAGAAATCAACAGCACTTCCAGATCTACCACCATATTAAGTGCATGTTATAGAGACACATAGGCTTACTTGTTACTGTTAATAGTTAAACCTTTCTCTTGAGAAGGAGGGAGATGCTGTACGAGTATTGTGCCTTTAAGAAAGTTCACTTTTCTAAGGGTTCCATGTGCTGTGTACACAATTTGTGACTGCTTGCCAGTCAGCCCGCTGTCGGTGTGCAAGATGCACATACAGAAACCTGTAATGTTTGCCACATAACTTGCAATGTATTTTCTTTTCCTGTTTTAAATAAACTAACTCATGGATTTAATGAATCCCTTTCAAACGACTGATTATCAGGCCACTATCATAACAGGACAGAGTAGGCCATCAGTTGAATCCCCTGATAATTTGAAGTTAATATTATAGATTGGCCTTTTCTGAGCCATGCACTATCTTGTAAAAATCCATAAGCTCATCTCTCAGTCCTATTTTTTCTAGCCCATGTTTCTCCAGCATTTCAATACAACGTAGAACTCTTACACAGGAATCAGACTGTAACTTTCTCACCACTGACACTAATAGTTGATTGTCTACCTTTATTCTTCGTGATGATAAATACACACAGTGCCCTGTCTGATCAATATGGCCTGGGTTGCTAGTTTCACTGAGTAATGCTCCAAATTCTTTGGAAATATCAGTCATCTTTCTTTGGTCAGTTGTACAACAATATACTCAGTTGAGTGAAACTTGTTTGCTTTTAGTAACAAAATGTTACTGTAGAAAAGCATGAAAATCATGTACTTGTTATCAGAATCCTAATTGGAAAGCCATTCTTTGCAATATTTTTCATGGGGATTTTTCTGCCTGATATTGTCTCGAGATCAGAAACCAATAATATGTTACCTTATTCGGCACTTCCTGTGCACTCATTATCTTTTCCCCATTGCATTGCCTGCTAGAAACATTTACAGGAATTGAGTTAAATTCACACAAACAAGAAACAGTGACCCACTTTCAACATTCTTTGCTTGTATCCACTCAGTGTTTAAGCATACTTAGCAGTTCAGAGGTCACTGACTGCAATGGCAGCTGTTAACAAGTGGCATTGGAGAATTCATCACAGGGTGGAATCCTCCCACTCACTCCCATGCTCTCTGAAGCCTAACACATTAATGATGCATCTCAGAATACCGTCCCAGGGTCTGACACTTTCAATTTCACTCCATGGCAATTTCACCATTTCACTGATCAAAATCGCATCAGTGTTGCCCTTGGCTTGAACTGTTCGGCATTGCTACCTGCAAAGAAAAAGACCTAAATGTGATTGCAAAAGCATTTAAAACTTTAAAACAAATAATTATAAAAGTAGACTGCATGTTTTTCCCCTTTTGTTTAATAATGTATGTGAAATGGATATGTAAGAAATAATAAAGGTGCAATGGAGTCACATGTCAACCAAGACTAGCTAAGGACGGAAGTTTCCTATTATAAAGGGCATTAGTGTACCAGATGGGCTTTTTCCCAACAATCAGCAATGATTTCATGATACATCTGATTTCAGATTTTCCTTTATTGAATTCAAATTCTACCATCTACCATGGTAGGATTTGAACCTCGGTCCCCAGAACATTATCTGGGTCTCTGTATCAACAGTCCAACGATACTACCGCTAAGCCATTGCCTAGTCACCAATTCCTATCAATAAATGGGGGGGCGAATCCTATGTTGATATGTTTATGATTGACAGTTTCTAAATTGTAACAACTCCTAAATGGGCAGTGGTGCAACTTCCCCAAGATCAAGGACCCCATGTGTGAAGCCGTGTCCACTGAGAGCTGCTGGGCTCTGTTGAATTGGCAGCATCAACACAAAGATGGCGGCTGTTGCTGCTGCTGCTGCTACCTGAGGCTGAGGATCATCCTTCCTAATGATGGATCAGGGACTGAGTGCCTTTGAACAGGGGATTCCCGATAACAGGGCTATAATAGTAGTAGTGATAGGTAAACAAGGGATAGGGAAGCAGTTTGTCGGTAAAAGGATGATATGACTTTCAGAATTGTTCCCCTTTCCCACTAATGGGTCACTTGCTTATGCATTTTTGTCTTTGCACAAGGGGCCACAAGTGAAGCCTGCAAGCAATGCCCCACAGTATTGCTCTTTGTGCTTCTTGCAAAGTGAGCTCTCCCATTTGCTGCTGGGTCATGGCAACAAGCAGGAGAATGAGCCCTTAAATAGTCTTTAAATGGACTATTACCTTTTAAGAGCTTGAATTGAACTGGCCACCCGGGTGTTCTCCTATCTTCCTGGTGGTGGAAATCGAATAAAGATTCGTGCACCATGTGTCTCTCACCTTGTCTCACACCTGTACACACACACCATGGGTGCTGGGGAAAAAATAAGCACTACCGCAGTTAGGTGGTAGTGTGGGGGTTAAAGGAAAGAAAGAACAGGAGTGGGCCCCCAGTGGTGGGCTCTCTATATGGGAGAAAAAAACAAAAAAAAAGAAATAAACAAAGAATGACGAAGGGCACTGCTTGTCACTGGCCACTTGGGTGTTAAAATAAAAAGGAAAATAAGAGCTTGAATTGATTCTGGAACAAAAAAGGCTTCCACCATCAGATTTAACTGAGGTGGAGACAGGAAGGTGGAGCCCATTACATTCCTGTCTGATTAAATATCCACCCACCACCAAACTTGCCATAGGGAAGGGCATTACATTCCCCACTCTGTTTCTCTCTACACAGACACTTCTGCAATGCTGAGCATTTGCAACATTTTCCTTTTATTTTAACTTTCCAACATCCATAGGATTTTGTTTTTCTTTCAAATTCCACCTGTACTCAGTAATTTTAAGTAGTCCTCTGTCAGCACCTTGGCTTCTCATGAACATTAATGATGGAAACCAGAAAATAAAATTATTTTGAGGGAACTCAATTGGGATCAGAAATTCGCTGTGCCACAAGATCGTCCACATTTTCCAAATGCTTTCCCTCACTCTGCCACTCAAAATCTGGCTGTGTTAACAATGGCAGTGCCCACCACACTCCACCACCCAAGTGGCAGTCACTCTGGTTTGTTCAAGAGCAGTTAAATTATTTTGCGCCTGCAGTAAGTGCAAGCAAAGGCAACTCAAGTGAACTGTTGTGTTGACCATCTCTCATTCTGCTGTGGTGAGCAGAACCTCATCAATCCTCTTCACTCAGAGGATCAGAGAGAGTGACGATTTTCATTACCTAGCACATTGTTAAAAATGGGCCTCCCAATTCTCTGTCACCACTTTGTGAATGAAGTGAAAATTCACCTTCAACGTGCATTATACATAATTCTAGAATGCAAACTTCACAATATGTTGATAACATTTGCCAGCATTTGGCCCATATCACTCTAAACCCTTCCTAATAATATAACCATCCAGGTGCCCTTTAAATGTTGTAATTGTACCATCCTCCAACATCTCCTCTGGCAGCTCCTTCCATACATGCACCAGGGGTAACAGTTTTACGTAGAGGGTGGTGTGTGTATGGAAGGAGCTGCCAGAGGAGATGTTTGGAGCTGGTACACTTACAACATTTAAAAGGCATCCGAATGGTTATATTATTAGGAAAGGTTTAGAGTGATATGAGCCAAATGCTGGCAAATGAGACTAGATTAATTTAGGATATCTGGTTAGAACGGACAAGTTGGACTGAAGGGTCTGTTTCTGTGCTGTACGACTCTACGACTATTTTACCCTTGTAGTTTTGTGTCAAAATACAAGCAGAGGCATTTTATGTAACTAAATATCTATTTTATTTCCCCTGTGCATTCACTCTATGTTTGCTATTACCTGTCTTGATATTAACTTCAAGGCCATTTAGGAAGCACATGTTGAGCATGACCTTGCTCTTCCTGACCACTCTCCAAATTAGGTTGTTGCTGAGGCAGTGCACAGCTTGAAGCAAGCACGGTTTAATGAAAAAAAATGAGCTTTCTCACAGCTTAAAATTATTTCTCCTTACTAACCGAGGCCTAACTTGCTACCTGCAGCAAACCTACTAATTTCTTGTGACATCTGTAATGAAACATCATTTTATTAGCTATTTGAGTGCAAGCATTGTCACTTCCACTTGTAATGACAAGAAATATAGCTTCTTTATCATGATCCCCATATCCACAATCAGGAAATAGGACCTTTGAGTCAAAACAAAAGTGTAATGCAATCTATTTCAGAACATGAAACAGTTTCATTCTAAATCCAAACTGAAAGAAAGGGAACCAAGTTGGGTAGCAAAGCAAAGATTATAACAGAGTTATTGTTTTTGACAGAAATAACACAACTGCAGATGGCAAAAATTAAGTAATTGGAATAGATTAATAAACTGAAAAGCAAAGGAGACAGTTGTTAGGGTTTCATGTGCCGAGATTTAATTGATAACACTGGAGAATGTGTGCCTATTAAGTAAGCTTGCATATCCAGTACATGCCAATATTAATATTTAATTTTCCTGGAGAATTTTATTCTCATTAAAGCTAAAGATTGTCAGGATATTGTGTCCATTGTTAGTGCTTATTGTTCAGTTACGGATTAGGCCAGATGCAATGCAAAGTTTCTCTCATCACCAATTGGCTGTAATTTCAGTATCAGAGGATATTCTTAAGCACAGAAATATTAACTCATTTTGGAGGAATGAAAGGAAATGTCATAACTAATACACATTGAATTGTTTTAAATAGAATTAATATTCAATCTGTTCCAATTAAATTTAGTTTGATTTGTCACAATAATAACTAAGTGGTTAAGATTAGTTATTATCTTTGATCAAAATTCATCAGATGGCTTTTGTCTTGAAGTCAATTATACTCTCCTTGTATTAATAGCTTTTGTCCTATTAGATATTGGGAGAATGGGGAATTGAATAAATATGCTAAGGCATGTGTATTATCAGACTGATTTTGTCCTATGAGGAAACATTTTCCTTTTAATGTTTTCCTTTTTAGGATGGTAACCATTAGTTCTAAATTCTCTCACATGAAGAAAATCTTTTCCACATGTTCGCTGTCAAAACTCATCAGGATCTTGTATCTTATAACTGAACCTCCTCATCTAAACACTGGCAGATACAAGCTTAACCTGTCCAATCTCTCCTCATAAGCAAACTGCAGGCAACTTTTTGACAAAGTAAGGGTATTGCACCTTCATTTAAGGTTGACAGTTTTATGTGAAATTTGAATTATCATTAGAATTCTTTGAAGAAGTAATATGTGCTGTGGTTAAAAGGGAAGCAGTTTCTAACTGTGCTTAGTTTTCTGAAAGACAGTTGATAAACTGCCACATGAAATGGATTTTTCCTTGGATAGAAATGGTGTGCAGGGTTATGGGGAAAAAGCAGATACGCATTGGCAAATAGAATGGGTGCAGTCACAATGGGCTGATTGACTGCCTCCTGCATGGTATCATTTCTGTGCATCTATGAAATTTGTTACAGAAAACAAAAGCTCATAGTGTAGGGGGTAATAACATATTGGCATGGATAGAAGAATGGCTGTCTAATTGGAAACGAAGAGTAGACACAAATAAGCTATTTTCTGATTGTCAAGCTATAATTAGTGGTATAGGATTAGAACAAATCCATGAATAGCGGTTTGCTTATGAGAAAAGATTGGACAGGTTAGGCTTGGTGCTGTATCTAATGGAGTTTAGAATAAGAGTTGATTCAATTAAAAGATACAAGATTCTACAAGGCATCAGTTTAAGGTTAGAGGGGAAAGAATAAAAGGGAAACTGAGGGGCAACGTTTTTACATAGAATGTGATACGAACGGGTTGCCAGTAGAAGTACATTACCATTAACAATGTTTAAAAAGCATTTGGACAAAAACATGGATAGGAAAGATTTAGAAGAATATGGGCCAAGTGCAGGGAAATGGGGTTAGTGTGAACGAACGCTTTGGTCAGCATGGACCAATTTGGGCCAACGGGCCTGTCTCCATGCTGTAGGACTCTATGACCCTATCGTGATGAGTCTTGATGGTGCATGTGGAAAGGATGTTTCTTCAGGTGAGAGAATCTAGAACTAACAGTTACCGTCTTAAAAAGGACAAAATTAAAAGGAAAATATTTTCTCACACAACATTGGGAATATTTGGATCTCTCTTCCTCAAAAGTAGCTGGAAGCAGACTGTTTGAATTTATTTAAGGCAGAGACAGATTCTTGGTAAGTAGGAGGATGAAAGCTTATCAGGGGTAGGTGGGAAGGTGCAGTATTCAGCCATGATTTTATTGAATGGTGATTAGGCTTGGTGGGCCACCTGACCAGCTCTTAATTGTTATGTTCATATTTAATCACAAACTTATATGACAGACCCAATTCAGAGGTGATGCATTCGGAATGATTATACATCTGGATCATGTCAGTATTCCAATCAATACATTCAACTGTTCGATTTATAAAGTAGAAATGTGTTAAATTTGGCGCTGTTGATGGACTTGCACCACCAGCACTGTAGTTCTTCAACAAGGTGACTCACCATCACTTTGCCAAAGGTAATTAAGAGATGGGCAATAAATGGGCCTGACCAAGAAATGTTACCTACCTAGAATGATTAAAGGAAAGAATGGCACAACAGGTTCAAACAGCTCAATGGTCTACTGCTGCTTCTAGTCCTTATATTCTATTGTTCTAAAATATTTGCAACCATCTTGAAGGCATTGGAATGAGCATGCAAAATCTTCATGATGTTTTCCTAATTTAATCTAACTTCATGAAAATGGTCCAATAGGGGAGCCCTGCCATCTTCTTTTAGTTTAAAACCAATGTGATGTGAAACAACAAGGTAGGCCTTCTCATTCAAAGGACAGCCACCCTAATGCCAGCTGCACAAAGTTACAGAGTCACAGAGTCATACAGTGTGGAAACAGACCCTTCAGTCCAACCAGTCCATGCCAACCATGGTCCCCAAAACAAATCAGTCCCACCTGCCTAGGCTTTGTCCATATCCCTCCAAACCTTTCCTATTCATGAACATATCCAAATGACTTTTAAACATTTTAACTATTCCTGCATTCATCACTTTTTCTAGCAGTTCATTTCACACACAAACCACTCTTTCTGTCAAAAAAAACGTTGCTCCTCATATCGATTCTAAATCTTTCTCCTCTCCCTAGTTTTGAACTCCCCCACCTTAGGGAAAAGACCCTTGTCATTCACCTTATCTTTGCCCCTCATGATTTTATAAACCTCAAGATCACCCCAAAAACTCCAGTGAAAGACGTCCCAGTCTTTCCAGGCTATTTTTATATCTCAAACCCTTCATTCCTGGCAACATTCTGGTAAATCCTTTCTATATCTTCTCCAGTTTAGTTATATTCTCCCTATAACAGGGTGATCAGAACCCCATGTTAGTACAGAGGAACCTCGATTACCCAAAGGGCACGGGTGGGGAGTATTTTGTTCGGTTAATCAAATTCCGGATAATCAAATGCCAGATAACATAGTTTAGTTAAGCATCGGGACATTGCGATCTTGCTGGATATTCTTATATTGGATAATCGAATGCCGGATAATCAAGATTCCTCTATACTCCAGGAGAGGCCTCACCAACATCCTGTATAACCTCAACGTGAAACTTTTGTGAACCTATTAGCAGAATAGCAACCTTCGGATATTTGCATGAAAAAGCATACGTTCCTCACCAGATGTTGTGGAACCATTTATGAACAAATAATAAAAGCAAAATACTGTAAATGCGGGAAATCTAAAAATATTATTAGAACATTTTCTATAGCAAAGTGTTGAAATGTTCTAGAAAGATTTTTTGGAGGGGATTTGGTCCAGTTGCCTGAGGCTGTTGCCATTGCATCCTTTCAGCTTTATTTTGGGACATCAGACCTCTCCTCCTAGCTTCCAATGGTGTGCTCACAGAGAGCTATCTGGAGGCTGGGTATTCAAAGCTGGCAAGATAGGTGACAGTGTTTGACAAGTGTACTGCAACAATAGTCATCCTGAAATGATGAATGTGGGGCTGCACTGCGAAGCAATCTTTGATTAGAAAAGCATTTTGATAATGTATTGGATACCAAGCTGCAGTGGTTTGGTAGGCAAGGTATTCTTTCTGCTCTCCACCAGCTCTGGACTTGGTGCTTCAGTGGAGGTAGGAGTCTGCTGCAAACTCAATGACATTGTCACAACCTGTACTGATGTCACTGTCAAAAGGTAAGTTCCCTAACGTAATCACAAGTCGGAGCTACAAACTTAAACATTGCACCTGTTATGTTGCCCTGCATCCTTGATAAAATTGATAATGATCTTGTATCCTGTACCTCAAGTCAATTATTCGTCTCATGAATTGGTGCACAAAACTCAATCCAAGATTGTGGCAATGTAGAATATAACACAATTCATTGCTGAGGAGTTACATTGTAACATGGCTTATTAAAATTAATAAACTAGATGCTATTTTGATTTCATAGTGCTATGAATGTGTTTTGCATTTGAATTATTAAATTGGAATTTAGAACAGACAAAGAAAACATCTGTATAAAATATTTTCAAAAGTTACTTTTAATTGAGAGAATATCCATGTCATTTTTATAAATGTAAAATCAACTCTTATCTCTATCACAGAGCTTGGTTTTGGTTCAGAGTTTACAAAGTTGGGCTAGTTATTGACGAGAGCAATATCTTTAGGAATAGTTTCAAACAATTTTAAAATCATTGCATGTTCTGATCCTGCAACAGAAATATTGCAAAGTTGTACCTGCAGGATAAGGAAAATAGCACAATAACTCAAGTAAATATCCTTTGACTGATTTAAGGTTGAAACACTTCCATCTTTTTGATACATAGCTTGATACTGATATGCAATGACATATGATACTCAAAGGATCTATAACTGAAACAACAAAATCAAACATGCGTCACATTTTTTTAAACTAAAAGCAGAACGTGTTGAAAATATTCAGCAGGGCAGGGAGCATCTGTGCAGATTTGATGACAGGATTAATTTTTCCTATGAATGATTGTCAATGTGAAACTTTAACTTTACAATCTTCTCTTCACAGATTTTGCTTAAATTGCTCAGTGTTTCCAGCTTTTCCAGGTTTTATTTTGGATTCAAGCATACAGTATTCTGCTTTCTGTGTTGCTTTTATAAGTTTGACTTTACTTAATTCTTTTTAGTGTTGCTTTCCGTGGATGTTGAGGCATATTGTGGAGAGGGTTGCAACTAAGTTTGTGCAGTTCATTGACAATAACCCTTTAAAAAAATGGTGCTATTTGTGTAGTTTATGAGATGTTCATAGAACTGAACTGGAAACAGAAGCAATTACTACCAGCCTGCTATCAGCCAACTATCACCACAATTACATACATATATAGTGATGATATCATAGCTTTAAGAGGTGTAAGTTGTTTTTTTTTTAAGAGAGGTTTTAAGACAAAGGTGAAAAGCTGTCTATTTAAATCCAAGACGGAAGCAGTTTGTGACACCTTGAGTTTTTTTTTCAAAGTTGCAACAATAGAAGTAACCTGAATGGGTGGGGAAACAGTAGTTGGAGAATCCAAATCTTGTTCTCAGGTATCACAGCCTTTATCCAACCTTCATATAATTGAACTTGTTTAGATTGGGAATAACTAACAATTTAAGCACTAGTTCAGACAAATAGGTTTGCACCTAATCTCTGAGAGCCCAATAGGAAAAGCATGACTGTAGGCTTTGCAACTCAATTGCAAACATTTGTTCATTTTCAGAGGAATTCATGTAGTTATCTTACTCAATATGTTTGGATATGTTGTGGCTCACCTCCAGAACAAGTACGACTTGAACCTAAATCTTTTGACCCAGAGATGGTGGCACTACCACTCCACCTCAAGACCCATTACAAATTGATGCATACATTGTCACTGGATTATATAATGTAATGGACCAGACCAAACCCCCTCAAAATATATTAAGAAGTTAGACTAGACCCTAACTTTTTCTTAAGTTGAAAGCAAGTACCAGGCATTGCATTCAGGATGCAATTTGATTGGCTAAACTACCAGTCTTGAAGCAAAATACCCTTTATGCTTATACTATAAAATAAAACAAAAAAAAATTGAGTAATTTAACTCAATTGGTAAACTTAACATAACAATATATTATTTAACTACTAAACAGTAACTGTTCCAATATAGTAACATCCCATACACACCTCCTTTGTAAAGGCAAATTCAGTAAAATTCTCACATACAATTCTCCAGTGAAGCAGAAAGAAACATCAAGAGAAAATCCTGAGAGAGAGAGAGAGAGAGAGAGAGAGAGTGAGAGTGAGAGTGTAGCAGGGAGAGATGTACCGTGGCTTTCAAACACAGCCTCACGACCTCAGCAACTATTGAAAATCTAAAACTAAAAATAATGGTTTTTGTGGGAGCTTGACCCCATCCATTCAGGTTGCTTCTATTATTGCAACTTTGAAAAAAAAAACCAAGGTCACAAACTGCTTCCTTTATTGGATTCAAATAGACAGCTTTTTACCTTTGTCTTAAAACCTCTTGTCCAAAAAAAAAGAACAAAAAAGAACAAAAGAAAAAAGAACAAAGTGATGGTATCATCATAATATATGTATGTAATTGTGGTGGAAGTTGGATGGTAGCAGGCTGGCAGTAATTGTTTCCATTTCCAGTTCAGTTCTCTGATCCAGAGACTGTCAAGCCTTTTTTTGTTTATGTGTGACAGTTATGAGAAGACCAATAATTGAACAATTTCTTCCCACTCTGGAGGTGCAAACCATACTGCCCTGCATTTTCATACACAATAAAAACAGAGATTGCTGGAGAAAATCTGGGGTTTAGTCAGCATCTGTGGAGAAAGAATGTTTTGAGTGCAATATGACTGATGGGATTGTGAGGAAGAGATGTACTAGATTTGAAACATTAACTTTGTTTCTCTGTCCACACTTGCTGATAAACCCACAGAGTTTCTGCAGCACTTTCTGCTTTTATTTCACATTCCAGCATCCAGAGTATATTGTTTTTATTTGGCTGTATTTCTGCTTGTTTATTGGCATAATGAATACCTAAGTCTTTAAGACGTCCGAAATAGATGTTATGGATAAATAAAAGCCACCACAAGCTGGTATTTAAAATTCAGATCTCCTTTTATAAGCTTCATTATAAGCCTAACAGCATTAGAGATGAATTTATTGTAAGTGTAAAATTCAGTGAGATGGAAAATTCCCACAAAATATTTCCATTGCATTAAAAAGTGAAAACAATTTCTTTCTAAAACTCATAGGAAATAATTTATTTTTTCATTATTATTCTCATTGGGCCTTTGGAGGAATCCCAAATGCATTTGTTCATATATTACCATTACTTGTGAATGAGCGAGTTATTATTCTTAAATATACAGCCAGTCCTATGCTCCAGTAAAGGCAGTAATGCTCCTGGACTAGTGATCTGATTCACAATTAAGGCCTAAGTATGGACTGTGGTGGAATATTCATCACTTGCCTGTGTGAATTCAACTCTAGAACACTCAAGAAACCTGACACCATCCAGGAGAGAGCAGCCTGTTTGAATTGGAATATCATGTGCTACTTACTCTCCAATCTGCAGGCCATGTTGATATGGAAACATGCCACCATTCATTCAATGACACAGGACCAAAATCCTGGAACTTCTTTCCTAACATGAGGATGACTGCAACGGTTCAAGGACATCAGTTCACCACCATCTTTTTGAGGATGATTAGGGATAGGCAACAATGCAGACCTTAACAGCAACAATCAGAGCCCTTGAAATTATATTGAAAGATGATGTGTCACTAATTAGAGAAACTTGGTGCAAATTGGGCCAAATTGTGAATTAAATACCACAGGTGGAAATTATTCAACTCAATATTTGTGCATGGGATTGGGGTTACAATTTGAGGCATTCTGGCACCAAGTTACTGGAGGTCTGTAAGACACAACATGTGCCTATGCAATACAGCTGTAATGTAAGTTCTTGCATCTTCAGAGTAGGTCTCCTCATCTGAATACTGTCAGTGATCTCTGCACACAACAAAAGGTAGGAGCAGTGCATTGACATCCACCTGATACAGTCTATTATCTCATGAAAGCAAGTTGCATCTTATAGTGAAGGTTGGGGTAAAAGAAATCTCTCAAACCAAACTAAACTAGGGCAGGCAGAGGGATGTGCTGCTGAAAAAAGTAGTGGTCAAGATGGACAGGAGTTTAGATGACATGACCCCTTAGGAACCAGGAGACTACAAATCCCACACTGAGAAGACAGTGGATGCAGAATGCTAAGGAAATCGACTGTCCAAATACCAACCCAAAGACATGACAGCAGTGTCACAAGAAGTCAAATTACCTCAGATGGAAGATGAGTGTCAGTGAATGTATCCTCATGTGATACCTCACACTGACCAAAACATAAACCTCGCTCACTGTCCAATGTATCATATCCACCATCCTTTGCCCAACAGACTTGCCTGGCACTCAGGCCCTCATGACTCACATAGAAATACTCCACCCTCAACCCCCACGCCCCCCCCCATCCCCCCCACCAACACACACACACACACACACACACACACACACCTGCTGTTGTCTTCAAATATACCCACCACGTGCCACGCGATCATTAAAATTCTACCTTCTCTCTGTCAGAAGAAGATGACGCCAAATACAGGGCAGCAGAGTAGAACCAGCAGAATATAAGGGCAATGCATTCCCCAGGTCTGATAGAGAAGACGTGAGGCTAGCTGTGGTAGGATGAGGAGGATTATTTTCTCTCTCAGACAGTAGAGAATCTGTGCAATTACTTAAAACAGAAGGCTGTTGTGGCTGTGTCATTGAGTATATTCAAGGTTGAGATTGACAAAATTCTAATTGTTAAAGGATTATGGGGATAAAGCAGGAAAGTGGAGTTGAGAAGCATCAGATCAGCCATGATCTATTGAATGGAGGAAAAGATTTGATCAGCTGAATGGCTTACTTCTGCTACAGTGTGCTCTTGTTTTGCGATTTTACAATAAAAATGCTGATGAGAACTTTTTTTTAAAGACACTATGCTCTTATACATCCAAGAATTAGTACAGGTACAGTAACTCAAGGAGTAAGGGGGAGTAACGGCAGAGCGCTGATTAAGGACTCATTCTATCTAACATCAACAGCCATTATATCTACTCAGAATGCTGTCAGATTGGGAACAACATGTGGTGGGTCCAGTATAAGTACCAAGGCCAGCAAGTGATGATCGTTTGGCAGATTGCAAGAAGGTAAGACACCAGACAATTATTGCTGGTAACGACTCATATGAACTCCAAATGTGCAGCATACAAGTGAATACTGAATGGACATATACAGATGTTGGGTACAATTCAGGAGGGCTGCTGGTGTCTAGTGGGGTCTGCATTGAAATCACAGCTACTCACATTATGCATTAATAATCTGGGTGAAGGAATTGAGGGCATTGACACAAAGAGGGACAGGTAGGGAGACGCAGAAGAACTTGGACAGGTTGGGAGAGTGGGCAAAGAAATTGCAGATGGAATATATTATGGGAAGGTTAAATACTATGGTAGAAAGAGGAGTAAGCTTTTTTTAAATGGGGAAAAGCTTTGGAATCTGAAGCACAAAGGGACTTGGAAGTCCTGGTTCAAGATTATCTTAAGGTTCAATTGGCATTTAAGAAGGCATGCCATGCTAGCAATCATTTCAAGAGGGTTAGAATACAGGTGCAGGGATGTACTGTTGAGAATGTATATGGCTCTGATCAGAATTCATTAGGAATATACTGAACAGTACCTAAGATCTTAGATACAATGTATCTAAGGAAGGATGAGCTCGCTATGGACAATGGGTTTAGATCAGAGTGGTGCTGGAAAAGCAAAGCAGGTCAGGCAGCATCCAAGGAGCAGAAAAATTGACATTTCTGGCAAAAGCCCTTTATCAGGAATAATCTGGATGAATATTCCTGATGAAGGGCTTTTGCCCGAGATTTGATTTTCCTACTCCTCGGATGCTGCCTGACCTGCTGTGCTTTTCCAGCACCACTCTGACCGAAACTCTGGTTTCCAGCATCTCCAGTCCTCACTTTAGCCCCCTTGCTGTTGACAATGTCCAGAGGAGGATCACAAAAGTAATCCTAGGAATGAAGGACTTGTGATATGATGAGCTTTTGAAGACTCTGGGTCTATACTTGATGGAGTTTAGAAGGATGAGGGTGGATCTCACTGAGAGGCCTAGATACAGTGGACATGGAAAAGATGTTTCCACTATTAAGAGAGTTTTGGACCAAAGAGCACAGCTTCAGAGTGAAGGGACAGCCCTTTAAAACTGAGATGAGGAGCAATTTCTTTAGCCAGAGGGTGGTAAATCTGTGGAACTCACTATGGCAGGAGGCTTGGAAGCCAAGTCATTGGGTGTCTTTAAGACAGAGATAGGTTCTTGATTAGTAAGAGGATTTAAGGTAATGTGAAGAAGGCAGGAAAATGAGATTGAGAAACATAACAGTCATAATTGAATAGTGCAGCAGACTCGATGGGTCAATTGGCTTAATTCTTCTCCTATGTCTTCTGATCTTATGGTTTCATGGACTGGCCTATCCAACAATCTCCTGTCACTGTCAAGGGACTTAGTGAGTTTTGAGAATATTTGTAGCTCAGGTTGAGGTTTTGGATATAGGTTTGCTCGCTGAGCTGAAAAGTTCATTTCCAGACGTTTCATTACCTTATTAGGCAACATCTTCAGTGGACCTCATGCGAAGCAATGCTGAAAATTCCTGCTCTCTATTTATATGCTTGGGTCTCTTTGGGTTGGTGATGTCATTTCCTGTGGTGATGTTATTGTCTGTGGTGAAGTCACTTCCTGTTCCTGCTCTCATGGGGTGGTAGATGGGGTCTAACTCGATGTGTTTGTTGATAGAGTTCCGGTTGGAATGCCATGCTTCTAGGAATTCTCATGCGTGTCTTTGTTTGGCTTGTCCTAGGATGGATGTGTTGTCCCAGTCGAAGTGGTCGAACTTGAAAGACCCTACACAGACAATGAGCAAAACTAACATCATTTACAAAATACCGTGCAAGGACTGTAGCAAACACTACATTGGACAAACAGGCAGAAAACTAGCCAGCAGGATACATGAATACCAACTAGCCACAAAAGGACATGACCCTCCCTCCCTCACATACAGATGAGGAAGGACACCACTTCGACTGCGACACTACATCCATTCTAGGACAAGCCAAACAGAGACTCACAGTGCGGTGGTGAGGAATGATAAAGGTGCAATAGTGAAATAACTTTGTGTGGAAATAAGGAAGAGCAAGGGAAAGAAGTCACGGATTGGAGTTGTCTTTAATCCCCTGACTGTAATCTCCTCACTGTAGAACAAAGTATAAATGAGGAAACAATGGAGTTGGTTAAGAAGCGTGCTACTGGACAAACCAGATGGACAAGGATAACATGGAAGATGAACTTGTAAAGTGCATCAGGGGTTGTTTCTTAGAGCAACAATCTACCCAGCAATAGACTAAGTTAGATCTAGCGATGTATAATGAGATAAGATTAATTTAGAGAATTCAGGCTCATAGTCAAAGATCCTCTGGGAGTAGTAAACACAGCATGGGAGAATATCAAATTGTGGGAGAGCAACTCAGGTCTCGAACCAATGTCCTGAACTTAAGCAAAAACAATTGCAGAGGGATGAAGAAAGAGTTGACTAAAGCAGACTCGGAAAATAGATGAAGGGGAAGGTCAGTAAATGAGTAGTAGCAAACATGTAAGTAGATATTTCAAAACACTAAGGCAAAACTTGTTCTAAAAGATTGACTCAGTGAGAAGGATGAACGGCCCATGGTTAACAAAGGTGATCAAAGAGAGTATAAAATCACAAATTTCAGCATTCAAACTCGCAAAAACCAGCAGGCCAGAAGATTGGCTAATTAGTAAGAACCAGCAGCAGATGACTAAGTGTTATTGAAAGTGAAAAGATGCTTATGACCATAAATTGACAAGAAATACAAACAAACCTTCTACACATTGATTAAAAAGAAAGAGGGTAACGAAAATGAGTGTGGGACCTCAGAGGATGTGACTGGGTAATTGACAATGGGGAACAGGGAAACCACAGATAATTCTTACATTGGTGTTCATGGTGGAGGACAACATTAACAAAGATAACAGATAAGCAATGTGCCAATCGGAGGCAAGATTTTATAACAATCTATCACAAAGTACAAAATATTTGACAAACTAATGGGAATAAAGGTCGGCAAAGGGATTGGGCAATATATTCCAGAACTCATTAGATTCAGGGCAGCTTCTAATGGTATGGAAAACCACTAACATGATGCCCCTGTTGAAGAAGGAGGGAAACAGAAAGCAGGAAGTGAAATGCTAGTTTGCCCAACATCTGTTGTTGGGTAAATTCTAGAATCTATTATTAGGGAAGAAATAGCAAGATATTTAGAAAAGCTTAATGTAATCAAACAGAGTCAACACAGGTTTGGGAAGGGGAAATCATGTTTAACATGAGAGTTGGGATTAATAGGGTTTTTTCAGGAGTGTCAGAAGGATCAGTCATAGGGCCTCCATTCTTTAGCATCCAAACAATAACTTGGAGGATGGGATAAATTGTAAAGAATCCAAATTTGCTAATGTTACAAAAATAAGTGGGAAGGTATGTGAATAGGTTGAGTGAGTGGACAAAAACATGGCAGATGGAGTTTACTGAGGGAACGGGTGAAGTTATGCATTTTGATGGGCAGAATCAAAAGGCAGACTAATATTATTGACTTCCACTAGAGGGAGAATCTCAGAAAGGGGCATAGTTACTGGATGATGGGACATCCATTTAAAACTGAGATGTAAAGGAAATTCTTCTTTCAGATGGTTGTGAATGTATGAAATTCTGTAATCCATTGAGTTTGGAGTCTAGATAACAGAAATTATCTACGATTTCCCTGCTCCCCATTGTCAATTACCCAGTCGCATCCTCTGAGGTCCCACACTCATTTTAGTTACCCTCTTTCTTTTTATCAATGTGTAGACGGTCATGCTGTTTGTTTTGTATTTCTTGTCAATTTATGTTCATAAACATTTTTTCCCAAATTTAAAGAGGAAATGGACAGTTTTTTTTAAAATTGAGGATGAGGGCTATGATGAGCTGGAACAAAAGAGGAGCTAAGGCTAGTGATAGACCACCCCAATGACAAGGCAGCTTGAGGGGCTGAATGGCCTATTGCTGCTCTATTTCTTATATCCTTGCGTTCTTATCAATGCAGATAAAAAGAAGGTACTAGCAAGCATAGCAGTGTTAAAAGTGGATAAATCTGCAGGCCTGGATGAGACATACCCCAGGCTGTTGAGGAAGATGAAAGACTAGACTAAGGCATCCTGACTAAGTTTAAAATCCTCTCTGGATGCAGGGGTGATGGCAGAGGACTAGACAAATGCTGCCATTGTCTCAGTATTAAAGAAAAGGAGAATGAGATAGACCTGGAAACCACAAGCCAGTCAGTCTAACCTCAGTTTTAGACTGAGGTTTTCTAATTAGAAAGAATTGTGAACAGCAAAATATATCTGCAGTTGGAGAGGCCTGGATTAATCAGGAATAATCAGTATGGATTTGATAAAGTAAGTTGGACAAATGTGATCAATTTTCTCAAGAAAGTGACCAGGAGTGTTGATTGACTTTAGCAAGACATTTGATGAGGTTCCTCCAGGCAGGCTGATCAAGAAAGTTAGATCCCATAGGATACAAGGGATCTTGAACCCAAAACTGTCAGAGAGGGAAGAAGCAGAAAGTCCTGGTAGAGGTGACTGGATTTCTGTTTCCAGTTGGGTTCCACAGGGCTTGTGGTATGATTTAGTGATTTGGAGTTAAATGTAGGGGATCTGATCAAGATGTTCACAGATGACATGCAAATTGGCAGGGTTGTAAATAATGGAAAGGATAGCCATAAACTGCAGGATGTTAATGGACTGGTCAGGTGGGCAGAGCAATGGGAAATGGAATTGAACCCAGAAAATGCATTTGGGGACAACAAAGGAAGAGATTGCACTCTGAATGGTACGACCTTGGAAAGTTCTGAAGATCAGAGGAACCTTGGTATGTTTATTGACTGACCTCTGGTTTGTGGATGGTGGCCCCCTGATTTTCTTTTCAGACTGCATGTGCCTCCATGCACAGAGTATTGGAGCCATGCAGATGAGACAGAACATTGCTGTGGTAAAAACAATGACTGCAGATGCTGGAAACCAGATTCTGGATTAGTGGTGCTGGAAGAGCACAGCAGTTCAGGCAGCATCCAAGTAGCTTTGAAATCGACGTTTCGGGCAAAAGCCCTTCATCAGGAATAAAGGCAGTGAGCCTGAAGCGTGGAGAGATAAGGTAGAGGAGGGTGGGGGTGGGGAGAAAGTAGCATAGAGTACAATGGGTGAGTGGGGGAGGGGATAAAGGTGATAGGTCAAGGAAGAGAGGGTGGAGTGGATAGGTGGAAAAGAAGATAGGCAGGTAGGACAAGTCCGGACAAGTCATGGGGACAGTTACTGAGCTGGAAGTTTAGAACTAGGGTGAGGTGGGGAAAGGGGAAATGAGGAAACTGTTGAAGTCCACATTGATGCCCTGGGGTTGAAGTGTTCCGAGGCGGAAGATGAGGCGTTCTTCCTCCAGGCGTCTGGTGGTGAGGGAGCGGCAGTGAAGGAGGCCCAGGACCTCCATGTCCTTGGCAGAGTAGGAGGGGGAGTTGAAATGTTGGGCCACGGGGCGGTGTGGTTGATTGGTGTGGGTGTCCCGGAAATGTTCCCTAAAGCGCTCTGCTAGGAGGCGCCCAGTCTCCCCAGTGTAGAGGAGACGGCATCGGGAGCAACGGATACAATAAATGATATTAGTGGATGTGCAAGTAAATCTTTGATGGATGTGGAAGGCTCCTTTAGGGCCTTGGATAGAGGTGAGGGAGGAGGTGTGGGCGCAGGTTTTACAGTTCCTGTGGTGGCAGGGGAAAGTGCCAGGATTGGAGGGTGGGTTGTTTGGGGGCGTGGACCTGACCAGGTAGTCATGGAGGGAACGGTCTTTGTGGAAGGCGGAAAGGGGTGGGGAGGGAAATATATCCCTGGTAGTGGGGTCTGTTTGGAGGTGACGGAAATGTCGGCGGATGATTTGGTTTATGCGAAGGTTGGTAGGGTGGAAGGTGAGCACCAGGGGGGTTCTGTCCTTGTTACGGTTGGAGGGGTGGGGTCTGAGGGTGGAGGTGCGGGATGTAGACGAGATGCGTTGGAGGGCATCTTTAACCACGTGGGAAGGGAAATTGCGGTCTCTAAAGAAGGAGGCCATCTGGTGTGTTCTGTGGTGGAACTGGTCCTCCTGGGAGCAGATCCGGTGGAGGCGGAGGAATTGGGAATACGGGATGGCATTTTTGCAAGAGATAGGGTGGGAAGAGGTGTAATCCAGGTAGCTGTGGGAGTCGGTAGGTTTGTAAAAAATGTCAGTGTCAAGTCGGTCGTCATTAATGGAGATGGAGAGGTCCAGGAAGGGGAGGGAGGTGTCAGAGATGGTCCAGGTAAATTTAAGGTCAGGGTGGAATGTGTTGGTGAAGTTGATGAATTGCTCAACCTTCTCGCGGGAGCACGAGGTGGTGCCAATGCAGTCATCAATGTAGCGGAGGAAGAGGTGGGGAGTGGTGCCGGTGTAATTACGGAAGATCAACTGCTTTACGTAGCCAACAAAGAGACAGGCATAGCTGGGGCCCATACGTGTGCCCATGGCTTTCCCTTTGGTCTGGAGGAAGTGGGAGGATTCAAAGGAGAAATTGTTAAGGGTGAGGACCAGTTCGGCCAAACGAATGAGAGTGTCAGTGGAAGGGTAATGTTGGGGACGTCTGGAGAGGAAAAAACGGAGGGCTTGGAGGCCCTGGTCATGGCGGATGGAGGTGTAGAGGGTTTGGATATCCATGGTGAAGATGAGGTGTTGGGGACCAGGGAAACGGAAGTCTTGGAGGAGGTGGAGGACGTGGGTGGTGTCTCGAACGTATGTGGGGAGTTCCTAGATGAGGGGGGATAGGACAGTGTCGAGGTAGGTAGAGATGAGTTCAGTGGGGCAGGAGCATGCTGAGACAATGGGTCGGCCAGGGTGGTCAGGCTTGTGGATCTTGGGAAGGAGGTAGAACCGGGCAGTGTGGGATTCCCGGACTATGAGGTTGAAAGCTGTGGGTGGGAGATCTCCTGAGGTGATGAGGTTCTGTATGGTCTGGGAGATGATGGTTTGGTGATGGGGGGTGGGGTCATGGTCGAGGGGGCAGTAGGAAGAGGTGTCCTCGAGTTGGCGTTTGGCTTCAGCGGTGTAGAGGTCAGTGCCCCAGGCTACCACTGCGCCCCCTTTATCCGCTGGCTTGATGGTGAGGTTGGGATTGGAGCAGAGGGATTGGAGGGCTGCGCGTTGTGAGGGTGAGAGGTTGGAGTGGGGGAGGGAGGTAGACAGTTTGAGGCGGTTAATGTCCCAGCGGCAGTTGGAAATGAAGAGGTCACGGGCAGGTAATAGGCCAGCGCAGGGTGTCCAGGTGGATGCAGTGTGTTGGAGGTGGGCGAAGGGGTCCTTGGAAGGTGGGCGGGAGTCCTGATTGTGAAAGTAAGCTCGGAGGCGGAGGCGACGGAAGAAGTGTTCGACATCACGGCGTGTATTAAATTCATTGATACGTGGACGGAGGGGGATGAAGGCGAGTTCTTTGCTGAGGACTGATCGTTCGTCCTCAGTGAGGGGGAGATCTGGGGCCACGCTTCAGGCTCACTGCCTTTATTCCTGATGAAGGGCTTTTGCACGAAACGTCGATTTCAAAGCTACTTGGATGCTGCCTGAACTGCTGTGCTCTTCCAGCACCACTAATCCAGAACATTGCTGTGGGCTAACTGCTCTTCAATCCTACATCACTGTTTTAGAAAGGCTGATCACTGATCAGCAAGTTCCTGGAAGTTCAAATCTCACCCACTGGACAAGATATTCAAAGCAGCAAGTATGCTGACATCTGGAGAACACATCTCTGTGCAGTGGACAAGGCATGCATTTGATTGTAGTGGTCCATATTCCACAAGTTTTTGAAAACCTGTCCATGGGAGAAGGAGTTTACACACCTGCCAAAAACCCACTATACTTTAGATTAGATTAGATCCCTACAGTGTGAAAACAGACCCTTCGGCCCAACAAGTCTACATCAACCCTCCAAAGAGCAACCCACCCAGACCCATCCCCTACATTCACCCCTGACTAATGCACCTAACACTATGGGCAATTTCCCATGGCCAATTCACCCAACCTGCACATCTTTGGACTATGGGAGGAAACCGGAGCACCCAGAGGAAACCCACGCAGACACGGGGAGAATGTGCAAACGCCACACAGACAGCTGCCTGAGGGGGGAGTTGAACGCGGGTCTCTGACGCTGTGAGGCAGCAGTGCTAACCACTGAGCCACCCTGCCACCCCTAATGGATGATGGACAATGAGTTTAGAAGGTCTGCCAGTGTGTGCAGATTTTTGTTGTCCTTCAATTTTTATTGACAGCCCACAGGATACAACATCTATATTCAACTGAGTAGAACTTGAAAAGGATTGCACCGTCTGAAGCAGTGTTGCTGCCACCTCTGTCTGTCCTTCAATGTCAGCCATCAAATGAAATCCTGCTTAACTGCCAAACTGGCTGCTCTAAAGTGTAAGCGTCTGCACGGGTGTATTGTAAGCATGAGTTCTGTGATGGTGTATTCTGGAAGAAACATCAATTCACCATTTGTGAAGTCTACTGATTGCTATTGTATGTATTAGGTTTGATGCAGAAATAGAATCAATAAACTGAGGAGCTGAAAAAAGCACAGCAGCTCAAACTGCATCAGAAAAGCAGGAAGGTCGACATTTCAGGCAGAACCCTTCATCAGGACTGCAGGAATGCAGAAAAAGCATGAATTAAGACTAACAAGGAAGATAATTGATACACAGCTCTATGAAGATGATTATATCCTGCTTGCTGCTAAAGTGAAGTTAATATAACGTGGTGGTGAATGATATGTGACTCACTGATATTTAATTCTATTTTTAAGTAGTTGCAAATCTTGTCCTCTCAAATGGCCTAAGATGCCAAAATATCCTCATTGCCATCATTTTCTTCCCTTTCAACTGGGAACTCTGAAGAAGAAACCTTCAGTTCCAGTCTCCTTAATGTTTGCATTCTAATCCTCTTGGAAAGGGAGTAGGAACAATCCACTGAGTCAGTCAAATGAATGGATGCAGTGCAGTGTACATGACGATGTTGATAACTAGAAGCAACTTTAAACTATGAGAATGACAGACATCAGAACAGGAGTAGGCCATTCTGATTGTTGAGAATTTACTTAAGTCTTGGCTGACAATCTACCTCAATCCACCAAGGCAGATGGTGAAATTCGTTTTCACTAAAAACCCGTTCTTCAAATAAAAAACTCACCTAGTGGTGATCTATATCCATTGTTTGTTGTCATAAAGACTCATATGCGTGGCTCTGCCCACCATTTAGTCTGTTGTAGTTCTGAAAGCTGCATTTCCTGTAATATCTGTATCATAACTTCTAATTTATATTACTGTTTTAAAGAAACGAACCCAGTGAGTTGCTCAATTGATCTTGATTCTAGATTAGTGGTGCTGGAAGAGCACAGCAGTTCAGGCAGCATCCAAGTAGCTTCGAAATTGACGTTTTGGGCAAAAGCCCATTCCTGATGAAGGGCTTTTGCCCGAAACGTTCAATTTCGAAGCTATTGGATGCTGCCTGAACTGCTGTGCTCTTCCAGCACCACTAATCCAGAATCTGGTTTCCAGCATCTGCAGTCATTGTTTTTACCTACAATTGATCATGAGACTATTATCATTAATAATCCAAGATGGAGGACACAAAAAATTTCTGGCTGTAAGAGTTGCTCCTTTTTTTGAGGTATTTTAGGTGCTGGAGGTGATTTCCTCGAATTCCAGGAGCAGCAATTCCTGTTTTATATGCTGTTGCATTGTTTTAGAACTTTGAGAAAAAAAGTCAAAACAACAGCAGTTTTAAAAGGGAGAAGAACAGACAAAGGAAGTACATGGTGAAGACATTGCAGGAGAGAGAGAGAGAGATAGAGAACCTGCACAGTTACTGCCTTTGCTGTTTTTGAATTCATGTGTCGCTGGAAAACGGAGTGTGTCTGGGAAAATTAATAAACAGTGAATTTCACAACTAATTTTGGAGGAACTGGTTTGGGCGAAGTTCACAACACAGAATCAGATAAGTTAATTGTTGTTTTAAGTCTGTCCAAGAGAAAGGCTGTATTAGTGAGTACAGTGGGTTCTTTCTTGATTATATGTTTTTGGAAATAAGTCTCTTGATTAAACTTAAAATATAAGCCATAGCTATTAATTTAACCTGATGCAGTGTTTTGTAGAGGAATAAGACTGTTATTTTCTGGATCTGTAGATTGTGAAGGAGCAAAAATGGCCTTTGCAGTGATATGTATTTCTTGTCAGATGTGGGAGTTTAAAGAGAGTTTAAGGGTTACTGCGGACTATATCTGCCATAAATGCTGTTGGATGTGAATCTTATCAGATCGAGTGGATCAGTTGGAGAGACAGATAGAAGCGATGAGGAATTTGCAACAGTAACAGTATGTGAGGGATGGCAGTTATAGGAAGTGGGGGGGGGGGGGGGGGAGTCTCAGATACAGTCACATAGATGGATTAACTCCAGAAAGGGTAAGAGAGGTAGGCAGCTAGTGCAGGAGTCTTTTGTGGATATACCCATTTCAAACAGGTATGCTGTTTTGGAAAATGTAGGGGTTGTTGGATTCTCAGGGGAATGTAGCACGAACAGCCAAGTTTCTGGTATTGAGACTGGCTCTAATGCAACGAGGGGTACGTCAGGTTCCAAGAGATCAATTTTGTTAGGGGATTCTGTAGTCCGAGATACAGACGTTTCTGTGGTCAGCAGAGAAAAAGCAGAATGGTGTGTTGATTCCCTAGTGCCAGGATCAAGAATGTCTCAGAGAGGGTGCAGAATGTTCTCACTGGGGGAGAGGGGCCAGCAAGAGGTCACTGTCCACATTGGAGCCAACAATATAGGAAGGGAAAAGATTGAGATTCTGAAGGGAGATTATACAGAGTTAGGCAGAAATTTAAAAAGGAGGTCCTCAAGGGTAGTAATATCTGGATTACTCCCAGTGCTACGAGCTAGTGAGGGCAGGAATAGGAGGATAGAGCAGATGAATGCATGGCTGAGGAGCTGGTGTATGGGAGAAGGATTCACATTTTTGGATCCATTGGAATCTCTTTTGGGATAGAAGTGACCTGTACAAGAAGGACAGATTGCATCTAAATTGGAAGGGGACTAATATACTAGCAGGGAAATTTGCTGGAACTGCTTGGGAGGATTTAAACCAGTAAGGTGGAGAGGTGGGACCCAGGGAGATAGTGAGGAAAGAGATCAATCTGAAACGGGTAAAGTTGAGAACAGAAGTGAGTCAAACAGTCAGGGCAGGCAGGGACAAGGGAGGACTAATAAATTAAACTGCATTTATTCCAATGTAAGGGGCCTAACAGGGAAGGAAGATGAACTCAGGGCCTGGTTAGGAACATGGGACTGGGATATCATAGCCATTACAGAAACAGGGCTCAGAGATGGACAGGACTGGCAGTTGAATGTTCCAGGATACAAATGCTACAAGAAGGATAGAAAGGAAGGCAAAAGAGGAGAGGGAGTGGCATTTTTGATAAGAGATAGCATTACAGCTGTGCTGAGGGAGGATATTCCCAGAAATACATCCAAGGAAGTTATTTGGGTGGAACTGAGAAAGAAGAAAGGGATGATCACCTTATTGGGTTTGTATTATAGACCCGCTAATAGTCAGAGGGAAATTGAGAAACAAACTTGTAACGAGATCTCAGTTATCTGTAAGAATAACAGGGCAGTTATGGTAGGGGATTTCAACTTTCCAAACATTGCCTGGGACTGCCATAGTGTTAAAGGTTTAGATGGAGAAGAATTTGTTAAGTGTGTACAAGACAATTTTCTGATCCAGTATGCGGATGTACTTACTAGAGAAGGTGCAAAACTTGACCCAGTCTTGGGAAATAAGGCAGGGCAGGTGACTGAGGTGTCAGTGGGGGAGCACTTTGGAGCCAGTGACCATAATTTTATTAGATTTAAAATAGTGATGGAAAAGGTCTAAACCAGATCTAAAAGATGAAGTTCTAAATTGGAGAAAGGCCAATTTTGATGGTATAAGGCAAGAACTTTTGAAAGCTGATTGGAGGCAGATGTTCGCAGGTAAAGGGACGGCTGGAAAATGGGAAGCCTTCGGAAATGAGATAACGAGAATCCAGAGACAGTATATCCCTGTTCAGGTGAAAGGGAAGGCTGGTAGGTATAGGTATTGCTGGATGACTAAAGAAACTGAGGGTTTGTTTAAGAAAAATATGGAAGCATATGTCAAGTATAGACAGGATAGATCGAGTGAATTCTTTGAAGAGTAGAAAGGAAGTAGGAGTATACTTAAGAGGGAAATCAGGAGGGCAAGGAGGGGACATGAGATAGCTTTGGCAAATAGAATTAAGGTGAATCCAAAGGGTTTTTATAAATATATTAAGGACAAATAAGGTAGCTAAGGGAGAGAATAGGGCCCCTCGAAGATCAGCAAGGCGGCCTTTGTGTGGAGCCACAGAAAATGGGGGAGATACAAAATGAATATTTTGCATCAGTTTTTACAGTGGAAAAGGATATGGAAGATATAGACTGTAGGGAAATAGATGGTGACACCTTGCAAACTGTCCAGATTACAGAGGAGGAAGTGCTGGATGTCTTGAAACGGTTAAAGGCGAATAAATCCCCAGGACCTGATCAGGTGTACCCAAGAACTCTGTGGGAAGCTGGAGAAGTGATTGCTGGGCCTCTTGCTGAGATATTTGTATCATCGATAGTCACAGGTGAGGTGCCGGAAGTCTGGAGGTTGGCAAACGTGGTACCACTGTTTAAGAAGGGCGGTAAAGACAAGCCAGGGAACTATAGACCGGTGAGCCTGACCTCAGTGGTGGGCAAGTTATTGGAGGGAATCCTGAGGGACAGGATGTACATGTTTTTGGAAAGGCAAGGACTGATTCCATATAGTCAACATGGCTTTGTGCGTGGGAAATCATGTCTCACAAACTTGATTGAGTTTTTTGAAGAAGTAACAAAGAAGATTGATGAGAGCAGAGAAGTAGATATGATCTATATGAACTTTAGTAAGGCGTTCGACAAAGTTCTCCATGGGAGACTGGTCAGCAAGGTTAGATCTCATGGAACACAGGGGGAACTAGCCATTTGGATACAGAACTGGCTCAAAGGTAGAAGACAGAGGGTGGTGGTGGAGGGTTGTTTTTCAGACTGGAGGCCTGTGACCAGTGGAGTGCCGCAAGGATCGGTGCTGGGTCTTCTACTTTTTGTCATTTACATAAATGATTTGGATGCGAGCATAAGAGGTACAGCTAGTAAGTTTGCAGATGACACCAAAATTGGAGGTGTAGTGGACAGCAAAGAGGGTTACCTCAGATTACAACAGGATCTTGATCAGATGGGCCAATGGACTGAGAAGTGGCAGATGGAGTTTAATTCAGATAAATGCGAGGTGCTGCATTTTGGGAAAGCAAATCTTAGCAGGACTTAGACTCTTAATGGTAGGGTCCAAGGGAGTGTTGATGAACAAAGAGACCTTGGAGTTCAGGTTCATAGCTCCTTGAAAGTGGAGTCGCAGGTAGATAGGATAGTGAAGAAGGCGTTTGGTATGCTTTCCTTTATTGGTCAGAGTATTGAGTACTGGAGTTGGGAGGTCATGTTGCGGCTGTACAAGATGTTGGTTAGGCCACTGTTGGAATATTGCGTGCAATTCTGGTCTCCTTCCTATCGGACAGATGCTGTGAAACTTGAAAGGGTTCAGTAAAGACTGACAAGGATATTGCCAGGTTTGGAGGATCTGAGCTATATAGGGAGAGGTTGAACAGTCTGGGGCTGTTTTCCCTGGAGCGTTGGAAGCTGAGGGGTGACCATATAGAGGTTTACAAAATTATGAGGGACATGATAGGGTAAATAGATAAAGTTTTTTTCCTGGGGTGGGGAGTCCAGAACTAGAGGGCATAGGTTTAGAGTGAGAGGGGAAAAATTTAAAGAGACCTAAGGGGCAACTTTTTCATGCAGAGAGTGGTACGTGTATGGAATGAGCTGCCAGAGGATGTGGTGGAGGCTGGTACAATTGCAACATTTAAGCGGCATTTGGAAGGGTTTGGAGGGATATGGGCCAGGTGTTGGCAGGTGGGACTAGATTGGGTTGGAATATCTGGTCGACATGGACAGGTTGGACCAAAGGGTCTGTTTCCATGCTGTACATCTCTATGACTCTATATGGCATGGTGGAAGTCATCATGCTGATAAGGCCCAATGTGCATGCACAGTCATATAGCAAATTAATGTACAAATCAAACACATGACCAGCAGTGTTCAATCAAATTCAAGTGAATGAGAAAAAATTCAACAACTTTGTTCATTACAACATCAAAGAGAATTGAAAACAGAACTTGCTGATAAGCAGACTGAGATAACTGCACAGAGACCAGTACCCCATCACCAAGTCACCCTTTCTCTACATGTGCACTGTACACAGAACCTGACCAGCCAGCTCAGAGTGAGGGCACTCTCTGAATCTCTTGTTTATATCTGTCAGTCAGGGCTCCCAGGTTAACTGCACCAATCAAGAATCTCATAGTCAATAATACCCATCTGGCCCTCATTCCAAACACTGCACAGACAAACCCATATTGAAATGCAAGTTTAACTGACTTGAGAATGGCACCTAACCTACACTAACCCACTATCCTCCATATACCTATCCAATGCCCGCTTAAATACCCATAAAGAGGGAGAGTCCACTACTGCTACTGGCAGGGCATTCCATGAACTTACGACTCGCTGAGTGAAGAACCTACCCCTAACATCAGTCCTATATCTACCCCCCCTTAATTTAAAGCTATGCCCCCTTGTAATAGCTGACTCCATACGTGGAAAAAGGTTCTCACTGTCAACCCGATCTAACCCCCTAATCATCTTGTACACCTCTATCAAATCACCCCTAAACCTTCTTTTCTCCAATGAAAACAACCCCAAGTGCCTCAGCCTTTCCTCATAGGATTTTCCTACCATACCAGGCAACATCCTGGTAAACTTCCTCTGCACCCGTTCCAGTGCCTCCACATCCTTCCTATAGTATGGCGACCAAAACTGCACACAATATTCCAGATGCGGCCGCACCAGAGTCTTATACAACTGCAGCATAAAGTGCTCAAAGTGTTTAGGGATGTGTAGGTTAGGTGCATTAGTCAGGGGTAAATGTAGATGGAGAGGGAATGGGTCTGGGTGGGTTACTCTTCGGATGGTCAGTGTGAACGTCTTGGGCCAAATAGTCTGTTTCCACACTAATGATTCTATGATGCTTATGTTTGCAGGCATAGCTAGGTTGACCACAACTGGAATGTGGCTGACTCCAAATGGTTAACATAAAAAAGACATCTTTCCCATCTCAAAAAGGAGTAATATGATATGAGTGTCAGTGCCAGTATGATCCCAAGTACGTAGGACATATGTCCCAACTACTAGCACATCACATCAAACAACGTATCCCACTGATCATCCCACTAAATCCAATCTGAGAATGCCATCTTGGAGATGATAATATCTCAATGGGTTTTAAGAGGATTTGTACTCAGGTTGAGGTTCAAGATGTAGGTTTGCTCGTTGAGCTGGAAGGTTCATTTTCAGATGTTTGTCACCATATTATGTAATATCTTCAGTGAGCCTCCGGATGAAGCACTGGCGGTGTAGCCCACTTTCTATTTATATGTTTGGGTTTCCTTGGATTGGTGATGTCATTTCCTGTGGTGATGTCATTTCCTATAGTGATGTCATTTCCTGTTATCTTTCTCAGTGGGTGGTAAATGCGATTCAAGTCAATGTGTTTGTTGATAGAGTTCCGGTTGGAATCCTATGCTCCTAATAGCAAAATAGTAAATTACAAAATGCCTTGCAAGAACTATAACAGGCACTACATTAGACAAACAGGCAGAAAACTCACCACCAAGATAAATGAACATCACCTGGCCACAAAAAGACATGACCCACTCTCACTAGTATCCTTATATATGGATGAGGAAGGACACCACTTCAACTGTGACAACACATCCATCCTAGGACAAGCCAAACAGAGACACGCACGAGAATTCCTAGAAGCATGGCATTTCAACTGAAACTCTATCAACAAACACATTGACTTGGATCCCATTTACCATCCTCTGAGAAAAAGAACAAGAAATTAAATCACCATAGGAAAAACACCACCACAGGAAATGACATCACCAACCCAAGGAAACCCAAATATATAAATAGAGAGCAAACTATACCGCCAGTGCTTCACCCAGAGGCTCACTGAAGATGTTACCTAGTATGGTGACAAAACGTCTGAAAACAAACCTTCCAGCTCAGGGAACAAACCTACATCCATGATGAAGTCTGTAAGGGCTACTTCTGCTGAGCTCTCAAAGATAATAAAGAACTTAAGGAAATGGAAGTTTGGAGAATAAACTACAAACTCTGTATCATCAATTCAATAAAGGTGTTTCTGGTTTACCAAAAGATCTCTAGTAATCTAGATCAGTTATGATCTTACTGAACAGCGGTGCAGAATTGATGGGCTGAATGCTCTATTTCTGCTTTGACATTTTGTGTTCCTATAGTCTTATGATCTATGGTGTGTGGTCTAACTCACATGTAAGGCAGATCAGGAGCAGCAGGAGCAGCCACAAAAACATAGCTTGAACTCAAAGGATTTTGGAGAAATTACCTGACTTAGAATAGAATGGAATAGAAAAGCCTTTGTTGTCATGTGCAGTCAGCTACTTTGGCACCCTCTTAGGTACAGAGTACCCAGGTACAGATATTTGAAGTGTTTGTTACAGAAATGAAAGCGTACAAAAAAGTCTTGCACAGGAATACAAAGTTTTAAAAAGTGCTCAATTTACTCAAAAACCAGAATAAGAATGAAGCTTATCTTTAAAAAGGCCTCAATTTATAGTCCTTTCCACTGGGTCTGTGCCCACTGGGCTTCAGAACAAAGAGTTTGCTGTCTCCATTCTCCAAGCTTTGGCCCATGACTCGCCTCCAGGACTCAGAATGCCTCCTCTGCGGAACTCTGGTCTGCAACTTGCCTCCAGGAATCATCTCCCAGGCTGGCCTGGACTCAGACTGCCTCTTGCTCAAGCCCTGGTCTGTGACTCACCTCCTCTGTTGGCATGGTCTCTGACTTGTTTCACACGTTGGCTGGACTTGTACTCGCCTCCATTCTCCATTGCCTCTGGGTAATTTTAGGAAGTTAAAAGTTGGGGAGGATGGGGAACAAAGAAGAACTGCAGAAAAAGAGAAGAAAAAAAAGAAAGTAAAAGAAAAAGGAACTTGCGAAGCAGAGGAGCTGTGGCTGGAAATTCCTATTCTGCCACCACCTTCGACCTGCATTTAAAGGTAGAGATGCACAAAGCAAGGAGCTAGAAATCATTAATGAGATGGCCCTTTCAGAAAATAATGTCAATAATGATGCTCTAGTGAAAGAAGCCCAGCAGAACATAAAGGAAACTAATCAACTGCTTAATCAGCAAGTGGAAGAGGCCTAGGCTTTAAAGAAAATAGAAAGGGGAGAAAATGGAGAATGTGAACACTTATTAGCAGGTTATGAAGGAATATATTGCACCCAATGAAACTAAAACTTTGGTACAATTAGAAAAATCCATTAAAACAAAAAGCTCCAAATTAGCTGGTAGTTCTTAAGACTCAAAGAAGTAAATGCCTGAAAGGTTTGAACTACTCAACATAACTTGTAAAAAGAAATCGGTCAGTGGCTGATCTGGAGTAAAAGTGGCTCTAATGCATCAGAACAGGCACATTCTGAAGTAGCAACTGCACCACATGAAAGGAAAATGTAATATCACAAAGAGAATAACAAGCAATATCTCTGACCACTGTGGGCAATTGACCACACCTCCACATGAACAACCATTCTGAGACCCGGCTGGATCAGCAAGCTACCTATTTGGTGTTTATTACACTTATTATTTACACTTATTATTAATACATTATAGAGACTCAAAGCTCACTTGTTGTTGTCAATAGTTAATTATTATCTTGGAAAGGAGAAAATTTTGTATGTGTAGTTTATCTTTAAGAACACCTTTGCATGTCTGATGTTGTGATTCTGACTCCAATTAGTCTGTGGTTGTTCTGAAAGCTGAACACAAGTAAATCAGTTTGTTTGCTATAATGTCTGCTTCATAGCTTATAATGTTTTTAACTGTTTTTAATAAACATACTGACAGAATAAATGTATCCCTGATGAGTGATTGATATTTTGACCATTATCACTGACCTGGCATAAATAACCTATCCCTTATTCTGACATCAGTCTGCTGGTTTTAGATTCATCAGTTCCAGGGAAACATTTACAATCACCTTGTCGTACCTAGTACGAATTTTGAACGTTTCAGTGAGGGCACTAGTCATTCATCAAAACCCTAGGAGCCCAGAACCAATATCCTCAATCACTTCTCATGAAGTAATCCTACCATTCAAAAGATTAATCTGGTGAACTTCCTCTGCATGCCCTTAATGCAAATGAGGTAATGTGCTTTTTTATGAGTAGTATGTGTTTTTCTTGCTCCAGCTTCCTTCTTACAGCTATGTCATGTAACACAAGTATTAATCATAAATGAAATACTATATAGCTGAGATTAATTTTTATGTTTCCCTTATCCAATTAATTTTGTACTGTGTTTCTGAGCAACATTTAAGCTCGGGTGTACTTATTAGAGCATGAACAACAATAAAAGCAATGAAGGCAACTACTCATTGGAGTCCAGTAACTATTTTAAATTGCCGAACCCCAATTTTCATTTGTCAAAAGTGAGTAGTCAATGGTAGAAATAAACAGATAAACATGAGGATGTCATACAAAAGGAAACAATGAATAAAAGTTGTTTTATTTGAGTTTAATTATAAAGTTAATTGTCAAATACAGTTGACATATGCTAATTCAAAGGATTACATTCTACCACAATATAGCTTGCAAAATAATATTTTATGTTGTTATTACAATAACTCATGATGAATTTGAAATAAATAACTAATTGATCATGATAATATTCTTAAACCAGAACTCTTTAGCCTTGCCTAAGGAGATATACTTGCCAGAGAGGAAGAGCAGTGGAAGTTCACCAGACTGATTCCTAAGATGGTGTGACTGTCCTATGAGGAGACTGAGCTTATATTAGGGTTTAGAAGATTAAGAGATGATCTCTTAAAAACTTGCAAAATTCTTAAAGGGTTAGATAAAGTAGATGCAGAAATGTTGATAGCTTTGAGGTCTAACTCTAGACGACACAGTCTTGGAATAAAAGGCAAGCCATTAAGGACTGAGATAAAAAGTAACATCATCACTCAGAGGTGGCAATGGCTTGGAATTCTCTTCCCCAGAGGGCTGTGGAAGCTCAATCATTCTGTAAGTTGAAGGCAGAGTTGGATATCTTTCTAACTACTAATGATGTCGAGAGGATCGGCGATAGCGAGGAAACGGCTTTGAGGTGGATGATCTGCTCTGGTATAGAATGGCAATGCAAACTGAAAGGACCTCCTCATGCAGCTATGTTCCCAAATTGCAAAACATATGACTTGGCCATAAATTAACCTTTGATCTGATTTAGATGTGTGTGATACTCATAAAGCTAACATTTAAAAATCAGGAACAGGACACTCAAGCTAGCTCTGCCATTCAATACTATCTTGGTTGATCCTCTATCTCAATGTCATATTCTTGTTTCCTCTCCATGCCCCTATGTTATAAATACTTCTTGTCAACCTATTCAGACGTGCCTCTGGAAGAGTTGAGCCTTGAACGCAGACTTTTTGGCCCAAAGGCATCACCACCACTTTGTCACTGAGACCTCTTTTATTTGCCATCTTTAATTGCTCTTGGGTAAGTGGTGGTAAACTAACACTACATTCCATGTGGTGAAGGTAAAGCTGTAAAGTTGTTAGAGAAGGACTTCCAGTATTTTGGTCCAGTGATGATGAACAATTGGCAACTTATTTTTAATTCAGAATAGCATGTGACTTGGAGGGAATTTTGAAGAGATGGGGTTCCTGTGCATCTGCTGTCCTTGCTGTTCTAGGAGGTAAAGTTATGAGGATAGGAGACACATTAAAATGATTGCAAGGTACCTTTTAGATGGTAAATATTGCTGCCATTTTGTACAAGTGCTGCAGAAAGTGAAGTTTTCAGGTGCCTATTGGGAGGCAGTCAAAGGACTCTGGGTGATGAATGTTGAAAGCCCCCAGGCAGATTACATTCAATGTCTTTAAAACCCACTGCACATTGAAGCAGCGTTCAACATGGAGAAGTGCCAATTCATTCATTGAATTTGTTATTAATCACCAGGAGTTTACTTGTTCATGTTTGACCTGATGCCATCAGACTTCGTAGGATTATAGCACAAAGTAACAATGTTACTGATGTAGTTATCCTAAGATATAAGTTCAAAGCTCACCATAGCTGCTAAAGATCTATGCTCAATTCATTTTTATTTAATCTTTACTTAAACAATGGGGACCATGAAGCTTGGTTTGTTGTGAAAGCCCTTCCAACTCACTAATGTCCCTGTATTCAAGAAGGAGCCTCACCAGCATCTTCTCAACTTTAATTAGGATAGAAAATATGTATTTGCTCACCTTGACTTCCATGTGAGTCAATGAGTAAAAACGATGAAACATTTATCTGTCATATTCAGATCGATAAAATACAAAAAGGTGGACAATTATAAACAGTCTTGATTGGATGTAGGCCAAACAACCTGTATGTGCTTCCTAAAAAACTATCAATCTATCATAAGAAGTAGAAATAAAAATTTTCAGTCATCATTTACAGTGTCCAGCATTACTTGTGATTCCTCAGATACTAAAGCAGTCTGCGTCTACATACAGCAAGGCCTGCACAACATTGATGCTTGGGCTGATAAGTAGCAATTAACATTCATGCCACACAAGTGCTAGGAAATGACCATCTCCAACGAAGGATAATATAATTCCTCTCCTTGAATTTCAGTGCCATTGCCCTCACTGATTTTTTCTTTTATTCATTCATGGGGTCTGGGCATCACAGTTGGACCAGCATTCATTGATCAGAGGGCAGTTAAAAGTCATACATATTGTTGTGGGTCTGGAGTCACAGGTAGGCCAGAGCAGATAACGATGACAAATTTCCTTCCCTAAAGGAAATTGTGAACATTGGTTCACTAATGTTACCATTAATCCAACTGTTTATTACAGTTTTTTTTTGTTACATTCAAATGTCACTATCTCCCATGGTGGGATTTGAACCCAGAACTGAGGCAAATGTTTTGGGTTCAAATCCCACCTTCGTCCCAACAATCCAGAAGATCCATATCATCCAGGACAATGTAGCCTGCTTGGTAGACTCTCTATTCATCTCCTTCAATTTGACTCCTTTTGCCATCAATGCATGGTGGCACTATTGTGCAACCTCTACAAGGGCAATTGCCATAACTCAACAATGTGCCTTTGAAATCTGTGATCTCTACCAGCTAAGAGGACAAGGGCTACACAAATATGGTCACATCTTTCCATGTTTTCTTCCATACTACACACCATCCTGATGTACACTATATTACCATTCCTTTACTACCGCTGGATCAAAATCATGGAAATCCATTGCACTGTGAGAATACTGGGATCCTGCATGAATTCAAAAAGGCAGCTCACCACCATCTTCTCAAGGGCAATTATTGACACGGGATAAATTCTGGCCTAGGCAGTGACACCCACATTCCGTGAACAATATTTAATTCAAAAAGAACAAGTGTCAAGTTATGAGTAGCAATTACATAAACTTGACTTGTATTCGCTGGAACATGGAAGATTAAGAGTTGATTTGATTGAGTTTTAGAATTTGGAAGGAATTCGATCAGGCAGATAGAAAGAAGCTTTTGTTAGTGGGTGTGTCCAAGACAAGGGGAACACAACCTTCTCATCAAATTCAGGTTATTCAGCAGAGAAGTTAGGATATATATCTTCAAGCAAATGGTGAACTGTGTGGATCTCTCTCCCACAAAAAAAGGAGATTTTAGCTCAATTAATAGTTTTAATTTTGACATTGGTAGATTTTTTGCCAGAAGCATATTTTGGCATGTAAAGCTCTGCCCTAGGAAAGTAATTTCGAATTTGGATGAGCTCAAATCTTACTAAATACAGAACATGCTAGAGGAGTTGAATAGCTTACTCCTGTTCCTTTTGTTCCCTTCTGAAGCAAGCATGCTCACTTTAAAGATCTGACACTCTGAATACCAAAGGTTTATTTACAAATCCTAATTTGCCCTTGGTACATATCAAAAGCACTAATTGCCAATTCAAAAGTTTTAGCCTAGATGAAATCATAATGATAGAAAGAGCTCCTACAAAAGTCATAGACAAGTTGACAGTAGCTCAGTCAAACCCCCTTATAAATCACTAATTATCTGCAGCCACAGGAGACTTGTGTGGCTTGCATTCAGTGGGAGGAACAAAGTCGCAGTGAATTCCCTCTTAAATTAACTGACAAGCCAAAGTGATTGCCTTCCCATCATAAGCAGCCGGTGAGCTTGCTGCATTCTGAACTTTCTGAATTAATCACACAATGTTTTCTTGCTGATGGCAATCTGATATGTGCCAAGATGAAATGCCCCATTCCTGCTATCTTTGCCAATACAAGATTGTTAAATTCTACCCACATAGTCCGAGCAAGTGACTCGGCAGCATGATCCCAGTATAATTGCTGAGAATTTATTTGTAAAAGTTGGGCTCCAACACGTTTCTAAACTCTGAAGAAAGTCTGTAGTAGTTTATGACTTCTTTCCTCAAGAGTACACATTCCAGTGTTCCAGAATTCGAAGGAAGTCAATCCGAATTTACTATATTATTTTGAAATGAGAAGCAGAGGGGAAAAAGTTATAATTGTATAAGCAAGATGTTTACAATTCCATCTGCTTTTCAACCAAGTATTCTATGGTTGCTGCGCAATAATCAAATCCAAACTATCTAAGATTTGTATTTGATGTTTATCAGCTCTGGGTTTTGCTTGGCCAAGAAATAATTTGAAAGGAAATCATTAAAGCACTGAAAATTCAGTTGGTGTGTTGTTCTGCAAATCTATTATTTAATGGATACAGTTTCCAGAAAACAGATAGCAGGTAGTTTAATTGGAAATGTTAAAAAAAGTTTTCAAAGAATTTGAGTTAATCCCATTTGATTAAGCAACTAAACTTTATTTGGATCTGTAACATTAAGCATAGGAAAAGACTCACTAAAACTACTTAATAATTAGATTACCTACAGTGTGGAAACAGGCCCTTCAGCCCAACAAGTCCACACCAAACCTCTGAAGAGCAACCCACCCAGTCCCATTTTCCTCTGACAAATGCACCAAACGCGACAGGTAATTTAGCATGGCCAATTCACCTGCCCTGCACATCTTTGGACTGTGGGAGGAAACCCATGCAGACACAGGGAGAATGAGCAAGCCCCACACAGATAGTCGCCCGAGGCTGGAATCAAACCTGGGACCCTGGTACTGTGAGGCAGCAATGCTAACCACTGAGCCATCATGCCATCATTATGACTTTAACTTAAGACAAAGACAATACTGTATTGGAAAGACTAATATAACCACTGGATGTGCTAGGAGTAAAGTGAGGGTAAATCAATAAAGCCACATGCAGAAGGCTTTCATACATGAGCCAGAACAATACCTTGAGAAAATGATCTGAACAATGGTGAAGAAATATTTCAAAGTTCTAAAACTGACAGAGAAAACACTTACTGACATTTTTTAATAATTCATGGAATGTGGGCATCACTAGCATTTATTGTCCATCCATAATTGCCCAAAGGGCAGTTTAGAGTTAACCACATTGCTCCATTAAATAGATAATATTTTTGAATAATGGCAAACAACTGAAATAAATAGTGTTCTGATTGATTTGTTCACTTTAATGATAATAGTTATGAGAGGGAGACGTAATACACCTACATGTCTTTGCAAAGTCCCAAAATCTAACCCTAACTCCTTTGATTCATAGATGATGTTTTGCCTGAACTAACAAATGTAAAACTACTGATGTTTCTGGATACCAAGAATGAGTTTTAGTATTTTGCATTAAATGAATAATTTACTCCACTGAGCATCATTTGAGGCATTCCATATATTATTTTGAACCTCTCTAGCTCTTCGGCAATTTTGGAGCAGACTCATAAACATGTAAAATTTGTAAACAGTTATTGTGGCCAGACAGTTTATTGAGAATGCTGCTGACAGTGTCAGTATTTATTGGTTACCATTTGAAATGATGGTGAGCTGCATTTTATAACTTTCACAATCCATTTGTTTTAGGAACACCCACAAATTAAGAAGGGTATTTGAGAATTCTGACCCAGTGACATGGAAGGAATGGCGACCTATTTCCAAAACAGTATGGTGAATGGCTTAGAGGAAAACGTGCAGATGGTGGTGTTCTCATTAGGCTGCTGTCCTTATCCTTCTGGTTGATAGTGGTCATGTGTTTGAAGGTGATGTCTAAGGTGCCCTGGTAAACTTCTGCAGTGCATCTTGACACATATTGCTGCTGCTGAGCATTGGTTGTGGAGGACATTCATGTTTGTGGAGGTGATGCCAATCAAGCCTACATAAGGATTGCAATCTATACGGAGCTCTTCTATTTGTGATCTGAAGGCTTGTCTGAATGCTCAGAAGATTCAGCAGTATCATCGGGTATATTCTTTGCAAGATTTGGTAATGAGAAGAACATCTAGCTTTGGCACTCCTTCACATATAGAATTTCTGTATTAAAATGTGCCTGATATTGTGCCTTCAGGAATATGAACAGACAAATTCATCTTTTTAATCAGCTTTTTCAAGCAAATGTTGATTCTCCCCAAAAGATTCAGCAGAATTAGGATCATGGTCATCATTACACTGCCTTCAAAGAATAAAGGAAGGCTCATAACCTCCTTGTCTAAGAAATTATCATCAGTGAAATCATCATTCTAACTTACTCTTCTTTGAAAGAACAAATGAAGTTCTAGCATGTCATAATTTGCCTGGTCACCTCAGCCTTGCTGCACAACTGTTCCCCTGCATCAAGCCTCATGTCAGAGAGAAATGAAACAGTGTATGATATCTCTCTAAGATAGTAGGAACGGAGTATCTTCATGAAGACGAACTTACATCCTTTTTCTTTATTCACTCATGGGATGTGGACGTTCCTGGAAAAGTTGCATTTATTGTACATTCATTATTGCCCTTGAGAAGGTTTGGTTAAGCTGACTTCTTGGACTCTAGTCTTTGGGATGTATGCATGCCCACAGTACAGTTTGGTGTAATGTTCCAGGATTTTGACCCAGCTGAAGGAATGATGATATATTTCCAATTCAGGATGTCATGTGACTTGAAAGAGAACTTGCAGATGGTGGTGCTACAATCTACTTTCTTGACTTTTTAAGTGTAGAGATTGTGAATATGGGAGGTGCTGTTATATGAGGATTGGTGAGTCACTACATGCATTTTGTAAATGGTACACACTGCAGATACTGTGTATCAATGTTGAGAGGAGTAAATTTTGAATGTGGTGGAAGTAGTGCCATTCAAGTATGCCGAATGTTTTCAAGCTTCTTGGATGTTGCTGGAACTGCATTCACCCAGGCAAGTAGGGGATGCAGTCAATCACATTCTTGATTTATGCCTTATAAATGGTGGACAGGGTTTGGGAGACAGATGAATTACTAACTACAGAACCCCTAGTCTCTGACCTACTCTCATTGCCACAATATTTATATGACTTGTGCAGTTCAGTTTCTGATCAATAAGTATCCCCAGGGTGTTGATTGTGGATGATGCAGCAATGGTCATATCAAGTATCAAAGGATTATTGTTAGGAGCTCTCTTCATGGAGATAGTCACAAGTAATGAATCAAATTTCATATTTTTCAACCAACAGTAAATAAGGAAGATTCAAAGCCATGCTGCTTACTAAAGAACAATACCAATTAGAAATGATATATCTCATCATAATGCAGGCAAGGAGCAAGAGTGATGACTGTGCCCAATGCCTTCCTCCTCTGCTTCCTTGTAGGGACACTGGGGAAGCCTGTCAATGCTTCAGTGTGATTAGATTAGATAACTTACAGTGTGGAAACAGGCCCTTCGGCCCAACAAGTCCACACCGCCCCGCCGAAGCGCAACCCACCCATACCCCTAACCTAACACTACGGGCAATTTAGCATGGCCAATTCACCTGACCTGCACATCTTTGGACTGTGGGAGGAAACCGGAGCACCTGGAGGAAACCCACGCAGACACGGGGAGAACGTGCAAACTCCACACAGTTAGTCGCCTGAGGCGGGAATTGAACCCGGATCTCTGGCGCTGTGAGGCAGCAGTGCTAAGCACTGTGCCACCGTGATCATGGCTAATCATTTAACTCAGTACCCTATTCACACTTTCTCCCTATACTTTTTGATCCCTTCAGTCCAAAGCACCATATTTTACTCCTTCTTGAATGCATTCAATGTTTTGGCCAACTGCTTTCTGTAACAAAGAATTCCGGTAGTTCACCACTCTCTGGGTAAAGAAATTTCTCCTTTTCCCAGTTCTAAATAGTTTAATCCTTATCCTTAAATCCTTGCTGCATTCACCATGTTTGAATGGCATGTCTGCTGAAATATAGTGACTGTGGAAAGTAATCACAAACTGCTAGTACCTATTTTGAAATGATCCATTTGTGTTCATAGATGATAGTTTGGAACCAACAAAAATTCAAATCATCAATTTGATATAAGGGCTGCTTCTATCTGATGATGCAATGATCATGACTAAACAAACCTTTGGCTACTAGACAACCTGAATGGTTCCCTAGCTTGCTGTGTACTTCAATGATACAGATGAACTCAGTGTACAGGATGAATATTCAGTGGTAAATGAGTCGATGAGGGAAAGGATAAAGATACAGTTCATTTGAGAATACCAATAATTCTAGAAAGTAATACAAGCCTCTGATAATCAAGACCAACAGCAAAGGCATTTACTGTTTACAAAAGTTTTGTAAATAAAGATGTAGAATTCAAAATCGAGAAAAGTGTGCTAAGCCTTTGTAAAACTCTGGTTAGGCCCCAACTGGGAGAGGATACTGAAGAGACTTACTGGAATGATATCCATGATGTGGAAGTGCCAATGTTGAACTAGGGTGGACAAGGGTCAGTAGTCACATGACACCAGGTTATTATTCCAGTTCAAAGTTTGGTAGAAGATTTGTAGCTCGGGTGCTCGTTGTTGTGGTTCTGTTCGCCGAGCTGGGAATTTGTTATTCCAGTCATTTGCCTTGTCTCCAACACCACCAATCTTTTGTAATTATCTCCCTGCCTCAATTAATCAAATTATAGGTCATCCCTTCACTTGCTATTCAGCTGTTGACACTCTACTCACACTGTCTGACACTCTTAATCACCTGCTGAAATTTATTATTTAGCCTGTCTACACTCTTCTCACAGAATTTCCATGATCTCTTGATCTCGCTGATTATAAATTCTGCACGTGTTTGCTTCTCTTCACTTCACCTGACAAAGGAGCAGTGCTCCGAAAGCTTATGATTTCAAATAAAACTGTTGGAGTATAGCCTGTTGTACTTTCTGACCTAGAATGGTAACAATAGTCTTGGGCTTCAACTACATGCAGAAACTGCAAAAGTTGAGACTGTTTTCCTTAGAGAAGAAAAGGTGAAGGGGAGACCTAGTAGAGGCATTATAAATCCTGAAGTATTTTAGTCTTGCAAATAAGGAGAAACTGATCCGTGTGGCAAGATGGAGGGTAAGTAAACAGAGGTAAAAATGTTTTTTGTGCATACAAACATGCGATCATACAAATCAGGAGTAGAAACAGCCCTCTTGGCCCCTCTAGCCTATCCTGGCATTCAGTAAGATCATGGCTGGTCTGATCAAACCATGTTTCACAAAACAAGTGAGTGATGAGGAAGCTGCTAAATATGAAGAGGTCGTTAAGAGCTTTGATTCATGCATTCAAAATGAGGCTGTCATTGATCAGGAAGAATTTGGCAAGGACACCCGTTGATCTGAAGCAAATTTTGATTCCTTTTCTCAAAATAATCAGGATTAATTATAGTCCAATGGGTTTATTTGGAAGCACTAGAACACCTGATGAAGGGGCAGCGCTCTGAAAGCTACTGCTTCCAAATAAATCTGTTGGACTATAAGCTGGTGTCGCATGATTTTGAACTTTGTACACCTCAGTCCAACACTGGCACCTCCAAATCAAAGCATCCATTAAGCATCTATCCCCAAGAACTTCTCACCCCTCCTTACTTTTCAAGAATCTTTTAAATATCCCTTTTTATGATGGAAGAGGGGCAAAGTTCCTCTCATTATAAGCTCCCTCTTGGTTAGTTGCATCAATTTTTTTTGTTTTAACAGAAGGCTATTACACTTTAATTAAACTTTGTTGAACAGATTGAAAAAAAGAGAGTCAATTTCAAGGTCTTTTTGGCTGTAGGAGAATGTAAGTTTCATTATTTACTACACTGAAGAACAATTAAAAATTATCAAACACACACATAAACAGGGATAATGAACGAACAACGGCTGCAGAAGTGTCTAGAACAGACAGGAAGATTGCAATTGCAGATATTAAGAGAACTTAGGTTTTTCAATCATTGAAAACCAAAGTCCAATTTGCTGCTCACACCACTGTCTCCTCTACACTGGGGAGACAAAACGGAGACTGGGTGAGCAGTTTTTGGAACGTCTACATTCTGTCCACAAAAATCATCATAAGCTTCCAGTTGCCTGCCATTTCAACACACCATCATGTTCCCTGACCAACACTTCTGTCTCGGGATTGCTGCAATGCTCCAGTGAAACTTAGTGTAAGCCGGAAGAACAGCATCTCATTTCCTGCCTGGGAACCCTACTGCCTCCAGGACTTGATATCGACTCAAATTATTTTAGGGCTTGGGCACTTTCTCTCATGTCCTTACCCCCACAGTGCCACACACCAGGTCTTCAAATCACTTGGGATGCTTTCATGACTACCAACCGATTTTGTCATCCACTGATGATCCCCAATAGCAACTTTCTCTTTCTTCCTGGTTCACCATTATCCACGCCTTTGTCTAAGAGCTATACTCTCTCTCTCTGAGCTCCATCTCCAGCAATCATGTACTCCTTCCCAGCTCTCCCACCCCCAAACCCCTGCACTGTATTCAGCACATACACCATCTTTTCCTAGTTATAATCTGTTCTGAAGAAGGGTCATTGGACCCAAAACATTGACACTGCTTTCATTCCACAGATGCTACCAGACCTGCTGAGGTTCCCAGCTATTTCTGTTTTTGTTTCAGACTCCCAGCATCCAAAGTTCTTTGCTTTTTGCCAACTGTTTAGAGTTTGTCCTGTTCCTTTAGCAGTGACAAGGTTTGCTGCTTTTGAGTTCTCAGATAACTGTGAATTTTCTATCTTGCTTTTTCACTGGTCCTGCTATCTGAGATTGAGACTAAGTATGAAAGAGACAAAGAGTTTCCAATATCCTAGCTTACATAAATCCACTTTGTTTTCTCGCTCTCTCTTTATGCTCAAAGACTGCTGAATAATATACCTTTCCATTGTCGACTCCAGTGTTTGTGCTGTTTCATTTCAAGGTGTATAGTTGTAGGCTACCTTTCATCTCTCAATATCTGAAGTTAGTATGCAAGTATGAACAAAACAAGGAATGAAAATTTCTTGACGCCCCACTGAGTTTCAGTTCTTCTTGATTAAAATGGTAATTTTGAGACAGTCAGTCTTATGTGCGCCATGTAGATTGCCTGGAATTGTCAGGTGAATTCAAAAGCCATTTTAGGTCTTTTTAAAACCATTTTTCACTAGCCTCATTGTTGGAGTCACACGTAGGCTAGATCAGGTAAGAGGGTCAAATATCCCACCTGAAGGGACAATAATGAACTTTTTTTAAAAATGAGAATCATAAATGGTTAGAGCTAGCTTTCTATTCCACATATAAAAAAACCTCAACCATTCGGCACGGTGAGATTTGAACCAATGTCCCTTTGGAATAGTATCAGCATGCCACCAGATCTTCTTTGTAGAAGTCTTTCAAAGATCAGTAGGAAAGGCTAGCACCCAAGGGCACAGCCTCAGAGTGAAGGCACAACCCTTTCGAACTGAGAAGAGGAGGAATTCTTTTCAGCCAGAGGGTGGTGAATCAGAGGAACTCTTTGATGCAGACGTCTGTGGAGGTTAAGTCATTGAGGGTCTTTAAGAGAGAGATAGATAAGTTTTTGATAAATAAGGAGATCTAGGGTTATGGGGAGTAAGGGAGAGAATAGGATTGAGAAATATATTCGCCATGATTGTATGGCAGAGCAGCCTCAATGGGCCAAATGGTCTAATTCTACTGCTATATGTTATGGTCTATATGTTATGGCCTAAACATCATTTGGATTTATAATCTTCTTAGACAAAAACTTTCTCTACACTGCTGTCTTAAATGGCTGACACCTTACCTTTAAACAGGAATCTCCTCGTTCTAGATTATCCCATTGGGGGAAACATCCCTTCCACAATTATCCTGTCAAGACCAATTGGGATCTTATTTGTTTTAATCAATCCACTTTCCACTCTTCTAAACTCCAGCGGACACAAGCCTAGCCTCTGTCCAATTTCTCTTTGCTGATGCTGGGTGTGAGCCCAGTTAATGTTCTTTGACCAGTTCCAATACATTCATAGCCTTAAGTGAAGATTGAAGTAGATTGAGACTTAGCTACTGAAAAAATTAAATACACTGGCATAATGAGCCAAATCATTCTGTGTGGATCCTTGATTCCATAAAATTGGAAGGCAATAAAATGCCATTAACACTCTAATGGCAGTCTGAGATGAAGCACACAAATCTAGTACCGATCTCACATCTGTTAGATCATATAACACATCAAATGGAGATACTGTGGAGGTCCCCGGGTCAAGACTAAAGGGTAGAATTCACAAGTTTTCATTATTGCACTTCCAATACCATAATATGCTTGTTGTGGACATATGTCTGATATAAAAGGGCAGACGTTTTTAATAAATGTTTTTCAAATGATGGAAAGGAAAGTAAGCGTTTAGGAGGGTTTCCTTTGTACATCAGTAACACCCCTTCAGAATATAGTACCTCCTTTTCTTCCTCAATACCAGGACATTTCATTGATTATTAGTTGCAGTCAATTATATTTTTGTGCTCTATTTGTATGGCTGTGACATATTTCCCGAGGACGATCTAGGCAGTTTCATTTTTATTATGGAGCACATAGTTCACGCAGTGTTGATTAGGAACACTTACACCCTTGAGCACATGGTCTTGTAACCTCTGTGACAATACCCTATCTGCAGCCATCAACTGAGTGTTATCCTGAATCGTCATGCATCCAGGTCATGCCAGTGATCACTTCAGGCATCTGGGCAGCATTCTGCAGTTGGAAGCTTAGCACACCATCAGACAGGTCATAAATGCTCTGCTCTGGGGCAGGGAACTACATCCATTTTGCAGACAGTTAGTGCAGGCACAGAGGTCAGATCTCTGGTCCCAGGGTCATCCATTTTGCACCCAAATAAATGCTGGAGGCTAGCTTTTCAGGTCCAGTCTAAGAAACCTAATGCAGGAGGAAAGTCAGTTTTTATGACATTTTGTTAATTGTAATAAGCTTTGAAGTAAAACAAATTTTTAATTTGAAGATATTGCTCTATGCCATAAAAAATGTTTTGATTATGTGATTTTCTTTTGAAACAAGAAACAGTTAAAGTAACACCCAGTTACACATGCCTTTGGAATTGGATCCTGTATTTTGTTTTGTTGTTATTTATTTATTGTATCCTTTTAAATATATTGATTAAATATATTATATTGTATCTTATATGTATATTTGGCTACATCAGTTTTAATACTCTGGTTGTCTTTATGAATTGATTTTGATACAAAGTCTACCTAGATTTTTACATTGGAACAACTTTTACTCCATTATTTTTAGTTAACTTGCTGTGGACTCACTGAGCAGTTTTGGAATCTTGCAGGTATTTTGTTGCAACAATTATACATTTGCGATGATTAATCATTAGGGTGTTTTACCTCATATCCTCGACGCATACATACCTCGGTGGCACCTCCTTAGCTTACTAAATTTCTAATTTTATTATCAGTGGAAAATGGTAAAGAAACAGATATTCCTATAAGTGAATGTCATCTCGTGGAAGAAATCAGGAGAGAGTAATAAGCAACATCAGTAAGATGACCATCACCATGAAGAAACCAATTGGATTTTGGGCAGGTACTGCCTCGCCAATCGGAAATTGATCAGGTGCCATCCTAGGCTCAACCATCTTCAACTGCATCATAAATAAACTTCCCTCCACAGTGAGAACAGAAGTGGAGATGGCACTACTTGGTACACATCAGTTACTGAATCAATCCATGTCCAAATGTAATAAGGCTTGGGTAACATGCAGACTTGGGTTGTTAAGTGGCAAGTAATATTCATGCCACACAAATGCCAAGTAATGACCATCTCCAAAAACCAATGCCCGATGACTTTAAATGGAATTATCATCACTGAACTCCCCCACCATCACATCTTGTGAGTTAGCTTTGACCAGAATGTAAATTAGAACAGCTATATCAATACTAGGGCGACTAGAACAGTTCAGAACCTAGGAATTCTGCAGTGAGTAACTCATCTCCTGATTCACTAAAGTTTGTCCACAATCTACAAGGTGCATGTCAGTCCTGTAATAAATTCTACCCACTTGCCTGGATGAGTACAACTCCAACAAACCTCATGAAACATGACACCTTCCAAGACAACACAGCCTGCTTGATTGGCATCCCTTTCATGGTCATGAACATTGACTGCAGCAGCAGTGTACAACATACAAGATACACTGTAGTAACTCCCTATTGGTCTGTTGATGGTAATTTCCAAATCTATGACCTCTACCAGCTAGAAGAATTAGGGCAGCAGATGCTGGTAACACCAGCAGCTACTACTATTCTTTCCAACTACATATTATTCTGGCTTAGATATATATCTCTGTTCCCTCACTGATGCTGCGTGAAAATCCTTATACTCTCTTTCTCTGTGCCTGTTCCTACACCTCAAGGACAGCAACTTTAAGAAAGCAGCTCACCGCCACCTTCTCTCGGGAATTAGGAGTGAGTAATAAATACTGACCTAGTCAGTGATGCTCAAATCCTATGAGTAAATAAAATATAACATAAAGAAAACTCCAGCTAAGATCATTCCTCCACCAATTGTTCATATTCATTAAATGTTTGCATCTGACAGATTCTATAATGATTAAGACTCCTATCGACATCATCAGGCAGGCAAAGCTAACAACATCTGCCTGATTTCAAAATTGAACATGGGTCGGTAACATCCTTTTAGGTAAGCCTGCCACCCAATGTTTAAACAGCGAGGCTTCCTAAACTACAATGAAAACAGTAACAAGAATCTGTTTGCTTGTTATGGTTGAGCAATAAAGGTTGACTAAGCTAAATGCCCTCATTTTCTTTATATATGGCTATTGAACTTTTTACAATCACCTGAGCAGAGTAATGATATACCATCTCCTCTGGACTATTAGTGCCTGTGACAGTAATGTATTCATGTATTACTTTACTCAAATGTCAGCCTGGATTATATTATTATGTGCTGGAATGGGGTTTAAACTCAAGACCTTCCAAGTCAGAGGCAAGAGGATTAAAGACAGCAGTTTGAAAATAGTGGGCATCAACATTAACAAGTTATCCAGTCATTTAATAATTAGAAGTAAAGATGTTTAAATGCCCAAAATGAAAGATTTGTCAGATCAATAGCCACTTTATAAAAATGCAAATTATCTAAGTGACCTATTGAGTGGCTGGGCATTTACCTGTCAACGTAAATTTTAAATGAATCATAAAGCTTTCAGACTTTCCTTGTATTATCATTTACTCCACATTCACAATGCATATTAAAATGCCATAGTTTGGGTCACAACCATATCTCATAATGCCTACAAATTATATTATTCAGGCAAACTTGAGCCACTTGTATTGTAAATATTATAGATGATGTATTATATTTTAAGCAGATCATAATTACAAAGCATGATAAAAGAAAACTAAGAGCAGAGAGGTCTATTGAGTTACTACATAGTTCATGGTGAAATATATTATTTGCAAGATGTTGAAGCATTTTAGAATGTACAATATGTTGTGATACCCGTGGAAAATGTATCACGTTTTATGTTAAAGAGAAAGATTGGATAATAGGAACCCATTTTGAAGCAGCTCACCTTCCCCACTTATGATGGGCACTTGGTTAATTCACTGACTTCAAAGGAAGGAGAATTGACAGAGTTTGGTATAGTTAATCATACATTGTCCATTTTACATGACCAATAAAAGCTACAATTACCTGACTATATGTCAATATATTTATCGCTTATCCCATCTCTTCCAGCTTTTCGCTCATCAGTGAGAAGATGGTGAAGTTCCCTGTCTATGCAGGGCTTCTCAGGACTTCAGCGTCTGTCTGTGAACTGTGAAATGTTGCTGCCACCCAGTTACAATCAGAAGGACTAGTGTAGAAATGTGGATTCAGTAATCACCTCCCAGACCTGAGGCGCGGTGGAGGTTTGTTATGTACTCCTGTCATAGGTAGACCTTCCATACAGTGACATCCTCATTCTACCTCTGTTGAATACTTCCTTTCTCTGCTGCCAGAGCTCTAATTGCTTGTCATCATCTCAAAATAGGATTATATCTATGGCCTCATAACTCAAGCAAGCAGAAAATATCTTTGATCGCTCCCACCACAGTCCAGCATCACTCTCTCAAAATCACAAAACATTAACAAAACGACTCCAAGAACACAACAGTTATTTCAATAACCCTTTCATTAGCAAAATTAAGTCAAAACAGTTTACCTGGCTTTTGGATTATAGCAATTCCAGTATGTGCAGGTCACATACAAAAGCTCTTGTGTGGTTTAACATGTTCAGCTGGGAGTGACCTTCAGAGAGCAGTAACTGGATCTGTGCAGCAAATCAATATTGGAGACTATTTGATGTCAAATCCAGGCAAGAGCTTTTGCCCAAAACGTCGATTTTACTGCTCCTCAGATGCTGCCTGAACGGCTGTGCTCTTCCAGCACCACTAATCCCGAATCTGGTTTCCAGCATCTGCAGTCATTGTTTTTACCTACCACACTGCATACATGTCACTCCATCAGTGAAGGCAAACTACATGGGAAATGACAGAGGTGCCTGAAAGCAATCCAACCATTCATCAAGGCATGTCAGGGCTTCCATTCTACTAGAATCACCTGTTTTACAAAGTTCAACTTTACAGCCCAAAGCTTTTGATATGATTTATTTTTTAAAGATTGTGTTCCCAATAATTAGAAACCCGACTGTCAGGGAGCATCTTAGTGACATAATAACAAGACCAAAGATGTAACAGAGTCATATAGTTGTATAGCATGGTAACAGACTCTTCAGTCCAATTCATCCATGTTGACCAGATATCCTAAATTAATCTAGTCCCATTTGCCAGCATTTGACCCATATCCCTCTAAACCCTTCCTGATCATATACCCAACTAGATGCCTTTTAGATATTGTGATTGTACCAACTTCTACCACTACCTCTGCCAGCTTATTCCATACATGCACCACCTTCTGTGTGAAAAACTTGCCCTTAAATCTTTTAAATCTTGCTCCTCACCTTAAGCCTATGCCCTCTCTAGTTTTGGACTCCCCCTACCCTAGGGAAAAGGTCTTGACTAGTTACCCTATCCAAGCCCTTCATGATTTTTAAAAATGTCAATATGGTCACCCTTCAGCCTCCGATGCTTCCGGGAAAATAGTGCCAGCTTCTTAAGCCTCTGCCTATAGCTCAAGTCCTCCAACCCTGGCAAAGTTCTTGTAAATCCTTTTTGAATAGTATGAACAAGGGAGCAAACTATTCTAGATCTGATCTTATTTAAAGAGACCGGAATAATTACTGATGTCATAGTCAGGGATTCTGTTGGGAGGAGCTATCATAGTATGGTTGAATTGAGAATACAGATGGAAAGTGCAAACATAAAATCCAGTACCAGGTCCAGTGCTTAAACAGGGGAGACTATAATAGGATGAGGGTGGAGTTGCCTAAAGTAGACTGGAAGCAAAGACTTTATGGTGGGACAGTTGACAAATAGTGGGGGACTTTCAAAGCAGTTTTTCAAAGTGCTCAGCATAAGTATATACCAGTGAAAAGGAAGGACTGTCAGAAAAGGGGTAATGTGTCGTGTGTCTAAGGAAATAAAGGAGGCTATCAAATTGAAAGAGAAGTTATACAAAGTGGCCAAGATTTGCAGGAAACTAGAAGATTGGAAAACTTTAGAGGTCAACAGAAAGCAACAAAAGGAGCTATAAAGAAAAATAAGATAGAACATGAGAATGAACTAGCTCAGAATATAAAGACAGATAACAAACGTTTCTATAAATATATGAAACAAAAAAAATGGCTTAAGTAAACATTGATCATTTAGAGGATGAGAAGGGGCATTTAGTAATGGGATATGAGGAAATGCCTGAGGCATTGAATAGGTATTTTGTGTCAGTCTTCACAATGAAGGACACGAATAACCAGTGCCAGTATTTGACAAAGAGACGAAGGTAGGTGAGGACCTGGAAACAATCACCATCACGAAAGTGGTGGTGTTGGGCAAGCTAATGGAGCTAACGCTAGGCAAGTCTCCTGGCTCTGATGGAATGCATCCCAGGGTGCTAAAGGAGTTGGCAGGAGAAATAACAAAGTAATTATTCAAAGTTCACTGGACTCTAGGGCAGTTCCCAAAGATTGGAAAACAGCAAATGTGACACCACTGTTTAAAAAGGGAAGTAGACAAAAGATGAGGAATTATAGACCAGTTAGCCTAATCTCTGCAGTGAGGAAAATGCATGAGTCCATTTTCAAGGAAGAAATAGCAAGGCATCGAGATAGAAATTGTCCTGTTAGGCAGATGCAGCGTGGGTTCACAAAGAGCAAGTCATGCTTAACTAATCTTTTGGAATTCTATGAAGACATTACGAACATGGTGGACAATGGGGACTCAGTAACTGTGGTTTATCTAGATTTCCAAAAGGCATTTGACAAGGTGCTGTACAAAAGTCTGCTGCATAAGGTAAAGATACAAGGCATTAAAGGCAACGTATTAGCATGAATAGAGAATTGGTTAACCTGCAGGAAGCAAGTATTGGGAATAAATATTCTGGTAGGCAATCAGTGATTAGTAGTGTGCCTCTGGGATCAGTATTGGGACTGCAATTGTTCACAATTTACTCTGATGATTTGGAGTTGGGGACCATGTGAAGGGTGTCAAAGTTTGCAGATGACACTAAGATGAGTGGTAGAGCAAAGTGTGCAGAGGACTGTGAAATTTTGCAAAGGGACATAGATAGTTTAAGTGAGTGGACATAGGTCTGGCAGGTGGAATACAATGTTAATAAATGTGCAGTCTTCCATTTTGGTAGGAATAACAGTAAAAAGCGCTATTATTTGAATGGTAAGAAATTGCAACACTACTGTGCAGAGGGCCCAGAGTGTCCATGTGCATGAATCGCAGAAGGTTGGTCTGCAGGTACAACAGGTAATTAGGAAAGTAAATGGAATTTTGCTCTTCATTGCTAAAAGGGTTGTGTTTAAATGAAGGGAGGTTATGTTGCAGCTGTACAGGGTGCTGGTGAGGTAACACCTAGAGTACTGCATACAGTTTTGGTTTCCTTACTTGAGAAAGGATGCACTGGCACTGGATAGGGTACAGAGGAGGTTCACTAAGTTGATTCCAGAGTTGAGGGGGTTAGCTTTTCAGGAGAGACTGAGTAGACTGGGATTGCATTCATTGGAATTTAGAAGAGTGAGGGGCAATTTATAGAAACATATGAAATTATGAAGGGAATAGATAAGATAGGAGTAGAGAGGATACTTCCTTTGGCAGGTGAAACTAGGACAAGAGGGCATAGTCTCAAAATTAGGGGGAGCAAATTTAGGACTGAATTGAGAAGGAACTTCTTTACTCAGAGGGTTGTGAATCTATGGAATTCTCTACACAGTGAAGTGATTAAGGCTTCCTCAGTAAATGTTTTTAAAGCTAAGATAGATTTTTTTTGAACAGTAAAGGAATTAAGGATTATGGTGAGTGGTTGGGTATGTGGAACGGAGGCCACAGAAAGCTCAGCCATGATCTTATTGAATGGCGGAGCAGGCTTGAAGGGTGGGATGGCCTACTCCTGCTCCTGGGTCTTATGTTATGAACGTTTTCAAGTTTCATCCTTCCTATATCAGGGAGTCCAGAACTGAACATAATATTCTAAAAGTGGCCTCACCAATGTCCTAGTCACAACATGACCTCCCAACTCCTGTACTGAATGCACTGACCAATAAAGGCAAACATGTCAAACGCTTTCTCCACTATCCTATCTACTGTGAATCCACATTCAAGAAACTATGAACCCATGCTTCAAGATCTGTTTGTTCAGCAATACTCCTCAGGACCTGTGGAGTGTATTAGTCCTGCCCTGATTTGCCTTTCCAAAATGCAGCACCTCACATTTTTCTAAATTAAACTCCATCTGCCACTTCTTAGCCCATTAACCCATCTAATGAAGATCCCATTGTAATCTGAGGTAACCTTCTTTGCTGTCCACTACAACACCAATTTTGGTGTTATCTACAAACTTACAGACTATATTTCCTATCTTCACATGTAAATCATTTATATAAATGACAAAAAAGCAGTGAACCCAGCACCGATCCTTGTGGCACTCCACTGGTCACAGGCCTCCAGTCTGAAAAGCACCACCACCCTCTGTCTTCTACCTTTGAGCCAGTTCTGTATCCAAATGGATGGTTCTCCCTGTATTCCATGTGATCTAACCTTGTTAACTAGCCTACCATAAGGAACCTTGTTAAACACCTTACTGAAGTCCATATAGACCATGTGCACTGCTCTGCCTTCACCAATGCTCTTCATTACTTCTTCAAAAAATTCAATTAGGTTAGCAAAACCTGATTTCCCACGCACTAAGTCATGCTGACTATTCCTAATCAGTCCCTATCTTTCCAAAAACATGTAAATTATGTCTCTTAGGATCTCCTCCAACAACTTGCTCACCACCAAATTCAGGCTCTCAGATCTATTTTTCCCTGGCTTTTCCTTACCACCTTTCTTAAGTTATGGCACTATGTTAGCTAACCTCCATGTCTTCTGGTACCTCACCTGTGGTATTGGTGATACAAATATCTCAGCAAGAGGCCCAGCAATCACTTCTCTAGCTTCCCATAAAGTTCTAGGTTCACCTAGATCTGGTCTGGGGATTTATCTACCTTTGTGCGTTTTAAGGCATCCAGCACCTCCTCTGTAATATGAACATTTTTCGAGATGTTGCTATTTATTTCCCAAGTTCTCCAGCTTCCATATCCCTAATTAACAAAAAAAAACTGGTGAAACTAAATATGTTTCTCTGGATTGATTTATCCCCTGATTAGAATGAACTGTTTAAGAGTATGGATGATAACACAGGTGTTAATTCTGCTGAGCTATGGAATTGAGAAATCTTCTGAGTTGAATGTGCAGGTTTGGGCATTAATAATATCAACTTAGGCAAGGTATTAGCATGTCAGGAAATCTCCATATAGATTAAAGAGCTCTTTGGTTTCACTTTCCACCTCAGGGCCTTGTGATTGGGCAATTAATGCCCATTTAAGGACCTAATATACAACTTCTGGTATTCAGCCATAGTAGGTGTCATCTTGCCAGATTGGGAGACCTGATTAGTAATCCTTTGTTCTTGTGGCGTGGGGTGAGTAGGTCCCTATATCACAGGCACTCCATAGCTGACCTCGGCCTTGGCATCCGGAAGAAGGGAAGTGCTACTGAAAATCACCCCTGCCCTTCCCACAAATCCTCTCCTCACCTCACTAGAATGTCCCTCCTCATGCTCCTCAAGTTATTATCATTCCACCTTCTCCAGGAATCCAATGATGCAGCCTGATATAATTCCAAGTGTGTATCCAGCAGCAACTGCTCCATGAGTTGCTGTCTGAAATGGAGAGTTCCCAGTCTCTGTTTGAATGGCAATTCCTGACCGCGAGATTTCTAACCTTACTGGTGAGTGACCCAGAATTGTTGCCACAGAGGGTCAGTGGCAGTGCCAACAGTTTAGGTAGTAGATCTTATGGCACTCCGTTAGACTGCTGTTAAAGCCTCCATTAACCTTCCTACCACGCACTGGGCCATCGCCGTGGAACACTCTAACTGGCTAGGTTGGAGTGTTAAAGATGCCATCATGAACACAGCATAGGGCGGCATAATAGCACAGTGGTTAGCACTGCTGCCTCACAGTGCCAGAGACCCAGGTTCAATTCCCACCTCAGGCAACTGTCTGTGTGGAGTTTGCACTTTCTCCCCATGTGTGCGTGGGTTTTCTCCGGGTGCTCCGGTTTCCTCCCACAGTCCAAAAATGTGCAGATTAGGTGAATTGACCATGCTAAATTGCCCGTGGTGTTAGGTGAAGGGGTAAATGTAGGGGAATGGGTCTGGTTGGGATGCTCTTCGAAGGGTCGGTGTGGACTTGTTGGGCCGAAGGACCTGTTTCCACACTGTAAGTAACCTAACCTAATCATGCTACAGAAACCTGAGTGACACCTGGCAAACTTCAGCTTACTGCTTGCTCTGAAGAACCTCCATATGAATTCAGACCAAGCAGTATCTCAAGGCATAACCCACGGGCATGAATTGCATGCACCTTTCATCCAAAAGCATTGGCATTGAGCATTTGTCAATGCTTCAGGACCATCGCGGCACATCTCCTATCCACTTGTGGGCTGCTTAGAAAGCACAGAGCTGCGTTGCAGGGTACACCAGCATTAAAAGGCTGTAGAGAGGACATTCTGCAGTGTAGGACAAGCAGCCAACTCACAAACTGGGACAGGCAGAATCTCGGGTCTGCTTACTTGCTCCTTCAGTGCTTGCACGCTTACTGCCCAATTGGATGCTGGAAGCGCTCACATATTGCTTTGCTGTGCCATTTAAAGAAATCAAACAACTAGGTAGCTTGCTTTGTTGGTCAGCAATCCTCAGTAAAGGACATGCATCTTGCTGTGCAGTAGAGTGCTGTGTCGACCTTAGACCTACACCACGTGCTAGTAACTTAATCGGGAAACACATTGCAATGGCAGTAGTAAGCGGCCAAGTCTCAAAATTCTCACCAAAGTCCATGGAGATCCCATTTGTCAGGGGTGTCAGCACAGTAAGTGTCAGTCCAGTGGATTGGTCACAGGCTGACATCTTGTTAAGAAGTTCCCAATCAGTGAGTCCATCTCTCTGCAGTCCTGGGAATGGATAATGATCACTCCTGTGGCTCCACATCAGCCCATCTAACGGAATACTGCTAACCTGGTCAGGAATCTCTAGTCTCAGCTTGTCTGATTAGGTCACCAGTGTTTGGCCTATTGGGCCCTCCCACAGAAACTGTGGGGAAGTGGTGAGAAGGTGACAGGGTCTGCTGCTGCTGGAATGAGACTCTACGAACTGGTCTTTAGGACAGGGGCTGCATCCTGTGAATGTATGAAAATGGCTGTAGAGAAAGATAATTGAGAAAGTGGGCAGCAAGATGAGGATATGATAAAGTGTGGCCTCCTTCTGTAAGTTACTATTATGTTCCAGTTCAATGTTCCTTTAGAAGTTAAAAAATATATCTGATGTATTCTGCGGTGAACAGTGGGCGTTGCACATGTTACAATTTATGGATGCTTTCGGAGATTATGCTGTTACCTTCCACATGGAGTTGCTTGTATTTGTCATGGCAACTGTTTCCACCACAAAGATCAAACTATCTGCCAGTTTCAATGTTTTTTTTCATCTTCTTTGAGCATTTTCTATTGCATAAAGCCTTTCATGAAATTCTGATTTTCCTTCAGAATCACAGCCCAGTAAATAAATATATATAATCCTCTTGCAAGTAAAAAAAATGTACAGGATATAACTGCCAATACAATTGTTCACATATTCTACTATTTATTCCTAAAATTAAAATTCTTAAGACACTTAGGTTAAAAAGTAAAATTTATTGTCCCTCTTCTTTTCAATAACAATAGGCTGGAAACAAACTGATAACAGTACATTGGATTTGCTGGTCTTTGGAAAGGGAAAATGAATCCCACACTCACTCCCATCCCTCATCATATCTCAGTGAATCAAAAGTTGGACAGCCAATTAGCGTTCATCTTGTGGGAGGGTGACCAATTAACAGAGTGAAGGGAAGCTCAGTACCTAATCACATATAACTATGCATGGATGTCAAGCAGAGGGCCCGAAGCCAGTCAAAACCGCTAACTTAAAGGACACCTCCCGCTTCTTTACATCTTATGTCTGGATCAAGGCTGAGAATAAACAAAAGGCAAAAAACATGCATATGTTACCTCCTATTCACAATAGCAGCATTCAAGAAGCACCTGGATGAATACATGAATAGAAAGGGAACAGAGAGATATGGATCCAGTAAGTGAAGGCAGTTTTCATACGGAAGGACAAAATGTGGCAGCGCAGGCTTGGAGGGACGACGAACCTGTTGCTGTGCTGTATGGTTGTTTGTTTTTTGTAGTCTCTGCTGCTGCATGCAGCCATATCAGGGCTAATTCTTTCTACCCACTTTGGCCTTTCCTCAAACCTATCACAAAGCACTGTCAACCATTTTCACAAATGGAGTGGGCAGTGAAACATTGTGTACAATCCCTATCAGATATCTTTCAACATCTCTTTCTCCTGACTGTTTTTGTTCATTCTAAAAGATAATCTTTCAGTCATCCCTTGAGCTTACTAACACTGAACTGCAATCTTTAAGCTATCAGTTGATATCAATTGCACTCATAAGTTATAAATTGACATCTCAAATGGCAATCAATTGACATAATTGTCATTAATTAAACCAAAAGACCATAAGATATATGAGCAGAATTCAGCCATTAGGTCTATCAGGACTGCTCCATCATTCAATCATGGCTGATATATTTCTTAATCCAATTGCACTGTCTTCTCCTCACAATCTTTTATGTCCTTACTAATCAAGAGTCTATCAACCTCTGTGTTAAATGCACTCAGTAACTTGTTTCACAATCTTCTCTGGCTGAGTTCCACAGATTCACCACACTCTGGCTGAAGAAATTCCTCATCTCATTTCTCAAGGGTCATGCCTTCACTCTGAGACTGTGCCCTCAGGTCCTAATCTCTCTTACTAGTGGAAACATCTTCTCCACATTCACTCTATCCAGCCCTCTCAGTATTCTGTAAGTTTCAATTAGATCCCAATCTCATTCTTCCAAACTCCATCGAGTATGTACCCAGACTCCTCAAGCACTCCTCATATAACAAGGCCTTCATCCCAGGATCATTCTTGCAAATGGTCTTCAAGGTCAACACATCCTTCCTTAGATAAGGGTCCCAAAGCTGTTCATGATATTACAAATGCAGTCTGACTAGAGCCTTACACAGCCTAGAGCTTCTGTGCTCCTAGACCTCTCAAAATGAAAGCTAACTTTGTATCTGCCTTCTTAACTGCCAACTGAACATGCATGTTAACCCAAAGAGAATCCTGAACTAAGACTCCTAAGTCTCTTTGTACTCCAGATTTCCGAAGCTTTTCCCTACTCAGAAGTAGTGATTGCCTCAATTTTTCCCATCAAAGCATATAACCTCATACTTTCCTTCATTGTATTTCATCTGCCGTTTCCTTGCCAACTCTTGTAGCCTATCCAAGTCTTTATGCAGCCTCCCCACCTTCTCAACACGACCTCCCCCTTCACCTATCTTTGTGACATCTGCAAACTTATTGGCATAATTGGCATTAAATGTAACATGACATCTGAACCACTAGATTCAGGTTCTACTTGCTCCAGAGGTGTGTCATAACATATCTGAACAGTTGATTAGGAAATATTAAGCTTTTGTAAGTTGACCATCTCTTGATTTCCTCCAACGTCTTTTTTCTTTGCTTGACTCTAAGTCCCTACAGTGAGAGAATTTGACTTTGTGCCGCTGCAGGGACTAAGGTTCAGTTAGCTAAAAGTATTTGACAGGCCCTTATTTTATCCTTTTCAAAAGCCCTGTGGTCTGAGTGTAGTTTTGTCTTCAAAGTTCTGATAAATTCATATTGCTTTGAGACATTAAGTGCGAGTCAATAACTTTTTGGTGATTATTTAATAACATTTTATTATAACACTCAATGATGGGTTATATTATAATGATTGTTGCAATTTATGACAAGGTAGAGTATGGAATAATTAAAATAGATGCTTCACCTATATCTGATAAATGAGTAAATGTCAACTTGGAAATTGTTTATATACTGTAGGTGTCACTTCTTATTGACCAATTATGCTACATGTATATCAGTATTGAGGCATGACAGGAATTATGAAGAGGTAAGATACATTGACATTTCTTGGGCCTCGTATACATATAAATCATCATCTACAAGGTGACAGCTACAACATTTGGCAGCTGGGCAGAATCAGTGAAGCCAGCTGTCTTGACATATTTTAAATCATTGTCAAAATGGTTACGACAAATATGCAAATTCAAGATCCGACTTGTCCCTATCCATGCCAACACCAATGTACACGTAAGTATCTTTTACGGAGCTTAAAAGGAATACTGCTAGTTGACAAGATTTGCCTCATACTGAACACAACCGCTGAAATGTAATTCCTAATAACTGATAGTTACAGAATCCAACTGCTGTATATGTGAAACAGGAGATTCGACGTTTCGGGTATAAGCCCTTCATCAGGAATGGGGCTTGTAAGTCAAAGATATAGAGAGATAAATGGGATGAGGGGTGGGGCGGGTGGGGGGGTGGGGGGAGGAGCTGAGGGGAAGGTAATTGAGACAGTGATAGATAGATGAAGGTGAGATTGAAGGTGATAGGTCAGAGAGGAGGGTGGAGTAGATAGGTGGGAAGGAAGATTGACAGGGAAGACAGGTCATGAGGGCAGTGCAGAGTTAGAAGGTTGGATCTGGGATAAGGTGGGGAGGAGGGGAAATGAGGAAACTGGTGAAATCAGACCAATGGATCTTAGTTCGGAGGAAAGAGAATAGGGCTTTTGGCACCCATCATGTGTTTTCCACAGCAAATAAAAGATCCTCATTTACTGATAACACTTTTCCTATTACATAGATTTCCTCTGCAATGGCAGTATTGCTTTGAAACTTAACACCTAAATTATAAAAGTTATTCTACAAGGTTTTAACCTTGAAATCAAAAGTCAATCCCATGGCAAGTTCCGGAATTCAAATCATGAAGTTAACAGTATTTGATATCCACTCTATTATTCAGCCCTTCGAAAGAATAGCAGATGCAAAGTGTTCACAAGGCCTGAACTTTATCAACTAAATATAGCAACTAATGCACATTTATATTCATGTGGTTATCAGTGCACGTGTCTCCAAATGTTGCACAGTAGTGATCAACTGTCAACAAGCTCGGCATTTTCTATTCTCTCCTTGCTTGTTATATAAAAAGAAGCAAATGGTACTAATAAATATCTTCAAGTAGAATGGTGTACACCACAGAGTGGTATAAACGACATGTCTGTATTCTTTCCCCTTCCATTATATCCATTTGCCATTTGATAGTGAGAGATTAAGCTTCATGACTTTATACTAACTTCTGATTAACTAAGTCTACATATCACGGAGTGTGAGTAGTGATACATGAGCTTAAACCAGCACCTGAGTTGCTACCTGACAAATCCTAGAAGGTCAGCACGCATATCGTCGATGGCGGTTCCTCATATCAAATCTCCGGAGAGGAAAACTGCAAAGGTTCCTTTATTCCCTGCACTGACTTTCCATTTGCTTCAACTGTTATTGCATGTTGAAGGGTTTCTCTGTGATTCCTGTGAGCTCCGTCAACATTCTCAAAGTCAGATAAAAAAACCTGAAATGACCTCTACCACTCCTACCACTTGTCTTACTTGTCTGCAATTAACACAATTGAACTGCCCATTAAAATATGCCATATTTATGATACTATCTTTTGTGGGTAAATCATCGGCTCCATAAATGGAGAAGACCATTGATGTTTATTTCTCTTCGGTAGTTCACACCAGAACCAGACATGTACAACTTTCCCAGTGTTTCACAAAATGGCTTCAGGTAAGAAAAAAGGCATGCAATCTGGGGCTGCCAAGAATGGCTTGGCTCGGCTCATTCTTTTAGCAGGAAAGCAGGTTTATGGTAGTGAAGTAACAACCCTTAACAATCCCATAAATATGTTCTGTGAAAGCAATGTGATTATGGTTGGACAAAAATACCCTATGTTGGAAATTTCACTGGTGTGGAGTGTCGTCATAGACATGATAATGATATTCAAGCCTTTATTCCTCATGGTGACCACGTGCAGGAGATTCTGATGAAAATTATATTCCCTGAATAAGTCGGAGAAAGTGAGAACTGCAGATGCTGAGACACAAATCTTCATGTCTTATGAAGGTATATTAAGTGTTCTTACTTCACTATCTCTTTGGATGCTATCTGACTGGCTGTCAAAGTTTATAAGTTTCACAGTTAGAATTTGTGTGCTAATTAATTTCATCATGTGCCTGTCACAATAATCACAGAACCTATGAAACTTAAGTGGAGATTTCAGTACAGTGCATTGATTCTGAAACAGATGCAGAAATGTATTTCACAATAGACAATAGACAATAGACAATAGGTGCAGGAGTAGGCCATTCTGCCCTTCGATCCTGCACCACCATTCAATATGATCATGGCTGATCATCCTTAATCAGTATCCTGTTCCTGCCTTATCTCCATAACCCTTGATTCCACTATCCTTGAGAGCTCTATCCAACTCTTTCTTAAATGAATCCAGAGACTGGGCTTCCACTGCCCTCTGGGGCAGAGCATTCCACACAACCACCACTCTCTGGGTGAAGAAGTTTCTCCTCATCTCTGTCCTAAGTGGTCTACCCCGTACCTTTAGGCTGTGTCCTCTGGTTTGGCACTCACCCATCAGCTGAAACATGTTTCCTGCCTCCAGAGTGTCCAATCCTTTAATAATCTTATATGTCTCAATCAGATCCCCTCTCAGTCTTCTAAACTCAAGGGTATACAAGCCCAGTCGCTCCAGTCTTTCAGCATAAGGTAGTCCCGCCATTCCAGGAATTGACCTTGTAATTAATCACGGATTCAAGGAAGGGCAATGCAATTCAGTGAGATGTGTCAAATTATCTGGACATTCACAGAAAGTCCATATCTGAGTACAAGGATCAATGTCAATGTTCCAAGACAATAATGGAGGCATCTGCACAGAGGAGCAGTTGTCTGCATTAACTGTTCAATTTGAATAACTTCCAACTGCCAGTTAAAGTTCCTCTTCTAACAAAGGTGTGGTCTCTTGTATTTTAATCAACTCATCTTCAATGTTGATGATTCCAAAAGAAACAACTCAGTGTTAAGCATGTGAACACATGTTGAAGAGGAGCATCCTTGTTTCTCATCACTTTCTCAGACTGTGGGGATATGCCAAGGACCATGCATTGTCTGCCTGCTGATCACACCAACAGGCTTATAAACAAATGTTCTGTGCTTGTGCTGTGCTGCAATCCTCTTGCTGCAATAGATGAGCTGCAGAGGGTCTCTGACCCCACCCATCCTCCCACACCACATGAGGCGCCCATTCCAGTTTCAGTTAGGGCTGCGAATTCCGACATGCAAAGCCGGCTGTGGGCAGATGAGACCATAAATTCAGCCATACAGTCAGTTGGATGCAGGGTGCCAGCAGTTGTAGCTGTGGCGGGCTAGTATGGGCAATGAATGCCCTAAGTTTGGCTGCAGAGAGCTGAAGACTATGGTGACAGTAGTGAACCACTTTGGGGAAGTGATTTAGGCCATGGAGTGGCAGCCAGGAGCAATTGGAATCATAATTTCAGATGTGAGGGTCCAGATGGGGGCAAAGGGAGAAATAGGGAAGGTCCATATTGGATAGGGGTAACCAGTAGCAACAAGGAGAGGGCCATTGGCAGCCAGATAGGATCCAGTAAGCAGCCACAGCGGGCTAGGGAGGTGGAAACCCATGAGGGGACAAGGAGGAACCAATGAGGCCAAAGAGAATTTTGGGAGAGAATGGAGGCACTAAATTGAAGCAAAAGTAGATTGCGATAGTTGTTTTGATTTTCTTGCCTCAGCAAATGGTGAGCAGACTCTTCAACTGTCCATTATGTTGTTTCATCTGGTTATTGGAGACCTCATTGTTTCTGCCATGCATGAAACTCCACCATAGCTGAGGTAAGTTATATCCCAGACAGAAACCTGACTTGTCAGATCTTATTTTGTTTAGTTTTGGTTTTAATGAGGTGGTCTCTCATTGAATCAAAAGCACACAATGTTGCAGATTTTGTTTCAATCCTTAACATAGGTTTACTAGCCAAAAAGAATTGAATTATAATAGAATAAACCACATTATTTACTGGTAACAAAGTTTTTAAACAGTAGAAGTATAACCTCATTAGTCACTAAACATTTCTTTAAAAATTGCTTTCCAAAATTAAACAACATCCCTTGTATAGTACCCATTGTATATTATTCACAGCAGTCAAAAAATCTTTTCGATCACCATGATAGGTTTAAGATAAATGACTTCATTTCTTCAATTGTAAATCCTGATAGTTTCTCCCTGGAGCTTTCTAAATATACTCTAAATATACCCAACTCAACTCATCTCGTCAGAGTTTTAGTCTCATACCAGAAATATTGGAGTATCACTAACCCCCGTGATAGAAGGATCTCAGTAAGATTATTTAGTATTGGTGTGTAATGCATGTAGATACCATTCTTTTGATTGATTGTCGATACCTATTAGCACACAGGTGATCCAGCTCAGAGGTTTCACTTCTCTATTGCCAAATGGCTTTTCTGGATAACTTCTTTCTGCATTGTTTTTGCTTATGGCTATTCTCAATCTGGCCAGCAGAATGCCATCTTTTAGAGATTGATCCAAACTGTAGTATTACTGGCTGGGTTTGCTAGGTCACTTACTGAGACAACATTTATAACTCTTCATCTTTGCTGCTCTTGTCTCTAATCTAATTCCGTTTCAGTGGGTTTAATGTACAGTATGTGGTGAATCTTTACAACAAAATCTTTGTCCCTAGTTTATCATTTGGTGACAACCAAAATAAGGCATCATTTCCACTGTGCATTTCAGACTGAAATCATAACTCTGAAGCCTGTGCAGTTTAACAATGCTTTACACAGATTTTTCATGGAGAAATGTTCCATGATAATGCCCTCCACATTGAGATTTCTCCTGTGGAATTTCTCAAATCCATACATGTCTGCCCAAAGTTCTCTTTCTATATTTGCATATCTACTCTCCCCTGATATTGCAGCTATGGATGCCACGACAATTGGTTTTCCCTTTTATACCAGGACTGTTGCCAAGGTTGTTAAAAATATGTTGGTGACTGGAATGGTTATATTGATGTATTGAAACAATATATGTTTTAAAGAAAAAGCAATGTTTTATTGTTACCTTATTTGAAAAATGTTAGGAATATATTGTTGAACACATGTATGCATATACATCCAGAATAGAAGATCACTCACTACATTCAGGATACCCAGTAAAAATGTAGAAGCATCTGCTTGTGGAATGGTAGGCTTCTCTCTGCTGCAGTATGACATGCTTGTCTCCTTGCATGTTACTTCTCTAAGCTGGTGAAACTCCTTTCACCTGACTCTGAATACTGCTACTCACAATCTCTCATCAGTTGTGATAGATTCCCTGTGTGTTTCACTATGGGAGAGATGAAATAACCGATGCATTGGATCAAACCAAGGACTGTTTCAGCTCTTTTTTTTTGACTCTTGCAGCTTCCATCTGAGAGATAGCTATGTCTTTTTTGGGGCTGGCTTTCTGTCGCCCCCAAAATATGTTCATTTGTATTGAGTTTGATGCTAACTTTCTTGTTTCCCCCCATTATTTATTTCATGCAGATTGAGTCATGCTCCTTTGCATCTCCACCATAGATCTTGGTATTATCAGCCATGGCAACTTCTTCTATGCATCCCTTACATCTCTTAGCTACATTCTACTGGTATATTTCCTTGCTCACTTTCAAGTAAAAGCATGGTTCAGTATGTGGATGTACTGATGAAGAAAAGTGTAAATCTTGACCTACTCTTGGGAAATAAGGTATGGCAGGTGAATGAGGTGTCAGTGGGGGAGCACTTTGGGCCAGTACCATAATTCTATCAGTTTTAAAATTGTGATGAAAAGGGATCTAAAAGTTATAATTCTAAATTGGAGGAAGGCCAACATTGACGATATTAGGCAAGAAATTTCAAAAGTTGATTGGGGGCAGATATTTGCAGGTAAAAGGATGGCTGGAAGATAGGAAGCCTTCAAAAATGAATTAGCGAGAGTCCAGAGACAATATGTTCTTAGTGGGGTGAAGGGCAAGGATGGTAAGTGTAAGGAATGCTGGATGACTTGGGAAATTGAGAGTTTGGTTAAGAAAAAGAAGGAAGCATATGTCAGGTATTGACAGCAGGAATCGAGTGAATCCTTAGAAGAATATAAAGGCAGTAGGAATTTACTTAAGAGGGAAATCAAAATGGCAAACAGGGGACATGAAATCACTTTGGCAAATAGGGTTAAGGAGAATTCAAAGGGATCCTACAAATACATTAAGGACAAAAGGGTGACGAGGAAGAGTATAAGGATCAGCAAGACCACATACGTGTGGAACCACATGAGATGGATGAGATACTAAATGAGTACTTTGCATCAGCGTTCACTGTAGAGAAGGATATAGAAGATATAAAATGTGGGGAAATAAATAGCGGAATCATGAAAAATCTCCTTATTACAGAGGGGGAGGTGCTGACTATATTAAAATACATGAAGGTGGTTAAATACCCAGGACCTGATCAGGTATAACTTAGAACTCTGTGGGAAGCTAGGGAAGAAATTGTTGGGCCCCTTACTGAGATATTTGTATCATCGATAGCCACGGGTGAGGTGCTGGAAGACTGGAAGTTGGCTAACATTGGCCACTATTTAAGAAAGGTGGCAAAGAAAACTATAGACCCATGAGCCTGACATCAGTGGTGAGCAGGTTGTTGGAGGAATCCTGAGGGATAGGATTTAAATGTATTTGGATAAGCAAAGACTGGTTAGAGATAGTTACCATGGCTTTCTGTGTGGAAAATCATATCTCATTAATTTGATTGAGCTTTTTTGAAGAAGTAACGAAGAGTATTGATGAGGACAGAACAATAGACATGATCTATATGGACATCAGTGAGGCATTCAACAAGGTTCCTCATGGTAGCCTGGTTAGCCAGTTTAGCTTGCATGGAATACAGGGATAACTAACTATTTGGATACAGAATTGGCTCAAAGGTAGAAGACGGGGTGGTGTAGGGTTGTTTTTCAGTCTGCAACCCTGTGACCAGTGGAGTGCCACAAGGATCGGTGCTGGGTCCACTGCTTTTCATCATTTATATAAATGCTATAGATGTGAACACAGGAGGTATGGTTAATAAGTTTGCAGATGACACCAAAATTGGAGGTGTAGTGGACAACGAAGAAGGTTACCTCAGAGTACAATGGGATCTTGCTCAGATGGGCCAGTGGGCTGAGGAGTAGCAGATGGAGTTTAATTTTGATAAACATGAGATGCTGCATTTTGGAAAGGCAAATCAGGCAAGGTTCATTAACTTAATGGTAGAGTCCTAGGGAGTGATATTGAACAAAGAGACCTTGGAGTGCAGATTCAAAGTTCCTTGCAAGTAGAGTTGCAAGGTAGATAGGATAGTGAAGAAGGTGTTTGGTACGCTTGCCTTTATTGGGCAGTGCAGTCAGTATAGGAGTTGGGAGATCACGTGATGACTGTACAGAACATTAGTTAGACCACTTTTGGAATCTTGTGTTCAATTCTGGTCTCCTCCCTATTGGAAAGATGTTATGAAACTTGAAAGGGTTCAGAAAGGATTCACAGGATGTTGCCAGGGTTAGAGGATTTGAGCTACAGGGAGGTGCTGAATAGGGTGGGGCTGTTTTCCCTGAAGTGTCGAAGGCTGAGGGGTGACCTTATAGAGGTTTCTAAAATCATGAGGAGCATGGTTAGGGTAAATAGACAAGGTCTCTACCCTGGAGTTGGGGTGGGGGTCCAAAACTCAAGGGCATAAGTTTAAGGTGAGAGGGGAAAAATGTAAAAGGGGCCTAGGGGAACTTTTTCATGCAGAGAGTTATGTGTGTATGAAATGAGCTGCCAGAACAATTGGTGGAGTCTGGTATTTAAAATTCATCTGGATGGGTATATGAACAGGAAGGGTTTAGAGGGATAGGGGCTAAATGCTGGCAAATGGGATTAGGTTTACATAGGATATCTGGTCAGCATCGATGAGTTGGATGGAAAAGTCTGTTTCTGTGCTGTGTATCTCTACGACTCTCAAAGGTAGACGCAGGAATTTGTGCGATCAGAAGGCTGTGTTGAATATCTTTAATAGTGGAGATTCTTCATCAAGCTTCATGTTCCGGTAGCCATTTCTGGAATCAAGTTTTCTAAGTGCTGGTGGCTATCTCTTCTAGTGTTAGAATAGTAAGGTATTAGGCATCCTGGCAAATTCATAGCCATCCATTTGACTACTCTCTCACCATTATGGAATTTATCCAATCTGTAGGATCTTTGACTGTGGCAATCAGCTTGACTCTTTTTCCATCACTTGCAACTCTCTTTCAAGATTTTGATTGAATTCTGTTGATATTTTACATGGGGATGAATTTACTGGTTTCTTTGTTGGGTCAATCAGTTTGTGAAAAATCTTCAAAGCATCAACCACCTTATCGTAACACTTTGATGTATGTCTTTCTCGCTTCTGATCAGAAGAAACATTTCAATGGATGTCGCATCTTCAACCCTCAGTGTCAATCTTTTATCTGGTGGTTTACTGAGATCAGTTGCACCTCTTTGTGACTCCCTATTCTCAGGAGTGAAGAGCCATTCATTTCCATGATGTAAAATATGTTGTTAACAACTCCTTTGTTCGTCTCTTTGATTTGGATTGGCCCTCGCTGTCAGATCTTAATTCTACTGCCATGTGTCATTCCCATGATGAATGGCTTCACAGCATCTTTCTTTGGGTCACCTAAAGACCGTATTATTTTATTGTTCTGGATTTTATGGATTGAAAGAGGAAAAGGATTAAAAAAGCAAGGATTGTGGCAGAGATTGCTGCGTTTATAAAAGCAGCTACCAATACTTATTCTCAGAGTTGCTTACATTGTTTGTTCAAGCAGTGGCTGCAGGTTGCTGAAGGAAGACATGCATCAAGAAGTGTTTGTGCAAGCTGAGATTTGGCTGTGAACAAGTAGCTGATTGGTTTGTGTATTAGCAACCAGTTCCTGGTGACAAAGCAAAGGCCCTCTTCCTATGTGATTGGCTTCCAGATAGCTGAAAAGCTTGTTATATGAATGATATAGCCAGAAGCATTTGCACCTCCAGTATAGAGAGATGGGGGTCTTTCCTCTGCAATAAAACAACCAGCTAAGGCATGAAAAGAGCAAATTTATTTTCCCTCACCGACATTGTTCAGTTCTGAGGAAGAGTCATACAGGACCTGAAACGCTAACTCTGTTTTACTTTCTCTAGAGATATTACCAGATCTGCGGAGCTTCTCTGGCATTCTCTGTGTTTGTTTCAGATTTCCAGCATCTGCAGTATTTTTGCTTTTATTTCGTGCAGATGTATAATTCCTAAATCTATTGTGTCCTCAAACTGATTCCAGGCATATGGATGTATTGGCTTCATCTCCTCTTCATTAGCCCTGATAACTCATTTATCTTTTATTTCTTTGTTCTCTATATCTTTTCCCAGTGACTAGGCTTTTCACAAGTTCTACAGCTTGAACCACATGTGGAATATTTGTTTCTGCCAGTAGACTCAGGTGGTCATCTGCACATCTACACATTCTTTCTCCATGTCTGCATGTATTCTTTTGTTGCTGTTTCACTACATTATTTTTTCTGGCTTCTTTTCTGTTAACTGAAGGCTAACCAATTAAATAGTCAACATTTTCATCTGCATATTCATGAGTTCAAGTGTTCTAGCAGTGTCAACAGCCTGTGATATTGTGAGTTTGTCCTGCCTGATCAGAGCTTTTTGTATATCACAGTGTACAGAGTCCCAAATGAGATGATAATCTCCCAGCCTTTCATCTCTAGCTTTGAATTTATATTTACTAGGAATATTCTTCTTTATATTTAAGAAATTATCAAAAGACTCACCTGTTCCTGCCTTAGGCTTTGATATACATATCATGGATATTTGGACTTTTACTATCATCTTCACTTATCTCCCAGCTATTAAACAGATCGTGCTAGATTTTCTGAGGAACAGGTTGACATTCCACTCATTTTGTACATAATGAAACAGCTCTGCATTGCAGACAGGAGACTTCAGTCAGAGCTCTTTCAGAAATACAGAGCTGTACTTTCATTCTGGTAGATCCCATGTAGTGCAGAACGGTCAAGGGAAGACAAAACCATGCCCCATTTTTAATAGCCGTAAGTTCCCGTGTTGTGTGTTTTCAATGTCCAGCATCACAGACAGCCACTTTGACAGCTCCTGTGAAAGACTAAATATACAAGGTATGTCTGAGGTTAGTAGGCCAGGGGGATAGGGTGTCAGGTGAGTAGTGTGTATGTAACCAGATAAACAATCTTCTGTGGGCATGCAGTGCCAATTGGTGGGGATGGGGTGCCAGGTAAGTGAGTGCCAGATGTAAGTGCCGAGGTAGATAGGGTGCCAGAACAATAGATGCAAAGGGACCAGGTGATGGAGTGTCTAGAGCAGGTCAGAATTGAGGAGATGTCAGATTTAGAACAAAGAACAAAGAAAATTTACAGCCCAGGAACAGGCCCTTCGGCCCTCAAAGCCTGAGCCGATCCAAATGTACTGTCTAAACCTGACGGTCAATTCCTAAGCATTTGTATCCCTCTGCTCCCCAACTACTCATGCGTCTGTCCAGATGCATCTTAAATGAATCTACCCTGCCTGCCTCTACCACCTCTGCTGGCAACGTGTTCCAAATGCCTACCACCCTCTGTGTGAAGTACTTACCTCGTGTATCCCCCTTAAACTTTCCAGCTCTCACCTTGAAAGCATGACCTCTTGTTGTTGAATCCTTCACCCTGGGAAAAGGCTTGTCTTTATCCACCCTGTCTGTACACTTCATGATTTTGTAAACCTCAATCAGGTCCCCCCTCAATCTCCTTTTCTCAAGTGAAAATAAACCTAACCTACTCAACTTCTCTTCATAGCTAGAATCTTCCATATCAGGCAACATCCCCGTAAACCTTCTCTGCACCCTCTCCAAAGCGTCCACATCCTTTTGGTAATGTGGCGACCAGAATTGTACACAGTATTCCAAATGAGGCCGAACCAATGTCTTGTACAATTTTAACATGACTTGCCAGCTCCTACACTCAGTACCTCATCCAATGAAGGCAAGCATACTATATGTCTTCTTGACCTTGCTATCCACCTGTGCAGCAACCTTCAAGCGACAATGGACCTGCACTCCCAGATCTCTCTGACCATCAACTTTTCCCAAGGCTCTTCCATTCATTGTATAATTCTGTCTAGAATTAGACTTGCCTAAATGCATCACCTCACATTTTTCTGGATTGAAAACCATCTGCCACTTTTCCACCCAACTCTCCAGTCTATCTATATCCTCCTGTATTCTCTGACAGTTCCTTATGCTTTCCGCTACTCCAACAATCTTTGTGTCATCTGCAAACTTGCTGATCATACCAACAGTGGCCTCTTCTAGATCATTTATGTATATCACAAACAATAGGGTAAGGATAATGTCAGGTCCAAACAAGGGGGAATGGATATAGTATAGTGTCTTCTTTAAATAAGAAGAAGAGTTATACTGGACTCAAAATATTAACTCTACTTTCTCTCTCCACAGATACTGCCAGAACTGCAAAGTTTCTCTCGTGTTTTCTAATGTGGAGATGCCAATGTTGTGCTGGGGTGGACAAAGTCAGAGGTCACACGACACCATATTATAGTCCAAGAGGTATATTTAAAATCACAAGCTTTTGGAGTGCTGCTCCTCACGTGATGAAGGAGCAATGCTCCTGTGTTATATCTGACTAAAGTTCTCTAAGTTTGTTGCTTATAATTACATCTATTAAGTTAAAATCGCAACACCAGGTTATAATCCAACAGGTTTATTTGGAAGTACTAGCTTTCGGAGAGCTGCTCCTTAATCAGGTAGACATGTCACACAGCTACCTCACGAAGGAACAGTGCTCTGAAAGCTTGTACTTTCAAATAAACCTGTTGGACTATAACCTGGTGTTGTGAGATTTTTAACTTTTTCCACCCCAGGTCAACACTGGCACCTCCACGTTCTATCTATTAAGAATAGCCTTTGGTAAGTTCTAATGCTTTCAACTGCCTGTATTTTCTATCATGAAGTATTCCAATTTTAACAAAAACATCATTCTGTAACAGAATGAAATAAGAATTACAATTAACAGCAAGAGTCATGGATCTCAAGCCACTGAGACCTGAGCAAAATTCTATACTCTCAGAAAACAAAACACTCACTTCTATATTAGAGGGAATGCACAGGCTGTTACCTGGCAACCACAGAGACAGTTCTGGCATCATTGAATTTTAGAGCTGATTTCCAAATTAAACTTTAATTGAACTTGGAGGGGGTGGCATACCTTTCAAATCAAGCAATGTTTAATTTTCATTTATTTACTTTTACATTGAAACTATCAATAACTCATACAAAGTTTTAATATTTGTTATAGCACATTTTCCTCTTATTTTGTACTGCATAATAAAATCAAGACCAACCTTTTAGTGCACAGAGACCAATGTGACAGGGTTATATGAATTGATACAGAAACTTGCATAGACAGAACTCAAGCAAAGAATTTCAATCTCCACATTTTTAAGTAATGCTTTACTGTAAGATCAAACACTTCATGCAATTTAAAGCATATATGTGGGACCTTTTTTTTGTCACAGCTTAAATGTGAAGGACAGCATGGGTTAGCAATGACAAACAATATGTTGAATTTATATGGACAATCTTTATTCAATTCAACAGCATTGCATTGTAACCTCAGTTCTTTATATGTTACAAAGGCAGCAAAATTGAGCTCTGAGCTAAATGCACGTTATTTTGATGTTTTGGGAAATAATTTGCTATGAAAATAGCATCCATGCCATGCTTTCTTCCTGTGTGACCATCAGAACAGTACCTCAGGAAAGAAGTTGATAGAAGTGTTGTTTTTCCAATGTTAGTGGGAGGTAAAGAGGTTTAAATAGCATGGAATTAGTTTACTTGAAAATCTCAAACTGGTTCGTTTAAACAGCTCAGATGACAACTTGCAGCTCGGCTAACTATGCATGCATCCTCCTTCTAGATACTTCTGCATAAATGGCATATGACAGTTAGTCATACAGTTTCATTGGCATGTTCATGTATACGGCTATTAAAACAATAAGACAACATAAATTTGTTTCCACAAGATAAAAATGTGCACGCGGAAATACCTATACATTAGTTGCAAAACATTTTCTATGAAAAAAGAATTGAAGCATTTAATAGTTCAAGTGTCAATATGGCTGTACAGTGTATGGGGGAGATTTTTAAAAAAGCACGGCAGCACTGTGGCACAGTGGTTAGCACTGCTGCCTCACAGCGCCAGAGACCCAGGTTCAATTCCTACCTCAGGCAACTGACTGTGTGGAGTTTGCACATTCTCCCTGTGTCTGCGTGGGTTTCCTCTGGGTGCTCTCGTTTCCTCCCACAGTCCAAAGATGTGCAGGTTAGGTGAATTGGCCCGTAGTGTGAGGTGTAGGGGTAAATGTAGGGGAATGAGTCTGGGTGGGTTGCTCTTCGGAGGGTCAGTGTGAAATTGTTGGGCCAAAGGGCCTGTTTCCACACCGTAGGTAATCTAATCTAAAAATCTTGTGATTATATGTATTAGCCTTATGGCCATTATCCAAGCTCATTTTTCTGTGTGTTCGGTTGGAGTTCTGTAGAGTTCCCTGATTCGACAACTGTTTCTCCTCAATGTTGCTGCATTCAGCATTCAATGACTAGAGGTTTATATGCAACTATAAAGATTCCTGTTTAGATATTCAGCAAAACTGCTGAAAAGTTTCTCTTGCTTTTTTAAAATCTATGCCTTGTGCTGTTTTAAATGGCAGTGCAAGTTTTTTTAAGAACAATGCAACTCATAAATTAATAAGGCAACAAAAAGAATTAGGCTTATGTGTTAGAATTAGAAAGATTGTATGTGAGTATTTTACTGATTTGATGTGAGGACTATCATTTTTGACCTCAGCACTTCATAAAACACTTCAGCATTCACCCAGTATTCCAGGAAGCATTTCACTTACCTCAACCTATTAGCTAGGTGTGCGCTGTCTGCATTGTGTAAAAGCAGTGCTCAGAGAACTGTCACCTCTTGCAAACAGAGCTTCAACCTCAGAACAGGACACTACCTTTGACTGTGAAAATCCTAAGGTTGCTTGTGACATGATCTTTCCAAGTTGGAGAAGCAATACATGCAACAACTCCCAGTTAGCTACTCTGCTGCACTAGTGATGCTGCTAATGAGAGGAAGGGGAAGTCCATTTTGCTCCCTCTAAAAGGTGGGATGCAGTCCGAACATGCACATCGCATTATGGATGGCATAGTGGTAAGCACTGCTGCCTCACAGCACCAGTGACCCAGGTTTGATTGCAGCTTCAGCAACTATGTGTACTTTGCACATCTTCCCTGTGCATGTATTTCTGCCGTGGGCTCTGCTTTCTTCCCACAGTTCGAAGAGGTGCAGGTTAGATGGATTGGCCATACTAAATTGTCCCGTTGTGCTTGGGGATGTGTAGGTTTGGTGGGTTAGCCATGGTAAGTGTGGAGTTGCGGCGATAGGAATGGGTTAGGTCTGGTTAGGATGCTTTTCAGAGGGTTGGTGCAGATTGAATCGCCTCTTTTTGTACTGTATGGATTCTATGATTACCAGGATTAGGAATTTTCTCATAGGTCAAGGCACATTGACCTTGCACAAGTGGCACTGCAGATTTCTTTCTGGTTTTTTGCTGGAACATGGGTGTCATTGGATGGGCCAACATTTAAGGCCTATTCCTATCCGTCCTTGAGAAGGTGCTGGTGAGCCACCACATTGAATTGCTGCAATCCATGTACTGTAGTTACACTCACAAAGAGATTTGGCCCAGCAAAACTGAAGGAATGCTGATATAATTCCAAGTCAGGATGGACAGTGGCTTGAAGGAGAACTTGCAGGTGGTAGTGTTCCTACAGATTTGATGCCGCTGTCCTTCTCAATGGTAATGGTTGGAGGGTTCTGTCTAAGGAGGCTTGGTGAATTTCTGCAGTGCATCTTGTAGATAGTACACACTACTGCTACTAGTGTTGGTGGTAGATGGATTGAATATTGTAACTATTGTACTAATCAAGGTTGTAAGGTTGTTGCATTGTCCTGGGTGGTGTCTCCCTTTGTGAGTGTTATTGGAGCACACTCATCCAGTCCAGTGGGGATTATTCCATCACACCCCTGACTTGAGCCTTATAGTAGGTGGACAGGCTTTGAGAAGTCAGGAGGTAAGTTACTTACTGCAGTATTATTAACATCTGACTTGTTCTTATAGCCATGGCATTTATATGGCTAGCCCAATTCAGTTTCTGTTCAATGAAAATGCCCAGGATTTTGATAGTGGGTGATTTGGTGATTATAATGCCATTGAATGTCAAGAGGTGATGGTTATATTCTCTCCTTTTTGAGATAGTCATTGCCTCGCACTCAGTGGCACAAATGTTACTTCCACTTATCAGTCAACCCTGGATTATGTTCAGGATTTACTGCATTTGTACATGGCCTGCTTCAGCATCAAAGGAATTACAAATGGTGCTGAACATTGTGCAATCATCAGTCAACATCCCTATGTCTAACCTATTAGTCTATTAAGTATAAGTGGAGGGAATGTAATTGATGAAGTTTCTGAAAATAGTTGTGCCCCAGACACTGCCCCAAGGAACACTTACATAGATGTCCTGGAACTGAAAGGACAGACCTCCAAAAACCACCAAGACATTTGCATGCATGACATGAAGGTTCTAGACATCGACTACCAAACCTGGGAGCCACGAACTAATGAAAGAGGAAAAAGGGGTCACTTCTGGTGGACTGGCAACACCACCATGATGAGCAGAGGCTGTAATAGCTTGAAAACAGTGTTAGCAATGATACATATTGACACTCAATAGCTTGATGTGTAGAACTTATGAATAAGCCTACCTCTCAAAAATCCATGTCAACAGCAAAGAATCATCTGAAGATATCCCATCTGACATCAATTTGTTTGCTGTGCGTCCATCAGCTTTTTGTAGGATACAGACATAAAAATATGTTCCAATACAAGTACATACAATTTAGGAAAGTACTTCTCAGATAAGGCATTGTCAATAGATAAACTTTGTCATTTATTCATTTATTCATTTATTGGAAGCAACATAATTGTTAACAAATTGTATATTTTCTCTTTTATTCCCTATTCATTTCTAGACCATTTATGCATTTCTAACATTTATTGGTTCCTCGAGCTCTATACTAAGCTTTCTCACTTATCTGTTGCCAAGGTAACAATTACCTTACCCAGGAGGGTATCCTGGCTCTCAGATTGTTATCGGCATGCTTGGTTATGGCATCCATTCTGTCTTTTCCCTGTGTTTTCAGTAGACAAATAAATGCTTCACGAGAAAGCTGTCATTCTGTAATGTGCTTATCAAACTTTAATGATAGAATGAAATTGTTTTTCTAATATATTTCAAATCAAACCTTTTTGGTCATTCAACCACAATTAACTCTAATTTGGACAGACAAAATGTTTGATATGAGACATAATAGTTAACATTCATATCTCTTTTAGCACTGCACTTGCCACTAAAATATGGTCAATTCCAAAGAGACCAGACATCCTGTTAAAAATTGACATTTTATTTGAGAGTGCGAACTTTTCTGAAGTTACAGACCACTTTAATGTCTCTGCGGGTAAAGCCAGCTTTCCACGAGAGTACTAAATTATCCAAACTGGAAAAAACCCAGTCCAAATCCCAGTTGGTACCGAATGTATTTTTTTCTCAGTAGTGGATAATTAAGGAAGGAGGGTGTGGAATGGGGAAGGTGGTGTGATGGTGGCAGTGGGGATTAAGGGAGGGTAAATCAACCAAGTGTCACTTCATTGGATTTTAGTTAAGCATAAGAGAATGCAGAGGAGATTTTGCAAGGGCGAGATCAAAGCCGCATGGTTTCATACAAAACCAAATGACAGGCTGGATCTTCGTTTACTAGAAAACCGGAGGGTAAGTGGTGACTAATAGTGATGTATGAAATTATGAAGATTTGGATAGAGTTGATAAAGAGAATATGGGCTGAATCTTATGAGTTTTGGCCAAGTATAAGCTCCATTAAGTTTTTAGAAGGTTTTTCAATCAAACCAAATGATTTTTCACATCCTATTTTTGCAACATTAACAACATTCTCTGACCCTATTGCATCCCATAGCAGAGGTGATAGCAGAATGTTATGCAGTCAGGAGGGAGTTGCCCTTGGATTGCTATTGATTCTATGAAATACACAAAGTTTCATGGCATCAGCTCAAGCAAGAGCAAGGAAACCTACTAATTATTACCTACCATCTTCCCTTAGCAGATGAATCAGTGTTCCTCCATGGTGAACAGCATTTGGGCAAAACATTGAGGGTGGTAAGGGTGCAGAATGCACTAATGAGCAAGCTGTTCTGGTCAGAAAGGACATAGTTACTAGATTTGGTCTGCGGCAGGTGGTGAAGGAGCCAATGAAAGGGAAAAACATACTATCTACTCAAAGTTAGCCATCCATGAGTCACCATGGACTGTCAACAGCAGCAGAATTGTTTCCAACACAATCTGCAACCTTATGGCCCAGCACTCAACGATGACCAAGCCTGGGCATTAACCTTTGTTCAATGGAGAGTTCAAGAGGGCATGCCAGGACCAGCACCAAGCTTACATAAAAACAAGATGTTAACCTGATGGAACTATCAAACAGGACTTCTTGCATGTCAAACAGCATAAGAGGAAGCGAAACGATCTCACAACCAAAGGATTTGATCTAAGCTCTGCAGTCCTGCCACATCCAGTCCCGAGTGGTGTGAGACAATTAAATGACTCACTGAAGGAGGATTGATGGAGATCCCTGAACGTCAATGCAAAAGATAAGGGTGAAGATCTGTACCCTAACCCTAACACTACCTGATGCATCTTAACCATTGCCAGAGGTCCCCAAGTATCACAGGTGCCAGTCTTCAGCCAATTCGATTCACTCCACATGATATCAAGAAATAATTAGTGTCACTAGATACAGCAAAGGCTGTGGGCCGTAACAACATTCTGACAATAGTACTGAAGTCGTACTTCAGAATTTACCATCTTCCCAGCCAAGCTGTTCCGGTACAATGATAACACTGGCATCTACCTAACAATGTGGAAAATAGCTCAAAGCATGTCCTGTACATAAAAAGCAGAATAAATCCAACTCAGCCAATTACCACACCTTCAGTTTATTCTCAATCATCAGTAAAGTGATGGAAGGTGTCAGCAACATTGCTATGAAGCAGCACCTGCTCAGCAATAACCTTCTCAGTGACGCCAAGTTTGGATTCCGCCAGGCCCACTCAGTTCCTGAACTCATTACAAACTTGGTCCAAACATGGACAAAAGAGCTGAAAATCAGAGATGAGATGAAAGTGACAACTCTTGATATCAAAGCTGCACTTCGCCATGTGTGGCATCAAGGACCCTAGGAAAACTGGAATCAGAAGATAAAAAACTCTCTGTTAATTGGAGTCATGCCCAGCACGTAACAAGATAGTTGTGGTTCTTAGAGGTCAATCATCTCAGCTCGAGGACACCTCTGCAGGAGTTCCTTAGGATAGTGTCCTAGGTCCAAACATCTTGAGCTGCTTCATCAATGCTATTCTCTCCATCATGATGTCCAAAGTGGGTGATGTTCACTGGTGATTGCGCAATGTTCAGCACAATTCACAACTCCTCACATACTGAAGCAGGCCACGTTCAAGTGCAGCAAAACCTTGACAATATCCAAGTTCAGGCTGAAAAATAGCAAGTAACATTCATACTATACAAATGCCAGACAATGACCATCTCCAATACAAGATAATCTAACCACTGCCCCTCAATAATCCATGGTGTTACCGTAATTGAATCCCCCACTATCAACATCCTGAGACTTCCTATTGAACAGAAACTAAACTGGATTGGCCATCTAGCATGCTTTATTAAAGGAATCAAGGAATTCATGTTAAGTTTCAAGGAATTAAAGTGAGGCTGTATATTAAAGCTAGGAGTATTATAAGTAAAACAGATGAGTTAAGGGCATGAATTTGCACATGGAATTACATGCCTACAAACGGTCCCCACTACCACAGATATATTTCCCTCCCCACCCCTATCCACTTTCCGTAAAGACATTCCCTCCGCAACTCCTTTGTCAGGTCCACGTCCCCCACCAAACCACCCTCACTTCCTAGCATCTTCCCCTGCCACCACGGGTATTGCAAACCCTGCGCCCACGCCTCCCCCCTCATCTCTGTCCAGGACCCAAAGGAGCCTTCCCCATGTATCAAAGTTCACCTGCACTTCCACACATGTCATTTACTGTATCCGCTGCTCCTGATGCGGTCTCTTCTACACTGGGGAGACAGGACGCTTACTCGCAGATTGCTTTAGAGAACATCTCCGGGACACCCGCACCAATCAACCCCACTGCCCTATGGCCGAATACTTCAATTCCCCATCCCACTCCGTCAAGGACATGCAGATCTTGGACTTCCTCCATTGCCACTCCCTAACCACCCGCCCCCTGGAGGAAGAACACCTCATCTTCTGCCTTAGGTTACTTACATACTTACAGTGTGGAAACAGGCCCTTCGGCCCAACAAGTCCACACCTACCCTCCGAAGAGCAACCCACCCAGACCCATTCCCTTACATTTACCCCTTCACCTAACACTAAGGGCAATTTAGCATGGCCGCCAATTCACCTAACCTGCACATTTTTGGACTGTGGGAGGAAACTGGAGCACCCGGAGGAAACCCACACAGACACGGGGAGAATGTACAAACTCCACACAGTCAGTTGCCTGAGGCGGGATTTGAACCTAGGTCTCTGGTGCTGTGAGGCAGCAGTGCTAACCACTGTGCCACCGTGCCGCCCCTTGTGACCCTGCATGGCATCAATGTGGATTTCAACAGATTCCTCATTTCTCCTCCTGCCACCTTATCCCAGTTCCACCCCATACTATAGGAAGGATGTGGAGGCACTGGAACAGGTGCAGAGGAGGTTTACCAGGATGTTGCCTGGTATGGTAGGAAGATCGTATGAGGAAAGGCTGAGGCACTTGGGCTGTTTTCATTGGAGAAAAGAAGGTTTAGGGGTGACTTGATAGAGGTGTACAAGATGATTAGGAGTTTAGACAGGGTTGACCATGAGAATCTTTTTCCACGTATGGAGTCAGCTATTACGAGGGGGCATAGCTTTAAATTAAGGGGTGGTAGGTATAGGACAGATGTTAGGGGTAGATTCTTTACTCAGCAAGTCGTGAGTTCATGGAATGCCCTGCCAGTAGCAGTGGTGGACTTTCCCTCTTTATGGGCATTTAAACGGGCATTGGATAGGCATATGGAGGATAGTGGGCTAGTGTAGGTTAGGTGGGCTTGGATCGGCACAACATCGAGGGCCAAAGGGCCTGTACTGCGCTGTATTGTTCTATGTTCTATGTTCTATGTTCCAACCTTCCACTTGGCACCACCCTCATGACCTGTCCTACCTGTCCATCTTCCTTCCCACCGATCCACTCCACCCTCCTATCCGACCTATCACCTTTATCCCCACCTCCATCCACCTACCGCACTCTTCCCTCAGCCCACCCTCCTCCCATTTATCTCATCACCCCTTGGCTCACAGCCTCATTCCTGATGAAGGGCTTTTGCCCAAAATGTAGATTCTACTGCTCCTCAGATGCTGCCTGACCTGCTGTGATCTTCCAGCCCCACCCTCTTGACATAGAATTATGATATTGCTGTTATCCAGAGATATGGTTGAGGAAAGAGCATGTCTGGGATCTCAACATTCCAGAGCATAGGATCTTCAGGTAAAATAGAGGAGGGTGTAAGAGAGGTGGTGGTGCTGCATTATTACTTAGGGTGTTAGTTACAGCAGTAAGGAAAGAAAAATTGGGTTTTTAAATGGGGCTTGGTAGGTGGAGCTCAGAGATGTAAAGGGAGGCAGTCACATTGCGAGGAGTGCATTATAGACCAACAAACAGTCAACAGCCAGTAGAGGAGTAGATGTGTAAGAAATTCACTGAGGTGTTTCAAAACAAAAGATAATCATTGTTGTGGTTCTGTTCGCCGAGCTGGGAATTTGTCTTGCAAACGTTTCGTCCCCTGTCTAGGTGACATCCTCAGTGCTTGGGAGCCTCCTGTGAAGCGCTTCTGTGATATTTCCTCCGGCATTTATAGTGGCCTGTCTCTGCCGCTTCCGGTTGTCAGTTCGAGCTGTCCGCTGTAGTGGCCGGTATATTGGGTTCAGGTCGATGTGTTTGTTGATAGAGTCTGTGGATGAGTGCCATGCCTCTAGGAATTCCTGGCTGTTCTCTGTTTGGCTTGCCCTATAATGGTAGTGTTGTCCCAGTCGAATTCATGTTGCTTGTCGTCTGTGTGTGTTGCTACTAAGGATAGCTGGTCGTGTCGTTTTGTGGCTAGTTGGTGTTTGTGTATACAGATCGTTAGCTGTCTTCCTGTTTGTCCGATGTAGTGTTTTGTGCAGTCCTTGCATGGGATTTTGTACACTACATTAGTTTTGCTCATGTTGGGTATCGGGTCCTTTGTTCTGGTGAGTTGTTGTCTGAGCGTGGCTGTTGGTTTGTGTGCTGTTATGAGTCCTAGTGGTCGCAGTAGTCAGGCTGTCAGTTCAGAAATGCTCCTGATGTATGGTAGTGTGGCTAGTCCTTTGGGTTGCGGCATGTCCTCGTTCCGTTGTCTCTCCCTTAGGCATCTGTTGATGAAATTGCGAGGGTATCCGTTTTTGGCGAATACTTTGTATAGGTGTTCCTCTTCCTCTTTTTGTAGTTCTGGTGTGCTGCAGTGTGTTGTTGCCCTTTTGAATAGTTTCCTGATGCAACTTCGTTTGTGTGTGTTGGGGTGGTTGCTTTCATAGTTTAGGACTTGGTCTGTGTGTGTGGCTTTCCTGTAAACCTTTGTGGTGAATTCTCCGTTCGGTGTTCTCTGTACCATCACGTCTAGGAATGGGAGTTGGTTGTCCTTTTCTTCCTCTCTAGTGAATCGGATTCCTGTGAGTGTGGCGTTGATGATCTGGTGTGTGTTCTCTATTTCTGCGTTTTTAATTATTACAAAGGTGTCATCCACGTATCTGACCCAGAGTTTGGGTTGAAGTTGTGGTAAGACTGTTTGTTCTAACCTTTGCATTACTGCTTCTGCTATGAGTCCAGAGATCGGTGAGCCCATGGGTGTTCCGTTGATTTGTTCGTATATTTGGTTATTGAACGTGAAGGGTGTTGTGAGGCACAAGTCCAGTAGTTTAAGTATGCCGTCTTTGTTGATAGGTTCAATGTCCTGTTGTCTGTTATGTCTATCCAGCAGGTTGTCTATTGTTTCTTTGGCTAGTGTTTTGTCGATGGAGGTGAACAGTGCCGTTACATCGAATGAGACCATAGTATCTTCCTTGTCTATGTGTATATTTCTGATGATGTCCAAGAATTCCTGTGTCGATTGTATAGATTGTCTGGATCCGCTGATCAGGTGTTTCAGACCCATAGTATCACTACCAGGGACACCATCACACAAACTGGCCAAAGAACTACAGCAGAAACTGAAACGACACGACCAGCTATCCTTAGTAGCCACACACACAGATGACAAGCAACATGAATTTGACTGGGACAACACTACCATTATAGGGCAAGCCAAACAGAGAACAGCCAGGGAATTCCTAGAGGCATGGCACTCATCCATAGACTCTATCAACAAACACATCGACCTGGACCCAATATACCAGCCACTACAGTGGACAGTTCGAACTGACAACCGGAAGCGGCAGAGACAGGCCACTATAAATGCCAGAGGAAACATCACAGAAGCGCTTCACAGGAGGCTCCCAAGCACTGAGGATGTCACCTAGACAGGGGACGAAACGTTTGCAAGACAAATTCCCAGCTCGGCGAACAGAACCACAACAACGAGCACCCGAGCTACAAATCTTCTACCAAAAGATAATCATATTATATTAGGGCATTTCAACTTCCCCAACATTAATTGGGATATCCAGAGTGTAAATAGGGTGGATTTCTTGAAATATATTCAGGAGAGGTCCAACAGGGGACAGTACAGTGTCAGACCTAAGTCTGGGAAGTGAAGCCAGACAGTATGCAAGATGACAATTGGGAGCAGTTTAGTGAAAGTGACCACAGCATAGTACAATTAAAATTTGATATGGGAAAGGAAAAAGATGGTCTGCGAAATTAAACCAGAGACAGCTAATTCAGGGAAAATGTAAAGTGGTAGGTGGGAGGTGTTCAAAATGGATTTGGCAAGTGTACATGCCCAAGATGTTCCCATTGGAATCAAACGTAGGAACAACAAGCTCAAAGAACCCTGGATAAATTCTGACCAGTCAGCAATACCCACATCCCACGAGTTAATTAAAAAAAAAGAAAACTATCGGAGGATTCTGGGTAAGCCAAGGCAGAGGACAGGAAAAATTTCTGGCTGTAACAAATTACTCCTGTTTTTGAGGTATTTAAGCTATTGGAAGTGATTTCCTCGAATTTCAGGAGAAGCAATTACTGTTTTATATGCTGTTGCATTGATTTGGACATTTAGAGAGAAAAAAGTCAAAACAACGGCACTTTTAAAAGGAAGAGGAACAGACAAAGGCAGCACATGGTGAGGTCAGTGCAAGAGAGAGAGAGAGAGAGAGAGAGTAAAGAAACCCACACTGCTAACTGACATAGCAGTGAACCTGCACAGTTACTGCCTTTGTTGCTGAATTCATGAATCACTGGACATCGGAGTATGTGTGGGAAAATGAACAAAAAGTGAAATTTACAACTGATCTTGGAGGAACCTGTTTGGGAGAGTTTACAGTACAGAATAGATAAGTTAATAGTTTTAAGTGTGACCTTGCTGTAAGTCTGCAGTAGTGACTAGAATGGATTCTTTCTTGATTATATGTTTTATTGAAATATGTCTCTTGATTAAACTTAAAAATATAAGCCATAAGTATTAAGTTAGCCTGGAGCAGTGTTTTGTAGAGGAATATTTCTGGGTCTGCAGATTGGAAGAAGCAAAAATGGCCTTTAGTAGAGTGATATACTCTTCTTGTCGTATGTGGGAGTTTTAGGAGAGTTTACGTGTTACTGAGGATTATATCTGCAATTAATGCCATTGGTTGTGAATCCTATCAGATCAAATGGATCAGTTGGAGACATAGTTAGAAGCAATGAGGAATTTACAAGAGCAAGGGGATGTGATGGATGGCAGTTATAGGAAGGGAGAAAAATCGCAGATACAGTCAGATAAATGGGTTAACTCCAGGAAAGGTAAGAGAGGTAGGCAGCTAGTGCGGGAGTCTTCTGTGGCTATCCCATTTCAAACAAGTATGCTGTTTTGGATAATGTAGGGGGTGATAGATTCTTAGGGAAATGTAGCACAAACAGCCAAATTTCTGGTATCAAGACTGGCTCTAATGCAATGAGGGGTACGTTGGGTTCTAAGATATCGATTGTGTTAGGGGCCTGACTGGTTTGAGGTGTCAGGATCATGGATGTCTCAGAGATGGTGCAGAATGATATTAAAGGGGACTAGAAGGAGGTCATTGTGCACATTGGAATCAATGACATAGAAAAGTAAAAGTATGAGATTCTGAGGGGAGAATATAGAGAGTTAAGCAGGAATTTAAAAAGGAGGTCCTCAAGGGTAGTAATATCTGGATTATTCCCACTGCTATGAGCTAGTGAGTGTAGGAATAGGATGATAGAGCAGATAAGTGTGTGGCTGAGGAGCTGGTGCATGGCAGAAGGGTTCACATTTTGGATATTGGGCTCTCTTCTGAGGTAGAAGTGAGTTGTACAAGAAGGATGGATTGCACCTGAATTGGAAGGGTATGAATATATTGGCATGGAGATTTGCTACAGCTGCTCAGGAGGATTTAAACCAGTAAGGAGGGGTGGTGGGACCCAGGGAGATAGTGAAGAAAGAGATCAATCTGAGATTGGTACAGTTGAGAAAAGGAGCAAGGCAAACAGTCAGGGCAGGCAGGGACTAAGCAGAGAACAAGGTAGGACTAATAAATTAAGTTGCATGTATTTCAATGCAAGATGTCTAACAGGGAAGGCAGATAACTCAGGACAGGGTTAGGAACATGGAACTGGAATATCATAGCAATTACAGAAACTTTGCTCAGGGGTGGACCGGACTGACAGCTTAATGTTCCAGGATGCAAATGCTAAAGGAAGGATAGAAAGGGAGGCAAGCGAGGAGGAGGAGAGGCACTTTTGATAAGGGATAGCATTGCAGCTGTACTTGGGGAGGATATTCCTGGGAATACATCCAGAGAAGTTATTTGGGTGGAAATGATCACCTTATTGGGATTGTATTACAGATTGTGTAAGAGTCAGCGGGAAATTGAGAATCAAATTTGTGAGGAGATCTCAGTTATCTGTAAGAATAATAGGGTGGTTATGGCTGGGGATTTTAACTTTCCAAACATAGACTGGGACTGCCATAGTGTTAAGGGTTTAAACAGAGAGGAATTTGTTAAGTGAGAACAAGAAAAGTTTCTGATTCAGTATGTGGATGTACCTACTAGAGAAGGTGCAAAACTTGACCTACTCTTGGGAAATAAGGCAGGGCAGGTGATTGAGGTGTCAGTGAGGGAGCACTTTGGGGCCAGCGACCATAATTCTATTAGCTTTAAAATAATGATGGAAAAGGATAGACCAGATCTAAAAGTTAAAGTTCTAAATTGGAGGAAGGACAATTTTGAAGGTATTAGGTAAGAATTTTCAAAAGCTGATTGGGGGCTTATGTTCGCATGTAAAGGGATAGCTGGAAAATGGGAAGCTTTCAGAAATGAGATAACAAGAATCCAGAGAAAGTATATTCCTGTCAGGGTGAAAGGAAAGGCTGGTAGGTATGGGGAATGCTGGATGACTAAAGAAATTGAGGGTTTGGTTAAGAAAAAGAAGGAAGCATATGTCGGGTATAGACAGGATAGATTGAGTGAACCCTTAGAAGAGTATAAAGAAAGTAGGAGTATACTTAAGAGGGAAATCAGGAGGTCCAAAAGGGGACACGAGATAGGTTTTGGCAAATGGAGTTAAGGAGAATCCAAAGGGTTTTTACAAATACATTAAGGACAAAAGGGTAACTAGGGAGATAATAGGGCCCCTCAACGATCAGCAAGGCAGCCTTTGTGTGGAGCCGCAGGAGATAGAGGAGATACTAACCAAGTATTTTGTCTCAGTGTTTACTGTGGAAAAGGACATGGAAGAAATAGATGATGCCATCTTGAAAAATGTCCATATGACAGAGGAGGATGTGCTGAATGTCTTGAAACTTATAAAAGTGGATAAATTCCCAGGACCTGATCAGGTGTACCCGAGAACTCTGTGGGAAGCCAGGGAAATGATTGCTGGGCCCCTTGCTGAAATATTTGTATTATCAGTAGTCACCAGTGAGGTATCAGAAGACTGGAGGTTGGCTAATGTGGTGCCACTATTGAAGAAAAGTGATAAGGACAAGCCAGGGAACTGAAATTGTTGATAGGTAAGTTGTTAGAGGGAATCCTGAGGGACAGAATGTACATGTATTTGGAAAGGCAAGGACTGATTAGGGATATCCAATATAATTTTGTGAGTGGGAAGTCATGTCTCACAAACTTGATTGAGTTTTTTGAAGAAGTAACAAAGAAGATTGATGAGGGTACAGCGGTAGACGTGATCTATATGGACTTGACTAAGGAATATGACAAGGTTTCCCATGGGAGACTGGTTAGAAAGGTTAGAGCTCATGGAATACAGGGAGAACTAGCCACTTGGATACAGAACTGGCTTGAAGCTAGAAGACAGAGGGTGATGGTGGAGAGTTGCTTTTCAGATTGAAGGCCTGTGACCAGTGGAGTGCCACAAGGATCAATTCTGGGTCCACTACTTTTCATAATTTATATAAATGATTTGGATGTGAGCTTAAGAGGTATAGTTAGTAAGTTTGCAGATGACAGCAAAATTAGAGGTATAGTGGACAGCAAAGAAGGTTACCTCAGATTACAACAGAATCTTGGTCAGATGGGCCAGTGGGTTGTGGAGTGGCAGATGGAGTTTAATTTAGATAAATGAGAGGTGCTGCATTTTGGGAAAGCAAATCATAGCAGGACTTATATATTTAATGGTAAGGTCCTTGGGAGTGTTGCTGAACAAAGAGACCTTGGAGTGCAGGTATGTAGCTCCTTGAAAGTAGAGTTGCAGGTAGATAGGATAGTGAAGAAGGCATTTGGTATGCTTTCCTTTATTGGTCAGAGTATTGAGACAGGAGTTGGGAGGTCATGTTGCGGCTATATAGAACATTGATTAGGCCACTTTTGGAATAAATTCTGGTCTCCTTCCTATTGGAAGGATGTTGTGAAACTTGGGTTCAAAAAAGACTTACAAGGATGTTGCCAGGGTTGGAGGATTTGAGCTTTAGGGAGAGATTGAATAGCTGGGGCTGTTTTCCCTGGAGCGTCAGAGGCTGAGGGCGTGACCTAATAGAAGTTTATAAAATTGCTTTCTTTATGTATGTCAATACAATCCAGCTTGAAATTCGCAGACATTCTATCAGTTTCAAAACTGTTTCATTGTCATATGATCATGTGTTATTTTAAAGGTTAAGAAATAAAGAGAAAATCTTGAAAATTCTTTTATGTATTGGCATTCTAAATTTTTGAAATATCAGACAATGCATTTCTGGATTACAGTGATCTCTAGTGGTCAAGTTTTGAATACCAATTTAAACAGATATTCCAAGAAGCCTTTCTTAAATTTGTGTGTGACTGCATTCACCGATGAAATATAAAATGTCAGCTATCAGTCCAGGGAATTCAACTCGTACTTATGTGCAATGTGATTTTATGAGTTAGTGATCAGGTATGGTATTTAATTGAAATAGGTTGTCCATGGAACTGGTACCATTCTTTTGGGATTTTGTTTGACCAGATATGGAGTCAAAGCTGGCATTTGCCTTGCAATGAATTAAATGCAGATATGTGCTTTTGCCTATTAATAACAAAGCTAAAACATATAATTACTGTAGCTTTCAGTAAGAGTGAACCAAGTCAGTTTTGCTGAAGGTCCCCAGCAACATCCTCTTAAGTCATGTCAGGAAGAGTCAATGACATGCACAATTCAATAGTTAAAAAACAAAAGTACAAGCATTGCTTTTCTTCCCATCTTTGATCTGTTTCTTTCTTCCCCAGTTTATTTCCTTAATTCATGTATTCATAGAAGTTTCATCCTGTATTTAGTTAATCTGTACAATGTGTCAGAACAGCCTTTCAATTCAAGGATCGGCGTTACTATATCCTGTAACACATTACAAACTTTTTAATATTTCTCAATGGTGGTTCAATACCTTTAACATCATGCTCTCTCTTTATCTTTGGTTGAGAGCCTGGTCATTGAGACAAACACAAGATGCAATGACTTAAATCCTCTCTTTCTTCGGCTTTCTACTTTGAGTGCATTGGATCTTATCTAAAGTATTGCAAAAAGTGCGCACTATTGCCCAAAGCTTTGAATTCCCAAAGTGCCCATTGAACTCTCACGTTTAAATCTATGATCTCACTCCACCCTACAGCCATCATGTTTCAGGTCAACATGCAGCCATTCCCAGGCCAATTGCTTACTTCTGGCATTCTGTTAGATTACTGGTAGCAATGTTTTCAATCACTGTGTCCAAATCCTCTGGAACTTTTTTCTGTAATCTTACTTTTCAATCCCGCTTTATCAACCTTACATGAAAGACATTTTGTTGGACTGTACCAAAGCCTCATGTTCTTTTAGTTTTGTTCTCTTGGTTGTTCTAAAGATTTGCTCTCCTTGTGCAAGGTGCTGGAGAAATATTCAGTATTGTTAATTGTCAGCTGAAGACAGTGAATAATATCCACAGTTGCACTCAAACCTATAGTTTATTAGTGTTTCATTAAAGTTGTTATTCCCCACAAATACATACGTATCTGCCATCCTGGCAATAATTGTTACTAAAATGCAAAGAATCCTTACAGTTGGATGTGGCCATTTGACCCATCGAGTGCACACTGACCTCCCAAAGCGCATCCCACTCAGACACACCATCGCTCCAAAAGCTAGTGTGCTTCCAATTAAATCTGTTGGACTATAACCTGATGTTTGTGTGATTTTTAACTTTGTACACCCAGTCCAACACCGGCATCTCCAAATCATGACTTCTCAGAGGTGTACTTTATTCTCTCTGCTCGAATTGGGAGCTGTTAACCAATCAGATACATTGGAATACAATGGTGCACATTATCAGAAGTATCAGATTCTGAATAGCAAAAATATTTATTATTAAGATTGTGGTATATCTGACAAACACATTCAATCCCTGCTCTTACCATCAGGACTAAAATAAAATGACATTAGCTCAAAGGGGTGACAGGAAATAGTGAAATGGATGGGGGTTTGGGAATCTATATTTTGTCTTCATCCTGGTCAATCTCAACTTTCCTGTGATGATGACAGTGACATTAAAAGCATGAGTTCCATGAATTAGACACAACTGGTAGAGCAATCTGAGAGCACAGGGTCGACGAAACATCCAAAAGGTACCGTGTCAGGTATGCCGTCATCACTCTTGGCATGCACAGGTAAAATCTCATTCACTCAAATGACATTGGGTCAGCACTAAGGTAAAATGCCTGAGCATGGGACAATAGCAGCAAGAAAGACAGAAGATAGGAGACAAGGAATTCCCTCATCAGACCTAGTTGCAGGCTTTACATTCCAAAGATTTTTTTTTCAAAATATGACAGGTTGTTGCAGTTATCGTGTGAAGTGCCTATAGACTGCCACAGCATGAATGCAAAGGTACAGAAGGAGTCTACACTTTTGTGAGGTCCTGGTGATATGATCCTGGAAGTACATGTGTATCCTCAGATTGAGTAGCTGTACCATATCTGTTATGCAGTTCAGCACAGAGGAGACCTTGTATTTTGTATTACGTTTTCTTGGCAATACTCAGGCTAAAGCTTGAAGACTTGGCTGCCCTATGACAATCTCCATGAGCGAGTTCAGTAAAGAGTTTCTTCAGAGAACAAGAGAATCTGCTCCATATTCTATCAGTCCTATCACAGAAGCCAAGTAACGTCAAACTGAAAATGAAAAGTGATTGAGAATCCAAGAAAAAGAGAGATCAGAACAGGCAATGGGTGATGGTACTCTCATTTCAGCAGGTTCAATTTCCTTCACTATCAGTCTCCATACTCCCAATCCCAGCCCTTTCTCCCAGTTGAACTGAATATTTAAAGGACTTGGGATCAAACCTGAAGCAGCAAAAGTTACAGGCTGACTAATCATATGCTCTTAGAAATCAAGAGCTTCTTTGGAGGCAGGCGAATCAGGTTCAGGGGTGAATATGGAAGTAAATTGTGTAAAAGTGGCATTGGAACAGAATTCAATGTCCTGTTGATGAATTTCACTGGGTAGGTTTTCAGGTGAAGGGGGAGTTCCCTGGAGCTGTTGAGTTCGTCAATTACTGTATGGAAATAGGTCATTTGCTGCTGTTGTAATTCAGGATTCGATCTGTCTGTAGTAGCCAACACACTAATTTCCTGAGTTACCAGCAACTTGCCAGGGTCAACAAAGTGAACATTATATGAAAGGCAAGACAGTATTAGTCCTCTTGTTCTGAGGCATAAGCTTACAAATCACAATAAGGATGCAACAGTTTCCATTGCCACAGTTACAATAATGTAAGATTTGCATTCTTGTGAGTGAATAGCAGAAAGCTTTACTGAACATGACTCTATCTGTCCTATGAGAGGACATATAGTATGGCTACACACTTTGACATTTTGTACATGCTTAGTACCTTTTTTCGGACTACAGGTATAATTCATTGCATTTTACATATCACCCCATCCCACCCAACTTCTTTTATGGTAGCCCAGTTAACACTTTATGTTTAATATGGATACTAATTCTTGGGTCCCACTTGCCTTATCTCAAAGTTTCTTTGAATAATAGACATTTACAGCATGGAAACAAACCCTTTAGTCTAACTCATCCATGCTGACCAGATATTCAAATTAAATGTAGCTCCATTTGCCAGAATTTGGCCCATATCCATCTAAACCCTTCCTATTCATATACCCATTCGGCATGCCTTTTATGTGCGATAATTGTACCAGCCTGCACCAATTCTTCTGGCAATTCACTTCATACACGCACCACCCTCTGTATGAAACAGTTTCTCTGTAGGTCCCTTTTAAATCTTTTCCCTCTCAACATAAACTTATGCCCTTTGAACTCCTCTATCCTGGGAAAAGACCTTGTCTATTCACGCTCTTAATGCCCCTCATGATTTTATAAACCTCTATAAGGTCATCCTTTAGCCCCCGATGGTCCAGGGAAAATAGCCCCAGCCTATTCAGCCTCTCTCTCAAACTCAAACGCTCCAACCTTAGCAACATCATTGTATATCTTCTCTGAAACCTGCAAGTTTAACAATATCTTTCCTAGAGGAGGGAGACCAGAATTGCACACAGTATTCCAAAAGTAGCCTAACCAATACTCTGTACAGTCCCAACATGACCTCTCAACTTCCACATTCAATGTACTGACCAATAAAGACAAATGTACCAAACATCTGCTTCACTATCCGGTCTACCTACAACTCCACTTTCAAGGAACTATTGAACCTGCACTCCAAGGTCTCTTTTTATCTTCTGGCAATTTTGAACCATTTTCTCCAACCATTTCAAGGATGGCAGGTGTGGATGGCATGTATGTGCTTCTCTTTGTAAAATAAAAGACTTTGCTCGGTTGGAGTTTTAACATCTGATGATAAATTAAAGGCATTGGTTCTGCTTCTCTATTTGCATGAACCTGAGGCTGGTTCAGAGTGGACAAGATTCTCTGCACCAATGACAAGAATTGTTCACTTCCAAATATTATGAGGACTGTCACACATGCTTCATTCAGCCATCACTCCTCTCCATTGATCAAAAGTACCTGGATGCCAAGAGAAAGTGGGGTTTCACTATCAGGAAGAAAAGAAAATGTCAGAAGTGGACATTCTGTGATCCTATCATCACTAATGTGATTTCTAGGGAACTGTCCTGCAATACACTGACCTACAGACTTGATGAAAGATTGCATAATAATAAGACATGTAAAGGCTGTCACGCCCCCCCCCCCACCCCCCCTCCCCCCAATAAATCTAGATCCCATCAGGACTTTGGACCGCCTGAATTTAAATTCAATTTTTTCCACCACATTGTTTTCTAATTTCTTCCTCAAAAAAAATAATGTTTCTGCGGTTGATCTCTCTCATTAATGAGGTTTTGCTTTCCTAGGATAGTCTTCTGCAAACTTGAATCGTTCTCAAATTCTCAAATTGTTCCCTCATTTGAGAATTTTATTTTTCAGATACAAGATCATTACTTGTAAGATGATATAATGTTGTCCTCAGCCATTTGGATCTCTCTTGGATGTTTTGACTATTGTGTAAGAATTCCAACAGTCTCTGCACAAAACTTGTGGAAAAGTAATGAAATACACAGATACATAAATGAGAAATGAGAGGCAAGGAAGCAGGTAACAGGTAAAAAAATAAGATATAAAAATCATTTTGGAGCTTTTATTGTCAAGAGTAGATTGTAAAATGTTGAGGCCATTTAGTCGAGTGATTCCAAAAGCACAGCCCTGACAGTTGAGCTGTTGTTCTGGAGATCCTTAGTTTTGCAAGAATACACCAAGGAATAGTTGTATCCCACTATTTATTGAATTCAAAAATGCATTATGTCTGAATACATTCCTTTCTCATGTCGATGAAATGTCCGTGTGAATTAACATATATTGCTTCTAGCAAATGTAAGTGAGCCACTTTGCAATCTTAAATTTATAACTATTGGTACGATCAGGGTTGTTTAGCAAATACCGTATGACAAAAGAATTGTGCTGGGCATTTTGTAAGTACAAGCTGGTTGAGTACAGTCAATACTGTGTCTATTGCAAACAGCCAAAGGAATATAGATGAGAGTGGTGCTGGAAAAGCACAACAGGCCAGGCAGCATCCGAGGAGCGGGAGAGTCGACATTTCGGGCAAAAGCCCTTCCTCAGGAATGAAGGGCTTTTGCCTGATTCGTATTCCTGATGAAGGTATTTTGCCTGAAACATTGATTTTCCTGCTTCTCGGACACTGTCTGACCTGCTGTGCTTTTCCAACGTCACTCTAACCTCTAATCTCCAGCATCTGCAGTACCCACCTCCACCGAGCCAACGGGATATACTATTTGATATAATCTTCCAGTCATTGGGATGTATGACCTACATTACACTGGCAAAAAACTTCATCTACTGCATTTCTGATTTATATTGTAGACAACATGTATTTTTCAGCTTGATTAAGACCAAGAGAAATTGGAAATTCAGTAGGCCATTCAGCCTGTTGGGTCAGCTGCTCCATTCAATAGGATCAAGGTTGATCTAACTTTCCTCATATCCATTCGCCTTCCATTCTCCCATAACCCTTGATTTCCCTGCTGTTCAAGAATCCATCGATCTCAGTCTTAAATATACACAAGGACTCTGCCCTCACAGCTCTCTAAGACAAGGTGTTTCAAAGACTCATAAACCTCTGAGAGAAGAAATTTCTCCTCATCACAATCTTAAATTTGCACCTCTTTATTTTGAAATTATGTCCTCTGGTCCTCGACTCTCCTTTGAGAAGAAACATCCTCTCAGCATTTATCCTGTCATGTCCTTTAAGAATCCTATATGTTTCAATGAAATCACCTCTCATTCTTCTAAACTCCAGTGAGCAATTTAGCCTTTGCTCATTGGACAATCTTTTCCATACCAGGGATTATCCTAGAGAACCTCTGTTAAACTGCTTCCAATGAACGATATCTTTTAAATAAAGTGGCCAAAACTGCTTGCAATACTCCAGATATGGTCTTACCAGCACCTTGTACAATTGCAGTAAGATTTCCCAATGCTTGTACTCCAACTCACTTGAAATAAGCACTAACATTCCATTAGCCTTCCTGATAATCTGCTGCATCTGCATGCTAACTTTCTATATTTTATGCACAAGTACCCCCCAAGACCCTTTGTTGCAGCTTTCTAGAGTTTTTCTCCATTTAAATAATATTCTATTCTTTTGTTCTCCCTTCCAAATGAACAGTTTCACATCTTCCCACAATATAACCAATTTGCCAACTTTTTGTCCACTTAGTTAATCTATCAATATTGCTCTGTTTGTATCCTTCTCACAACCTGCCTTTCCACCTGTTTTTGTGTTTTGCTTATAGTACGTTTACTTCCTTCCTGTAAGACTTTAATATATAATGTAAACAGTGGCCCTAGCACTGATCCCTGTGGAACCCCACCAGTCATGGGTCCCCAACTTGCAAAATAACCCATTATCGCCACTTGCTGTTTCCTGGCCATGAGCCAATTCTCTAGCAATGCCTGCAACACTGCGGCCTCTTATGACTATAGCTTTTGTGAGATACCTTGTTGAATGCTTTCTGGAAGTTCAAATACAATATATCTACTGTTTCTCCTCTATCCATTCTGATTGAGAATTCCTCAAAAAACTTAAATAATATAGCCAGATCCAATTTCCTTTTCATGAAGCCATGCTCTCTCTGCTTGATTAGATTATGATTGGATCGCAAAGTGGTCATATTCATTTAAGAGCTCATAGTCTGGAAGGCCTCTCTAAAGACCACTCAAGAATAGATTAAATCCAGGTTTCCTTTTATGGCTTGGCCTGGACAATGACCTAGAATCACTAGTCTCCAGCCAATCTCCACCTTATCAATCTGGAAACCCAGTGCGTCATCGACCACCACTTTCGCCACCTAAAGTAAGACCCCCACCACCAAAAATATATTTTCCTCCCCACCCCTATCTTTATTCTGTAGGGACCGTTCCCACCACGACTCTCTTGTTAGGTCCACACTCCCCACCCACTCCGTCTCCACTCCTAGCACCTTCCTCTGTCACTGTAAAAGATGCAAAGCCTGCACCCATCCCTCCTCCTCACCTCCGTCCTAGCTCCCCCAATGATCATTTCAAATCTAGCAGAGATTTACGTGTACATTCTCTAATCTCATTTATTGTATCCAGTGCTTTCCATGTGGTATCCTGTATGTGAAGTCATGGAATGGTTCAGGGAACATATCTTGTCTGTATGCACAAACTAACCACCCCCTCCTATGGACATCCACTTCAACTCTCCCTCCCACTCCCCCCATGACATGCTAATTCTGGGCCTTCTTCACTGCCTAAACAAGGCCACCTGCAGTCTAGAGGAGGAACACCTCATCTTCTGCTTCGGGAGCTGACAACCATGCGGCATGAACATTGAATTCACCAGTTTCTGAATCGCTCATCCCTTACCCCATCCCAGATCCAACCCTCTGACTGATCCATCCCATTGACCTGACCCACCTGTCCATCTTCCTTCCCATCCTATCTGCTCCACCCTTTCTACTGACCTATCCACTATTACCTCCCACCTTTGCCTACCTATCACCTATCTTTCTCCGAGCCCCACCTCCCCAATTCTTCTCTCAACCCTTTTTCCCCTCCCCAATCCTGAAGAAGGGTCTTGCCCAAAGCGTTGACTCTCTTGCTCCTTGGATGCCACCTGACCTGCTAAGCCTTTTCCAGTGCCAAGCTTTATCGACTCTAATGTAGAAGTAAGCCACTTAAAACTCCATTACAGTCATTGGTATGAGCTACTCATACAATTCATAAAGACTTTGTGAAAAGGAAAATTATAATTTCTTGATACTTACCCATAGTCACAAAATGGCTTGAAGTAAAATACCTTAATCAAAGCACCAGCTGAGAATGAACAATAGATGAAGTTGATCCTCTTGTGGTTCGATAATCTATCGACTTTAAATATAGCCAGTGGCCCTTCCTCACCATGTTGGAAAAGAGAGTTCCAAGGATTCATATTTGACTGAGAGAAAAATATCCTCCTGAGCTCCAACTTAAATTGGAGACATTACTTCTAAACTGTGTCCCCTAGTTAATATCCCCCCCGCCCCCCACACACACACAGGAAAAGATATGCTTAGCATTCACCTTGTTAACCTTCTCAGAATCTTCAATGCATCAAAAAGATTACGTCTCATTCCTTGAAATTGCAATATATGCAGACCCACTCTGTCCAACCTTTCTTCATAATATAATGCCCAAAACTCCTCCATCCCACATATCAGGTGAGTGAACTACTCTGAACTACTTCTAACATATTATCTTTTCTTAAGTAAGGAGTATTCCAGATGTAGTATCACCAAAACTCTGTACACACTAGCAAAACCCTCCCTACTTTTATATTCCATTCCCCTTGCAATAAATGACAATGTTCCATTTATTCTCCTAATCATTTGCTGTACCTACATAGTAACTTTTTGTAATTCATGTACCAGGACACCTAGATTCCTCTGTATCTTAGAGTTCTGCAGTCTCTCTCTACTTAAATAACATGTTGCCTTTCTATTATTCCTGCTAAAGTGGACAACTTCACATTTTCCCACAATCTCTACAAGCTGCCATTTTTGCCCATTTGCTTAATCTATCTAGATTTCTTATGACCTTTTCACAACTTACATTCCTGCTTATCTTTACATTAACAACAAATCTAGCAATATACATTCAGACCCTTTACTCAGGTTGGCACTGATTGTTGTGGCACACCACAGGTTACAGCTTATGAACTTATATTGACCCATTAAGCACCCTCTGCTTCCAATGGAAGTCCATCAGGACCACGAGAGTTATCAGATTTTAGTTTTAATAATTTTCTCAGTACTCTTTTCCTGGTGATTGTGATTGTTTTAAATTCCTCGCTCCCATTCACATGCTGATTCACAATTATTTCCAAGGTATTATTTCATCTCCTGCAGTGAAGAGAGCTGCAAAATATCTGTTCATCTTCTTTTTCACTATTTTCTGATATTTAACTCCCTAGTCTCAATCTTTTGCGGACCAATGCCCAATTTATGTCCAGCATTTCTTTTCAATTGTATGTTTTTTTAATTCCCAACTTGCTTTCCGATGTACTATAATTTCTTCCACATAATTAATCATTTAGATATCTTTGCTGTTCTTTATATTCTGTTCAATCTTCTGACCTATCACATTTTCGTTATAGAATTATACACTTTTCTTTCAGTTTGACACTTTCATTAATTTGCATAGGTAGCCACAGATGGTGTATTTTTCCCCTGGAGTCTTGCTTTCTCACTGAAATGTACATTTTCTGATTATGCTGAAATATTTCCTTAAGTGTCTATGTCAACCAACCTATTTCTTATTCTAGTTTCCAAGCTCCCTTTAGTTGACTGTGTCTTCAAGCCCCCCATAAATACTTTAGTTTAAAGTATTTGAAATACAAGTGTTCAATTCATTTCTCTCCCTTAAACTGAGTGCTAAATCCAGATCACTGTTATGTATGGATGTCTTCGCTCTGAGGTTATTAATTAATCCTGCTTCATTGTGGACTACTTGAGAAGCATGTCTCAAATAATAGCCCATAATTTTGTTCTGCTCCATGTCAAAATTTCATAACAAAAAGGTTCCAAACATATCCTCACTTCTCCCGATCATTTGACATTAAATGGAGTAACTGAAACTCTTTTGGAATTGTGAAAGAAGCACTTAAAGAACAAGGAAAACTCAGTGTGATGCAGCATTGAATTTTGCAACTGAATTATAGAACAATCCTATACTCCACTATCCAGTAGACATCTGCTGAGGTTTTGACAACTTTTAGCCTTATCTTAAGTTTTATTTGAGCATAATCTGACCAAATTATTAAACTATTAAAGTTGAACATCAAAAACACTCAGTCAAAAGCATTAATTTGACACTAACAGAGAGAATACAGTTTCCTGAGCATAATTGTGTTTTATGGACCATACTCATCTCACCTCCTCATCATAAGTCACAACAGTGGAGTGTGAGAAATCTCATAGAAATGTGATGGTTGAAGGTGTTGGAAAAGTGAGAAATATCAATGTGGACTACCTGATCCCAACTAAAGGAGGAAACAGAGTACATGATGTACTCGATCATGAATTCATTCTTAAACATGAACCAGTTTTGTTTACAATGTCTTAAATATAACTTTATGAGGAAGAAACAGGATTGTCTTTGAGAATGGAAGTCAAATGGTGCAAAGTCTGACTTGATGCCAAAACCTGTCACAAAATCAGAAAGATGTTATAAACCATTTTCTAAACCTGAGTTGTGAATACAATTCAAAATATAATTCAAGGAGAAAAGTACCCAGAATAGTTTATTTTTGTAAAGTGGGAAAGTGGTGTATTATGAGCAATTTCTTTACTGTATGGGCTATGAATCTTTGGAATTCCCTTCTCCAGTAGGTTGCGGATGCTTCATTAATGAATATATTTAAAGCTGGGATAGGCAGATTTCTAGTCTTGCAAGGTAACAAAGGATGTGATGAGTGGACACAAACATGAAGTTGAAGCCCACGATCAGCCATGATTATATTTAATAGGGGAACAAGTTCTGACAAAGGGCTACTGTTGATCACTGCACAGGTACTGCAAGACCTGCTGAGTTTCTCCAGCAATTTCTGATTTTGTTTGTTTCAGATCTACAGCTTCCACAGTTCATTTATTTATCAACAGGTCCTTTGGTTTTTTCCTGCTTTTATTTCTTACATTGTGTTCTAATGTGTTCTAATTGTGCTAATGCCACTCAATATGTTACATACTGAATGTTATTAAACACTCAGCACAAAGTAGGTACATGCTGCTTGCAATTTTTTGACCATGCACAGACTAATTGCATATTATGATTCCAATGACAATTTTGGGTGATATCAAGTATTTAGTCTTTAGTGCATCTTAACAGAATTTATTTACTGAATGTGACAAATGCATTAACTTATTCTCACTATGATTTATGCAATTTTTAATCTGTTTATAGCAGCTCTTTTGGCAAGAGAGAAATACAATATTATTATAGGTAGAGACTGAATTATTTTCAAAAAAGTTCCAGTTGAAGTGTTCAAGTATTTGTAAAATATAAATCATAAAAGCTATTCTGTATGTCAGTGTTTTCACTTTCGCTATTACAGTTATGGCTTTCCACTGCTGTGTGTTACTTTCAGTGAAACATTTTAATCACATTCATTAGTGTTCATAAGCAGCTATTGTTATTACAATTGCCACTAATGACTTCCGTTCCAAATCCAGGTGGCTGGCAGTGGCTGACAGCGCCAGATTGATATATTTTCCAATTAAGCAGAAACTAATGTTGTATTCAATTGCATTCTGAACACAGGTTGACCCCATCATGATGAGGTGAAATATTTTTAATCCCTTAAGTATGTTCCCAGAACAAACATAGTTCCAGCAGCAGGTCAATCTATCAAACGACTTGCGTGGAACCTTAGCATATAAAATTTTATAGTGTTGGAAATAAACATTGTCATGGTCATCAGAAGCTTGGCAACATAATATGGAAACATATGACAAAAATACTGAATGCATGTCTTCGGAAAGAACGCTGACTTTTAAAATATTCAAAGTTGCTGGTAATTCATTGTTATTGCCTAGCATTTCATTGCTCACTGGAGGCTTTATTTCATCCTCTAACTTTACATATTTTATGATCTCTGTCTCTAGACAGCAAACTTGGAAGGAAGACTGTTTACTTCAAATGAAGTAAGAGCCTGAGAAAGGTCCTCTGGTAATAATACAAATCCTGAACTAATACTGCGAGTCAATTACTTTGTTTTTCTCTCTTTTACATAATGATTCTGAAAGCGTACTGAATATATTACAAAAAACAGATGAGCAGCTAAAATCATTAAAGGTCCTTACCACCAAACTCATAAAATTTTCATTCAAATGTGGCTACATAGTATTTTATTATAAGATAAAGAGTTCTTCTAACTAGTCATAGGATTTATTTTGTTTATAATCCTCAACACCAGTGCCCCACAAGACTGCATACTCAGTCCCCTACTTTACTCCATATCCCCTCATGACCATGTATCCAAATTCTGCCCCAACTCCATTCACAAATTTGCTGAAGAAACCACCATAGTGGGACAGATCTCAAACAGCAACGAGTCAGAGTATAGGAAAGAAACTCAGTCTTAGTGGCATGGTGTAAAGACTTCGCTCTCTCCATCAACATCAGCAGGAGCTGGTCATTGACTTCAGGAAATGAAGTGTCAATGGTCCTGAGGTGGAGATGGTCAAGAGCATCAAGTTCTTCAGAGTGATGATCACCAACAACCTGTTCTCATCTACCCATGTCAAGAAAGCACAACAATGTCTCTTCTTCACCAGGAAGCTAAAGAAATTCAGCATGTCCACAAAGATTCTTATAGATGCACCATAGAAAGCATCCTGTCTGGATGCATCACAATGTGATGTGGCAACTGCTCGTACTGCAAGTAAGTACAGAAAGCCTGAACACAGCCTTGTCCATCACACAAATCTAACCTTCCATCCATTAAGTCCATCTATACTTCCCATGCCTCAAGAAAGCAACCAACATAATCAAAGACCAACTACCCTGTTATGTTCTCTTCCATCCTCTTCTGTCAGGCAGAAGATAGAGAAGTTTGAATGCATGTACGAACAGATTCAAGAACAGCTTCTTCCCCAGTATTATCAGTCTTTTGATTGGATCTCTAAAATGTTAATGTTGATCTCTCTCTCTACAGCTGTAACACTGCATTCTATGCTCTGTTCTGCTACCCTGGTGCACATTGTATGGTAAGATCTGCCTTTATAGCATGCAAGACAACACTTTTCAATATATATGTAACAACAATTAATCAAAATAAATCAGGTGACTATTTATACTATGACATCTGGAATACTAATTACGCCCTAAATATTTTGTACATTTGACCAGGAATTCTTCAAATTATTTCTTGAAGTCAATATGAAATGATCAGATTTTCAAATTAAGCTGAGATGACTAAATGAAACAAGGTTTAGATGAGATTAGGCCTGTCTATAAAAATGAATTAAAATCTTTTTGGGTTCTGACATGGAAGCCTATAACATAAAGTTCTATCACTGGACAACCCTACTTCATGATAAAACAGAAACCAAAGTTTTGCATGGTTGACAAGATAAAATGATGCCTAAATGACTATGTTTATTTATTTAAACTATGACTTAGGAAGTTCTTTTGCCAATGAAAAAATTATAGTTAAAGCAGCAATTGAATAATGAAAAGTCAAAAGCCTTCTAAGGAGCATGCAGATCCCAACCTTTTTTCAGAGCCAAACTATTGGACTACAGCCAAAGATATCATCAGCATTCAATGCTACAACATTGCCCAATCCTGTTCTGTACATAAACTTCCTTGGAGCTTTATCCCTGGCTCCAAAATTCTTTGGTTGCCGGGACATGTAAGTTATGATTTCTGCCTTTACAGGGTCAGGAGATGTTATTCGGGCTAATGCACGATGGTCTTCTTCGGGAGAAATTTTCTACACAAACATCACCCTGTATTAGAAATAGCTGCAGAAGCAAAGTCAAACAAAACATTTGGCACAGAATGATGCAAATCATGCAAAATAACAGGAGTATTGCCTCTTCATCAACTCTTGAGAACATGTGCTTTTGTTCAAATGAGGTTAGAGACAAAAAAACTGCAGATGCTGAAATTCCAAGTAGACAGGCAGGCAGCTGGAAGAACCGAGCAAGGCAGGCAGCGTCAGGGAGTGAAAAGTCAGTGTTTTGTGTATAACTCTTCTTCAGTACTCGGGGTGGGTTAGGAGGAGCTGTAGATAAAGGGGGTGCATGGGCAAGGTGATGAAATGGGGATAGGTGAAAACAGGTAGAGGGTATGGCCTGATTAGTCAGTGGGAGGAATAAATATGGTTAGTGGCTGGGAGCAGTGGAAGGGATGGGGAGGGGCTAGGAAGGGAGTCGGGGGATACGGAGGGAAGTTATTTGAAATTGGAGACCTCACTGCTGAGTCCTCTGGGCTCTAGGCTGCCCAGGCGGAAGAAGAGGTGTTGTTCCTCTAATAGGAGCTGTGGTTTGTTTTGGCAATGGTCAAGGCTAAGGATGGTCATGTGAGAAAGGGAGTGGTTGGAGGAATTGAAATGGGCAGGAACTGGGTGGTCCAATCAACCCCTCCATGCCCGGCCGAGATGCTTGGCGAAGCATTCCCTCAGTTTATGTTAAGTCTCCCTGATGTAGAGAAGACCACATCGGGTGCACCTGATGCAGTAAACTAGGTTGGAAGAGAAGGAGGTGAACCTCTGTCTCACCTGGAAGGACCATTTGGGGCCCTGGATGGAGGTGAAGGGGGTGGCGTACCGGCAGGTTTTGCATCTTTTCTGGTTGCAGGGGAAGGTATTTCGGAGTTGGTGGGGGAGAAGAGTTTGCAAACCAAGAACTGTTGAAGGAATGATCCTTGCAGAGGGCAGAGTAGGGTGGTAAGGGGAAGATATTCTTGGTGGTGAGGTCTAGTTGGAATTCGCAGAAGTGTTTAAGGATGATGCATTGGATGCAGAGACTAATGGAGTAGTAGATGAGGACAAGGGAGAATCTGTTTTTATTGCATTTGGAAGGGGGTTAGAGCAATAGAACAGGAAATGGAGGTGGTGCAATGGAGTGTTATCTGGATGACAGAGGGAGGAAAAGCACATTGTTCAAAATAGGTAGACATCTGGGATGGTTGCAAGTAGAATGTCTTCTCATACGAGAAGATGTGGCAGAGGAGGAGGAATTGGGAGAATGGGATAGAGTTCTGACAGGATAGTGGACTTCCAGCCAGCCTGGTCTGAAATTGTCAGCTAGGTCAATGCAACATCCATAGTCTGGAAGGAAGAAGGTCAATAACCCTTTCTGCTCCAGCAGGGTTGATGACACCATCTTCTCTCTGCTGCTTTGCAGTCAAACTCTGCTAACCGAATACATGATCCATGAAGACTCGTGTTCTACCACTCTCTCAACTGTAAGCAACATCTTTCTTCACTTGTTCTTGCCCATCCTATCAATAGCCCTACTGACCCTGCATGCCATCTGTGCTGTTTACCCATTCACTTGGGACATCTCAGCATATTTCACCAACTGCACCAGCGTTAACAGCTGGACCAGCCACTTCATCTCACTCAATCCCTCCCTTTCTCTCATTCCAAGAGAAAACGTTCTGCAAGCCAAGTCAGATGATGTGATACCTCAAATTTATCTGCTCACACACTGTGAAGAGAGGACTCTAGCTGGAGAGGACCATGAACACTCATATAGTGATACTGAGTCCCCCATGTCCTGGCAACCAAGTAAGATTCATTGCCGAATACTATGCTGGTCTCTTGTTACCAGAAGTGGGAATGTTGATGTTTTCTAATCAACCTGTTCAGAGATGTTATTACACACCTCCTAGTTTAGAGGTAGGGACACTATCTTAACATGACAAGAGCCTTTTCAAAAACAGTGCAGTCAGTCTAATATATCACAGTGGGCTTTGGTGAGGATTTCTCGTGCTACATGGTGAGCAATGGTACAGATTGTGTTTCACCATCTCATACTACATACTTGGCAAGAGACTTAGTCTTCCCTTTTGTGTTCCAGTGCCAGAGTTGAACTGATATCCAGAATTTTATGATTCTGCAGAAACTAAGCCATTGCTGAAAATACAGAACAATGTTCTGTGATAATGTTATACACTGAATAGATGATCTAACTAGGTAATTCCCATTTAATAACCAATCTAATTCCAATAACTAATTTCTGAATATGCATGCATCTTAAAGTGATAGATGCTTCAATATCAAGTGGAAAAATAAAAGAAACGGAAGGAATTGGTCTTTTGGTATCTTAAATTAATTCCACCATTCAGGGTTGAACTTATACATCAGCTGCCCTGTCTTTATATTCGTTGCCAAAAATCTATAATCTGCAGCCAATGCCTACTGAAAACTATATGGATGCAATATTGCGAGATCACCAGTGCCAGTCAGAGATGTTCCAGCAAAGGAATGGGGCAGAGTTGTGATCAGGAGGAGGAGAGAAAAGCAAGCAAGGGTGATATTAGGCACCATTATGTGGTGTCACTTTTGAGTACAGCATGAACAAGCTCACAGGCAGGTCAGGATTGCTTACCTGGCTGTTGGATAATTTAAAACATTCTATAATAAAATTCAAAAGCAACCAAATCACCCAAACCTTCATTCGGAGCTCATGAGACAATTGCTAAATTGGAGGAGGACAGAGCTAGGAACGTGAGCAACCACTTACTCATAAGGTTGACTAAGTTGGCAGTAGGGGGCAGGTAGAATCCAGACATGCATCTAAAATGGCACATGTGCATCTATTCACCTGTTTACTCATGGTTGATTTTTACTTTGATGAATGGCCACAGGATATTATAATAACAGCTCTGGGTGCATGGAAGCAATGCTAGAAAGTGCATTTGAGTCTAAATTATTTAACTGATAGATGTAGATTTACATTATAGTTCCTATGCTAATATAGCTGAGATGGGAGTGAAGTATCATCTGCAGAGGGCATGATGGCAAAAAAAAACAGATGAATTATATTGGAGTATTGTCTGATTGCTTTTAGGAATCAGGCAATTTTCCATACAGAAAGTGCCCTTAAGCAAACGCCTGTAAAAATGAAAAGCATATATGGATTCATAGTGGTGTTTGAGGAGCCAAATCAACTTTTCTTGCTTTTTGATTTCTTTATCTTCTTACATATTTGTGTTGCTGCTGTGAGCACTCAACTAAGAACCAAGTAAGTAATTTGAAACAGCCAGCAGATTAATAAATTGGTGGGATTTAACAAGTCACTGTGGAATTATGATTTCATTAATACTGAAAGGTTATATTTGTCATGTATGCAGATTGACCATATTAATAATGAGAATAATAGACCTGTTTATGAAGAAAACTCAAGTTGAATTTATCAATGGTAGTAAAATAGGTGTTCAATAAACTCCCTGTCAATCAAAAACTAGATAAATATGGGTGACAAACATTACTGGCACAGTCAGTACAGCACCAAGAAGATCTCAAAGTATGTTGACAGTGTATGAAGGATAGATAGTTAATCTAAATTCAATTCAATAAGGATTAAAGTTTGATTAATATAAGCAAGTACAAACACAAGCCTGATATGTTGTCAACCTAGATTACAGTAAAACAAGAAGATATAAAAATAAAGTGTTATAAAGTAAAGAAGCTCTGAATGGCTTAAAAGATCCATAGACAAAAGACTGTGGCAGAGGAGTTTAATGATCACTTGCTAAGAAATAAGTAAGCTGTGCTAGTAGTTTGTTAAGAAGTTTCACAAAGATACATTGACTAATGAAATGGAATGGAGTGAATGCAAAAGTTTGCTAAAAATAAGCCAATTATAATTGTGCCACTAAACAAAGAATTCCAGTGTAGAAACAGGGTGATACTGCACAGCAGTTTGATTAGCCACAAAATTGTTGTTGAGGGTAAAATATTTGAATCATTCTTTCTGATGTTTGAGATAATACTATTTCAAATATTTCCTTTATAGTACCACATTGTTTGTGATTTTTTTTCGTAAACTTTAATGTCCTCCTGTTAAAGGTCCACTGGCATCCTCTGCTGCAAATATGTTTAATGACTGACCATGCTTGTAAAAATATAGCAAAAGTAAAACTTGCAGTCCATCAACCCAGGTTTCACTCCAGGATATGACTCATCCAGTGTTAGCCTTGGAGAAAATTATGGGAAAAATTATGGGAAAAATGCTTATAGCAAAGTTAGTTCAATTTTTTTTTGCAAGATATAGATCACCTAAAGTAATACAACCAGATGAATGTTCAAATTTTATAGCTAGGAGAAAGTGAGGACTGCAGATGCTGGAGATCAGAGCTTAAAAATGTGTTGCTGGAAAAGCACAGCAGGTCAGGCAGCATCCAAGGAGCAGGAGAATCGATGTTTTGGGCATAAGCCCTTCTTCAGGAATCCTGAAGAAGGGCTTATGCCCGAAACGTCGATTCTCCTGTTCCTTTGATGCTGCCTGACCTGCTGCGCTTTTCCAGCAACACATTTTTAAGCTCAAATTTTGTTGCACAAATATTCAAAGAAATAATAAATAGATTGAGAATGAACAAATTATTTCTTCAACAACAAAAACCGGAGTTGCTGGAAAAGCTCAGCAGGTCTGGCAGCATCAAAGGAACAGGAGAATCGACGTTTCGGGCATAAGCCCTTCTTCAGTTTTTCCAGTTCAAACTTTTCCAGTTTGTCATCCACAATCCCAAGAAGTGTTGGAAGGTTAGCATCACTCCTTAAAACCATCATTGGAGCTCATTTTCAGGAATGCCCTAATTATTGGATTAAAAGGATTTCCTGACACCCATTTGTCATTTGACGTTTCCCTAATGAGCCTACAGGATTTATTCCCTTTGAACATGAGGTGAAAGGACTCGTTAAGTTAATTAAAGAAAAATACATAAAACAAATCTCGGAAATGACACTTCCAACCTGTGTTGTGTTTCTGAAAAAAACGAGCCTAAGTTTGTGAGGTAGCTAAAAACACATTTGAAGAGTGTTCTGCAAACAATAGCAATTAATGCACATTAAAATATCAAAGCATGGAATTATCTCACTGGAAATGTTAGTACCATTAACTGTCCTGGGGATGCAATAAAAAGCAGATTTCAATGGATCTTATCAAATCAAAAACAGCCTCGCTTAGCTTTGCCTGAAAACTGATCAACTTATGAATTCAGACTTCCAAATCTTTAACACATGGACTGCAGCAGTTGAAGATGACAGCTCACCACCATCTTCTCAAAGATAACTAAGTGCATTGGGCAATGAATGTTGTCCAGCCAGTGACACCCACATCCATCAGAGAGTAAACTCAAAGATGTGAATGATGTAGTGAGTTCTCCAGACAGGAGGAAAAATAGATCAGTGTGTCATGCTACTGAGTTATAGGGCTATTTTGGCAAGGAGGATAGTCAGAAAAAAAGTATGTTTCATTGGTAGTGTGAAATATGGAGGTGAAATGCAAATGAGGATAATTAGAGAATCAATCAGAAATTGAAAATTCTGAAGGTCACCCTTCAGTTATTAAACTGCATGAAAGGTTAGATGGAGCAGTCTGCTGTCTCTCAAAAATCTTTCAAAGTGACTTACAAAAGTCATTACACCCTCATAAATAAATGTATCCTCTGTATACAGGCCAGGCAAAATGTCTTTGGTTATACATGATTTTAATATGGCAGATGACTTCCCATAAAGTAATATCTTTCCATTTTAAAGCAGAGAAGTTAGTCAAATTGAAGGAAGAAATCAAGTGCATGATGAACAATGACATAGTCATCAGGCTAAATCTTATGTTTTTCTTTGGATACGTGTGAGTTGCGCAGAGGTTTTTTGGAGGATTTCTTGGCCCAATAATATTTCTCTTTGTATCTTACTAAATGCCCCACACTAACAACCTGCTCAACCCTCTGAATCCCTTATGTCTGATTCTATTTACATCCCAGAACAACACTGCTCTACTCAGCGGATATCAATCAAATGATGGCATCCCTTATGCCTAAGCCATTGTTAAAAGGCCATTGTGCTCTAGGCAAGTGTTCGCAATGCAGCTCTGCACATCACCAGAAAGATAATGGCATAGGAGCCACAGCACCACAGTGCTCATGCAGATAACAACTCATGCAGATAACTTTATTCACTCACCATTGTAGAGGCTGTTTAACCACCATAGTACACAGTTTATTCATCCTGAGCTACATTGTCTATACACACTCTCTCAGTTATAATTACTCTGTAAATGTGCAGCACATTGCTCCCAACTTTGAGCTCGGCCTTGTAAGACTTCTTGTCCAATTCATCTACAAATCCTGCCATAGCCCACATTGCTCAGCCTGCTATAAAATTCCACCCCAAGTAGTTGCAGCTCACTTACTGTGATAATGTGGAAACCAGATGGATAACAATGATATCATGCCCCATTATTCCCACAGTCATCGCAGAAGTTAAAGACTTTATAAGTTATGCTAAGTTCCCTAACTTATCTGATGTTCGGGCCCAGAATAATAAAAGGTATAGATCAATTTTCTGTACTGTACAAGAATCGCTATTGTTGCGAGTAATTAGACCTTAGCTATAGGCAAAGGTTTGTAAACCATCAGCATATAATACCGATTACAATCCTAATTCCCTAAGAATCGCCCTTTACACATACATAGATAGACAGCATCAGAGAGATTATGGACAGAGGGGAAAACCTGGAAAGTCATTCCAGTTGACTTTGGTCTGAGGTTCTGTTGTTGATCCTTGTGTCATTTCTGTTGGCCAATGTGTTGCTCCAATCATTTTTCTCTGGTTTCTTCCACTTGGTGAGTAACAGGAGGTGTTGGCACATGGATAATCCATTAAAAGTCACACTTAGAAAAATTTGATAGAAAGATAAACTGATTTACTTTAGATTTATGGTGAACTTTGACTGCAAAGAACAGAAAGACACCTCCTGAGCTGAGGAAGAACTGACCACTTCCCTCACTCTCTGTAATTTGTTTCCGGTTTCAATCTGTTCAGTTGCATTTTTATCAGACAAAACTATTAACTTCTTGTTGCCAGCAAAAGTTGCACCGATAGAACTCTTCAGCTTCAAATTATTTTCAACTCAAACCACAATTACTGCTTCAATGGACAGTTGTTTACACAATGCCTGGCATGGGTGTCAGATTATTTGCTTCCAAAACTGTAACCACTCTTTCAGCCATTGCTTCCTTTTAAACAAAACAACTGCTCTTTCGTAATTCAGTTCCCAGTTTTTAAAGACACAAAATTCTTTGATTGAATGATTTTTGCAAGGATTAAATAAACTCAGTTCATTACAAGAAATACTTTCAGAAAGAGCATTGGCAACTTCCATAGATTGATACAGCCAAAGAAATATTAGATTACTTAATCAATGGAAAGTCATAGCACCCAGAATTAAAAATAGACCACAGAATTTTTGGTACTTTATTAAAAAGATAATTGAAAGATCATGCAAATAGAACAGATAACATAGAACAGTACATCACTGTAGAGGCCCTTCAGTCCTCAATGTTGTGCCTGCCTTTTATGCTACTCTAAGATCAGCCTAACTTTTACACCCTTCATTGTACTAACCTCCATGTGCTTATCAAAGAGTTGCTTAAATGCCCCTAATGTATCTGACTCTATTCCCACTGCTGACAGTGTATTCCACACACTTACCACTCTCTGTGTAAAGAACCTATCTCTGACATCTCCCCTAAAACTTCCTCCAAATACCTTAAATTATGCCCCTTCATGATAGACATTTCTGCCATGGAAAAAAGGTATGTCTGGCTATCCACTCTATCCATGCCTCTCATCAACTTGTACACTTCTATCAAGTCACCCCTCATCTGTCTTTGCTCCAATGAGAAAAGCCATAGCTCTTTCAATCTTTCTTCATAAGACATCCCCTCCAGTCCAGGCAGCATCCTGGTAAATCTCCTCTGCACCTTCTCTAAAGCTTCCACATCTTTCCTATAATGAGGCGACCAGAACTGAATACAATATTCCAAGTATGGTTTTACCAGGAGTGTATAGAGATGCAGAATAACCTCGTGCCTCTTAAACTCAATCCCCCTGTTAATGTAAGCCAACACACCATACGCCTTCTTAACAACCCTATCAACTTGGGTGGCAACTTTGAGGGATTTGTGGACATGGACCCCAAGATCCCCCTGTTCCTCCACAATGCCAAGAATCCTGCCTTTAACCTTGTATTCTGTATTCAAATTCAACCTTCAAAGTGAATGACTTCACACGTTTCCAGTTTGAACACCATCTGCCATTTATCAGTCCAGTTCTGCATCCTGTCAATGCCCTGTTGCAATCTGCAACAGCCCTCCAAACTATGCACAACTCCACCAACTTTCATGTTATTAGGAAAGCAACTAACCCACCCTTCCACTTCCTCATCCAACTCATTTACAAAATCACAAAGAGCAGAGGTCCCAGAACTGATTCATGTGGAGCCCCAGGCTGATTATTTTGCCTCTACCACCACCCTCTGTATTCTATGGACCAGACAATTCTGTATCCAGACAGCCAGATTTCCCTGTATCCCATGCCTCCTCAGTTTCTGAATGAGCCTACCATAGGGAACCTTATTGAATGCCTTGGTAAAATCCATGTACACCACATCAATTTCCTGCATTCCTGGGTTAAAGTCAGAATAAAGCTTCTTCTACTCTGCCTAAGTCTGCTCCAGCATTTGTGCCTTTGACCAACAGAACAAAGAACAACAGACCTAATGTCGGTGAGTATTGGTGGGAGTAAAACACCTTCTGCAACCAATGGAGAAGTTATCCCCATTTCCTTCCCATTAGGATGCAGCAACTAATTTGGCACATCATACATTCCCGACAGCAGGCCATTCAGCCCACTGAGTCCACGCTGCCCCTCCAAGGACCAAGCTCCTCCTACACGATAACCCCATATTTCCTATGACTAATCCATCTAGCCTGCACATCCCTGGACACAATTGGAAATTATCGTGGCCTATACACCTAAACTGCACATCTTTGGACTGTGGGAGGAAACCAGAGCACTCAAAGGAAAGCCATGCAGACACAGGCGTAATGTGCGAACTCCACACAGACAGTTCCTGTTACTTGGAATGCTGAGATTGCCTTGAGGCAATTCATTGACAGTTGGAATTGAGCCTGGGTCCCTGGCATTGTGAGGCAGCAGTGCTTACTGCTGAGCCACCATGCTGCCCTCAGTATCAGTAGCTCATTATTAAGCAAGCAGAAAGTTAAGCAATCATTCTGGATCATAAAAGCATAATGTCTGTAGTTTGGTCTAAGTGGAACAGATGCTAATTCAGCAAGGGGATGGGAATCTAAATTGTAGTTCCAGTTGAGAGTAGTGAGGTCAGAAATAAGGTTCAAGGTTGCAAGAGTGCACCAGCAAGCAAGGGGTTGGTTTGAGGTGTGCCTACTTCAATGCTAGGAACATCTGGAATAACATGTGTGAACTTGCAGCATGGGTTGGTACCTAGGATTTTGATATTTTGGCCACTTCAGAGACATGGGCAGAGCAGAGAAGGAATAGTTGTTGCAGTTTCTTCGATTTCGATGTTTCAGTAAGAATAGAAAAGTTGGTAATGAAGGAGAGGTGTGGCATTGTTAATCAAGGACTGTATTACGGCTGCAGAAAGAGCGTTTGAGGACTGTGGGCTGAGATTAGAAACAGGAAAGGAGAGGTCACCCTGTTAGGAGTTTTCTATAGGCCTCCAAATAGTTCCAGATATGTAAAGATGATTTACAAGGATGTTGCCAGGGTTAGAGGATCTGAGCTACAGGGAGAGACTGAACAGGCTGGGTCTGTTTTCCCTGGAACGTCGGAGGCTGAGGGGTGACCTTATCAAGGTTTACAAAATTATGAGGGGCATGGATAGGATAAATAGGCAAAGTCTTTTCCCTGGGGTCGGGGAGTCCAGAACTAGAGGGCATAGGTTTAGGGTGAGAGGGGAAAGATATAAAAGAGACCTAAGGGGCAACTTTTTCACGCAGAGGGTGGTACGTGTATGGAATGAGCTGCCAGAGGATGTGGTGGAGGCTGGTACAATTGCAACATTTAAGAGGCATTTGGATGGGTATATGAATAGGAAGGGTTTGGAGGGATATGGGCCGGGTGCTGGCAGGTGGGACTAGATTGTGTTGGGATATCTGGTCAGCATGGACGGGTTGGACCGAAGGGTCTGTTTCCCTGCTGTACATCTTTATGACTCTATGACTCTATGATTCTCAATAGGAGCAAGAGTAACAGGGTAGTTGTTATGGGGGCCTTTAACTTTCCAAATATTGGCTGGGAATACTATAGTTCAAGTACTTTAGATGGGTCAGCTTTTGTCCAATGTGTGCTGGAGGGTGTCCTGACACAGTATATAGACAAGCCAACAAGGGGCGAGGCCACATTGGATTTGGAACTGGGTAATGAACCCAGCCAGGTGTTAGATTTGGAGGTAGGTGGGCACTTTGGTGATAGTGACCACAATTTGGCTCTGTTCACTTGAACAATAGAAAGGGATAGGTATACACTGCAGGGCATGAGTTATATATGGGGGAAAGGCATTAATGATGTGATTAGGCAAGATTTAGGATACATGGGATGAGAAAGGAAACTGTAGAGGATGGGCACAATTGAAACATGGAGCTTATTCAAGGAATAGCTATTACGTGTCCTTGATAATTATGTACCTGTCAGGCAGGAAGAAGTTGTTGAGCAAGAGAGCCGTGATTTACAAAAGAAGTTGAAGCTCTTGTCAAGAGGAAAAGCAAGGCTTGTGTTAGGATGAGACGTTAAGACTCAGTTAGGGCATTTGAGAGTTACAAGTTAGTCAGGAAAAGCCTAAAGAGAGAGCTAAGAAGAGCCAGAAGGGGACATGAGAAGTTGTTGGCGGATAGGATCAAGGAAAATCCTAAGGCTTTCTATAGGTATATCAGGAATAAAAGAATGACTAGAGTAAGATTAGGGCCAATCAATGATAGTAGTGGGAAGTTGTGTGTGGAGGCTGAGGAGATAGGGTAAGTGTTAAATTAATATATTTTGTCAGTATTCACACGAGAAAAAGACAATATTGTCCAGACGAACACTGAGATACAGGCTACGAGACTAGACGGGATTGAGATCCACAATGAGGAGCTCTTAGCAATTCTGGGAAGTGTGAAAATAGATCAATCTCCTGGGCCGGATGGGATTTATCCTAGGATTCTCTGGGAAGCTAAGGAGGAGATTGCAGAGCTATTAGCTTTGATATTTATGATGTCATTGTCTACAGGAATTGTGCCAGAAGACTGGAGGATAGCAAATGTTGTTCCCTTGTTCAAGAAGGGGAGTAGAGACAACCCTGATAGTTATAGACCAGTGAGCTTTACTTCAGTTATGGGTAAAGTGTTGGAAAAGCTTATAAGAGATAGGATTTATAATCATCTCGATAGGAATAAGTTGGTTAGGGATAGTCCACACGGTTTTGTGAAGGGTAGGTCATGCCTCACAAACCTTATTGAGTTATTTGAGAAGGTGACCAAACAGTTGGATGAGGGTAAAGCAATTGATGTGGTGTGTATGGATTTCAGTAAGGTGTTTGATAAGTTTCCCCACAGTAGGCTATTGCACAAAATACAGAGGCATGGAATTGAGGGTGAATTAATGGTTAGGATAGAAATTGGCTAGCTGAAAGAAAACAGAGGGTAGTAATTGATGGGAAATGCTCATCCTGGAGTTCAGTTACTCGTGGTGCACCGCAAGGATCTGTTTTGGGGCCACAGCCGTTTGTTATGTTTGTAAATTACCTGAATAAGGGTGTAGAGGGATGGGCTAGTAAATTTGCGGATGACACAAAGGTTGGTAGAGTTGTGGATAGTGCCGAACGATGTTTGAAGTTAAGGAGGGACATAAGTAAGCTGCAGAGCTGGGCTGAGAGGTGGCAAATGGAGTTTAATGCAGAAAAGTGTAGAGTGATTCACTTTGGAAGGAACAGCAGAAGTATAGAGTACTGGGTTAATGATAAGATTTTTGGTATTGTAGGTGAGTAGAGACAACTTGGTGTCCATGTAGATAGATCCCTGAAATTGCCACCCTGGTTGATAGGGTTGTTAAGAAGGTATACGGTGTATTAGCTTTTATTGTTAGAGGGATTGGGTTTCGGAGCCATGAGGTCATGCTGCAGCTGTACAAAACACTGGTGTGGCCATACTTGGAGTATTGTGTACAGTTCTAGCAACCGCATTATAAGAAGGAGGTGGAAGCTTTGGAAAGGATTCAGAGGAGACTAATTAGGATGTTGCGTGGTATGGAGGGAAGTTCTTATGAGGAAAGGCTGAGGTACTTGAGGCTGTTTTTATAGAGAGAAGAAGGTTGAGAGGTGACTTAATTGAGACATATATGATAATCAAAGGGTTAGATAGGATGGAAAGTGAGAGCCTTTTACCTTGGATGATGATGCCTCGCATAAGGTGCAGAGATTTACATTGAGGGTTGATGGATAAAGCACAGATGTCAGAGGTAGTTTCTCTACTCAGCGAGCAGTAAGGCATGGAACGTGCTGCCTGCAACAGTAGTAAAATTGACAACATTAAGGGCATGTAAATGGTCGTTGGATAAACATATGGTTGAAAATGGAATAGCATAGGATAGATAGGCAACAGATTGGTTCCACAGGTCAGTGCAACATTTAGTGCCAAAGGGCCTGTACTGTGCTGTAAAGTTTTATGTTCTATGTTCTATGCATTGTATACAGGAAGATCCGCAGCCATTTATTTCTTCCACTATTACTGCCATTGGTAAAGCAGGTTAATGAAACATTGAAGTAGACAAAGGAAATTTTCAACTGGGCACTGCAGGATGATATTCTGTTGTCAAATAGTGTTTTAGCCTCTGTGAATCAAAAAATCATAACGCTGTTGTAAACTTTACATATCAAGAGTATTCTTACTGATCTTAGAATGTAGGGTGACAAGAATATTGATTTGGTTACTTGGGCAAATATTGCTAATACTATCACTGGATGGATTTAGTGAGTTTCTGAACATGACCAGTAATGCTGAGGAATGCAGATTTTTCACCTGATTATATTTAAGTTGCTGTCACACTGATTGCAGGTAATTATTGAACCCTCCCACTTTCTTTGTACCATTAATATTGTCTCTCTTCTCATGCTGAATTCCTCATCCCATCCCACTTCTTTGTGTTCTCAATTACAAACAAAGATGATGTGGCACTCAGTCTAAGTAACTTACATGGCATTCAGTTTGGGTTGCTCATAGATTGGAGGAAGTCTTATTTCAAAGTATACAAGTTTATTGTACATACTGAAGAATTGACAATGTTGTGTAATGCAAGTTTGAGCACAATGAATGCACAGAGATTGCTGTCCAATAACTCTCACCAAACGTTTTCATCAAAAGAGTTAAGACACAAAAAAAACTCTAGCATGCTGATAACTCAATCCAAATCAACCAGCTTTCCATGCTCAAAGCACTGACACCACCTCCCAAACCAGTGCAACCTCTCTCCAACCACAAAGGGTCTGGACCTGACCTGACAGATGGCCACTGTTGGAACCTTGGGATCCATCATTCAGGCGTGCAACAATAATCACCCGACCAGAGTACCCCACAGAAGGTCCAGTGTCCAAGCCTGCAGATCAGAAGTTAGAGGTTGGTGTGACTTTCCACCTTTCTTAGAATCATGGTATCATCTACTATTAGAAGTGCTGCAGAGGCTTAGAATTCCCATAGGAAGCTAGTCATTAGAACAGCACAGACAGGAATTTCCTGTTGGGATCCCAATGCAGTTGACTCAATAGGAATTACTCAGAATGCTGAGAGTGTCTTCAGGCAATTAATTTACATTTGAAACCTTCCAAAAAAGTCTCTGATCTGAGTTAGAGTCAGTTATTTCAGAGAGTCATTCAAACTTGCTCCCCAGGAAATGATTGAGGATTTAAAGCCCACTCTAACTCCTAGGTAACTATTAAACTCAATTTCTGACTCATCACTGACCCTCCTCAATTGACTGACCTGATTGATGACAACCCCAGACCAAGACCACTGAGTGCCCTCTATTCCCCTCACTCCAAACTTGCCTGATCTGGCCACGCCATGCCTCCTGACCTGTATATCCCCTGACCCTGCTGGGCGAACACTCACCCTGACCTCCCACTGAACACCCTCAGACCCATCCCCACTACCCACTTTCCCAAAGTCCAACCCATTCCTGTAGGCACAGACCTGACCTAACCCTCTCAAATCAGACGTGTACCACATCCCTCAACCAACATGAAAACACCAGCCCTCCACTTCCCCACCCCCACCCTAAACACGGCCAATTCAATCCTACTGGACTCAATGTCACCAAAGTAACTCTTAAACTGAACTCATGATTGACCAACACACCTTGACATTCCACAACCCAATACCACCTACTTGCCCATTCAAGACACCCTCAACTACATCTGAGCAAACAGCCCAACATCCCAAAATCATGCCCTTTTAACCCATTAGCCTCCAATGCTACACAACAAATAACCCCATCCTTCAACTCTCATCTACTTGCCTGACACCCTCACCAGCTAACATCCTATCCCTAGGGCACAAATACCCCTTCACCTACCTTCCTTACCCATGTGGTGCTAGCATCTTTTCATTCACCAGAAAGCCTACCCACCTCACTTGCTCGGCATCCTACTACCCTCACCCACCTTCTAACCTAACCTTTCATTCATTTTACATACTTACCTTCACTTGGTAATTGCCAAAATGTCCAAGATATATAATACTTACTGCTGGTTCTCTGTGCTGCAGGCAATGTATTTCCTAGATCAGTCTCAACTGTTTCAGAATAGAAGGATCTAGGTCAGGAAATTCAAGAGCAGAACTGACCAAAATGGAAATGCCTTTCTTTTTGTGGAGGGAAACAGAGTTAGTGTTTCACTTCCAGTCTGACTTTTTCTCAACTGTATGGACCTTGACATCTGACATGCACCGGCCTCACTATATTTTCATGATACATCTCCAATCCATTTACAGTGCTTTCTGCAATTCAATGCTACACTTTGGAATGCATCAGCACCTTCCATTGCAATATTACTGCAGGGATACTTTGTACAATGGGAGAAAGTGAGGATTGCAGATGCTGAAGATCAGAGTCGAAGATTGCGGTGCTGGACACGCACAACAGGTCAGGCAGCATCCAAGGAGCAGGAGAATCGACATTTCAGGCATAAACTCTTCATCAGGAATGTGCTGCTGCTTCTCCTGCTCCTCGGATGCTGCCTGACCGGCTGTGCTTTTCTAGCACCACACTCTTCTACCTTGTACAATGGGACAGGCATCGATCTCATGAATTGGGCCAGGCTACACCTCAGAGCTACTCACTCAATCTTTTAGCACGCAATTATTTTGTAAATACTTTAATAGTCACAGCATTCCTGTCTTGTTTGGCCTTGCATTTTGGTGCTTTGCCCTCTTAGCTAGAACTTAAAGGATCGCAGTATTTCTGGCATGCCAAGCTGCTTAGACATAGATGTCATCAGTGATCAGTCAAGGAGGGGGACATGTTGCTGTATGGCACAAGCTTTGTCAATCCCACCCCCATAGCGGTGCCCACATCCAGGGCAGCAATCACAAGATAAGAGCATTAATTAAAGGACCATATCTCAAAGTCTAAGAGGAGTCTTTTCCAGTCAACTCAAAAGGGGGTTCCCATCATTTATGGTTCCCACTACATCGTGCAATCTAAATCTAGGGTTTCAACATTTATGTTGATCACATGGGGTAAGCACAGTCAGACAGTCTTTATCATGGTAGTCTGAGGAGTGGGCCACAGTCAGTCTTGGAGATCCAATGCAAACAGTCAGCGAACTCACACTAAGTTTAGAGGGGATGTGAAGAATACATTTTTCAGTTGATGGATGGTGGGAATCTGGAATTCACTGCCTGTAAAGGTGGTAGTCAAAAACCCTTAAACACTTAAGAAGTATTTAGGTGTATATACAGTGCCTAGGTTATGGACTAAGTGCTGGAAAAAGGGATTAAAATGGTTTGGGTGATGGTTTTTGACTATAGCAGATGCGATGGGTCAAAGGGCCTTTTTCTGAGCTGTAGACTTCTATGACTATTAGGGAACAACATGATGGATTGTGATTAGGGAAATTCAACATATAAGTTGGGAGAGGGAGGGGAGATAATATTTATGGGAGAAGATGGTACAATGCAGAGGGAGCTTAGCGGTGACCTCATGGCCTCCACAGGGTGCTATGCAGCAAGACAGTGGGCATGAGTACTCTGTAGAACTGGGGCACGGGTGGTGGTGATATTGATGAGAGCTGCAGATGTAATACCAAGTGGTATGTGGGAACATGTGGAGCACCAGTACTGATGGACTAGCCAAGGTATGCCAGTATTTCTCTCATTTCAGTTCACAATCCAAAAGACAGAAATACAAAACCGTACAGTCTTTACAGTGTGCATAATTCAGTGAACCAAGAAACACAATGGCAAGTAAGGTGACAAAATAGAGTGAGAATGAAAAAAGGAGAAAGTGAGGACTGCAGATGCTGGAGAGCAGAGTCAAAATTTGTGGCGCTGGAAAAGCACAGCAGGTCAGGCAGCATACGAGGAGCAGGAGAGTCAATGTTTCCGGCATAAGTCCTTCATCAGGAGGAAGGGTTCACGCCTGAAATGTCATTTCTCCTGCTCCTCAGATGCTGCCTGACAAGCTGTGCTTTTCCAGCACCACACTTTTCAACTGAGAATGAGAAAAGCCAGATTCTCGAAGTTGAGGAAAGCTCTCTCAATTATACCCTCAAAGCTTGAATGGCAACTTCAGAATCTTACACTTGAGGAGCAACCACCTTACTTCCATGTATATGAATCTCATTAAAGCCTGTTTATGTCCCATTTCAAATTCTTCCTTTCACCACTAAGCAACAAGATGCCACAGATTTCTGACAGATAACAATGAGAGGTGAGTTGATGTCTCAGCTCTTGTACAAATCCTTTTTCTGACCAATGCTCCATGGCCACCGTCACCCCCAAACTTTCATCCATGTACATTGACCTCAAGAAATCACTGGCCTCACCACCTCATCTTGTCTGCTCTCAGACCAACTCAGTCAACCACTGCAGTTCTCCAACATCTGGAATTGCTTGCTTCTGCCCCATTGCTTTGAGCCTCAGCTCAGGCGCACACCTCGTGTCTCGACCCAGGAGGCTTTTATGTTGAACATAGACACACACATCTTGAATGTCTCAGCTTGCTTTCTCAATGCTCACTCATTTGAGTGCTTACTTGGAGACTGTGGGTCTTATTGCTTTCTTAGCATACAAGATCTTCAGTACTAAGTTATATGCCCAAAATGTTAGCTTGATTTTTAATGAAAATGGAGTGCCAAATAGTTTGTGATGGAGGGAATCACTGAACAGTCAGTCTATAGTCAGATAAGGATGGAACGACACTTTATGGCCACCATTCATCACAGCTGCAGCATATTCTAGGAGATCACACAACAAACACACTGCCCGGGCTACTATGGCTATGAAAGTTGGACACAAGTATCATTAGTGGGTTAAAGGGGACTATACTCAATCAGGGGACACTGCCACAGTCAGTCACAGGCTAGTCCTGTTCCAGTGCAGGAGCCTGGCCATGGTCAGTCAGGCATTTGGACCTCAAAGAGATTAGGCAGTTGTTACCTTGCATTAACAGCCCATGGATTAGGCTGCAGTCAATCATGTAATGAAGTACCAGTGGGTATAAGGATTGCAGGTGGGTCAGTTGAGGTGCTATTCAAGCATCAGTCCAATAGATGTGCCACAATCAGTCAGGACAGTCCTGCCAAGTCCATCCAGCAGTGGATCACTAGCATTTGGGGAAATGGTCAGGGGCTAATTGGAGTGCAGACCACCGGGCCCTGGGAAAGTGCACAACTCATGTCACAGAATAGGTGTCATAGAGACAGAAAATAGGAAGAGAAGTAAGTTATTTGTCCCATCTCCACCATTTAACATGATTGTGGTTGATCCTCTATCTCAATGCCATACTCTTGTTCCCTCCAATCTGTCTGTTTATTTCTTTCTTGAACATATTCAAGTGACTTGGCCTTCACTGCCTTCTGTGACAGAGAATTCCGCAGGGTCACAAGTATCAATGACAAAATTTCTCTTCATCTCAGTTCAAAATGGCCTAACTCTGTTTTGAAACTGTGACCCATTTATCTGGACACCTGGCCAGGGGAATCACCATCCATTCAACCAGTTTGTCCAGGTCTGTCAGAATTTCATAGAATCCCTACAGTATGGAAACAGGCCATTCTGCCCAACATGTCCATACAAATCCTTTGAAGAGTATTCCACCCAGACCCACTACCCTACCCTATTATCCTATATTTACCTCTGACTAATGCACCTAACCTACACATCCCTGAAAACTATGGGCAATTTGGCATGGCCAATTCACCTAACCTGCACATCATTGGATTTTGGAGTTAACCAGAGCACCCGGAGGAAACCCACACAGACACAGGGAGAATGTGCAAACTCCACACAGTCACCCGAGGCTGGAATCAAATCCAAGTCCCTGGCACTGTGAGGCAGCAATGCTAACCACTGAGCCATCATGCTGCCCATGCATTTCTGTAAGACCCCCCTTTCATTCTTCAAATCTCCATTGTATAAAAGATCAGTTGACCCAATCTCTCCTCAGAGGATGAACCTTCTAGATCAGGAATCAGTCACTGAACCTTCACTGCAGTCCTTCAATGCCAAGTACAGTACAGAGGAATCTCGATTTTCCAAATGAGATGGGCGGACACTATTTTGTTTGGATAATTGATTATTCAGTTAATTGATTTCCTCTGGGGCTCAGTGTTTTCTGTGAAGTCTGCTCCCTGTTCAGGAGAAAAAGCAGCAGCAGACTGCGCGCGAGCCCCCACCCCTTGCCCGCCACCAAAACCTCTCCCCCCCAAATGCCATCTGTCCCTGCCCACCTCCAAACCTGTCCGCACTTACCCCTCGCACCCCCCCAACCATATCTGCCCTACCCCCCCAGGGGCAGCCAGACTGTGCATCAACATTAAGACTGCTGCTGCCTTTGTGGATCTTCCAATAGCACACACACAACTTTTTTCAGGTTCCACCTCTGCCCTGTACAGGACAATATTGAAGAGATTATCTGGGGAAGGGGGTTTAGGGTACACCCCTGTGTAGAACTCCAGGGAAAGTAGGCGGGGGGGGGGTTGCGAGCGGTGAGAGTGTGGGAGGTCAGCCATTTGGAGACAGTGCCTGGACTATCCAGGACTGTTCTCAGCAGCATTTCAGTGAGCCGAGTTCATTTTAAATCATTGAACCTGTAAACAAAAGATGCAATCAGGGTTGAAACAGCTCTTTGATGTAATGTTTCTATCGGGACCTCAACATCTCCTTTGGATAATCTGATATTCGGATAATTGATATTCAGATAATTGATATTCAGATAATTGAGGTTCCTCTGTATATGTTATCTTAGGATAGGAGACTAAATCTGCACACAATACTCCAGATGTAGTCTTGCCAAATTGCAGTTGCAACCTAATTCAACCTTGGGGTACCTGAAGAGGCTGCTCACGTCTGATGAGATTCAACTAAGTCTGACAGTGAATTATACTACAGCAGATATTGTAACAGTGCAAGTGAAAATGTATTAACCAGTTAATACTGGTTATTTTCAATGAAAGAGTGCACCTGCTCTTAGTCTGGTTTCTTTATCCACTCCCTCCCACTATATCTAAGTGCAGGATTAACTTGTGTAACTGAAGAGGACAAGGGGACCCAGAACTGCTGACAGTGTCAGGTCAGATGCAAGCTCATCCTCATGGGTTTATACTGTTTCAGGTTTTGGGATCACAGGCAGAGGGAGGTAGAAAGCCAGGCACCTCTGGAATATCCAGAGAAGAACATCCTGGAGGCAGTGGAGTGTATTTTACTCCTCCTCCCTGTGGGCACCTCCTGACACCACTCCTTCTCCCTGAGAGGAAAGAGCATAAGGAGTAATGTCGAGGTGTTTATCCTCCTCTTACCTTGTCATTGATTCTGACCTGCCTTGGCTAAAGCCATTGAATGCACATCTGTGCATCTATCCAGCCGATAGTGAGTGTTCTGCTGGCTTGGGACTCCCCATGAGTTATCAAACTGTCTGGGGAGTCAGCACAATATTAAGAACAGCAGTGAATTTCTGCGTTCTTAAATCCAGCTTGTCTATTGCCCCCAACAAACCAACCTGATGCTCCTGTGCCTACCTCAACAGCTTGACCAAGTCATTAATGCTTGAGAACATTGACAGACCTTCGATTTGAGGCTGAGCAGATGCCTGATCTTCAACAGTTCTCTAAACACCAGGAATGTGGAGCATTTTTTCCTTCATAGCCACAATGGTGTGTCAGTGATGTACCAGACTGTGCTCTTGATTCTAATCTAGAAAGAGCACCCACTGAGGTGAAAGTCTTTAAGATGGTAGAGGGTGCTGGGGATGCACCTCAATGATGCACCCTGTGAGGATTGTGGCAATACTATGTTTTTAAAGAGGTTTGTTTTGTCCTGGTTTCTTTTAAAGAGTGATAGTGGGACAGGAGTCGAGCAGCCTGTGATAAGATAAACAACTTGTAAAGCCTTGGATTTTTTTAAAAGTTAGAACAATAGAAGCAGCCTGGGTGGATGTGGTCAAACTCCCACCCACAGAACCAGGATCTTTAGTTTAGATTTCAGCAGTTGCTGTTGGGGTCTTTTAGAGGCAAAAGTTTTTTTTTGTCCCTCTCTCAGTTATAGCCACAAGTTTGTGGGTTCTTTGCCTGCTCCAGCAGTTACACGTGAGACAATCTGTTTTTTTCTGAATTTGCCTTTTGCCAAGGAGCATGTTGATAGGATGTTACTACATTGGGACAATTACTGTTTTGTAGTAAAATAATCCATTATTTTTTAAGTTTACCAATAGAGTTAAATTATTCCAAATTCCTCTTTCTTTTGTTGTATTTTAACCATTGTGTTTGAGTAAATTGTGGTCTGCTTAACCTCAAGCAATTTGACCAATAAAATTGCATTTGGAACACAGCACCAATAAGATGAATTAAGGGTCAAGGCTCTATCTTCTCAATGTATTTTGAGGGGGTCTGCTGTAGTTCATAATAGGATTCACTAGCATCCTCCTTGGACATGGAGCTGAGGATCTCCTATATTGGTCTCTTCTTAGTGAAGGATACCCAGGATCTGCTAATGCCCATGTAAGAGAGCAAATTGGTTGTAGAAACTACATAAAAGCCTGTGCAGATAAAAGCACAGCACAATGAATGTTTCTGGCATGGCACTGGAGTCTCTTGTTTACTGTTCAAGAGAGTGAGAAGCCTTATTTGCAGCAATAACCCCCTTCACCCAACCCCATTCCCCACCATTCCTGCAATTTTTTCCTGCAATTAAAAATGAGGAAGGTGGGTGAAAGAGCATTTAGCAGCATGATGCATAAGCAGGAGACATGTGAGGTGTCCTCAGTGAACGAGTAGGAGGCATCACAAGACACGAAGGATTAATAGTTTGAGAGGTGGAGTGATTGAGAGACCCTGAGCAGACATGATGCATGCAATAGTTAGAGTTACAGTGGTGGACTCTCCCTCTTTATGGGCATTTAAATGGGCATTGGATAGGCATATGGAGGATAGTGGGCTAGTGTAGGTTAGGTGGGCTTGGATCGGTGCAACATCGAGGGCCAAAGGGCCTGTACTGCGCTGTATTGTTCTATGTTCTATGTTCTAGTTGTAGTCCATGAGCCTAGGTGAGATGAGTGACCAGTAGCTGTATTAGAATATCCTGTGAATGTGAAGGAGCAGAAAGAAGACAGTAGTATTTTTGCAAAGAACAGAAAATCATCTTTCTGCACTGCTGGGCACCCCATCTGACTCAGGACATAGCACTGACTCAGAATGAAATTTCTATCTGGGCTGACTGAGTGTATAGGTGTAGCACGCTTTGTCAGTTAACAGGGAAAGAAACAGATGCTTGGATTTGGGGAGACAGCTTGCTTTTCCTTTGTGACATTTCTAAACTTCAGGGTAGAGAAGAGTAGTTTGAGGTTTAGTCCCTGGCTTGCAGCATCTAAATATGGTACCAGAAACATGGATGGCAGATAAGCATGTCAGGGTGTTCACTGTGCAATTCCCTGAGAAACGTACCCCACAACTTGGCTGCATAATTAGTGAGGCAAAGGATTGCATGAGAAAATTCATCCTGGACCGTGGTAAGTGATTCACCATGGAACTCATTTATCTTCCTCCGTTAAGCAAATAGGAAAATGTATACCCTCAGTGATATTAATAGGGGCGTAGAATACAAGAGCAAAGACATTGTGTTAAACCCATATAATGAGGCCTCAACTGGGGTACTGGATTCAGTTCTGGGCACCATACTTCAAGAAGATGTAAAGATATAGAGAGAGTACAGAAAAGATTCATATGAATGGTTCCAGGAATCAGGAGCTTAAGTAAGATAAATAGATCAACAAAATCAGCACTGTCTTTCTTGAAGAAGAGAAATGTGAGAAATGTTTTCAAACTCCTGAAGGATTTAGACAGAGTGGATAGTTGAAACTGTTTCCATTGTTGGAAAGATTGGGATCTAAATATCATTTATTTAAGGTAATTGTCAAAAGAGGAAATGATGATATGAGAAAATCTTTTTGCAGGGAGAGTGTTTCAAATGCACAGCCTGAGAGTATGGTGGAGACAAATTCAACTGAGACCTTCAGGATGAATATGATTACTGTCTGAAACACAAGAACATGCAATGTCAACAGAGAAAGTGAGGGAAAGGCAATAGATGAATTGCTCATCCTATGGCCAGCAAAGACATGACCAGCCAAATGGCCTCCTTCGATGTTGTAATTATTATGACATTATTTATAAATCAGATGCTACAAGGTATAAAAGATTTTGCAAGCACTTTTTCTAAAGTTCTACTCTTATAAACAGCGAACTTCATTTATTTCAAAAACTTTCGTTATGCATAAATTAAATGATATGACATCTTTAAATTAACCACCCAGAACCTGATGTGACTGATGAAGGAAATTTCTTTCCCTATGCATGAACAATTGCTCACAGATTTAACAAGCATGTCAACAGACAGTTATACTCTTCCAGCATCCATTTGAATTTGGCATGATCTGCAGTGAACGAATGGTATCTATGGCCTGGGCAGGCAGCAGGGAAGCTATTTAATCAATGAGATTTAAAAATCTACACCAAACCATGCAGTAAGGAAGTATAAAGCAAGAAATATAAATTGCTTTTATGTAATTGTACAGGAAGTGAAATAAACATTGGGAAATCATGTAAAATTAAGGAAGATGTGTTTAGTACAAAAAAACAAAAATATAAAGTACATACATTTTCATTTTTTAAAACTGACTTTTTTCTGAGGGAATAATATTTTGTGGTTATAACATTAAGTTTTTAAGACCAAAGATGTTAACATTAAATTTGATTTGCCATTTAAAGTTTTGTTTTTGTTGATGCTATAAGCTCTAATTTTATCATTGTTTTTTAAGATAAAGAATAGTGGACAATTGGCCCAAATCCATGCGATAAAATTGGTCTCTGCTTAGACTCTATTTGAAAGGACATGTTGTGACGTGTGATGGTGTCACTTCCTCTGGTCCAAAGGCCTGGGTCCAAGTCTCACTTGCCCTGGAGGCATGTCATGACACAACTGACAAGTTGATTAAAAATGTTTAATTGCCATTGATAAAGATTGCAACAGTGCACTTTCTAGAGGAGGAGGGTAAAATTGAAAAGAACTTTTTGACTCCTATGTTCAATTGGCCAGTGACAATGAAATTCAGACTATATTTATGTTTAGCAAGCCACCGATACTTTATACCAAATTATATTTTTAATTGTCATAGTGAAAATGCTATATCTGTTTAAACTGTGCCATTGTTGTAAGACAATAATTGAGATTTTAGTGAACATTAGACACTTACGTTAAGATAAATAAATACACCCAACTGGTTACACTGCAAGTTTCGTATGATCAGCATTTTAATTTACAACAGGATGCTAATTAAAAGAGCAGATCAGAATTTCTCCCAACCAAATGTATTTAAGCCCAGCCATTGAATGAGCATGAGGCATTATGGTTACTAGTATATTATAATGAATGTCAACAAATTTACGAACACACTATAGTCATGGCAAAGATTATAAATCGGAAGCTAATACTGACCTGAAGTGGTGACAATATCTAAAGGAAGCAAAGTGACTCATGTTAGACTTATCATTTCCAGAGAGTAAAGAGACTTTCCTTTACACTAAATCATTATTATTGAACTCAACAGAATGAACACATGTATTGGCTATGAAATCTAAATTAAAAGTAATCAAAAACTCACAAATATCGCAGGATTCTAGGAAATAATTAACAATCTTGAGCAGATGTGATGAAAATGTTAAATAATTTAACAAAATGAATGAATGATTGAATTGAATGAATTAAACTGAATTTATTGTCATGTGTACTGAGGCACAGTGAAAAGCTTTGTCTTGTGAGCAATACAGGCAGATCACATAGTTAAGTATCAAAGAGAGTTAAGTAGCAAAGACAGCGGCAAAAACAAAAACGCAGGTACAGACAAATGTTAAGAGTTTGTGAGTCCATTCAGTATTCTAAGGTATAAGGTGAAAGCACTGATATTACCTCTGCTATTATATTTCAGTTGCAGTCTACATAAGGTCCAAAAATCTTTACTGGCTCCACAGAAAAAAGTGCTCTTGAATTTAAATACAGAGCTCACTCTCAGTATTCAAAGGAAAAAAGTGACCAGACTCAGGAGGTCATGACATCCCACGGTGAAGAGGACACACTAATCTACAAAGAAAATGTAGCATTCTCACAACAAAGGCCACCTGACAGAAAGCCCAATTCAAATAATAGATAATTGACAGAATCTTATTCAGGATACAGTATATAATTTTGCTGGCTTTCAATGACAGGCAGAACTATATCAATCTTAAGAAAATGATCTTGGCTTCCATAACTTCAGTATCATTCAGGACTATGCTGGAAGAAGCGTCATCTCTGTTATATTAAGTCATTGGCAATATCAGTGAGAGCATTCAGATGCCAAAGAACACAGCTACAATATTCTCATAAGCTTGTCACAGTTGACAAATTGCCCTCCAATCTATCTAGTCACTACACTGGTTAACAGCAAACAATCTACAAAAATAATAAAAGGGCAAAACTAAAACTTTGTGTTTGAATGCACATTGCATTTAAAACGAAACAGATGAAGTGCAAATAGAAATACATAAAAATGTTGAATTAACCATTGTAGAGATTTGGCTGCAGGGTGGCATAGATTGAGACCTGAATATTAAAGGACATGTGGTATTCAGGAAGGACAAGAAGCTAGGAAAAGATGAAAGAGTGAATATGTCAATTAATGATGGTGTTAGCACAATAGAGAAGGGTGACAAAAGTACATGAAACCAGGATGAGGAAAGAGTTTGGGTAAAGACGAGAAAAAATAAATGTAAGAAGTGTTGTGCAGGCACTCTCATGGTAGGATGGAGTATACAGGAAGAAGTAATAGAAGTTTGCCCAAAAGATATGCAACAACATAGGATTAATTAATAACACTACACTAAACTGGATAGCAATAACTAAAATATGATTGAACTTTATACTCAGATTGAGGCAGAGGTGGGTATGTACAAAATTAATAATTGTGATTGCATCAAAGTGAACGAGAAAATTAAGCCAGGGATAGTTCAACAAAACTACAGTTTAAAGGGATATTTTATAATACACTGAATAGATAAATTCCAACAAGAAATAAAGATTTCAAGAGAAGAACCCAACATCCATGTTCAACTGAAAAAAATGTAATATTAAACTAAAAAGGAAAAAATATGGATGTCAGGTGAATAGACTGGATATAACATGTTTAAAAAGCAGAGAAATACTAATGAGTTAATATGGAATTAAAATTAAGAGAAAGCTAGCTGGAAATCTAAAATTAGACAGTAAAAGTATCTATAGATATTCAAAAATGATGTGTTTCCAAAGTGACCATGGGCCTAATGAGTCTGTGGAATTCATAATACTGATTGGGAATGATCAGCCATGATCATATTGAATGGTGGTGCAGGCTCGAATGGCTGAATGGCCTACTCCTGCATCTATTGTCTATTGTCTATTGTCTATTGTCTATAATAGAAAATAAGAAGATGGCAGATGAATTGAACATATGTTTCACATCAGTCTTCATTATAGAGGAAACAACATCCATAAATAGTTATAAACAAGAAAAGGCCCAGAATGGAGGAACTCAAGAACACGTCAATCATGGGAAGTAGTACTGAGTAAATTGTTACAGACTGACAAGTCCCCCAGGTCCTGATCAAATTCATCTTTGAGTCTTAGAAGAAGTGTCTAGTGAATTAATTGATGGAGCAGTTTCAATTTTGCAAAAGTTTCTGGAAAGATTTCATTAAACAGGAAAATAGAGAATGTAACTAATTTATTTGAAAAAGCAGCAAAACTTAAAGCAAGAAACAATAAGCAAGTTAGCTTAACATCTGTCATAGGCAAGCTGTTAGAAGCTATTATCAAGAACATTATAGCTCAGCAGTTAGAAAGTTTCAATGCAATAAGGAAGGATGTAAATGTCTTGAACATAGTTTGGAGAAGGCTTTAGAACTTAATACATAGAAATGCATAATTGTCTTAAGAGGACTAATTGACACACTAGGCGTGTTTCTGCTGCTGTTCAGAAGACTAGGAGCAGACTTAATTGAAACACATGTAATCCTGAGAGATCTTGACAGGGTTCATGTGAAAAGAGTGTCTTCACTTATGTGAGAACCTAGAACCATGGTTAATAGGTGCAAAATGGCCACAGGTGATTTGGTAGTGGAAAAAAAGCTGAAGAAAAGAAAAACTAGAACTGAAGGTCACTGTTTAAAAATAAAGAGTCACCGATTTAATACAGAGATAGGAATTTTTCTTATCCTCACAAATTAGTGCACTGGCTTTAAATTCAATGGAATAGAAATAGAACTTTATTGCACTCACTTCATGATGTACAATAGTGGTTAGTCTGTCCAATTTTTGGGATCAACACCTTGCCCCTAAGAACAACTGAGGGATAACATCATTGCACCTGTCTCATTCAGGGCAATAAGCAGCAAGAATTCACTTTGGTACTCTCCTCCTCAGGTAATTAAAGCAGGATTTCTGAATATATTTTAAGGCAGAAGTAGACTTTTGGTAGGTGAGGATGTGCCAGATTATTGTGGATTGGCAGGGAATGTGGAATGATGAGATTCGTCATGACTTTATTGAGTGGTAGTCTATGCCTAGTGGCCTACTTCAGCTTCTAATTCACATGTTTGAATATCCTTGAGGTATAAAGTCAATGCTGTTTTGCCATAAACATGCTAAACTCATTTATATCACAAATAGGTTTTTGTGCAACAGCGCATATGTTGCTATATTGCACATCACAATGGGGGAATGAGCTGGCAAAGTTTAGAGCCCCTGTCAATTCAATATCCTGAGCAATTTATCTATTAACATGACTGTGATGAGGATTATCACTTTGACCACACAGCGTTCAACTTGCAAAAGAATCCTCTCTGACTCATCATTTGTAAAATCACAAGAGATAACTGCCTCTATAATTAAACATTTTGCATCTGACAAGAGGCCATCAGGCCTGGGAACAAGTCCAGCACACATTCAAAATGTCAGAGGGGCAAGAAATCGTGATTGGTTCACATATTAAATTAATTTTTAAAAGGTAAATCACTGTTGGGTGAACTATATTAATCAACTGAAATGTCACTAACAAACTGGCAAATCCTACCAAAAATTAAGCAGCTCCTAACAATTAAAAACTGGATAGTGCCAAAAATTAAACAATTAAATATCTTGCAATATCTTTCAGTGTTTTTTATGTAACTATAACATGTTGCTTTCGAATTCATCGTCTATAAATCTATTGTAAAAATAATGAAAATTAGTTCTTTAAAATAACTCTCTGTGCCAACATTATCCTGCAATCTCAGTTTAAGTCTTCAGTGTGTTTCACTGTTCTATTACCCTTCTTATAAGTATTTTCTGTGCTGCGTGATTTCAAGGTTTATTAGTGCACTGGCTTTAAATTCAATGGAATAGAAATAGAACTTTATTGCACTCACTTCATGATTATCAATAGTGGTTAGTCTGTCCAATTTTTGGGATCAACACCTTGCCCCTAAGAACAACTGAGGGATAACATCATTGCACCTGTCTCATTCAGGGCAATAGGCAGCAAGAATTCGCCAACTGCCCTGTCTGTCACAATATCATTTGCTTCACCCCAGGTGGACTCCAGCTCTTAGAGTTCTTCTTCAAATCTACTTTGCCAATCTACTTGTTTTAGACTACCTTTTATTATTCTCCTGACTGGTATTATCCAGCAATATTATGGATACAGAGTCACAGCTTCACTGGTAGATTGTTCATCTTGGATACTCAAAATTTATAGAGCTGCTGGAAGACCAATGTTGCTTTGCCAATTTTCGTGGGGCATCGATTGTTACATTCCCTTCCCTGGAAATGTTGATTGAGTGATGTTCAATCCAATATTGTGTTACACAATTTTTCAGACATTGTGGTGCTTGCCTAAATCAACATTTTATTGTAAGAGAACCAATGTTTAGTTTTTAGATCCCTCAGGAGGTCAGGTATCTACCTCCATTCAAATTATCCACGTGGCAATGCAGGAAAAGGATGGGTGCCTTCTTTTAGTGTGATGAGGACCCTGTCACTTCATGTGTTCTCCTGACACCACAATAAGCCAAAGAGGTGTTCACAACTTCAGTTATCCATTTTCTACCTCTATCCACACACCGCTCAGAATTAGCATTGATCCACTGCCTGTGGTGGTGAAACAGATAACACTGCATTTCCTAAGTAATTCTAAGGAGATCTGGTGCTCCAATTTCAACTTGGCCTTTAACTTTCCAGTCGTGATGCACACAAAATCCATAGAACCCAAAGGAGACTCTCAAAAAAAGTTTTAAAGTTTTTTTTTGGATTTCTATCCTGACATCTCTGAGAAGAATTCCCATAATTAAAACTTTGCATGAATCTGGCATCTCAGAAGTTGTTGTCCATCGTATGCAATAGTAACCCATTCAATGTTTTACACTGACAAACCTTTTGGCAGTGGCTGAGCATTCTATTAAACTGCTTGAAGGACTGTAGGAGAAATGAAAGTCTGATACACGATAGATTTTGCAATGGAGGTTAAGTATGTTTCATATCGAGCAATGAATTAAAAGTGTTATGATTGTGGTGGGATGTCAATTACATGATGAAATTTAATGGACATTTAAAAGCTTCTACCAACTGATTCCTCCACTTTGCAAGTGATATCTGAGACAAATGGAGCTGGTAAATCCTGATATGACCTGTTTAAACATGTGAGTGCTCTACGATAAGTCATGACACATGTGGAATATTTGCATCTATACTTTCAGATTCCTTTGATGCGTGTACACAGTATTTTAATCAAAGCAACTATAACAATGAAAGCAAATATAACAGAATTTGTACTTGTACATGCCTCAGAATGGACAGTAACATGTTTTGATTTGATCATTTGTTTTTAATATCTTCATAATTGTAAATAAAGTATGCAGTGCAGTAGCTGCAAACTTTAATATGCATTGTCTTGTGCCCGGCCTCAGGAATGATGGATTAGTTTCTTTGAACTATTGTCACTGATTAAGATGGAATAGGTGTCAGACTTGTAAATCAGTCAGAATGACAGGTCAGAAATCTTTAACATGTATTGCTTTGTGCATAAGTGGCCTGATTCCAAATTTCAATCTCCAGTGATGGCACTATTACAGTCAAAAGAGGAATATGTAACTATCCTGTCATTACAATGTAGTTAAAATTCAGATCTATAGTAACTGCATTGATATTTATTGCAAACATGTTGGTGTGGCAAGCAAATTGCTCCTTTTATCATTTTTTCAAAGTGCCATTTTCAGCATCATCCCAAAGTAACTCATTAGAATTTATTTCCCTTAGATCAAAATTTAATCAGAATGTGGCATCAGATGCCATAAGTTCTGCATTGCGGCAGTTTACATTTCATAAAATATGCAAGGATATTGAAATGTTAGAATAATTTAAATGTTAAATTGAAAAACATTTTCACTAATTTTCAGCATTCATTTTTAACTATATTGGCAAAAGAAATTAACTCCACAGTTCACTGGTACATTAACATGAATGTGATTCATAACAATAGTTAAAAATAACTAATAATTAGCATCTAGTTTGCACATCAGCTTTGAGGCTTAGTTAAACACTGTATTCTCAAAAGAATCCAATGTGTAATTTGAAGAATTTACTGAAGTGTCTTTGGACCCCAAAACCACAACCAGATCAGATGTTCAACATATATATATTCAACCATGTTAGCAGACCAAACACTAGAGGGTTGGGGAATGACCACATAATCTTCAAAATGCATTGCTCGAGAGCATTGCTTCATAATAGTTTTCGCCAGTAGTCCCTTCAAAAAAGTTGTTCTTCATCTCAATAACTTTCTTTGACAATTAATTCATATACATATTACCTTTTCGTGTAAAATAATTGTGACTTTTTTTCATTTACTCTTAATTTTTTGAATGATCAAATTATAGTCTAGAATCATGACTTTCAGCTCTGTGAAGTGATACCTGGATTAATAATTGTTTAAATTCCTGTTCGATTACTTTGAAATCTTATTTCTAGTGGACCAATTCCAATTTTCTTATCCTTCTGCGTTACTTAAATTCCCAGAACCAGCTCTCATTTAGGTTATTCTATGAAGCAAACTGTCACAATTATTTTTTAATATCCAATGTTGTATTTGCTATTTCAGATAGAATATCCAGTACTTACTACATTTTTAACAGTTAAAGATCGTATACAGTCCCACAAAAAGTTGTTTGCTTTACTACAGTCACTTGCAATATTATTAGATTTCAGTATTTAAAACTGCTTTTTAATATCTATGTGGCCTCCTTCTATCCATCTCAAACTTCTTCAGTGATAGACTTATTTTCTCCTCAGCAGACAGCTCCTCAACCCAAGAAGTCCATATTTCTCAAACACTCATCTTGCATGACAGATATGTCTCCAACTGATATAAGCTTCCATTTTTGGGGTCTTGTTCCCTGGCTATGTGAACTCAGTGCTATCAGTGACAGAATTTTGTGGACATTTAGGATTATAGCCCATTGATATTTAAGAACAAAAGCATTTTTGGGGCTATACTTTGGTTTGATGAGTCATTATTTACAGGCAACAGGAATTTGTAGAGAATTAAAGATAGACAAATAAAGGATTTTCAGAAGCTACAAAAGAATTTACAAAAGACAGGCTGATCCCAATCGGGGATTCCTGACCCCATTTCTGTACCCTTTACTTGCTAGCACATACGGGCGGCACAGTGGTGCAGCGGTTAGCACCAGAGACCTGGGTTCAATTCCCGCCTTGGGCAACTGTCTGTGTGGAGTTTGCACATTCTCCCCGTGTCTGCATGGGTTTCCTTCGGGTGCTCCGGTTTCCTCCCACAGTCCAAAGATGTGCATGTTAGGTGAATTGGCCATGTTAAATTGCCCGTAGTGTTAGGTGAAGGGGTAAATGTAGGGGAATGGGTCTGGGTGGATTGCTCTTCGGAGGGTCGGTGTGGACTTGTTGGGCCGAAGGGCCTGTTTCCACACTGTAAGTAATCTAATAATAATGATAAGGGTAGCGAGTCTAAACCCTCACTCACTACCTAGACAGCTCCAATGTGGTAAACAGATATCTCTTAGCACCCACCTACCTTCATTTGTCCAGCTTTGGAACAGCATTGATATGATTCATGGCCAATGGAGTCAGAAGTGTCAGTTTGGAGTCAGGAAACATTTGATAGGTAAGTTCAAAAGGTCTTCTCCATGTCCCTCCATGCTAGCTCAATTTCTACTCATGCCCCATACACAACACCAATGACCTCTCACACTGTCCATACAATCACATGACTCTTCCATTGCTATTCACCCAATACACTTTTTGTACAGAACAAATAATTTTGTACGAATGTCCAACTTATGAACTTTCATACTTACAAACATGATCTCACGCAAGGATGTAATTTTAAAGATCTGACATACAGGCATTTTCTGTACTTATGAACAACTCCTTTACACTGTCCTGTATTATGTTCTGATTTGTGTATAAATAGACCAGCAAATAGATTTAGGAATGGAACCCATTTGTGTTTGTAACAATTTCATACATGAAACTGCTTAAAAAAGAAACTCATTCAGTTTTTTTTAAAAACACTGGTGTGCCTAGAAAAGGTTCAATCAAATAGATAAATCAAATTAACTACCCATTCACCACAATCCCTTTATTGGACAGAACTTTGAATAGGCATCAAGGTTAAGGTTAAGATTAATGATAGTGCCAATGTTTACACCTCCTTTACCTCACTAGAGTACCTGGCTCCTGAATAAGGAATTCCCATGATGGCTAGATATTGGCATTGTAAAGGCCACTCTCTCAAATGTTTTCACCGAGCACCTGAAACCACTCCGTCTCGGTTGTCTCCAAATACAGCCATGTACTCTCAGCCAAATGGCACTATGGACGATTGAACCTAAGTCCTTGGTACCTGAACTCGCCCACCTCTATGTAGTGACTGTGCTGCCCCAGTCATTCTGCGAAGGCTAATGGCCTGAACTAACTACCCAGTTACTGGCTTCATATACCTGCCAGTACATAGATGCCCAATACACACGCTGCAAAATTCAATCAGGTTCATAAAATGACTAAGGAACACTATGACTAAGGAACACATTCTGGGAACAAAAGCCCAGAATGCAGATAATCTCTGAATTTAATGTGACCTCTATCATTTATTTTCCTCTATTTCCCAACTGACAATGAGCTTAGAACCCTAACAACCAGCAGAGGTTTATAAGAAGTAGGATATGAATGTAAGTGGGGCATATCATTTTGATTCTTTCTGACTCCAGATTGTCCTTGTCCTTGGTTGATTTTGAGACCATAAACTCCCCTCTGGCTTGAAGTTGCTTATTTCCACAAGACCAAACTCTCTGCTGTTTTCCTATTTTCATTAACTCTCAGGATGTGAGTCAAAGCTGGTAAGGCCGCATTTATTGCCAATAGTTAATTGCGCTGAGACAAGTGTTCGACTAGATTATATGATCACATTCTGGAGCGCTGCTTAAATTTTCTGACTCAAAGGAGAGGATGCTATCAGTGGGGGTGGGTTGACATTTCCTTTGGAAAGCTAAAATAGAAAATGAGGCTAGGACAGCAAAATATATAATGTCAAGCATTTCTAAAGATTTTGTCAGCAAGTGAATATAAAATGGAAACTTTTGGGCCAAAGTTGACACCACAGGCAGCCCCTCCATCCTCTCCACTTCTGCCAAATTGTGTTCATGATGTCATCATCAATACTCCTGCCTTGCAAGCTTCCTTGAAAACTGCAGAGCTAATGAAATCAGCATGGATGGAAGATACACCAGGAAAAAATGTCAGAATGTGGAGAAAACATATGTCTTAACATTTAAGTGCACATTTTCTTGCTATGGGGCCAATTAGGAGGGCAAGGTGCTAAGGCTAGCATCCACAGTTAATGAGGTCTGATAAATCGTGCAAAACCAGGGTTGCCTTGAATCAGTTGGTTTTGATCTCCATGCAACCCTCACTCTTCCAAAAACATAAATATATATTGCAAGGAAGGTTGGATCTTGGGACATTTTCTAGTCTCGACATTGATTAGTGATATGCATTAGTGAAACTCCCCAGTGCTCTCCACCACCTTTTCAAGGGCAGGTAGGGATGACCAATAAATGCCAGCCAGTAATGCCCTTATCCTATGGACAAGTTAAAAATTACAATTGTCTAGCTTTTCTTTGAAATCTTGGTGAATGTTGGTCACTTGCCTGACAAAAGTAAACATCTCATGCAATTGCTTTTCATTGTTGGGCTTATCTAATCACTTCAGGATGTTAGTGAGTTTTGAGAAGATTTGTAGCTCAGGTGAAGGTTCTGGATGTACTTTGCTCGCTGAGTTGAAAGATATATTTTCAGACGTTTCGTCACCATACTAGGTAAAATCATCAGTGAGCCTCTGAATGAAGCACTGGTGGTATGGCCCACTTTCTATTTATGTGTTTAGGTTTTCTTGGCTTGGTGATGCCATTTCCTGTGGTCATGTCATTTCCGGTTATTTCACTTTGGGGGTGGTAAATGGGATCCAAGTCAATGTGCTTGTTGCTAGAGTTCCAGTTGGAATGCCATGCTTCACAAATACTTGTTTCTGTCTCTGTTTGGCTTGTCATTTACAAAATACCTTGCAAGAACTGTAACAAACACTGCATTGGACATACAGGCTGAAAACTAGCCACCAAGATATATGAACATCAACTAGACACAAAAAGACATGACCTACTCTCACTAGTATCCTTACATACAGATGAGGAAGGACACCACTTTGACTGAGACAACACATCCATCCCATGACAAGCCAAACAGAGACACACACGAGAATTCCTAGAAGCATGGCATTCCAACTGGACCTCTATCAACAAACATGTTGACTTGGATACCATTTACTACTCTCTGAGAAAAAGAACCAGAAATGTCATCACCACAGGAAATGATATTACCATAGGAAATGATATCGCCAATCCTAAACACATAAATAGAAAGCAGGCCATGCCAGCAGCGCTTCATTTGGAGGGTCACTGATGATGCTACCTAGTATGGTGATGAAATGTCTGAAAACGAATCTTCCAGCTCAGTGAGCAAACCTACATCCAGAGCTTCAGGATCTCTTATTCTGATGGAAACCAATGGAGTTTTCCATCAAAACTGACATTTTTTTAAAAATGAAAATCATATTTATCAAAACAGAAGTATTCAAATTATAGAGTTATACATTTAGAACACGCTGCCTCTAAAAAATATTCCTGCTCCACAGCCAAATATCTGTTAGTTATATTCCTTATATTACATGCCTCAAATGAAGAAAGCCCACTAAATCAAAGAGGAAAGCATAGTCTTATAAAATGTAATGATGCTATCCTTTCCTCCACCAGCCTGAACCCATCCAACCTGCTGGTGAACCATTATTCTGTCATAGTCTAAGCTTTAAATCTTTAATAATTATTCTGGGATTGAAAAAGAGTCAGCAATAACTCTATTTGGAATTAGCTATTTCTTGAAATGAAAGGGACAAGGAGATTAATTCCTTATAAAGGAATTAAACATAACATGCTAATGAGCCATCACTGAGAAGACAGATTAGAGGGAACATGAACAAACGGTTTGCTGAGAGAGAGGAAGTAACACTGCTTGATAATCTGCTGTCTTGTGACAAATTGACAATTAAGATTACCTGCAGAAAGAATGTCCTGAGGTAAAGGAGTTAATGTCAGGAAAGTTTTGTGTTGAGCAGACCGTTAATGCTGAATGTCAGAAGGAACACGGAAGCTACTTCTGATAAGAAGGCAAGTTATAGACTTGAGAGCTCCAGAAGTGTAATCAATGTACAGGATGAACAGATCTAAAGGATCATCAATAATTTCACATCTGAAACTTCACAAGACAGAAATTCCTATCAGAATTCAATTACAGAATTATTCAGTGGCAGAACTTTGAAGAATAATACTGCATATGCTTCGAACCCTGGACATCTAGAGACAGCTGTAGTTGGTTGGAATTGTGCCTAAATTCCATCATAAATGAGAGAATTGCTCAGTTGAGTTGTGAGGTTTAACATGTTTACTTGAGGGGTCTTATTTTGGTTACCACATGCAATAAAGCTTCAATCATTGTTTCAGTCCTTAATTGTCTGCAAGATACCTTAATAAGCAACTGAATTAAAGGTAGTTTCTGGGAATTAAAACACAACAATTCAATTTTATTTCAAGTAAAATTTGACTGTGGGTTGAAACTGAAATGGTTTTTCTCACTGCTGAGGTTATAGAAGAGACTTGCAATGTTTTTGGCTTGCTCCATACCAAATGTAACCTTATCTCCAGTGTCCCCATTTTATCTGTGGTGACATGTCTGGTGAGATTTTGATGACAATTTTCGAAGAAGACCTATGGGTAAGATGGTGATAGGCGAAAGTGAGGACTGCAGATGCTCGCGATTAGAGTCAAGATTAAAGTGGTGCTGGAAAAGCACAGCAGGTCAGGCAACATCCGAGGAGCAGGAAAATCGACGAATCGGGCAGGAACCCTTCATCAGGAAATTGTGGGTAAGGCGGTGATGTCAATGTTCGTTTTTTTTACCACGAAGCTACCTCACTGTTCCTTCTGGAAAGCAAGTAAAACATTATTTGTTCTCAATATTGTCCTTAGACACCACTACAAAAAAATTAAAAGTGGGATAAGAGTTTTCTCAGTTTCTTACGTGTCTAACAGTTGAGGATTGGCTACTTCCCGAGAACAAGCACAGTGATTCTGTTGTTTATTAACCCATACCCAATGTTTGAAATGCAGCCAGCATACCAATATATAGGCACAGATTCCTTGCTGTTCATTGTCTGTACACATAAGCAGATGACCCAAAATTATAACTGCCCTCAGATGCTGCCCGACCTGTGTGCCACACTTTTTGACTCTGACTTGCACCTTCTGCAGTCCTCACTTTCTCCCAGCACTTCTTCAATGTAGCATGAACTGACTGGAGGGAGCAGGGTGCTGGACTCATTCGGAAAGAGAACATGACCAGGGAAACAGTGATAAGCCCATAACATACAAGGGTGCTGGCTGCAAGGTTCTTGCTACATTGGCATACATTGTAGATAACATGAGGATGAGCTCCTTAAGGCACATCAACAAAAGCAAGTGGGAACAGATAGTCATTGCAGTCAATACCCCTAGGTCCTGGATATTATGGGACAAAAATATGGTCACTAAATGATCTTCAAATGCCATATCTTACCAATTGTGCATCTAGCCTCAGCCAAGACAGCCACTATGCTGGTTTAGGAAAAGCTGGGAATGGAATCCATTTGTTAATTCTGCTGCAATTTCTATCAATCAGATGCATACCAAACACTCATCTCACATATCTCAGCCTCACACACTTAACATTGCTACAGATGCCACATCCACATATCAAAGGTTGGTACACACTGACAAACATTTCAACATGACAGAAATATTAACTAAAAATGGCATTCACTGGTACACTTTCCTTTCATTTGCAAGATAAGGTGGTGCACAAACAGCAGCAGCAGGAGTTAATTATTAGGAGGACAGAATTCGCAACTTGTGCTATTTCCTGTGAAGGAGCTGGTACTAGCCATTATTGGAACAACCATTGTTAAGACCAGAATTAGTGGCAGGGTGATTCAATTAAACATGACAGTATCCTCCAACCTAATACTCTTTCTCAGATTCCATTTATGTCTCATCCTGCAATTCTTTCCAGTTTACTTGCTGCAGATGTTGTAAGAACATGCATTATAACTTTTTCCCCAGTTCCAGCCATACCTTCTGCCTTTTAACTTCCAGATATTTAAGAATTGCAAGCTGGCCTGGCATTGGATGAAGACAAGAAAGAGATTCACTAACGATAAAGGAATACCATCCGTTTGTTTCACACTCACAGCTAATGTTGTAAACATTGTGGGAGAACAGTAAAACAAAATAAACAGCTACAGATGACCCCAATGAAGGAATTGCTTACACCTTTTGCAATATTTAACAAATCTGAATCGAAGTAAATTCAACATGATTTAACGGGAAAATTATACCTAACTAAAATGGTAAAGTTCAATTTAGTCAATGTAACAAAGAAATGTGAAAGAGAAACAGAAGGTGATGGAGAAACTAAGCACAACTGGCAGCACCTGCAGAGAGAGAATCAGAGTTCACATTTTGAGTCCGGTGACCCTTTGTAAGAAATGAAAATTGGTGGGAAAGGGTGATATTTATAGTGATGATGGGATGAGGAATATTGGGAGGGGCCAGGGGCTAGAATAGTGTGCATGGAGATGGTGCCTAGCGAGAGAGAAAGAAAAAGGGATAGGCAAACAAAGAGATGGCTGATGATAAGCAAAGTGAGATATAAATGTTGGGTGGGGTGCTAATGAAAATTGTAGGGGACTGAAAATGAGTTGTCTCTATGGGAACAGCCCATACAAAATAGGACCTAGATGTGTGGGGGAAGGCTAACAAATATAAAGGGTGTTCATCGAGAAGGAACAACACCCCACCTTATGCCAAGGTACCTTACAGCCTCTGGACTCAACATTGAATTTAACACTTGTAATAAAGATTCGTAAACAACTTGAAGTTCATCCTTTCCAGTGTGGAAATGGTGGACAAGTCCTTGAGCACACATCTGGATTGAATCTTGATGCAGAACCTGACAGCCAATGACTCAGTTTCCATTGCAAAAAATGACTATCCATGCAACATCTGTGTGTTTTATTGGAAGCTGCCATAATAATTCTGGATGCCACTCTGTACAGGGACCACCTAGATGTTACAATGCATGTGTTATCCAATCCATGCACTTCCTCCAGACACTTATGGATTCCTATTCAGAATCTCCTATTACCTCTACCTCCCTTTTCCTGTTCGTTGTTGAGCAGCATTTCCTGTACTGTTAACTTTCCAGTGATGTGCATGACAAGAGAAATTTTTATCATGCCTCCAAATCTGCCAACAACAGTCATGAAAACAAATCTTTCATAATTTGATTCACTCCATATATCAAGACATGGTTGGAGGCATTAGGTACTACAAAGACTATGGAGCTTGACAACATTTTGTTACTAGAAGATGTGGGCTCTGGAGACTACCCTGAGGAACTCCTAAATACTTAAGCATGTCCAAATTGAGCAACATGAGGCTTGCGATGAGAAGTGACAAATAACATTCATTCCACTATGACTATTTCCATCAAGAGAGAATCTGAAATCTTGCCACACTCCTGGCCAAGCATTGGCGTCTACTGAAAAATTATGCAAGTTTCCCAGGATTGTATTGTACACAAATAGCAGGATAAATCCACTACTCTGATAATCAGTAAAGTGATGGGAACATATCATCAACAGTGCTATCAAGCAGACTTGCTTACTAGTAACCTGCTCACTGATATTCAACATGCTGGAGCCACTCATCCTCCACAGCTCAGTACGGCTTTGGTCCTAACATGGGAAAAAGAGCTGGATTTCACAGGCAAGGTGAGAGTTACAGCACTTGACATTTAAGGTCACACTAGACTGAGTGTGGCATCAGAAACTCTTATAAATCTGGAGTGTATAGGAATCTGGGGAGAAATCTCCACTGGTTGGATTTATGCTTGGCACAAAGGAAGGTGGTTATGATTGTTGGAAGTGATCATCTCAGCTCCAGATCATCTCTGTAGGAGTTCCTCAGGGTAGTCTCCTAAGCCCAACCGTCTTCCACTGCTTCACCAATGGCCTTTCCCCCATCATAAGGTCAGAGTGAGGATGTTCACTAATGATTACATAATGTTCAGCACCATTCGCAACTCCTAGATACTTAAGCATGTCCAAATTGAGCAACATGAGGCTTGCGATAAGAAGTGACAAATAACATTCATTCCACTATGACTATTTCCATCAAGAGAGAATCTGAAATCAATCCTTGACATTTAATGGCATTTCCATCACCTTCTCCCCCTCTACTGACATTCTTGAGGTTACCATTGACCGAAACTAAACTGGACTAGCTATATAAAAACAGCGGCTACAAGAGCAAGTCAGAGGCTAGGAATACTGTAGTGAATACCTTATCTGCTGACTTCACAAAGCCTCTTCACAATTTACAAGGCACAAGTCAGGAGTATCATAGAATACGTGCCTGATGAGTGCACCCCCAATAACACTCAAGAAGAATACTATCACCCAGGACAAGCTCCAACTTGATTGATACCACATCCACAAACATTCACTCCCTCCACCACCAACTCTCAAATCAGCAATGTGTATCACTTACAAGATGCACTGCAGAAATTCAACAAGGCACCACCCAAACCCATAACCATGTTCATCTAAAAAGACAAAAGCAACAGATACATGGGAACATTAGCAACTCCAAATTCCCCTTCAAGCCTCTCATCATTCAAAACTTGGAAATATTTTACCATCATGTCACTGTCTCTGAGTTAAAATTCTGGGACTACCAGTTGGACTACAGCAGTTCAACAAGGTAGCTCACCATCACCTTGTCAAGAATGGGCAATAAACGTTGGTCCAGCCAATGATGTCCACATCCCATGAATAAATGAAACAAATGTCAGTGAAAAGTCCTGACACACCATTCCCTGTAGATTTCAACAATATAAAGCAATTATGGAAAACACCAAAAATGAGGAAGTGTAACAACATTAACACAAATACAATGAGCAACTAACCTGTAAATTGTTCATGATCACTTGCAATTAAATTGCAGGGTTGCTTTTCAAGCTGTTCAATGCACCCTCAGCTTTGTGAGATTAACAGGGGCTGTCTATGGATGTGACATTCCAAACAAATAGCAATGTAGTCACTTCAGCATGACATGGTCTGTAGAAAATTGCAGTCTTCAAGCAGGCATTAACTATGTACATTAATCCCAACACAAATTTAGCATCAGGTCTGCAATATAGCACTCACAGTGCCAACACAGGTGCCAACAAGCCAATTTGTGGCATTCAAGCAGCAACAGGTTCATAGAAACAAGGTTTGCGCAATTCTAAAGGAAGCTCTGTAATACATGTCATTATTAGATAATATTGTATGCCATATCCTTTGGTGATGGTTACAATCATTTACTAAATCAATATTTTGTGCAGCGAAATTAATATTTTATTTTGACTATAATAAAAGGACCGTAGCATGGAGGCATTCTTTTGATTATTGTAGGAAAGGTTGGGCTCTAAGTTGATATTTTCAAGCAGTACATCCAGACTTAGTGGAGGTTAGTAGAATTAATAAAAAAAGTCATTAGAAGTCTAGAATTTTTAGCTACATTTATTAGGCCAACTGTAGATAAGTGTGAACAGCTCTAGGAAGCCTGACCTAAAATTGCTAAGGGCTGAGCTTAGAACTATGAGTTTAGAGGACACATTGACTCAACTGTCAATGTTTATCACAATATAAGCTAAATTTAACGAATATGTTAATCATGAAAGTTGATGCTATTTGCGGGTCTTAAACTAATGTTATACAACTGACTAATTAAAGGCCAAGCTATAGTTATAGTTTCCTTCTTGTAGGATAATGTTGTTCTACTGAAAATTTAATATAATAAGATTCAATTTAATATTAAGTAAAATTTTTGTTTGTGTTGAATGGATGGATGGTTGAAATCATGACAGGTGTAGAAGATGCCCCCACTACAACACACAAAGCAGATGGAGGAAACAGACATGAACATGTAATTTTACCATGGGCAGCACAGTGGCTCAGTGGCTAGCACTGCTGCCTCACAGCACCAGGGACCTGGGTTTGATTCCAGCTTCGGGTGACTGTCTGTGTGGAGTTTGCAAATTCTCCCCATGTCTGTGTGGATTTCATCCAGGTGCTCCAGTTTCCTCCCACAATCCAAAGATGTGCGGGTCAGGTGAATTAGCCATGCTAAATTGCCCATAGTGTTCAGGGATGTGTAGGTTAGGTTAGTTAGTGTTAGGTGCATTAGTTAGGAGTAAATATAGGGGAATGGGTCTGGGTATGTTACTCTTCAGAGGGTTGGTGTGGACTTGTTGGGCTGAATGGCCTTTTTCCATACTGTAGGGAATCTAATCTTTCTGTTCTATGGATGGTCAAAATAGGCCAACCACTGACTGATGTTCTCAGAGATAAGAGTCAATCATGGATTGTTGGTGTCAAATAAATGGACCAATAAGAAATTGTGTATGTGTCAAGGAGGGAATTGGATATCTAAAGTAGACCTCAGAATACAGGTGATAGTAATAGTTTACAGAATTGCTGGAATCAACAAGACTATTAAATATTTGTGGCTTGTGTATTGGTACACTTTATCTAATTCCTCTTTTGTTACTAGCAATTATAGAAGCATCTAATGTGTGTCATTTTCCCTGACAGTAGGTGCCTTCTGCTCAGATTATTTGAAAAGAAATATTTAGACTGGTGAAGTTCTTCAGTCCAGACTCCACTTTAAGCAATTAAACAATCACAAATGCATCAGCTAGATGATCTCAATGGTATGACTTTCATTCAGAACTCAAGGAATTAGTATTCACAATCATTTCTTCAGAGCATCTCAGCAAACAGACGTTGCATCAGAATTTTTGACTCTCGTCTCTGTTTCAAGACTTCTTGGAGTCTAATTTTAGTCTGCTTTTACAATTAGCCTAAGGAAATAAGTTTGCAATATATATTTCACAACTTCACACTGTGTTGATGTGCTCAGTGAACTAATGTTTCAGATTGCACTGCTTTTTAACTGCAGAAAAGGGATTTTGAGTATTTTTGAGCAAGTTTAAATGTGGATTACCGTGCTAATCAACAAATTAAATTTGTCTATATAGAAGATGACTTCAATTTTATTATAAACCAAAATCATTGTGGAATATTGCCCATTTTCTACAGTGCAATGCATCATACATATTTAACATTGCTTTCTCCATAGCAACAGCATGCACGAGGTATGCAGATGATAACGTCAATAAAACAAGCACATTATGATACTTCTCATTTTTCTTAAGAAATAATAGTAGTGGGATCCGATGTAATGCTATTCAAGGTAATACATTTTGCAACCCTAACAGTCTTGAATAGTACACAGACATTTCTGTCTTAGCATAGCTTAGTTTTATGATAGATCATTCAGATTTCTAGCATCCACAGTATTTTACTTTGATTAATATATTTCTGAATCAATTCTAAAAAACTTAGGATCAACATTAGACAATCAACTTGCTCAATGTTTTACACTTTGCATACTAATATGGCCATGTTTTCCTTGTTGCACATAAATAATTTTGTTTGCATTTGTAAATGCACAAGTGCAAATAAGAGTTTTCTGATAGTAGTTACCAATGCAATGAATTCACTCAATATGTTTAGTAGTAAGTTTTCAATTGAGATGCAAGTATCACAACCAATTATTTCACAGATTTGAAGCAATTAATACACTCCTTAACTGCTTACATTGTCATGTAATTTGATTTTATGTCGCTGTAGCCTGAGACTCCATGATCATGACTGGTTTTACAAACAAAAAGTAATCTTAACAATTTTAACTTGTTACTGCATTCAAAATTAGGGTAGCTGTTCATGAACTGGGGAAGAGACCATGTAAAATGAAAAAAGTTAAGGAAAAATAAATGAATACATTAAGGAACAATCCATCATACATAACTTGAAACTTTATTTAAAAAAAAGATTCGTGACTTCAAAAAGATCAGTGAAACTCAATTTTGGGTTAAAGAAACAGCGATGTCCTCTTACACAGTTATATTATCTCAATGGGGAAACAAAATATTAATTATTAATTAAATATGCCATCCCTTAAAATGAATACCTTGGACAAATCTAATGTAAAATGGAAGTTGCATCAGAAATATTACATTCTTACAGATAGTGTTAAATGAAGCATGGGAGTGCACAGTATCCAGTGAAAGATTGCATTATCACGGCTTAAATCAGCCTGTTGGATTTCACATTCCTGTTGTTGTTACTGGGAGAAATGATATGTAATCACCTTGTGCGCACAGGCACAGATGGTGGTATTGATACCCATAAGGAACTGACATCCTTTGAGGAGATGACAGCATTACAGCAAAGACTATTATAGGCACACCCCTGCAGGAATATGAAATTACTCATAGCCCAGCTGCCATATACCTCATGTAGGCTAGTTGTTGGATTTGCAAAGTATACAACTTCTACAGTAATGCACTCACAAAACAATATACAACAAGGACATTTGACAGAAAAAATGCCTCAAGACGTTTCCCAGAAGAAAATGGACACTAAGGTGACAAGTGAAGAGGGAAGAGATTAGTTCAATAACCAGATGTGTTCTTCCAAAAGGTAGGTTTCATGCAGAATCACAACAAAAGCAACAGGCAGTGAGGTAGAGAGTTTAGGGAGAAATTTTAAGAAGCTGGGTAATGACACAGCAACCAGTTATGAAGTAGGAAAAGAATGAAGCACAGAGGTGGGAGTCAGTATAAAAAAAGAGTTTAGAAAGAGAGGTGGCAGGCCAACAGGGATTAAGGATACCTTTTCAGAGAAAGCATCGTCAAGCAATAATAGGTTCAGGAAACAATCATTGAGGTTGGCTTTCAATTCCAGATAAATTAATTAATTAATTGAATTTGCTGGTGGCTTCTTTCATATCCTGGAATCCCAGTCTCAAAGGCTCATGATTCAAGGGTTTGGATTTTACCAGAACTCTGTAAATAGGTTAAGAGACTTGGGGGCGGAGGGAGGGAGTACACATGGGTGATTTAAAAAGCAAGAAAAGACAGTGGCGGTTGTTACAATAGTGCAGCTGAAATTCTTTCTGTAGTGTCTCTGTCCCAACCCTTCTTGCTGATATTAATCTGAGCTACAGATACCATGTTGGGGAGAATGCCCATAATAAGCTTTTCACAGAGAGAAACATAATCTTGGTAAACAGTAAGCAAGTGTATTGTACGTTACTTAATAGCCAATTACAATATGTATGATTTACCTAATGATCTCTTGTGAAACAGTAGGTTCAACCTGAGAATAAGTTTATATTACTGCAACTGAAATATTTTCAGACAGCTTTGAGAACACAGAGACTAATTCACTGCTTCACAGAGCATTCATCTATATCCCGATGGGTCCAAGTTATTTTAGGCAGTGACTTATGTAATATCTCTTCCCAAGCTTTTTCTGATTATTCAATTTTTTTAATTGTCAGGGAAACCTGTGGGAAAGAAATCTTTGAGAAAAACAGCATTCACCAAGAAAGTCTTTAAACCTGTAAGATTGTTTCACCAATGCACAGAAAAGGCAGATAAAGAAGATGAGTTGATTAAAATCAACTATTTTGAAGTAAAAACTGATTTTTGTTGTGCACCTGAAAGATGTGAAGACAGAAAGTGCCATTTGTTAAGTTTAAGTGAGTGAAAATCTCAGAAAGTAGTCAAAGGGGCACCAATTATCCTGAATATGAAACATACTAAGAAGGAAAAATACAAATTAAGTCTACTTCTCCATCTGGGAGAAGACTTTTTTTAAAAATCTTCACTTTACATAATTTCAGTCATCTTCAAATTTTGAAAATAATCATTTTTATCAGAGGTAGGTGTTCAATTCTGATGCAGACAAAAGCTTTTCAATGCCAATTTACTGACATCAAAAAAATTCTTAAGTTGAAAATAAGAAGGCAGAAGTAAAAAAAAAGTTTCTGAATAGTAAAGGTTTATTAGCAATTTATCTTCAGTAAGCAGTAAATAAATTAAAAATATACTTACAATATTTAAATATTCACTGAATATTCAACATTTAATACAACTGGAGTAATTAGATTATTTAAAATGCTGGACAGTAAAACCATCTACAATAAATTTAGAATTCCTTCAGCAGATTTCAAATCAATCACTGAAATCAGGGTAAGTAACAGCAGTTAAACAGCCGCAACAGAAAATGATATTACCAATGCAAGCAGATATAAGATATATAGAGTAGATACTTCAGACAAGGAGTTAAACTGGAATGTCCAAAAAAGACTATTTGTAAAACACAGAATTGGTTGAGGATGCAATGCAGCAGACACTAAATCCGATAGTTCAGAATGAACAAGTAGTGATTAATTCCATTGAGAAAGAAAGAAAAATTCTAAAGGCAGGAACTACCATCAAGAGCTAAAAAAAAGACAGTATCAAACTTAAACAGAAAGCATATAAATACATAAAGGTTGGTGGCATATCAGAAGTATTGACTGGAACTTGGTGCCCATCAGTCCTGTTTGCCCATGGAACACCCAATGCAGCTGTGCACTGTTGTGGACAAGAAGATCTTTGTCCAGCTCAATGTCTTCACCTCATCCTCTGAAGATTGCTCCCATTCTCCTAGTTCCTCCCTATGTATCACCGTATTTTATGGCCAGCTCCAGTCTTACAGAGCACAGCAAGTCAGGATGATGCAACACACTTTGCCCAGAGTGTAGTTGAGGGCACAGCAGACCACTCCAAGTTGCAGAACTAGAGCTTCAGTAACACTAGATGTGTTCCATTAGGGCCTAGTTACAGCATGTACACCAAAGTGGTGAAGGTGAGTGATCAACACATTGCATCCAAAAAGGGACTGCCTGCGATGCTCTGACACTCTTCCCATCCGAGATCCATGTCAACCATTCCACTTTCCATTTCATTCATTGTTTATTATCAGATAAATATAATCCACATAATGTAACATTTGCACATATGCAAACAAATGTTTACAAATAAAATGTACCTGGAGTTTAAAAACCCACTCTTCATGCATTTGCCCTTCCAATGTCCTAATATCCAGCAAATTTGCCCAACAAAGTGATTTTGACTCTGCCCACACTGGACATTGACTGAGCCATGTTTCTGTTCCATTAAGCATCAGAAAATGGCAAATGATGGCAAGGACAGCAGGCAATTCCCACCTGCTCCTCAGCCCTGAGTCCATATGACCCCTTTCACCTCTCATTAGCATGTCAGTCCATTTCTACCCATCCCTCAGTGTAAACACCCACCACACTGAAGATCTGTCTGCCTGCCACCTAAACGCAACATTACACTTCATCATGCCCACTCTATTCCCTTATACTTCCCCTACACTGCTGGTCACTGCCAATAAATCCTCGAACCTACCTTACCAACAATTCCTATCCCCACGTTTCCCATTCCCCCACTTAGCCTATCACACTCCGCAATGCTGTTCCACATACTCCATATACACCCCTTATCTTGGATGCTGCCTGACCAGCTGTGCTTTTCCAGTACCACACTCCCTGACCCCTTACCTTTGCACTATTTTGTCCCCACCTCCCCAAATGTCCCTGCTTTCCCCTCCTGGATTGCCCCCACCTGTTTTGGCAGTGATATAACAAAGGTCCTACAGGATTCACTTGTATAACTCCTCAACTATGGAAGGATGGATCCCGAGGACTATATGCATACCAGATCTCTGACAGACTTCAACAAGCAGCCCCTTGACATGATGGAGAGCCCTGGCCTCTCTCTTTGCAGACAATAGATAATTTCCCTGAGTGCTGCTGCTTGGCCTGACAGCAGTGAATGTTACTCAGGCTGCAGTTGGACAGGTCCCCTGACAGTCAGTATCACAAGCTAATGGCACACAATGGACAAGCCCCTGGCCTGTTTATGAACAGCATCTGTGATGAACGTTATTAGGAACCACTGTCTAACAGCCATATGTGACCTCTTGTGTGGAATGAAGACGAGCGCCCATCCAATCTCCAGCGTGGCCAGTTGGTTGAATATATGTACAGGCAGTTGATACACGTTACAGAAGTTAAACTATCTTGTTTATCCAAAATGGCAGCTAGGAAGGGCTTCTGAGCTGGAGCTTGTCCACTTCAACCACTTTTCTTTCTTCTTTTCTCACTTTTATTTCCTTCTTCTCTCTTTTTTTAGTTTTTTTTCTCTACATACCTTCTGGAAGAAGTTTGGTAATGGAGGCAGCAGCAACAACAACAGTGATCGGGCCCAGATTGGTGACTTTGGTCAGCTGCATGGTGATGGGTGTGCCTGGGCAAACTCTGGTGGTCGGCAGCATCGCAGAAGCAGCTGAGGCCCAGTGCAACACCAGTGTGAGGCAGTTGGTGAGATCCTCAGAAGACAATCAGTGGCAAGTAGGCAGCGCAGAGATCAAGCCCAACACAGGGGGAAGATCAAGGGCAGTGCAAGAGAGAGATTGAGCACTCATGGGGAAAGGCCAGCATGAAACAACTGCAGGTCAATAGCTAAAGAAGGACTGTAATTTGGAAATTTTAACTTCATTTCTTATTTATTACTTGGTACTGAGAAGAACTGTAATGTTGAGATTTTAATTTATTTCTTTATTTTTCTACATTTTAACCTAAGATTTTGTCCCTAGGTGCCTTGTACCTAAGATGGCACTGTGAAATGTACCATTGTAAACTTTTCACTGGACTCCTGTGCCCCTGTACTTGAGTACACACGATAACAAAATCTAATTCTAATTCTAAACTGATGTCTCAGTGTGCCGTTATGTCAAAATTACTCTCATCTTAGACACATTCTGACTGATAGGCAATCTACCTAGGTGACCACCCAAAACAACATGTCAATGCAAAAGAAGTGACAGCTTTTGGCTCTGGCTAAAGCATTAATGTGCTAACAGGAAATGCAAGACATGGAGGTAGGTGTAAGTGAGCAAACACAGAGAGCAAATGAGTCTGAAATTGAGACTTAAAATTCAGTCTGGTCTAATCCATGAACTGTGTGCCTTACCCTGTGCACTAAGTGTCCCAGAAGCAGCAGCTGTTCAACATTATTTGCCAGTGTGCCTTGCAATTCAAGTCCAAGCTTCCTCAGCTTTCTACAAATGGATCACAGAAGGTTGTGAACAGTTGGCACAAGCTGGATGTCAGTGTTTGCTGGAGATGGGGGGGATGATAGTGTTGGTGTGATGTGGGATGTCCTGTGGCTGGTGCACCTCTGAGTTGCTGCTTAATGTTGAGCAACATGGAGGCTCTTCTCACAGCCAGCAATGAGCCGAAAGCCCTGCTTTCAATCCCATGTTGAGATTTCTCAATATCTGGCAGGTTTGGTGAGTTTCCTGAGGATAGGAAGGTGAACATTAATAAGATGAGTTGAGACATTAATAAAGACACTTAGCAAGCTAGAATATCCCTTAATTGACAACTTCCATTGCCAAACAAAAAAATTGCCATGCCGTTTATTAAAAGCATAAAGGTGCAGTAAGTTGCTCACATAGTTGAGATCGCCCTAGCCAGACTTTTTGCACAATGAGGTTCACACCATCATACACTTCCAACATCATTGGAAGAAATTCCATACTACAAAGACATATCTATCATTATATGACAAAATACCTCCTTTGGATGATGTAGCTCAACCATTTCTCTGTGTAATAGGTAAATTCTTTCAAACAGTTAAGACAAAGATTTCATCCAATCCATTTGAAACTTGACACCAGGGTGTGTTTTACTTTATTAACTGAGAAACAGCCCTTGGTTCGGAAAATGTAATTGCATCTTCCTACTTTTTTCTCTCTTACACATAGACACACTTACTTAGCTTTTACAAAATAACCCCTGTAATGTTTTGTTTGTTAAGGTTAAGTTGTTCTACCAAATCCATTCAAAGATATAATTAGTTAAAAGACAGCTGCAGCTTACAGACAGACCCATGTTAATATAGACATTATAAGTAGTACACACTCCGTTTTTTCAACTATAATCTCAGGGAGAGGAAGCAAACAACTTTTAAGTAAACATAGAGAGTAGGGGTAATTGGCCTTTCTCATACTGACAGGTTGTGACTGGAGGGGTACCAAAAGGATCAGCTTTTCACAACATACGTCCATGATTTGGAGATGGGTACCAAACGTAATGTTTCAAAATTTGTCAATTAGAAGCTGAGTGGGAATATGTGTTGTGAGGAAGATTTAAAGCAGCTTCAGAACAATTTAACATACTTAATGACTGAACAAGAATATGGCAGCTGGAACATAATTTGGAAACATGTCACATTATCCACTGAAGGCTAACATACAGTAAGCTTTAAGAAGATTCATGGAATGTTAGCCTTTATTTCAAGATGAGTGTAGAAATAGTGAATCTTGGTTGAATTAAAGAGGAACTTAGCTAGATGGAACCAGGAGTACTACAAGCAGGTTGGTTTCATTGCTTCAGAAAAGTATTATTGCCAGTGAAAAAATGCAACAGAAGTTTATCAGCCTTGTTCCTGGAATGGCAATCATTCATTCCTAATTAATTGCTATACCAATATACTAAACTTTTGCAATTCATGGGAGACATATACTGCAAGTTAGCATCACTGTGAGTAGACTGAAAGAAAGGATCTGAATTAAAATGGCAGGCAGCAGGAGATAAAAACTAATGGGACTGAGTCTTTTCAACCTGTTATTATGTGTCAGAGCCAAAGTGGAACATCACAGTCAAACAGGTAGATGATTGATGGATATAGGTGAAGGTGAGTACAGAGGATGCTGGAGATTAGAATCAAGATTGTTGTGATGCTGGAAAAGCACAGTGGATCAGGCAGCATCCGAGGAGCAGGAAAATCGACATTTCGGGCAAAAGCTCTTCGTCAAAAATTAATGAGATGATATTAAAGCTGAAGGGATAGGAAATACACTTTTCAAATATTTAATATACAAATTAATTCACAAAATAGAGTAGAGATGACAAAGAAGGTAATCTATTGCAGTGGTAGCATGTGAAAGTTGATGGATGCTTGTCTAATCAATGGTGATCACATTGACAGGAAGTCTTGGCTGCTTGAGGAACTTTGGCTCAGAGTTGATGAGCCAGAGTGCCAACCACTTAAGAGACATTTAACTACCGTGCTAGCATCATCCTTTCTTGTGGAAAAGGCCTCACTCATTTAGAAAACCTGTCAACTATCACTAGCAGGTAGCGAAAGCCTTGTTTGGTCAGCCTGTGAACAAAATCTATTTGTAAGTGGGTGAAAGGTCCTTTTGGAGCTGGCAGATGGTCATACTTGGCCACGGGTCTGGCGCTGTTATTTTGAAGGCAGATTAGATATCTTGATAAGAAAGCCTGAGCTGCAGAAGTAAATCCCAGGACATACCGAGATCGTGAAACAGCATGTGTTATTCCCCGTTTTCCTGTATGGCCGACCCCATGAGTGGCCAATGCTAGGGGATGGAGATGGGATTTAGGGGAAAGGACCTGACCATCAGGGTGTATCAAGAGTCCCAGAGTAGAAGACTTTCTGGCTCCCAAATGGGCCAATTTGTCCTTTTCAGACTGAGGGGCAGCTTGCTGAGCAGCATAAATTCCTTCAGTCAGGTCAAGGACAAAAGGGACCTGCTTTATTCTTGGAATCTGTAAAGCATGCACCGTAGGGTTGATAGCAGCCTGACGAGCCTCCTTGTTAGCAAAAGCATTTCCGCGGGTGACAGGACCATCAGCAGTAATGTGGGCAGCACACTTGGTGACTGCTGTAGCGGAGGGGAGAAGGACAGCTTCTAAAAGATTGTTAATGAGTTGGCCATGCTGCAAGGGGTTTCCAGAGGAGGTGATAAAGCCTCTACACTTCCAGAGGGTGCCGAAACTGTGTACCACCCCCAAAACATAGCAGACGGGAGTCTGTGTAAATATTTTCTTTAGCGAGGATACAGGCCCTAGTGAGAGCAAACAGTTCAGCTGCTTGCTCGGATAATCCATTTGGCAGCACAGCACACTCAAGGGTATCAAAAGGTGTGCATATTGCATAGCCAGCTAGTGTTTGATGATCAGAGGGTTGAAAAGACGAGCCATTGGTGAACAAAACCATATCTGGGTTATCTAATAGGGTCTTAGAGAGGTTGGAGCAATGGGTGACAACCTCATGGACAACATGCAGACAATCATGTTCTTCTGTCAAAGAATCGTCAGTGGCAGGAAGTAGGGTTGCAGGGTTCAGCACTGGGGTGCGACGCAATGTGATATTAGAACAAGAAAGCAGGATGACCTCGTAGCCTGTACACCTATATGCCATAAAATGTTGGGTTGCTGCAGAATTCAGCAGCAGGACAACTGAATGTGGAACAAGTACTGTGCATGGATGATCCAGCACAATAGAGATGGACTTTTCAACCATTATAGCAGCAGTCACCACAGCTCGCAAAACAGGCCAGCATTCCTCTCCCAACAGGCGCTAACTGTACAGAGTGCTAACTGTACAGAGTAAAAAGCTACAGGGCGCTGGAGATCCCCATGCATTTGTGTCAGAATGTTTGAGGCATACCCCTCCTTCTCAGTTACGTAAAGCTGAAATGGCTTCACATAATTAGGAATGCCTAGAGCAGGCGCTGAGGTCAGTTGTGATTTCACCTCCTCGAAGGTGTGTGTCATCTCAGGCGTCCAGTGTACTTTAGTCGGCTGATTCGGCAAAGATGCTTCCTGAAGTGGTGCATCAATCTCATAGAGATCAAGTATCCAATGCCTACAGTATTTCACCATCCCCAAGAAAGACATCAGTTCAGTGCGTGTGGCAGGGGGAGGGAGACTGACAATGGCAGTGAGGCGCTCAGGAGCCAGTGCTCTGGTACCATGTCAGAATTCAAAGCCCAATAAAATGGGCTTTCGGCTGACAGAGTTGCATTTTCTCAACAGAGACTTAGTGGCCATCCTGCACCAGGCAGTGGAACAGGGAGACGGTGTCCTGCATGCAGACATCGGCAGAGGTAGAGGCCACTAACAAGTCGTCGGCACACTGAACGCGGACACTATTGCAAGGCACTGGGAGGGTTTCATGCGTTCTCTGCACTGTGGCGGCATAGATAGTGGGGCTGTCCAAATACCCTAAGGGAAGCAGCATCCATGTGTATTAGCAACTGCCATAAGTAAAGGTGAAAAGGTACTGACTTTTGGGGGTCAATTTAATAGAGAAAAGGGCGGAGCAGAGGCCAATCACTGAAAAACAGGTAGCAGAGGTGGAAATGTTAGTGAAAATGGCACTGGGAATGGGAGACAACAGTGGCATTCACAGCTCTTAAATCCTGCACAAACTTCCAACGGTCCGGTTTGCCTGTTTTAGGGATCGGGAGGATAGGAGTATTGCAGGAGCTCAGTGTGGGCACATGGATGCCTCGTTGAACAGGAGAGGTCATTGGTCATATTCCTTCCATAACAGCAGTTGGCAAAGTGTACTGCCGGACTGAAGGTAACTGAGCATCAGTCATCAGGGAGCCGAAATGACCAACCCCGTTTGGTTAGAACGGCGGGCCCACAAAGCAGGTGGCAAACCGTGAAGGAGTTGAGGGTGCTTATAGGAGGGCACAGCCAGAGGGTCTTGGGCAATATAGGCAGCGTCAATGGTGAAAGCCTGATAGCGTATGCAAAATCCATTTGGTTTGAGTATAGCAGCATGTAGCAATGACAAATCGTCAAGGTTGAGGGGTTAGAACAAATGGGGTAAATCGCAAAGGTGTGCAAGCATGGAAGCTAAATCGTCATGGTTCCGTGGTGTCTTGAGTCCAATGCGAATAAAAGGCATGGTGGCGAGCCGAGCTAGCTGGAGTTGCTCAATTGTGAGTAAGACCTTGGCAGCAAGCCCTTCCTGACCAACATCATAAAAACCAATCAGGGTGATGTTAGATTTCTCATTTAGGTAGGACTCAGCAAGTGCAGAATAGGATAGGTCAGGACTGCAGAGGTGAGCAGCTGTGCAGTGAAATTCCCGGAGGAGACGACTGATCAATAGGACTCAGCGCAAAAAGGAGACTGTAGGGGATGAAACGGCTCTCCGCAACTCTGTTCGAAAGAACTCGAAGCGGGCATGTATCGGAGCAGTAGCGCAGTGCCAACTATAAAGGACAGAAGTGGACTGTGGTGGTGGCAGGGTGTCTAGCGCAGAACGCAGCATGGCATAACAGAACTCAGGAGTCTCTAAGATGAGACTTTGTGGGGAAAAATGAATAGAAGCATTTAATTTGCAGAGGGTTTCATGACCCAGCAGGGCAACCGGACAGGAGGGGGAGATAATAGCTGAGTTGGGGACCATGACAGGCCCAATAGTAATGGAGACAGGGTCACAGAGAGAGACTCAACCATGGGTATTCCAGAGACACCCACAGTACGGACAGTGTCATAGCTAAGGGGTAGATCTGCTGAAGTAGGTGCAGAAGAATGAGTAGCCCTGGAATCCACCAAAACTAGGTTGCCCCAGCTCCACAGTCGTTATTGGGTTCTCAGAGATGGGAATCGGGAGAGACGTATGGAGGCAGCCTGCTGAACCTTCCTCCCGTGGCAGCCCGAGGTAGTTAGGGGCGTGGGAAAAAGGGTCCTGTGAGCAGGTACAACACAGTGGTGCAAACAGTGATGGTTGTAAGGTCGACAATCACTGCAGAGCAGCCAAGCGGCAATCGCGCTCCCAGCGGTCAATATTACCACAAGCCCAGCATTTACCAATTCTCCTGGCTCAGTGCCATGAGCCCTGTGCCCTAACAGATGTTTGTTCTAAGTGCTGGTAAGCCTCTCTGTCACATTTATTATCAAAGAGTTCCTGTCAGTCTATATTATTCAGGGTAGTGAGCGTATATTCCCAAGAGGCTGTCTTCCAGGTAAGATTCTGGGCTTTGTTTGACTTGAACATGTTGTGGCAACAGACAGTTGATAAGCTTTTCATTTTCCTCAATAGGAATGCCCACAGAACTTTCCCATGTGTCTCTGAAATGAGCAAGAGACTCAGGGACGAGCTCAGCTGCCTTTTGCAGGCAGTGAGTGACTTCACTGAAGTCACACTGCTTCCGTGCCGTGTTCATGATGGAATCTTTAACAGGCCAAACTAGCCAGTTAGAGTGTTCCTCTGCAGTGGCCCAGTGTGTGGTAGTAAAGTCAATGGATGCTTTAACAGCAGCCAATAGGGTGCCATAAGCTAAATGGAGCAAAGTTTGAACATGCTGTGGCAAGCAGGTGTAGATGCCACAAATTTGTAAGACCAATTGTAAAATGGAACTGGATGCTTAATAGTATCTGGGGTGTCCTGAAGCATGCCATGGACCACAGCATGGGTCCAGGGTTTGTCAGGCAGAGTATTCCCAATCATTACTCTGGGTAACTGTGGCATGAGCGGGGTAATAGCGTCCAAAGGGGTGCCTCCTTTGGAATTAGAACGCTGATACCGCCGTTTTAAATGGCTATCATTGTGGTGACCTGAGGTAGTAGAGTCAGGTACCACAGGTGGCTGTGCTACTGTAATGGCACCAACCTCGGGGGTGGGGGTGGGGGTGGGGGGGTGGGGGGGGGGGGGGGGTGTTGGTGGGGGTGGTGGGTGATGTCCAAGAGGTGGTGCAGAAGCATTGCCAGCATGACCCCCATTGCCACAAAGGCAACAATCTCATCCGTGAGAGGCTCGGGGATTGGGAATTGGAACAGGGATTTTGGGCTACGGTGGAGAATAGGGCAGAGTTCTTAGGGGGACAAGTTCTTAGGGGGAAGGGTTTTCTGAAGACTGACAGCAGTCCTTAACCTTAGGGGACTGATGTCCTTTAGCAACTTCTTTAAACTTTTTCAGATTTCAGAACATGTAATTATCATTCCAGAAGGAATCACCACACCCACCCTCAATATTAACGTGCCAATAATCAATTTTCCCCAATTTAAACAAACCCTCATAAGACCAATTACCATGGGACCATCCACATAAATCAAGGGTGAAAGGACTAACGTAATAACCATCGTCTGTCTCCTTCCAAACAATGTCAGCTGGCGAGCCTGGGGGAATCAATGGTTCTCCTACCTTACTCTTGCACTTCACATATTAACCATGGTGCTGTTGTATCCTTTTTGAGGGAGTGAAAGGACGCGGGCCACCCTTCTCAGCAGGATGAGGTAAACTCAAACCTGTCGGCATCCCATCACCGGCAATATGTCAGTCAAATGAAACAAAGAATAAAACATTAGACAAGTGAAGTCAAGCAGACAAAAACAGTAGACAACAAATATCAGGATCCCTGTCAATTTCTCAAGGTGTAGACAGCCGAATTAGTTTGAAAACTCCAGCATGGTCTTTCCTTCACCCCAGTCTTGCCACAGCGTTTCTCCTTCACTCTGAGGAGCAGCCCGTGGCTAGGGGAAACCCATTCCCAACTCCCACTTTTTGGCTTGGGGGAGGATCATGCATTCAGCTGGTGGATACTTTTGAAAAATTCCAAAATTCAACCTGTGTTGCCATGCGTCTTTCCACAATACCAAGATCAGCTCATAGCTCAGAGGTGCTCATTCCTACTCCTGTCCTATTGCGAAATTTGCGGACTCAGAGAGTTACACTCAAAGGGAGAAAATCAAACAGGTTCAGGGAGAACCTCGTATTGTAGATGTCACGCTGGCTGCACCAATTGTTGGGGAAAAATCGGTTCACTAGAGGGTGACTCGCCCACAGTGGTCAAATTTAGAAAGTAACATGCACATAAACCTTGAGTATTGACACATTTATTTGTGATATCACCAGGAGAAACAAGGAGACCAACTGAATTAGATGGTTCCAAGTCACTACAACAAGTTACAGAGATTTGTGAAACTTTATAGGTTACAACTAGCTGACTGTTAATTACAGAATAATGGGTACAGGCATGGGGCAACCAGTCACATAGTGTCTGGACCAAGTCAGTTATTAGCTGATAAGTAGGTGTTTGTATCAAATAGGTTCTTGCAAAGAGAAGAATGGCTTCATGCAAAGAGAAGACTTAGTATATCAGGTATGTGCACAGCTGTAAGGCCAACTGTTTCTCAGGCAGACATGGGAAAACAAGCTTTCTATAGCACAGGCACTGAATATGAGGCAAAATGGTTCCCAAATGTTAGTATGTGGCAAAATGGCTTTCACAATTCTTTCTCAGCAACATTTAATAAATCAAACAGGATCAAAAAAGTAGCAATGTAGAGTAGTGAAGAAATAAATGATATTTAAATTACAATAGGAAGGGACAGAAAACATAAGCAGAAGAGTGCAGCAGAAATTAAAACCAGAATAGCAATACTGGTAAAAATCAAAACTTAAGGCTCTTTATCTGAGTACACTCAATATTTGTAACAAGATAGATGAGTTGATGGTAAAAATATCAATAAATTAGTGACTTGATATTATGGATGCCTGGTTGCAGCATGCCAAAGACTGGGAACTGAATATTCAAGGGAATTTCACATCTGTAAAACTAAGCAAAAAAAAGGAAGTGAGTAGCAATATTAATAAAAGAGGGTAGCAGCATGGTCGTAAGTAGTGAGGTAGGTCCAATGGATCATGGCTTGGAATCAGTTTGAGTGGAAATAAGGAAGAGCAAGGGAAAGAAGCCCTTGGTGGGAATCATGTTTAGGGTCCTGAAGAGTAACTTCTCTGTAGAACAAAGTATAAGTCACAAAATAATGGAGGCTTGCAGGAAGGGCAGTACAATTATAATGGGTGATTTTAATTTGTGTAATAACTAGACAAATTAAATATCTAAGGGTAACAGAGAAGACAATTTTGTGGAGTCCATTAGTGACTGTTTTACTTATTTCTTTGGATTGCCTGGAAACCTCATTGGAGAGATAACACACCTCTTTGCATAAAGTTCCTGTACACCTGAGCAGGAAACTACTGGAATAGGTAAGATGCCCTTTGGAATGGTTAAAAGTAGTCAGGAATATGTACAGAAAATGTATAAGCATATTAATCAGCAAAGGCACTGGAACAGCCTTTTTTTTAAAGCAACTGTTGGGAGAAACTGCCAAAATGTCATGAAGGTCTATTAAAAGGATCTGTCAATATTACAAAAATGTGCAGTCAAGAGGGCCAACCAAAAATATGTTGTTAAGGTACTTAAACCTCCTGCATTTTAAATATTAGTTAAAAAATAATTGCTCTTTCATTATGTCTGTTGACATAAACCTGAGGGCTTTCATTACTGGATTACAGTTATGCAAGTGATTTCACAACTCTCCGATAACACAGTAGGGAGATTGAAATTTCACTGTTTTATTGACTGCTTCAAATGTTTATAGACTATTAGGATTGGGACTATAAATGAATTCTGATGGTCTTTGCTCTGAGGAATCATGCACTTAAATGAAACATTTGTTTGTATAAAGCATTCTGTATTTCGAAGAAAATATAGCTGGCATTTTTTGTTAAGTTTTCTTTCAATGTAATGAAATCTGCAGAACGCTCTAAGAACTTTTCGAGTTACACTTCATTTTAAACCATCCTGACTCTTATCATGGGTCCTGAATTCTCCATATTGTGGATATAATATGCAACTTTGTTTGTTAAAGGTAAGAGCAAAGATAAGGTTTGGGCTTTCTGGATCATGATCATGAGCTGTCACTAAGTTGGTATGGGGTTATAAAGTGGCATGGAAAAGGACATAAGGCATAAGGTAGCAAGGAAGCTGTGACAGATGATGGGGTTAAGCACCAAAGCATATGTTGGCATGGATTATATGAGCTGATATGGGACATAGGACAGAGTGCAGGGTGTTATGAGTTGACATGGAGGGAGCACGCAGAGTGTGTGCTGTTTTGGAGGCTGAGAGGTGAAGGTTGGAGAGCAATTTAATGTTTTATTCTTTTTTTAAAAAATCTCAAAGCAGTGCCTATGCACTGAAGCATGTCGTTCACCCACACTAGTGTAAGGGAAAGCAAAAATCCCCATCAGATACCCTGTACTATAACCCTCTGACTTTGGGACATGAGTTTGTAGAATTCGGATTTTGAAGTATGATTGACTGAGCTTTCTGGCTAAGACAGACTTGGCAATATTAAAGCCTAGGGACTGCTGTCTGGAACAGAGGATTAGCTAAAGGAAGACACCCACAAACGCCTCAGCTAAAAATCTACCTCAGGACCCTTCAGCCCCAGGGCATCAATGTGGACTTCACCAGTTTCCTCATTTTCCCTGCCCCTACCTTACCCCAGTACCAAACTTCCAGCTCAGCACTGACCTCATGACCTGTCCTACCAGTCGATCTTCCTTCCCACCTATCCGCTCCACCCTCCTCTCTGGGGGAGAGTCTTTTCCAACATCAGCTCCTGCCGAAAAAGTTTCTCCACATGTTCTAGCACCAACAAGCAGCCTTGGAACCAAGAACCACCGAGGCCAAACTGAGAAACTGAATCAGGAAGACAAACCAAGAGCATCATTGTAACAAAGGACATCCGAGAAGGTAGGAAGCCAACCAAGAGCTATCCGAACAAGAACTTCCAGGCACGAACCTGTTTCAAGCCAAGACAACTGATGGCAAGACTATGTTTTCCCCAGTGGTGAGTTGAAACTCCCAAGACCCCAAAATTTCCAACCTCACTAGCAGAGAGGGGAAGGTAGGTGGTGACAGTGCAGGGACTTCAAGGTTGGAAGCCTAAAGAAAGTGTCTGAGATTAAAACTGCTCTTTTGTTTTGAATAGTGTTTTAACCTCTGTTTAAGTTGAGAGCATAATTAATTACTATCCTCTGTATAACTGTGTAGCAGAAAGTGACGACTGCAGATGCTGGAGTTCAAAGTCAAAAAGTATGGCGCTGGAAAAGCACAGCCAGTCAGGCGGCATCTGAAGAGCACGAGAGTCGATGTTTTGAGTATAAGTTCTTCATCAGGAATGTATGATGAAGAGCTTATGCTTGAAACGTCAATTCTCCTGTTCCTCGGATGCTGCCTGACCAACTGCGCTTTTCCAGTGCTACACTTTTTGACTCTGTATAATTGTGTCTATTTGACTGTTTTATTGCATTTGCCTTTTTAAAATTTCTTGTACTATGTTTATATTATGTAAATAAATAAACACAGAGGTTCTTTTGCCTTGAAACACCTGCTTCTTCATTTCACATTCCCTAACTAAGTCTAATGTCAGAACCAGGGATCTGGGGATGATTTGAACCACCTAAAAATCAGCAAACTACTGATCATAAACCAGAAATCCTTCAATAGAAACCTCCATATTTGTTTCAAGGTGACTCAACGCAAATTCCAAAGTAGCTCACCGTCGTCACAGATTGAAAACCCAGTTGACCGTTTCAAAAAATCAAATTCATGGATTGACACTTCACCTTACTATATTACACATTATTTACAAATAAAACCCGTGCCATTGTCTTAAAATGAGAGTTGAGCTTTTCAAGAATTAAACAGAGAAATATGTTTATATACAAAGGGCGATAGAAGTGTGGAATATGCATCAATCTGCAAATGGTAACTTATGTAAGGTTAAATGTTTATTTCAAGTCTGAGGCTACTAGATTTATGTTATGCACATACAATAAGGAAAGGGCAATAGCCCAACTGAAACTATGTCACAGCTGAGCCATAGGCTCATTAAATGATAGGAAATAAAACCATAAGACATAGAAGTAGAAGTGAAGCCATTCGGCCCATTGAGTCTGCTCTGCCATTTAATCATGACTGATAAGTTTCTCAACTTCATTCTCCTGATTTTTCTCTTTAACCCTTGATCCCCTTGACAAACAATAACCTACCTAATGGCCTGGCCTCCACGGCCTTCTGTAGCAATGAATTCCATACATTCACCACCCTCTGGCTGAAGAAGTTTCTCCTTATCTCCATTTTAAAAGGAGTTCCTTTTATTCTCATGCTATGCCCTCAGGTCCTAGTCTCCCATACCAATGGAAACATTTTCCCAACATCCACTCTATCCAGGCCAATCAGTATTCTGTAAGTTTCAATTAGATCTCCCCCCCCTTATCCTTCTAAACTTCCATCAAGTACAGACCCAGAATCGTCAAACGTTCCTCATTCCTGGGACCATTCTCATGAATCTCCTTTTAACACACTCCAGGGCCAGTACATGTGTCTTGAGATATTTGGCCTAAAACTGCGCATAATACTGAATGCAAGGCACTGAACCAATGTTTCTATTTCCGAATCCCCAGCAGAATTGAGGCCCTGGAAACCCTGATCTTAATTTCTTATTTAAGCTGGCATGCTTTCTGATATTTCCCTAAATTATCAGTGCATTTGTTGTAGTACTGTCCTGCTACACCTGGAATAGATCCAAAAAGAAATTTGTCTTCAGAATTTTTAGTTAATACTTGCATTGTCTAGAATACCAAAATAATTAATAACTTTACCAAATATGGTCAAGGGAAAGCTTTCTGCCTATCATTAAGTAAAATTAATATCTAAGTAATTTAATGCTCTCCAAAATACAATCTTAAACCAATTATGCATAGCCCCTAGTTACACAGAATAGAATTTAATTACCGTCAGCATTAGCTAGCTGCTTGTCAAGAATATGTTCACGCATATTTAATCATGCATAAGCAATAAAATAGCCATGTGTTGCATAACAATGCTTCTTTTCTCCCCAATGATAACCAGCTAAACAGTGAATGGTCAAAATGTAGAAGAACATAGAAACAATGGAATATTCTAATTACTTCCTTTCCACATTCTTTGTTACTTTACAGGTGACGTTTGTTGGAAAGTAACTTATTAACTTCTCCATCTTTCTTATATTCCAAAGTTGCATTAAAGATGTTGGTAACAAATATTTAAGATCTTTAGTAATGTAAGTCAACTTTAAAATAATAGTTCACTTGAAAAGTTGAGTTCATATTTTGTGCCATTGTCACTTCAAAATAATTAAACTTAGGAACTTTTATATTGTATAGATCAACATAAGTCAGGGTTACAAATATTGAAGCTTGATCAGCAAGATGGATTAATTAATTATTGAATAACGTATAATGTGTTCATACCCATCACCAACTGCATTAACACAGTAATCATATTCAGGTGCTCAGCATATTTACATTCACTCATCCTTCATTGCCATTTCTTACAATCAAAACATACAACCCAACAAGATTACTAATTGCAGTCACACTATTTAATCACTCTCACACTGCTGTTCACATTGAGATGACTCATCGCATTCACAATAATTCAAACAATTGTTATTACACATCAAATTCACATAACCATGTTCAAACTGCTCATCATATTAGTGGGTGGTTAGTACTGCTGCTCACAGTGCCTGAGTCCCGGGTTCAATTCCCGCCTCAGGCGACTGACTGTGGAGTCTGCACATGCTCCCCGTGTCTGTGTGGGTTTCCTCCGGGTGCTCTAGTTTCCTCCCACAATCCAAAAGATGTGCAGGTAGGGTGAATTGGCCATACTAAATTGCCTGTAGTGTTAGGTTAGGGGTATGGGTGGGTTGCACTTCGGTGGGTCTGTGGACTTGTCAGGCCGAAGGGCCTGTTTCCACACTGTAATGTAATCTAATCTAAACCCAGGGAGAGACCTGGATTGGGAGGGGTCATGCTATATGGGGTGTGATTTACCCACATTCAAGTTTTGGGCTACCTGCCATCACTCCAGAGATCCAGGAGGTCTCTCCCTGGGTTCCTCACCTGGGTGGGGAACTATCCATCACAATTATTATGCATATTGGCATTCACTTTCACACTACTCAACACAGACTCAACACACCCACATTCTTCATTAAATTGAAATTGCATTCAAGACTCTCATTATGTTCAAAGAATTTATAGTACTCATCACCATAACATTGTTCATTGCAGTAATTATCAAATTGATAATGATATTCACACAACTCATAACATTTACACTAAAACATATTTACCTGTATTCATCACATCCACATTATTTATTATACTTACTGCTCTTCACAATCACAGATCTAATTATCCAGAAATTGATAAAATATTAGAACAATAGAATGAGAATAAACTAGCAAGAGATTGGAAAATGCTCACATTCAGAGTTATCTAGGTTTTCATGTCCATAACTAATAATAAGTTTGTGAGAAAAAGGAGGAAGAGTAGATTATTTGCCCCATCAAACATGATTCATTATTGAATAAGATCATGGCTGATCTGGTTGTAGTCTTAGCTCCACTTATATGCTTATTCCCCATAGCCCTTGACTCCTACACCTGGCTTCCCTCAGATTGGGAGGGGTCATGCTATATGGGGTATGTTGTACCCACATTCGAGTTTTGGGCAACCTGCCATCACTCCAGACATCCAGGAGGTCTCTCCCTGGGTTCCTCACCTGGGTGGGAATGTTCTCTCCCCCAACAGGAATCTATTTGCACTGCTAAGAAATTAGCCAGCTGAGGACAGTATGGGAGAGAATTGCAAATGATATGGCTAATGCTCTAACCGTGATTAACGCCAAACTACTCGCCGTCATGACTGTGGCCCTCCAAAACCATTTGGCACTGGATTTCCTGATAGCCAAGGAAGTCTGTGCCATTGTGGGGACAGAATATTGCAGCTACATCCCTGATGAGTCCACCAATGTCACGGACCCCTCTAAACACATCACACGGGAAATTCAGATTGTCCAAACTATCGACAGGGGGTTTAGTGATGCTATGGGAAGATGGTCACTAGAGGGCATCCTTGGAGGATTGGGAGGCCTGCTGGCACATATCGGAATCACCATACTAATTGTGATCTCCTGCATTTTAGTACTCTGGTGCTTATGGCCACTGTTGTCCGAATACTTCCATAACAGGCTGGGGGAGGGGGGGGGGGGAGGGGTAGGGAGTGTGGCTGGTTGATCATTAAATGATCAAAAGGAGGGAATAAGAAAGTTAAAATGTCACAGAGGGGTCAGTTCTATGCTTTACTTCTCTTTTAGGGCACTTTGGGGACTTTAGGGTTAAAAATCCCACGACCAAAGGATTTACTGCAACAAGAAATGAAAGCCTGAACTCTTTCAATCCACACATGTGGATTCCCCCATTCCACACAAGTAAGCCTATACAAGACCTTTGTCCTTTCCAGACAGGATTAATAGCCCTGGCCCCAACCCACTTAACTGCCTCCCTCTACCATTGTCTTACTTCCCCTCCATATTAGCATAGGTATGTGAGTCCCCCATTTGTAACAGGCTAAACCTTTCTGCCTTAATTTCTTGCCATTAACACATAATTATGGAAGATATGATAATCGGTTTTGATAGTCCATTCACACATTATTACAGGACATCAACATTTATTGAGTTTTGTAAATTCGTAATTACCTACTTTAAATTATGTGATGACAATCATCCATGTGACTGATAAGTCTTTGTTCAATTTCTATAAAATATATTGTCTCTGGGTGTAAAACAGAGATTCATGAAGAAGAGTCACTACAAGTAGACACTCACCAAGACATGGCTTGGCTGGTGGTGAGAAGGGCTCTGCCTGTGAGATCCTTTATGCGCTCCCGGACTCTCAGCCGCACCGCACGCTACCCTCGAAGCGGCTACAGGGGGGACGAGACTGTCACACACCTCCTTCTGGAATGGGCCTACGCAGAAGAAGTCTGGAGAGGAATGCAGTGGTGTTTGTCGATGTTCGCCCCGAGCAGCGCCGCGACGCGGGACTCCATGCTCTACGATCTGTTCTCCGGGACGCACACTAAGGCGAACATCAACTGTGCCTGGAGGATCATTGACTCGGTGAAGGACGCTCTCTGGGCGGTCCGAAACCTGTTGATCTTCCAGCTGAGGGAATTGGCCCCGACTGAGTGTTGCAGACTGGTACATTCCAAAGTCCAGGACTACGTGTTGAGGGACGCGCTGAAGCTTGGGGCAGCTGCCGCCAAGGCGCGATGGGGAAAGACTCCCGTGTAACGTCTGCCTGCCTAAAGAAGAACAGGGGGCCCACGCAGTCAGTTGGGCTCTGCTGATGCCTCAGCTAAAAATGTAATTGTACAGACCTGTAAATAGGAATGATTACTCTGTTTTGGTATGCAAAGAAATGGAATGTTTACATATGTATGGCATGTCCAACTGTACAGACCATCAAATTATTTTATGAATAAAGTATATTTTTGAAATAAAAAAAAACTTTAGAGACACTTTGAATCTCTCACCTGCTGTCCAATAATAAAGCTACTGCTGTTGCACAGAAAACTTGTGTCATCCAGATTTGTGGAACAAAGCAGACTTCAAAACTAGGGCAGAGAATACAAAGACTAATGACCAACTGAGAAAAGAAAATCCTGCTCAACTTGTTTCAGACACTGTTTTGATTGGACCCCGCATCCTGTTCTAGACATCTCCATGAAAAGAAGCATCTTATCAACATCAGAACCTTATGTTTCAGTAAGATCACCTCTTGTAAGTGATTTACAAGTATAAATGCCATCTGCTCAATATTTCCTCATATAACCTTTCATCTCAGGAATCAGCTTGAACATTCTAAAACTGCTTCTAATATATACATATATTTTCTGAAGTAAGCAGGTCAGATGTCTTTTCTTTATTTATTCTTTGAGCATCCCTGGAGCAAGGCCACAATTTGTTGTCCATCCTTAATTACACTTGAGCTGAATGGCTAACTCAGCCATTAAAGAGAGCATTTAAGAGTCAATCCTATCTTTGAAGTCACATGTAGGCCAGGCAGAATAAGGATAGAAGATTTTCTTCCCGAAAGGATATTAGTGAGCGAGATGGATTTTTATGAATATCAATGGTAACCAACAATGACAAAACTACAAAAAACTACATTTGATATGGTCTTACCAATTCCCTGAGTGATTGTAGGATAATTCCCTTACATTTAGACTCTTTTTTTAATCACCTTTACAACTTGCTTTCCAACCTATCGTTGTATCATTAACACACATGCCAATATACAGTACTCTCCTCATTCATGGCTGTAAGCTATCATGCAAATGCAGCAACAAAACAGAGAAAAAGTTATATGTTGGGCTTTGTGATAAGGAATTGGACTCTTAAAGCATCACATTCTTACTACAGTTCTGTTGAACCTTGGTGAGACCACACATGGAGCATTGTGCTTTCTACATCAGACAGTTTTGGATGCTTATTTTTTGGGTATAAAGGTAAAGTCAACACTGTCCCAGAAGACTCATCTCTCATTACAGAGGGATGACTGGTAGTGGTTTAATCTGACGGTCACCATGCTTCAGGTGAAGAGAGAGATTGAGAAGGAGGGCCCTTTATAGTAATCTCAGCCAGTGCAGGCATTGAAGCCATGCTGTTTACATCACCAACTGGCTGTCCAGCTATACTGAGCCTGACATCAAAGGCAGTGACCATCAGGTTTGGTGGTACTGGGTAACTGAGCGATATGAGGACATTATAGTCAGGTGAGTACTGTGAGAAGATCTCACGAAATCTTATTGAATAGTAGAAAATATTCAATGAACTGAACAGCTTACACTTTTTCCATTTCTTACATTCTGATGTTCTTGTATGTAAACTTTTTATTTTATCCTTCCTATCAAACACATCCATGTTACTCATCAACATTGAATTTTCTCTATATTTACACCAGACATATATCAGCAGGCTGGATATCCATCTACTCAGCCTTCAAAATGGATGAACTTTGGCCAAATGTTTGTAATAAACATGACTACAAACACACAAAACACCCTGAGTTTTTGCACAAAATAACATTTTGGGCCTGAGAGTATTTTTTAGCTATGAAACTTGCCAACCCCTGAGCTACAAAGATTAATATGTGAATTTCTTGTAATTGTGCTTGTTTAAAGGTGCTTTTAAAATTACCATTTGATTTTAAGATGAAACTGGAAACAAAGTCAACTTTTGTGGCATCTTACTATAATTTTCTGAACTCTTCTTTCAAAGACCGTATCCCTATTGGAGTAGGGCCAAATGACTAGAGGGTGGCAAATGTTATTCCTGTATTCAAGAAAAGGAAAAGGGATACTCCTAGGAATTACAGACCAGTCAGTTTTATGTCTGCAGTGTGCAAAGGATTGGAGAGGATTCCGAGAGACAGGATTTATGAACACTTGGAAAACCATAGTTCGATTAGAGATAATCAGCATGGCTTTGTGAAGGGCAAGTCATGCCTCACAAACCTTATTGAATTCATTGAGGATGTGACAAAACACATTGATGAAAGTAGAGCAGTGGATGTGATGTACATGGATTTTAGCAAGGCGTTTGATAAGGTTCCCCATGGTAGGTTCATTCAGAAAGTAAAGAGGCATGGGATACAGTGAAATCAGTCTGTCTGGTACAGAGTTGGTTGGCCCATAAAATATAGAGGGTGGTGGTAGATGCAAAGGATTCATCCTGGAGCTCGGTGACCAGTGGTGTTTAGCAGGGATCAGTTCTGGGACCTCTGCTCTTTGTGATTTGGATGAATGACTTGAATAAGGAAGTGGAAGGTTGAGTAATTAGGTTTGCCGATGACACGGGATTGGTGGATTGTGTGGAGGGTTGTTGTAGGTTGCAACAAGAAATTGACAGGATACAGAACTGGGTTGATAAGTGGCAGATGGAGTTCAACCTGTAAAAGTGTGAAGTCATTTACTTTAAGAGGTCAAATTTGAATGCAGAATACAAGGTTAAAGGCAAGATTCTTGGCAGTTTGGAGGAACAGAGGGATCTTGGGATCCATGTCCTTAGAATCTTCAAAGTTACCACCAAGGTTGATAGGGTTGTCAAGAAGGCGTATGGTGTGCTGGCTTTCATTAACAGGGAGATTGAGGTTAAGAGCTGTGAGATTAAGCTGCAGTTCTTTAGAGTCCTGGTTAGACCACATTTGGAATATTGTGTTCAGTTCTGGTCACCTCATTATAAGAAAGATGTGGAAGCTTAAGACAGGGTACAGAGGAGATTTACCAGGATGCTGCCTGGACTGGAGGGCATGTCTTATGAAGAATGATTGAGGATACTAGATCTTTTCTCACTGGATGAAGAAGGATGACAGGTGACTTGAAAAAGGTGTACAAGATATTGTGAGGCATAGATAGAGAAGATAGCCAGAGACTTTTTTTCTCATGACAGAAATGTCTATCACGAGGAGGTGTAAGTTTAAGATAATTGGAGGAAGGTTTAGGGGTGATATCAGAGGTAGGTTCTTTACACAGTGAGTGGTGAGTGTGTGGAATGCACTGTCAGCAGTGGGAGTAGAGTCAGATGCATTAGGAACCTTCAAGCGACTCTTGGATAGACACATGGAAGTTAGGTAAAACAATGACTGCAGATGCTGGAAACCAGATTCTGGATTAGTGGTGCTGGAAGAGCACAGCAGTTCAGGCAGCATCCAAGGAGCAGGAAATTCGACATTTCGGGCAAAAGCCCTTCATCAGGAATAAATTTATCCCTGATGAAAGGCTTTTGCCTGAAACGTCAATTTTACTGCTCCTCAGATGCTGCCTGAACCGTGTGCTCTGCCAGCACCACTAATCCAGAACATGGAAGTTAGTACAATGAAGGGAATGTAGGTTAGTATGATCTTAGAGTAGGATAGAAGACCAGCACAACATCAAGGGCTGAAAGGCCTGTGCTGAACTGTACTGTTCTATGTTCTATGTATTGAGATTTACACTATATTTCCTTTTTCTTTTATTATGTTTTTATGGTATCAGTAAAATTCTCATCATAAATTGAAAAACTTGCTCAGTAATACATTCTTAAACACGCACAGTGCCTAATGTACATGAATGATGTGCTGAAACTTTCATTTTCATGCTTAACGAACAATATTGTATAAATTCAGTTCTTTAGTTGAGCCTCAACCTTTTATGATAATTTACGCTACACACTTAACTACTTTTTAGATTCATGTAGTCATACTGATATCGCTCATCACACCATTTATCACATCCACATTACTGAGCAAAATCATACTTGTGTTTTCAAACTATTCACCATATTCACACAACTTAACCCATTGCTAGAATCCATCACATTCATATTATACAGTACATGATATTTATACTAATTATATTCAAGCTACACATCTGTTCACCATACTTACTGCATTTTACCCTACTTACCAGATTAACTCCCTCAACATTTTCACATTACTGATGACAATCACTTATCACTTTGCAGCCTTACATTGTTTTCGCAATACTTAGCAATTTATGTTATCTAGCACTTCCTTGTTACTCATGACACTTACAATAGGTCTTGCATTCATACTATCACCATATTCACAAAATTCAGAATATGGCATTCATTTTATGAAAAATGGCTTCAAAGCATTCCCATTGCTTAATATAATTAATATGTGACTCAAATTATGTATACATTTGCCTAATGCTTCAGGAGATTTTCATATTATTTTTAACATGGCCTTAATAAGTGAGTTTACAAATTGCATCAAGTCAACTCTTCAGAAAAGGTGCAAGAAAAGACAATAGTTCATGATCACTTCTATCCATTTATGTGAGATCCATTACTTCATAACAATCATGACAACAAAGAAGAAAACATAGTTTTCAGAGTGCGTGTAAAGATCATAGTGGCTGTGAGCACTGCATCAAATATATTTACTTTTCTTCAGCAAGAAACTTAGAAATGTCTTTCACAGTAAATTACGGCTTTGCTTTTAAGAAACTTTCAGTAAAAGTAATTGGAGCAGTGATCATTTAGGCATGCTTCAACAACAGCAGGGCACAGGAACGCTGAGATATTCAAACACACTGCAAGTCACTGGCAACCTTTGATTTTCCTTTTGTTCAGTGATCTTTATATACCACTGATTTCCAGCAAAATCCATATTGATTCTTTTTCTGTCCATAGACCTTTGTACAGCTCCCTGTAAACAGAGAACAGTATATCCAAATCGAACAAATATTACTCACATTTAGAGTTTTGTATTCCGAAGAAGTGTCACTCGACTAGAAATGTTAACTCTGCTTTGTCTCCACAGATACTGCCTGACTTGCTGAGCTTCTGTAGCATTTTCTATTTTTCCATGAGATTTTCAGAATCTGCAGTTCTTTTGGTATTTTTTAAAGCGTTGTTGTTGCTAATGTGGTGAGCCCATGTGTATTCTATTATGAAATATTTCTCTGTTGATTTGGAATTCTAAGGTTAGATGAATGTTGTTCGTAAGCTTCTAACTCTGGATGTGTGAATACATTTCAAAAGGGTCAATGCTTTCAGAATTTGAATTGATTTTGCCACACAGGAATTTAAAGGCATCAGTTACACATGCATTATTTCCGAATGCAGCAATTTATAGTCAGGTGCCGGAAACCTGGAGGTTGGCTAATGGGGTGCCACGATTTAAGAAAGGTGGTAAGGAAAAGCCAAGGAACTGTAGACCTATGAGCCTTGCAGTGGAGAAGTTATTGGATGCAATCCTGAGGGAAAAGGTTTGCATGTATTTGGAAATAGTGTCTCACTAACTTGATTGAGTTTTTTGAAGAAATAGTGAAGAGGATTACAGAGGACAGAGCAGTAGACATGATCTATATGGACTTCAGTAAGTGTGTGACAAGGTTCCTCATGGTAGACTGGTTAGCAAGGTTAAATATCATGGAGTACAGGAAGAACTAGCCATTTGGATACAGAACTGGCTCAAAGGTAGAAGACTGGGTTGCTTTTCAGACTGAAGGCCTGTGACAAGTGATGTGCCACAAGGATCAGTGCTGGGTCCACTGCTTTTTGTCATTTATATACTGAGGAACCTTGATTATCTGAACGAGATGGGTAGGCACTATGTCGTTCAGATAATCAATTGTTCAGTTAATCGATTAAATGCCTTTCCTCTGGGGCTCGCAGTTTTTTAAGTCTGCTTCCCATTCAGGAGACGAGGCAATAGCACACCGCACGCAAATGCCCACCCCACCCCATCCAATACTGCCCCCCACTCGACCCCCAACCCTGTCAAACGCCGCCACCGCCCACCCCCCAACCCCGTCCAACACCGTCTCCCGCCCAACCCCCAACCCCGTCCAACACCGCCCCCACCCACCTCCAACCCCATCCAACACTGTCCCCCGCCCACCCCCAACCCCGTCCAACACTGTCCCCCGCCCACCCCCAACCCCGTCCAAAACTAACCCCGCCCACCCCCAACCCCATCCAACACCGTCCCCCGCCCACCCCCAACCCTGTCCAACACCATCCCCGCCCACCCCCAACCCTGTCCAACACCGTCTCCCGCCCAACCCCCAACCCCATCCAACACCGTCCCCGCCCACCCCAACCCCGTTCAACACCGCCCTCGCCCATCCCCCCAACCCTGTCCAACACCGTCTCCCACCCAACCCCCAACCCCATCCAACACCGTCCCCGCCCACCCCAACCCCGTTCAACACCGCCCTCGTCCGCCCCCCCAACCCTGTCCAACACTGTCCCCTGCCCACCCCCCAACTCCATCCAACACCGCCCCCACTCACCCCCCAACCCCGTCCAACACTGTCCCCCGCCCACCCCCCCAACTCCGTCCAACACCGTCCCCCGCCCGCCCCCAACCCCATCCCCCGCCCGCCCCGCAAACCAGTCCAACACTGCCACTGCCCGCCTCTCCAACCCTGTCCAACACCGCCCCTGCCTGTCCTCAATCCTGTCCAACACCACCCCATCCCGCCCCCAATTCCGTGCAACACTACCCACCCACCCCAATCGCGCCCAACACCATCCCGCCCGCCCCCCAATTACATGCAACACCACCTCCAACCCCATCCAACACTGCCTCCGCCCGGTCCCAATCCCGTGCAACACCGCCTCCGCCCATCCCCAATCTCATTTAACACCGCCTCCCCCAACCTTGGCAAACACTGCTCCCCTGCCCGCGACCCCACCCTGTCTAACACTGCTCCCCCACCCGCTCCACAACCCCTTCCAACACCACCACCCCCCCGCCCGAACTCCATCCAACACTGCTCCCCTGCCCATCCCACAACCCCTTCCAACACCACCACCCCCCACCCCGAACTCCGTTCAACACTGCTCCCCTGCCATGCATCCCCCCACCACAGTTCCCCCCCCCCCTCTCCAGGCCAGCCAGACTGCACACGAACAACAAGACTGCTTTTGCCACTGCTGCCGCTACTTTTGTGGGATAAGTCTCCAAAAAACACACACGCAATCACACACACATAGACACACACACAATCACACACACATACACACAATCACACACACATACGCACACACAATCACACACACATACACACAATCACACACACATACGCACACACAATCACACACAGACACACACACACAACCACACAAAATCACACACACAATCACACACAGCCACACCCATGTGCACAACTTTTTACTGCAATGTTTTGACAGGTTCCACCTTTACTCTGTACAGGACAATGTTGGAGAGATTATCTGGAGAAGGTGGGGGGGCGGGGTTTAGGGTACACCCCTGTGTAGAACTCCAGGGAAAGTGTAGCCAGAGGGTGAGAGGGCGGGCGGTCAGTCATTTGAAGATGGTGCCTGGTTAATCATTGTAAACAAAAGACACGGTCAGTGTTGGAAACATATCTTTGATGTAATGTTTCTATCGGGTCCTCGAGATCTCCTTCGGATAATCCGATAATTGGATAATTGATATTCAGATAATCGAGGTTACTCTGTAAATGATTTAGATGTGAACATAAGAGGTATGGTTAGTAAGCTTGTGAATGACACCAAAATTGGAGGTGTAGTAGACAGCAAAGAAGGTTACCTTAGAGTCCAATGGGACCTTAATTAGATGGGTCCATGGGCCAAGGGGTGGCAGATGGGTTTTAATTTAGATAAATATGAGGTGCTGCATTTTGGTAAGGCAAATCAGGGCAGGACTTACACACATAATGGAAAGCTCCTGGGGAGTGTTGCTGAACAAAGAGACCTTGGAGTGCAGATTCATAGTTTCTTGATAATGGAGTCTGAGGTAGATAGGATAGTTAATAAGGCATTTGGTATGCCTGCCTTTATTGGTCAGTACATTGAGTACAGGAGGTAGGAGGTCATGTTGCAGCTGTACAGGAGATTGGTTAGGCCATTTTTGGAATAGTATATTCAATTCTGTCCTCCCTGCTATAGGAAGAATATTATGAAACTTAAAAGGGATCAGAAAAGAATTGCAAGGATGTTTCCAAGATTGGAGGGTTTGAGCTATAGGGAGAGGCAGAATAGACCAGGGCTATTTTCCCTGAGGTGTCAGAAGCTGAGGGGTGACCTTATAGAGGTTTATAAAATCATGAGGGGCATAGATAGGGTGAACAGCCAAGGTCATTTCCCGGTGTAGGGGAGTCCAAAACTCAAGGTCATTGTTTGAAGGTGAGAGGGGAAAGATATAAAAGGGACCTAAGGAGCAAAGTCTTCACACAGAGGGTGGTGTGTGTATGGAATGAGCTGCCAGTGGAAGTGGTGGAGGCTGATACAATTTAAAGGCACCAGAATGGGAATATGAATAGGAAGGGTTTAGAGGGATATGGGCCAAATGCTGGTAAATAGGACTAGATTAATTTAAGATATCTGGTCAGCATGGACAAGTTGGACCAAAGGGTTTGTCTTCATGCTGTACAGCTCCATGAATCTATGAGTCTGACAGGTAAATGAAGCATAATTATATGCTCAGTTCCTCTATACGCATTATCGTCTGGTTTTAGCACTGGTTTTCCAGAATATTAATTCATTAATACTGTTTTCTAAAAAAGTCCACACTTCTGTATTTCTTTTTAAAATATATATATGTATCAGGCTTACTGTCTTTTATTTATTGTTAGGTATTGTAAGCAACAAATCAGTTGAGAAAATTAGCGCTTTTATTTGGATTTCAGATAAATGAAGACCTTATTAAATGATATCAGTGTTCAATAACACATTAACTTTAAAACTGAACTGCAATCTGCATACAAAGTGTACTAAAAAAAATTATAATTGTATCACACTGACACAATCCTCATCACTCTCATAAAATCAAAGATTACAAACACTTCTTGAGGAGGAGAAATCACTTTAAGCTGATACAACATTAATGATTAGAGGTTATTGTTCAGAGGAACAATATTAGACCTAAACAGTAAACTTCAACAGTAAAAGTTGCAAGAGGTTTCTCATTTGAATCATTCCAGATTCCTAAAGCATTAAGAAATAGATGCATTGTTTGTTGGCAAGTGGAATCCTTCCATATAAGTAATTTAGCATCTGTAAAACTACTTTTGGTATACAGTATTAAATACATACAATGTTTGTGGCTATCTTAAACTTAATTAGACGATTTTTTAAAACATCAGGTATAATAGCCACAAACATTTGCATTCATTAGATATATGAGACTACAATATGGAACTGACCTGAAACAGACTCTTCAATCAATGGACTGAATAACACTACAGTTGCTAGGAAATGGCATTTCTGAGCTCCTGGTCTGGGCTACCTGTAACTCCAGATACATAACAATGTGGGCATGAAAGCAGATCTAGCAATAGTAAGTTGACATTTTAATTAAGGGATAGGTCAACAGAGATGCAGTGGCAAACATTTAAGGAGCTATTCCAGAAGGTACAGAATAGATACATTGCAACAAATAAGAAAACTTTCAAGGGATGGACCAGCCATCCATGGTTAATTTAAGAAATCAAATATAGTATCAAACTCAAAGAAAAGACATATAATTGTCCAGACAGGTGGCAGTCAAAAGATGGGCCAGATTGTTACAAAAGCAAAGATGTACTAAAAGATTAATTAGGAGGGAAAAGTTAGATTGAGAGACAGAGTTAGCCAATAATATAAAACCAGATAGGAAGGGGTTTTCCAGGTATTGAGAAGAGGAAAGAGGTAATAAAGTAAGTGTTAGTCCTATAGAAAGTAGGACTGGGAAATTAGTAATGGAAGATAAAGAGATGACATACAAATTGAACAGATACTTTGCATCCATATTCGTTAGAGATAATAAAAGTAACATTCTGGAAATAGCTGTAAATGAGGGATTGAAAGGGAGAGAGGAACTCAAGAAAGTTATAACTACCAGTGAATTAGCACTGAGTAAATTGTTCAAACTCCAAGTTGACAAGTTCCTCAGATGTTGATGGATTTCATCTCAGGGTCTTAAAGCAGTGGCTAGTGAGATCATTGATGTGCTAGTTTTAGCTTTCCAAAACTCATTAGATTTGGGGAAGATTCTTTTCAACTATAAAATGACAAATGTAACTCCTTTATTCAAAAAGAATGGAGAGAGGCAGAAAGCAGGAAATTATCGGCCTACTGGTTTAACACCAGTCATGAGGAAAAATTCAAAGCTAATAATAGAGGTTGGATAACTTCAAGATAATCAGGCAGAGCCAACATGGTTTTAGCCAAGGGAATTATCTTTGAAAAAATAATTTGTGCTGTAGATGAAGGGCAACCCATGGATGTACTGTACTTAAATTTTCAGAAGATATTTGATAAGACATCAAGTCAAAGGTTACTACAAAAAATAAAAAGCTCCTGATGTAGTGAGTTACATATCAGATGTAAGATGGACTGGCTTACTGGAATTAGAAAGTAGGAAAAATGGATAATTTTCAGGATGGCAGGATGCCACAAATGGTGTGCTACAGGGGTTAGTGCTGGGCTGTTAACTAATTACAATCTGTATAAATGATTTAGATGAAGGGAGCAAAGATATGGTAGATGAATTGGTAATGACACAAATACAGTAGGAATGTCAGTTGTGAAGAGAACATGAGGATTGCAGAAAGGATATAGATACATCAAGTGAGGGCAAAGATCTGGCAAATGGAGCACAATTTGGGAAAAATAGTCAATTTTGACAGGAAGGATATAAAAAAGCAATTTATCTGAATGGTGAAAGGTTGCAGAGCTCTGAGAAGCAGGGAGTTCTGGGTGTCCTAGTGCATGAATCATAGAAGGTTGATGTGCACGTACAGAAAGAATGTTATGTATTAAAGAGAATTAAATGCAAGTGTAGGGAGATGTTTCAGTTATACAGGGCATTAGTGAGAGTGCACTTGGAATACTGTGTATAGTACTCATCACAGTGATTATGGAAGGATGTTAATGCATTACAAGTAGTTCAGAGAAGGTTCATTCAAGTAATACCTGGAATGAGTAGACTGCTTTATGAGGAAAGGCTCTACAAGCTAGGTCTGAATCCTCTGGAGTTTAGAAGAGTTAAAGGTGATTTAATTGAAGCACATAAGATACCAAGGGGGCTTAACTGGGTGGATGCCCTAAAGACGTTTCCTATTGTTGAATAATCTAGAACTAGTGGGTTGTAGTTTAAAACAAGGGGTCGTCCATTTCAGACAGTGTTGAGGAAATTACAGATAGATCTGCAAATATCCTCTCCTGAAAGAATGCTGATAACATCACATCATGTCAGAAAGAATTTATTGTCAAACTCAATTCATATGTTTAATCAACAAGAACACTGTGACCAGTGACAGAAACAAAGTTGAACATCAGAGAAACAGAGAAGGGAGCATTATACCTTACCACATGTCAAGATTCTATATGAGGCTGGCCAGAAAAAGAACTTGCAGCTCATTCATAAAAAAACTTGTTTTGAACAGGCACCATTTCATTATTTCTTTTCATTATCTCTCATTCTCTAACAGCAGTTATTCTCGACAAGGTACATTGGAAAAAACGACTGAGGAAAGATGCATCATAGAGAAACTTTGGAGTCTTCATTCATAAACTACAAAAAAACAAGTTTGGTGGATAATAGGGAGGGCAAATAGAATGTTCCCTTTATTTCAAATGCAATGGCGTATGAAAATAGGGAAGCCTCACTGAAACTATTCAAAGGCATTAGTCAGAATACAGCTGGAATAATGTGAACAGTTTTGGTTCCATTATCTAAGGAAAGACATCGGAGGTTGTCCTGAGAAGGTTCACAAGGTTGATCCAGGGTTTGGAGGAACTGTCTTATGAGAAAAGGTTGAGCAGGTTGGCTTGTACTCATTTGAGTTCAGCAGAATGAGAGTTGACCTTATTAAAGCATTCAAGATTCTTGAGGACTTAAAAAGGTAGATGCTGAAACATTGTTTCCATTAGCAGGAGAGTCTAGGGCCAGTGGGTATAATCTCAGAATAAGGTCTCCTCCAGATCGGGCAACTCCAACTCTCCAGGGTCTGGCACACTTTCACCCTTTAGGACCCAACACCAACCCCCTCCTCCATCACAAGACGTAACACCCCCCCCCCCCCCCCACCCCGTCTTCTAGACACCTGACGTCCTGTTCTTTCTACCAGATCTTCCCCTAAACACTCAATTATTTAACTGGCGAACCTATTACTCTTCACTCTGATCCTTTGGTAGTTACCCTGCTGGTACCTTATATACCTGACACTTTTGCCTCACACCTTACCTACAGCCTGGTTCTGCTATAACACAGTAGTTCTGTTCTCATGCAATCCCGTGTTATAAGAAAATTGTGTAATAGCAACACCATTTAAACTAACAGGGCTGGAATTGTGTTATAACCAATATATGCTTTACAAGTTTGTGCTTTAGGAACAGTTCATCAATCTTGTTATAGCAAATGCCCATTAACGAAACATGTGTTATGGCAGAATGGCCTGTACTTATTCCTTCACAGGAGCTGTTAAATTAGCTTTCTGGACATTTAATTGTGAGAATTCATACGATTACTGCCACTGAGAAACGGAGAGTAGTTTGCCTACCTGACTATCCTGCACAATGAGGTGACAATTGCAATTAAAGTAGGCTCCACATTTCTGTAGGATCTGTGATTGAAATCTCCTGCTAGAAATATGGAGTTCTTCCTTAATGTACAAAAGTGTCAGCAGAGGAGCAACCTGACAATAATAGGTTGCCACTCCTCAGTAAATCCTGCCCAATGATCGCACATGTTCTCTCAAGTTCTTAGCAAGTTCTTGATACTTTCCTTGCTACTGTTCAATACATGCATTTAGCTTTGAGAAAAATTGAGATTATGGAAGCATAATTCAAGGTTATTTTTGCTCAATAGTTTACTTCATTTTTCACATGACTATACCCTATGGATACATAAAAGGGCACATTGAAGAATATGCAGATATCTATTAAGTGAAATTGATTTCAATGCAGTACCTACTACATAAGTACATGTCTGACAAACCATTTTCTTTTCCTTTTGATTAAAACACAGCATGATGTGATAAATCATGTCAACATTTACCACTGAGTCACTTCCAGATGCTGAATATGATGTACTGCTTATCTGGTTCTTCTTCTCAAATGAAAACAAATGGGTGGTGACCTTCTTTGTTAAGATGAAGCTTTCATCTTAGCATTTATACTGTTTTACAGAAATGGTCAAGAAGAGGATAGCTTTACTGAGCAATCTGCATAAAATAGTAAATATGTACAACATATATGTTTTTCACCAATAAATCTTCTTTTTTTCTGTTAATAATCTGACTGTTAGATTTTAGATAAAATTAAGAACATTCACCATATTTAGAAAGGAAGATGGTAAAGTTAGTAACTTGCTTAAAGGAAGCCTTACACAAAGCCCAGGAGTATAGAATGTTTTCATCAGTAGCTCACACTGGCCTGCAAGTTAATTCCACTCACCCCAGCATCCTAGTTGGAGGTCTGATCAAGTTTCATTTTTCTTCCTCACTTAAGTACACAATCAAACCAAGTTTAATTATTGCTGCTTGTGGTAGCGTGGCATTGAGAAGAGCTGGGAATCTAACAGGTCTACTGCTACATAAATGCAGTCAGACATCTTTAAAGGGGCTTTTGAAAGGCAGTCGCCGAAATGTGTGTTACTGAGACAGCAAAAAAGCATGATGTTCAGCCATTTGATTCTCAATGTAGCTGTGGAGATGCTCATGAGGTAAGTAGGAACAGAAAGGAAGTCCTATTTTTGTCTGATATACTAATACATTTCCTCTTCCCTCTCGAGTTTGAGGGTATTTATTTTCTCTATCCCTTTACTGTAACTTTTCATTTTCCACTACATTTACTGAAGTTTCAAACTGCAAATATTATTACATAATAGAATATAAGGATCAGATTGCCTTTGTGAACTTTGTGAATGCTGTCTTCATCACTGACTTTACAAACAATTAATTATACTCGGAAGGAGAATGCGAGTGGAGAAATGACAAAGTCTGTGTACAATTGATGCTTGGCAGCAAATTGTTGTGGAATTCTTTACAATGAGTTTGCAATTCATTACCTTTGGATTATAAGTGATCTTGATGAGACAATATTTAATAGCCTAATAGGCTCAAGGAATTGATTAGCTTTCATGAGCTCCTTTGTTCCAACGTAAATAAGAATATAAAACAGTAAAAGCATTAGAAATGAAATCAGGAATAAGACCATTTGTCTTCTTCAATATTCAAATGAAATAACCCAAATGATGCTAGTCAGGAACCCTCAGATGTCCCATTACATTGACTGTGAGTAAATAGCTGGGCAGTTGAGGGGTAGTGTGGACTTGATGGACTGAATGGCCTGCTTCCACACAGTAGGGATTCTATGATTCCATGTTTCTTTGATTTTAAGTTTAAACTTCTTAAATACCTTCAACTCTGAAATAGAGTTGTAGGTTTCAGAAGGCTCTTACCTGGATATTTTCCAGGAAATATTATGAGGATTAAAACCATTTGTATCTCCAGGAAATGTTACTGGCCTCCTGAGTCCCCAATGGCTCCCATCTGACCCCACAACTACACTGCCCCCTAAGCACACCCTAACCTAGCCTCTCCCTCCACTGACTACGCTGTCAACTTGACCAAAACCCACCTAACCAAACTCACCTATTTCATTGTCCTGACCTGAATAGATATCATTCCAATTTTATCTGAACCAAATCCTCTGACTGTCCTGACTAATCCCAGCTCAAAGTTTCTACCCAACCATGCACCCAACTTTATTATACCACCTCTTCAGACCTTCAACTCCCTATCAAGATTACTACTCAATCCTCTAACTCCCTCAACCTGATGGAATTACTTTGCAACATGATATGCCTCCTCATTCATCTGCCATCCTAACCCCTCACCTACATATTTGCCACCTTATCCCCACATCATCCCATTTCCCTTTATCAACCTGCCACCTTGTTTTATAAGGTATTGGCTCTGTTAATATTATAATTGTATTGAGCTCCACCCAATTTGAAGATATCACACTGTATTTGGGTAGAGAATCAATTAGCATTGCACAAGCTGCAGATGAAGACAAATGTAACATATCCTCGTTTCAGTTGTAGTTATGCCTAACTGGTTAACATTATTTTTCCTGTGGTTATCCTGCAATAAAATACTGTGCTATGTAAGAGAAGTGCCTCTTTTTGTTAAAATGTCTTTCATTAAACTGAAAGACCAAGGTGATTTTTAAAACAAATAAGGACCTTTAGAAAAGATAGTAAAATGATTGTGAAAAATTTCAATCTTCCCATAGATTGGATTAATCTAATTCACAAAAATAGCCAACAGTTTCTTCAATGCATTCTGGAGCCAACAGAGAAATAATCTATTTTAACTTGGTAATGAGCAAGGATTAATTAATGATCTCAGTGATTCTCTAGGCAATAGTGATCAAAATATGATGGAATTGAATTGACTGGGCAAATAGGTTAAAAGACAAGATGTTAATGAGAAAGTGCTCGATATTTAAGGAGATCTTGCATAACACTCAAAGAAAATTAATATCCATTAGAAAAGAAGGGCTCCACAGGAATCATGTACCATCTTTAATGAACTAAGGAAGTTAAGAATGGAATCAAATTGAAAGAAATGATTTTCACTGCAACAAAGATAAGTAGTCTGCCAGAAGGTTCAGAAATATTTGGAAACTGGTTTCAAAATGGCTGAGACCAAGTTGCACTGAGTTTATTGGAGAGTTGTGTCATGAGGTTGTGTCATGAGGCCTAGTAAGTTGGCTCACTATATCTTATTAAACTTGCTTTATTAATTAGCCATCCGACCCCACAGTATCCATCACAGCTGATTCTGGCCCTAGCTTACCACGTGCCATTCCTAAAACAACTGAGTGGAAAACTGCGGAAGACTGAAATCCCTTGTGCCAGAGTTAAAAGGTCGCTGTGTCTCTGGATGAGTTCTGGCATTTTATAGCTGCCCTGCTCATTCAAGGACAGAACATGAATATGTTGAAGAAGGAGTAAGATGGCATCACACTTCTCCCATAGAGATCTAGATACCATAGATGGTCTAGTCGATGCGTTGGTACAGAACAGATTGCCCTCTTCCCAAAGGACCAGGTGAACAAGACTGCACCACCAGACCCAAGCAATCTGGTCCAAAGTTGCTCAGCCTGGGTCAGTGCTACCTCCACAACCCAGAGGAATGACGAGTGGTATAATATGATGGTCAACAACGTTTTCCGCTGGGCCAGGTTGAGTACATTCCCTCTGCCACAGTACACTCACTCTATCCATACTAATGCACCAACATCTCACCAAGGCTCTGCCACTCTCACTATTGCCTACAGCAGCATTGACATGTTACCTACTTTCACCTCGCTCAATCCCAGCCCCTTCTCTTTTTATTGGAGAAGACAGAACATAAGAAGACAAACCAAAGCTGGAGGGACGTTTGATATTAAACTCCACATGTAGGAGAAGCTCCACATCCCTATGAGATGTAGAAACATCCATATCCTGCCAATTGTGGAAGTACTATTCTTCATTCCACTGCAACTTTCACATTAACCCTCACATTATCCATTCATAAAACTTATAACTACTGCCACAATGCCTTGTCTCTCTTGTGTCTTGCAGGTTGTACAAGCGTGTCTAACACCACCACTATCCCACTTGGGAAACGGCCATCTCTTGTTGAAAAATCCACCCCCTTGACCTCCGAGGCTGAGGATATTGAGGCCTCTGCAGCAAGGTGCTTCCTGCACTGCCCACAAGTCCGGATACTGACACCTCGACTGGTTTTGTAAGTGTGGGAGCACAATCTGGTGAGGACATCACTGTGACAGCTCCACAGCAGGCCACTGGTCCTCAGAGGACTGTCAGAGAGCAGGTACCTACCCTATGCAGGGCAGGAGAGGACCCTATGGGGTCAGTAGTAAGGAGCTTTGTTCACATAGACAGGGAAGGAGGGAACAGGAGTAACTGTAGAGATATATGGGAGGCAATAGCCCTCACTCCTGAGAGCCTAGAGCACAATAGAGTATCCTGCCATCTGCCTCCATGAACAGATTGGTGGTTGCTATGGAGACCCCGTCCAGCATCTTTGGGATCTGCTGGGAAGGTGCAGAAACCTCCATTCCATTACCTTAGTCATTGGTCCTCAAACATGGTGGCAGGGGGACAAGTGCAACTCACAAGGAGGGCAAATGGTGGCAGGGATGGGGTGGGGTGGGGTAGTACCCAGCTGAAGGAAGAGCTACACCACCCCCTCAGAGGTTTCCACTCAGGACACTCCAACTTTCCCTCCACACTGCCTTTCCCCTCCAAGTTCAGGATGAAGAGCGTCAACTTACCTCTGGCAAGAAGACCCTGGACATGTCTGGCTCATCCTGGGGTATGCCAACTGAAACCCGAGAACCATCTGGCTCCACTGCCAAGCAGATTCCCTCCATCTCACCTGAGGAACAAGGGAGTGCATTGAAATGCAATGGGAATTAAAGCACATTTTGATGGTAAGGATGACGATGAACCATACACTATTTTGCACTTTTTTTCACTGATTACATCTACTGCTCATTTCTCCATGTAGCCCTGAATGGCGTTGTTACAACATCAAGCATCATTTCTCTGCCAAAAACATGAATGCCAGGAACACCTTTGGCCCTTCTCATTCTCTGACCCTATTCCTTTGTAGCCTCTGTATTCAAAAGTAAAGCTGCCAATGAGTTGTTCAGTAATGTCTGTGGTAGGAAGGCGCAACACACAGAGGGGTGAGGTAGATGAGAGAATAAAGACTCCACAGTACAGTACGTAAAATGCCTACAGTGTGGAGGCAGGCTACTTAACCCTTTGAGTCCACACCAACCCTCCGAAGAGCATTCCACCCAGACCCATTTCTCTACCCAATCCCTGTAATCCTACATTTCCCATGGCCATTCCACCTAACCTGCACATCTTTGGACTGTGGGAGGAAACCAGAGGACCTGGAGGAAACACACAAAGACACAGGAAGAATGTATAAGAACCACACAGACAGTCACCAGAGGCTACAAGGGTCGGTCTACAATATTATTTCCCTTTAAAGGCTTTAACAAAGCGGGGACATGCATCTCCTTTGTTCACAGGTCATGTCACTTACCCCGCTCACTCTGAGTGTGGTCACACCTACTTTCTTCCCCATTCTGTACTTTCCATTTCCAGCATGATGAAAGGTGACAGTAAGAGCTCCTGTTTGAGTGGCTTGCAGCCTCCACCTCAGTGTGGCAGTGAGCCTCAAGCATCCAACTGCCCTGTATAGCCACCCATCCAGTAAACCCCATTTGTGATAGACCTCCCATGTCTCCATCCAACCCAGCTTTATGCTCCTGTACCTGCCCACCTTTAGTACTCAGCCTCAAGCGTATGAAGTAATTATGCTAAGTCTGGGAATTTACTGCACTCCCACTTGAAGCCAGGATGCCCCTGACCACTGAACCCCTCCTGTGCGACCCCTTTCCCATCCAGGCTTTACCATTTCCCCTCTTGCTGATCTTTTTCTCCCCACTCACAATTCTCAGAACCCTCTTCTTTCCACTTAGCACCACAAGACAAGGAGCGCAAGGCAAGAATAATGTGAGCATAAGCACTAAGCTACGTTAACTGAGAAAGCCAGGAAGAGAGCAAGTCAACATCATGTGATGTAACCTCCTCCAATTTGTGAGCTGGGCACCTGCAATGTTCCTCTGCTGCAGAATTTCAATACCTGCAATACTAGCCTGTGTCTCCAATGAACACTGCACCAATTGCATGCAGATGATGCCCATGGATCATGCCCGGAGGGGGATTTGAGTTGAATGCTATATGGAAGTTGCTCAGAACAAATATTGAGCTGAATCCACCAGGTACCTGCGCTGGTCCCATGTTGAGTTTTTTTTGGATGTTGAGCTTGTTTTGGCTAGTTTGGAACAATAGAAAGGTGACTATTAATGTGGCGGGTTGGGCTGCTAACAAGGCATTTAACAAGCACTAATCAAGTTTAATTAGCAAGTTGCCACTGCCTAACGAAAGACTCACCAAGCCGTTTATGCAAAGAATAAAAATACTCCCAGCACCGAGAAGGGCATCATTGGACTTCTTGTCCGACTCTGTCATAAATCTCATATTAATATCTGACCACTATTTTCTTCTAGTTGCATTCTATAAATAATGGCATTTATGCTTAGCATCTGGCACCTGTTTGATTGTCATCAGAAAAAGAGAAGTAGTATGAGATGGTGAAAGAGATATCAGGTGCATCCATGGTGAAAGCTAAAACTCTGGGCAGCTGTGCTCAGTACTGACAGTAAATAAGTACACGTGCCCAGTTTTATTTTCCATATCTTATCATGTCTTGTACATCTTTGTGCAAGTATCTCTGCCTGTTTTCCACTCCATGCCCCACAACTTAGAAAAAGGGACAACCCTGAATCAAGAGATTCTTGATATTAACAAAATATCTTTTGTTAAGACTTCAAGATATATTTTGATAGATTCACAGAATTTCTTATGCAAGCATTTGGATCACATCTTTTCATAGCAAGAATATCATGGTAGATGTGTTTGTGGCCTTAACTACACTTCCTGGCCTATCCTAATAACCCTTGACCCCTTTTTGGTCAAGCAAATGTTCAATTCAGTCATGAATATAATCAATGACTCCACTGCTTTATGGGGCAGAGCATAATGACACTCTGGGAGAAAATGACCTTCCTTCCTTCCATCTTGTATCGGAGTCACCTTATTTTAAAATTGTTCCTTCAATTCCGGACTTCCCCAGGTGCAGAAAGACTCTTCCAGCATCAAGCCTCCTCAGACTCTTGTATGTTTCAATAAGATCATTGCTTAGTTTTCTAAACGCCAATCAGTACAAATCCAAAGTACACAACCTTTCCACAAAAGATAACCCTTTCTATAACACCCTTTCTAGAATTCAGACTATTGAGTGTACCCTATCATTCAATGATGGAGTAGTCTGATAATCTGATAATCCTCAACTCCATTTTGCAGTATTTTCCCTACAGTCCTTGATTCCCTTACTAGTTAAAAAAGCTGTCTACCTCAGCTTTGAATATACTTAATGACCCAGCCTCAACAGCCATCTGTGGTGAAGAATTCCTCAGACTTATGACATTCTGAGAGCAGAAATTCCTCCACACCTCTGTCCTAACTGGGTGGTGCCTAATTCTGAGATTACATCTTCTTGTCCTCGACTTTCCCACAAGGGAAACAGCCTGTCCAGCCTGACATTCAATTCCTTCCATGATCTGTCAACTGCCAAAAGTGAGCTGCGAGTGGAAAATGCCTGGGAATATGTCTGCTGTAGGCAGAGTCAATGTCAGCTTGATGGCCAAAAATGCTGGTTCTACTGATGGGAGGCTGCTCAAGGGGCAATTTCAGCAATTGTGCATTTGCAGAGTGTTGGTTCTCACCATTTGCAATCATATCACTTGTGCATGTGAAATTTATGCAGTGTATGTGGGTTGCAAATGCTGGCCACGAGCAAAGTTATTTATGTCATTGGTCCTTGCAAATTGAAGATAGGAATCTCTGTGAAGCAAAAGTAACCACAGGCAACCTTAAAAGAGGAATCTGTGAGCCACAACACCCACATCTAGTACAAGAAAGCCTTGGGTGCAAACTAATTCCCTCTCCACCTGAGCTGTCAGCATATGGCAAGACTCTATTATGTATAATAATGCCTTAAGTGGGTGTGTAGTCAGGGAGGAGAAGGGTTCCTTATGCATGCAGCAATCAGATTCTATTGCTATCTATTTTCAAAATTTTTGGTGAAGCACTTACAAAGTAAGGTCCTATGTTAAAATGTCAAGATTAGTCATTGCATGCTGCTACCCCTGTCAGAATGCCCCATGTCTCACTCTATGAAAGAGTATGTAATGTTGTTATTTGTACAGGAGATGACTGTAGACTCTTCTCAATTCCAAAGAACCTGTTCCATTCCTTACACTCACAGTGCAGATTCATTGCAGGCATGACTGATGGATCCAGTCATAGAGAGCTGTGGAAGCTCATGCTTTGAGTATGTTTAAGGGAGAGATTGATAGATTTCTGTTTTCTGACATGCAGGGATGAGGTGGGTCAAAGGCAAATAGCAAAGTGATCAATTAACCATGTCTGCATCAAATGGTGGCACAGACTCAATGGGCTGAGGTACAGTGTCAGTGCAGGCTGAGGATATCCTGGAACACTGTGACTGAACTCTGCAAAATGCTGGATGAGGACCTGTGAACTGAAAGAGCGGGTGGCCATCCCATCTCAGTGGTTGTCAAGATGACAACCGCACTGAACTTTTATGTGACTGACTTCTTCCAGGGAGCCACAGCAGACTTGTGTGAGATTTCTCAATCATTCTCCCATGAATGCTGAAAGATTGTGACCAATTCCATCTGTGCCAGATCACAGCAGTTCATTTCATTTCCCACTGGCAAAGTGGATGTAGCAGCCCAAGCAGTCAGGTTTTGCCAACATGGCTGACTCACTCTAGGTGCAAGGTCACATTGATTGCACACATGTCACACTGAGAAGATCATCTCATAATGCAGCGGACTTCATCAATAGATTTGGATACCAATCCATCTGTGATCACTGATTTTACTTCTTAAAGGCTGGCACACAATTTGTTATGAGTTAGCCATGACTTGTAAGCGCTTGTGTTCCAACTGTATTTTAGGGTCTAGGTGACTTATAAGGCTAGTTACTGGAGGACAAGAGCTACACCACTGTTCTCACTGCTGATGACTCCATAACACAACCCCCTTGCTGAAGTGGAGCATTGAAACAATGCAGCCCAGATTTTAACCAGAGGCATAACGGAGCAGATCATATGCCTGCTAAAGATGAGGTTTTGATGCTTGGATACTGCTGGCAGAGTCTTATAACACAGTCCAGTCATAATATGCCAACTAATCCCAACATGCCTTGCTCATTATAACTGGAACAGGCAACAAGGAGACGTGATGGATGCTGACAAACCAGGACAGCAGAAAGAAACCTCTTCCTCCAAGGAGGATGAAGACATTGAGCAGGAAGAACAGCACTTTCTGCATGTTAGAGTGATTCCTGATGAAGGGCTTTTGCCCAAAACATCGATTTTCCTTCTCCTCGGATGCTGCCTGACCTGCTGTGCTTTTCCAGCACCACTCTAATCTAGACTGCTGCAGCATCAGACACTGCAAATCAGACAGGACTTGAATGAAACTCAGCCCCAGTAAATGAGAGCTTAATACAGCAATCATTCATTGACAGGAAAATTATTGTTGCTCAGCATTTAGTTGTCTTCTCAAGTAAAATACAGCATCTGCTTGTTTGATTTTTGTTTGCTTTTGATGTTTGTAAATATAAGAAACACTTCAGAATCATTTGACGGATTTGCTGTATGTGAAAGCACCATATTGAACATTAATAAGACACTGGGCTACAGTGAACACTGAAAAAAAAGTAGCAGCATTTCAGAGATGTGTGTAAGATTGCATGTAGCTAAAGACCAATGAGATGTGCAGCCTGGCACCTACATAGCCATAGGCGTAGGAATGTGCAGTTGCATGTGCAAGGAAGTGTCACTTGTGCCATCTTGTGCCCTGACAAGCAATGCTTTGTAACTGCTATGCCCACTATAGTGATGGCAAAGGAGAACTTCAGACTGCCGGTATCTGACTGGTGCGTTGTGGAAGTTTTAAGATGGCACCAGTGCCAAGGATTTCGATTTATTCCAGTGGTGAGCTATTCTGATTATGTCAAGTGCTGGAATCATCTAGCCTTGAATGAATGAGGTGTCATAGGGTGGTAGTTATTGATGTAACTTTGGAATTTTAGTGCAAGAAAATCTGCCAAGCCACATTGAGTGAAACCCTTTATAAAACCTAATGAAAATGACTCTGTGCCAAATATGGTAAATTTCACCACATGGAAGCTTTGTGAAAGTTCAGAAATAAATGTATCTGCATCTATATTAATAGAAATGGTAGAGTTCAAATTTTTAACATGTTTCTGGTTCACTAAGCAAATCAAAAGTCTCAATTGTCTACCCCAATACTTTCTATAGTGTGGAAGAAGGAAGAATGTGCTGAGGAACTCATAACCGAGCCCTTTAAATTGCTGAAAACATAGATCATGCTGATCTGAACAGTTCATTTAATCTAGACTGTGAAGCTACTCCTACAAAATTAATGAGCCTAAAATGAGACTATAAAAAAATGATGTCCTTGAATTTCTGAATTATTTAAGTATCAAAAATGAAGCCAAGTGTAGATCTGAGTAAAACTCAATTAAATCTGGTCTCTAGCTCTTTTCCTTTCCTATCAATATGTTCTGTTTCTTTGGGAATGATGCGTTTTGTATCACATTGCAACCTTAGTGCAACAGACTCCTCTGTTCCTGTCATTTAGCATTACAAAGAGATCAATGAAGGCTTTCAAATTTAAAATAACGATGATTGAAAACAGCACAGTAACTAGATTATTCCCAAAGTAAGGAACATTTTTAATGTTTTAAGATCTCTGGGTTTGTTAGAGACTTGCATACATTTAGACTGATGTCCATGTGCATTTGTCATTACATGAAATGGGAGAAATTCAAAAGCGGACTGACAGAGACATAGAAAATAGGAACTGGAATAAACCATTTGATCTGTCGAGCCTGCTCTACCATTCAATATGATCATAGTTGATCATCCTATTGAGGACCCAGTTCCCACTTTCTCCCCATACCTTTTGATTCCTTTAATCCTATGAATTGTATCCAAATCCTACTTGAAACCGTTCAATGTTTGGCCTTAACTGCTTTTTACAGCAGAGAATTCCATAGACTCACCACTCTCTGGTTGAAGAAATTTCAGTCCTAACTGGTTTAACCCCTAGCCTTATACTGTGGACTCCCTCATCAGTGGGAACACAGTTCATACATCTGCCCATATCTAGTTCTGTTCACATTTTATAGGTTTCTTTAGGATCCCCGTCATTCTTCTGAGCTCTAGTGAATATAATCCTAACTGATTCAACATTTCATACATCAATCCCACTGTGACAGGAGTCAATCTGATAAGCCTTTGCTGCACTCCGTCTGGAGCAAGTACATTCTTCCTCAGATGAGTAAACCAAAACTGTTACATGCAAAAAAATATTGAAATGAAACTGTTGCTACTGCAACCTACTTCCTTTTTCTAACCAAGCCAAACCTCCAGCAATACTTTATCAATCCAATCTTTATTTCTGCACCTTTACCTTCCTTCTATCTTATGTTACTATACCCAAAGACACCAGTAATGTTCAGATATTTGAATTCCCAGTGATAAAGTCAAAAGAATCTCATGAAAATATTTCAAGTTTTAAGTCTTTCAGCATAACAACCAAATTGAAAGAAAAATTATTTGAACAATACTTAAATCCAGATTCTCATGACGGTTAAATAAATATGGAAAGAATTATTAATGCAGTAAACCAGAAAATAAAACAGAAGTTGCTGGAAAAGCTGAGCAAGTCTGGCAGCACCTGTGAAGACAAATCAGAGAGAATTCTGAGGAAGGGTCACTGGACCCAAAACGTTAACTTTGATTTCTCTTCACAGATTTTGCCAGAACTACTGAGCTTTTCCAGCAACTTCTGTTTTCGTTACTCATTAAGATTGATGGGTTGTGTCCTCATATCCATACTCACCATTTTCAACATGAAGCAAACAAGGAAAGGCAGTGTACGTATTTCATATATCCATACAGGAATAGATTCAGAGGTGCAGATTTCTGTGCTTCGAAACATCAAAGCACTTTAAACACAACTTGTGGAATTTACAAACATGAAATCAAATTTTAAACCTGCCGAACTTCTGGGGAAGTGTCTTTTAGAAAGGGCAAGTAATCTTTTGGGGTTGTTAAGAATAAAAGAGAATGTATTTATTGAGTGGACAAGGGTTGTGGAGCTGTAGAGCTGTTGGGGCATTTAAATCCTCAACTCTTTAAATATTGATTAAACCCAATCTGCAGTTGGAAGAAGTCTGCATTTGTACTTTCAGTAGATGTTTGATGAAAATAGCTGGAAGGCAATCTTTATCGTATTAGTGCTGCTCGACTGCTTCCACAATCTATTATTACTGAAATAAACATGAGGACATAAGAACCAGGAGCAGGAGGAAGAAATTCAGCTCCTCAAGCCTGCTCTGCCATTCAATACAATCATAACTGATCTCATCTTGGTCTCACTCTCACTTTCTGCACACTCGTTATAACCCTTTAATCCATTACTACTTAAAGATTTGTCTATCTCCTCTTTAAATTTACTCAGTAACCTAGCATCCACCACAGAAAAATAATTTCTCTTTTTCTCTGTTTTTAATTTGCTAGCACATTATCCTAAAACTATAATTACTCATTCGAGATTACCCACAGAAAAAGAAATATCCTCTCCATGTCTACTTTTTCAATCTACTTTAACATCTAATATATCTCAATTAGACTAAAGATCTAAACTGCTTAATCGCTTTTCATAAGACAGACCTCTCATCTCTGTAATCAATCTAGTGAGCTTCCTCTGAACTGTCTCCACTGCAATTACATCCCTCACTCAAGTAAGGGGACAAAAATTACATGTGATACTTCAGATGCTTTCTCACTAATGCCTTGTACAGTTGCAGCAACACTTCCCTACCTTCATAGTTTCTGAACCAGTCTATATTCAATTGTAACAGCACTAGGACATTATCCAGGCTTGAGTTGAAAAGTGACAAGTATCTGGCCCCACACAAATGCCAGGCAATAACCAGCTCCAAGAAGACACTACCTAACCTTTGACACTCAATGGCATTACCATAACTGAATCTCCTACTTTCAACATCCTGGGGAGTAACATTGACAAGAAATTCAACTGGATCTGCCACATAAGCATAATGGCTACAGGAGGAGATCAGAGGCTAAGAATACCGCAACAATTAACTCACCTTCTGACCCTCCAAATCTGGTCCACCATCTACAAGGCACAAGTCATGGGTCTGATGGAATGTTCCCCACTTGCCTGGATGAATGCAGCTCCAACAGCACTCAAGGAGCTTGACGTCATCCAGGCCAAACAGCCCGCTTGGTTGGTATTACATTCATAAGCATCACTCTCTCCACCACTGACGCTCAGTAACAGCAGTATATTCTATGTGCATTGAAGAAATTCACCAATGATCCTTACACAGCACCTTCCAAACCCACGATCACATCAATCTAGAAGGACAAGGACAGCAGAAACCATGGGAGCACAACCAAGCTACTTACCCACTTGGAAATATATTACCATTCCTTCACTGTCACTAGATCAAAATCCCTCCATACGGGCATTATGAGTCTATCCACAACACACAGACTGTAGTGATTCAAGAAGGCAGCTCACCATCACCTTCTGAAGGGCAACTAGGGTTGGGCAATAAATTCTGGCCCAGTCAGCAACACCCATGTCCCATGAGTGAATAAGATTCCTCTGCACCAGCATTTTGAAGTGTTTCTTTATTTAGATAATAAGTTGCCTTTCAATTCTTCTGATCAAACTGGATAACCTAACACTTACACTCATCAAAATCCATCTTCATAATTTTGGTCCATTCACCTAAACTGAAGAGCTTGCAAGTTTACAATTTGATTAACAAAGTGGGATTCTAAAGTGAGTGTAGGAGTAGAGAGACCTGAATCTACATATGCACAGATTATAGAGAGTGCAGACAGTTGGGAGATCAGTAAATAAAGCATACAGGCATGGGAGGTGATGAACTTCTAAAAGACACTTGTTAGAACTCAGCTGGAGTATTGTTTACAGTTGTGGGCATCTCATTACGATATGGATGTGAGCTCATTAGAGAGAGTCCAGAGTAATTTACAAGAATAGTTCCAGGAATGAGTAACTTCCGTTATGAAGGTAAATTGAAGAAGTTTGGACTGTTCTCTTTGGAGGGAAGAAGAGAAGGGTTATAGAACTTTTCAAAATCATGAGTGGGCTAGATAGAGTAAATAAAGAGAAGCTGATCATCTCATAAAAGAGAATAGAATGAAAGGCATAGATTTAAAGAAATATGCAAACAAAGCAAAGGTCATATGAGAAAAAAACACTTTCACACAGCAAACAGTTAGGATACGCATTACACTGCCTAGACATGTGGTAGAGATATGCTCAACTGAGGCATTCAAAAGGACATTGGAAAATTATTTGGATAAAAGTAGTGTTCAGGGATGTGGGAAAAGGCAGGAGATTGGCAATGGGTAACAGAACAAAAACCATTTGATGGACCTTCCACACTGTAACAATTCTGTGATTCTGTCAAGAAGTTAGCTTGGATCTATAAATACATGCTTGCTATTAAATGGGATTAAGTACTCAAAAGGATTTGTTTTTTTTCGATGGGTTTTCATAACTGAGAGTATTTCAACATAGTGAAGTCTGTAACAGATACTTAGAACTTCATTTCATCCTAGCCTGACTCCTGAAGTCTGATCATGGTAGATACTTGGGATGACAGTGTGTGGGGAAAAGATGGTGCATAAGAATAATGGATTGGTATGAATTGTCTTAATTGACAAAATGGCTATGAGGCTCCATGGGGGTGAATAGGAAGCATGGGTTAGCATGGAAGAAATGAGGGGCCATGGGAAGTGGATAAGGGAGTATAGGCCAAAATGAAGGGCATTTTGGACATGGAATGTGGGTAGAGGATTATAAATTGGCATCAACAAATATAGAATGTGTATTGAGGACATAGGTGGTGTGAGTTGGCACTGAAAGTGAATAGTGAATGAGGAAATGCGAATATTAGATAACCTTACTATTTTTCATTGTAATGGATCCTATGTCCCAGTGCTCTGAGGTAACCCCTTTAAACATTCCATCTCAGCACACAGCAACACCTGTAGCTGTCACCACCATACAGTCAATACCCACAATCTAGCAGTTTAGGGAGCCAGGAAATTTCCTGAACCTGATCCAAGAGCAAAATTGGAAGACCCTCCCTCAAGTGCTGCTGGAAAACTAGATTAGGTGGCAGCTCCAATACTCTGTAGTGGTTGCTGGTGGGAGAGCAGGACGGGCCATGCAGGAGGCCATGGATTGTGGATCCAAATGCATCAAAGGGCTTTGGGCTGAGTGATGTCGCTAACTCGGGGAAGGCATGAGGGGACATGGGGTGAGCTTCAAACAATGTGTTGGTGGGAAGGAATATGGGATTCTATCTTCTCAGCAGATGCCCTGATAGTAAAAGTTACCAACTAGTGGTTTGTTCCTGCCATTTTATGTACTTTAAAAATATTACAAATCCTGCTCTCATCTGGCTGTTTATACAAATCATATTGGCCCAGTTGACCCTGAATATTTTGTTAACATATTTTGGTGAGCTGTAAATCTTGGATCTCACCCATCCTCTGTATGATGGAGGATGTATAGGAAGGTAGTGGGCTGAGCACTCTCCCAATATTACTTGTTCCCCTGCTCACAGCAAGCTCATCAGAATATACAACCCTCTTCTCTCTCTTCGCTTCAGTCCCAAAATCCTGAAGACTGAAAGTCCATTCATAGTCAGAACAGCATATGTTACATTTTCATTAAGATGACCTCAGCCCAAGTCATCCAAGTCACCCAAGCATCCAGAGAAGGCAAAATCGGATGTAATGGAGAGAAGGCAAAATTGGATGTAATGGTGTTACAGTTAAATAAAGGTAATTATGAGGGCATGAGAGAGGAACTGACAAAAATAGACTGGAAGCAGAGGCTAGCGGGGAAGACAGTAGAGCAAAAATGGCAGGCATTTGTGGGTATAATTGAGTACACTGTACAGAGGTTCATCCCCAAGAAAAGAAAGATTATCCAGGGAAGGATTAGACAGCCATGGCTGACAAAGGAAGTCAGGAAATGTATTAAAGAAAAAGAGAGATCCTATAAAGTGGCCAAGAGCAGTGGGAAATCAGAAGATTGGGAAAGGTACAAAAACAGAGGATAACAAAGAGAGTAATAAGAAAGGAGAAGATCAAATATGAAGGTAGGCTAGCCAGTAATATTAGAAATGATAGTAAAAGTTTCTTTCAATACATAAGAAACAAACGACAGGCAAAAGTAGACATTGGGCCACTTCAAACTGATGCTGGAAGCCTAGTGATGGGAGATAAGGAAATAGCAGGAGAACTTAACAAGTACTTTGCATCAGTTTTCACAGTGGAAGACATGAGTAATATCCCAACAATTAAAGTGAGTCAGGGGCCTGAGTTGAGTATGGTTGCCATTTCAAAAGAGATAGTGCTAGAAAAGCTAAAAAGTCTTAAAATTGATAAATCTCCTGGCCCCGATGGGATACATCCTAGAGTTCTGAGAGAGGTGGCTGAGGAAATAGTGGAGACACTGGAGTCAGGGAAAGTCCCGGATGATTGGAAGATCGCTGTTGTAACCCTCTTGTTTAAGAAAGGATCAAGTCAAAAGATGGAAAATTATAGGCCAATTAGCCTAACCTCGGTTGTTGGTAAAATTCTAGAATCCATCATTAAGGATGAGGTTTCCAAATTCTTAGAAGAGCAGAGTCTGATTAGAACAAGTCAACATGGATCTAGTAAGGGGAAATCATGCCTGACAAACCTGTTGGTATTCTTTGAAGAGGTGACAAGTAGGTTAGACCAGGGAAACCCAGTGGATGTAGTCTATCTAGACTTCCAAAAGGCCTTTGATAAGGTGCCACATGGGAGGCTGCTGAGCAAGGTGAGGGCCCATGGTGTTCGAGGTGAGCTACTGGGATGGATTGAGGATTGGCTGTCTGACAGAAGGCAGAGAGTTGGGATAAAAGGTTCTTTTTTGGAATGGCAGCCGGTGACAAGCGGTGTCCCGCAGGGTTCAGTGTTGGGGCCACAGCTGTTCGCATTATATATTAATGCTCTGGATGAAGGGACTGGGGGCATTCTAGTGAAGTTTGCAGATGATACGAAGTTAGGTGGACAGGCAGGTAGTACTGAGGAAGTGGGGAGGCTACAGAAGGATCTAGACAGTCTGGGAGAGTGGTCCAGGAAATGGCTGATGGAATTCAACGTGATTAAATGCGAGGTTTTGCACTTTGGCAAAAAGAATAGAAGCACAGACTACTTTCTAAACGGTGAGAAAATTCGTAAAGCCAAAGTACAAAGGGATCTGGGAGTGCTAGTCGAGGATTCTCTAAAGGTCAACATCCAGGTTGAGTCCGTGATCAAGAAAGCAAATGCAATGTTGTCACTTATCTCAAGAGGGTTGGAATATAAAAGCACCGTTGTGCTACTGAGACTTTATAAAGCTCTGGTTAGGCCCCATTTGGAGTACTATGTCCAGTTTTGGTCCCCACACCTCAGGAAGGACATACTGGCACTGGAACGTGTCCAGCGGAGATTCACACGGATGATCCCCGGAATGGTTGGTCTAACATATGAGGAACGGTTGAGGATCCTGGGATTGTATTCATTGGAGTTTAGAAGATTAAGGGGAGACTTAATAGAGATGTACAAGATAATACATGGCTTGGAAAGGGTGGATGCTAGGAAATTGTTTCCGTTAGGTGAGGAGACTAGGACCCGTGGACACAGCCTTAGAATTAGAGGGGGTAAATTCAGAACAGAAATGCGGAGACATTTCTTCAGCCAGAGAGTGGTGGGCCTGTGGAATTCATTGCCGCAGAGTGCAGTGGAGGCCGGGACGCTAAATGTCTTCAAGGCAGAGATTGATGGATTCTTGTTGTCTCAAGGAATTAAGGGCTACGGGGAGAATGCAAGTAAGTGGAGTTGAAATGCCCATCAGCCATGATTGAATGGCGGAGTGGACTCGATGGGCCGAATGGCCTTACTTCCACTCCTATGTCTTATGGAATTCAGAGCAGGGCACATGACAGTTTTCATTCCTTCATTTCATGTGGAATTAAAGAGGCACAAACAAAACCAAATCGTCATATAAAATCTTACATTAATAACACTCCTGCCAAACACTCTACAGATTCACTTTGACCATGAGAACAATTTCCTGCTTCTTTTGCCTTTTCATCACTAAATTACTCCACAGAGTGTTTGTCCAATATCCAGAATCATTCACCAATAAATATTAGGATGAACAATTTTATTAAACCCACCACCACCATAAACGCAGTACCTTTGCATTGATTCCATTTAATAACCCTTCACTTACTCCACCAGAACTTGACACTTGTATTTTCTGCCTCATGCGAACATCAGTTGGTCGTTGGTTTCTTTTCTCCATCCTCATTAAATGTCTTCATCGCCATTTGGCAATTTCATTCATTGTCATCATGGTTACCTATCCTCTTACTCACATTATTCTCTTCTTCAGTGTCAGTCCAATTCCACACCCTTTCCTAATATCCCATCTGCCACCATTCCATCCCTTCTCTTCCCCACCCAGTCCCCAGTCTCATGTTCTTTTATCCTCTCCCCATCTCCTCAATCCAGTTCTTTCTCTTCTCCACCTCCTCTTTTGTTTCTTCCTCCTGCCTTTACCATCCCTCTCACCTGCCTCCCCTTCCCTCCCCCATTTCGATCCAGTTATTCACAGCTATCAGACATGTGATATAAATAATACATTAGACATTGATCGTTCAGTACCACAAGTATTGGATAAATACCATTTAAAACCAAAGCATGCGGTATGAAAAATGGTTAAAATTTGCATCCTTCTTGCAGTCTTTTATTGTATTCCTTCATTTCATTCTACCTCCTAAATCTATAAGATCTGTTCCTAATTTAATTAACTAAACAAATTAAAACTGTAAAAAGTACAATAGAGTCCCATTGTAGTGAGAGTCGAAAAGTGCAGTGCTGTAAAAGCACAGCAGGTTAGGCAGCATCCGGCAAGCAGGAGAGTCGAAGCTTTGGGCATCAGGAATGTGGAAAGGAAAAGGGGCTGAGCAATAAATAGATGGGATGGGAGTGCGCCCCCTTCCCCCTTCACATTCCTGATGAAGGGCTTATGCCCGAAACTTCAACTCTCTTGCTTGCCGGATGCTGCCTGACCTGCTATGCTTTTCTAGCGCCACACTTTTCAACTATGACTCTCCAGCATCTGCAGTCCTCACTTCCAGCTCCTTCTAAATGTAGTAAGTTAAAGGCTGCATGCTTGAGTTCCAGTATTCCATTGGAGCTTCACAGTGTGATCAGAACTTCTGAAAATGTATTGTTTGTAGATCTCTTTTTGCATAAGTATCTTCTATTCTTTGTGCCAATTTGAACACACAAGCTCTTTTGCATAAGGAAACATTAATACCTTGATCAAATGCCATCATTATCCTGTCACCTAGTCACCCCTTATTTACACATGAAGAGTCATACAGTCATAGAGTCAGAGATGTACAGCACGGATACATACCCTTCAGTCTAACTCATCCGTGCTGACCAGATATCATCTACTGAGGTAGTATGGGCTGAGGTTAGAAACAGGAAAGGAGAGGTCTCCTAGTTGAGAGTTTTCTTTAAGCCTCCAAATAGTTCCAGAGATGTAGAAGAAAGGACAGCAAAGATGATTCTCGATAGGAGCGAGAGTGACAGGGTTTTTGTTACAGGGGACTTTAACTTTCCAAATATTGACTGGAAAGCTCGAGTACTTCAGATGAGTCAGTTTTTGTCCAAGGTGTTGTGCAGGATCAGTTCCCGACACAATATGTAGACAAGGGGCGAAGCCATATTGGATTTGGTACTGGGTAATGAACCCAGACAGGTGTTAGATTTGGAGGGAGGTGAGCACTTTGGTGATAGTGACCACAATTTGGTTATGTTTAGTGATGGAACGGGATAGATATGTACCACAGGGCAAGAGTTATTGCTGGGAGAAAGGCAATTTTGATGTAATTAGGAAAGAGTTAGGATGCATAGGACGGGGAAGGAAACTGCAGAGGAAGGGCACAATTGAAATGTGGAGCTTATTCAAAGAACAGCGACTGCGTGTCCTTGGTAAGTATGTACCTGCCAGGCAGGGAGGAAGTGTTCGAGTGAGGGAGCCATGGTTTACTAAAGAAGTTGAATCTCTTGTCAAGAGGAAGAAGAAGGCTTATGTTAAGATGAGATGTGAAGGCTCAGTTAGAGCGCTTGAGAGTTATAAAAAAGAGAGAGCTAAGAAGAACCAGGAGGGGACATGAGAAGTCATTAGCAGATAGGATCAAGGAAAACCCTAAAGCATTCTATAGGTATATCAGGAGTAAAAGAATGACTAGACAAGGATTAAGGTCAATCAAGGATAGTAGTGGGAAGTTGTGCGTGGAATCCGAGGAGATGGGGAAGTGCTAAATGAATACTTTTCATTAGTATTCATGCTGGAAAAAGACAATGTTGATGAAGAGAATACTGAGATACTAGCTACTAGACTAGATGGGATTGAGGCTCACAAGGATGAGGTGTTAGCAATTCTGGAAGGTGTGAAACTAGATAAGTCTCCTGAGCCGGATGGGATTTTTCCTAGGATTCTCTGGGAAGCCAGGGAAAAGATTGCAGAGCCTTTGGCTTTGATCTCTATGTCATCATTGTCTACATGAATGGTGCCAGAAAACTATAGGATAGCAAACAGTGTCCCCTTGTTCAAGAAAGAGAGTAGAGACAACCCTGGTAATTATAGACCAGTCAACCTTACTTTGGTTATGGGTAAAGTGTTGGAAAGGGTTATAAGAGATAGGATTTATAATCATCTGGAGTGGAATAAGTTGATTAGGGATACTCAGCACGGTTTTGTGAAGGGTATGTCATGACACACAAACCTTATTGAGTTCTTTGAGATAATGACTAAACAGGTGGATGAGAGTAAAGCAATTGATGTGGTATATATGCATTTTAGTAAGGCATTTGATAAGGTGCCCCACAGTAGGTTATTTCACAAAATACAGAGGCATGGGATTGAGGGTGATTTCACGGTTTGGATCAGAAATTGGCTAGCTGAAAGAAGACAGAGGGTGGTAGTTGATGGGAAATGTTAATCTTGGAGTTCAGTTACTCATGGTGTATCACAAGGATCTGTTTTGGGTCCACTGCTGTTTGTCATTTTTATAAATGACCTAGAATAGGGTGTTGAATAACAGGTTAGTAAATTTGCGGATGACACTAAGGTCGTTGGAGTTGTGGATAGTGCTGAAAGATGTTGTAGGTTTGAGAGGGACATAGATAAGCTGTAGAGTTGGGCTGAGAGGCGGCAAATGGAGTTTAATGTGGAAATGTGTAAGGTGATTCACTTTGGAAGGAGGAACAGGAATAAAGAGTATTGGGCTAATGGTAAGATTCTTGCAGTATGGATGATCAGTGAGATCTCGGTGTCCATGTACATAGATCTCTCAAAGTTGCCACCCAGGCTGATAGGTTTGTTAAGAAGGTATATACTGTATTAGCTTTTATTGGTAGAGGGATTGAGTTTCAGAGCCACGAGGTCATACTGTAGCTGTACAGAACTCTGGTGCGACTGCACTTGGAATATTACGTACAGTTCTGGTCACTGTATTATAGCAAGGATGTGGAAGCTTTGGAAAGGGTGCAGAGGAGATTTACTAGGATGTTGCCTGGTATGAAGGAAAGGTCTTATGAGGAAAGGCTAAGGGACTTGAGACTGTTTTCATTAGAGAGAAGAAGGGTTGAGAGGCAACTTAATTGAACATATAAGATAATCAGAGGGTTAGATAGGGTGGACAGTGAGAGCCTTTTTCCTCAGATGGAGATGGCTAGCATGAGGGAACATAGCTTTAAATTGAGGGGTCATAGATATAGGACAGATGTCAGAGGTAGTTTCTTTACTCAGAGAGTAGTAGAGACATGGAATGTACTGCCTGGAACAGTAGGAGTCTCGCCTAAATTAAGGGCATTTAAATGGTCATTAGATAAACATTTGGATGAAAATGGAATAGTGTAGGATAGATAGGCAGCAGATTGGTTTCTCAGGTTGGTGCAACATCAAGTGCCAAAGGGCCTGTCCTGCACTGTAATGTTCTATGTTCCACTTCCTAAATTAATCTAGTTCTGATTGCCAGCACTTGGACCCTATCCCTCTAAACCCTTCCTATTCATGTACCCATCCAGATGCCTTTTAAATGTTGCAATTGTACTAGCCTCCACCACTTCCTCTGGCAGCTCATTCCATATACGCACCACCCTTTGCGTGAAAAAATTGTACCATAGGTCCCTTTTAAATCTTTCTTCTTTCACCCTAAACCTATGCTCTCTAGTTCACCCCCAACCTAGGGAATAGACCTCATCTATTTACCCTATCCATGCCCTTCATGATTTTATAAACCTCTATGAGATCACCCCTCAGCCTTTCATGCTCCAGGGATAACAGTCCCAGCCTATTCAGCCTCTTTTTTTAAAATGTTCTTTTAAAAAAAATGTTTATCATACAGTGCAGATGACAGTTTATTTCAATATGACTGACACTTCTGCTGTATTGGTCATATAACACTGTTCAATTACAAATATTTTCAACAGGATAACCAATGCCATATTTAAAGCAAACAGTTTCAATTAAAAAAATTACTTAAAAATGCTATTATTTGCAACATGGTAGGGTGTTTGTCAAAACATAACCTTTCTTTCTCTTGGCTTCATAATTAGGACTATTTGTAACACTGCTGCCTAGAATATCACAAAGAAACTGCCAAACAGATACCCAGTTCTGAAATAAATATGCACCACATTGAAATCGTACAAGTCTGCAGTCTCTCAAAATTATTTCTTTGAGATGAGATCTTCATTTGCTACACAAAAGAACTTCAAATGTTCACGAGATGCTGGGAGACACTTCTGTTCTTTTTTTTCTTTTTTTTAGTGACAAGCAGTGGCCCTTCACATCAAAAATCTCCTGTTTATTTTTTTTCTTTTTTTCTTTTTTCTTTTTTCTTTTTTTTTAAAAACCCCCACACTACCACCTAACTGCAGTAGTGCTTATTTTTCCCCAGCACCCATGGTGTGTGTGTGCGCAGGTATGAGACACAGTGAGAGACACAAAGTGCACGAATCTTTATTCAATTTCCACCACCAGGAAGATAGGAAACACCCGAGTGGCCAGTGACAAGCACTGCCCTTCACATCAAAGGGCAATGCTGTGTGATCAAAACAGTGAAGGACACTTCTGTTCTTTTTTTTTCAAACTCCAAAAGGAAGGAAGGAAGGAAGGAAACACTCAAGTGGCCAGTCACAACTCCAGGGTGTTGGTGGACACCGCTTGCTCCTGGGCTCGAACACTCATGTTTTTTTTTTGCTTTTCCTTGCACGTGTGCCACACAGAGTCACAGTCCTACACTAATCCAATTTCTCCAGAAGGGGGGAAAACACCTGAGTGGGCAGTGACAAGCACTGCCCTTCACATCAAATGAAGCTTTTTCTTTTTTTTTTCTTTTTTTATGGTGTGTGTGTGCAGTGTGAGACACAGTGAAAGACACAAAGTGCACGAATCTTTATTCAATTTCCACCACCAGGAAGATATGAAAAACACCCGAGTGGCCAGTGACAAGCACTGCCCTTCAAACCAAAGGGCAATGCTGTGCGATCAAAACAGTGAAGGACACTTCTGTTCTTTTATTTTTTTTTTCTTTGCTTTTTTTCTTTATTTTCTTTTTTTCTCCTGTTTTTTTTCTTTCTAAAAATTTATTCTTTTTTATTTAACCCCCACACTACCGCCTAAGTGCGGTAGTGCTTATTTTTTCCCCAGCACCCATGGTGTGTGTGTGCAGGTGTGAGACACAGTGAAAGACACAAAGTGCACGAATCTTTATTCAATTTCCACCACCACGAAGATATGAAAAACACCCGAGTGGCCAGTGACAAGCACTGCCCTTCACATCAAAGGGCAATGCTGTGTGATCAAAACAGTGAAGGACACTTCTGTTCTTCTCTGACAGCCAGGGCACCATGATTGGTCCAGATGAACAGCCCTAGGGATAGGATAGGAGATTGTGTCTGGATGAGATGCTCTTTGGAGGATCAGTATAGACTCAATCAGCTGAATGGCCTGCTTCCACACTGTAGGGATTCTATGAATCTACTTCTAGTTCTATTTTTATTGGTATTCAGAATGTTACACAGTAGTCATTTTTTACAAATTGTCAAAACTGCAGCCATTTTTCATGATGCAAGTATTTAAAATTCTTCATTTTAAGAACATTCGTGATTCACTTACAAATATGGAATACTGAATCAGAATTCTAATCAAAAGTTTGTGCACCCAGATACTGTTTCTCCAAGGTCTAACAAATCAACAAACAAATCAACAAAAAATGCACTGGAATACTTATTTTATTGTTGATTTTAGCTCACAATTAAAAATGTCACAAAAGTGGAATCACTTCACAATTTTTAAAGAAAGATTTTTTTAATGAAGGATTGTCTAAGTAGTACTCACAGATTTTAGAATGTGCAAATCTTACACAATATTAATGACTTCTTTTAATTTATCTTCAAGTCAAACACTTTTTCATTCTTCTGTGCTTAATATATTTTCTGATTAAGAATACATTGTTTGCTCAGCCTTTCTTGCTTTATTGTCATACCTCGTAAAAATTCAAAAGAGAAGGGTTTTTCTTGCTTCCCAAAGACAGCGCACCTTCTGTTTAATAACTTGTACCAGTTGATATTTTATTCACTAAATGCTTTGTCATTTGCAGTCTCCCAAGCCTTCCACTTTCCCTGCAGCATGGTACAAGAAGCAAGACAAGTGTACTCACATCAGATGCTACTTAAAAGCATCAATGCTTTCAACAGATGTTGGTCAGATACACCAAAAACCTTTTTAAAAATATACATTTCTTCTCAGTTTATGCAAGGTTGTATGCTGTATAACTATGTTGGACAGCTGATGCAACAAAAATGGATAATAACAAAATCTACAATCAAAAAAATTCTACAATACAGAATTAGAATTAGAATATCCTTTATTGTCACATGTACTCAAGTACAAGAATACTGTAAAAAGTTTTTACAATGTCACCTCTTACGGAGCCATCTTAGGTACAAAGTACCTAGGTATAAATCTTAGATACAAAAGAGGAATAAAAAAGAAACATAGTTGCATTACTTTACAGTGATTCAATGTATAAGTTAGAAATATGACATAGTTAAAAGGATAGAAATTACAGTGAGATAAACAAATGACAAATAGACATTACAGTACATTGCAGTAGCTCAGCACAAGGGCTTCCACACATGGTCTGAGTACCTGTGTCAGACCCCAATCCAACAACAGCCCCCACTCTGCTCCAAGTTTCCAGTCCATGCCATACGAGCTCTCAGCTGCTTCAAGGTGAGTTTCCTCCAGTACTCGATTCCTCGCACCAGCCTCCAATCCAGGAGCCACCTCCAGGACTTGCCAGCTCCTCCATTTAAGTCCAAGTGAAAAATTGAAAAAAAAAAGAAAAGGAGGGAAAAAGGAGGGGAAAAAGAAAAAGAATGGGCAGAGCAGAGGAACTCCAGCCAAAGCATCCGACTCTGCCGCCATCTTTTCACAATCAGAAGGAAGCCCTGCAGTCCATCTTGTTCTTACAAGGCATACAACATCTGGCTGGCCTGATAAACCCCCCATTGTCCACAGGTTTGTAGATTAAAACACTGTAAGTATCCCCATGACAGCTAGAACACAGCCGTTGGTGATGTATCTTAAACACAGAGGGATCTTTTCTTTTCATTTCTTTTCTCTTAAATTGCTGTTTTGGAGGCCTTAGGATTCAACTTCTAAATACTTCATCTCACTATAGGAAATAAACTAAATATTCTCATTTTATTCCACTCTGAAGAAAAGATCATCAATTCATCATTGCCCCATATAAGCAAAACAAACATGTGGAAACCTTAAATTCCTGGAGAATACCTTAAGGTTATCATATACTATAATAGTACAGCATAATTTCACCGCAAATAATTCTTCCTTGATTTTCTTAAATAATTACTTAATTATCCTGAACACAGTGTTCTATTTCATTTTTGCTGACATTCGGTAAATGTGAAAAAGATTGGGTTGATACAGGTCATCACTTGAGGAAAGATGAAAGCATTCACTCAGATTGACCTCCCATTCGAAGTCCTTCAGCTTCGCATGGCACAGCTGCCAGATCCTCAGGCCCAGACTCTCGGACCGGACCTACCCGAGCAATTTGTTGTAGGCAAGATAAAGGGGATAAATTGGGTCAGGTTCCCAGAACAAAGATCTTGCATCTGAAAGAAAAACAGAGCAATTAAAGAAACTCGATTGGACATTTAAATTGTCTCTGCACTCAAACAACACTGGATGCCAGTTTTGAGGTTCTGTAACTCTGCACTGTGAGAAATGCATTACAGCCAAGGAACTTCTGAAGGAAAATAAAACATTGAAGGAATAAAATTTGAAGAAATATGTTTAAAAGGCATCTGGATGGATATATGAATAGAAAGGGTTTAGAGGGATATGAGCCAGATGCTGGCAGGTGGGACTAGATTGGGGTGGGATATCTGGTCAGCATGGACGAGTTGGACCAAAGGGTCTGTTTCCGTGCTGCACATCTCTATGACTCTATGACTCACTCAAGTTGCCACCCTTGGGTGATAAAACATAGAAAATATAAGTAAGAGTATGCCATTCGGCTTACGGAGTCAGTACTCCACCCAGTATGAAATTGGATGATCCACTATCTCAGTGTCATACTCCTGTTCTCTCCCTTAGTTCTTGGCCTAGGCCCAAAAAGTCAACAAAATAAGAAGAGTGGTTAAAAGGGCCCACTTCAACAGTGACCAATGATCCCACCGATACAGAGTTTACTAATCTAATATTGAACTATTTAGTTACCTCAGGACTCATTACAGCAGCGTGGAAAAACTTATCATCAATCCTGGGGGACTACTTAAGTAAAAGGACGTACAGAAACACTGGCACCAGTGAAAGTGATACACAGGGAATTGTACATATTGAGCATTCTGATGGAACCCCATATAAAGTATTTTGAGAAAAAAAAAGTTCATTGAATGCTATTTTGATAATCAATTTCTTTGAGATAATATTTAGTCACAGAATGTCTTTGAGAAAAGGTTGAGAATTGACTTTGTTGGTCTAAAGGAAATGTTAGAGAAAACAAGACTGAAGTAAAGTGGATAGAGGCAAGTCATCAGTTATCAAAGTTTTACAAGGAGGAATGGTTGATCAAAGAAATTGTTAGATTTTTTTCTTTTGTGAAGCATTGTGACAAATATTTGATTACACTGCAATAATTTAATTACATTATAAAGCTCCTGTTTAAAAAAAGAGAATCCATTAACAGTTAGTTAACTGTATTTAAACAAAGGGAAAAAGTGAGAACTGCAGATGCTGGAGACCCGAGTTGAAAAATGTGGTGCTGGAAAAACACAGCAGTCCAGGCAGCATCCGAGGAGCAGGAGAATCGACGTTTCGGGCATAAACCCTTCTTCAGGAATCGAAGGACTTATGCCCAAAACATCGATTCTCCTGCTCCTCGGATGCTGCCTGGCCTGCTGTGTTTTTCCAGCACCATATTTTTCAACTCTGCATTTAAACAAACACTGGTAAAGGTAATGTTTAATGAAGGACTGAAACCACAAAGACAGTCAACTAAGATACAGGATGAATTGTGAGGAGACAGAAATTTACAAAGCTGCATCTGGTGAATAAACCTAACTAATAAGGAAAAGAGCTGTATTTTGTTTTGTGCTTCACTTTCTGGCTTGGAGCCATTTAACATGACTTTCGTCTTACTAACTTACAGCCATAGAGTCCTATAACTTCTTGCTCTTTCTTCATGACTGAACAATTGGATATGTGAAAGGTTTAAAAATTGGTTTTGGTTATGATGAAGTAAGAAGTGCATGCTTATGCCAATTGTACTTTGGGAATCAGAGGAAATTGTGGAATAAAAGATGTAGGATATGAGAATGAGAATTAGAACATAGATGCCTTCATCTTTAACAGTTCAAAGCTCACAAACATAAAGCATTTCATATTTCTCTTTTCATTCTCAGATTCTCAGTGTCTTGGTATTATCATAATATTTTACTGTTTTTCGTTTGCTTTCTTTTGCTAACCAGAGAAAACATGTCTGGTTACCCCAGCTTTCATTTGTCAGGATAATAAAGCTCAGCTCTTTTACAGCTCATCAGTTGACTAATGAGCAATTAGTGATTATCCTCTAAGAAGATGGAAGCCAAGGTTATTTTTGCAGTCAAAGTGGTTGCAAGACAGAATGAATATTGCTGGACCTTTAGGAAACTAAGTCAGCTCTTTATGACAGACTGACTAATCTGATGCTTAAGCGAGGCAGGTCTGCAGACCATTACTGAACATTGAATAATCAGACTTAAAAATCACACAACACCAGGTTATAGTCCAACAGGCTTAATTGGAAGCACACTAGCTTTTGGAGCGACGCTCCTTCATCAGGTGAAGGAGCGTCGCTCCAAAAGCTAGTGTGCTTCCAATTAAACCTGTTAGACTATAACCTGGTGTTGTGTGATTTTGAACTTTGTACACCCCAGTCCAACACCGGCATCTCCAAATCTTGAATAATCAGGTTATCTCAGTAATGGAGCCTGGTAGGGTATATTTGTTACGAAGGTTTAAGGTTCTTTCTAATTAGCTCCAATACTGGCAGAGAAGCAGTGGAATGCTTACTGTTGTTAGGTATTGGTGGACTATAGGATTTTATACTGTTGAACCACAGCAACACTCCAATGCATGCATAGGAGTTCAATAAACTTTGGTCCCCATTAGTCTGGGACGAATTAAGTGGCATTTAATCTAATGAAGAATATGTGCACTCAATTTCAGATATCTATAGTCTGTATATACTGGACATCACTCAATATATCAGCACCTTTAGACAATAAGTATGTTATATGCTCAATATATATAAATTGTCATTGGTGATAAGGGATTTATACAATACATTTTCCATTTCTCTCCCAGTGGCATATTATAAATTGAAGTGAATGACCATGACTTTTCAGCTGAAATTTGTATCTTGTTTCTCGCTTCACAAGGGTTTTGTGACTGCCGGAGCACCATTTTCCATTTGGATTTCCACCACTTACAGTATTTTGATTTTGGATTTTCTTAACAGGTTCTTAAGTTGGTTCTCAAAGTCAAGATCATTGTAAAAATTTGTTTGGAAGGACTGAGGAAACATATTGCATAGATTTTAGAGCTCCTATGTAGCTACTTTCTGAAGAAAAGTTTACTACAGGAGATGATCAAAAAGGAAATAAGAAAAAGTAACAAAGTAGGTGGGAAAAAAATAAGTTGACCAATCAAAGCATGTGGTCTACATGTATAAATAGTGATAACGATTTTATAGAAAATAATTCTTTGTATTATGACAAAATATTCTATGTTTTCATCATAAGACCATAAGAAATAGGAGGAAAAGTCTGCCATTCAGCCCATCAAGTCTGCTCCACCATTCAATGAGATCCCCATGGCCGATTTGATAATCCTCAATTCAACATTTTGCATTTTCCCTATAACCCATGATTCCTTTACTGACTAAAAAATCTATCTCAGCTTTGAATATACTTAATGATCCAACCTTGACAGCCCTCTGCAGTAGAGAATTCCACAGATACACAATCCTTAGAGAAGAAATTTCTCCTCATCTCTATCTTAAACGCACAACTGTTTCTTTTTTAGATTGTGCTCTCTGGTCTTAGATTCTCCCATAAGAGGAAATGACCTTTCCTGAAAATGCCCTTCTTATCCAAATCTCTATCTTCTATTACTTATTCAATCCTCTATTAATGCTCATATACTACCTCAAAAACCATGGGCTCCTAGCTTACCAGGTAGTCAAACATTTGATACCTTATCAAACATCTTCTGAAAATCTAAAAATCAAGTGATTCCACTTTATCTATCCTGCTTGTTACCTTCTCTAGGAATTCTTGTAAATTTGCCAGGCATGATTTCCCCTTCATGAAGCCATGCTTACTCTGCTTGATCATATAGAACATTTCCAAATGCTCTATTATTAGATCCTTTATAGACTCTAACATTTCCCCAAAAAAGATGTTAAGCTAACTGGTCTATAGTTAAATATTTTCAGTCTCCTTCCCTTTTCAAATAAAGATTTTACATTGGCAGTTGTCCAATCCTCTGGGACGTTTTCAAAATCGAAATCTTCTTGGAAAATTCCTATCAGTGCATCCACTATCTCTGGATCTACTTCCTTTAATTTACTAATATGCATCAAATTGTAATTCATCCAAGTTTGCAGCAGACACAAAAGGTGGGTGGGAGAAGGAATTTCTTCTCTCAGAGAGTTGTGGATCCATGGAATTCATTCCTACAGAAGACTGTAAAGGCTCGAAATTGTTATCCACATACTTTTCCTCTTGTTTTGTAATCCTACTTTACTTCTTTTGCAAAGACTAACTGTGTGGAGTTTGCACGTCCTCCCCCTGTCTGCGTGGGTTTCCTCCGGGTGCTCCGGTTTCCTCCCACAGTCCAACGATGTGCAGGTCAGGTGAATTGGCCATGCTAAATTGCCCGTAGTGTTAGGTAAGGGGTAAATGTAGGGGTATGGGTGGGTTGCGCTTCAGCGGGGCGGTGTCGACTTGTTGGGCCAAAGGGCCTGTTTCCACACTGTAAGTAATCTAAAAAAAAATCTCCCCACCATCCCCTACTAATTAGTTGAAAACCCTTTCTACAGTCCTAATTATTCACCAGGACACATTGAAGCCAGTCCAAGTGAAGCTAATCCTACCATAATAGCTCCCTTCCACCCTAGAACTGTGTTAGTGCTCCATGAACTGAAACCCATTCTACTCAGATCAGTCTTTAGGCCACACATTTACCTCCTTGACTTTATTTACCCAATACCAGTATGCCTTAAGGATGGTGTGTTGCCTTCCGGGTGCCAGGGTTAAAGACATCACAGACAGAGTGCAGGACATCCTCAAGGACGAAGGTGAAGAGCCAGAGGTGGTGGTACATGTCGGCACAAATAATGTCAGGAAGAAGAGGAAGAACATACTACAGCAGGACTTTGGAGAACTAGGAAGGAGGCTGAAAAGCAAGATGTCCAAGGTGGTTATCTCCAGTTTGCTTCCAGTTCCTCGGGCTGGTGAGGCCAGAAACAGGGAGATAATGGACTTGAATGTGTGGCTGGGGAACTGGTGCAGGAAGCAAGGGCTTAAATTCTTGGATCACTGGGGTATGTTTTGTGGTAAGCATAAATTATATAAGAGAGGCGGATTGCACCTTAGTAGGTTAGGGACCAGTATTCTGGCAGGCAGGTTTGCTACTGCAACACAGCTACGTTTAAACTAAGTAGTGGGGGGGAGGGGACAAACTGGATGTTTAAGTAGGAAATTGAAGGGAAAGTTAGAACAAGGGAAGTCAAGAAAGACAACTGTATCAATGAGGCAGAAAACTCAAAAAGGGATCATGCTGTAAGGTTGAGTGAAATAGGAGTTGATGGGAAGGGTGAGGGCAGTAACAAATTAAAAATACTATATATGAATGCACGAAGCATTAGAAATAAGATGGATGAACTTGAGGCTCTTTTGGAAATTGGCAGATACGATAATGTGGGGATAACTGAGACGTGGCTTCAAGTGGACAGGGCCTGGGAAATGAATATTCAAGGCTACACGTGCTTTCGGAAGGACAGACCAACAGGCAGAGGGGGTGGGGTGGCCATGTTGATAAGGGATGATATTCAGTCCCTTGCGCGGGGGGATCTAGAATCGGGGGATGTAGAGTCAGTGTGGATAGAGCTGAGAAATTCTAAGGGTAAAAAGACCCTCTTGGGAGTTATCTACAGGCCCCCAAACAGTAGTCTGGATGTCGGATGTAAGTTGAATCAAGAGCTGAAATTGGCCTGTCGCAAAGATGTTACTACAGTTGTTATGGGGGATTTCAACATGCAGGTAGACTGGGAGAATCAGGATGGTATTGGACCTCAAGAAAGAGACTTTGTGGAGTGCCTCTGAGATGGATTCTTAGAACAGCTGGTGCTGGAGTCTACCAGGGAGAAGGCAATTCTGGATCTGGTATTGTGCAACGAACCAGAATTGATCAGGGACCTCGAAGTGAAGGAGCCATTGGGAAGTAGTGACCATAATACAATAAGCTTCAATCTGCAATTTGAGAGGGAGAGGGTACAATCGGAAGTGACAATATTTCTGTTGAATAAAGGGAACTATAGAGCTATGAGGGAGGAGCTGGCCAAAGTTCAATGGTGCAATACCTTAGCAGCGATGACAGTGGAGGAACAATGGCGGATATTTCTGTGTATAACGCAGAAGATGCAGGATCAGTTCATTCCAAAAAGGAAGAAAGATCCTAGGAGGAGGCGTGGGATGCCATGGCTGATGAGGGAAGTTAAGAAAAATATAAAGTTAAAAGAGAAAAAGTATAACATAGCAAAGATAAGTGGGAAAGCGGAGGACTGGAAAGCTTTTAAAGAACAACAGAGGATTACTAAGAAGGAAATACACAGAGAAAAAAATGAGGTACGAATGTAAACAGGCCAAAAATATAAAGGAGGATAGTAAAAGCTTTTTTAAGTACGTGAAAGGCAAAAAAATGGTTAAGACTAAAATTGGGCCCTTGAAGACAGAAACAGGGGAATATATTACGGGGAACAAAGAAGTGGCAGAAGAATTGAATTGTCACTTCAGATCTGTGTTCACTGGGGAAGACATAAGCAATCTCCCTGAGGTAACAGTGGCTGAAGGACCTGAACTTAAGGGAATTTATATTTGCCAGGAATTGGTGTTGGAGAGACTGTTAGGTCTGAAGGTTGATAGGTCCCTGGGGCCTGATGGTCTACATCCCAGGGTACTGAAGGAGGTGGCTCGAGAAATCGTGGATGCGTTGGTGATTATTTTCCAGAGTTCGATAGATTCGGGATCAGTTCCTGCGGATTGGAGGGTGGCTAATGTTGTACCACTTTTTAAGAAAGGTGGGAGAGAGAAAGCAGGAAATTATAGACCAGTTAGTCTGACCTCAGTGGTGAGAAAAATGCTGGAGTCTATTATAAAGGATGAAATTACGACACATCTGGATAGTAGTAACAAGATAGGTCAGAGTCAGCATGGATTTATGAAGGAGAAATCATGCTTGACTAATCTTCTGGAATTTTTTGAGGATGTAATTCTAAAGATGGATGAGGGAGATCCAGCAGATGTAGTGTACCTGGACTTTCAGAAAGCTTTTGATAAAGTCTCACATAGGAGGTTAATAAGCAAAATTAGGGTGCATGGTATTGGGGACAAAGTACTAGATTGGATTGAAAGTTGGTTGGCTGATAGGAAACAAAGAGCAGTGATAAACCGTTCCATTTCGGAATGGCAGGCAGTGACCAGTGGGGTACCGCAGGGATCAGTGCTGGTACCGCAGCTTTTTACAATATATATTAATGATATAGAAGATGGTATTAGTAATAACATTAGCAAATTTGCTGATGATACTAAGCTGGGTGGCAGGGTGAAATGTGATGTGGATGTTAGGAGATTACAGGGTGACCTGGATAGGTTAGGTGAGTGGTCAGATGCATGGTAGATACAGTTTAATGTGGATAAATGTATGGTTATCCACTTTGGTGGCAAGAACAGAAAGGCAGATTACTACCTAAATGGAATCAATTTAGGTAAAGGGGCAGTACAAAGAGATTTGGGTGCTCTTGTACACCAGTCAATGAAGGTAAGCATGCAGGTACAGCAGGTAGTGAAGAAGGCTAATAGCATGCTGGCCTTCATAACAAGAGGTATTGAGTATAGAAGCGAAGTGGTTCTTCTGCAGCTGTACAGGGCCCTGGTGAGACCACACCTGGAGTACTGTGGGCAGTTCTGGTCTCCAAATTTGAGGAAAGACATTCTGGCTATTGAGGGAGTGCAGCGTAGGTTCACGAAGTCAATTCCTGGAATGGCGGGACTACCTTACGCTGAAGGACTGGAGTGACTGGTCTTGTATACCCTTGCGTTTAGAAGACTAAGAGGGGATCTGATTGAGACATATAAGATTATTAAAGGATTGGACACTCTGGAGGCAGGAAACATGTTTCCACTGATGGGTGAGTGCCGAACCAGAGGACACAGCTTAAAAATACGGGGTAGACCATTTAGGACAGAGATGAGGAGAAACTTCTTCACCCAGAGAATGGTGGTTGTGTGGAATGCTCTGCCCCAGAGGGCAGTGGAGGCCCAGTCTCTGGATTCATTTAAGAAAGAGTTGGATAGAGCTGTCAAGGATAGTGGAATCAAGGGTTATGGAGATAAGGCAGGAACAGGATTCTGGTTAAGGATGATCGTCCATGATCATATTCATTGGTCGTGCAGGCTCGAAGGGCAGAATGGCCTACTCCTGCACCTATTGTCTATTGTCTATTGCCTGTGGCTCAGGTAGCAATCCAAAAACGATTACCATAGAGGTGTAAAGAACTCCTAACTCTTCAGAATATTTCAGCAAAACATCCTTTCTAGCCCTACCAATATCATTAGTAACAACATGGATGACAAAAATTACTGGATCCTTCCTTCTCCCTCTTCTTTTCAAGTCCTTAACCTGAGCACAGGACTACACAGCCTTCATGATTCCCATTCACAGCTGCGGAGAATAGTATCTATGCCCCTAATTAAACTGACTCCTACCAAGTCTACATTCTTAATTCCTACCCCTACTTGAACAGCTGCCTGAACCAAAGTACTGTGGTCAGGTTGATCATCCTCCTAGCAATCCCTATTCCTGTCCATACAGCTTGCAAGAACCTTGCAGTTGTTGGACAATGTTAGACATGGGAAAAGTGTTGTTTTTGCAAATATAGAAAAAGCATACAGAAAAGGGATACAGCAAGAGAACTATTAACTCTGCAGGTATTTAGGAAAGAGTATCTCTACTCTTCAGTGTATAATTGTGGTTAATTAAATACTAACTTTGGTGTGTAATTATTATAGCAAATAAGTTCTTTTTAAAAATAATGTTTTCAGCAAAAAGCTGAGGTAAACGAAATGCTTGGGCTATACAAAATGATACAAGTTAATGAAATGACAGAGGGTGGAATGTATCAGCAGAATTGATACAAAATGTTAAACCAGATCTTGATCTACTGTCGACAAAATAATGTGTGTCAGCACTTACAGAGAGGAAGGTTGCCAACCTAGGGAAGGGGGCAATGAGCGTGGAGCATAGATGGGCAGAGGCAAAATACTAAGAGAGATTGGGTAATGCAGGAGTTGGGAGAGGTGACCTCATGCAGCTCAAAAGTATAACTGTTTGAATAATCATCACTTCAATTGCTTTCTGCAATTGGGGTCCTTTCTTGCAAGATCGTAGAATAAATTGTCTTGTTTCTAGTGGGCGGCACGGTGGTTAGTGGGCAGCCCGGTGGCACAGTGGTTAGCACTGCTGCCTCACAGCGCCACAGTTTCGGGTTCAATTCCCGCCTCAGGAGACTCTCTGTGTGGAGTTTGCACATTCTCCCCTTGTCTGTGTGGGTTTCCTCCGGGTGCTCCGGTTTCCTCCCACAGTCCAAAAATGTGCAGGTTAGGTGAATTGGCCAAGCTAAATTGCCCGTAGTGTTAGATAAAGGGGTAAATGTAGGGGAATGGGTCTGGGTGGGTTGCGGGTCGGTGTGGACTTGTTGGGCAGAAGGGCCTGTTTCCACACTGTAAGTAATCTAATCTAATTTCCAGCTTTAGCGGTCTTGTCTAAATTTTATTGAATTTTGTTTCTAACAGACAATTGTCTCACAATCATAGCACAAGGCATCTTTCTTCAAGGATATTTCATAATTTAATAAGACAAGCAGCTGTTTTGGGAAAACCATCTGAAAATTGGCAACTCAAGGTAGTAGGAAAGGCAGATAAAGTGGTTAAGGAAACATATGGGATACTTGCCTTTATTAGCTGAGGGATCAACTTTAAGAGCAAGGAGGTGATCTGACACTTTATAAAACATTTAGGCTACAGCTAAAGTATTGTATACAGTTCTGGAATTTAGATTTAGATTTATTTAGTATTGTCACTTGTACCTAGGTACAGTGAAATGTGGAAAATGTCGCCATGTTGCAGTGCCATTTTGGATTACAGAATAAATTATTAAACAACTTGTATAAGTGGTAAAATACGGAATGCTAAATTGATATTACTAAAATGGAAACAGCTTCAAAGGTTCATCTTTCCCTGTCATTGGCCTTCACCCTCTCTGCTCCTCCAGTCGCCACCATCCAACATTTTCCTCTTGTTCCTGGCAATGTGCTCCTTTCTTGCTACCACTGCCACTTCATTTCTGCTACTGCCGCCTCCAAGCTGGAGACAGTTAATGCTGAGCAGGTCCTGCGCCTCCTCTGACGCTGGACATCGACTGATGAGTCCTGGCTCTGAGTCAACCAACGGGGTCCTAGCTCTGAATCAACCAACAGGGTCCTGGCTCGACCTCTGATGCCGTGACCAAAATGGGTCAAGTATGGGGATGAACAGGGCCACAGCTTCTCAAAGAAGGTCATCAGGTGAAGGCCCCAAGGTCCCTAAACAAAAAAAAAGTTACTATGCTGGAAAGAGAATGATGAAGTTGTATGGATGTGGCAGAACGTCATGTGAGCTATGGGTGGCGCAGCCCCACTCTCAGAAGCCAAACACTGCTGTCTCCACTGTTGCCATCTTGGAATTAATCTCCTTATCAAACTCCTACATGCCCATAATTATGGGATGGATATGATTGCACTGGAGAGGGTATAGAAGAGATTTACCAAGATGTTGCCTGGGCTGAAGAATTTGAGCTATGGAAGGAGATTGGACAGACGGGGTTATTTTCCTTATTGCAGAGAATTCTGAGGGTATGTATGACTGAGATGTATAAAACTATGAAGGACACAGACAAGGTAGACGGGAAAACACTTTTCCCCTTGATGGAAGGATCAATAACCAGGGAACATAGTTTCAAGTTAAAGTGCAGGAGATTTGGAGGGGATGTAAGACATTTCTTTCACCCTGGGAATCTGGAACTCATTGCCTCGAAGAAACCCTCATAACATTTAAGAGATATTTAGATGTACATTTCTATTGCCAAATGGAGAGGGAAAGGAGCAGCTACCAAGGGAAGATATTTAATTGGGGAAAAGGAAATTATGATGCTATCAGACAGAAGTTGGAAAGTACAGACTGGGAGCAATTGTTCCACAGAAAGGGCTCAGCAGACATGTGGAGACTGTTTAAGGAGCTGCTGTTGCAAATGATGCACAACTTTGTTCCTCTGAGACAGATAAGAAGGGGTAAGATTAAGGAACCTTGGATGACAAGAACAGAGGAGCTTCTTGTCAAAAGGAAGAAGGCAGCTTTGGGCGGCACGGTGGCACAGTGGTTAGCACTGCTGCCTCACAGCGCCAAAGACGTGGGTTCAATTCCCGCCTCAGGCGACTGACTGTGTGGAGTTTGCACGTTCTCCCCGTGTCTGCATGGGTTTCCTCTGGGTGCTCCGGTTTCCTCCCACAGTCCAAAGATGTGCAGGTGAATTGGCCATGCTAAGTTGCCTGTAGTGTTAGGTAAGGGGTAAACGTAGGGGTATGGGTGGGTTGCGCTTCAGCGGGGCAGTGTGGACTTGTTGGGCCGAAGGGCCTGTTTCTACACTGTAAGTAATCTAATCTAATCTAATCATAAAGTGGAGGAAGCAAGGATCTCGCACAGCTTTAGAGGATTACAGGCTTGCTAGAAAGGAGCTCAGAAATGGACTGAGGAGAGGCAGGAGGGGGCACAAGAAAGGGTTGGCAAGAAGGATTAGGGAGAACCCAAAGGCATTTTACTCATGTGTGAGGAATAAGAGAATGATCAGGGAGAAGGTAGGGCTGGTCAGGGATAGCATAGGGAACCTGCGTGGAGTCTGAGCAGATAGGGGAAGCTCTAAATGAATTTTTTGCTTCGGTTTTCACTAAGGAAAGGATACGGGCTTGACCAGATCAAGATTGATGAAGTTTATGTGCTGGAAATTTTCACAAACATTAAGATTGATAAGTCCCCAGAGCCAGACAAGATTTATCCTAGGCTGCTCTGGGAAGCACAAAAGAAGGTTGCTAAGCTGTTGGTGAAAACCTTTGCCTCCTTACGTTCCATGGGAATCATACCAGAGGATTGGAAGGAGGCAAATGCTGTTCCTCTTTTCAAGAAGGGTAATAGGGAAATCCCTGGCAATTACAGACTAGTCAGTCTTACATCTGTGGTCAGCAAAGTTTTAGAAAGAATTCTAAGGGATAGGATTTATGACTATTTGGAAAAGCATAGCATGATTAAAGGCAGTCAGCATGGTTTTGTGAGGGGCAGGTCATGCCTCACAAATCTTATTGAGTTCTTTCAGGAGGTGACAAGACAGGTCGACGAAGGTTGAGCAGTTCAAGTGGTGTATATGGACTTCAGCAAGGCATTTGATAAGGTTCCCCATGGTAGTCTCATTCATAAAGTCAGGAAGTATGGGATACAGGAGATTTGGCTATCTGGATTCAGAATTGGTTGGCTGACAGAAGGCAGAGAACGGTTGTAGATGGAAAGAATTCTTCCTGGACATCAGTGTTGAGTGGGGTCCCGCAGGGCTCTGTCTTTGGGCCTCCATTCTTTGTAGATTTTATTAATGACTTGGATGAGGAGGTTGAGGGGTGGGTTAGTAAACTTGCAGATGACACAAAGGTTAGAGATGTCATTAATAGTATCAAGGGCTATTGCAGGCTACAGTGCGACATAGACAGGATGCAGAGCTGCGTTGAGAAATGACAAATGGAGTTCAACCTGGATAAATGCGAAGTGATGCATTTTGGAAGGTCGAACTTGACTGCTAAATATAGGATTAAAGACAGGATTCTTGGCAGTGTGGAGGAACAGAGGAATCTTGGTGTGCAAGTACATAGATCCCTCAAAGTTGCCACGCAAGTGGATGGGATTGTTAAGAAAGCATATGGTGTTTTGGCTTTCATTAACAAAGGGATCGAGTTTACAAGCTGTAAGGTTTTGCTACAGCTCTACAAGTCCGTGGTGAGGCCACACTTGGAATATTGTGTCCAGTTCTGGTCGCCCTACTTTAGGAAAGATACAGAAGCTTTGGAGAGGGTGCAAAGAAGGTTTACAAGATACTGCCTGGGCTGGAGGGCCTGCCTTATGACGACAGGTTAACTAAGCTTGGACTTTTCTCTCTGGAGAGAAGGAGGAAGCGAGATGACCTGATCATGATATACAAGATAATGAGAAGAATGGATAGAGTCAACAGCCAGAGACTTTTTCCCAGGGCAGGATTGACTGGCATGAGGGATCATAGTTTTAAGATATTAGGAGAAAAGTATAGAGGGGACGTCAAAGGAAGGTTCTTTACGCAGAGAGTTGTGAATACATGGAATGCATTGCCAGCAGTGGTTGTGGAAGCAGAATCATTAGAGACATTTAAGGAACTGCTGGATGTGCACATTTAATTGAGGGGTGCGTAGGTTAAGTTATTTTATTTTACATTAGGATTAATGTTTGGCACAACATTGTGGGCCAAAGGGCCTGTTCTATGCAGTACCTTTCTATTTTCTATATTTTATATTCCAAAACATACAAGGCTATGGTTTAAGTGCTGGAAAATGGGAATTAAATAGTTAGGTGGTTGTTTTTGACTAGCACAGACCAGATAGGCTAAAAGACCTTTTTCTGTACTGTAGAGCTCTATGACTCTATGATTTGCTAGGCTTTTTGAGAACCCACTTTTCTTTCCAATATTCCCTTCACACCAGCAAAGACAGTTCTAGCATTTTATCTGTGATACCCTTTGTTCAAAGAACATTGACCCAAAGAGAATTACTTTCCACGTTACATTCCATCCACAATTTCTTTCTCAAATTGTCAATTATATTGAAGTTGCTTCAGAATATTGGACTAATCTTTTTATTTTCTTAGTCTTCCAGACCAATTGACAATATTATTACTCTATCCCACCAAGTTAATACAGTCATAGAGTCATACAGCACAGAAGCAGATCCTTCAGTACAATCAGTTCATGCCGAACATAATCCCAAACTAAACTCAGCCAATCTGCCTGCTCCTGGCCCATATGTCTGCAAACCTTTCTGATTCATGTACTTATCCAAATGCCTTTAAAACATAATAACTATACCCACATCCACCACTTCGTCAGGAAGTTCATTCCACAACAAACCACCCTGTGTAAAACGTTTATCCCCATGTCTTTTTTAATTCTGTCTCCGCTCATCTTAAAAATATGTCCCCTAGTCTTGAAAATCCCCAACCTACCATTAACCCTATCTATACCCTTCATGATTTTATAAACCTCTCGATAGTCAACTCTCAACCTCCTATGCACCAGTGAAGAAAAGTCCCACCCTATCCAGTCTTTCTTTATAACTGAAACCTTCCATACCCAACATCATCTTGGTAAATTTCTCCTGAACCCTCTCCAGCTGAATAATATCCCTCCTATAGCTGGACAGCCAGAACTAGACATAGTACTCGAGAACAGGCCTCACCAATGTCCTGTACAGCTTCAACATGACTTCCCAAATCCTATACTCAAAGGACTGAGCAATGAAGGCAAGCATGCTAAACGCTTCTTAATCACCCTGTCTGTCAATCACACAAACCTCAAAGAATTATGGGAATATTGGAAAGAAAAGAGGGTTCTCAAAAAGCATGGCAAATCATAGAGTCATAGAGCTCTACAGGTCCCTCTGTTCTACAGCACTACTCAAGGCTTTACCATTATTTGCATAAGCATTGTCCTAGTCTGTTTTACTAATATGCATTTACCTCACAAAATGAACTGCATTTGCCATGTTTCAGCTCATTGACCCATTTCATCAAGATTCCTTTGAAATCCCAGAAAACCCTTTTCACTGTCTAAAATGTCACTAGTTTTGGTGTTTATGCTCTACAGGAATATCCAAATGAAAATTTACATACAAAGCAGTACTGAAAATGACCAATGTCATTAGTTTCTGAATTACTCAGGCTGGAATTTCTCTATTTTTCATTAAATTTAATTTCTTTTCATGTTATGTGTCTCCTGCACCATAGCATGTTTTACAATGCTACTCAATTATAATAATTAAAACTTATCAAGTTGTCAATGTCCCTCTCGTCAGCCCTGCCATTCAACAAGATTATGGATGATCTTTCCCAGGCCTCAGCTCTTCTTTCATATGAATGCAGCACAGCCATCAATCCCCTGCTATTTCAAAAATCTATCTACCTCCTCATTAAATACTTTCAGTCTTCTAGCCTCCATAACTATATGGGGTATAGAATTCACTCACCTCCAGAGGAAGAAATTCCTTTGCATCTCAGTTTTTAAATGACTATCCCATTTTCCTGAAACTATACTCCTTAGTTTGAGATTTCCCCACTCATCTTCTCAACATCTACCCTGTCAAGACCCCTCAAAATCTTGCATGTTTGCATAAGATTATTCCTCATTCTACTAAACCCTAATGAATAAAGGCCGAATGTGTTTGGTTATTTTTAAGTCAAACTCCTCAGCTCGGGAACCTGATGAATCTTTTTGAACTGTCTCTAATGCCAATTTTTCCTCAATGGCCTATCAAATTTGTTAACTGTTTCTATCTTGGATGTAGGATCCACTTTCTGTGAGGCTTTGGCTCTATTTATTGGATATGATTGGCATGTTATAAGTAGGATTGTTGATCCAAGGCTGCTCCTGACTTACTCTGCTTGATATTGAATTCTATTTAATTAAGGTCCCCTGAGCCCTGACTACCAATCTAAAAGCTCCTTTTTTATTATTTTATGTGTCACACATTCCTTGAATTCTGTAGAATCTCCCCTTAGCAAATCAACAACAGCATCCCAGTCCTAGTTTTTTCCTTTGATAATTTCTGTGTTCATACATACCAAGAAAACACTGCTGGGTCTATTTATGTCTGATTTCAATTCACCTTCAGCAGGACAGACCTAACTGAGAAACACCACACCTTGATGCATCATTCAATCCGTAAACACACTTGTGTAATTTCCACACTTGATTTTCTATATTGCCAGTTCTTCAAATGGCTTCAAACTGTCCTTCCTTTCAAATAGCTCCTCTTGGAAAAAATACCGCCGATATTTCACATGATTTACATTCCCAGGAATATGCAGCAAGAGCTAAGAAAATCTCCAGGTCCACTTTTCTGCTGTAGAAGTATCTACTTTATTTTGATATCCAATTCTTCATCTGAAACTCAGGCCATTAGTCTGACTTTAGCCTCATACGTACCATGAGGAGGTACTTTTTCTGTGCATTTCCAACGGTAATGATAAGGCTGGCAGTTTTCCATCTGGTACTTTAGTCTGTACACCAATTTTCTTCCAGCTTTTCAAGCCTTTGTTTGGAATACTTTAGCACTTATATTTCAATGACTAACAAGTTAGAATGTTTTAAGACAAGGAGTTCTATTTCTCATGATATTCCTACCCTGTTTCATGATGTTTGTTCGAGCCAAGCAATTGCATCTTCTCACCATTCTGGGGAAATACTACAACAAGATCTTCCCCACTATGATCAGAGTTCCATTTGCATGTCTATAACTTTTTTTCCAAGAATATTCTCACTTCAGAACTCAATGTGTTTGCTGAACTGCCACATTATTCTCTAATTCTGTAATTCCATGAAATTTGCCTTCTGTCCTTCATCATGCAAAGATTCATTAGCCTCAGCGGGTTTTGAGAAGATTTGTAGCTCAGGTTGAGGTTTTGGATGTAGGTTTGCTCGCTGAGCTGAAAGGTTCATTTCCAGACGTTTCATTACCTTACTAGGTAACATCTTCAGTGGACCTCAGGCGAAGCAATGCTAAAAATTCCTGCTTTCTATTTATATATTTGGGTTTCTTTGGGGTAGTTATGTCATTTCCTGTGGTGATGTTATTTCCTGTGGTGAAGTCATTTCCTATTCCTTTCCGCAGGGGGTGGTAGATGGGGTCCAACTCGATGTGTTTGTTGACAGAGTTCTGGTTGGCATGCCATGCTTCTAGGAATTCTTGTGTGTGTCTTTGTTTGTCTTGTCCTAGGATGGATGTATTGTCCCAGTCGAAGTGGTCGAACTTGAAAGAACCTACACAGACAATGAGCAAAACTAACATCATTTACAAAATACCGTGTAAGAACTGTAACAAACACTACATTGGACAAACAGGCAGAAAACTAGCGACCAAGATACATGAATACCAACTAGCCACAAAAAGACATGACCCTCTCTCACTAGTATCCTCACGTACGGATGAGGAAGGACACCACTTCGACTGGGACAATACATCCATCCTAGGGCAAGATAAACAAAGAGACACATGAGGATTCCTAGAAGCATGGCATTCCAACCAGAACTCTACCAACAAACACATCGAGTTTGACCCCATCTTCCATGCCCCGAGAAAAGGAACAGGAAGTGACTTCACCACCGGAAATGACATCACCAACCCAAAGAAACCCAAACATATAAATAGGAAGCAGGAATTTTCAGCATTGCTTCGCATGAGGTCCACTGAAGATGTTACCCAGTAAGGTAACAAAATGTCTGGAAATGAACCTTTCAGCACACCGAGCAAACCTACATCCATTCATTAGCCTCTTCTGACATGTACCCTATTCTAGTACCAGCATTTGGTACTCTGGGACAAATAGCCTTATCCTATTATTTAATAACACTATATCCATATTCAGTCAACCCTTTATCTGCCATAATCTGAATATGGGTATGCAATGTATATGCTGCCTCATCATTTGCTGTGATTTGTTGTGATTCTGTGCTTGCATAATTAGCCTTGAATAATGCACCCCAATAGGTAGTTTGCAATGTTGTAAAGGTCACATTTGTCCCTTCACTACCTACAACTGTATATGGACCTTTACATTCTTTCTGCCCTTCTCTTTTGCAATACACCATGTCCTCATGATTAAAATGTGTTTCTGGTCACTTGCTAAATTTTCTCTGAAACCTCAAACTTAAGGATCATCCTTCTCTGTGCCTGCAAGCCATTTAAGTACTCAGGAACAATGGAGCTAATTGTAGCATCTTCCCAAAATAGGGAAGATTTCTCAATACCAAAGAAAACTTTTACACTTTTCCCACAAGCAAATTGAGTTGAACTGCAGACTGAGAATCACGGAATATTATGGTGCAGAAGAAAGCCATTTGGCCAATCATGCCTGCATCAGCTCTATATCCAGTGTCAATAAACCTGCCCTTTCTCCATATTCCTGTACACCATTACTATCCAAATATCCACTGCCCTCTGGAATGCCTCAATTGAACCTGCCTCCACTAAACGTCCAGATCTTGCACAGCTTAGCCACTCACTGAGTGAAAATGTCTTTCACATTTTTGCTTCTTATCCATATCACTTTCAGTCAATGTCTTCTTCTCCTTGTTCCCTTTACCATCAGGAACAGCTTCTCTCTTCTTCCTTATTCAACAAGTTCATGATTATCAAAACCTCTAACAGATCTTCTCTTAACCTTCTTCTCTCAAAGGTGAACAGTCCCAACTTCTTCAATCAATCCTCAGAATCAAAGTTTCTCATTCCAGGAGCAGGTTCTGCATTCACATTAATGCATTCCTTATTATAATTTGGCACCCAGAACTCTACTTGGTATTCCAGCTGAGATCTAGCAAGTGTTTTACAAGTTCAACATCACCTCCTTGCTCTTGCACTCCATGCCCTTATCAATAAAGCCAAGAACATTATATACTTTAATTACTGCTCTCTCCACTTATTCTGCCACTTTCAATGATCTATGCTCTGCTCCGGCACTGCCTTTAGAATTGTACCCTTGTTTTATATTGTCTTTCAGTGTTCTTCTGGCCAAATGCATCATCTCACACTTCTGTGCATGATGCCTCTTTTTTTTTCCCACTGCCCTCCTCCCAATTTGCAATTCTCCCAAGTCTAGTGTCATATTGCAAAGTTGGAGTTTGTCCCCTGAACACTAATATCCTGGTCATCAATATTTTTCCAATGTTTCTGAATAAGACCAGAATGTTGACAATTTTGCTCATTTTCTGGTGCCCTCATGGAGTCATTATGAACAGTGCTGTGATCATTTTGATCCCCACCTTTAAAATCCATGAATGCATCACAACATTTCCTGGCACTTTGTTGACTTCAAGTGATAACAATCTATCCAAAACTTCTCCCTTAATAATTTTGAACCCTTCTCATGATAAACTCACTAAGAAAAATCACAACCTCCTACCAGTTGCATTGAGGGATTTGTTTGGATTACCCACACCAGGACAGTTGTTGGTTCACAACATGACAAACACTTAAGGAGACAGTTAATAACTCACAGCAAATATACATGTTACTTTGAGAAGGAAAGATGTTTCTGAGAGAATGCACCAGCATAATTAACTAAAGAAGTTAAGGATGACATAAAATTTAAAGAGAATGCATACAATGATGCAACGATTAGTGGTAAACCACAAGATTAGGAAGTACCCTCAACAACTGTTGAACAATAATATTGTGAAAAATTATGGTATGAGCAAAAACTAGCATGAGATTGAAAAACAAAACATGAAAGTTTCTACAAGTATGACTGTAGACAAAATTCATTAAATTAGGCATGATTCGCTTAAAGGAGAAGTCTGGGGGCTTAATAGTGGGAAACAAGGAATTTGCAGAGAATTTGAACAACACTTTGTATCTGTCTTCACGTAGAAGACACAAAAAAACTCAAAAAATAAAAGAAAATTGAGAAACAAGAGGAAAGGTGAAACCTAAAACAAAATGGAAGAAAAAGAATAGGTACCAAAGACTGATAAATGCCACCAACTTTATGACCTGCATCCTAGAGTCTTAATACAAGTTATCTCCCTCATAACTCAAAATTTTCTGCAGTCTGCAAAGGTCCTGTGAATTAGAAAACCACAAATATAGCACTTCCATTCAAAAAAGGAGAATGGGGAGAGAGAAGTTAGGAAATTACAGGCTAGTTAGCATAACACACCATTTGGGAATATCTAGAATCATTATCAAGAGGTGGTAGCATGACATTTAGAAAATCAGTACAATCCACCTGTCAACACATTTGTGAAAGGCAAGTGATATTGATATATTTATTAAATTATTCTTTAATAACAGCATACATAAAGAGGAACCAATAGATGTGGTGAGGTTTTAAAAGACATTAATAAAATGCCACATATAAGTTTGCTGCATAAGACTGTACCATTGAGGTTATGTATAAACATGGATAAAAGACTGGCTAACTAACAGGAAAAAGAGTATCATAATAAATGGATCATCTGTAACCAAAGATTGGCAATTACTGGAATGTCACCGAGATTAGTACTGAGGCCTCAACTATTCATGATTTGTATTGATAACATGGATGAACAGACAGCAAATTTGGCTAAAATGCAGTCTGACAACACAAAAATCGGTAGGAAAGAAGTTTAGATTAGATTAGATTACTTAGATTAGATTAGATTACTTACAGTGTGGAAACAGGCCCTTCGGCCCAACAAGTCCACACCGCCCCGCCGAAGCGTACCCACCCATACCCCTACATCTACATCTACATCGACCCCCCCTTACCTAACACTACGGGCAATTTAGGATGGCCAATTCACCTGACCTGCACATCTTTGGACTGTGGGAGGAAACCGGAGCACCCGGAGGAAACCCACGCAGACACGGGGAGAACGTGCAAACTCCACACAGTCAGTCGCCTGAGGCGGGAATTGAACCCGGGTCTCCGGCGCTGTGAGGCAGCAGTGCTAACCACTGTGCCACCGTGCCGCCTGTGACAGAGAGGCAAAGAGTTTAAAAAGCAATATCAATGGGTTGAGTGAATGGGCTTGAATTTGATGGATGAAATATAATATCTGAGTATAATAGGGAAAATGTGTGATTGACAATTTAAGTTAGAAGTTTAGACTAGCAAAACATTATTTACATGTAGAGAGACTGCAGAACGCTACAGTACAGAGGGGCATGTATATTGTAAACATTAGCGTGCAGATACAGCAAGTAACTAGAAAGGCAAAGGGAAAAGTAGAGATGTCTCGCTAGAACTGGATAGAGCATTGGTGAGACCGCACCTCGAGTATTAATCATAGTTTTAGTTTCCTTAATTAAGGAGCGATAAAACTGTATTAGAAGTGGTTCAGACGGGGTTCATGGTATTGACTTTGGGATAAAGGGATTATCTTATGAGGAAAGGTTAAGCAAAGTGATAAGATACCTATTTGAGTTTACCACAATGACTGTGTGGAGTTTGCACGTTCTCCCCGTGTCTGCGTGGGTTTCCTCCGGGTGCTCCGGTTTCCTCCCACAGTCCAAAGATGTGCAGGCCAGGTGAATTGGCCATGCTAAATTGCCCATAGTGTTAGGTAAGGGGTAAATGTAGATGTAGGGGTATGGGTGGGTTGCGCTTCGGCGGGGCGGTGTGGACTTGTTGGGCCGAAGGGCCTGTTTCCACACTGTAAGTAATCTAATCTAATCTAATCTAAATATGACCTTATTGAAATGTATGAGAAGCTGAAGTGGCCTTCTCAGACCAGAGGATATTTCTTCTTGTGAGGGAATTTGGAATTAGAGGGCACATTTTAAAGATAAGGAATATAATTTTACATTTATGCCAGAGATCGGTATGTTTTTATCCTTCAAGTCACTCCTTCTATGTTAAGCATTTCCAATTTTCGGTAAAGAGACCAAAACTGTAAACTATACTCAAGGTCCAATTTGTTCATGTTTCCATTTAGGCTTTCAATACTAATGGAATGTTGTCATCTTGCTTGTTATTTAGTTCTGGAACAGATTTTTACTTTCATATCTTAGCTCCTTCAAGAATTTTTGAGGTAACATAAAAAGGAATCAAAAGAATTGTGTTATATTTTCGAACCTATCAATTAAGTTCACTGTGATTATATGCACATCTGGTCGGTCCCATGTCAATGGAATAAATTCATGCATTTTAAAAATACTGATAATTCATGAAAAATGCATAAATGGTTGAAACACGGCCCATTGCATGACCTTAAAACTGAGTTCCATATGTTAAAAATCTAATTCATTAACGTTCACATGCTTGCAATTTATTTTGGCAAAAATCAATGTTATTTCTTGGCATTTATGAAAAGTGTGAAGTTTAACATTACATTCAATTACCCTTACAGTTAACTCTAAAATTAAATTGACCATTAGCTGAGGAAAGTATTTTCCTGGTTCCATTTTCCAGAATAATGTAGCACTTTATATTTTATGATATTAATTTGGTCAAATAATTTGAACTGAGTCGCAAAAATGGATTAAGAGATAACATTTTTTTAAAAATGTTATATCTCTTATGGCATTTCTATTTATCATTTGAAAATTTATTTTTATTATAATTTGGCCTAAAACTTTATTTGGGCCTGACAACAGAAATGCAGCAATGAGCCAAACGCTGGATGTGCCCATGAACATTATTGTAGACAATGAAAACTATTACCTACCCATTATTATGGTTTAGGCAAGCAGTCAACAACACAAAAACTGTACATCAACAATGCCCTGTTTGAGGCATTAATGTCAGGCAAGTCTGACACCACTTAAAGTCAATCAGCATTTCCTACAGTCTGGCTGCAAACCAAAGGAAACAGCTTAAAAGGCAACTGAGCTCACTGAGAGTGTATTGGCTTTGTCTGATGCTGCCATTGAATCTTTAGTGCAGGCAGTGATCAGAAAGAGTGAGCTATCCTTTCCTTCAGGAGACCAAAGATCTTCTAGCCAAAACTTTCACTTCCAGTTGGACGACATCATAGAGGAGGTCAATGTCAGCAACACAGTGTTAAGATTGAGAATATGACTACAATGTCAAAAGGTGGTCGTTGATGTAATCAGTGTAATCAAGGCAATAACTGTCTGTGCATACAAATGCTACTTCCAGCACCAATAGTCACAATATACCCATCCCTACTGCTGCTTATTCCCCTGTCCTCACGACAACATGTTCCTTCACAGCCTAAACACAGGCAACAATATTATAATCCTGACTGTTCTAAGCAAGAGTCATATCGGACTCAAAATGTTAACTCTGTTTCTCCCTTCACAGACACTGTACTCTCTAAATAAGTCTTATTAATTGGATTAAATCATTATGCTTTATAAGTTATGTGGCTGAGCCAAGCTTTGAAGTTATGTCACCTCTGCAATTTCCACTCCCACTTCCTTCAGTATCGTTGGATGCATCTTATCCAGTCCCAGTGCCTTTTAAATACCAACATTCCATCTAACATTTTTCCCTGATCAATTTTGAACCTAGTGAGTTCCCTCCTCTATCAACGTGGCCTGGCTAGCATCTACCTCCTTAAGAAAGACAGATATAGGTACTCATTTTACACCTCAGCCATCCCTCTATTTCTACATGTAAAATCTCATCTTTGTTCATAACTGTCTACACTCGTCCTTTTATCACTCTTTTACTATTTATATGCTTTTACTATAATTCTATTTCACATCCCCATTGAATCTATTGTCCAGTCAGTTCTTCTGTAACACAATGGTTGCATTCTTGTGCAACCCTGTATTTTAGAAAAATCACGCTTTCGAAACAGCGCATAAAATGTTGGTGCTGTAATCGTGTTAGAGCCTACTCATTTAAATATCTGCACTTTAGAACTAACGTCACCAATTCATCAATCGCAATACAGCAAATTCGCGTTGATGAAACATGCGTTATAACAGAATGACCTTTACTTCTTTTGGTCCTTGAGGTAGTTTCTACCTGACACCTGTTATAAACATACTTCAACTTCTTTATTTTAATTCTGATCCCCCTTGTCATTGAAGGGGCAGTGGATTTGTTTGCCCTATCATTCCCATTTGAGAGAATACATGCTCATTGTTTCTGAACCACCTTCGATTTGAAAATAGCCCATTGTCCAGTTCTAGTTTTTCCTCCGTATCTTTCATTTTAGCCTACCCAGCCCAGCTGTTTTTGTTCTGTGGAAGTTGGCTCTTCACCAATTCATTATTCTTATTCTAAACTGATCATTGTCATTCTCTACCATTATCCTAAATCTTTCAAATGAATGATCATTGCCTCCTAGCATGTTCCCCACCAATATCTAATCCACTTGGCATACCTCATTTCCAAGAATCAGGCCCAACAGTGCATCCTTTCTTGTTAAACTGGGCACATACTGCTACATAACATCTCCTAAACATACTTTTGCTGCTCATTGACTACCAATATCCCAAACTATATTTGGTTAATTAAAGTCCCCCATTATAACTGCTCGATAATGTTGGTATCTCTTTGTAATTTCCCTGCAGATTTGTTCCTCAGTGTCCTTCTCACAATTTGTGACATTTAGCAATGTAATTCTATGTCTTTTTCCTTAGATCTAGCCAAAATGATTCTGTCCATGAGACCTCTTTCTTTAGCACTGCAATGATCTCTTTTAACAATACTACTGCTCCTCCTTTTCTTATTTTCCTATCTTTTCAGAACATCTTGTACATAGGAATATTTGTCATCCACTCTTGGTCTTCATTGAGCCAGGACTCTATTATCACCATGACATCATATTTCTACAACAAAATATTGTTCTTATACTCTGTACATTCACATCAATATACAAAGAATGGGAGTGGTGGATGCTGGATCTTTCGTTAATTTTAAACCTGAAAATATTTTTTGTAAACAAAAATATTTAGGGATATAGGCTCAAGGTGCCACAGATTAGCTGTGATCTCACTGAATAGTGGAAGCTGAAAGGCCTACTCCTGTTCCTCTGTTCTTATACAGTCAGACTTCATTACTTTCTCCCTTACTCCAACTTCAGGTACTAACTTCCCATCCTTGATTTTCGAAGCAATCCTTGTCCATTTCATTTCACATCAAAAATATAAGCTCAGGAATTAAATTTACTCAAGACATTTTAAACTGTTTAGCTTTGTCTGAGTAAATATCTACCTAACTGTAGTGGTACCCTCTGAATTCTCTGATTTAAATAATACTTTCCGAGGCAGAGGGAACTGCCCAATAGAGTTATAAGTTTCCCACGCAAATCCATTGGAATCTATTGTGTTTGGACTCAAAATGAAATTCCCATCTATGCAATAGAAACAACTGCCTGACCATTGGAATATCTGGGCCTACATATTGAATTTGAAAGTTAGGACTTTAGCCAGGATAGCTAGTGGGATCATTTGTGAAGAAAATGTTGAGAAACATTTCTCTATAGTGTATCTGAGCAATATGCTTTACTGCACTGTTGCAAATGTTTCACTTTCACAAGGGCATCCTATTCCTGGCTTTTCAGTGAGCTTTTAATGAGGAGAGTTTGTTAAAACAAATGATCTATAAAGGATTGAATCCACTTGGCACACCTCATTTCCAAGAATAAAGAAAAATAAAGGATTAAGGAACAATTCAACTGATATTTTCAATTACGGGAACAGATAGGGTAAGTAGAGAATCCAGGATCAAGGGGCATAAACTAAAAATTAGCACCAAGTCTTTGAAGACTGAAAAGGGGAAACATTTCCCAATACAAAATTCCATCTCGAAATGAAAACTTATGGTTGATGAATTGTTAACTTTAAACCAGCAATTAATGGATTTGAGATAGTTAAGGATATGGACCAAAACTGGGTATATCAAGTTAAGATGCAGATCAATTATAATCTTACTCACTAGCAAACAGTGGTTAAATGCTGCAATATTGCAACTTTGTCCGCCAGGAACAAAAACAAAAATTGATTTCAGAAGTGAATTGTGCAGCTACTAAAGGCAAATGTTATCACTCGTCTTGGGTTGCTCAGGTCCCTGAGGTAAAATAAATCAAGCAATGTTTTTGGAGATAATGTTGGACCTAACCTTATGTCCAGTGTATAATTGACACCTGATTTAAACAGTGCCGTTTATCACAATGATTAAAGTAAACTTTGGTAAAGCAATTATGTTCATTCCCATGATATCACTATCAGGTTTAGCAAATAACAGGCACGCTCTGTGGTGGTGATGTTTACTTTACCTTCTGACAGTAATCACAATGAAAAAAATAGACAAGTTCTTCAATGAACAGGTAAACAACAGACTAATACTGATGGATGAAGCTGAAATTTGTTCTCCCGACACAGCAAAACAATATACTTACAGCATAATATTTGTTCTTAATTGGGTGTCTTGAAACCATTATTTGGTACATTTAGACTAGTTACAGGATCCTAAAAGTGCACTAACTTTAAAATCAATGATTGAATGCTCACAAGAATATAATTGCAGGAAAATGAGGGAAGGCAGCAAGGGAAGAAATTAGATTAGTACAATTCCTTTCATTATCACAAGATGTTCCAAAGAGCTACCTAGCAAATGAACTATAATGAAGTCTGGTTATTGGTGCAAAATGTCATGAAACCTGATTGGTCCATGCAACAGGGCATTTGGAATCTTAGTTGAACACCTGAACTGAGAAATTAACACCAGTCCCTCAATATCATACTGAGCAGTCAGATAATCTGTTTGAAAATCCCAAATGTTTACTGATGTAATTTGGTTCCAGCAAGGAGTGTTACCTGATGTGACAATGCTTATATTATCCCTAACACAAAAGAAACTGACCTTGGATGGTATGAAATTGAAGAATACAGGAGACGTTTATTACAATTGACTATTGTGTACACGCGTTACAGTCATTGGCACTTAAGGGCCTGGGCTAATATGAAGCTATTAGGATATCATAGAACAACATCGAGCAGCATGCTTCCAGTAGCATGTCATGCTTCAGATGATCCCAGAGTATGAGATTTTTATACCCTGAGATCACATGCTATGATACAGTGAGATATGAGTGAGATAGCATATCCCTTACTCCTATGACAGTCCACGCAGCACATTCTGCCAATTAGATAAAGACTCATTCAGCCAGCCAATTTTCTACTAATGAAAATCTATTACAATGTATACATGAACTTTTATTTTCTCCAATAACCTTTGATGTGAGACCCTTCAAAATGCATTCTGAAAATCCAAAAACAGTAGGTGTACAGGCTCCACTTTATCTGGAGAGTATGTTATCCTTACAGCGAATTTCAATAAATTGATTAAATATGATTTCCCTTTGACAGAACCGTATTGACTCCCTAAGATTAATTTTTTCTCAAAAATCTCTTTCATGATCAATTCTAACACCTCCCTCATGATTGATATCAAACTAACTGGTAACATCAAGAAATTAGGAGAGAAGTGCTGTCAAGCATACAAGCACACAGCTACAAAATTAAAGGGAGTAATGTCCAGCACAAAAAGAAAATGAAAGGGCTGTATAGTTTAAGATCTTAAGGTGTAAATATTTTAACCTGAGATTTTGATGGTATTAGGCAAAAACTTTCAAAAGCTGATTGGGGGCAGATGTTCGCAGGTAAAGGGAAAATGGGAAGCCTTCAGTTAGGGTGAAAGGAAAGGCTGGTAAGTGTAGAGAATGCTGGATGACGAGAGAACTTGAGGGTTTGGTTATGAAATAGAGGGAAGCATATGTCAGGTATAGAAAGGAGAGACCGAATGAATCCTTAAAAAAGTATAAAGGGAGTAGGAGTATAATTAAGAGGGAGATCAGGGGGGCAAAAAGGGGACATGAGATAGCTTTGGTAAATAGAATTAAGGAGAATCCAAAGGGTTTTTACAAATACATGAAGGACAAAAGGGTAACTTGGGAGCGAATAGGGCCCCTCAAGGATCAGCAAGGCTGCCTTTATGTGGAGCCACAGAAGATGGGGGAGATACTAAATGGGCATTTTGTATCAGTGTTTACTGTGGAGAAGGACATGGAAGATATAGAATGTTGGGAAATAGATGGTGACATGTTTAAAAATCTCCATTTTACAGAGGAGAAAGTGCTGCTTGCCTTGAAATACATAAAGGTGGATAAATCCCCAGGACCTGATCAGGTGCACCCGTGAACTTTGTGGGAAGCTAGGGAAGTGATTGCTGGACTCCTTGCTGAGATATTTGTATCATCAATAGTCACAGGTGAGGTGCCAGACAATTTGAGGTTGGCTAACGTGTTACCATTATTTAAGAAAGCTGGTAAGAACAAGCCAGGGAACTATAGACCGGTGAGCCCAACATCAATGATGGGCAAGTTGTAGGAGAGAATCCTGAGGGACAAGATTTACACATATTTGGAAAGGCAAGGACTGATTAATGATAGTCAAAATGACTTCATGCATGGGAAATCATGTCTCATGAATTTGATTGAGTTTTTTGAAAAAGTAACAAAGACGACTGATGAGGGCAGAGCAGTGACATGATCTATATGGACTTCAGTAAGACGTTCAACAAGGTTCCCATGGGAGACTAGTTGGCAAGGTTAGATCTCATAGAATACAGGGAGAACTAACCATTTGGATACAGAACTGGCTTGAAGGTAGAAGACAGAGAGTGGTGGTGGAGGGTTGTTTTTCAGACTGGAGACCTGTGACCACTGGAGTGCCACAAGGATTGGTGCTGAGTCCACTACTTTTAATCATTTATACAAATGTTTTGGATATGAACATAGGAGGTATAGTTACTAAGTTTGCAGATGACACCAAAATTGGAAGTGTAGTGGATAGTGAAGAAGGTTACCTCAGGTTACAATGGGATCTTGATCATATGGGCCAATGGACTAAAGAGTGGCAGATGGAATTTAATTTAGACAAATGCGAGGTGCTGCATTTTGGAAAGCAAATCTTAGCAGGAATTATAAACTTAAGGGTAAGGTCCTGGGGAACATTACTGAACAAAGAGAAGGATTCTGGGTAATCCAAGATGGAGGACGGGAAAAATTTCTGGCTGTAACAGTTGCTCCTTTTTTTGAGGTATTTTAGGTGCTGGAGGTGATTTCCTCAAATTCCAGGAGCAGCAATTACTGTTTCATATGCTGTTGCATTGTTTTGGAACTTTGGGAAAAAAAAGTCAAAACAACAGCAGTTTTAAAAGGGAGAAGAACAGACAAAGGAAGCACATGGTGAGGTCAGTGCAGGAGAGAGAGAGAGAACCTGCACAGTTACTGCCTTTGCTGTTTTTGAATTCATGTATCGCTGGACATCAGAGTGTGTCTGGGAAAATTAACAAACAGTGAATTTCGCAACTAATCTTGGAGGAACCGGTTTGGGCGAAGTTCACAACACAGAATCAGATAAGTTAATTGTTGTTTTAAGTCTGTCCAACAGAAAGGCTGCAGTAGTGAGTACAGTGGGTTATTTCTTGATTATATGTTTTTTGGAGATAAGGCTCTTGCTTAAACTTAAAATACAAGCCATAACTATGAATTTAACCTGGTGAAGTGTTCTTTTGAGGAATAAAATGGTGTTATTTTCTGGGTCTATAGATTGTGAAGGAGCAAAAATGGCCTTTGCAGTAAGATGTACTTCTTGTCAAATGTGAGAATTTAAAGAGAGTTTAAAGGTTACTGTGGATTATATCTGCCATAAATGCTGTTGGATGCGAATCTTATCAGATCAAATGGATTGGTTGGAGAGACAGTTAGAAGCGATGAGGAATTTGCAACAGCAACAGTACGTGAAGGATGACAGTTACAGAAAGGGGGGAAAGTCTCAGATACAGTCACAAAGATAGGTTAACTCCAGGAAGGGTAAGAGAGGTAGGTACCTAGGGCAGGAGTCTTTTGTGGATATACCCATTTCAAACAGGTATGCTGATTTGGAAAATGTCTCTAATGCAATGAGGGGTACGTTGGTTTCCAAGAGATCAATTGTGTTAGGGGATTCTGTAGTCAGAGGAACAGACAGACGTTTCCCTGGCCAGCAGACAAAAAACAGAATGGTGTGTCGTTTCCCTGGTGCCAGGATCAAGGATGTCTCAGAGAGGGTGCAGAATGTTCTCACAGGGGAGAGGGGCCAGCAAGAGGTCATTGTCCACATTGGAACCAACGATATAGGAAGGGAAAAAGATGAGATTCTGAAGGTAAATTACAGGGAGTTAGGCAGAAATTTAAAAAGGAGGTCCTCGAGAGTAGTAATATCTGGATTACTCCCAGTGCTACGAGCTAGTGAGGGCAGGAATAGGAGGAGAGAGCAGGTGAATGCATGGCTGAGGAGCTGGTGTATGGGAGAAGGATTCACATTTTTGGATCATTGGAATCTCTTTTGGGGTCAAAGTGACCTGTACAACAAGGACAGATTGCACCTCAATTGGAATGGGACTAATATATTGGCAGGGAAATTTGCAAGAACTGCTCAGGAGGATTTAAAGTAGTAAGGTGGGAGGGGGGGGTCGCTGGTGGGACCCAGGGAGATAGCGAAGAAAGAGATCAATCTGAGACAGGTACAGTTGAGAACAGAAGAGAGTCAAACAGTCAGGGCAGGCAGGAACAAGGTAGGACTAATAAATGAAACTGAATTTGTTTCAATGCAAGGGGCCTAACAGGGAAGGCAGATGAACTCAGGACATTGTTAGGAACATGGGACTGGGATATCATAGCCATTACAGAAACATGGCTCAGGGATGGGCAGGACTGGCGCCTTAATGTTCCAGGATACAAATGCTACAGGAAAGATAGAAAGGGAGGCAAGAGAGGAGAGGAGTGGCATTTTTGATAAGGGATAGCATTACAGCTGTGCTGAGGGAGTTTATTCCTGGAAATACATCCAGGAAAGTTATTTGGGTTGAACTGAGAAATAAGAAAGGGATAATCACCTTATTGGGATTGTATTATAGACCCTCTAATAGTCAGAGGGAAATTGAGAAACAAACTTGTAAGGAGATCTCAGCTATCTGTAAGAATAATATGGTGGTTATGGTAGGGGATTTTAACTTTCGCAACATAGACTGGGACTGCCATAGTGTTAATGGTTTAGATGGAGAGGAATTTCTTAAGTGCGCACAAGACAATTTTATGATTCAGTATGTGAATGTACCTAATAGAGAAGGTGCAAAACTTGACCTACTCTTGGGAAATAAGGCAGGGCAGGTGACTGAGGTGTCAGTGGGGGAGCACTTTGGGGCCAGTGACCATAATTCTATTCATTTTAAAATAGTGATGGAAAAGGATAGACCAGATATAAAAGTTGAAGTTCTAAATTGAAGAAAGGTCAATTTTGACAGTATTAGGCAAGAACTTTCGAAAGCTGATTGAGGGCAGATGTTTGCAGGTAAACGGACGGCTGGAAAATGGGAAGCCTTCAGAAATGAGATAGCGAGAATCCAGAGAAAGTATATTCCTGTCAGGGTGAAAGGGAAGGCTGGTAGGTATAGGGAATGCTGGATGGCTAAAGAAATTGAGGGTCTGGTTAAGAAAAAGAAGGAAGCATATGTCAGGTATAGACAGGATAGATCAAGTGAATCTGGAAGAGTATAAAGGCAGTAGGAGTATACTTAAGAGGGAAATCAGGAGAGCAAAAAGGGGACATGAGATAGCTTTGGAAAATAGCATTAAGGAGAATCCAAAGGGTTTTTACAAATATATTAAGGACAAAAGGGTAACTAGAGAGAGAATAGACCCCCTCAAAGATCAGCAAGGCAGCCTTTGTGTGGAGCCACAGAAAGTGGGGGAGATACATAATGAATATTTTGCATCAATATTTACTGTGGAAAAGGATGTGGAAGATAAAGACTGTAGTGAAGTAGATGGTGACATCTTGCAAAATGTCCAGATTACAGAGGAGGAAGTGCTGGATGTCTTGAAATTGTTAAAGGTAGATAAATCCCCAGGACCTGATCAGGTGTACCCAAGAACTCTGTGCGAAGCTAGAGAAGTGATTGCTGGGCCTCTTGCTGAGATATTTGTATCATCGATAGTCACAGGTGAGGAGCCGGAAGGTGGAGGGTTGTTTTTCAGACTGGAGGCCTGTGACCAGTGGATCGGTGCTGGGTCCTCTACTTTTTGTCAGTTACATAAATGATTTGGATGTGAGCATAAGAGGCACAGTTAGTAACTTTGCAGATGACACCAAAATTGGAGGTGTAGTGGACAGCGAAGAGGGTTACCTCAGATTACAACAGGATCTTGACCAGATGGGCCAATGGGCTGAGAAGTGGCAGATGGAGTTTAATTCAGATAAATGCGAGGTGCTGCATTTTGGGAAAGCAAATCTTAACAGGACTTATACACTTAATGGTAAGGTCCTAGGGAGTGTTGCTGAACAGAGACTTTGGAGTGCAGGTTCATAGCTCCTTGAAAGTGGAGTCGCAGGTAGATAGGATATTGAAGAAGGCATTTGGTATGCTTTCCTTTATTGGTCAAAATATTGAGTACAGGAGTTGGGAGGTCATGTTGCGGCTGTACAGGACATCGGTTAGGCCACTTTTGGAATATTGCGTGCAATTCTGGTCTCCTGGAAAGATGCTGTGAAACCTGAAAGGGTTCAGAAAAGATTTACAAGGATGTTGCCAGAGTTGGTGGGTTTGAGCTATAGGGAATGGCTGAACAGGCTGGGGCTGTTTTCCCTGGAGTGTCGGAGGTTGAGGGGCAACCTTATAGAGAGGCATGGATAGGATAAATAGACAAAGTCTTTTCCTGGGGTCAGGGAGTCCAGAACTAGAGGGCATAGGTTTAGGGTGAGAGGGGAAAGATATAAAAGAGACCTAAGGGGCAACTTTTTCATGCAGAGGGTGGTACGTGTCTGGAATGAGCTGCCAGAGGAAGAGGTGGAGGGTGGTACAATTGCAACATTTAAGAGGCATTTGGATGGGTATATGAATAGGAAGGGTTTGGAGGGATATGGGCCGGGTGCTGGCAGGTGGAACTAGATTGGGTTGGGATATCTGGTCGGCATGGATGGGTTGGACCAAAGGGTTTGTTTTCATGCTGTACATCTCTCTGACTCTATGACCTTGGAATACAGTTTCATAGCTCCTTGGAAGTAGAGTCACAGATAGATAGGGTAGCGAGGAAGGCGTTTGGTATGCTTTTCTTTATTAGTCAGAGCATTGAGTATAGGCGTTGGGAGGTCACGTCACAGCTGTATAGGACATTGGTTAGGCCACTTTTGGAATATTGCATGCAATTCTTGTCTCCTTCTTATTGGAAAGATGTTGTGAAACATGAAAGGATTCAGAAAAGATTTACAAGGATGTTGCCAGTGTTGGAGGATTTGAGCTATAGGGAGGGACTGAATAAGCTAGGGCTGTTTTCCCTGAAGCATTGAAGGCTGAGGGGTGACCTCATAGAGCATTATGAAATCCTGAGAGGCATGAATAGGATAACTAGACAAAGTCTTTTCCTTGGGGTGGGAGAGTCCAGAATGAGAGGTCATAAGTTTAGAGTGAGAGAGGAGAGATATAAAGGGGAACTCAGGGGCAAATTTTTGGTACATGTATGGAATGAGCTACCAGGGGAAGTGGTGGAAACTGGTACAACTGCAACATTTAAAAGGCATCTGGATGGGTTTATGAATAGGAAGGGTTTGGAGGGATATGGGCCAAGTGCTGGCAAATGAGACTAGATTAGGTTGGGATATCTGGTCGGCATGGACGAGTTGGACCAAAGAGTCTGTTTCCATGCTGTACATCTCTATGACTCTATGATACATCTGTTTAACTGATGTTGTATAATGGCAAATATTACTAAACTGTTTAAGTTCTCAGTAGCTGGATGTTAACCGCCAGTTTGTAATGTCACTAGCTGATTTGACCTTCTGAGCAATGGCTAGAGAGAAGGCTTTCTCCCATTTGTTCCACTCACAAATCTATTTCCTCTACTCTGTAATTCTTGCTTGTTTTTATGTATTCTATTGCAGAATTTATGTTAGGAAACCAAAGGTGGGGATGGGCGGGGTGAAGACCTTCTTCTGTACTATAGATCTCTATGACTATAAAGCATTAATTGGCAACTCAAGGTGCTCAGTTAGGATAAGGGTGGCTAGCTGGCAAAGATAAAATTGAGGGGAGGTTGAGAAAACAAGAAGCCAATGGCAAGGCCATCTGAGGAATTTTACAAACTCCACATCTCTATCAAACCCACTGGTTGGGCAATATAAATTCTTCATGATATTTTATACTCACTAGTTCTTGATTTGTTTTGTTTCTTTATAAACCTGATGTCTCTCTGTCGACTAACCTTCTCATCTAGGTTCTTCAATTAATGAAGAATTTATCTTCCAAATTTGCAAAATACCTTTGCATTCAAACTCCTAACCCATTTCAATTTCACAATCCTAACCTGAGAAAATATGTACCAAAGAAACCAACAGTCATAGCAGCTACCTTCAGTTCTAACCGAAGGATTATTGAACTTGAAGCACCTTCTCAGCTTTTCTCTCTACAGAGCTGCCGAGTTTCTCCAGCACTTTCTGCGTTTGTTACAGTACTTGCTAGCTCTGGTGAGAAAACTAACGAGCAAAGATATTTACTGACCCCCCCCCCCCCTCACTTGCGAACATCCCATTTTTACCTAAAATGTCTATACTTCAAAGGAGAAAAATTCGTATGAATTGCAGACAGCAATAACATAAAAGACACTTACATCAAAGGTCAGAGTATTTCAGAAAATTACTTTACAAATGAGGATTGTAACAAGATCTCAGACTGGTTGCTCATTTATTTTCTATTCTGCACTAAAGTGACTGATCTTATTTTGTCCAGTGTAGAGGATAATATCTTTGGTCTTTATGTTTTATGGAGTTAAGGCATTGGGGAATTTAATCAGGATTTATACCCCAATCACGTAGGAGATTATGCTCCCCCCTAAAGTTAGCTCTTCACTTTTAGAATTATAGGAACAAGACACTGAGTTTGGCTCAACCTCAAATTCATTCGTATATTGAACTCTCACAATTTCTTCTGAAGTGCAAATCCTCCTGTGATGTGTCTGGAATTTACCTAAACCCACAACACAGAAGTCTGATACAAGGCTGCTGGAAACTTACACGAGTTACCACAGTTCAAACGCCTCTGCGATTTAACTTCAATCTATAATAAAGAGGAGCAGAACTCAGCCATTTGGCCCATCAAGTTTCCTCTGTTATTTGATCATGACTAATATGTTTCTCAACCTCATTCTCCTGACTTTTCCCTACAGGATCCCCGTACCAATAAAGAACTGATCAAGCTGTGTTTTAAATGCACTCAGTGACTTGGCCTCCATAACCTTCTCTGGCAATGGGTTAGTTCTACAGATTCACAACACTCCGGCTGAAGAAATTCCTCTCTAGCTCAGTTCTAAAGGATCATCTCTTTGTTCCTGACATGAACCCCTGAGAAACTCAGCTAGTCACTGATTGAAAAAAAAACATTGTTCCTACTCTTTGCTTTCTACCAGTCAGCCACTCCGCTATCCAATCCAGTACCTTGCCCCTAATAACATGGGCTCTTATGTTATTCAGCAGCCTCCTTGTGCAGCATCTTATCAAATGCTTTCTGGACATCCAAGTAGTCACATCCACTGGCTCTTCTTTGTCTAACTTGTTTGTTATTACCTCAAAGGATTCTAACATACTAGCCAGACATGGCCTCCCCTTGACAAAGCTCTGCATACTCAGCACTATTTTATCATGCACCTTACAATCCTTAATAATGGACTGCAAAACCTGACCAACAAACAAGGTCAGGCTAACCAGCCTATAGTTTCCTATCTTCTGCCTCCTTCCCTTCTTAAACAGGAGTCTCCCATTAGTCATTCCCTAGTCCTCTGACACAATCCTTAACTCCAATGATTCTGTGAAAGATCACCACCAAGGCCTCCACAATATCTTCAGCAATCTCTTTCTGAATTCCAGGGTGCAGTACATCCAGTCCAGGTGATTTATCTACCTTTAGACCTTTCAGCATGCCCCACACTTTATCCTTATTAATGGCCATTTCACTCATCTTTACCTTCTGTGATGCTGCTGGTGTGAAGACTGATGCAAAGTATCTATTTAGTTCCTCTATCATTTCTTCATACCCCATTACTACTACTCCGGCCTCATTTTCTAGTGGTCCAATGGCCACTCTTGCCTCTTTCTTATCTTTTATATGTGTTAAAAAACTCTTACTTTTTTTATATTATGAGCTGGATTACTCTGACATCTCATCACTCACCCCCCACATTGCATTTTTTAGTTATCCTTAGCTGGCTTTTAAAGGCTTCCCAATCCTATGGCTTTTCTCTAATCTTCACCACATTGCATGCATTTTCTTTTGCTTTTATGCTGTCTTGAATGTCCCTTGTCAACCATGGTTGCCTCACCCTCCTGTAAGTATTTTTCTTCTTCCTTGGGATGAATTTCTGCTGTGCCTCTCGAATTGCAACTCCACTGTATTCCCTGCTCAGCTCCCCTGCCAATCAATTCTGGCAGCTCCTCCCTAATGTCTTTGTAGTTACCTTTACACAATTGTAAAGCCTTACATCTGATTCCAGCTTCTCACTCTCAAACTACGGGATGAATTCAATCATATTATGGTCACTGCTCCTGAGGGGTTCCTTCATTTTGAGCAACCTGCCTCATTACACATCACCAAATCCAGAAGTGCCTGTTCCCTAGTGAGATCTACCACAAGCTGCTCCAAAACGCCATTTTGTAGACATTCTACAAATTTCTTCTCTTGAGATTGCTACCATCCTAATTTTTTTTAGATTAGATTAGATTAGATTACTTACAGTGTGGAAACAGGCCCTTCGGCCCAACAAGTCCACACCGCCCCGCCAAAGCGTAACCCACCCATACCCCTACATCTACATCTACCCCTTACCTAACACTACAGACAATTTAGCATGGCCAATTCACCTGACCGGCACATCTTTTGGACTGTGGGAGGAAACCGGAGCACCCGGAGGAAACCCACGCAGACACGGGGAGAACGTGCAAACTCCACACAGTCAGTCGCCTGAGGCGGGAATTGAACCCGGGTCTCTGGCACTGTGAGGCAGCAGTGCTAACCACTGTGCCACCGTGCTGCCCACCGTGCAGTCCTTCTGCATTTTGAAGTCCCCCATGATTGTACAATAGTGCCCTTCCTACATTACTTTTCTATCTCCTGATTTATTTTCTTCTCCACAGCCTGACCAATGCTAGGAGGCCTGTACCACAAATCCCATCAGGGATTTATTGTTCTTTGTGATTCTTCAATTCTACCCACCAAGCTTCTTCAACGCCTTTTGATCCTATACCGCTTCTTGCTATTGATTTTATTTCATTCCTTGTTAACAAAGCAACCCAGACCCTTCTGCCCATCTGCCTGCCCTTTCAATTGACATGTATCTGTGAATATTTAATTCCCAATCCTGATCTCCTTGCAGCCACGCCTGTGTGATTCCCACTCCATTGGACCTGCCTATTTTAAACTGTGCTATAAGCTCATTTACCTTGTTTCATACACTGCATGTGCTTAAGTACAACACCCACAGTCTTGCATTGACTGCCCCCTTCTCATAGCTAGAATGCCTGAAGTTGCATTCCTGAACCATCCTATACTTTCTATCCTATTACTTGTTCTGGAAATAGCCTTTGCTGAGCCCTCCCTCTATAAATGTTTCTATAATTTTCCATGCAACTGAACCCACCCTCCCTCACTATTTTGATAAAAGCCCTATCCGCAATCCTAGAGTCATAGAGATGTACAGCATGGAAACAGACCCTTCGCTCCAACCCATCCATGCCAACCAGATATCCCAACCCAATCTAGTTCCATCTGCCAGCACCCGGCCCATATCCCTCCAAACCCTTCCTATTCATATACCCATCCAAATGTGTCTCAAATGTTACAATTGTACCAGCCTCCACCACTTCCTCAGGCAGCTCGTTCCATGCACGTACCACCCTCTGAGTGAAAAGGTTGCCCCTTAGGTCTCTTTTATATCTTTCCCCTCTCACCCTAAACCTATGCCCTCTAGTTCTGGACTCCCTGACCCCAGGAAAAGACTTTGTCTATTTATCCTATCCGTGCCCCTCATGATTTTGTAAATCTCTATAAGGTCACCCTTCAATCTCTGACGTTCCAGTGAAAACAGCCTTAGCCTGTTCAGTCTCTCCCTATAGCTCAAATCCTCCAACCCTGGCAACATCCTTGTAGATCTTTTCTAAACCTTTTCAAGTTTCACAACATCTTTCCGATAGGAAGGAGATCAGAATGGCAAGCAATATTCCAAAAGTGGCCTAACCAATGTCCTGTACAGTCGCAACATGACCTCCCAACTTCTGTACTCAATACTCTGACCAATAAAAGAAAGCATACCAAACACCTAGTTATGTAATTTGCCAGGACTCTGGTCACAGCAAATTTCAGATGGAGCCTGTCCCATCAGAACAGCTCCTTTATACCTGAGTGTCTATGCCAATATCCCATGAATTCAAACCTATTTCTCCCACACCAATCTTTGAGTCATGTGCTTCCCTCTTTAATCTTGTTGACCCTGTGGCCAATTTGCTTGTGGCTCAGGTAGCAAGCTAGAACTTACAAAATTAGCCCAAGAAATGTCTCTATGATTTGTCTATAATCTTACAATCAACCACACAGTTGGTGCTTACCAGTGTTAGTTTTAGGCCTATGTCTGAAGATGACCAATCTCCCAACTGCGGTAACCACTCTCAGGTGTTGTCCTCCTTTTATGACAACTCACATCACAATACCACAAATACGAGTCGTTCTGCTACAACATGACAGCTATAGAAAATCGCACTGTGGAAAACAGCTATAGAAAATCACGCTGTGAAGGATCACTATAGAAAATTGTTATACCCATTCAGTAGAAAGTTTGCTTTATCCAAACAGTTTCCACAATGCGTCAATCGTATTATAACCAATTCATGCTTATGATACATACATTATACCAGAACGATCTGTTCATCTCCTATTATAACCCTGCTGAACTCCTCTTATCCCTAGTTTATTCCATGCCTTGGCCTATGAAGAGTTTGATGGATATGATGTTTCTATAACAGTAATGTCAGGAACCTCACTGATTTTCCTTTGTTTTTAATTATTTCTAGTTTTGGTTGCGAACTGTGAGCTGAGAGCTGAAGATGACCTGTAAGCTATAAGCAGCAACTTCTTTTAAAAAAAGAGAGAATAGACAAACTGATATTTGTTTATGAGGCCAAACATGGAAATTAATTGCAGGTTGATTGTTGTTCAAAGAAAACTGTAGACACTTTTGTTCCAGAGAGACATTATGCTCAAACTGATGGTGGATGTTTGAATCTTAACAGGAACCATCACTTGGCACCAACTAGCTTAACAAAGGGAATGCTGAAAAAGCAGAAAAAGAAACAAAGTTTGTATTAAAAGGGTTGTGGCGGCCAAAGCCAAGGGATGGAGGTCTGACTGCTCTCTGGTTATCATCCTATTAATAACTTAGTGAAAGATCAGAGAGTAGAATCTCAGTTAAGGTATTCAGGGAATATTCCTTGGCGCCTATTGGAAGCTATTTGCATTGGTCGGTGTCTTCCAAAGTCAGGCAAGTTACAATTTCCTGTGCCTGTGATACTACAAACATGAAAACTGTTTAAGCAACTACCAGTTACATTTTATTTATTTTTCTTTTGATTTATCCCTTAACTCTGGGTCCATCTGCCTGCCTTTGTGTGAGTGAGGGCTAGAATCACAGAAATTAATTAAATTACCTTGTTGTTTAACTTTGTCCTGCTAAAGCTACTGCATTATTAATAAATTGTTAATTATTTAAATTATAAACTTGGTATCTTACTTATTCATTCACAGTTTTTAAGTATCTCTGATAAGGCCAATACTTACTACCCAGAGGGCCATTATGAATCAATGGTCTGGAGTCACATGTAGACCAGACCAGTGAAGAATGGCAGTTACTTCCCTAAAGAACATTAGTAAACTGGATGAATTTTTCCCAAACAAATGATAGTGGTTTCATGGTCATCATTAAATTCTTCATTCCAGATTTTTATTAAATTCAAATTCCATCATCTACAAGGCAGTATTCAAGCCTGTGTCCCCAGAATATTACCTAACTCACTGGATGAATATCTAATGCTAATACCATGAAGCTATCACCTCCATTTATCTGATATCATTTTTCAAAAAGTCTGTTTAGGAACAATTAGTTAATTTTGAGTGCCATTGAATGCTTTAGTTTTACAATGTTGTAAATAAAGGCTGGCTGATTTGATTGTTGGGACAGAAGGCAACACAACCCTTACCCCATTGTGAGGGACAGCTGGCTCCAGCAGTGATGCAAATATGAATATGTACCATTATTTATGACAATGTATCTCCTGGTCTCTTAATTGTATTTGCACCCTTATTTGTGATAATGTTACTTCCTGTTTTTAATCACCAAGACTTTTCACAGACTTCCATTTCTTCAAAGTTACCCCCTTCAAACCTGTAGCGCTTCTCTATGGTTTGTGGTTTATCTATGTTATGTCTGTGGTTTGAGGGCAGGAGAGATTCTGTCCTTCAATCGCTAATCAGGGACTCTTCTTTGCAGTTAAAAGGGGATTGGGTGAATGAAAAGTTACTGTCAATTGAGATTTTACCTTGTTTGAACTGGATTGTGGTTTGTGGTTTGGTTCCAATGTTGGATCCGACTTGGATGTCATTTTGGTTAACTTGTGAATGGTCATTTATTATTAAGCTTTCCTCTGCTGAAGATATTAAGCTTTCCTCTACTAAAGAGTAATTATTATCTGACTCTGATAGGTTTCTTAAAAAGTCCTTATATACAGATTCTACTGTGAGGCAGAACCTTCTCTTTTCTCCAGGTCCAGCAGATGACTGCTGATCTCACTATCACATCTGCATGTACGTCATTATCTCTCTACATGAAAACACTCCCTGTGTGGTCACACACATTTGATGAAGTACCAAAAGTTGCCAATATATGAAAATCACATTCCTGCTTGAGTGAGTCTCATTAAAAAAAAGTTAAAAACAAAATGGATACCTACCATATGCCTTCATTTTGGCACCCCCCCACCCCCACCCCCACCCCCCCACCCCCCACCCCACTCCTCCACCTCTCCATCCTCCATTTATTTCTGTCTATTTCAATTCTTAACCCATTTCCCTTCAGCCTTAGCAATGGGTTCAGGTACCAGCGGAACCTTCCCAAAAGGCATTTGAACATTTTGAGCTATTCATCTGGTATTACACCTGTTTCTTTCCTTTTAAATTTCTCGTACACATAGCTTTTCATCACATCACTGCATTTATCAAGACAGAACTATAGAAGTGATACAGCAAAGAAAGGGGCCATTTGGCCCATCCTGTCCATGCCGACCCAAAGACACCCAGATGCCATTTCTAATCCCATCTTCCCACATGTGGCCAATAACCCTGCAGTTTACAACACTTACGTTTTTAAGAGTCTAGGGTGTGTATTTACTTTTGCATTCATTCTTAGCAGATGGATGCTTTGCGCATCCCTCTTGAGCCTTGACTAAGTGAGTGATGGTACATCACCATCTTGAATTGCTGCAATCCATATAGTGATGATACACCACATACACAGTGCTGTTAGCTAGGGCAGTCCATGATTTTGACCAGTAATTGTTGAAGAACTGCTGTATATGCCCAAATCTGAATTTTATGAGGAATCATTTGGATCCGCATATTAGCGTAAATGTAAGTGCTGGGCCAAAACAAGTCAACAGTGGGACCCACTGAGTGATTTTACCACAGGCAGCCTCCTAATTGGCCACAATTAAGGATGGCAGTTGGTCTTTTGGTGCTATTCACCGAATTACATAGGTGGTAAATCTGAAACCTCAGTAAATAGGAGTGATAGTCAGGACAGCTACAGCGAATAAGAGAGATGTAAAAACAAATAACATTTCAGGGGTTGGAGGGTGGTGGGTAAATTCCTCTGGGAATGTAATTGAGCCTCCTGACCCTCCTTGCATCTGGATCCATCTTTGTATTATGGAGGCACACTCCTCCCACTCAGGGGGTCACCTCCATTTGGATGGCAGCCTCTCCATACAGCAGAGGGTCAGTCTGCTGTTGGCAAAATGCAAATGGCAATGTAAAATGGCCCCAGTTGGGTCTTTAACGGTGTTAATTGGCTCTCTGCTTATTTGAGAAGAAAGTGAGGACTGCATATGTTGTGAGATCAGAGCCAAAAGGTGTGGCGCTGGAAAATCGCAGCGGGTCAGGCAGCATTTGAGGAGCAGGAGAGTCAACATTTCGGGTGTAAGCCCTTCATCAGGAATGCATCTGCCTATTTGAGGCAGGATGATTGAATTAATGACAAAAGGTAGTGGGCAGTGATTGAAAATTTCATGAAGTCAACCTGACAATGTCTGATCCATGGCTTTTAACAGAAAAGCAGAGAGCAGTAGACTATCATTTCTATTCTGCAAACTATAGGATCCTGCATTTAGCAACATAATATAGTATATGCTGGAATGATCATAATTGTATGATGTTTTTATTGAATTCTTTTGTAATTGCCTACTAATTTCTCATGCATTTATAATTATTTATTTTAAACATTGTCACAATTCAGCATTTTTACCATGATGATTTTTCAATAAAACAATTATTTATCTGCAATCAAAAACCTGTGTACTATTCCAAAATTGTGGTGCCAAGAATTAGATAAATGTTCTAGCTGGGGCTGAACTGGCACTCTATTTAGTTTCAGTATAATGTCTTTACTTTTATTAAACACTGGCTTCTATATGGTTTAGTAATTTCTAACCTGTCCTGCCAACTTTAAAGATTTGAGCATCAGTTTTACAATTGAAACATTTAGCTTGTAATTCCTCCTCATTCTTCGAACCAAAATTTATCACCTCAAACTTCTCAGCACTGAATGTGATCTGCTCTGTGTTCACTCATTCCTTGATCTGGTCTATGTTCTCTTAACACCTATTATTCTCTTCTCTGCAGTTTACAACACTTAAAAGCTTTGTACCTTCTACAAATTATAAAACTGTATCACAAACAAATTGTTGCTGCAGGCCCACAATCACTAAGAACTGATATAAAACTGTCCAAACTCATTTTATATAGGGTTTTTACAGATAACACAATATTTTTTATGAAATCACTGGGAGTTGAATTTGAACCCAAGTCCCAGAACTGCAAAGACAACTTACTAAACCAATTTGACATTGAATATCAAATTCTACTCCAAATGCACCTTTTTTTTTGCTTTTTGCTATGCTACCTCTCATTCATTACTCACTGAATTCTGCTAATCAGTTATATTAGTTTCTTCTTTGAAAACTATCACCAAAGAAATTAAAAGTCTGATAGGAATAGGGGTAGGGTGAGCTACAAACAGCTACAAGAACTGGTGGGCAGCATGGTGGCTCAGTGGTTAGCACTGCTGTCTCACAGTGCCAGAAACCTGGGTTCAATTCCCACCTCAGGCAACTGTCTGTGTGGAGTTTGCACATTCTCCCCACGTGGTGGGGGTTTCCTTCTGGTGCTCTGCTTTCCTCCCACAGTCCAAAAATATGCAGATTGGGTGAATTCGCTGTGCTAAATTGCCCCTAGTGTTAGGTGCAGGGGAATGGGCCTGGGTGGGCTGCTCTTCAGAGGGTCTGTTTCCACACTGTAAGTAATCTAATCCACAACTTTGTACCCAAATATGAAGTTATGGATAAAATCTAATTGAGTTCAAGCAATTTTGACATAATTTGGCACTTTAAAGGGTATTCTGTTTCTGAATCAGGAAAATGGGAGGCGGGGGGTTAGCTTCTAGCTATAAGTGGAGTTTGAACTCAGCTCCTTTTTATTGTCTCCTGTATTACTTGATCAGCCTTCATTGGATTATGTTTCACTCCAGTGCAACCTGTCACGTTATTTTCCTGTCCCTCCAGCTGTCCTAACCGATCGAGAGAAAGAAAATTACAGTCTACCTGTCGGACTGGTGATTGCAGTTAGCCATGGGAGAGCTGTATTGTATGTGGAGAGGCTAGGGTGAGCAGAAATAGAGCATTTTTCTTTGTTGTTCTGAAACAAGTAACAGGTCTCACAGACAACCCAAGAATGAAAGCTGGTAAAGGGTTCAGTATATTCATTTTATTTGCTATTTGTGATTTGATTTTATATTGCACAATCAAATGAAGAGAAGGTTGTCTTTATATAGAATCTTCCACAAGGTGGCACAGTGGTTAGCACTGCTGCCTCACACCACCAGAGACCCGGGTTCAATTCCCACCTCAGGCAAATGTCTGTGTGGAATTTAGATTAGAGCGGTGCTGGAAAAGCACAGCAGTTCAGGCAGCATCTGAGGAGCAGTAAAAGCGACGTTTCGGGAAAAAGCCCTTCATCAGGAATACAGGCAGAGTGCCTGAAGGGTGGAGAGATAAATGAGAGGAGGGTGGGGGTGGGGAGAAAGTAACTAAAAATGTGTTGCTTCTTCAGGAAGGCTCATGCTCGAAACGTCGATTCTCCTGCCCCTTGGATGCTGCCTGACCTGCTGCGCTTTTCCAGCAACACATTTTCAGCTCTGATCTCCAGCACCTGCAGTCCTCACTTTCTCCTCCGTGGGGAGAAAGTAGCATAGAGTACAATAGGTGAGTGGGTGAGGGGATGAAGGTGATAGGTCAGGGAGGAGGGTGGAGTGGATAGGTGGAGAAGAAGATAGGCAGGTAGGACAAGTCATGGGGACAGTGCTGAGCTGGAAGTTTGGAACTGGGGTGAGGTGGGGGAAGGGGAAATGTGGAAATTGTTGAAGTCCACATTGATGCCCTGGGGTTGAAGTGTTCCAAGGCAGAAGATGAGGCATTCTTCCTCCAGGCATTTGGTGGTGAGGGAGCGGCGGTGAAAGAGGCCCAGGACCTCCATGTCCTCGGCAGAGTGGGAGGGGGAGTTGAAATGTTGGGCCACAGGGTGGTGTGGTTGATTGGTGCGGGTGTCCCAGAGATGTTCCCTAAAGCACTCTGCTAGGAGGCGTCCAGTCTCTCCAATGTAGAGGAGACTGCATTGGGAGCAACGGATACAATAAATGATATTAGTGGATGTGCAGGTAAAACTTTGATGGATGTGGAAGGCTCCTTTAGGGCTTTGGATGGAGGTGAGGGAGGAGGTGTGGGCGCAGGTTTTACAGTTCCTGCGGTGGCAGGGGAAAGTGCCAGGATTGGAGGGTGGGTTGTTTGGGGGCGTGGACCTGATCAGGTAGTCACAGAGGGAACGGTCTTTGCGGAAGGTGGCTAGGGGTGGGGAGGGAAATATATCCCTGGTAGTGGGGTCCGTTTGGAGGTGGCGGAAATGTCGGCGGATGATTTGGTTTATGCGAAAGTTGGTAAGGTGGAAGGTGAGTACCAGGGGCGTTCTATCCTTGTTACGGTTGGAGGGGTGGGGTCTGAGGGCGGAGGTGCGGGATGTGGACGAGATGCGTTGGAGGGCATCTTTAACCATGTGGGAAGGGAAATTGCGGTCTCTAAAGAAGGAGGCCATCTGGTGTGTTCTGTGGTGGAACTGGTCCTCCTGGGAGCAGATACGGCAGAGGCGGAGGAAGTGGGAATACGGGATGGCATTTTTGCAGGAGGTAGGGTGGGAAGGGGTGTAATCCAGGTCGCTATGGGAGTCAGTGGGTTTGTAAAAAATGTCGGTGTCAAGTCAAGTCGGTGGAGTTTGCCCATTCTCCCAGTGTCTGCGTGGGCTTCCTCCGGGTGCTGCAGTTTCCTCCCACGGTCCAAAAATATGCAGGTTAGGTGAATTGGCCATGCTAAATTGCCCATAGGGTTAGGTGAATGGGAAAATGTAGGGGAATGGGTCTGGGTGAGCTGCTTTTCGGAGGATCGGTGTGGACTTGTTGGGCCAAAGGACCTGTTTCCACACAGTAAGTAATCTAATCTAATCTAATCAAACCTCAGTACTTCATATAGCACTTAACAGTTAATGAGTTATTTTTAAAGTTGATCTGACCAGGTGAGAGGGCACGAATATCTCCCAGCATCCAACCCCACACCCCCCACATCCAACCTCTTACTTTTCTCAGTCTCTTCAGTTGGCCACAATAAACTTATAGTTTTTAATATGTGGCCATATTTATCTCTATTTAAAATGGAATTTCCTAACATATCTGTAAGAAACCATGCATAAGGTTTCCATGCGTAAAAGAAAGAACAATTTTAATATCTATTACTCTCCAGAAAAATAATCAATTCTATCTATTTTCTGTTTTTATACATATAACGTCAATTATCAATACTCAAAATTAAAGAATATAATGCAAATAAATTCTTCATGGATTGTGCTGAAGGTAGATTTTGATTAATGTCAAGGTGTTCCAAACATCATGTTATGTGACACATATTAATATCTTGTTTTCACCCAGAATATATGTGCTAATTATAGAATGTTACATTACAAATCCAGGAAATGAGAATTGCTAGGAACATTGTTACAATACTTGTGAAGTAGGTATCGAGGCTAAGGTATAAAACAGATTGAACAGACACAATTGATGTAGAGTCATAGTGTCATACATTTACACAACATAGAAATAAATCTTTTGGTCCAATTCATCCATGCCAACAAGATATCTTAAATTAATTTAGTCCCATTTGCCAGCATTTGGCCCATATCCCTCTAAACCATTCCTATTCATATACCCATCCAGATGCCTTTTAAATCTTGTAATTGTACCAGCCTCCACCACCTCTTATGTCCACTCGTTCCATACATGTACCCCTTCTGAATGTAAAGGTTGCCCCTTAGTCCCTTTTATATCTTTCCCCTCTCATGTTAAACCTATGCCCTCTAGCTTTGGACTCCCCTACCCTGGGAAAAAGATTTTGGCTATTCATGCTATCCACGCCCCTCATGATTTTATAAAGCTCTGTAAGATCACCCCTCAGCCTCCGATGCTCCAGGGAAAATAACCCCAGCCTACTCAGCCTCTTCCTGTAGCTCAAATCCTCCAACTATAGCAACATCTTTGCAAAGCTTTGCTGCACCCTATCAAGTTTAACAATACCTTTCCTATAACAGGAGGACCAAAATTGAATACAGTATTCCAAAAGTGGCCTCACCAATGTCCTGTTCAACCACAACATAACTAGAATACAACAAATGTTCAGGACAATTTAGATATTGATATGACACATGAGCCACATTTGTGTGAAGATTGTGTGTTGACTTCATAAAACTGTAAAAAAATGTAATTGGCTAAATGGTCTTTTCCTATTCCCAGAAAAAAAACTTTGTTTATGTGTAATCTCCACAGAAAAATAGTTGCTGATGAAAAAGAGTCTTGAATGCCAACTGTTTGGAACAGCATGGTGGCATTACAATAGTTTAAGAAAAGGATATTGAATGGTGAGTCAATTTGTTCTATCAATCGAACTCAGCAAAACTGTGTAATATTGTGTGTATCTCTATGATAATAGACTGTGCCCATGTATAGACTCTATTTCTGGATCATTGAAGCAATAACATTTCTCCCTCTCACAGTCTGGGGTTGCCAACATTGGTTGGAAATATTCCAGAAAGTTTCACCTTGCCTCCATTTGTCACTATCACCCAATAAATCACCATTTATGGTGTGCTACCTTCCAATCCCAATTGGAATAAAGTCATTACTGCCTGCTCGTCTAGCCTTTCAGTCAAGAATTTTTTCTTCTACAACTAATTGTTTTTTAATCCCTCTGTGATTTCTCTTGTGGAAACTTCAGGGAAAATCAGTATGGTTGGCAAGTCTAGCAGGGCCCAAGATGGGGTAAGAATATCTGACTGACATTTTTCACACATTAGTGTAAATCCCTATTCTGCAGTGCTTAGCTTTTCCTTTGTCAGTGATTTTTCTGGATTATTATATTGGTAAGTTTAAACCTTCCACATGTCTTGCAATTTGGAAGATTTATGGACACGTAGAGTCATAGAATCATTCAGCACAGAAACAGACTCCTCAATCCAACCAGACAATGCCAACCACAGTGCCAAACTAAACTGGTCCAGCTACCTGCATGTGGCCCGTAGCTCTCCAAACTTTTTTTGTCCATGTACATACCTGAATGTGTTTTAAACATTGTAACTGAATCTGCATCTACCACTTCCTCTGGAAGTTTATTCCACACTCGAAAAATTCTCTGTATAAAAGAATTGCCCCTTGTGTCCTTTTTAAATCTTGCTTCTCTTACCTTAAAAGTATGGCCCCTAGTCTTGAAATTTCCCCACCACAGGGAAAAGATACCCTAACTATACCCCTCATGACTTTATAAACCTCTATGAGGTCACCCCTCAACCACTTATGCTCCAGTGAAAAAATATCTCAGCCTATCCAGACTCTCCTTATAACTCAAACCTTCATTCCTGGCTATATCCTAGTAAATTTATTCTGAACCTGCTCTAGTTTAATAATATCCTTGTCACAATATCTTGTCACAATCATAGTGTGGAGGGCTGGTACATTCTCACTTATCTCTTGGTTCAAATACTACTGACTGTAATGGGATAACTGATTTATCAATTTGGTAACAGTCTCAGGAGAATTTTATTCCACAAATCTCAAGTCATGTTTTAGTAGCTATGATGTCACAAAACAAAAATTATCAATAATATACCAACTTAGTGCTAATTAGTGTTTACATAACAACGTCCTGTGAGTGTCTGATTCACAGGTCTAAGAGTTCTGTTGCTGGGTATGAGGCTACTGAGATTGATTTAAAATTTAAAAAAAAACATGCTGAACAAAACACAAGTTAGAAAATAATTATTTACCAGAGTTTGCAAATTAACAAGATGCAATATGAGGCTGAAATTCCATGGGGGAGTCCAACAATCCTCCTATCAATACAGAAATAGACCGGAGAATCTTCAGCAAAATTGTAGAAATTGCCATTTTCTTGGAGGTTCTGCTGTTGTCTCATGAAATTTACTGTAATGCTTGGCCTCTAGGCTTTCAAACAGTTCCAAGGAATCATCTGCCAGATCTGACAGTTCAGTCAACTTGCTGTCCATTCGTGTACAATGCATTTCAGGATAGCCAAGTTAATTACAGCTTCAAGACATCAGGCTGTCATGACCTGCTTTTGGACTGAAAGGTTTCTACAACTTCCTGGAACCATATACTATACTCATGTGGCTTTATCAAGCCATTTGATTATTTTAATGGCTTCACATCTTTAAGGTCAAAATTAACTGACATAAATGTCTGTATGCCAATGTCCAGTTTGCAGGGAATTGCCATCAATCCTCCACCTTTCAGTCGTTCAGTGTGATTGAAAGGAAAGGTATTGACTTAGTTCCTGAACAGAAAGGCTATCTGTCTTCATTGAAAAGGAGCACAATGAGAGGCTCATTACAATGAGTTACAGTTGAATTAAAATTGAGTAGAGTATTGTTATGCAGGAGGGGAAAAGTTCAGATGTCTCCATAGGTTGACAGTTCTCTCCATAATGCTTGCACTGTTGAATGATTAAGAGTCTTGCCCTTCTAAATTATCCCTCACAATTTTTACTCTTCTATAAAGTACAGAAATAGAGATTCTTGTGGAGAAGACAGAGTCATATGCTGAATATCCATGATTTACAAACTTAGACAAGGAGAACATAGATATTATATCACTACAAAGTAAATTTTAGAAAGATCTTTGCTATCATTTCACAATATTCTGAGCAATTGATTTGATGCTCAATTTGTGAGACAATCTGATGAATAAAAAGTTGTAAGCTGCCTAAACCATTTTGACACTCCCAGGGATATAAGCTTTTGAGAGCTAACAAGAAATTTCCAATGAGTCAGGTGATGTTTTAAGCAGTCCCAGCATTAAAGCCATGCAAGGCAGACTTTTTAAAAGTGATTTATCTCTTAAAGTGGTATCATTTTTAAAATTTCACACAACCACATAATTTTTACAGCTACCTGTTTATCCAGTCCGCCAACTTGTCCACCTCCTTTTGAGGTTCTTACACTGTCACTCTCTCAGTTTATGGCACTTTCAAGGTTTTCCATCATCAACAACCTTGGAAATTGTACTCTGTATACCAAACTCTACATCACAAAAACATCAGGAAAAACCATGGTCCAACTCCATAAGTCTTCTTCCAGATTTAAAAATATCAGTTTGCCATTATATGTGTTTTCTATCTCAGCCAATTTTGTATCCTTGTTGCTACTACCCTGATAATTTCATGACTTTTTTTCACATGCCTGTCATGCGACACTTTATCAAATGCTTTTCAGAAGGAATTGTACACAACATCAACAGAATTACCTTCATTTGCTCACTGCGTTATCATTTCAAAAACCTGCAGCACATTAGTTCAACCTTATTTTTTGTCTTTAAAAATCTACTCTGGTTCTTCCTAATTAATTCATACATTTTATGTGGCTATTAATTTTATCCTGAATTATTGTTTCAAGATGTCACACAATCGTTGAAGTTAAATTGGTCAGTTTATAATTGCTGGGTTTACTTTTCCAACCTTTTTTGAACAAAGCTGTAAAACCTGCAATTCTTCAGTCATCTCCCCTGAGTCCAGGGAAGATTAAAAAGTTACACACAATGTTTCTGCAATTTCAGCTGTCACTTCCTTCAATATCCTTGAATGCATCTCACCCTGGCACCTTAGTTATCAACTTTAAATAGCAACATTCTTTCCAATTTCTCCTCATTATCAATTTTAAACGCTTTGAGAAATGAAACAGCACAAAGGCTCCAGCACAATTAAGACCAAGATCATTTTCAGGGTAAGATCATTTTCATATGGTATTTTCAAAATATTAGTCCAATTGAGGGAGCAAAAGGAACTGCCCTTATCCTTTGGAAGGATTTAAAATCCAAGTTTGGCACTTTGTAGGCTGAGAGGAAGATCTCTGAACAATCAATGCAGAATCTCTCCCAGAACACAGCTGCAATGTGGTAAAAGGTGAAATAACTCCACAGAGGCTGGTATCTCACCATCAAGTCATCCTTTATTTATACATGGAGAGTCCTTGATGTTGATCCAGCTCCCTCAGAGCTAGCTCTCAGGGTGAACAGAACCTCTGACACTCCTGTTTATATCTGTCAGCCAGGGTTCCCTGATCAGACCAGATTAACAGCCCCAGCCAGGGAACCCATATTCTATGAGGTCCACATATGTGACCTCATTACAATCACTAGATCCCTCCCCCTCTGTGTCTGAGGGCATAGGCCAGTGCATTTGCCGTATAGCTTCTCTGGGTGTATTGTATCGCCAAATCAGATTCCTCCAACTCTGCCTTTCATACAGGCGACATGTAATGCACAGTAGCTCACCTCTTGCACCCAGAGTGCCTCAGAAGAAATTAATTCTCTACTTCAGGCTGCAAAGGTATCGAGATGGTGAAATCCGCCATGTCCACCTCAGATTCTAAGGATCTTCAGTGCTTGCTGGAGATGGAGAACCTACATGCTCTGGAACAACAGGAAAGGCCGTCAAGGAACCAGACAAGTTTTGCTTCCACACCTTTTGTAAGTTTGCAGCTTTTATAAGATCCACTTGCTTGATCAGGACCAGCATACCTACCCAAAGTTTATACATCACTAGGCCTGACCTCACATTGACCATGCCTCTTTCCCATTCAGGGTTATTCCTGTGGTTCCTACACCACACTTCATCCCCTCAAGTATACTGTCACTCTCTCTTAGCAGACTCTTGTGTTCCTAATGCCATTTCACCCTAGCCCCCAGGTCCAGGAAGATCAGATTTAACCTAGTGCAGAGTCTTCCCCCATTAGCAACTGTGCTGGAGCTATCCCTGTAGTTGCATGAGGATTGTTTTATAATCAAATGGGAACCAGACAGTTTGATATCAAGTGAAGCTGTAGGCTGTTTCTCTAAGCCTGCCTTCAGTCCAGACTGTTCTTTCTGCCAGGCCATTGGATGATGGAAGGTATGGACCTGTTCTTGTACGGCAAATACCATTTAACTTTTGGAAATACTCAAATTCCCTGCTGGAAAATGATGGCCCATTATCTGTGACCAGCACTTCCAGGAGTCCGTGTATTGGAAAAGATGCATGCAATTTTTCGATCATTGACCCCGTGTTTAATGGATGAACTCTATTCACATCTGACCATTTTGAGTGAGGGCCCACAATGACTAAGAATGTTAAGCCCATGGAAGGATCTACATAGTCGACGTGTAACCAAGTCCAGGGTTTACCCAGCCATTCCCACAAATGTGAGGGAGCTGCTGACAATAATTTTTGCCTTTGTTGATACGCTGGGCAGTGCCTCACCAAAGCAGCTATGTCTGCATCCAAGCCCGGCCACTGACATAACTTCTCACCAACATTCATTTTGGAGATCCTTGGATGACCCTGCTAGAGTTCAGCCAGTATCTGGTGGTGACCTTTGCTCACGACAATCTTGCATCACATAATAATTTAGGAGAAAGTGAGGACTGCAGATTCTGGAGATCAGAGCTGAAAATGTGTTGCTGGAAAAGCGCAGCAGGTCAGGCAGCATCCGAGGAGCAGGAGAATCAACGTTTTGGGCATGATTCCTGAAGAAGGGCTCATGCCCGAAATGTCAATTCTTCTGCTCCTTGGATGCTGCCTGACCTGTTGCGCTTTTCCAGCAACACATTTTCAGCTCACATAATAATATACCATCCTCTACTGTGATGTGGTCTCTCTGGGTCCAAAAAAGTTTCAATTCTGTTTGTGATGACCCTGCGGTTTCCCCCATCACCGCCAGCTGTTTCAGGTTTGCTAGAACTGGATTTTCCTCTGTCCAAAGTCTGATATTGTCAGATGTGACTGGAAGCATATTCAGAATATTTAAAGCCATTATGATTCCTCCAGTGGTGGTACCACCGATGGTGTATTTGGCAGCAGGAGGCAGCTCAATTCATTCTCTTTTTGCTAGATTTGCTACTTGACCTCCCAGATGATGTTCCATCTTGTAATTACACACACTTAGAATTACAGCCCACTGCTGAATTCAGCCTGAAGCTATGACAGCACTGCCCTGTCCTCTTTAAGTAGACCTAACAGGGCTTTGTGATCTTGTATTTACATTCATAAAGGTAGAACTTCCCTTTCACCCCATCAATTTTGAGCTTGAGACTTTTACTACAATCAGTGATAACTCATCCAACTGCCTCCCATTAGAGACTGGAACCAAAGTCGTACCTTTAATCTGTAAGAGTTCCCCAGTATAAGTTCTCAATCTAGCCAAGGTCTTGTGCAAATGTAAGGCTTGGAGTTCAGACTGAAATTTGTTAAAGACTGGTTCTGCGATCATTGAAATGGCCTATCCTGTATTATTCTCCATTAGAAATGTGTGACCATTTAAACAGATGTTTATTTTGATTGGTTCTGATTTAGATGTTAATAAGCAATTTAACCGTTCCAAAGCAGATAAAGGCAGACTTTCTGGCCCGGGTGTCCTTGGAGAAGGAGCACGCGGGTGTCCACTGACACCCTGGAGTTGTGACTGGCCACTTGTGTGAAAAAAAAAAAAAAAAAAAAAAAAAAAAAATAAACAGGAGTGGGTAGGGTTTGGTGCCTAGCTTTGCTGCTCCTCTCCCTTGTAAAATTGCTGTTGTAAACAGCTGTAAATGTTAACTGTTTTTTGTAAACTGTGTTTTGTAATTTGGTTAATAAAATAAAAAAAAATATAACCAGAGGGGAAAAAGAAATAAAAAAAAAAATAAAAAAAAAAATAAACAGGAGTGGGGCCCGGGTGTCCTTGGAGAAGGAGCACGTGGTGTCCACCGACACCCTGGAGTTGTGACTGGCCACTTGAGTGTTTCCAAAAAAAAAAAGAAGAAAAAAAAAAAAAAAAAAAAAAAAAAAAAAAGGCAGACTTTCTACGTTAGAGCCCGGGTGTCCTTGGAGAAGGAGCACGCGGTGTCCACCAACACCCTGGAGTTGTTCAGGGAGAGGTGGGCGCCACAGGGAGTGGAGTGCATTATTTCCCCTCTCCAACTCTATTTTGATTTAGTCCCTACCCTCCCCTTCACTGTTTTGATCACACAGCATTACCCTTTGATGTGAAGGGCACTGCTTGTCACTGGCCACTCGGGTGTTTCCTATCTTCCCGGTGGTGGAAATCGAATAAAGATTTGTACACCTTGTGTCTCTCACTGTGTCTCACACCTACACACACACACCATGGGTGCTGGGGAAAAAATAAGCACTACCGCAGTTAGGCAGTAATGTGGGGGTAAAAAAAAATCAGGAGAAAAAAAATTTTAAAAAAAGAAAAAAAAAGGCAGACTTTCCAGGATGGGCACTCTCCTATATACCGGCCTACAAGTTCTTTTACTCAGTTTAGTCCAGTGGAATTCTTTTGGTGCCTCGAGTCTGTATACTGGCAGCAACTACAATGGCTTGCATAGCCAGATAAAGAAAATGTTAACCGTTTGGCCAAGGCCTAGCTTTGTTTTGGAGGCCTGACCGAGAGTCCCTCTCTTCAGGATATGTCCTGAGTGAGTTTATGCAATTGCCTTCACTCAAGCGGTACTTCCCAACTCAGTTGGACTGGCAAGGATGTGTCTAACCCTGCAACTCTGATGCTCCACTTGCTGCATTTTCCAATGAGAAAGCTAGCTGTAGTACCTATTTGAAGTCCATTTGGGCTTCAGCTAGTAGGTGCTTTTATATAGTTCCATCATTAATCCCCTTCATGTTGCCAGTGAAATAATTGCACAGAGGAGAGTATCCCTTCACCAAGTCACCCTTCATATAGAGTGTCCTTGACACTGATCCAGCTCCTTCAGAGCCAGCTCCTGCAGTGAACGGAAGCCCGGACACTCCTGTTCCTATCTATCAGCCAGGGCTCCCTGCTTGGATCAGAATAAGAGTCTCAATCAGGAAACTCATATTCTATAAGTTCGACCTGGCTGACCTCATTACAATCACTACAAAAGGTTTAACGACTTGACATGCTTGGCTAAAGTAAGTTCCATTATCTGTGATGTCTCCTTCTTCATATCACCCAATCACAACTCTTTCTCCTTAACTGCCTGCACCATAACCAGCAATGGATCTAAGCTTACCATCCTGAGAATTCCAAGTGCACTACCAGCAACCGTGCTTGCCATATCAACAAATTGTTTTGAGGGCCTTGTGGCACAGTACCAGTGTCCCTGTCTCTGGATCAGGAGATGTGGTTTAAGTTCCAACCGCCCCTGGAGGTGTGCAATAACATCTCTGAACAAGTTGATTAGATACCAGTGAGTGCATGGAGAAATCTGACACTTTTATTTGTACTTTTGAAAAAGAAATCACTTACCTGCTGTGTTTCTCCTCTTGACACCTCCCTATGCTTGTACATCAAGTTAATCACTTACACATCAGCACATCTCACACAAATTTACAAGACTTTGATTGAAACTCAATCATGAACTCCCTTTCTTCCTGCAGAACTAATTCACATGAAATATCAAGAGTTAGCACTGCTGCCTCACAGCGCCAAAGAACCGGGTTCAATTCCCGCCTCAGGCGACTGACTGTGTGGAGTTTGCACATTCTCCTTGTGTCTGCGTGGGTTTCCTCTGGGTGCTCCGGTTTCCTCCCACAGTCCAAATATGTGCAGGTCAGGTGAATTGGCCATGCTAAATTGCCCGTAGTGTTAGGTGAAGGGGTAAATGTAGGGGTATGGGTGGGTGTGCTTCAGCGGGTCGATGTGGACTTGTTGGGCCGAAGGGCCTGTTTCCACACTGTTAGTAATTTAATCTAATCATTACTTGTTATATGATTGACTTAATGTAATGATTGACTTAATGTAGTGATTGAAAGAGAGAAGACAAATTTCTATAGAATTCTACATTTAGGTAAGGCTGGGTTCAATATAGTGAGTCAGGGAAGTATCTGGACATACTCCTTAATTGGCTAAATGACAGAAGATTAACAAAGATGTTCAAAAATAATTTAAAATGAAATGGAATGCTTCTAAAAGTTTATGCTTCTAAAACATGACAGCTTAACTTGCCAAAAAAAAAGCTGTTGTCAGCTACAAAGATACACTGAAATAAAGAGGGTGACATTTACCTAGCCCTGACCAATGTAGGAAATGGTGAGTCAATTCGGAAATACAGCAAGATCAGAAAATCAAGATTCTCAATGTCAAAAAGAAAATGCTCAAATTTTCACCCAAAATTTTCAATAGTGAGATGAACATTTCATTAGTAAGCAGTGAGAGGTCTATTTGCATTTATAGCTCATATTTAACCATTCCTGACAAACTCATCTGTGGTTTGCTATTCTCCCACACAGCGGAGAGGAACTAAACAGTAGCAACTCCTGACATGGAAGTGTACCTTATGCTTACCACTTGATCCTCCAGGCTTCTACTATGTACAGTAATTCTCATCACATCAAGACATAGTCCATTGGCAGTGATCACCTGCCCCCAACCCCCCACCCCACCTTGATTCACAGAGGTTTGCATCAGACATGCACAAGATTCACCATGACTTCATGGTACATCTCCAACTCACTTATGATACAATTCACCACATCAATACAGAACTTTGGATCTCACATTTGCTGAAATGTTGCTGACAGTGCACGTTGCACACAGAAACACATGCATTGGAACAGGGCACATCTCAGGCTCTCAGTTCACTCTCTTAGGCTCACTAACCTTGTGGTAAAAACAATGACTGCAGATGCTGGAAACCAGATTCTGGATTGGTGGTGCTGGAAGAGCACAGCAGTTCAGGCAGCATCCAAGTAGCTTCGAAATCGACGTTTCAGGCAAAAGCCCTTCATCAGGAATAAAGGCAGTGAGCCTGAAGCGTGGAGAGATAAGCTAGAGGAGGGTGGGGGTGGGGAGAAAGTAGCATAAAGTACAATGGGTGAGTGGGGGAGGGGATGAAGGTGATAGGTCAAGGAGGAGAGGGTGGAGTGGATAGGTGGAAAAGAAGATAGGCAGGTAGGACAAGTCCGGACAAGTTATGGGGACAGTTACTGAGCTGGAAGTTTAGAGCTAGGGTGAGGTGGGGGAAGGGGAAATGAGGAAACTGTTGAAGTCCACATTGATGCCCTGGGGTTGAAGTGTTCTGAGGCGGAAGATGAGGCGTTCTTCCTCCAGGCGTCTGGTGGTGAGGGAGTGGTGGTGAAGGAGGCCCAGGACCTCCATGTCCTTGGCAGAGTGGGAGGGGGAGTTGAAATGTTGGGCCACGGGGCAGTGTGGTTGATTGGTGCGGATGTCCCGGAGATGTTCCCTAAAGCGCTCTGCTAGGAGGCGCCCAGTCTCCCCAATGTAGAGGAGACCGCACCGGGAGCAACAGATACAATAAATGATATTAGTGGATGTGCAAGTAAAACTTTGATGGATGTGGAAGGCTCCTTTAGGGCCTTGGATAGATGTGAGGGAGGAGGTGTGGGCGCAGGTTTTACAGTTCCTGCGGTGGCAGGGGAAAGTGCCAGGATTGGAGGGTGGGTTGTTTGGGGGCGTGGACCTGACCAGGTAGTCGTGGAGGGAACAGTCTTTGTGGAAGGCAGATAGGGGTGGGGAGGGAAATATATCTCTGGTAGTGGGGTCTGTTTGGAGGTGGCGGAAATGTCTGTGGATGATTTGGTTTATGCGAAGGTTGGTAGGGTGGAAGGTGAGCACCAGGGGCGTTCTGTCCTTGTTATGGTTGGAGGGGTGGGGTCTGAGGGCGGAGGTGCGGGATGTAGACGAGATGCGTTGGAGGGCATCATTAACCACGTGGGAAGGGAAATTGCGGTCTCTAAAGAAGGAGGCCATCTGGTGTGTTCTGTGGTGGAACTGGTCCTCCTGGGAGCAGATCTGGTGGAGGCAATTTCTCCTTTGAATCCTCCCACTTCCTCTAGGAATTGGGAATTAGGGATGGCATTTTTGCAAGAGGTAGGGTGGGAAGAGGTGTAATCCAGGTAGCTGTGGGAGTCGGGTTTGTAAAAAATGTCAGTGTCTAGTCGGTTGTCATTAATGGAGATGGAGAGGTCCAGGAAGGGGAAGGAGGTGTCAGAGATGGTCCAGGTAAATTTAAGGTCAGGGTGGAATGTGTTGGTGAAGTTGATAAATTGCTCAACCTCCTCGCGGGAGCACGAGTTGGCGCCAATGCAGTCATCAATGTAGCGGAGGAAGAGGTGGGGAGTGGTGCCGGTGTAATTACGGAAGATCAACTGCTCTACGTAGCCAACAAAGAGACAGGCATAGCTGGGGCCCATGCGGGTGGCCATGGCTACCCCTTTGGTCTGGAGGAAGTGGGAGGATTCAAAGGAGAAATTGTTAAGGGTGAGGACCAGTTCGGCCAAACGAATTAGAGTGTCGGTGGAAGGGTACTGCTGGAGACGTCTGGAGAGGAAAAAACGGAGGGCTTGGAGGCCCTGGTCATGGCAGATGGAGGTGTAGAGGGATTGGATATCCATGGTGAAGATGAGGCGTTGGGGGCCAGGGAAACAGAAGTCTTGGAGGAGGTGGAGGGCGTGGGTGGTGTCTCGAACATATGTGGGGAGTTCCTGGACTAGGGAGGATAGGACAGTGTCGAGGTAGCTAGAGATGAGTTCAGTGGGGCAGGAGCATGCTGAGACAATGGGTCGGCCAGGGTGGTCAGGCTTGTGGATCTTGGGAAGGAGGTAGAACCGGGCAGTGCGGGGTTCCTGGACTATGAGGTTGGAAGCTGTGGGTGGGAGATCTCCTGAGGTGATGAGGTTCTGTATGGTCTGGGAGATGATAGTTTGGTGATGAGGGTGGGGTCATGGTCGAGGGGGCAGAAAGGAAGAGGTGTCCTCGAGTTGACGTTTGGGTTCAGTGGTGTTAACGCCCCTGGTGCTCACCTTCCACCCTACCAACCTTCACATAAACCAAATCATCCACAGACATTTCCGCCACCTCCAAACAGACCCCACTACCAGGGATATATTTCCCTCCCCACCCCTATCTGCCTTCCACAAAGACTGTTCCCTCCGCGACTACCTGGTCAGGTCCACGCCCCCAAACAACCCACCCTCCAATCCTGGCACTTTCCCCTGCCACCGCAGGAACTGTAAAACCTGCGCCCACACCTCCTCCCTCACGTCTATCCAAGGCCCTAAAGGAGCCTTCCACATCCATCAAAGTTTTACTTGCACATCCAATAATATCATTTATTGTATCTGTTGCTCCCGGTGCGGTCTCCTCTACATTGGGGAGACTGGGCGCCTCCTAGCAGAGCGCTTTAGGGAACATCTCCGGGACACCCGCACCAATCAACCACACCCCCCGTGGCCCAACATTTCAACTCCCCCTCCCACTCTGCCAAGGACATGGAGGTCCTGGGCCTCTTTCACCGCCGCTCCCTCACCACCAGACGCTTGGAGGAAGAACGCCTCACCTTCTGCGTCGGAATACTTCAACCCCAGGGCATCAATGTGGACTTCAACAGTTTCCTCATTTCCCCTTCCCCCACCTCACCCTAGCTCTAAACTTCCAGCTCAGTAACTGTCCCCATAACTTGTCCGGACTTGTCCTACCTGCCTATCTTCTTTTCCACCTATCCACTCCACCCTCTCCTCCTTGACCTATCACCTTCATCCCTCCCCCACTCACCCATTATACTCTATGCTACTTTCTCCCCACCCCCACCCTCCTCTAGCTTATCTCTCCACGCTTCAGGCTCACTGCTTTCACTAACCTTGTGTCTATCCAAGTGACCACAGCATCTCTGCCTTGCTTTACCATTTTTGTGCATTGCTACCTTATTCAGTATTTACATTCTCAAAGGTCTCTGTCTTGCCTTACTTTTTAGGGCAGGCACAAAGCCAGGCAGCTTATTGTGTTTGCCAGTAATGTGCAGTCAAGGGTGTGGACCTGTTGACATTTGGGTCACATTATGTCAGTGTCAAATATGCCAGCAGCTTAAGTGGAAAGCACGCTGTATATGCTTCAGACAAAAGTCTCAAAGTCTAAGAGGAGTAGGCCTCAGTCAAGTCAAGACAAGAGGTCTGTTGTCAGTCAAAGAACATCAGGATAGGTATTTCAAGATGTGGAGGTGCCACTGTTCGACTGGGTTGAACAAGGTCAAAAATCACATGACAGCAGGTTACAGTCTAACAGGCTTATTTGAAATCACAAGCTTTCAGAGAACCGCTCCTTCATCAAGTGCTAATGAGAAAGGGAGACTTTACAGACTGAATTTGTAAGGAAAAGATCAAAAGGTCATACAATTCCTGCAAATGAATTAAGCACACATAAGATGGCTCTTAAATCTTTAATCAGTTAGAATGGCATTGTAGGTTTCAATTGATTAAAATGGATTTCCCAGAATTAATTTCAAATCACTGCCTCGAGATAACTAAAGTCTTATAAATATAAATGAGGTGACACCTCTGGTCAGAATGTGTATTTTAGGTGTGAGGTCTTGTTTGGAGTCTGTGTCTTAACCTGGAGTCAGACTGGGTTTTTTTCCAAAGTAAGAGTTTATAAAATACCACATTGACTGACTTTCCACAAATTGTGCATTTTTTGAACAAAATAGAATATATCTGCAAATACAAATCATCAAATAGATTTATATGTTTGCGTGCATGTGTTTGTGTGTGTTTGTGTGTGTGTGAGAGAGTGTGTGTGAGAGAGGGTGTGTATGTGTGTGTGAGTATTAGGGAGTCTATTCCTCTGAGAGAGTGTGTGTATTTGCCATACTTTATGAACTTCCTTCATTTTGAACCTATCCTTATCTGGAAGAAATGGGATTGAGGATGATAGACTCCTGACCTCCTGTCTATCCTACACATGTTGGGGGTCCTTCAGCTGGGCCTTCGTCATGTGGATGTTGTTTCTCAGCCACTGGAGGTTGTTTCTGGTGCTGGGCTTATTGATGCATTTCTTGTATATTCATTGCAAGTTGAACTCAGAATTTTTATTTTTGTTTCTCTCCCAATACATGCATTATGATAGAGTATTCATGGCAGGCAGTGTTTAACCTGGCTTACAGCTGGATTTTAAGTAAGGCACTAACAATAGAAATCCCTAAAGCTCCCCGCAGCAATGAGTACTCTGCTGAATGCGATGACTCACTAGAATCATAGAGAGAACCCTCCATGAAATTCCCTGAAATTGACCAACTTTATTGAATTTGTGGAAGAGATAACCAAACGAGGACAATACTTTTGATATAGTCTACTTGGACTTCAGCAATACTTTTGATAAGGTCCTGCATGGGAGACTGATAGCAAAGGTAACAGCCCATGGGATCCAAGGAAATTTGACAAATTAGATCCACAATTGGCTGAGTGACAGGAAGCAGAGGGTGATGGTTGAGGGGTGTTTTACCAACTGGACGTCTTTGTCCAGGAGAGTCCCACAGAGGTTGGGGCCCATGCAGTTTGTAGTTTATTTAGACTTGAATGTAGTAGAGTCAATCCGTAGGTCCGTGAGACAGAAATACAAAAGTTGGTTGGGTGGTAAATAATGAGGAGGGTAGACTTTTATTACAGGACAGTATAGATGGGCTGATCAGACGCAAATGGAATTCAATCCTGATAATTGTGACATAACATCTTGAGCAGGACCAACAAGATGAGGGAACGCATGATGAATGGTAGGGAAAAACCAAGGATCAGAGGGACCTTGGCTTGCATATACACCAGTCCCTTAAGATATCGGGACACATGGATAAAGTTCTTAAGAAGGTATTCGGTGTGCTTGCCTTTATTAGCCCAGACATTGAATTTAAGAGCAGAGAAGTTATGCTGGGACTGGATAAGATGTTGGTTAGGCCATAGTGTGGTGTGCAGCTGTGGAATCCATATTATAGGAAGGATGTGATTACACAGGAGAAGGTGCAGAGGAGATTTACCGGGATGTTACCCAGGCTGGAGATTTTCAATTCTGAATAGAGAGACTGGATAAACTGGAGTTGTCATCCTTACAGTGGAGGAGATTGAAAAGGGGCATGATTGAGATATATAAAGTTATGAGGGGCATAAATTTAAGGCAAGAGGCAGAAGGTTCAGAGGAGATGTCAGGGAAATATTTTCACCCAGAGGCTGATGGGATGAAGAACTCACTGACAGTAAGGTTGGTAGAGGGGGAAACTTTCGTAACATTGAAGAAGTATCTCGATGTACATTTGTGATGCCAAGACATGCAAGACCATGTGCTGGAAAAGGGATTTAAATATTTATGTGTTTATTTTTGACCAACATGGACACTATGTGATGAAGGACCTTTCCCTATGCTGTAGATCTCTCTGACTCTTTGTCACTCTGCCCAAGTTTTGGTGAAATTCAGCCCAGAGAAATATATCAGAACACTGGAGCAGGAGTACATCAATCAGTCCTCAAGCCTATTCTACCATTCAATCAGAATATGATGATCTGCATTTGAGATATACCCACCTTTGTTCTTTATATCTTGATATTTTTACATAACAAAAATTTAACAGCCTCAGTTTTAAATTTAGAAATTGATCCAGTATAAATTTCCATTTGCAGAAGAACATTGCAAACATCAACCAGCCTTTGGATGAATCAACGTTTCCTAATTTCACTCCTGACAGATCTGACACCATTTTTTACATTGCACTCTTAGTCCAAGACTCCCAACTAGCAGAAATAATTTATTGCAATTTACTTCCTTGCGTATTTTGAAAATGTTTCTCAAATCATTCCTCCAATCCTTAAATTCTTGAGGGTGCAACCATTTTTTTGGTAATCTCTCACTTGGTTTCAGGAATCAATCTCATAATGAAACATTGCACTCCCTCCCTCCATGGCCAATATATTCTTCCTGATGTGTCTATCCAGAACTCTTGCAGTAATGAGGTGTGACCTAATCAAAGTCTGTATAGTTAAACTATGACATCAACCCCTTGTGTCCCATTCTCCGAGAAATCAAGGCTAGCATTCGTCTAGACATTTTGATTATTTTCTGTACCAGTTCATATCAGTTTAATGATAGAGTCATACAGCATGGAAACAGATCTTTCAGCCCAACTCATCCATGCTGACCAGGTTTCCAAAACTGAATGAGTCCAATTTGTCTGCAGTTGGCCCATGTCTTGTATTCTAAATCTTTCCTATCCGTGTACCCAATCAAATAGCCTTTTACGTGTTATAATTGCCCTCACCTCTACCAGTTCATTCCATGCACGTATCATTCACTGTGTCAAGAAGTTGCACCTCAGGTCCCTTTTAAATCTTTCCCTCTCACTTTAAACCAATGTTCTCTACTTTTGGACACCCCTAAACTGGGGAAAAGACCATGGCTATTCACCTTATCTGCACCCCTCATGATTTTATAAACCACGATAAGATCATCACCCCTCCCCCCCGCCACCACCCCCCCCCCCCCCCCCCCCCCCCACCCAGTGATGGGCATTTATGAAAGATTCCAGCTTTTCAGCGGCATTGAGGATCAGGTTGACAACAGCTTTGGAATTTAAAGCTCTTGGACATTAACAGCCCTAATTTCTGTGCATTGGAATCCACAAATTGAACATCCAGAAGATAAAGCTACGGAGAGTCATAGAGTCACAGAGCGTTACAGCATGGAAACAGACCCTTTGGTCCAACTCGTCCATGCCGACCAGGTATCCCAACCCAATCTAGTCCCACATGCCAGCACCCGGCCTAAATACCTCCAAACCCTTCCTACTCATAAACCTATCCAGGTGCCTTTTAAATGTTGCAATTGTTCTAGCCTCTACCACATGCTCCGGCAGTTCATTCCATACACGCTCCACCCTCTGGGTGAAAAAGTGCCCCTTCGGTCTCTTTTATATCATTCCCTTCTCACCCTATACCTATGCCCTCTAGTTCTTGACTCCCCCACTCTAAGGCAAAGACTTTGTCTATTTACCCTATCCATGCCCCTCATGGTTTCATAAACCTCTATAAGGTCACCCCTCAGTCTTCGACACTCCAGGCAAGACAGCTCCAGCCTGTTCAGTCTCTCCCTATAGCTCAATTCCTCGAACCCTAGCAACATCCCTGTAAAGGGTGGCATGGTGGCACGGTGGCACAGTGGTTAGCACTGCTGCCTCACAGAGCCAGAGACCCGGGTTCAATTCCCACCTCAGACGACTGACTGTGTGGAGTTTGCACATTCTCCCCATGTCTGCGTGGGTTTCCTCTCGGAGCTCCGGTTTCCTCCCACAGTCCAAAACATGTGCAGGGTAGGTGAATTGGCCATGCTAAATTGCCCATAGTGTTAGGTGAAGGGATAAATGTAGGGGAATGGATCCGGGTAGGTGGCGGGTCGGTGTGGACTTGTTGGGCAGAAGGGCCTGTTTCCACACTGTAAGCAATCTAAACCTAAATCAAATCTTTTCTGAACCCTTTCAAGTTTCACAAAATCCTTCCGATAGGAAGGAGACCAGAATTGCATGCAATATTCCAAAAGTGACCTAACCAATGTCCTGTACAGCCACAACATGACCTCCCAACTCCTATACTTAATATTCTGATTAGTAAAGGAAAGCATACCAACACCTTCTTCACTATCCTATCAACCTGCGACTCCACTTTCAAGGAGCTATGAATCTGCACTCCAAGGTCTCTTTGTTCAGCAACACTCCCAAGGACCTTACCATTAAGTGTATAAGTCCTGCTAAGATTTGCTCTCCCAAAATACAGCACCTCACATTTATCTAAATTAAACTCCATCTGCCACTTCTCAGCCCACTTCCCCATCTGATCAAGATCCTGTTGTAATCTGGGGTAACCTTCTTCGCTGTCCACTGCACCTCCAATTTTGGTGTCATCTGCAAACTTACTAAATATACCTCTTATGCTCACATCCAAATCATTTATATAAATGATGAAAAGTAGTGGACCCAGCACCGATCCTTATGGCACTCCACTGCTCACAGGCCTCCAGTCTGAAAAATAACCCTCCACCACCACCCTCTGTATTCTACCTTTGAGCCAGTTCTGTATCCAAATGGCTAGTTCTCCCTGTATTCCGTGAGATCTAACCTTGCCAACCAGGCAAGGGGACCCTTGTCGAATGCCTTACTGAAGTCCAGATAGATCACGTCCACTGAACCTCCCTCATCAATCCTCTTTGTTACTTTTTCAAAAACTTAATCAAGTTTGTGAGACATGATTTCCCATGCACAAAGCCATGCTAACCCGAATCAATCCTTGCCTTTCCAAATACATGTACATCCTATCCCTCAGGATTCCCTCCAACAACTTGCCCACCACCGACTCAGGCACAGCGGTCTATAGTTCCCTGGCTTGTCCTTACCACCTTTCTTAAAGCGTAACACCATGTTAGCCAACCTCCGGTCTTCTGGCACCTCACCCATGACTATTGATGATACAAATATCTCAGCAAGGAGCCCAGCAATCACTTCCCTAGCTTCCCACAGAGTTCTAGGATATACCTGATCAAGTCCTGGGGATTTATCCACTTTTATGTGTTTTCTTAGTTAAAATATAAATCCCGTTCAGTTAGAAGACCAGTCTTCCTTTTCACAAAAAAAAGTATTATTTACTTATTTTCTGATTGAGAAATTAAATAGAAGAGAAAAGTTACTTACAGCTTAAATAGAAAGCTCTCCTGAATGAAATTAACACTTTAAAAACCATGAAACCGTGTTTTTTTTAAATTAAGAAAGCTTTCCTGCGTGAAGAGGCTAAGTAAAAACCAATAAACTGCATAATTGGAGGTGCCAGTGTTGGTCTGGGGTGTACAAAGTTAAAAATCACACAACACCAGGTTAGAGTCTTACAGGTTTATTTGGAAGCACTAGCTTTCGGAGCGCTGCTCCTTCATCAGGTGATTGTGGAGTATTAGATCGTAGGACACAGAATTTATCGCAAACTTTTACAGTGTGATATCAGTGAAATGATATATTGATAAAGACCTAGGTTGTTAGCTAAGTCTCTCATCTTTTCGAACGACCATGTTGGTTTCAGTTCTTTCATATGTCAAGCCCAGAACCTTTTTTAGTTACATTCGCAAGTGAACTTTAACAATGGGTGCCATCTTGGCCCAGATAATGCATTGAAGGTGTGAGGGTCCCTGCGTGAGGCTGTCTGTTCCCCAATGTTCAGACCTCTTCTAATCCAAAAAATGGATTTACAGAATCTTACATTGATTCATGCAGTTATTGAGCAAAATAAAATATAATTCTACAAGTACAAATTCACCCTGCAAACTTATATGTGTGTGCGTGCATGTGGGTGTGTGTGTGTAGGGGTGGCAGGGGGGAGGTTTGAGTGTTTGTGAGAGAGTGTGTGCATGTGTATGTGTGGGAGTGTGAGTGTAAGAGGGTATAAGTTTGTGGGAGGGTGCATGTGTGCGTGTGAGTGTGGGAGTATATGTATGAGCATATGAGAGAGAGTTTGTGTATGAGAGACGGTCTGCAGGAATGTGTGCGTGTGTGTGTGTGCGTGTGTGTGTGTCTGTGTCTGGAGGAGTGTCTGTGTGTAGTGCAGTGGGGTCACCTGTAGAGTGACATGAACCCAAGATCCCAGTTGAAGCCATCCCGATGGGTACTGAACTTGGCGATCACACCTTCAATGCATTATCTGGGCCAACATGGCACCTATTGTTAAAGTTCACTTGAGAATGTAACTTTTAAAAAGTTCTGGGATTTATATATGAAAAAAACTGAAACTAACATGGCCATTCTAAAAGATGAGAGACTTAACAAATAATCCAGGTCTTTTTCAATATATCATTTCAGTTACATCACACTGTAAACTTTTGCTCTAAATTCTGTGTCCTACGATTTCACAACCACCTGAAGAAGGAGCAGTACTCCAAAAGCTAATGCTTCCAAATAAATCTGCTGGACTATAACCTGGTGTTGTGTGATTTTTAACTTAATAAAACTGCAGATGCTGTAAATCAGAAACAAAAACAGAAATTGCTGGAAAAGGTCAGCAGGTCTGGCAACATCTTTGGAGAGAAATCAGAGTTAACATTTCGGGTTGAGTGACCCTTCCTCAGAACTAGGAAAATGTCGATTTATATGCAAAAGATAGGGTTGGGGGTTGGATAAGGAGTAATCAATAGATGGGGATAAAGCCCAAACAGGCAGAAGAGCAGTTGAACAGTTGTGTGTGGAAAGGCTGTTTGCTTATGCCATTTGTCACTTCAAATCAGCACCAAACAGAGGAAAACACATGTGATATCATAATTCCTTATTTGGTATGAATGCAATCCAGTGGCAGAAAACTCTTACCAGCCTGAATTCCTTAAATGAATAAGGTCAGAGGTAGCATGACACCAGCTTATAGTCCAACAAGTTTATTTGAAATGATAAGCTTTCAGAGCATCCTTCGTCAGGTGAAGCAACATTCCAAAAGCTTGTGGCTTCAAATAAACCTCTTGGACCAAAACCTGGTGGTGTGTGACTCTGACCTTGTCCACTCCAGTCTAACACTGGCACCTCCATATCATCCTTAAATGAATGGTCTTCAAGTGATTAAAACCCAATAACGGAGTAGCAACCATCACAAATAAAGTAAATAGAGCAGAAAGAGGAAAACAAGAAGACAGAAATAAGAAACAAAGTAAAAGATAGAAGAAATAACTTCTACTTGTATTCTACTTCTAAAATGCCTTCAACAAAAATGGCAAGCAAACATAAAATTATATCGTAAAGAAGAGGTCCTTCAGCCCGTCAAGTCTGCACTGCCAAGACTATGCTAAATCTATACTTGTCCCACTTTCCAGGTCTAAGCCAATAGCCTTGACTGTTATGACATTTCAAGTGTTCATCCAAGTTCATTTTAAACGTTTGAGATTACCTGCCTCAACTACCCTTGCAGGCAGTGCATTCCAGACTCCAACAACCAAACCAACAAACAGTTCATTATCGATTGGACAATTAAAATGAGCTTGGTTGAATTATAACTATTCAAGCAACATATTCAGTTCTTATTTTACAGAATAATTGATAAATGATTCTGGGAGGGGTTTCTGAAAACCTTGTGTAACAACAGCAATGAGAGTCTTCACAGATTAGTATATCCAGTCTTTCTGTGAAAGATCAAATAAAATCAAGTAAGGATTTAAAGGGCATTCAAAAGCGAAATCAAGATAAGAAGAAACTTCAGGATTAACAGACTCCAACTCATGTTATACAGACAAAGACTCCAAGAGTCTGTTAAAGAGTTTGTTGCAAAATGCCACAGCAAAGGGCATATCTCATGAGAAGATCTCTTAGAAGAATCATTGAACTAGTAAGCACCACTGCACCAATTATAATCTTCATGGATGCTGTCTGGGGCAATGGAAATTACCATTGACCCATTACTTGAGGATAGACGCAAACATGAAGTCGTAGTGACAAGCCATCAGCAACTCCATGGTTTAAACACAGGTACACAGTAACATGATGCAGTTAACACCATTAGCGATGGTTAATTAAGTGCACAAACCAACAAGAGCTGTAACAGATGGGATTTGTCTCACCTACCCAAAATCCATCCAATTTTTCATCATATAATAAAGAATTGTGGCACCAAAGGACATTGGGTATGCATGTTCCAACGACCCAAGCCAGACTGCAGGACAAAACACAACCAACTGACAAGATGGTACAACAGCTATATCAGTTTAATTACTACCAACCAATCTCTCTGAGCTTCAGTGACAAAGCTTCAGATGAACTGGCAGATAATATTAAGACTGTGCCCAAATTCAAACACAAAGGGCTTCATTGTCTACTCCTGTTTATCTGGTGCTATATTATTCATGAACACACACAAGCAGAAGGAGGGATAGCTTCTATTCAGAGAAGGTTAATGGAGGCAGTGTAGTTAATGCTCTTTTATATGAAGTTTCAAGGGCATGACATGAAATTTTGCGAAATGACCTTCTAGAGGCTTCACTCACACAGTTAATCATTGAAGTCAGGAGGCTGTTGTCCGAATTGACCTGCTCTGCCAGAAGCAAAAACAATAATTGCTGGAGAAACTCAGTAGGTTTGGCAGCATCTGTGGTGAGCTGAAGTTCTGAAGAAGGGTTACTGGACCAAAATGTTAATCCTGTTTTCTCTCCACAGATGCTCTCAGTGCCAGATCTGCTGAGTTTCTCCAGAAATTTCTGTTTTCATTTCAGATTTCCAGCATTCGCAGTCCTTTGCTTGACTTAAATATTGCTTTTGTTTTGGTCATAATGGTATCGGCTTTAACTGATACAGAAGGGCATAATGTTCTTGCATGATATATACCTAGTAATATTTTCAAAACAGTATAGTTCTTAATTATTTGGGTTAAAGTAAATTTTCAACTGCTATATCAGTTTAATTAATACCAACCAACGACTCTGAGGTTTAGTAACAAGGCTTCAGATGAACTGGTTAAGGAGTCATAGAGCTAATTTCCCTTCTCACACAGGACAATGCACTGAAATGGTTTTTGGATCACATCAGGTTCCAGGGCAAAACTGTGTAGAAAGTCTGTTGGCAATTGTAAGTGCAATGAAAAATAGGCTTGCATTCCTTAAATACTGAGAGAAAAATCCAGTCTGATAACTTTTACAGTGCAGCAATTACTCATTCTGTTTGTCGTCTGGCTGAGCCGTTTAATCAAGTCATTTTTAGATTGGGTAGCTCTCCGTTTAGTCTTAGCCAGCCAAACAAATGCCATTCACTATGAGTGACAATCATTCAATTTAAAGCATGACCTTTCCAATGCATGTCAATCTTAGAAATAAACAGATCCCTGTATCTCTCAATGTATTTCCAAACCATGTCCAGTTTCCTTATTATAAATGTCCTAAATCCTAAAAGTTGTTTCGTGTGAGAACTTTGAAATTAACAGTAACATAAATCATAAGTAATTTCTGCTCTAAATACAAGCTGGTTTCCTCTAAAGTATTATAATTTCCAAGTTTAGTTGGTAGAATATTAGCAGTGCTGCTACCATTAAAATTAACTATTAACAAAATAAAAATCAAGAAAACAAATCACTGGAGGTAGGTTCAATAATAACGAGCAGCATAAACCAACTAATTATGCTCAAGCAAAGATGAATGTCTAACCACAACATGTACACATTTCTTTCTCGGGAAAAAATCCATTGGTCGGCAATCAGAAAGACAATGGTGACTTTCACTTCTACATCAAATACCTTGCAAGTAATAAAAGAATGATTTAATCGAGGAGAAATAATCAGTAATGAGGATGAGGGACATAAAATTTAAGTTAATCATTACAAGGATTAAACAAGAGGGTAGGAAATATCGGGCTAGTTATAACTCTGGGTCAGTGAATGAATTCTGGGGGAGTCAAAATTTATGCTTTTGCACAAAACATAGGTCTCCACAACATGTCATTATTGATGTACAGTCTATTTAAAAGAAAATTAGTTACTTAGAAAGTATAAATCTTAAGAGGAAAAGGGTTTTCAAAAGAAGGGGGCATCATATTAAACGGTTCAAAGAGAGAAAGGTACAAATTTATGAGCCATTAGGCCTGTATTAGTGTAGGTCCCCTAGATGTCAACTCATGCTCGCATTTCTTATATTCCTATGTGACCTGTGGATAAGTAATCCTAAGTGGATTTGCGTTGCAATGTTAGTTCAGATGCTCCGTGTCAAAAACAATTTCCTCCTTTGGTGAAACAGTGCAAGGTATGGAAGACTGAGTCAATGAGACAAATCAGTGACACTTGCATTGGAGTCCTCATTCTAGAAATTACCCCTTTTACTGCTACTATGAAAGGATATCATCCTTCAAGACTGATGATGCAGAATGGATACTATCAACCCTGAGGAAAGGATTTGTAGAGCTCAAGTGAGCACAGTTTCAATGTTCAAACATTAATAGGTATTGCAAGAAAATGCTCTTGTGCAAAAGTTGAATAATGTAGAAGTAACTAATTGCTTTGCTGGTTGCTGCATGCTCTATCCCATCACACAACTCTGCACAAGTATAAGTATATGATGTTTTTATAAGCATATTAGTACATGGTGTTTCTTGAAGCATAGTGTCCACAGTGACGCCTACAAAGGTGATCCCAGATATTGATATGGGTGATCAAAATTAGTCATAGGTCGCAGAGAATCTTTAACATCTCATACTGGCCACCAGTTAACTTTTCAGCCATTTATCAGTGTTACATCTTTACCTGAAGGGGCATATATGTGAAGCATTTACTATCAATAATCACAAACATACTTACACAAGAGAAAATCATGGAAGCAAAATACACTTAATACATTTATCAGTGACACTGAGAAAGGGTATTCACTTTTACTGTATTTGTAATATATTGTGCTATCATTGTATCTAGAAAAGAATGAGCAACCTTTCACTTTTAGCAGACCCTAAGGCAGAAGGTACTGAATCAGGTGCCTGCAACACCCTCACTGAATTTTCCTTCCCATGGATTTGAGGTAGTGAAAATTTGCATAATAATATGGGGAATCAACAAGAATGAGAAATGGTATGGGCTTCATGAGGGACATGGCATCGAAGATGCTCATATATGAAAAGCTGTGAAAATGTGACGCTGCATTATAAAGAATGAAAGACCACAATTACATAACTGTAAATTTGGAAACATAGTTTGAATGACATCGGAGAGGTTTTTCTTTCAAGTGGCAGATGAAGAATGAAGGGAAGTTGGAAGAGCATAATGTAGTATGGGATGTGAATAATATGCATTTAATATGGCTAGGAATTCATGAAGAGATTGGCAATTGTCAAAGGAGGATGCTTTCTAAACAGTATTATTTCCAAACATTCACAATCCACCTTTCTCCTCATGTGAGTAAATTTCAAGGTATTATGTATGTAAATTCAGGTGGTAGAGAATACATTTCAATTGTTAATTAAAAAGAAGTGAAGAACACTGGGTGCTGGAATTCTGAAACAAAAACAGAGAGCACCCAGAAACTCAGCAGGTCTAACAGCAGAGAGGAAATCGAAGTTAGCATTTCAAATCAAGTTACCGTTATCAGAACAGAACGTACATTTCAATAAATAGCGTGTAATGATGTTGTCCAATTAAGTATTGCATAGATAGTGAATTTTGCGGCTCTTCTTTAATAACATTGATATAGAAAAAGTAAAATATAAAGGCTTTGTGCTTTTCTTTTTCTCTGTGATGTCCATGAATGTTCGATAACTCACTATTTAACTTTATTCTATTCTTGCAAGATCCAGAGTGGATCATGGGTGGATTTGCGGGAATACTTACCTTAGTACTGCCCTTAAATGTGCAAACCTTAGAAACGATATCAAAAAATGCTGAAAATGTTCAGCATGTCACTCAGCATCTGTGGAGTGAACCGACAAGTTATTATTTTGAGTATAGATCCTTCATCAGCACTAGAAAATATTACAGAAGTTACAAGATAGCCATTTCAGTATATTGTAGGAAGAAAGCATGGTGGAGAGGTAGAGATGTATAGGAAGGAAATTCTAGAGTTTAGGGACTATGAAACTGAAGATAGAACCACGAATAGTAAATAAATTAAAATGAGATACTCAAGAGGCCAGAATCAGATGAGTGCTTGGAGGGTTATGGAGCTGCAGGAAATCAGAAAAGACAGGGAGGGCCCAGAACATGGAGATGCAGTACGCTCTCCATCGCAGGTCTGCTTGGGGAATGGGGCTGATGGTCACATGAATCTGCTAGTTGAATGAGATATATGCGTCTTCCGACTGCTTTAATGAAAATTGTTCGTAGCATGTATGGTCCAAGTCTTCAAGCTTAGAAGAATGAAGTGTGCAATGCCACTCTGCTTTGATCACTCTCAGATTTCACAAAGAACTCCTCAAGTTTCTGACTTTACACTTTAACATTATTGATCCTTAATAAAGCAACATTGAATTTGTGCACAGACACATTGCAATTTTGACTCTTTTCTACATTCATTCATTTTAGTGCTAGCAAGAGAGTTTTCTTTGGTGACATAGTGGATTGATGGGTGAAAGATTTTTGACCTAATGTAATCACAAATACAACAAACCACTTCTCTAGTGCCACCCACGTGAGGGAGGACATTAGGAGAGCGTTACTGCTGGTGGTTGCCACAGCTACCACAAGTTGGATAAATATATGTGCATTGGAACTCAGTGTGCCATGGTCAAATCAATACCTTGGAAGTAACTTTATAGAACGGTAAGTTTTTTTTTGCTGGTTGCATGAGAATTCTGGATGCTTGGTTACTGGATAATGGACTTGGAAGCAAAAGGAGAATTTTAATATCAAGATATCGACCACAAGACAGTAGGTCAATGAGCACAACAGTAATAGATAATTGGAACTTGATGAATTAACAGCAGAGTTTTTCATGACCTCAGATTTATGAATGGTGTTCAGTGGAAATCAGCTAAAAATGTATTAGAGCAGTAACTCTACCAATAATATAGGAATTAGTAAGTGTTGCACAAGAGTTGAAGTCGGGGTGTAGTCTGGCAATGTTGCAGAGGTCAGAGTAGATGGTCTTACTAATGGCACATATAAATGAATAGAAACAAATCCTCAAGGGTAACTATAACCATGAGAGCACAAACAATCTGGTCTCATCTCAGATTGTTACTAAGAAGCAAGATGGAGTCAGTAAGTAGCGAACAGAAATTTCAACAGGGCCCAAAACAATAAGAACATATGCATTTGGAGCTGGAGTAGGCCACTTTATCTATTGGAAATGGAGGTCAGAGTTGAGTGTGTAGTGCTGGAAAAGCACAGCAGGCCCAAAACGTCGATTCTCCTGCTCCTCGGATGCTGCCTGACCCACTGTGCTTTTCCAGCACTACATTCCCCACTTCATCCACTGAGCCTGCTCTACCATTGAATATGATCATTGCTAATCCGATTACTCCATGTTCCCACCTATCCCAAAAATGTTTCACTTGCTTACCAAGAATCTTCTTACCTCAGCATTAAAAATAGCCAAAGACTCTGAGTTGAATCTTTTGTTTGTTTGGCTAAGTCTCATTTAGTCTTTTGGAGGTTTTGTGAGTTCTCTCACCCAATCATTCCAAATTCATCTCATTAATTCGCTACCCCACCCCACTGCATCCCTCACATTTGATTTTGAACCAACCTTTACAAACATTGTTTCCGCAATAGCTCACCACTCACTGGATATCCATTGAGACTCAAACACCCTTATAACTCCAAGCCATTTTTGAAAGGCTGCTTTTTACCTGGACAAGCACTGTCAGTCCAAAGATGCTTTGCTTAGTTCCTGACATTTGTCCTGGACATAGAAACAGAGAAAATAGGAGCAGCATTAGGCCATTCAATCATTCAAGCTTACTCTGTTATTCAATATGATCATAGCTGATCATGTAACACAGTTTCCTGTTCCCGCTTTGTCCTCATGCCCTTTGATCCCTTAGCCCTCAAGAACAATATCTAACTCCTTCTTGAAAATGTTCAATGTTTTGGGCTCAACTGCTTTCTGTGACAGAAAATTCCACAAGCTCATCGTTATCTGGCTGAAGAAATTTCTCCTTATCTCAGTCCTAAATGACCTATCCCATATCCTTAAACTATGACCCTAGGTCTGAACTCCCCAGTCATTGGGAAAATCCTTCTTGCTTTACCCTGTCTCGTCCTCTTAGAATTTTACAGGTTTATATGATATCCCTCTCCCATTATTCTAAACTCCAGTGAATATAGTCCTAACTTATCCAGTCTCTCTCCATACATTGGTCTTGCTGTCTCAGGAATCAGTCTGCTGCTTCACTTTCCCTCACCTTGAGGTGCTGCTGGAATGGTGAAACCAAGACAGAATTTGCTGTTCCCCAGGGCCAGGAGTGGAGGTCATGCCAACCAAATCAAGCCAGCCTGGTCTGAAGTGGCCACCTAGGCTAAAACAGTCTTGGCCATCTGCAGGAATGCCAGTACATTAGGAAGGAGATCAATATCTCTACTCTATCAAGGTTAAGTCCTGCCATCATCTCTCAGATACCTTACACTCACTCTATCTCTGCTTCTGTACTTACCTCCCAATAAGCTCTACATTCTCACTATTGCCTGAAACATCTTCCCCTCTCACTCTCCCCCTCCCTATATACAAATACCACTAACTGTGCATGTCCTTGGTGCTGCCTACTCACTTGCTCAGGCCATCGCCCCACCAACAGCGATAGGTGTGCCACCCATTTTTGTCTCTCTCACTTTCACTTTATTTCAGTTTTACAAGCTTTCTCTCTCTCTCTCTCTCTCTCTCTCTCTTTCCAAGAAGAAAACAGCCCAAAATTAGGCAGACAGAGTCAAGACAGCTGATGTAATTCAGTTCCTCACACTTAACATGGAGAAAATCCTGACTCACCATCCTGAACAGATCCCAGACTAGTATCAGAGGCTGCCTTTGACTTATTGTGCAGGTACCCCTGTGTGAAGGCTATTAGTCTGTGATGTGAGTAGGGCCTGCTAACAATCATGTCAAGCCTCTTGACCTTCTCTGTGCACTAACCAGTAAGACAAGGCAGAAATAATGCTAAAGTGTGATATCTTTGGTTGATGGGGTAAAGTGCAGAAAGACATGGTAAGTAATTCATGACAGTGAAGGTGTGACCATCTACATAGGCACGGAGGCCTTTAAGACAGATCCCAGATGTTACTACAGCTGTGCATCATGAAATCTTATCACCTCTCCACACGTGATTTCAATTGTTCAATTGCTACTCAACCCTTGGTGGTTCAGTCCCTTCTCCCAAGATCTGGGTCCTTAGGACTCCTGATATTGTTGCCTGACATCTTATTACTAGCACAATTTCAGCCTTTGTCAAAGAGCTAGCTTTCCTGAACTGCTGCTGAATTTCACTCAGCTCCAATCTTACACAGCTTCATCAAGGAAATGCTGCTTGTGGGCTTCTTTTACTTCACACTCAGCTAATCTGAACTATCAATGGCTCCAAGGGACTTCTTCCTGAAGTGTGCTTACAGTGGCACCTCTTCTGCTTCAGCATCGTTTCAACTCTCTAACTGGAATTAACCTCACTGAGTAAGCATACACATATAAATTGAAACAGAAAACCTTTGGAAGTTTCACCTATATGACAACATAGCCTGCTCTGCTATCCCCAAATTGACATTTAAGGTTTTACTGAATGAAATTAATTTAGTTCTAAATTCTTCTGAACTTCCATGACTGCAAACGCCACAGACCCCACATCTTCATTTAAGGAAATAAAATCTGAAAAAACTGTGGATGCTGTACATCAGAAACAAAAACAGAATTTGCTGGAAAAGCTCAGCAAGTCTGGCAGCATTTGTGGAAAGAAATCAGAGTTAACATTTTGAATTTGAGAAAAGGTCACTCGACCTGAAGCATTAACTCTGATTTCTCTCTCACTTTCTAATACTTGGCCCACAGCCTTGAATGTTATGACACTTGCAGTGTTCATCCAAGTACCATTTAAAGTATGAGAGATCTCCCACCTCCACTACCCTCTCAGGTAGAGTGTGCTAGATCACTATCCCCTAGGAGAAAAAAAGTTTTTCAAATCTGTCTAAAAGTCCCGCCTTTCACCTTAAAATTATGCTCCTTTATCGATCCTTCCACTCAAAGGGAGATTGCCTCCTACCCCCCCCCCCGTCAATGCTCCTTATAATCTAATTGGAACCCAGAAGTACACCACTGGACATTGGCAACAAACAGTCTTCTACCAACATCCTCTGTCTCTTGCCACTAAGTCAATTTTGGACTCAACTTGCCAAGGTAACCCTAAATCCCATGAGCTTTTACCTTCTTTTTCAGTTTCCAGTGTGAGTCCCTGTCAAAGGCTTTGTTCAAATCCATGTAAACTAAATTTTCTGCACTACCCTCATCTACATGCTTGGGAACCTCCTTGACAAATTCAGTCAAATTGTTTAGGTATGATCTCCCTCCTACAAAATCATGCTAATTATCCCTGATTAAACATTACCTCTTCAAGTGGAGATGAATTGTCTGTTTCAGAATTTTCTCCAATAATTTCCCTACCGCTGCTGTTGGACTTTCTGGTCTATCATTCTCTGTTCTATCTCTACCATGTTAGCTGTCCTCCAGTCCTCTAGCATCTCCCATGTGGCCACAGAGAAATTAAACATTTGGGTCAGAGCCCCATTAATTTCCTTTCTCATTTCCACAGCAGTCTCTCAATACAACTCAGCGGCCCCTGGGATCTGTTCACTTCTAATCCCACCAAAACCTCGAATATCACCTCACTCCCTACGTCAAATTGCTCAAAACCCTCACTGTCTGTCTTCTTGAATTCTTTACCCTCCTTCCAAGTACAACAGATCTGAAGTAATCTGAAGGAGTTTTTGCGAGCAATTCAGGAGGCACAGCAGAAGTTCATCCGAAGAAGGAGAAACATTCTAAGGAGAGGAAAAGGCAACTATAGCTGACAAGGGAAGCCAGATACAGTTTAAAGGCAACAGAAAAAACATACAATGTGCTGAAGATTAGTGAGAGGCCAGAGGATTGGGAAACCTGTAAAAACCAACAAAGGCAGCTAAGGAAGGAAAAGGATGGAAAAAATCAGCTAATTAGTGACATAAAAGAAGATTGCAAAATTTTTTTTAGTATATAAAAATATAAGAGAAAGGCAAGAGTGGTCATTGGACCACTGGGAAATGAGACATGCGAAATAGTAATGGGGAGCAAAGAAATGGCAGAAGAACTGAATGGGTGCTTCACAGAAATCTTCATGGTAGAAGACACCAATAGCATACCAGAACTTCAAGACAGATAGGAGATAGAAGTGAGTGTAGTTGCCCTTATGAAGGAGAAAGTTCAGGGGAAGCTGAAAGGCCTGAAGGTGGATAAATCACCTGGAACAGATTGACTACAGAGTTCTGAAGGATATAGCTGAAGAGATTATAGACACTGGATTCGGGGAAAGCCCCAGAGGAACGGAAAATGACTGATGTAACACACCTGTTTAAGAAGGAACAGAGGTAAAAGACAGGAAACGATAGGATGTTTAGCCTGACTTTGCTCGTTGGCAAGATTTTAAAGTCCGTTATTAAGGATGAGGTTGTGGAATAATTGAAAGTGCAATGTACAATACGGCTGTATCAGCACAGCTTCATCAAGGGAAGGTCATGACTGTATTAGGAAGTTGAAGGTGTGTACTGTACCTTTAATAGAGTGTGAATGCTGTTCTGAACTGAGAGTTTACAAGTACCTGTGTCATATGATTAGATGGCAGTCTCAGAGTGTATTGGAAAATTGAAAGTACATAACATTTGACTGTGAAATGGATACCTGAGTTAGTTGCTGTTTTGACAACAATTCAAGTTGTACCAATCAGTTTAAATTATGCCCCAGGATACTAAAACCCAATTGCGTTTGAATTTATTGTTTTGCCAACATCAAGCCAATGTGACGATCCAATGTTGGGACTATGAAAAAGGCAGGCATTTTGAAATTAGGAAACACTCTCTATCAAAGGTACCTTTTCATGTGGAAGATATTCACAGTAAAAAGAAAGAAGATGACCCAGAGAGATCTTCAGCAAGAAGAAGACAGACACCGAAAATGACAGTGGCTGTGTGGTTTTGAAGTTAAGTTCATGTAATTTTATTAAGTGCCTTATTGGAACAGCATATTGTTATAGAGTTGGAGGCAGATAATAAGCAGTTAAGAGAAAGGGGGCTAGAGTTGTGAATAATTGTTGTTTAATGTTCACTTTTAGAGTTAAAGAATAAATTGATATTATTTTCTTTAAATAGTGGAATCTGAGAGTTCTCTGTCATTCATACTTTAACAGATTATGAGGTGAGGTGAGCTTTTCTGGGTGGTTGGTTTAATTAACAGTGGGGTCACTGCTGTGTCCTAAGTTTGAATTCTTTGAGGAGGTAATGAGCACATTAGACAATGGAGAGCTAATGGACATAATCTGTTCAGATTTCCAGAAGGCCTTTGGCAAGGTGCTGCACGGGAGGCTGCTCAATAAGATAAGAGCCCCATGGTGTTAGGGGCTAGATACTGGCCTGGATAGAGGAATGGCTGACTGGCAGGAAGCAGAGATTGAAGATAAAGTGATCCTTTTCAGGATGGCAGCTGGTGACTAGTGGAGTTCCACAGGGGTCAGTGTTGGGACTACAACAGTCATGTGATACATTAATGATCTGAACAAAGGGACTGAGGGCATTGTTTCCAAATTTGCAGGCAATGCAAAGGAGGGTTAGGTGGAGGGTTAGCTTTGCTGAGGATGTGGAGAGAGGAAATTATTTTCTCAACAGAGAAATGCTCCAAACGTCTAAAGCACAAAGGTACTTAGGAGTTTTAGTTCATGATTCTCTTAAGGTTAACATGCAGGTTTAGTTATGCAGGTGAACAGGCAATCAGGAAAGCAAATGTAATGTTAGCACTTATTTCATGAGGACTAGAATACAGCAGCAGAGGTGTACTACTGAGGCTGAATTAGGCTCTGATTAGACCATATGTGGAATATATTGAACAGTTTTGGGTCGCATATGTAAGGAAGGATGCGCTGGCTTTGGAATGGATCCAGAAGTGATTTACAAGAATGATCCCAGGGATGAAGGGCTTGTCATATGAGGAACATCTGAGGACACTGGGTCTGTACTCTATGGAGTTTAGAAAGATGAAGGGGAGCTTATTGAAACTTAGAGAATACTGAGAGGTCTGGTTAGAATGGATGCAGAGAAGATGGTTCCACTAGTCTGAAAGACTAGAACCGAGGACACGAGCTCAGAGTGAAGGGACAACCTTTAAGAACTGAGATGTGGACAAATTTCCTCAGCCAGACTGTGATGAAGTTGCTACAGAAGGATGTGCAGGGCAAGTCATTGAGTGTATTTAAGGCAGAGATAGATAGGTTCTTGATTAGTATGGGGATCAAGTGTTATGGGGAGAAGGCAGGATGATGGGGTTGCGAAGCACATTAGCCATGATCAAATACAGACACGGTGTGCTGAATAGCCTAATTCTCTTCCTATAGCTTATAGTCTTATGGTTTACTAATTGCTTCCTTAAGACCCCCCTTGCACTTTCCACTTTCCACTAAGATCTCCATTGATTTGTTCCCTATGAACCTGTTTAACACCTCTCTTTTCCTTATTATCCAGTTCTGAATATTCTTAGACATCTCTGGGATTGTTGCTCTTACCTTTCACTCCCTAAAAGAATCTCTCCTAATTTCCTTTTTGAAATTCCAGCAAAAATCGAACTCCCGATCCCTGATATTCTGTCAGTTTGAGCAGTCTGAATTAGCAGCACAACAGTCGTGATCTGATGCAGGTATATATTTGCAAGGTCAACATTTTCTCAGATTTTCAAACACTGGCTGGAGAAAAAGGAAGGAGCAAAGGTTAAACTGAATTAATGTATTGATTAGTTTGAGATAATTAAATAATTTAAATAGTACATGTCAAGCTGGCAAAGGCATTGATTTATGTCCCATGCGAGCCCTGCAAATAAATCAAGGTTAGGAAGGATGCCAAATATGACAGCTGCTCTAAGCTGCCATTTAAAATTACTTTTTTAAAAAAATGACTTAATCCTCTTTGGTGGTAAAATGGAATGAAACAAATTACCGAGTGTGACAGGCAGTAACTAAGAACGAGTAGTTACATTTGCATTTTCCTCAATTATTTAGATCCAGTTTATAAAACAAAAATTAAATATGTATTATACTTCATAATAGTCTTGATTTAATAATCTTGTTTAAATCAGAAAAGCTTTTGCACATAACTGGTTTAGCTATCCACTGCCAAACCTTGTTCAGTTACACAAAATACTATGGTTCTATGTGTTTTTTTTTAGAATGTAAAAATAAACCTCCTTTATTCTGTGTTGTGACTATTTATTGTGGTTCATGTGACTTAGTTTTAGTTATTTAAGGTATACAGTCAGAGAGTCATACAGCATGGAAACAGACCCTTCGGTCCAAATCATCCACGTCAACCATGTCCCCAAATCAAACTTGTCCCACTTGCCTGCGTTTGACCCATATCCTTAGAACTTTTCCTAATCACGTACTTATCCAAATGTCTTTTACATGTTGTAACTGTACCCGTATCCACCACTTCGTCTGGCAGTTCATTCTACATACGAACCACTTTCTGTGTTAAAAGGCTCCCACTCATGTCCTTTTTAAATCTTTCACCTCCCACCTTAAATATATGCCTCATAGATTTAAACTTTCCCAACATAAGAAAAAGGTCTTAGCTATTTGTTTAATATGCCCCTCATGATTTGATAGACCTCTACAAGTTCACCCCTTAACCTTCTTCGCTCCAGTGAAAAAAGTCCCAGCCTGTCCAGACTAACTTTATAACTCAAATTTTCTATTCCTGGCGACATGTTGGTAAATCTTTTCTGAATCCTCTCCAATTTGATAATATCCTTCCTACAGCAGAGTGACCAGAACTCTACACAGTACTCCAGAAGAGCCAAACCAACCTTCTGTATAATCTCAATATGACACCCTGACCTTACACTCAAAGGTCTGAGTAATGAAAGCAGGAGTCATGAAGTAATTTTTAGTTTTATGGAATTAAACTTGAGCAGTAAAATAAAGGTTAAACGCAATGGAACGACATGAAAATTTCATGAGCTACATAAGTAACATGGCATGTAACAAGCTATAATCCCCCCTAATTGGCATCTTTCTCATGCCTAGTAAGAAACTTGCCTCACTGCTCAGCAAAACCATCGCAGGTGCAGTGAGATGCTCGCGATGTTGAGATGGGCCTTGCCAGATTTCTTGTCTGGTTCTGCCACAAATCTTGTCATGACCCATGTTACTCAGACCTCTATAAGATTCATGTTAAATATGATGTTGAATGGATTGCAATGCAGTAGACATCTTAATGGGCATGGTGGCCTTTCTAATCGATCTCAATCTCTCTTGAGAATCATTTTCACTACATCTCATGGTCTGTGATCATGCACATTTCCATTGGGCCCCTGCTTCAATGTTGTGTGCCCTCATTCTGGCATATTGAGCTGGTTTCTACTGCATAGACAAAGATGAGTGAGATAAGGCAATATATGTCTCTAAAAGAACGTATGAGTTGCTGCCACCCTCTCAAGGATGATGCCCCAATCAGTGATGCTCAAATTCCATGAATGATTTTTTTAAAAATTGCTATCGCCAGCATGGCTTTGTGGCTGCTGCAACATTACATCAGTGGCAATGCCAGATTACCAACACTTCTTGGGTGCCTTTCAAAGATAGTAAGGGCACAAAGGATAGCAGAGTTTTGGTGTGATGTTCTGGGAATGGTGCAAGGTAAGAGTATAGAATAATGGGACACCTTATGGCCAGAGCAATTAGTTAAGTTTGTAAGATACAGAGAGATATCTCATTGTGCCTTGCTGGGACAATCTCTCCAAAATCCTTACACTAACCAAAACAAGCAATTAAATACAACACAAAGTTGAATTGGAGGGAAGCCTCAGCATTTCAGAGGCTTTAGCTCACCTCGGCTAACTCTTGTGATCACTTTTTATGTCACCCATAATTTCAGACTAATTTAAAATTAATAACTTTAGAGCCTGATTATATTTTTATGTAGCCCACACCCATTCCTGTCATGATTGCTTTCAGCACAGCCTACCTATTGTCTCCTACTCTTAGCTTTCATTATCACTTATTCAGCTTCTCTTCTGCCCTATTAATACTTCCCTTCTCTGCCGACCCCTTTCATAGTTCTCCCTCCCTCTCTCTCTCTCTCTCTCTCTCAGCTCCATCACCACTATCCACTCACCTTTCCTTGGCACCCCATTTTCAGCATAATGAGCTCTATACAGAAGCTAGGAGAAAGTTTTGCTGGAGATCAGAGTCAAAGGGTGTGGCGCTAGAAAAGTACAGCAGGTCAGGTAGCATCTGAAGAGTAGGAAGGTCGATGTTTCGTGCATAAGCCCTTCATTAGGAATGTCAGTGGGGAAAGGGCCCAAGGGGACTGAGAGATAAATAACATGGGGGTGGGGCTGGGGAGAAGGTAGCTAGGATTACGATAGGTAGATAAAGGTGGCGGGTGACGGTAATAGGTCGGAGGGGAGGATGGAGCGGATAGGTGAGAAGGAAGATGGACAAGTAGGACAGTTCAAGAGAGCAGTGCCTAGTTGGAGGGTTGGATCTGGGATAAGGTGGGGGAGGAGAGATGAGGAAACTGGTGAAATCGACAATGATTCCGTGTGGTTGGAGGGTCCCAAAGCAGAAGATGAGGTGATCTTCCTATAGTCATCAGGTGGCTAGGAATTTGCGGCGGAGGAGGCCCAGGACTTACATGCCCAGGACTTGCATGCCCTTGGTGGAGTGGGAGGGGGAGGTGAATTGGTCGACTACAGGGCAGTGGGATTGTTTAGTGCATGTGTCCCAGAGATGTTCTCTGAAACATTCTGCAAGTTGGTGTCCTGTCTCCCCAATGTAGAGGAGACCACATCAAGAGCAACCGACATTGTCGATGAGGTGCTTGATTATGCAGGAAAATCTCTGCTAGATGTGGAAGGATCCTTTGGGGCCTTGGATAGAGGTGAGCAGGTTGGTGTGGGTGCAGGTTTTACACCTCTTGCAGTGGGAAGGGAAGGTACTTAGGGTAGTGGGGGTGTGGACTTAATGATGGAGTCGCGGAGGGAATTGTCTCTGCAGAATGCTGAAAGAGCTGAGATGTGAAATATATCTCTGGTAGTGGATCTGACTGTAGGTGGCGGAAATGGCAGAGGATGATACATTGTATCCAGAGATTTGTGGTGTGGAAGGTGAGGACTGGGGTTTTTTTATTGCAGTTGGAGGGATGTGGTTCAAGGGTGGAGGTGCAGTAAGTGGAGATGTGCTGGAGGGCATTGTCAACCACATAGGAGGTGTAATTGCAGTGTTGAAGTAGGAGGCCATCTGAGATGTTCTTGAATGGAATTGATCCTCCTGGGAGACGATGCAGCAAGAGGCAGAGGAATTGGGTGTAAGGGATAGCACTTTTACAGGAAGGGTGTGGGAGGAGATGTAGTCCAAGTAGCTGTGGGATTTGAAGTAGATGTCCATGTTGAGTCAGTCACCAGAAATGGAGATGGGGAGATCTAAGAAGGGGAGGGAGGGAGATGTCTGAGATGGTACAGATGATCTTGAAGTCAGGGTGGAAGGTAAACATGAAGGTGATGAACTGTTCAACCTCCTCATGGGAGCACGAAGTGGCGTTGACACAGTCATCGGTGTAGCCATGGAAAAGGTGGGGAATAGTGCTGATGTAACTGTGAAAGATGGACTATTCCACGTATCCAACGAAGAGGCAGGCATATCTGAGGCCCATGCTGGTGCCTGTAGTTACCCCTTTGGTCTGAAGGAAGCGGAAAGATTTGAAGGAGAAATTGTTGAGGGTGAGGGCCAGTTCAGCCAATTGAATGAGTGTGTCGGTGGAAGGGGACTAGTTGGGTTGGCGGGAGAGGAAGAACCAGAGGGCTTGGAGGCCTTTGACATGACGGATGGACCTGTAAAAGGACTGGGTGTCCATGGTGAAGATGAGGCAGTGGGGGTCAGGGAACTAAAAGTCATGAAGGAGGTGGCCTCCCCACAGAAGCTGTTAGACCTGCTGAGTTTCTTCAATAATTTCAGTTTTGTTCAGTCATGGAATATGGGTATACTGGCCAGTCCCAAGCCTCCAACTCTACACCGCCCTCTTGACCTGTCCATCGTCTTTCTCATCTATCCACTCCACCCTCCTCTCCAACCTATCAACTTCTCCCTCACCTTCATCTATCTATCGCATTCTGAGCTACCATCCCCCCCCCACCCACCCCCCCCCCCCCCCACAACCCCACTCCCGTCCCAGTTATCTTCAGCCCCCCAGCCTACAAGCCTCATTTCTGATAAAGAGCTTATGCCCAAAAGGTTGATTCTCCTGCTCCTTGGATGCTGCCTGACCTGCTGTGCTTTCCCAGCACCACACTCTCGACTCTGATCTCCAGCATCTGCACTCTTCACTTTCTCCTCGTATACCGGCTAGATCAACATTTATTACCCATTGATAGTGGCTCTTCAGAAAGTGGTGGTGAGTTGCAACTAAGGACAGCCAATAAATAGCTAGCAACACCCTTGCCCCCACGAGTGAATAAGAAAACATCTGGAGCTTGGGTTGATCTTCTTCTCTGTTTACTGCTTCTAACACATCCTGTATATATCTTTCCAGTCCTGAGAAACCAGTGTCAGTGTTATAGGCCAACAATGTCTCTTAGACACAGGCAATGTCCAGTCAACATAGAGGAATACTATATTTTTTGAATTGTGAATGATTTCCTGAAGATGTGTGAAAGTTTCAGATCAACGAAAATAAAGCTGTCACTTCCTCAAACAAGGAGAAAGTGAGGACTGCAGATGCTCAGGATCAGAGTTGAAAAGTGTGATGTTGAAAAAGCACAACAGGTCAGGCAGCATCCAAGGAGCAGGAGAGTCGACGTTTCGGGCAGAAGCCCTTCATCAGGAATGTTGGGGGGATGGTGGAGCTAAGAGATAAATAGGAAGGTGGGGTTGAGGGTAGGCGAAAGGTAGTTGGGAAGGCGATAGGTGGATGCAGGTGGGGAGTGATAGTGATAGATCAGTGGAGATAGTGGAGCGGATAGGTAGGAAAGAAGATTAACAGGTAGGACAGTTCAAGAGGGCAGTGCCATGCTGGAGGGTTAGATCAGGGATGAGGTAGGGGAGGGAAGATTAGAAAACTGCTGAAGTTGATACCGTGTGGGTGAAGGGTCCCATGGTGGAAGATGAGGCGTTCTTCCTCCAGGTGTCAGGTGGCTTGGATTTGCCGATGGAGGTAGCCTAGGACTTACATGTCCTTAACAGAGTGGGAGGTGGAGTTGAAGTGGTTGGCTACAGGGCGGGAAGGCACTAAACAACCCCACCACCCAGTGGCCAACTACTTCAACTCCCTTCCCATGCACAAGTCCTGGGCCTCCTCCATCCTCTATCCTTAAACAGAACAGTCACTGTGCTAGGTAAGCAACAATTTTTCAGTAACATTACTCTCATTGCAGGCCTCGTTCCATATCAGCTTATTGTCTTAGAACATAGAACATAGAACATAGAACAATACAGCACAGAACAGGCCCTTCGGCCCACGATGTTGTGCCGAACTTCTAACCTAGATTAAGCACCCATCCATGTACCTATCCAAATGCCGCTTAAAGGTCGCCAATGATTCTGACTCCACCACTCCCACGGGCAGCGCATTCCATGCCCCCACTACTCTCTGGGTAAAGAACCCACCCCTGACATCTCCCCTATACCTTCCACCCTTCACCTTAAATTTATGTCCCCTTGTAACACTCTGTTGTACCCGGGGAAAAAGTTTCTGACTGTCTACTCTATCTATTCCTCTGATCATCTTATAAACCTCTATCAAGTCACCCCTCATCCTTCGCCGTTCCAACGAGAAAAGGCCGAGAACTCTCAACCTATCCTCGTACGACCTACTCTCCATTCCAGGCAACATCCTGGTAAATCTTCTCTGCACCCTCTCCAAATCTTCCACATCTTTCCTAAAGTGAGGCGACCAGAACTGCACACAGTACTCCAACTGTGGCCTAACCAAAGTCCTGTACAGCTGCAACATCACTTCATGACTCTTGAATTCAATCCCTCTGCTAATGAAAAATGCTTTGTTCAAGAGCTTGGCCTGGATTTTATTGTTCTTTCAGTCTCCTATGAACATGTCTCTAAGGTTGATTGCTAAGTTCGAGAATGTAAATTTCAGAATCTAATCTACTATAGTTGGCAAATACTTCCTGTGACAGAACATAACTCTCAGTGCAATTTCACTCTTAGTTATGCTATAATGAGTGCAGAATCTCATTAATTTCAGGATAATCTGTGCTACTGGGGTCTTGTGGCCAACACTGTTTTGACACCACCTCAAAAGCACCTGGATCCATCACAATGAGAAAAACATTCACTTTAACTTCACATTTTATTTAAATCACTCTCCATCACATAACTTTCATTGGTAATTACATCAGTCCTCTTTCTTAAGATTAAATCCCCACATTGTCTCCAAATATGTTTTTTTTCTCAGTTACATATTGTGCTGACTCACTGCCTATTTGAACATGATGTGCATCCGGAACAATCTTTCAAAATGCTCGAACTTCTACAAAATCAACATTAGAAGTTCCAAAAATACGTAACAATTTCTTCAGTCCTTAATTTCTCAAATGAAATGCAAGATACAATTCAAATCTCAACTTGGTTTCCATCTTTCTTTTGTGTATCATACAGCATAAAATGAATATACTTTACTAACACCAAATCAAATCAGATGCTTAGATATTGCAATGTCTGGCAAGAAGTGCAATGATTTGACATAAAATGGCTTTATAACTGACTGCCCTTTTGCTGCCATATTATCAGAACAGGGTGTGAAGTAATACACCTGTTCTTTGCTGTTTAACAGTTAACATCTATATTATCTGCCAAATACTAAACTAATTCTAGCTGTTGTGGTAGGAAGACTGGTCCGTTTTAAAATGTGTCATCATCTATCAATTATTTATTCTAGTGCTGAGATTTAAGGTGGAATCTTCCAGCACACTGGAGCCAGGAATGGTAACAGGTGGGAGATGAAAATTCCCACACCTACTGTGGGATTTCTCTTGGCATTCCTAGTGCTGACCATTTTAAAACTGGGGCATAGGTAGAGCAGCTCCACTATCTGATCTAGTCAGTAATGAAGGCCAATTAAGAAGGTTAAAGTATTCATTAACAGTCCATTAAAGAGAATATTGTATTTTCACAGAGATGCAGATGCTGCATGTGCTTTGTGGGAGAGACCGGTAAAATGGAGTTAGGTCCGCATTGGGAGCCAACTAAATAGCCGGGCCCCACAAAAAGCTGAAGGGTACCAAGGGAAAAGTTGGCATTTAGAAATAGCTGCCAGATGTGCAGTGCAGGTGGTAAGTAGATTGAGCAGTGGGCTATTTCCTTGATTGCTCCAACTAACACCTCAGAGTATTTGCCAATTCTGCCAGTATGTGGTTTAGAGGAAGTGTTGTTTGAAGTAGTTTATTGCCACCTATCCTCCTTTTTCTATATTTTATCTAGGACCTGTCCAGTGCTCAGTGGTAGAGAATACACCAGAACAGTCTTTCCAGAAGTGGCACTGTTCTTTGTTAACAAGATGGTTAATTGCACAATAGCAATAAGTACAGTTTAATTACTAGTCAAGCAGAAGGCACCTGAAAATGTCCAACCCTCTCAGAGGAGAAAAGTGCTCCATCTCTCCTAAAATGGAGATTGCTAATTTTAGAACAGTATCCCCTACCTCTGAACTTACCACAAGAGTAAATAATTTTTCCACATCCACCTTCTCAAGACCATACACAAATTCAGTCAAACCAACCCTTACTCTTCAGAAGTCAGAGTATTGAGTACAGGAGTTGGGAGGTCAGGTTGCAGCTGTACAGCACATTGGTTAGGCCACTGTTGGAATGTTGCATGCAATTCTGGTCTCCTTCCTATTGGAAAGATGTTGTGAGACTTGAAAGGGTTCAGAAAAGATTTACAAGGATATTGCCAGGATTGGAGGATTTGTGCTATAGGGAGAGGCTGAATCGGCTGGGTCTGTTTTCCCCGGAGCGTCGGAGGCTGAGGGGTGACCTTATAGAGGTTTATAAAATCATGAGGGACATAGATAGGATAAATAGAACAAAGTCTTTTCCCTGGGATGGGGGTGTAGGTTTAAGGTGAGAGGGGAAAGATATAAAAGAGACCTAAGGGGCAACTTTTCCATGCAGTGGGTGGTACATGTATGGAATGAGCTGCCAGAGAAGTTGTGGAGGCTGGTACAATTGCAACATTTAAGAGGCATCTGGATTGGTATATGAATAGGAAGAGATTGGAGGGATATGGGCCAGGTGATGTCAGATGGGACTAGATTGGGTTGGTAAAAACAATGACTGCAGATGCTGAAAATCAAATACTGGATTAGTGGTGCTGGAAGAGCACAGCAGTTCAGGCAGCATCCAACAAGCAGCAAAATCATTGGGCTATCTGGTCGGCATGGACGAGTTGAACTGAAGGGTCTGTTTCCATGCTGTACATCTCAATGACTCTAAGTCCATTGGAACAAAATCCAAACTGTCCAAATCTAATCTACAATTGTTCACCCTTTAAATAATACTCCTTTTTTTATTCTTCTTGTCAAAGTAAACAACTTCACACTTTCCCCCATTATTCTCTATCTGGCAGATATTTACCTATGAGCTTAAACCAGTTACATTAGTTTGCATCTTTGTAATATCACTTTCTTTGTGTCATCTACAAACCTGGCCACTGTGCCTTTGATCCCCTCATCTCAGTTATTGATATAAGTTGTAAGTGTTGAGGGTCCAATTGTAACATCCTGTCAGTCTGAAACAGACCCACATACTCATTCTCTCGGTTTCTGTACCAACCAATTTTGGCCCCTACCACGAGCTACTGCTTTGCACATTAAATATTTATGTCAAACCTTGCCGAATATGTTCTGGAAATCCAAGTAAACATTAATAGCTTTTCCTCTTCCACAGCACATTTATTACTTCAAAGAAATCAAATAAATTTGTCTATCAAGATTTCCAATTCCCAAAACCATGCTGACACTTCTCCATTACCTTGAATTTTTTCCACCTAGTTAAAATAATTGATACTAAAATCTTCTCCATGGCAGCTGCCAATGTCATTGGCCTAGAGCAGCTTGTTTTCTACCCATTCCTTTCTTGAATAGATGGGTTATATTTGATCCACTCCAATCTGATGGAACCTTTCTAGAATCTAATATATTATGGAAATTTAACATCAATGTATCCAGTTCATCATGAGCTACCTCTTTTAAGACCTTAGGGTGACGTCCATCAAGATTCAGAGACTATCTACTATTAACTCCCATTGTGATATGTACCCTTTGGAATTTATATGTATCATGTTTTATTGTTATTTTGCGATAAGCTTGGATTTCTGCTTTTAAGCTACCAGCTGGCGGGTTTTCTGTGTGTCTAAAGTTAATAATCAACTTGTAAGTGTGTCTGTAAGCAAGCAATTTCTTATAATGAATATATTTTGAAATCTAGCTGTGGAGTGAATGGATTTTGTGCACTAATGGGCTTTTGTTTACTTCATATTGTCTGTGATCCAACTTGGTAAATAATGGGACCTCTACAATGGTTTGTTAAAGAATTCTGGAATTAGTTTTTTTTAGCTCAGGGCAACATACTTAGCTGAGAGAAAGAAACTTTTAGTTTCACTTTTGAATTTAAGTGGGTTAGTCCTGTGAAGAGAAATCGGAGTTAATGTTTTGAGTCCAGTGACCCTTCTTCAGAATATATCAAGGCATTAGGTACAAGGATTCTGATATGAGTATTATACAAGTGGTGTTTTTGGGAAAAGTGCCAGGACTGGTCATAAACAAAAGCTCTGATGATTCTTTTCAGTTTGTGTAGGAGTGTTCTGGGATCTCTTGAGTGCTTAAAACCTTTGAATGTGTATTATGAGTAGATAGCTTGGATTATTCTATTTTATCATTTTTTCATTTATCATAAACCTCCATTTTGTTATTAAAGCAAAATCTGCGGCATTGCATGTTTATGTTTCAGTGAGAGAACATTTCATTAAAATGAAAAGAAATAGAATGCAAAGCTCAGTTCCTGATTGGGATCTAACTTGTCTGATAATAACATCTGGGATTATAAAACCATTCTTATACATGAGAGAACCAACACTCACTTTTCTTTCTCTTTTTCTTTTAGAAACTCTTGCCATCTGCTTTTTCATTTCTAGCTGGCTCATTCTCATGCTCTAACATATTTGTCCTGATTAACCATTCAGTCATTTTTTGCATTCTTTGTAACCAGTCATGAAACCTGCAACTAACCCTTGCATAATTAAGTGTTTTTCTTAAGTTTGATGGTCTCTATAACTTCTTCAGCTAACTCTGAATGGTGGGTCCGCCCTTCAAAATTTTTCTTTACACAGTCAGTTCTTGTATAACATAATGGTTGCATTCTTGTGTAAGCCCGTATTAAAGAAAGATCGTGCTTTAGAAACAGCACTTAAAGTGTTGGCAATGTAATCGAGTTGTGGCCAACACGTTTAAAAACATTTGCACTTTAGAAACAACATTCCAAATTCGTCAATAATGTTACAGCAAGTTCACATTGATGAAACACATGTTACAGCAGAATGATCTGTAATAGGATTTTACTTAGTCTGAGTATTCTGAAATATAGGCTGTTCAGCTCATCGAGTCTGCTCCAATATTCCATCATGGCTGATAGGTTTCTCAACCCAATTGTCCTGCTTTCTCTCCATTTTCGTTGGTTCCCCTACTGATCAAGAACTGTCAATCTCTGTCTTAAATAACTCAATGATTTGGTCTCCACAACCTCTAGCTGAAGAAATTCTTCCTCATCTCAGTTATAAAGAGTCATCCTTCCACCCTGTTCAAGTCCTTCTGCAGCCTCCCTGCTTCCTAAGCCTGTTCCTTCAACTATTTACAAACTTTGTAAAAGGTTGTTCAGATATAACATGAATAATTGTAGTCCCAACATTCACCTCTGCAGAACTCCATTAGTCATTGGCTGCCATACAGAAAAAGATCCATTTATCCCTACTCTCTGCCTTTTGCCAGTCAGCCAATTCTATATCCATGCCAATATCTTGCTCCTAATGCCAAAGGGTCTTTTTTAGTAGCATTGTGAGGCACCTTGTCAAAACCTTCTGGAAATCCAAACTAATCACCTCCACTGTCTCTGCATTATCAAACTTGCCCGTTACCTCCTCAAAGAATTCTAACACGTCTAGCATGACCTCTCCTTGACAAACCCGTGCTGACCCAACCCTATCTTATGCACTTCCAAGTATTCTGCAACCCCATCCTTAATAATGGACTCTAAGTTCTTACCAAAGACCAAGGTCAGGCTAACCGGCCTATGGTTTCCTGTCTTCTGCCTCCCTCCCTTCTTTAACAGGAGCATTACATTAGCTATTTTCCTGTCCTCAGGACTCTCCCTAATTTCAGTGATTGCTGAAAGGTCATGACCAATGCCCCTATAATTTCCTCAACTATCTATTTTAGAACTCAGGGTGTAGTCCATCTGATCCAGATGGTTTATCCACCTTCAGACTTTTCAGCTTCCTCAGCACCTTCTCTTTAGTGATGGCCATTATACTCATGTTTGCCTCTTGACTCTTGAAGTTCTGCTTTGTTGCTGGTGTCTTCCACTGTGAAGAACAATGCAAAGTACCTATTCAGGTCCACTGCTATTTCCTTGTACCCCATTATTACTTCTGCAGCCTCATTTTCCAGTGGTCCAGTGGCCACTCTTGCCCTTTTCTCACAATCTTTTTATAGTATGAACTAGCTTACTCTCATATTTCATATTCCCCCTCCCTGCATTGCCTTTTTTTAAGTTATCTGCTGTTGGTTTTGAAAGGCTCCCCAATCCTCTGCTTTCTCACTAATCATCACCACATTGTTTTTCCTTTTGTTTTATGCTGTTTATGCTGTCCCTGACTTCCCTTGCTAGCCATGGCTGCCTCATCCTCCCCCAATGTGTTTCTTTTTCCTCGGAATTGATTTCTGGCTTGCCTCCTAAATTACCCCCAGAAATTCCTACCCTTGCTGCTCCATCATTTTCCCATTTCACTTCAACTAACTTAACTTTCATGTCTAAATAGTTGTCCCTTTATTAAATTTAAAATACTAGTCTGAGAAGTACTCTTCTCCCTTTCAAACAGCATATAAAAATAGCCACTAGCTAGGGATACCATGACTATGTGGTCATTCGTAAATCATGTCACATTATGCAATGCCACGATTAGCATAACCCCTTTTTTTGGCCAGTTCCTGAATGCAGTGTTGTAAGAAATGTCTCTAAAGCATTTATGATATCCTGAACAAGGCTACTATTACCAATCTGACTTCTGTAGTTTATACAAAATCTCTCATAATTCTTTCTAATGCTGTGGTCATTTTGTATATCCTCCCTTTAGCCTTTGCCCTTGTCCACATTGGAAGTAAGAACCTATTGGACAAAGGATCTGCCTGAGGTTCCTCCAAAGCCAGGTTCTGGATCCCATACCTGCCTCACTTGCAAGCAAACCTTCATGGCCCTGACCCTAGACCAAATTAAAAGCAATTCATCTAAGGGATGTGATTGCCTCCTGAAATGTAACATTAGGTAATTCTCCCTGCCCCTGATGAGTCACAATGTCTGCAGTCTGGAATGTAGTTCATCAACTCTGAGCCAAAATTCCTTCAGCAGTCAAAGCTTTCTGCAGATATGGTCACCATGGATTGCACCAGTGTTCCATCAGCTTCCACTACAGCTGCAACACATTACCTGCTCAGTTATCTCTGTTCCACATACTTAATCAATTTGGATGTTAAATATTTTAAAAGCGAATTTCTTTACTGTATTCTTCAAAATCTACTGTTTGGCCAATCTCTATTTCCCATATTCAGCCCTCTCTATTTCCCTAGTTATGTCCTAGCATAGTTGAGTTGGAGACCAAGTAGATGCTACAGATCTTTCTAAAATCTTCCACATTTGTATCAATTTGGATCATGAGTAGCTGCTTGAAATGAATCAACATAAGAGTCCCAAAATGCAAAAGGAGGCCATTTAGTTATATGGTGCTAGCAGCCTCTTTGAGATAACTTTCCAATTCATCCCAATTTCCTGATCCTTCTCCGTAGCCCTACATTGTTTTTCATTTCAAGTAGATGTCAAATTCAGTAACATTATTCACGCAACTTTACAAGGTGAGTTTGCAGCTGCTGCTGTCCTCCCTGGCAACAAGTAAATGACTTATGCTTAGACATTGGAAAGTGTTCCTACACAAGAATGTTAAGTCAATTGTTTTTATTCAGCAAAATGAGAGTACCTTTGTGGACAGATTTTGGATCGAATAAATAATTCAGAATAAAAACAGAAAATGTTGAAAACATTCCACTGGTCTGACAGCACTGATGGAAAGAAAAACATTAGGCTGAATTTTACACAGGCATCTGAAGTCCCACTATTTAGACTTAAAGTTGGGAAATGGTCCTGTTTAGGCCAGTAGTGGGATCCAGGATAAAGCTTTTGGTAAATTACAGTTAATTTTCATGTTTCAGAATGAAAGGTCATCAACCTCAGCCTGTAACCTTTCTTTTATCTTTCTACATGTGTTTGGAGAATTTTAAAATTTCATTTCAGGTTTCCAACATCCATGTTGCTTTTGCAAAATAATTTAAAGTCTAATATTCCTATTTTCACCAATTTTAACAAAATAAATGTTATGCTTCCTTCTCACGTTATAAAAAAACAATGCGGGTGTCCAAAAATGTCCTTATCCATAATTCATTCAATCATTTCTCAGTTTTATAGATTACTGTTTGGACACTGAAAACAAGTCACGTTGCATGTCCATGTATCATTTAGCCTGCAAAAAAGTGTTCAACTTGAATCTAACATCTGTCTTGTAAACTGACCTTGGCAAGCTACCAATTACATCTAATTAGTTTGAAACCACAATCAGTGACTCAACTAAGAGCCAGAACAATTTAGAATTTGAAACAGGAAGAACTGATTCAAAATTCAATGTTGAAATCTCAAATGTCTGAACAACTGCCCTCCACTGCACTGACCATTTGTCACCTGATAGCCATGTTTCAGTTATGTTTACCCATATGAAGAACTTCAAATGAAAGACTGGCTTCAACTGTACATTCTTCAGGTAACATTGGCATGGCAACCATGCCAAAAGGAACAATTTACAACAAATGGGGAGGTAGCAAAGGCCATTTTGTTCCCTAACTTGAACGAGACAGCTTCTTAGGCATACAGCAAAGAATTAGCTTCCATTTTAATCATGTACTAAGTATCATGTGGGTTTTCTGTCCATTCACCTACTTGACTGTGGTTCACCCCTGTGCATTATTATCAGGCAGATCAATTTAGAAATTGTTAATCCCCAGATAATCTGGAGAACCCACTTTTGGTGTTCTTCTTTCATCCTCTAACCTAGGATGCTCTATATACTTTTACAATTTGCATCACAAGGTGCATATACACTGATATTAAAAAGGCTCCTTCAAATGCACTTTCAAATATGGATTTTTCCCCCCTTTTAAGAAACAATGGCTCTTTTATCTTCCACTTATTTGAATTATTTATTAACTTCCTTCCAGCACATTTTGCTTTTCATGCAAGGTGTGTCACAGTTAAATCATACTTTCTTGGGTGTCACTACCACAAAGTGATGTGAATTACTACTATATATGTCACTCCAACAAAGTGTTTTGTTTGGACTACATTCATTTGCCCTAATCATGTTTGCCCTGCTTATTCCAACAACATCTCAATGCAATCCCAGATAGAAAAAGATTGATTACCTCTTGCACCAAGAAAACAATTCACAAACATAAAACAAAGGCATATGGGTAGTCTGATGCTGTCAATAGTGTCTGGTACTGCAACAAACCAGTTTAGGACCATTAACTTTGAAATATGACCAGTTAGACAGGGAAATTACTTTAAAGCTAAACTCAACATTCTTCCTCCTGTTTATGATTTCTAAGAAGTGATTGACTGCAAGCATCCTGTAAATATTTTGTGGTACAAATTAGTTATTCCAGCAGCAATTGAAAAACACTAAGATCAGGAAACTGATTTCTGATTTGATGAGGAACAGATTAGCTATCCTCTGTAATACATCGGAGTGAATGCTGTTTAAAACATTTAATTTTGTTCACTTTACTGCAACTGCCTTAGGCATTTGACGGATTTAGGACAAAAATAATTTACACTTAGGATGGGGCTAATGGTGACACCTCTGAGCAAAGCAGGCCTGCAAATCTCACTGAAAACTGTGCTTTCATTGATAGATGCTTGCTTTTGAAAATTCATTCTTTTTCAAAATATCAGTTTTTAAAAAAGCTAACAAAGACTTGAATTGTTATAATCTGAAATAATACTGCTTGATAAGGTGGAAGAAGTAAATTGAATAACAGCGTTCAAAGGATAATCTGATATGTGTCTGAAAGGGAACATATTGCACGATAATGAAAAAAAGAATAGGAGAGGTGAGACACATTGAGCAGGTCTTTCAAAGAGCTAGCACAGGAAAGACAGAGTGAATGGCCTTCTGATGTGCTGTATTATTTGAAGATTTTATGAACAGCAGAATTTTTCTCGCTGAACTAATTTGTGCAGAATAGTAATATTGTGTTGAACTGCCATGGGCATTTGGATAAGAAGTTAGTTTATATTCAATGCGACCAATGGGTGAGGAAGATCAGGTGTTCCAAATGCTGCCCTCAGGCAGCAAGGGAAAGCTAGAGGGAATGAGTGTTCATAACATGTCAGAGCTGGAGTTGGAGCAGGAAGATCGAGGTGACTGGAGGCCCAGACTTTCTTTGGAGAGTGCAAAGGACCCCTCCTGTTCCTCATTGATTCATTTCCCTGGAGGAGCTTCACGGGTTTCCCAGCAGCTTTATCTAGCAAGGCACCTGTCACAAGTAGCGCACTCCGTACTGACTTAATACGGCATCAGGCATCAAAATTCTTTGCACATTCAGATTCATGGACTTGCATTTATCAATCAACTTCCTGATAGAATTCAGTTGAACAACATCACTTAAATTATAGATCAGCAAAGCAAAAAAAAATGAAGCTACTCCATTTTAATTGTTCCTCATTCCCGTCTCACAAAACTGGCAATAGTAGCTGTCATCTCACTTCTCCAGTTTGGACATCTTGTACCATCTAAATGATAGTTGCATATTGGCAATGGTTTCAACTGAAATGTCAGCAATAGTGTGTAATTCACCCTGAGGTTTTCATCCCTGTCCTGTGTAGCACAGTAGAGAGGACTTCTGGTAATCTTTCTCCCAGGTTACAAGTGCTGCTGCTTCAACCCTGCATCACCCAGATGCTGGATGTTTCATCACATGTAAAACAGGAAGGGGGAAGATGTCTAAGAGTTGGTTTCAAGCAGAGATGCTGCAGATGTTGCCAGGAAGTTAATATCTCCTGAGTTTCACAACTGTCCAGTTACACATTCTGCTGCCTCCCCCCACCCCTGCTCAGCATCAACCCCCGTCCCACAATTCAGACCCGTACTGCACTGAGATAAAAATCAAGTCATAATCTAAATTCTGAATCCTAAAGTTTTAAAAAAAAGCATTTTCACATTTCTGTGTTTTCATGAATATGTAAAACTGACATTGAAATATTTAGGAGACTATTTGAAAAAATTGGGTCATGAATCATGATGCTTTCCCAGATAATCAATCAAGCTATTTCAGGAGAAATGTTTAAATGCATTCTGTTTGCACATCGATTCATCTATTCCCTTTGCCAATGATGGCCTGTTACACAGTTCTTATTAAAGCAAGGATAAGTCAGAGATTTTAATTTAGAGTGGAAATTGATTCATTGGGTGAATTTGAAACCTGTTCTCTTCCGGATTCATTAATTGGAGGTGTTTATTCAGTTGGTAATTTTAAGTTATTTGGAAATAAAGATCTGCCTTCTCAAGGAATAGTTTAACATGCTATAAACTGGAGCCAAGTGGGTTCTTGGCTCAAAGTCCCTGCAAACTCTTTGAAAACAGTAATGTTTCACAAACACTCCAGAACACAAACATGCCGTGTGGAAGTGCTATTTTGAATGTGCCCTGTCACACCACCAACCCCACCCCTACCTGTCGCTCCTCAGCATCCCATTAGCTTGAAAATCCTGTCTTCACCAGCAAGGCCTTACTGTTAAAATGTTTTTCTTCATTTCTAAACCCCTAATTCAGGTTGTTTTTAAATTCCTCCTTAGTCCCTGTGTTCCCTACTTTTGTAACAGTCTTCAGTCCTTCAACCATCTGAATTCTTTCAGCTGCTCCAATTCTGGTTCCGGTCTAAGTTTCATAAATGCTATTGGCAGCTGAGATCCTAATAGGAGTCTCTACCTTACACTTCTCCAGCTCTCTTCCTCTTTCTCTGCATTTTAAGAGGTACCAATGTCAGCCAGGTGGACCTCATAGAATATGAGTTCCCCAATTAAGGCTGTTAATCTGGTCCAATCAGGGAGTCCTGGCTGACAGATATAAACAGGAGTGTCCCCCTTCACTGTTTTGATCACACAGCATTGCCTTTTGGTTTGAAGGGCAGTGCTTGTCACTGGCCACTTGGGTGTTTTCCTATCTCCCTGGTGGTGGAAATTGAATAAAGATTTGTGCACTTTGTGTCTCTCACTGTGTCTCACACCTACACACACACACCATGGGTGCTGGGACAAATATAAGCACTACCGCAGTTAGGCGGTAGTGTGGGAGTCAAATTTTTTTTAAAAAGAGAAAAAAATAATAAACAGGCGTGTCAGAAGTTCTGTCACTCTGAGAGCTGGTTCTGAGGGAGCTGGATCAATGTCAAAGGCTCTCTATATGTAAATAAAGTGTGACTTAGTGATGGAATAGTGGTTTCTGGGGTGTCAAAACAATGGCGACGAGAGAAATGCACGCTTCTGAAGAAATCCGCTAGCACCAGTCTTCTTTGAGTCATGCTGCAACTTGGGCAGCTTGACACATTCGATCTTGCCTATGAAGACTAGGGTGATAGGCCGGAGTGGGGGTGGGGGCGGAGAGGTCAGGAAGAAGATTCAGGTTATGAAGGTGGTGCTGAGTTTGAGGGTTGGGACTGAGACAAAGTGGGGGAGGGGAAATGAGGAAACTGGAGAAATCTGAGTTCATCCCTTGTGGTTGGAGGGTTCCTAGGTGGAAGATGAGGCGCTCTTCCTCCAGCCGTCATGTTACAATGGTCTGGCGATGGAGGAGTCCAAAGATCTGCATGTCTTTGGTGGAGTGGGAGGGGGAGTTGAAGTGTTGAGCCACGGAGTGGTTGGGTTGGTTGGTCCGGGTGTCCCAGAGATGTTCTCTGAAACATTCCGCAAGTAGGCGGCCTGTCTCCCCAATATAGAGGAGGCCACATCGGGTGCAGTGGATGCAGTAAATGATGTGTGTGGAGGTGCAGGTGAATTTGTGGCGGATATGGAAAGATCCCTTGGGGCCTTGGAGGGAAGTAAGAGGGGAGGTGTGGGCGCAAGTTTTGCATTTCTTGCGGTTGCAGGGGAAGGTGCAGGGAGTGGAGGTTGGGTTGGTGGGGGGTGTGGGGATGAACTCAGATTTCTCCAGTTTCCTCATTTCCCCTCCCCCCACCTTGTCTCATTCCCAACCCTCGAACTCAGCACCACCTTCCTAACCTGCAAACTTCTTCCTGACCTCTCCACCCCCACCCCCACTCCGGCCTATCACCCTCACTTTATCACCCTCACCTTAACCTCCTTCCACCTATCGCATTTCCAGTGCTCCTCCCCCAAGTCCCTCCTCCCTACCTTTTATCTTAGCCTGCTGGACACACTTTCCTCATTCCTGAAGAAGGGCTCATGCCCAAAACGTTGATTCTCCTGTTCCTTGGATGCTGCCTGACCTGCTGTGCTTTTCCAGCAACACATTTTCAGCTCTGATCTCCAGCATCTGCAGTCCTCACTTTCTCCTATGAAGACTAGGCCAACATGTGCAAAGAATGTGTTACTTTTACTGAGCAAATTACATTGGGACAGATGAAAAGAAACAAGTCATTCTCCTGACAGCTTGTGGACCTTATCAGTTCTTTGGAGCCTAACGTTCGCTGAGGTACCAGATATTAAAACCTTTCAAGAGCTGATGAATTACTTAAGGAACACTGTGACCCCAAGCCTCCTCTAACTCTGAGATGCTATCAATTTCATCAGCAATTTGAAAACCATGGGAATCCATACCAGGATTTTTGACAAGGTTAATATGACTGGCAGAGGCTTGGGACATTGGTTTAACCCTTAATGAGATGCTGAGAGACCATTTGGTATGTGGGATTAGTGATGTAAACATGCAAAAGTGATGAGTAGCTGAAGCCCAATTGGAGTCCAAACAAGCACTAAAACTGACTTTATCCTTGGAAAATACTTCAAATGGAGCACGTGAGTTGCAGGATATTCCAATGGAAGTGGACAACCTCGCCAGTCCAACTGAGCTTGGGAATCACCACTTGAGTGACAGCAAGTGCATAGCCTCACTCAGGACATATCTTGATCAGAGGGACTCTAGGACAGTGCACAGCAAAAATACAATACAAAGCCAGGCCTCGGCCAAACGGATCAAATTTTCTTCAGGATCCAGGCCTGCAAACAGACTTGAGGTAGCAAAAGAATCCCACAAGACCTAAATTGAGTAAGAGTACTCATAGGCCAGTATACAGGAGAGTTCACACCCTAGAAAATCCACCTACACCTAATTTGGAACAGTTAAGTTGCATGGCAACACCAAATAAGAAAAAGCAAAATAAATGTCTGGTTAAATGGTCACCTGTTTCTGATGGAGGTCAAAACTGGTGTGGTGTTTCAGTCTTGCTCTGGACTCCAATCCTTACATTTGTGCAAGACCTTGGCTAGACAGAGGAGCTATTCTGTGGATCCTTTACAGATTAAGGGTACAACTTCAGTTCCAGTCTCTTATGAGAAGTGGCTTGTTCAGATACCACTGATTGTAGTAAACGGCTCAAGCCCAAGCTTGATGGGTGGAATTGGTTAAGAAAGATTCACCTTGATTGGCTCAACATCTTTCAATTAGAAAATGGTTGCCTGACTGAAGTCCGAAGTAAGTACCCAGAGGTTTTTCAGGAAGGTCTAGGAACTATCTATAGCTGCCAAGGCCACTTTGCATGTTGACCAAGAAGCAATTCCATGATTCTGTAAGGCCCGCCCAGCACCATTTACCTTATGGGCAGAAATAGAAGCAGAAACCAGAAGGCTGGAAAGCGAAGAAATCATCAAACCAGGCCAGTTTGTGGAATGGGAAGCACCGGTTGGACTGATTGTGAAGCCCAATGGGTCAGTTCACCTTTGTGAGGATTTTATTCAAACAGAAAATCGCTTTTCACAACTGGATAAATACCCAATCCCTTCCATTGAGGATTTATACACTTAGCTGGAAGGGGTGGCTGCCCTGGACATTAGCCAACATACTTGTAATTGTGCTTACCAGAAGCTTCCCAGAGGTATGCTACAATCCATACCAATAAGGGTTTGTATCAATATATGAGACTGTCTTTTGGGGTATTGTCAGCCCGTACAATTTTTCAGTGTTTGATGGAGAACATTTTCCAAGGTCTACCCTAGGTTACCATTTATCTCTATGGTGTGCTAATAACAGGGAAAACCAATAAGGAGCACTTAGAAAATAAGGACAATAAGGACACAGTTCTTAGATGTTTCTCCCAGATAGGCATATGCTCTAGAAGGAAAATATGTATATTTCTGGCATCCCAAGTGTCCTCCTTGAGCTACAGAGTCAACAAGACCGGGTTACACCCATTGGAAAATAAAGTGAAAGTGATCAAAGATGCTCCAGCTCTATGTCTGTACTCTTTCCTTGGGCTAGTGAATTAGTACAGAAAGTTCATACATAATCTAGCCTCCATCCTGGTATCTTTCCATCAACTCCTAAAAAACAGTCAGCCTTGGAAATGATCATGTAGCCAAGTCAAAGCTTTCAGGAAAGTGAAGGAATAGCTATCATCCTCTAAGGTGTTGGCGCAGTATAATTCCATGCAAAGTCCGGTCTTGACATGCGATGCCTTCCCGTATGACATCGGAGTAACATTAGTTGTTGGATGGCCCAATACAGAGGAATGCCCAATAGTGTATGCATCCTCCAGAACTTTGGCTAATGCAGAGTGTAAATACAACCAAAAAGAGAAGGAATTTTGGTGGTCATATTTGGAGTCAGAAAGTTCCACCAATAGCTTTATGGACATAAATTTGTAATGATAACGGACCACAAACCCCTGCTAGGTTGACTTAAAAAGGACAAGACAGTGCCACCCAGAGCTTCTGGCTGAATTGTACTATATGTGTATAAGTACCAGTTGGAACACCATCCACAAGGTCAAGTAGCGAATGCAGATACATTGAGCCACCTCCCACTGGCAGATACACCACTGATGGTACCACCACTGGAAGAGTCTGTAATGGTTTTAAATTTTATGACACACTTCTAATCACAACTGACAATGTCAGACTTTGGATGCAGAAAGACCTGGACTTGGCAAAACTGAAACAGCTAACAGAAACAAGGATCATCACAAACAGAATTGAAACTTTTTTGGATTTGGAGAGACCAAATCACAACACAGGGCAGCGTGTTATTTTGGGGAGCAAGAGTGATTGTCCTGAGCAAAGATACTGGGTGAACTTCACTTGGATCATCCAGGAGTTTCCAAACTGAAGATGTTGGTGACAAGTTATGTCTGGTGGCCAGGCTTGGATGCAGACATAGCTGCATTGGTGGGACAGGGCTCAGAGTACCAACAAGGACAGAAATTACCACCATCAGCTGCCCCACATTGGTGGGAATGACTGGGTAAACCCTGGACTCGGTTACACGTTAACTGCGCAAGTCCTTTCATAGGTTCAATGTACTTAGTCATCGTGGACCCCCACTCAAAGTGGCTGGAGGTGCATAGAGTTCATTTCTCTAATACAGGGACAGTGATATAAAAGCTGCGCACATTTTTTGCAATACACAGACTCCTAATCACAGATAATGGACCATCGTTTACCAGCAGGGAATTTGAGCATTCCTAAATCCAAATGGTATTCAGCATATAAAGGTAGTTCCATACCATCCATCATCCAATGGTCTGACAGAAAGAGCAGTCCAAGCTTTGAAGGCAGGCTTAAAGAAGCAGCCTACAGCTTCACTCGATACTAAACTGGCCCAGTTCTTATTTGATTGCAGGACCACTCCTCATGCAACTCCAGGGATACCACCAGCTGAGATGTAATGGAGAGAAGAATCTATACCAAGCTTAAATTTGAACTTCCTGGACCTCGAGGATATGGTGAAATGGCATCAGGAACTTCAATGTATGACACAAGATTCTGATAAGCGAGAAAGACAGTTTACTCCAGATTTATGAACCATGTAAGAAGCCCTGACTGGCATAGAGGCATGGTCATCATGAGGTCAGGGAGAACGTGACGACTGCAGATGCTGGAGATCAGAGCTGAAAATGTGTTGCTGGAAAAGCACAGCAGGTCAGGCAGCATCCAAGGAACAGGAGAATCGACGTTTCGGGCATAAGCCCTTCTTCAGGAATTCCTGAAGAAGGGCTGATGCCCGAAACGTCGATTCATCATGAGGTCAGGTCCAGTGACATATATAAAGTTCGGGTAGGTGCAACGATCCTGAACAAGCATGTGGACTATATGTGAGCTGCAAACTCGCAAACTGGTTGGAACAAAACATGTCCCGCTCCTCGACAGTCTTTCCAACTGTTCCAGAACCCGTGGGTTCTCTATCTTCATCAAGTGTTGAAGGTACCTTAGAATCAGAGATGGACATGGCGAACATTGCAGCTTTGATGCCTTTGCTGCCTGAAGAAGAAAATGAATTTCTTCGGAGAAGCTCCGGGCTCAGGGGGCAAGTTTCTGGGTCTTCCACACTGTCTGTATCAGAGGCAGAGTGGGAGAAACTGACTTGGTGATAAAATGCTTCAGGAGAATTTCAAAAAGTAAGAACTGACCTATGGCCTCAGATTCCGAGGAGGAGAGAGGCAGTGGCGGTCACCAAGTCAGTCAAGTTGGACACTTATATAATATGAGTGCCCTGATTGGGATTGCTGATCTGGTCCAGTTAGTCTGCCCTGACTGACAGATATAAACAGGAGTGTCAGACATCCTGTTCACTCACGTGTAAATAAAGGGTGATTTTGTAATGGGGTACAAGTCTCCATGGAGTTATTTCAGGAGGCTATTGATCATCTGTCCTGATGCCTTCAAGCAAATTGTACAATTGAGCCATGCATCCTTTAGGATGAGAAGCCATAACAGTGATTTTCTTTTAATACCAAGAAGATTCAAATGCAGAAAAACTGCAAGGAAATACATTAATACTTGTTACTGTTACAATTATAACAGCTGAAGAGAGGGAAAAAACATGCAAGTGAAAAATAATGAATAAACCTACAAAAGTTATACTCTGTTTTAGCCTCACTAATATTTTTTAGACCTTTAAACAAATTCAATACAATAACAAATGATATGGTTTCTTAAGTAACTGACACAAGCCAGGATGTAATTAAATGAAAAATAAATTCCAAAAGAGAGAGATTTTGTATTTGGATGTTAAATGAATGCCAGCTATATTTCTGAGGCTAGAGGGTCAGTGTAATATAGTTATAAGCTAGTCAGTAAGCTGCCAGGGCATTTGATCATCTGTACTGGCTAGTTCTTACCTATAGCCACATTACCATTTACTGCGAGACTGTCAAATTTATTACCACTTATTGACTGAAATAATTGTTAAGCTGCAGATGCTGCAGGCCAAGTATGACACAGAATTTATGAGCCGATGTAGTACAAGAGCTCCTAATATTGTTTATATGAAGAAAAGTTATTTTGTTTGCTCTTTGGCCTTACTTCCAAAGCACTAGAACCTGAAATGAGAAACAACAGAGGATGATACTGTAATGATAATTATTTTTTGGTGCCATGATAATAAATATTCAGTTGTTTCTGTGCACACAACATGTCTGACTTCAAGGCATTCTGCAAGTCAAATTTAGAATATTGTCACTTGTGGATACAATAAAGCAATGAGTGGATTTTTAACAGAATAATCAGAGGATATTATCGCCTGCTTCCAGCAAAGAGTGACCTATGAAGCATTGAATATTTCATAGAGAAATTATCACCTGCACAGTTATGAAGGTGTTTTACCACTGTTGATCAATGCACATTTTGACATCATTAGTGACATATCATTGACTGCATTACAGTTTGAAAATAAAATCTTTCCCTTGTTTTCTCTCGCTGCTTGCTTTGTAGTTAACGGTGATGTGCATGATACCCCAAACTGTAGATTGAAACCTGTGATCTCCCTATGGCAGATGTGGCGTTGTAGGAACATTTAATTAGATCAAGCAGTGGCATATGAGGACTATCATATTAAAACGAAATTAAACAGTAGGCCAAGGAAACCCATGGAGACCTTCCCCTCGACCAATTGACGAATTAATTGGTCAAATAATGCTCACTTAAGCGGCTAACCCAACTGCCTCTGGTTTTAACCCAGCTGCAGGCATAGCAAGCAAACCTTGACTTTTTGTTTTGGAGTTCCTGGGAGTGGTGAGAGGCAAGGGGCACTTGTAACAGGCACTCAGTGCTAAATCAATTGATTATGATCAGGGAGAGAGGGATCACTGAAGGTTCCCCACTTCCCCACTTCAAGTCCCTGTTGCCAAACATCCTCCCACTCTCTCCTCTGCAACCCCATTTGCATCATTATACACATGCCCAGATCCCTCCTCAATCCAAGGCTGCAGGGAGTGATCCGATAAACAACAACCACAGCCTATCTGGTAGTGCTGCTAAATAGAAAAATGCTGCAGGGGTCTGTGTGGACTGTAGCTCTCTGACGGCAGAGTGTTGCCCTTCCAACCATGCCCCAGCCCACCCCTCATTCACTCAGAACATCATCCAATCCTGATGCAAGGAGAAAGCCCATTACTAGCCTATTAAGTGCCTGTTTGGAACAAGAGGCAATGGACACTCTCAAGAATGGAAATATGGAGCTCTTGTTGGCTCTCCCATGGCAGCCTGTCATCTCCACAATATATATCCTACATCCTATCTTAAAAGAATCCTATCCTAAAAGGATAAGATTTGAGCAGAATGGAGAGCAAGAGGCGATGCATAGCACAGTTCCAAAGAACATATAGGGACATGGGAAGGAAGGAGGTGTTTGTGTGCATAGATCTCTGAAGATGGTGAGACAAATCAAGTGAACAATTAGCAAAACATATGTGATCACAGACATAGGAAATTAAAATATTGAGTACAACAGAAGGTTTGTCAAATCTTTTTAAAACTCTCTTTAGGCCACGGTTAGAGCAGTTCTGAATACTTTGTTTTTGAAGGAAAGTGAGGGTCTTTGAGACAGTGCAGAGAAGATTTGCTGAAATAATTTCAGGGATGGAGGATTTTCCTTACAAGGTTAAGTTTGATAACCTGTGGGAATGTTTCACTGGGAGCATAAGTGACTAAGCGGAGATTTGATGGTGGTGTTCCAGATTATGGCAGGTTTAGATACAACAGACAATGAAACTCTGTTTCCATTCATTACTGGTAGACAGAGATTAATGATTATGGGTTACAAGATGCAGGGAGGATGTGAAGAAGAACTTTTTGTCAGAGTGAGTGGTAATGGCACAGAACTCATTGCTTGTGAGGATGTCAATCGATGATTCAAAAGAAAATTAGATGGATACATACAACCAAAGGATTTAGTCATTAGTCATAGACCTTTGCTCCACCTCACCACTTTATCCCTCGACTTGTATACCATCGTTAATTAAAAAAAGCTCACACATCTGTCTTCACGTGTTAATATTTACATAATGCTACAAAAGACATAAGAAGGTGTACGTTTACAAGTGAAGGAAACCACAGTGATTCTACACAATGCAGTGACCTCTCCTGCCAGGCACTTCTCAACGATGTTCTGTTGTGACCTCCAAAGGCAGTTGAGGCAGCTTCTTCCCCATTCTTGACTTGCAGCTAACATAAACGTGGTGGCTGTTCCATCATGGGTGCCACTCAGAAACGTTCGATAGATGGGCGCACTCTTATCAAAATAAGGTCATCCTCGATCACTTGGCTCTGCTGCATGTATGCATCCTTGATTGGAGGCCTTCATTGAGGGAGGCATTCTCATGCTTCTTGATGACTGCTTCAGCATATGTCTGAACTCCAAATAGCCACAAAGCCAGAACACATTTAGAATCCCTGCCAGATATCACTACACTATCAAGGTTACATAATGAGGTATGCAGGCTTTGCAAGTAAGTGCATGATCCAAATGTGCTGCTGCATAAGTTTAACCACACCCTCACTGAAGGAGTTTCTGAGTTCAAAGCCCTGAGTCATTATGGAATACATGAGTTGAATGGATTCATCCATTCTCAAACCATGACCTTGCACTATGGTACGGAACTCCAACATGTTGCAGCACGCCTGTTGTTGCTGGTCTTGGCAGAGTCTCCTTACACGTGACTCCTGAATCCCTGCATCTATACTCACCTGAGCCTCCATCTTCTGAGAGAAGTGCCTTCAACTGCATGATGGTGACCTGGTCATGAAACAGTACCATCCCATCTAGCCACATGAGGTTGCCAATAGTAGAGGGTTTGTTTGAAATGTGTTACAGTTTTCTTTTCTGACTTCAGCTTGCAGTGTCCCTGGCCCAGTGATGGTGAAGGAGGTGGACTAATTCCCTCAATGTCTGCCCCTCTGGGAGGCACAGGAAGAGACCATAAGAAGCAACATTCACAGATCTCCTCATCATCTTATTAACTAATGCATGTTGTACCTGATTGTTATTATGCCAGAAACTACACCTGTGAAGATCGTAGCCTCTTCCTGTTAAGGTCAAAAGTCATGGATACTCTACCATTGTAAAATAATGAGGCTGTTAAACCCATTTTTTTTAAAAAAAGAGGAATGCTGCCAACATCATTCTACTCACAAACACATCATGGTAATCAGTGGTGGGTGTTGTTGCTTGACATCACAAAGTATATTGGTTTAAAACATCTGTTGAACCAATGAAAAGAAACTTCCAGAAGATCAAGTGAGTTTAGGCCTTTAAGGAATTTACCACTTGACTACTCACACAGACCATTAGCAGCTGCAAGAGTTTGAATTAACTGATGTCAGCAGGAATTTGCGGTAAGAACTTTAAGGGAGAATTTGCTTACAGATTAGATTAGATTACTTACAGTGTGGAAATAGGCCCTTCGGCCCAACAAGTCCACACCGAAGAGCAACCCACCCAGACCCATTCCCCTACACCTAACACTACGGCCAATTTAGCATGGCTAATTCACCTAACCTGCACATCTTTTGGACTGTGGGAGGAAACCGGAGCACCCGGAGGAAACCCACGCAGACACGGGGAGAATGTGCAAACTCCACACAGACAGTCGCCCAAGGTGGGAATTGAACCCAGGTCTCTGGCGCTGTGAAGCGGCAGTGCTAACCACTGTGCCACTGTGCTGCCCATTTAGTTTTTTTTATATAATATTCTCTTGAGGCTAAAGCCTTTAGACTTGGTGTGAAAGCACAAGAAGGTGTGCGCCAGAAGGATTTTACAAGGGCATCTTCATGTAGTTAGATTCCAACAAAAAGCAAAGAAATGTAGGAAGATTCCTGTTTACAGGTTCCACCTGGAAGTGAATGGATCAACATCTTAGAAATGATAGAAAGGTGGTCAGCAGAGGAGGGGGAGTGGTGTTTTTGATTAGGGATTACATTATGGCTGTACTTAGGGAGGATGTTCCTGGGAATACATCCAGGGACGTTACTTGGGTGGATCTGAGAAATAAGAAAATGATGATCACCTTATTGGGATTACACTATTGACACCCCAATAGTCAGCACGAACATGAGAAACAAATTTGTAAGGTGAGCTCAGTTATCTGTCAGAATAATAGGGTAGTTATGGTTGGAGATTTTAACTTTCCAAGCATAAACTAGTGTTCAGGGCTTAGATGGAGACGAATTTGTTGTATACAAGAAAATTTTCTGATTCAGTATGTGGATATATCTATTAGAGAACGTGTAAACCTTGACCGACTCTTGGGAAATAAGGCAGGGCAGGTGACTGAGGTGTCAGTGGGGGAGGACTTTGGGGCCAATGACCATAATTCTAATAGTTTTAAAATAGTAATGGAAAAGAAAAGAGCACAATTAAAAATTAGAGTTCTAAATTGGAGGAAGGCCAACTTTGATGGTATTAGGCAAGAACTTTCAAAAGTTGATTGGGGCCAGATATTCGCAAGTAAAGGGAAGGTTGGAAAATGGGAAACCTTCAAAAATGATAGAGCGTCCAGAGACAGCATGTTCCTATTGCGATGAAGGGCAAGGCTGCTAGGTTAGGGAATGCTGGATGACAAGAGAAATTGAGGTTTTGGTCAAGAATAAGAAAGAAGAATATATCAGGTAGAGACAGTAGAGATCAAGTGAAGCCTCAGAAGATTATATGGCAATAGAAGTATACTTACAGGAGGGCATAAAGGGCATAATGAGATAGCTTTGGCAAATAGGGTTAAGGAGAATCCAAAGAGATTTTACCAATACATTAAGGACAAAAAGGTAGCAATGAGAGAATAAGGCCTCTTAAAGATCAGCTAGGCCACATGTGTGGAACTGCAGGAGATAGATGAAATACTAAATTACTATTTTGCATCAGTGTTTAGTGTGGAGATAGATATGGAAGATTGATAACATGGGGAAATAAATAGAGTCATCTTGAAAAATGTCTATTTTACAGAAGAGAAGGGACTGGACATCTTCAATGCATAAAGGTGGTTAAATCCCCCAATCAGGTGTAACATAGAACTCTGTGGACAGCTAAGGAAGTGATTGCTCGACCCATTTCTGAGATATCTGTATCATCAATAGCCACAGGTAAGGTGCTGGAAGACTGGAAATTGGCTACCATGGTGTTACTATGTAAGAAAGGTGGTAAGGAAACACCAGGGAGCTACAGATACTTGAGCCTCATATCAATGGTGGGCAAGCTGTTGGAAGGGATTGTGAGGGACAGGATTAACATGTATTTGGAAAGGCAAAGATTGATTAGAGGTTGTCAACATTACTTTGTGCACAGGAAATATGATCATACTAACTTGATTGAGTTTTCTGAAGAAGTAACAAAGAGGATTGATGAGGGCAGAGTGATGGATGTGAACAATATGGACTTCATTAAGGCATTTGACAAGGTTCCTCATGATAAACTGTATAGCAAAAGTAGATCACATGGAATACAGGGAGAACTAGCCATTGGGATACAGAAATGGCTCGAAGGTAGAAGACAGAGGGTGGTGGTGGAGGATTATTTTTCAGACTGGAGGCCTGTGATCAGCAGTATGCCTCAAGGATCAGTGTTGGGTCCACTGCTTTTCATCCTTTATATAAATAATTTGGATATGAACATAGGAGGTTAGTTAGTTTCAAGTAACCCCCAAAATTGGAAGTGTAGTGACAGTGAAGAGGTACAATGGGACCTTGATCAGATGGGCCAATGAGCCAAGGAGTGGTAGATGGAGTTTATTTTAAATAAATGTGAGGTGCTGCATTTTGGAAAGGCAAATATGAGCTTATGGTAATGTCCTGGGGAAGTGTTGCTGAACAGAGAGACCTTGAAGTGCAGGTTCATAGTTCCTTGAAAGTGGAATTGCAACTAGACACGGCATTGAAGGCGGCATTTGGCATGCTTGCCTTTATTGGGCAGGGTAAAAACAATGACTGCAGATGCTGGAAACCAGATTCTGGATTAGTAGTGCTGGAAGAGCACAGCAGTTCAGGCAGCATATTGGGCAGTACATTGACTATAGGATTTGAGATGTCATGTTGCAGCTATACAGAACATCGATTAGGTCACTTTTGTAATACTGTGTGCAATTATTGGCTCGCCGCTATAGGAAGGATGTTGTGAAACTTGAAAGGGTTCAGAAAAGATTTACAAGTGATGATGCCAGGGTTGGAGGGTTTGAGCTATAGGGAGAGGCTGAATAAGCTGGGGCTATTTTCCCTGGAGCAACGGAGACTGAGGGGTGACCATATAGAGGTTTATAAAATCATGAGAGACATGGATAGGGTAAATAGACAAGGTATTTTTCCCTGGGATAGGGGAGTCCAAAACTAGAGGGCATAGGTTTACGGTGAGAGGGAAAAGATTGAAAAGGGACCTAAGGAGCAATGTTTTCATGCAGAGGGTGGTATGTGTATGGAATGAGCTGCTGGAGGAAGTGATGGAGGCTGGTACAATTACAACATTTAAAAGGCATCTGGATGGGTATATGAATAGGAAGGGTTTAGAGGGATGTTTGCCAAATGCTAGAAAATGGTACAAGATGAATTTAGGATATCTGGTCAGCATTGGGTGAGTTGGACCAAAGGGTCTACTTCCATGTTGCACAGCTCTAAGACAATGATTCTAAGTGAAGTTAAAAATCTCCCCTGGGCATAAGTAAAACCTTTGCAATGACTGTTGCAAAAAAACAAGCTGAGAAGGTTCGAAGTCAAAAAACGAAAACTGACACTGAGTGACACGGCTATACAAGTCTTGGCCTCAATATTCCAGAGATAGCAAGTGTTCACCTGTTCTAAGAGGCAGCACACAGGTGAAGAGAAACAGACTGATGCCACGTTTATTCAAAGTGCAGTCAGTCAGAGAAAAAAAATAGTCCAGGGACAAATTGTTGTCATTCAACCTGTCAGGGGGCAACCTGTCGAAAGTTTCAGTGGGATTTCCCGATACATAGAAGAATCCAGATAAATTAAAATTATATAAATTGGCATGAGAATTATTTTATACTGTCAGCATGAAAGGAAATCTGCAACTGCACAGGAGGAATGGAAATTATTTTCTTCCCTATGACAGAAATCAACAAAGTTTATGAGCAAAAGCTAATACTGACAACAAGAATGAGTAGAACAATCCACTCAAGATCAGCGAGGAATCTTTAGCTGAAGTCATTCAGATAGCAAAAGCATCTGCAGAGAAACATTGCAAGAGCAGCATTGAATTTGATGTCAGCTGATGAGATGGGACAAGTTCAAGAGGAACATTTCAATTCTGAAGCAGAATGAACAGTGCCAGTGACAGAGATAATCCACACTAGTCAGCAAACCTCCAGTCCCATACTGAACACAGGAAAATGCCTGCTGCACCAAAGGGGAGGAATAAAGATGTCAAGCCTAATGGTTTAGATTATGAAGATTTACTTGAATGAAATGGAGATGGGTTCCACGGAAGCCAGACAAACACTCAGAGTTAGGACACAGTCAAGAAGAAGAAAATACAGGGCTCAGAAATGTAGAATACTGCAAAAGAAGAAATTACATGCTTCCACTGAGCAGACATCTTCCATGATGAAAATTCATGAGAATAAGTGTCCCTGAGATTTTGTTGGGGGTGGTGTAACTGGCTGACTCAGGAGAGAAGGCTGCCTTTGTGCATGATTTTCAGGAGGTTAAAGATCCCCAGAATAAAGTTATGGATCATTGACCTGAATTAATAGGAATAACGTTCTCTTCTAAGGACAATGAAGAAATCAAAGGTTCTGAAGTAAAAAGAGCCTTCAATGACCTCGCAAGGTCAAGAACCGAACCAAGGTCAACAGTCCTCAAGCTGAAGACTCACCAATCGTCCAAGTCCAAGGGAAAACATTCAGAAAGAATTGTGAAAGGTTCAAACTGTCTGAATTTGTGAAATCAGGGACTGGACAAAAAATGGGGAAGTAGTAAATATATAAATATATATATATATATATATATGATTTAACAAATGTTAACTAAAAGTGCTTGTGCAGAGGTGATGTGCAAATGATTGATTCTGTAAAGCTTAATTTTGGAGACTTGATTGAGTCCTCTCCAATGTTGTGGGGGAGAGGAGGATGATCTTCTTGAAGGGTGAGAAGAGGAAGCCATGTTCCCGAAAAGCAGGCTTTGGTGAAAGTAACTGACTAAGTCAGGAAATGTAGATCATCCTATTTGATGATGTCATACAGCCCAGATGTGGTAAAGTAGAACATCTAATGATCTCTTGGAGTGCAGGCTTATATCATCATGTAATCTCCTAGACTTAGTAACAATATCTAATGAACTGATGAAATCTGCACCTAACTGTTAGCACACTATTTTGTTAAGACCCTTTTCTTATTAACACTCAATAATGGTTGATCCTCTACAACTTAATTCAAGTAGTCCTGTAGACCCAGTCAAAGGAAAAAGGAATGGCGGCAGTATTATTCTACAACAAATACCACAATGTTTAGGAGAATAAATGGGATCATGGAACCACTCCCTACACAGGATCCGGTTTCTGCACCACACTCTACATTTCCTGACTTAGTCAGTTACTTCCACCAAAGCCTGTTTTTTGGGAACATGGCTTCCCCTTCTCACCCTTCAAGAAAATCATCCTCCTCTCCTCCACAACATTGAAGAGGACTCAATCCACAAATTGAGGAGCTGTCTAGCCCCACGTTCTAGGCCTCTGCCTCTGCCAAGACAATCTCCCAACAGTATCTGGTGCACTGAAATGGCAGCCAAATTAATACGTCTGACTAAATCAAGACAGCTCTTACACAATCCCGCTTTTATTCCCAGACGTCCAGCCACCAACTGGCTCCCTAAGCAGCCTCCAAACCAATTAAGGGTTTGTCTAATCTAGATCAGATTTTTCATCAGGGCAGTTCCTCATCAGGGATGTGTATAGACCCTAAAACAGCAGGTCAGCTTCTCACCTCTCCACAACACTACCGGCACCTTTCCCCAACCCCCATAAAGCAAACTCCTGCCTTATGACTCTATAAATGTCATCACGTTTATTCAAACACTACCACAGTAGCAGTGTGAAGCAGTTTGCAAAGTAACTTAGAGATATTCGGAAGTAGATTTGTTTCCAGCGTAATACAAAATGGGTAGCAATTAATTGACAGCACGTTTTGTCATTAAATCATGTTTCCTTGACCTCAATTGAAATAACAATTAGGCAATATGTCAAGCTGGTTCCTGATTTATTGAGGCCCATTAGTGCTGGTACCCAAGACAAATATATCCCCTCATAAGACATTACCTGTAACCTACAGGGCTTCAGTTATGTAAATTAAACAGACCACAAAGAACGGGTATGATTGTTACAATAAGTCCATGCCTATTGATTGAAATGCAGACAGTGTACCAACTTCGTGCTGCTATCTCATTGAAATGATTAATGCTCCCAGCACTAACTACAATTTTCATTGGTCACACACATTAGCAAGGGACTAACATTGTAATTTCTCAGCACTTTGTCAAGCTAGCCTGCACTGTTTAGAGTGGGCCTGCATTCTTAAACATAAGGTGCATGTTGTGGCTGGTATAACTGCTGACAGTCATTTGAGAAGTATATCTGACCAGTGAAATAGTGAAGAATGGCACAACGTGCAAAAGAAGTGGGCAGCAGGGCCATCACGCACTGAATACCTAATTGGTTGACAAGGGAGAAAGCAGGAGAGACTTCCTGCAAACACTGGAGTCAGGAGACCTCCAGGCACACACTTAAAGGAGTTGATAGTTGGAAACCATATATCAGGATTATAGCCCAAAGGATTTGGATGCAGTGCTTCACAAAGTTTAATAATGCCTTGGAGGATGCTGAACATGGCAGTTCTACTCAATCAAGACATACTCAATTCAGGGATCTGAATTTGGAGGCCACGAGTAAATTTTGCAGCAAGGGATCTGTGTATGCCTCAATATAGGGCCATTTGAAGTTGCAGCCCCTCTCCCATGAACTGAAGGACTTACACATCATTCCCATGTTCCTGATCTTAAGCTCCCTCATCTGCACAGCTACTGTGCAACTGCTCTTGGGCCAGGCCACAGTGGCCATCATCCATCAATCCAACACAAGGGGATGGCTACATCCACTCCTGAGTGGACGTGGAAACAAAAGATACACAGCCCTAGATAGAAGTTATCCAGAGCTAACAGACAGGCCTACAACAGAATTAAGTTGTAACATTACTTAATTTTATTGAGACTAACTTAGAGAATTTAATGGACCAGGCAGGAGAGACCATAGGCTCAAAATTAGACATTCAAAATTGACTCATAGCTAGAGAAATCAGGCCCAACAGAAAACAGAACTAAATTAAACAGCATCCAGCCGCTAACAGTTATAGAGAACAGTGGAAACCAAGGTCAAAAAGGTCACAAAGATTCAGGGAAACTGATTACAACCTGCCTAAAAGTTGTGTATTGGAAAAGTATCAATCAGACTTTCTGGCACCTTGATTTCCAGCCAGAGCCAGAGGACATGCACATTGCATACACTTCCCCACCCCACCATAGCAACAGTGAAGGGTATTGGTATAACTCCAATATTGGATGCTATGACCCCACCTCATGACCCCATTGGCCAAAGGCCATAGAACTTTGTGAAAGGTCTGGGTTGAGAGGGATAAAAACACATAACTGGAAACCACCCCCTCAGCAAAGACTCACAGAAAGACTCATGGTAGAAGACAGTGCAGCAACCCAAAACACCTAGAAGAAGATCCACCCTGACCTGTGAGATCCACCTTTGCAGAAGAGAGCCAGCTCTACACCAGAGCAAAAGGAAAATCCAATGGCCCAACTCAAACACATGAATCATGGTAGATAATATCCTTTCTCAGACAGGTAGAGCTGGATAGAGAGTAAATATTGTGGGAAGTTGGGAAATGCTCATATGGTGTGAGGTGAGACACTGAAGACAATTTGGTTGTGGCCACAGGAAGGGCAAGGACAGATGCCAAGGTGGCAATTTGCAGAAAGCTGTCATTGTGCACTCAGATCAGGACTTTGTTTGGGCTACAGGAATTGACTAATGAGTATGTACAATGAGGCATTTTGTGTGTTGAAAGCCTTAATTAAATTTTAAGGGACAGAGAGGAAAGCTTGCGTTAACTTGACAGGACTTTACATTGAAGCTATCCTTACCATGGATACAGGTAACCATTTCATTAGCACATTTGTGGATTAAACTATGATGCAGTGTCTTATAGCCAATGCTCAGCTTTTATTGTGGCACACATAGCTTCCTTTAGAACTCTATAGACTATAGTGAAAGCTTAGCCTGAATTCAGCCTGTCATCATGCAGTTTTAGGCTACTGCCATTGACTATGGATACAAATGTTCAAAGGACTTTCAGGTTATTGAAACAGTTCAGTAATTGTCCTCCATGGCCAGCTATGAATCTGTAAGGAACTAATGTTCCTCTTTTTTTAAATAATACCAGTGGATTGGTGTCTGTCCTTCCTGATGCTTAACATATGTTCAGCGATGTGCAGTTGAGAGGGGATATCTGTTGGAATGTTGAACTCCAAGATGGCTGTGCTAGTGTCAAATCAGCACTTTGCATTTGTTAATCTTATGAGTTGCCTGCTCTACAAATATTATCTGTGTATGCATGAAGACACTCATCAATCTGGTCTCTGGCATAATTTACAACATAAATACACACCAGATGGCAAATTTGTCCCAAAATGATAACCACAGCATCTAAACAATGGGTAGTACCGATTTCGATTTAAAAAAGACGTTGTTACCAAGTAGATGGTTAACTAAAAAGATTAGAGAAAGAGCTCAAACTAATACAACTTTCCATTACATTTTATTGTGTCAGGAAACTAACAAGTGCAGTGAGAGATGTATGAGTTTCTTTGGATAAGTTAACTTTAATACTTTGGGGACACCCTCTATGTAATATAAGAGCTGAAACTGTTCAAGTGGCAGATTCAACCAGCCCAGAAGTTTTCCTTTGAATAGTCTCTGAAAACTCACTAGAAAATCTTGCAAATGCTCTTCAGTTGATGACAAATAACCAAGAAGTGGTGTTCAGAAAATTCACTAATTGTCACCAGTCTAGGCTGGCACCATTATGCCCATTCAGTGACATAAATTAGGCAATTCAGATATTTGGACTTCTTTGCACAGGTAGAATATCTGGCAAAGTATTGCTGTGAAAAAAAACTGCTGTGATGTTATCTGTGAAGTGAACCAGACCAGATGCATCAGACTACAAATTCTGCAGGACACCTTCAGCAATAGCTACCTCAGCCAAAATATCTTGTCTGCATCCTATCAGATTCTAGATTAGAGTGGTGCTGGAAAAGTACAGCAGGTCAGGCAGCATCCGAGGAGCAGGAAAATCAATGATTCCTGCAAAAGCCCTTCATCAGGAATGTCTACAGCACGAAACCCTTTGTCAAAAAAAAAATCCAAAGTACTGTGGATGTTGGAAATCAGAAACAATTAGAAATTGCTGGAATGCAAGTCTGGCAGCACCTGTGGAGATAAAGCAGAGTTAACATTTTTGGCCCAGTGAATGTTCTTCATAAACTTTGTCTTTGGTTTTGACAGTAACAGCCAGCCTCTTTCGGATCAGTGGAATAGATTGCAAACACATTGATAACCCCCCAAAAATGAGTGGCCTTTCTTTTTTGTAAACAGGGATTTTTAATAGAGATGATCACTGGGGTTGGAAATTTTGTGGCTTGTCATTTTCAATGTTATCTTCCCTATTTTGGACCAGGTACAGTCTTGACAGGATAATATCAGATATAAGTGGATGATCTGAAATGTAAAGAAGTCCATATCTTGGGGGCAGTGTTGATTTGCTCAAAAATATTTCACATTTATGATTCTAGAAGAGGTAGCTATACAAAGAGTGAACACATTGAGACAGCGGTGTTTTCCCTTTCACAGAAGGAGTGGGAGCAACGGAGGAGTGACGAGGACCGAGGGGCAGCCGGGAAGGAAAGCAGTGACCATTTATATCAGCAAGGTGGCTAAACCCGAGACTCTACAACTGTAGTGTCTCCCACCCACCCTCCTCCTCTAACCTGGTTAATAAAGTAAGGTTCATTCTAAACTTCCTCTATTGAATAGAAGTTTGTTATTAATTTTATAGCAACTTGAACTAAGCTTTCTACTTTAGTACTGTGTGGGTGATCAGATAAGTTGGGTATGGATGCTAGGGCAGTTGCTTGCTCCTCCTGCAGAATGTGGCAGGTGGGAGACATGGCACACGTCTCCACTGGCTACATCTGCGGGAAGTGCACCCAACTCCAGCTCTTTGAAAACCATGTTAGGGAATTGGAGCTGGAGCTGGATGAACTACGGATCATTCAGGAGGCTGAGGGGGTAATTGAGAGGAGTTACCAGGAGTTGGTCACTCCTAAGGCTCAAGACAAGGATAGATGGGTTACAGTTAGGGGGAGGAAAGGGAACAGACAGACAGTGCAGAGATCCCCTGTGGGCATTCCCCTCAGCAATAAGTACATCATTTTGGATACTGCTGGGGGGGGATTACCGACCAGAGGAAAGCCATAGCAGTCAGTTCTCTGGCACTGAGCCTGACACTGAGGCAAAGAAGGGAAGGGGACAGAATAGAAAAGTACTCGTGGTAGGGGACTCGATAGTTAGGGGAATCGACAGGAGATTTTGTGGTCAGGATCGGGATTACCGGAAGGTATGTTGCCTCCCTGGTGCCAGAGTCCGGGACGTCTCTGATCGGGTGTATAAGGTTCTAAAAGGGGAGGGCAAACAGCCAGAAATCGTGTTACATATTGGCACTAATGATATAGCCAGGAAAAGGATCAAGGACATAAAAAGGGGTTTCAGGGAGTTAGGATGGAAGCTGCAAAGCAGGATGAACAGAGTAGTGTTCTCTAGACTGGTGCCATAAGATAGCGAAGCAAGGAACAGGGAGCAGGCACAGCTTAACACGTGGTTGCGCAGCTGGTGTAGGAGGGAGGGCTTCAGATATGTAGATAATTGGGATGCCTTTTGGGGAAGGTGGGACCTGTACAAGAAGGACGGGTTGCATCTGAACTGGAAGGGGACTAATGTCCTGGTGGAAGGTTTGCTCGAGTAGTTCAAGAGGGTTTAAACTAATATAGCAGGGGGGTGGGAACCTGAGCTGTATACCGGAGGGGAGAGTTGATGCAGATGAGGCAATAGCAAGAGGTAAACCAGCTAGTGGGAAGGATTTTCCTGACAAGGAACCAAGGTATCAGTTAAAGTGTGTTTGCTTTAATGCAAGGAGTATCAGGAATAAAAGTGACGAACTTAGAGCATGGATCAGTACCTGGTGCTATGATGTTGTGGCCATAACAGAGACATGGGTTTCTCAGGGGCAGGAATGGTTGCTGGATGTTCCAGGGTTTAGATCATTTAAAAAGAATAGGGAGGGAGGAAAAAGAGGAGGGGGTGTAGCACTACTAATCAGAGAGGGTATCACAGCTACAGAAGCTTCCATTGTTGAGGAGGGTCTGCCTACCGAGTCAGTATGGGTGGAAATTAGGAACAGCAAGGGAGCAGTCACCTCTTTAGGGGTTTATTACAGGCCCCCCAATAGCAGCAGGGAGATGGAAGAAAGCATAGCTCGGCAGATTTTGGAAAAGTGTGGACATAGTAGGGTTGTTGTAATGGGTGACTTTAACTTTCCCAATATTGATTGGAACCTTCTTCGAGCAGAAGATTTGAATGGAGCTGTTTTTGTAAGGTGTGTTCAGGAGGGTTTCCTAACTCAGTATGTTGACAGGCCGACGAGGGGAGAGGCCATTCTAGACTTGGTGCTTGATAACGAGCCGGGGCAGGTATCAGATCTTGTGGTGGGAGAGCATTTTGGTGATAGTGACCACAACTGCCTCACATTCTACATAGCTACGGAGAAGGAGAGGATTAGGCAAAATGGGAGGATATCTAATTGGGGAAGAGGAAACTATGATGCGATTAGACATGAGTTAGAAAGCATGGATTGGGAGCAATTGTTCCATGGTAAAGGCACTATAGACATGTGGAGACTGTTTAAGGAACAGTTGTTGCAAGTGATGAAAATATGTCCCTCTGAGACAGACAAGAAGTGATAAGATAAAGGAACCTTGGATGACGAGAGCGGTGGAGCTTCTTGTCAAAAGGAAAAAGGTAGCTTACATAAGGTGGAGGAAGCTAGGGTCAAGCTCAGGTCTAGAGGATTACAACTGAAAATGGGTTGCTGGAAAAGTGCAGCAGGTCAGGCAGCATCCAAGGAACAGGAGAATCGACGTTTCAGGCATAAGCGCTTCTTCAGGAACAGCTTCCTGAAGAAGGGCTTATCCCCGATACGTAGATTCTCCTGTTCCTTGGATGCTGCCTGACCTGCTGCGCTTTTCCAGCAACACATTTTCAGTTCTGATCTCCAGCATCTGCAGTCCACACTTTCTCCTCTAGAGGATTACAGGCGGGCGAGGAAGGAGCTCAAAAATGGTCTGAGGAGAGCCAGGAGGGGGCACGAGAAAGGCTTGTCAGAATGGATAAGGGAGAACACAAAGGCATTTTACACTTACGTGAGGAATAAGTTAAAAATCACACAACACCAGGTTATAGTCCAACAGGTTTAATTGAAAGCACACTAGCTTTTGGAACGACTGTGTGACTTTTAACTTTGTACACCCCAGTCCAACACCGGCATCTCCAAATCGTGAGGAATAAGAGGATGGTCAAAGAAAGAGTAGGACCGATCAGGGATAGCATGGAGAATTTGTGTGTGGAGTCTGAGGAGGTAGGGGAAGCCCTAAATGAGTTTTTTGCTTCTGACTTTATGAAAGAAATGAACTTTGTAGTGAACGAAGCCTTTGAAGAGCAGGTGTGCATGCTGGAATGGATAGAGATAGAGGAAGCTGATGTGCTGAAACTTTTGTCAATCATTAAGATTGACAAGTTGCCAGGCCTGGACCAGTTTTGTCCTCGGCTGCTTTAGGAAATGAGAAATGCAATTGCTTTGCCACTTGCGAAGATCTTTGCATCCTCGCTCTCCACTGGAGTCGTACCTGAGGACTGGAGAGAGGCAAATGTAATTCCTCTCTTCAAGAAAGGAAATAGGGAAATCCCCGGCAATTACAGACCAGTAAGTCTCACGTCTGTCTTCTGCAAGGTGTTAGAAAGGATTATGAGGAATAGGATTTATGACCATCTGGAAGAGCATGGCTTGATTAAATGCAGTCAACACAGCTTTGTGAGGGGCAGGTCATGCCTCACAAACCTTATCGAGTTCTTTGAGGACGTGACTAGAAAAGTTGATGAGGGTCAAGCTGTGGATGTGGTGTATGTGGACTTCAGCAAAGCATTTGATAAGGTTCCCCATGGTAGGCTCATTCAGAAGGTCAGGAGGAATGGGATCCAGGGGAACTTAGCTATCTGGATACAGAATTGGCTGGCCAACAGGAGACAGCAAGTGGTAGTAGAAGGAAAATATTCTGCCTGGAAGTCTGTGGTGAGTGGTGTTCCACAGGGCTCTGTCCTTGGGCCTCTACTATTTGTAATTTTTATTAATGACTTGGATGAGGGGATTGAAGAATGGGTCAGCAAGTTTGCAGAAGACACAAAGGTTGGAGGTGTCGTTGACAGTATAGAGGGATGTTGTTGGCTGCAGAGGGACATTGACAGGATGCAGAGATGGAATGAGAGGTGGCAGATGGAGTTCCACCTGGATAAATGTGAGGTGATGCATTTTGGAAGGTCGAATTTTAAAGCTGAGTACAGGATTAAGGATAGGATTCTTGGCAGTGTGGAGGAACAGAGGGATCTTGGTGTGAAGGACATAGATCCCTTAAAATGGCCATCCAAGTGGACAGGGTTGTTAAGAAAGCATATGGTGTTTTGGCTTTCATTAACGGGGGATTGAGTTTAAGAGTCGTGAGATCTTGTTGCAGCTTTATAAAACTTTGGTTAGACCACACTTGGAATACTGCCAGTTCTGGTCGCCCTATTATAGGAGAGATGTGGATGCTTTGGAGAGGGTTCAGAGGAGGTTTACCAGGGTGCTGCCTGGACTGGAGGACTTATCTTATGAAGAGAGGTTGACTGAGCTCGGACTTTTTTCATTGGAGAAAAGGAGGAGGAGAGGGGACCTAATTGAGGTATACAAGATAACGAGAGGCATAGGTAGAGTCGATAGCCAGAGACTATTTCCCAGGGTAGAAATGGTTAACATGAGGGGTCATAAGCTGTTTGGAGGAAAGTATAGAGGGGATGTCAGAGGCGGGTTCTTTACACAGAGAGTTGTGAGAGCATGAAATGCGTTGCCAGCGGCAGTTGTGGAAGCAAGGTCATTGAGGACATTTAAGAGACTACTGGACATGCATATGGTCACAGAAATTTGACGGTGCGTACATGACGATCAGTGGTTGGCACAACATCGTGGGCTGAAGGGCCTGTTCTGTGCTGTACTGTTCTATGTTCTATGTTCCATGTTCTATTGGTTATAACTAACCTAAAAATATTAGATTCAGGAAAAGTACCAGAGCATTGGAAAATTGCCAATGTGACACCTCTATTCAAAAAGGGAGGTAGGCAAAAAGTAGGTACCTATTGGCCAATTAGCCTAACATCTATTGATGGAGAAGTTTTGGAATCAATCAGCAAGGAAATAACAGCAGTACTTTTGGAAAAGCCATAATCTAATCAATTTAGAAACAGCATGGTTTTAGGAAACAGAAAGTGTGTCAAACTAATTTATTAAAGTTTCTTGAGAAAGTCTCAACCAAATGGATAAAAGTGAACCAGTAGATGTGTTTTATTTGGACTTCCAGAAGGCATTCGTCAAAGTACCTCGCAAAACATTAATTCATAAGAGCCCATGGTTTTGGATAGAGTATACTGGCATGGACAGAGAATTGGCTCATGAGCAGGAAATAGCAAGTGGCGATAAGAGGTTCTTTTTCAAATTGACGACCCATGACCAGTGTGGTTCCACAGGGATCAGTACTGAGACCACAACTGTGTACAATATATATTCATGACTTGGAGCCAGGAAGTTAATGCATTGTAGCCAAATTTGAAGATAACACTAAAATAGCTGACAAGGCAGATTGCGAGAAGAATACAAATGGGTTAGAGAGAGATATAGATACATTAAGTAAGTATGCAAAAAGTTGATAAATGGAGTATAATGTGGTAAAATGTGAAGATATTGATTTTGGAAGTAAGAACAAAAGAATAGAATATTATTTAAATAGACCACAACTGCAGAAGAGATCCTCTCTGGCTATGTCGAAGGCATCTTGAAACCTATTGTACAGGGGATCCTTAGCGTCTGTCGCGACACTATAGATTTCTTACAGATACTCAACACCCACAGAACATTCCTCATCGCAATGGATGTTTGCGCACTCTACATCAGCATCCCCCACAATGACAGCATCGCGGCAACAGCCTCAGTACTCAACACCAACAACTGCTAATCTCCGAGCACTGTCCTACAACTCATCTGCTTTATCCTCGATCACAACTTCTTTACTTTTGACAACCAGTTCTTCATCCAGACACACAGAGCAGCCATGGGGACCAAACTTACACCCCAATATGCCAACATTTTCATGCATAGGCTTCAACAAGACTTCTTCTCTATGCAGGACCTCCAATCAACACTATACATTTTCTTCCTCTGGACCCATAGTGAGGAGTCACTGATAAAACTACACACAGTGATATCAATGAGTTTCATCTCACCATCGAACTCACCATGGACTACTCTCTATCTGTCCCATTCTTGGATACATGAATGTCCATCAAGGATGGGCACCTCAGCACCTCACTCTACCGCAAACTCACTGATAACTTCATGATGCTACACTTCTCCAGCTTCCACCCAAAACATACTAAAACATCCATCCCTCATGGACAAGCCTTACGCATACACAGGATCTGATTAGGTGAGGAGGATCAAGACGGGCACCTGGAAATATTCAAGGGTGCCTTCATAAGAACAGGGTACGATGCTCAACTCATCTATTGCCAGTCCCGATGTGCCACAGCATAGAACCGTAATGACCTCCTCAGGAGACAGACACAAGCTACAACCAACAAGGAACCCTTCGTTGTCCAGTACTTCCCAGAAGCTGAAAATCTACACCATGTTCTTCGCAGCCTGCAGCATGTTATCAATGAGGCTGAGCACCTCCCCACACCTCCATGGCTTGCCTTTAAACAACCACCAAACCTCAACAAATCACTGTTCATAGCAAACTGCCTGGCTTTCAGTACAACCCTGTCACGGTAGACACTGCAAGACGTGTCAGAGTATGGACGTGGATACCACCATTACGTGTGGGGACACCTCCCACCATGTACATGGCAGGTACTTATGCAACTCAGCCAACATTGTCAACTCATACGCTGAAGGCAAGGTTGCCCTGAGGCATAGTAAATTGGTGAGACTGAGCAGAGGCTACAGCAACGGATGAATGGGCACCACACAACAATCAATAGACAGTAGTGTTCCCTCCCAGTCGGAGAACACTTCAGCGGTCCGGGACATTCAACATCGGACCTTTGGGTGACCATTCTCCAAGGTGGACATCAGGACAAGCAGCAATGAAAGGTGACCGAGCAGAGGCTGACAGCCAAGTTCAGTACCCATGGGGATGTCCTCAACCGGGACCTTGCGTTCATGTCACACTACAGGTGACCCCATTGCACTCTACAAACACTCCTACACACACACACACACACACACACAATCACACATACCTACAGACACACATGCACCCACTCACAGACTTATACCCATTTATACTCACACTCACACACATGCACCCACTCTCTCACAGACACTCACAATCCCCCTAACCTACCCCACCCCCCCCCCCACCCCCCCCACCCCCCACTCCCCCACCCCCACAACCACACACCCACATGCACACATACACACATAAGTTTGTGGAGTGAATTTGTAATTGCAGAATTATATTTTACTTCACTCAAAAACTGCATGAATCCATGTAAGACTCTGTAAATTCATTTTTTTAGATTAGAATTAGTCTAAACATTGTGAAAAAGATAGTATCACTCAGGGGAATTCATACCTTCAATACATTATTTGGGTTGACAGACACCAAATGTTAAAATTTAATTTTTTAAAAAAGTTTTGTGATTGACATATGAAAGAACTGAAACCAACCTGTTCATTCTAACAGATGAGAGACTTAACAAGCAAGCAAGGTCTTTTTCAATGTATAATTTCAGTTACACCACACTGTAAACTTTTGCTATAAATTGTGTCTTACAACCTTATACTCCTGTAATGGAAAATTAACAAAATTAACATTTACTCTGAAATCGATTTACTCTGAAATCTGAAAGACAATGCTTTAATATATTTAAAACTTTCTGGCACTTTGCAACTTTGCTGAAGTTTGCAGTCGAGGGACAGCTTGTCTCTGCGGAACTTTGTAAACATTCAACAAGAGAAAAATATAAGAACAGTATGTCCACAACAAGGGAATGAAAAGAATAACAACTTAAATCTTCACAGTGTTTGTCCTTGAGAGCGTGATAAGAAACAATATAAGACGAGTATCTGAATTATGCTCAGGGCCCTTGCAGAAGGCATTTTTGTCAAGTGCATGTGGTCCCTCTGCAATTCAAAGATTAAAAGAAGTTAATAAAGCTTTTTGGCTGCTCTTGCTAATAGTTGAGTCGAGTCCATTTAATTTCCACGACAGTAAACTTGGGGGCTCGCCCGGGACCCCGTGACTGGGTAGGGTTCTGAGGATTCCCAGGAGGTGCAGGCACCAGTGCCTTGAAGGTCTTTCACTTCATCGCGAGCACTGAATTGGTCCATTTGCGTGAGAGGACTGGGAATCTGTGGATCACCTCAGCGCCAGGGTTCAAATCGAATAGGGTCAGGGTAAGAGTCGTGGCTTAAGTATTCCTACACAAAGACTCATTCTAAGAGAATAAGTGAATCAGGAAGAGGGTTCAGTGAACTCTCTTGCGGTATTTGAGCAAAACTCAAGGGAAAGGATTGCCGCCTCTAGAGTGTTTGAGAGACAGCAAGTTTAAGGGTGGTTTTAGACTTGGAGCCACCACTGGCTGAGTTGGACTCACCAAAGACGTATGAGGTACATGGTTTCTTGGTTTACAAAAACCAAGGCATTGAGGCAGATGCACCCAATGAGAGAGGAGACCTCCGGAGGTAAAAATCAAGTCAAAGGGAAAAAGATAATGGTATCGCAAGACAGAACAAAAAGTGGGTCCTCAGAAGACTTGGAATGGCCAACCAAAAATACAATACATGCTAAATAATTATGGTGGAGGTTCTGTAAAGCAGTTAGAATTGTGGATCAAAGAATATGTTTTTCCGGAGGGGGGATGTTTTAGTAAAATGCAGTTGGAAATATTGAGGTAGAGGTTGGAGGAGAGAGAGAAGGAGAAAAGGAAGGGCAAAATAGAACCTGTGCATTGGAGTGCTTATAACATGTGGAAGGCTGAGGTTGATATCAGAGAAAGGAAATCTAAAGTAAAAGATAGATCAACTACACATACAAACACCAGCGCACATGCAGACGCATGCAGAAAACAACCTAATGAAGCTGTACAGTGTCTTAAGTCTGTTTCAGTTCCTGACCTTGATGACTGCCATCCAAGACCTACAGCCTCCCTACAAGATCCGCCTGGCGAAGGTTCCACGTCAGTGGCCACCGCCTCAGGGTCTGCTGAATCACTGGTAGCATCTCTTACCTGCAACAGATTGAAGTAAGAAGCCCAAGAGAAGTATAAATGGCCAGCCGCAAACGTCCATGCCAGAGCAGCCAACCCACAAGCAGAGCAAAACAAAGACTTTAATGCTTTTGTTGCAGTGCTGGAGACCACCTGGGAGGCATTCCCAGTGTGAATGGACATGACCAAATTTGCAATGTGTAAACAACGGGAAGGTGAGACAGTGTCCCAGTCCCTTACGCACCTCACTATAGTCCATAACACTCATGGTGGACTGAGACCACCCAACAACATAACAGTGGCAGAGATCACTCCATATGAAGCACACCTGAGGAACAGCTTCATCAATGGAATGAAAGACGAAATAGCGAAGAAGGTAAAGGACACAGATATTACTTGGGACACGGGAAAACTGAATTTGATAGAAAAACATGTGATACATGCTGAAAAATTGCTGACCCAAGAGAAGGATAAGCGGAAACTAAAGATGGAACAGCAAGCACATAAAGCTCAGCTTACTCTGATGCAAATGGTCACCCAGCCATAGGAGAGAGGTGCTGCAGAAAAAGAGAGGGGAAGAGGTGCTGGTAGAGGTACATCTGGCAGGTGCTTTGTTTGCAGAGCAATGGACCACTGGGCGAGACAGTGCCTGTACAGACAGCCTCAACTGGAGGCTGGACAGCAGGGTGACTGACAGGGGAAGGCTAAGGTGGAGGTGGCAGCCCACAAGGGACAGGCAAGCCTCTTTCCTTTATGCTTGGCAACGAAGACTCGCTTATGCTAATCTCTTCTACGGGCACTGATACAAGTCCCACCCCCAAATTGAGTGCTGAGATTGCAGAGCATGGACCATATGTTCAGTACAATGATGATGTGTATAAGTCAATGCCTACCTCTATGTTATATGTGGAAGGTACCCCAGTTACCTTTTTTGGGTAGATACAGGGGCATCCCTGAAAGGCTTAGTAATGACAATGGGACACTATTTGTCAATAATGCCTTACAGCAAGATCAGTGATTATTTGGGAATAAACATGAGACAACACTGTGCCTACCACCCAGTGAGCTATGGGGCAGTGGAAAGAGAAAATGCTATCTTAAAAAATAAATTGACAAAATGTTGTGAGGAACTAGGGGTGGCATGGACAAAGGGACTTCCAATGGTGCTGATGTATATGAGATCTAGAAGGAGAGGAAGAGCTAATCTTTGCCCGTTTGAGATTTCACTTGGTAGGCTGCCCCATACAGGAATTGACCCAAGACATAAGGAAAGACAAATGACAGACCACTGTGAGGATGAGATGTTATGTTACTGTATGAAACTCTCTACACTTTTGTCTGAAATACAGAATCAAGTGAAAGCAGCACTACCCCAACCAGCAGAAGGGAAGCTGCATGATCTAAAACCTGGAGAGTGGATAGCGGTGAAAGACTTCAGGTGGAAAAACTGGAAAGCGAAGAGTTGGCTGTGACCATTTAAAGTGGGCCTTCCAACACAGACAGCTGTTAAGATCGCTGAGTTTTAGCTATCTGGCTCAGTAGATTTTTTTAAATCTGGCTCTATTTTTTGTTGTCCTGGTTGTCATAAAAAGACACAAAGGGGGAAAATGTAATGGAAAATTAACAAAATTAACATTTACTCTGAAATCCATTTACTCTGAAATCTGAAAGACAACGCTTTACTATATTTAAAACTTTCTGACACTTTGCAACTTTGCTGAAGTCTGCAGTCGAGGGACAACTTGTCTCTGCGGAACTTTGTAAACATTCAACAAGAGAAAAATATAAGAACAGTATGTCCACAACAAGGGAATGAAAAGAATAACAACTTAAATCTTCACAGTCTTTGTCCTTGAGAGCGTGATAAGAAACAATATAAGACGAGTATCTGAATTATGCTCAGGGCTCTTGCACAAGGCATTTTTGTCAAGTGCATGTGGTCTCTCTGCAATGCAGAGGTTAAAAAAATGAATAAAGCTATTTGGTTGCTCTTGCTAATAGTTGAGTCGAATCCATTTATTTTCCGCGACAACTCCACAACCATCTGATGAAGGAGTAGTGCTTCCAATTAAACCTGTTGGACTATAACCTGGCTTTGTGTGTTTTTTTAACAACTGCAGAAGTTTGTAACACGAAGGCGAACGGAATGTTAGCCCTTATTTCAAGGGGTTTGCGATATACGAGTAGGGAAGCAAATGTACAAGGTGCTGGTGAGATCACATCCAGAGTGCTGCCAGCAGTTTTAGTCCCCTTACTTAAAGAAAGATATTTCATTGGAGGTAGTTCGTAGGAGGTTCACAAAGATGATCCCTGGTATGGGACGGAATGTCTTCTGAGCAAAATATAAACAGGTTGGGACTGTACTCACTGGATTTAACAAGAATGAGAGGTGATCTCATTGAAATATACAAGATTCTTAAGGGGTTTAATGGAGCAAATGCTGGGATGATATTTCCCCTCGTGGGAGACTCTCTGACGAGAGGAAATATCCAGAAAGCATCGTCTCAGAATGAAGGGGAGTCAATTTAAGACTGAGATGAGGAAGAATTTCCTCTGGTTTGGGAGTCTTTGGCAGTTCCTGTCACAGAGCTGTGGGAGCAGAATCCTTGTGTATATTTAAGGCAGAGATTGATAAATCCTTGATCAGTAGGAAGATCAAGGGTGACAGGGAAAGGGGATCAAAGTGAACGTAAGGAATACTGAATTCTGTTGAATGGTGGAGCAGGCTTGTGGAACTTAATGCCCTACCCCTGTTCCTATTCCTTATGGTCTTACAATGCATTTTTATTTCTCTGAAATGGCAAGTTTATAATTAATGTTATTTTTATAATAAATTACAAAATTAAGTGAGGTCCTTGAAAGTGGAGTCGCAGGTAGATAGGATCGTGAAGGCAGTGTTTGGTATGCTTTCCTTTATTGGTCAGAGTATTGAGTACAGGAGTTGGGAGGTCATGTTGCAGCTGTACAGGACATTGGTTAGGCCACTGTTGGAATATTGCATGTAATTCTGGTCTCCGTCCTATTGGAAAGATGTTGTGAAACTTGAAAGGGTTCCGAAAAGATGTACAAGCATGTTGCCAGGGTTGGAGGATTTGAGCTATAGGGAGAGGCTGAACAGGCTGGGGCTGTTTTCCCTGGAATGTCAGAGGCTGAGGGGTAACCTTATAGAGGTTTATAAGACTATGAGGGGCATTGATAGGATAAATAGACAAAGTCTTTTCCCTGGGGTCGGGGAGTCCTGAGTTCGAGGGTATAGGTCTAAGGTGAGAGGGGAAAGATATGAAAGGGACCTAAGGGGCAACTTTTTCACGCAGAGGGTGGAACATGTATGGAATGAGCTGCCAGAGGAAGTGATGGAGGCTGGTACAATTGCAACAATTGCAACATTTAAAAGGCATTTGCATGGGTATATGAATAGGAGGGGTTTGGAGGGATATGGGCCGGGTTCTGGCAGGTCGGACTAGATCAGGTGGGGATATCTGGTCAGCATAGACGGGTTGGACTGAAGGGTCCGTTTCCATGCTGTACATCTCTACGACTTTATGACTAAGTGCAGTGTTAACAGAAGAAAACCTTGACAAACCTGTGTAATGGTACAACAACACGCGTTCCTAAATTACAACCATATATATTTGCAGTCTTCTCCATTTTCATTTCTGAAATTCTCCAATACCGTTTTGAGGAATCCCAGTATAGAACTCTGAGCTCAAAAACTGCATGAATTCATGTAAAACTCCGTTATCTCACTTTTTAGATTAGAATCAATCTAAACATCATGGCATAGAGAGAGAACACAGGGGGCCAACACCTTCAGCATACTGTCTAGCTATCACCATTGTTAACAGCTAACCTAGGAATGCAACTTTTTATATAAAAAGGTTTTGTGATTTACACATGAAAGAAGTGAAACGATCATGGTATTCTAACAGATGAAAGGCTTAACAGACAATCAATTTTTCAATGTATAATTTCAGTTACAACACACTGTAAATATTTGCTATAAATTCTGTGTGTTAGGATTGAGCCCTCCACTACCACCTGATGAAGGAGCAACGCTCCGAAAGCTAGTGTGCTTCCAATTAAACCTGTTGGACTATAACCTGGTGTTGTGTGATTTTTAACTCACTTACACTTTCATTGTTACAGGCTTAGAGGAGCATATGTGGCACTTGGTTGAAGATCACCTTCCCGACAAATTCACTTTATACTCTGAGAGATAAACTAGAAGTCCAACCTTTAAATCATAGTGAAACATTTTCCAATACATACACATCTGACAATAAGAAATAATGTTCACGTTCCTAGTACTGAGGAATAAGTGTCAGGACCTTTATAACTTTGTCAGTGCTTTAAATTACATTTAAATTTAAATATTCCAACATATCACAGCAAAAGGAGAACTTTGCAAACAAAGATGGAAAATGTTAATGCAGGTTAGATTTTACAACAGAACTGAGATTAAACCTTTGCTGCATAGAGAGGATTAAGGAGCTTCAAAATGTAACTCAGATACTTAACAATGGCACTCGGCTACATCATAAGGAGATGATGAATTCTAGACAGTATTATGAGGCTACTCAGCGATTATCTATATAATTTTTGACTTTTCAACTCTATTAATGATATCGTATCCTGAGGCTGAGGCTCTATATTCCATTTTTTTTTATTAGACATATATATCTTGATTTACGTCATCATTACCAGGTTGAACATTATACATTTGTGCTTTAGTCTGAAAGAAATAAAATCTATTGAATACAGAAATTGAATTATATACAATCCTTAATTCCACGTAATTTTACGTTTTAGATATCTCTTCACGTTCCATTTGTCTTTGCAAAGCAGGTAATGCAACATCCTCACAGGAAGGCAGAGGCTTTGGTTAGGAGTGCACACAAAGGCAGCAACGATACATAAACAGCAATTGGAATGCCTGTGGGCTGACAGGGAGATAGCGAAGAGGCTGCAAAATGGAATAACTCTGTACTGTGCACTCTGCTAAGTTGGAGCTGGACTCCTCCATGCTTGTTGACAGTAACAAGAGGATGTCAAGGAGGCTAATCACTGCGCTCAGAATTTCAGTCGATTTGCACATCCGCACTTTCTTCTAAATCGCCACATCAGTGTTCTCAATTTAATCCTTCACAGAAGACCAAGCCTATGATCTCCTGGTCTAATTACTGATTGTAGTGATTGTAACAAGGTCAGCAAGAATATGAATTCCTTGATTGAGGCTGTTGGTCTGGTCAAATCAGGGAGCTCACGCTCACAGATAAGAACAGGAGTGTCAGAGGTTCTGTTCACTCAGAGCTAGCTCTGAAGGAGCTGGACCAGTTTCAAGGGCTCTCCTTCCTTTGTTGCAGCAGCAGGAAGAGCAGAAGCGTCGACCAGGGGGTTGGCGGGAAGATAAATCACTGACCTCGTGAATAGGTGGAGCTCACGCTGAGCAGGAGCGGAAACAGGACTGCTGAGTAAGTGAAATAATATATTTGAATGGTTGTGTTAGCCGAAACACTATTCATGTAGTGTCTCCCATCCGTCCTCCTCCTCTAACCAAAAAAAGGTTCTGTGCGCCAGATTGTTAAGGTAACTAGTTTTCATTTTATTCCTTATTTTTCTACAGTCTCTTCTGGAAGTTACAATAGTGGGAATAGTGGTTAGGGCAGTTGAATGTTCCTCCTGCAGAATGTGGGAGGTAAGTGTCATCACTAGTGTCCCTGCTGACTTTATCCCTGGGAAGTGCACCCAGCTCCAGCTCTTGGAAAACCTTGTTAGGCAACTGGAGCTGGAGCAACTTTGGATCATTTGGGAGGCAGAGGAGGTTATTGAGAGGAGTTACAGGGAGGTAGTCACACCTCAGGTACAAGAAGGAAGCAGATGGGTTCCTGTCAGGGTACGGAACGGGAACCGGCAGGCAGTGCAGGGATCCCCCGTGGCCGTTCCCCTCAATAACAAGTATACCATTTTGGATACTGTTGTGGCAGGGATGACTTACCAGAGGTAAGCCATGGGTTACAGGTGTCTGGCACAGAGTCTGTCCTTGTTGCTCAGAAGGGAAGGGGAGAGATGAGCAGAGTATTAGTCACTGGGGACTCCATAATTAGGCAACCATTAGGAGGTTCTGTGGGAACAAGACAGACTCACAGTTGGTGTGTTGCCTCCCAGGTGCCAGAGTTTGTGGTGTCTCTGATTGCGTTTTCAGGATCCTTGAGGGGGAGGGGGATCATCCCCAACTCGTGGTCCACATCGGCACTAATGACTTAGGTAGGAAAAGGAATGGGGATCTAAGACAGAAATTCAGGGAGCTAGGGTGAAAGCTTAGTGCTAGAACAAAGAGTTGTTATCTCTGGTTTGTTGCCCATGCCATGTGCTCGCAAGGCAAGGAATAGGGAGAGAGAGGAGTCGAACACGTGGCTGCAGGGATGGTGTAGGAGAGAGGATTTTGCATACCTGGATAATTGGGGCTTATTCTGGCATATTTGGGACCTTTACAAGCAGACTGGTCTACACCTGAATCAGAGGGGTACCGATATCCTGGGGGAGGGGAAGAGATGGGGTGAATTTGCTAATACTATTTGGAAGGGTTTAAATTAATTCAGCAGGGGGGGTGGGAATCTAAATTGTAGTTCCAATGTCCAGGAGGTTGAGATTAGTGAGGTCAGAAGTGAGGTTTCAAGGTCGCAAGAATTCACCAGTAAGCAGGAAGGTGGTTTGAAGTTGTCTAATTCAACACCAAGAGCATCTGGAACAAAGTGGGTGAACTTGCAGCATGGGTTGGTACCTGGGATTTCGATATTGTGGCCAGTTTGGGGACATGGATATAGCAGGGGCAGGAATAGTTGTTGCAGGTTCCGGGATTTAGATGTTTCAGTAAGAACTGAAAAGATAGTAAAAATGGGGGAGGTGTGGCATTGTTAGTCAAGGACACTATTATGCTGGCAGAAAGGGTATTTGAGGACTCACCTACTGAGGTAGTATAGGCCGAGATTAGAAACAGGAAAGGAGAGATCACCCTATTGGGAGTTTTCTATAGGCCTCCAAATAGTTCCAGAGATGTAGAGGAAAGGATAGCAAAGATAAGTTTTGAAAGGAGCGAGAGTGACAGGGTAATTGCTATGGGGGCTTTAACTTTCCAAGTATTGGCTAGGAATACTGTGGTTTGAGTACTTTAGATGGGTCAGTTTGTATCTAATGCATGCAGGAGGGTTTCCTGACACAGTATGTAGACAAGCCAACAGGGGGCGAGGCCACATTGGATTTGGTACTGGATAATGAACCCGGCCAGGTAATAGATTAGGAGGTAGGTGAGCACTTTGGTGATAGTGACCACAATTCTGTTATGTTTACTTTAGCCATGGAAAGGGTTAGGTATATACCGCAGGGCAAGAGTTATTGATGGGGAAAAGACAATGATGATGCGATTAGGCAGGTTTTAGGATGCAAAGGGGAAAGAAACTGCAGGAGATGGGCACAATTGAAATGTGGAGTGTGTTCAAGGAACAGCAACTGCGTGCCCTGTCAGGCAGGGAGGAAGTTGTTGAGCAAAGGAGCCGTAGTTTACTAAAGAAGTTGGATCTCTTGTCAAGGGGAAAATGTAGTCGTATGTTAGGATGAGACATGAAGGCTCAGTTCGGGTGCTTGAGAGTTACAAACTAGCCAAGAAAGACCTAAAGAGAGAGTTAAGAGGAGCCTGGAGAGGACATGAGATGTCCTTGGCAAGTAGGATTAAGGAAAATCCTAAAGTTTTCTATCTGTATATCAGGAATAAAAGAATGACTAGAGTAAGATTAGGGCCAATCAAGAATAGCAGTGGGAAGTTGTGCATGGAGTTTGAGGAAATAGGGGAAGCACTATTATTTGGTAAATTTAACCCATTTGACACTGCCATCAAAGACTGGGCCCAGTATGTGGAAAGAATGCATTGGAGCAAATGAAAATCAATGAATAATTCTCCTGACAGCTTGTGGAGCTGCAGCTTCATCAGTTATTAGGAGCTTAACTTTCCCTAAGGCACCAGATACAAAAACATTTCAAGAGTTGATGGACTTAATAAAAAAACCAACCTCAAACCTCCTCTTATTCTGAGATACTTTGTTTTTAACTCAGCAATTCGAGGACTGAGGGAAACTATATCAGGATTTTTTGACTAGGTCAAGACAACTGGCAATTGACATTGCTTTAACCATTCATGAGATGCTGAGAGACCAGTTGGTACATGGGATTAATGAGGTAAACATGCAAAAGCATCTACTCGCTGAAGTTCAACTGGACTTCAAACAGGCACTATAATTGGGTATATCATTGGAAAATAGCGCAAGTGGAGGCAATGATTTACAGGGTATTCTGATGGAGTGGACACCCTCATCAGTCTGACTGAGATGGGGAACATCACTCGAGTGAAGACAATTGAAGATAAAATAAAACAAACCAAACTACTTACATATAACACTTCTAAAGATTAAAAACATGATAAAAATACAACCCTATGAATTCCCAAACAACTTCTTTACAGTACTCACACTAGAGATAATTCTTTCCTGTTTCACATCAATATGGTTCAATTTCACTGTGGTTTCTAATACCCATCTTGAGAATCTGATAGCCACTTCCTTGATTCATTATATAAACTGAGCTTAAACTCTCAGTTTCGCATAACTCCTTCAGTGTTTGAAGCAATACTTCCAGTCTGGGACTTTTAAACTAAACTCCTTACACTGAGATAACCTCTTTCTGAACACTATAAACAGCTCACTTTTTCAAGAGCCACTATCCCACCCATCCAGCTTCAGCTAATACTTGTGTAAAATTACCCAGACTGAAACTAAAACTCTTTCTTCCAAGTGATGGGTGTTTTCCCTAATCTAGAACCTTTACTTGAAAATCTAATATGCTACAGAATTTACTTTGTTCACTTATAAAAATTGTGCAATATAAACAAAACTCCAGAATTATTCTCCATAAAGCTTTTTCCTAATACTGTATTGCAAAAGAAATCACCATAGCTACAGAAATACTTCCAAATTGATCAATAAACCCATTCAGGCACATGGAAAACCCATGCGCTGCTAGTTAAAAATTCAAAAATCCAAAACAAATATTAAAAAAAAATATATATATAAATCACATATATAACTCAGCAGAAGAGTGTGAAAGCAGAAAATCAGAAGGCAGAAGGTTGATGGGAGAGAAAGGGTGAGGTGGTAAACAAGAGGGTCATGGTTATCCACCAACTGTTTGCACTTCAATTAGAACAACTTACCTCAGAAAATTTGCCTGGAGCCGATATTCACTATTGTATAATTTATGAATACGTGTTGTCTTGGAAAATTTTGTGACATTCAGTGCATGCATCAGCATAGCTTTAACCGTTGAATGATATGTGAAGTGTCTGCAAGAAAATGAGACTTCCTTTTTACCAAGCGACCGGAGAAACAAATCTGTGATCAATATCTCAAAAAGTTTTGTTTCAGGCAGCTCAGTCTTTTTTAAAAGCAAATTGTGAGGGTCACTTTTGTCTCATTACCACTTTATATTTAGGCATGGAAAGGGTGAGGAAGTGTTAAATTGCAGCTTGGGGTGAAAGTGGGACATAAACTTAAATGAAACAAAAAAAGTCTCTACAATACAGGCCCATTTATTCCTAATACGGGGTTAACTTTAAAAATATTCATACAACACTCCTATTTGAAACATATGGAGACCCAATTAATGTATTTAAACACTGCCTAACTAATGTTGTTCAGACCTGCACACAATTTTTGTAAAGTTTATTGCTACCATCACTAAGTCTTCAGCCCACCTATAAATTAAAAGTTGGTACACAGCCATTTACAGCACTATTTGAAGCTGCAGAATATTAGGTCAGAAGTAAGTCTGACACTCATACGTTCTTCATAGTTTTGAAAGTTCTGAGATTTATATCTTTCTTAAGTTTATCTCCTTGCTGCAGAATGCACTAATTAAACTTTCCGGATCTGAAAATAGGCTATTTCACATACTTTTTGATCTTATGGCCATCCACTTTAAGGCACTGCTAGAGATTATTTGCAGATCATAGTCCTGACCATCATTGTTCCTGTAAGGAGCAGTTACTAGTTACATCTCACCTCCTGCATAGAAATGAGGCTTGTTCATCAAAATCGATTTGTCCTGTCATGGAGGGGTAGAGTAGCTGCCCTTTCCACCAACCTCCCAATAAATACTCAACACCAGAATTGATTCGGTACTGTTTTATTATGAATTGTTCACAGTCAGGCAATATCTGTGATTAGCAAAGCCGTTTTGGGTAGCATCTGTGATCATGACTTTTCTCTTGATAATTAGAAAGAAAAAAGCAACAGTGCTTCCTGCTGCTTGTGGCAACCAGTTAAATCTGACAACAGTGACTTGCATGGGATGTCTGATGCCAAATGAGAAGAATCTCAGTCCTTGATAATTGGGCCACCCTTGAAGGCTGACCAATTATCAACACTTCCCCGGAGCACTGTGAATCAGCCTGATAGAGGTATTGATTACCAAAGTACCACAAAGTATTCTTATTTCCAATCTCCCATCACTCAATATGTGTCAGCTCAATGTTGAGGACATCATGCAGGACATCATGAAAACAGCAACCTCTTTGCAATTCAAAATTTTGATATTTGAGTCATTTCTAAATAGGCAATAGATGCCAGAAAACTATCACAAGTGGAATGATAAGCAACATAGTTTACATAAAATGTCATTTTCATCACTCTGCAGATGAATCATGGGACACATTATACACGATTAGATTGACATTTCATTTCTTGCAGGTCTGCAGCTTCACTAACATGTTTGTCTTTGAACAATCAAAACACTGCGCACTCCAGACTCATAACTATATTGTTTTATTTTAGCCCTCAGGTATTACATAGTTCTCATCCTGCATTTCAATGTTTCCTCATCATTCAAGTAAGTAATTAGCCCATAGCCTCCATTGGAGAGAGAGACAACTGATGTATAGCTTGAGGGACTACAGTGTTCATTGATATTAGGAGCCAAGTCTTCAGGAATTACCACAAGCCAGTATAGAGACTCAGCCTAAGTCTTCAGCGTTACTTTGAATTACTTTAGCCATCTAGCCAATTGAGCTAGCTGATCCTCAAAATGAATCTGTGAACAGGTAACTGTCTTCAGGAGGAAAGTAAGTGAAATGTTAACCCTCAATTTTAACTTTAGCAGAACAGAGCAGAAGTTTCTTGAGCTATGTGAAACTCAGCAGGGTTAATGTGATGAGAGCACAACAGAGATTGATGGCTTTATGAAGGAAAGGCCTTTAAATACTGACACGGGGCAGTTGCTTCATTATCTAGGCAAACATTTTTGTTCGCTAGACCTTTTATTTTAGCACCCCTGTCCTTGCTGGCATGTATTGCAGATTGGGGGCCTATGAAATAGGTCAGGTGACTAGCAGATCACTTACCCACACACCCTTGACATCTTCCCATAATTCAGAGAACTTGGTGCCAGCACCAAATTTGGCAGTTCACCCATTAAATGAAAATAAATAATTGAGGGCCTACTGAATTTGTTAAAAGATTAATTGATTCCAATATTACCCTGCCTAAGCTTTACAATAGATCGCATGGACAGCTGGGCAGGAGCTGGCAGCAGAATGAAGGCAATGTACTATTTTGGAAGGGTGCATTTTGCCCACTGGGGAAGGTAGTCTTTCCCTTCCTTCTGACCTGCCTATACCTCAAAACCAACAAGTCTCTTCCCCTCCTGCTTAAAGTGGGCAAACACTCCTCCCTGAATACCTTCAATTTGGCTCACTCCAAGATCCATAGCTATCATCACTGGCCTGTTTGCAGTATTATCAGCTCTGACCACTGAGCTCTGGTGCTGCCAGTCAGTCAATCAGACTGGCCAACGTGCATATGAGGTACATAAACACCACCTTCAATCTTTTAATGCTGGCCACAATATATTAGGTCTATATTGTCTGTAAACTTGAACTTGTTTCTTTTAAGCAATTGACATAAGTTATAAATGAAAGAGCTGAACTCCATAGGTGAGGTAATTACTCCTGACACTAAGGGCAGAATTGATTGATTTTGGCATAAAGAAGCCCGAGAAAAATTGGTTGGAACCATGTCTCACATGATTTGTTTGACCATTGACCAGAACTTGAAATACACCAGCTGTATAAATGAAGCTATAATAGCAGGTGAGAGGCTAGGAATCCTATAGCAAGTACGTCACCTCCTGACTCCCCAGAACATGTCCATCATCTCTAAGGTACAGTGAGGCATGTGATCACATACTCGCCACTTGCCTGAATGAGTGCAGCTCCAATAATACCAGAGAGGTTTGACACCTCCAGGACAAAACAGACCAATTGGATTGTCACCATGTCCACAAGCATTCACTATCCACTACCAATGTTCAGTAGCAGTGGTGTGTATCATCTACAAGATGCTTTGCAGAAATTAACCAAAGCTCCTTCAGTAGAACCTTGAAAACCCACTACAGTGAGCATAGAGAAGGAAATGTCTAGCAGATACATGGGAACACCCCACCTACAGATTTCTCTTGAACCTATTCAATATCCTGACTTGGAAATATATCATCTCTCCTTCACTGGGTCAAAATCCTATAAATTGATAGGTTCAATTGCAGAAAGGAAGCAAGCAAGAAAGAAAGACAGCTCAAATCATGGTTACACTGCATGTTGTGTGGTGCACATTGCTTCCAAAGGGAATTTGATAAAACACCATAGAACAAGGTTGTGACAAAAGTTGCAGGACATGGACTAAAGTGGACAGTAGTTACATGAATACAAAATTGGCTAAGGGATAAGAATTTTTTAAAAAGTCAGTGATTAATGCATATCTTTTGGTCTGGAAGAAGGCATGCGGTGGAATCCATAAAATATGGAGCTGGAAAAGCACAGCAGCTCAAGCACAGAGGTTCAGAAGTCCTGATGAAAGGATCCGACCTTAAATATCAACTCCCCTGCTTCTCAGATGCTGCTTGACCTGCTGTGCTTTTTTCAGCTCCATACTTAATCAAGTCTGACTTTCCAGCATCTGCAATCCTCACTATCTCCATGTAGTGGAGTTCTGCAAGGATTTTGGGCCATTTACATTTTATCATAGAATCCCTATAGTATGGAAGCAGGCCACTTGGCCCATAGAGTTTACAACAAGCCACCAAACAGCAGCCTACCCCATCCCTGTAACCCTTCATTTCCCCTGTAACCCACCTAGCCTATGGGCGACTTAGCATGGCCAATCCACCTAACCTGCACATCTTTGGACTGTGGGAGGAAACCAGAGCATCCAGATGACACCACACAGACACAAGGAGACCATGCAAACTCCACACAGATAGTCACCTGAGGCTGGTATTAAACTTGGATCCCTGGTGCTGCAAAGCAACAGTGCGAACCACTGAGCCAAAATGCCACCCGTTCCTTATTTAGATTAATGACCTTGATTTTGGCGTACAGAGGACAAATTCCAAGCTTGCATTATAAAATGGGGAAGGACAACATAGCAGGACTGGGAAATAGAACAGTTAATAAAAACTGGAGGCTTTACCAATAGGGGCATGGAGTATAAGAGCAAAGATGTTCTGCTCGAGTCTTTTTGCACAGTTCTGATAGTCACACTTTTGGAAGGATGTGACCACATTGGAAACAATACAGAAGTTGATTCCACACATGGCCACCTTCAGTTATGAACATAGAATGGATAAGTTGGAAATGTTTTCTGGAAAGGAGAAAGCTAAGAGGAGAGTTAAGAGTTTTCAAAATCAGAGAGGTTAGGGAGAAACTGTTCCTGCTCATAAAAAGATTGTGTATGAGAGAGCACAAATAGAAGGTAATTTATACAAGAAACCTATGTGATGTGAAATAAAGGATTTTCACACTGTTATGGACCAAACCAAACACCCCCATCTCCCCCCAACCCCCAACAAAGTATATAATGGAGACAGCCTAGAGCCTAACTTCAGTTCTTAAAGATAAGTGTTAGGCACTGTGTTCCAAATATGACTTGATTGGGCCATGATTAAGCTTTAATCAAAACAGATTTTACTCTTACAGAGGACGGAAAAATTTTCTGGCTGTAACAGCTGCTCCTTTTTTGAGGTATTTTAGATGCTGGAGATGATTTCCTCGATTTCCAGGAGCAGCAATTACTGTTTCATATACTGTTGCATCGTTTTGGAACTTTGGAAAAAAAAAGTCAAAACAACAGCAGTTTTAAAAGGGAGAAGAACAGACAAAGGAAGCACATGGTGAGGTCATTGTAGGAGAGAGCGAGAGAGAGAGAGAGACCGAGAACCTGCACAGTTACCGCCTTTGCTGTTTGAATTCATGTATCGCTGGACATCGGAGTGCGTCTGGGAAAATTCACAAACAGTGAAACTCACAACTAATCTTGGAGGAACCTGTTTGGGCAAAGTTCACAACACAGAATCAGATAAGTCAATTGTTTTAAGTGCATCCAACAGTGAGTAGAGTGGGTTCTTTCTTGATTATATGTTTTTGGAGATATGTCTCTTGTTTAACTTAAAATATAAGCCATAACTAATAATTTAACCTGGAGAAGTATTTTGTAGAGGAATAACACAGTGTTATTTTCTAGGTCTGTAGATTGTGAAGGAGCAAAAATTGCCTTTGGTAGGGTGATATGTACTTCTTGTCAGATGTGGGAGTTTAAAGAGAGTTTAAAGGTTACTGCGGATTATATCTGCCATAAATGCTGTTGGCTGCGAATCTTATCAGATTGATTGGATCGATTGGAGAGACAGTCAGAAGCAATTAGGAATTTGCAACAGTATGTGATGGATGGCAGTTATAGAAAGGGGGGAAAAGTCTCAGGTGCAGTCACACAGATGGGGTAACTCCAAGAAAGGTAAGAGAGGTAGGCAGCTAGTGCAGGAGTCTTTTGTGGATATGCCCATTTCAAGCAGGTATGCTGTTTTGGAAAATGTAGGGGGTGATGGATTCTTAGGGGAACGTGGCACAAACAGCCAAGTTTCTGGTATTGACGCTGGCTTTAATGCAACAAGGGGTACTTCGGCTTCCAAGAAATCAATTGTGTTAGAGGGTTCTGTAGTCAGAGGTACAGACAGACATTTCTGTGGCCAGTGGCGATAAAGCAGAATGGTGTGTTGTTTCCCTGGTGCCAGGATCAAGGATGTCTCAGAGAGGGTGCAGAATGTTCTCAAGGAGAGAGGGGCCAGCAAGAGGTCATTGCCCACATTGGAACCAATGGCATAGGAAGGGAAAAGGTTGGGATTCTGAACGGAGATTACAGGGAGTTAGGCAGGAATTTAAAAAGGAGGTCATCGAGTGTAGTAATATCTGGATTACTCCCAGTGCTACGAGCTAGTGAGGGCAGGAATAGAAGGATAGAGCAGATGAATGCATGGCTGAGGAGCTGGTGTATGGGAGAAGGATTCACATTTTTGGATCATTAGAATCTCTTTTGGGGTAGAAGTGACCTGTACAAGAAGGATGGATCGCACCTAAATTGGAAGGGGACTAATATACTGGCAGGGAAATTTGCTACAGCGGCTCAGGGAGATTTAAACTAGTAAGGTGGGGGGGTGGGACCCAGGGAGACAGTGAGTAAAGAAATCAATCTGAGACTGGGACAGTTGAGATCAGAAGTGAGTCAAACAGTCAGGGCAGGCACAGAAAGGTAGGATTAATAAATTAAACTGTATTTATTTTAATGCAAGGGGCCCAAAAAGGAAGGCAGATGAACTCAGGGCATGGTTAGGAACATGGGACGGTGGGCGGCACGGTGGCACAGTGGTTAGCACTTCTGCCTCACACCGCCAGAGACCCGGGTTCAATTCCCGCCTCAGGCGACTGACTGTGTGGAGTTTGCACGTTCTCCCCGTGTCTGCGTGGGTTTCCTCCAGGTGCTCCGGTTTCCTCCCACACTCCAAAGATGTGCAGGTCAGGTGAATTGGCCATGCTAAATTGCCCGTAGTGTTAGGTAAGGGGTAGATGTAGATGTAGATGGAGATGTAGATGTAGGGGTATGGGAGGGTTACGCTTCAGCGGGGCGGTGTGAACTTGTTGGGCCGAAGGGCCTGTTTCCACACTGTAAGTAATCTAATCTAATCTAATGGGACTGGGATATCACAGCAATTACAGAAACATGGCTTAGGATGGGCAGGACTGGCAGCTTACTGTTCCAGGATGCAAATGCTACAGGAAGGATAGAAAGGGAGGCAAGAGAAGAGGGGGGTGGCATTTTTGATAAGGGATAGTATTACAGCTGTGCTGAGGGAGGATATTCCTGGAAATACATTCAGGAAGTTAGTTGGACGGAACTGAGAAATAAGAAAGGGATGATCACCTTATTTGGATTGTATTACAGACCCCCTAATAGTCAGACGGAAATTGAGAAACAAATTTGTAAGGAGATCTCAGCTATCACTAAGAATAATAGGGTGTTATGGCAGGGGATTTTAACTTTCCAAACATAGACTGGAACTGTCATAGTGTTACGGGTTTAGATGGACAGGAATTTGTGAAGTGTGTACAAAACAATTTTCTGATTCAGTATGTGAATGTACCTACTAGAGAAGGTGCAAAACTTGACCTACTCTTGGGAAATAAGGCAGCGCAGGTGACTGAGGTGTCAGTGGGGGAGCACTTTGGGGCCAGCAACCATAATTCTATTCGTTTTAAAATAGTGAAGGAAAAGGATAGACTAGATCTAAAAGTTGAAGTTCTAAACTAGAGAAAGGCCAATTTTGACGGTATAAGGCAAGAATTTTCAAAAGCTGATTGGGGGCAGATGTTCACAGGTAAAGGGAAGGCTGAAAAATGGGAAGCCTTCAGAAATGAGATAACAAGAATCCAGAGAAAGTATATTCCTGTCAGGGTGAAAGGAAAGGCTATTAGGTTTGGTTAAGAAAAAGAAGGAAGCATATGTCAGGTATAGACAGGATAGATCGTGTGAATCCTTAGAGTATAAAGAAAGTAGGAGTATACTTAAGAGGGAAATCAGGAGGACATAACAGGGACATGAGATAGCTTTGGCAAATAGAATTAAGAAGAATCCAAAGGGTTTTTACAAATATATTACGGACAAAAGGGTAACTAGGGAGAGAACAGGGCCCCTCAAAGATCAGCAAGGCGGCCTTTGTGTGGAGCCGCAGAAAATGGGGGAGATACTAAATGAGTATTTTGCATCAGCATTTACTGTGGAAAAGAATATGGAAGATATAGACTGCAGGGAAATAGATGGTGACATCTTGCAAACTGTCCATATTGCAGAGGAGGAAGTGCTGGATGTCTTGAAATGGGTAAAGGTGGATAAATCCCCAGGACCTGATCAGGTGTACCCTAGAACTCTGTGGGAAGCTAGAGAAGTGATTGCTGGGCCTCTTGCTGAGATATTTGTATTATCGATAGCCACAGGTGAGGTGCCAGAAGACTGGAGGTTGGCAAACGTGGTGCCACTGTTTAAGAAAGGTGGTAAGGACAAGCCAGGCAACTATAGACCGGTGAGCATGACCTCGGTGGTGGGCAAGTTGCAGGAGGAGATCCTGAGGGACAGGATGTACATGTATTTGGAAAGGCAAGGACCGATTCGGGATAGTCAACATGGCTTTGTGCATGGGAAATCATGTCTCATAAACTTGATTGAGTTTTTTGAAGAAGTAACAAAGAAGATTGATGAGGGCAGAGCAGTAGATGTGATCTATATGGACTTGAGTAAGGCATTCGACAAGCTTCCCCATGGGAGACTGATTAGCAAGGGTGGATCTCATGAAATACAGGGAGAACTAGCCATTTGGCTCAAAGGTAGAAGATAGAGGGTGGTGGTGGAGGGTTGTTTTTCAGGCTGGAGGCCTGTGACCAGTGGAGTGCCACAAGGATCGGTGCTGGGCCCTCTACTTTTTGTCATTTACATAAATAATTTGGATGTGAGCATAAGAGGTACAGTTAGTAAGTTTGCTATGAAATTGGAGGTGTAGTGGACAGCAAAGAGGGTTGCCTCAGATTACAATGGGATTTTGATCAGATGGGCCAATGGGCTGAGAAGTGGCATATGGAGTTTAATTCAGATAAATGCGAGGTGCTGCATTTTGGGAAAGGAAGTCTTAGCAGGACTTATATACTTAATGGTAAGGTCCAAGGGGTGTTGCTGAACAAAGAGACCTTGGAGTGCATGTTCATAGCTCCTTGAAAGTGGAGTTGCAGGTAGATAGGATAGTGAAGAAGGCGTTTGGTATGCTTTCCTTTATTGGTCAGAGTATTGAGTACAGGAGATGTGATGTCATTTTGCGGATGTCCAGGTCATTGGTTAGGCCACTGTTGGAATATTGCATGCAATTCTGGTCTCCTTCCTATTGGAAAGATGTTTTGTGGATATACCCATTTCAAACAGGTATGCTTTTCTGGAAAATGTAGGGGGTGATGGATTCTCAGGGGAACGTAGTACAAACAGCCACGTTTCTGGTATTGAGACTGGCTCAAATGCAACGAGAGGTACGTCCGCTTCCAAGAGATCAATTGTGTTAGGGGATTCTGTAGTCAGAGGTACAGACAGATGTTTCTGTGGCCAGCAGAGAAAAAGCAGAATGGTGTGTTGTTTCCCTCGTGCCAGGATCAAGAATGTCTCAGAGAGGGTGCAGAATGTTCTCACGGGGGAAAGGGGCCAGCAGGAGGTCATTGTCCACATTGGATCCAACGACATTGGAAGGGAAAATGGTGATACTCTCAACGGAGATTAGAGAGTGTTAGGCAGAAATTTTAAAAGGAGGTCCTCCAGAGAAGTAATATCTGAATTACTCCCAGTGCTACGAGCTAGTGAGGGCAGGAATAGGAGGATAGAGCAGATGAATGCATGGCTGAGGAGCTGGTATATGGGAGATTCACATTTTTGGATCATTGGAATCTCATTTGGGGTAGACGCGATCTGTACAAGAAGGACAGATTGCACCTAAATTGGAAGGGGACCAATATACTGGCAGGGAAATTTGCTAGAATTGCTTGTGATAATTTAAACTAGTAAGGTGGGGGGGGGGGGGGGGGGGAACCCAAGGTGATAGTGAGGAAAGAGATCAATCTGAGACGGATACAGCTGAGAACAGAAGTGAGTCAAACAGGCAGGGCAAGCAGGGACAAGGTAGGACTAATAAATTAAACTGCATTTATTTCAATGCAAGAGGCCCAAAAGGGAAGGCAGATGAACTCAGGGCATGGTTAGGAACATGGGACTGGGATATCATAGCAATTACAGAAACATGGCTCAGGGATGGGCAGGACTGGCAGCTTCATGTTCCAGGATAGAAATGCTACAGGTAGGATAGAACAGGAGGCAAGGGAGGTGGGGAAGTGGCATTTTTGATAAGGGATAGCATTACAGCTGTGGTCAGGGAGGATATTCCTGGAAATACATCCAGGAAGCTATTTGGATGGAACTGAGAAATAAGAAAGGGATGATCACCTTATTGGGATTGTATTAAAGACCCCCTAATAGTCAGAGGGTAATTGAGAAACAAACTTGTAAGAAGATCTCAGTTATCTCTAAAGAATAATAGGGTAGTTATGGCAGGGGATTTTAATTTTCCAAACAAACATCGACTGGGACTGCCATAGTGTTAAAGATTTAGATGGAGAGGAATTTGTTAAGTGTGTACAAGACAATTTTCTGATTCAGTATATGAATGTACCTACTAGAGAAGGTGCAAAACTTGACCTACTCTTGGGAAATGAGGCAGGGCAGGTGACTGAGGTGTCAGTTGGGGAGCACTTTGGGGCCAGCGACCATAATTCTATTTGTTTTAAAATATTGATGGAAAAGTATAACCAGATCTAAAAGTTGAAGTTCTAAATAGGAGAAAGGCTTGCCCTGCCCGTTTGACAGTATTAGGCAAGAACTTTCGAAAGTTGATTGGAGGCAGATGTTTGCAGGTAAAGCGACGGCTGGAAAATGGGAAGCCTTCAGAAGTAAGATAACACGAATCCAGAGAAAGTATATTCCGCTCAGGGTGAAAGGGAAGGCTGGTATGTTTGGGATTTGCTGCATTACTCAAGAAATTGAGGGCTTGTTTAAGAAAAAGAAGGAAGCATATGTCAGGTATAGACAGGATAGATCGAGTGAATCCTTAGAAGAGTATAAAGAAAGTAGGAGTATACTTAAGAGGGAAATCAGGAGGGCAAAAAGGGGACATGAGATAGCTTTGGCAACTAGAATTAAGGAGAATCCAAAAAGTTTTTACAACTATATTAAGGACAAAGGGGTAACTAGGGAGAGAATAGGGCCCCTCAAAGATCAGCAAGGCGGCCTTTGTGTGGAGCCACAGAAAATGGGTGAGATACTAAACAAATATTTTGCATCAGTACTTACTGTGGAAAAGGATATGGAAGATATAGACTGTAGAGATATAGATGGTGACATCTTGCAAAACGTCCAGATTACAGAGGAGGAAGTGCTGGATGTCTTTAAATGGGTAAAGGTGGATAAATCCACAGGACCTGTTCAGGTGTACCTGAGAACTCTATGGGAAGCTAGAGAAGTGATTGCTGGGTCTCTTGCTGAGATATTTGTATCATCGATAGTCACACGTGAGGTGCCAGAAGACTGGAGGTTGGCAAACGTGGTGCCACTGTTTAAGAAGGGCGGTAAAGACAAGCCAGGGAACTACAGGGAACTATAGACCGGTGAGCCTGACCTCGGTGGTGGGTAAGTTGTTGGAGGGTATCCTGAGGGACAGGATGTACATGTGTTTTGGAAAGGCAAGGACTGATTCAGGATAGTCAACATGGCTTTGTGCGTGGGAAATCATGTCTCAAACTTGATTGAATTTTTTGAAGTAACAAAGAAGATTGATGAGGGCAGAGCAGTAGATATGATCTATATGGACTTGAGTAAGGTGTTCGACAAGGTTCCCCATGGGAGACTGATTAGCAAGGTTAGATCTCATGGAATACAGGGAGAACTAGCCATTTGGATACAGAACTGGCTCAAAGGTAGAAGACAGAGGGTGGTGGTGGAGGGTTGTTTTTCAGACTGGAGGCCTGTGACCAGTGGAGTGCCACAAGGGTCGGTGCTGGGCCCTCTACCTTTTGTCATTTACATAAATGATTTGAATGCGAGTATAAGAGGTACAGTTAGTAAGTTTGCAGATGACACCAAAATTGGAGGTGTAGTGGACAGCGAAGAGGGTTACCTCCGATTACAACGGGATCTTGATCAGATGGGCCAATGGGCAGAGAAGTGGCAGATGGAGTTTAATTCAGATAAATGCGAGGTGCTGCATTTTGGGAAAGGAAATCTTAGCAGGACTTATACACTTAATGGTAAGGTCCTAGGGAGCGTTGCTGAACAAAGAGACCTTGGAGTGCATGTTCATAGCTCCTTGAAAGTGGAGTTGCAGGTAGATAGGATAGTGAAGGCGGCGTTTGGTATGCTTTCCTTTATTGGTCAGAGTATTGAGTACAGGAGTTGGGAAGTCATATTGCGGCTGTACAGGACATTGGTAGGCCACTGTTGGAATATTGCATGCAATTCTGGTCTCCTTCATAGCGGAAAGATGTTGTGAAACTTGAAAAGGGTTCAGAAAAGACTTACATGGATGTTGCCAAGGTTGGAGGATCTGAGCTACAGGGAGACGGTGAACAGGCTGGGTCTGTTTTCCCTGGAGCATCGGAGGCTGTGGGGTAACCTTATAGAGGTTTACAAAATTACAAGGGGCATAGATAGGATAAATAGACAAACTCTTTTCCCTAGGGTTGGGGAGTCCAGAACTAGAGGGCATAGGTTTAGGGTGAGAGAGGAAAAATATAAAAGAGACCTAAGGGGCAACATTTTCTCGCAGAGGGTGGTATGTATATGGAATGAGCTGCCAGAGGATGTGGTGGAGGCTGGTACAATTGCAATGTTTAAGAGGCATTTGGATGGGTATATGAATAGGAAGGGTTTGGAGGGATATGAGCTGGATGCTGGCAGGTGGGACTAGATTGGGTTGGGATGTCTAGTCGGCATAGACGGGTTGGACCGAAGGGTCTATTTCCATGCTGTACATCTCTATGACTCTATGAGCTCAACTAAAATACAACAAAATGAAGAATTGGCATAACTTTATTGAAATACCTAAGAAAATATATTATTTAAACGATTCATCACCAACTGTTCCAATATAGGCAGGATCCATTGGCAAAAATGCAGTTCAGCCAATCAGATTATTCTCATGTGCAGCCTCTTTCCAGTCCAAAAGAAAGAAACACAAAAGGAAACATCTGCCCTTTTTGATTTTTAAGAGGAAGCCTCACTGTTTAAGACATCACTCTCGCAGGAGCAAACTCAAGTTTTCAGCTCCAGCAGCTAGCAGAGATCTCCAAGTAAAAGCCTTCCAGGGTCTGTGTGAGCCCTGACCCCCACCGTCTCTTGAAGTTAAACCCTTTCAAGTCTCATTTTCAAAAAAAAATCCAGTGAGACAAAAGCAGTTAACCAACTGCCTGCCAGAACCACTGTGACAACACCGTTCTGAAAGAGAAACAGGATATATCACGTCTCAAAGACACAGTACCGTCACAACACAGCGAGTAAATAGGGTCTGAAACACGCTGCCTGGAAGAGTGATGCAAGCAATTTAAAAAGGACCATATATAATTATTTAAATCAGGTCAATAGTCCAAGTTGTGGAGAAGAGACTTGAGAATAGATCTCAGTCATAATGCTCAGAGAGTTGGTGCAGACAATGAGCTGAATGGCTTCCTTCTGCACTATAACAAATCTGTGACTCTATGAACACAGAAATGACAAAGATTATATTGCCTAGGATTGTAAACAGAAAAATAATAACAGAAAAAAAAAAATTAGCTTCCACTGATACAAAAATACAAGTTTTGCATTTCGAAAGAGTAATAGTTAAATCCAGTGAGAAGCTAATACACACTGCAGTTTAGATTTTATTTTGGCTGCAGCAATAAAATAAGAACACCTCTGGTGTTGATGACTTTCTTCACAAACCTGAAAAGGTTTAAATTGAAAAGGTCAGTGCTGGAACCCTATTTAGAAAGTGGTTTGAGATTTGGATCTAATAGAGAGAACTAAATCATTCTTGTATTGCTAATATTTTTATTAGTCTGTGATTTATATTTGTGCTGTGACCTTTTCTTAGGTTTTAAATGTTAGGAAATGAGTCTTACCAAGCACACATAAAAGGTGAAGGTTTGTGCATTTTATTTGCACAGTGAGACTGACAGGGTATTGAATTGTCCCTTTAAGATTGGTTTGAGTTTGTCTTCGTTAAAATGATTGGCACCTGCCTCTCTTTCCAAGCACTATATTTACATTACCTGACATGCAATCTGGAAGGAAGACTTGCACGTACCACAGTCAAAGGAGTATTGCCATGAAGTAAAGTAAATATTGAAACAGATCCCCAGTTTGTAAAAAGAGCATCTTGGAACATACTAATGATGATGGAATATGCCTTTCTGAAATACATTGATAGAATATTATCCAATTATGTGCTATTACAACAGCTTCTAACAGAAGCATTTTTCTTTTCAAAAATCAGTAAAACACAGGAGGCAGAAACCATGCTTCAACCTTAGAGTTACTCCCCCTGGATTTCTTCCCCAAAATCTAAAAATTCAGTTTCTTAGTGTGCCATCCAAGATCCAGCCTTCTTCAGCTGCTTCAATGATCCTCCCTCCATAGCCACTTAAGCAGTTCATGTCTAAATGCAGCAAAACCAGGATGCTGTTAAGTTTGGAGTGAAAAATTTGCACTATATAAATGCCAGGTATTGACCATTTCCAACAAGGAGGTATCGAACCATCTCCCCTTGATATCCAATTGCATTATCATAATTGAATCCACATCCTGTCAACAGTTTAGGAGTTACTAATGACCAGAAACTGAAATGAAGTAGCCACATATGGCGACAAGAGCAGGTCAGAGGTTAGGAATTTTGTGGAGAATAACTCACCCCCTAATTCCTCAAAGCCTGTCCACAAGGCACAGGTCAGGAGCCAGTGTAGCTCCAACAGCAAAGAAGATCAACATCATCCAGGTCAAAGCAGCCCACTTGATTCCCAATCCACCTGCAAATTTTGCTCCCTCCACCATTGACACACAGTGGCAGCATTGTGTATGTCATCGAAAAGAACTCGCCTTCCATCTTGCAACCTCTACCTTCTTGAGAATCAAGAACAGCAGATGCATGGGAATATCATTACTTGCAAGTTTCTCTCCAAGCCCCACACTATCCTGACTTGGAGCTACATTGCCACTAATTATCACACTGTCAGGAAGTCAAAATCCTGGAGATCCTGCACTAACAGCACTGTGAGCATACCTGCACCATATGTACCACTCTGGTTCAAGAAGCAATTGAACAGTGTAACTGAAGAGCTCTAGCCAAGGTCAAGTAAGAAGTTGCCTGTCAAAGCACTTTTTCTCTCAGACACCCTGTGCATTGCTCGCCATGTGCTTACCAATTTCTTGCAAGATGCATGACCTATCAAGTCCTTCCTCAAAGCATACCAGATTGATAGTTTTATTTAAGAAGCTTTTCCCACTGTTCATTTGCCTCATGGAGCCTGGCAAGTTGTTGACAGATTAGAAAGCAAGTGCCCGTGCAGAGATATCCTAAATTAAGGTTTACACAGCTAGCAGAATGGCCAGTTATATATTAAAGGCATGACTGCTGCCTGGATACCAGGTCCTTGCTTGCCTGACTTTCTGTATTAGGTCAAATACTAGCTAGATATTAAGGAGATACCACCATTATAGGAGCAGCAGTAAGCTGCTGAGTACATTAAGTGCACTCTACCATTCAATGAGATCATGGTTGATCTGATAATCCTCAACTCTACTTTCCTATCTTTGCCCATAACCTTTGATTATACACTGAATGAAAAATCTGTATCTCAGCTTTGAAGATAGGGATACGGAAAGAAATTTCAAAACCCAGCCTTGACAGCCCACCTTGGTAAAGAACTTCACAGATACACCACCCACTAAGACAAAAACAAACCTCCTAACTTCGGTCTTAAACTCCTTACTATGAGATTATGCCTTCTTGCTCTAGACTCTCCCAGAATGAATACAACCTTTCGGGATCCACTACCTCTCAAGCCTCTAAGAATATTTTATGTTTCACTAAGGTCTCCTCTCATTTTTCCAGAGCTCCAGTGAAATCCCTTTCACTCACCCTGAGATCTGTAAAGCACCATGCATCCAATCAACAGATTCCTGTAGCCTGGGAAAGACTGCTATCCTAGAGAAGCCCCAATATCATTCCTCTTGCTTCTCTCTGGCAAGTGAACTTGAGATACAATCATGCCTCAATGGACCTCAATTATTTGTCCATTTTACAACTTTCCATGCTAAAGGCTAGATGTGGCAAGTATTTCCAGCTACAGCCAAGAAGGAACTAGTTGAATAAATGTTCACTGCCACAGGCAACATGATCTTTGCTCTCCTCACAGATTGTTATCGTGGTTGGTGGAGGTGGACACAGTTATCAGTGTCCTATCTGAAGAGTAGGCTCCTTGCGCATTAGAAAATGTGAAGCGTTATCATCCTAGGCAACATTTATTGTGGAACATATATGCTCTGAAGCACTCAGATGCTATCATTGAACATTAAATGATTCACTTGGGCATCGGTTTCATGGTTTACAGCATCATATCACTAAGGCATGTTACTCCCATGTTATAAGCTCCTGAATCTGTTGTTCTTAATTGTAAAATTATGCAATCACTTTAGTTGACTCACAATATAAGGCATTCCCTGTGCAATGAAAGCAGTTGAATTACAGTTTAATAAACCAAATTATTGCTCAGCACTAAACTGCATTTTGTGCTGGTGGCACAAGTTAATCTTCATGGGTGGTTGACTGGGATCAAGTGCTATTATTTTAAAAAGTGAGAACATGCCCAGAATTAGCTATAAATCTGTTGCTGTCTGCAAATAAAATAGACAAACAACACTGAACAGGGATTAAAATGTGATTGATCATTTTCCAAACATTAAGATAATTTTGTATTTCTGTATCTGGAGATTAGAAGTCATTATGCTTACACGCTTTGTCAAAGTAACGAGCACTTCTATAGGAACCACAAACAAATTTCATGGAAACTATAATAATATAAAATTATTGCTGTCCTTTCAACAGTCTACACAAATTCCTAATGACAGCAACGACTGAAGATTGTAATACATGTTGGCAAAGCGATTAATAAAAAGCAAACCAAGCAGTAGACTTTATTTCTAACTGGTTAAATTGAAAAGTTAGGAAGTTACACAAAGCCTGGATATTGACCTTTGATTAGCCTGCACATAGAGCAGATCCGGTCAGCATATTAAAAATCATAGAGATATTGAAGAAAATGCAGAGAAACTTGAGAAAGACATTACCTAAAATATGTGGGTGTACAAATCAGGAAAGGATTGGCAGGTTGGGTATGTTCCTCTTGAAAAAAAGGTGGAGGGGTGACCTGACAGAGGTATTTGAAATTATGGAAAGCTTTATTAAAAGATTGAATACAATCTAACTAATGCAACAAACTGCAAACGTTTTACTGGAAAGAAGAAAATCCAACTGATAGTGACTGTTTACAAAAAGAAAGCAGACAATTATTCGGAAGAAATACTCCACACTCAAGAACAACTTGGTATTAATATGGTCAAGTCATAAAGTAGAAATTGCTCTGTGAATATTGAAATGCTGTCTGCAGGAGAACATCAACTTAATGTGAAATGCCAGTTAGATACTGATGCTACGTGGAAATTATGTCCTTTGCAGACTTGTGTAAAATTGCCCAAGTTGGTAACATGAAAATTGTGCTGTTAAATGTAAACTGGCAGCTCTAAGAAATCAGAATGTTTTCATCAAGGTGATAAACTAAGAGGAAAGTCCAACACATTGGGGTGGAAGCTCTTCAATTCCAGAGAATGGAAACAAAGCAACACTCAAGTTATCTGAGGTGAACAAGTTAAAGTTTGAGCTGGGAACCTCCAAGTATCTGAAGAGATTTTTAATGTGTTGGACAACAGCACACTATTGACTAGCTAATAGATCTTAACACAGAATGCTGGAGGAACTCAGCAGGTCTGGCAGCAGCTGTAGAGAAAGAAACAAAGTTAACACTTTGAGTCTAGTATGATTGTGCTTCAGAACTCTTCTTCAGTTCTGAGGAAGAGTTATACTGGACTTGAAACATTAGCTCTGTTTTCTTCTCTCCACAAATGCTGCTAGACCTACAGAGTTTCTCCAGCATTGTTTATGTTTGATTTATTGTTTTGTTTTTATTTAACAATGTGTATGGATCCAAAAGAATTCACTCAGCAATTTCACTATTCTATGCTAAACATTGAAGAAATTCTGCCTCAAAGTGCAAAATCAAGGACCTTTACTAGCGTAGATCTTAAGAATGCATATGGGCAAAGAATGTTTGCTGCAATGAACAGTTTTTTGACTGCACTATGGATGCCACTGGACAAGTACAGATGGGTAAACATACAGTATTGAATTTCCACTGCTTCAGGTGGTGGTGGATGATCTGCTGTATCTAGATGTGAAACATGATGAAGATACCATCACTGGACAACATTGGATTACTTACTTACAGTGTGAAAACAGGCCCTTCAGCCCAACAAGTCCACACCGACCCTCTGAAGACCAACCCACCCAGATGCTTTCCCCTACATTTACCCCTTCACCTAACACTAGGGGCAATTTAGCATGGCCAATTCACCTAACCTGCACATCTTTGGACTGTGGGAGGAAACCGGAGCACCCGGAGGAAACCCACACTGACACGGGGAGAATGTGCAAACTCCACACAGACAGTTGCCCGAGTTGGGAGTTGAACCCGGGTCTCTAGCACTGTGAGGCAGCAGTGCTAACTACTGTGCCACCTTGCCACCCACAATGAGATTGGAATCACATGTGACTGCCAGAGAAAGCTCACCAGATGTAACTGAAGCTGATATCACTGAAGAAAAATATAGCAATGATGATTGAAGTCAAGACGCTCAGTTTTACATGCTGCCAAAGGAAGGTTTCTCACTGACTATGATCATCACTTTCCAAACCCACAACCACTAGTATCTCAGAGGACAAGGGCAGCAGATTGTATGGGAATACCCAAATGTAAGTTCCCCTCCAAGCCACTCACCATCCTGACTTGGAAGTATATCCAAAATCCTGGATTCCCTTATGGCATTGTGGGTCCTACCAACATCACATGGATTGCAGCCATTCAAGAAGGCAGCTCACCGCCATCTTCTCAAGGCTAACTAAGGATAAGTAATAAATGCTAGCCCAGCCAGCAACACTCACATTCCATGAGCGAGTTGAAAATAAATGAGGTGTAAGCTATGGCAGTTGAGCTGAAACCAATAGATGTAAAGGTGATTCGAAGATATGTTGGATTTGTGAACTACCTACTAGGAACACATGAAACAGGAACAAGGTAGACCATAGGGTCTGTTGAGCATGCTCTACTATTCAATATAATCATTCTTGATGTTGACCTTCAGCTCTCTACAGCCCTGGCTAAATTTCGCAAATTGCTTGATTCATTGACAGATCGAAAATACATCTAACCCAGCCTCAGATTGTTAAGACAAAGGATTCCAAAGATTCATAACCATTTTTAAGTGAAGAAATTTTTCTTTAACTCAGTACCTGTTGTTTCTTCAGAAATGATGCCCTTTGCTTTAGATTCCCTGACGTGAAAACAATCTCTCAAACTCTACCTTGTCAATCCCTTTCAGAATCTTGTATACTTGAATGCGATCAGCCTGTATATTCTAAATTTCAGAGAATAAAGACCCAATTTAGTCAGTCTCTCTGCATAGGAAAATCTTTCTATTACATGATTTTATTTAGTAAATCTTCGCTGTACCACCTCTAATACAAGTATATCTCTCCTTAAGGATGGAGACTAAAACTGCACACTGTATTCAAGATTTGTTACCCACAAAGCCTTCTATAATTGTATCAAGATTAATTTATTCCTTTACCGTACATCCCTTGCAAGAACTCTTTCTAACGTGTGACAAATGGGACTAGATTAGGTTGGGATATTTGGTCAGCATGGACAAGTTGGACAGAAAGGTCTGTTTCTGTGCTGTACATCTCTCTGACTAATTACTTGACGTACCTGCATCCTAATTTTCTGAAATGAAAACAGCAAATACTAGAGAACTCAGCAGATCTGGTATGTTATGTGAAGAGAAAAACAGATAATATTTCATAGGTGGATGGAGGTGGGGATGAAGGTGATAGGTCACAGAGGGGAGGGTGGAGCGGATAGGTGGAAAGGAAGATTGGCAGGTAGGACAGGTCATGAGGATGGTGCTGAGTTGACAGGTTGGACGGCTTCTCGCAGACCGCTTTAAGGAACATCTCTGGGACACCCACACCAATCAACCCTACCTCCCCGTGGCTGAACATTTCAACTCCCCCTCCCATTCTGAGGACATGCAGGTCCTGGGCTGCCTCCACCGCCTGACACCTGGAAGAGGAACACCTCATCTTCCACCTTGGAACACTTCAACTCCAGGGCATCAATGTGGACTTCATCAGTTTCATTATTTCCCCTCCCCCCACCTCACCCTAGTTCCAACCTGCCAGCTCAGCACCGTCCCCATGACCTGTCCTACCTGCCGATCTTCCTTTCCACCTATCCGCTCCACCCTCCTGTCTGACCTACCACCTTCATCTCCACCTCCATCCACCTATTGCACTCTTAGCTACCTTCTCATCAGCCCCACCACTCTCCCATTTATGTCTCCACCCTGGAAGCTCCCAAACTCATTCCTGGTGAAGGGCTTTTGCCTGAAATGTCAATTTTCCTACTTCTCAGATGCTGCCTGACCTGCTGTGCTTTTCCAGCACCGCTCTAGTCTTGACTCTGATCTCCAGCATCTGCAGTCCTCACTTTCACCGAGGTAATATTTCCTGTCCAGTATAACTGTTCTTCAGAATCCCTAACTTTGTGTTGCTTGGATGAGTATAAAGTGAAAAGAATTGATCGCAGTGTAAGTATCTTCAGAATACTGCTACACACAACCCACCTCTCTAAGATACTGCACTTATCTCCTATCTTGAAGCGGTTTCATCCTTAAACACTTGAACCCATGGTCAGATTTTGCTTGAGCTGTTGGATTAGACAGCAAAGTAAGGCCAAAGCTATGATAGTTATCTTAATCATATAAGATGATTTGGCCAGGCAATATTGTATGTCGATGCTGTGGGCGGACTTTATGCTGGGAGCAAGCTATTTCTGAATTCTGCTAAGGGTGCATTTTTTAAAAACTTTAGATATGCTAATTGACATTGTGTTTAGTTCCAGTTTTTTCAAAAAATATCTCAATCCTCCCCAACATGAATTTTTCTAGTGGAGGGAGGGGTAAGGTCAGGGTTGCAGCATGTTCCTTCCTTTCTAGATCCATCCACATTGAATTGGTTAATTTGCTGTCTTTAACTCACAAGAAGCATGAATCTTCTGTTAAACAAGCCTATGCTCCGGATGTACAGGGACCATAATGGTTGATTTTACAAATTGACTCCCAAAATGGAGTTGCGTCTAATAGGTATATATTCTCCCACACAATTCACCCAAACGGATTAAGTGAACACAAAAGATTATGGATTTTCAAATCAAATTAGTTCCAGAAAAAAAGTCAAGTTTCCAAGATCTTGGGGTAAATTTGAAAAGCATTGGAATGGAAGTAGGACTCACCCACAAAAAACTGACCTCCAACATCAAATAGATAATCAACATAAGTTTCTGCTTCAAAACTAGAGAGAGTGCTGGAGAAACTCAGCAGGTCTGGCTGCATCGGTGGAAAGAAAAACACTTAACATTTCGTGTCATGTGATCCTCATCAGAACTTTATAACTTGTGTTCCCTCTACAGATGCAGACGGCCTTATCGTGCTTTATCCACATTCTCTGCTTTTGTTTCATATTTCCAACATCTGCAGTTCTGTGTTTATTTGATTAAATTTCTGCTATTTCTGTCTGGGGACAAAGCTTTAAAAAGGCTCTTAAGTGTAATTTGGTTCTTATGGGCACAAGTGCACTAAATGGCAATTTTAAAGTTTCAATGACAGTTTTCTTCATTTATTTTAAGACCATGACCTGGATTTCCCACTGGTCAGACAGTCAGCATTCCAGTGGAGATTGGAGTTGCTCACGTGGACTGCAACATGGTCAACCACGAAAGAATTGCCTAGGAAATTGAATTTTCTGCTGGATAATTCCCCTACATTTGGAACCTTCTCAAAGTCTCAATTAAAAATCAGAGAATTTGAAATGAAATTAATTAAAATAATTAAATACATTGCCCTACTATTCAACATATCCAAACTACACCTCCCCCCATATGCTGCCCTGACACCCATAGAAGCTGATCTCATTTTCCTACTCTGGGCCCAAACCCCTTTCAACCATTTTAGAAATGACCCTGACTGGCCTTCATCTTCTGGACCCAACAAAATGCCCTCCTTCACATGCTCTATACCAAATGCCTTTACTTCCTGAGACGGGAGCTTCCTCCTTACTCTGATCCTGACACCCTCTTAACCTCCTTTGGATCTGAACTCCCTTCACCTGCTCTGCAGCTAACCCTAACACTCCCTCACCACTTCAACTGCTCTGTACTTGACCCCTCCTTTCCTCCAGTATGGACCCTACACCTTCCCCTCATTCACAACATCCTTCCCTTCACCTCAAAAGGAGCCGACCTAAGTTCCCACTAGCCAACCCACCCTACCTCCAGATTTCCCCACCTATGCTGACCTCCCTGAAACACTGCATCACTTATTGGTCCTTTGCCAATGCACACCTTGGTACCCAGTCCACTTGGCTACTCTACCCATATAATTGGCACATGGATAGCAGTGAGTTGAGGGGTGCGTAGATTAAATTACTATATTTTACATTAGGATTAAATCTTGGCACAACATCGTGGGCTAAAGGACCTGTTCTGTGCTGTACTTTTCTATGTACCTCTGATTTACTTTCCCCTCCCCTGCAGGCAACCTATTCAGCAGGCATATTACTTTCTGGTACCTAACCCAGCTAGTGCCCTATTTATCGAGCACTCTACATCCCATGCACACCATCCTGGGATCCTAACCTCCAATTACTCTATATACTTATTGTTTGACAGTAGCTGTCAAACTGGCTGTGAATCGGGACCTTTATACTTCAAAATAGAGCAGCTAACTGCTGTAAAAGAGGATGAGGTTTGCCTTCCCTGATATTTTCATGAGATTGCTACAAGAGAACTGTCAGAATAAATCTACAGCTCTGTGTTTTTGAAGGACCCCTGATCTGAACCTCCTGTCAGAAATGCAGAGCTCTCTCCTTTCATAAAAGGAAAAAAGGAGCAGAGTAGCAATCTGAATGAGATTTCCACTCGTCAACAAATCCAGTCCATAGACTCTTCTAAGGTGATCGCCGTGCATCAAATTAACTAGTGAGTAATTCTGTATACCTTTTCGAAGTCATTCTCAGTTATTTAAAATTTATTTTCTCAATGAAATTGACACGATGACGTGAGATTTGTACATACAGAAGACCCAAAGATCACGAAGCATGGATTTTTCCCACTGGTTTCAGGTCATTACAAACATGAAGGGAAATAAAGGTTAAATAATGAAATATTTAAATGGAATGAGGCTTATGGCTGAGGAGTCCTTTGTCTATCTGCTCACTACCTCCAAACCTTCATTTTTCTCTCCCCCAGGGACGGTTTAACCATTTAGGGGTTCTGTTATATTTATTTTCAAAATTCTCCATGTTACCCCTCTTTATTCTAATAAGGAATATTTTTGAAGCTTTTTTTAAAACAAGACATTACAAAGTTTTGCCTAATTACACTGTTCCAAATTTAGGTTCAGCACTACACAAATGAGTTTGATGGAAACTGGAGAAAAGTTTTTTGGCAAACTGTGCAAACGTTTGGACACAGGTTTCCTCTAGATCATTGCATCAAAAGCAACAACACTGCCTCAAGATATTCGGTGCTGAGGTTAGTGGGTCTATTGCTCCCCACACCTAAGTTCTGGTAACAAACACTGGCATATAAAGATCAAGCATTGGAGTGAGTGATCGATCAGGTTCTAGGTAGGAGACCATATAACATGCTTGATGGACTTTCATTTATATAACTACAGTTCTTATCATAATCAGATTTGCCACCAGTTCCACAAATGTTAGGTTCACATTTTAAACAGATGATGGTGTCGACAACACTTCATTAAGATTTCAAGAAAGTAGTCAGTATTCACTCATCTTTTGCCAAGATTAATTTGAAGTTGTGTCCCTAATTAATCGGTTTTAAAAATTCACAACAACAGTCAATAATTGATTCATTCGTCTGAACAAAAAAAATGTAGAATCTTCTAAATTAATCATGAATAATACAAATGTGATCCAAATACAAATCAGCAAGTGCCAAGTCTTAATCAGTAAATCCTGGGCCTGAGCACCTTAAACAATGGATTCACCAGGCAGCCTCAAAATCCCTTGTGGCCTTCACTGGTCATTCCTACAACTGGCTCATTGATCCTCCCACTCTTTGCTACTCTCTCATTACCACTCACCAACACTACCACTCACTGATCTCCTCATCCCTCACTCCTTACTGTTCATCAACCCTCACTGACTCGCCCCCTGCTCACTACCACCCCTCCCTTGTTCACTGAATCCTCCCCACTCACTAGCCCTCCTGCTCAGTGAACCCCCACCAGTTCACTGAAACCCCTGCATGACACTGCCCTGCCCATCCCCCACTCACTAATTCTCCTCCTCAAATACACCCTTTGCTCCCATCCTTTCGCTCACCTGTTCTCTCTCATTCACAGCCTATCCTGATCCCTCCTGTTTACCATCTTTTCTGCTCACCAGCTGTCTCACATTTATTATGTAGGAGCTTGTGTTTTCCTTCATGAAAGATTTCAGAAGGAGAGGGTTTATTTAATAAGGTGGGAGAGTGACAAATGGGAAATCTGCAAACCTTCTTTCCCACCCTATTAAGTCTGTGAAGTGAAGGCCCACAATGGCTTTTCTGCCCTTGAGCCAATTGAGACTGTTAGTGACCAATTAACTCTGGTATTCATCTCAGCTGCAGGTAGATACCATTCCCATTAAACACTTCCATGACAAGGGCAGAATAAGGTTAGATCCAGAGTAAAACAAACCTGGTGTGTTTGCTAGAAAGCTGTGAGGCAAGATATTCAAAGCACCTTATACCTGATTGAGAAAGTTGTGTTTGGAAATTAGGGTCCCTATAAAAATCAACATTCGTCACGTCTTCTTTGCAGTATGAGAACTCATGTAATGGCAGCTAAAGCATTCACGCCTCTTTCCAAACACAAGAAGAAATTCTTAAACAAGAACAAATGTCAACTTCAAGATAGATCACCAAAATCTTCTCAAAGGCAAGATGGGAGGAGTAACAAATGCTGGCCGAGCCAGAGATGCCCACATCCCATGAATGAATTTCAACAAGTGGTAATGAAGGTTATTGGGCTGCTAACTGGGGGGAAAAAAACAACAATTTGTTCTCAGGGAAAATGAAAACTGACCTTATGATAGAGTTGGGAAAGATGTGTCAACAGTTATTCTGATATCACGAGTAGCTGTCCCATGCTCATCAGTTAAAAAAGATTGAGAGAAATGGTTGACATAGCCCCAAAGACAGGGTGGATCAACAAATGCTCACAGTCAGAGGGCAATCCTCACCACATGATTGACCTCTTCGGAGGGAAGATGGACAAGAGGAAATTGAGGGAAGACTCCAGGAAGGATTTCCTAACATTTCAACTAGAGTTAGATGAGATTATTGGCACAGATTGTTCATCCCCTTAGTATCAGTAAACCATCCTCAATTGTCACAGTTATATACTTTTCTCAATCTAATTAATGAATGTGTCATACCTAAACTTCTGCTTCATAAGAAATGTAGCAAACTATCTGAAAAAAACCTTACAAATGCTTGACTGCCTACATTAAGTAGTTGGGTGGTGAACCATCAATAAACGAGAATAACAGTTCAGGAGGGTACTTAAAGATAGCAAAATGCTGGCAAATGGGATTGGCTTAATTTAGAATAACTAATCAGCATGGACAAGTTGGACCAAAGGGTCTGTTTCCATGCTGTACATTTCTATGACTCTATGTCTCACCACTCTTGACCAACCCCTCTTCCCCATTCCCCATTCCCCCTTCCCCCTTCCCCCACCCCACCCTACACTCCCTTTCTGCCCAGTGGTTTCAGGTGTGTATAGTACTGACAGCAGCCACTACTTCCTCAATGGTGCTGAGGAGTCCAGAAGAGCTGACAGCAAGTGATTGAGCGGTATATCTTGACAGCTGGGAATTGTGCCCTAGGACCCCTGTTCCCACAGAAAGGCCCGTCAAGTTCCTGAGTGCCACAAGCTGCAGTGTCCCTTCTCGAAAAAAGGCAACATGACTGAAATAACTCCATAGTGCCCAGTATCCCATTACCTAGTCACCCTTTATTTACACGTGGAGTGTCGTTGACACTGACCTAGCTTCCTCAGAGACAACTCAGAGTGAACAGAACCTCTGATATTGCTGTTTATATCTGTCAGCCAGGGCTCCCTGTTTAGACCAGGCTAACAGCCCCAATCGGGGAACTCATACTCTATTAGGTCTACCTGGCTGACCTTCCTACAGTCACTACAATGACAGTCTCCACTTGCTCTTAAGATGACAGCTCAGTCTCTTATTGCCAGCACAAAATTTAATTTGCTAGCTTTGTTGCTTCTTGTGCACAGGTTAGCTGAAGCTTTATACCAAACTTAACCACTGAGTATGTGAATAAGGAGTTATGTCAGGATGCTGACAGAACAAGATGGACCCGGAACCAATATTTAAATCCCAATCACACCATATTGTACCCTTTCTGATGTGCTGTGTTTTGGTTAATAAAGGCTATTACTGTTCATTTCTCCGATCATGGTGGCAGCAGTTGGTAGTCCAAGAATCCACAGACAGCAGTAAAGGGAAGGAAACTGTATTCTCCAGGAATGGGTTCATGGCAGGCTTGGAGAGTTCGGAAAGATACAAACAGAAATCTTGCAGTGGACTTGGGGAGAGAAGTGCCAAACTCAGTCTTCCCACGATGAATGTGCAGAAAGGTCTGCAGCATTGCACAGCACAAGGATTGGTTTGACTGACGAGGGATGCGTGGGAAAGGCCCACAGCAAAATGGCAAGCATCCAAGGCAGTCCACAGAGAACTCTACTGCAAGCTGTGGAATAATCACTTAGCTGAAAAGTAACTGCTAAATGACACTCAATTATTGACATTTACGAAGATAGGAAATAAAAGAGCACACACAAAATGCCCATTGAAGGGGCTATTGTTTTAAATCAAGTTTCCTCATAGAAACCTAACAGTGCAGATACAGGCAACTCAGCCCATTGAATCTGCCAGGGAATCTCCCAGTTTTGGGAAATAGGATACTGTTTAAAACAAAGTTTGTTGATCCCAAGACCAGATGGGATAAAGCTTTTCAAATACTAAACTAAAAACACCTGCTAGCTCCAAGTAAACTTGGTTGAAAATCACAGCCACTGGTTTGATCAAATCAAAGAGCTGAGAGACTCTATTAGAAGGGAGTTTGCACATTGGATCATATGTAAGACTAGAGTTCTCATTGCTCCGCAAGACAAGCTACATGCGAATCGGGCAAACAACACATTTTCCAACAAAATTTTCTGTCTAGTGTAAAATAAAACAAAGAACTGGAGATGCTGGAGATCTGAAATGAAAACAGAAATTGTTGGCAAAACTCAGCAAGTCTGGCACCACCTGTGGGGAGAAAGCAGAGTTAACGTTTTGAGCCTGGTGACTTGATCAGAACTGATAACAGGGAGAAAAATCTGGTACTCATGCTGAAGATAAATTTGGGGGGAGAGGTCTGGTGGGAGGTGTGGATATGGAGTGGTAGTGGAGGTGGTAGCGATGGGAGAGGTGAGCAGGGAGGTGAGTTACACAGGCAATTTCTGTTTTTCTTTCTGTCCAATGGATCAATCAAGGCAATTTTTGAATTTGTTTTCACGGTCTGAGTAGATCACTCAGAAAAAGGTCTAACTGGGGCCTCAGAGGGAGCTGATGTTGTTGCATTCTGCTATGAACCGGCTGTAATGAAATTCCATTCAAGGACCACAGATGGATTATGGGGATCCTCCATTTCCTTCAGAGGAGAATTTGAATGCAATGGAACAAAGTGCACAAAGGATAAGATGGCATTCTACTTTACATTGTTCTTTCAGGAAACTATGAAAGAGAATGAAGTTGTCACTGATGATTTGTTGAATGTCTGGGATCTTTCTATAATCTTTGGCTCTACGGCCAACAACTCTGTTGTCTCTTTTGAGTACCAGATTTTTCTCCCTGTTATCAGTTCTGATACAAAAGGTAGCAAAGAGGTAAGTTTATCTCCTCAGTCAACTGAACCCACCAATGACACAACAAATTCACACTATCCACAATCACAATGAGATATAGACATTCCTTCCTGTGATGAAGGCTGAAGAGTACAAGGAAAGTGGACGACACTAACATCCTGATATCTCAGCTGCTTTCAGCCACATTTCAATATCTGCTCGAGCTGAGTGGCACTTTGACAAAGATATAGGAGACTCAACTGAATATATATGACCTGCCAATGTTTCAAGCTAATTACAAATGAACAGGCATAAAATTATATGAAGAAGGTCTCAAAACTTCCATACAAACATGTGAGCATTCAAGGTTCAGAGACGTTCACTGAAGGATGAAACTGTATGTGACATCAGCTTACAACAATGAGCAAGGAACATTAAGATGACTTGATACCCTCAGAGGAAACATTTAATCCTTAACACAGCTCATCAGGTGGTAGTTCAACAACCATGAGAATTAATCCAGAGAGAAGTAAATGCTTAAATCCAAATTGGTTCAAGAGAGTATTGAAAATTCAGAGATTGTTAAACTGATAGATGCAGACTTCAACTGACATTTGAGTCTCTTTGATGAACCATGCAATTTCTCAAGCTATCTTTAGAGAAATACTTAAGAAAATCTTAAAGCTGAGCATCAAATGCAGACTGAACATTTTAAATTAATTTTGAGTTGAAGTCTAATGACGCAAAACAGAGTGCTAAATGTAGTAGTCATCCAGCAACTATCTGCAGAAGTACCAAGATTAAAGGTTCTTTCTGTTGCCAAGAGAGCTGTTACAGGAGAAATGAATGAGGAACTCCAATTCGAACAAACAGTATTTTTGAATGAAAAGTTTTGATTGTGAATGCACATAGCAAGAACAAGATTTGGAAAACAAAGCCTCCAAGACGGAAAATAGAGTCTGTAATATATTCAGCAGCTATTCGATAAAGTAACAAAGACTTCCAAATTTCGCACACCAACATGAGTGAGCTCTTAGCAGAAGTTTGGATAAACTGTAAAGGGCCATCTTGTGGTACAGTGGTTGTGCCTCTACCTCTAGACCAGAAGACCTGGGTTCAAGTCCCACCTGCTCCAGAAGTGTGCAATAATTTTTCTGAACAGATTAGTTAGAAAAAAAAAGGTAAACTATAACATAACAGAATGTGAATGAAAAGGAATGGCGATTAGAGGAAAAACAGCAACTCACAATGGATAAAGAAAAGCTTACCAAACTTTTCTGCAAGATTTGTGCACAGAGGATCAGCCTCTGGTTAAAATGTGTGTGACAGTCTCATTACATAAGGAATGAGCAATTCTTACCATGGATCCGTAGATGTTGTCATTTACAAAGCTCCATTTACAGGCTCACGAGGACGGGGAATCAGGACTATTGCCTTTATGCTTTGTTTATTATCAGAGTTTGCAACTCTAATCTGCTGAAGCTTTTTCCTTCCGAGAAGAACCACATCAAGTTCATCCACCCAATCCATCCTCAAAAAGAGTTGAAAATATTGTTGGAGATTGATGCTTGTGCCAGAAGATATTTTGAAGAGGGGAAATGTTGGATGGAAACTGTGTATAGTTCATGAAGTTAACAGTTTGTGAAAAGACCAAACATGGTGGGGACATGTGGTATAATGAGCTGACAGGTCCGCTTGTTTAATAATAGCTACCTAGCAAGTGCATAAGGAGAATAAGTCATGATGATGCCAGAACAAGATGGAACTAGGACCCAAGTGTGCATCTCTCAGGAAGGCTCTCTCCTACCCTCTCTCAAAGCAATACTATGTTTAGTAAAGCATGTTAATATTCACTTACCCGTATGCAGACCTCCCAACACTCCCACTCATTGCCTCTCTCTCCCCCTTTCACTCCTCTCCCACTCTCCACCTCTTTCCTGTTCCCCAACTCTCCTGCTCACCACCTCTTTAACACACAGCACTTCCCTCCAACTCACCAGCCCTCCTGCTCACTGTGGCAACTGCATGCTGTTTTCCTACCTAACCTTCATACCAGCACCCTCCTTGCACCACCCCACCCCCACCCCACCTATTTGCTACCTCTCACCATATCTCCATTGGAGAGAGAAGCCACAAGATAGAGGAAGCAGAAGAAGGAAGCAGCAAGTGGAGGGAAGATGACAAATGGGAGAGAGATGGTAGTGAGTACAAAGGTCAGGGAACAGTAGGATTAACAAATGGAGTGGTAAGTACAAGAGCTCTTAAATTATTAAAAGTTAGCAAGTTATCAAACATATCAACAGCTATGTGTTTGGAAATGTATGTCCAGTTTTATGAATCTGTTTATCTTTTATTGTCATTTTCTGTGCCTATGTACCAATACACTTTTCTGACACAAATGAACCTGTAACTATTTTTAAATTCTACTTGCAGCCTGATTAAAATTTTCCTGTATCCTAACTGGCCCTCTCTATTTTTCTAATGAGTGCCACCGATCTAAAATGTTAATCAAGATTCATCCGTATCTTGTGAAACCTTTCGTATTAATGGTTTGTTTAGCACAGCAGATCAATGCATTTTCATTTGAACTATATATAAAAAAAACAAAAGGCACACATTTCAAATTGACACCCATATGAAGTTTTGCCAACTGAAAACTAATGATATAAACTGAAGCTCTTTAAGTCAGTTGCTAATGATTGTATTTCTTTACATTCGTAATTAACCTCAACAAACTGTAAAGCAGCATTGAAATAGGATCTAACAAAAAATGCATTAAGCTATGTGCATTACATTTAATGATTGCTTCTTCAGCTGAACCCCAAATGTCATCCATACACAAAGAATACCATCACTATTAACATGATTAACAATCCAGAGACCCAAGTTAATATTCTGGGTACATGCTTTCAAAACCCATTATGGGAGCTGGTAGACTTTGAACTCTATTAAATATGGAATTAAAAGCAAGTCTCAGAATATTGCTATGTGAAACCATTCTCAATTGTTGTTACAATCCATCTGGTTTACTGAGGTCATTTGAGGAAAGAAATGTGCTGACCTTACTTAGTCTGCCTTATAATTCCAACAAGGTGGTAGATTACTGGTGGGAACTAACAGAAGGGAAAAACTACTTAGATACATAGAAATGTACAGCAAAGAAACAGACTCTTCAGTCCAACTCGTCCTTGCCAACCAAATATCCTAAATTAATCTAGTCCCATTTGACAGCATTTGGTCCCATATCTCTCTAAACCCTTCCTATTCATATACCCTTTTAAATCTTGTGATCATATCAGCCTCCCCCACTCCCTCTGGCAGCTCATTCCATGCATGCACCACCCTCTGTGTGAAAAAGTTGCCCTTTAGATCCCTTTCAAATCTTTTCCTTCTCACCCTCGAGTTTTGGGTTCCCATACCCTGGGGGAAAGACTTTAACTATTCACCCTATCCATGCCCCTCATGATTTTATAAGCTTCTATAAGGTCACCAACCCCCCAACAGTTCTGATTCTCCTCCACCCCCTCCACTCACCCACCTCCCCCCACTACTACCACCACCAGCCTCATCTAGGGAAAACAGCCCCACCTTGTAGTTCAAACCATCTAACCCTGGCAAACTTCTTATAAATCTTTTCTGAGTCCTTTCAATTCGACCTTGTCTTCACCAGTCTACTTATCACAGATATGTCTGTCCACAACACTATCTGCTTTCTTTGTTGTCCTCCTTAAGTGTTTGCAACTGTGGAAGACTTCTGCCTTCTCACAATTAAAATGGAAGATTTCCACCCTATGTGGGTAAAATTGAGGATTTTTGTCTTTGCTGTAACTTTGCTTTATTGATCCCATTGTTCACTTTAATTACAGTCTTACTGAATAATTCCCATTCCTCAATGATTCCTGTCTGCAACCTGAACAAAATCTCCCAAACTTTCTGTCCCAATTCAATCAGATCTGCTTAGATTTTCAATTTATCCAAATCTATTGCTTTAATTGCTGGCATTGCAAAGTCCATAGATCTGTGACCACAGATTAATGTTCAGATGCTCAGATTAATAATACAGAACCAATCATTTTAAATGAAGACAATTTCTTAGATGTAGAATAGCTTCTAAAATAGATGCTAAGTCAAAAGCTGAACAAGTTACTGCACTTCCATATACAGTGAGGAGTATGGTTGATAATGTTACAGCACATGACAGGATTAAAGAAACAATAGATGCTTTTGAGAAGAATCAAAAACATTTGTCAATTATTTCCACTTCAGAACTAATAAAATTCTTTTTAAAAAAAGAGTAAGATTTATTAAAAGAGTTCATTATTCTGGGGAATCCATAGATAATTTATTTAATGATTACAATATACTAGTGAAGAAGTGTGACTGTGATGACTCCAAGTCAGAATTCATTAGCGACAGGATTGTTGTAGGAACTGGTTATGAGTTTTTGTTAGATTCATTACAGTCCAGAGAAGACCGGACTCTAGAGAAAGCTATTTTGTGGAGAGTGAAGCAGAAACCCAGAAGCAAAATAGATCAGTCCCTAGGGGAGAATTGGACAGGAGACCAATTCTTGAAGTACAAAACTACAAACAATCTTTGTAAGAAAACACTGCAAAGAGTAGGAGAGGCACCTGAAAGTTCTTGTTAGCACTATGGAACAAAGAAAACCCAGAGGTGCAGATAGTGCCCTGTTTATCACACAGTTGGACACGTCCACAAAATATGCAAAATGAGGACAGTTTCAGAAAAGCCAGTAACAAGCAGTGACCGCACAAAGAGATTAATGAGGCATAACAATCTACAACAGTAGAAAAACAAGATTATACCGGGAGGTAGGAGATCTTACATTTTGGCTAACTGATATTTATGTCATCTCAAGAATTTCAAATTGAGCATAGGATGAGTCTCACTATATTTTCAGATAATGAGCCATGGTTAAATTGTTGACACTGTCAACAGCTGACCACAGTGCAATTACATGGTCCAGGAACCACAACATTTAAGATGGCGATGGCCTGGCAGTATTATCACTGGACTGTTAATTTGGAGACTGTTCTGGGGACCCAGCTTTGAACTCCAGATGGTGGAATGTGAATTCAATAAAAATCTGGAATTAAGACTGTAATGCTGACCATGAATCAATTGTCAATTGTAGAAAAACCCATCTTTTTTTAATGTCCCTTAGGGAAAGAAATTACCATCCTTACCTGGTCTGGCTTTCATATGACTCCAGACCCACAGCAATGTGGTTGACTTTTAACTGCTATCTGGACAATTAGAAATGGGCAATAAATGCTGGTCAAGCCAGTGATGCCCTTATTCAGTGAACGAGTAAAAAAAATTAAATTTGTATGCCACAGAACAACGCTACAACATAGGGGGATACCAACTATTCGAAAACATTTATATGTTTGACAATTTAGAATTCTCATTCTGGATGAGGAAGGCTTGATTTCAACCATCTTCAAATGGTGGAGGAAGTTAAACTCAGTCAAGTTATGGATCAACTAGTCAAAGAACAGCTGGTAGAAGATTTAACAGGACCCTCTAGACTCATGGCAGAACTTAAAACAAAAAAAAGTCAGAATCCTTTGAGCTTAGTGATGTTGACATAAAATTGTTTTTCATATTGTCAGTGAGATAGGCACTTGTGACTATGTTAGATTGGCACAAATGTTTTCCACTGCGATCAACATTGAAGAGTACTTGGACTGTAAGAGTCAATTTTTGTAAAGGAAAGCTAGTAATGAGAAGGCCAGTGAACAATATATCCTACTTGAGCCAATTGATGAATCTACAAGGTCGGAGGCTAAGATTGTAATATCGTTGGTGAACTAACAGCAATTACAAATTTAAGACTGGTGCTGGACGCTGAGGTGATTCAGAAGAATCAAGTTCAACCAGAATGTTTGACTTCTGCCTCTTCCCAGGAAGTATCCTCAATAACTGATACAAATCATGTTAAACAAGAAGAAACCCTCAGTAGCAGAACTGAGCAAATTAAAATGTTGGGATCACTAATAATACAATCACTAAGGGTGAATAACAGAGTCCAAATCAATGTTGATGTAAGCATTTCCATGTTTCGGCACTAATCTAGGAGTTGATTAAGAATAAAGATCTGTTGACACAAATTAAAGACATGGTGTATGCAACTTTATTAATGCCATCATTGAGAATGGACAGCTGATGTCTAAGAATTCGAGATGCCACAAGGAAGCAATCACCTCTTTCAGCAGGAGAGAGATCCTCTACTAAAGAAATTCAAGAGATTAAAGGGACTGACAATCTTAAACTGTCAGGAAGTAGTTAAGACAATGGTCACCACCCAGCAATGCCCAGTTTTTCAAAGTCAAAGAGGACACATTTCAGGAGAATAATGAAGCCACCAAATCACTTGAATTTTTAAAGTAAGAGTTCGGCAGAGAAGTGTAATGTTAAAGGCAATTATAAAAATTAATATACAACATGAATAATGGAGTAAAAGCTTGAGGGAGCTTTTGTATATGGATCTGAAGGTTTATTTGTGATGAGTAACCAGTCACTCCATGTCATACGGACATGTGGTCAGAACATCTGGCCATCTCAAAGGAGTGAATCTAACAACTAATCCTTGTCAAACACTCTGTAACAGTGTCTAACATAGCAACTTAGCATGTAACTAGTTGCTAACATGCAAAAATAACTATTTCTTATGAATAATAAGAGACTTTTCTATACAGATCATGAAGTAGTTTTCCTTTAAAACATAAGATTGTGCAGGTTGTATAATTTCCTGTAATTAAATAATCTGGTGACAGTAACTTTCATCATGAACACCAGCTCACACAGTCTAATGAGTTGATATGTCTATACATCAACTCCAAGAAACAGATCCCCGTGCCTGTCCAAACTCATTCTGGAATTTTGAACAGCCTTAGCCATTCTGCCAATTGAAAAAATACTACTGATGAAAAACTAATGGGAGCAGAAGCAAACATTCTGAACAGTGGGAGTTACAACTATTTTAGCCTCAAAGGAGCATACTGTAATTTGGTATCTCAGGTGAAGTTAGGGGTTAAGGCCCAAAGTATGCTCCATCAGCTTCTTGTAAGGTTTTCATGGGAAGAAAAAAGGTTCTATTCCTGAAGACCCCTTTCCTTGAAACTTCAAATTTTAGCAGAGATGCTAGCAAGTTTCTACAGTGAGCACAATTTCTGACACATTAGCCACGATTGTACTCCCACAGACTATATCACAATTCTTAAATTGCCCTCATATCACATTAATGTGATGCTGTGCTGTCTGACGAGTTGCTGGAATGTATGACTACTTCCTTAATAGAATAAAAACAGCAAAAAAAGGGGACACAGTTTACAAATGCAGATTGCCCAGTACCACGCAGCTCTATAGTGGACTCATGGGAGGGGTTGTTCATGATATATAGAGTGAGTTCCACTCAGCAATTTAGGGCTTTGAAATTGATTGTGTCTTTGTATTTCCAACATCTCTCATCTGATCATCACTTTGAACCCTGTAATCACGAAGAGATTGGGGAAGTACAGACAGTGTGATGCAGTTACCAACAAGGCCTCCCAAAACAACAACGTGAGGACATGCAGTAGGAAAAGTGGGCATCGATGAATTCTTTCTTGGTCCTCAACATCGGCAATAAAACATTTCCTGGGAATGTGATGAATTGGGATTTTTTTCACAATTGTGATGGATAGACCTGAAGGGTCAAAATCTTCTAAGTTTTAACTTTGGCTTATTTGTGATAAGACTTGTGAATCCTAAGAGAATCCATTTTCTTGGCTGATACTTCAGGGCAGTACTCAGGGAGTAGCAGAAAAGTCATCTTTACAATTAAATGTTAAACTGAAAATCCATCAGACCTCTAAGGGAAGTGTAAAGATTCCATTATTCAAAAAGCAGCAGTTTGCCTCGTATTCTAACTAGAATTTTTACCTCCATTAACTACAATAAAATAGCATTGCCCAGAAATTCAAAGCTTTTCAGTTATTTAATAGAATTTTGTTTAACGCAGTGAAAGCTCACTGATCCAAATATTAGTACAGGAAAAAAAAACAGATAAGTGTCTGACACCAGTGTTAGGATATTTGCTGAAACAAATCAGGGCCTAATGTCTGCTTGAGGCCAGCATGCAAAATGGAGTTGCCCGGAAAGCAGAGAAATGAGACCTAAACACGGCTTAAATCGTAATCCTTAAAGAAATTTAAAATGCTTGTCTGATTTGACATGGAGGTGAGAATCATAGAATTCCTACGGTGTGGAAACACGTCATTTGGCCTAACAAGACCACACCCACCCTCCAAAGAGTATTTCACCCAGACCCATTCCCCTACCTCTATTTCTCTAAATTTCCCTTTACTATACTTACTAACTTACACATCCCTGAGCACTATGGGTAATTTAGCATAGCCAATTCATCTAACCCGAGAGAGTATAGTTTCTCCTCCTGGCTTTACAGTCTTCCTCAAGAGCTTTGCGATTCCACGACCAGCTTCCCTCCAAATTACGAAACATCCCACATACATAGCTAAACAGAACTTTTCCAGCTCGCCCCTCTGCTGGTAGCTCACCTCTCGAATCACCTTCCTTCCTGAAAGGCAGATGCTTGAAAACTTACTCTGGCCATTTTTTTATTGGCATCAGCAGGATAACAAAAAGCATCTCAGAGGCACCTCTCACAGCATCTGGGGGTCTACACCCAGTGACTCTTTCCCTAACACCTCAAACTTTGGCAACATGTACAATTTCTGGCACATCTGCAGTTTGTGAGGTTTGCTGTGCACAAATTACCTGCATTTCTTTGTCTGGATTACAACACAAACACAACTTCACAATTAACTGCGAAGTGTCCAGAGGATTTGAGTGATGATCGATTAAATGCAATTTTTCGCTTTCTTTCATAACAAAAGAGGGGATGTTCTTCCATGGGAGGATGTAACCATAAGAAAGGCTAACACCAGCAGAAACCTACTTTGATTAACTTTTTCAAGGCAAGGGAGCTGTGACTTCTGAACAGCAGACATTTCATTTCAAAAAAACTGAAAGAACTGTGGATGCTGTAAATCAGAAACAAAAACAGAAATTGCTAGAAAAGTCAGCAGGTCTGGCAGCATCTGTGGAGAGAAATCAGAGTTAACATTTCGAGCCAAGTAACCTTTACGTCATTGTACTGCAAAAACATTTCAGTTTCCGCTCTTTCACCTCTTGCCATTGATTTTAGGAGTGTTTCCCTCACAGAAAAAACTTCTGATAACAACTTCAGTCACAATCAGCAGACACTGACCAGCACAGGTCATTGTATAAAATTCAAGAGAATCATGTCAGAAGTCAAGTAAGATCTCTCACAGTGTCAGGAGCACATATTCCAGTTGTGCTCCTGACATCAACATGTGATTCTCACTAGTGAGTAATGAGAGGCCTATTATTGGGGATTATTGCTCATTATCACCTTCATTTCAAATCTCTCCTCATTAATAGGCAGTTTCCTCTTCTACCATCTGCTATATAGAATCTAGATGTCACGAATACAAAAGTACCTGGTGATTCCAACTTTCTTGCCAATTTCTCCTCCGGATCTCCATCCCAACAGACAGCATCAATATAAATGCTGGCAGCCAACACATACTGACCTTTCCTGGCTATCATGACACATCTCTGACCCACTTGACGTAGTACAGCAATTTGGAGTACTCCAGCTCTTCTCATTGGAACGCTGCTGCAAGAACACTTGCCTCTAGGAACAGACATCTAGCTCATGGACTGGACCAGGCTGTGTCTCTGGGTTGCTAACTTGGATTTCTAGCATTCACTCACTTAGTGCCTACCTGGTTGCTCAAAGCATCCTACATTGCTTTGCCTTGCCCTTTTGTACTTTGCCCCTTCAGCCAGAGATTAACGTCTCACAGTATTATTGCATTGCTTTGCAGGCTAGCGCAGATACAAAGTCAGGTTGCTTGTCAGCCTTGTTCAGTAGTCATGACGTGGAGGTGCTGGTGTACTTGGCAAACATGTTGCATGTCTAAGGGAATGGTCCTCAGTGGATTTCAGAGAGAGACACCTGTCGATCACGGGGTCCCAACACAGTATGTCATGAGCAGCCTCTGGTATCAGTTCAGGGACTTGGATACAGTCAGTCTTCTGCTAAGGGTGGTCAGAATCAAAATTGTCACCTCATTTGGTTCAGCAGCCAAACATTAGGCACCCCATCACTGTCTTGGCTCTTTCTGCCCTATTGTGAACTGTTTTCTCCTTGTACTAGTGAAAGAGAGGGGTTCAGTGAGATGAAAGTGACTAACATAGCTGTTATTTCTAGTGTAGATGGGGGAAACATCACAAAGTATCCTGTGTGAGTAGGTGGGAGATACAGAGATTAGATTCTGGACTGCGTGGAAACAGGCGCTTCAGCCCAACACGTCCACACCGACGCTCCAAAGAGTAACCCACCCAGACTCATTTCCCCCTGTCTAATGCACCAAACACTATGGGCAATTTAGTATGGCCAATTCACCTGGCCTGCACAGCTTTTGGGTTGTGGGAAGAAACCTGCATAGACACAGGGAGAATGTGCAAACTCCACATAGACAGTCACCCAAGGCAGGAATCAAACCCGGGTCCCTGGCACTGTGAGGCAGCAGTGTTAACCACTGAGCCACCATGTCACCTTTGTGCTGCATCAAGCAGGATGAATATTATTGAGTGGATTAAGTGTGAATGAGGGTAGATATATATTGAGAGTGGTACACCATGAGCCTTGGTGGAAAATAGTGTAGTGTTGACCTTAAAAATGTCTCTAAACTAGACCATTAACAGTTAATCATGGCAAAGATCAATTGAAACCAAGTGGAAAAATACAAGAAAATACATCTGGTGTAAAAAAAAAGCCTATTTTGACTGGACGTAACTGCATAAACTTGATTGTGGGAACCATTCTTTTAGATAGTGAAGGTGGAGTCACTGAAGGTGTTTTTCAATTTGTCTTCTGCACAATTGAACATCTGGAAAAGTATTGAAAGTAATACAAAATGGAGATTCAGCACATAATCTGAGATTCAGAAGAGTATTAATATTGGGGACATTTCCCCTGCCATCAGACTTTTCACCATTAGGCGAGAGTTTGTGAGACCAGAATCTGAGGTAGAACTCTGAGTGCCACTATCACCAAAGTCACCGATAGAAAGCAGTGTGAGGCTGATTTGTGTGTGTGTATGAAATGTAGTTTAAGCAAATAGATTCACTCATTATTTTGCATATGACTAATATATATTAAATACATGAAGCTTCAAATTAAAATGCATATGTTTTTAGATTAGATTCCCTACAGCGTGGAAACAGGCCCTTCGGCCCAACAAGTCCACACTGACCCTCTGAAGAGTAACCCACCCAGACCCATTTCCCTCTGAATGATGCACCTAACACTATGGGCAATTTAACATGGCCAATTCACCTGACCATCTTTGGACTGTGGGAGGAAACCAGAGCATCCAGAGGAAACACACACAGACATGGGGAAAATGTGCAAACTCCACACAGACAGTCACCCAAGGCTAGAATTGAACCGAGGTCCCCGGCACTGTGAAGTAGCAGTGCTAACCACTGAGCCACCACATAGTCATAGAGTCATAGTCGTAGAGACGTACAGCATGGAAACAGACCCTTCGGTCCAACCCATCCATGCCGACCAGATATCCCAACCCAATCTAGTTGATCTGACCTTAAAGAACCCATTAGGTACTTTCAGCCCAACAATGCAGATGGGTGCAGCAGAGGAGGTGGTGGCACTTCACCTGACAGACTGGAAGAGGTTATTGACTTTCTTCCTACAATGCGCGATATTCCTCCGGATGACTGATACCACCCTTAACCAGGTAGCAGACTCAGATCAGGCTGGCAGGACCTGATGTAGTGAGCTCCTCTGCTCATGTAGGGGAAAGAAGGCAACTCACCTCTGCACCATCTTGTTCACCAGAGCCTCCAGTCCTTGTCCACAAAGTGGAACATCAATTCCTCCTTGTCTGCCATGACTGGGACAAATGTTATGAGCTGTGCAGGGCAGCTCTGGGCTAACTGTGCTTAATCAGGTCTAGAATGGAGATTTTAAAGATCACACTGGTGCCATGGAACTCGAAGAATCCAGGCAGTCATGGGTACTTCCAGCATGGGTGAGAAAATAAGAGAAGAATTGGACACAAGGGCGTGGTAAGTAATTAATGAGGTTAGTTTTTGACAATACTGCAAGCAAACCTAGTGGGCCTCACGAAGAGAAAACCTCAATGAAACTTGATGAAAAGTTGATGAAAATGACCCTTTGGTCAAATGGTAAGATGCAGCCCTCTCTTTTAGGATCTTGTTTTCTGAACTTTCTACTCTCTTGCCTTATCTGCAGCAAGTAATAGTAAAATGTAAGCTAAACATTTTCTCACAAAACCTGCGCTGCATCTTTGAGGGACATTCATTTTTATCCACCTGTCCCTGACTTAATGGCCCTTTTGACCTCCTCAGTCCTGGGACTTGACTCAATCTATTCTAAGAACCTGTCCCATTCATCTCTGAGAGATAATGGAAAATTCCAGAAGACTCAGATCATTTGTCCGTAATACGAAATGTTACAGCAGAACACTAGGTGCATAGCCAATGTGGAAATCTGTTCTTTGCAGATCACAAGATGGGGTGCTTAGCAGATTCCTTTGCTCCGAACACAGATTGCTCACACTTGTGCTTATCCATACACTTATACACATAGATTCAAGCAGACTTATTATGAATGAATGCATTTGTATTCACAAGCTCCATTTTACTAGGAGAGTTTTAGCGTGGCACAGTAGCACTGTGGTTAGCACTGCTGCTTCACAATCCCAGGTTTGATTCCTGCCTCAGGCGACTGTCTGTGTGGAGCTTGCACATTCTCCCTGTGTCTGCTTGGATTTCCTCCAGGTGTTCTGGTTTCATCCCGTCGTCCAAAGATATGCAGGTTAGTTGAATTGCCCATAGTGTTCAGGGATGTGTAGGTTCGGTGCATTAGTCTGGGATAAATATAGAGTGATAGGGGAATGGGTCTGGGTGGGTTACTCTTTGGAGGATTGTTGTGTACTTGCTGGGATGAAGGGCCTGCTTCCATTCTGCAGGAATTCTAATTCTAAAAGATTTACTAATTTATGCTACTTTCTAGCATCTACCCTGCAGCAACTATCATTTACAAGGATGGTGGTGTGTGGCAGTGAATGGCATCAGTGAATCTATCCAAGATGTGTCTGGGGAAATCTGTAGTATAAATCAATATGCTGTGTACTGATGTGTGAAGCAAGTTACTGATGCATTGTTTATGAGGGCAGACTCACTCATTAGTTTCACAAGGAAAACTAGCAGCAAAATGAGAGGGTACAGTTAATTTTGATTTCCTAAACATAGTTTGTAGTTATTGTTCAGTTATTTTGGAACAATCCCGTATGTTAGATTAAAGAAAACCAAAGGTATGACTACTAGGCAACCAAGGGTAACGGTCTTAGTCTTGAGCCAGGACACAATTTCCACAGCTACATCACAGGTGAAAATGAATTGAATAAGGAGACCAAGGAAACCACTAGGATTACTATTTATGATACTCTTTGCATCTTGAAACCATACTTCTGATGTTTGAACAGATGCACTGGTATATTTCAGTACAGGATTTACAAGATTATCATTGTTGCATTTTGCACATCCTTTTTATCAAGAGATACTGTCCAATGAAGCTGTTGGAAAAGTGGAGCCAGTTGCACCCTATGTAGGACAAGATACTGGAAATTGCTCTAAATATATACCTGCTAAACTATCCTTCTAAAGAGAAGGAATCTTGCCTTTTGTATTGCTGCCTGAGCAGTATTAAATATTCTGGTCAGGGTTGAAAGAAAATCATTAATTGTTTTTTTAGATTACATTACTTACAGTGTGGAAACAGGCCCTTTGGCCCAACAAGTCCACACCGACCCGCAACCCACCCATACCCCTTTTTACCTAACACCACGGGCAATTTAGCATGGCCAAATCACCTGACCTGCACATCTTTGAACTGTGGGAGGAAACCAGAGCACCCGGAGGAAACCCACGCAGACATGGGGAGAATGTGCAAACTCCACACAGTCAGTCGCCTGAGTCTGGAATTGAACCCGGGTCTCTGGCGCTGTGAGGCAGCAGTGCTAACCACTGTGCCATCGTGCCACCCAATATTGACACCAGCAATATTAGCTAGCTGCTTGACACAAGAAAAGCCACAAAACACTGAGGTGACAGTACCCAATTTTGTACAATAAGCTCATTCAACTCATAAGAAACTCAATCACGAGATTTAATTAAATAGACTATCCAAAAATTCAAAGTTCGTTTCCCTGACCTAATGGAATTTTCCTGCCTAGATGCAGTCTTCCATCTTTAGTTTACTGCCCATTCTTTTGCCTCCTCTCCAACATCGTAACCTACAACTATTTCAGGATTTATGAATTTTCTTCCAGCAATTGGCTCCATTTCTTCTCTTCATAAAAACCTCCTCAAAATATATTTCTTCAGTCATACCATTGGATATTTCTTGCTCAACGTTGATGCAGCCACTATTTTGTGAAACATCGTGATCTTTCCCACAATCAAGCAAACTGTTGAATGCAAATTTATTCTGCTGTTTTTGTCCATTGGAATCCGAAGGAAAAGATGATCTTAAGGATAGTAATTAATAAAATTTGATTAATCTGAGGAGAGAAATCTATAACCAGATTAGTTCATCAGTGATTCATATATCTGGTGTTTATGGGATAATTTTCCCAAAATATTAAAGACAGGACTGGAGCTAAACAAGAAGATGGGAATATTTGAAGAAAATGCTGGTGGCCAGTTATTCTGGCATAGTTCTGTCTCATCTTGATTTCTCTGGAATGAGTTCTTGCAGGGGCATCAACTCACTGATCAGCAGCAAGAGGTGAATGAAGTATATATGGAAGACTATAGAATTTTGCTGATCGTGCAGGGCAGCTCATTGATAAAGTCAATGCATAGGGCACAATATTACAAGCTTACACTTATCATTTACTCCTTCCCCCTGTCTCGCACCCTCTTCAACCTTTTCCAACCTACAAACAGTTCTAAAGAAGGGTTGTTGAAACCGAAACAGTAATTCTGCTTTCTCTCCACAAGTGCTGCCAGACATGCTGAGTTTTCCCAGCAATTTCTGCTTTTGTATCTGATTTGTGGCATCCACAGTTCTTTGATGTCTTCATTACCTTAGGCGTTATGAATGATACTAAATGCTGTGCAATCATCAGTGAGCATCGTCATTTCTGGTCTTATGATAGGTAGCGGTTCATTGCTGAAGCAGATGAAGGTGATTGGGCCTAAGATACAGAGCTAAGGAACTCATGCAGCAATATCCTGCGCTGAGATGATTGCTCACTCCCTACAATAATCATATTCCTTTGTGCTTAGTCTGACATCAGCCAGTGAAAAGTGTTTCCCTGATTTTCCCTGACTTCAGTTTTACTCAAGATCCTTCTTGCTACAGTCGGTTAAGTGTTGCCTTGATGTCAAGGTCAATCACTCTCACCTCACTTTTGGAATTCTGCTGTTGTATCCATGTTTGGACCAAGGCTATAATGAGGTCTGGAACTTCATAGATTTTAAATCAATCATCAGTGAGCACGTTATTAGTGAATGATCGTACGGTCACTGACATCTCTCATCACTTGACTGATGGTTGAAAGTGGATTGTTGCACCGTAATTGGTCTAATGGGAATTCTCCTGAGTTTTGTGAATAATACATACCAGGGAAACTCTGCTTTATCAAGTAAACATCAATGGTGTATCTTAATTGGAAGTTTGGGCAGTGACACAGCTAATTCTGATTCATAGATCTTCAGCTCTACAGCTGTTATGCTGTGAGGGTTCATAGCCTTTGCTGTATCCAGTGTATTCATTATTTCTTATTACTCCATGGAGTGAATTCAATTGGCTAAAGGCTTACCTTTATGATGGTGTGACCTCAGGAAGATACCAAGATGTATTATTAAATGGAACATTTTGCTGAAGATATTGGAAAATGCTTTAGCCTTGTCTTTTGCACTAACATGGTTAGTTGTATCATCGTCGAGGACTAGAATAGTTATAAAGCCTCCTCCTCCTCTCATTAAATTGCTTCATTGTTCATTATTCCTTACTAGAAATGGCATAACTGCAGAAGTTTGATTTAGTCCATTAGATTTTGTTCACTTAGCTCTGTCCACAGCAAAAAACAACGTTAAATCCATGTTTGTAACTTCACCAACTTGGCATCCCATTTTTAGGTACATCAGGAACCATTGGGTGATTAAGTAAGCCTTTTCCATTTGGTTGCTTCTCTCATCACCTGCTGCAAGTCCTGTATGGCAGTAGTATCCCTCAGAACATGATCAGCTCAATCAGTGGCAACATTACCAAGCCAGTTTTAGGCATAGATATTGACGTTCTCCACCAGATTACATTCTTGGCCCTTAATACCCCCAATGATTAGTCCAAGTGGTGCTCAATATGGAGAAATGCTAATTCACCTGCTGAGGAAGCATGGAACATGATAATCAGCAAGAAGTTTCTCTGTCTGTATTTGCCTTGTATCATGAGACTTCATACATAGTCCAGAGTGAATATTCTGGGATCCCAGGGCCCCTCATTCCTGACTGCATAGCACGGTGTCACTACCTCTGTGTCTGTCCTGCCAGTAGGAAATCACAGAACTAAGGATGGATTGAGGAGTCTTGGATACTGGCAGTTTGATATCATTCTGTGAGTATTACTGTTCACTTGTTGTTTGACTATTTCATAGGCCTTGCTCAAGAACATAGTCATGTCTTTTAAACACCGATTCAGCCATCTGTGTTTCAGTTGTAAATTATGATGCCATGGTGTACTGTTCAACAATAAATGAATGTTGGTAGCTGTCTGAATAGCAAGCATTCGCATACATTATAAATGGTTATGAATACAAACAGGTTGAAAAGTCACATAGTGATAAACATTCTTGTTGAGAAAGTCAGTACCAATTTGGAGAGGCACATATATGTCATGGTCTGTGAAGTTGATGATTGGGGAAACTCTCTCACTCTGTTAAATTCAGCAACCGGATAAGCAACATATGGAAGGTTATGAATTTGCTAGGTTAAGTGAGCACCATTTGAATTACTTATTTAATGTATAGTGGGACAGTCATTTGGCTTTTGTCAAATATGCTCTCTGATCTAGCCTTTTAGATTCTAACAGCAAAGAAGTTGAAGTTACTTCTCTGACCCTAGCAACCTTCTGGTAGACACAGGTTCCAAATCTGGGGTAAGCATTTAGCAAATCTCCTGGACAGGCTCATGAAACAATCATGAAGAAGGGCTTATGCCCAAAATGTCGATTCCCCATGAAACAATCAACCCTTGTACATTTCTCACTCTCCAGGTTCAGAAGCTGATACATTTTAAAAGGGGAAGTGGGTAGTCAAAGTCGTTTGCGACATGTGATCAGCTTGTCTTCACTCTTTCAAATGTCTAATCCGACTGTTCTATTTGTACGTAACACAGATGGATAGGAAAATCTAAGGGAAACTGCATCAGCTACTGTGGTGAAGGCTTCAAATTTCAAAGACAGAAGCTCTAGAGTACAAGGGGCAATGCTATTCCTATCAGCAGGGTTTAAATTAAATAAAACACTCATTACTTCTAGAAATTACACTGAAGCAGTCAGCAAATAATTTACATCTGAAACTTTTGTTAAAAGTTTTTCTGCCTAAATGACTAATATTTTAATGTTCTAAACAATGCCCCACCACTTGGGTTCTATACAGGAAGAACAGAAGGGTGTGAAAGATCAACGGAAAGAGGAGAAATGAAGCAAACAACACAATAATCAACCAACACTCACTGCAGGCAGCTGCTATGCATGCATTCTGCAAACTGGTAACTATAATGGAGTTCAAGTTAATTAATTTGACTTCAACTGTACAAAGTTTGCAGGTCTCTTCTAGTCCCACAACTCCTAAAGTTGAAAGTAGAAAGTGGATATAGCCACAAAAGAGTCCAGCTGAGGAAGAAATGTGATTCTCACATGGATTCAGGGATTGCAACCTTTTGATGAAAAGAAAATCAATCAGCTCCTAAGTCCTTTCGATCATTCATACAACCTGTCCTTGCAATTTGTTTCCTTTCATTTCCTTTTTTGTATCTACTTGCACAGCATTGATTTCTTCACATGCTTCTTGTTGTTTTTTAAAAAATCTTCCTTTCAGTTTTATGTATATATTATATATATAGAAGCTGTACTTAAAAATAGAAATGTTGCTCACAGACTGTTAGTCAGGTTTTCAGAACTCTACAACTGCAGCACACAAAAGAGAAAGTAATTTGCCAAAATTATTGAGCAACCTTTAACATTGTATGAAATTCTACCATCCTTTATTTTGCAAGTATATCCTAATTGTTTTAGATGGATTAACATTGCTGCTAAGACAACATGGAGAGAAATTATTTCTCAGAGTGTCATGCATTTCTCTGCCATTATCTGCACCAGTAATATTTTACATGTGTAATATATTCACAGGTATGAAAAGACAATGATAAAGTAACGTAATAAAACAGTTTCAACTGATACCTTGCTTTCCAAAAATGTTGAAATATATGTTGTGACAGATGTGAACAAAGTAAGTTGGATGCAATAAAATACTTGTAAAATCTGTCATGACTGATTCATGGTGTCAAAAAGCAGCATTCCTCCTAAATCAAACAAAATCAGAAATTGTTGAGGAAATTAACAGGTCTGGTAGCATCAAGAACAAGAACTGGACTCAAAACATTAACTGTGCTTTCTGCATAAATAGGCTAAACCTACTGACTTCCTCCAACAATCTCTGGTTTTGCTGTTTGAGAGCTCCAAGATCTACAGCTCTTTGTTTTAGTTTTATTTCTTCATAATCATCCTGGCACAAGAAGTCAAATGACAGATACACTTATTATAAATTCAAGTAATATTGCCCATGATATTCCATCTAGCAAAATGAGTGCTCCGAAAATCATAAATTGCTTGTGTACTAACTTATGGTCTGTGCTTCCACATGACCAGCCTCTTCTGACTAGGAGCTGAAGAGGAAAATCAGTCTTTATCACATATGGGCCATCTTGTCAATCATAATGAATCCATAATAACAGAAGTAGAAATTTTGGAAAGGCCTTAATGCAGTAAATCCAGATCTAATGTATATTGACATTTCACTCTTTATTTTGTTCTGAACTTTCTAATCCTGAGCTTCAGCTCTTTCTCCTACTTTATTTGCCCTTTACATTACTTCCTTTGTCACAGGGGAGCTCAGTAACTGAGACAATCTCACAAATTTATTTTGCAATGTACACTTCTTTTTTCTTATAATCTGGTAGTGTTGTGCAGGATTAATATTCCACACATACATAGAACCCTGTAGTGTTGAAGCAGGCCATTAGGTCTATCAAGTCCACACCAACACTCAAAGAGCATCCCACCAGACTAACTCCCTGACTACCCTATCCCTGTAACCCTGTATATCTCATGGTTAATCCACTTCTTAGAGGAATCTTAGAATCCCTATCGTGTGGAAACAGGTCCTTCGGCCCAACAAGTCCACACTGACCCTCCACAGAGTATTCCACCCAAACTCATTCCCCACTATTCTACATTAACCCTTGACGAATGCACCTAACCTACACATCCCTGAACACTATGGGCAATTCACCTGACCTCCACATCTTTGGACTGTGGAAGGAAACCGGAACACCCAGAGGAAACCCACACAGACACAGGGAGAATGTGCAAACTCCACACAGGCAGCTGCCCGAGGTGCAATTCGAACCAGGTGCCTGGCACTGTGAGTCACCATGCCGCCCACTTAACCTAGACAGCCCTGGACACTTTGGGCAATTTAACTTGGCCTATCCACCTAACATGGATGATTGGTGGCTGCATGACATTATCACTAATGGGAAATATTTTTCAATGGTCACATCATAATGGACACCACTGCCACCACATATTGCTGCTTTTCATGAATGCTAGTAAGCTCATTGGCATTCTTAGAAGAGCAGCCACTCCTTTACTCGGTCACACAAAAGTTTAGGGTACTTTTCTCTCTCTTCGCTTTCAGAGGTATGAGGGGTCAACAGAGAGCAAACTGCAAGAGGCCACAGAGGCCATCCAACCTAGTACCTTTAAGAATGAAGCCTGTGACCTCTCAACAAGGTACTCAACCTGAACCCTCCACCAGCACAGAGACTGTTACTCAGTGTGGAACTCAAATGAGATTAGCCCTGAGGACACAATTTGGTGAGCACAGCACTGACACTTCTCCACAACCAATGGAGGAAGCAACATACAAAATCTCAGACCCTCAGAGGACTGCCTGAGACCAAGTACCCACTACACATCATGCAGAGGACATACTTCTGTATTTGGCCCAAAGCTTCATGGTCAACCTGTAGATACAGGTAGGGGGTCATCACACAGGGAGTCCAGAAGCCTGCATTAGACTGGAGGGAAAGATTGAGAAGTCTATCTATCTTCCATTATCTGTGGCAGATCTGACATTCAAGTATCTGCCTGCTTCCACTGATAGACCAGTGGCCATTTTGGAGACCCTCGTTAGTAGAATACTCACAGAAAAATCGCAGAATCACAGTCATCTCTCTCTCTCTCTCTCTCTCTCCCTGCAGATATTGCCAGATATGCTTAGACTCACCAGTTTTTAAAAATTTTTCTATGCTTGTTTTAGATTTCCAGCATCCACAATATTGAGCTTTTATTCCACTGAACACCCAGTGGCTGCCAGATATTTACTTGGACCAGTCTTCCATAAATCTAGACAGACTCAGGGCACTCCCAGTGTTTCATCTTCTCAAAGAGAGAGGATAGTGCCAGAAAGCACCCACAAATATGAGACGAGACAGACCGGCACCCTGAGCGCATCTTCCCTGGATGCTGCAGAGATGCCATAGCACTCTGCCTCCCCTTTGCCATTAGCCTAGTGCAGGCCAAGGAGAGTACATCTCCATCTGTAGACAAGTCTCACACCGCCAGCCCAATGCATTTTGGCCCAGATTCCCAGAGGACACCTACCAAAATCTTCACAGGCATCAGAGTATAGCAGTCAGCAGGTTCCCTCCACCCCAGCTGTGAGTAGCAAGTTTCCACTGATGCATAGTGGTAACAAAAGGAAGAAGAAATGCTTTTGGGACACCATGATAGCACGGCTGTTTCATTAAGGTGTACAAAGATTACATATGTGAATATAAAGGCACTTTCACTGTTGTAATGATTTTTGTAGCCTCACTGTGTGGTTGCCTGAGTGAAAGCAGTACATATCCTTTCTTCCCCATTAGAAAAGGATGTTGTCATTCTCTTAGGACATCTTTCAATGACTTACTGCATCAGCAATATCTGTGTTTATCCTCCCTTCATAACCCAATACCATGGACCAAGTATTTGGGCAGTGCAGTCAAAACAGAAGAGATACCATTCAAGGACTGACATTTGTCCCATCAATTCAGTATTGGTCTTGGACAGCCACATAACAGGTCCCACACAGGCAATTCATGAAAGTCATGCAAAAAGTGAATAGAATCTACAGGGAAGATCTTCATTCAGACCGGCATCTCCATTGCGAAGCTGGGCAACTTCAATAAGCCCACCTGAGAAGTGACTCTTATCATTCTCTAGGAGGGATTAGTGAAGAATTGTTCACAGTTATGCTGCTCATGACACTGAAAGCTTAATTAGCAAGACATTGTCACCATTGCAATGGTAAAGTATAGGAACCTAATATTTCCTAGGACTGTAGGAGCAGGACAGAACAGGACAAATGGCAGAGCTGGGGAACCATCTTTGTTGGAGTACTCCCTGGTCAGCATTTAATGGAGGGTGGCACAAAATTCCGCTGCCCTCTGCTAGCCCCTATACAGGTAAGGGCCCTGTGTATTACAGCACTATGCGCACATAGTTAGCACAGAGTCTACAGGTCTCTCAGCTAGGTTTCCATACCCAATGTTATCACATTACAAGCAGATAGACAAATAATTTTGTTTTTATTCCAAATAATACTATAAATGAGATATATGGAATAGCAGATGCAGAGCTTCTCAGGACCATAACAAACCAAACAGTAAACAAAACCTGTCTAATTTAGGTAGCTGAGTGCCCAAAGAAGTGAGTGGCTATAAGGTTGACCTCTGTCTCTGTAGCTCATCAGACCAAAGCCCTGCCATCTTGACACTTGTGAGGACGAACCTGGCCGATCTCAGTGCACTTAGCATCACCTTTCCACTCATGATATTGCTTTCAGTAGATCTGTAAAGACAGAAATGTCATGATTTTCTTATATTTTCAAACTGCCAGCCTGCCCTGTTATACCGAAAGGAGCCTGTCACCTTGCTATGTTTCCCACTTGACTGGTTCCCCAACCATCATACCATGGGGAGGTGCATTCTGTGTGGCTTCAAAGGACACTCCTTGCAGATAATGTGACATATATATCATTGCAGTGCACATTGCGTGGGTACTGAAAGCAAACTAATGTATAGTTCCATAGTCAGGTTGCCTCCAAGCAAATAACAGCATAAACTTTCTAACATTGCTTTGGCATAATGGTACAATTCTCCAGCCAGTAATATTACTATTTCATGAATTATTTTTTAAAAAGGGAGACTAATGCATCTGGGAAAATTAACAAACAGTGAAATTCACAACTAATCTTGGAGATAACTGTTTGGGCGAAGTTCACAGCACGAAGCATAATTGTTGTTTTAAATGTGTCCAACAGAAAGGTTGCAGTAGTGAGTAGAGTGGGTTCTTTCTTGATTATATGTTTTTGGAGATATGTCTCTTGATAAAATTTAAAATATAAGCAATAACTATTCATTTAACTGGGGCAGTGATTTGTAGAGGAATAAGATGGTGTTATTTTCTCCATCTGTAGATTGTGAAGAAGCAAAAATGGCCTTTAGCACAGTGATATATACTTCTTGTCAGATGTAGGAATTTAAATAGAGTTTAAGGGTTACTGTGGATTATATCTGTCATAAATGCTGTTGGATGAGAATCTTATCAGATCGAATGGATCAGCTGGAGAGACAGTTAGAGGCAATGAGGAATTTGCAACAGCAACATTATGTGCTGGATGGCAGTTATAGGAAGGAGGGCAAGTCTCAGATACAGTCACATAGATGGGTTAACTCCAGGAAAGGTAAGACAGGTAGGCACCTAGTGCAGGAGTCTTTTGTGGATATACCCATTTCAAACAGGTATGCTGTTTTGGAAAATGTAGGGGACAATGGATTCTCAGGGGAACATCGCATGAACAGCCAGGTTTCTGGTATTAGGACTGGTTCTAAAGCAACAAGGGGTACGTCGGCTTCCAAGAGATCAATTGTGTTAGGGGATTCTCTAGTCCGAGGTACAGACAGAGGTTTCTGTGGCCAGCAGCGAAAAAGCAGAATGGTGTGTTGCTTCCTTGGTGCCAGGATCAAGGATGTCTCAGAGAGGGTGCAGAATGTTCTCACTGGGGAGAGAGGCCAGCAAGAGGTCATTGTCCACATTGAAACCAACGACATAGGAAGGGGAAAGGTTGAGATTTTGAAGGGAAATTATAGAGGGTTAGGCAGAAATTTAAAAAGGAGGTCCTGAGTGTAGTAATATCTGGATTACTCCTGGTGCTACGAGCTAGTGAGGGCAGGAATAGGAGGATAGAGCAGATGAATGCATGGCTGAGGAGCTGGTGTATGGGAGAAGGATTCGTATTTTTGGATCATTGGAATCTCTTTTGGGGTAGAAGTGACCTGTACAACAAGGATGGATTGCACCTAAATTGGAATGAGACTAATATACTGTCAGGGAAATTTGCTAGAGCTGCTCAGGAGGATTTAAACTAGTAAGGTGGGGAGGTGGGACCCAGGGAGATAGTGAAGAAAGAGATCAATCTGAGACTGGGACAGTTGAGATCAGAAGTGAATCAAAGTCAGGGCAGGCAGGGACAAGGTAGGACTAATGAATTAAACTGCATTTATTTCAATGCAAGGGGCCTCACAGGGAAAGCAAATTAACTCAGGGCATGGTTAGGAACATGGGACTGGGATATCATTGCAATTACAGAAACATGGCTCAGGGATGGGCAGGACTGGCAGCTTAATGTTGCAGGATACAAATGCTACAGGAAAGATAGAAAGGGAGGCAAGAGAGGAGGGGGAGTGGCATTTTTGATAAGGCATAGCATTACAGCTGTGCTGAGGGAGGACATTCCCAGAAATACATCCAGAGAAGTTACTTGGGTGGAACTGAGAAATACGAAAGGGATGATCACCTTATTGGGATTGTATTACAGACCCCCTAATAAAAAGACGGAAATTGAGAAACAAACTTGTAAGGAGATCTCAGCTATCTGTAAGTATAATAAGGTGGTTATGGTCGGGTATTTTAACTTTCCAAACATAGACTGGGACTGTCATAGGGTTAAAGGTTAAGATGGAGAGGAATTTGTTAAATGTGTACAAGACAATTTCCTGATCCAGTATGTGGATGCACCTACGAGAGAAGGTGCAAAACTTGACCTACTCTTAGGAAATAAGGCAGGGCAGGTGACTGAGGGGTCAGTGGGGGACCACTTTGGGGCCAGCGACCATAATTTGTTTTAAAATAGTGATGGAACAGGAGAGATCAGATCTAAAAGTTGAAGTTCTAAATTGGAGAAAGGCCAATTTTGACAGGATTAGGCAAGAACTTTCGAAAGCTGATTGGGAGCAGATGTTCGCAGGTAAACAGACGACTGAAAAATGGGAAGTCTTCAGAAATAAGATAGCGAGAATCCAGAGAAAGTATATTTCTGTCAGGGTGAAAGGAAAGGCTGGTAGGTATAGGGAATGCTGGATGACTAAAGAAATTGAGGGTCTGGTTAAGAAAAAGAAGGAAGCATATGTCAGGTGTAGACAGGATAGTGAATCCTTAGAAGAGTATAAAGGCAGTAGGAATATACTTAAGAGGGAAATCAGGAGGGGAAAAAGGGGACAAGAGATAGCTTTGGCAAATATAATTAAGGAGAATCCAAAGGGTTTTTACAAATACTTTAAGGACAAAAGGGTAACTAGGGAGAGAATAGGGCCCCTCAAAGATCAGCAAGGCGGCCTTTGTGTGGAGTCACAGAAAATGGGGGAGATACTAAATGAGTATTTTGCTTCAGTATTTACTGTAGAAAAGGATATGGAAGATATAGACTGTAGGGAAATAGATGGTGACATCTTGCAAACTGTCCAGATTACAGAGAACGAAGTGCTGGATGTCTTGAAATGCATTAAGGTGGATAAATCCCCAGGACCTGATCAGGTGTACCCCAGAACTCTGTGGGAAGCTCGAGAAGTGATTGCAGGGCCTCTTGCTGAGATATTTGTATCATCGATAGTCACAGGTGAGGTGCTGGAAGACTGGAAGTTGGCAAACTTGGTGCCACTGTTTAAGAAGGGTGGTAAGGACAAGCCAGGGAACTATAGACCAGTGAGCCTGACCTCAGTGGTGGGCAAGTTGTTGGAGGGAATCCTGAGGGACAGGATGTACATGTATTTTGGAAAGGCAAGGACTGATTAGGGATAGTCAACATGGTTTTGTGTGTGGGAAATCATGTCTCACAAACTTGATTAAGTTTTTTTAAGAAGTAACAATGAGGATTGATGAGGGCAGAGCAGGAGCTGTGATCTATATGGACTTCAGTAAGGTGTTCGACAAGGTTCCCCATGGGAAACTAGTTAGCAAAGTTAGATTTCATGGAATACAGGGAGAACAAGCCATTTGGATACAGAACTGGCTCAAAGGTAGAAGACAGAGGGTGGTGGTGGAGGGTTGTTTTACAAACTGGAGGCCTGTGACCAGTGGAGTGCCACAAGAATCGGTGCTGGGTCCCCTACTTTTTGTCATTTACATAAATGATTTGGATGCGAGCAGAAGAGGTATAGTTAGTAAGTTTGCATTTGACACCAAAATTGGAGGTGTAATGGACAGCAAAGATGGTTACCTCAGATAACAATAGAATCTTGACCAGATGGGCCAATAGGCTGAAAAGTAGCAGAAGAAGTTTAATTCAGATAAGTGTGAGTTGCTGCATTGTGGGAAAGCAATCTTAGTAGGACGTATACACTAAATGGTAAGGTCCGAGGGAGTGTTGCTGAACAAAGAGACCTTGGAGTGCAAGTTCGTAGCTCCTTGAAAGTGGAGTCGCATGTAGATAGGATAGTGAAGAAGGCGTTTGGTATGCTTTCCTTTATTGGTCAGAGTATTGAGTACTGGAGTTGGGAGGTCATGTTACGGCTGTACAGGACATTGGTTCGGCCACTGTTGGAATATTGTGTGCAATTCTGGTCTCCTTCCTATCAGAAAGATGTTGTGAAACTTGAAAGGGTTCAGAAAAGATTTACAAGGATTTTGCCAGGGTTGGAGGATTTCAGCTGTAGGGAGAGGCTGAACAGGCTGGGGCTGTTTTCCCTGGAGTGTCGGAGGCTAAGGGGTGACCTTATAGAGGTTTACAAAATTATGAGGGGTATGGATAGGATAAATAGACAAAGTCTTTTGCCTGGGAGTCAGTGAGAGGGGAAAGATATAAAAGAGACCTACAGGGGCAACCTTTTCACAGAGGGTGGTACGTGTATAGAATGAGCTTCCAGAGGATGTGGTGGAGGCTGGTACAATTGCAATATTTAAGAGGCATTTGGATGGGTATATGAATAGGAAGGGTTTGGAGGGATATGGTCCGAGTGCTGGCAGGTGGGACTAGATTGGGTTGGGATATCTGCTCGGCATGGACATGTCGGACCGAAGGGTCTGTTTCCGTGCTGTACATCTCTATGAGTATGACTCTAGCTAAACAAAATAATTCCATAGAACTATAACTTAATATTGGTGGTAAAAAAAATTACAGAATCTAACAAATATCAATAAATAACACTAGCTACCTGATGAAGGAGCTGTCCTCCGAAAGCTTGTACTTCCAAATAAACTGGTTGGACTACAACCTGGTGTTGTGTGATTTTTAACAATAAATAAATACCAGAGAGTACCCAGCATGTTTGACAAATGATATCATATTCTTTGAGAAATTAACAGTAAAAGTAATTGTAATTTTCAGTGGATCAGTTTTCAAAACATCTTCAACAAATTACCAAATGGTAAACTTGCTCAAAGCCAGAGCATGTGGATTCATGTCACAGTTGGCAGAATGATAATTGAGCTCGTTACAAAACAGAAAATAGTGTAAGGACTAAGGGCATTTATTCAATATGGTGAAAGTTGTGAAGTGATGTTCTCCAGGTTTTGGTGCTGGGACTACTGTTATTCACAATATTACACTCAGAATTACAGTTTTAAAATTTTCAAATGAAGCACATTGTGAATCAAATAGAAAAGCAATTTATGGCCACGTGTAGTTTTACAAACAAAAGTGAAAAACGCTATAAGTTGCCACCGAGTCTAAATTAATAACACAAGTCATAAATATAAAGAAGAAAAAACGAAAGTCCATCATAGCTCAATTAACGGCTCCTGGGTTCGGGGTATGCTGCAAAACCAGACCTAAACCATTATGCAAGGTCGGACTGAGACTGCCCCGCCACACCAAGACAAGAGCTCCACGCTGGAACCGGACCTCTATGCTGAGCCATTGAAGAGCTGGAAGCCAGCTGTGAAGCACGGACAAAATGTCCACGCCAATACGAGACCTCCATGCGGGGACTAGACTTTCACATTGGGCTGCTGGAATGTGTAGAAGCCCCTGAAGCAGACCTCCACAACTGGATAAGACTTCCACTCCAGGACAAGAATGTCACTCCAAGATGAGACCACTCCTCCAGGACAAGACCGCCACAATGGGAGACCGGCCCACCAAGCCTACTGGGCTAAGAGAAGATGCTTTCTGTCGAAGTCGTTAAAAGAAGATGAGGTACCATAGTGAATGGAAACATTAACAAAAAAATCAGAAAGAAAGAAAATGTCAAGTAGACAAGCTCCCATCTCCTGAGCTGAGGAACACGTACATTGCGCTGCTACTCTGCACCCTCCCATCTTGTGAGATGCACTTACTGGTGTCAGAGCTAGAGAGCTGAGAGGATGCTCCTTTTAAACGTTTAACAAGATCAACACATTCTGCACCAACGTAGCCTGTCAGACCTTTGCTATTGGCAAATTATCCTCAATTCTCACCGTTGTTTACTTTCATTGTCTAACTGACTTATGTATTATGTCGAAACTGCTGCTTCTTAAACTGAACAAACTTCAGAAAATTGCTTCAAACTGTCGACTGCTTACATTAGGTAACTGCGAGCATGAAGCCTGCAAAATCCAACAATTGATAGGTTCAGATGAAGTAGAGTGAGAGGAAGTTTAAGTGAAGTATAATACTGGCACAGGCTATTTGGACTGAATGGAGCATTTCTGTGCTGTTTCTATAACATATAAAAGCAGCATTGCTCTCTACCATGGAAAATTTTCCAAATTTTCTTAAATACAAATGCTCGATTCTGTCAACTGAAAACATTACCAGATGTTTGTTTGACTTCAATCATTTGTTTCAAAACTTTCTTTGCAGTTCTATACAGAGTGAACGCTGCTCACCTCCCTTGACACCAACTACATTGATTTTCTTTTCTGAATTGGTTATGTCAAAAATTCCACACAAGTTTACCATTAAAAGAAGAGCTGGGATATATTTTGGCACAAAATGGATTTGCATCATACTGATTAACTAATTAAAATCTCTTCCAAATTGTGAGCCAGAATGACATTATTAAGGTTTTGTAGTCTTCATGTACCGTTTGAAATGTACAAACTGCAGCTCACATCTTCTAAGGTAGATTAAGCACATTCCCAATATTATCGTTCTGATATTGAATGATAAAATAAGGGTGCCTCTCTGGGAATGGCATAGTAAGCACTAAGATAAATAAATTAGTTATATTTTCACATTACTGATTTATTTAAAAGACCAGGATAATTTTACAAGATTAAGTATAACACAGAGAACTATAATAATTTCCCTATACAGTTCGATCAGTAATCATTGACCAACTTTGTCACCTTAAGAGATTCATTAAATAATTATCATGAATTATACTAGCACAGGGACAATTTGTTCTATTATTTCAGATATCATTGCTGAAAGTGTTTGAAAGCTGATTTCTCTTGACCCTTAAATGATAGAGAACTTAAAAACGAATAAATTCTACATTTGTTGCAAGCTCTTACAATTCCCCACTAGAAAAATCATTCTGCTCAAGTAAATTATATTAATTATATGACAGTTTAAACATGGCCTTTTAGTCACTAATACTATTTCTAAATAATGTGGAGGATTTGTATTTCACACTCATGATTGTACATAACATTTTACCAGCAAAGCACAATAGCAGTGAACCTGAATGAGTTGTCCCCTTGAGCTGCTGCAGTCCATTTGGTGTTGGTAGAGCACTATGTCATTGGAGGCAGGGAAGGGGGAATTTTTAGTTCCAGGAAATTGACGCAACAACACTGAATAAACAGTGATATATTTCCAAGTCAGGATGGGGAGTATTTGGAGAAGAATGTGCAAGTGATGGTATTCTTCTGTATCTACTGCTCTTATCTTTCTAAATGGATTGGAAGGTGCTGTTTGAGGAGATTTGGTGAATTTCTGCAGTTCAGCTTACAGATAGTATGCACTGTTGCTATGGTGGTGGAGGGAGTGGGTATTTGTGGATATAGTTCCAAACAAGTCTCTTGAATGTTATTGGGGCTGCACTCATCCAAGGAAGTGGGGAGTATTATAGCTCATTCTTAACTTGCGCCATGTAGATGGTGGACCGGTTTTATGAGGTCTGGGGATAAGTTACTCACTGTAAAATCCCTAGCTTCTCTCCTCCTCTTGTAGCTAGTTAGTCCAGTTCAGTTTCTGGTTAACAGCAACATCCAAAATGTCGATAATGGAGGATTCAGCAATGGTAATGCCATTGTTAAGGAACAATGGTTTGATACACTCTTGGTGGACATGGTCATTGTCTGGCAATTATGTGACATGACTGATACCTGCAGCTGGATGCTGCCCAGGTCCTGCTTGACTTGAACATTGACTACTTCAGTATCTGAAAAGTGACAATTGATGCTGAAAACTGTGTAGTCATCAGAAAACATCCCCACTTCTGATCATATGGTGAAGGGAAAATCATTGATGGAGCAGCAGAGGTTGGTTGGACCAAAGATAGAACCTTGAGCAACTCCTGTAGATATGTCCCAGAGCTGAGTTCATTGACTCCTAACAATCATAGCCACTTTCCTTTGTGCAAACTATGACCCCAACCAACAGACAGCTTCCCCCTACTCCCCCCAAATTCCCACTAATTTCAAATTTGTTCGGGCTTCATTATGCCTGTATTGATTAAACGTAGCCATGATATCAAGGGAAGTTACTCTCATCTCTGATCTGGAATTCAGCTCCTTTAACTGAGAAACTTACAATTGACACATCAGCTAAGGAAATGCAGGAAAGTGCTTGTCCACAGCTGGGGCCCATTTGTTCAGAAGAATTAGAGGCATCTGTTCTTAGTGTCAGTGGATCGGTGTAAATAAGATGATAACATTTGTTCATTTGTGGAATGTGTGGCAGTACTTCCTTCTCACACCAGGGTCTGGAGGCGTGCACATTTCACAGTGGGACGTTGGATAACTATAAGTTCTGGTTATATTGGAAACGCTTAACAAAACTCATACTCAATAGGAAAAGAATTTTTAATTTAATAAGCTGAGTGGAATATGCAAGTAATAGAATAATTATTCATGTATACCACACTGAACAGCTCCCTCACCTTGACTGTTCTGGAATGTGAGTGTCTCATTACCTGTACAAGCTAGGAAACACAAAGGCTGAAAACTGACATTGTAAGAAAGTTGGAAGGTGTTCATGTGTGAGTGAAAGAGAGAAAACATTCTTCTGTAAATTACATTCACTGACTGAAGAATTAAAGAACACAGAGAGAGAGAGAGAGAAAGACAGACAGATAGGACGGAAGCTGGTGGAAAGATTAAGTCTTTGTGGTCTGATCTGAGTGAACACTGGCTTGACATGGATTGGATGTTTGTGTGTTGTTCCTGGAGTTCGAGATCCGGGAACGTCATGAATTTAATTTGCATTCTGGGAATCTAAGATGATTTTAAAAGGAAAAGCCATTTTGTAGGACAATGATACTGGGCATATTAGCTGAGTGAGGTTACCTCATGATCTTTCCCACATAGTTTAGACTAGTCCCTCTTTATGATGTACTCTTAAAAGGGAAGGTTATTGAGCCAAAGAAATTGGCCATTTGCCTGGTTTAATCAACATTTCCCACTTTGATGTGCATGTAGCTTAATTGGTCAAGCGCACTCAGACCTGTCAATGAGTTTCTCTTCCTCTGCAAACTTTTGTCATTTTATTGGTGCTTATCTGACTATGGACATGTGGCGTTCTTGTAATTTTAATATCAAGTTCTGTATAAAGACAGCTTGTTTGTAGCAATAAGGGGAGTAGGCTGAAAGAGCTCTTCGGGGTGAGAGCTGGTGCCGCTACTCTGCCAACGATTCTAGAACCTGAGCTCAAGCCTGGCTTGTAGGTATCCCTGTTATAGTATAACATTGATGCCATTGGTAAGTAAAGGTAATAATTTAAACCAAACTGTCTGTAAGAGTTTTATATTCCAGACTACCACAGAGTACAATCTCCAGGACGAACCAAGAGAGATTCCCTGAGCCGTCTCGAAAAGGGACTTTAACATAACTATGTTGAACCAAGGCTGTAATGAGGTCAGGAGCTGATTGGCCGTTGTGGAACCCAAACTGATCATCAGTAAACAGGTGATTGCTAAATCCTGCTTGATCGCATTGTTGATGATCCCTTCCATCACTTTACTGATGATTGGAAGTAGATTGATGGGGCAGTAATTGACTGGGCTGGATTTGTCTTGCTGTTTGTGTACAGGACATCCCTGGGCAATTCTCCACATTATTGGGTGAATGCCATTGATGTAACTGTTCTGGAACAGTTTGGCGAGGAGTGCAGCAAGTTGGGGAGTACAAATTTTCAGTGCTATTGCTGGAATGTTGTCAGGGTCCATAACCTTTGCAGTATCCAATGTATTGGAACATAGAAGGTGGAGCGGTGACCTTATAGATGTTTATAAAATCATGAGGGTCATAAATAAGAAGGGTAGGGGGTTCAAAACTAGAGGGCATAATTTTATGGTGAGAGGAGAAAGATCTAAAAGGAACCTAAAGGGCAACTTTTGCATGCAGAGAGTGGATCATTTAAGGAATGAACTGCCAGAATAAGTAGTGGATACAGGTAAAGTTACAATATTTAAAAGACATTTGGACAGGTACATGAATAGGAAGGGTATGGAGGGATATAAGCCAAATGTTGGCAAATGGGACTCATTTAGCTCGGAAAACATGGATGGCATGGATGAAATGGACTGACGGGTCTGTTTCCATGATGTATGACTCTATGATTGTAATACATGTTTGCCAGAGTTGAAGATGATGTCGCTCTATGATTTGGCTGCTGCTGATGGCCCACAGTACCTTAATGGTTAGGAGAAAGTGAGGATTGCAGGTGCTGGAGATCAGAACTGAAAAATGTGTTGCTGGAAAAGCGCAGCAGGTCAGGCAGCATCCAAGGAGCAGGAGAATCGACGTTTCGGGCCCGACCTCTCCCGATCTCTCCGCCCACCCCCTCTCCGGCCTATCACCCTCACCTTACCCTCCTTCCACCTATTGCATTCCCAACGCCCCTCCCCCAAGTCCCTCCTCCCTACCTTTTATCTTAGCCTGAAGAAGGGCTTGTACCTTAATGGTTACCCAGTTTTAAGTTGCTAGATCTGCTGTAAAGTTATCCCATTTAGCACAGTGATTGTGCTACACAACGTAACTGGTGGTATTCTCAGTGTGAAGACAAGACTTTTTGCGGATGCTCCATCATTGAATATTTTTAAAGTTGAGTTAGACAGATTCTTGGCCTCTCGGGGAATCAAGGGATATTAGGGAACAATTGGAAAATATATATTAAGACCGAGGATCATTCTCAAACTAAATATTAAACTCTATCATGATATGATCACCACTTTATGGGGAATTTTTTACTCTGAGGTCATTTATCAAATCTGCCTCCATACCCATTATCAGGTCCAGGGTAGCTTGTTCCCTGGTTGGTTCCATGACTTATTGCTCAAGGAAATTATTCCTAATGCAATCAACCTTTCATGGCTATTGCTTCCAATTTGATTGACCCAATCAACATGAAGATTAAAGTCACCCATAAGTATTGCCTCTTTTTTTTTAACATGCTCCCATTATTTGTTTATTTATAACCTTTCCTCCAGAGTGACTACTGTTTGAGGGTCTGTACACTAATGCTATCTGTGTCTACTTGCCCTTGCAGTTATTTACTTCCATCCAAATGGACTCTACTTCATCCAAGCCTAGATAATCTCTCACAACTGTCCTCATTTCATCTCTTACTAACAGGCTTATGCTACCCGAACACCTTTTCCTGTCTTCCCAACTTCTGAAAGATCAGATATCCTTGAATGTTAAGTTCCCAGTTTTGATCTACTTAAAACCATACCTCCATAATTGCTATGAGATAGTATTTATTTAATCTCAATTTGCACCATCAGTTCATATACAATATTCTGAATGTTTTGTGCATCAAGATACAAAGCTTTTCTGTTCGTTCTATTATCAGATTTCCATTTTTATGGTTCCTTGGTATAATATGACATTCAAATGTTCAGTCTCTTCCTTCTATTTTCTGGTCACAATCAACACCATCATGAAGCTGCAATCCTACCTCTTTAATTATGAGGTTCAAATTTTCCATGCAACTGAACCCACCCCATTATTTAATTTAAAGCCATATCTGTAGCCCCTGTAAATAGATTCACCAAGGTTCTGGTCTCAGCATGATTTAGGTGAAATTTTTCCCATTGGAACAGCTCCCTCTTTCCCAAATACTGCTGCCAATGTCCCATGAATTCAAACCCATTTCTCCCACATCAAACTTTGAACCATGTGATTACTGATTTACTTTTATTGACCCTGCGCCAATTAGCTCATGGCTCAGTTAGTCATCTGGAGATTATGACTTTTGGTTCTGCTTTTTAATTTAGTCCTTAGCTGTTCCGATTCCCTCAGCGGAGTCGCTTTCCTCATTCTGCCTATATCTTTGGTACCCAACTGGATCTTTTCCCTTCCACTCCAAGTTCCTCTGCAGCCCAGACATATATGTTGACCCTTGGCACCAGGAGGCAGCATAGCCTTTGGGACTGTCGATCCTGGCCACAGAGAATAGTGGTCTATGCCTCTAACTATACTACTCCTGATTATGACTGAATTTAACTATTCCCCCCTCATTTGAATGGCTTCATGTACCGGTTTGCTTATCCTCCTTATAGTGCTTGTTGTAATCCACATAGGAAGCAAGAATCTCAAACCTGTTGGACAAACTCAAGAACTGAGGCTCCTTCACTGCTACCTTTTGGATCCTACTACCTGCCTAGTTCATAATCACACCCTTCTGTCTGTGACCACCAACCGAATTTGAAGTAGTTAATCTAAAGATGTGACTTTCAGCTGAAACGCAACTTCACCCACCCTGTCCCTGATGGATCGCAGTGTCCCAAAGCTCAGTCTCCAGCTCAGCAACTCTGATTGACCAGGCAAAGAGTAACAAATTTGAATACAATGAATTCAACACAGAATGAACAAGTAGCAACTGCATGCACAGGTGCTCCTTTTCAACAGGTCAAGGGATAAAGACCTCTTTGGGTTTCCACATGTAGAGAAACAACTGCAGTTCAAGAGCGTTTATTAGAGCTTCTCAGGTGGTGATGATCAGCACATTCTAATGCCAGCTTGTCCAACCTTTCTGCCAGAGCCAATGGAAATGGAGTGAAGAATTTTTCAATTTTTCCCTCACTCAAGTGGGCCAGTGAGTAAATGTTTGAACGATAAGGTTTTTGACAACAATAGTCGTAAATTTTATTTTAAAAAATAGGAATAAAGGAATAAATAAATCATTCAGATTAATAAATAATAAAAATAACCATTAAAATTGCCATTAGTAGAGGCTAATAAAAACTGCTTTTCTCTTTTCAGTTAAGAGATACAGCAAGAGAGATAAAAGATGAGCCCCCAAGTCCTGATCAGTGGGAAAGATGATGAGGATTTGAGATAAGCTAAGAAGTTTGTTTAACACTGACCTCGGTTCTGCTGAGATGGGGTGTATTTGAGGTAGAGCCTGCAGAATTCATGTGAATATCAGGGTCAAAAGCAGGTTGCCTTTCAGTCTGGGGTTTCGCCTTCTCACATTCTGCTTTGTAAATGGATTCATGAGGTGGAGGGGGTATGGATGATTACTTGGATCAGTCTCATTCACCAACTTACTCATTTGCCACCCACCAATTCAAGAGATTACTTAATGACAGTGTTATAAATGGGATAATGTATCAATGTCATTGTTGAACTGCTTGTCATATTAATCTCCAGACAGTGTCACTACATCTTACGTTTCTTTCTCCTGTGAAAACACTATTGGCATGCTCATCATCTTGTTTTGCTTCGTATTGTGTAATTTAGTAGCAAGGAGATTTAGCTTGGTTACCTTTGATGGTATATAATGGAACTCTCCATTTGAACAGTTCAATCTACTAAGTCTTTCTTAAGTATCCTCAGAACTTCCTATAATTCTTGTTCAGCATCGCTATTATATCATGGGTGAGGAACAAATTTGTTAACTGCAGGGAAGCCACCATTGCTATAATATAGATTGAGTCAGTGATCCCTCAATAACTTACCCTTTAAAAAAAATTGGTGCCAGTCACTGCACTGGTGTTTGCTGTGGTCAGATAATAATACCAATTGATTGAAGTATTCAAAATTATGAAGGGTCTAAATAACATAGATGTGGAAAGATTTCCCACATGTGAAAGGATGAAAAATTAGAGGGCGCAGATTCAAATAATTCATAAAAGAAGCAAAAGTAACAGGAGGGAAAAAAATCAGGCAATGAGTGGTTAATCTCTGGAATACATTCCCTGAAACTGTGGTAGAGGCAGTTTGAATGAAGCCATTCAAAAGAGATTTGAACTACCACTTGAAAAGGAAAATTGACTTGAATGCAAAGAAGAAAAATGGGAAAAAAGGAAAAGAGAAAAGGTATGAAGAAACCATCCAGGACCTCTGTCCACCAGTGTTGCCACTTGCTATGGCCATGACTCATCTCTGCCCATCATCCGCAGGACATCCCTTTCCAGGGGTGTTCTGATGCAAAGAAACAGAAGCATAATAAATAGGAGCAAGAGTAGGCCATTCTACTAACATACTCAAGCCTGCTCAGCCAATCATTATGATCATGGCTGATTTTACATCTCAATACCTTTTTCCTGTTTTTCCCCCATTTCCTCTGATCCCTTTAACCCCAAGTGTTATATCCAACTCCTTCTTGAAATCATATAATGTTTTGGCTTGGACTACTTCTGTGATAATGAATTCCACATGCTCATGACTCTCTGGGTAAATGAATTTCTCCCCATTTCAGTCCCACAGTTTTACCCTGTATCTTTAGACTGTGACCACTGGTTGTGAACTTTCTTTACATTGGGAACTTCCTTCTTTCATCTAACCTGTCGAGTCCTATTTGAATTTGATAGGTTCCTGTGGGATTCCCGTTCATTCTTCTGAACTCCAGTCAATATAATCCCAACTGATTCAAACTCTCCTCATGGATCAGTCCCATGGCAAACCTTTGCTACTCTCCCTTTTTAGCAAGAGACTCCTTTCTCGAATAAGGAGACCAAAACTGCACACAACACACCAGATGAGTTCTCACCAAGGCCCTACATAACCTGCAGCAAGACATGATGGACCTTTTAATTGGGTGTCATGTTTCTTTTCATTCATTCATTCATGAGTTGTAGGCATTTTCTGCCAATCCGTACTTGTCATGGTGAAAGTGATGGTGAGTTGACATCCTGCACTTCATTGCTGCAGTCTTTGGATGTAGGGGCTCCCACAGTGTAGTTAGAAAGGAAATTCCAAGATTTTGACCCAGCAACACTGAAGGACTATAATTCAAGTCAGGCTGGTGTGTGCTTTGGAGGGAACTTGCAGGTTGCAATGTTCTTCCACCTGCCTCCTTTGTTCTTCAAGGTTTGGTATGTGTTTTTAGAAGTACTTTATTGAGTTACTGCAGTGGAACTTGTAGATGGTACATACTGCTACCAGTATGCTTCAGTGGTGAAGGAAGTGAATGTTGATTGTGGTGGTGGATGGGATGCATATCAATTAGAATGTTTGTCCCTGATGATGTCAAAGCTTCTTGATTATTGTTGGAACTGCAGTCATCTGGGCAAGTGGAAAGTATTCCATCACATTCCTTATTTGCGCCTTGTTGTTAATGAACTGACTTTCAGGACACAGGAAGTGAGTTACTGCACAATTCATAGTTTCTGACTTGATCTTGTAGCCTCTATTTATATGGTGAGACTAGTTCAGCTTCTGCTCAAAGCCAACCCCCAGGATATTGACAGTGGGGCATTCAGTAATGGTAAGGTCATTGAATATCAAGGGGTGATGATTAGATATTCTCTTATTGAAGGTGGTCATTCCCTGGTACCTGTGTAATGCAAATGTTACCTTCTATAAGAAAGGAAGGAATGCATTAGTCGTAACTTTTGAGAGCTGTTTTAAGGTTGTGCTTCCCATATTTGAGAATTGGAGGGGTCTCCCTACATATTTGAGCAATAGGGAGAGGCTGAATGGGTTGGAGCTATTTTCCCTGGAGCATCAGAAGCTGACGGGCAACCTTACAGAGGTTTATAAAATCCTGAGGAGCGTGGATAGGACAAATAGACAAGGTCTTTTCCCTGGAGTGAGGGGAGTCCAGAACTAGAGGGCATAGGTTTAGGGTGAGAGAGGAAAAATTTAAAAGGGACCCAAGGGACAACTTTTTTATGCACAGGGTGGTGTGCATATAGAATGAGCTGCCAGAGGAACTGCTGAAGGCTGGTACAATTACACCACTTAAAAGGCATCTGGATGGGTGTATGAATAGGAAGAGTTTAGGGGATATGGGCCAAGTGCTGGCAAATGGGACTAGATTAATTTAGGATATCTAGTCAGCATAGATGAGTTGGACCGATGGGTCTGTTTGCATGCTGTACCATCTCTATGACTCTATAACTCTGTGTCACTAAGATTAAACCTTTCCTCCAAGCTGAAACCACAGTGCACTTCTCATTTAATTGATGTTAATCACATTTAAGTGGGGTTTAATGATATTCATTCTCCCATCTAGTAAACAGTTGCTTAGTCAATAAGCAACTAATTTTTTTTTTGTTCTTTGGCGCATGGGTATGTTTAGGGGTGGTTCTGATACAATATTGGAGTCCCTGTCTCCAGGAGGCCTTGCTTCAAGCCCAACGTGCTCCAGGGGCATGAAATCCCTCCCTGACAGGTTGATTAAAAATATCTTGGGTGTGGGTGTCACTGGTGATATTTGTCAAAATACACTGTACTGAACTTTTGTTTTAAAGAATCCCTACAGTGTGGAAACAGGCCCTTTAGCGCAATAAGTCCACATCGACCCGCCGAAAAGTAACCCACCCAGATCCATTACCCCTTCCCAATATTGACTATGGGCAATTTAGCACGGCCAATTCACCTAACCTGCACATCTTTGGATTGTGGGAGGAAACTGGAGCACCTGGAGGAAACCGACACAGAACATGGAGAATGTGCAAACTCCACACAGCCCAAGGCTGGAATCAAATCCGGGTCCCTGGTGCGGTGAGGAACCGAGCCACCATGCCACCTCTTGTACCTTAACCTCTTGCTATTGGAAACCGTACACTTGCCATTAACCCATCCCATCCTTTAAGAATTTGAAGCACTCTGTCATATTGTCCAACAATCTATGTACTCATAGAGTCATAGAGATGTGCAGCATGGAAACAGACCCTTTGGTCCAACCCATCCATGCCGACCAGATATCCCAACCCAATCTAGTCCCACCTGCCAGCACCTGGCCCATATCCCTCCAAACCCTTCCTATTCATATACCCATCCGGATGCCTTTTAAATGTTATAATTGTACTAGCCTCCACCACTTCCTCAGCCAGCTCATTCCATACATGTACCACCCTCAAGTGAAAACGTTGCCTCTTGGGTCACTTTTATATCTTTCCCCTCTCACCTTAAACCTATGCACTCTAGTTCTGGACTCCCCCAACCCAGGGAAAAGATTTTGTCTATTTATCCTATCCATGCCCCTCATGATTTTATAAACCTCTATAAGGTCACCCCTCAGACTCCGATGCTCCAGGGAAAACAACCCTAGCCTATTCAACCTCTCCCTGTAGCTCAAATCCTCCAACCCTGCCAACATCCTTGTAAATCTTTTCTAAACCCTTTAAAGTTTCACAACATCTTTCCGATACGAAGGAGACCAGAATTGCAATATTCCAAGTGACCTAACCAATGTCCTGTACAGCCGCAACATGACGTCCCAACTCCTGTATTCAATACTCTGACCAGTAAAGGAAAGCATACCAAACATCTTCTTCACTATCCTATCTATCTGCGACTCCACTTTCAAGGAGCTATGAACCTGCACTCCGAGGTCTCTTTGTTCAGCAACACTCCATAGGACCTTACCATTAAGTGTAAAAGTCCTGCTAAGATTTGCTTTCCCAAAATGCAGCATCTCACATTTATCTGAATTAAAATCCATCTGCCACTTCTCAGCCCATTGACCCATCTGATGAAGATCCCATTGTAATCTGAGGTATCCTTCTTCTTGTCCACTGCACCTCCAATTTTGGTGTCATCAGCAAACTTACTAACTATACCTCATGCTCACATTCAAATCATTTATATAAATGATGAAAAGTAGTGGACCAAGCATCGATCCTTGTGGCACTCCACTGGTTACAGGCCTCCAGTCTGAAAAATAACCCTCCACCACCACCCTCTGTCTTCTACCTTTGAGCCAATTCTGTATCCAAATGGCAAGTTCTCTCTGTATTCCGTGAGATCTAATCTTGCTCACTAGTCTCGCATGGGGAGCCTTGTCAAATACCTTACTGAAGTCCATATAGATCACATCTACCGCTTTGCCCTCATCAATCCTCTTTGTTACTTCTTAAAAAAACTCAATCAAGTTTGTGAGATTTGATTTCCCACGCATAAAGCCATGTTGACTATCCCTAATCGATCCTTGCCTTTCAAAATACATGTACATCCTGTCCCTCAGGATTCCCTCCAACAACTTGCCCATCACCAACATCAGGCTCACTGGTTTATAGTTCCCTGGCTTGTCCTTACCACCTTTCTTAAATAATGGTACCACGTTAGCCAACCTCCAGTCTTCCAGCACCTCACCTGTGACTATCGATGATATGAATCCTGAGTAAACAAACTCCAATTTTTCAAATCTTCCTTCATATTTGTATTTACTCACACCCAGACAGCAATCCAATGAATCCACACTGTAATCTGTATTAAATCTCAATACACTTTATATAGGCTGTGGTCCAGTACTACATTCTACCTGAGTATTATTCATGCCTTACTTAGGCTCATCATTATCTTTTGGCTACTGTCAGCTCTAGCATTTCATTAATTTAGAATCGCAAGCTCACAATCAAAAAATCATCCTCTCGCTCATCACTTGATGGTCAGAAGCATTAATATCACTTCACTTGCAAATCGTTTTTGAAAGTTCTGCACAGATTGGCTCTAAGATGAAGGAACATAAGGCACCGAAGAGATAGATATGAGAATATTTATTGTATGATTTATATTTAGTGCTTGCTTCAAACCATTATTTATGTTTGATGTAAATTTATTGTACTGAAACATTTATTTATAAAGAGAAAGGAACAAAATAAAGCCTATAAACTTGAAGGTAATCTATCAGAAGTCGACTTCTTAGGCTCTGTAATGGCTAGTGGAAGATGTGCCAAACGCAACATATTAAGGAATCTGAATACATTTTCAGTATTACTGTAGAGTATAACACTATCACAGTCAGTTTCTGTAAAATCTAAGTAAAACTGTTTGACTATGAATGTGTTTTTTAACTTAGTAAAGATGTGGGAAATATATCATCATACTCATCATATGCAAATGTAAACTTTATCAGAGAAAAGAGACACAGAATATTTCAAACACAACGTGAGAAGTCCAAAGGAATCATGGTGGTAGTGAAAATTATACCAGGATAACAAACCAACGAGATATAGCAGCTTGGATTTTCCTGGTCCCAAATGCCTATTTGTCCATATCTTTAGACAATAAGAGACAAAAATAGGATGGTGTCTCTTAGCAACACACTCCCACCAATTAAATGCCTATTGCCATTCATCATCTCCACTCACCCTGCAAGTTAAAAGCAACATCAGAAGTGGAACCAAACAATTTCCTTTAATTTGTTCCCTCAGCCATCATCACAATACTGAGCTATTATAAAAGAAATTGTGTGAGCAACTCAATAAATAAGTGACTCAGTGGTTAACACTGCTGCCTCACAGCACCAGGGTACCCAGGTTCGATTCCAGCCTCGGGTGACTGTCTATGTGGAGTTTGCACGTTCTCCCTGAGTCTGTGTGGGTTTCCTCTGGGTGCTCCGGTTTCCTCCCACAGTCCAAATACATGCAGGTCAGGTGAGTTAGCCATGCCAAAATGTCCCATAGTGTTAGGTTAATTAGTCAGAGGGAAATGGGTCTGGGTGGGTTACTCTTTGGATGGTTGGTGTGGACTGGTTGAGCTGAAGGGCCTGTTTCCACACTGTAGGGAATCTAATCTAAAGTAAAACAATGCACTGAAATTTCAGTGCATTGTTTTACTTATTGAGTCAATTTTGGCAAGCTTCGTGTTAGATTTTCTTTCTGTGAACTCTGGTGAGATTTTTCTCCAAAACCTGTCTTATTATCTATACACCATGTCTTTATGGCACCTGATTGTCCATTTCACCATTAGCCACAGTTGGAACTGCTCACTACTACCAGAACCTTCCAGGATCCCTATTGCTAGTGCCATATTTAGAGTCAGGAGTTACTTTCCTGATGCACATAGTGGGAGAGGAACCGAAAACAAACGCTTCTCAGGACATATATGTGGCACAGCTGACATTTTCATTGCAAATACAAGTACACATTCATAAATCTATCAGTATTAAAGAACCATGCCATACAGCTTACCTTCCCTCTGCATCTTAGAATATTGTCCAAGGGAGTGTTATTCTTTCCCCAATGCCCATTATAGCAAACATGTGGGATCATTGACGTTTAAAAACATTCACTTTAACTCAGCAACAGCAAAATAAAGCAATAAATGAGCAAACAGAAGATGCATTTGTCTTTGGAAACAAATAAGGACTATTTGCCTTCGCAGCAGCAAAATAGTTAGTCAAAGAGTGATTACTACACCCAGCTCACAATTGTGGAACTAGGTGTCAATTAAGTCCTGTCTGGTTTGACACTGCAGCACTCTATCATGCAGAAGATGATGTTTCTCCTGCTCAATGTCCTCATTTTCCTCCTCAGAAGACTGCCATTACTCTTCCATTTCTTCAGAATCTATCACATCCCATGTTGCCTGCTCCAGTTTTAGATCACAGCGCACTCGGATGATCTACACACTCTGTGTGGAATATATAGATGTAAGTATTGGAACCTTAGCTTAAGCAGTCTAACGTCTGCCCCATGATGACCCTCGTGGAAGAATGAGCTGCATTGTATTGACAATCTGCCTCAATCAGGGTTTTCATACTGGAGTCATAAACCAGTCACGGAGAATAGCCTTTCACTCTCAGTAACTATCTTTGTAAGGCATTATGCTCTTGAAACAAAGTAGGAGCATGAGAGTTCTTTGAGGATTATAGGGGTCATGACAGTTCTCAGGGTACCTGGTGTGGTAATGACTATTACAGATTGCTAGTACATTGATGGACTGCAACCATGTTTTATTGAATAACCCAGCTGGGTTGTGAGTGTCACTCTTAATGCAACATGTATATAGTCTATGGTGCTGTGCACCTGGGGGAAGCCAGCTGTGTTGGCAAACTCCACTGCCAGGGGCTATGGAATTGGCCTCATCACAGGACGAGACAAAGTGGTGTGATCTGACATAAATTCCATCGATAACAGACTCAATATATTTGAGGGTCCAGAAGTCTGAAGTATGGCTGATATGCTTCTCAAATCGATTCTCCCAGCTTCTCCCTGTAACCATGGATTCCCTTATCAATCAAGAACCTATCCATCTCTACCGTAAATATATTTAAGACTTGGCTTTTACAGCCTTCTGTGGTAATGAATTCCACAGGTTCACCATCCTCTGACTGAAGAAATTTCTCCTCACCTCAGTTCTAAAGGGTTGTCCGTTCACTCTGAGGCCATGGGTCTTAGTATCTCCTATAGGGGAAACATCTTCTCTATGTCCACTCCATCCAACTCTTGAGAAAGGGTTGTGCAAGTCCCATGCAGATGACATAGTGAATAGTCAATTGCCTGAGTGATAGGAAACAGAGAGTAAATATTTTCAAGGCTGGAGGAAGATTTATCGTGGAATTCCCAGGGACCCCTGGACTCTTGCTTTTCCTAATATGTATTAATTACCTTGACCTTGATGTTCATACGCTAGTTAGAATTCAGCTGGAGTATTGTGTACAGTTGTGGGTGCCACATGAGAGCAAAAGTGGGACTGCAATGGAGAGAGAATAGAAGCAATTTACAAAGATGAGAAACTTCAGGTCTAAGGATAGATTGATGAAGGTGGGACTGTTCTCCTTGGAGAGAAGAAAGCTGATAGGAAATTTGATGGAGGTTTTCAAAATCATGAGCAATGAAGCTATTGCTGACAGTAAAAGAAAAAGAAATGAGGATGTAAGTTTAAAATGATGTGCAAACAAAGTATGGGTAATGTGAAGGAAAAATTCACGCAGCGAGTAGTTAGGATATGGAATGCCCTGCCTGAAAATATGATGGAGAAAAATTCAACTGAAGCATTCAAGAGGGATTGGATGGTTATGTGGATAGAAATGTTATGCAGGGGCATGGAGAAAAACATGAGATGGCACTAAATAATAGAACCAGCTGCAGGCACGATGGGCCATAGAGCCTCCTCTGCACTGTATCAATGCTGAGTGTCCCAGGACATTCTCAGTCTGTGATGACACTACATCTCTCTCATCTGGAGGGAATGACATTGAGGACAATAAACTCAGGACCATCTCTGCATCCTGAGGGGACCTTCAGCTGCAATGGACAAGGTTCAGCTGCCACTAGAAGTTTCTGCTGGTTCTAGGTTTGCTGACACGTCTGTTCCTCGTTGATTCTGTGCGCCTTCATTGCACTATAGCGACAGCAACTTAAACTGTAAGGGGAATACAAGAATCAGAACAGATCCTCAGTAATGTGAGCAGTACAGGAATTACTATGGTTATGGTGAGGGGGCACATAAATGGAGATAAGTCCATGAAAAGATCATGGTCTCATTAAATGGTGGAGTAGGCTTGAGAGGTCAGAACTGCTGCCTGAACTGCTTTGCTCTTCCAGCACCACTAATCCAGAATTGAGAGGTCAGACAGCCTACTCCTGTTCCTATTGCTTGTGCTCCTATGTTCTTATGAGCAGTTGGCATATACATCAAACACAAATGGCAGTTTAGCGTAATCTTTGATGCAGTGGAACATGGACCATTCTGACAAGGAGGAACTTAGAATGCTTTTACATGGACTTTTGACATAAGACCATAAGACATAGGAGTGGAAGTAAGGCCATTCAGCCCATCGAGTCCACTCCACCATTCAATCATGCCTGATGGGTATTTCAGCCCCATTTACCCGCACTCACCCCATATCCCTTAATTCCTTGAGAGATTAAGAATTTATTAATCTCTGCCTTAAAAACATTTAACGTTCCGGCCTCCACTGCGCTCGTGGCAATGAATTCCACAAGCCCACCACTCTCTGGCTGAAGAAATGTCTCCTCATTTCTGTCTTAAATTGACCCCCTCTAATTCCAAGGCTGTGCCCACGGTTCCTAGTATCCTCACCTGACGGGAACAAACAAGGACCTCATTCCAATAAGTGCAGCAAAAGCCATGTTATGAAAATGCAGTAGGAGATTGTTAGTGCTGTATACCCACCACTCAAACCCCCATATCACTCAAGAAAGCAGCATTGCAATGCAAACATTTTGCTGAATGATTACGCTTTAGAGTGAGAGGAAATCAGCTCTGTGGTCTTTGGCTTTAGAGGGATGACTATCTTTAATCTGCAATGATCAATGATATGGTCAAATTGCACATGAACACAGTTTGTAGCCCATCCAGTTAGCACTGCATGCAGTTCAAGAGTAGGGTGCTATGATTACAGATAGTTTCAGCCTGAACTGTGAGTGTGTCTGATTAATGCAAATGTGCCTCACATTGCTCACAATTATAGTCCATATGCTCAGGCTGAAAAAAAATACATTGCCCACCCAATCCAAGAGTGTAGTTGCAGTCATTATCCATTTTCATTGTGCATTTATGATTCGCAGAAGTATGGAAGGTAACACTGCGCTTGGCACAGTGAGTCACAAAGTCAGCCTGGTAATCAAAATGCCCCCACCCCACCTGAGTCTCCATGTTCCTTTCTAGCTGGCACTCCATGTTGAACCTATTAGTAACCTATGTCTTCCATTGCACTATTGTCTTTCCACCTCATACGTTGAGTTTCCCCCTTCACAATTATTGTCTCCTCTTCATCCTGCATGCTACCTCTAATCCCCAGAAGGGAGTTCCCCACTTCCTGGATAGATCACCAGAAATAACAATGACAATCACAGCCCTGTCAACCCTGCTAATTATTCATTACCAACACTTCTTTTTGTTGAGTCATTTTGTGGGATATGGGCATCACTGACAGGCCAGCATTTATTGCCTGTCCCTAGGTACCCTTGAGAAGGTGGTGGTGAGCTGCCTTCTTGAACTGCTGCAGTCCACCTGCTGTCTGTTGACCCACAATACCATTGGGGAGGGAATTTCAGGGTTTTGACCCAGCCACAGTAAAGGAACGGCTATATATTTCCAAGTCAGGATGGTGCGTAGCTTGGAGGGCAACTTGTAGGTGGTGGTATTCCCATGCATCTGCTGCCCTTGTCCTTCCAGATGGAAGTGATCATAGATTTGGATGGTGCTGTCTGAGGATCTTTGCTGATTTTTTTTTTGCTGTGCACCTTGTAGATAGTGCACACATTGCTGCCACTGAGCATCAGTGATGAAGGGAGTGGATGCTCATGGATGCAGTCCCAATCAAGTGGGCTGATTTGACCTGGATGGTGTCCAGCCTCTTGAGTGTTGTTGGGGCTGCACTCATCCAGGCAAGTGGGGCGTATTCCATCACACTCCTGACTTGATGGTGGACAGCCTTAGGATAGTCAGGAATGAGTTACTTGTACACTTGTTAGCCTATGACCTGGTCTTGTAGCCACTGTATTTATGTGGTGAGGACAGTTGAGTTTCTGGTCAATGGTAATGCCTAGAATGTTGATAGTGCGGTATTCAGTGATGGCAATGCCATTAAATGTCAAGGGGCAGTGGTTAGATTGTCTCTCATTGATGATGGTCATAGCCTGGCATTTGTGTGTGGCAAATGTTATTGCTAATTGTCAGCCCATATCTTGTTGCATTTGGACACGGACTGCTTCAGTGTCTGAGGAGTTGCGAATGGTGCAAACAATGTGCAATTATCGGTGAACATCCCCACTTCAACATTATGATAGAGGGAAGGTCATTGATGAAGCAGCTGAAGATGGTTGGGCCTAGGGCACTATCCTGAGGAACTCCTGCAGAGACATCCTGGAGCTGAGATGACTGACCTCAAACAACCTCAACCATCTTCCTATGTGTCAGGTATGACTCTAACTGCCGGAGAATTTGCCCCCTGGTACCCATTGATTCCAGTTTTGCAAGAACGCCTTGATGCCACACTGCAGCTTTGATGTCAAGGACTGTCACTCTCACCTCCCCTCTGGAATTCAGCTTTTTTGTCCAAGTTTGAACCAAGGCTGTAATGAGGAGCTGAGTAGCCTTAGCGGAATCCACACTTGGCACCACTGAGCAGGTTATTGTTGAGCAGGTGCTGCTTGATAGCACTGTTGATGACACCTTCCATCACTTTACTGATGATTGACAGGAGACTGAAGGGGTGGTGATTGGTTGGATTGGCTTTGCCCTGCTTTTTGTGTACTGGACATACTTGGGCAATTTTCTACATTGTCGGGTAGATGCCAGTGTTGTAACTGTACTGGAACAGCTTGGCTAGGAGAGCAGCAAGTTCTGGAGCACAAGTCTTCAGTACTATTGCCAGAATGTTGTCAGGGCCCATAGCATTTGCAGTACCCAATGCCTCCTACCTTTTCTTAATATCACGTGGAATGAATTGAATTGGCTGAAGACTGGTATCTGTAATGCTGTGGACCACTGCAGGAGGCTGAGGTGGTCAGCACTTCTGGCTGAAGATTCCTGGAAAAGCTTCAGCCTTATCTTTTACATTGATGTACTAGGCTCTTCCATCATTGATCTTGGGGATATTTGTGGAGCCTCCTCCTCCAGTGACTTGTTTAATCATTCACCACCATTCGGAACTGTTTGTAGCAGGACTGCAGAGCTTAGATCTTGCCGTTGGTTGTGGATTCGCTTAGCCCTGTCAATCATCTTACTGCTTATGCTGTTTGGCATGCAAGTGGTCCTGTTTGATGGCTTCACCTTCAGATCTGCTTGGTACTGCTCCTGGCATGCTTTCCTGCACTCTCCATTGTACTAGGGTTGATCCCCTGTCTTGATGATAATGGTTGAGTGGGGGATATGTCAAGCTCTGGCGTTACAGATTGTGCTGCAGTACAATTGGAGGTTAGTGCCAAAATTGGGACTGCTATCTAACAAACTAGTCAAGAAATAGCTTGTTATAATCATATTCGCAGAATCATACCTTACAGACAATGTACCAGACAATACCATCACTATTGGATATGTCCTGGTAGGACAGACCCAGCAGCAGTGGCAGAACAATGGTATATGGTTAGGAAGGAGTTGTCCTGGGACCTCTCAACATGGACTCCGGACACCATGAAGTCTCATAGCATTATGTTGAACATGGCCAAGGAAACCTCCGTGTTTTTCACGACTGCATCACCCTCATCTGATGAACCAGTGCCCCTCCATGTTAAACACCACTTGAACAGCAGCATCTGCAACCTCATGGCCCAGCATATTCCCCCACTGCTAATATCATCAATCCAGAGGATCGACCATCATTCAATGAAGAATACAAGAGGTCACACCAGGAACATCATCAGGTAAATATTTATTTGGGATCTCACCCATCTCCTGTGGTTCCACATATAGACAGCCTCGTTGATCTTTAAGAGGTCTTATTCTCTACCTAGTTACTCTTTTGCTCTTAATATATTTGTAGAATCTCTTTGGATTCTCCTTAATCTTATCTGCCAAAGCTATCACACGTTCCCTTTCTGCCCTCCTGATTTCTCTCTAAATCTACTCCAACTCCCCCTACACCCTCCTTCTTTCTCTTGAATCGAGCCCCAATATCTCTCGTCATCCGGTGTTCCCTGTTCCTTTCAGCCTTGCCCTTCCCACTTAAGAGGAACATACTGGCCTGAACATTTATTATCTCACTTTTGAAAGCCTCCTACTTGCCCACTTTCCCACTTGTCCCTTCCTCAGAAGGCAGTAGATGCAGAATATTTCAGCAGAGATTGATAGATTCTTGACCACCAAGAGGATGAAAGATTAATGGGGATATGCAAGAATGTAGAGTGATATTAAAAGCAGAACAATAATAATCTAATTGAATAGCAGAACAGACTCAAAGGCCCAAGTGGCCTACTCTGGTTCATACGCTCCAACTACATGTGACTGAGGTCTAGAACAAACTGCCCACGTTGTTAGATCCATAGAATTCCTACAGTGCATGAGTACAGAGAGTCTGCAACAGCCTTCTGAAGGGCATCACACCCATCTCCACATAGGATTTTTACCATACCCTCTAACCTGCATGCAATGGTGTAATTTTCTTTTAGCATGGCCAATCCACCTAACCTGCACATCTTTGGTCTGTTGGAGGAAACCGGAGCACCTGCAGTAAACTCCACGCAGACACAGGGAGAATGTGCAAACTCCACACAGCCAGTCGCCCAAGGTTGGAATTAGACCTAGGTCCCTGGTGCTGTGAGGCATTTGTGCTAACCACTGTACCACTGTGTCTCACTTCCTCCTGTGTCAGTGCATCTCCAACTCTACCTTTTTATTTAGTTCACTTACGGGATACAATATCACTGGTGAGTAAAAATTTATTGCCCATCCCTAGATACCCTTGGGAAGGTGGTAGTGAGCTGCTGTCGTGAACTGCAGTCCATTTGGTTCAGGTAGACCCATAGTAGAATTAGGGATGGAACTCCAAGGTTTTGACCCAGCAACATGAAGGAACAGCGATATATTTCCAAATCTGGATGGAAAACAGTGTGAAGGGTTAAACTAGTTTTTTTTTGGAATTGTAGGTAAAAATTCCAATTTACTTCAGCTGCATTTCAGTTTGAGAACTATTCATCAAATGATCATCAGTATTGCACACTCACCAAATTACGTTTAAAATACCTTCCAAGCCCAAGTGCTACCATAAAAGTTGACTTTTCTGATTAAGGCACTAATTTTCTTTAAAAACTGTGATTGTTGACTGCTTCTGTTAAAATCCACACACCCCATTTTAGAGGAAAGCAGGCCCTGCAGAAAAAGAAATTAAGGCAATCATCTTGACTGGTAATGGCAGCACCTTACTTGCCCTGGAGCATGGCTGCAAACTCTTTGAATCATTTCCTGGGAAAATCAAACTCTTCACAGTCACAGCTTCACTGCCAGGTCTGGAAAATGCCTCTTGAGCCAATAATTTCATCAGTCTTGGCAATGTAAAGTAGATTCCCTCTTCCTTGATGATAAATCATTGCCTTGGCGATTAAAATAACCTCCTGTTCATCCTGCTCCTTTCCTCCAAATAGATCAGAGGAGTCAAACAGCCCCCCAGGGTACACAATGTAAAGGTGGCAATAACACATTCTTTAGGCATTTTGAAGGTTGAATGTAGTCCCAGTTCAACAAAATCAGTAAATATACACAAATACCAAATCAAAGCTTCCTCAAAGTTTTTCAATCTGTTCCTTTCAATGGGACAATTGCAGGAACCTTGAGTTTAAATAGGTAAATTTGCCACTGATCTATGCCCTTTGATGACTAAAGGGAGTTGATTGCAGCTATTTGTGCTGGAGCACAGCTGAGTTATCCTTTCAGCAAGCCTGACCAAAACTTAAAGATTGCTGAGGTGTAGCCCAATTGGGCAGAAACTCAACATAATGGATCTCTGCCTGCTTTTCCTTCTGAAAAAAAGGATTACACAACACGGAATAAGGGGGGTGGAGTGTTATGGTGCTTCATATTCAAACTAATGGGAACAGATCTTGTCAATGATTGTGCAGAGTTAATCCGAAATGATTAAAATACAACATTTAAAACAACTGATAGCAAATTAAATCATGGAAGAGAATGTTAATTGAAATTATTCAAATCTACCTATCAAACAATTAGAAATGAAAAGAAAATGACCTTCAAAAATAATCTGCCTTAGTCCTCAGTTCATTGTGGGCAGAAAATGGAAAGCCAAGAGCATATTTTCTGGATAAACAATCCACTGTGAATATGGTTGGATATATTCCAAGAGATTTCATCAAATGTCAAAAGAATCTTTATTAATGTCAACTCTAGCAAAATACTTTACAACTACTTTAAACAAATGAGAATGTCCAAGGTCTGTGCTACCTTTGCTACATTAACTCAATTATTCTTGATGTTCCAAGGGAGGAAGAGGAAATAAGAGTCAGTTTTCTGAGCACCATTCAGTGAACTCTGCTAGAAAATGTCTCTATGCTGTCATTGATTAAAGTGGCGATCAATTTTAGCTATGATAGCCTACAAGATCAGATATAGTAATCATCAGCATTTAAAATAAACAGGTTCAATTTTTTTTAAAATACCAAGCAATGAAATCCCACATAAATACAGTAAGCTTGTTGTTAGACAGTACCTATGGGACTAGAAATGTGCTGGTTGATCAAATATTCTGGATAATCAAGAGATATGCATAACCACAGTAAACCCTGATCAAGCAAAGCCTCAAGACATCAACAACCCTCAAAAATCAATATGAAATCTATGTTAATCAATGTAAAAACATACAGTAGGTTATAGAAACCTAATGCAGGGGTATACACATCACTGTTGCACTTACAACATAAATATTTGTTAGGTCATAGTCATAGAGTCATAGAGATGCACAGCATGGAAACAGACCCTTCAGCTCATCATGTCCATGCTGACCAGATATCCCAACCTAATCTAGTCCCACCTATCAGCACCCAGCCCATATCCCTCCAAACCCTTCCTATTCATTTACCCATCTAGATGCCTTTTAAATGTTGCAATTGTGCTATCCTCCTCCAGTTTCTCTGGCAGCTCATTCCATACATGTACCACCCTCTGTGTGAAAAAGTTGCCCCTTAGGTCTCTTTTATATCTTTCCCCTCTCACTCTAAACCTATGCTGTCTAGTTCTGAACTCCCCCACCCCAGAGATAGACATCGTCTGTTTATCCTATCCATGCCCTTCATGATTTTATAAGTCTCTATGAGGTCACCCCTCAGCCTCCGATGCCCCAGGTAAAAGAGCCCCAGCCTGTTCAACCTCTCCCTATAGCTTAAGTCGCAGAGTGTAAGATATATAATTTTTTGTCAGTTTATCAAGAGTGCTGGTTGATTAAGGTGCCAGTTCAAATAAAGTTTGTTATATATCATACACACCGTGTTCAGTTGAGGTAATATCTTCACTGTTCATGAATTATTCCAGGTTTTTTTTATCATCTTGGATTTTATTGAAGCTTAGTTTGTAGATAATGTCTTTGCACCTTATTGCAGCCTTTTCATCAGGTTATACTTTACACCACTTGTCCTGCCCAAACCCATCATGGCAGTGATGTTTGAGAAATACCCTAAGATTTGTCTTTAGTATCTTCTCAACTTGAATTCAGTGGTCAGATTAAATTCTGGGAAAGGGAAGTCAAATGTTAATTAATCACTGCTAACTATTTGCATAATAGATACCTGTCGTTACTTGTTTAACTTCTTAAAAGAAAGGTTAATTAATTTAGTCAATAACTTGTAAAGACTTTAAAATTCTTTAGATCCAGATTACACTACCTCAAGGCCAAATATTGCGTGGATCTGGTGTATTATTAATTTATCTGTCCACCATCAGATCTGGCTGGCTATCTGCTTATACCAGGTTGATCCTGTGTTTCATTCTGCATAGCAGACTGTCTCTTCAAAACTCTCTAAACTAATTCTTCCCCAAGATCAGTTTAGCTCATGCACCTCTTTCTTACTAAAATTGTTCCGTTGATATGCTTCTGCTCCACCTTTCCATTCAAAATAATACCATCATTTTCTAGGTTTCCCTCATCCTCGTACAAAATCATTTTATCTCTTTTTCATTTCTCATTAATATCTCATTTCGTGTTCAGTCCAAGGACATCTCATCTGTGAAACTCATTTTCTACTTAATTCACTGCATTCCCCCAACCACTCAACTGCTCTTCCTGATCCCTACATTAGCTTACATTGGATACTCCACTCAACTTGTTCAAAACTGCTAACATCAATCCCATTTGAAAGGTTTTACCTACCTTCCATCTTTGTAAATCATCATTGTCTCATCTCCAATCTTCCTTTTCTCTTCAGAGTCCTTGTCTATGATAATGCCTCCCAAATCCATACTTATCTTTTGCACAAATGTTTGTAGTTCTCAATTAGGTTTCCGCATTGCTGCAATACTGAAGTAGTCCTGACAAAAATAATATTGCAAGTTACTCCCTACAGAAGAGTTACAATGGTGCATTGGTGCTTTCTTCAAAACTGATTGCAACCTTTAACACAGTCCACTATATGACTCTTTGTCATTGTTACAATACGGAGATTAAACTCCTCTGCTAATTAAAATTAAAACACCCAGAAAAGCTCGCCTTGCCTTGTAATATTAACATGTGAGTGAAAGAAAACCCCTGATTCCACTGTTTGCAGAAAAAAAACAAAATTATTTTTCTGACAGTGAACACTAAACAAAAATTATTAATTAACCTGAGCCCTCTTTTTTCTTAACTAATCACGATTTGACTCCAACTCTATAAAAATGCTGCTCCAACAACACAATTATTAAACTTTAAATTAACTTAATGTCTAAAAGTCCATAGTCTCTTATGCTATCTTCCTTCCAGTCTTCTGAATCTGCTATTTCCTTCTATACTTCTGAATTCCTGGGCCTTCTTCTTAAACCTTTTAGTGTTTTACTGGAAAAAGTACCTTTGATAGATAAGGTCTTCTGAGAGATTTCTTTGAGAACCCTTTCAGATGACATGTGCTCTCATCTTTGATGGCAGTTGCTCTGATTAATTTTCAAAATGCCCTTCCTTTTTAAATCCTCATTAAATCTTTTTTAAATTAATTGGTTAAATTCAAATCTGGTTGCCTTAACATCAAAACACAACCGCAAGCTGATTGTTACATATTATCAATTTTTAGTATTCTCTGCACCTGTTAGCCAGTCACAGACATAAATGCTGTCAAAACCTCTCAGCTCAGAAAAGGCACCTCTTTCTTAAAGTGACCAAATACTCTTTCGACTTTATAACAGTCATCATTTTTTTTTCCATAATGAAGCTTAGTGGATCTGCTCCTGTTTAGCTTATTCTCAATCATAACCAAAACATCTCGAGAATGGATTGCCTTTCTGCACCACTCCTTTATCACCTTAGTCCCTCAAGGACATTTCTTTTCCCCAATCTTTCTCACCATGTTTTAAAGTCAAGTATTTGCATTTGTAGTAGTTAAAATTATTAGAAAATAGTCTGATGCCTATATTGCATTTGCATTTATATCTACCTACAAAGTGTATATTCAAAATAATGTGAAATGATTATTGTACATATTTTCGTGCAACCACAACACTTACATGGAGAAATTACCATTTTGTTAGAAATGACACTTGTATAACAAGTTTCAATATTACCACATGATACACATGCATTCATCATGAATTATGAGCAACCCATTTAAGTGAAATATTCTGACAGATATCAAAAACACAACTTTAAACAATTGTCTTTATTGTAATATAGTAAATTAACATTTGATATTGTTGGAGGGAGATAGATGTCAAAGAGGAGTCTCCAGTCCTGTGCCGAGCTCAACATGCACAAATCGATCTTTATTCAGAGCTCTTTACCATGCAATATGGGAGAGATTCCTGGGACAGTGCCCACTGAACACTCCCCTGCCAGTCAAGTGCAGCACTTTTATACATTTTCTGTCATGATAATTACTTGCAACATGGATTTTATTGTTCTTAGGTCCCCACAATCAATACATCCAATCCTATAAACACACAATCAATGATGGACATCTCTATGGGCAGCCCTAGGTGTTCCCATGATCTTATGATCTTACCATACATCTTTGGGTTTTACAATGGATGCTGTATTTATCCACATTCCAAAATACTGATAAACACACTCCTTCTCAGACACTTGCCAGCTGCATCACATTAACTAATGATAAGTTATCATTTGAGATTTTTAAAAAATTCTGTTATGCAATTTATTTGTCTTACTGCTCTCATTATAACGCACAAAAGGATGCTAATTTCTGCCAATTATTCTGAAATATGAATTATCAGTTCTAATACAAAGTTTGTTCAATGTGTAAAGTTACATAGTTACACCTAATGTCACAGTTCTTTACCAAACTGAGGAGATCAAATAAACAGTCTTTCCATTTTGCATCTGTGAGTTGTTTCAAGACAAAAGTTTGATTCTCAGGTGGGCTACCCACCCCAGTTCCCCCCACATCCACCCCCCATCCCCGTCCCCCACCCCACAACCCAATGTCTTTACTTCAAGTTCCTTTCAGTGTAGTTTTCCGACCAGATAGCGCATACTCAAACTCCATTGATAAGGATGAAATTCAATCACTTTCACAGCTTTCTGCATGCTGAGCTGTGAAGCTACAATTGTTTATTTTCCGTGTTTTACAATCTTGTTTGCTCTTTAGAGGTTGTCTGATAACACCATTTATTGCTTCATCTTCCGTGCTAATGATGGGGCCTCTTTTTATTGTCCACTGTTGGCTACTCGTAAGAACTCCACTAAGTGCCTGCATGGAAGCTTATAGGTTTATATTTTTAATGTAACAACAATTATCCAAATAGACTAGATTATTGTGGGATCATAATTGTCTTTTCGTTCTTGCTAAACTGCAAACTTTCGACAGATTGTTACTCAACATCTCTTATCTCGGTTTTTCAGGGATGCTTTCTTATCAGGGATGCTTTCTTATCTGAAATGCTTGTGTGTTTAAAGTCGCCTATCTACAGAAATCTAAATTCTTCAATGTCTTATGTACTAAAACCACCACTATCATTGTACAATTACATAATAACGTGTATATAGACGTGTGTGTGTGTGTGTGTACACTTGTTTATACATTTTACAACTATCTGAAATGTTTTAACTAAGTGGCTCCAGTTTCTCCTTCTATTCTTGGAACTTTTAGATTAGTTTGCCAAAAACCTTTTCAACTGTGCCTCCCTTATCAGGGATGCCTCACTGAATACACTCACCTGTCTTGCCTCACTGAGACCTTTCATTATCTTATCCAGTGGCCCTGTATGGAGGCCATAAGTCTAGCTTTGAGCATCTACTATATATAAGTGTCAACCTCTTTCGGCCATCTTGTGTTAGCTAAAAAGCCCCAGGTGGCCATCTTGTCAATTTTAGTCAAGGGCAGCTGCAACAATATGATAAGATCTTCTGTCAGTAAATTTAACAAATTCTTGCTTCCATCAAGCTGCCTTGCTGACAGAACTGCAGATTGGTGAATTGGGCCTACAGTGTTGTAAATGTTTATGACTTTCAAATCATAGTTAATTGATCCCACCCAGACACTTATTTTATGACCATGTTAACTTACATTTAAATTTGTTGGAAGCTAGTGTTAATTTGCATGAAAACAACTCAAGTGAAGCCTTGCATTTACTAAGCGAATTTGCACAGGGTGTTGGTATTTTGGATAATTGTTCAAATAAAATAGCACAAACCTCTCCTATAAATATATAAATTTTGCAATGCTTTCCAATGGCAAGAACACACAAGGGTAAAATATTCATTCACAGCCTTGGATTTCTAATTTTTTAATTAAACATGGGATTAACAAGTGATCAGTGACACACAATTTAATGCCAGAACAATGGGGCTCTAAAAGGAGTTAAGGTGTTGATTTACACTGTGATTTAATGGGGCTAGAAAATGGTTAGAATAAGGATTAAGAGATTTGTTTTTCTCTCCACAGATGCTGTCAGACCTGTTGAGTTTCTCCAGCATTTTCTGTGTTTATTGATGACATGTGAAGAAGGATGCTCACACAAAGTTTTAAGCAGATATAGACTCAATTCTTATGAACTGTATACGGGCTTATTACATGTTACTTAATCGCCCGTTATATTACTTCTGAGATACATGATTGTCTCATCAGGCTCAATCTAAGTGCAATTTAAATAAGTACAGCTGAAACACTCTCACACAGCTTTGGTAACAAATAGAGAGCTGGCTGGTTCCTCCTAAGTACAGTCCTTAATACAATGAAGGGCAGTGTTTATCTTGGGATATCTGTTAATGTGATGGTTTATTGTGAGGCAAAGTGAATGCAATGACAGGGATGTTATGCTTCAGTTTTACAGGGCATTTGTGAGACCAGATCTGGAGTACCAGTCCTGTGCTTACAGAAAAATGTTAATGCATTCAAATCAGTTCAGAGAGGGTTTACTAGGCTAATACCTGGAATGATACTGGATTAGTGGTGCTGGAAGAGCACAGCAGTTCAGGCAGCATTGGATGCTGCCTGAACTGCTGTGCTCTTCCAGCACCACTAATCCAGTATTTGATTTTCAGCATCTGCAGTCATTGTTTTTACCTAATACCTGGAATGAGTAGATTGCCTTATTAGTGAGGGCCACACAAGCTTGTGGGCGGCATGGTGGCACAGTGGTTAGCACTGCTGCCTCACAGCGCCAGAGACCTGGGTTCAATTCCCACCTCAGGCAACTGACTGTCTGAAGTTTGCACATTCTCTCCACGTCTGATAGGTTTGCTCCAGTTTCCTCCCACAGTCCAAAAATATACAGGTTAGGTGAACTGGCCATGCTAAATTAGCCATAGCGTTAGGAGAATGGGTCTGGGTGGGTTGCGCTTCGGCGGGCCAGTGTGGACTTGTTGAGCCGAAGGGCCTGTTTCCACACTGTAAAGAATCTAATCTGTAAGTAGGCTAGACCAGTATCCTCTTTTAAAAGTTACCCCCCTCACACTTTGAACCTGTGTCCCCTAGTAATTGACCCCTCTACCATGGGAAAAAGCCTCATAATTTCCATTCCATTCACCATCTTATAAACTTCTACCAGGTCACCCCTTAATCTCCTGCATTCCAGTCAAAACAAACCCAGTCTGTCCAACATTTCCTCAACCTAAAGTCCTCCAAATCAGGCAACATCCCTGTAAACCTTTTCTGTAATCTCTCCAAAGCATCCATTTGCTTTCGGTAGTGTAGTAACCAGAACTGTATTCCAAGATTGGCTTAACTAAAGTTCTAGAAAGCTACGGCATAATTTCCCTATCTTTATACTCAATGCCACTTCCAGTGAAGGTAAATATGGCATAGGCTTTTTTTACTACCTTATCTATCTGCGCTGCCATTTCAGTGATCTGTGGACCTGCACACCCAGATCTCTCTGTATATCAAAAATTCCAAAGGTACTGCCATTCACTGTATAATTTCTACCTGTCCATGACCTTCCAAAATGCATCACCTCACATTTGTCCAGATTAAACCCTAATGCCATTTTTCTCCCCATGCCTCCTACTGATGTGTATCCTGCTGTATCCTCTGACAATCATCCTCAAGATCTACAATTCCACCAATCTTTGTATTGTCCATAAACTTAATAATTAGACCAGCTACATTTTCCTCCAAATCATTTACGTAGATCAAGAACAACAGAAGTCCTAGCACTGATTGCTGTGGAACACCATTACTCACAACCCTCCATTCTAAGAAGCATCCTTCCACCACTACCCTCTGTCTCCTCTGACTAAGCCAGTTCTGTATCCATCTTGCCAGCAATGTCCCTACCACCGACATGAAACTCACAGGCCTGTAATTTCTAGATTATCCCTATTATCCTTCTTAAAAATTGGGACAATATTGGCTATTCTTCAGTCCTCTGGGGATCTCACCTGTGGCCAAAGAGAACATAAAGGTGTCTATCAATGTGCCGGCAATTTGTTCTCTTACCTCCCCCAATATTCTGGGATAGGTCCCATCAGGGCGCGAGGTCTTATCTACCTTAATGCTTTTTAAGATGCACAACACGCTTCGCTTAGAAACTCAACATTCCCTTCCCTGAGATCAACCTCCACCAATTCATTCTCTTTGGTGAATATCAACACAAAGTATTCATTGAGGACCTCATCTATCTCTTCTGGCTCCACATATACATTTCCTCCTTTGTCCTTGAGTGGGCCAACCCTTTCCCTGGCTACCCTCTTGCTTTTTATGTATGCATAAAACACCTTGGGATTCTCCTTAATTCTGTTTGCTCACTACTTTTCATGACCCTTTTTAGCCTTTCTAATTGCTTGTTTAAGTTTTTACCTACTTAGATACTTCAAGGGCTTCATCAGTTCCCATCTGCTTAGGCCTTAAGTATGCTTCCTTTCTCTTTTTGACCAAGGTCATAAAATCCCTGGTCATCCAAGGTTCACGTAACTTGCCATACTTATTGCTCCTGAACTCCTGTCAGCTGCCGTTTGAAAAACTCCCGCATGTCCGATGTAGATTTACCATCAAACAGCTGCCTCCAAATAACATTCTCCAGTTCCTGCCAAACTATTCCTCACCTTCCCCCAGTTTAACACCTTCACTTGAGGACTGCTATTACCTTTATCCAGGAGCATCTTAAAACTCATAGTATTAATGGTCAAAACGCTCTCCCACTGAAACTTCACCCATCTAGCCAGGCTTATTTCACAAAACCAGGTCCAGTAGAATCCCGTCCCTAGTTGAACTGTTTACATATTGTGACAATAAACCCTTTTGAATGGTTCTTATAAATTCTGCCTCATCTAAGCTTCTGGCATGTAGTGAGTCCCAGTCAATATAGGGGAAGTTAAAATCATTCACCACAATAACCCTGTTTTTACATCTTTCCAAAATCTGTCTCCATATTCTCTCCTCTATCTCCCACTGGCTTTTGGGAGGCATGTAGTATACCCCCAGCATTGAGATTTCACCTTTCCTATTCTTGAATTCTACCGATGTTGCCTCGCTGAATGAGTCCTCTGTTGTATCCTCCCTAAGTACAACTGTGAGATACTCCTTCACCAGTAATGCAACTCCCCCACTCCTTTTCTATCTCACCTGAAATATCTAAATCCTGGGACATTCAGCTTCCAGTCCTGTCCTTCTTTCAGCCAAGTCTCCGTAATCACAATCATGTCATCATTCCAAGTACTAACCCACCCTCTAAGTTCATCTACCTTGCCTAACAGCAGGTTCTTTCACAATTCCCTTCATACCCATGCTGACTGCGAAGTCCACTCCCAGAATGCAAATCTTCTGATTTGTTATTAGTTTTCATGGAAAATTTTGTTTTTACTTTCAATTTTACTTTTTAGTCAGCCACACATAATGCATCCTTCTCTACGATTTCACATTAGTCAGCTCCAACTTCACAATTAAGTTTAAAACTCTATCCTCAGACCAACACTCACCATTATAACCATACCTATCTCACAAGTCCCATTATTTCTTCTTTAGATGCCATCTACTGTATAGTTCTGTTATGGGGCCTAGAAACTATTCACAAGTGACTTTTTATCTTTCCTAATCCTTATCTCAACTGAAATTGGTTACATCTTGGCCTTTAGAAGTAAGGTTATTTCTCACAACTGCACTAATGTCATCCTTCATTAACAGAGCTACCTCAACATCTTATCCGAGTTTCCTGTCCTTGTGAAATGTCTTGAAAATTGAGTCTTTGTCTCTGAAATGACTTATAAATTTCAAGATTATTTCTATCTGACCTAACAACTCATCCCTATAAAATGTGACTAATATAGTTCTTGGTAGGTAACTAAGGGGGTACCGTGCATTGAGCAGTTTGTTAAGCTAATGTGGCAAAGGACAGAAAATAACATTTGTTAATGTGTTTGCTGACACTGATGACTCCTGGGAGAGCATTGACCTTCTTGTGGCACTATATCAGGATCCTTTTGAGTGGATTTCCAGCATTGGCTCAACACCTAACTGACTGCATTGCCTTCTGTGAGTTTACCTGCAGAGCAAATGGTTAGATAGGATATCTCCTTCTCTGCACCTCCTTGACCAAGGATTCCAGCACAGTACTGAAAAATCTTGAAAGCCAATCTTTGCCATGTTGACATCATACTCCCTGCACTCACATTGAGGTCTTTTCTGATTTTATGGCCTGTGGCTCTTAAACCTTATAGCAGTGATGCAAGTTTAGAACTGTGTGTGACTAAACTTTCAAGAAGAATCATAATATGTAAGCCATTCAAATGTAGCCCAGAGTGTGAGTGAAAATCTTAGAAATAAGAAGTTTGGATTTATCAATGAGTAATCATAGAAACAAAATGCAACTGACACTCATAGAGACTATTATATGTATTTTTCAGGATGCAAAATGTAGCACTCACAAAATATTCTACCATAGGTTCACTGTGTTCCACCATGGGGAACATTAAAAACATTAAAGAGATGATGAATATCGTATATTTGGCAATGACGGTAAATCAGAAAATCCATAGCCGTCTGTAAGGATAAAACTTCCCATTCGATACAGGCAACCAAATAATCAATCATAATAATTTCAGAATTTTCACATTAAGCAGAAAAATACTCAACAAGATCAAAATAAATTATTGTCTGGCACAGAGGAGCATTTTTGCCAAAGGGGGCCTAACTTCTGAGTATTTGATTGCAACACTTTTCTCAAAAAGCAGGCAAAGCTACCCCCACTCAGAATGAATGCTCAGAAAATTAGTCCTCGCAATTTTTTTTCCACCATATGTCAGTGCAACTTCAAAGCAGTAAATCGGAAAAATGTTTTACATATCGATTCAGTGAAATGTTGTAGCAAAAGCTTAATATATTCTCTGCATCACAATGGCTTTCTTGCATCCAAAGATGTGGAAGCAAGTTGTTGATTAACAATTGAATAATGTTCAGTTCAATTAACAACTCTGTACATAATGAACCAGTCCTTGTCAGGGTGCAGCAAGACTTGGACAACATCCATATTTGGACTGACAATTTGCAAATGATTCTGACTGGATTGATGTACAGGGAGGTGGCATGGACTCAGTGACCGAAAGGGCCTCCATTGTGCCAGGATGAGTCTGTTGCATAAATGATAAGCTGTGACTGTCTCCTCCTAGAAAAGGTCCATCACCTCCCTCTCACCTTCACCATACATTTTGCCGCAAATCATACCATCAATATTTTGAGGGTGACTACAGACCAGCAGCTTAATTGAGAGAACGACATCAACTAAATAGACAGAAGGTCAGACCAAAAGCTAGATGCTGTTTGAAGAATGATTCTTCAAAGTTTCTTCTCCATGTTGAATCCTCAAATCAAAATCATGTTAGAATAATCAGTATTTAGCTGGGCAAGCACAGTTACAATAGCATTCAAGTAGCAATGACACCACCAAACACAAGGTATTCTACTGAAGCAGTGGGTGGCATTTTCCCATCTGCAGATGGAGAGTGGAAGTTGGTTAAAAAAGGCAAATACTTTGTTGGGTTGGCACTACAGAAATAGATGTCCCCTTCTAGCCAACTCAGCAATTAAGTTTGGGGTGAAATGTCTTTGACTGATCTTCGTGATCTAGTCAACTAACAACCTCAATCTATCAACAGCCTTATTATCTACCTTGCCAGCAACAGAAAAAATGACTGCTCCCCTGATTAAATAAACAGAGTGGCTGCATTAGGAGAGGTCTTCCATTTGCCCCAAATCTGGAGCATTTATGAATGGAAGGAAGGGCAGCTGAAAATCACACACCCCTGCCCCTGCCTCCGACCCCTCCAACTCCCCTTTTCCTGTGAGTTACACATCATATTACTCCCAAAATAATCACTTACCTTTTTGCTGGTTCTGGTCTTCAGTGTTGTTGTGCAGCTAACAGCTTAGGCCTACAATGAGTTGCTGCTGAACACAATGGCTGCCAGCCTTTGATTGGCAAAAGAGTCTATTTGGTCAAGATACTCAGCAGTATACTCTTAATTGCCCGACTGGCATTTTATCCAGGGAGATTTCCCACTGTTGCGGGCAGGGGACTCATTCCTAAAGTTACCTGCCCCTACAAATGGCCTGCAAAATGGAAAATCCTGGTCAGTGGCTCAACTATTGAACTAAATTTCCTCCCCATTTACCACAGGTAATCAGAGCTACAATATGTATCACCTCTAGACTATATTGCAACAACACATCAACTGTCCTGTTTGCACCTCAGAGTCCCATAATACTCATGAATGAAAAAGACAAGAGAAGGCAATACTTGCATTACTGCAACACCCTTCACAACCTCTGGATATTCCAATGAAATTTGGAGACAATTAAGTAATTTTGAAGTGTAGGCCACAGAAGCAGCAATTTGCTAACAGCAAGGCCACATAAGCATCAATGTAATATAAGCCAGCCAATCTGGTTTTAGTCATGTTGGTTGAAGGATAATGATTAGTTAGATCACTGGGAATGAATCCACTGCTCTTTAAAATAGTCACTGAGTTTAAATTTACATGCATTGAGAGGAAAGTTTCAGGCAAAAGATAATGCAGCTCTCCCTTTGTACAGCACTGCACTTTAAAATAAGTTTTGAGTTCATGTCTCAGATTTTGTAATCAAATTCATTACCATCTCCCTGAGATGGACTAAAGGGTTAAATATACCTTTGTTCTAAGAATAGCTCCTGAGCATGCACATAAGGAACTATGTCATTGTGATGTCAGACCTCATGGAATTAGAAATAAACACAGAGAGAATGCCAGAGAACCTCAGCAGCTCTGGCAACATTCAGGGAGACAGAAACAGTTTATGTTTCGAGTCCAATGTGACTGTTTGTCTGTTCTGAAAATGTCATGCCAATCCTGAAACAGTAGCCCTATTTCTCTATCCACAGATACTGCCAGATCTGCTGAGTTTCACAAGATGGACTTTGCTTGTTTCAGATATCCCTCATCCACATTATTTTGTTTTTATTCAGATGAAATTACAACTTGACTAGAATTCCAAAAGACGGTCCTCCCTGAACTTGCCTTGTGTCTAATTATGTTCAATAAAGCCTATTAATGTTTATTTATCTGAATGTAAGCCTGATCTCATGGCATCTTATAGACAAGACTGATAAGAGAGCCAAAGTGAATACCAGGGCATAAATACCGATTGACTCCAAATCAGAGACCACATTGACAGAAGCATAAAACTTTATTCCTTTATACTAGGTCAAAATCCTGGAATTTCTTACATCACACAATAATTAAGCAGCATTAGCTCAAGAACAACAGCTGTTTAAATGTTACAATGCACACAACATTTTTGGAGCCACTGTGGGATAAGAACAAACACATTAATCATGTCCTATGAATAAATAAATTAAATTAATTGGAGATTAGAGGTCAAACCAAGGAATTTGTTGGTCTACTCACCTGAGGCTCTTATTGACTAAACAATGAAGTAATCCGTACCATTTCATGTCAATTTTTCATCCTCAATTTCTTTCAAATTATGTTCACTCAGAGCTTTGTAAAATTAACATTCAGTAACATTGCAATACACCATTGCTATGAAGTTGTCTTTTTTAAGTTGACCAATCAGCAATTCCCCATGCAGGAAATCATATTTAAAACATAGCACAAGGGAGTCACGGGAGACGGAAAGCACTTCTGACCGAAGGCCCAGAGCTGCTTGAAGTCATCCAACAAGGTAACATTCAATCTCCTCAACTGAAAGTCAACAGCTTTCCATCAGCCATACTGCAGACACTAATCACCAGAAAAGGTGAAGGTACCCACAAAACAAGTAAAAATGGTGAAATAAAAGCAAAATATTGTGGATACTGGAAATCTGAAACAGGCACAGGGAATGCTGGTGAAACTCAGCAGGTTAAGCAGCATATGTGGAGAAAGAAACAAAGTTAATGTTTTGAGTGTGGTATGACTCTATTGGCCAGTGCACTGAGTATAGGAGTTGGGAGGTCATGTTGCAGCTATACAGGACATTAGTTCGGCCACTTTTGGAATACTGCATGCAATCCTGGTCTCCCTCCTATCAGAAGCATGTTGTGAAACTTGAAAGGATTCGGGAAAGATTTACAAGGATGTTGCCAGGGTTAGAGAGTTTGAGCTATTGGGAGAGACTGAATAGGCTGGAGCTATTTTCCCTGGAGTGTCGGAGGCTGAGGGGTAACCTTATAGAGATTTACAAAATCACAAGGGGCCTGAATAGGGTAAATAGACGAGATCTTTTCCCTGGTGTAGTGGAGTCCAGAACTAGCGGGCAGAGGTTTAAGCTTAGAGGGGAAATATTTAAAAGAGGCTTAAGGGTGACTTTTTCATGCAGAGGGTGATGCGTGTATGGCATGAATTGCCAAAGAACGTGGTGGAGGCTGGTACAAATACAACATTTAAAAGACATCTGAATGGGTATGTGAATAGGAAGGAGATTGTGAGGACTATAGATGCTGGAGATCAGAGTCAAGACAACAGAGATAAATTTATCTCTCTACCCCCTTGGCTCACAAGCCTCATTCCTGATGAAGGGCTTATGCCAAAAATATCGATTCTCCTGCTCCTCAGATGCTGCTTGACCTGCTGTACTTTTCCAGCACCACACTCTTGAATATGAATAGCAAGGGTTTAAAGGGATAGGAGCCAAATGCTGGCAATTTGACTAGATTTACTTAGGAGATCGGGTCAGCATGGATGAGTTGGATTGAAGGGTCTGTTTCCATGCTGTACATCTCTATGACTCTATGACTCCCCCTCCTCCTGCTCCTCAGATGCTGCCTGACCTGCTGTGCTTTTCCAGCACCACTCTAATCTTGTCTATGATTCCAATCACCACCTGGACGAAGCCAGCAGTTGACGGTTGACAGGGTTCTCTTGGTCTTGGTGTGACGCTCCAGGTTGTAAGAGGTGGCACAGTTCAATGACCCTCTCTGTTTTGAAACTGAGTCAACTGAGGTATTTCACCTAAATAAAGTGAATATAGAATAACTTCTGTCTGAAAAGAAGTCATCCTACAAGGAAATATGCAGTCTCCTGCATATATGAAAGTCAACAGCTTTCCATTAGCCATACTGCTGACACTAATCACCAGAAAAGGAAAAAGCACCCAGAAAACAAGTAAAACTCATAGTAGGGAAGCTAGAGAGGTGATTGCTGGGGATCTTGCTGAGATACTTGTATCATCGATAGTCATAGGTGAGGTGCCGGAAGACTGGAGGTTGGCTAATGTTGTGCCACTGTTTAAGAAGGGTGGTAAGGACAAGCCAGGGAACTATATACCAGTGAGCCTGACGTCGGTGGCGGGCAAGTTGCTGGAGGGAATCCTGAAGGACAGGATGTACATGTTTTTGGAAAGGCAAGGACTGATTAGGGATAGTAAACATGGTTTTGTGCATGAGAAATCATGTCTAACAAACTTGATTGAGTTTTTTGAGGAAGTAACAAAGAGGATTGATGAAGACAGAGTGGTAGATGTGATCTATATGGACTTCAGTAAGGTGTTTGACAAGGTTCCCCATGGGAGACTATTTAGCAAGGTTAGATCTCATGGAATACAGGGAGAACTAGTCATTTGGATACAGAACTGTCTCAAAGGTAGAAGACAGAGGGTGGTGGTGGAGGGTTGTTTTTCAGACTGGAGGCCTGTGACCAGTGGAGTGCCACAAGGCTCGGTGCTGGGTCCTCTATTTTTTGTCATTTACATAAATGATTTGGATCCGAGCCCAAGAGGTACAGTTAGTAAGTTTGCAGATAACACCAAAATTGAAGGTGTAGTGGACAGCGAAGAGGGTTACCTCAGATTAGAACAGGATCTTGGCCAGATGGGCCAATGGGCTGAGAAGTGGCAGATGGAGTTTAATTCAGATAAATGCGAGGTGCTGCATTTTGGGAAAGCAAATCTTAGCAGGACTTTTACACTTAAAGGTAAGGTCCTAGGGAGTGTTGCTGAACAAAGAGACCTTGGAGTGCAGGTTCATAGCTCCTTGAATGTGGAGTCACAGGTAGGTAGGATAGTCAAGAAGGCGTTTGGTATGCTTTCTTTTATTGGTCAGAGTACTGAGTACAGGAATTGGAAGATCATGTTGCTGCTGCTCAGGACATCGGTTAGGCCACTGTTGGAATATTGCATGCAATTCTGGTCTCCTTCATATCGGAAAGATGTTGTGAAACTTGAAAGGGTTCAGAAAAGATTTACAAGGATGTTGCCAGGGTTGGAGGATTTGAGCTATCAGGAGAGGCTGGACAGGCTGGGGCTGTTTTCCCTGGAGCATCGGAGGCTGAGGGGTGACCTTATAGAGGTTTACAAAATTATGAGGGGCATGGATAGAATAAATAGGCGAAGTCTTTTTCCTGGGGTGGGGGAGTCCAGAACTAGAGGGCATAGGTTTAGGGTGAGACGGGAAAGATATAAAAGAGACCTACAGGGCAACTTTTTCACTCAGAGGGTGGTACGTGTATTGAATGAGCTGCCAGAGGAAGTGGTGAAGGCTGGTACAATTGCAACATTTAAGAGGCATTTGGGTGGGTATATGAATAGGAAGGGTTTGGAGGGATATGGGCCGGATGCTGGCAGGTGGGACTAGATTGGGTTGGAATATCTGCTCGGCATGGATGGGTTGGACCAAAGGGTCTGTTTCCCTGCTGTACATCTCTATGACTCTATGACTCTAGTGAGTTGAACTTTTGTATGGAAAGCCTTCCTTCTCCACTGTCCATCACGTTAAATATTCAATCCATCCACCAAGATGGCTGCAGCACCCACATCTAAATCATCAAAGCTTCTTTGACAGCACATTGAAATTTATAACCTCTGTCACTTTGAAGGGTAAAAACAGAATGCCTATGGGAACACTACTGCCTCTGAGTTCTTCCCTAAGCCACCATTATCCTGACTTCGAAATATATTGCCCTTTCCCTGTAGCTAGTACTAATTTTGGAACTTCCTATCTAATCATATTGCAGGAGTATTTCCACCAGACAGACATCATGAAAGCAGCTCAGCGCAACTATTTTCGGGGCAACCAAAGGTGGATAATAAATGCTAACCTTATCGATAATACGCACATTATATGAGTGAATAAATAAAAATATTTTGTCAAAAAGTGTGCAATCAACTTACCTCCTTTTTATTTTGTTAGTTTTAACAGTTCAATGAATATCAACACTTAGATTTAGGATTGAGTTCAGCTCATTTTTAAAAAAAAATCACAATATCTAATGAGGATATTAATTGCTGTGATAATGACCTCCCCATCTGCAGTAACTAACATCCCAAATCTGGTGAATTGTATACACACAAGCATCCAAACATTGCCTGGTTAAATGTAGAAGTGGGTGCTTTGGAACAGAGTTGCAGTTATTCTTGTTAAATCAATTATTTTAATTACCCACCCACCTATCTGTTCTTTGGGATTAAAATTTGCTTCTCTGTGTTTACCATATCAAATCTTTTCTGTAAAAGCATCGATTATATCGACCACTTGAATTTAAGGAAATACAAAATCAAGTATTTGGAATACTTTAGCATAGGAATCTTGGTATTATTCAGTTGAAAACCTGTGCAGCAAGAACTTTTTTGTATTCCGGCCTCCTTGCAATAAACACCAACATCCCATTAGTCGTCTTGATTACTTTTTGAGCTTTTGTACTAACATTGAGTGATTTATGTTGAAGGACAACTGAGACCCTTTGATCATCCACCATTCTTAATTACTCATCAAATGTTCTGATTTGTCTTTCTTGGAACCAATGTGAGTGATCTCACAATCGCCCACACTGAACTCCATCTGCCACTGTTTCACCCACTCATTTAATCTGTTTATCTCACTTTGTAAATTCCTGCTTGCATCGACACAACTTACTTTGCCTCCTAACTTTATGTCATCTGCAAACTTAAATATGAAAGTCTCTACTCCTTTATCTGAATCAGTAATAAACATGAATCAATAAATGGATTCAAAACTAAAGATGGAAAATTAGCTAAAAAAACACATTCATGAATCTGTGTTTGATTTGTTTTGCACTGTTGCACACAAAAGTCTAGAATTGGAACATTTACAGCACAAAGTTAAATTGTCCAAAAAAATCTATCCAGACTAACCCCACTTTCCAGCTTTTGGTCCATAGCCTTGTACAATTCACTATTTTGCATATTCCAGTATATCCAATCTTGCCTGCTAGTTAAAATGCTTCATTCCTGACAACATCCCCACACATCCCCTTATAGATCTTATCTACCCATTCTGATACCTTTGACGATCTGTGGTAACGATCTTTCTGTCCCATCATAGTTCTCGGTATTGCTTCTGTTGCCCTTCCTCTTCACAGTACTCTCAATTCCCAACATTCCCCCAACACCTCAACAAATGCATTACCTCACATTTTTCTGAAACAAATTCAATTCGTCATGTTTCATCCCTCAGTTTATTTGTGAGGAACAACTGGAACACAAATCTTTTCAGGGCATTACCAGTCACGTTCTGTCAAGTTTGAATGCTTAATGACAACTTCCAGAGTCACACCTGCATGAACATCTTCTTATGTTGCATACTAGCTGTACAGTGACTGAGGCACATTCTCGCTAATGATAATAAACCTTGTTGCTGTGGTGTGGTGCTGTATCCAATTCAATTGTTCCTCGGAGCTAAAATGTAGGATAGAACATGGAAAATGGAGTTATGTATAGCCTGTGACTGCTCAAGTGAAATAAAAATCATTAAGGGAGGCCAGCAGGCACAACAATTGAAATAAACAGGACATCAAAATTGGCCAAAAAGCAAAATACGCCTAAGCCAAGACAGACACAAGAGATAATTCTGCTTCGAGGCAAGTCTTTGCAAGATCCAAGCCCAGACAACTGAAACCAGAGAGGCACCAGAAGACATCAGGAAGTGTGAAGAGGAAATTCAACCATTCCTGACAAACAAACCAACACTGAATGCATGGGGCAGACATGCCTCAGTAAGACAAAGGACCAGGTATATATTCTGGGATAAAACCAAACTTCCAGGCCCCAAGAGCAGACATATCAAAGATGTTGCTGTTAAACAAGCCATCAAAAGCCATTAGCAGCATTTCAAAGTGATAATGTCAATTAATTCAATACCTCTGATTGGTCAAGTCCTTGGAAAGTTCCGAAAGGTAACCAGGAGGATATAAGAACCCAGCTAGCAGGACTCAGGGTACCCCTCCACTCTACAGCCTACCTGGAGACACATTAGGATACAGCAGTAACCTTCTGACCAGAGGCAGAATCAACCCATGAAGAGAGGAAAAGACCAAACAATTCAAAAGACCAGCAAAAGCTCCAAATATCTGGGAAGTATTTCAAGTTTTTAAAGAATTAGATAGTTAGCAACAGAGTTGTTGAAAGTGTAAAATTTAACTTTTAACCTTTGTTGCCTTCAAATAAAGTTGCAACCTGGTTCACTGACAGACTCGTGCTGTCCTGATACATGTTAAGGTGCCTGAGTAAATTAATACTATGTCCAGGTGTCTGTAGAGTTATAGAGTCATCCTGTTCCAGACAACAGTTAATTAATACAAAAGTATGAAGGGTTTTCGTAAAATATGGAGTTAGGTTATAGATTAGCCATAGTCTCATTAAATGTCAAAACAGGATCAAGGTGAGTCTACTTTATGGCAATACAACATTGCAGATCCATTGGTTCCAAAAGCAGACTTAAGAATCACTCAAACAACAAAAGGAGTATCCCCTTCAACTTGAAACATGAAATCTGTAAATAACGTCCTCAGTGAAGAATAGGAGAACTGCAATGAGGGCAACATTACCACCAGGTGTAATAGATGGAACAAACTAATTGGATGTTGAAGACAGTTTGGGTGGGAGGTTAGAAGAGCAGGCAAGGAAATGGAATGCACAATTAATGATGCAATACTGATGATTTTGGAGATTTGTCCACAGATTCCTGAAGGTAAGAGGTGGATATGTTATTTAAAGAAATATGTAGGATATTGTCCTTCCTCAGCCAAGATATAGAACATTAGATCTACATGAGACCCTACAGCAGGAAGAAATGCATTTGCAGTTGGATGAGGAAACTCATCACTAAATTTTGTATAAAGAGAACATTGAATAGCAGAGGAATGAATAATATAAAGGTAAGTTAAAGCCTTGTTTTTTGTAATGATATGCTGGGTTTCCCCATTGTCGAAGATGGGGATATTTGTGGAATCTTCTCCTCCTCCAATTCATTGATTAACTGACCACCATCACTCACTGCTGGACATGATCAGACTACAGTCCTTTGACTAAATCCACAGCTAGCATAACTTTTATCTGTCACACGTTGCTTACCTTGATTGATATGCAATCAATCCTATGCTGCAGCGTCACAAGCATGACATCTCATTTTAGTTTTTCCTGGCATGTTCTGCTGCACTCCTGCAGAGAATTTCATCTCCACAAGGATCGTGTGGTGGTCAGTCCTTCCAATACTCTCATGGACAGATATATCGGCAACAGGTAGGTTGGTGGTGGTGTTGATGTGGAAGTTTTTCTGTCTTATTGGTTCCCTCAGCACAAACTGCAGGCCAAGTCTAGCTGCTGTATTTGTTAAGATTTGGCCAATTCAGTTAGTTATGGTGCCACTAAAGCAGTGTGAAAGCCATTGATGTTCCTTATCCAGAGTACATTCTGTGCCCTTGGCACCCTCCATGCTTCTTACAATTTATGTTCAAAATGAAAGAGTGCAGATTCATCAGCTCAAACAAACACAGAAAATGTTGGAGTGTATTTGTGGAGAGAGGTTTGAATCTGAAATTTCTTTGAAATTTTGAAGAGAGTCATACCACATTCAAAACGTTAATTCTGTTTTTCTCTCTCCACAATAAAAATATAAGAAACAGTAGTAGGGTAGTCATTCAGCCCTTCAAGCCTGCTTCACCATTCAATATAATAATGGCTGATCATCCAATTCAATGCCCTATTCCCACTTTGCCCCCATGCTCTTTGATTCCTTTAATTCTAAAAACTATTGATAACTCCTTCTTGAAAACATTCAGTGTTTGGTTTCAATCTGTTTCTGTGGCAAAGAATTCCACAGGTTCATCACTTTCTAAGTGAAGAAATTTCTCCTCCACTCATACCTATCCTTAGACTGTAATCCCCGATTCTGGATGCCATCAGACCAACGAAGTTTCTCCAGCATTCTCTGAGATTGTTATATGTTTCCAACATTCTCAATATTTTGCTTTTTTTTGGACTGATTCAACAACTTTTGTTTTAGAATCCCTACAGTGTGTAAGGAGGCCATTCAGCCCATCGAGTTGATTCCGATCTTTCGAAGGGAATTCCACCCAAACCTAGCCCCCTATCCTATCCCTGTTACCTGACATATACCATGGGTCATCCACACAGCCTGCACACCACTGGACACCATGGGACAATTTAGCATGGCCAATCCAGCCTGCACATCTTTGGACTATGGGAGGAAACTGGAGCACTTGAAGGTAACCCTCGCAGACACGGGGAGAACGTGCAAACTCCACACTGACAGTCACCTGAGGGTGGAATCAAACCCAGGTCCCTGGTGCTGTGAGGCAGCAGCGCTAATCAGCAATGCTAGATAATCTAATCTAGTCTAGTCTAACTACTGAGCCACCATGCTGCTCGTGCCATAGGGGTTGGGGACTGACCAGTGTGTGTGAAGTAGGTGGTCATCAACAGAAGGTTTTTTTGCCCACATTTAACCTGAGGCCATGAGACTTCATGGTATCCAACGTCCATGTTGTGGCCTGAAACTCCTCCCTGACAGTATACTACTGTGTTCCCACTTTTAGTGGCTCTCTCCTGTTGGTGGGGCAGAATCCACTCAAGAATGATGAAAGTGATTTCTAGGACATTGTTTGTAAAGACTAATTGAATATATTTTAGACTATTGCTCGGCTGGTAATTGGAACCGCTCTCCTCTTTGTCCCAAGCCCCCCAATGTTAATAAGGATCAAAATGGCCAAGTTTGCTCTTGTCTTTGTTGTCAATGTTGTGTCAGTCCAGTTTCATTCCATCTTCATTTTGTAATGGATTGATTCCAATGGCTTGGTAGGCCAGTTAAAAGGCAACCACATTGCTGTGGATCTGGATTCACATAAAATCATAGATTCCCTGTGGAAGCAGGCAATTCAGCCCATCAAGTCCACACCAACCCTCCACCTAGACCCACCCCTTACCCTATCCATGTAACCCTGCATATCCCTTAGCTAATCCACCTAACCCACACATCCCTGGATGCTATGGCCAATTTAGCATGGTCAATCCACCCAACTGGTCCATATCTGGATTATGGGAGGAAACCGGAACACCCAGAGGAAACCCATGTAGATATTGGAAGAATGTGCAAATTCCACACTGCCAGTCACCCAAGGCTGGAATTAAACCTGAGTCCCTGACACTGTGAGGCAGCACTGAAATACTATTGCCACCCAATGTAGGCCACAGCAGGTAAGGATGGCAGATTACCTTCCCTTTTGGACATTAGTGAACCAGCTTAGTTTTTACTACAATTGACAATATTTTAATCATTACTGTTCCTGGAATGAGCTTCTAATTTAGATTTTATTGATTAAATTTAAATTTCATTGGCTCTCATTCTGGGATTGGAACTCTTATCCCCACAGCATCCACCTAGACTTCAGAAGTATAAGTCCAGTGACATTTTCATTATGCTGCCACAGCAGATCATTTCATCAGAGGATCATTTGAACACACTGGGTGCTTTGCAAAAGCTTTCTCTCCAGCTTTCATGTCATTGCATCCCTTGTGACTTCATAAAAGGTAGAAGCAAACTACCCACATTCCTATTCTGACATGCTGGGATGTTTTTTGTCCTGTGCACCTGTGGTTTGGAAAACCTGAGAATCCTGTAAAGTTGTTTCACCTGACATTAAGTAAGAGCTAAGGCAGTATATAGAATTTGGTGAGAGTAGGACAATAGGTGGGAAGTTTACACTTCTGTGTTACCTTTGGCCATAGATACTCACCACACCAGTCCTATCAGTTTGTTGCAGACCAGCTTGGTGATGATCAGAGACATGTTCCATAGCCATAGTAAGGTGCACTATCCCCTCTAATGCAGCAGAAATGCTAATAACCAAATACTGCATAGTTTCTAGTGCAGCAGTCAAATGTTGGTGGCTTCTATCTCTGCAATAACAGAGACAGAGGCATTGGCCATTAAACACTACATCATTATTGGGTCTGCAGATGTTCTCATGGAATAGTCTATGACATCTACACAAGTTGAGGTCCAAACTCTACATGAAACTCTGTGTCAAGCTGGAGGCCCTGACAGTGACAAGAGGTTCTTGGCCAGGAGTGATGCACCAAATACTTCTGTGAATAATCCCATCAGCTTTCTTTCTGTCTTTGCCTCATCAAAGAATTACAACCTATCTGCAACTTCGCCATCCATTGAGCAAATGCTACCCTTTTGTGCAAACATATCTGCAGCTAACTGGGGTCCAGTGACACCACTGTCCTACCCTTTAAAGTTCGTGCAGTGTCTGATCTGTCAGATCAAATGGCTTCATTTCTTCATCAAGGGGTCTGCTGTCTCTTTCCAACCCTTAGTCTCAGTTGCCATTGGATGACCAAGTGGCTTGTTGACTACCTGAAAGCATAAAAGCACAAGAGGGGAGATGGGTAAGGGAAAGTGGGTGATAGTAGATGTAAAATGTAGGGGCATGGTTACAATATCTTCAACTTGTAAATAATGTCAAATTGTGTGGATGCAGATGAAGCAAGATTTTGCAACAATCATTATGCAGGAAAGTACTACCATCCTTAATGTCTTCTGTGATGGTCACTGGTCACAGCATCAGTGACAGCAAATCCACTTCACCACAGCACTATTTGTCTCATGGGCATCTGTGCTTGATGTCTATGCCTATCCCTCACTAGTTTGCTGCTGCTCTATCCAAACTTCAGGGAAGTGTGTTAGTAAGTATGCTGCATAGTGTATGGGTGATAAACCATTCACTGCTGAACAGTTGACAATATATAGAAGCAATAAAATGTAAATATGCAGCTTCCATCAGTGCTAAATATGTGAGGGTGTGAAGAAACTTAAAAAACTGAAAATAGAGATATGACTTTTCCTTGGTAGGCAAGTGAAGAAGGACAGTTATTGAAGCAGTGTGCAAGCAGTGGTGAAGTTGATAGGAATTGGTATATAAGAATGCATTCACTGACATTAACAATCTATATGAGGTCATTAAGCTTCTTGTCGCACTGTGCCCACGTCCTTGGCAACAGACTGTTGATATTGGTCACCACAGTCAACTGATCTCACTGCCTTTTGAACACTCAGGATATTGAGTAAATTTAAGGATGACATAGATTCTTGGTCTCTGAAAGAAGAGACTTCCTCTCCTCCAATCCTTCGAACAACAATGACTTCAGTATAACGTTGGAAAAGTGGAAGATACACTCTCTGCCTGTCCCATTTGTGCATTTTCGGGTCCTTCCTGAAGATTTTCCAAAGCTGTCCAAATAATGTCAGCCCTTATTTCAACCAGAATTCACAACATCTTAAGGAGGTGCAGCAAGCTTGCTATAATTGGCAATAGCATCTCATAACGTAGTGTCCTCTGCTGAGGCAAGGAGTCACTCAGCAGCACATTCAGTACTAGGCTAGAATCAGGGAAAATGAGCACACAGCACCAGGTTTGTGTACAGCCTCCATCATTTTAATCAGATACAGGGTACTCACATATCACAATCCCCAGACCTAAAATCAGGATTATCCAATTCAATACCATAAATGTTTAGTTATATTTTGATATTAAATTGATTCCAGAACAAATTAAATGCATCAAAGTACCTTTTAAATTGTAAACAATAAGAAAATAAAAGGTTAGTAAAGATTGTGTAAAGATGAAAAGGATGAACAGTCACAAGTGCAGTTGGTCAAATCATTACACTTGGCCTCCTTGAGTGTACCCAATATTTTATAACATGGTACATAGGTCCGTAAAGATGTGAACATTTTTCTGTCAATGTTATTGAAGCCCATTATAATTTGGCCCATTATGTTCTTGTGCTAAATTTTATAGAGGTATCTGAATTGTAATTTTCTGAACAGAACTTTTAATTATCCTTTCAGTATAGAATAAAACGGTCTCCTTCACCTGCAGATCTAAGAGTAATAAGGGTCTTTGGACTATATATTCTATCTCAGCTATATTTAATAAGGCTGCAAGGTGCAATCAAACAAGCTGTCACCATTAAATGTGATCTTTTTTTCCGAAACCTTAGCATAAAAGCACAGTTTCAGCATACAGTTGATCAATCATCACTTATCATTTGAATGTCAAATAAATGTTTTTTTCATTAAAAGTAGAAAGCTAATTTTAAGCATTACCTCTCAAGTTTCTCTACAGTCAGAAATCATTGACAGTCAGTGCCCTTGAGATTTCTTAGAAAGAAATATACAATTGGAGTAGTTTGTTGGAGGGATTTTCATTAAGGGACAGAGAAAAAGGATTTCATCACCCACACTCCTGACATTTCAGATTTATTTTTTCATTTCCCTCCCACTCTTTGAGTTCTCACTTTGTTTTTTTTAAACAAAATGCTTCTACTGCTTTCTTCTTTCACGTCTTTACGGCTTTTAAAAAGACAAAATAATGTCTCCCTGGCAATTGTGAAAGGAAAACATTTTATTTTCAAGGTAAATAATTTAAACTATTGTATTAAATGACACTTTTAAAGAGGTTGGCTGTTGTTAACATGCATTGGTCAATCTGAATGGAGCTAGAGTAATCAGTCACTGGGGATGGTATGTGTGGCTAGTTACTCTGTTTGGAGAAAGTGAGGACTGCAGATGCTGGAGATCAGAGCTGAAAAATTTGTTGCTGCAAAAGCCCAGCAGATCAGGCAGCATCCAAGGAGCAGGAGAATCGACATTTCGGGCATAAGCCCTTCTTCAGGAATGAGGAGGGTGTGCCAAGCAGGCTAAGATAAAAGGTAGGGAGGAGGGACTTGGGGGAGGGGCGTTGTGAATGTGATAGGTGGAAGGAGGTTAAGGTGAGGGTGATAGGCCGGAGAGGGGGTGGGGGCGGAGAGGTTGGGAAGAAGATTGCAGGTCAAGAAGGCGGTGCTGAGTCCGAGGGTTGGGACTGAGATAAGGTGGGGGGAGGGGAAATGAGGAAGCTGGAGAAAGCTGCATTCATCTCTTGTGGTTGGAGGGTTCCTAGGTGGAAGATGAGGCGCTCTTCCTCCAGGTGTCGTGTTGCTGGGGTCTGGCGATGGAGGAGGCCAAGGACCTGCATGTCCTTGGCGGAGTAGGAGGGGGAGTTAAAGTGTTCAGCCACAGGGCGGTTGGGTTGGTTGGTCCGGGTGTCCCAGAGGTGTTCTCTGAAACGTTCTGCAAGTAGGCCGCCTGTCTCCCCAATATAGAGGAGGCCACATCAGGTGCAGCGGATGCAGTAAATGATTAGTGTGGAGGTGCAGGCGAATTTGTGACTGATATGGAAGGATCCCTTGGGGCCTTGGAGGGAAGTGAGGGAGGAGGTGTGGGCGCAAGTTTTACATTTCTTGCGATTGCAGTGAAAGGTGCCAGGAGTGGAGGTTGGGTTGGTGGGGGGTGTGGACCTGACGAGGGAGTCAGGGAGGGAGTGATCTTTCCAGAATGCTGATAGGGGAGGGAAGGGAAATATATCCTTGGTGGTGGGGTCTGTTTGGAGGTGGCAGAAATGACGAAGGATGATATGATGTATCTGGATGTTGGTGGGGTGGTAGGTGAGGACCAGTGGGGTTCTGTCCTGGTGGCGATTGGAGGGGCGGGGTTCAAGGGCGGAGGAGCGGGAAGTGGAGGAAATGCAGTGGAGAGCATCATCAACCACGTATGAGAGGAAATTGCGGTCTTTGAAGAAGGAGGCCATCTGGGTTGTTCGGTATTGGAATTGGTCCTCCTGGGAGCAGATGCGGCAGAGGACCAATTCCTTCACCACCAACCCAACCTCCGCTCCCGGCACCTTCCCCTGCAAACGCAAGAAATGCAAAACTTGCGCCCACACCTCCTCCCTCACTTCCCTCCAAGGCCCCAAGGGATCCTTCCATCTCCATCACAAATTTACCTGCACCTCCACACACATCATTTACTGCATCCGCTGCACCTGATGTGGCCTCCTCTACATTGGGGAGACAGGCCACCTACTTGTGGAAAATTTCAGAGAACACCTCTGGGACACCGGCACCAACCAACCCAACCGCCCTGTGGCTGAACACCTTATCTCCCCCCCCGACTCCACCAAGGACATGCAGGTCCTTGGCCTCCTCCATCGCCAGACCATGGCAACACGATGCCTGGAGGAAGAGCGCCTCATCTTCCACCTAGGAACCCTCCAACCACAAGGGATGAATGCAGATTTCTCCAGCTTCCTCATTTCCCCTCCCCCCTTATCTCAGTCCAAACCCTCGGACTCAGCAGTGCCTTCTTGACCTGCAATCTTCTTCCCAACCTCTCCACCCCACTCCCTCTCCAGCCTATCACCCTCACCTTAACCTCCTTCCACCTATCGCATTCCCACGCCCGTCCCCCAAGTCCCTCCTCCCTACCTTTTATCTTAGCTTGCTTTGCACACCCTCCTCATTCCTGAAGAAGGGCTTATGCCCAAAACGTCAATTCTCCTGCTCCTTGGATGCTGCCTGACCTGCTGCGCTTTTCCAGCAACACATTTTTCAGCTAGTTACTCTGTTTGGCAGCAAGGTGGACAGGGCTCCAAACCTCCCTGGTCAAGATGCTTCATTGCTTGCAGCAAATAGAGTGTGATGACTTGAAAACATCATGTTGAAAATTGTCACCAGCAAAGGAGTTCATCACACTCATGACTTTGGACAAAAACCTGATAAAAAGGATTTTGCTTTCCTCATGTATGAATCACAGAAAACTAGTATTCAGGTAAAAGTTATAAGGAAGACAAATTGAACTCTGGTACTTATTGCTTAAGGCATAGAGTATAAAAATAGGGAAGTGTTTTAACAACTGTGCAAGATATTAGTAAGACCGCGCCTAGAGTATTGCTTCAGTTTTGGTCTCCTTACTTGTAGTTGCAGAAGGTTCACCAGATTGACTCCAGAGTTGAGAGGTTTTCTTATGAAGAGAGATTGAATAGTCTATACTCTCAGGAGTTTAGAAGAATAAGAGGAGATCCAATCCAGGTATAGAAGATGCTAACGGGGATTGGCAAAGTAGACAGGGAGGGGATGTTTCCTCACGTGGGGCAATCTAGAACAAGAAGCCATAGTTTTAGGATAAGGGGGTAGCAGATTTAAAAGCAGAGGTAAGGAAGAATTACTTTTCTCAAAGCACCATGAATCTGTGGATTTCGTTAATCAAGTGCAATGGATGCCAGGACATTTAAGGATGATATAGATTCTTTATTAATAATGGTTGAAAGTTTATGGGGAGTGGCAGGAGTTGAGGTGGAATTGAGATCTCCTGTGATCATATTGAATGACAGAACAGGTTCAAATGACAGAAAGCTTCACACACTGGCTTCACCATCAGTTCAGCAGATGCACATCATGAGGAACAAATACAGTGCTTTTTTTTATCACATAGCACTCTTCATTTTAGAGCTTTAAGAGATTGAGAAAAATGATATCAACCATCATAAAAATCTTAACTATTCATGTTAAAGGTTCCTTCTAGTAGCCAAACCGATTTATCTGCTTTTCAAAATTACTTCTCTAATTTATAATCTAGCGTTTGGGTCGATGTATTGTTATGCTGTTTGACTTCTACTTCATATTTTTCTCACATTCAGTATTTGAATTCATAGACAAGCCCTCAAATTCCAAATCTATGTTTACTTGTGCAGTGCTAAAAAAATGTCTAATAAGCCCAAGGTTTGAATTTTTAAAAAACCCTTTTATATTATTTTCATCTTACAACTTATTGTGTGCCTTTGTCAAATTCTCCTTCAAATGACAATAGATTAAAAGTCATAACAACACAAAGCCAAAGGCAAGAGCTACCAGATGGATTTATTAAACCCATTGTGGTCTTTTAAAAACCATGGTTGATCGCATAAAGTAAGAATTAAAGCCACATAACAATAAATGCCAAACAGTTGTGATCTGTGAAAGATCCAACTGAGCTCAGAGATTAGTATTTTACATGTGGTATAATTCTAAGTGCAGGGCCCTTTAAATCTATCTTTGCCTTGACATTACTATCTGGACTGTTGAATGCACATTTTATACGGGCCAGTATAATTAATGTGATAATAGTCCAAAATTAGATGTGTATCTTATTGAAACACATTAGAAATTATGAGCTGATTTTTCTCTGTTTTTTTAGCAAGATGTAAATAGTTCTGGAAGTGAAGTTAGCTCCTTGCTTCACCAACCCTGACCTTCAGTTGTTTACTGGTGGACATGGTGGTAGAGAGGAAGACCATTCCCTTTTTTTTGTTGACCATCAAAGGAGACCTTGCCACTAGACTCAGCCAGCCTGGATTGAGATAGTGGTCCAGGTTAGTGTAGAGGCCCAGATTAAAAGAAATGCCTAGCCATGCAGGATGGTCAATGATCTTCTGCCTCTTGTGAGTGTAAGTGCCACTATTAGAGTTAGAATCACTACAATATGGAAACAGGCCCTTTGGCCCAATAGGCCCACACTGACCAGTAAACCACCCAGACCCATATCCCTTCATTTACCCCCAACTAATGTACCTAACCTACACATCCCTGAACACTATGGGACAAGCTCCACACAGACAGTCACCCGAGGCTGGAATCAAACCCTAGGCCTTGGTGCTGTGAGGCAGCAATGCTAACCACTGAGCCACTGTGCTGCCCTACTATCTTCTCTCTGCTACTTCACATTCACATAGCTAGTTTTCCCTCTACCTCTGCTACTGTGTATGCTTCTCCAAAGACTCATGGAATCCAACTTTCTTTATTGCATCCAGCACTTCCATGTAATGGCTTTCACCAGCCTCATCCTCCCAAACTACTAACTCTCCCTGCCCTCTCCCTGCACTTTCTACACATTAATTGAGGACATCTCACCACCTCTCCTGCTTCTGCATCCTCCTAATCATCACCACTGTTCTTCAATCTTGTCTATCACAACCACCCTTCCTTTTCTCTCATTGCAGGAAACAAGCGTCAGAACAGGGCCAAGAGGACAACAATCTGATATGAGAAAAAGGCAGTGGAGTTGGCTGGAGAATAGTGCAACTCGACATCTGGGGACATGGAGATCTCCAAGGGCAACCAATCCAGTGAGCTTCATTGAACTACGCTGCTTTCCATTAAACCAGCATTAGCTCATTCTGAAACTGCACAAGCTTTCGTCTTTCTTACGCAATTAATTCCCTCTCCTCTCCTCTGCAGGCACTAGCAGCATTCAATAAAATAGAGGCCAGCAGCAGAGGCATTCAGCTTCATATCCACCTCTGAGGAGGAAGCTCTCAAACCTCAGGAAATGCAGCTGCAAGGCTTTCACCTCTATCTCCACCAGCTCAGAGACTTTCACCTCAGTGGCTTCTCTATGAGATTAGATCTGGGAGCAAAGTCTAAAGCGGATATCACTGATGCGCCTCTCGCAGTTGGCCAATCAAGAAAGGCCAAGGTTTCTGACACTCCGAGGACTGCCGGAGTCCAGACACCGACTCAACTCCAGGCAAAGGTTGATCCCTTGGTCTCAGCCATTAATAATTTTGTGAAAATGCACAGACAGGCACAAGAACAGCAGGCAGATTTGCAGGCAGTATACTGGATGGAGCAGCTCACCAACATTATTAGTATGATTCTAGTTCCAGCATACATGCTTCTGATAGCCTCCATGAACAGACTGGCTACCGAAATAGAGACCCAGATCCAGGACACTCACTGTTTGTTGGATACACGCACAGACCTCCACTCCATAGCCATAGGTGCTCAGCATCAATGGCGAGGCAAGAGAGGAGGGGGCATGGGCGAGAGACCCTGTCCTCTCTTTAGTTGTTCATTCCTATCGAGGAGACAGGGTGCTGTCAGTTGGAACTCAAAGGGTGATGGAGACACAAATGGGACCCCCAGAGGCTTCCGCTCAGGATACTCCAGAGGTGTTGGCCCTTCCATCCCACTCCAATGTCTGTGATATTAAATCTTGCAGAAATCCAAGATGATATGGGTGTGTTTGCATTTGGGCAGCACAATCACAGCAGGTCTGGGCCCTCTGTGTCTAATCAGCTATGTCTTTCAGGCCAACAGCACCAATTATAGAGCAGGTGTCCTCCACCCTATCTACGGACATTGGGACTGTGTCTAGATATTGCAGGAGGGAAAGAAAGGAATAAAAGAAACCTCATGTAGGAACGTAGGTGGCACAAGTGACGCCACTTCATTGTAAATAATCCTGTACTTCTTTAAATATGTGTTCATCAATATTCTTATGATGTTTGCTCTCGTGTCTGGGTTAGAGCTGATGAAGTCCATTTGACAGATGAGCAATCTCTTCAGACAACAGAAGGATGAAAGAACTTGTAATGGACAAATGTTGCTCAACTCTCAAATGCCACCAATTCATTGACTGCATACAGCTTCAGATGTCAGAGATCCTTCAAAAGGAGAATTGTTGACTGCAGCCAAGGTACTGCATTTTAATATATACAACACTGAGGCTCCAAGCAATTTGCAGGAATTGTGTTTGGGTTTGTCCTGCACAACTTGTTCACCCTTACACCCACCATGGGAGTGAGAGTATGGAATCAGTGTTGGTTCCACATTTCTCTGGAGGCAGAGGTTCGATCTAACTACCAGCTTTTGAAGAGAATTTATTCGAGGCTACAATTCACATCAGGCTGCTCATTTCTCAAATAGGTATAATGTCACCAGGTCCAGCACAGGGAATAAAACTGCACAAAGCACAATCTTCCTCAAGTTAAATACTGTTCTACAGAATGTTAAAACATTCAGGGCAGCTTAGCAATCTACACAAATTTTAATGCCCAATTGTTTTTTATTTATTCGTTCACAAACTGAGGTGTTGAAGGTGTAATGATGCTGTCCCTTTAACAAGGTTATGTTGTCCTTGATTTTGTCTGGAATTGGTTACTTTGAACAATGGCAGGGGCGTGGCCAGTTCTCCTAGTTCAGGTGTTTTTTCTAGTTTGGTTTTGTTTTACAAGCAGTCGAAAACAGCTGGGGACCTAGAGAAGCAGCTACAGTGAAAAGCTTCAACAGAAGTCTAGTCTGAACTTTCTCTCTGGAAACTCTCTGCCTGTAAGAACCTGTGTTTGAATTCACCTTTTGCCAAGGGGTGTGGTTATGGGATGTTGCAGGGATTGAAACAGCTCCTTCGTAAGTTGCAATATCATATTGGTTGGGCTTTCAATAAGTTGTTATTTTAAATTCTGTTTCCTTTTATTCATGTTTCATCCGTAATGTTTAAATAAATTCTATTTTGTTTAAAGCCATGTGGTTTGACCAGCTGCATAATTCCTACAATATCCACTTCACATCTGCATTTAAAAAATAAAAGTTAGGGTCCGGGCTACCTTGTTAAAATATTTTGAAGAGTTCTGGCCTGGTTTATAACAAAGGCTAGGCCAACATTTATTTCCCATCCCTAATTGCCCAGTGGGTGGCTGAAGAGGCAACCACATTGCTGTCAATTGTAGGCCAGGCCTCATTCCTGATGAAGGGCTTTTGCCTGAAACGTTGCCTCCTGCTCCTCGGATGTGCCTGACCTGCTGTGCTTTTCCAGCACCACGCTCTCGACTCTGATCTCCAGCCCTCACTTTCGCCATGGAGAGGATGGAGCTTTCCATCCCTAAAGGACATTAGTGAACTAGATGGGGTTTTCCAACAATCAACAATGGATTCATGGTCATCATTAGACTTTTAATTCCAGATTTTTATTGAAGTTAAATTACTGCCATGAGGTGGGGGGTGGGGGGGAGAAGGATTCATTGAATTACAGAATCCCTACAGTGTGGAAGCAGGCCATTCAGGTCCACACTGCCCCCCACCGCCAAACAACATCCCACCCTATTCCTATAACCTTACATTTCCCATGACTAATCCACCTGACTTGCATATCATGGACAATTTAGTACAACCAATCCACTTAATCTGCACTTCTTTGGACTCTGGGAGGTAACCAGAAAACCCAGAGGCAACGCACGCAGACACAGGGATTAAGTGCAACCTCCATATAGACAGTTCCCTGAGGGTGGAATCGAACATAGGTTCCTGGTGCTGTGAGGTAGCAGTGCTAACCACTATGCTGCCCCTGAGCCACAGTGCCACCTGATCCAGGTCTCCAGGTCATAACTGATATCTCTGGATTAGGAGTCCAGTGATAATGCCACTAGGCCATCACCTCCCCACAAATGATAAAAGCTCCCAAACTGCTGGCTATCCTGAGAGATTTCACTGCACAACACTTTGAAATCAAATGCTGACTGAAGCCTTGAAAGCAACCTAGCCTTTGTGCCATGCCATCTGAGTGACCTGTCTCTGTGACTGCTTTTTCTTAAAGGTCAGGAGGACCCGTAAAGCAAAGATACTTGAAATATAGGACCCCATGAAGATATCAAGTGTACAATCAAATGAACAGTTACTCAGCAACAGAAAAGTTCAAGGTCTGCAAAAATAACCAGGTCAACCTGTAATTTTGACAGTAGAGGCTGATTGCCGAACAACCAACAGAAAATTTCATAATGAAAGAAAGCCCAGAACCAGCTCATTCATCCTCAATGCAGGTTTCAATTAAATTTTCTCTGGCTTCTTGCGCCACCTCTCTACCTTACTTTGTTTCTTAAAGAGACACTCCTTAAAAGCAATCCTTAAAATCTTGATTATCTGAGCTAATAGTTCCTTTAATAACTCTGTGTTATACTTTCTTTTATAGTGCTCTTGCTGGCCACAGGATATTTAATTAGAGGTGCTATATATTTAAAAGTTATTGTTGTTCAGACTCACGTTAAAGCCCAGTTCCTTGGCCATGGTTTGGTCAGTTTTCTTAATATGTCCTTCTTTGATTTGAAAACCTTTTTCATCATTATGATGCCTTTGGGAGGTTTACCGACTTTAAAAGTGCTATATAAATGTGGATTATTGTAGTTAACAGTACTACATATCGATTCTTGGCACTTGAACTAAATATCCTTCAAAGATTCTGGTCATAGTGGATCCTTTTGATATTCTTACCATGTATTTAACAATCTTCTTTAAAATAGAAAACCTAAAAAAAACTTTCACACTTGCTGCAGTTCTTATGACGTAGAAGTAAATTTTAATTCCCTGCAATGTTGTTGAAAATTCATTATTGTATAGTGTGGTTATGCTGCCCTCTTCTGTACAACTGCATGTAGCCGCATAATGGCAAAACCAGATTTCCGATAGAAAGTCTACTTGAATTAGCATGAATGTTGATACTAAAATACCCCTTCCTGTATTTAATTTGTTTTAAGTGTAATTGTAAAAAGCTTTCATAATTTATCATCTTATGGAAATATACAACAAATTCAACACTCACTTCAGGATAAAGTTCCTTCCCAAGGAGTCTTCCTCCCACGTCTGGCTAGAAAGGTTTGTACATGATACACTTCTGTTTGAAATATGTCCACTAATACATTTCTGTAAGACAGTTTAAGCTTAATTGTCTACTCTAAACTGTTTATTTGGACAACGTTTCAAAATCCACACATGCACCCTCACCCCCAACAACCCAACCTCCCCTCCTGGCACCTTCCCCTGGCACTGCAGGAATTGCAAAACCTGCGCCCACACTCCCCCCTCACCTCCATCCAAGGCCCCAAAGGAGCCTTCCACATCCATCAAAGTTTCACCTGCACTTCCACACATGTCATTTACTGTAGCTGTTGCTTCGATGCAGTCTCCTCCGCATTGGGGAGACAGGATGCCTACTCGCAGAGTGTTCTAGGGAACATCTCTGACAGATTTGCACCAATCAACCCCACCGTCCCGTAGCCAAACACTTCAACTCCCCTCTCACTCCACTGAGAACATGCAGGTCCTGAGCCTCTTCTATCACCAATCCCTTACCACCCGATGCCTGGAGGAAGAACACCTCATCTGCCTCGGGACACTCCAACCCCATGGCATCAATGTGGATTTCACCAGTTTCCTCATTTCCCTTCCCCCACCTTATTCCAGTTCCAAACTTCCAGCTCAGCACCGCCCTCATGATTGTCACACCTGTCCATCCTCCTTCCCACCTGTCCGCTTCACCTTCTCCTCCGACCTATCACCTTTACCCCCACCTCCATCCACCTATTGCACTCTCAGCTACCTTCCCCCCAGTCACAACCCCCTCCCACTTACCTCTCCACCGCCGAAGCTCCCAGTCTCATTCCTGATGACAGTCTTTTGCCCGAAACATCGATATTCCTGCTCCTTGGATGCTGCCTGACCTGCTGTGCTTTTCCAGCACCACACTCTCAACCTTTCAATATGCAGATTGGAGAAATGTGTATGTCTATCCTAGGGCTAATTGGTTTCTATATAAACAAATATTAACTCAACATTTTTAGCCTAACCAAGGCCAACAAGTAATTCCATCCAAAGGACATAGAATTTTTTTTTACACGTGACTAAATTGACAATATTTTACAGAAAGAAGTTCACCAAAGAGAACAAATGCAGATTTTTCTCAATGTTGTAATCTCAATGTTCAGGATCATAGTTTATTATTTGTATCCCTTTCTAGAATAACAGATTGAATAGAACGGCATAGTATTTGCATTATAAGCTCAAGTTCCATTCCAGGGCTTGAGATCATAAAGAAAAATAAGGTTGACACTCCAATGCATTACTGAAGAGGTTCTGCACCATCAATGGTGCATCTTCAATACAAACAATTAAACCAAAGACTTATCTGCTTTCTGGGTTGATAGAAAAGATCTCATGTCACTATTTCAGGGAACAGGGAGTTATCCTCGATATCTTGACCAATATCTACCCATCAATCAACATCACAGTAACAGATTATCTGGTTTTTATCATTCCATCAACCAATATCATTAACAAAAAGCTGAAGCAAGCTTTGCATCAAAAAGTTTATGAAAATCTCTCCTCCGAAAGTCTTGTTGGCTACTGGATTGGGTAAGAAAATCTCTGGATGTAGGTTTGCTCGCTGAGCTGGAAGGTTTGTTTTCAGACATTTCATCACCATACTAGGCAACCTCATCCGTGAGCCTCCAGATGAAGCCAAATGAAAATCTCTGTAAGTATATTTTAGCAAGTTATAGATTGATTTTATCATTTTTTACTTTCTAGCTGTATGCAGTATAACTGCTACACTGCAGTTTTTTCTGCACCATAAGATCATGAGAAATAAGAACAAGAGTAGGCCATTCATCCTCTTGAGCTTACTCTGCCATTCAGTCAGATCCTGATTGATCCAACATTCCTCACATCCACCTTTCTGCATTTGCCCTGTAATCTTGATTCTCCTATGGATCAAGGATTTATCTATCTCAACCTTTAGTATACACAAGGACTCTGCTCCCTCTGCTACCATTAAATTAAGCTTGACTGTAATGTTTTTGCTTGTGAGGGAGTCTCCAACTTGTGGACATAAATAAAAGACAGCCAAAATCCAACAGGAGTCCTTCAGAAATCTCTGCTCAGAGAGGTTGAAAGATAGAACTTGTATTCTTTCAGACTGTGGGTGTTCCTGGTAAGACCAGTATTAATTGTTAATCTCTAGTTGTCTTTGATGACAAGGCATTGAGCTGCTGTCTTGAATTATTGCAATTCATCTAATGCCTATTATGCTTTGTTGTAGTGTTTGGTTCAACTGAGTGGCTTTCTAGGTCATTTCAGAGGATGATTAAGAATCAACTGAGAGTCAGAAATAAAATACAGGCCAAACTACGTATGGATAGGAGCACTCTAGAAACAGATGGGCTTTAGAATTTTACTGTTTGGAGAGAGGACCTTCAGCCATTATGTAATCCATTTGTTTCATGCACATCATTATTAACTCAAGCCTAGAGAATTATTAACCAGGGTGACAAATAGATGATGACACTCCAATCACAACAATCTCTTGATGTGATTCATGCAGATGGCATGGTTTGGAAGAATATGGTGATGGGGTGAGGGAGTAATTTGGGAAGTCACTCATGTGGATCATAACTACCAGCAAAGACCTAAAGGACTGTTTCCATGCCACAAAATTCAATGTAATTCTATGATATTGTGGCATTTGTCCATCACACTGGACAGAAGAATACTGTGGGTATTCCATATGCTGTCTGGTTAGCTTTCTGCTCAGAGTTCCTATGCAAGGAGTACATTTTGGTACACAGGGTACATGGTCTTCTAATCCAGTTCATAATTCTTCCATGAACACAAGTGTTGAGAAAGCTGAAAAAAAATCATGATACAAGCTATTTCTCATTATGGATCAATATTATCCCAAATCAGTTGAGTTTTTAAAAAATCATTTGGTGTAATTGTCATTGATACAGCAGCAGGAATATGAATGCTGGCCACAAATCTCCCATAAGTGAGAGAGTCAGTTTACTTCGGGGGCCAAATTTTGGTGTCAAAGCCACGGAAATGGTCCTGCATTGGGAAGCGAGGTCGACGCGAGGTCAAGTCCTGTGACATACAAAGTTTGTGTAGGCGAGACAGTCCTGAGCAAACATTTGGATCACCGCAAAGCTGCTACCTTGCAAATGGGACAGGAGCAAAACCCATCTGGTCCCTCATAACAGCCAGAAAACTGTCAGAAACTATGAGTTCTCCCCCTCCGTTCAGAGTCTGGGATGGATGCAGCCTCAATACCGTTAACGCCTGAAGAAGAGGAGGAAACTCTCCCAAGATGCTCCAAGTACAAGAGACAGGCTACAGTCTGGTTACACACCATCATTGTCTAAGTCAGAGTTGGAAGGACCGGAACTGGGGTGAAAACATCCCAAGAAAAGCTACAAGTTAAAGAACAGGCCTACATCTCCAGATTTAAGGGGGGCAGGAATGGGGGACATGTAGTGATTGGAATGAGGGCCAAGTGCCATTCAGACATAACCCCAAATCACATGCTTCTGCCAGTCACATAATCTCATCAAAAATCCTGATTCGGATTCCACTGGTTTTTGAACTGCTGAATAAATTTGATAGTGTCCTAGAATTAGGGGATGCTTGGGGTCGTAATATTCCTTAGCTAAATCTGTCACCTCTTGAAAGGCTTTAGTATATGGTGCCTCAGGGAAAGTTAGGCTCCTAATAACCTAAAATACTGCAAGTCCGCAAGCAGTCAGAAAAGTTACTTATTGCTTTTCATCTGTCCCAATGTAATTTATCCAGGAAAAATAATGCATTATTTTTCACACGCTGATCCCAGTCTTGTTGCCACTGAAATAACCACACAGAGGCCAATAAAGGTCACTCTTTATTTACATATGCTCAGTACATGGGCTTACCAGCCAGCTCAGAACCAGTCCCTAAATTGAGGAGACTCGCTGAATCTCCTGTTTATATCTGTCAGCCAAAGTTAACAACTCAAATCAGGCAACTCATGGTCAACAAAATCCACCTGGCCCTCATTCCAATTACTGTAGTCATTTTGATGTTTTATCATTTTTAATGGGATCACAGCTTAAGTATATTTCAATTCTTGAAAACAAAAAGTAGACAGCCAAGTTCTGGAGATGCCTGAACTATGTGTAGGACAGCTCTGCACCTAGTCCTATCGGATAAGGCTTACTCTCAACATTAAACTGCCACTATGAAAGCCATCAAATGTTTAACAAAAATATTATTTCAGAAGAACATATCTCTCATTTGAGCTGAACTCATGATTATAAGAGAGCTCCTTACTAGGCCTAGAAGTAGAAGGGGAGACAACAGCAAATGAGTATTAAAACTTCAGGGACTTGTGGTTTTTGTAAGAAGCTAACATCATGAAGAGTTTATGTTGAAGCTCACCACCATTGTCTGGTAAGCAACTAGGGGTGAGCAATAAGTGCTGGCCCAGCAAGCTACATACAAATCCCAGGAATAATGAAAAATAAGTGGAATTGCAGCATTGCAAGATCTACCTCCAACTCACATTCCCTCTGAACACAAATTCCAAGTTGTGAACATGTGTTTCTCTAAATGAGTTGTTATCACAGAGAAAGATTAATAGGTTCACTAACCAGTGATTTCATTTTTTAAGGGGTGGCATGATGGCTCACTGCTGAGTCACAATGCCAGGGACCCAGGTTTAATTCCTGCCTCAGGTGACTGTCTGTGTGGAGTTTGCAGATTCTCCTCGTGTCTGCATGGGTTTCCTCCGGGTGCTCCGGTTTCCTCCCACAATCCAAAGATGTGCAGGCCAGGTGAATTGGCCATGCTAAATTACGCATAGTGTCAGGTACATCAGTCAGGGGTATATATAATGTAGAGATATGGGTCTGGCTGGGTTACCCTTCAGAGGGTTGGTGTGGACTTGTTAGGCTGAAGGGCCTGTTTCCATACTATAGGGAATCTAATCTAAAAGTTGGAAGTAATGAATTTTGGTTGATAATATGTAAAATCATTTTTACGACGTAGCGAAAATGCTTAAAATATTCAAACAAATTATGGGGATGGTATTGGTAAGATAGGCATACATAATGAACACAAGTGTAAGTGCAGAAAATAAGGGAAATGATAGGCAAATACAAGGCAACAGCTGGTCCTCCAAAAATCAACACGACAAAACTGTTCGCCAGATAATGTCCCACCATCCCTACTTCCCACCTACCAACCAAAGATATTATTACAGTATTGATGGATTGACTGTGTAGTTTAATCAGTTTCTGTTTCTATAAGTGTTCTAGCATTTGTTTTTTTTTAAAATTTCATTATCACTGCCAGGAGAGTATTGCAATATGCCTCACAGCTTAACCAGGGTCAATGTCAGTCCAATAAAAGAGGCTGTCAGCCTGTGATTTGTCAATTCCCTGTAGTAACACCTTAACTTCTTTAAAGCATAAATATTTTTCATTTAAATTAGTCATTTCGGGAGACAAGTCAATCATACTTGATGACAAAAGAACTTCTCTTTCTTATTCCCAAACTTTAGACATGACAGTAATTCAGCTCAAAGGGTGAAAATACATCACACTCACAGATTATTGAAGCAGAAAACCATCTTTCAAAGTCACCACTTTATTTTAAATGTAACTACAGGACCCTCAACTATCCGAATGACTTGGGCGGAGAGTCTTTTGTTCAGATAATCAAATGTTCGGATAATCAAGGTTCCTCTGTATTGAATTCTATCTTGAAACATAGAGTTTTGCTTTTGTTTCTCAAATACTTCAATGCAATGAACTTTATAGTTGATTAAAATTATTCAGAATAGAATCACTATGAAAAATTGCTTTAATTTGTGGGGGTGAGTAGGTGGACAATGTTTTGTTCGTCAGAGCCAGAAATGTCATTGTTGGAGATTGCAATACTTGCTACTTTTACATTGGTGTCAATATTGAGTATACCCAAGAGTAACAAGTGTATTAGAAACGTGTTTTCAAGATTGGACCTTAATTAAACCAGAGACTTCATATGCACAAAACCAAATAATTAATGCTGTTGAAAAGGTATGTAGTGGCGAAGTAAGCATCTTTTGATTTTACTGGCAAACTGCAAAAAAGTGCATGTCTTTTTTCTTTTCAGAATGCAAAATGCAGAGATTCAAGTCAAGAAGTACTCCCAGGTAAATAATGCAATACATATTGAAAGGAAAGTACTTTATGGTTCATGCCATCTTTTGGTAATGTATGATTCCTAGAAGCTTTCCCATGTACATTTATAGGTCCTATGAATATTGTGAAAAAAATGTTCCAAAGCTTTTTGTCTTGCACTCATCTGGATAAAAACAGTAAAATGCTAAATTTCAAATCATAGAATCCCTACAGTGTGAAAGCAGGCCATTTGGCCCATCAAGTCCACGTTGATCCTCCAAACATAATCCAACTCCCCTACCCTACCCCCATAATCCTGCATTTCCCTAACATACGCATCCCTGGACACTAAGGGCAATTTAACATGGCCAATCCAACCTGCACATCTTTGAACTGTGGGAGGAAACCAGAGCACCCAGAGGAAACCCACGCAAACACAGGGAGAATGTGCAAACTCTACACAGACAGTCGTCCAAGGATGGAATTGAACCCAGGTCTTTGACGCTGTGAGGCAGCAGTGCTAACCACTGAGTCACTGTGCAAATTATCAGAACTATTTACATAACTGGAGAAAAGACTTCTATTTGTTTGGTGAGTCAATTCTGATTGATTGAGAGATTGCTATGGAGAAAGCAATGGTAAGTAAAATTAAAGGATGCTTACTTTGCAACCACATTCCTTTTCAACAACATTAATCATCTGACTTTGTGCACGTGAAGTCACTGATGTAATTAAGATCCAACCTTGAAAACAAGTTTCTAATACAATTATTATTCTTGGGTATGCTACATGTAGAAAACAGGTCCATGCAAATGATCCAGATTGCAAGCTGGACTGATTATTTTAAATACTCATTAGTGGACAGGGTGCAAGTGAGGACTGCAGATGCTGGAGATTAGAGTTGAGAGTATGGTGCTGGAAAAGCACAGCAGGTCAGGCAGCATCCGAGGAGCAGAAGAATCGATGTTTCCAGCAAAAACCCTTCATCAGGAATGAGGCTGTGAGCCAAGGGGGTGGTGAGATAAATGGGGGGGGTGGGCTATGGGAAAGGTAGCTGAGAGTGCGTTAGATGGATGGAGGTGGGGGTAATAGTGATAGGTTGAAGAGGAGGGTGGTGCGGGTAGATGAGAGGAAAATGGAGAGATAGGACGGGTCATGAGGGCAGTGTCAAGCGGAAGGTTGGAACTGGGATAAGGTGGGGGGGGAGAAGAAATGAGGAAACTGGTGAAATCCACATTGATGCTGTGGGGTTGTAAGGTCCTGTGGCAGAAGGATGAGGCGTTCTTCCTCCAGGCGTCAGCTGGTTAGGGAATGGTGATGGAGAAGGCCCAGGACCTGCATGTCCTTAGTGGAGTCAGAGGGGGAGTTGAAGTGTTCGGCCACTGGGCAGTGGGGTTAGTTGGCGTGGGTGTCCCGGAGATGTTCTCTGAAGCACTCTGCAAGTAGGTGTCCTGTCTCCCTAATGTAGAGGAAATCACATTGGGAGCAACAGATCCAGTAAATGACATGTGTGGAACTGCAGGTAAAACTCTGATAGATGTGGAAGACTCCTTTGGGGCCTTAGACGGAGGTGAGGTGGGAGGTGTGGGCGCAGGTTTCACAATTTCTGCAGTGGCAGGGGAAGGTGTCGGAAATGGGGTGGGGGTGGGGGTTGGTGGGTGGTGGGGGCCATGGACCTGACAAGGGAGTCACAGAGGGAATGGTCTTAGCTGGTAGGGGAGGGGAGGGGAGGGAAATATATTTATAGCAGTGGGGTCTGTTCGTAAGTGATGGAAATGGTGAAGGATGACAGGGGTTGGTGGGGTGGAAGGTGAGGACCGGGGGATCGGGTTCTGTCATTTTTATGGTTGAAGGGATAGGGTTCAAGGGCGGAGGTGCTGGAGGTGGATGAGATGCTCTGGAGGGCATCATCAACCAGATGGGAGGAGAAATTGTGGTCTTTAAAGAAGGAGGTCATTTGGTGTGTTTTGTGGTGGAACTGATCCTCCTGGGAGCAGATGCAGTGGAGGCAGAGGAATTGGGAATAAGGGATGGCATTTTTACAGGAGACAGGGTGGGAGGAGGTGTAATCCAGGTAGCTGTGGGAGCCGGTGGGTTTATCCAAGATGTCAGTGTTGTTTCGGTCACTGCTGATAGAGGTGGAGAGGTCCAGGAAGGGAGGGAGATGTCTGAGATGGTCCAGGTGAACTTAAGGTCATGGTGGAATGTGTTGGTGAAGTTGATTAACTGTTAACCTACTCATGGGAGCACAAAGTGGCAACAATCCTCACCTTTTCCTCCGCTACACTGATGACTGTATCGGTGCCACCTCGTGCTCCCACGAGAAGATTGAATAGTTCATCAACTTCACCAACACATTCTCCCTTGACCTTAGGTTCGCCTGGACCATCTCAGACACCTCCCCTCCCGTCCTGGACCCTCCATCTCCATCAACAGTGACCGACTCAACACTGACATTTTCTACAAGCCCACCCAACTCCCACAGCTACCTGGACTACATCTCCTCCCGCCCTGCCTCCTGTAAAAACGCCACCCCTTAGATCCAATTCCTCTGCCTCTGCCACATCTGCTCCCAAGAGGACAAAATCCACCACAGAACACAGCAGATGGCTTCCTTCTTTAAGTACCTGGAAGTACTCAAGGATGCCCTCACAAGAACTGGGTACGATGCTCAACTCATCGACCGCCAGTTCCGACTTGCCACAGCAAGGAACCGTAATGACCTCCTCAGGAGACAGACACGGGCTGCAACTGACAGGGTACCCTTCGTTGTTCAGTACTTCCCAGGGGCTGAAAAATTACGCCATGTTCTTTGTGACCTGCAACACATTATCAATGAGGATGAGCACCTCACCAAGACCTTCCCCACACCTCCACTACTTGCCTTTAAACAACCGCCAAACCTTAAACAGATCATTGTTCATAGCAAACTGCCCGGCTCTCAGGACAACTCCATACAACCCTGTCACGGTGGATGCTGCAAGACATGTCAGATTGTGGACATAGATACCACCATTACGCGTGGGAACACCTCCCACCTTGTACATGGCAAGTACTCATGTGACTCAGCCAACGTTGTCTATCTTATACGTTACAGGCAAGGTTGCCTGGAGGCATGGTACATTGGGGAAACCAAGCAAAGGTTACGACAACGGATGAATGGGCACCGCGCAACAATCAACAGACAGGAGTGTTCCCTCCCAGTTGGGGAACACTTCAGTGGTCCAGGACATTCAGCCTCGGACCTTCGGGTGACCATCCTCCAAGGTGGACTTCGGGACAGGCAGTAGAGGAAAGTGGCCGAGCAGAGGCTGATAACTAAGTTCGGTACCCATAGGGAGGGCCTCAACCGGGACCTTGGGTTCATGTCACATTACAGGTGATCACCATTGCACTACACATACACACACACAGATATTCCTACACACACACACTCTCACATACATACGGACACAGGTACACACAGACACGCACACAGACACCCACACACACCCTTATAGACACACACACTCCCACACATGCACCCCCTCACAGACTTAAGACACTCTGCACTCACTCACTCACTACACACACACACACACACTTTCTCACACTCACAACCCCCACCCCAGACAGACAAACACACAGACAGACAAAGACCCACATCCACACATATATTTTATGTGGTGAATTTTCTTGTACTTGCAGAGTTACATTGCACTTTGCTCAAAAACTACATACATTCATGTAGAACTCTGAGCTCAAAAACTGCATGGATTTATGTAAAACTCTTGTTATCTCACTTTTTAGATTGGAATCAATCTAAACATCAGGTCATAGACAGAGAACACAGGGGCTAACACCTTCAACATATTGTCTAGCTATCACCATTGTTAACAGCTAACCCGAGAATGCAACTTTAAATAAAGGGTTTTGTGACTTACACATGAAAGAAGTGAAACTGTTACTGTATTCTAACAGATGAAAGGCTTAACAGAAAATCAATTCTTCAATGTATAATTTCGGTTACATCACACTGCAAATTTTTGCTATAAATTCTGTGTTACGATTGAGCCCTCCATAATCACCTGATGAAGGAGCGTCGCTCCGAAAGCTAGTGTGCTTCCAATTAAACCTGTTGGACTATAACCTGGTGTTGTGTGATTTTTAACTCTTCTACATTGGGGAGACAGGATGCCTACTCGCAGAGCGCTTCAGAGAACATTCCAGGACACCCGCATCAACCAACCCCAACACCCTGTGGTTGAACACTTCAACTCCCCTCCCTCTTCGCCAAGGACATGCATGTCCTGGACCTCCTCCATTGCATTCCCTAACCACCCAACGTCTGGAGGAAGAATGCCTCATCTTCCGCCTTGTGACCCTCTAATCCCACAACATCAATGTGGATTTCACTAGTTTCCTCATTTCCCCTCCCTCCACCTTATCCCAGTTCCAACCTTCCACTTGGCACTGCCCTCATGACCTGTCCATCTTCCTTCCCACTATCCGCTCCACCCTCCTCTCTGACCTATCACCATTACCCCCACATCCATCCACCTATCACATTCTCAGCTACCTCCCCCGGCCCCACTCCCCTCCCATTTATCTCACCACCCCTTCGGCTCACACCCTCATTCCTAATGAAGGGCTTTTGCCAGAAACACCGATTCTCCTGCTCCTCAGATGCTCCGTGACCTGCTGTGCTTTATCAGCACCACACTCTCAACTCATTAGTGAACAGGTATGTTCAGCAGGTACTAACAATTGTGGAATCACATCTAACAATAGATGTTCTGAATTTGATACTGATGTTCCATTCAAAGTTAAAACTGGTAAATACTGTCATATAGAAATGTTAAAGATGGTGTATTAAATAAGAATGGAAGGCTTTAATCCAGACCTTATTTCATTCAAATTTCCCAATACACCAGTGTGATAATTTTATTTCTAAGTAAATATATTTTATTTTAGATAATATTAAATCTGAATCACATAATCTCTATGTTAACGTAACAACTTCCAGTATTATATTACATTTGTAATAAATCCAATGGTCAGGATTTCCAAGCAAATTGAAAAATAATATATTGATGTTTAGGGAGTGGAGAAAGGTCACAGGCATCCTGGTACAACTCAAAACTCCATTGCCTCCATCTGAAATTGTGGGAAAAAAAGCGTACATATTATTTCTTAAATGGTACATTCTAATCGCAGTCATTCTGCCACTGGGCGACACTGATCAGCTGTCACTATTTTGCATACATCTGTATCATACTGGACAGAACCTATCACCACAACACTCTTGGGCAATGCATTCCAGATCTCTACCACTCAACAAACAAAAAAACGTTTCTTCTCATAACATTTTTGCTTCTTTTACTATTTACTTTAACTCTGTGCCTGCTCTTTCTCAATTATTTCACAAGTGAAAACATTTGCTTCCTGTTTCTGCTATCTAGATCTCTCACAGAACACTTCAATCAGATCTCCTTTGGGACTTCTCCTCTCTAAGCAAAGCATCCTCACTTCTCCCACTTGATTACAGTCATATTTGGTGAGAACCTGACCCTCAATATGCATGGGGCACCCAGTTGACACCCACAAATAACTTAATTTATATTGATAGATCAAAGGAGATACTTTGTCTTTCTCTCTGCCCTGGTGCAAGTTTGCTGTGTTTTCAGCAAAAAGCAGTTTCATGCAGAATTAGGACTACCATTAGTCTAATATCAGTGACCCTTCAACAATACTCTGCCACATAACTCCATATATCAGGCTTCTGAAGCATGCTGCACTCCCCCACAGTTCTTTCAGTGAAACCAAAGTTGATGCCAACTCTGCCACACTTTGGAACAAAACTCAAGTGACTGTTGAACCCAGTAACAATATCAATGTCAGTATCACATGTATCCAGTTTATTGTAAAACAAACAGCAATTTATGACTACATTTCAACTATAACAATTTTAAAAGCAGACAGACTGAATTGTCTAAAATAATGTAGCTTTTTTCAGCTTCATTCATCTTGTATTAACAACACCTCCATTTCAATTTCTGTTAAAATCTAGATAAGTGTTCATTGCACAATTAGCAGAATTAACTACTAACATAAAAGTAGACTTCACACAGGAAATGTCTGACCAGAGGAAGTTGCAGCTATGACTGGATCAATGTGGTATTATTATTCAATTCTGCACCATTTGACAGTAACATGACAAAAATCAGTTTAAAACCACTTCAGCTGCCACTTCGACATGTATCACCAACTTCTCATTTTTCTTCACCACTTATCTTGCCACAGCCTCTTTAACACCTGCATGGAGCTTAACCGACTTGCAACCATTAAATACTGTAATAAACATATTCTTTCTCACCATCATCAGCCTCCCTCAAATTAAAATGACAGAAAAAAGTTAGTAAAATGAGGAAATAAAAGATAGCGTTCATTTCATTAAAAAGATGTGATAACTTCAAATTATACCACATAGAAGTGTCATGACAATCATAAAGTTATTAGCACCCAGTGACAGCAAGACAACTGGCAAGGCAAGGTGAAGGGCTTGCCTCACCATACATAGAGGTTACAATGATATATAATGTTTGTTCAGGATTAATTGTGAGAAGTTTATAGAATATTGAATGGTTGGGACTGTCTAAGACTGAGTTTGTCTTTATTCATTGAAGGGATGCAGACTTGCTGGCTGGCCAAATGTTTACTACCTATCCTTACTTGTTCAAGAGGTGATGGTGAGCTTCCTTCTTGAACCACTGTAGTCCGTTTGGTGTAGGTACACAGGCAATGCTGCTCGGAAAGGACTTCCAGGACTTTGACTCAACACAGTAGAGAACCGCAATATAGTTCCAAAACAAAAACAAAAATAGCTGGAAAAACTCAGCAATTTTGTGTATTGTTCACTGTTTGACACGGGAGTGGTCAAGTGTTGTAACTTTACCAGGTTGACACCTCATCTTAAGTATGATTGGTCCTGTTCCAGGCTTGCCCTCCTGCATTTCTCACTGAATGAGGAATCAGTGCACCCTCCAAACTTGGTTCTAACAAAGATAAAAAATAGTGTAAGGCATATACATTTTTATTGGTTCCATTACCACACACCATACACCCAAACTAACAGCTACTTATTTGGCAGGCTATGTCAAAAGTTAACTTTGGAAATGTCAACAAGCTATTGAGAATGCACTCAATTTTTAAATTAAACAAAAATCTGTCCTGCAATGCTCTTACATAAAATTTTCCAAAATTATAATAAATGGGCAATGTTTTCAAAGCCACAATAATTTCTACATGTCCTCACTGCACAATTGTTCTTTTTGTTTCTAATCATTTTTCTTTGTTACTCATAATTTCCAGCAATCCCCAGTGACTTTCACCATAGTGTTGTTCACAGATACACAAGTTGTCTGACAACAGCCTGTTGTTTGGCTGAGCAGATACAAGCTAATTCTTGAGCATTTCATACATCTTGGGATTTGCTTCTTTCCCCTCACACAAAGTCTGGTTTTAAAGCTGGACTCTCATTATTCATTAGCAGACAAAAACATCTTGTGCCACTCTACTTGTGCACTCAAAGACGCTCAGTAATTGATGTTCCCTCCTATTCACATAATAGTACCTGTTTATGCAGCCATATTTGAACAACACCAGGATGTATAAATAGCTTTATCCACTGTACCAGATTTTAAGCCTCTTAGCAGAAGGAAAGCCTCACAAGTTCTCTGCTGGTTTACAGGAATTTTTCCTGATCAAATTTGTTTGGCTAGAGTATCTGTAATCCACTCCTCGTTGCCAGATTGTGATATCTGCTGGTCACACGTGTAGCATAATCCTACCAGAAATCAGCTTAGTGTTATTTTCATCAAGATTATTTTCATTTTACTCTCTGCAAGACACAGTGTGTTTTCTCACGCAATCATCCCAAACTGGTCTCATTAACCCTGCACAATGCCCCTAAGCACCACATGTGTCTGATTTTCCAGAGGTGGATGTTGAGACCTTCTGCCAATCCTGGCATCAGTGCCTTATTTAAAAGACTAGTGTGCGCCCAGTCAAGTGCTGGCAGTCTGGATCAGTATAGAATTTGTGAATATCATTGCCTCAGACATGACTGCTAAAGGGAAATTTGTGCCCCATCTTATGTACAGTAACATGAAGGTCCTGATAGATGGGATGGCATATGAGAGGGCTGCCCTCTTTCCCCACCACCAGCAGAGGGGACTATAACATCAGACTCTGCCAGGCTGGTCTGATGTTGCCTCCCAGATCAATGGGGACCCAGCTGTTACAGTAATACCCAGCAGGGTAAGAAGAAGACACTTTTCGCCACTACCTCACACTCAGTCTATTTCTGCTACTGCACCAAGGCTCACAGTCAACCCTCGAGAGTGTGGTGCTGGAAAACAACAACAGGTTAGGCAGCATCTGAGGAGCAGGAAAATCGACATTTCAGTCATAAGCCCTTCACCAGGAACAAGGCTACCTTCCCCCAAGCCCCATCTCCCTCCCATTTAAGTCTCAGCCCCCTGGCACACAAGCCTCATTCCTGATGAAAGGTTTATGCCCGAAATGTCAATTCTCCTGCTCCTTAGATGCTGCCTGACCTGCTATGCTTTTCCAGCACCACCTTCTCGACTCTGATCTCCAGCATCTGCAGTCCCCACTCTCTCCTCACAGTCAACCCTCTCACTACGGTAATCAACATACTACTTCACCAAGAAAGAGAATATGGATGCCTCAGTGGACTTTTTTCATTTGTTCAATGGATGTGAACATCGCTGGCAATGCCAGCATTTATTGTCCATTCCTAATAATCCAGAGAGCAGTTAGAAGTCAACCACATTCTATGGATTTGGAGTCACATGTTGACCAGAATGGGTGAAGCCAAGAGATTTCTTTCCCTAAAGGACATTAATGAACCAGATGGATTTTTATGGCAATCATTGAACGGTTGCCATTGAGCTGGTATTTTATTCTAGGTTTCTCATTAAATTCAAATTTCAGCAGCTGCCATGGTCGAATGGAGCTATGTCCCCAGAATATTAACCTGGGATTCTAGATTACTAGTCCATTGACATTACCGCCTGCCACTGCCTCCTCCAATGCACAAGCAAGGTTGTCTCCTGCATTCCCACCAGATCAGATACTGACACCTCAGTCTCTATGTTAACTAGATTGGTCAGGAGCCTATAGATGTGCATCAGTGCCACATCTCTGCAGTTGGGTAAGGAAGAAATGCTCCAGTTTGATGGCACTCAGAGGCCTGACAGAGATCAAGCACTTGGTTAGCCCGGACAGGAGAGGACCCCTTAATTGACAATTCTTTGCTTTATTGACATGCTGAAGTAGGCACAGGAAGAGCAGGCGGGTTTATCTACAGAGAGCACTGGGCAACCTGGCACAAATTTTGCAGCAATATCTTTGGGACCCTGCTGCTTCTGGCATGCAAGCATCTAGCAGTGTTCACGGAAAGGCTAGTGACTGCCATGGAGAGCCAGTACTGTTCTCTCAGAATCTGCTGGGTCTGTGCTCTGAATTGTACTCCACCAAGGAGAGACGGTGGGACTGTTAGGCACCCAGCAGGAGGAGGGACCTCTGAGATGTTGATGCAAGTCTGGAAGAACAACAGTAAGCTGGAGTCAACAGGCAATGATTCTTTCATGTTGGAATTCTTGATGTCCAGTTTCTACCCAGTTGGTGGGAGAACGGAAAAATGCATATTAATAAGGTGTACTTAAGTAATGATGAAATGTTAATGAGCGCTAATACATGCAAAGCCCTCTCACTACTCCCTAGTAAGAATCACATCTCACTATTGAACACTTGGTTGGAAAATATGATTTTTTTTGTTCTTGACATTTAGATGGTCTATACTGGACATCTCACCCATTTTTCCCAACTTTTTTGCAACAGCTTATATAGTTCAGGAACTGGGAAGATTCCACCCATGAAATTCCAATACTGGTTTATTCCAGTTTTCTATAAATGGACACAAGAGGGTACTATTACACCAGACCTGGATTTTAGACTGGAGGCAGTTTCTGTGCAGTTTCGGTGAAGCAGTGATTGTAGGGTTGGTGCTAATTTGAGACTTTAAGAAATTTACGAACCAGTGTTGCAAACAATGTTGCAGATTGGTAGGCCTTAGAGGATGTCTGCTTAGAAGGTGCTTTGGGGAAGGGGTAGTGTTGGGCTTAAAAATATCTTCAAATCAAATAATTAAGGCTTAATCATTAAGGGTTAATTGGACATGAGAGTGAGCAATTGAATTAAATTGGAAAAGTATATGATAAACAGGCCTAATGGAAAAAACAGAGGGATTGGGAAAAATACCTGACTTTGAGGGGCAGTGGGAACTGCCCTCTTCTGCAGTCTACTTGGGTCCACCCGGACTTGTTTTTCCATTTATTTTTTGAGGGCTGGAAAAAAGTGAACTTATTACAGAATGTAACCTGACCATAACCTTAGCATGTAAATTTAGATTCAGAGTAGTATGAATATCAGAGATTTTGCCCTGCTCATTGGACTTCACACCATTTGGTTGGGTTTGTGCAACCAGTGCCTTGGAATCTGAGATAGAGCTCCGAATGCTGCCATTGCTAAAAGAGAATAGAAAGGCACTGTGAGACTCACTTGTTCAAGTCACTTATTAAACTTAATTATGTAACTTTATAATATAGGTATCTAAGTAGTATAAACTAACAATTATTAATTCATATATGTATAGTGTTCAGTTTTTTTAAACCAATAGACGAGCTATATATTGAAGAGCATGTGTTTTGGAACCATTTTCATCAGACCTTAAAGAAACCGATAAGTTTTTTTAATTTCAAAACTTTTACTTTATTCACATAAAATCTCTTTGCATATATACATTATCACTTTTGCACTTTTATTCTGTACAGTAGCATAACAGGGAAAAAAAAAGTTTCTTTCAGCTTAACAATACAGTAAGCAAAGACAGTTTTTCCTGCATTGCTTGTTGTACACGGAGAAGGCACTTCTGCATCTTCTGTTCCATAAGTAAAGCTGTAAAGACACCTACCTTTTGAAATCAGTTCTTCTCACATTTCAGCTCTCAGGTCTCTCCAACAGCTACAAATCCAGCCAAAAAGAGTTAAAAATAGAATGATTGCTGAAATTAAAGCAGGTAGCCTTGCAATTTTTAAATGACCATGTTCACTTTCCCGAGCAGACTGTTGTTGTCTCTTCATCCTTCCTCTCTTCAAATGAGAAGAGAGTGTGATGGATTCCTGTATCATATTTGTTACACTTCAACTTTTGAGGTGACCTTCAACCCATACATTTTTGGAATTAAGTTTCAAACCCAAATCAATCAGTCCGTCAGTCTCCTGGTCAACTACAGAAGCCAGATGAAAGTAATGCATTCTTTATAAAATCTTATCACCAGCAACAGGTGACTAAATGTGTGAGTACAATTCATTCTACCAAATGTACTTTTCTTGTCTGTGTCAGCTTGACATAATTACTACTATGAAAACACTGCTAAATGTACTGAAATAATATAAATTAGATTCATCTGAATTTTTAAGAACAGAAAAATGCCATTAAATTTAATAGTTCAGTTTTGAACAAACTTTTTTTAAAAAGTTGAAAAAAAATTGAACACCAGTGCTTCACTGTGAACAAGCAGTGGTCCAAAATTTGAACATCTGCAGGAGGCACAATACAATAAAGTCAGTTTATCATTTAAACATATCCAAACTAAACACAGTGTATTTAACATTAAGACCTAGATTTCTTATAGTGTACTCCAAATATCTGCAGTTTAATTTCCCCTATTTTTAATGTTTTCTTTTCTGCAGGTGGTGATTTATAATATGTCTTATTCTAGATTCCAATGGTGCTGACCATACACTGAGAGCTTATTCATGTACCCATTCTTAATCTGGGAACCTATGGAGTGAGTATAGACATTTTGTTTAAATGTCCAGGCATCTCTATCAATAATAATATTACTCGCAGCTATTCAGTGGTCACATACCACAAAAGGTAATAGAGAAATTTAGGAGTGGAAATCTGGTTGAATTTTCCTCAATAAAAACTGAAAGAATTGCAGATGTTGTAAATCAGAAACCAAAGCAGAAATTGCTGGAAAAGCTCAGCAGATCTGTCAGCATCTCTGGAGAGAAATCAGAGTTAATGTTTCAGGTCAAATGACCCTTCCTCAGAGCTCTGACATCAGAATCCCCTGCTCCCACCACCACCTTGAATCCTGCACTGGGCTCACCGTCCAAGTTGCCATGTTCCAAAGCCATCGTTTAGCACTGGGCCCACACTTGTTGCCTTCAACGATGCCACAGATCCTGCTGTTGCTGAGCTCATCAAGGGGAAAAGGTAAGATAGGAAAGAAAAGTAGAAAGAAAAGAAGAAAACATAGAAAAGAGAAATGGATGTAAGAAAGCAGGGAGGAGGAGGAGCCTGAATGCTGCTATCCCGACTGACATGAATCCAAATTGACAATGGGTACCAAAGAATGGTTGCATGAAGGTGAATGTTGGAAACTATGTGCTCTTTTCAAACAATTTGAGTTAATTTTATAAAGTATGGCTTAAGTCAAGTAACAAGTGTCAGGATGTATTTTCCCCGTTGATGTTGTGTGATGTTGAATGATATGATCATTAGAAAAATAAAGCAGGTATATAGACAGAATGTACATACATGCCAAAAAAAATATGGTCTTGGCACTGTTGCTTCTGACTAGAAGCAGAATCAGTAAAATATTCTCAGAGCCAGAGACTCAAGAGTTGAATACTGAGAAAGATTTGAATAATCTATTCAAATATATATTTTTTAAAATGATTAAACATGGTGGTGAAAACTTAATATTTTTAGAAAAAAAGATAGATACTCTTTAAAAGATTCTAACAATCTAGAAAATTAACAGTCCATGTACAAAATATTGCAAAGATTCAACTTGGAGATGCCTTTAAACTGTTGAACTGAGCTAAACATGGATAGACCATTTGTATAACCTGCAGTTAAAACTATCAGAAAGAAACACACTTTGAACAGATGTCAGAATACTTAAAATGTTTTCCTAAAAAAACATTTATTCCAGCAGTCTTCAGACTCAAATGCGGTATTCAGCAGGAACACAAAGAATGGTGGATTCAGTGGTAACAGAAATGAGACCATACCATATATGCAGGCTGAAAGCATCAATGAAAAATGAGAATCATAACATAAAGGAGTGAGGAGAGAGATACCTCTGCCTATTGTAGTAGATGAGTTAGGCAACAATAACAGTACAATGAACTCTAGAATTCCCAGAGAATGGTTAACAGGTATTTTTGATGATATTCCAAATTAACTAGTAATCTGTAATTAATAGTTCTAAATGAAATTTCTCCACACAACTTGGAAGAACTAGAAGGAGAAGATAAAGATACTGATCAGGCAGAGGGAATTAAACTTGTTCCAAGAAGCTACAATCTATTAATAAATGTTTTCATTGCAGATTCATTCCATTGTGCTGTGTTGGACAGTGGATGCACATTCAGTATGGGAAGTGGATTGATTAAAATGGTTAGGAAACTGTTGGAAATTTTAGCTTAATTCTAGTCACCACATTACAGGAATGACATAGTTGCTCTAGAGAGAGAGTACAGAGGAGATTTACATGAATGTTGCCAGAACTTGAAAATTGCAGATATGGGGAAAGATTGGAGAAGTTAGGGCATTTTTTAAATGTGGTGCACAGGAGGCTGACGGGTGACTTAATGGAAGTTGGACAGGAAAAACCATCCCACTACTAAGGCAACAGATTTAAGGAGTTTAGTAGAAGGGCTGGAGAAGACTAGAGGTCACCACTGACCACAAAATGAACTGAGCTTAACATCACACAAATGCTGTGGCTTCAAGAGCTTTTCAAAGGTCTTATCAAAGGAATTCTGCAAGTAACTTAACACCTGACTGCACAAAGCCTATCCACCATCTTTGAGACACCAGGCAGGAGTATCATGGAAATATTCCCACTTGCCTGGATGTATACAACTTCAACAACACTCAAGATGCTTGGCATTATTCAAATCACAGGAGTCTGCTTAATTGGTACCATACCTCCACAAACATTTGCTTCCTTCACCACCAATGCTCAATGGCAGCAGTGAGTACCATCCACATTGGTACTCTGCACTGCAGAAATTCAGCAAGATTCCTTAGACAGCATCTTCCACGACATTAGCAACAGATTTATGAGAACATCAGATTCCTTCCAAGCCACTCACTATCCTCATTTGGAAACATGTTGCCTTTCCTTCAGTGTTGCTAGGTCAAAAACCTGGAACTCCGCTCTAACAGCTTTGTCAGTCAACCTGTAGCAAACTGTCAGCACTTAACTATCTTCTTAATGGTGACCGGGAATAGGCAATAAATGCTAGCTCAGTCAATAAAATAATGCCTTTGAATTAATTTTTTAAAAAAGAGGCTGGTGAATATCTGGAATTCGCTGCCTAGTTTAATAGTTGAGGCAGAAACCCTTAGCTCACTTAAATGAAACCTAAACCTGCATGACATTGACCAGGTGTTGGAATGTGGGATTGGAATGGGCAGCTAATATATTCAAATGTTGGAAAACAATTTGAGTTGAATGGCCTCTTTCTACACTGTAACCTTTTTATGATTTGGAGATGCCAGTGTTGGACTGGGGTGTACAAAGTTAAAAATCACACAACACCAGGTTATAGTCCAACAGCTTTAATTGGAAGCACACTAGCTTTTGGAGCGTCGCTCCTTCATCAGGTGATGGTGGTGGGCTCAATCCTGAAATGAAATTTTGAAATCGAAGGAACAAAGTAAGATTAAGGAATTAGACAGTTCTAAACACTTCAGATTTGGGGATAACATGCTAAAATCATTGAGAAGAGGAATGATTTCCTGTAGAATGGTCAGGGTAAACCACTTTGTCAGTACATATGTAGTGTCATGTGACATGCTCTTACTGTTGAGCAAGCTGTCTATGACAAAGGTTTAAATGAAATTTGAACAGAGCTTTGCAATTGCTTTTGGAAACGCAATGAATTTATAATTCACACAATCTGGACATTATGTTCCCTTAACAATACTTAACTTCTCAATCATAGAATCACACAGTGCAGAAGATGCCATTCAGCACTAGGCACATAGTATTGATTGTTATGGCACTTCAAGTATTCATCCAAGTCCTTTTTAAAGGTTGTTATGTTTACCTGCCTCAAATAGCCTTCCAGGCAGTGTATTTCAGGTCCCTACCACTATCTGGTTGAAAACAGTTTTCCTCAAGTCCCATCTAAACCTCCTGCCTTTCACCTTAAGATTACACGCCCTTGTTACTGACTCTTCAACTAAGGGGAACAACTGCTTTCTATCCATCCTGACCATGCCCCACATAATCTTAAACATCACTATCAGGTCCATCCTTAACCTTCTCTGCTCCAAAGAAAATAATCTGAGCTATCCAGCTTCTCTTTGTAGTCAAGATGCTCCATCCCAAGCATAATCCTAGTGAATTTCCTCTTCACTCCCTTCAGTGTAATCATATCCTAGCTTCCCAGTAGCCTGCCATACATTGAGTACTCCCTTGCCTTGTTACTTCTTCCAAAGTGCATGACCTTATACTTATGAGGGTTAAATTCCATCTGCCACTGATTTACTGACCTGACCATTCCTTCTATTTCCTCCTGTAACCTAAGACCTTCCACTTCACTGTCAACCATCTGGCTAAACATTATGTCATCTGCAAGCTTACTTATCAGTTCCTCCAATCAAAATATAAAGTTCCAGTTATTGGCATCAGGAAGCAAAGGGAGGAAAGAAAACTAATTATCTTAACATTACACAGCAGTTTGTCATCCATCTTCTCATTGGTTAAAATCCTCCTACAGGAGGTAATAATATAGGCCATTGTGTACACCAAAACTATAGAAGACATTAGTAATAGATGTGATATATTTAACAAATATAGGAGGACACCATCAAATTCAATAGTGAGTTAGAGTTCCTAGGTAATGAATAATGTGGAAGAAACCACATAGTAATGGAGGAGATGATTCATAAAATTCCAGCAGACTAATTAAATAGCAAATTAAGTTTTACCCTTATATAAACAATCTATATACTGAATACCTTGCCAATGCTGGGGCTATAATAGATTGGGAAAGGACTACAATTAGACCTTTTGTTTTGGCCATGTAATTGCCCCATAGGCAGAAAGAATAACATTCATTAAGCACAAGGTTTTACAGAAAGTTTGTTGTGTCTGATGACGTTATGTAATGTCATAAAAATTTAATCTAGGGACGTAGTATATTACAAAAGTTAAAGGCAGAATAGAGTCATAGAGTCATACAGCATGGAAACAAACCCTTCGGTCCAACTCATCCATACCGACCTGTCTTTTTTAAACAGAACTAGTCCCATTTGCCAACATTTGGCATTTATCCTCTGAACGTTTCCTATTCATATTCCCATCCAGTTGCTTTTTAAATGCTGTAATTGTACCTGCCTTGACCACTTCATCTGGCACACACCATTTCATACACACACCACCCTCTGTGTGAAAATGTTGCCCTTTGGGTCCTTTTAAACCTTTTCCCTCTAACCTTAAACCTATGGCCTCTAGTTTTCGACTCCGCTACCCTGAGAAAAGGACCTTGATTATCCATTATCCACCCTATCCATGCTCCCTATGATTTTATAAACCTCTATAAGGTCACCACCACAGCCTCTTACGCTCTAGGGAAAGAAGTCCCAGCCTATCCAGCCTCTCCTTAAAACTCAAAAATCTCCAGTCTCATTAACATCCAAGAATGAGAGGAAACATCTGGGTAAGGTCATAGTGTCATATCTTGTTGCAGGATCACCCTGGAAATCCAGTGCTGCTTTTCCCAGAATTATCACAAAAGTTAAAGATGTTATCAAAGTCTGCAAAATTCCATAATTAATCTGTCTCTTCAGAACCAGGTTGACAGAAAGCACAGACCAGGTTTCTATGCTTAAAAAGAAGTATTATTGATAACAAATAAATAGATTCTAACTACAGGTAAACAACTACATACTGTTGATCTACAACTCTACTGGCTAAAACTCTAATCCCCTTATAAACCTACGCACATATACATATGAGGGAAGCCATGAAAATTATTCAAATTTGTTTTTGGCTTAGATGAAAGCTAACAGGAAGGTTATGGTGTATCTGAGTTAGGGCCACCTTGCTGAAAGTAGATTGCTTTCAGTTTAAAACAGATCCAGTAACTTTGGGTAGAAACTCGCAGAATTCTTTTTTGTGCAGATCAACGGTTATCTGTAGGGAGGTTCTGCAGAATTCCAACAATGTGTGATAAATAAAATAAGTCTCGTCTGTGTGCAAACAGTTCAACTGAACAATTAGACTTCTTAACTGATCTATTTGAATCTTGGATGCAGGATTATTTTCCATGAGAATCTTTGATGAAAAGTTTAAGATTGGCAGTCAAGCGGCTGGGGCCTTTAAATATGTATGGTTAAGTGTATTCTGTGGAACACGTCAGACTGACTCTGAATCGATAATCTTATGTAGAACATATCAATTTCATCCAAGCAAATAGACCCAGATTCTCATCAGCCTGAGATGCCAAGAAAATAAAGTGGTAGTTAAAAGTTGCTGAAACACGAGCAAAAGTAGAAGCATTGGATACAGGGTGTACTCACCTAATATGATGAAGCAAAGGACATAGGACAATCTGAGAAAACTTTGTCCATAGAACGTTACACAGATAAACATTCTCTGTGGGACAATGTTCATTCAACAAAGGTGTCACAGTGAAAAGGTTGAGGATTTACCTTACTAGTGAGAAGTATTGGAAAGAAAAGCATTTTCTAAACTAAAAAGGGTCAATGCAGTTCACTAATTATCAGGCTGTTTTACAAAAGGAACTGCTATTCCGAAGAAGCAAAAACAGAAATTGCTGGAAAAGCTCAGCAGGTTTGGCAGCATCTGTGGAGAAAATTCCAGTGACCCTTCAGAGCTGATAGAAACCAACCTTTTCAACGCTACTATGCAAAAGATATGGTAGGGGGAGAGGGTAAGGAGTAAGTGATAGATGCAGCACAAAAAGAGAGAATAAAGTTGGACAAAGGAGTGATAACAGTCAGCTTAGGAGATTGAATTGCTGCGAATGGGGACTAACAATGAGTTGGACCCAGCTAAGGGCCCTTTCAACTATACATCCTCACACTCTACTGCCTGTGAAGTCTTTATTCCATTCTCCCAGTTCTTCTGTCTCATTGCATCTGTTCTGATGTTGCTAACTTCAACAAAGGGACCTCCAAAACGTTCACCATCTTCTTCAACTAAAGATGTGTATTAGCTAGATCTGACTCTTTTCCCATACTTCATCCCTTACTCCCTCTCTTTCCTCTCACAATAGCAATAGGGCCCCACTTGTCTTCACCCACCATTTCCTAAGAATGGTCAGAGTCCAAAATGTTAACTCTGCTTTCTCTCTACAGATGCTACCAGACCTGCTGAATTTTCCCAGCAAATCGTATTTTTGCACTTAATACATTTTAATTTAGGGGCTGGTAGCTTACTCAATCAATTATTTGTTTGAACCTTCCTAAGGAATGAATAGTGAATTGGTAGGCAAGTCAGGATGTTCACCTCTCTCCTTGTTCATCACTCAGCTTGAGGTCAACTTCTTAATTTACTTCAAGCTGATGGACATTTCCTAGCCTTTTCTACACACATCCATAGATAAGAGGATTCACAGAACATAAATTACTCCCTGATTTCAGTCCTAAAATGTAGTGACATCAATATTGGGAACACAGTCTTTGTGACCTGTATCTCCACCTTGTCTTGGTTCATACTATGTTATTTGCTTCTACTTTTCCAGTGAGATAAAATCAATGCTGCACCAGCCAATTCCACAAGAGATATATATTATCCTAAAACATATTATTTATTAAGGATTCCTTATTTTTTAACAAGGTCCAGGCTTACACTCCTATCAAACTGACGGGCATCCATCTCAGTTTTTTCAAAGTTTACGTATGCATGTCACTGGCTGGCCAGAATTTGTCCAATTGTCTTTGAGATGGAGAACTGCCTAATTAAACCATTGAAATCGGTTCGGTGTAGGTAGATCCATGATACCATTAGGGAGGAAGCTCCATGACTTTGACCCAGCGATAATGAAGGAAAGACAATTTATTTCCAGGTCAGCACAGTTAGTGGTTTTGAGGGGAACTTGAGTGTGATGATGTTCCCATGTATTTGCTGCCCTTGTCCTTCTAGATGATAAAGCTGTGGATTTGAAAATAACGTCTAATGCATATTTTAGATGGGATGCACTGCTGACAACGAGCATTGGTGGTATTGGGAGTGAATGTCTGTGATGTGGTACCAATAAAGCAGGACACTTTCTCCTGAATGGTGCCAAACTTCTTGTGTGTTGCTGGAGTTGTACTCAATGATATGAGTGGAGAGTATTCCACTATATTCCTGTCTCCTGTCTTGTAGATGGTGGACAGGCTCTGGTGAGTCAAGAGATGAGTTATTGCAGGATTCATAACATCTGACTTGATCTTGTAGCTACAATATTTATGTGGCTAGTTTAGTTTCTGGTCAATTGTAACCCCAATGATGTTGACAGTGGAAGAATGATGGTTATTTCATTCAATGTCAAGGGGGAACGATGATTTAATTATATTTTGTTGTAGATCGTTATTGCCTGAAACTTTCCTGTTGAATGTTAATTGCTACTTGTCAGCCAAAACCTGGATATTGTCCAGGACTTGCTGTATTTGGACATGACTGCTTCAGTATCTGACAAATCACCAATGGTGCTCAACATTGTGCAATCATCAGCAAACATCCCATTTCTGTTCTTATGATGGAAGGAAGGTCATTGACAAAACAGCTCAAGATGGTTGGACCAAGGATACTTCCCTGAGGAACTTCTGCAGAGGTATCCTGGAGCTGAGATAACTGACCTCCAACAACTACAATCATCTTACTTTGTTCAAGATATGATACCAACCAGTGAGAGTCATAGAAAAATACAACCCGGAAACAGGCCCTTCGGTCCAACTCATCCACGCTGACCAGATATCTTAAATTAATCTAGTCCCATTTGCCATCTTTCCTTAATCCCATTTACTCTAGTTTTGTGAGCATTCCCTGATATCACACTTGGTCAAATGTGGCCTTGATGTCAAAGGCAGTCACTCTCACTTCTTCTCTGGAATTCAGCTCTTTTATCCATATTTGAACTCAGGCTATAATGAGGTCCAGGCAGAATCCAAACTGAGCATCAGTGAACAGGTTACTACCGAGCAGGTGCTGCCTGATAACATTGTGAATAACACCTTCTATCACTTTCACTGATGATTAAGAGTTAGACTGATGGGGTGGTAATGGGTTAGAGTTGATTTGTCCCTAATTTTTGTGTACAGGACATACCTAGGCAATTTTTCACATTATCAGGGAGATGTGAGTGTTGTAGCTGTAGAGGAAAAGATTTGCTAGATATCAGGCAAGTTATGGAATTTACATCTTCAGAACTATTGCTGGGATTTTGTTAGAGTCATAGCTTTTCTGGCATCCAATGCTTCCAGGTTATTTTTGATATCATGTGGAGTGAATTGAATTGGCTGAAAACTGGCATCTGTGGTGCTGGGAGACTACTTGGGAAAGAAAAGCACCAGAGATAACCTCATACACATTCGCAGAAGTTATTCATAAAGAGACACATTACAAACATGTATCAGTGCAAACAAATGCTGGTTTGAGTCAGTTTTTTGTTATTGGAGCCCAAGTAAATTCTCAGTTAACGGTCAACATCAGCACACAATTCAATATGATTAGATAAATGTTTAAATTGTTGTCAGTGTAATTCTTAGCACGCTTGTGATTATTTATCAAATGCTGACCAATCACATATATGATTATATGTTTGAATTTTGCAAACACGTGCTGATTGTTTTGGTCAATATCATGCTTTTTGTGAAAAGCATATGCAGTTTGTTACGATCCACCAATCTTAGAATATATGGCCTGTATACATAGCACCACATTAACATTGAAATACATATACTGCATTACTCAATTGTGTGATAGGCAGAATATGTTATTGACTTAGCAGCATATTGTTACTGCATAACAACAACATAGAACAGCTAGCTTCATCTGTTGTTCAAAATATTGTGGTATATGAATTTTATCCCAGTATGATGCTAGGTAGGGACATAGGAAGACAGGAACGCTGAAAAACCTCTGAAAAAAACAACTACTAATATACAATTAAAAGGCTAGCATTACATAAAAGGCAAGGTCCTTAAACTCCACTCAAGGAAATTTCAAAAGATTGTCTCCTGTTCAAAGTATGGTGAGTTTTGTGAAATTACTATGAGAGAACTGATGCTTACAGTAAGAGTTGTGTGCTGATATATGGCAGCAGCACTCTCCTGGGAAAGGGATATTTACTGATCTAAGATCAAACAAACAGACGATGGATGAAGCTTATCTCCATTTGTGATGATGTTCATTTACGTCCTCAGTCTTCAGGAACTAACTAGTGTTAGTGTTAGGCTGAAGCCAGCATAGGTCACTTTAAAGTATTTGTTTTTTTCTCAAGAGCCTCTTTGTATACCTTATTTCAAGAAGCTGGAGGGAGCTCCATGTCAATTACCTGTTGATATCATTGTCCAATCATCAAGACACAGGTAGCGAAGGTAAGACTTCCTCCTGTCTCTCATTTTGTCTCTGGGTCATCTTGCAGGTTATCTCATGCTTGATGCCATTCATTAACTTTTGCCAGATACTTGTCTTGATTTTCTTTGTGTATCTGCAAAACTATGTTGGAAGGGAAAGAAAAAGAGAAAAACAACCTTTTGCATGGGCATCATGACTTCAGACTTCATTGGAAATGAATTCTGATTAGGCAGAAGGGTAAGGGTTTCTCCCCCAGCCATGAGTCAGAGTTGGAAAGGCTGGTTTGGACCCCAATTTCGGGCACGTGAGTAGGCAATTAACACAGAGAGATTATCAAGGAAATCTTGTCAGAGGTGAGGGAAGGGGTGCACTGAAAACCATCCCTTTTCCTTTCCTTTGAAACTGCTCCTCTATCACACCATCTTACCTTTTTCTGAGGATTTCAACATGAACCCTGGTGAAAGTCCAAATGAACTATCAGCAGCAGCCACTGCCTATGCGGCACTGCTGGAAATTGAAAGCTGTCAGTTCTAATTATGATAAAAGATAAACAGAAGATTGGGGTGCAGGTTCATAGTTCCTTGAAAGTGGAGTCACAGACAGATAAATAGTGAAGAAGGCATTTAGTATACTTTCCTTTATTGGTCAGAGCATTGAGTATGGGCGGTTGGGAGGTTCAGCGTTGGGAGGTCATGTTGTACCGTACAGGACATTGGTTAGGGCACTTTTGGAATATTGTGTGCAATTCTGGTCTCCCTCTTATCGGAAGCATGTTGTGAAACTTGAAAGGGTTCAGAAAAGATTTACAAGGATGTTGCCAGGGTTGGAGACATTGAGCTATAGGGAATGGCTGAACAGTCTGGGGCTGTTTTCCCAGGAGTGTTGGAGGTTGAGGGATAACCTTATAGAGATTTATAAAATCATGAGGGGCATGGATAGGATAAATAAATAAGGTCTTTTCCCTGGGTTGAGTGATTCCAGAAATAGAGGGCATACGTTGAGGGTGGGAGGGGAAGGATTTAAAAAGGACCTAAGGGGCAACTATTTTACACAAAGGGTGATGTGTTTATGGAATGAGCTGCTAGAGGAAGTGGTGGAGGCTGGTCAATTACATCATTTAAAAGGCATCTGGATGGGTACGTGAATAGGAAGGCTTTTAGCGATATGGGCCAAGTGCTGGCAAATGGGATTAGATTTGTTTAGGATATCTGGTCAGCATGGACAACTTGGACTGAAGGGTCTGTTTCCGTGCTGTACATCTCTGTGACTCTATAAGATGGCAGATAAAATGCAGATGGAGACAACCAAAATTAATTTTGTGAAGATGAAGAATGTGTTAACAACTAGAAAAGTCATGCCTGTAACAAGGGGAAAAAAAACTCAAAAGAGGCTACATTCTGTTTACTTTCATGCATGCCTCAAACATATGGGCAATAAGTGAATATTTATGAAAGAAAGTAGAAGGCCACAACATTGTAGATTCTAAGATGTCTCCTAAAAATCCACATAGGGACCATAAAATAAATGGGGAGTCACTTGAAACTGCAAGAGCAAAATAAACTGTTAAAAGAAAACATTTGGGTCATTTGATTGGAGCTGAAAGGTGACAGAGGTCATCTCAAGAAAGAAAAGTGGAGGGCAGCAGAAAGAGAAGTTGACCTTGGCATAGTTAGTTGATGGATGTCACCAAGTATTCACATGTGAATTACAGTAAACATGTAAAGATTGTCCAAAACAGAAAAGCATGGCATGCATCATGTCAGGAATAGATACAAACAGCAGCTTTGCAGATACCATACAGACAAGGTGAAACTCTTTTGAATTTTTCTTATTTGTCCTCATTGTTTTTTTAGATTAGATTACCTTACAGTGTGCAAACAGGCCCTTCAGCCCAACAAGTTCATGCTGACCCTCTGAAGAGTAACCAACCGGACCCATTTCCCTCTGACTAACGCACCTAACACTATGGGCACTTTAAAATGGCCAATTCACCTGACCTGCACATCTTTGGACTGCGGGAAGAAACCCGCAGACACTGGTAGAATGTGCAAACTCCACACAGTCACCCAAGGCTGGAATTGAACCTGGGTCCCCGGCATGGTTTTGCAACAGTGCTAACCACTGAGCCACCATTTTGGATCTCTAATGAGAACAAAACACCTAATGCTGTGGGGGGGGTGGGCTAGAAGTTTAGATGAAACGCACTCAACATTTCACGAGCTTAGGTCTACCGCTGAACAAGTGGATGCCAGCACTCCCTGCAGGCTGGGGGAGGAGTGGGGAGATCATTTTTCCCACTGTGTGTGCATATAACGCGTCCTTCACGTTGAACAGTTATATTGTGGAAAATAGACAAATAAACGCAGCGACTCGCAATGCCACATTGTCCTCAGGAACCTTTTCACGGAGTGTTGTGTTCACTTTGCCCAAGGGCCGAGCTGATGGACACGTGAATAATTTCGCACAGGGGTAACTGTAAAACCATCTGGGGACTGTGAGGGGGTTTAGCGCCAATAGATTCCTCCGCCTGAACTGTCAGAAAGAGACTGATGGGTTTCTCCCTGGGAGACAGTTGTACCGCTCAGGTGAGATAGCAGCCTCGAGAGTCGAGCTGAAGGGACTGAGGGAACATCAGCGTTCCATCACAGCGAGGAGGGGAGGGGGGGAGTCGCCAGGGACAAGGCGGAAGTGACGCGACACTGCCTGCAGTCACATCCGGTCCTGGTTTGTCCGCGCGACCTGCCCCAAAATGGCAGCCGAGCAGAAGCGGCTCCCGCCGGCCGTCACCCCCGACTCCACAGCCGGCGCCGGCGCCGGCGCCAGCGCCGAGAAGGACAGCAACAAAAAGGTGGTTTTTGTCTTCGACCGCCGCCTCGGAGACTCTCTGGAGAAATGTCTGGACCTCAGCAGCTGGAACACGTTTGCCGAGTTCAAGAGCGCCGTGTGTCGGGTGAGGAGCGAGGGGAGGGGAGGGGAGGGGAGGGGCACTCCGGAGCCGTGGCCCAGGGAGCGGAGGAGAGATGGGGGAAAACAACGTCTGGTGATGGCGAAGAATCAAGGGGCAGAGCGTTTGGTGCGGCAGGAGAAAGGGGAAGGAGCAGAGAGCTTGGTGGCGGTTGGGGAGAAGAGGTTGAGGGGCTGGTGGAGGGGAGAGGAAAGGAGAAGGGGCGCAGGAGGTGGATGGGGAGAGGAGGACTGGGGCAAGACAGCAGATGCAATGGGAGATGTGAGGGTAAGAGAAGGTGCGTGGGGACAGGGGGTGGTGGCTTCAGTAGACAGATGTTGGCGGGTTGGGACTGAAGGAGAGGACTCCATTGCAGAACGGTGGTTATGGGGTTGGGGGTGCTAAAAATGGATCAAACCGTCAGGGACTGGAGTGGCACGCTGAGCACTGATCCTGGCAGTACCCCCAGTGAAGTGGTGCTATTGTCCAATAAGAGAGCAAGTAATGAACCATTAAACTACTGGGCAGTCAATACAATTTCAGTGGTGGAGAGGTTGTTGAAAATTGAGAGACAGAATGTGCAGTTGGGGAAGTAGGTATTAATCAAGTCAGCATGATTTAATAACCTGAGAACTCTGTGGAAAGCTAGAGAAGTGATTGCTGGGCCTCTTGCTGAGATATTTGTATCATCAATAGTCACAGGTGAGGTACTGGAAGACTGGAGATTGGCAAACGTGGTGCCACTGTTTAAGAAGGGTGGTAAAGACAAGCCAGGGGACTATAGACTGGTGAGCCTGACCTCGGTGGTGGGCAAGTTCTTGGAGGAAATCCTGAAGGACAGGAAGTACGTGTATTTGGAAAGGCAAGGACTGATTCGGGATAGTCAACATGACTTTGTACATGGGAAATCATGTCTTACAAACTTGATTGAGTTTTTTGAAGAAGTAACAAAGAAGATTGATGAGGGCAGAGCAGTAGATGTGATCTATATGGACTTCAGTAAGGCGTTCGACAGGTTCCCCATGGGAGACTAATTAGCAAGGTTAGATCTCATGGAATACAGGGAGAACTAGCCATTTGGATACAGAACTGGCTCAAAGGTAGAAGACAGAAGGTGTTGGTGGAGGGTTGTTTTTCAGACTGGAGGCCTGTGACCAGTGGAGTGCCACAAGGATCGGTGCTGGGCCCTCTACCTTTTGTCATTTACATAAATGATTTGGATGTGAGCATAAGAGATACAGTTAGTAAGTTTGCAGATGACACCAAAATTGGAGGTGTGGTGGACAGCAAAAAGGGTTACCTCAGCTTAAAACAGGATCTGGACCAGATGAGCCACTGGGCTGAGAAGTGGCAGATGGAGTTTAATTCAGATAAATGTGAGGTGCTGCGTTTTGGGAAAGCAAATTTTAGCAGGACTTACACACTTAATGGTAAGGTCCTAGGGAGTGTTGCTGAACAAGGAGATCTTGGAGTGCAGGTTCATAGCTCCTTGAAAGTGGAGTCGCAGGTAGATAGGATAGTGAAGAAGGCGTTTGGTATGCTTTCCTTTATTGTTCAGAGTATTGAGTACTGGAGTTGGGAGATCATGTTGCGGCTGTACAGGACATTGGTTAGGCCACTGTTGAAATATTGTGTGCGATTCTGGTCTCCTTCCTATCGGAAAGATGTTGTGAAACTTGAAAGTGTTCAGAAAAGGTTTACAAGGATGTTGCCAGGGTTGGAGGATCTGAGCTACAGGGAGAGGCTGAACAGGCTGGGGCTGTTTTCCCTGGAGCGTCAGAGGCTGAGGGGTGACCTTATAGAGCTTTACAAAATTGAAGGACGTGGACAGGATAAATAAACAAAGTCTTTTCCCGGGGGTCGGGGAGTCCAGAAGTAGAAGGCATAGGTTTAGGGTGAGAGGGGAAAGATATAAAAGAGAGGGTGATACGTGTATGGAATGAGTTGCCAGAGGATGTGGTGGAGGCTAGTACAATTGCAACATTTAAGAGGCATTTGGATGGGTATATGAATAGGAAGGGTTTGTAGGGATATAGGCCGGGTGTTGGCAGGTGGGACTAGATTGGGTTGAGATCTCTGGTCAGCATGGACGGGTTGGACTGAAGGGTCTGTTTCCATGCTGTACATCTCTATACCTCTATGACTCGAAGTGGAAGGTCATGTCTGATCAACTTCATTGAATTTTTTGTAGAGGTAACCCATTATGCAAATGAAAGCAATGCACTTGACTAATCTGTTGGACTTCAAGGCTTTTAATAAGATCTTGCAGGAACACTAAGTGTAAGAGCCCATGTATTCAAGGAAACTTGGCTAATTGGATCTGGAATTGGCTGAATGGAAGAAAGTAGAGGCTAATGGTCAAGGGGTGTTTTTGTAACTCTCTGTCCAGTGTGGTTCTGCAGGGATAAGTGTTGGGGCACTTGTTTGTGGTATATATAATGCTTTAGACTTGAATGTAGGAGGGTTGATCAATCAGTTTGCTGATGATGAAATTGGTAGGATAATATTTCATGTGGAAGATGGTCTGAGATTACAAGGTAATGTAAATGGCTGTTGAGATGGGCTGATCAGCGGCAGATGGAATTCAATTCGGGTATGTGTGAGGTGATGCACTTGGGCAGGACAAACAAGGCAAGGAAATACATGATGAATGGTAGGACCTCGGGAAGCATTGAGATCAGAAGGATCTTGGCATGCATATCCTTAAGCGAGTGAGACAGGTACATAAAGTGGTTTAATAGATGCCTCAATGGACAGGTAATACGGTGTAGCTCTGAGCATCGTGTGGAAGTGGAATATCCTAGCAGGCATTGCTTGAATCCAGCATTCTGTAAACTTTCCATTAGAACACAAGAAATAGAAGCAGGAGTAGGTCATTTGGCCCCTCAAGCCTGACAAGATCGTGGTTGCTCTGTCCCACACCTCAACTCTTCATTTGTACCATTTACTCCATGATACTTTAAAGATCTATCCACCTCCTTTAAATACTTCTGGGTTAGAAAATTTCAGTCATTCTTCATGCTCTGGGAAAGAAGTTTCTTCGCACCTCAATTTTAAGTGAATGTCCCCTAATTCTGTAACTGTAACCCTCTACTTTGAGACTTTCACACTAGCAGAGATGTCATCTCAACAGCTACCCTGACAAGTCCCCTCAAGTCCTGTGTGCTTCAATAAAATCAACCCTCATTCCTCAAAACTTTAATGAATAAAGGCCAGACCTGTTTAGCTGTTCATATGTCAATCCTAAATCCCAGGAATTAACATAGTTAACCTCTTTTGAACTGCCCTCATGTGAATTTCTCCTTCCTTGAATATTGGGACCAAAACTATACACAACATTCTCCAGATACAGTCTCACCAACACCCTAAATAGTTGTAAGTAGACTTCCCTATATTTAAATTCCAATACCATAACAATATAATCTAAAATTTAATTTTCCTCCTTAGTCACTTGCATTAACCACATGGTAATGTTTCGTGTTTAATGCACAAGAACATACTGATTGCTCTGTGGTGCATTTTTATGAGTTTCTCTATATTTAAATGATCTTTCTTTGTGTAGATTTTCTACCCTTTCATTCCATTGCTTCAATTTATCCTGTTCACTATCCTGTACCTCTGCTGTCTGACTTGTTTGAGACTTCCTTTCAATGTAACCCTCTCTCCTCACTAAAATTAGTTAAAATTAATACAATCCTAGTTATGTGGTTCAATGTTTTTAAAATATTCGTTCATGGAATGAGATCATTGCAGGCTAGGCCAGCATTTATTGCCCATCTCTAAAGAGTCAATCACATTGCTATGGGTCTGAAGTCACACAGGCTAGACCAGATAAGGATGGCAGTTTCTTTTCTTAAAGTATATTAGTAAACCAGGTGAGCTTTTCCCGCAGTCAACAATGGATTCACCAAACGCTTAACTTCAGATGCCACCGGCTCCCATGGGACATTCAAATTTAGATCCCCAGAGCATTACCTGGGTCTCTGGGTTTACAGTCCAGCAATAATAACACGAGGCTGTTGCCTACCCTATGAAACCCATGCCTGTGGAGCAGCTCTGTCTTTTCTCAGGACTGGTGCCGGTGTGCTGTGAATCGGGACCCATTGCTGTCACACCAGTCTTTGAGCCGCACATTTACCTATGCCACTATGCTTTCTTAAAAAAAAATTGTGGGATGAGTGTGACCATGCATACGCATGGTCAACATACAGCTTTCATTGACCCATTAAGCAAGGTTACGTCTTTGGTGTTTGGAAGGTGTATTGAATAGTAAAGAAGAGGCCCATTGACTCTGCACCAACTAAGTCTACTCTGCATCTGCACTTGGTCCACAGCAACTGAAATATCAACATTCAAGGCTTATCCGGCTACTCTTTAAAGGTTGTGAGGTTTCCCACAAATTTTCATTTGACAACTGAAGGAACTTGGAAGTAAACTGGCTATTTGTGTGCTGAATGCAGCTTTTGTCCTTTTTTTCAGGCTTTTGATATTACTGCAGGAAATAATTTTGTAATTACAACGACAAATAGGAAAGAAATTAAAAGTCAAAACTTTGGTAAGTTTGTTCCAATATCATTTATGTTTTGGTTGGATGCTCTGATCGGACTTTACGTAATATAGCATCTTTCATCTCGTTGCCTGGCTGAGTACAACGCATTATCATGTGTGATGACCTTGCTGTATTGAATGCTTTAAAGTCTGATATAACTGACCACAGTGAGAGAATGTAGCAACTATACAGATCCTGAAATGATATCTTGTGCTATACTTGCACATAAACTATATAATACTTGATTCAAAACTAATGTAGCTTTCTCAAGTAAATATCTAAAGATTGATGAACCTTCATAGTTAATATTTTTTAGAGGACTTAGATTTTGAAAGATTACGGGGAAGGATTTTAGTAAAAGGGTCAATTTCAAGTTTTGTACTGTAAAACAGTTTTTGGACTATTGCCTGAAAATTAGGAAAATTACAAGGAAATGTTTGAAACTTTGGGAAAATGTGTGAAGCTAATAAGAGTATGGAAGATACTGTTTTTTAGGGACATTGAGCCCAGTCAGGATAACATTTATTATGGGTCCAGGAGAACTCAGCATGGCAACAAGCTACTGATTAATCAAGTTGCCGTTTAACATAGGCTCTGAATGGAATGAATAAGATAAAGTGAAGCGAGGAAGCCACATTTTTCCCCATCCCCTTTTTGTAAAGTGACTATCTCTGATTTTGTGCTGAAAGTGCAGAAAGACCAAAAGGGACAAAAAAGATCATGTGTCCGATCAAGAAACCTGTGGGCTACAGACTGATCATTGCTATGCAGATAGCATTAAGGCATCTCTGAAGTTTTGATAATTGTGAAATCAACTCCATCTAGTTCTGTGATTTTTGGTTGGTGATACAACTCTTCTGACTATTGTTTTTTCTTCCATTCATTTATATTTATATTTCTTTTTGTCTGGTGGAAGTTTTAAATAGGTTGGATTTAAGTTACATAAATTAGAAATCTTTTACCATTTTGTTAAACTTAAGTGTCACAACAAATAGCTTTCACTTCTTACTGAGGGATCTTAACGTGAGCTTTCTCTACCCTGGAAAGCAGTCATTCAAAGACTAATTAAGATTTTTGGTGGCTTTGTTAAGCCATCATATTTATCATGATGTTGGGCCAATGATCTCCCTCGTCTGTGTGTGTACTTGGCTACTCTGAGAGTTTTCGCATGGCAATCAGCCTACCTACATAAATTGTGGCATTGACTTCTGGTTCTGAAGTACTTGGGGGTTTGCACTTTTGCTGAATTCAGCATAAAATCTGTTTAATCTTCTGAAATAGTGGTTGAATGGATATTTCAAATTGTATTTTCTAAGCAAGCTCAGTTTGCCTTGATCACTTGACAGATGTTGGACTTGTCTGTCCTTTGCCTTATCATTTCTGCCTTTAAGAATAGTTCTAATGGCTAGAAATACGTTTTTTTAAGTGTTGGCTAGGAAACACGTTTTTTGAAGTGTGTCTGTTTTGGGTTATTTAAAGGAATAGGCATTTATCCTTTTGTAATACTGGCCGTGAGCGTTAACTACTTATTGCATTTTCATTGATTAAGTTTCTTAATAAAAGTAATTATATTAATTTATTTTTTAAAAAATGGTTGATGGATCTTTATATTTAAAAGCTGTTTAGGTTTGGTGTTTAATTGACTATTTTGGTAATGGGAAAAGTATTTTCCTTTTTATGTTGCAATTCATGGAGTTGCTGGACGATAATAACAGTGTACTTCTCCAGCCTCAGTGGTAGCAAGACCTATTGTCATAAAGATAAAAAAGTAACCAACTGTATTTATTTTAAATGATTTATTTTAAATCAAGTTCTCCAATATAGTTTTGTTTTTAAATGTCATCTTTCTGAAAGCTGTCAACTTCAAAGTGCATCAGATGCAGACCAAACATACTGTGATTAACCTCTTCGAGTAGTTTTACGTTATCTTTTGCAAAATACCAATTTAACAGCATATTGCATTTAAGATAATACTTGAACAAGATGTTTTTCACAGAATTTGTTTTGCTTCATGTTACTGTTTACAATTTCTGCCTTATAGTGTTGATTTGCCTAATAATATTTGAATAAGAAAATATTTGGATTCACTGGAGCAGTGAATTTTTTGTTTTTTTTGCTGTGCATATAATTTTAAGTTGCTGTATATTTATTGGGAATGTACAGTCATTTGAGCTATAACGTGGTTGAAGAATTTAGACCGTTGTTTGTAGACTGTGAATTTTCACGTGGCCTATCATGTTATTATATCAGAACTGACTGTATCAAATTGTTTTGTGTTCTTTTCAAACTTAGAGAAAAGTGTCAAAGATGGCATCACCTTATATATACTTAACTCAGTCGACCAAATACTGCCCTCAGCTACAAGGGAGCGAATTGACTTTCTTCCTCACTATGATACGTTGGTTAAAAGTGGAATGTATGAATACTATGCCAGTGAAGGACAGACTCCATTACGTAAGTATATACCTTGCATCATAAAATTAAAGTAATAATTCCAAATTGAGAGTGTTTTATCTTGATTAGAACTTGAATTACTCTGATTGGAATGTAGCTTTACTATAAAGAGGCCAAACACAATTAACCATTTATTTTTAATAAACAGCATTTGCCTTCGCTGAATTGATAGATAATTCCTTATCTGCAACAGCCAATAACAAAGGAATTCGCAATATACAGGTCCGACTGGTGAGTAACGTAACACAGTTGTGTACTTCCTGTCAACCTCTTTAATTATAATTTTGTAGGACGACAATGTGATGGAAACTGCCTGTAATTACCTTTCTTACTGGAATTGAACACTCCTGACTATAGAAATAGGAGAGTGGCCCAATAACTGAATGATGAGTTAGTACAGGCAACTTCCCATAAAAATGGATATAGGCATTTATAATGGAAATATAAAAATAAAAGTGGAGAGTATTGTGGAAAAACTTTCAGGATTACATGGCAACATCTGGAGACTTATCGCTCTTCAAAAGAACGAGTACACTTCGTGTATTGTAACATTTGATGACAAATCTTGCAGGGATTGAACTCTAGTTTGCAATAATTCAATATCCAGTCCTCTCTCACCTGTAGTTTACTTTTGGTCTTATACTCTTGGACACAATTGCATCAGAAACTGACTAATACTACTTGTCTATTTCTAATGCTTTGCAGATTTTTCACAGAATCTAATACTAATGGTCTATTTTTCCTTTTTAGTTGTTTGATGAATCACAAGGTAAATCAGCAGTTGCTGTAATTGACAACGGGAGGGGAATGACATCTAAGCAGCTTAATAACTGGGCTGTCTATCGACTTTCCAAGTTCACCAGAACAGATGATGACATTGAAAGGTTTGTTTCCTGGATACAAACATGCTCATCTAAATCCTCCAATCCTATGAGCCCAAATTATTGGTAATAACCTCTTGTCTGACATTTTCTTGAATTTTTTTGCAAATCCAGATATTTTCAGTTTCCTCCTAATAAGCTCTGCTAGTTACAATCTCAAAAACTGATTACGTGCTAACTGAATATAGCTCTGTTATTCAGCCTTGCTCCTTTCGTAAGTAATAAGTTATCTTGCAATTATAGAAACTGTTATAAAATCTTTGGAATTCTGGAAGATCAAAATCAATTTGTCGATTATCCTTGTAGCCACTTTCTCTCAATCCCTAAAATAAGTACTTCGGTCCAGGGGATTTGTAAACTTAGTGTTATTAATTTCTCCAGAGTTTATTTTAAAATGAAGTTTTTTTACTAGGTCCTTAGTTTCCTGCTATGGGAATGTTTAATGACAGTAAATATGAAGCACTAGTTTAATATCTTGACCATTCCTTCATTTCCCACTAATAGTTTTCTTTGCTTCTAAGGGGCACATGCTTATTCTTGCTACTCTGTCTTCCTTCTCACATAGTGGTTCTTGCAAGCTTATTTCTGGTTTATTCATACTGGATACTTTTGACAAATATATTTTTGTTTAAAAATTAAAGACGACTTCATAATTAAACAATGTTTGTTAGAGAGTTTTGAGAAGATTTTTAGCTTTATTAAACAAGAATGTTTGTTTTATTATGAAAAATAATAACTATTTTAAAAATTTAGGACAGGCTATCAAAACTTCAATTGTATATGTCTTACCTAAAACAGTGAATCATTAGGTAAAGGTAAGGTTGCCATTGTCTTTACCAGACAACGGTACTCTCAGTAGAGAGAGATTGACTGGTGGTGGTTTAATCTGAGGGTCACCATGCCTGAGGCGAGGGACAACGTTGAGAAGTAGAGTCTTCCTGTAACCTCGTCTTGCGTAGTTTATGTGGATTGACCATGTTAAATGTCCATTACAGACATTAATTAGTGTCATGCATTCAAGCTTGCCTGGACAAATTTAAATTCAATTAGTTGGTGTGATACTAGTAATAATAAATGTGAAACTTTAGGATGTTTTAAAAACTCACATGGGTCATTGCTATCCTTACCTGACCTATCCTACGCATGACTCCAGAGCCACTGCAATAGAGCTAACTCTTAAGTGCCGTTTAAAATGGCACAGAAGGCCACTCACTTGTATCGAACTTAGTGAAGTAGCATGTTAGTGGAAAATGGTGAAATTTAAATTATTAATTGAGCTTGTCCTTATTGTTTCCTCAGCGATCATTCAGGATATGTCCGTCCACCCATGGTGCCTCGCAGTCTCAATAGTGACATTTCTTATTTTGGTGTTGGTGGGAAACAAGCGGTTTTCTTCATTGGCCAATCAACTAGAGTAAGTTTCAAAATTTAAAGCCCTTAACATAAATATTTCAATTCAATAAAGGTTTATTCAATTTCTGATTATTTTTGCTTTCCTTTCTATTGATTCTTAAGTTAATGTACAGTAATTGAAGAAGGTCTTGACTATAAATAACAGTCTGTATAATTTGGTTTTGATCAGTAAATCAGTGCATCTTTTAGTTTTTGCAGTTTAGTTAAGTTTTGTTTTAAAATCACTCCTGCTGTTATCACAAGCCATTTCTGAGCATTTCTGAATTAAAATTTGGGGCGTCTATTAGTTTAAGGAAATAATTATTTATTTGGTACATTAATTGGTGTAGTATTCCTTTTGCTTCTGTCTGCATGTCTTAACAGAGTAATTTGTGTTTTTTCTTTTGCAGATGATAACCAAACCGGCTGAATCTCAAGATGTACATGAATTAATGCTTTCTAAAGATGATTTTGAAAAGAAGGAGAAAAATAAAGAAGCAATATATAGTGGATTCATCCGAAACAGAAAGGTAATATTATACTTAGGGTCATTTTTGAGGTTGTCAGTGTAGAATTAATGAGGTAAATTCTGTTTTGTGTTTGTCACTCAACAACTTCCAATTTACATTTGAAATCTGTTTAAAGTGAATAGTTTGAAGTTTTCCCATTGATAAATGTATGTAACATGAAACCAAAGATTTTTGAGGAATGAAAGAATTCAATTTCTAATGCAATTGCATAATTTGGCTAACTCTGTGTAACTGTTTAAGTTAAAAGAACTTGGAGGAGCTCTACAAAGACAACCCGGAAGGTTGAATTTTAATAACACTAGAATGGAGATAATAAGGAGTTTTTGTACATGAAACATTGTTTCCAAGTCCAGCATATGTACATTTGACTTAGGCAGAAGTACTGGCTGTGTTTTGAGATTATAGTTGTAAAGTATTTCAAATTTATGAAACATTTTTAACAAAATATTGTGCAATTTTTAAAATAGGCAACCGATTCAATGCACATCACCAGTGAAGATGAACGATTCTTGCATAGTCTCATTGTGGAAGAAAAGGACAAGGAAAGTTTTACTGCAGTAATTATCACAGGAGTTCAGCAGGCCCATGTGCAGTATCTGAAAAACTACTTCCACCTCTGGACTAGACAGTTGGCGTAAGTGACAATTGTTCATCTGGGAGAAAAAAAAATTTATTAGTATTTCACTCCATACCTGCATTGATGCAAACCGTAGGTCTTAATAGGACTTTCTGATTGCACTATAAATAAAGGTTGCCTATAGTTGCAATCTATGAATCCTTTTTTGTTGGGCAATGTTAAATAGACTGAAATATTTGAAACCAGTCATTGTGAAGTAAATTCCAAAAAGGACTCTAGGTTGGAATAGCTGTAGAATGAAACTCAAACTTACGAGTTTGAAATTTAGTTATTTGAGTAATAGGATGTACCAACATATTTTCTGGATTATTGTGCGTTGGACACTAATTTTCCTGTCTTTTCTAATTAGATAGTTCATTTCTATGTGAGCAAATATTTTACAGCTTGACAGAAAAGAAAACAATGAACTCAGGATGCAGGAAGTCAGAAACACAAAAAGCAATTTCTTAAAAGAAAACTTAGCAGGGCTGACAGTATCTGTGGGGAGAAAGCGGAGTTTAGGTTTCGGGTCCTGTGACATTTCTTCCGAAATGATTGTAGCTAGGAAATACTGGCATATATACTGAAGATGAAGTGGGGAGAGGAGTAAACGGTAAGTGGAAATTAAACCCAAGGAGAGAGAGCAACAGTTGGGTTGATGAAGGAATAGGTAAAAGTCAGCCTGGGAGAATCAACAGTTGTTAATGGAAACCATCAGTAGCTGACTACGGGTTAGTTGTGCTTGTAGCCCAGGTGAAAGGCCTGATGTTGGTGAAAGGGACTGCGGTGAGCACATGCGAGAGACGCTCAGGCCCAGAGTTATTGAACTCAATCCTCAGTTCTGAAGGTTGCATAGATGCTGAGCAGAAAATGAGATGCTGTTCTTCTAGTTTACGTTGAGCTTTAGTGAAGCACTACAGGAAGCCTGAGACAGAAATATTGGCCAAGGAAGAAGGTGGTGGCCAGCAACTGGAAGTTCATCATTTTTGGAGCCAGAATATATCTGTAAAGTGGTTGCCTTGTCTCAATTTCACCTCCCCAGTGTGCCCACATTGTGAGCAACGAATACAGTGGACTAGATTGAGGAAATTATTTATTAAAGTAAATCACTGCTTCACCTGGAAAGTGGGGGCCTTGGATAAGACAGGAGGATTACACCTGCAGTTGGAGTCACTGATCAGTTCTGGCCACTAAACCTCAGGGAGAGAGATGTTGGCCTTTGGGAGAATGGAATTTGTTTACTAAATAATACTTGGATTTAGGATTAAATTACAAGGAAAGGCTCTACAAAACAAGTTGATACTTAGATTGGGATGATTGGCTTAAAACATTTCAACATATGAAAACAATGTAGATGGAGAGAAAAGAGTCTAGAAATAGGGGTGGTGTAGGGGCCATATATCCTAAAAATTGATGTCAAGCCTTTCGAGAAAGGTTACACACACGAGGATGGTATCTTTGTTCTCCAAGTGGCAGTTGATATTAGATCGATTGTTGCTCTTATCTCTGAGATTGAAGTGTTTTGTTATAGTTTAAGTTGATGGATTGGGAAAGGTTTAAGGATCTTGTAAAAATGTCTGACCATGATGAATTCATGAGTTGGAGGGAGGAAGTGAATGTATCATGAGTATTTTGCATCAGTGTTTACTGTGGAAAAAAACATGGAAAACAAAGGATGTGGGGAATTAGATGGTGACATCTTGAAAAATGTCCATATTACAGGGGAGTAAGTGCTGGAAGTCTTGAAACACAAAAGTGGATAAATCCCTAGGACTTGATCAGGTGTACCCTAGAACTCTGTGAGAAACTGGGGAAGTGATTGCTGGACCCCTTGCTGAGATATTTGTATCATCAATAGTCACAGGTGAGGTGCCAGAAGACTGGAGGTTGGCAAACGTGCCATTATTTGAGAAAGGTGGTAAGGACAAGCCAGGGAACTATAGATGGTGAGCCAGACATTTGTGGTGGGCAAGTTATTGGAGGGAATCCTGAGGGATAGATGTATTTGGAAAGGCAAGAACTGATCAGGGATAGTCAGCATGGCTTTGAGTGTGGGAAATCATGTCTCTCAAACTTGATTGAGTTTTTTTTTGAACAAGTAACAAAGGGGATTGATGAGGGCAGAGCAGTGGATGTGATCTAAATGGACTTCAGTAATGCATTCGACAAGGTTCCCCATGGGAGACTGGTTAGCAAGTTAGATCTCATGGAATACAAGGAGAACTAGCCATTTGGGTACAGAACTGGCTCAAAGATCGAAGACCGAGGGTGGTGATGGAGGTGGGTTGTTTTTCAGACTGGAGGCCTGTGACCAGTGGAGTGCCACAAGGACTGGTGCTGAGTCCACCACTATTCATCGTTTATATAAATGATTTTGATGTGAATATAGGAGGTATAGTTAGTAAGTTTGCAGATGACACCAAAATTGAAGGTATACTGGACAGCAAAGGTGGTTATCTCCGATTACAACAGGATCTTGACCAGATGGGCCAGTGGGCTGAGAAGTGGCCGATGGAGTTTAATTTAGATAAATGTGAGGTGTTGCATTTTGGGAAAGCAAATCTCAGCAGGACTTATACACTTAATGGTAAGGTCCTAGGGGGTGTTACTGAACAAAGAGACCTTGGACTGCAGGTTCATAGCTCCTTGAAAGTGGAGTCACAGGTAGATAGGATAGTGAAGAAGGCGTTTGGTATGCTTTCCTTTATTGGTCAGAATATTGAGTACAGGAGTTGGGAGGTCATGTTGCGGCTGTACAGGACATTGGTTAGGCCACTTTTCGTATATTGCATGCAGTTCTGATCGTCTTCCTAGCGGAAGGATGTTGTGAAACTTGGAAGGGTTCAGAAAAGATTTACAAGAATGTTGCCAGGGTTGGAGGATTTGAGCTATAGGAAGAGGCTGAACAGTCTGGAGAGTCTGAGGTTGAGGGCTGACCTGATAGAGGCTTAAAAAAAAACATGAGGGGCATGGATAGAATAAATAGACAAAGTCTCTTCCTTGGGGTGGGGGAGTCCAGAACTAGAGGGCATAGGTTTAAGGTGAGAGGGGAAAGATATATGGAAGAGACCTAAGGGCCAGTGTTTTCATAAAGAGGGTGGTACGAGTGTGGAATAAGCTGCCAGATGAAGTGGTGGAAGCTAGTAAAATTGCAACATTTAAAAGGCATCTGGATGGGTATATGAATAGGAAGGGTTTGGAGGGACATGGGCCAGGTGGTGGAGGTGGTACTAGATTGGGTTGGGATATCTGGTCGGCATGGACAAGTTTCCGTGCTGTATATCTCCACAACTGTATGTCTAAGTTTGTGTAAAGTTTGACGTGTTATCTATCACATACTTTGAGAAATATTCTGAGTCAGTGGTCAACATACTGTGCATTGCCCGATGCAAATTTTCTACCTCGTGGAAATATAGGTGAAGAAAAGATTGCCTGCATCCACCATCTGTATCAGTTTTTAATTGGTGACAATTACTTCACAAAGTATTATTTTTTAAAGTCAAAGTTTGCATCACCTAATTCTTTGGTAAAAGAATAGCCAAGGGGCTGAATTCTTGAGCAAACTGAATTCATGGCATGGTAGGTTGACGGACAGTTTGTTGACCTATTTATTCTGTCTGAATTATGTATTTTACCTTTCCAATTTTAAAATTATTGTTAGTTTCAATTTTATGAAACATTTCAACATGTTTGCTTTATCTTTAGCCACATATACCACTACTACATTCATGGACCTAAAGGAAATGATATGACAGCTACTAAAGAAGTAGGACCCTTTAACAACATTGATATAGAAGTAAGTTTATAACATTAATTTCCATGCTATCTCCTTAAATGCTTAAATTAAAACAAAAGGTAATAGATCTGGGAAATCTGAAATACAAATAGAAAGCACTGGATGTCCTTACAGCCAAGGGCTACAGCTGTTTAAGAAACATCTCATCACCATATTCTTCAGAGGAATTAGGGATGGACTCTAAATGATGACCTTGTCAGTGGTGCCAATATCCTAACTTTTAAAAAAAACTAAGCAAATTTGGCAGCCTTTGAATGGAGTGAAGCAAAATTAACGTCTAGTTTAAAAAGATTCTTCAGAACTGAACAAAAGTTCAAATATGTTGAGCATTGTTATTTAAAGTGAAGGAGAGTTAACAAAAAGGTCTGGAATCGGGTGAGATGTTTGAATGGTTACTCAAGAGAAAAGTATTTTATAATTTCATTGCAAAAATTTCTGTGACTTCACGTTTTATAGTGGAATAACACATTTAAGACCTATTATTCTTAGTTTCTTCCAGTCACATTCTTGAATGGCCGCATTCTTGACAGTATTTTGCTTCAGTGTTATTTTTATTTCAAACCAGTAGATGGACTTTTTTTTTTAATTAGCCAATTACTTCATATTAAGAACCTCTATTAAGTCAGTTTCTGTCATGGGAGAACTTCTGAACCTAGAATGTGAAGGACATTAAGTAAAATAAAATCATAGAATGGCTACAGCACAGAAGGAAACCATATATGTTAGGCTGTCTGCACAAGTAATTCAACTAGTCCATTCTCTAGCTATTAATTTGTTGCAAGTCTATTATGTAACCTTTTAGCAAAACCTTTGATGTTCATTTACTCCAAATTAGCTACATTTGTTGAATCATCAAAAAATTCAAACAAATTAGTTAAGCGCAATTTACCTTCAGCAAAACTGTACTGGCTTTCCATAATTACTCCACAATTGAACAAGTGACTTTTTTTCCCCCCAAGATGATTGTTTCTAAAAACTTTCCCATCAATAACATCTATTGATGAGCATGTCCTTGTTTGTAAGAGTTTAAGGCTGTAATTTTTATAGTACTCCAATTTTGTAGCATCACTACTGTATCCAAGGAGGACTAGAAGATTATGACCAATATCTTTGCAGTTTCCACCCTTGATTGTATCCAAGGGTGCTGGGGCAACGTGTTAGCTCAGGTGATCAACTTCAGTGGTCATAGTCATAGAGCACAGAAACAGATCATTCAGTCCAACTAAACTAAACTAGACCCACCTGTCTGCTTCTGGCCCATTTCCCTCCAAACTTTTCCTATTCATGTCTCTACCCAAATGTCTTTTAAACATTGTAATTATACACATCCACCACTTTTTCAGGCAGTTCATTCCACACGTGAGTCACCCTCTGTAAAACATTTTTGCATGTCTTTTCTAAACCTCTCTCCTCTCACCTTAAAAAGTATGGCCCCCTACTCTTGAAATTTCCCATCTTGGGGAAAATACAACTGTCTATACCTCTCATTATTTTATAAACATTTGTCAGGTCACTCTCAACCTCATATGCTCCAGTGAAAAAAGTCCCAGCCTATCCAGCCTTTCTTTAGAACTCAAAACTTCCATACCTGACAACATACTGGTAAATCTATTCTGAATCTTCTCCAACTTAATAATATCCTTCCTATAACTGGGTGAACAGAACTGCACACAGTATTCCAGAAGAGTCCTCACCGATGTCCTGTTCAACTAGAACATAATGTCCCAACTATTGTTTTGTTGGGTTAGCTCTGCTGCCACTTCTGACTGTGACTTTTGTAACATTTCCTTCTTTGGTAAAGTAAATAAAACCGTAATTTAGTACCTCAATGATGTATTTACCTTCCTCTTTTTGCTACTTCATCAGTTTCAACACTGATCACATCATGCTTATACTGTTTATATGATAGAGAGATCTTATGGAATTCTTTCTTTCTATTGTCAGTTTAGGTCTCTTTCTTTGTTTCTCTTATTTATTTATTTTTCTTATTCCACTCTGAACATTGTATATTCAGGCTTGCTCTCATTATTGTTGTAACTTGATATCTGTGGCATGCACATTTTTCTGCTTCAGCTTTCCCTTTTGACATTCTTGGAACTTGGTATGGTTTTTAGATTAGATTAGATTAGATTCCCTACAGGAAACAGGCCCAACAAGTCCACACCGACCCTTCAAAGAGTAACCCACCCAGACCCACTCCCCTGCCCAGTATTTACCCCTGACTAATTGTAACTTTTCTACTTGTCGCAATGTACTTCACTTTTACCTGAGCAATGTTTAAAGGCATGTTGTGTTGGAATTTTCCCTACCAGTCTGTAATTCCTGTTTACCTAGTACAAATCCATTCTCACCGCATAGGTATATTTTATTTTGGAATGCTTTTTTTCCATGGTGAAACTGAACCTCTTAATTGCTGTTCCTGAAATGGTCCTCAACTGATTCTGATTCACTTGTCCCACTTCAATCTCCAGTACCAGATCCAACAATGCATCCTTCCTTGCTGGGGTGGAACCCGTTGTGATCAAGAAATTATTTTTTCAGCGCATTGCTGTGGGTCTGGAGTCACATTTACCAGACCAGGTAATGACAGCAGGTTTCCTTAATGAACAGGATGAACTTTTATGACATTCAAATATAGTTTTGCATTCTACATTGCTGAAATGAGCTTTCAATTCTGGATTTATTAATTCAAATGAAATTCCATGGTGGGATTTGAACATTGTCTTCAGAGCATTAACTTGGGCCTCCTAGGTTACTAGGAGAAAGTGGGGACTGCAGATGTTGGAGTTCAGAGTCAAAAGGTGTAGTGCTGGAAAAGCACAGCTGGTCAAGTAGCTTCCAAGGAGCAGAAAGTTGACGTTTCAAGCATAAGCTCTTCTTCATTCCTGGTGAGCTTATGCCGCCTTAATTACCTTAACTATCTGACCTTCATTCGGAATTCTCAGGGCATGCACACAGAAGTCTCTTTGATCTTAATTAGATTAGATTACTTAGTGTGGAAACAGGCCCTTTGGCCCAACAAGTCCACACCGCCCCGCCGAAGCGCAACCCACCCATACCCCTACATCTACCCCTTACCTAACACTATGGGCAATTTAGCATAGCCAATTAACCTGACCTGCACATCTTTGGAATGTGGGAGGAAACCGGAGCACCCGGAGGAAACCCACGCAGACACGGGGAGAATGTGCAAACTTCACAGAGTCGCCTGAGGCGGGAATTGAACCCGGGTCTCTGGTGCTGTGAGGCAGCAGTGCTAACCACTGTGCCACCGTGCCGCCCACCGTGCCGTACTTGCCAGGCTCCTCCTATTCACATTGTAGTCCCTTGCCTTGTTTGTTTGTTACTTCTAAAGTGCATTATCTCTGTTTTCTACATTGAATTTCATTTCCCATTGCTGTGCCCAGCCGACGATTCCATTGCAATTATAACTGTTGTACTCTGTTTACCAGTGCAACTATTTTTGTTTCATCTGTAAACTTCTTTGTTATTTCCTCTACATTTAAGTCCAAATCATTAATATGCATCTCAATTAAAATGGGCCTCAATTGAATCTTGCAGGATCTGATTGAAAGTAGAATTCCAATCACAGAAGCATTCCTCTACTGTCACTATCTACCTTTTGCTTCTCTGCCAATTTTGGATCCACTGTGCCACTTTGCCTTGGATCACATGGGTTCTTCCTTTCTTAATCATGAGGGACCTTATCTAAGCCATGCTAAGTCTAGGTAGTCCACATCAGAAGCATAGCTCCCATCACTCCTGGTTACCTGCCCAGCATGTTAAATCAAATTTGCCAAACGTGATCTTCTCTCAAATTTTCCAGCCTTCTTTCTGTCTCATCCTCCTCCTCCTACCTGTCCCCATGTGCGTGCACACACATGCATTAATCTGTTTTATCCACCAATGCCAGTACTCAGGAGCAGATGGCACCAAGGCTGATCTAGGAATGTCTGTTTTTGAGATCTTGCCAATCTTTTTCCAAATTCTCTGAAAGTTTTCTGCAGGAACTCATTGCTGTTTATCTCTTTGGTAGTGATCGGGAACACAGATTCTGACTGTTGTGCCTCCTCTCAGAATTTGGTGCGATTCTTTATAATCAGTTAGTATTACTAAAATAAATCCTGATAATGCACCTTCATCACTATAATTTTTAGAACCCGCTTTAGTCTGAATGTTAGTTTATTTAAACAATTAAGGAAATCTATTTGCAAAATGAGCAACTTTTACAATATCTCAGTTGGGTTTGTCTTGCCTCTTTAAGCAAATGGGGAATACCAATCAATTTTTCCTTTCAAGATATTAAAACTTTGTACTTTGGTTTGTAAGTAGCCCTGCACCATAATTGTGATTAGAATTGTATTTATTATAGGAAGACCAATAAGTTGCATCCACACTAACAACCTCATTTTATTTCAACACAGTCCTCTCTGTTGGTTACTGGCATTAAGGGAGTGAAATTAACCAATGGGTCATTTGGTCAGTTGCAGCCTCATAGATTTTAAAGGACTTCCCCTTGTTCTCCTGATTTATCCTCTTACTTGTAATTAAATATTTTAAAATTAAGAAAGTTATGGAAAAGAAATGTGTCTATTTAATGGGCTTGTTTTGTTATATGCAGATTGGTTTATGTGACTTGCTCCATTATTAGTATGGCTTCATTTTAATATTTTTTTCATGTCTTTGTGTTAGATCTCAATGTTTGAGAAGGGAAAAGTCCCAAAGATCGTGAATTTAAGGGAAATAAAAGATGACATGCAGACTCTCTTCATCAACACAGCTGCAGACTGCTTTGAATTTAAAGCACACGTAGAAGGAGAAGGTGTTGTTGAAGGAGTAATACGTTATCATCCATTCCTCTATGACAAAGAAACCTATCCTGAAGACGTTAGCTGTACATTCAGTAAGCATAATTCTAACATTTAGCATTTTCTTATTTTCTTTTACCAACTCCCACCATAACTCATCTGAGTTCTGGTCTGAGCATTTAAGGTACAAGTACGCAATGCTAATTTGATTTTTGTGATATTAATATCCAGAATCTGAGACCACCAGAACATAGAGATGTACAGCGTGGAAACAGACCCATCGGTCCAACCCATCCATGCTGACCATAGTGAACACTTCTTTTACCATTACTGAAGTTCACTTACACACTCAAAGTAATGCATACTGAACTTAGACTGTAACTTAAGTTTTATAAGAGTATAAATAGAAGTAGGGAAAGAGAAAGTTCCAGGGGAACATAAGGCCACTTTTTCATTAGTAGGAGATGAATGGTATTGAGTTTAAGCTGAGGGTCACCCAGCCTCAGGCAAGGGTTGATGTTGAGAAATAGAGCTTCACTGTTGGTGTCACGCTTCATTGCAAACCAGCTGTCTAGTCAGCTGAGCTAACTGACCCCAGATTGTTCCGTGGAGCCCACTTAACCATTCACAATGATCCTATCCCTGTTTATCTCCACACACTTGATTCCTTTGATATCAAAAATCTGTTGACAGTTCTTGAGTATACTGAAACGACTGATCAACCACAGATTTTGAGAGTAGAGAAATTCAAATTAGTGGTCAGAACCCATTCTGTCTTTTGCCATGTCATAATATTGGGACTTGTTCATTTTATTTCGTGAATTGCAAAAATGCTTATCTGTCATTTGAGTGTTGAACCTAATTATGAAATCTTGGATTCATAATTGAATTGTGTATTTTCCGACTACAAATGTACTTTGGATTTATTCAACTTGTACTTGTTACAAAGGTTATTTACATTAGAATATTAGTAGCAGCTGGAGTATGACAGAAGGAAGAATTGGAGTTCTGTAACAAGTCTTCTGAATCTTTTAAATATTTTTCATTTTTGTCTGTTTTAAGATACTGTTGAGGATGATGAGGAAGACTGTTATTCTGTTGATAAAGGAGCCAGAGGCAAAAGACCAATATTTGAATGCTTTTGGAATGGAAGACTGATTCCTTACACCACAGTGGAAGAGTAAGATTAAATGAAATTTTTATCTTGTTTTGCAGATTTATATTATGCCTGTTCTTTCCTTTTCTGAGTTTTTAATGATTTTGCTGAAGTGTGATTGTGCAGCCCTTTTTTGATAATTTGCTCCCTAGTTCCAGGAGAGACTTGAGTGATGTAAAGTTATCACAGCCAGTCCTATTATGCCTTAGGATACGCACATCCTTACTAATACGTTATTTCTTTGACAACATCTTTGTTTTTATGTTGGTGTTTACGATAGGATCTGTATGTCTTCTGTTTCAAAATCTACAGTTTATCTGCATACTCACTAACGGAAGTTTCAATTTGCTAATTAGGGTTCAAGTACCCTCAGCATCAAAATACCTTCAATAAACTTTCTCGTGAAATAACAAGTTAGTATAATGTTATGAAAAACATTCTGCATGTTACGGTTGGAGAAATGCTAATCATGTTTATTTTTCCAGTTTTGAGTTTTGTGCACCCCCCAAGAAAAGAGGACTTGTGGCTCTGGAATGTTACAACAGGATCTCGGGGGTGCTTTTTACCAATGATAAGTTTCAGGTCAGCACCAACAAGTTGACATTTATGGATTTAGAACTGAAGTTGAAGGATAAGAACACACTTTTCACACGTGTTGTGAATGGCCAGGTATGGAAATGTAATTTGTGTATAATTCAATGGGAAAACAAAATTATGAACAGTTGAATTGTTTTAACTCTTTATGCAAAGAACAGGCTGTCTGTTGATTAATAATTGTGTTAAGGTCAATTGATAAGCAATATGTTTTTCAACACATCAAGTGCCCTTTTTCCAAAGACCATGTGCAATTCATTTTATCCAAATTCCACACCTGGCAATGGAATAATGTTCCTTTAGAAAAAGGTTTTCAAAACTTATTGATCACAGAATTCCTCTCATCTGGTTTTGCTTTTCTGATATTCCTTTTCTGGATATTTTGGCAACTATTATGGGGCTAAATGGGGTTTCTACTGCACTTCTGGCGAAGTCAACAGGTCTGCCAAATATTTGCACCAACTGACAGAAATCAGTTTCGTATTGGAGATGAAACTGAGAGTCCTCTCCTCTCGGGCTTTGGAATGCAATCCCTGTACAAGGTGACCAGTCATATGGTGTAAGAAGTGAAATTTATCTACAGGCAGTTTAGTTTGAAGGATAATTGAATGTGTACAAGTTAAAATAGATTGCTTTGTGCAAAAGTTTACCATAATAGGAGGTGTAATCTTAGTAAAAGACAATTTCTGGAGAAATTTAGAACGTTGAATAATGACATACCCGATGTCAAGAAAGGCTATTTATTTATTCACGCTAAACATTTGAAAAAATGTTCCAGGGTTAATGAACACTTTTGTACAGTGATGAAATATAAGAAGACACTTCAGAGAACTCTAAATATTCAACCTTTTAACAGATGTTTATTGTAATTTGTTACCATTTCAACTTATTACATTGTTTTTCCAACCTCTACTTTGGAGGCTGATATTTTTCCAGCACCTAGTTCCACTATAATGGTATTTTAGAAATGATATTTAAGGTGTGTCTTTGCTCCTAAATTCTGTCTTTTGTTCTCCAATGGAGATCTCTACTTCTGTACAGGAATAAGAACACTGCAGAAGTACTTCATCTCATTTCTCCATTATTCTTGAACATACAATCCTGGGTTTGTCTCATATTTTGATTTCACTAATCAGTAGTGTCAAAAGTTCAATATTTATTGTTCTAGTAGCTTTTATACTTGTGAAGTGTGTTGTGGAGCACCTTAATTTTTATTCAAAATAAAAGGCCAGTTTTTCAACCACTTTGTCCTAATAACATTAAAAGTTAGTGATTTTTTTTTTCCCTAAGGTTGTATTATCCTGTCTGTACTGGTGGTAATTTCTAATTTACAGATAGTCTTTGAACATTTTGATTCTGATATGAGTAACATTTGTGACATAAAATTCTCCTTCAGGAGCAAAGAATGAAGATAGACAGAGAATTTGCAATGTGGCTTAAAGAATGCCATGAGAAATATGACAAGCAAATAAAGTTCAGCTGTTATAAAGGCACAATCACAAGGAGTGATCTACCATCTAAAAGAATGCAGAGTCCTTGGGCTTTATATGCTGGTATTGAATGGGATGGCAAGACCTTCAAAGCAGGAGACTTGGTAAGTTTCTGCACATAATATTGATACAATAGTTGGAAATTAGCCAGCTAAATTATCTTCCTTTTGCCTCTGGATTGCTGAACCCAAAAGTGACTTTGATAATGGATGTTTGCATAATCCTCAGCACAAAAAAATGCTCAATAACGTGTGGCAGGTAGGCTGCTTAGACAACTTGTATTATGCTGACCCTTGTGATTGACTCCATATATTTCTATTCAGGGGATCCAGCAGTTGACCAGTTCCAGTCCTGTTTTGATTGATAATTTACACAGCAAGAAGTTGAATTGTGTACACTTTCATCCCAAACTTCGATTGTAGTCACTGTGCTTGTGTCAGCTAAATATCAGTGATGAAGCAGAAATTGAGTTGGAGTTGATGCTTACTATAATCTAATGGAGCCCTGTTTGGGTGTGTATGCTAGTGAGTGAAGGATGTGGACTTAAAGGAAATTTATATTTAATATTCTGCTTACTCTGGTTGAACATAAAAAGTGCAATGTCCGGTCGGAACCTGTACTTGGAACTGTAATCTCAATAATTTAAAAAGAGCAACTGCTTTGGGATGGAGGAGGAATTAGGTAAAAGGAAAGTTGAGGCTTGAAGAAAATTGAACTTAAAAAAGGTTAGCGACTCACTTTTGAGCTTTTATTTCTAAAATTTCTAAATAACCTAATAAACCAAGAGCATGTAATGGCTGATATTTGTCAAATTCCAGCAGTAATCGGTAAAGCTAGATTAATAGACTGTTTCTCCTTGACGTCCAATGGCATTGCTATTCCTGAATCCCTGATCTTTGCTACAGCCTGAATATTCAAGTTATTTGTTAATGACTTGGATAATGGAATAGAAAGTCATATATCCACATCTGCCGATGACACAAAGTTAGGTGCCATTGTAGACAGTGTAGATAGCCTATCAATATCCTTTTGTAATTTTATGCTAAGTGAAAGAATAAAACTGGTAGATGGAGTACCACGTAAACAAGAATATGGTTGTTGATTTTTGGATGAGTAAGGATGGTTCAAGGACCTTTCTAGATTGTATGAAATTTAAATACAGTGCATGTTCAAAGGGTCTTGGGTGTTCAGGTGCATGGATCTTTAAAATGTCATGAACAGGTGCAGAAAACAATCATGTAAACTAATGAAATGCTGTCCTTGATATCGAGAGAACCAGAGTACAAGGATGCTGAAGGTATTCTGCAGTTACACAAATCCCTGATTAGATCTACTTGGAGTAGTGTGAACAATTCAGGGCATCATGCATTAAGAATATATTGGTGTTAGAAGGAATGCCACATAATTTTACAAAAATGATATCTAACTTTAAGGAGTTAAGAACTTATACAAATTAGGCCTGTTTTCTCTGGAATTGAAAAGCTTAAGGTGCTAATCTGATTGAAGGGTTCAAGCTATTAACAGGAAAAGACAGGGTAGATAAAGGCGTACTATTTGCACTGGTTGCGGATTCCAGAAATAGGGAGCCTAATTGGAGAACTAGAACTAGACTGTTCAGGTGAGGATATTGGAGGCATTTCTACACATATGTTTGGAACACTGCCTGCAAACAGCTGTGGATGCTAGATCAGTTGTTCATTTTAAAATTGAGAAATTTTTGTTTAGTGAAGAGATAAGAGCCAAAGGCAGATACATGAAGTTAGGCTGCAGATCTCATGATTTCCTTGAAAATAGAGTCACAGGTAGACAGGGTAGTGAAGAAGGCATTTGGTATACTCGCCTTCACTTGTCAGTGCATTGAGTAGTTAGAAGGTATGGAATATCTGGTTTCTTTGATATAGAAGGGATGTTGTTAAATTTGAAAGGGTTCAGAAAAGATTTACAAGGATGTCACCAGGGTTGGAGATTTTGATCTATAGGGAGAGACTAGGGCTATTTTCTCTGGAGCATCGGAGGCTGAGGAGGTTTTATTAACCTTATGGAGGTTTATAAAATATGAGGGGCATGACTAGGATGAATAGTCAAGGTCTTTTCTCCAGGGTAGGGGAGTCCAGAGTTAGAGGTTCTAGGTTTAAGGTGAGAGTGGAAAATTTTAAAAGGCACCTAAGAGGCCACATTTTCATGCAGAGGGTGTTGTATGTATGGAATGTACTGCCATTGGAAGTAGTGGAGACTGGTACAATTACAACATTTAAAAGACATCTTGCATGGGTATGAGGAAGAGTTTAGAGGGATATGGGCCAAATGCTGGCAAATGGGGCTACATTACTTTAGGATATCTGATTGGCATGGAAAAGTTGGGCAAAAGGGTCTGCTTCTGTGTTGGATATCTCTATGACTCTACCTTATTGGAACAAGCTCCAGTGGCTGAATAGCCAGGGTTGTTCCTGTGTTCCTAAGTAAAATCCCTTGAAGGTAATCCTTATTGAATCAGATCAGTTTTCTCTGGTGTTCTGAGTTTTATTGCTACTGAAAAATCCTCCTGAAGAACTCATTTTATATTTGTGGTAAGTCAGATTTCCTCATTAAGGTAAAAATATATGTTTTGTATGCTTAATCTTGTGTACGTCCAACCATTTATTTTTGTTCTTCAATAAACTGCCGGCTCACCCTGCTTGATGACATCATTGTTAGGTGTGTGAAGATCCATTTAACTTGATGTCAGGTTCAAGCTGGCACTGTAGAAGAGGAAAGTTATGGCACAAATATAGCAAGATGTTTCTAGTCCACTTCAATATGAATACATTTATTTTGCTGTTAAATGAAATTCATATTATATGCAATCAAATGCTGAAAATATTTTGAGTTTACAGTTCTGTCTGTAGAATTAATTTGTAAGGCACAAACTTAAAGGATATCTGTATTTCCAGGTTAAAACTATCAAAACGATGCCAATAATTTATGGACGCATAGTTCGTTTCCTCCTTTATGGTGACCATGAAGGTGATGTGTATTCTACTGGAGGAGAAGTACAAGTAGCTGTGGTAAGTAATGCTATTAATAAAGCCCCATAGTCAAATGTTATGTTAATCATATCCATTTATATTTGTATTTAACCTTTTATTACCTTGCTTAATTATTGAAAATCTGGAATATATTTGCAATATACAGAAATATTTAGGTTTGTTATGTTTGAGTGGTAATCAGTCATTGTTATAAGACCTGAGAAGATTTTATTTTGTGAAGACTTCAGTCTCTTGTGCTGCCATTGCATTTGCTATGATAATGGTAGTTCTGACATAGTCCTAGTAAACTCTTCCATGTACTGTGAGTGTCATGGCTGGGCCAGCATTTATTATGCATTAATCTCCAAATTGGATTTGTCTGAGCAGTGTTCTTCATTGAAAAACAGAGTTTGTTCTGAAGTTGCATTACTCTAAATCAACATAAGGATATTAGGAGCACTCAAAAGGTCAGTCAGCATTGTTATAATCAGACCAGGTGCAAGGTTCTGCAATTTGTGGCTCCAGATAAGGTACACAAAATGGTTAAGTCCCCAGGTGAGGAGGAATTAGCTGGCTCTGCATCTGTATTTACTTATGCCCTCAGTAGTTACAATAAGGTTTTCTTAAATGATTCCTTCCCTTGGCGATATCTATTTCCCACACTCAAATGAGCTTATGTTTTGAAGGGAGCTAATTTCACCAGGGTTTCTTAAGAAGTGAGTTTATTAATTACGAAGCATAACAATTAGTAATGCAACACACACTGACTAGAAATGAGCCAAGTCCAAAAAGATAAAAGAATTTTAAAATATATACGAGTCAGTTTCTGAATTGTCAGCAAAGAGTTGATATTTGACCAACATGGCCATTGCTGTTAGAGGAAGAACTATCAAAGAGGCAGTAGAAGCGACTCCTATTAAGAGCTCTAAATGGGAGAGGCCAGAGAACACTTTCCATCTGGCTTTCATATGTTGATCAGTTGCCATCTTAAACACAGCTTAGATTGGAGGAGAGGTCAATGACACTAACTTTCCCAGCTGAATGCAACATTTTTATACCTTTCGTGTTACAATGCAACATTGATGTTTAGATTAGATTAGATTACTTACAGTGTGGAAATAGGCCCTTCGGCCCAACAAGTCCACACCGCCCCGCCGAAGCGCAACCCACCCATACCCCTACATCTACCCCTTACCTAACACTACGGGCAATTTAGCATGGCCAATTAACCTGACCTGCACATCTTTGGAGTGTGGGAGGAAACCGGAGCACCCAGAGGAAACCCACGCAGACACGGGGAGAATGTGCAAACTCCACACAGAGAGTCGCCTGAGGCGGGAATTGAACCCGGGTCTCTGGCGCTGTGAGGCAGCAGTGCTAACCACTGTGCCACCGTGCCACCCATGTTGTTGCTAGCTACGTCCCCCAAACTATATATCCAATCCAATAAACACAGGATCAATGGCACACATCTCTATGGACAGCCCTTATCTAGTATCTCTGTATCAAGAGCACAAATCTGGCTATAAACATCTCCAAAAATAGCTACCAGTTCCTTTTGGCCATCTTGTGTTAGCTAAAAAAAGCTGCAGGCGGCTATCCTGTCAACTTTAGTCATGCACTTCTACAACACTCTGGGTGTTAGAGGTAGCACTGACTTTGGAAGGATAACAGTGACTTCGCAATCAGATTTTGATAATTATTCAATTCCAGTATTAAAAGTGGGTGTGGGAGGCCTTTGTTTACTGACTTGCAGCACTCAGAACTTTTGCCAGCAACATGGGTAATTCAGCTGTGAATGTTAAGAGGACTGTTCGGAGGACAGCCTCTCGTTATCTTTGTCATTGCAAGAGATTGCAGTCCAGTCGATTTTTGGAGTTTCCCTGACAACTTTAAATGCTATGTTCCATCAAGTCACATACAAGTGTTTTTTAAACCTAATTATTTGCTGTACACAGTTGTCTTTTAAAAATTGCAATTGAAATAAAACATAGTACTTTTGGATTCTCACTCTTTGCAAATTAAATTTTAATCTGAACAAAAGGAAACTTATTACCTAGGAGGGGTGAGTTGAATCTGGCAGACTGAATAACACAAAAGGGCATGACTGTGGATATACAGTAGCTGATATTTAAGGAACAAATATATGAATAGAAATAATGATACATTCCTTTGGGTGAATGGGCACAATGGGAAAAATGGCACAACCACGGCTAATAAGAACTCATGGATAGTATTAGAACCAAAGAGGAGATATGTAAAGTAGCTAGAAAAATTAGCAAGTGTGAGGAGTGGGAGCAGTTTAGAATTAAGCAGCAGACTACCAAAAGGTTGACTGAGAAGGACAAACCAGAGTATGAAAGGAACATGAAAGCGGAGTATTAGAGCTTCAGCAAAGCCCAGAAAAGATGGCACAAATTCAGGAGGATACTAACTAACTAAAGGGTTGTTTTTAAAAAAAACAGTATTTAACCCTTTGAAGTCTAAACCAGTGGAATTGTTAACAGAGAACAAACAATGGCAGAGCAATTAAATAACAACTTGTCTTTCTTCAGAAGACACACACAACTTCCCATAATTGCTAGGGAAATGCGTCCTTTGGGCAGGAGGAATTGAAGAAAACTGGTAAATAAACAAAGTGCTTGAGAAATTAATGGGACTGAAAGCTGATAAATCCCAGTGAATGGTAATCTACATTCTGGGAGTCTAAAAGAAATGACGGGTTTGCCTGTCATCAACAGTGAGGAAAATGCTGGAGTTGCTTGTATAGTATATGATAACAGGAAGTGTTTTAGAAGCAACAGGAGTTCTACAGAAACTGGTTGGAAGGGCCTGTTTCCACATTGTAGGGATTCTAATTCTATACACATTTATGAAAGGGGAAATCATGTTTGAAAAACCCACTGGAGTTTTATGAAGGCACAGAATTACTAGAATAGATGAGGGAGAACCAGTGGCTGTTGTGTTTTTAGATTTTTGGAGAGCAATGCGAGAGTTATTGTGCAAAATCAAAGTGGGTGAGATTTTTTCACGCAAAGGGTGGTGCGTGAATGGAATGAGCTGCCAGCGGAAGTAGTGAAGGCTAGTACAATTAGAACATTTAAAAGGCACCTGGATGGGTATATGAATAGCAAAGGTTTAGAGGGATATGGGCCAAGTGCTGGCAAATGGGTTTAGATTAATTTAGGATATCTTGTCAGCATGGATGAGCTGGACAGAAGAGTCTATTTCCATGCTGTACATCTCTATGACTCTTAGTTATGGTAATATGTTGGTATGGATTGGGAATAAACTAGCAGACAAAAAGCAGTTGGAATAAATGTGTTGTTTTCTAACATGTACTTGGATGACAGCAAAAGTTCAGCATAAATCAATGCTTTGGCACCAGCTTATCACAATATATATCAACAATTTGGATGAGCGACTCAAATACAGATGTGGTAACTGCATTAAGTTTTAAGTAATGAATGCAGAGCCTTATGCAGTTGTTTGACTTGGGCAGGAATGCAGCCTGAGAGCTCCAGCTCCTGCTGTCAGGCTCTATTAGTTGGTGCTGCAGTGCTTAGTTAATCTCCTCTTGAACCTGAGCCATCTTTTCTGAGCTTTGTTGATAGGAATGTTGCCATAAGCAAGAAGACTTTTCTACATCCACACTATGTAGTTAGAATGGTGCAACTTGGCTTATCTCTGCACCCATGTTTACATGCTGTGAGCAGCCTTGTTAAGTCTGATTCAGTGTAGGCTTCACCAATATTTTTCTCCAATTAATTCCAGTTGTTAACCTCATCCACTAGATTGGTGGCAGTGGGACTGACTGCTGCCTGTTGTTTCCTTCTCGGCTATTGTATTTCTTTATTATGTTGACATGGCTGACCCTTTGCTTTTTACCCCATTCCAGAGTCTCAACCAGATTACTCATTTCCCTGTGCTGTTTTACTACTGTATGTAAGGGTTCACCTATTATTGCTGGCTATATTAACACCCTCTTGGCTGAAAAGTTAGGCTCCTGGCACGTTTGTCTGCTTTATCTTTCATCACAGTTTAGGAGATTTGCAATTGTTTTAAGGCTAAATCACAGGGCCACTCTTACGTGGTCTAACATAGAGACTTGCTCCTCATGTTTTTTTTCACAGAATGATGGCCTTGCTGGCTCAGCCACCATTTATTGCCCAGAGGGCAGTTAAGAGTCAACCAGATTGCTGACAGTCACATGTAGGTCAGGTCAGGATGGTCTTTTCCTTCCGTAAAGGACATTACTGAACCAGTTGGGTTTTTCTGACAATTGACAATGGATTTATGGTCATCATTAAACTCTTAGATCTGGGTTTTTATATTGAATGCTGCCATGGCAGAATTCACACCCAGGTTCCCAGAACATTCACTGAGTTACTGGATTAATAGTTGAACGATAATACCGTAAGGTTGTCTTCTATCTTCTTAAACCTCTCCTTGATTAGTTTGAGGCTCTTGTTCTTGATGCTTGTAAACAAAATCAAAGAAATGTAAGCCAGTGGACCTATTGGGTGACACCTTATTGATGAATAGGAGAAAATGTAACCTTAATCCTAATCATGGGAGATACTAGTATAACGTGGCCTTTGTTTTTAGGGTGTGGTGATGCCATTCTAACATCCCTATGACTGGGTGAAGACTTCCACTGAGTTGTGCCCATGTACCATGATTGGCTGGAATACTATTAAAACTTAAACCCTGGTCTGACAGGAACTAAATGGACAGACTGTACTCGGTGTAGAATTGAGTCAGTTCACTCACCACTGTCTTATCATATATGATTCTCAACGGAAGTCTCTGGCAAACTGGTAGTAACATCCATGATTGCAAGGATATACAGATAGCCCCCCCCCCCCCCAACCTTTTGTTTGTTTTGTTGGGATCCCATAGTAATACTTCGCTGAATGATTCCCCAAAAATTGTTACGGTGCAAACCTCTTACGTAATGGGTATTTTGGACAACCTGGTGGTGTTCTACAAAACCTTACTGCAACCTTGTGGAATTGTGACCAGTTAAAATCTAGTTGATGTGGGCTTGCTTTTTGCATATGGGCATAGCCATTTTGTGCAGTAACATTTGTCCACAGAATTATGACAAACCCGTGCCTGGTGGATCACAGTCCACTCCTTTTTTTCAGTCTTGTGCGGTGAGGGGGTTCTTCATCAGGATCATATTTTTAACATTGTAGCATTCAGGGGCAACTTCTGTCTCAGCTTCAGCAGTGCAGCCTGAGTTTGTGTTTCTTTAAAAAAAAAATGAGTCAGCTTGATAGGCTGCTACCAGAAAAGTTCTGCATATTACCCCATGAGGGTTTCCAGACTCTCAGGAGGTTTCAGAGAGACGGATTGGCCGGCACAATGGCTCAGTGGTTAGCACCGCTGCCTCACAGCATCAGGGACCCAGGTTTGATTCCAGCCTTGGGCAGCTGTCTGTGTGGAGTTTGCATGTTCTCCCCATGTCTTCGTCGGTTTCCTCCGACAGTCCAAAGATGTGCAGGTTAGCTGAATTGGCCATGCTAAATTGCCTACAGTGTTAGGTGCATTAGTCACGGGTAAATATAGGGTAGGGGAATGGGTCTGGGTGGGTTACTGTTCGGAGGGTCGATGTGATCTTGTTGCGCTGAAGAGCCTGTTTCCATGCTGTCGGGAATCTAATCTAATCTAATTGGAGGGTCTCCTGTGTGCAGTGTCACTTCAGTCTGTATTAACTGAGCTTGTATAGCCATAGACCATGTGACCATCGTCAGGGAAAATTGCTGGCACTTTCACCTGCAGCTAATCATTCTCACTGACCTCGCTGCCACTTCAATCCAGTGCTAAGTCACTGTTATAGAGCATGTTATTACCACTCGCAAAGGTATGTCTTCTATAGTCAGTGGTCCTGAAATAAGGTTGGTGCATTTGAAACTCTCCTTCAATACCTTTTACGAGAATCTTGGTGCATTCTGCATTCTCTGGTGGGGAGATTATGCTATTCCTAGCTGTAGAGTTTAGCTGACCCCAGTGTTCCTATGTATCACTCCAGTTGTGCTCACCTTATCCTTGGGGAAATGTGCTACCACTCCTTAAGATGTAAAGTCCTAGTAAATCTCAGATGTGCACATTATCTGTGCTCCTCAGCAGAACCTTTACTGGATTGTCAGCTGCAGTCAGATCCAGAGTCCTGTCTGCTGTGCTCTGGCTATGGTTCAGTGTTGATAAGCCCTAATTAAATCCTACTTTTTTTCTCTCTCTGCGTCTCCTGCAGTTGGCCCAGGCAGGCTACTTTGTCTCATTTTTCAGCTCAGTACGACTATACTTTTTGCCCTAAAGAGGGCTCCTGGCATTTCTGTCTTTCCCATGGGTGTGTTCATGTTCATACACATGAGCCAGTGTGATTTGCAGCTTTGATTCCATCACAGACTGCTCCTTGAAGCTTATTCTAATTGGGAGGGGAATTGAATTTTTAACCTTTTTTCATGGAGAATTATTTCAATTTTTCATATGCGGCTTCAGACTTAAGTGCACTTGGTTAAATGCAACCTATTTAAGTCTTTCGGATTCTAGGTATGTCTAGTCAGGCCATTTCATGAGACTATAGGATTTTTGATGGTACCCTTCTAATACTAACAAACCTCCCTTAAGATAGACTTATTTTCTGCCTCTAATCAGTGGAACTTTCCTGGGTGATGAGGGATAAATTGACACCCTCTACTTTATTCACTCACCGACTTAGTTGACATCATGAAATTTAATTTATAAAGGAACCCTTTGCTTGTGGATACTTTCTCTTATTCTGTCTCTTGTTTTAAAAGGAGGCAGTTTTACCAGGCTGTCCTGAATTAGAGTCATAGAGATGTACAGCATGGAAACAGACCCTTCGGTTCAACCCGTCCATGCCGACCAGATATCCCAACCCAAACTAGACCCACCTGCCAGCACCTGGCCCATATCCCTCCAAACCCTTCCTATTCATATACCCATCCTAATGCCTCTTAAATGTTGCAATTGTACCAGCCTCCACCACTTACTCTGGCAGCTCATTTCATACATGTACCACCCCCTGTGTGAAAAAGTTGTCCCTTAGGTCTCTTTTATATCTTTCCCCTCTCACCCTTAACCTATGCCCTCTAATTCTGGACTCCCTGGCCCCAGGGAAAAGACTTTGTCTATTTACCCTATCCATGCCCCTCATAATTTTGTAGACCTCTATAAGGTCACCCCTCAGCCTCCGATGCTTCAGTGAAAACAGCCCCAGCCTGTTCAGCCTCTCCCTATAGCTCAAATTCTCCAACCATGGCAGCATCCTTGTAAATTTTTTCTGAACCCTTTCAAGTTTCACAACATTTTTCAGATATGAAGGAGACCAGAAGTGAGCCTGATTTTGGTGATGGCCAAGTTGTTGGAGGGAATCCTGAGGGACAGAATGTACATGTATTTTGGCAAGGCAAGGACTGATTATGATGGATTTGTGTGTGGAGAATCATGTCTCACAAACTTGACTGAGTTTTTTTGAAGAAGTAACAAAGAGGATTGATGAGGGCAGAGCAGTAGATGTGATCTATATGGACTTCAGTAAGGCGTTTGTCAAGGTTCCCCATAGGAGACTGATTAGCAAGATTAGATCTCATGGAATACAGGGAGAACTAGCCATTTGGATACAGAACTGTCTCAAAGGTAGAAGACAGAGGGTGGTGGTGGAGGGTTGTTTTTCAGACTGGAGGCCTGTGACCAGTGGAGTGCCACAAGGATCAGTGCTGGGTCCTCTACGTTTTGTCATTTACATAAATGATTTGGATGCGAGCCTAAGAGGTACAGTTAGTAAGTTTGCAGATGACACCAAAATTGGAGGTATAGTGGACAGCGAAGATGGGTTACATCAGATTACAACAGGATCTTGACCAGATGGGCCACTGGGCTGAGAAGTGGCAGATGGAGTTTAATTCAGATAAATGCGAGGTGCTGCATTTTGTCAAAGCAAATCTTAGCAGGACTTTTATTCACTTAATGGGAAGGTCCAAGGGAGTGTTGCTGAACAAAAAGACCTTGGAGTGCAGGTTCATAGCGCCTTGAAAGTAGAGTCGCCGATGGATAGGATAGTGAAGGTGGGTTTTGGTATGCTTTCCTTTATTGGTCAGAATATTGAGTACAGGAGTTGGGAGGTCAATTTGTGGCTCTCCAGGACATTGGATAGGCCACTGTTGGAATATTGCGTAATAGAATGAGTGTGTTAATTACTAACTGTGAGATGCATTTGTAACACAACACATTTGTAAAGGATATAAGTAGCACTGATGTTCCTAAGTGAGTAGTTGGCCTCGTGATATTAGGTTTGCAGACTGTTTCAGATTGCATAGCTTGACTTTTCAACTGTGATTAAGTTCTAGCTTTTAAGAGGAGAGTTTCCTTTGTTTTTTTAGTTGACTGGCAGCACTCAAAATTAGGCAAGATTGGCTACCTGCAACATGGGTACGTAGGGATGAATTTTCAGTAGTGAGTGTCACATCGGGCTAATTCTCAAACCAAGGCTAGACTACATAAGAATGTTCAGTTTACTTGGTGCATTCCAATAGAATTGAAACTTACCCTACGTATTCTTCAAAGCGCAAAGCACAGTCTTTCTGAAGTTTGGGACATAATTCACAAAGAATGCTGTTTGTTGAACAAGGGGTCATCACCCCCTCATTATCTTTGTAGTCACAAAGGATCACAGTCCAATCTGTTTGAAATTTTCTTGATACATGTAGGTGTTACTTCCCATCTGTCACATGCAAGCTTTATTTTACGCTTAGTTATTGTCTCTGGACAGTTGTCTTTGAAAAAGCACATTTTGAAGTTCAGGGCTAAAAATATCTGCATTCTGATTCTGGCTATGATAGCATCCGTTGAGGAAAATAAACTGGACATGTCAGAAACTAGATTTTCAAATTGGTTCTATGTATCTCAATATTATTTGAATGGAGAAAGACTGCTGAAAGCTACATACAGAAGGGTTTGTGGGTCCTTGCATGTGCATGACAAAAAGCTAGCATCTGAGCTCAGTCGGTAATAGAGAAGTAGAAGTGGCATGTTGGGATTTGTTTCAAAGGAAATGGAGTATGAAATTGGAGAGGTTTTGTTAAAACTGTACAAGGCACTAGCTAGACCCCAGCTGGAGTACTGTCAACAACTGTGGTGAAAGATGAATTCCTGCTACTTGAATTGACAGAATTGTTTGAGAAGAAGCTACATTGAATGAGGTGATATCTATCAGTTTCCTTAAACCTGGTAATTAGGCTTCATACAGTTAAAATATTAAAATACTTGAAGTATGTTCTCTTTTGAGTTTGAAGATTGGCTTCATTTTCATCCCTGACAGTATGTAGTATTTGAATATTCCCTGCAGCAGTTGTCAATATATATTATGTGCATCTTGAAAATAAAGGCATCTACAAAAAAATACAGTTGTGTGGTTCTGTAATTATTAGGTAAGTCAAAACTTAAAACTCCATGGGTTAAAGCACTGATGAAATACATTTTTTATGATTATTTTAAATGTTTTGTCAAAATAAGATGTAAATGCAAAGTTACATTGACTTGCTACTGCAAGGTTTGAAGACATTGGGAAATAAGCTAATCTACACTAAATTGATGGTTTCAGGTTGGCTGCCCTCTGCATCCACATGTCAAATAAAGTAGGGTATTAAACTGGTGGCCATCCCAAGCCATTTCTATTAGCTGTTTTGGCTGACATTATCCATGAGTTGATGGAAAATAAGTCGCTATAGCTCAGTAATACATTGTATTCTTTTTCTTTTCTTCACTTCCTGGATGCTAAGGAGCCCCAAGCTTTGTATGATGAGGTGAAGACCATTCCAATCTCTAAATTGGATAGAACTGTAGCTGTTTCTGTCATCAAGAAGTATATAGAAGATGAAATGGCAAGGTAGTAGAAGTTCAGATAATACCAATTCTCAATCACTTATTTAAAACAAATGCTTTTAAATGTATTTATGTATATACCATTTGTTTGAAACAGACTCCCTGATAAACTATCTGTAACCTGGCCAGAAGGAGATGCACTTACTGCAAATGAAAGCAGACAAGCAGGAATGCCTATAGGTGAGATGAAAATCTATTCCATTTATTTATTTTATTTCCATTTAAGTTCCATAATATAACCACTGGCCATTGCACAGGTTGATTTTGGGGCATTGTTATAGCGCATCAGGCTTGAACATGTATCTGATGCCTGTATCACAATTTGTGAACAATGCAGAATTTCAGTGTCCAGATTCCATATTATTTAATTTATTCTTCCTTCCCAATTTTCTTTTATTATTTTGGCCCAACAATTTACCTGCAGCCAGATCAACAGAAGGGAGATCATCATTATTGTAGCATCGTAATAGCTTATTTTTGTATACAGTTTTTAAGTCTGCTGTTCAGTACCCACATCAGTGACTGAATCTGGTTACCTCACCAGTGACCTGGGAGATTTATATACATGTTCTTAAATCCTAAACTTGACACTGATTTATTTTTTAAAATATGCTTTTGTGCTAGCAGCAGTTGAAAAGACTTCCTTTGTGTCTCTGTCTCTCAAATTACAGGAGGTAATTTTGCCAGTTGAAAGCTGATGTTTGGTTAAGACTTTTGGGAAGGATCAATGCACTGTAGTTCAAATACCAAAATTATTTATTGGAGAAAAGTCAATTTTGAGAATGAAGGTTGAAATAAAGTAAATACACTGAAGGAGGATTTTGATACACTGAGCTGGCACAAAATAAGTTATATTTAAATGAAAAACTATCATAGTTCATGTACCATAAAGTTTGTAGAATTTAAAATTTGAATATATGTAATTCACTATTAAAATTGAAATTTTACATTTAGAGCCATTAATACAATGGAGCAAGCATTTAATTTTCTGAAAAAAATTAACAAGAAAACCAAGCTGTAGCATTGATCTCTCAATTTACTGTCTATTGTATGATTTAAACTTCTCCAAAATATAAGCTGTTTCTCCCCCTTCTCATGGTGCCCTGCATTCTGTGAAGCAAGGTGATTCAATGCATAGTTCATTTTAACAGCTGGCAACACAGAGCAGAGCAGGAGGGTTATATCAAATTTTATTTTGTAATTGAATGTTTGTAACTTCTTGAAGAGCTTGAATAAATATATCTTCCTGTCAAGTAAGGTATTGGTTCTGTTTCCAGGTGCTTTAAGAATAGAAATTCTCAATAAAAAAGGCGAAACTATGCAGAAACTTCCAGGAACAAGCCATGGTGGATCAAAAAAACTGTTGGTTGAGCTGAAAGTTATTTGGCATTGTAAGTGCACCATAAGGTTAATGATGGCTTGCCTTTTTCAATTTCTAAAATAATTATGAAGCATATTATGTAATTAGTTAAGCTTTTCAACTGCTTTACAGTAAGAAAATACTTGCATTTATACATTGCTTTTCACAATCATTAGATGTTCCAAGGTGCTTTACAGCCACTTGAGTACTTTCCAAAATTGTCACTACTGTCATGTAGAAATAATGTAGCCAGTTTGTGTGCAAACAAGCAGTAATGCCCAGAAAATCTGTTTTTATAATGTTGATTGAGGGATAGTCATTGACCAAGATATTGGAGATGGTGCCCTGACCTTGATTGAAATACTAGGATTTTTTTACATTCTCCTTGTTTTAACCTCTCATCCAAATAATAGCACCCTTGACAGCGTGAAGTAGTATGAGAAGCAGGAGAGTCGGCATTTTGGGAGTAAGCCCTTCATCAGGAATGTGTGGGGTGGGGGGTTGGGTGTGGGTGTGGATGTGAAATAAGTAGGAGGATGGAGGTAAGGTAGCTGGGAAGGCAGTAGGTCGCTGCAGGTTGGGGGTGATAGTGTTAGGTCGGAGGGGAGGGTGGAGTAGATAGATTGGGCAGTTCAAGAGGGCGGTGCCAAGTTGGAGGCTTGGGTCTGGGATGAGGTGGGGGAAGAGGCGATGAGGAAACTGGTGAAGTTGATGTTGATGCTATGCTTGAAGAGTCCCAAAGCGGAAGAGTGGCTTGGATTTGGCAGTCGAGGAAGCCCAGGACTTGCATATCCTTGGTGGGAGGGGCAATTAAGTGGCTGTCCACAAGGCTGTGGAATTGTTTGGTGCATGTGACCCCAAGATGTTCCCTGAAATGTTCCATGAGTTGGTGTCCTGTCTCCCCAGTTAGAAGAGATTGAAGGCATTGGACACAGTAGATGAAGTGTTTGGATGTGCACAACTTGTGGAACCCCCCCACTCCTCCCATTCCTGGTGAAGTGCTTATACTTAAACATTGACCCTCCTGCTCTTTGGATGCTACCTGACCTGCTGTGCTTTGCTAGCACCACACTTTTTGACTCTAATCTCCAGCATCTTCTCTAGTTCTTACGTTGTAATACCACTTGGTGAGACATTGGAGTGTCAGCCTTGATTTTTGTGTTGAAATATTTACGTAGATTTTTAACTTTCAATCTTGAAATCAGCCAAAATTTCTACCAGTTGGCTAGCGGTTAAACATGGTTGTGAGCATTAATAATTTATGTTTAAAATGTATTACTATTGCCCATTTTTAATTTATTACAATTATATTAAATGACACATTAGAATGTATGGTTGAAGTAAATTTTCCTGTCTATATTAACACTGGTTAAGAATAGCATGCACTCAGCAGTTTTGTAGCCGAACTATAATGTCTATTTCACCGCATGCTCTTTTGATGAGTTGCACAGCCAGTGTGCCTTCATGAAAATAGCAAGAGGTTGGGTACAGTTCCTCATGTCTTGTTTGCATTAGACTACTGTCTGCTGTTGGTGCAGGCCCAACTCTGCCCACAGAAGTTCTGGAAATCTAGGTAATTTATTTTCTGAGCTCGTTGCTTGTTGAGATGAATGTTCTGCAGAGGAATGTATGGAAATGAGTGCTGTTGTTATTGCAGTGTTCGATTGAGATGTGAGTCAGATTTCTGTAACTTATTTGCCTTTTCCATTTAGTGTTTACACTCATTTTTAATTTAAGAATCTGTTTGCTGTTAGCTCAGAAAAGCTGAGGAACTACCTCTTGAAAGTGTTTCACAATATTACACAAATATAGTACTAAGGTGTATACTTAATGGCATCTATTTGAAAGGCTTTGCATGAATTACTGTGATCACTAGATTGTAACACTACTCAAAAATACTAAATTAACTGTAAAATAACTGTGTTGAAGTCTTTCATTTCTTGGTACTAAAAATATTCTATGGATTACTTCAACAGTTTTCAAACCAGTGACTTATATCTGAATGCAGCAGTACAGACAAATCTAAAGATTGATAATTTTACTTCCATCAGGTTTCCATTGAATTGTGGGCTTCACTAAAATGTAATTCTCCCATAAGATCTGCAAATTATACCTTACACAACAACAGGCTACTGATAATTCTGTGTAAACTTTCATGCCAAAATAGCTTTAATTTGAGAAATGGAACAACATAGCATTAGATCTCATGCCATTTATCCAAAAGAGTTGCCCAAATGTTATCATAGAGATGTACAGCACGGAAACAGACCCTTTTGGTCCAACTCACCCATGCCGACCAAATATCCCCAACCCAATCTAGTCCCACCTGCCAGCACCTGGCCCATATCCCTCCAAATACTTCCTATTCATATACCCATCTAGATTCCTTTTAAATGCTGCAATTGTATTAGCCTCCACCACTTCCTCTGGCAGTTTGCTCCATACACATTCCACCCTTTGCATGAAAAAGTTGCCCTATAGGTCTCTTTTATATCTTTCCCCTCTCACCCTAAACCTATGCCCTCTAGTTCTGGACTCCCGCATCCCAGGGAAGAGACTTTGTATATTTACCATATCCAGAAAGTAAGACAGCTTTCATCTATATACAAATCCCAAAATTTCAGTTTATTTGTAGTCAAGATCATCCATAAGGGCTAAGGGAGAAAGTGTCCTGTTTGTTCAGAAGTGGATTTCACCACAGACTTATCACTTGCTCTTTTGTGATGTTATGCTATACAAACCAGCTCTGACGATGTGATTTGGACCTTTAAATTCAAAGTTTGGGAGAAGATTTGTAGCTCGGGTGCTCGTTGTTGTGGTTCTGTTCGCCGAGCTGGGAATTTGTCTTGCAAACATTTCGTCCCCTGTCTAGGTGACATCCTCAGTGCTTGGGAGCCTCCTGTGAAACGCTTCTGTGCTGTTTCCTCCGGCATTTATAGTGGCACTATAAATGCCGGAGGAAACAGCACAGAAGCGTTTCACAGGAGGCTCCCAAGCACTGAGGATGTCACCTAGACAGGGGACGAAATGTTTGCAAGACAAATTCCCAGCTCGGCGAACAGAACCACAACATGGAGCTTTAAATAAATGGCATGATATTTGAGATAACTAGCTTGTGAAGAGGAAAGAACTGCACTTTGGAAGCTTCGCATTGTGCAAGCTTACAAAACTTATGGTGGTTTGTCTATCTTAAAATTAGTTATCTAACTAAGGTAACCACATTATCGGGCAGTTGCTTACTTGCTGTTGGTGACAGTATTAATTATACTTATGAAAATCATTTGAACCCGATTAAAGAATGCTGAGAGATTTGGTCCTAGTGCTGGACAGTTTACCTATTACTATTGAGGCTTGAGTTTATGTAACATTAAAATAATGAATATGTAGATTTGACTTTCATATTAATGGTGGTAAATTGAATGTTTTCATGGACTTCTATCTTATGGCAAGTTGCAAATGGTCTCCAATTTTAATCTTATTGATAGCAAAGTGTTGTTTTCTGTTGTCATCAGTGCTTTCCAGCATTTTTCCATTTTGTTTCCATTCTGAGGTTTGAAATTGCTAGTTTCATTGAATTGTGGAAGAGGAGCTGGAAAATTTACAGGCCAGGATGGCAAGCTTAGTGGGAAAGGGTTTGAAGGACTTTTGGGGAAGGAAGAGGAGTGTTAGAGACCGGTGATTTTCAGTAAAAATGACCTACATATTTCTGTTCCAAGAATGCAGTTATTCAGGCCTCAATGTTCAACCGAATAGGCAATATCCATCACTAATGCAAAAATTTAAAGCAACCTGAAAGCTGTTAGCAATTTCCCTGAGGTCCTGAATTTGAATCACAATTTGGGAAGCCTGGTGGAGAATGCCTGTCCAACATAACCTGAGCCTGACCGTACACAGCTCCAGCAATTAGTGATCGGTACAATTCTTGCAATTCCTCCTACCCATCCTACCTTCAAAAGTTACAGACCTGCTAGGAGTGATTGGATGGTTATTGGAAATCTTCATTTCCACCAGTGGGCATTCTCACATGACAAAAGCAAAACACCACCAGGAGTGGGGGAATGTAAACAGAGAATGTTGGAAATGATCACATCAGGCATATTTCAGGCTTGCTGAAACTTCATTAGAACTGAGGAAACATAGAAAGTTGTTTCAGCAATAAAACGGCCAAGAGAGATTTCCAGTCACTGAAGTCCCCCTCCTTTTCTGTGGCATCTTATTTAAGTTCGGGGCACACCACATCTATCCAAATGAAACAGGTGATTTAATATGTACTTTTTTTTACAAAAATTGAGTATGCCATGCTTCCTATTTATGATGGGGTCTCTATCTTGGGGGATACCAAGTGCAGGCTGTCTGATCACTTCATTCAGTCTGCTAATATAACTTTGAGATTTGAAATATTTCATTCCAATTTTCGATTTTGCATCGATTCTGACTTTCCATTCCCTAGCCTAATGAAGGTCAATGGAAGCTTGAGAACCTCAACTTTTGAGTTAACTTTGTACATTCTTCTAGGCTAAACAGAGGCAGCCGCTTGAAGTCAGAAGCATGTCTTTCTCCTGGAGAGAGCTGTTAAGGGCATAGGTTGTAACAGTAGAAAAGTTTAGATTGCACAACTTCCAGACAAGTGTTTGGTAAGAAATTTGCAGGTTATTAGAAGCTGATAAAACTGAAGTTCTCAGTTCTGCAAGTACTCATGCAAGATGATTCCACAGTTTACAGGTCAGAAACTGTGTGAATCAGTTAAGTAAACTTAATTTAAAATGGTATTATAATTTCTGTAGATTTGAATTGCTGTACAGTGCTGGGTAATAGATCTGGATGTTTTAAGATTTTTGAACTGCGTTCTATATCCAAATAGCTTGGTATATCTTTGTTTTACTCTTTGTGTAATGAACTTCAGTAGCATGTTGACATGAGGTAATAGAATTTATCTGTCTTTCAGTGGATGACAACCATGATATAAACTAAGTCAAAGATCCGATGCAGTCAGTTTTCAATCTGCAATCTGACTTGTCTGTTAATGCTATCGGCTGAAACTAGATTTTTAAAAATTCAGATTTCTTCCTTTTTTGTTCCCAACATCCAAATAATTGAATTGGGCCTTACCTCAAATGTGTGAATAAATTACATTTTGTGCACATAAGCATTTAACCATGAGCACGATTATATTAAAAGAAGATTTATCTTTATTGCCTGAAGTTGTTACTAAATTTTAAATGGTAGTGGTTGCATTGGTCATGACAAGTTGAGATATGTTTGTTTTATTACAGCTTCTGGTGGTGACAAAGAAATAGTTTCTCATATCAGTCAACATGGTGGCAAGTGGCCCTATTGGTTCAAAAAGATGGGTGAGTCTTTCAAAAAGGAAATAATCTGTCTTGAAATGTTGCCTTTTCACAAAGGACGTGGGATAAAAGCAATAATATTTTCTTTAAAATGCATTTGCACAAGATGCTTAAAATATGCAACAGAATTTTTTTTTCAATGGCAATACCATAAATATTTATGGCTAAAGCTAAATACTTTGGATGCTAGCAATCTCAAATAAAAAAAACAGAAAATGTTGGAAATGCTTAGCAGGGTAGGCAACTTTTATGGAATGAGAAGCAGTTGTGTTTCAGGTGTCAGAACAGAAAAGTTGACAATGTAACATGTTTTTTGTGTGAAGGTAGGAAACTTAGATGGGGTGGCACAAAAATCAAAAGATTTTCTGATGACGGTTGGCAGGGGATTTTAAAAACAAAAGGAATGATGTTAAAAGGCAATGGCATGCAAATGAAATTTAAATAATCAGTCTGAATCTCCTTTACCTTGCCTCATCCCCTTAGTCATTTAATTCTTCCTAATTACCACTTTATTACCTAGACATATTAAAAATAATGAAAAAATAATGGGAAGTTCTTTGATCCCCATCTGTCTCTGAGCATATAATGTTTTTAAAATACCTAGTGGATAGTTAGGTTTGTTAGGAAGAACATTACAAGGACTTCTGTTATGGTTAACCAGAGAAGCTGTTGATGGATGGTAAATGTGATTTATTTAAAATTGTTACTGGTATAATTATGGATTTGTCTGAGATTTTACTTAGAAAATGTATTCTATATGTTCACCTTTCTGTGAAACAAAACTACTCAGTTTAATAGCTTCCTGTGCCTCAGTATGTGCTTCGTTTGCTGTTAGAGAAACTGAAGTCAGTATTTGAAAGTAAAAAGAGCCTGGCACAGTCCAGAATTTCATGGATCCACAGTATCAATTTGATATATTTGAATTTCACTTTAATCTAGAAAATATTAATAAACTTGGAAACTACACATTAAAATTACAAGTGGTATTGAATGAAAGTAATGCGGACACATATGCAGGGAGGTCTCTTCCGAGCAGAATCTTCAAATTCACTGTTACAGGTAAAGAATCAATAATACGATTATTGTCTTATTTTCCATATTTTTAACGTATGCGCATACAGGTCATTCTGCTATAATGCATGTTTCATTAACTCAAATTCGCTAAAACATGATTGGCAAATTGGGGACACTGTTTCTAAAGTACGAAGTTTTAAGCATGTATTGGTTATAATGCGATTCTGACCCAATTGGTTTAAATGGTGCTGCCATTACACGAATTTTTCATAACATGGGATTGTACGAGAACGGAGTTACCACATTATAGCAGAACTAATTGTACCGGGCGAGTGTTCAGTAACTTGTATTTTCTTCTTTTTGTACTTTGTCATTTTCTTTGTAGTTGTGGGAATATTTTTGTTTTAAATAAGCAAAATGTTAGCAATGAAATTACAATATGGCCATTTGAAGCATTCACCATTAGCTTCAAATGCACTTCATAACATTTACTTTTAATTTTCTATAATCCTTATGATTTGTGCAATTGTTGGTGAAATATTTTATTGCATAAACCTTTGATTGCTCTGAAATACTTATTCACCAGTTTTCTAAATGTGAACCAGGTATGGCAGAACTTCATCAGTCCCTCGTACCTTCTTCTTCTAATAGGATCATATCTGATCTGATTGTGACCCAAAATCTGTCTCCTTCTGTACTCCTGAAAACATTTTCCTTTGCTTACCAAGTGTCTATTCACCTCTATTCAAGACTGAACTTACACTGCCTTTTGAAAGAGTGTTTCAACTACACTTGACCTTCTATGAAGAAACTTTTTGACTCATCTGTATTTTAAATGGGTGCACCTTGATTTTTAATCAGTTGATCACTAGTTCTATATTCTCCCACATGAAGGAACATCCTTCACGTGGAAGAATATAGTACTTGTGATCAAGCCTGTCTAACCTTCCCTCAGGACAGTCCTCCCATTCCAGGTTGTAATTTGGTGAATAAAGGCAAAATTCTCTGATACTGGAAATTTGAAAAAACAAAATGCTGGCTGAAACTCTGGTTTGGCATCATCTGAGGAGGTTGCCTCAACACACACACACACATCCTTCCTTATATAAAGGGATCCATATTGTATACGGTTCTCCAAAATTTGTCTCACCTGTGCCCTATATGACTGATGCATTACCCAACTAATGGTAACATTTTATTAGCTTTCTTAATTACTTGCTATACCTAAAATACTTTGTAATTCATTCTGTAGGACACCCAGATTCCTTTGAATCTCAGCTCTGCAGTCCCTCACCATTTAGATAACATGCTAGACAGTTGAGGTTGCAGCTGTGATATCTGGCGCATGCCACTAATGGTTTTGCCAACTTGTCAAGGACACATTGTGCCTTCTGTCTGTTTCTTGTTGATAACCAACATGTTAGCCACAAAAACTTTTATTTTCTGTAAAAACCGTTTTGGCACTGTATCAAATGTCTTTGGGAAATCTAAGCACAGTATGCCAATTGTTTCACCTTTATCCACCGCAAATGTTACTTTCTCAAAGAGTTCCAGTAGATTGGTTAAACAAGAATTTTGTTTTCAGTAAACATGATGACTTTGCTTGATTATCTGGAACATAGAGCTAGTGCCCCTTTATAACTACTTTAATAATAACTTCTAATGTTTTCCCTATGTCAGGCTAACTTTCTGGCTTTTTGCCTTCCCCTTTTGAATAAAGGGAGTACACTTAAATATTTTTTAATCTATTAGGACCTTTCCTGAATCTAAGGAGATTTGGGAATGTTACCAAAGCAAAGCAATTCCTGCAGTAGAATGTTAGTCTCTTTGTTTGGCCATGCTCTGTTTGTGCTTTGCATTCCACTGAGGATATTCCATATAGGGATATGTACAAAGCTGTAGAAGTGAGGTATATTGTACTACCTTGCTTAATGTAACAGGACCAGAAATTCTGAGGCATCAATGTATGAATGAGAGGTATCCTGCCAAAGCTGAGGCATTTGAATTTAATTATACCGGAAGTAAAGAGCTAGTATTACTTATTCTGAAACCATTAGATTATTGGGGAAAATTTATGACTGTCTGGTTGCAATGTTTGCTTTAGATACTGTTTGGAGGATTTGGTGATCAGCTTCCTAGTTTAGCTTTCCTGTTTCTGGGGAAAATCTTTTCTGGTAGCTCAGTGTGGTACTTGATCATCTGAATTTGATGGAATTTTAATGTTACTTTATGAATTCTTAGTTCATATTTAATGTCAATCAGCTGATAATTCTATCCGAGAATGCAAAGGTAAGTTGGGTAATGCAAGGGTCTATGATCCACTCAGTTTTTTTATTAATGGTTGAACTTGGCGCATGCCTAAATGATATATTAAAGAATTTATGAAGCATTGTTTGCATCCTGTTTTAATAATCCATTTGTGAATCTATTGCATAAAGATATATTGAATAGTTTGAAATATTTTTACATTCAGTTTGTAACGTTATTATGCAAAAATGTTTCAAGACAGCATTATATAATTAGTGAAGCAACTCCTCTTGCCCAGGATCTTGGCATGAGAGCAGTTACCAGTCATATTAGGATGGGCTGGAGTCTCTCCCAAGTCTCACCATGGAACGCCCATAGTTTTGCTTCCTCATGAATTAGTTGGGTTTTTACTGAATTCACTAGTTTCAAGATCCTTAATTCCAGATTTTATTGTTAGTTGCCATTAATCATAATTGCATGGGGTTGAACTTCTGTGAATTACTGGTTCAGTCCAATGGATTATTGGTTTAGTAACACAATTGCTACATAACTGTTACATCACTGTACTCTTGCACTTGCATGCTTGTGCTCTTCAGGAATTTCAACATTAATTTTAATTATTCAAATCCTAATCGCTTGAGTTGAAATTTGGAGACTTGCTTACTTGGAAATTTTCTGTTTTCTACTACAGTTTTTCAAGGCTCATATAGCCTTCAACTAAGATATTAAATTTGAGATTAATCTGTTTTTTCTGTTCAGAGGGAAAACCGTATAAATTTACAGTTGGATTGTTGGATCCTCCATTTCGCATTGCTGTGCCTTTCAACATTCCTCTAGATTTGCAAGATGAATTTGGGCATTCTACACAACCAACCTCTGTTATCAAGCCAATTGTGGAGGCAAGGTATCATGTATATAACTTTGTAATGTATTATAACTCAATATTTGCTGTTCTTCTTTAAATTCTCTCTCCCATTTCTCCTTTCCTGCTTCCCCCCTCATATCTAAACAGTATAAACATAGTCTTGATTAAATGGTTGATCCTCATTGTGATGATCAACTTTCATGATTTAAGACAAGTATTGAAGAAATTTGATCACATCGCTAGTCTTAGAGCATCTGTGGAACAATTTAAAATACGATGTTGAAATAAATTAAAATTATGGTCACTAATATACCTGCACAATTTAAAAAAAAACTTCTCCAGTTAATTTGTTTCAATGTTAAGTCGCTTGCACAGTTGAGACCTGAATTACTGTGTGTCAGTTAAGGCAGATTCAGTTGTGGTTTTCAAAAGAAATTAGATGTTTGTCTTAAGGAGAATTTGCAGGGTTATAGAAAAAGGCTGGTTGAGTGGCACTAGATGAATTGCTGTCGGGGAGAGCCAGCATGAATATGATTGATCAGATTATGCTCTCTAGTGCTTTAATTGTATGAGCCAATGAGATTTGCCATTTTTGGGTGAGGTTTTCACCTTGCAATCTGATTAATTTCGCTGATAAATTGAACTTTGTTCATGTATATTTGAGAAGAACGATGCAAGTTAAATTTCAAAAGTTGTCGTTTCGTACAGATTAAAGGAACTGAGAACTGAAAAGCAAATTGTGCTGAGATATGACGTTCCTGAACTTTGCTGTTATAGAACTCTGGTGGGGTGGAGAAAGTAGATATGTTGAACATTAAAGCATAGTAACATTAGACTGTTTGATCCTTCAAGCCTGTTCCACCATTTAGTAAGACCATTGCTGATCTGATTGTGACTTAGGCTTCACTTTCCTCTGTAGTCCCATAACCCTTGATTCCCTTATAGATCAAAATTCTAATTCAGGAGAAAGTGAGGACTGCAGATGCTGGAGATCAGAGCTGAAAAATGTGTTGCTGGAAAAGCGCAGCAGGTCAGGCAGCATCTAAGGAGCAGGAGAATCGACGTTTCGGGCATAAGCCCTTCTTCCTGAAGAAGGGCTTATGCCCGCAACGTCGATTCTCCTTTTCCAGCAACACATTTTTCTGCAAAATTCTAATTCAGCCTTGAACATGTTTGGCCTCCACTACTGTCTGGGAAAAATAATTACGAGTATTAGGCACCCTCAAAAAGAAGCAATTGCTTCTTACATCTGTCTTACATAGGTGTTTCTTTATTTTAAAACTGTATTCCCTAGTTCTAGATTCTTCTGCAAGTGGAAACAAAATCTCAGCATCTGCACTGTCAGACTCCCTCGGGAGTTTTGCATGCTTCAGTAAATTCACCTCTCTTTCTTCTAAATTCAATGAAAAAGAACCAACCCACTGAATCTTTCCTACTGAGAAAACCTCTTCATCCTAGTAATCTTTCTAGTGAACCTTCTAGGCACTACTTCCAGAGAAAGGTCACTAAGCATCCTGAAACGCGGAGACTAAAACTACACAGTACTCCAGGGGTGACCTCAGCGGTGCCCTGTATAGTGTATAATCTAACTCCTTGGAAAACCTATATCCTCAGGATAAGAAACAATCATAAAACTAAGATGATCAGTAATGAAGCACTGCCTAAGTAGTTCAATTAGAAAACAACTCTGAAAAACCTGCTTGATTGGGGCCTATTGAAAATGACTAAGTAACTTGATAAAGAAAGCTCTGAGCTTAAAACTGATAGCCACGTCACTGGAATCTCAAAAAAAAATTCTGTTTAGTGAATAACTTTACATAGTTGTGTGTGAACCAAACAGGTTTGCACAAAATTAAAACATTTGTATGGAAAAGCAAGAACATAGGGACAGGCATAAGCCATATAGCCCCTTAAGCAGTTCTGCCATTTAGTTGGATCATGGCTGAGCTGTTTGTGAATACCATCTGCTTGCCTTGCTTCCATAACATTTAGCAAACAAAATCTATCGCCATTCTCCAGTTTAAAATTTGTTTTTCTAGCCACAACAGCAGCTTGAAGAAGAGTTCCAGAGTCCTATTCCCATTTATGTGGAAAAAAAAGTTTTGACACCTCCCCTAAATAGTAAACTTTTATTTTGAAACTCCGACCTCTCAGCTTGAATTCTTGCATCAAATGAGAGAGGTTCATCTCCCTCTCTTTCTCCCCACAACAAATCCATTCACCATCATTATCACTATTTTGTTTTCTGTATTCAGGGAATGCAAACTTAGGGTTTTCAACCAGTCCTTTAGAGCTGAAAAGATTAAACTTAGTATCATTCTGGTGAACCTGTGCTCCACTAAATCCCTTCTAAGATCATGTCAATTTCAGACACATGATACGCAGGCTCAGTGTTGAACTCCAAATAGAGTCAAACCAGAATCAGTACAGGTACAGCTGTAACTTCCATTCTTTGCATTTACCAAAATAACCTTCAGATGTTACATAATGAAAATAGCGCACTTTGTTGAAATTTAGAAGGTTATGGCGTTATTTGATGGAAGTTTACAAAATATTAGGGGAACCAGTGAATTAGGTAGGCTAGGAATTAGAGACCTAGTCTAAAAGTTAAAACCTTTTTGCAAAAGATTGCAAATACAGAAAATCTGAAATGGAGTAGAAAATGTTGGAAATGCTCAGTAATTCAGGTATAATCTGCCGGGAGAAAAAGTGTTAACATTTCAAGTTAGTGATCTTTGTCAACACAGAAATAAAATTAATGTTGTAAATGTTTAAAGCAAGCTTTAAGAGGCTAGGAAAGTTTATTTTGATCAGCCATGATGTAGAATGGCAGAACTTGTTCAAAGGGCTGAATGGCCTATTCCTGCTCCTAAGTATCTAAATTTATTACTTTTAAAATCTAAGGTGAGTAAATTTTTATTAATCAAGGAATGAAGAGCTATGAGACAAAAACAGTTAATGGGACTAGGTCACAGATCCAGCCATGATTTGATTGAGTGCAAGGGGACCCTTCTGTCACAATTGGCTGAGGAATAGAAAAATGGTGAAACCTTTCCAACTTATTGATTTTAATCGGACCCATGCATCATTGCTGTTGATACTGCCTATGAAAATGTTAATGTTCATTCAATAACTATAAACTAATTTATGTTAATGATATCGTATGGCATATAACTCTTTCTAATTTAAGTGTGCCTTGCAGTGGGTTGGACCTACATTATGAAGCCTTTGTGGCAAAAGGAACAAGTTTCATCATTAAGGGTGTAACAGCTCGGGGCTCTGTGACCACTTGCCAAGGCAAGGTATGTTTAATTAGAATAACATCTCTAAATCTTCATTCTAAATTTTAATCCTTTTCATGTTGTGTACTGTTGTACATAATTGTCTTAACATGTAATACTAATTGTATGATGCCAATATCTAGATTTATTCCTGATTTTACTTTTTATTTCTGATTATCGCGTAGTAATTTTGGCACCATGATTAGAATTCTCTGCAAGTGAATAAACTTTTGTATTGCTTTTTTAATTTGGAATAGTCTTTTGATTCTGACGGGTTTTAACAGGATCGATGTTGAGGGGATGGTCTTCTTAAGGGAAGTGGTGGCTAGAATGTAGACGTAAGGGATGGCATTTTAAAGTAAAATTATTTGATTTAAATTGGATGTGATAATGAGATTCTTCATCTTTGGCATTATCTACTTGAGAGTGCATTGGAGACTAGGTTAGATAGATTTTTGATCTAGAAGTGACAGAAGTATGAGCCAGGCAAGATAATACAGTTAAGGCCATAGTCAGATCAGCCATGAGACTGAATAGCCCTCCAGGCTATCGGGACCAAATAGCTGATTGCGTGTTTTTCTTTATCATTGTATTATTTCTCTGTAGAACTTCACTCTGAAAGTAATCCTCCCTGGATTGAAGGAAGATTCGCAAACATTAAAAATTAGACTGTTGCCTGGTAAGTTTCTAAATTTCTCAGATTGATCAAGGTATATGAATCTTTCATGTCTATGAAATTTCGTTTGTGCATTTACAAGTGATGGCATTTATATACATTTGTAATTTAATTATTCTGGATTGGTTGGTTGCCATATATGGTGTAGTCAAGAAGCTGATTGCATAGCCTACCTGCCATATTTTAGGATGTCGCTGAAGCAGTCAATGGGACACTCCTCTTTAGCAAGGGCCACAAATTCTCTCAATTCTGTACTACTGTCTGCTGCAATTTACCTTTCCTGATCAGTATAGTTGTTGGTATTCCTACAGTTCCAAATGCCATAAGATTGACCTTTCTCTCTGTATATAATACAAACTCATGGAAAACCTTAAGGTGGTCACTCTTGATGCTCAAAAATGCATAATTTACCTTAAAGGTTTGAGAAATAGGTGAAGTCAACTGTTTCACACTGCTACTCTGTATTAGTAATACAAGTGATGTTTGCTCTGAGCAGGATGCTGCTATCAAGCCAAACCTAGATATGAGTATCTGAATTTCAGTGCTAGTGTGATGCCCAATGTCTACCCTGCATACCAAAAAAATTAACCGGTCATATCAAACAGTGTGCTCCTTCAGCTGCTCTCAGCAATTAAGGTACTGGCAATACCCAATCAACCTATGCTTGCAAAACTCACAACACTATGTCTAAAATCAGATATGATTCTGCAATTGGATGGTGTTTGCTCGATAATCCTGAATTATGTATAAGAATTGTGCTGACATCCAATTTAAGATTAACTCTGGCTCACAAGGTGGCAGATTTGAGTGAACTGGAAGTGACATGTTAATATGCATGGCTCTATTCTTTGCAGACAGTAACATGTATATGCAGTGTGATTGTCTTAATACAACAAAATAGGTAACAACTATTCACTAGTTCACATCTCAGGGTATTGCTGTGACCAATCAGAGTAAATCTACCTGGCTTAAAAGTTTACAAAGCCCAGCTCCTAACTTTTGGCATTAGTGGGTCCATTCTCCATGTTGACTCGTGTGTCAATCAGAGTCCACTTGCCAATCAATCAGCATTGTCCTATCATGCAGTACAAATGTTGGTTTCCTATTGAATTTGTACTACGCAATATAATGATGAATGCAGGAGAAAAACTCCAGCAAACTTTATTTTTCAGCAATACTTAATTTAAGAAATATTCTAAAACATTTTGGAACAGTATTAAATGTAGAAGTATGTAATTTATTTACAAACCTGAAAATTCTGGTCAGATAGCTCCCTCCTATGTTTGAATTTTCTGTTTGATATTTCATGCTGAAAGTACTTTTTTTTTTGTTGATCTGTGGGTGAGTGAGTGACCCAATGTAATGATGAGTCGGAGCAACTATTTTGGTTATTCATCTTGTAAATTAGTTCTGCAAAACGCAACAATATGTTGCATTGAACCACAGTGCCTTTGGCAAGATAAGATAAACAGTGAAATTTATCACAACTTGCTATTTGATGAGCTTTGCTAAAAATACATTCAAGTAATGTCCGCAACAAAATGCGGCTTAAGTGATTGAATTTAGCAAAACAATGAACTGTCAAGATTCTGTTCCTATTCAGGTGTGAAGATCCTGGAGAGGTTTTGTTGCCTGTGGTTTACAGCTCAACACTGGAGAACAGGATGGAAGAACATTTAAGGGGATGAAAAAAATGAAAATTCTTGCAATGCAGAACCTCTAATACTGTTTTTATTGTAGGTCCACCTCGTGAGCTTAGAATTAAGCCAGATTCTAATAAAGTGGTTATTGAAAATGGAACCACCTTCCCTTTCCAAGCTGAAGTGCTGGATGAAGCAGGAAATATTACAGCGCAGCCCAAATTGGTGGTACATTGCAAGGTTAGTGAAATCTTCGGTTGAACTCGTGATCTTGATTTCTTTTTGTTTTTAATGTCACCATTACCTATTCGCCTAATCTGTCTTCCTGTCCAGTATTTTGTAATGCAACTGTATCAAGTAATTAGTATAATAAGAAATCGACATCACAGAAAAATGCCCTTCAGCCCATTGAGGCTGTGTTGGTCAAAAACAACCACCTAACTTTTCTAAACCCATTTTCCAGCACTTCTTTATCTTGGCATTGCAAGTGCACATCTAAATACTACTAAAATGTATTGAGAGTTTCTGCTTCTACCATTTTTATAAGCAGTGTGTTCCGGATTCTGAGTGAAAAACTGTTCCTCATCTCATCTAAACCTTTTGCCCCTTCCCTTTAAATTATGCCCTTAGCTTTTCGTCCCTCCGTCAAAGGGAAAATTTAGTCCTGTCTATTGTCCTCATAATTTTATACATGTTAACCTTAGGCTCTTACCTTTGTCATCAGTCTCCCATGTGGGACCTTATCAAAAGCCTTGCTGAAGTCCAAGTAGACTACATCAAATGCCTTACCCTCATGTGCACACCCAGTTTCCTCCTTGAAAAATTCAGTCAAGTTGGATAGATGTAAACTCCCCATAAAACTAGGCTGACTGTTGTTGATTAATGGATTAGTGGTGCTGGACGAGCACAGCAGTTCAGGCAGCATCCAAGGAGCTTCGAAATCGACGTTTCAGGCAAAAGCCCTTCATCAGGAATAAAGGCAGTGAGCCTGAAGCGTGGAGAGATAAGCTAGAGGAGGGTGGGGGTGGGGAGAAAGTAGCATAGAGTACAATGGGTGAGGGGGGGAGGGGATGAAGGTGATAGGTCAGGGAGGAGAGGGTGGAGTGGATAGGTGAAAAAGGAGATAGGCAGGTAGGACAAGTCCGGACAAGTCATGGGGACAGTGCTGTTCTTTATCAGATCCAGCCCCTGATACCCTCGTCCCGTGCGTGAAAAGCTGACAAAAGCCTTTTGTTTCAGATACTGATTTGAGTCATTTTACTTTAGTACACAACAAAAGATTCCATCATTCTGGACTTTTTTGGAACTAAAGCAAAAAGAGAGATGGTTATAATTACTGTCTCTTCAGTTCTTTGAGTTTACGGACTATACATACTATTTTACCAATTATTTTGATATCTCATCATTATTTGCCTATATTACTAAGTGCTTTAATTATTTGTATACTTTCTTTTCAGTTTCTTGGTGCCCCAAATTTGCCTGTGTATACAGTGGATTGTAGTAACACTGGTACTGGAATTTTAACTGGCCCTGTGATACATGTACAGAATATTAAGAAAGACCAAACGCTGAAAGCAAGAATTGAGATATCAGTAAGAATTTATTCTTGATTTAATTTTCTAATTATTAATAAGTCAACAAAGAGCTATTTAAAAGTTTGGTATCTTCTTGGAGCTACTTTGAATTATTACATCCACCTGTTGCTATCATGTTACATTTGGATTATTAGTTTGGACTTACTGGAGAGCGAGGTTTTGCAGAGAAACTAATGTGAAAACCAGGGAAGTTTTGAGTTAAACTTTGTTTGTGGTCTGTACTGAAGCAAAGTTTGACCTAAATAGAACTGAGTTTCTTCACAAGTTTGTCTTTGATTTTAATTAAGCCTGTATTGGAAAATAGTTAAATATGTGAAATGAAATAGGTTATGTATATGATGTGGATTATTTAGATAGTATTGAAAATTTCATTTCATGTTTGCACAATAGTCAATTCTACTCACTCATGCAAAGTAATAGCTGAAGGCACTGGATACTGCACAGACTGTGTACCCTAACAATATTCCAGCAATAGTGGTAGGTTTGTGCTCCAGGATTATCTGTGAACTAAAAAAGCTGTTCTGGTACAGTTAGGCTATAAGGTCCATTGAGTCTGCTCTTCTGTTTAATGATGGCTGATATGCTTCTCAACCCCATTCTCTTGTCACCTTCCTGTAACGTTTGATCATCTTACTATCAAGAACTTATCTCTGTCTTAAATACTTCGCTTGGTCTCCACATCCTTCAGTTGCAATGAGTTCTACCGTTTCACCACTCTCTGATTGAAGAAATCCCCCCTCATCTCAGTTGTAAGGGATGTCCCTTCACTCTGAGGCTGTGACTTCTGGTCCTAGAGTCTCATACCAGTGGAGCCACCATCTACATATCCTTTCTATCCAGGTGTCTCAGTATTTTGTAAGTTTCAGTGAGATCCCTCCTCATCCATTGAGTACAGATCCAGAGTCCTTCTCCACTTCTCATATGACAAGCCCTTCATTCCTGGGATCATTCTTGGAACCTCCACTGGATACTTTCTAATGCAAGCACTTTCCAAACTGCACATAATATTCCACAAAATATCTGACCAGAGCCTTTTGCAACCTCAGTGGTACGTCCCTGCTGTTTTATTCTTGCGCTCTTGAATTTGATGTTGCATTTATTTTCCTTAATGCCAACTGAACCAGCATGTCAACCTTAAGGAAATCCTGAACTATGACCCTTGTGCTTCAGATTTCTGAAGCCTTTTCTTGTTTAGAAAATGGGCTATGCCTCTTCTTCCCACCAAAGTGCATCACTTACATGTTCCCATGTTGCATTCTGTCTGGCACTTTGCTCACTCTCCTAGCTTATTCAAGTCCTTCTGCAGCCTTCCCACCACCTTGACATAACCTGTTTCTCCATCTGTCTTTGTGACATCTGCACACATAGCAACAATACTCTGTTTCTTCATCCAGGTTGTTAATGCATAACATAAATAATTGTGGTCCCAACACTGTCTAGTCATCAAATGCCATCCCAAAACATCTCTATGATCACTCTGCCTTCTGCTAGTCAGTCAATCCTCCATTCACGTCAGTATCCTGTCCCTAACACCATTGGCTCTTATCCTAGTTAGCAATCTCCAGAACGGCAACTTGTCGAAGGTTTCCAGGAAGTCAAAATAGATTATGCCCATTTGTTCTCCCCCTTCAAACTTCCTTGGTACTTCCTCAAAGAATTTTAACAGATTTGTCAGGCATGACCTCCCCATGTTACAGTGTTGGAAGCTCAGATTCTTGGTTCTTCAATTGAGCTGGAGTTTCTTAAGCAACCATGCAATAGATATGGTCACTATAAATTACATAGGGGTCCACCAGTTTCCACGTCTTGCAGGCCTTTAATATATATTTTTTAAAACTTCCTACTGATCCTTTAGTTTCGAATCTGCAAATATTTCTCCTGTTCACTTTCCACCTGAAAACAATCTATAACTAATAGTCAAGTTAGCAGCCAATACCAACCAGTGAACTTCACGGTTTTCCTGTGATGTCACTGTTTTGTGCTGGATGTCTGATTATGGACTTCAATTTAGCCTGTAAAAATACCTTACAGCCGAAGAGCCAAAAAAGCAAGCAAAAAGCTGTACCAAATTTCTGTACCAAATTCCCATGTTGCTTCCATAATTTTTGAACTGTATGTTCTCGTGGTCCATGTGTCAATCTGGATGTGATCTCTCCTTCCTTACCATGTAAAGCTTACTCCAGCTGCAGCTCAGTCACCTGCAGTTGGTGATACTTCACGTAGGCTTGCACATGGTATGTCCATGAATTCACAATCCTGGAAGACCAACACTCCACTTGGTCCTTCTGACTTGCGAAAAGGACATCGCTGAAGGAGTTCCTCAGGCAGTGTGTGATGTCCAAAACTATCTTCAGCTACTTCATCAATGACCTTCCCTCCATCATAAGGTTAAAAGTCTGGATCTATGCAATCCAACAAAATGTTTAGCACCACTCATGTCTCTGGTATTAAAACAGCTCATATTCATATGCAACAAGACTTGGAAAGCATCAAAGCATGGGCTGATAAGTGGTAAGTAACATTCATGCCTGTCAAGTGCCAGATATGCTTCCTCATGGGAGACTGGTTAGCAAGGTTAGATCTCATGGAATTCTGTAGCCGTTTGAATACAGAACTGACTCGAAGGTCGAGGATGGTGGTGGAGAGTTGCTTTTCAGACTGGAGGCCTCTGACCAGTGGTGTGCCACAAGGATCCATGCTGTATCCACTACCTTTTGTCATTTATATAAATGATTTGGATGTGAATATAGGAGGTAAAGTTAGTATGTTTTCAGATGACACCAAAATTGGAGGTGTAGTGGTCAGCGAAGGAGGTTACCTGAGAGAACAATGGGATCTTGATCAGATGGGCTGAAGAGTGACAGGTGGGGTTTAATTTAGATAAATGTGATGTGCTGTATTTTAGAAAAACAGATCGGAGCAGGGATTACGCACTTAATGGTAAGGTCCTAGGGAATGTTGCTGTATAAAGAGACCTTGGAGTTCAGATTCATAGTTCCTTGAAAGTAGAGTTGGAGGTAGATAGGATAATGAACAAGGCATTTGGTATGCTTTCCTTTATTGGTCAGAGCATTGAGTATAGGAGTTGGGAGGTTACATTGAGGCTGTACAGGACATTGGTTCGGCCACTTTTGGAATATTGCGTGTAGTCCTGGTCCCCTTCCTATTGGAAGGATTTGCCAGGATTGGAGCTATAGGAAGAGGCTGAATAGGCTGCAGCTCTTTTCCCTGGAGGGTTGGAGGTTGAGGGATGACCTTATAGAGGTCAATAAAATCATGAGGGACATGGATAGGATAAATAGACAAGGTCTTTGCCCTAGCATAGGGAAGTCCAGAACTAGAGGGCATAATTTTAGGGTGAGAGGGGAAACATAAAAGAGACCTAAGGGGCAACCTTTTCACACAGAGGGTGGTACGTGTATGGAATGACCTGCCAGAGGAAGTGGAGGAGGCTGGTACAATTATAGCATTTAAAAGGCATCTGGATGGGTATATGAATAGGAAGGGTATAGAGGGATATGGACCAAGTGCTGGTAAATGAGACTAGATTAGGTTAGGATATCTGGTCAGCATGGATGAAGTGGACTGAAGGATCTGTTTCCATGCTGTCCACCTCTATGACTCTGACTCCATGAGTGATGGGTATGTTTGATTTTGTTTAACAGTCATTGTTTGGTACTTCTGTTGCATGAATGTTACTTGTCACTTATTGGCCAAAACCTAGATATTGTTCAGGTCTTGCTACATATCGGTATGAACTGTTGCAGTATCTGAGATCTCATCATTGGTGCTGAACATTTTGCAGACATTGGCGAACATTCCCACTTCTGAATGATGCAAAGTACTCTGCGCACATTCCCACGTTTAACTTCCTCATAAAGAGAAGCTCACAGAAGCAGCTGGAGTTGAATAAGCCATATATTAGCATGATTTTCTACTGTGTCTAATGAAATGCAGATCTTCTGATATTTCTGAAAAAAGTCAGAATAACGAAATAATATTGCCTCTTGCCCCAATTTGAAATTCTGAATGATACCACTATATATTTGCATTCTCTCACCAATCACTCATCAATACACTCCTTGTGTATCAGAACTACCACTGTCTCTTTAAACCTACGTGTTTTGGTTTTGCCAGCATATCTACAATATATTAAGATTTTTCAGATTTTTTTGGATATCATATGCATATTGTGAAATACAGTACGTTTAACTCTGCTTCATTACTTCCATGAATATACTAGCTGTACACATTGCAGTTTAAAAATCTGCTATTATTAATTGTTATTTTATGAGGTGACAATTTTGCCTTGGATTTTCTCTCAAAATTCCCCATTGTTCCTGTTGGAATGTCTGTCACTGAGTTTAACAGTCATTGCTTTTTTTTTAGAGCAGAGTGTGGCAATTTAAGATAGTTGTTGTAAATGTTGAGAGCAGTAAAGGAATTGAATCTCATAGAAAAATATAACAATATAATCCTCGTTTGGATGGTAATTGGGCACTTATAGAATACGTTCTACCAATTGAACGAAGACACACAAGATTGCCCAAAACTTAGCCTTTGGATATTCATAATGATGGATGTGGATTCTGCTCAAGAAAGGAGCGAAGGATGAACTAGGAAATCAGGCTAACGTCACTAATTGTTAAAGTATTTTGTATGAAATTTGAAGTTGCATACGTTGTCCTAATTAACAGTTTTATTCCACGCATGAAAGTTTGTGAATGCATATACTTCCATGATCCAATAGGCAATTGTTGAGGATACGTTTATTGACATTGTTTCCATTATTTAGCGTTTTACATTCTGAAATCCTTAAATACTATAACACTCCAAGAAAAATATTTAATTATATCAGGATGTTTTATAGCAGTTTGCCTTTAAGTTTACTACTACTTTGTCTAATTTTTATTCAATAAAAGATGTTTGGTTCTCAATGTACAGAGCTGTAAAGATGTGCCAGCAGTGGAGAAGATAATTAAATTGCTACCTAGCACTCAAGTTACAAAGCTTCAGATCTTCAGCATAGATGGACAAAAAGCAATTCCTATTAAACATCAGGATGAAATTGACTGGATTGCTGGAGACGTAATTCACCATCTTATCTTTCGGATGTATGATGAAGGCGATCGGCAGATTGTTGTTAATTCATCTCTCGCTGAGAAAATTAAGGTAGACGTAGGATTCGTACTAATCTTTACTAGAAATCTCTTTCAAATATTTGTCTTATATTTTTAGTTTAAAATGCTACATTCAAAATACAACTGCACAAATATCACTGCAGAAAACGATTTGGTCATCATAGTCAAAAAAGTGTGGCGCTGGAAAAGCACAGCCGGTCAGGCAGTGTCCAAAGAGCAGGAAAGTTAATGTTTCGAGCATAAGCTCTTCATTGGGAATCATTCCTGATGATGAGCTTAGGCTCGAAATATTGACACTCCTGCTCCTCGGATGTTGCTTGACCGGCTGTGTATTTCTAGCACCTCACTTTTTGACTCTGATCTCCAGCATCTGCAGTTCTCACTTTCTCCTATTTGGTGGTTATGCCTATGGCATTGGGAGCTCTTAAAGTTGAACATAGACATCTAAAGGACTTGACAATTCATTTGTGTAATTCCAGCAAATTAATGGGCCATAGCTACTGATCAGAAATATTGTTGTACATGCTGCTGCTGATTATGGTGATCATTGCATGCATACCATCCTTCGCCCGTCCGGCTGGGGCTTCAGATCCCAGACTGAGGGCAGCAATCCACTAGAAAATTAGTGAAGATTTGGGGCTTGGATACCATTTTTCTCACCCATCAGCTACCCTATTCATGTAAGTTTTTAAGAGTAGGTGGCTGAATGATAGACTCGTTGGTAGTATGTGGCCAGAAGTGGGTTGTCAAATTGTGCAGGGAACGTTTGGTTATGATAATCTGTGTTATATCAGCAAATTAACAGTATAGAACATTACAGCGCAGTACCGGTACTTTGGCCCTTAATGTTGCAACGATCTGTGGGACTAATCTGAAGCCCATCTAACTTACACTATTCCATTCTTGTTCCTATGCCTATCCAATGACGATTTAAGTGCCCTTAAAGTTGGCATTTCTAGTACTGTTGCAGGCAGTGCGTTCCACGCCCCTACTACTGAGTAACAAAACTACCTCTGACATCTGACCTATATCTGTCACCCCTCAATTTAAAGCTATGTCCCTTCGTGCTAGCCATCACCATCTGAGGAAAAAGGCTCTCACTATCCACCCTATCTTATTTGTCACCTCTCAACCACCTTCTCTCTAACAAAAACAGTCTCAAGTCCCTCAGCCTTTTCTTGTAAGACTTTCCCTCCATACCAGGCAACATCCCAGTAAATCTCCTGTGAACCCTTTCCAAAACTTCCATATCCTTCCTATAATCTGGTGGCCAGAACTGTACGCAATACTCCAAATGTGACTACAGCTGCAGCATGATCTCAGGGTTCCAAAGCTCAGTTCCTCTACCAATAAAAGCTAGTATGTCGTATGCCTTCTTAACAACCCTATCAACCTGGGTAACAACTTTCAAGGATTTATGTACTTGGACACCGAGATCTCTGTTCATCAACACTACCAAGGATCTTACCATTAGCCCGGTACTCCTCAATCCTGTTGCTCCTTCCAAAGTGAATCACCTCACACCTTTTACATTAAGCTCCATTTGCCACGTCTCAGCCCAGCTCTGCAGCTTATCTAATTCTCTGTAACCTACAAAATCCTTTGTCACTATCCACAACTCTACCAACCTTAGTGTCATCCGCAAATTTACTAACCCATCCTTCTATGCCCTATCCAGGTCATTTCTAAAAATGACAAACAACAATGGCCCCAAAACAGGTCCTTGAGGTACCCACGAGTAACTGAACTCCAGGATGAACATTTCCCATCAACCACTACCCCCTGTCGTCTTTCAGCTAGCCAATTTCTGATCCAAACCCCTAAATCACCCTCATTCCCATGCCTTCGTATTTTGTGACATAGCCAACAGTGGGGAAATTTATCAAGTGCCTTACTGAAATCCAAATACCCCACATCAACTGCTTTTCCCTCATCCACCTGTTTGGTTACCTTCTCAAAGAATTCAACAAGGTTTATGAGACATGACCTATCCTTTCCAAAACAGTGTTGACTATCCCTAATCAAGTTATTCCTTTCTAGATGGTTATAAATCCTGTTTCTTATAACCCTTTCCAACACTTTACCGACAACTGAAGTAAGGCTCACAGGTCTGTAATTTCCAGGGTTGTCTCTACTCCTCCTCTTGAACAAACGAACAACGTTTGCGATGCTCCAGTCTTCTGGCACTATTCCTGGAGACAATGACAACATAAAGATCAAAGCCAAAGGCTCTGCAATCCCCCACTCCACCCCCCAACTTCCCAGAGAATCCTAAAATAAATCCCATCCGGCCCAGGTGGCTTATCTATTTTTACACTTTCCAGAATTGCTAACACCTCCTCCTTATGCACCTCAATCCCATCTAGTCCAGTAGCCTGTATCTCAGTGTAGCACTTTCTCAGAAAGTAATACTTAGATTTAAAATAGGCAAATTACTGGATACTGCACAGGCTGTCTGGCCTGGCAACATCCTAGCATTTAGTGCTAAAGACGTAACCTGGAGAACCAACCAAATTGTTCTATCACAGTTGCAACGTTGTCATGTACACTCAAATATATAGCCTTTGCTTCTGAAACTTAGTTATTTAGAACTGTTTTCTACCTATTTGTTTGATCAAGCAGATTTAAGCCCATTCTATTATAGTATCAGACCTGTTTCGTTATTACCTTTGCAAAATCAGAGTCAGAAACACATTGTATATTTTCTGTAAGTGCTGTCTTCCAACTCATTCCTGTATTTTTTCTAATATTGTTCCTGCTCAAAAACTTAATTCAATTTCTTCTTTTGTAATTTTTTTCCTTTTGCTGGTTGGAAAAAAAAGTGAAGATTTCAAATTAATGTATTTTCAACCAGAGAAACATGGCTAAGCTGAAGCTCCAATATATTGCAGAAAATCACAGCAATCTACATGTTGTTTCTTTGCTCAAATGATCTCAATAATTTATTTAAACATCTTAATTGTAGGTCAACTGGACCCCTCGGGTAAATAGAGAGCACTTAATTCAAGGATTGTTGCCTGATGTTAAAGTACCATGCTCCATTAAGGATATACGTTACTGTCAGGTCTCATATCAAGATGATCACATTTCATTGGAAAGTGCATTTACGGTCAAGTAAGCTGAAAAACTCTTTATTTTGTATCTGTGTTCAATTTTTAAAACATCAGGTCACTTAAATGTATAATTAAAACAATGCAAATACTCAGCAGGCTTGGTGGCATGAGTTGGCATTTCTACTTAGTGACAGTTTAACAGTGGAATGTACAGTTCAGTTGTAAGCAGTTGCAAGAATGAATGGAACAGTTATTTTTCACAAACAATTACTTTCTTTCTGTTCCCATGCTGTAATTTGTATTTAACCAGTTAATAAGCTATACAATGTGCACTATGGATTTCCTTGTACAGTGCATAGCATAGATTATATAATAGGTAAAAATTTGTATTTGTATGACATCCTATCATATCTCAAACATGAACTTCAAAGAAATTTTATTATGAACTGCAGTGGTTATGCAGCCAAACACAGCTACTTTGATGTTTTTGAGATAGTGTGCAATGAAATGAATCACAGGTCAATTTATTTTTGAGACTGAGGAGGGAGAAGTGTCAACAAGGGCACTAAGAAGGCTTCTATTTATTGCTATGAAGTCTTTATCAATTTTACATCCATAAACTAGGTAAAGGCTTATCCTGATGTAATCCATTGTCCGAAGGACAGCAGGGCAGCTCTCTCTGACATTGCATTTCTGTGCTTCATTCATGGAGTCAGCTGGAACCTTCAAACCTCTGAGACAACATTATTGAACCAAACTTGAGAAACTGATTTTCGAGGTCAAAAACTCAAATCTTGTTTAAACTACTGTTGAACTAGGATTTTTAGTTGTACTTTGGCTATCCAGAGCTTGTAAAAAAAATAATATAGTAGCAAAACTTCCAACTTGAGGTCATGGCGGGTGTTCTTTTGTGCTAAGGAAAGTTGGCTTATGAACCCTATTGTGTGGTGTTTCTTATAAAACTGTCACCTTTGTTTTATGACACATACTGGAGTTGATTTCTGAATATTGTTTATTTTCAGAAGTATAGCAAAGTTTTTAATTAACCGGCACCTTTGGAACCAGGAGTGTGCCAGTTGATTAAATATTCCGGTTGATCAAGAGATCCACGTAATAAATGTAAAAACACACATGAAATAATAAAATGTAACGCAGAAGGTATACATATCACTTATTTATAGCATAAATCACTTAAATGATAATGCAACTTTGCTTTAAATAAAACTTATTGGCAGAGAACTTTTTCACTCTTACCCTCAACTGACTGCTTGGATATCGTAGAGATAGTGATATTACAGTAAACTTTTGGTATTTTAGATATATAATTTTTTGCCGGCTTACTGAGAGTACTGGTTCTGAGGATGCTCTTTAAAACAAAGTTTGCTGCAGTATGATATAGCAATGTAAAAGGAAAGTTTGAAAGGTATTAACGAGCAGATCAAATTCTTAAAAACTAGAAATAAGGAAGAGAAATTAGTGATAGTACAACTAACATGGAAATGGAAGCACTGGCATTCTTCAAATACTTTCCGGCCAAGCTCTACTGACATTTTTATTTTGAATAATGTATTTGGTATCAAACTGATTTAGTTGGACCATCTTTACGGGAATTATGAAACTTGTGCTTAAAATAATCTTCAGTGGAAGAATACTGTTGATTTGTTACATTGTGACCTAATATTTGTCGTAGCAGGTTAAAAACCTGAATCTTGGCAGAAATGCAGTTAAGGAAAAGTTAACTTTTCAACTAATAGTGTAATTTATAACTTTGTTTAGGCCACAGCCAGACGAACCTAGACTTTTGAAATGTTCATTGAAAGGATTAAGTACTGTTCAGATGGGTGAAGAGCTACAAGGAGAAATACGTAAGTTCTGTATTTTTAATTTTATTTTTCATAATTATACAAAGTATTTTGTTTGCTATTTAATTTTTAAAATTTCTACTTCTGAAACCTTGGGGTTAAAAGCAGCATGATTTCAAGCCCGACTCCTAATATGATAAATTAGACAAGACAGTGTAATAGCTGAAAATGTGTTGCTGGAAAAGCGTAGAAGGTCAGGCAGCATCCAAGGAACAGGAGAATCGATGTTTCGGGCATAAGCCCTTCTTCAGGAATGAGGAAAGTGTGCCCAGGAGGCCAAGATAAAAGGCAAGGAGGAGGGACTTGGGGGAGGGGTGTTGGAAATGCGATAGTGGAAGGAGGTGAAGGTGAGGGTGATAGGCCAGAGTGGGGTGGGGGCGGAGAGGTCAGGAAGAAGTTTGCAGGTTAGGAAAGCGGTGCTGAGTTCGAGGGATTTGACTTAGACAAGGTGGGGGGAGGGGAAATGAGGAAACTGGAGAAATCTGAGTTCATCCCTTGTGGTTGGAGGGTTCCTAGGCGGAAGATGAGGCGCTCTTCATCCAACCGTCGTGTTGCTATGGTCTGGCGATAGAGGAGTCCAAGGACCTGCATGTCCTTGGTGGAGTGGGAGGGGGAGTTGAAGTGTTGAGCTACGGGGTGGTTGGGTTGATCTCCAGCATCTGCAGTCCTCACTTTCTCCTCGAAGATAGTGTAATATTCAACTTTTTCTGATTGCACCATGGAACTAACTATTAGTTAAAACTATAACAGATTGTCATAATTGAAGATAGCAAGTGTACAGGCCTAAACACAAACTTTTGACTTCCTGATCAGTATTGAGATCTGCTGGATCTTGTCATCTGTTTAATTTATCTGTGTTCAAGATGTAGAGTTCAGTTATTGTTGAAGATGATGGAATTTCTATGCTTTTAACACATGTTTTGCATGCAAAATTATAACTCATCCTCATATGGGGAGGAAATAATGACTAAGCAAAATCAATAAAGGCATTGGTCCTTTTCAAAAATAACTTACTTTGGTTTGGCGATTTCATCCCATTGATGTTTGTGAAGATTTGTTCAAAATCATACATCGTAGTTTGTTTGTTCATTTGTTATAATAGTGGTTGCACGCAAGCATCTTCAACTTGCAATTTGTGTCCTTGCTATGAAGGCTGTCAGTTTTATTTATTTTAACTACTACTGCCCATGACCAAAGCATGATCTCTCTTTATTTTGGTGTGAACTGTACCTGTTTGTAGCTTGTTTTTCTTTTTTGCAAACTTCCTCATATCTGTAAGAGGGTAAAATTCACTTCATATTTTTTATTTGTTAATAGCTCTTCCTTAGACTTCTTCTTTTAAGTTGCGTTATTACATTTTTTTAAAAAATGAAATTTCAGTGCTTTTTTATTTGTTGCTTCGAGCTTCAGTACTGTTTCTTACAGTTAGGTCACTGCATGATTTAGGTCACAGTATACTTTCATAGCATCCTGGGAAATGTTACATTGCCTGATTTTTAAGGGCGATTGTTGGATTTCCTTATTGAAATTCTCAGCATATGGACAACTTAAAGTTAATTAAAATGAAAATTAAATTAAAATTGTCATTTTTAATGTCTTCCCATTACTTAATTGTCGCAACATAAAATAAATTGAATTCTATCACTGTTCTTGGAACGAAGGAACACAGGTGGATATTTGTTCAATTTTGGAAAAGATGCTGTGCAAGAGAAAACTTGCAAATTTTAATTGTAGCATAATGCCTTACTCAGTGTTTGTATTATAACTATGAATCTTTTTTAGTGGCTAATTGAGAATGATTTGTTAAAGTTCCTCTTTAATGTAAAATATTTTCACTACTTAGATGCAACACTTTCTGACCGACATGGCAATCAGATTCAAACCCTGACATCATCTTGTGTAGACTTATTGGGAGTAGCTGGAGAAGGACTGGACAAAAGTAAACTGAAAGTGACTTGGCAGGTACATTAAATAGTCAAATTTCAAGAAACTTAGCATTTTCTTTTGCAAGAAGGTGTTGCTATTCATTTGAATTGAGGTTGGCACTTCGAACGTTGTAAAATTTCTTCTACGGTATAGTTGATACGCCATTATTTTCACAAACCATAGCCATCCATCGTTCAGTCCAAAGGAAGAAAGGCAAGGTTATTCAACCAGAGGTTGAGGGAGTGGTGAGTGTGCACATTTTACAAGAACTGTTTGCCATCATTGTAATATGACCTCCTGTTACATGTAATTAAGTTTGATCTAGCTTTGTTGTTAACATGGCAGTAATTTTCACAGTACTGTCCTTGCGTAAAATGTTATTTCTCACTTGTCTATTTAGAATCCTTGCATTAAGCTCTAGCGGTTTGACTTTATCTATAATTTCTGAGCAAGTACTTGTATATGTTTCATATCCAATATTTTGGCCTGGCCTTTAAAATTTGAAGTGGAATTTCACTGTGGAGCAATTTATTTTCTGAATCAAATTCTTGGGGTAAATCTGGACCACACTTTATTCCAGTAAAGTTTTATTTAGTGTTTTATTCAGTGAGTATTAGAATTAAAGTTGTTTGTCTTGAATATATCCTGATGTATGTGTCTACGCAATGCAACATCATTATGTATCCCTAACCTGTGAGTATTCAACTTCAGAGATAATATTGTGAGATTCTCTTTGTATCTTGTTGTGATGGAGTTTGAGTCTTCTAAGTCCAATAGTGCACCTGCATACTGATAATCAATAAAGTCTAACATACACCATCTTGTTATCAGAGACATCCAGGGCACAAAAGTTTTCACGTTTTCCAACTCTCATTTAAGTTTTTGCCCATTCATTTAACCTGTTCATATCACTCTGCAGACTCTGTCATCCCCAGCACAAGCCTTCCCATATATTTTTGCAAACCTGGTGATTGTACCTTCAAGCCAATACTGACCCTTGTAGCATTCCACCACTTGCAGGATGAGATCACTGAAAATGCCACCCTTAATCAAAACTCTGTCTTTTGTTAGTTAGCCAATCTACTATTTCCAACACCGTGGGCTTTAATTAAGTAGCATTGTGTGTGGTACTTTACCAAATGCCTTCTAGAAATCCATATATTATGTTCACTGCTTCCCCTTTATGTATCCTGCTTGTTACCACTTCAAAGAATTCTAACACATTTGTCAGGCATGATTTTCCTTTGTGAAGCCACACTGACTGCTTGATTACATATTTCTGATCTGCTATTACATTCTTTATAATAATATTCTCTCAATAACAGATGTTAAGCTATAGCTACCTGTTTTTGTTGTCCTCTCTTTTTAAATAAAGGTATCACACTGGCAATTTTGCAATCCTGCTGGGACCTTTTCAGTTTCTTAGACGATTACTACCAGTGCATCCATTATATCTGTAGCTACTACTATTTAATATTCTTGGATATATCCCATCAGCACCAGGGGACTTGCTGGTCTTTGGCCTCGTTCATTGCCCCTGTACCTTTTCTCTAGTGATAGGTTTTGCTTATTTCCTTTCCTCCTTTTGACCCATGATAAGTTAATATTTTTGGATTGTCAATAGTATCTTCTACTGTGAAGGCACACAAAGTATTTATTCAGTTGCTATGCCATTTCTTTGTTTCCCATTTTTATTCCTTCAGCCTCTCTCTAAGGGACTCATGTTAACTTTGGTCCTTCCCTCTTTTCATTCACTTAAATAAGTTCTTGTGAGTCTTGATATTACTCAGGTTTACACCCAAAGCTTTTTTTTATTATTTTGGTTTTCTTTTTGCTTTTAAAACTTTTGTAATCCTCTGGCTTTGCCACATTGTGGTTTTAATTTCAATTTTATGTTATTCTTAAGTTCCCTGGTTAACCATGTCTAGAATACCCTATCTAGAATTCTTCTTCATCACTGGAATATATCTTTGTGATCCAAGAACTATTTTCTCAAATGTCTGCCAGTGTTTCCCACCATCTTTGCTGTTAAATCCTTTTCCAGTTCACTCCACTCAGGTCTGCCCTCATTCCTTTGTACTTGCTCTTATTTCAGCTTAGTACAGTTTTTAAAAAATTATTGTTCATTTGTGGGGTAAGGGTGTTGCTGATTGGCCAACCAGTATTTATTGCCCGTGTCTAGTTGCTATTGAGGTAATAGTGAACTTCTCCTTGAATGGCTGCAGTTCATCTGCTGTGGGAAGCACTTCCAGGATTTTGACTCAGCGACACTGAAGGGGCAGTGATGTGTATTTCCGAGTCAGAGGGATGAGTGGCATGGAGGGTAACTTGCAGATGGTGATGTTCCCAAGTATCATTGTATCTCCAAATGGAAGTGGTTGTAGGCTTGTAAGATGCTGACTAAGAATCTTTCATGAATTTTCACAGTGCATTTTGTAGATAGTATGCACTGCTACATCAGTGATAGAGACACAGAATGGCACCACATCCACAAGTGATCAAACTAATTGCTTCTTCACTGTTAGAGTTGTACCCATGCATGCAAGTGACGAACATTTCAACTTGGGCCTTGTAGCTGGTGATCAGGCTTTGGGGAATCCGGTAGTGAGTTTCTTGGTGCAAGATTCCTAGCTTCTGACCTGATCTTGTAGCATCTGTAATCTGTTATTTCTAATTGCTTCAAAATTCTCAGCTGAGACTCTGCTATAATTTTTAATTCTGATGTATTTCTAATCCTGATTGCTGTGATGCAGGTAGCCATGCTGACAGTTGCCAATGCCCACTGTTGTGGCATTCTTTCCCTTCACTTTTCTGTCCCTCCATCTCAATTGCCTCCTTTGAGACTCTATTTAGAATCATCAAGAATTTTGGTAGGTGGTGTAAAATCTCCATTATGGACAGTTCTGTGCTTTATGATGCTTCTGTTATGCACCTTAGATATTTTATTACATTAAAGATGCAATATAAGTATAGTTTGCTTCTCGAGTCTGTCTGGAATACTGTGCTCTCTGAGATGACAAAGTAATGAAGACAGCTCACCATCACCAGCTGAAGGGCAACTAACAAAGGCGATAAATGCTGGCCTAGCCAGCAATGCCCATGTTCTAGGAGTAATTTTTTTAAAAGATTGATCGTTATTTTTTCCCATTTTTGGGTTAGCCATGTTTCTTGTGACGGTATGCAGCAAAGTCTTTGTAAAAAATAATTGAAAGTAAACCACAATAAGTGGTAATCCATTTCTGTCCTATTAAATTTTCTTTTCTAAGTTAATATTGAATTTATCTGCTACCTCTATCAGACATTACATTCTAACTCATTAAAAATGCTTCTTGTTGCAAATTTCACACTTTTATCCGCATTATAATTCATCTGACATTTGCCTTCCATTTCTCCAGTGGCTGTCCTCCTCATATCCGTCATTATCCTCCTCACGGTTTAGTACATTTTTAAGTTTTCTGTTAGTTGAAATCTTTGAAATTATTCTCTTTATACCTAAATCCAGGACAATAATGTGTATCAAGAACAGCAGTTGTACTGCTGACTCCCTCCCTCCATTCTTAAAAACATGTCACCATCACACTCTCTGCTTTCTGTCTCTTGGCCCTGGTTTGCACGGGCACTGCTGTTTTATTTCAGATTATTCTTCAATTTTGTCAACAAATCTATGTTGTTAAAATTATTTCATGGGTAGGGGAGTTGTAAGGGAGATGCCCACTGCCAATGTGAGCTGTGGTCTGAATTTACCTAGATTAGATTACCAAACCAAATTTCCTTTCCTAAAAGATATGAGTGAACTAGATGGGTTTTACAACAATTGATGTTGAAGGTAACATTGCTGAAACTTGCCTAACTTAATTAGATTTAAAGTTTTCCAGCTGCCATATCCCCAAGCATTAACTGGATTACAAGACCTGTGACATTATCACCATGTATTATTACCCTTCTGGGGCACTTTATCCAACAACTACATTTGATTCAAATAAAGCATGCTAGTTTTAGTTTTGATTTAAGGTTTGTACAGCTGATCATAATCCAGAGATGTGTTGGTTAGATGCATTAGTCAGGGTAATAAAGAATAATAGTATAATTTTAATATTTAAATCAACGCACATGTTTATCATTATCCATAATTAACAACTCATCAATGATGTGAACTGATTGTGTGCTAGGTTTCTTGACAAGCTTTTGAGAAAGCTCTCATACCCTGACAAAGTTTGGTTCTGATGGGTGTGCATAAAACTAGTTATAAATCATAAATTGAGAGTAGCAAAACTAGAAAAATAATCTTTAAAATGCGAGACTATGGAAATTAAAGATGCTATATGAATAAGTTTTTTTTCATGTCTTTGCAGGAAAATACTCAGAATATGGTTGTTCGGGGAATAAAGTTTGTACCTGGAGCCACTGGTCAGAAAGAACTTTGTTTTGCTTGGCGTGATTTTGTGGATTATGTAAGAATTCATCTAACTGCAGGACCCCCAACCCAAATTAGCATCCTTGAATGGGGAAATTCAGAAGAGGTAAGATTGAATAGTTAAATGACTTAGGATACTTTAAGTCTTTTAAATCCTTTTTAGGAAATTGCTACTTTTGAAGTTACTCTGAAATACTGTGAACTGTAGGGCAATTTTCTAGCCAGTGTTGGATTATTTTATTTACCCTGTAACCTAAATTTTGTTTAATCTGAAGTACTGATGAAAATTGACTTGTTGAAAATTTGTCCCTTCACTTGCCTGTAAATAACCATTCAATAAATACCCTGACCTGGCATGTTTGATTGGACAATTTTGGTGCCTGTGTTGGAAGGCATCATGGTTTTAGCAGGGCAAAAGACATAGTGGTTGATAACAGCTTGCTGTTCCTAGCCTTTACTTGAGTTTCTTCGAGTTAAGCAAGTGTGATACCTATTTCACTAAATATGTAATATCTGAGGAGAATGTACCTTGTGCAATATTCAATAGTAATTGAAAATCTAGTCAAAACAAATCTTTCAAAATGCATTTTATCATTTAAAAATAAGTGGAGGATATGAGCTTTTATAATAATCTTTTATAATAACATGGTAGCTCAGTGGTTAGCACTGCTGCCTCACAGCACCAGGGACCTGGGTTCGATCCCAGCCTTGGGCGACTGTCTGTGTGGATATTGCACATTCTCCCCGTGTCTGTGTGGCTTTACTTCAGGTGCTCCAGTTTCCTCCCTAAATCCAAAGATGTGCAGGTTAGGTGAATTGGCCATGCTAAATTGCCCATTGTGTCCAGAGGTGTGTTGGCTAGATGCATTAGTCAGGGTAAATGTAGAGTAATAGTGTAGGGGAATGGTTCTGGGTGGGATACTTTTCAGAGTGTCGGTGTGGACTTGATGGCCAAATGGCCTCTTCTCACAATGTAGGGATTCTATGATTCTAATACTGACCACCTGGGAAACATTGCCATTGTGCTCCTCTCCAGTCATAAAACGTCATAACTGTCTGCTTTCTGTCTCTTGGCCAGTTTTATGTTCTCTTGCTTTTAGAGTTTGTCAACAAATCTTTATTATAGAATTGAGTAAAGGATTCCATTCTTGTTTTTCTTCCTCAGTGTGACCCTCCAATGTTAGACCTTCAGAAATATGATTTATCGGCACAAGAAATAGAAATATTAGGCCAAAAGACCCCAAAGTTTGGTCATATAATGGCTGATTTTTCTTGACTTATTCTCCTATATATTTTAGTGTTAGCTTTGAATATACAACAACCTCAGCAAAGAAATTTCTCCTGATCTCAATTTTACCTGGGTCACACCTATCTCCTAAGAATGTCTCCTCCCCCTCCCTCTCTCTCTCCCTCTCTCTCTCTTTCTCCCCACCCGCACCCAGTTCCAGATTTTTCCAACAAGGGGAGCTATCTACTATTTTGCTAAGTTATCTTAAAAAAAATTTTTGATAGGGTGATCTCTCGATATTTGGAATTCCACTGGACTTTTCTTTATCCATTCATCAGTGTGATGTATTTGGATACCCAGAGAACATTTAAAAACCATATGAGAGGTTAGTGTGCAAGGTTGGGGCTTAATGTGCTGGGAGAAAGTGAGGAATGCAGATGCTGGAGATCAGAGCTGAAAATGTGTTGCTGGAAAAGCGCAGCAGGTCAGGCACCATCCAAGGAGCAGGAGAATAGACGTTCCTGCTCCATGGATGCTTAATGTGCTGGCATGGACTGAGATTTGGTTAGCGTACAGAGTATAAGAATAAGTGGGGCTTTCTTAGAGTAGTGTAACTAGATGAGTACCTGGGATTAGTGCTTGGGCCCTAGCTATTTCCTGTATAAATACAGTATGTATATACATGCATCCATGGTTTAGATGAGAAAATCAAATATAATAAAACTCTCTGTGATACAGTTAGGAGGAATTGAGAATGATGAGGAAGTACAGAGGCTTGAAGGTGATTCAGAGTAAGTGGCCAAATACAAGACAGATGCAGATGACATTGATAAGTGTGAAGGAAAAAAACAGAATGGTAGAACGTCTTTTAAATAGTGATAGATTGAGAAATGTTGATGTACAGAGGGACCTGGGTATCCTTGTAACAAGTGTCATTGAAATCAAGTATGCAGGTGCAACAGGCAGTGAGCAGGGCAAACGATATGCTGGCTTTCATCGTAAGGGGATTGGAGTACAAGAGTAAGGAGTCTTGCTGCAGCTGTTCTGGGCTTTGGTGACACTTGAGTATTGTGTGGAGTTTTGGTCTCCTTGAGTAAGGATATGCATACTTGCTATACAGAGTTCAGCGAAAGTTCACCAAGCTGATGACTGGGATGTCAGGTTTGTGATATGAAGTCAGGAAGAAACCATTTGGAACAGAGATGAAAAATTTTTTCACACAGGATGGTGGCCTTGCAAAATTCTTTGACTTTTTCCAGTGACTGATGCTAGGTTACTTAGCCTGTAATTTTCTGTTTCTCTCCTTCCTGGAGAAGCAGCATCGCATTTGTGGTATTTTAATCTGCTAGCTTCTTAGCAAAGCTGGTTCCAATCAAAATATCCACCGTAACTGCAGCCACTTGTTTTAAGACCAAGGATGCAAGCTATCAGGTACAGAGTACTCTTCAGCCTTTCACCATTTGTTTTCCTCCATACTTTTTCTTTAGTGATAATTGTTTTAGGTTCCTTCCTAGTTGTCTCTTGATTTTCTACTACTGATAGGATATTTTTATTGCCTTCTACTATAAAGATAGATACAAAATATTTGTTTAGTCTTTTGCCAATAATGCATTTGTAGGTGTGTATTTAAGTTCCATACTTGGGAATGATCTCTGTGTGTATATTTGGATGGTGAATCATTAAAGTTTTTGGAAATTCAGCTGTGATTAACTGTGGTGTAGGTGATTAGTATGACTATCAGCTCAATTTAATGCTGAATTTAATCAAAAGTTCATATTTAGGAAAGAGTACTGTACTTGTGTATTGAACTATATGTACCTTAACTGTGCACTTTTATTATTTTCAGTCCCTCTCGGTTGTCAATGGTAAGACCATTGATAAGCCTTTGGTTGTACAGCTTTGTGATGCTTGGGGAAATCCTTCTCCTGAGCCTATGATTAAAGTTGTTCTACTAAAAGAAAGTGGCCTAAAGGTGAGGAATTTATTAGTAGCACTTTGGCTTGAACATTTAGAATATATAATACTATGATTATGATGCTCACAGGAACGAAAATGTAATAGATTTCTCTGCGAGTACTGATTAAATATTGTTGCATGTTTCACAATGCATATGGATAGTACTAAAGTGTGAGGCCTCGTGATGTCCAAGAAATGTAGTCCTAATATTTGCTTGCGTACCTTTGGTTTCTTTCCTGAACCTAGATGTTTGCAAAGGGCCTTGGTGAATAAGTCCAGAATCAGAGCACCAAAACCTAATGGAAATGGAAATTAGCATAAATAAAAGTGCTCCTCAATCGTCTTGATTTATTTTTAAGCTTGTCTCCTGATTTATGAAGAAAGTAATATATAATTAAATTCTTGCAGAATTTTGAGTTGTCTATTCATTGTGTAATGTTGAAGAGCGAGTGGTGGACCTTCTTGCTAACTTCACATTAATATCAAAGTGGATTCCCAAATTACTTTTTCTGCTTGATGTTTTTGAGAAATTATTTCTTCTTCAATTAACTAAGCTAAATGCTAAAGTTTATTTGAAAGTAACAAATTATATATGTTGAGAGTCGAGTTATACAAAATAATCTGAAGTTTCTTAGAGGCAGAGTACAGTTTCTTACTGTACTTGCATCATCCTTTTGGACATAATTCTGCAAAAACTGAGTATCAGTTCTGAGGAGATCGGAAAAATTAGTTCAGTTTTTTCAAAGTTGTCTTATAATTATAGAGTGTATTGTCCATAAGTCATGATGCTGCATATGGATATTAGCAGTTACTTGGATTTGAGTAATAATTTTCTTTTCCTTCAGCTATCTCCAACCCCACAACTGCAGAAAACAGATGAAAATGGAAGGGCAAGTTTTGGTGTGTTTCAAATTTTTGCAGCAAGGTAGAGCTAAGTAAAATCATTTTAACAGCTTGTATGTTTCCTATTAATGAGAAAGTGAGGACTGCAGATGCTGGAGATCAGAGCTGAAAATGTGTTGCTGGAAAAGCGCAGCAGGTCAGGCGGCATCCAAGGAGCAGGCGAATCGATGTTTCAGGCATGAGCCCTTCTTCAGGAATGAGGAAAGTGTATCCAAGTAGGCTAAGATAAAAGGTAGGCCTACCTTTTATCTTAGCCTACTTGGATACACTTTCCTCATTCCTGAAGAAGGGCTCATGCCTGAAACATTGATTCTGCTGCTCCTTGGGTGCTGCCTGACCTGCTCCGCTTTTCCAGCCACACATTTTCAGCTCTGTTTCCTATTGATCTCAATAACGAAGTAACCCTGTTGCTCCCATTATAATCATAATTGATCAGGCAAATTCTGAATTCTTATTTCCATCCTGACTTCCTTATCTTTTCCCAGATCTCTCTCTGCCCTTGGCAAAAATAGATCCTAAGAATTTGTCTTTGAAATACACCTCCTGCTCCCTTGAATGCATTCTGCCAATTTGCTGACTGCTGAGCTTCTGTTCCTCACCCCCAGCTGATGCCCTAACTATTCCCTCTCCTCATACTGCTCAACCTCCTTCAAATCATTGTCCTTTCTTCAAATGACCAAACTTTGACTGCTGTGTCACTGTGAGATGCTAGTCCATTTCCAAACTCCTTTTTCTCCCACACCCTTCACAACTTGCCAAATTGGTGCTGATCTTTCCTACAATTATACGTTTGAAACTCTTGTCAAGTTTCTGGCTCATCTATAGTGTTGCACATGTCGATATCAAAGCCACTAAATACCTTTATCGTTATAGCCTATCCCTTCTCATCTTTCTAGACCTATTTGCCTTTCTCTATTAACCACACCATCATCATCCAACGCATCATCTCTTCCCAACTAAGTGAAACTGCCCAGCATCATTCATTCTGAGAGAATCATCTGTTGGCTTCTCTCTTACTCCTGCACTATAATCTCTGGGGTCTCCTAAGGATCTCCTCTACTACCTGATATCATCTGAAAGTGTGTTAGGTTCCACATGAACTCTATGCATATCTGAGTTTATTGTGAAGTAACCATGATTGACACCTTATTGAATTACTCTTGTAAATCGAAATACACATCTATCCCGCCCTCTTTATTACATCTTGAAAGAGCTCTAATTTGTTAAATTCAATTTTCTTTCGTAAACCACGTTAACTCTGCTTGACTTGTACTACGATTATCTTAAATGTCTTTCTTCTTCTCCTTACTGGTGGATTATAATCTTTGTCTGCAGCTCCGAATCAATTACATTCTGTCTGTAGCTGCAGCTTGTCTGGATTCTGCAGCATGTTTATTAGCACAGTCACTTTGGTCAAGGCTTTTGCCAGTTTCCCAGCATGCCTCTTCTATTGTCCATTTTCATAAATCCATATTTTGAGCGGCCCATCTGGTCACATGTTGTATAAATTCGTATGTTACATGTTACATGTTATGGTTAAAACCTTTTAATAAGGGAATCAAGATTTAGATGAAGAGCGGTGAGGGGAGGCTCACATTAAGCAGAAACATTGGACTATCTGGTTTAAAGGTATTGTTCCAATGCCATGTAACCTATATAGTAGTTCGGGGTGGAAGTCGAATATACCGAAAATGATATATAACTGTTTCATATATGCGCAAATCCCAGTTATTTGTTTTGCCTTCCCGTTACACTTTATTGTTGCATGTCAACTTGCACCTGCTAGCACCAATCTTCTCTATTTACTCTGTAGTTGTCCTGGTGGCATTTTTATCACCAAATCAGCTAACATCTCCAATTCTTACTTACTGTACCTAGTCCGTATAAATAATAGTGCATTTCTTTACCGAATCCTTTTTCTAATCAAAATGCAAAGTTCTCTGCAATGACCAGGAATCATGTTTGAAGTTGATCAGTAGTTATTTTTAAAAAAACATTTTAAAAAGTACTGTTGTGGTTGCTGCTCATCAGTAAATTTTATTCAAAACAAGTGATCCTGAAGTACTTCATGCAATATATAAGGTCCTTTTATTGCTAATTGAGCATTTTTCTTTTAAATGCTCTTGTCTGGATTATTTATAGTGCAGTTACATATATTTTTAAGCCTTCTGGATAGAGATGAAACATCAAGGAAGAACTGCTTTTCCCTGCACACTCCACTTCTGTCATAAAAATGCAAGGAAGAGCAAGAGTCCTTTCGGACTAAATCACAACACATCATGATCTTCTACCTTAGCTACATTGACCAATACTTTCTCCATGCCTATGATCTAGATAATATTCAAAGAAATCTGCTGATCTGTCTTGACTATGCACGAGTGAGTAAGCAATCAATCTTTGGAAAAAAAATTCCAAACATTTAAAATGATGAATCCAGTCATTCTAATTTGATTCTCAAGAAATGAAGGTACTTTTCTTCGTGTCAGCCCTAAATGGTTGATAGCTTATTTTGAAATATTTGCTTGTTCATATTTAAATTCCCCAATGAGGGGGATTATCCACAAATGTCTTCCTTCATTTTTTTTTAATTGTCATTCTTTTAAATAGTAGGGAACACAAACTTGAAATCATTCTGTTCTCATGGCTGAACCCCTCATCCCAGGAGTTAATTTAGGAAATCTGAATTGCTCTTCTCAAAAATAAACGTATACCTGTATACAGACCAGAACTTGATAAAGTACTCTAGGTATTATCTCCCCAGTGCTGTTTTATTTACTCCTATAATCTAGTCCTTTTCGCAAAGGCTATCCCAACAATGACTTCCATTAATTACTTGCTGTACTTACTTGCTGACTTTCTATGATGCACAAGGATATCCAAGTCTCAAAGGTAGAAGACAGAGGGTGGTGGTGGAGGGTAGTTTTTCAGACCGGAGGCCTGTGACCAGTGGAGTGCCACATTTGGATGCGAGCATAAGAGGTACAGTTAGTAAGTTTGCAGATGATACCAAAATTGGAGGTGTGGTGGACAGCAAAGAGGGACAGATTACAACAGGATCTGGACTAGATGGGCCAGTGGGCTGAGAAGTGGCAGATGGAGTTTAATTCAGATAAATGCGCGGTACTGCATTTTGGGAAAGCAAATCTTAGCAGGACGTATACACTTAATGGTAAGGTCCTAAGGAGTGTTGCTGAACAAAGGGACCTTGGAGTGCAGGTTCATAGCTCCTTGAAAGTGGAGTCGTAGGGAGATAGGATAGTGAAGACGGCTTTTGGTATGCTTTCCTTTATTGGTCAGAGTATTGAGTACGTGTTGCGGCTGTACAGGATATTGATTAGGCCATTGTTAGAATATTGCATGCCATTCTGGTCTCCTTCCTATCAGAAAGATGTTGTGAAACTTGAAAGGGTTCAGAAAAGATTTACATGGATGTTGCCAGGGTTGGAGGATTTGAGCTATAGGGAGAGGCTGAACAGGCTGGGGCTGTTTTCTCTGGAACATCGGAGGCTGAGGGGTGACCTTATAGAGGTTTACAAAATTATGAGGGGCATAGATAGGGTAAATAGACACAGTTTTTTTCCCTTGGGTTGGGGAGTCCAGAGCGAGAGGCATAGTTTAGGGTGAGAGGGGAAAGATATAAAAAAGACCTAAGGGGCAACTTTTTCACACACAGGGTGGTATGGGTATGGAATGAGCTGCCAGAGGAAGTGGTGGAGCCTGGTACAATTACAACATTTGAGGCATTTGGATGGGTATATGAACAGGAGGGGTTTGGAGAGATATGGGCCGGGTTCTGGCAGGTGGGACTAGATTGGGTTGGAATATCTGGTCGGCATGGATGTTTTGGACCGAAGGGTCTATTTCCATGCTGTACATCTCTCTCTCTATGACTCTAAGTCCATCTGTCAACATTTTCCAGTCTCTCGTCTTAACACTGACTGTACTTCAAAAGTTTGAGATTGGCTATAAAGCTTTTGGGTGTCCTGTGAAAGGTGCTATATAAATACAAGCAACCTTATTAAATTTTACTTTTCTATTTTCCTATCCTATTTTCTATTTTCCTATTTTTTTGACCACAGCTTCACAGCTGGTTATCAATCTCAGTTATTGCAACTTTGACAAGCTTGAATACATTACTCCCAGTTTCCACATCCATGACGTTGATGTAAATTATAAATAGCTGGAGCCCAAATATTGATCCTGAGTTATGCATTGCCAATCTGAAAATGATCCGTCAGTTCCTGTTTTCTGTTGTCTTCTCTATTGATCAGTCCATCATTATCCCCAATTTCATGAACCCTAGTTTTATATAATATTGTGTGACACCACACGGAGTGCTTTTTTTTAAAAACCTAAATAATACTCTGTCCATTGATTTCCTTCAGATTACACTTTTAGTTTAGTGCTTTTTTAAAAAAAAGTTCAACAGATTTATGATCAGCCATTATGTTATTGAATGGCAGAACAAGTTCAAGGGGCCAAATGACCTCACTACTTCTGTTCCTTTTACTTATGGTCTCATTTGCCCAGCATGATTTTTCCTTTCGAAAATGGGATCCATATTATAATCTAATTGCCCTGGAACCCTCTGTCTATTAATAATAGGCAAAACATTAGAATCTGTCATGTTAAGAAAGCTTTTACCCTAGTTTCTCCTTCCCTCCTCCTTTGGTTAGCATGCCAGTTGCAGCAACTAGAGTACGTAGAAAAATCAAAACTGATGTGTCTATTATGTCTGTAGCCAGCCCTTGTTAAATCCTTGAGGTAATCCACCAGGTCCATGGGATTGGTCAGCTATTCATTTAATTAATTTCTCCATTACTTTTACTTTAATTTCTGTATGTGCTTACTGGAATCTTGGTTCCAAGAAGACAGTTACCAAAGCAAACTTATATTATTTCCACAATTTCCTTATCTCCCCATATTTTTCTTGAATTTGGCTGTAAGCGATCTGTTTATTTTTGTTAACCTTTTTTCATATCTGTAGAAGGATTTGCAATCTGTTACATATCTTTTGCCCTCATTCTGTAATCTTGGTTATCCTTACTCTCCAGAAGTTTCCTTCTGTTTTTGACACCATGGTATTCATCTTTGTTTATTCAGACTGTCTTTAACTGTGGTATTGGTTGAACCACTTTTCTGCACGATTTCTCATTCCTTAAAGAATTTGTTAAATATTTGACAAGGCTTATCTACTGTGACATTTTAAAACAGTTTTAATTCTACTTCAGCTCTCTGCTGTCCTCACCTCAGCAATATTGCGTAATTTTTGTCTGTCGAAACATTTTCTTGGTCATTTAGGGGGATTTCTGTTGCTTCGTGTGATGGGTGGTGGCTGAATACTGCAGCAAAAGGTTATGGTTCCTGCAGATAAAACTGTAATTTCTGACTTGGCTAGATCCATGTCATTTGTGTTCACTCTTCCTTAGAGGTCCTTTTTACTGGAAAGTTATTGATAAACTCAGTCTCATTGAACAGTGCCATAGCCAAATATCCTTTCTGTGCAATAATTATGAATTTGATCTGAAACTACTGGCAGAATCTATTGCTATACTATTTCCTTATTCAATCTTCATGAATCTGTCTCCAGTAATAGGTACAAGAGTATACTGAAAAATTGTTTTTTAATTATTTTAAAAAATTGTGTTAATGATGTTAACGGCCAAGTGGGTAATTCATTTTACAAAATTATAGTTCTTTAACTAGAACATTAAGCTCTATATATTAAGTGGAATAAAACACAGATGGGAGAAAGCATGCATCTTCTTTTGTGTGTGTATGCATTGTCAGCTCTGCTCAAAGGGTGATCTTGTTTCATTTCTCTGTCCCTTCCAAGCTTAATTTTCTAATTTTGTTCCAATTTCAAGCCATTCAGCATCAACTTTCTTTCCCTCTTTCTTCCTCTTTTTCCTTGATTTTGTTTTACTCACTGATTTCCTAAGATATGTTATCTTACACCTTTTCTAATTATATTCAGTAAATTTTGTTCATTCGCTGTCTAGATCACTTCATTTGTTATGTTTTTTGTGCACCTGGTCCACTACATTTTCATCTGAACCCATATGACAAGCTATTATCAGGATTAGTTGGTCTCTTAATACAACTCCTACGTCGACACAAATTGAGACTTCACATCAAGCTATTTATAAAGTGATTCTTAAATTGTTCTTTCAGTTGGCAACTGTCTCCTTTTGCATATATACAGCCGTTTTCATGACTACCCAATTCTTATTTCTGTTGCACGTTCTATCTACACGTTATGCTTCTTGAATCTCTTCATACTCGTGTTCTGTTTAATACATCGTAGAAGGAAAATAATGTTGGTAGTTTTGAGTTTTGCATCATTTTACAGCTCCCACGGTTTTTTTTCTAGTACAGATTTCTTAAGAATTCTCTGTTCCAATCTACTCTGGATACACTTGTGTGTTTGTGATATTTCCTATTTACTTACTTTTGTCAGTTGCATATGTATATGAGTTTACCCTTAAATGTGGAAAATTATGAAAAAATGTTTAAAAATCTTTTCATTTTTTATAATTGAACATTTCAAAAGTGGAATTGCAGGTCTGGTTAGAAGGGGCCACTACAATGATATTGTAACTGTAAACTCTTTGAGGCTTGCAACAATATTCAACATATAGATTATTCTCTCTGGGTATTGTGGCTAGAATTTATAGAATGAACATGCTTGTTAAACCGTAAATTATGTAACACATTTCTTTTTAATCAAAGTTTTAGCTGTCATTAAGTGAAAGCAATGGCATAGGAGTCTTTCATTGCTGTTGTTCAAAATAGTTTGTTGAATGACCTTATTCTGATTAAATTTTTATATAATTATTGCCTTTTGAAACTGCAGTTGACTTTTCAGATTGTACTCAGTTGACCTTAAGGTCTCAGTGATGTTTGTCACATGTTAAAAAGGCTACACTGTATGTTTTGTATTTCAGGGGAGAATATACAATACAAGCTAAAGCCGTCGTTAATAAAAGTGCAGTTGATGGCCCTGTGATCAAACTAAATGTAGTACCAGACCCTGACAAACCAGTTAGCTTGCATGTAGACTACAACAAAAATGCAGCTTTTGTTGCTGGTGGATTTTTAACAGGTATGCATGACTTTTGTTTGCAATAGGTATTGATAGACAAGTTTGGTGATTGGAGCATAGTTATTTGTTAGAATACTTTTGGAAAATCTTTCAATGTTATATTTAGAATTAAATTTTCTTTTAATCTTTATTATACATTGACTTTACATAAGTAATACCCAAGTATTTATCTAAATAATCTAATTGCTGCTCAGTCAGTCAAAGCTTCCACAGGCAAAGTATTTATCTCTGTATATCAAGCAGTGTTTAGGTGTAGAATAGCAACTTAGTGTTTTTAACTGTGTTTTTAATCCACATTTCTTGTTTGAAGCTATTATCTTTCCAGCTGAGGGTTCAGTTCCAGCATACTCATATGTAACTGACCTTGCATCTTGAATATCTCAACTAACCTTGAATATTTTCTCTGAAATTATTTTTTGCACTATATAGTTTAGTTCATTTATCAACTTTCCAGCTATGTGTAGCATGACATATTTTATTGTACTCTACTGACTTGAAAACTGTCTTGACCTGGGTATCTTACTCTACCAATATATTCTATTTGCTTAAAGTATACAGTATAATGATGCTAAAACAGCTATTTTAATTGAGTATAAACGTGCATTAATGCTGACAATTTATGACACACAAGTTTTTCAATCATTCACAATAAAAACAATATCATCTCTGCTCTTAATCCAAGTTCCTGGAACAATCTTCAGCTCCATCCACTCTGTCCTGCATTAATGTGATAGTTTATCTGTTCCAGTATATAAATTATCTGAAACCATATGATCTTTTGAGAGTGTGCAATAGTAGGAGGTGACCTTATTCTAAAGGTTAAGATATGGAAGCAGTTTCAGCAAAGGCTAGCCAATTGTGGTTTTGTTTACACACATTCAACAGTCAACCTTCTGTAAGTGTAAAGCTGATCTTTCCTAACTTTTTGCCAAAAATATTTTATTTTTCAAGTATCGCATGAATGCCTCCTGACCTTTGGCCCAGTAATACTTACTTTTTTTCTATGTCTCATGCTAGTTTGAGTGGGGTTGGTGGGAGCAGTCCAGTGAGTCATTTTCACAATTGCTTTTTTCTCCTTTAAATTGCCAGACATAAATAGCATGGGACTGCAGTTCCCTGCTGAATTCAGTACCATGGCCAGCAACCGCTGAGACAATGTCATCGGCAGTTTTCAAGAACTGGCATGGATTTCAACCACTAAAACATTACTCGTGTGTAAGTTAACCCCTTACTTTCTGACTAAAAAATTTGGTCTCAATACTTACATTTTACACGAGTAAGTGCAGTACTTCAAACTCATCCAATTTCATGTATAAATGAATTTAAATGGTCCCTGTTGTAGTGCAGCTGTAATTGCCCCAACAAATACATCTTTCTCCCTCATTAAGGAATTATAATCACTCATGCATCTTTAATTTGATTGGAACAGTTTTTTTAATTTTTCTGCAATTATAGGTATATAAACTGCATGCAATAGACAACAATTTTTGCCAACACATGAGGTAGGGTGGAAAGGAGCAGAAATGCATTTCCAGTGAACTAAATTGCTCATATTATTACATATGAGTAATGCCACTGGGTTCTTTTACTGGAGTAAAATTTTTAGATAAAATTCAGTTCGTTGCCCAGGATGTCTCTTGCATACAAAAGCCCAATAATGCAAATGCTGAAAATCTGAAATAAGAACAAAAACTACTGGATGTGTTCAGTTAGATCACCATCTGTAGAGATTGAAACACAGTCAGTGTCCTAGGTCAATGATTGAGGTTGATATGAAGTTGGAAGATCTGGGAAAAAAGTTGACATCTTGGAAATATTTGCCTGATGTTTAGTCGTGGTGCAGTAATGGTCCATATGCTGTAAGGAGGAAGTGTTGGAACACTTTTGTTTACCCTCTGCTGGGTCATCAGTTTACCAGATGATAACAGTACTGCCCTGGTTGGCAGGTTTGAGGACAACATATGCATTGCAGCACCACAGCTCAGGGAGACAGGCAAGAGTAAGAGAGAGCAGAGAAATTAAGGTGACTGGATTTTCGTAGTTTTCGATAAAATAAATCAGCAAAAAGTCAAAGGATAAGGGAAGCTGTCCATGGGGAGGGTGAATCCTGGACGTGAATGCAAGAGTCAGCAAGGAAAGGACTCCTGGCCAAAGGGATTGATGGGGGAGGGATGAGGGGGAGAGCGAAGGAAAGAGAAGAAATGCTCAGCACTGTACTGGGATTGAAATTGATGTGAAGTGCATAAAAAAATGAAGCTGTGGCCCTTTTCTGAGAACAGATTGTTCAAGTTTGGAGATGGGAGCTTTGAAGGTTAATGAGAATAAATAGCAAGGCATGAGAACTAAAGAGTTAGTTTTCATTGCCTACAGTTCTTTCTTTGTAATTTTATCGGAAATTGACTTCTCAACAAGAACTTTCCAGTGTTGAATCTAAAGTGTTCAATTAATCTTGTATAATCATTGAACTATATAACAGCAATGACTGAAAAACAAATTGTCTGCACATTGCTATGAGGTGTTTTGAGTATATGACGTGCCAAGTATCTAGAAGGTCTTTTCATTAAGTTTTTTTACAACTTATGAAATTGAGTTACAGTATTTTGTTACTTAATACAAAATGATAAAACTGCTAACCATGTTATGCATGTTCAAGCTATCTTTTGAATATTCTGACCCAGAAATTTATCAGATGTGATGCAGTAATATAATTTGATTTTGACCTCTGAAGCCAAATGTTCCAGTAAAATATACAGATCTAGCTTTTATGTTGAGTGGAACAGTGAATGTAGTCAGATTAAAAAGAAAAGAGGCATTGGAAAAAAGAATCCAACAGTCATGATACACAGCTAAACTCTATAAACTAAGCAAGTACAAATTACTGATACAGCATATCTTATTGTTGGAATTGAAATTAACCTACTGTGAAATGATCATTTGCAATAATTTAATACAGTATGTGAAGAAAATTCTCTAATTAGTGTTCCCATCTTTATGTCACATAGAATTCGCAGTTAGTGTTGTTTCTGAAGATGGCAGTGCAATGAAGAATATCAAACCAGCAGACCTCACCATGCGAATGTGGAGGGGTCAACGCCCATCATCCAATGTAAGTGAAGCGAATACCTGATGTCAGGTAGAAATAGTTACTGCTGCATTATCATCGGAATTCTTCTAGTATCTACTGCACTCTTCAGGACAATACTTTAACAATTACTTGAATTAGTAGCTCAAAATTCCTGAGAGTGCCAAATTGCATGCTTTTCTCCCAGTTGGTTAACTATGCATATATTTCTTGAGAATCTTATTTAGCCAGAGCATTTTTCTAATCACTACAAAGCAACTGGTAACTTGCTCACTGTCAAATCATAGTTTCGAAATTTAACTTTCAGAAGCAATCGAATCATTGTGTATGAGTATGAAGAAGATGAAATCATTAAAGATTTTCAGATCAGTTTGAGTGAAGAATGCTGAAAGGCTGGTCAGGTAGCACCACCAACCATAACTTAAAATGGTGTACAACCTAGTGAAGCTACAGCTGAAGAATAGTTGTATGCCAGGCAGCATCTGATAACCGACTTAAGCAATCCCACAACCAGTGGGTCAACTCTGAAGTGTTATCACATCCAGTCAGGAATAGTGCTTTACAATTGAGCAACTCAGCAGGAGGAGGTTGCTCAAAAATCCTCATCCTCAATGGAGTGGCAGCCCAGCACATCAGATGAGGCTGAATGTTTGCAAATATTTTCAGCCAGAAGTGTTGAGTGGACATCTTTGCTTTCTCCTCAGTTCCCCACTGTCACAAATATCACCAGGCAGTTGATTTATTCCATGTGATATCAATAAACAATTGAAAGCACTGCATATACTGTACAGGTCATGAACCCTGACTATATTGTGGCACTAATATTAAAACTAAGCTGAAAAATCAGGTGTGCCGTAGCCAAGCTATTCTACTACAGTTACCACGTTGGCATACATCTGTGAATATGGAAAAAAAAATTGATGTACATGTCCAGTCAAAAAAAAACGGGATGTCCCTGACTTGACCACCTCAACATGAAGCCTGCTTGAATGGCATTGTACCTTCAATTTTCACACTCTACTACCCATGCATAGTGGTGGCAGTGTGTACTGTTCAAAAGTTGCGCTGCAGTCACTCATCAATCTCCTTGGATAACATCTTCCAGTCCCATGACCTGTACGAGCTAGAAGGATAGGGCAAGCATGTTACACTCACCTGCTTCTTGAAAGTTTATTTCCAGGTGACATGCCATCCTGATTTGAAATTATATTACCATTCCTTCATTGTCATTGAGTCCAGATCCTGGAACTCCCTTCCTGTCACTGCTGTGGGTATTCCTGCAAGTCATGAACTGCAACAGTTCAAGGCCTGTTACCCCACCTTAAGGTCAATTTGGAATGGAAAGTAAATGATAGCAACCCCAAAGGAATAAAACACTAAGCGTTCCAAACCATAAAAAATGAATTCAAAAAAGTATTTCAAGTTTCCAAAGTGTTTTTTGTAAGACCATAGAAATGTCTTTTTAAGCAGAAATTTGCTGTTTACTCAGAACGGAAAAAGTGAAAGCTATGCTTAATTGCCTTAATGAAATTTTTAATTTATTTTTGTATACTGTTCAAATTTAATTATGTTAATAAACCTGTTCTTTTTTCTAAAAAATGTTCACCAAATTTGCATTTTATTTCTGCAGCCGACAATTCTAAACTGCAATAAAGCACGAGATGGTGACAGAGAAGGATATTTTTATTTCAGGTAATGACAATACCATTCTTTTGTGGTTTAATTGTATATTTAATGTGTTTACACTGATTATAATGTTAGAAAAATCCTCAAGTGTTATGGGTGTTTGTTGGTTGTATATGCTTGAACTTTTAAAATGTACTCTTTTTCAGTGTCTAGAATCTAAAGCTGATTATTCCATATTTTACCTTAGGAATGTTGTTTGGATTTTCTGATTTTCTGATACTCCAGTTAGGAGTAAGAGTAGACTACTCATCTCCTCTAGCCTGATCTGTCATACAATAAAATCATGGCTGAGTTGATTACTTCACATCTTATCTCCAACCCCAGATCCCATGACCACCCATATTCACTTTCACCCCTTTGCTTTATCAAGAATCTATATAGGTTTGCCTTCAAGATATTCAAATACTCTGCTTCCACTGTCATTTGAGTAGCACAGTTTCAAAGGCACTTAGAATTTAGGGTTGATATTCGAGTCTTCTAAATTTCAATGCATGAAAGTCTTGTCTGTCTAAATCTTCCTGATGACAGACCATCCAATTCAGTGCTCCATTTGTTGTCTCACCAATGCCTTGTATAACTGAGACATGAACTCCTACTTTTGTATTCCACTCACTTTGCGATATACAGTAACATTTTATTAGCTTCATTGCAGTTCTTCCATTCTAATCTTTTGTGATTCATGCAAGAAGACATCCAGATTCCCTGTACCTGAGCTGTGTAATCTTTCACCACTTAGGTAATAAACTTCTTTATTCTTCTGCCAAGATGGAATGACAAATTTCACATTTTCACATTTTCCCATACTATACTCTATTTTCTCCATCTTTTCCTACTTGGCCAAACTGTACCCCTCCGCAGTGTCCTCATTTCACCTTCGCAGTTTATTTTCGCCAGCTATCTTTATATCAGCAAATTTAGCGATCATCTCTTTGGTTCCTTTATCCACGTTACTTATATCGATTGTAAATAGGTTTTTAAAATTTGTTCATGGGATGTAAACATCAGCTGTGCCAGTGTTAATTGCCTAGAAGACAGTTAAGAGTCAACCACATTGCTATGGGCGTCGAGTTGAATATAGGCTATACTGGTGAAAGATGGCAGATTTCCTTCTGGGCTTTAATGAACCATACATATATATATTTTTAAATTATCTTTTTTTATTCTAAATTTTAATTAAATTCAAGGTCAGCCATCTGTAATGTTGGGATTCGAACCCATGACCTCAGAATGTTAGCCTGGGTATCTGGATTACTAGTCCAGTGGCATTACCATGATGCCCCTGCCTTGAGATTGAAGCCTCAGCACTGATCCCTATGCACACCTTTCATTACATCCTACCAATCAGTTTGCCATCTGTTTCCTATTAGCTAGCCAATATAATGTCAATATGTTGCACACTACATAATGAGCTTCCTACCTCAGCTTTTAAGGGCTCTTGTAGTACAATGATGGTGTCTCTACCTCTTAGACAGAAGTACTGGGTTGAAGTTCCACCTATTCCAGAGATATGTCATAACATATTTGAATAGGTTCATAAAAATATTTACACCATGCGCTATTACTTTACACAACTTTTAAGGCACTTTATTACAGGCCTTGTGGAAATCTAAGTACCGTATATCCACTGGCGCTCTTATCCACTACATGTTACTTCCTGAAAGGACTTCAATAAATTGATTAAGGACAGTTTTCCATTTTACAATTTGTTGTTGACTGTACCTGATGATCTTGGACTTTTCCAATTACCTTGCTATACTATGGGGAATTTTGTATAGTTAGAGCTAATGCACCAAGTATCTCAGCCTTTTTTTTAAAGACTTGAAGATGAAATCCATGAGCACATGAGGACCTATCAACCCCTGTTCAAATTATCACATTCTGTGTGGAGATAGTTTGTGATATGGTGGTGTTATTTTGAAACTTGGTTCAAAGTAGAGAGACCCATATTCAAATTTTTAAAATTTTTATTTCTATATTGTGATTAAGAAGGATATAGTTTGTGTCATTTTAGATTGGGTCTGTGAATGGTATGGGTTTGTCTGGAAATTTTCTTGTTTATATTTAATTAAGGCTTCTTAAAATTAAATACCCTTGAGGTGAATAGTTGAATTCTTTAGAAAACAAGGCTAGAGGAAGCAAAAAAGTCATTTACAAAAGTTTACATCATTTTGTAGCCCATTGTAATGTTATTAAATTGTTTATTTTTTTAATTTTGTAATATATACTTTCATTTCAGGGATAAAATGCTTCCAGAGCGGACAGGAGTACATACCATCCAGTTTGTGTATTCACAGGACAAGACAGTGCTCTGTGGTGAACAGGTGTGATATTGTTCCAGCCAAGTTAGGAAGGGTGGACTGACCTCTTTCTTTATCCCACTCTTTCACTGACCACAACAAAGTTTGAATTTAAAAGATAGGTGATATTGCCAATTATATATAAAATTATATATAGGTCAGTAACAGAAATGAATGAGCCAGGTTTGTTAACAAATAGCCAGTTAATTGCAGAATAAAGTGAACTTGCCCAAGTGGAGGTTATTTTAAATCATGCAAATATGCCCAGCTATCCTCCTTGAAAAACAATATACACTATTACCTTGAGGTAAGGGGGAAGGGTGTTGGTGGGATGGGGATGGGTGGTGAGAGAAAACTCTGTAGCGTGTTAAAAGTACTTTGCCCCTTCACAGTTGAATTCTGACAAATTAAGGCATTTCTAGATTTTTTTTCCCAAAGTGGGGCTGTAGCCAAAGACATTTTCTACGCAAGTTGTCACTGGGGTTTCTTCCTTGACCATTTATGATTGATTGAACTCTTTATGGAGACAGCATTAAGGGTTTAGACCTCTTTAAGAGTCCTCCATTAGTGATGATGTGTTTTAGTTTTTTTTGCACTAAAAAAAAAGTGAGTTTTCAGAAAGAAATTTGACGCAAGTTTTTTTCAGACTTTGTTTGCACCCACAAATGTCATGTGACTTCTGACACTTAGGCTTGTTGACGTTATAAAAGCAACTTGTGTCCTTTATAAATGCAGCATTTTTGCTATTGTCACCTGTGCCCTTGGCTTTAGAAATACCTGATATTCACAATCTGAAAGCAGGTCGAACTCTTCGTCAGAACGGAATGCTAAGTTATTCAACATTCTGAAAAGATGAGGAAATTGACAGAGAATTCCAAGATATCTGGTTGTGATGAAGGAACAGCGCTCCAGACTATAACCTGGTGGTGTGATTTTTAATTAGGATTATCAGATCATTCATAATCTCATCAGATGGCAAAGCAGACTAGATGCTCCTAAATTTTATGGTCTCATAGTGATCTTAGAGTCCAGAACTTAGTAAGCAAGGTGGGGTCAGAGGATTAGAGAATTGCAGATGTTTTACCTTTGTTCAAAAAATTGTGTAATGTTATTCCGTCGAATATATAACCAGTCAGTTTAATTTATAGAAGCATTAATGCTAAACGCAATTAGTAATTTGGGCAAAGTCAGAAGTTACGTGACACCATGTTACAATCTAGCAAGTTTATTTGAAATCGCAAGCTCTTGGAGCAATGCTCCTTCGTCACATGAAGTGATTTCAAATAAACTTGTTGGATTATAACCTGGCATCGTGTGACATCTGACTTTGTCCACCCCAGTCCAAAACTGGCACGTCTACGTCATAGAAATTTGAACACATTAATTAAGCAAAGTCACCATTATTTGTCAATGTAAATTGTGGTTAACTAGCTTTTGTTTTTTCTTACATATAAGTATGAACTTTTAAAAGGCATTTGATAAAATGCAATGTAACAGGTTTGTGAACAAATTTTGAAGCCCAGCTTTTTTTAAAACATTATATTCATGACCACCAGGCATTACAGTTAATGAAATTGTTTTGAATGATAGTCACTGTTTTAATGTTAGATATATAGCAATTTGCTCCCATATCTCTCAAACCTGCAGAGAAGGTTTGAGAGATAATAACAAGACAATCTGTTTTGTGATGTTGATTGAGTCAATATTGGTCAAGAAATAGGAGCTAACTCTTTGCACCTTTTCAAATATTGTTAGGGGACTTGTGTATTCAAACAAGTACTGAAAATGTGTTGCTGGAAAAGCGCAGCAGGTCAGGCAGCATCCAAGGAGCAGGAGAATCGACGTTTTGGGCATGAGCCCTTCTTCAGGAAGCTCGCTTCCAAATTTTAACCTATTCAAACAAGTAGGCAGTTAGGTCTTCTGTTTGACATCTCAATTGAAGGATGGCACTTTTCCTAGCTCAGCAGTCTGTCAGTCCCTCCTTGTATGTCAGTGGACCTTGAACCCAGAACCTTGTGATTCAGAGGCAAGAGGGCTATCAACTGAAAGCCACTTGACAAAAATAATTTGAAATGGAGACTAATATCATGAAAGAGAATTTGGCTACCTTGGAGGAGGCCAAGGACCTGCATGTCCTTGGCGAGTGTTCAGCCACAGGGCGGTTGGGTTGGTTGGTGCGGGTGTCCCAGTGGTGTTCTCTGAAACTTTCCGCAAGTAGTCGGCCACATCGGGTGCAGCGGATGCAGTAAATGATGTATGTGGAGGTGCAGGTGAATTTGTGACGGATATGGAAGGATTCCTAGGGGCCTTGGAGGGAAGTGGGGGGGGGAGGTGTGGGCACAAGTTTTGCGGTTGCAAGGGAAGGTGCCAGGAGTGGAGGTTGGGTTGGTGGGGGGTGTGGACCTGACGAGGGAGTCACGGAGGGAGTGGTCTTTCCGGAACACTGATAGGGGAGGGGAGGGAAATATATCCTTGGTGGTGGGGTCTGATTGGAGGTGGCCGAAATGATGAAGGATGGTACGATGTATCTAGAGGTTGGTGGGGTGGTAGGTGACGACCAGTGGGGTTCTGTCCTGGTGGCAATTGGAGGGGTGGGGTTCAAGAGCGGGAAATGCGGTGGAGAGCATCGTCAACCACGTCTGAGGGGAAATTGCGGTCTTTGAAGGAAGAGGCCATCTGGGTTGTTCGGTATTGGAATTGGTCCTCCTGGGAGCAGATGTGGTGGAGGCGAAGGAATTGGGAATATGGGGTGGCGCTTTTACAGGGGGCAGTGTGGGAGGAGGTGTAATCTAGGTAGCTGTGGGTATCGGTCGGTTTATAGTAAATGTCCGTGTTGAGTCGGTTGCCCGAGATAGAAATGCAGAGGTCTAGGAAGGGGAAGGAGGAGTCTGAGATGGTCCAGGTTAATTTGAGGTCAGGGTGGAAGGTGTTAGTAAAGTGGATGAACTGTTCAACCTCCTCGTGGGAGCACGAGGTAGTGCCGATACAGTCATCGATGTAGCAGAGGAAAAGGTGGGGGGTGGTGCCAGTGTAGCTGTGGAAGATGGACTGTTCCACATATCCGATGATGAGGCAGGCATAGCTGGGGCCCATGTGGGTGCCCATGGCTACTCCTTTGGTTTGGAGGAAGTGGGAGGATTGAGGAATCTACAAAAAAACGGACAGATAACCCAGGTCTGACCTACAAAGAATGAAATCTGAAAGCAACAACACCCCCAGATTCTATGGACTACCCAAAGTGCACAAACCAGACATCCCACTCAGACCCATAGTATCACTACCAGGGACACCATCACACAAACTGGCTAAAGAACCACAGCAGAAACTGAAACACCTGATGAGCGGATCCAGTCAATCTATACAATCGACACAGGAATTCTTGGACATCATCAGAAATATACACATAGACAAGGAAGAAACTATGGTCTCATTCGATGTAACGGCACTGTTCACCTCCATCGACAAAACACTAGCCAAAGAAACAACAGCCAACCTGCTGGACAGACATAACAGACAACAGGACGTTGACCCTATCAACAAAGACGACATACTTAAACTACTGGACTTGTGCCTCACAACACACTTCACATTCAACAACCAAATATACGAACAAATTAACGGAACACCCATGGGCTCACCGATCTCTGGACTCATAGCAGAAGCAGTAATGCAAAGGTTAGAACAAACAGTCTTACCACAACTTCAACCCAAACTCTGGGTCAGATACGTGGATGACACCTTTGTAATAATTAAAAACATAGAAATAGAGAACACACACCAGATCATCAACGCCACACTCACAGGAATCCGATTCACTAGAGAGGAAGAAAAGGACAACTAACTCCCATTCCTAGACGTGATGGTACATAGAACACCGAACGGAGAATTCACCACAAAGGTTTACAGGAAAGCCACACACAGACCAAGTCCTAAACTATGAAAGCAACCACCCCAACACGCACAAACGAAGTTGCATCAGGACACTATTCAAAAGGGTCACAACACACTGCAGCACACCAGAACTACAAAAAGAGGAACACCTGTACAAAGTATTCGCCAAAAACGGATACCCTCACAATTTCATCAACAGATGCCTAAGGGAGAGACAACGGAACGAAGACATGCTGCAACCCAAAGGACTAGCCACACTACCATACATCAGGAGCATTTTTGAACTGACAGCCAGACTACTGCGACCACTAGGACTCATAACAGCACACAAAATGGCACTCATCCACAGACTCTATCAACAAACACATCGACCTGGACCCAATATACCGGCCACTACAGCAAACAGCTCGAACTGACAACCGGAAGCGGAAGAGACAGGCCACTATAAATGCCGGAGGAAACAGCACAGAAGCGCTTCACAGGAGGCTCCCAAGCACTGAGGATGTCACCTAGACAGGGGACGAAACGTTTGCAAGACAAATTCCCAGCTCGGCGAACAGAACCACAACAACGAGCACCCGAGCTACAAATCTTCTCCCAAACTTTGAATTGGAAAGAGAACTTGTTCAGGGTGAGGACCAGTTCAGTCAGTCGAAGGAGGGTGTCAGTGGAAGGGTATTGGTTGAGTCGGCGGGAAAGGAAGAAGCGGAGGTCTTTGAGGCCTTTGTGATGTCCATGGTGAAGATAAGGCGTTGGGGGCCAGGGATGCGAAAATCGTGGAGGGCGTGGGTGGTGTCCTGAACGTAGGTTGGGAGTTCTTGGACTAAGGGGATCAGGACTGTCAAGGTATGCAGAGATGAGTTCGGTGGGGCAGGAGCAGGGTGAGACAATGGGTCGGCTGGGGCAGTCAGGTTTGTGTATTTTGGGTAGGAGGTAGAAACGGGCGGTGTGATTGGTTGTGGGACTATGAGGTTGGAGGCAGTGGATGGAAGATCCCTGAGGTGATGAGGTTATGGATGGTCTGGGAGATGATGGTTTGGTGGTGGGAGGTGGGGTCATGGTCAAGGGAGTAGTAGGAGGAGGTGTCCGCGAGCTGGCGTTTAGCCTCAGCAATGTAAAGATCGGTGTGCCAAGCTACCACCGTGTTTCCCTTGTCTGCCGGTTTGATAGTGAGGTTGGGGTTGGAGTGGAGGGCTGCATGTTGCGAGGGTGAGAGGTTGGAGTGGGTAAGAGGGGTGGACAGGTTGAGGCGGTCAATGTTGCGGCAGCTGTTGGCTATGAAGAGATCGAGGGCGGGTAAGAGGCCAGCACAGGGTGTCCAGGTGGATGGGGTGTGCTGGAGACGGGAGAAGGAGTCGTCAGAGGTTGGACGAGAATCCTGGTTGAAGAAGTAGGCGTGGAGGCGAAGGCGGCGGAAGAATTGTTCGATGTCTCGCCACGTGTTGAACTCATTAATCCGGGAGCTCTTAAAGGAAGATGAGGCGCTCTTCCTCCAGGCGTCGTGTTGCCATGGTCTGGTCTGGCCTAGGAACCCTCCAACCACAAGGGATGAATGCAGATTTCTCCAGCTTCCTCATTTCCCCTCCCACCCACCTTATCTCAGTCCCAACCCTCGGACTCAGCACCGCCTTCTTGACCTGCAATCTTCTTCCCGATCTCTCCGTCCCCAGCCCCTCTCTGGCCTATCACCCTCACCTTAACCTCCTTCCACCTATCGCATTCCCAACGCCCCTCCCCCAAGTCCCTCCTCCCTACCTTTTATCTTGGCCTGCTTGGCACACCTTTCTCATTCCTGAAGAAGGGCTTATGCCCAAAACATCGATTCTCCTGCTCCTTGGATGCTGCCTGACCTGCTGCGCTTTTCCAGCAACACATTTTTCAGCTCTGATCTCCAGCATCTGCAGTCCTCACTTTCTTCTACCTGTAACCCTTGAGTTCCTTCTTATTAAAGAACCTATCTATCTCTGTCTTAGATATATTCAATGACTTGGCCTTCAGAGCCTTCTGTGACAATTAATTCCATCGATACACCACCCTCTTGCTAATTTTTCCTCCTCCGTTCTCAAGGTTAATTCCTTCACTCTGAGGCTGTGCCTTGTTTCCTAATCTCTCTTTCGAATGGGAGAACTTTCTCCATGACAGCTGTATCAAGGCCTGTCAGTATTCTGTAGATTTCAGTGAGATCACCACCTCGTACTTCTAAACTCCCAAGTACAGACCCAGAGTGTTCAACTGCTCCTCATATATGGTAAGCTATTCATTCCTGGGATCATTCATGTGAATCTCCTCTGGACCCTCTCCAAATCCAAGGATACACAAAGTGGAGTTCCCCAAGTTTTGGATTTAGGACCACTGCTTTTCTTGATATGAGCTGATTAATTAGACCTCTGGTGTACAGGGCACAATTTCAAAATTTACAAAGTACATAAAACTTTCTGACTTGTAAGGACAATAGTGATTGACTGGAGAAATAGATACATGGCTGAATATAGTCTGGTAGAGTGGGAACTAACTGAATGCTGATAAGTGTGAAGTAATATATCTTGGTAAGAAGAATGAGGAACAGCAGTAGAAAATAAATGGGTGAGGAATGGAGGGTCATCATCCATCACAAATTGTTGACGTTTGCATGGCAGGTTGCAAAAACAATTAACAAGGCATATGAGGTCTTGAGCTTTATAATTCAAAGTAAAAAGTTTATACCTTTCATAAAATGCTGACTTGGTCTGAACTTAAATATTGTGCCCCATTCTTGGTACCACTTTAGGAACGATATGATGGAATTCAAGAGGGTGCAGAGAAGGTTTGAGAGATGTCAACTATAGATAGAATTGGCACTGTTGTGGTGCAATGACCCTACCTTTGAGCCAGGCGCCCAAGTTCAAGTCCCACCTGTTCCAGAGATGTGTTACGACATCTTCAGATTGATTGAAAGAAAATTAGAATTGGGTAGTTGGGCTGTTTTCTTCAAAAGAAAAAGTTGAGAGTAGCTTTGATAGAGATGCTAAAGATCATGAGCTATGAGACAAATTCTTCCCATCAATTACTTCTGGATCATGAGCAAAAGGATAGAAATTTACTGTGGCAAAAGAATTGGCATGAGCACTATTTTGACAGAATGGGTAGAATCTGTAACACACTGCCGAAAAGTGTGGTGATAGCACACTCAATTCTGACTTTCAAAAGGAAATTGAAAGCTACTCAGGAGAAAACTACTGGGGAAAAGTGGTGTATAACCAATTGACACAGTATGCCCTAATCAGTGCATCCAGTGCTACAGCCATTCTAATTCTACCTTCTGTGCCATTTGCTTCATTCTAGATCACTTTCCATGTGGTACCAGGTGAACCAGTTAAATTAATGCCAGAAGAGCAGCCAGCCACTCCTACTGTTTCAAATGTCCGTGCTGTGACTCATCGTACCTTGGTCAAAAGCTTGTGTCTAAAAGTCATGGTAATAAAATTATTTTGTTCCAGTATTAAGTGCAAATAGTCATTCCTTTTCTATCATATTTCATTGTTCTTTGTATGTCAACAATTCTTTAAATTTTGCCCATTGCTTGTGAGCCTATATAGTGATTTTCAATAGATTAATTGCAGAGACTATCACAGCTGAGCCGGGTTCTGCTTTCATCCAATGTCCTTATGACAGTGTCCACATTTTCCTGACAAGGTTCACTAAATTGCTGTCAGGAAGGTAAAACCAGGTAAATTATGCACTACTGTGGACCACTTCTAAAGTCTGAATGTTTGAATCTGTGCAAATGGTTGGTTCTTGCTGTAAAATGTTGTTTGAATATTTGAAGAAAGAGCAATCCAGTGTGGAGAGAGATTTTCTGGCCATAATCAGAGAGCAGAAAGATGGAATTAGACAACAGCAAGGCATTGACAAGGGGTGGTGTATTTAACTATCAAAAGTCTGGCCAATTATCTCACCTGATGAAGGGGTAGTGCTCAGAAAGCTTGTGATTTCAAATAAGCCTGTTGGACTATAACCTGGTGTCGTGCAACTTCTGACTTTGTCCCACCCCAGTCCAACAACAGCACCTCCACATCATGGAAAGTCTGGTCTGGTTAATAAGTAGCTATACAATATTATCATTGTGTAGTTTTCCTTTAGCTACGATATCACTTTGAAAAAGTAATAGAGAGTATCTGGAGTTTGCTGTGTCAGCCAGCATTTAGAGGGGTTGGGAGAGCAGAAGTGCTAATCTTAGAACGGATGTGAGAGAAATCTGACTGGATACAACATGAGTGCTTAGCAGATATTTAGAAGGTATGGCATGAAGGAGAGTGCAGCAAGTGACATAGAGTGCAAAAGTAAGGAAGTAGTGATGAGTCTTTGGAGGATTTTGTCCAATTCTTGGCACTGCTTTTGAGGAAGAAGGTGAAGGTATTCGAGGGTATGCAATACAGAACTGATTTAGAAAATAGACCCAGAGATAAGGGTCCTCCGATTTTTGTGTGGTTTAAAGAAACTAATGCAGTACTCCGAGATGAAAAGAGTGAGAGGAGCTTTTATAAAAGCATTCAATATCATAATGGAGCTCAGCAAAGTAGATAGGGAGAAACTGTTCCTGTTGATGGAAGACTTGAGAAGCTTAGAATGATGATTTAAAGTAATTGGTAGAAGAATCAAAGGCAGCATGAGGAAAAGCATTCTTCATCTAAGTGAGTTTTTAGGATCTGGAATACACTGCTCAAGACTGGGTGAGGGGAAAATCCCATCATGGCTTTTGAAAGGAAATTGGACAATGGCCTGATGAGAGAGAGTTTTCAGATTACAGGGAAAGGGCAGGTAAATGGATGTAACTTAATTACTCTCGCAAACAACTGACACCAACACAGGCTAAATGGCTCCTTGTCTGTATCCAATGTACAGAAATCATGAGCTTGCATATGCTAGAAGGGCAGGGCAAAGACAGCAATTTAAAGAGGTGATTATTTGTAAATTCCAATATTACCTTTACACTCCATGAAGTAGGTAGTTTTAGCAGAGGTAAGCAAGAGATGACGCTTTGAAGTGCTCCAGCCAGATCTCACCTGTGTGTGGTAATGCCAGTTTGATGCCTGGTTTTACAGCTATACAAAGGTAATGCTTGGGACAGGGGTACAGTGGAGACTTGGGGACTAAAGTTGAAGCAGGGGAAATAGTTATGCAAATTATAAGGGTAGATAGTTGGGAGTTTGGAAGTGGAGCTGTGACTGATTTTTAGGATATTTTTCTAGTGACAGATGAAAGGAGAAAAGGAAAGGGATTTGTAAATGGTGTGCAATGCACAGTAGTTGTTAAAAGTTTTATTATTGTCTGAGATCGTGAAACTGAAGATCATAACTGGTATTGTGATATCCCTTTAAGTAGTATCTGGTGTAGAACATGTGCCTTGTAGCCATTGCCTGTCCAAATTGCATTAAATAATATGAAGGAGTGCAGTTGAGCTTCTGTAACAAACCACCTCATTCAACAATCACGTAATATTTCTTCAGATAAATGGAACTTGTGTCCATTCCTGATGTTACCAGACAGCTGAGTTTCTTTACCACCTCCAGTTTTATGTCTGATCTCCAGCACCTACAATATTTTGCTTCTATTGACTAATTTGAGAGATTGTTGTTTAAAGAAACACAAAATCACAGCAGTAGGAAGTTTGGAGGAGCTATATGACTTGTCAATCAGAAGGCTTGTGGGGAGTGAGGATAGGAGAATAAATTTAGAAGCAAGAAGAATAGAGCTGTTCGTTGACAGGACTAATTAAAGTCAGATTTTTTCTGAACTAAGTTTGTTTTCCTTGCCATCATTTTTAAACAAAAGAATCATTTTGCTGGGCAGACATCTACATTCATTTGAATATATAGAGATTATTTGTTTATTAATACATTTACCAATATAGTGCATTGAAATTTTCTTCATTTTGTTCAATTAGGATGAATATAACAATCCAACTGGAGAGGATATTTGTGGCAAGTTGGTGGTTACGATTAGAAGTGCAACTGAAGATGAGAGTGAGGTTCCTCAGTTTCAGGGAAAACTCAGCAGTTTGGAGTTTGAGCTCAACCAAGGATCTTCTGTTATTTCTGTAAGTTTAACTTGGTTTGACCAATCTACTAAAAGACTGCTGACTGGGGTAGTTAATTTGATTATTTCAGGGCTGAAATATTAGCCTTATCTTGCTGCTGCCAGATGTGAAGAGCATTTCCAGCATTTTTCTAAAATTTTGTTTTCAAAGTTTATATTACCTCATTCCCATTTTAGCTTCATTTGCCAAAAGCTTTTCTGATTTCCTCTTGATTTTGGCTTCTTTCCATTTCTTCTGAACCTTTACCCAAGAAGTATTTGTGCTTATGAAACATTTATTTGAACCATGTCCCAATGACTCTTGACTATTTTAAGAAAATTTAAGTGCCACCTTTTCTCTCTCTTGTCCTCTTCATAACCTCTTCCCCATCCACCAACCCATGCTTTTTTATAAGTTTGTTTCTCATTTTATTTCCTGTTCTTGGTTTTCAATGTTGCAGCTTTTAAGTTACTTACAGATTTCCTTTAGCTGTGTGTCTCTTCCTGGCATTTCAAGAAGCAATTAGTATCCCACCACTGCAACTAAATTAATTTGTATGTCTGTGTGCACTGAAGTGACTCTTGCACCCTTTACTGGATGTGTGTATGTCTACATTTGTCCCATCCTGTATCTGTGGAAATGAAAAAGAAATTATACAATTCTACAATTTTATGCCATTTGTAGGAAACTGTGCAAAGTTCCTTTGTAATAAGAATTTGGTTATTTTCTGCATGGGAGCATTCCTCAAATGCAGCTCAAGTATGAAATTTGATCTGACAGGTTTTTCTTTTTACAAAATCTGTTCAGTCATGTTATAAATGCTGGCGAGTGATTTTGCAGTCAGTGTTCAAGAGCAAAGCTTCAGAATCTATAAAATAGACTTGTATGTTATTCATTCATTTAGTCTACATTGCATTTACTATCCTGATTTTCCATCTTCAGATTATACATTGGAATTCATGAAACTTGAGATGGACAAGAAAGCGTGCAAGGAAGCTTATGATGAGAGTGCCTTACTGTAACTTTGAAGGGAATACTTCAGTCTGTAGTCATTGAAATTAATAGAAATTGAATTACTAATTTTTGAAACCAACTAGTAGTCCTAAACATTGTGTCTTTAATTCCTTTACAATCAAAATTTATTTGGTCAAAAAAAAAATCTGCATCCGCATAAAATAATTTTCCACCCTCTCCTGTACCTAATCCTATGATTTCAGTGAACATAAATTGTTTACTAATCTTTGAACTTTAATTTTTTTTTTGTTTACTTTTATTCCTCTTTAATAGAACTTGGTGCTGGCAGAAAACTGTCCTGGTAGGGATAGTACTGAATATATGCTGATTTTTGAACCGACTATTTCAAAACCCGTCAAGCGGAATCCTTTACCTCCATACATTTTATCATTTATGTTTTATAATGGTAAGCATAAAGCAGCCTGTATAGTTTGCTTATTTACCAAGAACTTGAAATGTTGTGGCTTATTTAGTTAACGTGAAAATGTTCCAGCTAGCTCATTGTTTACCTCATTACAAATATTTGAGGTTGACTCAGGCCTTTTGTCATATCAGTGAGAAAAATAAACAGTAAGGAGTCATGAATGAAAAGGTTATGCCAGGTTGTGATCTATGGTTCAAATCAATCTGGTTCCAGGATTAGTTTATCTTATTTATTCCAAGCCAGCTGATTTTAGTAGTGGTAGGTATAAGGAAAGCTTTTAATTCAAACTTCAGTTTTTTTAAGCAATAAAAATCTGTTTTTGGTCATGATTTTGTCAGTGTTAATCTTGTTTTATTATTTGAAAAACCAAATAGCCTTTGTCATATAACGCGCCTAGAATGGAAAAGTACAATATTCTAAGTTTGCAAATTTTTTAGGGAAAGACTTAATTTGCTTATAGTTAAGCACAGCTCCTGAAGAAAAACAAAATGTAACACATCTGAAATGTAGCATCTTTTTTAAAAAAGACTTGTTGCTTATGATTACCGATGCAAATGGTTAAAAGTATAATTTATCCAAAATTTAATTTTGAGTCATACAGCACAGAAACAGACCCTTTGGTCCAACCAGTCTATGGCAACTATAATCACAAACTAAACAAGTCTTATCTGCCTGTGCTTGGTCGATATCCCTCCAAAACATTTCTTATTCATATACTTATCTAAATGTCTTCTAAACATTATAACTGTACTTGCATTCATTACTTTCTCTGGAAGTTCATTCCACTCACCATTCACTGTATATAAGAAAAAAAGACCCTCATGTCTTTGTAAAATCTTTCTCCCCTTACCTTAAAAAAAATGCCCCCTGCCATTCGCCTTATCTATACCCATAACGATTTTATAAACCTCTGTAAAGTTACCCCTCAAACCCCTATGGTCCAGTCAAATTCCCAGCCTATCCCATGTTGCATCTATGTAAAAACCTTGTTAGGCCACATTTGGAGTGTTGTGTACAGTTTTGGTCACCACACGATCAGAAGGACTTGGAAGCTTCTGAGATAGTGCAGAGAAGGTTCACCAGGATGTTGCCTTGTCTCGAAGGCATTGGCTATGAGGAAAGACTAAAACGACTGGGATTGTTTTCACTGGAAAGAAGGCAACTGTGAGGAGACCTGACAGAGGTTTGCAACATTGAGAGGAATGGATAGGATGGACAGTCAGCTGCTTTTACCCCAGGGTTGAAGTTTCAATTACAAGGAGGCACTGGTTCAAAGTGAGAAAGAGAAAGTTTAAGGGAGATGTACAAAAGAAGTTTTGCAAGCAGTGGATGATAAGAACCTAAACATACTGCTTGAAGAGGAGGTGGAAGCAGGCGATATTTAAGAGGTATCTGGATGGTTACATGAATAAGGAGGGAATATAGGCCAAATAAGGGTAGAATTTTTTTTAGTTTAGGTTAGGGCATGATCAGCACAGGCTTGGAGGGCCAAATAGCCTGTTCCTGTGCTGTTCTTCTGTTTTGTTTTTTTATCCAGCCTTTCCTTATAACAAAAACCCTCCATTCCTGGCAACATCCTGGTAAATCTTTTCTGAGCCCTCTCCAGAGTAATGATACCCTTTCTGTAATAGGACAACTAGAACTGCACACTGTACTCCAGAAGAGACCTTACTCGCTTCCTGTACAACCTTAAAATAATTTTCCAATTCCTATACTCAAAGGTCTGAGCAATAAAGGCAAGTGTGCTAAATGCGTTCTTAACAACCCTACCTATATATAATGCAAACGTCAAGGAGTTATGTATTTGAATCATTAGATCTCTCTGTTCTACTCTACCCAGGGCCCTACTTTTAATTTTTTAAGTCCTGTTTTGTTTGTTTTACCAAAATACAATACCTTGCATTTATCCAAATTAAACGCCATCTATCACTCTTGAGCTCATTGACCCAACTGATCAAGATCCCTTCATAATCTTAGATAACCTTCTTCATTGTCCATTTTACCACCAATCTTGCTCATCTGCAAACTAATTTACCATGCCTTCTATATTCTCCTCTAAATCATTTATATAAATGACAAACAAAAGTGGATCCGGCACCTATCCCCGTGGAACACTGCTGGTCACAAGCCTGCAGTCGGAAAAACAACTCTGCACCATCGCTCTGTCTCCTGTGGTTAATTCAATTTTGTATCCAGTTGGCAAGCTCACCCTGAAATCCCATGTGATCTAACTTTACTAATTAGTCTACCAAGCACAACTTCATCAAAGGCTTTACTAAGGTCCAAGTAACAATGTTTACTGCTAAGTAATGGTATTAGTGGCATTTCTAACTGTTCTTGAAATGCATGTCTTCTAATTGGTTGACAGAATCAGCAAAAGCTTGATCCAAAATTGAGAAACATAATTCTGTTTTTTTAAAAAATGCAATCCACCCTTGAAATGAGATTCAATTTGGCATATTGAAATAGGTGGCAATATTTTTCTTCACAGATTTTAAGAAACAGCAACAGATGACAACTTTGACGAAAGAGAAGGATCAACTCTCCCTATCCATTATTGCATACAGGAGTTTATTTGACACCACCAATCAACTAATCAGTGAAATGAAGTGTAAGCTACATTATATATAGATTTATATTTGTCATTCATAAATTTGCATATGAAGAAAGTTGATCTGTTTATTTGAAAGATTAGCACTGCAAGTGTCAATCATTGTATATAGAAGTGTACTAGCTACTGGAGGTCAGTTGAATTACTTCAAAGCAGCGAGATGTAACAACTTAAAATGAGAAATGTTTCCAACAGATCAAATTTAATCCACTTGTAAATGAGATCAATTTTAATGATATAAATGTAACATACTGTTTCATTACTTTTTTTATTAAAATGACCTCAACATCTTTTCCTAACAGTGACTGCCTGTATCCTGCAAGTACTCCAAAATGAACATAAAATATTAAATGTGTTGGCTGAATGATATTGCTTCCTATGGAACAATTTGTACTAATATTATCACTTCTTAACTGAAGCTAGGTTATATCTAAAATATTAACCTTTCATTAGAAAGATTGACCTGGATTTGACTGATATTGGAAAAGCTGTAGTACTGGCCACCAATCTCAAAGAAAGTTGCCCATTAAGATGTATGAATCTCTGGTTCTGTATTTTCTCTTTCCTATTGTTGGTTTGAATGTGGTACCTAGGGGAATCTCCAGAAATCTAGCAGGTGATATCATCAAACAGTGCAAGCAGCCAATCATATTGTTGTATTCTCAGACAGCAAGGCAAAATTTTCCTTCACTTGTTAATATCTTACTAAGATGTAAAGTTTGTAACCTACAGATGGGATTCCCATGAACATAAAGAAATCCCATATTTTCAAAATAATCAATGAAAAATTTGATATTCCACAGGAATGACAAGTTTAAATCTTTCATGAAATTCTTTGAGATTTATACAAGTGCATTTAATTAACGATTTCTACTTGGTTGAAATTAGGACTCATTTAAGCTTTCCATGGGGTTTGTTATTAAAGTGTAGTTTGAGAAGTAAAGAACATTGAATGGTTTTGCTATCATTACCACAGTAAATTGGAATTGTCTTATCAGTTACTGTTTCGTGCACACCCCATCCCAACATGTGCATGTTCAGATTTTTTTGTAATTTTTTTGTATAGTTGTAAACTTTCCCCTTTGTATATAGATTGGCACTAAAAATAAATTTAGGTGTTTCATCCAATTTTGGTGCTAAACTGCAGCATAGAACTTCCCAAATCCACAATCGCTAAAGAGCCGAGTTTATGATGAGTGTATAAAGTCAAATGCCATTTCTGTACAGCTATTCTGAAATAAGCATAAAGGAATATAGTACATCAGAATGGAGGAAGCTTTGCCCATATTCTGTTCTTGCATGACTTGGAATGATTTGGCACTGACAACACTTAACAGTGGGAAAACTTATATAGCCAAGTATAATAGATTACTAAAGAAAACTACGCTGTAAACTATTTGTTTTCTTTTTGTTTTGATTATTTGAAGTATAAAAGAAGCAAGTCAACAATTGATGTGTAGCACAATATTATAGTCATAGTCTACAGCAAAGAAAAAGGCCTTTTTGCCTATCAAGTCTGTGCTAGTTACAACAAGTACCTACCTATTCAAATGTTATTTTCCAGCACTTAGCCTGTCTGTCTTGGCATCACAAGTATTTGTTGAAATACTTCTTCAATGTTATGAAAGTTTCTGCCTCTACCATCCTCACAGGCATCGAGTTCCAGATTCCCACCATCCTCTGGAAGAAAGGTTTTCCCCTATGTAACCTGTAAACCTCCTGCCCTTACCTTAAATCTACGATGATTGGTCACTGATCCCACCACCAAGAGGGGAGGTTCCTTCCACCCATCTATACCCCTCATAATTTTATTCATCTCAATCATATCCCTCTGCTCCATGGCAAACAACCTCAGTCAATCCAACCTTTCCTCATAATCAACACGCTCTAGTCCAGGCAACATCCTGGTAAATTTCTGCACCCTCTGCAATGCAGTCACATCCCTCTTATATGGATTCCAGAACTGAATGCAATACTCTAGTAAAATCAATTTTTTTAATACAGTTCTAGCGTAACCACCCTGTTCTGAAACTCAAAAGGCAGATATTCCATGTGCTTCCTTAAGCACTTTATCTACCTGCCCTACCTTAAGGGATATTATAAACATGCACATTAAGGTCCCTCTGATTCTTGCTGCTAAACAAAAATTGAATGTATGACTTGCAGGTGGATAATTCTTGAGCTCCTAACTGAGCCAACCATTAAAGTAGACCTTTTAACTTAAGTCTGTTAAATTAGCATCTGATTATTGTTGCCGTTCTTTTTCACTCTTGTACAAATTCTGAACAATAACATTAATTCTTGGCCAGTCTCTTCTTTTAGATCGTGTCATTTTCAAAGGCAATTGAGGATGGGCAATAGCAATGACACATTTTTAAAAAATATATCTGGGCACTAGTATGCTTCTGAAAACATAATGCATATTTATGAAGTCTGTTAATCTATAGACCACATATTGCAAATTGTAAAGTTTTTGAGATTTAATTTGTGTAAATATCTGCATTTATTCCAATCATGTTGACTGGCACTGAACGTCATGGAATACCTGACAGTTACATATCCTATCAGGCTGAATACCTGAAGGAACTTGAAGAAATATTAATGTTAATTTACGGTTTTGATGACTAGAGCTTACTGAGAACTAGTATGTGATGCGATAAGTAAGCCTAGAGGTTTACTCAAAGTCCTGGCTATTCCCTTCTCTATTTCGAATACAATAAATTTAGTTGAACCATTGAGTGTTAATTTGACTCCTTCAATAGATCATTATGTAATTTGACTATACTGGACAGAAGACAGACATTCATTGACATCATTCAAATGGTTTACCAATGCAAATAATCTTTCCAAATGTGATTTGGAGAAGGAACAACTAAAGGTTTACCAGATCAAGTACTGAAATTGCAATTTCAAATATTTAGGTCAGGCACATGAAGCTACAGCAAAAGAAGCTCACCTAAGAAATGAACTTCAAAAGCAGAAGATAAATATCGCAGAAGTTTCAACTGTAAGTTGACTTGCATATTTGTTTTGTGTACATATGGCCAATCCCGAAGCGGTTTGATAATCCTCGATCTGTAAATATTAAAGGAAGTACTAGCATCCACACATAGCTGTTACAAATATAGAGTGCTATTGGAAGTCTGAAGAGCTACAAGCAAAATGCAAATCTCCAAATACTTTATCTAGCCAAAGTTTATTTTTCCTCTTTTGATCTACACAGTTGAAAATACAGTAGCATGATGTGGATGTTCTTAGATCAGTTTTACCTCCTTTTGAAATTCCAAGATAATTTTTTGAGTTGTTGAACTGCCTTTTCAACAAAGGAGTTTCCTCCTGAATTGAAAAGTGTGAACCCAAAAAAATTATCTTTGACTTCTGAAAATTGTTTGGAGATGTACAGCATTACCTTTTCATAGACCCTGGATGTAAATACTGTGTGTAGATCTCTGGATTTTCAGCAAGAAAATAAATGACAATTGTGTAGTTTGTGTTTTTACACAAATCTAAAGCATCACCTTGCTATTGCTCTGAAGACTATTCTTAGTATTAAAACACATATCTACCTGTTATAGTTAGTCCAGTATAGAGCAAAACCAATTGCTAAAATAATAATTGTCATGTCGTATATGGAGAAAAAGCAGAGGTTGGCACTAGATAATGATACTTGTTTGAAGAGCTGGTGCAAGCATGATGTGCAGAAACAATTGTGTTTATCTCCCAAAGACTGGGCTTTTCTGTGAAAGACTGACAAAAAGTATAAAATCAAAAGTATTCACCGTGAAAAGTAAATTTATAACCATTCACTTGCATGTTTTTCAACAACTTGATTGCCTCACCTTTGTAATCATAAGAGCCACAGCAACAAAATATAGTTATTCAGTTTCATAGAACATAGAACATAGAACAATACAGCACAGAACAGGCCCTTCGGCCCACGATGTTGTGCCGAACTTCTATCCTAGATTAAGCACCCATCCATGTACCTATCCAAATGCCGCTTAAAGGTCGCCAATGAATCTGACTCTACCACTCCCACGGGCAGCGCATTCCATGCCCCCACCACTCTCTGGGTGAAGAACCCACCCCTGACATCTCCCCTATACCTTCCACCCTTCACCTTAAATTTATGTCCCCTTGTAACACTCTGTTGTACCCGGGGAAAAAGTTTCTGACTGTCTACTCTATCTATTCCTCTGATCATCTTATAAACCTCTATCAAGTCACCCCTCATCCTTCGCCGTTCCAACGAGAAAAGGCCGAGAACTCTCAGCCTATCCTCGTACGACCTACTCTCCATTCCAGGCAACATCCTGGTAAATCTTCTCTGCACCCTCTCCAAAGCTTCCACATCTTTCCTAAAGTGAGGCGACCAGAACTGCACACAGTACTCCAAATGTGGCTTAACCAAAGTCCTGTACAGCTGCAACATCACCTCACGACTCTTGAATTCAATCCCTCTGCTAATGAACGATAATACTCCATAGGCCTTCTTACAAACTCTATCCACCTGAGTGGCAACCTTCAAAGATCTATGTACATAGACCCCAAGATCCCTCTGTTCCTCCACCTGACCAAGAACCCTACCATTAACCCTGTATTCCGCATTCTTATTTGTTCTTCCAAAATGGACAACTTCACACTTGGCAGGGTTGAACTCCATCTGCCACTCCTCAGCCCAGCTCTGCATCATATCTAAGTCCCTCTGCAGCCGACAACAGCCCTCCTCACTGTCCACAACTCCACCTATCTTTGTATCATCTGCAAATTTACTGACCCACCCTTCGACTCCCTCATCTAAGTCATTAATAAAAAGTTAATGTAAGTAAGTTTCACTTACAATTTAAAGAGTATGGGGAATCTGTCTTGCAGATGGAAATTACTGATTAATGAGCTTATAGATGATGCTTATAACATGCTAGTTGTTAGATTTTACTTCATTTGGATCTTATGTTGCTGTATTTTAATAAGGTTTAAAATAATTAAGTGATTTTTTTCCAACTAATTTATTTATTGTCTCAACATTCTGGCAATGCCTTACATTTGGAGAATACTCACATTCTACACTTTCGTTAAGGGCATCACAGTGGCTCAGTGGTCAATACTGCTGCACAGTGCTGGGGACCCAGGTTCAATTCCAGCTTTGGGTGACTGTGTGGAGGTTCTCCTCATGTTTTGCGTGAGATTCCACCACTCTGCTCTGGTTCATTTCCACAGGCCAACGATGTGTAGAATAGTGTATTGGCAATGCAGAATTGTCTGTAGTGTTTCGGGATGTGCAGGCCAGGTGGATTAACCAGGGTAAATGTGGGGTTATAGTGATAGAGGGTTGCGTGTGTGGGGGATGTTCTTTGGAGGATCAGGGCTGATCAGCTTTCTGCACTGCAGGGATTGTGATTTTAAATTAGCAAAAATACTAATTTTAAAGGTGGTTAACAATTATGATGTATAAACTTTGTATAACTCTTATGGAGTCATACACATAGAAACAAACCCTCCAGTCCAACTCGCCCATGCTGACCAAGTTTCCCAAACTAAATTAGTCGCACTTGCCTATATTTGGCCCATATCCTCGTCAACTTTTCCTATTCATGTACCTATCCAAACATCTTTTAAATGTTTATAACTACTTGCATCTACCACTTCTTCTGGCAGTTCATTCCACATATGAACCATACTCTGAAGTGAAAAAGTTGCCCCTCAAGACCCTCTAAATCTATATTTCCCTCGCCTTAAAAGTATGCCCACCTTGTTTTGTTTTTCCCTCCCCTCCCCACCCCCAAACACACAACATAGGGAAAAGACCTTTGCTACTCACCTTTATGTCCCTCGTGATTTTATTAATTTCTCGGGTCACTCCTCAACCTCCTACCCTCAAATGGAAAAAGGTCCTAGCCTATTCTTATAACTCAAACCCTCCACTCCCAGCAGCATCCTGGTTAAAATCTTTTCAGAAGTTAGTATTTCTCAAGAATTTTTGGAATTAAATATTTTATTTACATTTGAATTGTTTCCATTTGTTCTAAGAACATTTTAGGTTGTGTAATGTTCTTTAGTGTACATATTTATTTACAAACATACTTATTTGACAGTAATTTGCTTTTAAGTATGTCAATTTTCCTTGCAACTTGATCTCCAACCACAGAAGTTCTTTGAATATTACCACTTTTTGTTCTATAATATAGATCCAAGGCATTGATACTGTTTTGAAGCAGATGAAACTCGAAAGAGACAGGATATTAAAACTACCCAGAAGAACATGTTCTCTGTCTAATTACACCAGAAACAGTGCTGACGTTTTAGGAAAGGTATGGTTAATGTAAATAAGTTCATTGGAAGCTAACCTGTACTAATAATTTTGTACTGTCATTTTTCTCTACACTATTGAGACTTTGCCCATATCACCAGACCTGAAACATTTCAATTTCAATTTTAGTATTAATTCAATCTGCTTGATGTATTCTTGTGAAAATGCCATAAGTTCTAATTTGTACTACTTCTCATCTTATTCCACAGTCTCCCTGCTCATAGCCATTTGATAATCAAGTTGCGACTGTTCCAGTAGTACGTAAAGCTAAACAAAATTATATTTCTTGTTTTTAACTTATAAAACAAAGAACTTTTGGATGCTGGAAACAAATTTTGAAACAAATGAAATGCTGCAGAAGGTCAATTGGTCTCGCAACATCTGTGGAGAGAAAGCAGAAATATTTTTTGAGAACGTCTGAAAAGTCACCAGACTGGAAACATTAACTCTGCTTTCTTCCACAGATGCCACCAGACCTGCAAAGTTTCTCCAATTTCTGATTATTTCCTGTTTATTAAATATTTAATTTAGGGATTATTGATCTATGACATTCAGCATCAAAGTTAAAGCCAGTTTAGAATGACAGAATGCAGATTAGCATGCTGTATTAATCATCCAACTAAAGAGTATAATTTTGGTTACTCATTGTTATTCCAGTTCTTTGCTGTTCTCATTCTTATTTATACTTCTCTCGCAAAAACTTATTTTTCAATATGATATTTCCGTTTATAACACCCATATTTTTCTCCCGTTATTTGTTTTCTTTCAGTTTGTGATGCAGGAAGTTCTCAACTCAAAACAAATATTTGTCTTGATTACAGATTGCGCACTTGGCAATGATAGAGGATGATGAGGTGGCCAGGGTAATCTCTTGGCATATGGCTAGCGATATGGACTGCGTGGTTACTTTAACCACCGATGCTGCTCGCCGTATCTTCGATGAAAGTCAGGGGCGCCAACAAGTACTACCGCTAGATTCCATATACAGAAAAAATCTTCCAGATGCTAAAAGGTACAAAACCATTTAAAGTTCCACTCTGACTAAACCTAACTTAAAAGACAGTCACTTGCAAGTACCCAAACTAAAATCAGGACAAATGTCAAGGAGTGACACTTGTAGCAATATTCACTTTGTCTCTGAATTTTTTTTAAATTTGGCTTCTTATCACTCCTTTTAGAAACAGTCACAAAAATAAGGAGCTTAAAGCATTGCGTGGTATCCTGAATATCATGCCAATCTATTGAAAGGTCATCCACCTAAAATGTTAACTGTTCCAACCCACAAACCGTCTGTCTGTCCTACTGAATATTTCCTAAACCTTTCCGAAATCATTTTGCATTTACAAAATTTTGAAGTTCCTGTCAGTTGGCTGCAAATATTAATGAACTGCGAGTAGAACTGCTTATGAATACAGTACAGCTTGTCCATAATGTGGTGAAGAACAGTGGAAAGTGGAATCCCACAATTATCAGTGGTCATTTCATTGTTAATGTATTAACAAGATTAGGCTTTGAACAACAGCGCAACCTTTAAGTTTACATATGAGACTAGTTGTTTACTTTATTCATTCTAGGAAAGTAATCATTATTGCCGATACTTAATTTATTGCTTTTGAGAAGTGACGGTGACCTGGTGCAGTTGATGTAGTGTGGTACTGCTCAGAAGGGAGCTGCAGGAGTTTGGCCCAATGCCAGTCAGCAATACAGTTCCAAGTCAGGAATGTACTCCTTAGAAGGGAACTTGAAGATAGTTCTACTCTCATGCATCTGCTGTGTTTGATTGTTTAAGAACTGGACTCTGAGGCTTTAGAAAATGCTGCCGCAGAAGACTTGGCAAGTTGCAGTGTATTTTGTGACTGTTGGGCATTGCTGTTTTCCTTTGGTGGAAAAGATTGAATAGTAGTGGATGGAATGCTAATCAAGAAGGCTTCCTTGTTTGGTTGGTGTCAAGTTTATTTTTGTTATTTTTGTGGAGCTGAATTCATCCAAGCAAATGGTGAATGTTCCATCACAAGCCTGACTTCTACCTTGTAAGTAGTAGAAGGCTTTTGGGAGTCAGAAGGTGAGCTAGTTGGCACAGAATTCTGAGTTTCTGACTTCCTTGTGTAGCCAAGGTATTTCCATTCCTGATGAAGGGCTTTTGCCCAAAACGTCGATTTTCCTGCTCCTCGGATGCTGCCTGACCTGCTGTGCTTTTCCATCACCACTTTGATCTAAACAAAGGTATTTACCAGCCCTCCCCAGTGATGATTCTTCTCAGTGGTGGGAATTCAGCAATGGTAATACCATTGAATGCCACGGGGCAGTGTTCAGATTTCATCTTAATAGAGATGGTTATGTGCAGCACTTGGCAAACTGCAGATGTTACTTGCCACTTATTAACCCAAGTTTGGGGTAGTTAGTCTGTACTGAGGAGAACTGAAACAAACATCAAAACAAAGTGAGAACTGTAGTTGCTGAAGATCAGCGTCAAAAGGTGTGGCACTGGAAAAGCATAGAAGGTCAAACAGCATTCACATCCTAAAGTGTGAATTCCAGAACTGCATGCAATCTGTGGTCTAGCCAATGTCATGTACAGTTCCAGCACAAACACTCTGCCTCAACTAATAAAAACAATTATCCAACTGTCCCACTACCCTAAGGAACTAGTAGTCACTCACACCAAGGTCCCTGTGATCCTCCCTGTTTCTTAGCGTCCAGTGATAGGGTTAAGGATGGGGAATGCATTCATCATGTATTCCTTCACTTTGTTTCACTTGCTAAATCCATCATCTTGTGCTTATCTGAATCTAATTCCATTTGCTACTGATCAGTCCATCTATATCCTACTGTAATCGAAGGCAGTCCTCCTCACTATTTACCACCCCACCAATCTCTCTCATCTATGAACTTACTGACCAACTTTCTGACATTGAAGTCTAAATCGTATATAGGCAATAAAGCTCCCAATACTGATTCCCATGGACCTCCATTGGATACAGGCTTCCAGTCTCACAATCATCCCTCGACCATCATCCGTCCTGCCACTTAGCCAGTTCTGATCAATTAACCGAATTGTAAAAGAAACTAAATGCAAAGTTCACAAGAGACCTAGAGAGTGGTGGAAGTGTACAAATTGCTGTCATGAACGAGGAGTTTGAGGTGAATAATATTTACCCTCCCCTCAAACAAGCCTGTGGAAAGGGAATAGAGGTTGTGCTGATATTTAGGACACGAAGGACTGAAGGAGAATAAAAGAGGAACACAAATGTCAGCTATGACTGGTTAGGCTGAATGATCTGTTTTTGTACAATGTATTTTCTATGTAATTCAATATGCATACTTTCCAATATGGTTGGCAATATTAAAGGAGTTATAAATGCTTGAAGACAAGGTACAGTATTTAAAAATTCTCAGAGCCAATATAAGCCAGCATTAGCTCCTACCATGAGAAGAAATGTGAAAAGAAACACTGTGTGCATCAAGGTTTTTTAAATTGATTTTGAATATGACCTTTGTGAATGTTTTCTAAATTTTGTTTAGAGATCAAGGGGCTCATGATCTGTTTTAAATTATAGGCCTTTACCTCACATGCGAAATGGAAAATGTCATTTCAAGCCTGAGGGGAATCCAATATTTGTCCGGGAACTGCTTATTTTTTCTGAAAATGTGGAGCAGTGTCACACAGGTAAAGTCTTGATCATAACCATGTCTAAAACGATAAAGAATGTATTTGTTAAAATCGTTTCTTGGTGATACAGAGCTCGAACTTTGAAAATAGAGAGAATTTTTAATTATTAACTTATCAGGTCAAATTTCTAAACAATAATTCCTACTATATTAAAAAGGGTGCTGCAAACTTCCAAGTGTAAATTAGGAGCAGTACTCGGACATTCAGTCACTCAAACCTCCTTTGCCTGCTCAATAAGATAACGGCTGGTCTGCCTGGGACTTCATGTGTTCCTGCCTGCCCATGATAACCTTTTCACCTACTTGTTTAACAAGAATCATTCTTCCTCCCCCTGAAAAATATTCCAAGATTTTACTGCAACATTCTACTCAGTGACACTTCTCTGGTGATTCTGATTTCCCCAAGTACCTCCCTCCTTTGCATTTCCTGATTTATTCCTGCTTCTAGGATGTTACTTTTCTCTCTTGTAATGAAAGCTGGTCAGTGCATCAGATGTTTCCCTATTTTCTGTTATTGTCTAGCCTGATTTCCTTCAAATATTTCTAGAAACTCTGGCAGGTGGGACTAGATTGGGTTGGGATATCTGGTCGGCATGGACAGGTTGGACCAAAGTGTCTGTTTCCATGCTGTACATCTCTATGACTCTCTATTTGTTTTTATATTTCTGGCTAACCATTTCTTGCTCTCTAAATTTAAGGTCTTTAATTTTTGGTCATTTTTCAAAGTTTGGGAGAAGATTTGTAGCTCGGGTGCTCGTTGTTGTGGTTCTGTTCGCCGAGCTGGGAATTTATCTTGCAAACGTTTCGTCCCCTGATATCAACAAACACATCGACCTGGACCCAATATACCGGCCACTACAGCGGACAGCTGGAACTGACAACTGGAAGCGGCAGAGACAGGCCACTATAAATGCTGGAGGAAACAGCACAGAAGCGCTTCACAGGAGGCTCCCAAGCACTGAGGATGTCACCTAGACAGGGGACGAAACGTTTGCAAGACAAATTTGGTCATTCTTCTTTGCTTTTTTTTATTTTCTACCCAGTCTTCTAACCTTACAACTGTCTTTTCACAATTCTGTTTTTCTTTTAGTTTGATGTTATCTTTAACCTTTCTGGTTAAATATGGATCGTGGGAATCTATCTCTGTCTTCTGAAATGCCTCCTTAACTGTCTGCCATTACATCTCTATTGACCTATTCCTTAAACTAAATGGCTAATTCACTCCCTACTACTATAGTTACTGTCCAGTTCTGAGCAGGTGTCCTGAACCCTGACACGCAACTCAGACACATGGACTTGTGCTCTTTGCTGCGAATTTCGATCCCCATGCTGTGCTGTCCACCTCTACAACTGTATTCCTTCTCACAACTCCACTTGAATGGCCTCTTGTACCGTGATGCATGATAACTAAATTCATCCATCCTGCAGCACCATCATCTATCTACCCTGTTGACTTAGCCCGACAGTTCCCCCTGCCTATTCACCCTACACCCTTCAGGCTCCCTGGATATGAACATCTGTGGCTTTTAGCAAGTGTAAATGAGCTGTGTTGCAATCTTTCTAATGTCCTTTGATATTGTTTATAAAGGTGATAATTAGTAATCTGTTTTAGTGTATTGTACATTGTTTCTGACAGATCACTTTCATTGAAATAGTTTTTCTCAACCTCCTTTCATTATATCTGAATGTTATATTTGGTAAACCTCAGAGTGCACAGATCTTTGTCACCATATGTAGACACATGGAATTTTGCAAGTAGAAATTTGTGTCCTGTATATAAGATAATCAAAGCTGGTTATAATAAACTGCATTTTCCAAGGTTGATTTTCAGACTGAGAAATTGAGTAGACTCTTAAGGACTTAATTTAAGAGACAAATGTTTCTAATGTTACTTTTGAACAAGAAGCTACTAACAACTTTCTTACTGTGGAGGACGTTAGTCAACATATAATGAGATTTTATAAGAGGATCAGGTTTTGAAAAGTTGTTGCAATGCATTTTTTAATAGTGATCATACCATGGGAAAACCCACCTTTCCAGTTTAACCTGTAAATTTGTTATATTGAATTATGTAGCATGTAAGCTTTTTAATTTGTGGGCAAGAGTATTTTCTTAGAATGGAATTTTTATATTTCAGTGTTTGGAATGCTTCTTGGAGATACAATTATTCTAGATGACTTAAAGGCTGCCAATCAGTATAGAAAAGAGGTACATTCTTGTTTTTTGATTATTCTCTATTTTTATAATTCTAGTTTAAAGAAAAAGACTATCAATGTCCATCTTCTGATTATTATACCTGAGACCTTTCATGGAAAAGATAAATGGTTTTAAAAAGGACAAATATTAAATTTTGCGATGATCACCTGTCCACAGATCGAGCCAAGTCTAGGGAGCCCATACAGAATACACAACTGGCTGTTTCAAAATTAACGTTTTTATCCAGAGTCACTGAAACTTGTTGACACATCAGGAAACTACGATCCTTGTCTCCTATTAATTCACACTTGTGTGATAACTTCATATATTGAGAGATGAAAGGTTGCCTACAACTGCTCAATTCCAAATTGCTTAATGATATTGGCATCAGAATCTGCAAAGAAACTGTGTAACAATAGCTGCCTTTGAGCAGCAAAAAGCAAAACTGGCGGATAACAGCAAGGATATTGATAGTTCTTCTCTGCGTCCCTCTTTTTAAAAGTTAGTGAATGGTGCAAAAGCAGTTTGGAACAACCACTGTTTGTTGAGACCTCGCAAGATCTGTAAAATTGTCATGTCAAGAAAAAGCAGCTGACCAGTTAGGACTTGAGTTATTCCTGCAATTTGAGGTCTCTAGGAGCTATAAACGGCAATTGCCTTTTCATTCTTTCGTTCTTGTTCGTTCTGAACAGACCTCCCCCACCATATTTTTAGCTTTATTTCCTATGTTTTTTTGTATACATACAAACATATATGAATTGGAAGCGAATGTAGGCCATTCAGCCCCTCAAAATCCCTCTGCCATTCAGTAGGGTAATGACTGATTTGTTTGAGTTGTGAACTCCACATTCCCATCTATCTCTACTTGGAGCCCCTTGCCTAACAAAAACCTAACTACCTTCATCCTAAAAATATCCAGTGATCCTAGCTTCAAAGGCTTGTGAAGTATCGAGTTCTAAAGTCCTGAAAGGCAACTGCCAGTTTTTAAATGGCTTCTCCTAATTCTGGATTTAACCAAAAAAAGAAATATTCTTTCCACAGCCGCCTTGTTAATACTGTTCAGGATGTTATATAATTCAATCAAGTGACCCCTCTTTTCTCTTAACTCCAGTGGAAATAAATCAGTCTGCAAAACCTATTTTTATAAGACAACTTGATTAATCCAGGATGTTCTTCGATACATATTATGAATTGCCTTCAGTGCATTTGCATCTTTTCTTTAATGTGGAGAACAAAATTACACACAATATATGGGATGTGGTCTCACCAAGTGCCCTGTATAAATGACGCATAGCATCCTTATTTTTATATTAAATTAGTCTTGCAATGCAGATAACATTTCATTCGACCACCTTAATCACTTGGTGTAATTGCATACTAATTTTAATTCACTGTATAATGCCTAGGTGCCTCTGCACCTTGGAGTTTTCTCAACTTGTCTGAAATTATACTCACTTTTGCATTTCTCCTTCCAAAGTGAACAACTTCACATAATACAGAGGATCCTCGATTATCCAAAAGACACAGGCGGGAAGTAGTTAGTTTGGTTAATCAAATTCCGGATAATGTAGTTTAGCCAAGCACCTTGCAATCTTGTTGGATAATTCGACGTTTGGATTATCGAATTCTGGATAATTGAGGTTCCACTGTATTTCATATGTCAGATTTTTTGCCCAAAGTTTGAGAGAAGATTTGTAGCTCGGATACTTGTTGTTGTGGTTCTGTTTGCCGAGCTGGGAATTTGTGTTGCAGACGTTTCGTTCCCTGTCTAGGTAACATCCTCAGTGCTTGGGAGCCTCCTGTGAAGCGCTTCTGTGATCTTTCCTCCGGCATTTGTAGTGGTTTGAATCTTTCGCTTCCGGTTGTCAGTTCCAGCTGTCCGCTGCAATGGTCGGTATATTGGGTCCAGGTCGATGTGCTTATTGATTGAATCTGTGGATGAGTGCCATGCCTCAAGGGGTTCCCTGGCTGTTCTCTGTTTGGCTTGTCCTATAATAGTAGTGTTGTCCCAGTTGAATTCGACTGGGATAACACTACTATTATAGGACAAGCCAAACAGAGAACAGCCAGGGAACCCCTTGAGGCATGGCACTCATCCACAGATTCAATCAATAAGCACATTGACCTGGACCCAATATACCGACCACTGCAGCGGACAGCTGGAACTGACAACCGGAAGCGAAAGATTCAAACCCCTACAAATGCTGGAGGAAAGATCATAGAAGCGCTTCACAGGAGGCTCCCAAGCACTGAGGATGTCACCTAGACAGGGGACGAAACGTCTGCAACACAAATTCCCAGCTCGGCGAACAGAACTACAACAGTCTATGTATATGTCTGCAATCTCCTTATTTCCTGTTTACGCCATATTTTTCTACCTATCTTTGAAGCAACTGCAAAATTGGCTACCATGCCTTCACTCCCCTCATTGAAGTTATTGTTATAAATTGAAAAGGGCCCCAAATCTTGTCACTATAGCACTCCATTTGACACATCCTTATAATTGGAGAAAAACCAATTTGTGATTAGTTATTTTAATTTCTGATCATGTTTATGCTGTTTTCTACCAGCCAGCCAATTTTCTATCTTCTAATATGTTAGCCCTGCATTATTGTCTCCTTTTTTGCACAGTGAACTTTTATTTCACAAAATTTCATAGAATCCCTACAGTGTGGAAACAGGCCATTTGGCCCAACAAGTCCACTCCAGCTCTCCAAAGAGTATCCCACCCAGACCCATTCCCCTACCCTATTGCTCTACATTTCCCTTGGCTAATGCACCTAGCCTACTCATCCCTGAACACTATGGGCAATTTAGCATGGCCAATTCACCTAAACTGCACATCTTTGGACAGTGGGAGGAAACTGGAGCACCCAGAGGAAATCCATGCAGACAGTGGGAGAACTTGCAAACTCCACACGGATAGTTATCCGAGGCTGGAATTGAACACAGGTCTGTGAGGCAACCACTGAGCCCCTGTGCCGCCCCAGCGTGACACGTTATCAAACATCTCAGTTATATAATGCAGAAAAGGCCCATCGGCTCTGCACCAACCTGTCTACACTCATTCTCACTTTCTAGCGCTTTGCCTATAGCCTTGGATGTTATGACATTTTAAGTACTCATCCATGTACTTTTTTAAAAGTTGAGGTTTCCCATTTCTACCACCCCATAAAAAGTGTACCCTATGGAGAAAAATGTTTTCTCAAATCCCCTCTGAACCTCCTGCCCTTCACCTTAGAATTGTACTTGCCTTTTTATTAGTCCTTGAGCTAAGGGGAACGGCTATTTCCTGTGCATTCTATCCATGCCCCTCTTAATCTTATGCACCTCAGTTCAGCCTCAGACTTTTCTGCTCTGAAGAAAATAAGCTGACACTATCCAGCCTCTCTTCATAGCTAAAGTATTTCAATCTTGGCAGCAGCCTGGTTAATTTCCTCTTTGCCCCCTCTAGTGAAACTGCGTGCTTCCTATATTGTGGCAACCAGAACTGCGGAGAGTTCTTCAACTGTGTCCAATCCAAAGTCCTGCAAAGTCGAAATCAAGTGTCCCTTATGCCACCTTTATTAACCAGTGTCTTACTGGTTTCAGGGATCTGTGGATAAGCAACCCTCTCCCCTTCCACATTCTCATCTAATCATGGGAATCTGTAGTCCTTCATTGGACATTGGCTTCTGATCTCTCAAATAGCCTTCCGCCATCACCCTCTGTCTCCTGCCACTAAGTCAGTTTTGGATTCATCTTGCCAAGTTGTTCTGAATTCTGTATGTTTTTACCTTGATCAGTCTCCAAAGTGGGACCTTGTCAGAAAAACACAGTCTATCAAATGCACTGCCCTCATCTACACACACCTCAAAAAAACATCTATCAAATTTGTTATCAAAAATCTATCAAATCTATCAAATTTGTTAGGCAAGGAGTCCCTCTTCAAAGCCTTGCTGACTATCCTTGATCAAACTGTGCTGATTTGGAATTTTTTCCAGTAGTTTCCCTCCCACTGTTGTGTGGCTCACTGGTCTATAATTCTCTGTTTATCCCTGTCATCCCTCTTTAAGTGTAAAACTATATTAGCTATACTGCAGTCCTCTGGTATCTCCCCCAAAGAGGAATTAAAAATTTGGGTGAAAACCCCCAATTTCCTCCCTTGACGCCCTCCCCCATAGCAGATTGGAATCTAACTTATCTGGAATTGGGGATTCCACTTTTAAGCCTGTTCAAGCCTCCAATGCTGCCTTACTCCCTATGTCAATGTAATCAAGAACCTCTGTCCCAGTCTTCAAATTCTGTACCTACATCATCATCATCATTCTCCTCCTGAGTGAAGACTGAAGTGAAGTTCACACTTTACCCCCTCCTTCCACACACACAATGCTCCCTTTGTAATGAATTGTATTAGTTCCCTGGTTATACTCTTTCCCTTTAATGTATTAACAGGATGTCTTGGGATTCTCCCTGATTTTGTCACCAGTGTTTATTCATACCTCTTTTTCGATCTCCTAATGGCTTTAAGTTTCTTCCTGCACTTTATATACTCAAGTAGAGCCTCTATTGATTTGCTTCCTTTGCAGCTACTAACGGTCTTGCGCTCTCTCGCGTTTCCCCCCCACCCACCCCCCCCACTCTCTTTCTCCCCCCCCCCCCCCCCCCCCACTCTCCTCCCCGCCGCCACCCCCCCCATGCAGTCCTGAATATTCCTAGACATCCAGGGTTCTCTGAGCTTGTTGCTCCTATATGACACCCTAATTGAACATGTTGGTCACGTGCTTTCCCCATTTTCTTTTTGAACACTCCTACCCCCCTGCCTACTCTTTTTTGCTGTTCATTTACCTCGAAGTAGCTGTTCCCAGTCGTTTTTGGCCAGATCCTGCCTTTTCCCAATTGAAAACCCTGATTTTTGCAGAGCATCATTTTTCCTTTCCCATAATAAAATTGGTTGTACTGTGTGTGGTCGTTATCACTAAAATGCTGCCTTACTACCACCTCAAACACCTTGTGTTTCCTTTGTTCCCCAAAATTAGGTCCAGCATTGCATAATTCCTAATATTCTAATCTCATACCTCAGCCAATTACCTATCTCTGCAGCTCTTACCTGTTGATTGTTTGGGGACCTGTAATACTTTCCCAGCAATGTGACTGACCTCTTATTTTCAAACCCAAACCACAAAGTCTCATTGGTGACCCTTCCAAGATATCATCTCTCCTTACTGCGGTAATTGACTCCTTAATTAATAATGCAAAACCATCTCCTATTTTACACACATGCTTAATTGTCTTGAAGATCCTATACCTTAATGTTGAGTTGCCAGTCCTGCCTCTCCCTCAACTACAACCATATGTGATGACAACCATATCACATTCCATGTGTTATTCCACATTCTTAACTCATCTGTTTTACTTATAAATACGATGAGGATTAGAAGCAATCAAGGCTTGCCTAACTCTGTTTTTGGTTCCTTTACTATATAATGTGTAGTCTCCCCACCCACTGCTGGACTAGTTTAAACTTCTTTCCCAACAGCACTAGCAAACCAGCTGCAAAAGAAGTCCTAATACAGTACATCTGTTTCATTTTTATTCCAAGCGTGTGTTATTCCTTCAAAATATTTATTGTGTTTGTTGCATTTTTGTTTCTTTTCAGCGTATCAGGTAATAGAACTCCTCTTCCTTTCACTTAAGAACAAATGTAATGAATTTGTTCCTTGATTTTTGATCTACTTAATCATGTTTTAATTGAATTACTGTCGTTGCATGCTTTTAAAAAAAATCAAAAATATTTGTTGTAATCGACCAAGGGACAGTGAAAGAGTGGAGCTGATCAACTCCAGCACCTAGTCATAATGTGCATGAGACCTAGTTATTACCTTTGCATGGCATGTGAAAATGTGCTGTGTAATACAGTAGGCTATGTAATAAAATTGATCATTGCTTAAGAATTAAGTTGTAGATATTTTTCAATGAAGTTTGCTAGAAATACTGTTCTACATTTTTAAGTGAGCTGTGATTCTGAAATTTTGCTTAATTTCACTTTAATATACCATTTTTAGGTTGTGAAAATCACCCATTGCCCTACCTTGCTGACCAGAGATGGGGACAGAATTCGAAGCAATGGGAAGTTTGGAGGCCTTCAAAACAAAGCTCCACAAATTGATAAACTTCGAGGACTGGTGTTTGGAGCTCCTCTACCAAAAGCTTATCATACACTGAATTCTCAAATTGGTATGTTTCAGATTGCATTGAATATTATTCTCGTAAATAAGTCAGGATTTTCACTTGAGTAATTATGGGAAATGAATGGGTAACTGTCAAAAGCAATATAATGCAGATGCTGGAAATCTAAAACAAAAACAACATGCTGGAGATGCTCAACAGGTCTAGACAGTGTCTAGAGAGGGAAACAAGGTTAACGTTTCTTGGAGATTGTATTTTATGAGTGGAAGATATTATGTTTTGAGAGTGTGGTGCAGGAAAAGCACAGCAGGTTAAGCAGCATCCGCGGAGCAGGAGAGTCGATATTTTAGGCAAAAGCCCTTCATCAGGAATGAGGCTTGTGAGCCAAGGGGCTGGAGAGATAAATGGGGGTGTGGGGGGGAAGGTACCTACTGCATTCTCAGCTACCTTCCCCACCAACCCCCTCCCATTTATCTCTCCACCCCCTTGACTCTCAAGCCTTGTTCCTGATGAAGGGCTTTTGCCCAAAACATCGATTCTCCTGCTCTTCGGATGCTGCCTGACCTGCTGTACTTCTCCAACACCACACTCTTGACTCTGATCTCCAGCATCTGCAGTACTCATTTTCTCCTGGAAGATATTGGGATTCACTTCAACTTTAAATACAGAACCTGATTCAGTTACAATTGTGGACCAAGTTTGAGAAAACCATTCTATGAGTTTACTGGTCCTAAGTAGTAAAAAGAGCCATTCTATGTAAAAGAAAATGTTTTCAGTACTTCACAGAATTTATTATATTTAGAACAAGTGCAAAAGGATAATGTTCAAAAACAGTATTTTTCATTTGAACTAATTTGTGACACTAGTTTATGATCCTGGTTGACTGGGCACAGGTGTCTTATTCTGTTCTATTGGTTGAAGATAATCTTTCTTCGGTCATCTTTCTTGTGCTTCAAATCCCCAAGAAACGTAATTGATCCTTGGTAGCTGTGTGCCCTCTGACATCTCAGTTTTATCTCTGACCGTTCCCAACAAAGTCTTCAGATTTATTCAGTGCCTACCTGAACAAACCTCCTCCACTTTGTTCCACAAACCAGGAGTGCCATGAGTTGAGTGCGGCTGTTTGATCTCTTGGAAACTTTGATGACATTCTGAAGTTGTTCTGTTGACCTCTTTGGAGTCCTTTGTGATGATGACTGCTCTAGGTAGAGCTGTTACTTTGGGTGGTTGGATTTTAGACCAACAAACATGTGTAGCCCAACAGAAGTGGTTTTGGGTGAATAACGCTTTGATACTGGGCATATTGGTGGCTGTTCGACTGCCTTTCATCCCACCGAATTTAGAGGATCTTGCAAAGGTACTTTGCCTGCTATAGATTGTTCACTTCTCCATAGCATATTGGAATATAAGGGTCACTGATACCTAGAGCTGAAAATGTGTTGCTGGAAAAACGCAGCAGGTCAGGCAGCACCCAAGGAGCAGGAGAATCGACACTTCGGGCATGCTTTCTCCTCACTGATACCCAATAAGCTATCCCCTCTGTCTTGGGTTTTGAGATCCTTTATCCTAAATTTCTCTTCCTTAGTCTGCTGAAGGTTGGGTCAGTACATTTTAGATGAAGTTCTTCATCCCTGACTGCCTTTGTCAGGAGTACACTTGTCAAGATACAGGGAAATATCCATATTTCCTGGATCTCAATGTCACATTGGATGTGATGTTTGTTGTGGGAATCAATTGGAAGAGAACTTTAGTTTTCCAGGTGCTATTAAAGGCAGCTTTTTTCACATGAAAGAGAGCTCTATGATAATGACAACAGTAACCTGGAGCACAATTTGGGTGAGTGCAGACAAGTATCTTCTGCTTACTGAAGCTCTGACTAAAGTCGGGATGATTTTTGCTTTGGATTGATGGCAGCTTGTGTTGAGTGATTTATCGAACTGTACATTTTCTACCAGCATGTAGATAATGTAGATAATTTGCTGAAGTGAGAAAAATGAAGAAGTGTATTGGTGCAATGACACAGCCTTGTTTGATTCTATTCTTCACAAGTTTAATGGTGGTTCTATTAATGTGTGACTAGCATGTCATCCTGGTGTAAAACAGAATGGTGACAAATTTGAGGGCGAGTTTGAAGAAGATTTTTCTTAAGCCTTTTTGTTTGACTGTTACAGGCTTTTGTGAGGTTGAAAAGGCCATGTACAAGACTTTGAGCCTTTCCTGAGCTTTTGACTTTGCCAGCCAATGAAGACCCATATCTGCTGTCTCTTGATGAAACCGATCTGCAACTCTGGAAGGATCACTTCACCTTCTGAGTTTGGGATTGAAGAGGATATTGCAATGTTTGTTTTCCCCAGGCAGACAGTAGGAAGACTGGTGTGTAGCTACTGCACATGGATTGCTCCCTTCTTGCATAAAATCACAACTAGCATCCCTGCAATCCCCTGGCATGTATTTCCTCTCCTAGGTGAGAGATATGAGGTTGTATAGCCATTGCTGGAGTACATTCCTACTGTGTTTCAGAATTAGGGCTAGGATTCATCTGTTCCAGAGGCAGTGTGATTTTCAGAGGTTTAATGCTTTTACCACCTTCATTACAAACTGGGACAACACTGAATCTGAGCTTGGTGGCATATGAAGGAATGGAATTGGAAGACATCCAAGCTGAGGATTGTTTCAGTTGAGGATTATTTCAAAGTATTTTCTGTAGTGAGCCCTGATGTCTCCCTTTGTTTGAACTGTCTTCCATGTTTGGATCTTGGCAGAATAGGTCCCTCAGCTGCTTGAACTATAGCTCATTTTGACTATATTGAAGAAGCAATGCCCAATTGTTCATTTCTAAACGTTGTTGATCTCTCAAGCACTTTCTACCCACCATATCATCTTTGTTGTGTTTTTATGCTAGGTTTATGCTTTACTCTTGAGACTTGAAGCTTCTAGTTTGTGAAAGCTTTATACTTGTGGTCAGTTATATCCTGCATCTCTGTCATTTTTGCCAAACTGTCACAATGCTCCCTGGTAGAAAAACCAAAGACCTTTTCTTCAGCTACTTATGAGTTCACAAAGTGCAAATGGTGCACTAGCTCTTGGTGGCTGGAGGGTGAGAGGTTGGCGTTGAAGTTCTGACTGAGAAGGGTCACCTTGGTGATGTCTTCATTTTCCTTGTGACATTGCTTCTACTTCCTCTGTTGTTTGGGGACCTGGCTGATGGCAATGGTAGACTGAATAAGGCAGTGATTGTTTCAGCGGTTATTGATAAATGTGGGTGATGTATACATCTCTGCAGTTCATTTTTTGAGCAATTATGCTGTTTAGTGCCTGTGTTTGCGTAACAGCTGGTGTCATGAGGTGTTGTCTTTGGCTGGCAGAATAGGAAGTTGGCCGTGACAGGGTTATACTCTAGACATTTCAACAGGAAAAGGACTCTAGGAGTTTAAGCTTCCTACTTCTATTGTATCTATCATGCCATTCCAGAGATTTGCATCTTGCATTAGAACCCCTCCTTGGCTGCATCTGTTGCCTCAAGTTCAGAAGTTTAGTTGATAATACTGGCTTCCTAATTTCATTTAGGATAAGTTGGCTCGCTTTAGTGAGGACTAGGATGCAGTGAAGATAATAATTAGCCAGGGCATTTTGCTGCTGATGTTTGTGGTTACAACATTCCTGGACAAGTAACATTCATTCATTTATCAGTTTTGAGCTGATTCCCAAAATCCAAATAACCAGATTTGATTGAACGTTTGGAGATTAAGATGTTAGAGGCAGCTCATAGTTGATAAATAGAGTTTTCAAACAAATAACTTTTTATTATGTAATGTAGTGCACATATAGATTTTACAAAGACACTTGATGGTGTGTCATTGGAGAATTGTTACAGATGCTCAAGGAGGAAATCTGTTAAAATCAATATTTTCTCAGATATTTTAATGATCTCATCACCACTCTGGATTGTGATATTAATAATAGCAATCAAACCAATCACCTTTCTGGCCTGTAAAGTTTCTCTTTTACTGTATAAACTCTTTACATTGGGTAAAGTAATAATTGGCCACGTTATACAAATAAACCATGCAGAATGTGATTTACTTAGTTCCTGTTGCAAAAGTATATTTATCTGAAAGAATATGTTATGCACCAGCAGGGGTCAGTGGTGATCTTGTCTAATTTTCACCATCCAAACCTAAGGGTGCTTAAGTCAAGTTCTCATGTTTGCAGTTTGGACGGTATTTAGCAACAGTCTCATCAATCAGACCTGCCACCTGTTCACTACATAGGAGAAAGTGAGGGCCATTCCTGATGAAGGGCTTATGCCCAAAATATCAACTCTCCTCCGTGGATGCTGCCTTACCTGCACTTTTCCAGCGTCATGCTTGTCGACTCCCACTATTCACCACATGGACCGTCCCAGTAGTATGGTGGACATTTTCGTAAACATAAAATACCTCTGTCTTTTGATCTGTTTCTACTGAGAGCATTTTGTTGTTTTGAACAATATCTAATTAATTTTCATTTCCTTTTTATTCTGATTCAACATTTCTCCAGACTTTGAACACAGGGATCTTGATTCTTTGAAATATTTAAAAACTAGTCGGGGCAATGCAATAATTAACTGCTGGCACTTTAACTTCAAAGTTTTACTTTGGATAACACATTAATATGGTGATTATTCTCTATACTTAAAAATTTGAAAATAAATCCTGCCAAATATTACAGGTGATTTTATCCTCTCCCTTAAAAGAGATGTGTTACAATGATAGAGAATCGTTCTATTCCATAGTCAACCCCTCAAACCAGGATAAACATGTGTCCAGTTTTTACACTTTGGCCATGTGCCACTTTGCCTACTGAGAGACTGGTCTGTATTTACTGGTCTTCTGCTTTGTTAATTTTTATAAGTAAATACTTGGGTGCCTGGTGATCCAGCCATGATCAGAAACTCAGCATGTGTACAAATAAAAGTAAGGCAAAAATACATTTTGCTGAAAGATACTCTAAAACTTCAAACTTGGAAGCTTTTTTTCCACTGCAGTTTGATTTTGTTAATTTACCTAACAGAAATGTACTGGATCTTTTCTTTTTAAATGGTGCTTTGTATACTGCATATTTTTAGGAGCTTTATTTCTTTTGTAGATCTTATCCAGCAATATCGCTCTGCTCTGATCAAGCTTAATAACGTCAACCAGGAACTGGATCTGCAGCTGAAATATCTTGGTTCTCCAGAAATGACCCTGAAGCACAAAGAGCTTAATGAACAAGAGAACCAACTCAAGCAAATAGAGCAACAGCTAGGCAAGTTATCAGTGCCTTAAACACACAATAATGCAAACCTTCATGGAAAAATAACTGTGAACACTCAATGCACACCGTGTCCAAATTGATCAGCATGCTCAGAGGAAGATGATCCGCCATGAGTTTCAAATTTCTGGAGATTGTTGGCTGATTTACATCACTCTGAAACTTTTTTTAAACAAACTACATCAACCCTTTTCTTTCCAGTAACTTTTCAGGAATGAGCTAGATGTGTGCATTAATTGTCTAGCAAAAGTGCTGTAGAAATATGGAGTTCATAGTAAAGCTTTTCAACAGGATGTACTTGATTATTGCAAAACCAATCAATTTGTGCACCTGAGGAAAGGAACTCTAAGTTAATGGATATGATTCTTGCATGTGGTAAGACGTTTGCCACGTTTCAGACTTTTAGATTTGACCTTTGAGTTTTTTTTTCTGGCTCAGTTTAGTATTTCTATTAGTTTTTGTTGCTGTTTTGACTGTAATTTGCCCACTTCCATCCAACCTCTTGCATCAGTCCTCTTCCTTTCTGAATCCATGCATTTTATTTAAAGAGATAGATTGTTGATCCCCTTGTTCATCCAATTGTCATTTTTGCCAGCAGTACAGAACACCTTACACCTTCAGTGCATTACAACATAAAGTATATTCGAGCTGAAAGAAAATGTCTTGATTCACATGCAAGATGCCCCACAGCTATATGGTTTTACCCAATATTATGTTGCTTGAAGATTGAGATTTTATTGAAATGTCATCGTTGTTTAATTATTCCCTGGCTAAGTCTGCCAAACAATAAGTTATAACTAGGTTTGAAATGTTTTTGCAAACTAAAAATACTATTTCCATATATCTTCGATTATGTTTAAGTGCTAGCAAGCAATAATATGTTGGAAGTCCATTATACAGGTGATAGCCTCGTAGTATTATCACTAGACTATTAATTCAAAGGCCCAGGTAATCTTCTATGGACCTGGGTTTAAATCCTGCCATTGCAAATGATGGAAGTTGAATTAGTAGAAATCTGGAATTGAGAGTTTAATTATCATTAAACCATTGTTGATTGTCTTTAAAAATGACATCTAATTCACTAATGTCCTTTTAAGAAGGAAACTGCCATTCTTCCCTTGTCTCTCTGACTCCAGACCTACAAAAACGTCATTGACTCTTAACTCCATCTGGGCAAATTGAGGTGGGCAATAAATGGCAGCCTAGCCAGCGATGCCCACATTCTGTGAATTAATTTTTTTTAAAAAGAATGAATCTGACCCTCTGGTCGTGTTTGTTTTTTCAGTACAGTACAAAAGAACATGTAGTTCTGTAACTAGTTTAGATTACCCAATACAAAGTTCGTATTATTCTTCAGGTTTAAAAAAAAATCACAATTATACTAATTGCTATGTTTTACCTGTTTACAGGTATGACTCCAACAAGAGCAACTTCTGACAACAGTCCCAAAGCATTGGCGTTAGATTTATCTGATGGACAGGCTCCAAGCAAAAAAATGAGAAGAGAGATTGCGAAGAAAACATATAGGTATGTTATCAAAGCCATTTTCTGACAAATGCTAACGATTTATTGCTTTTAGGTATGAATAAATCTTTGGTAGTTTCATTTTCTAATGAAATAGCAATAGAGTAATGAAACTATTATCTTTCCTTTGTAACAGTGCCGAAGAGTGGGTTTCAATACCTTTGAAAAAATCACAGCAGCCACCTTCAGGATCTGGAATGGACACAAATGGAAGTACTTTGTCACGGAAAAGAAAGGCTTAGAACAAATGGAAGTTCTTTGTCATTGGACAGAAGAGTTAGAACAAATGTAGATGTTTTGTGGGTATATTTTCCTCTGTGAAATTTGGTTACTAAACTCTTGCTTTACAAAAAGAATTTTCTTAAGCTTCACATAGGGTAATATATCTCCATAGATGAGAATCTGAAGAACTAGAATTACTATTAAGCAGAAATGTATATAGTCTGAGAAAAATTGAACTGTGTAAGAATGTGCTACAGAGATGTCTATTCAACAGTCGCAAATATATAAACACTGTTGGTAGATAATATGTTCATTTGTAGTTATTTAAATTGAGAAGCTTAATTTTATACATTCAACTTTGTACTTTTTATTTTTAAAAGCTTTTTGAAAGGTTTACTGAACTTGTTGGTCACGGAGCAAGAAATAAAAAAAAACTATAATTAAATGTTATTTTCCTTAAAATTATTCTTAACCAAATGGCACCGGTATTTTATGAAGCACTAATTTCCTGAAATATGTGTCATTACTTTGCTAATCATTTGGCTGAATAGTTCACTTCCTCAAGGTTAAGGCAATGTGTCCATCCTTTTTGTTTAATTTTCATCTATATATTTGGCATTTTGAATTGTAATTAGAGAGGCTGTAAGGAAAATGAGGTAAAAGGTAGAAAAGAAAAAGTGAAAGGGGGCTATGTGGGAGGGAAATATCTACATTAGGCAGTTGATAAGCAGCCAGTGGATACCCTGAAAATCTACTTGGAGACTGACTTTGACCTCAATAGCTTGGAAGAGGAACTGGATTGTCCGCAACAGAACCTGTTTCACAACTTGCCCTTGAGTTAATACAGATGGGGAGGCAATAGATTAGTGGTGTTATCACTGAACTGTTAACCCAGAAGCCCAGGTAATGTTCTGGGGACATGGGTTCAAATCTCACCACAGCAGATGGTGGAATTTGAATTCAATGAATATCTGGAATTGAGAGTCTAACCATTGACGATTTTTGGGAAAACCCATTTGATTCACTAATGTAGTTTTAGGGAAGGAATCTGCCATCCTTACCTGGTCTGGCCTTCATGTGACTCCAGACCCACAGCAATATGCTTAATTCTTAACTGCCCTCTGGACAATTGGGTATGGGCAATAAATTCTGGCCTAGCCAGTGATGCCCTCACCCCATGAATGAACAACCAAAGAATGTCAATGGCAATGTATGTGAGAGCAAGAAGAAAGCATGCAACATCCCATCAACCTTGGATTGACCAACTGACTGCCGAAATATGTATTTATCGTTTTTGTCCTCATTTTTGTAACTGTGTACTGATTGTTGTCCTGGATTGATTGTTAATTTTGTCCAAATCATGTTCCTTTGGTTTTCATCTTGATTTTATCAGCTTAGAGGTCATGCTTATCTGTTGTAACATATTTCTGCCCTTGCATGGATTGTTGGCATAAATGTCTTTTAAGATTGAAAGCTACAAGATGTACCCTCTCTGGAATCAAGATCATATTATGGTTCAAGAATCAGGCCTTACTAATGGGGAAACACTTGCCTGTTTTTGTCAACTCTGCTCAATTATTTCCCATATTCATCATTTGTTTATGGTATGAGAGCATTACTGACAAAACATGCATATGTTATCATCTCTGACCACACTTGAGGTGGTGGTAGGGGGCCACTTGTAGAGATAATGATTTTTTCCCCCCTGTTGTCAGCATTTGTTATTATGTCTAGTTGGTTGAACAACTGCCTGATACCTTGTAACTGAATGTGTAACACAAATATTCAGAACAATGGTTAGTTGTAAGATACTCAGTCTCAAAACAGTCTGCAATGCCTTAATACTTGTAAATTCTAAAATAATTTGTAATCTTGCATTCCAGTTTCTTGACATTAACCCAGTTAGAGTCATAGAGATGTACAGCATGGAAACAGACCCTTTGGTCCCAACCCGTCCATGCCAACCAGATATCCCAACCCAATCTCGTCCCACCTGCCAGCACCTTGTCCATATTCCTCCAAACCCTTCCTATGCGTATACCCATCTAAATGCCTCTTAAATGTTGCAATTATACCACCCTCCTCCACTTCCTCTGGCAGCTCATTCCATACCTGTACCACCCTCTGTGAGAAAAAGTTGCCCTGTAGGTCTCATTAATATCTTTCCCCTCTCTCCCTAAACCTATGTCCCTCTAGTTCTGGACTCCCCGACCCCAGGGAAAAGACTTTGCCTACTTACCCTCTCCATGACCCTCATAATTTTGTAAACCTCGATAAGATCACCCCTCAACCTCTGTTGCTCCAGGGAAAACAGCCCGAGCCTGTTCAGCCTCTCCCTATAGCTCAAATCCTCCAACACTGGCAACATCTTTGTAAATCTTTTCTGAACCCTTTCAAGTTTCACAACATCTTTCCGATAGGAAGGAGACCAGAATTGCACGCAGTATTCCAACATTGGCCTAACCAATGTCCTGTACAGCAGCAACATGATCTTCCAACTCCTGGACTCAATACTCTGACCAATAAAGGAAAGCATACCAAACGCCGCCTTCACTATCCTATCCACCTGCGACTTCACTTTCAAGGAACTATGAAACTGCACTCGAAGGTCTCTTTGTTCAGAACACTCCCGAGGACCTTACCATTAAGTGTAAAAGTCCTGCTAAGATTTACTTTCCCAAAACGCAGCACCTCGCATTTATCTGAATTAAACTCTATCTGCCACTTCTCAGCCCATTGGCCCATCTAGTCCAGATCCTGTTGTAATCTGAGGTAACCCTCTTCGCTGTCCACTATATCTCCAATTTTGGTGTCATCTGCAAACCTACTAACTGTAGCTCTTATGCTCGTATCTAAATCATTCATGTAAATGACAAAAAGTAGAGGACCCAGCACCGATCCTTGTGGCACTCCACTGGTCACAGGCCTCCAGTCTGAAAAACAGCCCTCCACCACCACCCTCTGTCTTCTACCTTTGAGACATTTCTGCATCCAAATGGCTAGTTCTCCCTGTATTCCATGAGATCTAACCTTGCTAATTAGTCTCCCATGGGGAACCTTGTCGAATGACTTAACTGAAGTCCACATAGATCACATCTACCGCTCTGCCCTTATCAATCCACTTTGTTACTTCTTCAAAAAAACTCAATCAAGTTTGTAAGATTTGGGATTAATGACCAGATCCAGGATTTGTTAACTATTCTTTTGAGATGTCTACCATATCATGATCCTCTGTTGTCCCTTTTACAACTTATTCATTCTTAAACATTCTACACACAACTTGTTGTCTATAGTTGTCTTGTGGACAGATGGGAGGTGATGCATTTTGGAAGGTCAAGTCCAGGTAAAAATTAGAAAGGCAGAACTCGTTAGGAGCATTGGTATGTAGAGGGATCTAGGTGTGCAGGACATAGTCATATAAATATACAGCACAGAAACAGACCCTTCGGTCCAACCTGTCCATGCCGACCAGATATCCCAACACAATCTAGTCCCACCTGCCAGCACCAAGCCCATATTCCTCCAAACCCTTCCTATTCATATACCCATCCAGATGCCATTTAAATATTGCAATTGTACTAGCCTCCACCACTTCCTCTGACAGCCCATTCCATACAAGCACCATCCTCTGCATGAAAACATTGCCCCTTGGGTCTCTTTTATATCTTTTTCGTCTCTCTGTAAACCTATGCCCTCTAGTTCTGGACACCCCCACCCAAGGAAAACAGCCCTAGCCTATTCAACCTCTTCCTGTAGCTCAAATCCTCCAACCCTGGTAACATCCTTGTAAATCTTTTCTGAACCCTTTCAAGTTTCACAACACCCTTCCAATAGCAAGAAGATCAAAATTGCAATATTCTAAAAGTGACCTAACCAATGTCCTGTACAGCCGCAACCTGACCTCCCAACTCCTGTACTGAAAATGTGTTGCTGGAAAAGCGCAGCAGGTCAGGCAGCATCCAAGGAACAGGAGAATCGACGTTTCGGGCATCAGCCCTTCTTCAGTACTCAATACTCTGGCCAATAAAGGAAAGCATACGCCGCCTTCACTATCCCATCTACTTGCAACTGTACTTCCAAGATCTCTGTTCAGCAACACTCTCTAGGACGTTACCATTAAGTGTATCAGTCCTGCTAAGGCTCGCTTTCTCAAAATGCAGCACCTTGCATTTATCTAAATTAAACTTTATCTGCCACTCCTCATCTGATCAAGATCCCATTGTAGTCAGAGTGAATCTTTGCTGTCCACTACACCTCCAATTTTAGTGTTATCTGCAAACTTCCTGTCTATCCCTCTTATGCTCATATCCAAATCATTTATTTAATACCCACAGACCACTGAAGGTGGCGGTGCAGGTAATAAGGTTATTTAAGAAAGAGCTTATGCATGCTTGCCTTCATTGGAAGGGTTTTGAATATAAAGATAGACAAGTTATGTTGCATCTCTACAGAACTTTAGTTAGGCCAGGAGTATTGCATAAGTTCTGATCGTCACACTACCAGAAGGATGTGGTTGCTTTGAAGAGGGTACAGAAAAGGTTTACCAGGATGTTGCCTGATATGGGAGATTTTAACTATAAAGAAAGTTTGGACAGACTGTGTTTGTTTTTACTGGAATGCAGAAAGTTGAGGGGCAACCTGATAGAAGTTTATAAGATTGTGAATGGCATAGAATGTAAAGTATAAGGCTTTTTCCCAAGCTGGGAGGGGGCAATACCAAGGGACACAGGTTCAAGGTGCAAGGGGGGGGGAAGTTTAAAAGAGATGCGCTCTGCATGTTTTTCTCACACAGGGTCGTGAGTGCCTGAAACATGCTGCCAGAGGTGGTGGTGGAAGCAGACACTAGCAACATTTCAGAAACACCTGAACAAATAAATAAATAGGAAGGGAATAAAGAGACATGGATCCTGTAAGTGAAGACAGTTTTAATATGGAAGGGCAAAATGTGTCGGTGTAGAGTTGGAGATCTGAAGGGCATGTTCCCATGCTGTATTGTTCATTGTTCATGCTCTTGAATATTTTAGTTCCCCTCAATTGACTGTTTTAGTTATTTAAATTGTATTTTTCAAATATTCACAACTTATATTTCATAAGGAATGTAGCCTTGTGCCACCCCCTTCCCAACCACACCAACCACACAAATGCACCACCAATTTCCCCTTCCACTTTAGCTACTTATTTGAAAAAGTGATGTACACAGAATCAACCAAGCAATAAGGCAATTCTAACAAAGGCAATACAGTAAGGATGGAGACTTCATTGACTGGAGGCATTAATTCAGCAAGAGTTTGGAAGAGAACTTTCTTGAATGCATTCTTCTTGGTTTCAGTTGTATTGTTGGATTCCTCAACAACTCCCCCACCCCTGCCAAAATAAAACCCTTGGGCCTTTACGTGTGCATGCAAACTCCTGCTCAGTTTGTGTTCTTCCCTCCCCCCTGTCAACTGATATCCGTCACCAACCTGCCAAGTCCTTTATACCTAATTGTTACACCCCTATATCCCTGTGACAGTTCCTATCAACTCACCCAGTATATGCCCTATGTAGACATTGGGAGTCACGTGGAATTGAAATGAAATTAAAGCAGCCCTAAATGTCTAAGCTTCTTACTCTATAGATCTGATATATAATCAACTTTTGTTTTCAGTGTTCAATTTCTGACAAAAACATTTCTGTTCATCCTCCACATTAAAAGACAGACATTCCTTCCATATGTTCTTTTCCCTGTCAATAAAGCACTCAGCAGAATTCAGAATTCTTCCCTCCTATCATCCCCTCCAGTAGAATATCTGCTTTGGCAATAAGTCAAACATTCATAAGAGAATCCTCAGGAAAATGTCAACAAACAGATACAATAGAAATTGGCCTGGCTGTCAAAGTACTACAGAAAGCTTTTTTTTAAAGCCCTTACTAACACTGAATAACACTGACTAAGTCTGGATTTATTTGTCCCATTTTCTAAAGGGCTGGGAATTTAAATAACTCCAGATTGTGACAGTTAACCAGACCTTATTTGCCCTTCATGAGCACTTGCATTCTTAAAAATGTCTGTGGTCTTTTTGAACTCAGTACAGAGTTCAAATGATGTTGCTGACATTGGGTTTCCTTCATGTTACCTCCCTCCTGGCAGAAATTTGATCTGTTGGATGTGCTTAGCCCAAAAATCTGGATTATGTGCCTCTTCCTTCTCCTTAACAAATCCATTGACACAGAGCTGTCCTGGAAACCACCAGCTATCCAGTCTACAACCTCCTGTTGCCACCTCTTCACTTGATAGATTTCAACCAGTTGGCTCTATATCAGACATAAAATTGAATTCCATAGAGCATCTGCCCAAACCACAGCTTAAATTTACCTTCCAGTGATTCAATCAAGTATATTAATTCCATGTGCTAAATTTAAACAATGCTGTGTATTGTGAATGGTGACAAATCTAACAAAAACAAATATAGAGAATATTTATTAACATCAAATGAAGGATTGTTTAATGGTTTGGGAAAAAAAAAGTTCAAAATGTGCCAAATGGAAGTATGAGATGATCAATGGGATCTATGGAATAAACTACAAAAACTGAAGGATAATATTTAGGCCCTGAGGCTGGCTTGGTGTTATCTCCAACAGCAGCAGTACCCATGTCCAACAGTTGAGGCCACTGTTGGAGAGCACAAGGGAATTTGTCCTCCTCTACCCACCATCCACACCAGCTCTGAGCAGGATTATTAGGAGGTCATTGAAGCTATTAAATTCTTCAATATGGAAGACCTGTTCCCAATCAAATGTGGTAAAATGCATCTACCTCTGGGGGGTGCCTCTTTTGTGGTGCAGTGGTTTATCCCTAACCCTGAACTGAGAGGAGAAAGTGAGGACTGCAGATGCTGGAGATCCGAGTTGAGAATGTAGTGCAGGAAAAGCACAGAGGGTCAGGCAGCATCAAAGGAGTAGGAAAAATGTATGTTTTGGGATTCCTGATGAAGGGCTTTTGCCTGAAACGTTGATGTTTCCTGCTCCTCGGATGCTGCCTGACCTGCTGTGCTTTTCCAACACCACTATAATCTTGACTCTAATCTCCAGCATCTGCAGTACCCACTTCTGTGAGTTAACCATGGCAAAAAATCCATGAGTGGAAGTAAAGGGTAGTTATTCAGAGTGGAAGAAGGTGAGAAGTGGTGTGTTTACAAGTACTGGTGCTGGGATTGCAGCATCTTGCAGTTAATGACTTTGGAGTGAAAGCATGATCTCTAAATTTGAGGATAATACTGATTTGGGATAATCAACACTGAAGTGAACTGTACCAAATTATATGAGGACATGAATAAGTTTGCAGAATGTGCAAATAATTGGCAAATGACCTTCAGTGCAGAAAAATGAGGCAATACATTTTGGTAGAAGATCATCTTGCAGGTGCAAGTTTAGATGAGAAGAACAAAGGAGACTTTATGTTCAAATGTATCAATCGCCATAAGATGTCCTACAGGTCAGTGAAGTCCTTTCAAGTACTAGGTTTTAATTTTAGAAGGTTAGAGTTGAAAAGTAGAGAGGTTATGCTTGTTCTGTATCAATCTTAGGTTTGCTTGACAGTGGAGTCACAAGTAGATAGGACAGTGAAGAAGGCGGTTGGTATGCTTTCCTTTATTGGTCAGAGTATTGAGTATAGGAGTTGGGAGGACATGTTGTGGCTGTACATGACATTAATTAGGCCACTTTTGGAATATTGTATGCAATTCTGGTCCCTCTCCTATAGGAAGGATGTCGCGAAACTTGAAAGGGTTCAGAAAAGAATTACAGGAATGTTGCCAGGGTTGTAGGGTTTGAGTTATAGGGAGAGGCTGAATAGGCTGGGGCTGTTTTCCCTGGAGTGTTGGAGGCTGAGAGATGACCTTTATACAAGTTTATAAATTCGTGAGGGGCATGGATAGAATAAATAGACAAAGTCTTTTCCCTGGGGTGGGGGAGTCCAGAACTAGAGGACATAGGTTTAGGGCAATAGGGGAAAGATATAAAAGGGACCTAAAGGACAACATTTTCATACAGAGGGTGGTACGTGTATGGAATGAGCTGTCCGAGAAAGTGACGGAGGCTTGTATAGTTACAGCATTTAAAAGGCATCTGGATGGGTATATGAATAGGAAGGGTTGAGAGGAATATGTGCCAAGTGGGACTAGATTAGGTTCAGATATCTTGTTGGTATGGACGAGTTGGACCGAAGGGTCTGTTTCCGTGCTGTACATCTCTATAACTCTATGACTCTATTTAGTATGGTATGCAGTTCTTGTCACCATAATTTAAAATTTATTAGGTATAGTGGCTGCGTGCCAAGGCAGACTAATTAGAAAGCCTTCCATGGTTTGCCCATTTTTATTCATTCATAGGATATGGGCACCTCTTGCTAGGCCAGCATTTAAAGCCAATCCCTAATTGCCCAGAGGACAGTTGTTAATCACATTGTTGTGGGTCTGGAGTCACATGTAGGCCAGACTGAGTAACAATGGCATATTTCCCTCCTAAAGGACGTTAGTGAACCAAATTCTAGGGGCAGGAGTTAAATCTGCTAAGTGGGTGTTGTACTAAAAAATATTTAGAAATCATGCATTACCTTATCATTTTGGGATTAATTGTTGATGATTGTAGGATAGGTTGGAGAAACTAAGCTTGTTTCCACTGAAATAAAAACAGAAAATGCTGCAGAAACATAGCAGGTCTGGTGGCATCTATGGGAAGAAAACATAGTTAATGTTTTGAGTCCAGAATTGCGTGCTATATTCCAACCGTAATAACCAAGCTTGACACAGAAGAAGCATAACTTCCCTACTTTTCATCTCAAATTTTCTTAGTGCTTGGTTTGTTTTTTTTTCAAAAAAGACATTTCCTAACCTGTAAGACAGCTTTGTGATTGATGAAGAGTCACCAAACTCTAAATGTTAACACTGTTTTCTCTTCCTAGATGCTGCCAGACCTACTGAGTTTCACCAGCAATTTCTGTTTTTGTATCAGATCCCCAACAGCCACATTTTGTTATTTCCATTGAAGATCGAAGAGAGAGATGTAATTTAATTGAGGTGTTGACCAAGTGGATGAGGAAAGAATGTTTTCTCTTTCCTGGTGCCAAGGATGTTTCAAAGCAGCTGCAGCATGTTGTCAAAGGGGAGAGAGAGAAGCCTGAAGTTGTACACGTTGGTAAGAATGACATAGTTAGAGAAAAATGTTGAACCGTTTCAGAGTGAATCTAGGAAGTTACATAGGAGGTTAAAACATAGAACTTGAAAGTTAGTCATCTCTGGATTATTCCTGATGCCACATGCTAATGAGGGCAAGGATTCAAATTTTTGGATCATTGGGTCTCTTCTGGGGCAGAAAAAAACCTATTCAAAAGAGGAAGGTTTCACATGAACTGGAAAGGGTCACAAATAGCTAGGGCTATTTAGAAGCCATTAAATTAGTAGGGAGGGAGAAAGGGATGGGGGTATCTAAGTAGTAGTAAGGTTAGACAGATGAGGATGGTTTGGAAGTGAAAGAGAGCAAGTTAATTAGACCAGAGCATGTCAGAGAATGAGTTAACTCTGAAGAATTAAACTGCATCTTTTTCAGTTTAATTCTTCAGCATTACCTCAAATTTATTTCAATGGAAGGGGTTTGCCAGGTTAGGTGGATAAACACCAGGTTAGGTGGATAAACGTATGGGAACATGGAACTGGAACATCATAGCTATTATAGAAACATGGCTGAGAGGGGGACAGGACAAAGTGGGCACTGCAGATGCTGGAGATCAGAGTCAAAGAGTGTGGTGCTGGAAAAACACAGCCAGTCAGGCAGCATCCAAGGAGCAGGAGAGTCGACATTTCTGGCATAAGCCCTTCATCAGGCAGAGAGGGTCAGGACTGGCAACTTAATGTTCTGGGATTTAGATGTTATAGGAAGGATTAGAAAGCGAGGCAAGAGCGGAGGATACCAGTTTTGATTAGGGAAAACATTACTGCTGTACTTAGGATATTCCTAAGTGGAATGGGTGGAACTCAGAAATAAAAAGAGGATGATAACCTTGATTGTAATATAGGCCCCCCCCAGTAGTCAACGAGAAACCGGGGAGCAAATATGCAGAGAGATCTCAGTTATGTTGTACAAATAATAGGGTTGTAATGGTAGATGATTTTAACTTTTAACATAGACTGAGATTGCCACAGGGTTAAGGGCTTGCATGGGGAGGAATTTGTTCAATGTGTTCAAGAAAACTTTCTTTATCAATATATCGATGTACCTACTAGAGAAGGATAACCTTATCGTCTTTTTGTGAAATAAGGCAAGCCAATTGACTGAAGTATTAGTGGAGGAGCCCTTTGGGACCAGTGACCATAATTCTATTAGTTTTTAAATTGTAATGGAAAAGGATAGGCCTTGTATTAAAGTTAAAATTCTTAATTGGAATAAGGCCAATTTTAACAGTATGAGAAAGGAACTTTCAAAAGTTTATTGGAATAGACCGCAGGTAAGAGATGACTGGAAAGCGGGAAGCTTTCAAAATTGAGATAACGAGAGTTCAGAAGCAGTATGTTCATGTTAGAGTGAAGGGCAAGGTGGGAAGGAGTAGGGAACAATCAGTGAAAAGATGTTGAGGCTGTGGTCAAGAATAAGAAGGATGCATATGTTAGATATGGACAACTGGAATCAAGTAAGTCTCTTGAAGAGTATAAAGGGTGTAGAGGCATTCTTAAGTGGGCAATCAGGAGGCAAAAAGGGGTTACAAGATAGCCTTGGCAGATAAAATTAAGGATAATCCAAGAAATTCTACAAGTACAAAAGCAAAAGAGCAACTAGGGAGAGAATAGAGCCCTTTAAAGATCTACAAGGTCATCCATGTGCAGAACTACAGGAGATGGGAAAGATACTAAATGAATAGTTCATGTTAGTATTTACTGGGGAGAAAGACAGGGACCTCTTAGAAATAAATATTGATGTCTTGAAAACAGATGACATTACAAAAGAGGAGGTGCTGAAGTCCTAAAAAGCATAAATCTGGAACCAAATCAAGTGTATCCCAGAGCATTGTGGAAGCCAGAAAAGAAATTGCAGGACCACAACAAAAGATACGTATATCATTTACAGCTACAAGCGAGGTACCAAAGGACTGAAGGATGGCTAATTTTGTTCTTCTACTTAAGGCTTTTCCTTGAAGTCTTTCTTAAAACTATAGACTGGTGAGTCTAAAATCGGTGGTGGGTAAGTTGATGGAAGGGATTCTGAGAGATAAGATTTACATGCATTTAGAGAGTCAAGGACTGATTAAGGATCAGCATAGCTATGTGCGTGGGAAATTGTCTCACCAACTTGATTGAGTTTTTTGAAGACATGACCAAAAAGATAGATGAGGGCAAAGCAGTAGACATTGCCTACATGGCCTTTAGTAAAGCCTTTGACAAGGTTCCAAACAGTAGACTGGTTCATAAAGTTAGATCACATGGGATTCTGGAAGACCTTGCTAATTAGATAGATTGGCTTGATGGCGGGAAAAAGAGGGTGGTGGTGGAGGGTTATTTTTCGCTCTGGAGGCCTGTGACCAGTGGTGTGCTGCAGACATCAGTGCTGGGTTCACTTGTTGTCATTTATATAAATGCTTTGGATAAGAAAATAAGAAGCATGGTTAGTAATTCTGCAGATGACACAAAATTTGGTGGGATAGTGGACAGAGATGAAGGTTATCTTAGATTATAAAGGGATCTTGACCAATTGGGCCAATGGGCTGAGTAGCAGCAGATGGAGTTTTGCAGTCATAATCATAGAGATGTACAGCATGGAAACAGACCCTTCAGTCCAACTCATCCATGTTGTAACCTGATCTGATCTCATTTGCCAGCACCTGACCCATATCCCTCTAAACCCAGGTAACTGGGAGCAGCGATTCTCTGATAGCTCCGCTGTCAGACATAGAACTGGACTGTGCGGACCCTGGTCCCGGCCCGATAACACCAGAAATGACTGCAGCATGGAGCCGGACAGCTACCTCAGCCCTGCGAGAGTCCAGCAGTTTGCATTCACCACAGGGATCCAGAGAGGCAGGACCAGTGGTAAATGGACACTGGTAACCTCATAAACTATTAAAATGGTGATAAAAATCATGAGTATTAATGTGTGTAGCATTAAATCCGCTATGTGATATGGTTCTACGTTGGCCTTCCTCACCAACATTAAAGCCGACGTCCTGTTTCTGCAGGAGTGTGGGATACCACACCTCAGCAGTTACAGGAGATGGTCGAGCTTGTGGGCCCATGGGCCATCAGTTTGGTCGGGGGCAATGATAACTCCTCAAGCCTGGATATCCTGCTGTGAGGAGGCAATTTCACCATCTCCGAGGTTAAGGAGTTGGTGGGCGGGCGCCTCCTCACCACTGACGTCATGTACAGAAACGCTCCCCTGAGACTAATTAATGTGTACACCCCAGTGGATAAGAGTAAATGGTTGGCCGTCCTGCAGCCGCTTCCACTTTGCTGGCTATGTCCAGGGTAGTCATTCTGGCCAGAGACTTCAAATGAATCATTGATACAGATGTACGATTTGGCAGGGGGTACAGTAAACTGGACGCTACGTCCAGAGTCCTGATGGAAACGGTCAAAGATGCCAAGCTGCACGCCATCTTCAGCACCCCTGCAGACAGAGCGCAGCATAGGTACACCTGGTCATGGGCAGATGGGTCTATCCGCTCAAGGGTAGATTACCTGTTTGTGTCCTGAATGTTCTCGGTCAGATCCTCTGACGTCAAGCCAGTGTTCTTCTCTGACCCCTGCCTCCTGCTGGCTGACTGTCGCCTATGTGGAAGATGAATACAAAGCTGTTGACCCCAGGAAACATTGAGGAGCCCGAGGGATTATGCAGGTTGGAGAACCGTGAAGCCCTCCTTAGAGTCTCCAGCGGACTGGTGGGAAACAGTAAAAGGGAACGTCAAGGTGTTCAGGCAGTGAGAGAGAGGCAGGGAAAACTGTCCCAACTCCAGAAAAGTATGCAGAACCTGCTCCTGCTGCAGACAATGGGGGTCGATGTCACGGAGAAGCTCAAGGAGGTGAAGGGCCAGCAAGCCTCACTCTTTGCCTCAGAGGCCTCCAAGATAATCTTCCGGTCCGGGGTCCACTCCATGGAGCAGGACAAGACGTGCTCACGTTCCTTCTTCCAGAAGGCGCACAAAGAGAGCTCTGTGCTCAGCAGCCTGAAGGAAGAAGATGGCTCGGTAACGTCATCTCAGGCTGACATCATGAGGATAAGCAAATCCTTCTGTGCCAGTCTGTATGACTCGAAGCCAACTGATAGCACGGCCTCCCAGTTGTTCTTGTCCTCTATCACTGAGGTCTTAGATGACAGAACACAGGAGAGGCTGGACCAGCTGCTATCTCTGGATGAGCTGACCAAGGCCATTGAGTCCTTTGAAAAGAATAAAACTCCCGGAAGCGACAGTTTACCGGTGAGCTCTATTCTGGTCTTTGGGACTTGATTGGCCAGGACCTGCTGGAGGTGTATGTCAGTATGCTTCAGGCAGGTACCATGAGTGAATCCATGAGGAAAGGCATCAACACCCTCATCTAAAAGCAGAAGAGTGAGAGGGAGGAAATTAGAAATTGGAGACCAATCTCACTATTAAACGTAGATTACAAAACCTTGTCAAAGGTCATCGGCAACTGGGTCAGGTCTGCTCTGGGATCAGTGAATCACCCTGACCAGACCTGTGCTGTACCGGGTAGGAAGATCGCTGAGAGTCTCGCACACCTCAGGGATACGATCGCTTATGTGGAGGACAGAGGGTTGGACACCTGTCTCATCAGCCTGGACCAGGAGAAAGCCTTTGACAGGATATCACATTCATATATATGATATGTTCTCTCCAAAATGGGCTTTGGGGAGGGAATCTGCAATTGGATCCGACTGCTCTACACCAATATTGTCAGTGCAGTCTCAATCAATGGGTGGGAATTAGACAGCTTCCCAGTCAGATCTGGAGTCAGGCAGGGATGCCCTCTCTCTCCTGCCTTGTTTGTGTGCTGCATAGAGCCATTTGCCTAGTCCATCATGAAGCATACAAGCCTGAGAGGGGGCCTACAGGTTAAGGTCTCCCTGTACATGGATGACGTCGCTGTGTTCTGCTCGGATCCGCCGTCCGTGCACAGACTCATGTTCATATGTGACCAGTTCGAACGGGCCTCAGTGGCCAAGGTAAACCGAGGCGAGAGCGAGGCCATGCTCTTCGGGAACTAGGCCGACCAATCCTCCATCCCCTTCACCATCAGGACTGACCACCTGAAGGTGCCGGGTATTTGGTTCAGAGAGGCTGGGGCGTGCGCCAAGTCTCAGGAGGAGCGTATCAGTAAACTGAGGCAGAAACTAGGCAGATGGGAGCAACGGTCGCTCTCCATTGTGGGAAAAAATATGGTCATCAGGTGTGAGGTACTCCCATTGTTGTTATATGTGGCACAGGTCTGGCCTATTCCCAGAACCTGCTGCTGCAGTCACCCAGGCCATCTTCCACTTCATGTGGCGATCAAAGATGGACCGGGTTCAAAAGGACACCATGTATAAAGATCTGGGCAACGGGGGGAAAAAACACACCCAATGCCACCCTCACCCTGATGGCCACCTTTGTGTGTGGCTTCATCAAGCTGTGCGTGGATCCCCGGTACGCAAACACCAAGTGTCACTATGTACTGAGGTTCTACCTGTCCTGGGTGTTGCGAAGGATGGGCCTGGCCTCGCTGCCATGGAACGCTCCAAGTAGTTGGACTGTTCCCTATCACCTGTCCTTCGTGGGAAAATTTATGAATATAAACATCTTTGACCACAAGTCCATCAGGAAGTGGTCAGCACGTAGTGTCCTTAAGACCCTTTGGGAAAAGGAGAGGGTGGATTCTGTCGAGCGGTTCCCTGAGCAGACTGTCAAAGTCATTTGGCAGAATGCCTCATCGGCAGAACTTTCAAACAAGCACAAAGACATGGCTTGGCTGGTGGTGAGAAGGGCTCTGCCTGTGAGATCCTTTATGTACGCCCGGACTCTCTGCCCCACCGCACGCTGCCCTCGAAGTGGCTGTGGTGGGGACGAGACTGTCACACACCTCCTTCTAGAATTTGCCTATGCAAAGGAAGTCTGGAGAGGAATTCAGTGGCGTTTGTCGAGGTTCGTCCCGAGCAGCTCCATGACGCGGGACTCCACGCTCTACGCGGTCTGTTCCCTGGGACACGCACAGAGACGAAAATCAACTGTGCCTGGAGGATCATCAACTCGGTAAAAGACACTCTCTGGGCGGTCCGAAACCTGTTGATCTTCCAGCTGAAGGAGCTGAACCCGACTGAGTGTTGGAGACCGGCACATTCCAAGGTCCAGGACTACGTGCTGAGGGACACACTGAAGTTTGGGGCAGCTGCCGCCAAGGCACGGTGGGGAAAGATCACTATGTAGGATCTGCCTGCCTAAGAAGAAAAGGGGGCCAGCTGACACCTCAGCTAAATATCTGGATGGTCAATGTACAGATTTGTGCACACGATTGATTAATTCCAATCTCTATGTAAAGAAATGGAATGTATACATATCTATACAATTGGTGATGCCATACATATCAAAATAATTTTATGAATAAAGTATATTTTTGAAATATCCCTCTAAACCCTTCCTATTCATATACCCATCCAGATGCCTTTTAAATGCTGTAATTGTACCAGCCACTACCACTTCATCTGGCAGCTCATTCCATACATGCACCACTCTCTGTGTGAAAATGTTGCCCCTTAGATCCCTCTATATCTTTCCCCTCTCACCCTAAATCTATGCCTTCTAGTTCTGGACTCTCCCACCCCAAGGAAAAGACTTTGCCGATTTACTTTATCCTTGCCCCTCATGATTTTATAAACCTCTATAAGGTGACCCCTCAGCCTCCAACGCTCCAGGGAAAATAGCCCCAGCCTATTCAATCTCTCCCTGTAGCTCAAATCCTTCAACCCTAGCAACATCTTGTAATTTTTTTCTGAGCCCATTCAAGTTTTGCAACATCCTTCCAGTAGTAATAAAATCAGAATTGCACACAATATTCTAAAAGTGCTCTAAACAATTTCCTGTAAAGCCACAATATGACCTCCCAACTCCTATACTTAATGCTCTGACCAATAAAGGAAAGCATACCATATGCCTTCTTCACTATCCTATTTACCTGTGACTCTATTTTCAAGGAGCTATGAACCTGCACTCCAAGGTCTCTTTGTTCAGCCACACTACCATTAAGTGTATAAGTCCTGCTAAGATTTACTTTTCCAAAATGCAGCACCTCACATTTATTTGAATTAAACTCCATCTGCCACTCCTCACCTTTTGGCCCATCTGATCAAGATCCCGTTGTAATCTGAGGTAGCCTTCTTCGCTGTCCCTCCACTACACCTCCAATTTTGGTATCATCTGCAAACTTCCTAACCATACCTCTTATGCTCGTATCCAAATCATTTATATGTGAACCCACCACTGATCCTTGTGGCACTCCACTGGTCACAGACCTCCAGTCTGAAAAGCAACCCTCCACCAACCCCCTCCGTCTTCTACCTTTGAGCCTTTGTTTGGATAAATGTGACATATTGTATTTTGGTAAGACAAACAAAGGTAGGATATCTCCAATTAATGGTAGAGCCCTGGGCAGAGACACACCTTGGGGTTCAGGTATGTAGTTCTTTGAAAGTTGTCACAGTTGGGTGTATAAGGCATTTAGCGTACTCATCTTTATTGCTCAGACTATTGAGTATTGGAGTTGAAATGTCATGTTACAGTTGTATAGGATGTTGGTGAGGCCACTTTTGGAGTACTGTGTACATTTCTGGTCACCCTGTGATAGGAAGGATATTACTAAACTGGAGAGGGTTCAGAAAAGATTTACAAGGATCTTACTGGGACTGGAGGGTTTGAGTTACAAAAATGGGTTGGATAGGCTGGGACATTTTTCTCAAGAGCTGAGGAGGTTGCGATGACCTTATGAAGGTTTATAAAACCATGAAGAGTATAGATAAGCTTAATAGCTGAGGTTTATTCCATAGGATGGGGGAGTTCAAAACTAGATGGCATATTTTTATGGTGAGATGAGAAAGGTTCAAAAGGTACTTGAAGGGCAACTTTTTCATAGAGAGTTGTGCGTGTATTGAATGAACTGCCAGAGGATGTGGTCGATGCAGTTAGTTACAACATTTAAAAGACATTTGGACAGGTATGTGAATAGGAAACATTTAGAGCGATATGGGCCAAACGCAGGCAAGTGGGACTAGTTTAGTTTGGGAAACTTGGTCGGATTGGACGAATTGGGCTGAAGGGTCTATTTTTGTGCTGTCTGACTCACTCTATTGTAGGACAAACCTCAGGAGAATTACTTTAAAATTAGGAGCTTCTCTTTTAGGGCAGAGAGGAGAATTTGTTTCTCTGAATGTTGTGCAACTTTGGAACACACTGCTTCAGAAGACAGTAGAGACAGAGGCAGATAAATTATTGTTAGGCAAGGAAATCAAAGGTTATTGGCAGTACTTGAGCATTTGGAATCCAAAACATACACACACTAGCCATGATCTTATTGAGTAGCAGAGCAGGCTTGAAAGGTTGAATGGTCTACTTCTGCTCTATTTGATATCTTTATATGTATAATTCACTAACTGAGCTACCTCTGAGTTTAGCAATCAGTGCAGATTAGCAGTGTTTTTTTTAAAAAGAAATGTGTGTAGCCTCAGTGCACCCATTTTTACTGAAGGTGTGTTGCACCCAACTTACATCAGGGTGGCTCAGAGACCAGGATATAGGGTTTACAGGTTCTCTGATAGCACTCCCTCAGTGTAGAGGAGAATATAATTGATGTGAATTGCCCTGTATTCAGATGAAGAATGCTACAAAAACATTAATACTGTTGATGTAGAAGGAAATTAATGAGGAGACCACAGCCAGGAGTATTGTTTTCATGATAGAAGTAGAATACCATTATTGATTAAGGCATTTGACACATCTCAAACTTCTCAATAACTACATTACCACCTCAAAACCATCAACTGCCATCACAACTTCAACTTCATCCACCATCTAACATGAATCACAAAAAGTTGGTTTGCAGGTGCAGCAGGTAATGAAGGCAAATGGAATATTATCTTTCATCATGAGAGGATGGAGTTTTAAAAATAGGGAGGTCATGCTGCAGCTATACAGAGTGCTGGTGAGGCCATACCTGGAGTACTGTGTACAATTTTGGTCTCCTTACTTGAGAAAAATGTCCTGTCACTGGAGGAGGTTCACTAGATTGCTTCCAGAATTGAGAAGGTTGGCTTATGAGGAGAGATTGAATAGACTGGGACTCATTGGAATTTAGAAAACTGAGAGGGAATCTTATAGAACCATATAAAATTATGAAGCACATAGATAAGATAGAAGCAGCGAGTTAGTTTCTACTGAAGGGTGAAAGTAGAACAAGGGGGCATAATCTCAAAATAAATGGGAGCAGGTTTAGGACTGAATTGAGAAAGAACTTCTTTTCCCAAACAGTTGTGGATCTGTGGAATTCCCTGCCCAGTGAAGCAATTGAGGCGACCTCGTTGAAGGTTTTTAAGATGAAGATAGTAAAGGAATTAAGGGTTTGGTAAACGGGCGGGTAATGGAGCTGAGTCACAAAAAGGTCAGCCATGATCTTATTGAATGGCAGAGCATGCTTGGCGGGCCAGATGGCCTCCCTCTGCTCCCATTTCTTACGTTCATACTAAGTTTACGCTGGTAGTCACAAAGTTCCCAGGAGTACATTCTTCATAAGCATTCCCCACCTCAGTCACATTGCACATCAGCTCAAGTACATATAAATGTGCCTGTCGAGAGTATCATTGACAATCCCCACTCTTTTCTTCTCTGCCAAGATAAAGCACATTTCAGGAGTCAACAGAACTGAGGGAGGTAAAATCCAATTCCATGAAATCGCTCTGAGGAGATTGTTCATGGGGTAAGTGATAGACAATACAGCTGGGGGCATGCAAGAGATACATCTCCTAAGGTATATGATCATACCAGCTTTGTTCCTTATATACAATTATCCTTGATCTCTAATGTCCCAAGCCTATTCTCACTATCTTTATGGTCTCAATGTACTCATCCTTACAAAGTGGCCATATGCACTGCATGCTAATCCCTCAACAGTATCATAACAGATTCCAGCAACCTCACCCAGGAGGAAATCTGAGAGGCAAAACATCTCTCTTACCCTATATCCACAGAAAGTGAGTGGCACAGAAAGCATTGCTTCAACTGCTACAAATAGCTAATATTTGTAAAGCACTTTTTTATATAATGAAAGTTCTAAGACACTTTGCAGGAGTATATAATGACAGTATGACACTGATTCTCACGTGGTGTCATTAGGTCAGATGACCAAACAAGAATTAGATTAGATTCCCTACAGTGTGGAAACAGGCCCTTAGGCCCAACAAGTCCACACCGACCCTCTGAAGAGTAACTCACCTAGATTAGATCACATTACAGTGTGGAAATAGGCCCTTCAGCCCAACAAGTCCACACTGACCCGCCGAAGCGCAACCCATCCATACCCCTACATTTACCCCTTACCTAACAGTACGGGCAATTTAACATGGCCAATTCACCTGACCTGCACATCTTTGGACAGTGGGAGGAAACCGGACCACCTGGAGGAAACCCACGCAGAAACGGGGAGAATGTGCAAACTCCACACAGTCAGTCACCTGAGGCGGGAATTGAACCCGGGTCTCAGGCGCTGTGAGGCAGCAGTGCTAACCACTGTGCCACCTAGTCCTACTTCCCTCTGACTAATGCACCTAACACCAGGCGCAATTTAGCACAGCCAGTTCACTTAACCTGCACGTTTTTGGACTGTGGGAGGAAGCCCACACAGACACGGGGAGAACATGCAAACTCCACACAGACAGTTGCCCGAGACTGGAATTGAACTTGGGACCTTGGTGCTGTGAGGCAGCAGTGCTAACCACTGAGCCACCATGCCGTTTTTTAAAGAGTATCTTAAAGAGAAATGTGACATAGAACAGCGGAGAGAGTATTTTAAAGCTTTAATACCTTAACAACTAAAAGGAAGGTCGCTAATGTTAGAGTGATTAAAATTGAGGACACTACAGTTAGAATTAGAGTACAATTAACTTCCATATAGAGATAGAGAGGATGATATCGCGGTGGATTTCAAACAAGGATGAGAATCTTAAATCAGGACAATGACTCTTCATCAAATAATGTAGCCCAGCAACCACAGGGGTGATAGGGGAACAGACTTGTTGCCAGAAAAGAACAGGGGAATTTTGGATGATCTCAACTTTAACGAGGGTGGAATAAGACTCATAAGGAAATTGTGAGAACTCAAGCTCACAGATAGGAGGAAAGCAAGGGAGAGAGTGAAATAACTCAGACTTGAGGCACTGGTTTACTGCAGGCTGCATTTCTGCTGATTCTGTTCTGAAAAGCCATTCATTCCTGAGCCAGCACAGACAGGATCATCAAGTTAGAGTCAAGCCTGACTCTGCCCTCATTTGATGTACTATGTGTGGTTTTCAACTGGAATGAAAATCCTCTCCCTGTCCTTGAGGTCCTGAAGGCCATATGTTATACTAAATGATCCCACAGCACAACCAATTTTAGATATGGGACCCCAATCCAGCATAAAAGAATAAATCCATATTAGTGGGAGATTGAAGGGGTACAGAGAAGATTTTGAGGTGTGGTCTGACTGAATTGGCTGTTGTATTCCATGTAGATAAATTACGGTTACAGGTTTAATCATTTTGTCTTGATTGAAGTAAATGGTGTATTTATTTCATTTCAACTCTGTTATTAAAAATACATATTTTCAGCTTATGACAGATATCCAACATGATGGCAATTCGTATTAAATACATGCTTTTACAGTGGGCTCCTGAAATAATCACAAGAATAAGAAAGCTACTGTCTCCGAGAAAGGTAGGTTTTAAAAAATATCTTAAAGGAGAAACATGAGGTAGAACAGAGGAGAGGATATTCTAAAGCTTTGTTACCTTAGCAACAGAAAGCAAGGTCACTAATGGTGGAATGATTAAAATCAAGAATACTAAGATCAGAATGAGAGTATAGATAACTCCCAGGGCAGCCTACAGAGACACAGAGGATGATACCATGGTGGGAATTTTCATGATAACTTACTGCTTCAATTTTTATTTTTTTAAGCTGTTGAATCTTGTAGACATATGGGGCTGTGGATATCAACAATTCTTCAATGCCTCATCCAGATATCCAGGACTAATGCATGACTCCAAAAGGCAATGTCAGTAAACTATTCCACTGCAGGAGGTAGCTCAGAAAAGGCAGAGCTTGTCCTTACACAATTTGCATACATTTGTCTGTTATTCTTTCTATAGGAAATACCGGGAAGCATCAGTACAAGTGACAGTCAGGAAATTTGAGACTTGGCTATTCAACATTTTCAATAATAAAGATTTTCTGACACCTTTAATTCATATTTATTCTTAATAATTTAAAGGACCAGAACTGCATGAATTTACATAAACCTACACACATATTTGATCATATTAAATAGGATAATTTATTTAGTTAATCTCATCTCATTCATCAACAGCTTCAACTTGATTTAAAAAGATTTTTTTTTAAAACCTGGAAAACTACGGATACTGGAAATCAAAAACAAAAACAGAAGTTGCTGGAAAACCTCAGCAGTTCTGGCAGCATCTCTGGAGAAAAATCAGAATTAATGTTTCGGCTCCAGTAGGCCTTCTTCAGAACTTGGGTGATGATGGAGAACTGGGTGTGGAAACTACATTCCTTTGGCAGCATGAATAAGATGTTAAGGGTACAAGATTAGACATGTTGACAATAAAAGTGACAATGCAGCTTTAGGAAAAATTGTTGTTACAGACGATTATCAAGCAATTATTGGATGCTTTAAGAATAAAACCAATAGAATTCAGAACTACCCAACTCTGGTGATAGAGAGATGTTGATCGACTGTGTCAAAGGTAGGGAATGAGTAAGAGAAATAAATCACTGAGGATGTCACCTAGACAAGGGACGAAACGTCTGCAACACAAATTCCCAGCTCGGCGAACGGAACCACATAAATTAGCTTTATTTCAGTAATATAGGATTTGTGAATTTGATGAGAGTTATTTCTGCTCTTCCGCAGCAGGAGTGGATACCTGAGTGGAGGGAGGCCAGAGTCAAACAGAAACCCATTCATGGGAATAATGGCCTGGAATCTTAAGTGTCCAAGCTACACCTTGGAGACCAGTCAGGCAGCATCCGAGGAGCAGGAGAGTCGACATTTCAAGCATAAGCTCTTCATCATGAATATGGGGGGGAGCCCAAGGGAGCTAAGAGATAAATAGGAGGGGGTGGGGGGGAGTTGGGACTGGGGGGGAAGCTAGCTGGGAATGGATAGGTAGATGAAGGTGGGCAGTAATGGTGATAGGTCAGAGAGGAGGGTGGAGTGGATAGGTGGGATGGGAGATGGACAGGTAGGGCAGTTCAAGAAGATGGTGCTGAGTTAGAGGGTTGGATTTGGGATAAGGTGGGAGCAAGGGAAATGAGGAAACTGGTGGAATCAACATTGATCTCGTGTGGTTGGAGGGTCCCAAATGGAAGATGAGGCGTTCTTCCACCAGGTGTCAGATGGCTAGAGTTTGACGGTAGAGGAGGCCAAGGACCTGCACCTCCAACTCTCTTACTGGACAGGACGCCAACTTGAGGAACATTTCAGAGAACAACTCTGGGACACATGCACCAATCAACCCCACTGCCCTGTGGTTGAACACTTCAACTCCTCCTACTCTGTCAAACTCTAGCTACCCAATGCCTGGAGAAAGAATGCCTCATCCTCCACCTTGGGACCCTTCAACCCCATGGGATCAATGTTGATTTCACCAGTTTTGTCATTTCCTCTCCCCCCCCCACCCACCTTATCCTAGATTCAACCCTCCTACTCGACACCGCCCTCTTGAATTGTCTTACCTGCCCATCTCCCATTCCCACCTACCCTCCATCCGACCTATCACCTTCACCCCCACCTTCATCTACCTATCGCATTTTCAGCTACCTTCTCTCCAGCCCCACCCTCCTCCCATTCATCTCTCAGCCTCCTTGGGCCCCCTCCTCTCATTCCTGATGAAGGGCTTATGCCCGAAACTCGATTCTCCTGCTCCTCGGATGCTGCCTGACCGGCTGTGTTTTTCCAGCAGCACACATTTCCACTCTGATCTCCAGCATCTGCATTCCTCATTTTCTTCCACCACAAATTGAAAGTTGAGTTGAAAGTTTAACTATCAAAATTAGCTCCTTAAAATATCATGCCGATCCAAATTATATCTCTCTCAACATAACCTATTCTATTTCAAAAAATAGGCCAATGGTCAATCTCTGTTAGATATGCAAATTGTGCCAAGAGAACAGGGAGTAATTAATAAGAAGTAGGAGCAGAGTAGGCCCTTTGAGACTGCTCTGCCAGTCAACATGATTATGGCTGATCTTTATCCATAATTCCACTTTCTCACCTTGTGCCCATTGCTCATGATTCCACCTGATCCCTGTCTCTCATGATTCCCTTAGAGTCCAAAATCTATTGTTCCCAGCCATAAAAAATAGAATCATACAGTCACAACAATGCTGCAGCAGAGAAAGAAGCCATTCAAACCATTATTTCCATTGGATTCCCCTGACTTTCCACATATCACTGCATTTCTTATTTCCACTTCAAATAATTATCCAATTTCCTCTTGAATCTGCCTCCACCAACTTCTCAGACAGGATCTGCAATCACTGTATAAAAACATTTCTCCTCATAACACATCTGGTTCTTTTGCGAATTACCTTAAATCCATGACTTCTGGTTCTTGAACCTTTTACCTGTGTTTTTCCCTACCTAATCTGTCAAGACCCAAAGTGGTTTTCAAAATCTCTCTCAAATAAAAAAAACTGTGCATTTGCGTGGGGCTTTTCATAACTTCTGGAAATCTTGAGGCACAGAGCAGATAATGAAATAAGTTTGAATTGTGGTTCCTGTTGTAAGAAAAACATCAACCAATTTGCATACAGTAACGTGATAATGAGCTGATCACCCCTTGTTGCTGAAATAATTGCTGGGACACCAAGGCTAACTCCTCTGCTGTTTAACATAGTGCCATTGAATCTTTTACAGGCCAATAGAAGCTTTGCTTCTAAGCATTTTATCCAAAGTATAGATTGATTTTTGTACTTGAGCCTGGACCCAGATCTTGTGAATTAGAATTAAGAGTGTTACCAATTGAACCACTGCTTATACTGACCATCCCCAGTAAATATTTCTTTCTCTGAAGAGAACAGCCCCACTTTCATCCAAATTAAACAAAGAACTATGGATGCTCTAGATCTGAAAGAAACAATAGAAATTGCTGGAGAAACTCAGCAGGTTTGGCAGCATCTGTGGAAGAAAATACAGTTAATGCTTTAATGTAGTGAGCCTTCTTCATAATCCTTCTTGAGTTGTGTCCTTATTGAAGAAGGGCTGTAAAGAAAAACCTGTGAATGGAACCATCAACCAGTAAGCCTAACATCTGTGGTAGGTAAGTTACTTGAGAAGATTCTGAAGTAAGATTTACATGCATTTAGAAAGACATGTTTGATTAGGAATAGTCAGCATGGCTTTGTGCATGGGAAATCATGCCTCACAAATTTGTGAGAGCTCTTTGATGAAGTGACTAGGAAGGTTGACGAGGGCATCGTAGTAAACATAGTCTATATGGATTTCAGTAAGACCTTTGATGAGGTTCCATATGGTACACTGTTCAGGAAGGTTAGACTGCATGGAATCAAGGAGGAGCTGGCAAATTGAATACACAATTAGCTTATTGGTAGAAACAGAAGGTAATAGTGAAAGGATGCTTATCGGAGTGGAGGCCTGTGACTAGTGGAGTGCTTCAGGGGTCGATGCTGGGCCCATTGCTGTTTGTTATCTACATCAATAATTTGGATGAGAAGGTACAAGTCATGATTAGTAAGTTGCAAATGACACTAAAATAGGAGGTATCATGGAGAGTGAAGAAAGTTAACAGAAATTACAGCAGGACCTTGTTCAGCCGGGGAAGTGGGTCGAGAAACAGCAAATGGAGTTTAATATAGATAAGTGTGAAGTCTTCCATTTTGGAAAGTCAAATCAAGGTAAGAGTTCCACAATAAATTGTAGGGTCTTAAGGAGTGTCGTGGAACAGAGGGACCTAGGAGTTTAGGTGCATAGTTCTCTGAAAGTGAAGTCACAGGTAGACAGGGCAATGAAGAAGGCTTTTGGCACACTGGCATCAGTCAGGGCATTGAGTATAGAAGTTGGGGAGTTATGTTGCAGTTGTACAGGACGTTGGTGAGGCCGCACTGGACTATTGTCTTCAGTTTTGGTCACCTTGCTTTTGGAAGAATGTTATTAAACTGGAAAAAAAAGGAAGAAATTTACAAGAATGTTGCCAGGACTCAACAGTCTGAGTTATATGGTGTGGTTGGACAGGCTAAGACTTTTTTTTAGAGCATAGGAGAGACTGAGGAGGGATCTAACAGAAGTGTATAAGATCATGAGAGGCATGGATAGAATGAATGCACTCAGTCTTTTTCCGAGGGTTGGGGAATCGAGAACTAGAAGCCATCAATTTAAGGTTAGAGGGGAAAGAATAAAAGGGAACCTGAGGGGCAATGTTTTTTTTACTCAGAAGGTGGTACGCATATATAATGAGCTACCAGCAGAAATAGTTGAGGTGGATACATTAACAACATTTAAAAGATATGTTTGGATAAATACATGGATAAGAAATGTTTAGGAGGATATGTGCCAAGTGCAGGGAAATGGGGTTAGCGTTGATGGACATTTTGGTCAGCATGGACCAGTTTGGGCCAAAGGGCCTGTCTCTGTGCTGTAAGAGTCTATGAGTTGACTTTGAATACCCCCATGATCTGCAAAGATTGAAGAATGCTGTTTAGGAGGGAATTCCAGGATTTTGATCCAGTGATGCTGATAGAATGGTTATATATTTCCAAGTCAGAATGGTTCATGATTTGAAGGGAAACCAATAGCTGGTGGTGCTCCCATGTTTCTGAAGCCATTGCCCTCCTGGATGGCAGTAGTCATCAGTTTGGAGGGTGCTGTCTGAGGACGCTGGTGAATTTCTGCAGTGCCTCTTGTAGATAGTACACACTGCTGCTATTGTGTGTTAGTGGTAAAGGGAGTGAACATTTGTGGATGTGGTGACAATCAAGTGACTGCTTTGTCCTGGATGGTGTCAAATTTCAGTGTTGTTGGAACTGGAATCACTGCAGGCAAGTGGCAGGAATTCCATCACACTCCTCACTTGTGCATTGTAATTGATGGACAGGCAATAGAGTCAGGAAGTGAGTAACTCATGTCTAGGTTAACCTGTTTAGCATGCAAGTACACCTGTGTTGTAATTTCACCCAGTTAACTCCTCAGTTTTAGCTATATCGGATGCTGTTCATGGCATGCTGTCCTGCACTCTTCCTTGCATTGCAACAGGGCTGGACCATGAGGTTTGCAGATTGTATCCAGTTCAATTCTATTGCTGCTGCAACATTAGGAAGCTGCACAATACCAACGTGATCCAAAGCAAACACATCTGTAGTGAGGCTTTGTAGCTTGAGGAACTCAGGGTTCTAATTCAGGAGCTAGAATCCGGGCTGCAGACATTGCACTACACCAAGGAAGGGGTAAATTATCTGGAAACCTTAAACCAGGGGGTGGTTGTTCCTCTTAGACAAAGTAACTCAAAGTTGACCTGTACTCAGGAGATGATAGGTGTGATTGCATTGAGGCCAGGGAGTTGCAATTGAGGAGCCTTTGCCACTGTAACTGTTCAACAATTATGAGGTTTGTGCAGGAAGTGCGACAATAATGGGGACAACAGGAAGGATGTGCAAACTGAGCACAGCACCTTGGTATGGAGAGCTGCTCAAGCAGGGTTAGCAAGGAGGAATGTATATTTGGGAAGGGACAGTATAATTAGGGGTATAGCTACAATTTGCCATAGCCGTGAGTGAGAGTCCCAAAGGCTGTGTTGTCTGTCTAGTATCACAGTTAAGGACATCATCTCAAGGCTGGAGGAGAACTTGGAGCAGGAGGGATGCGACCCAGATATTATCCAACAACATTGGTAGGACTGGAAAGGTGGTTCTGCTGAAAGATTTTGAATAGTTAGGAACTAAATTACAAAGCAGAACCACCAAGGTAACATAATATGACCTGAACCAGGGCAAAGGGTAAATAAAGTCAAGGAGCTAAATGTAAAGCTCAAAGGGTTGGGTTTTAGGTTGTGAAACATTAGCATCAGTATTGGGGTAGAAGAGACCTCTTCTGATGGAATAGGTTTCACTTGAACCCATGGTGCTTCATGTCCTGGTGAATCAAACAAGTAAGGCTGCAGAGGGGGTTTTTAAAATAAATTGGGCAGGTGGGAATGTAGGATTACAGTGCAGCGGGAAATGGCCACATTAAAAAGCAACTATTTGACAACCATACCCAGAGTGAGACAGGAAAAAACAGAGTATACAAACATAGGAAAACAGCAGGAAATTGGGTCAAAGGGGTAAAAAGTGGCAAAAAGACAACATTTACAATCTTTACATGAATGCTCATAGTATTTGGAAAAAAATAAATGGAGCAACAGCACGAATACATGTTAATAGGTATAATCTTGTAAATGTGTTTCTCTATAATGGATATAAGGAGATCAAAGCTGGTAAGTGAACATTGAGGGGTACATAACTTTTCAGAAGGACTGACAGGAAGGATTGGCAGATAGAACATAGAACAGTCCAGCAGAGCACAGAACAAACCCTTCAGCCCACAATGTTGTGCCGACCATTGATTCCCATGTATGCACCCTCAAATTTCTGTGACCATATGCATGTTCAGCAGTCTCTTAAATGGCCCCTTTGACCTTGCTTCCACAACTGCTGCTGGCAACACATTCCATGCTCGCACAACTCTCTGTGTAAAGAACCCGCCTCTGACGTCCCCTCTATACTTTCCTCCAACCAACTTAAAACTATGACCCCTCGTGTTAGCCATTTCTGCCCTTGGAAATAGTCTCTGGCTATCGACTCTATCTATGCCTCTCATTATCTTGTACACCTCAATTAGGTCCCCTCTCCTCCTCCTTTTCTCCAATGAAAAAAGTCCGAGCTCAGTCAACCTTGGTTCATAAGATAAGTCCTCCAGTCCAGACAGCATCCTGGTAAACCTCCTCTGAACCCCCTCCAAAGCATCCACATCTTTCCTATAACAGGGCGACCAGAACTGGACGCAGTATTCCAAGTGCGGTCTAACCAAAGTTTTATAGAGCTGCAACAAGATCTCACGACTCTTAAACTCAATCCCCCTGTTAATGAAAGCCAAAACACCATATGCTTTCTTAACAACCCTGTCCACTTGGGTGGCCATGTACCTGCACACCAAGATCCCTCTGTTCCTCCACACTGCCAAGAATCCTATCCTTAATTCTGTACTCAGCTTTCAAATTTGACCTTCCAAAATGCATCACCTCGCATTTATCCAGGTTGAACTCCATCTGCCACCTCTCAGCCCATCTCTGCATCCTACCAATGTCCCGCTGCAGCCTACAACAGCCCTCTATACTGTCAAAGACACCTCCAACCTTTGTGTCGTCTGCAAACTTGCTGACCCATCCTTCAATCCCCTCATCCAAGTCATTAATAAAGATTACAAACAGTAGAGGCCCAAGGACAGAGGCCTGTAGAACACCACTCACCACTGACTTCCAAGCAGAATATTTTCCTTCTACTACCACTCGCTGTCTTCTGTTGGCCAGCCAATTCTGTATCCAGACAGCTAAGTTCCCCTGTATCCCATTCCTCCTGACCTTCTGAATGAGCCTAACATGGGGATCCTTATCAAATGCCTTGCTGAAGTCCATATACACCACATCCACAGCTCAACCCTCATCAACTTTTCTAGTCACGTCCTCAGAGAACTCGATAAGGTTTGTGAGGCATGACCTGCCCCTCACAAAGCCGTGTTGACTGCATTTAATCAAGCCATGCTCTTCCAGATGGTCATAAATCCTATCCCTCAGAATCCTTTCTAACACCTTGCAGACGACAGACGTGAGACTTACTGGTCTGTAATTGCCTGGGATTTCCCTATTTCCTTTCTTGAAGAGAGGAATTACATTTGCCTCTCTCCAGTCCTCAGGTACGACTCCAGTGGAGAGCGAGAATGCAAAGATCTTCGCAAGTGGTGAAGCAATTGCATTTCTCGTTTCCCAAAGCATCCGAGGACAAATTTGGTTCGGGCCTGGCGACTTGTCAATCATAATGTTTGACAAAGTTTTCAGCACATTAGCTTCCTCTATCTCTATCCATTCCAGCATGCACACCTGCTCTTCAAAGGTTTCATTCACTACAAAGTTTGTTGCTTTCGTAAAGACAGAAGCAAAAAACTCATTTAGGGCTTCCCCTACCTCCTCAGACTCCACACACAAGTTCCCTATGCTATCCCTGATCGGCCCTACTCTTTCTTTGACCATTCTCTTATTCCTCACATAAGTGTAAAATGCCTTTGTGTTCTCCCTAATCCGTTCTGCCAAGCCTTTCTTGTGCCCCCTCCTGGCTCTCCTCAGACCATTTTTGAGCTCCTTCCTCGCCTGCCTGAGGAATCCTCTAGAGCTGAGCTTGACCCTAGCTTCCTCCACCTTACGTAAGCTACCTTCTTCCTTTTGACGAGAAGCTCCACCGCTCTCGTCATCCAAGGTTCCTTTATCTTACCCCTTATTGCCTGTCTCAGAGGGACATATTTATTCATCACTTGCAACGACTGTTCCTTAAACAGTCTCCACATGTCTATAGTGCCTTTACCATAGAACAATTGCTCCCAGTCCATGCTTCCTAACTCATGTCTAGTCGCATCATAGCTTCCTCTTCCCTAATTAGATATCCTCCCATTTTGCCTAATCCTCTCCTTCTCCATAGCTATGTAGAATGTGAGGCAGTTGTGGTCACTATCACCAAAATGCTCTCCCACCACAAGATCTGATAACTACCCTGGCTCATTTCCGAGCACCAAGTCTAGAATGGCCTCTCCCCTTGTTGGCCTGACAATGTACTGAGTTAGGAAACCCTCCTGAATACACCTTACAAAAACAGCTCCATTCAAATCTTCTGCTCGAAGGAGGTTCCCATCAATATTGGGAAAGTTAAAGTCGCCCATTACAACAACCCTACTATGTCCACACTTTTCCAAAATCTGCTGACCTATGCTTTCTTCAATCTCCCTGCTGCTATTGGGTGTACAGGAAGAATTCATAGAATGGATTCAGAACACTTTCTTACAACAATATGTTGTAAATCCAACCAGGGATCAGGCTATTTTGGATTTAGTGATATGAGAAAGTAACAAGCAGGATAGATAAAGGAGAAGTGGTAAATGTAACATATTTGAATTTCCAGAAGACATTTGGTAACGTACCACACGTTAGACTACTTGATAAGAGCCAAGATGTTAGAGGTAGTATATTAGCACAGATAGTGTATTTGTTGACTAATAGAAGACAGAGTTGAGATAAGACACCATTTTCAGGATGGAAACCATAACTAGTAGAAGGTTACAAGGATCGGTGCTGAAGTTAAGATTATGGTGATGGCTAGCACGAGGGAACATAGCTTTAAATTTAAGGGCATTAGATGTAGGAAAGATGTCAGAGGTAGCTTCTTTACTCAGAGAGTAATAGGGGCATGGAATGCACTGCCTGCAACAGTGGTAAACTCACCAACTTTAAGGGCATTTAAATGGTCATGGATGAAAATGGAATTGTCTATGATAGATAGGCTTCAGATTGGTTCTGCAGGTCGGCACAACATTGAGGGCCAAAGGGCCTGTACTGCACTGTAATATTCTATATTCTATTCACAATATCTGTTAATGACTTAATAAGGCAAATCAAAGTACTATAGCGAAGATTGCAGCTGACACAAAAGTAGGTGGAAGGGCAAGTGATGAGGTCATCACAAAGAATCTGCAGAGGGCTATAGATAGGTTAACCGAGTGAGCAAAAACATGGCAGATGGAATATAAGTTGGGAAAATGTGAGGTTATGTACCTTGGCTGGAAAAGAGGAGGAGCTTAATAGAAGAGATCAGCCATGATCTTATTGAGTGGTGGAGAAAACTACAGCAGCAATGGTTCTGTGTTCAGAATTGAGTGATAATTTCTTGCCAAAGTCAGATCTTCACATATTAGAACAATTTTTCAGAGATAGGGAAGGTTTTTGACTTTTGGTTCTGTATGAGACCTTTAGACGCTCAGTTCCTTTAAGCAAGCTGCTAGTTGCTTTGTGATGACTGTCCCCTTTGCTTTGTCTTGCTTTCTTCTGCTTGACAGTTATGTAGGCTGTTTTCATGTTCTTTGGTCAATGCCCCACCTCCAGGGATTTGAATTGGAGTTTTAGAATTAGAATCCCTACAGAATGGAAACAGGTCCTTTGGCCCCAACAAGTCCACACAGACCCTCCGAAGAGTAACCCACCCAGACCCATTCCCCTACCCTATATTTACCCCTGACTAATGCACCTAACCTGCACATCCATGAACACTATGGGCAATTTAGCATGGCCAGTTCACCTAACATGGAGATCTTTGGATTGTGGGAGGAAATGGGAGGGCCCAGAGGAAACCCATGCAGACACAGGGAGCATGTGCAAACTCCACACAGACAGTCACCCGTGGCTGGAATTGAACCCTGTCCCTGGCGCTGTGAGGCAGCAGTGCTAACCACTGAGCCACCGTGCTGCCCCTGACTAATGTTTTGCACACTGGCTGTTCTTAGCCAGGATTCTTATATCATTTAAAAACTCAAAATGGTAGTCTGTTACTTTAGAGAGAAAAAGATTCCACAAAGGAATTAAGTCAATGATGCTGTGTCCTTTTGAACTTGTTCTTCTCAAGCTACACTTTCTCTATGATGTTGGAGATTTCACACCTCTTTTGTCTCTTTGCAAGTTCCTAGCATCTTGAGAGTCTTTACGTATCTGGGTATGACTGTCCACAATCCACTGAGAACATCCAGCTGTACAGTTAGAGGATTTATGGAACCATTTTTCTTTTGGCTAATGTCAGATTAGTTTTTTTTTAAACAAAATGCATTAGTCTTGAATGTTCTTTTCTTCAACGTAACAGGACAGAGGCTGTACAATCTTGGTAAGTGACTGAATAACAAGAATGAAATTGATACAAAGGAACTGAATTTTCAGGAGGTGTTTGATAATGCAGTTTTGGCAAAAGATGCAAGAGACAATGTTGCAGACAAAGATTTGGTTATTAGGCGGTTATGTTCGAAAAAATAATTATTGCTTATATTATAGAAACCTCATACATTGGTGAGATTTTATTATATGTTAATGATTTAGGCTTGGGCATGGGGTGCACAGTTTAAACATTTTACTAATGTCATAAAAGCAGATGGTTTGACAGTGAGGAATAAGATTTTAAAATAAACTTCAGGAAAGTTGGCCAAATAGCAGCCAAAGCAACTGACTATAGATGGTATAAATAGATCCATTTTTGGAGGTAGATTCAGGAATGGGCATGTTCAGTCAATGAGAAACATGTGATAAACAAAAAAATGAATAGGGATTCAATTCATGGCAATGCAGGTAAATAAGACCACATAAAGGTCAAAGTGCTTTGGATTTCAAAAAAGGGGCAGAGAGTACAATGATTAATGAAAGGTTCAGTCAGAAAATTTGTCTTAATTGGCGAACCACATTTAGAATACAGTGTGCAATTCTGATTTGGAGATGCCGGTGTTGGACTGGGGTGTACAAAGTTAAAAATCACACAACACCAGGTTATAGTCCAACAAAATTGGAAGCACTAGCTTTCGCAGCGCCACTCCTTCATCAGGAGCGGCGGTCCGAAAGCTAGTGCTTCCAATTAAACCTGTTGGACTATAACTTAGTATTGTGTGATTTTTAACTGTGTGCAATCTGTTGGTCATTGTAGAAGCAACATTAAACTCATGTACAACACAAATTCATTTGGATAATATAAGAGGTGGGAAACTATAATTATGAAGAATGATTGGATAATATAAAGAAGCAAAGAAGGTCAAGAGATAGTTTGATAAGTTTCCAAACGATAACAGATTTTGACAGTAGGAAAATCTCTTTTCTTTCCTGTTACAGGAGCAACTTCTGAAAAGGTTATTAGTTTGAAGGTCCTCACTTTAAGGATGAGTAATTTCTTTCCATAGAGAATTGTTAGAGCATGGAATGTGTTGAGGCAGAGATTCCTTGTATTTTTTCAGGAAAGAATGGATAATTACTTGAAGGGAATTATCAGATCATAGTGAGAAAGTGGGATTAATTTTGGAATTGTTCTGACACAGAACCAGCCAGTGAGCTCCTTGCATGCTATTAACAGCAGTTTTAATCCCAGGATGAGGTTCTGCTTAATTGTGATCGATTTCCAATGGTACAGTACCTTCAATGCTTGATAGATTTCTGCATATATCTCTCTAAACCTCTACCATGTTTGTTTCAACAAAAACCACAACACAGAAAGCCTGAGAGTGATACCTGAGCCATTTAATGACTGAAGGTATTTCTGTTCATATAATTCTCATTCTTCCTTTCCAACGAGAAAGAATGAAGAAAATTGTGGTAAAAGAGGCCACCCCAGCAACATGTACAAGAGTTAGCTCAGGATCAAGCTTTCAAGCATACATCAAACTTACTACATTCAATATCTGATCTGCAATACCATCACTCCCTGAGGAATGGATGTTGGAGAGGCCTTAAAGTGCACTGACTGAATAAAGGAATAAAAACAGAGAACTACAGCAATTTGGCAATGCTCCAGATACTCATGGTGATGGTGGGAGGTCTCAGAATTCATGTAGATCTGGAATTGGTCTGTAAGCCTACCTATAAGAAAACCATAATATTGCAGGATAAGATTCAATGCCAGCTGAATGACTATGCACCACCCACAACAAAAAACATTGTGGTACATGTGCCAGTCATAAAGGGTTATCAAGGCTTGTTACCCAGAAGGCAGTAAATGCAAATCTGGAATCTATTCTGGAAACCAAAATGGTCTATAGAAACCAGACCACACTCTCAAGAAAGTTAAAGTGAGGCTGCAAACAAACATATTCTAGTGTGCCAGAAAAGTCAAAGCCCCGAATAAGCCTGTTAATGATCTTCAGTCAGTCAAATGGCAGGCACCATCATAAATTATTCTGACCACCCACCCACCACCCCCCTCCCCCATCCGCCTAACAGTTTCACAAGATATTGTTTTACTTTGAGATAAACATTGTGTAAAACCATGAATGGACTTTATAACATATATGTATACATACTTTTCATATAGAATAGTAAAATAAAACGTGCCCTTTGACCTAAAACAGAAATATACATTTTCCCATTTATAAGTGGATGGAAATGATGATTGATTACGAGCATTTCTAGTAACTCACACCAACATGTCTTCCATATAAAAGACTGTTTTGTCACTAGTTGCATCACTGTTGGATACTATTAAAGGATTTTGACCTAGGGAGCTGAAGTCAAGCGAATGCACTTCACTGAGCTTAGCCCAAGAACCTTTAGACTTGCCCAGCTCCATATCACACCACACTGTAATACTGAGCTATATGGAGCAGGAAACTAAGCACTGCCCCTTTACATTGCAAAGAACAACTGTAATAACAAACATTCCAGTTTAATTTGAATCGGCATGTTTTATTAAAGTCAAAACATATTCACTTTAACATCAGATGAATAACAAAGCTGCTGAAATGTGAACAAAATTATAAGATTCTATTTGTATTTACCAAACCCACCACTGCCATTCTCTGCACATCACCAGAATGAACTAATCTGGTCTTTAGCTGGCTGAGTGGTTTCTTCATTCTGTTTATGTCCCTTACAAGGAGTCAGAGTGTAGCATACGGTAGTTGTACTCATTGGTGCTTTGACTTTAAATGGACCATAATTTAGCTGAATGTGCAACTGTACCTAAATATCAGTCTGCTGGACAGGCTTAGAATACGCAACTTTTTTACAAAAATATGACATTGGATAGATAGAAAGCGGGCCTAATAAAGTGTGTGTTTGCAGTGCTGAGTTAGTGTCTCATTCCAGAGGATAGTTGCCTCTAAGAATTCAATGTGAAGTCATGCCCTGGTTTCTGACTCATGTTGGCATCAGGTCTGGAAGTGGGATTAAGAGCTGGAAACATTTATTCAAGGAGCTCTAAGGCTCAACACAGACTGGATTTGGATTTCATGAAACTTAACAGTTAGAAACATACCCTTAAGCTAAGTCTGAAAGAATCCATCTGAGGATATAATTTATTTTCAAAACAAAAGGAAAGCTGTTAGTCTAAATAATATAACTTAAACTGAATGACTTTTTTTAAACCTTAAGGCGATCTTAACTATTGCTGCATTATTCCGAGTTATATTCTGTATCTTTATAAAACAATGTTTTCAGGACATCCTTATAACTTTTGTTCCAAAGAGGCAATATTTGGAAGGTGGTGAAATAATTCTAGGCAGGTTATTGAAGCGTTATCATGAGTGCTTCTTTTGTGACCAATAAGCCTTGACGTGAGAATTGAACCCAGAAGTTATGGCTCAGAGGTAAGGCACTATGATTGCATGACAAGAGCTCATTTGTAAAACAAGTAGAAGTGTGTGACTAATTTTAGGAATGTAATGAGCAACCTTTCACTCATTGTCCTGTATTCTGATAGGGCCATGAACAGAGGATTACTAAAAAAGGCAATTTTATTGTGCCAAGTCCATTTAGATTTTACACTCACCTTTTCCAGAATTATTTGGCACAGTAATTCAAACTGCTAAGTATTGATATCAATCTTTCTAACGTGCTCATTGCACCTCCCGTAACCACATCCACTCGGATTTGAATCCTCCTTGCCTGAAGGTGCTAGCTCTTGCTGAAGAACTGTCATACAAATGTTTTCATCCCTTACTGCGTCTTATCAAAGTGATTAATTCTTCACGTGATTTTTGATAATAATTACTAGCAGGTTATTCAGTCATAAGGCCCAACCAAGTTGCATGTAAAGCCTGTCTTCCTCTGACATCTACAGTTTCCAATATCCCACTATTTCTGGCAGGGTAACACGCAGCAGTAGGAACCTCAGTTAAAAGGAGGTTGGAGGGGATTGTAGTGCCCTAATATCTCATAAGCTGAAATCAGCTAACTGGAACTGATAAACTTTCTTATTCAGTACCAGAGCCAATACTACAATTATCCACAACGGCTTACATCTTGATTGGAAATAGTCTAGTTCTCTGGTCTCCTTCACTTACCCATGACATTGTGGATTTGTCATTAAAAATAAGGTTGTAACAATCATATGCCCTGTCCTTTGTTAATATGTTAAAACTTTTTCAAGCACCCTGGTGAATAGTAAACCACATTGTAAAAGAACATTTTTTAATCAAGTTTAACCCAAAATATATTTATGGTTTCAAAGGTTTTGTTTTCTCCACCATCTCTCAAAGACACTCTTTTTAACTTGTGTAACCACACAGATTTTAGCAGAGATTTAAAATGCGTTTCCCACAGTTACATTTTTTCTAAAATATTTCTCTCCAAATAGTATTGCACAGACTCAGAGTCATAAACATGTACAGCACAGAAAAAAAGTTCATTGCGTCCATGCTGGTCAGAAACAATCACATAACTATTCTAATCCATTTGCCAGCACTTGACACATATCCTTGTATGCCCTGGCATTCTAAGTGTACATCTCAACAACTCTTAAATATTATTAGTTTCTGTCTCTGCCACCCTTACAGGCAGAGAGCTACAGATTCCAACCACCCTCTGGGTGAAAAAGATTTTCTTCACATCTCCTCTAGACCTTCTGCCCCTTCTCTTCAATCCATGGCCCTGGTCATTGATCCTTGCACCAAAGGGAAAAGTTCCTTTCTGCTGATCCTCTCTATGCACCTTATATTTTTATACATATCAAGCATGTCCTCCGTCAGTCTACTCTGCTCCAATGAAAATAACCCTAGTCTGTCTGATCTCCTTTCATAACTGAAACTCTCTGGCCCACACTACATCCTGGTAAATCTGCACTGCATCCTCTCCAGTGCCATCACACTTCCTCCTAAAATGTGGATTCCAGAACTGCACACAATTCTCTAGATGTAAACTGACCAACATCCTAGAATATAGAACATAGAACAGTACAGCACAATCCAGGCGCTTTGATGTTGTGCCAGCCTTTTATCCTACTCTAAGATCAGACTAACCTACATTCCCTTCATTGTACTAACCTCCATGTGCCTATCTAAGAGTCACTTAAAAGTTCCTCATCTATCTGATTCTGTGTATTCCATGCACCTACCCCTCTCTATGTAAAGAACCTACCTCTGACATCTCCCCTAAACCTTCCTCCAATTACCTTCACATTATGCCCCCTCATGATAGACATTTTTGCCATGGGAAAAGGTCACTGGCTTTCCATTCTATCTATGCCTCTCAATATCTTGGACACCTTTATCAAGTCACCTCTCATTCTTCTTCGCTCCAATGAGAAAAGCCCTAGCTCCCTCAACCTTGCTTCCTAAGACATACCCTCCAGTCCAGGCAGCATCCTGGTAACTTTCCTCTGCATCCTCTCTAAAGCTTCCTCATCCTTGCTATAATGAGGCAACCAGAACTGAACACAAAATTCCAAGTGTGGTCTAACCAGGACTCTATAGAGCTGCAGCATAACCTCATGGCTCTTAAACTCAATGCCCCTGCTAATAAAAGCCAAAATGTCATATGCCTTCTTAAGAACCCTCTCAACTTGGGTGGCAACTTTGAGGGATCTGTCGACATGGATCCCAAGATCCCTCTGTTCCTCCACACTGTCAAGAATCTTGCCTTTAACCCTTTATTCTGCATTCAAATTTGACCTTCCAAAGTGAATGACTTCACATTTTTCCAGGTTGAAATCCATCTGCCACTTACCAGCCCAATTCTGCATCCTGTCAATGCCCTGTTGCAACCTACAAAACCCCTCCACATTAACCACAACTCCACCAACCTTCGAGTCATTGGCAAACTTATTTACCCACCCTTCCACTTCCTCTTCCAATTCATTTATAAAAATCACAAAGACCAGAGGTCCCACAACCGATCCCTGTGGAACACCACTGGTCACCGAGTTCCAGACTGAATTCTTTCCATCTACTACCACCTTCTGTCTTCTATGGGCCAGCCAATTCTGTATCCAGACATGAAGATTTCCCTGTATCCCATGCCTCTTTACTTTCTGAATGAGCCTACCATGGGAACCTTATCAAATGCCTTGCTAAAATCCATATCCACCATATCCATTGCTCTATCTTCATCAGTGTGCTTTGTTACATCCTCAAAGAATTCAATAACGTTTGTGAGGCATGACTTGCCCTTCACAAAGCCATGCTGACTATCTCCAATTAAACAGTGGTTTTCCAAGTAATCATAAATCCAGTCTCTCAGAATTCTCTCCAATATTTTGCCCACCACTGACTTAAGACTGACTGGTCTATAATTCCTAGGATTATCCCTATTCCCTTTCTTCATCAAGGGAATATCATTAGCCAAACTCCAGTCAGCTTTAGTACTCCAGTCGACAGTGACGATGGAAAGATCATCGCCAAAGGCACAGCAATCTGTTCCCTTGCTTCCTGTGGTAACCTCGGGTATATTACATCTGGGAGAAAGTGAGGACTGCAGATGCTGGAGAACGGAGTTGAGAATGTGTTGCTGCAAAAGCACAGCAGGTCAGACAGCACTGGGGGCCCCATTGGCCTATTGGATAAGCCAGTGCCCCCTAAGCCAGGGATTGTGGGTTTAAGTCCCATCTGGGTTGGCCTGAGATTTGTCTTAAAACTCCTGCTGTGATTCTCCTACTCCTCAGATGCTGCCTGACCTGCTGTGCTTTTCCAGCACCACATTCTTGACTCTATATCCCATTTAACCCAAGGGATTTATCTATCCTTACATTTTTCAAAATTTTCATCACATCCTCCTTCCTAACATCAATCTGTTCTAGCATGTCAGTTTGTTTCACACTGACCTCAGAAACGTTAAGGTCCCTCTCAGTAACGAATACTGAAGCAAAGTATTCATTAAGGACCTCTGACTCCAGACACAAGTTCCCTCCACTACCCTGATCGGCTGTACCTTCACTCTGGCCATTCTCTTGCTCCTCATATAAGTGTAGAATGCCTTAAGGTTTTCCTTAATCCTACCCACTAAAGCTTTTTCTTGCCCCCTTCAAGCTCTCCTAAGTACATTCTTCAGTTCCTTTCTGGCCACCTTGTAACCCTCTAAAGCCCTGTCTGATTCTTGTCTCCTCAACCTTAAGTAAGCTTCCTTCTTTCTCTTGACTAGATGTTCCACATCTCCTATCACCCAGGGTTCTTTCAACCTACCATCCCTTCGTTGCCTCATTGGGACAATCCTGTCCAGCACTATCAGCAGGTGCTTCCTAAACAATCTCCACATTTCTGTTGTGCATTTCCCTGTGAACATCTGTTCCCAAACTGTGCCACAGTTCCTGTCTTACAGCATTGTAATTCCCTCTCCCTCAATTAAATAACTTTGCATACCAAGTGCTCCAATCCCTCTTCCTGAGTATAGTGAAGGTCATGAAGGGCATGTGATCATTATCACCGAAATGCTTTCCCACTGAGAGATCTGACACCTGGCCTGGTCATTGCTAAGCAGCAAATCCAATATGGCTTCCCCTCTAGTCGGCCTATCTACATATTGCGGCAGGAACTCTTCCTGGACACACCTAATAAAAACTGTTCCATCCAAATTATTTGAACTAAGTAGATTCCAATTAATATTAGGGAAGTTAAAGTCACCCATGACAACAACTCTGGTACTTCTGCACATTTCCAAAATCTGCATCCCAATCTGCATCTCCGTGTTTCTGTTGCTATTGGGGGGCCTGCAGAAAACTCCCAACAAAGTGACTGCTCCTTTCCTGTTTCTGACTTCCATCCATATTGACTCTGTAGACAAACCCTCCTCAATGACCTCCCTTTCTGCAGTTGTGATACTATCCCTGATTAGCAATACCACTCTGCCACCTCTTTTACCTTTCCCCCTATTCCTTTTGAAATATCTAAACTCTGGAACATCCAATAAACATTCCAGCCCCTGTGATATCCTAGTCTCCGTAATGGCCACAATATCATAGTTCCAAGTACTGATTCATGCTTTGAGTTTGTCACCCTGATACTTCTTGCATTAAAGCAGACATACTTCAACCTATCACATAGACTGCACCCTGCCCAATCAAATGCCTAGCCCTCCTCAAGATGCTCTGCACAGTGTACCTGGCTGTTCACTACCTACTCCATCATCTGATCCGTAGCTCAGGTTCCCTCCTCCCTGCCAAGCTAGTTTAGATCCTCCCGAAGAGCTCTAGCAAACTTCCTGCCCAGGATATTGGTGCCTGTCCAGTTCAGGCACTTCTTGGACAGGTCCTATCTTCCCCAGGGGGTCTTATACAGTTCCAGCATAACTTGCCAGCTCTTAAGCCCTATGCCTCAGCTAATAAAAGCAATGATACTTTCTTAAGGTTTATACTGTTAAGACACGGGGTGAACCCCTCTACTAATTTAAACCAGCCAAACAGAAAAGTTCACCTCATGCTGGAATCTATTAAACTTCGAGAGGCAAAGAACTATCCTAGAGGTCACTATTTAATTAAAACTTTTATTCTTTAAGTCCAACAGAGAATATTGAAACCAACAATGATTTACAACTCCTTTCTCTTAAACCTATCTTTTACCTCCCACTCTACAATACTGGCCTGATAAAGATCCTGATTAAGATTTACAAAAAAATTCAACTTTTAAAACCAGTGAGCTGTCAAATCTTCTCTTTGTATCCTCGTCTGCAGATTTTCTTCTGTTATCTTTCCTTCAGTATTCTGCTTTAAAGGTCTTTTATATGAATGGGTACCCTTCAGACAGCTATTCAGTGAGCAGTCCATACTTGTTGGTGCTTGGTAGTTCTTCTTCTAACTGTTCAAAATGTCCAGTTTTATACCCCAAAACATTAGATTGTTCCGTTGGTTTGAATATTATCAAAATACTAAATTCAAATTTGATTGGATTTTGGTATCATGGGGCATAATTTAAACTGTTTTTATTTCATGGTAACTCATCTGCAGCTATTTGTTGCCCAAATATTACATTCTTATTTTGTTCAGGACTCTCTGTGCTTTGCCAGTCCTTGCTAGCTTTTCACCTCTCTTAAAGGTACAGTACACCTCGACATCTTCATAACAATGCCTATTTAACCATTTTATCCACCTATATTGATACCTTGAGGGACCAGTGTACATATACACTAAGGTCACTCTGATCTCTGGGGCTTCCTAGGAACCTAATGTTCATCATATATTCCCTTGTCTTTTTTGTCCTCTCTTTCCTTATAGTAATCTGTGTTACATAAACAATTATTTACTTCAATGGTGTTGTTATGTAGGCAAACATGTCAGTCATTGATACAGTTCAGAATGCCATAAACAATGATGAATGACCAATTACTCATTTTTATGCTGGTGGTTTAAAGGAGTGTTGACCACTTTTATATTTTGATATTTTCACTTATTCTAAACGTAGTAAATATATTTTTAAGAACAGATAAATAGTTTCTCAAATAACAGCTATCTCAGCATCAGGAAAGAGGAAAGGCAGAATGTGACTGCCAAATGTTAATCTGTCTTATCCTTTTACAGATGCTTATGCTCATAATTAGGTTTTCTGAGACTGTATTCTCTGGAGTTCAGAGGAATGAGAGATGATCTCATTGAAATATATAAAATTCTAACCATTCAACAAGGTCAATGTAAGAAGGGTGTTTCCTAGTTGGGGGGTATGGGGGAAGGAAAAGGATGGGGGAGGGAGGTCTAGAACTAGAACAGTCAGAATAAAGCACAGACCATTTGGGAACTAAGATGGAGAGGCATGTCTTCACTCAGAAGTTATGAATCCATAGAATTTTGAATCACTGAGTATGTTAAGACAAGAGATTGATAGATTTCTAGATATTAAAGACATCAAGGAATATGGGGATCATGCAGATAAATGGTGTTGAAGTTCAGCTGTGATCCAGTTGAGTGGCAAAATCTTTAAGGGCTGAAGGCCTACTCTTAGTCCTAATTCCATCTTACTATGTCTCAATCATTTGAGTTTGTTTCCTATTTCAGCAGTCAAGTCTCTTGACAGAAATATACATCAGAAAGAGAGAGATTATGAAATCGTATTGAAAAGCTTTTTTGGAAAGAAGGCTTTTGAAAAGGTTTTTGGAGGCAGAAAGTCAAAAATGGTTGTAAACTTTGTGATTGAAAGGATTGGAAATGGCTGAGGTCAGAAGAGTTAGAGGAATGGAGTCGTCAATGAGTAATTTAGGCTTACAGGAAAATGTAGAGAGAGAGGAGGAAGTGAATCTTCAGGGACATCCAAAGTTGAGAACAAATCTAAATTTGACAGTTGTATAAATGAGGCAATACGAGTTAAGCCACTGCTTGACTCAGGGAAGTTGAAATTTAGTAGATTCAACTACTAAAACACAGGCAGCTGTGTGAGTATGACATCACCCTTGGTGATGAAGAAATACCCCTCAAACCTGGATTTTTGAATGGCAGTGTAGGGGACATGTATTCAATATACCATTTGACATTGGCACTAAAAGATGTCTGATATTGTCCACGCCATTTCAAAATGTCCCTGCATCATTGCAGGGCTTAGACTGAGTAAATTTATTTTATTCTTTTATTCTCCCAGCCTTGCTGCCCATATCTAAACGTATTTGAAGGTGCTGTTGAGCCATCTTTTAAAACTGCTGCAGTCACTGTGGCCTAATTGCACTCTCAGTGCTCTTACATTGGGAGTTGTTCAATGATACTTCATGCGATCAAATCAGATTGAGCAACAAATAACTAGACTCTGGAAAGGGGAAGTGAAATTTCTGGCAAGATGATTTTGCAAGTCTCATGTTGCTTAAGGTTTTGTTAATGAATATGAAGGAAAAGATATGACAGTCTCCCAGTTTGAAAAAATAAATTACTTGACACACTAGCGAACCTACTCATTGGAGTATGGTCAAGTTTGGAGAGGCCATGCATTTTGGCTTCAGTTCCAGTTTAGCTAATCTTTGTTATATGAGTGTATTCAGTATTAGTGTTGATAGGATTTACTCGAGACTAAACACTAGTCACCACAAATATTATCTGGGATTTTGAATGATTTCCTACACTACGATGACTTACAATTGAATCAGCAAACTGTTCTAAAGCCTTGATGATACAAGCAGATGGAGTACATGATTTTTAGAACTTGATTTTTTTTATTTCAAATTTCAGCCTTTTGCTATGTAACAAGAGCAAATCTTTCATTCCCACATGATGTATTCCCAAATTCGTATTTCAAAATCAGCAAATGCTTCCTGGTAATTAATTGGATGCTAGAATGCATAGCTTTGTTTTATTACCTTTAAGTGATATGGATGATGTGAATTTACCATTATTGTGTGTAAATCATTGCTGACCATCTCTCTGCCCATGAGCCTAAAAAAATTCAACAAATAAACTTCAACTCAAAACAAGTGTTCAATTTTCTGTTTTTTTTGTTCATTTTAATTTTGATTGACACTTCAATTTCTAAATGCAGAAAATATATTTTGAAGTCTTTGAAACATGATTGAAGGTGGACTCTTCAAATTCTGGTAAACGTTAATATGAAAAGATCATGAACAAAGTTTAGACAACCTTTATTGTAGTGGGTGTTGCAATTTATATGGTAGAGAAGTTTTAGTTTTCTGATAACATTAGATTGAATTACAAAAGTCAGCTAAGATATTTCTGAAACAGGATTCCAAAAAGTGTAGAAGCAACATGTTTCAGAATCTATTGTCTATTAAGTTTTATTTTATTCCCTAGATTGTTGATTAATTGCTGTGAAAAATATTAAATTGTGGACTTTCTATTTAGGAACTGATATGTCAGTGATCCAGTGATTGATTGCAATCCAAGTACTTTGGGAACTGTCTTCCTCATTTCTCAGTAACTTGTGATCATGTGTGCAGATGTTCCTATCTGTAATATGTGATGCATGAGGAATGGGAAAGTCTGGGTAACTTTGACTACACCATGGTTCTGAGTGATATGGGATAAATTTGTTAGATAGAGGCTTAACAAATCTTGGAATTTTGCCCAAATCAGTGTGTACAATTTAATCAGAAACAAATGTAACCTTATGACCATTGCCGAGTCAACCCACTCACATTCTTGTATAAATTACTGGTTCATTTTCTCATCAAAACCAAATGAGAATTTCTTCTTGTTTCAGAGCCTGTTTCTTGTTTTAATCAAGTAATAATTATAAAGGGCCTATCAAATAAAGTCATATTAACAGCCTATTTTTGAAATGCACTTATTATTTTATATCCAATTATTCGAAAAGATACAAATATTTCATTGTGCTGAAGTTTGTCAATAACTTATAGTGCTTCAGGAACTTAATACTTTGACTTTTAAACTAAGGGATTTTTTTTAGATTAGATTAGATTCCCTACAGGGTGGAAACAGGCCCTTCGGCCCAACCAGTCCACACCGGCCCTCCGAAGAGCAACCCACCCAGACCCATCTCCCACCGACCAACGCACCTAACACTATGGGTAATTTAGCATGGCCAATTCACCCGACCTGCACATCTTTGGACTGTGGGAGGAAACCGGAGTGCCCGGAGAAAACCCACACAGACACGGGGTGAATGTGCAAACTCCACACTGACAGTCGCCCGAGGCTGGAATTGAACCTGGGACTATGAGGCAGCAATGCTAACCATTGAGCCACCATGCCGCCCACAATTACCCTGAGTCATTGCAGATTTTAAAGGTATCCAGCAAAAAAAACAAAAATGAAATATAACTTATTATTGGCAGAACATAATTAAAATACACTTATAAAGCTAATACATTGACTTTGTTCCAAGTTAGTCTCCCTCATAGGCCTTTTAGAACATAAAAATTAAATAAATTAAATTTCTGTAATATACACAAAAGATAATGTGGCAAAGAAGGATTGCATCAACTAATGTAAATCTACCAGCTATAGTATAAGCATTGCATATTTTTTACTTTTGGATTGATGTAATGACAATAATATAAATGTATGCTTTATTCACTCATATTGTCATTTAAATGATGCAAGGCTCACTGGACTCTTGTCTCCCAACATCACTGTCACCAAATATGCTCAAATAGAAGTGTACCAACTGTTCTTCCATGGTAATAGTTCAACTTTCAAAGGTGCTGTTTTCAAAAGAATACTCTTGAAAATAAATCAAAAGCATCCTTGCATACAGTCCTGGTCAATATAGATATTAGATAAATGCAATTAGTGTAGTTGAGGGTTTATACATTGGCATGGTCATGGTGGGCCTGTTTCTATGCTCTATGATTATATGACTATAAAATCTTGCAAATAATAGTCAAGCTATGAGCATACTGAGATTATGCTTCATAGAAACAGCTTGTGCATTGCAAAGATTTAGGAATTTATTCTGTCGACACAATGTGTGCACTGGGAGAACATTGTGAACATGTTAATGTGGAGGTCAGTGTATTCCCACAGGATTTCCATACATTAAAACTAATATCTGATACATGTTTCAGCAACATATAGCTTAGTGTCAGGACTACAGATTTTCACAGCAAATCCTTGTTTTTCTTTTGTTTATAAGACTGGGGAGCAGCAGTTATAGTGTGATGTCAAGTTTAGTAATCCATTCCGTAGTTTTCTGCTGATGCAGTGTGAGTGGTCGTGATGCACCAGGAATGGGAAGAAGTTCCATTAGTATATAATGATCTGATTAGTATGGCCATAACCACAATTTGAGTTTTTCTCCATGATCCACTGGTGGAGCCAGCCCCAACCTTATTTGGCCTGTCCTTAAGTAGTTAAGTGTTTTCCATTAGAGGATAAAAGCTAGAACTTCACAATTAATTCGGATACCTGTTTGTGGTCAATGGTATTTGCCACCAACAAGAAAATGCACCATTGAGAGATAGCTCTTTCATTGTTTTGTATAGTGTGTTCCAATTAGGGACATTTTAGGAGTTTAGATGAGTATGTGGGCTAATTTGAGGTGCTAATGGAAGCATTTTGTTAGCTGTTAGCCTGTGATGGTCTTTAAGGAGGATGTTTTCCTTGTGAACATCAGAAGGTATAATGTGTATTATCATAGGAAATCATGTAAATTGTGTGAATCACAATGTTCCAGAAATAACTTTGAGAAATCCACTTCCTGGAAATGGATATTTACCATGTTTAAGTCATGGTTCCTGGGTCAGGTTAAATGTAGTCCTCTGCTGTTGGATGGCCAGAATAAGTGCAACAGTGCACAGTGTTTTGGCTCTGCTGCCCAGTCGTACCTGTCAATTTCCTCATAAGAATCAATCTTCCTTTGACTTTGGCTCCAGTGTCCTGGAGCTCTGCTATTATGTGCTTTCAAGAATAATGTCAAGGTATATTAGCATTGGGTCATGGGTGAGTGGTCAACCATAGAACCAGACATGAACTGACCTTCAAATTATTCACATCTGAAGAGACAGCTTTGGTACTGAAAGGTTGAAATCTCCATTTTCTGAAGTAGGGTTCCATAGATGTTTGGTGAGTGCTTTCTCAATTACCTGGAGTAACTTTGCCTGGAAAGCTAGGGTCAAGGCATCAGCAAGTATGAAGAACCATGACTTTAAGGTACAGAGGTCACAGGTATGTACTTTGAAGAGAACTAGTGCAAGGATAGATCCTTGTAGGATTCCCATGTTGGATGTGGTTAGCATGGGCAGCTGATTTGATCTCCAAAGTGCATAAGGAATTTTCATGTTGCTGTTCATGAAGTTCATTATTTGCAGTGTTTTCACAAAGTAGATGATTTTGGAGAGTTTCACCACACGCCTGTGTGCTACACTGCATGATAAGTAAACAAAGATAGTTTCTGTTGTCAGGTCTTCTCAGAAACTAGCCTCATTGTGTGAGATAAGTGTCAGGTCCTGCTTGGAGTAGATGTGGCCTGTGTGAGAACCTGCCTGGTTTGGGAGACATCGCTGCTTCCAGGGGGAGGCATGCTAATACAATATTGAGAGTAGGGTGAAGGGGTGTTAACTACATGGACTGTCAAGTGATTTCCCTTTCTTGGTGTTTGGAATGTACTTATTCTGTGGTAAACTGTTTTGCCAGTCAGTTCCTTCCATGTTATCCTATATTTTAAATTCTGGAAAAACCCCAATCACTTATGCTGCTTTGTCTGACTTGGTTGTGTTGGAACATTGTCTAAAATGTCTTGAGTGTAAAGACATAAGACATCTGTCTGCTTTGAAAGACTGTATCAGAATTGTTTTTACCATTAGCTTACCTTCCCTGTTAGCCCATACCTTTGAATTTATTATGAGCCAAGAACTGTCAACGTCAGTGTTAATTCTGGGTTCCTGCTGTGACTGTTACTCAGTTGCCTCCAGGTGGTGTAGGAGTTGCCAAGCCTTTTAAACTGCACCCCTGCTTCTTAACATGTTACATAGTGACCTTCATCGACCTTCATCATTGTTCCTGTATCAAAATCTTTATTTTCCCTGTATTCTCCCTGAAGAATACTTTGTGGGATCGGCAAGGGTTGAAAGTTTTTTCCGAAGCCTTTGGCCTGCCAACTTGAGTAATGTAATTGCAACGGTAAGATCTGGTTCATGGTGGTTCTTAAGTATCTGCTGGTTGACCTGCCATAGATTCCGGCAAGGTTTCGGCTTTGAGTTTATGGATAGTAGTGAAGGAAGATGGGAGCCCTTTTCAGGAGCTCATCAGAGTTCAGCCATTGCTGCAGTGGACCAAGAAGGAATGATCTGTTAATCCTTCCCTCTTTCAGTGGAAGAAATGTGACTTGTTGCTTTGCATTGTATACAAATTTTAGGGTGGTTCACAGAGGTCCCATCTAGCAGTTGTTCTTCCAGCTGATGATGTTGTTCAGGTATCCCCACATGATCAGCTAGCTGTGGAAGTCACCAGAGTAGATGTTTGCAGTGTGCTACAGATTATTTTATAATATCAGGCCATATATCATTTGGTGTCTTTTAGATCATTACACTAAACGACTTGCCTACTTTGACAGAGATGCCGTAGAGGTCATCTGTATTTATGCCTTCAGCAGGTTGGTAAGGCTTTCCTTAAAGCAAGTGTCTTGGCTGTATGGTTTTTTATTTAACCCTTTTATGCTGGGTTGTTACCTGGGAATGTAATCTCAAGACTGGAGTAGTCTGTGGAGTGCATTCCTTCCATGTGGCCATGTCCACCTTCCTGCCAGAAAGTTATTTTACTTTTTGCTCATCACAGAGTCATAGAGATGTACAGCAGGGAAACAGACCCTTCAGTCCAACCCGTCCATGCCGAACAGATATCCCAACCCAATCTAGTCCCACCTGCCAGCACCTGGCCCATATCCCTCCAAACCCTTCCTATTCATATACCCATCCAAATGCCTCTTAAATGTTGCAATTGTACCAACCTCCACCACTTCCTCTGGCAGCTCATTCCATACACGTACCACCCTCTGCATGATAAGGTTGCCCCTTAGGTCTCTTTTATATCTTTCCCCTCTCACCCTAAACCTATGCCCTCTAGTTCTGAACTCACCAACCCCGGGGAAAAGACTTCGCCTATTTATCCTATCTATGCCCCTCATAATTTTGTAAACCTCTATAAGGTCACCCCTCAGCCTCCGACGCTCCAGGAAAAACAGCCCCAGCCTGTTCAGCCTCTCCCGACAGATCAAATCCTCCAACCCTGGCAACATCCTTGTAAATCTTTTCTGAACCCTTTCAAGTTTCACACCATCTTTCTGATAGGAAGGAGACCAGAATTGCACACAATATTCCAACAGTGGCCTAACCAATGTCCTGTACAGCCACAACATGACCTCCCAACTCCTGTACTCAATACTCTGAGCAATAAAGGAAAGCATACCAAACACCTTCTTCACTAACTACCTGCGACTCCACTTTCAAGAAGCTATGAACCTGCACTCCAAGGTCTCTTTGTTCAGCAACACTCCCTAGGACCTTACCATTAAGTTTATAAGTTCTGCTAAGATTTGCTTTCCCAAAATGCAGCACCTCGCATTTATCTGAATTAAACTCCATCTGCCACTTCTCAGCCCATTGACCCACCTGGTCAAGATCCTGTTGTAATCTAAGGTAACCCTCTTCCCTGTCCACTACACCTCCAATTTTGGCGTCATCTGCAAACTTACTAACTGTACCTCTTATGCTCGCATCCAAATCATTTATGTAACTGACAAATCCTTGTGGCACTCCACTGGTCACAGGCCTCCAGTCTGAAAAACAACCCTCCACCACCACCCTCTGTCTTTTACCTTTGAGCCAGTTCTGTATACAAATGGCTAGTTCTCCCTGTATTCCGTGAGATCTAACCTTGCTAATCAGTCTCCCATGGGGAACCTTGTCGAATGCCTTACTGAAGTCCACATAGATCACATCTACCACTCTGCCCACATCAGTGCTCTTTGTTACTTCCTCAAAAAACTTAATCAAGTTTGTGAGACATGAGTTCCCATGCACAAAACCATGTTGACTATCCTTAATCAGTCTTTGCCTTTCCAAATACATGTACATCCTGTCCCTCAGGATACCCTCCAACAACTTACCCACCACCGATGTCAGGCTCACTCGTCTATAGTTCCCTAGCTTGTCCTTACCACCCTTCTTAAACAGTGGCACCACGTTAGCCAACCTCCAGTCTTCCAGCACCTCACCTGTGACTATCGATGATACAAATATCTCAGCAAGAGACCCAGCAATCACTTCTCTAGCTTCCCACAGAGTTCTAGGGTACACCTGATCAGGTTCTGGGGATTTATCCACTTTTATGCCTGTCAAGACATCCAGCACTTCCTCCTCTGTAATATAGATATTTTTCAAGATGTCACCATCTATTTCCCTACAGTCTATATCTTCCATATCCTTTTCCACAGTAAATACTGATGCAAAATACTCATATAGTATCTCCCCCATTTTCTGCAGCTCCACACAAAGATCGCCTTGCTGATCTTTGAGGGGCCCTATTCTCCCCCCCAGTTATCCTTTTGTCCTTAATGTATTTGTAAACATTCTTTGGATTCTCCTTAATTCTATTTGCCAAAGCTATCTCATGTCCCCTTTTTGCCCTCCTGATTTCCCTCTTAAGTATCCTGCTACTTCCTTTATTCTCTTCTAAGGATTCACTCGATCTATCCTGTCTATACCTTACTTGTGCTTCCTTCTTTTTCTTAACCAAACCCTCAATTTCTTTCGTCATCCAGCATTCCCTATACCTACCAGCCTTTCCTTTCACCCTGACAGGAATATACTTTCTCTGGATTCTCGTTATCTCATTTCTGAAGTCTTCCCATTTTCCAGCCGTCCCTTTACCTGCGAACATCTGTCCCCAATCAGCTTTCGAAAGTTCTTGCCTAATACCGAAAAAATTGGCCTTTCTCCAATTTAAAACTTCAACTTTTAGGTCTGGTCTATCCTCTTCCATCATTATTTTAAATCTAATAGAATTATGGTCGCTGGCCCCAAAGTGGTCCCCCACTGACACCTCAGTCAGCCGGAGTTCAGGTTTGAGTTGGTATATTCTTAAAGTTCATTCTTCTTCTCGGCTTTGGTGCGCTTAAGCGAATCCAGTGACAGTAATACACGATCTTAAATATTCTGCTAAAATTATACCCCATTGTAGAATCATGAGGTTCAGTTATAGGATCTTAGCAGCAGCAGTTGGACATTTAGTCTCTCAAAATTATTTTACCAATCAGTGAGCTCATGCTGATCTGTGACCCAATCCCAGTCTTTTTCTATATTTTTTAATACCTGTCGCTAACAAAAATCTATCCATCTCAGTTTCAAAATTAACAATTCACCTACCATCAGCTGGTGGTTGTGGAAGTGAATTCCAAACTTCCAATACCTTTGTGTGAAGAAATGTTTCCTCATTTCACTCCTGAAAGGTCGAACTTTAAATCTTAAACAGTATCCCAGCTCTAGATCTGTTCTCCCAATCTGTCCCCTTAATATTGCATTTTGAAAGCTTCAAAAAGTCACCCATAAACCTTCTAAATTTCAGACAACAAACCTGTTGTTTAATCTCCTGCAGTTTTACCCTTGGAGACAACGCATCGATCAATCCCAACAGGGTCAAAATATCCTGCCAAAGGGGTGGGGTCCAGAACTGTTTGCAGTGCTTAGAAGTTTGCATTTTGTTCCTCTGGATATAATGATCTGTATTCCTAAGCTTTTCTGGACCTGTTCATCAAACTTAATGATCTGTCCCATGTTTCTGTCGTTTTCAGCTCCAAAGTGCATGAGCTCATAATTTCCAACAGTGAATTATTTTGCCAAAGTTTTTTTTCTCATTCATTTAATCTAGCAATATCTCCCTGTAATTTTACAGTCCTGTCAATATTGCTTATAGTATCACCCTGCCTTTGTCTTGGCAAATTTATACTTTGGTGTGATTTTTTTTAATCCAAGTCACTAATAAGTACAGTGAACATTTTGATCTTTATGAGATACCATTTGTTTTATCCTGCCAACTTGAGTAACAGCTGATTATCCCTACTGTCTCCTGCTACTCAGCTAACTTCTTAGCCACCAATTCTATGAGTTTTGACTTATTGATGAACTTTATCAAATGCCATTGAAAATTCCATATCAATAATAGTCAATGTAGGTTTGTGAGCATGGGGACTGAGTGTCAGTAATAAAATAGACAAGAAAAATTTGGATGGGTGTTTGTGGATGGAGAGTGGAAAGTAGGAGACCAGTATGAAGAGCTTTTGAACAGTCAATTCCGATAGTGACAAGGGTATGGATGAGGTTCTTGGGGGAGATGGGTTTAAAGGTAGGGACAAGGATCATAAATATTATTGAGCTCATATTCTTTGTGATGAAGAGGAAAAAGTATCAGATGTTTAGCTCAGAGTCAAATTGGATGTCATCCTGGCTTCTGTATTGCTGGCTCAACATCCTGGAACTCACTGTCCAACAGCATTATGAGTGTGCCTACACCAAATGGTTTGCAGTGGTTCCAAATGGCAGGTTACCACCATCTTCTTGAGAGCAATTAGTGATGGGCAGCAAATGTTGATCCTACCATTGAAGCCCATATCCTCTAAATGAATAACATCAAAGGTAGAAAAGATTGTGAACAGGAAGAAAGTGAGGACTGCAGATGCTGGAGATCAGAGTCACGAGAGTAGTGCTGGAAGACCACAGCAGGTCAGGCAGCATCCGAGGGGCAGAAGAATCAATGTTTCAGGCATAAGCCCTTCACCAGGAATGAGGCTTGTGAGCCAAGGGGGTAGAGATAAATTGGAGGGGGGGTAGGGCTGGGGGAGGTAGCTGAAAGCATGATAGGTAGCTGAAGGGGTGAATAATGGTGATAGGTCAGAGAGAAAGGTGGAGCGGATAGGTGGGAAGGAAGATGGACAGGTAGGACAGGTCATGAAGGCGGTGCTGAGCTGGAAGGTTGAATCTGGGAAAAGATGGGGGAGGGGAAATGAGGAAACTGGTGAAGTCCACATTAATCCCATATGGTCAGAGGATTGTGAACAGCCCGATTCAACCTAAATACATGGCTAGGGACATACATGAAAACAATGAGCAAGAAAGGGAGATTGTGGGGTGACAAAGACATGCTTCAGTCTTGCCAAGGTTGAATTTGAAGAAATTTAATCTCATTCGGGGCTGAACATTGGCCAAGGAGTTGACCAACATAGACCTGGGTAGAACTGGATGTCATCAGCATCCAAGTGTTACCTGGCATTGTGTTTCCAAGTAATGTCACCATGCGGCAGCAGGTGGATGAAAATCATAGAGCACAGAATTGTGATGGCACAGAAGGAGGTCATTTGGCCCTTCGAGTCTGTGCTGGGTCTTTAACTGAGCGTACTGCCAATCTCCTTTTTCCTAATACCCTTGTGCATTATTTCCATCCAAATAATCATCCAATATTGCCTTGAATTCGACAATTGAACCTGCCTCACTACATGAAAAGGAGTGGGCAAGTATAGATCATCAGTAGGGGAAAGACTCTAGCAGTAATGGTAAGAGGCGGGAAGAAAGTAATTTCAGAAGTTTCTCTGGTGGTCGTTGGATAATTAAGAATAGAAAGTTTCCTTCGCTGTCATGTAAGGTTCTGTCCCACTCTGACTGCTGATAACATACTAATGTGTAAGAAGTTTATTTTAAACTTTTGAATGCCACTTAAAATGTTGCTGTTAAGAGAAAGACAATGGGAGTGTCATAGTAAAAATATTCAATATTACTTTTTGAAAATTTCAAGGTGGTCTTTCAAAAAGAAAACATTCCTTACACTTGACGGCACTTATACTAAACTGCTGTGGGGTACAAACCACTTCTGGAAGTGATCTCTTGCCTTAAAAGTTTTTGCATGAATAGTGGGTTCATTTAGAATGGTGACATCCCATTCGGCCTCTTCACGATTTTAGCAAAATGAGGGGAGTCAGTACAAGGGTATCATTCATTTAAACTGAATTGAATAGGCTGCAGTTTTTAAAAGGACATAAATGTCGAGCTAATTGACTGCCACGGGACAGCAGTATTTGTTTCAGATTTCCAGCGTCTTCAGCATTTTGATTTTGCACATCATGCTTTTCCTATTGTGTAAAGTTGCTTGCACAGATACATAACTGGCAGATCCCTGTTGAACCATATTTCCTTATATAGAGTTCCTGACTATTCTTGATATCAGCAGAGCTTTGCTGCCCAAAGTCATTTTGCTTTTTTTTTATTGATTAGCATCCGTTAAATCTCGATAAATGCCATATGATGTTAGCCTTGGAAGGTTCAATATCATGTCAAATATCATATTTAAGTACAATTACCAAATAAATGAGCTGTTCTGCCAAGATTCCAAATGTGCTATTTTTGATCTGCAATTTACAGCGAGCTGGTTCCAAACTGAAAGTTTCTTGGCAACTCGTTCTGGGTTTATAGGAAAGTTACTTTCATAACGGACGTGGTGCGACGTGAAACACAGGAGAAAGTGAACTGGCATCCCATCCACATTCCCTCCACCTGACGGCTTGTGTCTCTTTATACCTCGTTTCCCTGTTCCAGATTTCGAGAGCAGACATTGTCTATGCCGATGTAGTGAGGTTACCAGGCAGCCTCTCATCAAGAGTTTGGGATGGGGCTTAAGCCAAGTTTTTTTTTGTTTTTAAAAAAAAACGAGCAGAGTTCCTAGTGGTGTGTCTGAAGCTCCAGTGTAGAAAGATTAACGTCATTGTCTAAAAAAAAATCCGCTCAGGGCTACAGGAAAAACCCGCATTTCTCCACGCCGGAGGCGTCCCCTCAAACAGGGCAAGTCCACTCCCAGTCTGACCGCCAGAGCCTGCTCCCTTCAGCAGTTCCCCACAGCAGCTTCGGCGGTGGGTCTCTGCTTAAAGCGATCGCTAATTCTACCGAAGAGAGTGGATGTTGGAAAACTGTCCCGTTACAATGACCGGAAGACGAGTTGAGAGGGAGGCGGTTTGGCTGAGCTGCTCTGTGATTCTGATCAGTTTTTTACTGTCCCATGTACAAGCTACACCTCCATCTTCCAGATACCATCTGTACTCGGCCAGGTCCCCACCCCGGCAAGCTGCCAACAGACTCACAGGACGCAACAAGTAAGTCCAGTTTCTTTTTAAATGTCAAAAATGTACCTTATTCATTAAAGAAACACTTTGGTACAGGTACGTAGTCACTAGAGCAATTCGATTCTGTCCAGTCTCCACATATGGAGATCTAACATTTCTTACTCATAAGACTATACATACATTTGAGGCACCGGGAGGCTCCAATACTCTTGTCTCCCATTATATTTGGCAGAAAGAGCTCAGGCGGTGGAAATAAGTCCAGCACTTTGGCCAGACCACTCTGGAGGGTGTGACTTTTTTAAACCAACGATCACAAAGAGTGTTCACTCCTCTTCATTTCAACATCTTCTGATTTAATCTAATCTTTCTGGCAAAATAAACCGTGAGATTTATTTATATAAATATTTACTTTAAAATGGGGAGCAATTTGATTTAAATTGATGCTGAGTGGAATATTTAACTTCTGCCTCACCTTTGTTCCCTTGGCCCAAGGTTGACTGGCGAGTGGAGCCAGTTTCAAAGTGTATCTCAGACACACACACACACACTCCCAGTCGTTCCCTCACAATGAGTGTCCGCTGTGTGGGGAGCTGGCTTACTGTCGCGCCACTAGCTTTACCCGCGCCTCTGTTATCTACAGTCCATTCTGGCTCTCATGTGTCTGTGTGTGTTGTCTCCTCGCTCCTGCAGAAACTGGTGTGCTTACATAGTGAAGAAGAACGTGACATGTTCGGTGCTGGACAGTGCAGCAAGTTACATCAAGCCGGAATACCAGCCCTGCCCCTGGGGTCAGCTCAATTGCCCTCCTACTGTGCGGTAAGTAGGAAGCGACCCGCTCCGGTTGATGGAGGCTGAAGGAGGGAACACGAAGATTTGGCCTGGAATAGCGCACATTACAGGTCACAGGGCAAATTCAGTCTCTCCTCAAAATATAACATGCATCACACCCAGACTATACTCTCCTTTTTAATACGTTCCTTAATTCACCGAGTCACCAACAGCGACTGAAATCCAACAATAAAACGATGTACCATCCCACTTGATAAATCGTTATTATAACCCGATATGTTTATAGCTAAACATCTGGACTAAGTTTTCTTGGCTCCACTACTGTAAACATAGGATTGCAAACCCATTTGTCGCTGTATCTTCTCTATTTCAAACCCCAAGCACCGAGAGGAAAAATCGTAAACAATGCTGTTTTTGTCAAATTAAATACGATTACAGATTGCTCTTGGTTTGGCTCTGTTAACACCCAGATCCACGGTGTGTGGTCCTGCTGTGAAATTCTGATATCCGAGTGGCGGTATTAACCCATAAATTGAATTCGTCCACTGCCGCCTGCAGCCCGTTTAGCTCAGTGTAAATGCCAGCAGAATTGGAGAGGCTTTCTCTTCCTCTAAATGCAGATATCATCTCCGTTTCAGTGCTCATGAAAACATTTCGATTCGCTCCGTAGGCCCCCAGCACGCCCTTCCAAACATAACCCACTCCACCCTGCCTGACTGCAAAGGCCTTTGGCGCCAGTGTCAAATGCAGATTGGTCGGGGAGTGTTAAATGCCTTCAAGCAAAGGTATCATCCCCTTTCAGCCTATTAACTACTTTTAGGTCAGTTTAGGGATGTGTCATTCCAAGTTTATCAGATTGCTAACACTGCCCTTCTTATCCCAGGGAGACCCGCAGAAATGCTACTGACATGAGAAAAGTTTTACCAATATAAACATGCATGAGTATAACCCTTCCACAAGCTGAACTATTGAAACTTTAGATATGAAACACCTTCAAAGGATTATGTGCCATAGACATTTTAGAGCATTAAACATATTCACTCAGTTGTGCTTATCTCTGATCTTCTATGTGTAGTCCACATTAGAAGATCAAAAGGCAGCCTTATTGAAATATATGAACTAGTATTGGAGGCAGGCCAGAGAAGGTTCACTTGTCCTGGGAATGAAGGGATTATGTAACAAGAGGGATTTGTTAGGTTGGGCTTGTAACCTTTGGAGTTTGACGAATGAATGGTGGTCTTATAAAAAATAAGATTCTTAGAGGGCTTGACAGGGTAATTGTGGAAAAATTGTTTCCCTTATGGGAAAGTCAAGGACCAGAGGGTATAAACCCAATGTGAAGGGTCACCCTCTTACGACAAAAAGGAGGAGGAATTTCTTCTCTGAGAATTGTTGATCTGTGGAATTCTCTACCACAGAGGGGCTGACGAGACTGAGTCATTAAGTGCTAAGATAGATAAATTTCTAAGCATTAAGGAAATCAAGGATTATGGCAAAAATGCAGGAAAGTGGAGTTGATGATTATCTGATTAGTCTCATTGATGTCACTGAATGGCCGAGCAGAATCGATAGGCTGGATGGCCTATTTCTGCACCTATGTCTTCTACTCCTTAAATAGTGACAGGACATCTTCTCAGTTGTGCTTATCTCTGATCTTCTATGTGTAGTCCACATTAGCATATATTGAAGTATTAAGTTACAGAGGAAACCAGAATATCCATATGGGTGGTTCACTATGCTCAATCCCATTCACCAAATTCTGTTTAATAGCAAGAATCTGTTTACCTAAGATCAGACTCTTGTCAGTCATTAATTTTTGTGGGCATCGTGAATTGAGGCTACAACACAGATTAGTGACTGCGGATACAGAACACTGTTTATGTTGTCAGATAAATGACTCACAGTTTGGTACTTTAAGGACAGAGCTCAGTTATTTCTTGGGGCCAGTGTGTGTCTGTAATCCAGATCATCAACACTTTTTGTGGTCCATTATCACTAGCTGATCACACAGATTATTAATCTGGCCTGAGAATCTGTGTGGATTTGGTGCCACATTCAAGATTTGGAGTTGCAAGTCAAAACTTTCCAATAAGATTGCTCTTGGTTCTGGAGATAATTAAATCATAGGGCAGAATACTATGGGCCGCTGCTGGTGGATTTGCTTATAAGAGTTTGTGGTAGGGGCCATAAAATTCCCAACATCGCCCTGATCCCACTCTACTCCTGTCAGCCATTTACAGGGGTGGAGGTGTGCATGAGAAACCTAGGTCCATCTTCCATACCCTACTAGCTGCCCTTATAGACATTGGACATCCAGCCTCAATGAGCAGGGGAGGGTGGGGTGCTGTGGTAGTGGGTTTGGGGAGGGGGGGGTTAATATCTGTGCAGATTTCCCTATTTGGACTCTGGTTGGGGGACAAATAGAGAGTGGAGAAATTCCATTACTGGCCCTATTTCCTGATCAAGGTCTATCCTAAGTGTTACCTAACTTAATCTTGTAGAGTTACAGAATCTCTATATTACAGGCAGAGGTCATTTGGCCTATCAAGTCTTCAGTGACCCTCTGAAGAGCATCCCAAGCAGACCCACATCCTCATAACATCACATTTACCACAGCTAATCCACCAGCCTGCACATCCCTGGACACTACAAGGCAATTTAGTATGGCCAATCCACCTAACCTGCACGTCTTTGGAGTGTGGGAGGAAACCAGAGCACCAAGAGGAAAGCCACACAGACACAGGGAGAACGTGCAAACTCTACACAGATAGTCACCCAAGGTTAGAATTGAACCTGGGTCCCTGGGGCTGTGAGGTAGCAGTGCTAACCACTGAGCCATTGTGCGTTCTTGGGATGTCTTTAACCCTTGCCTTCTCCATCAAGACCCCCAGATCATTCTTTCTATCCCCAAAACCTCTCTTGTCTCCTCTGCGACAATCTGAATGGCCTCCTCCTGCTCTAATCTTCTATCTTCAATGTTACCTCTATCTTGGCTTAGGTCAGGCAGATTGCCTGCATTCACACTAAGTGGCCACTACTCCTGTTGGCATAGCTGTGACTACATTGGCGCTGCCATCTGATCTATTGGGAGCTCTCTGAAAAAGAACTTCTCCAAAGTGAGGAACAGAAACCTTGCCACCTGTCAATCAATGCAAATGCCTCCTGTGCTGCTGACATCCCTTAACAACTCTCGCCTTGGAGGAGGGGAAAGCCCATCACCTATTATTCTTTAAATATTCCTTCTTAATATTGAGACCATCTTTCCTTACACATACAGGACAGAGTTAGGTGCCTTAACAGTTAGTCTCAGCAACCTTCACTTAGGAATGGAAAATTATTCAGCGTTTCCACTCCTGATTGCTATTCAGACAGTCGCCAGGAAAACGCAAGTGTGTGAAGGTTAAGTAAGGATCACACTAGCTGAGATGTTCACAACTGTTGTCGCATGCTAACATTCATTGACTAGACTCACGTGAATTATCGACAGATGAGCAGATGTTTTGTAAGTGTGTACAGCCTCTCTAGAAGCCAGTTTCTTCAGGAAAAAATGGGTAAAAATTGGAAAGAAAATGTAGACTTTAGTAATTTGTTCTGAAACCCACGACGTTTCTTTGAAGTAATAGTATGAGAATTTATTCAGTTAAAATGCTTCAGAGGATGGTGTGGTTTAAAAATGGCTGCCTCCTCTGTAAAGTTGCCAGAGAAACTTTATCATCGTAAAACTTAATAATTTCCTCCATGTTGCAATAACATCGCAACACTGAAACATTGTGGTGTTGCTGAAACCTTCCATATTTTTTTAAAATCATAAAAATGACAAAGTTTTTCCTTTCTAATTAATTTGCATGTAACTTCAAAAGTACCTCCTTGGCTGTGAAGTACCTTGGGAGGCTGTGAGCCCATGAATGTTATTAGTGTTGGCACTATAAACTCTGACATTGTCATTCAATTGCTAACAAAAACATGCAACACAAGTGTTACCTTATTCAGGCCTCTATGTAAGTTAGGAACAGGATGGGTTGAGTACAGCTGTCTGTTTCTATCCACCTGCATCTTGACCCCATCCCTGTGTGACAATGGGCAGATAAAAGCCACATCTTTTATTTCTGGCTTGCCTTCAGGAATAGAGCACTAGAGGAGTACGATTGTGAATCACTATAACATTTGAATCACATTTGAGATCTGAAATTTTTTTAAAAATCAAAAACTGTAAAGTCAGTTTCAAAAGGAGCTATGCTGTTTTAAAATAATCCCCTTCTGCTTGGTATCTCTTGAGTGCAAAATTTCCATGTCCGTGTTGATATAAACGTTCCTCCATGAATGGAAAAGATTTGATCAGATAGGGAGACTTTCCAAGGGAAATCCTTTCAAATTCTCCAGAGCATTTCTGTGGTTTAACCCTGTAATTAAAACTGATAAGAAGCCAGTTGGAACGGGCAGCTGAAGGAATTGCTATAAATTGAAATACCTTTTAATCATTTGTGGCCCCATACCCTTCAGCTAATTACAAGAAACATCAGCTGCAGGGAAATAATTAAAACGTTATACATAAATACTTGCAGATTAGGCATGGTTAACCACTCAAGTGCTGAAATTTAAGTGAAGCAGCTCCGCTTGGTAGTTAGAAATTTAAGTTCTTGAAACAGCTCAACTTGGTAGATAGATTTACCTACTATTATGTTTCAGAGACTTTTGATTATAGACAACAATTATTTAGATCAATTATATTAATTTTATAAGATATAAATTACTGCTACAGTACAATGAGAAAGAAGACATATAAACCTTGCACAACTTCACTGTACAGACTAACGGTATTTCAGAGGTGTTCACATAATACAATTTGCAACATTGCATTATTTTGTTTGAGTGTATCTTGTATATCCTGAAGAGTATAGACATTCAATCAAAGCAACTATGTCTAAGCAATGCAGTGCAATAATCAAAAGGCATAGTAAACAGGCTGGAATTTGTTTCATGCCTTTCCTATTTATTCATGGTTACTCAGTAATGATCTTCATTAATGTGTTGATCCTGCATGCATTTGTTTCTATGAAACATGGTAAAAGTGTGAGAAAGGTAAATAATTCAGCAACAAATGTACCATGTTAGAGGTTACCTCAATGTGTTGCTGAGGTTGCATTTCCAATTGCCATCATGTTTGAAAGTTAAACTGTGTTCAGTACAAAACAAATATTAACAAGATTGATTAAAGTATAATGTTTGTATGTATATCTGTATAAAATACATGACGATAAAATGGAACAAAAGAGAAAATAATATATTATAAATACATATTGAAGATAGAACAACAGAAAAGTTACAGCACATAAAGAGACTATACTGGCTAAATAAACTACCTGCCCATTACAATCCCATTTACCAGTACGTGGTCTATTGCAGCATTTTGGATGCAGATATAGGTTCCTCTTAAATGAATTGAAGGTTTACACCTCAAACACTAAACTGGGCAATGAAGTCCAAATACCCAGCATTCTCTGGTGAAAAGGTTTTCCCCCATGTTTCCTTGAATTCTTTTACCAATCACCTTAAATCTGTGCCCCCTGGTAATTAATCATGAGGAGAAGCAGGTCTTCACTGTCTGCTCTATCCAAACCCCTAATTATTTTTACATCTCAATCAAGTCATCTCTCAACATCCTCTGTTTGAAGAAAAATAACCTTAGGGTATCCAGTCTTTCCTCATACTAGCAATTTCCAAGTCCTGGCAACATTCTTGTAAATCTCTGGTGATCAAAACCATACACAAAACCCCAGCTGTGGCCTAACTTGTGTCTTAAATAATTCAAACATCATGTTCCTGCTTTTGTATTTAATACCTCATCCATTGAAGCAAAGTGTTTCATATGTCTTCTTTGCCACCTTAGCTATCTGTCCTATCACCTTCAGGAGCTTGTGGACATGCACCTCAAGGTCTCCCACTTCCTCTATCCCTCTCAACATCCTTTCATTTATTGTGTATTCTCTTGCTTTATTTTGCTGCCCCAAATGCATAAACTCACACTTCTCTGGATTGAATTTCAGTGGCTGCTTTTCTATCCATTTAAACAAACCATTGATATCTTCCTGGAGTCATGAGCCATCCTCTTCACTAGCAACTATCCAGCTAATTTTTGTGTCATCTGTAAATTTCCCAATCATACCATTTAAGTCTAAATAATCAATATATACCACAAACAGCAAGGGAACCAACACTGAGCACTATGGAACACTACTGGAAATTGCTTTTCATTCAGAGGTAGAAGACAGCCATTGCTGATTACCCCAATACCCTTTTTTGTTTCTGTAACTGAGGCAGTTTTGGATCGAGCTCACCACACAGGCTTTAATTTTTCTTGACAGTCTGCCATGTGGGACCTTATGAAAATCCATGGCGACAGTATCCACTCTCACCAATCATTGTTACTTCCTCAACAGATTAAATTAAGTCGCAAAAAATAAATCATAACCTCCCCTCAAAAAACAGGCTGATTAATCTGTGGATCCCTTCAACTAACAGTTAATTCTGTCACTCTGTATTGACTCCAGTAACTTGCCCACCACTGAGGTCAGATTTACCAGCCTATAATTATCTCTTGCATCCTTTTTAAATGATAGTACAATACTTGCAGGCCTCCAATCCTATGGTATCTCACCAATACCTAGCGACAATTGGAAAATGATCCTCAAGTTGTCTGATCTTTCCTCACCAGCTTCCATTAGCAGCCTGGAATACAATTCCTCCAGTCCTGGAAATTTAGCTGCTTTCAATTAGGTCTGTCCCTCCAGTACTTTCCTTCTCATTATGCTAATTTTAAAAAATATTTCACATTCTTCCTTTTTAAATAAAACATTTGCCTCATTACTTTGTGAAGACTGAGACAAAATACTCATTTAGAACCCTGCCCACATCCATGTAGAAGCTATCGTGTGCATCTCTGATGGTCCCTACCAGTTCCTTAGTCATCATCTGGTACTTAATGTACTTGTCACACAACTTTGGATTTTTCTGAATTTTATTGGTCAGTTTTCTTTATATCCTCTTTGATTTCCTAATTTCCTTCTTCACTTTATCCTATACTTCCTATACTGCTCTGAGCTGCCTGAAATTTTAGGTTTCAAAATATTGTCATGCATTCTGTATGTCTACTTTATCCTGCCTGTATGCTTTTGAATAATCAAGGGACTCCAGATTTGGTAGTACCATTCTGTTTTTTTGTTTGGCAACTGTGGTTTTGAATACCTCGCACTGATTTGCCACTGACTTTCTTTCAAGTAGATGTGATTAGTCCTCTTTTGCCAGAACATCTGTCAAATTTCTCACATTTGCCTTCCCCCAGTTTAGAACTTTTTCTCCTGCTTTATCTTTGTCCTTTTCAATAATGATGCAAAATCTTACTGTATTATGATCACTATCTCCAGAATAGTCACCCGCTGCAACTTCATCCAGTCTTAATTTCCTATGATTAAATAGAGACTTGTGCCTTCTCTTGTTGAATGAAATTATGTTTATCAGCAACATTAATGCTTGTTTGAATTACATTTAACCCATGCACTTGCTCCTCAGATAATCACAGTGTGTCCTAATGGAATACGTTTAAGCATAGATAATATTGACTGGGATTAACTTTTGCTTTCCAGTTGGATTAATTATTTAAGCACAGAAATAAGAAATGTTATTAAAGTTTGCTGATACTATATTTGGAGGCATGGTAGATTTGAGCAAAATTGCAGGAGCATGTAGATGTTTAGTTAAATGAGTATTGTCGGTGGCAAATACAGTTCATACATAGAAATATTTGGTGCTACATTTTTGGAAAAAGAGGCGTACAATGATGCTTGAATTTTGCACTCCAATCAAAGCAATAACAATTGCCACTAATCTACAAAAAAAGACCCATAACAATTTAGTGATGTCTGGCACAAGGATTTTATCTTTCTTGATGTATATTTATCTGGCATCAAGTCAAGGTGAGTCCCAGGAGTCTAGGAGCAAAGATGTCATCAACTAGGTTAAGCAGCTAAATCATATCATGTCTGCTCCGCTCAGAGGCAGATCCTTGAATTAAGGTCTGCTGATGTTGCTTCATTCTGAGCTGTTTGCTTGGCAGTTTTGTCAGTGGTGGTTTGCCATTGCTTTCCATCCTCTGGATCAGGGCTAGGAGGTGTATGCCAAGCAGCCATGTTACATTGAAAAACTCTCACAGGCAGCAAATGCTGAAAGTTAAAAACACTTTCTCTGTCTCTTTTTAATATTGTTTTAGACATATTGAAATAAAAACTAGAACACAGATAGGATTACTGGAAACCGGAATGTCAATCAACTTAAAAGTATTGATTGTTTTATTGAAAAGTCAAATTTTATCCAACATAAGAGAAATTTGATATTACATGAACATAGAATTCATTTCTGCAATGTTAGACAAATTGTTCAGCAATAATTATGAACTTAGTATGCTGTTAAAATCCCAATTACACTTCATTTAACAAGATACAACTTTCTTGGAGTTTTTTGCAGCCAGACTAATAATGAGAAAATGGAAGTTCTCATCAGTTTTATGATTTCTAATTGATTGCAGTCAGTGGAGACTTCAACTGGGCATTCTGTGGAGAAGTATGGAATCACTGACAAAAACTTGTAGATTTTCACATTCAACTGTGCATATTTTGGCAAAAGTTGCTGTCAATCATGATTGGGGAACACTGACAATTCTACCATCGTTGGAGCTGTACACTCTGGGCCATACTTTAAGTGATAAGGTACTAAATAGAATGAAGGAACAAAGTAGCTGAGGAAACTTTAAAGGAAAGGATGGTAGTTTAAAAAAAGGAAAAAGAAAACTACTTTGCAATTTATACATAATCCATTAAAAGTAAGCAATGGAAATATGCTAAACCTGTAAATTGGCTGGACGACTGAAGAATAAAACATACAATTTTGATTTTAAAACATGGTGAAACCATAGAAAGGAATTAATGAAGATTCATTAAAACCTTATCGTAAATCTTTTACTTCAGGTCTGACCCACAATACCACAATCTCACCAAGTGTAGGGAAAAGAGATAGGCCCCAGTCCTCCTCAGTCAAAGCATGGATTGAACCCCAGCTAATCCAATGTGACCAAATTGCTGCGGAAACATACAGCTTTATGTATGTAAAGTAGTCCAGAGCTAAGAACAGTGATGGCAGAGGCTTCAATTTTCTTTCCATTATGTGAGTGACCAGCAGTCTTTTTCAGTCTTACTCCTTGCTAGTGGTGAATATTGGAGTGATTTAGAGATTGATGCTCAGCCTGTTTGACCATATTGTGCATGCACTTTCAGTCTGAAGTGGGATGCAAAAGCTATGACTCAGACACTATCACTCCACCATATAGAGGAATTGGATGTCCTAATTCTGAAAAAAGGGTCTGAACAATCAGTGTTTTCTTAATCGAACATATTGGAGTAAGTAAAAGATGTTAAAGTTGCTATATACATTTCCATGTGAACAATTTTCTTCATATGTTTTTTGAATTAGATATCGCACACATTTCCGTCCTCTATATAAGGTTGCATACAAGGTGGTGACTCAGCTAGAGTGGAGGTGTTGCCCTGGATATAAGGGTGAAGATTGCAAGAATGGCCGGTCACAACAGACTGCAAATTTTCCACTGCCATCTTCTGCCCCAAGACAAAGGAATCTTAGTAAGATTATGATTTGTACCTGATTATTATTTTAAATGATTACAAAAGAAGATAATACTAAATTAGGGACAATTTTGCAAAATTGTAGATTAATTACTGGTAAGTTGTTCCTTATAAATCCTTCCTTGTTGCTTATCTAGATCACCAATGTATCATAATCATCATTATACACCGAGATAGAGGGTTTTCACTGCGGTCTGGAATTGGCATCTGCTTTATCTATTTGAGTCATTCCTTGGTTACTGGAGTGGAATTTACATAAATAATTAAGTGCTTAAAAATGAATAAACTACCTTGTATATGGTGCTGTAAGTTAAGTCTAGTCATTGGCTTGCTTAGTTTATTTATTGGTTTTGTTTGATGTGGTAACTCGCCAAAGAACACATGTCCATCATTTGAACTAAAGTCCTCTCAGAATACCAAAGCTAACATAAAATTCAGAACAATTAGTGTTTGCACAGAGGAAGCTTTACACAGTTGAAAGAATTTAACTCATTTCTGACAATCTGCCAATATTTAACTGAAAGCTCCAATTTCAACCACTCCTTTAGTTCTTCAGCACTGGAGATAAATGACTGCATGTGCACTTTGTTCTGGCTGCATGTTTTCTGCTTCATGATAAAAGTGATTAATGTTCAGTGTAAGCAACAATATTGGGCAAAACTTGACATTGAATTTGAACATTTTGTAGACAGGTTAAACTTTCCCATATAGAGTCATAGAGTCATAGAGATGTACAGCATGGAAACAGACCCTTTGGTCCAACCCGTTCATGCCGACCAGATATCCCAACCCAGTCTAGTCCCACCTGCCAGCTCCTGGCCCATATCCTTCTAAGCCCTTCTTATTCATATACCTATCCAAATGCCTTTTAAATTAAACTAGCCTCCACCACTTTCTCTGGCAGCTGATTCCATACATGTACGACCCTCTGTGTGACAAAGTTGCCCCTTAGGTCTCTTTTATATCTTTCCCCTCTCACCCTAAACCTATGCCCTCTAGTTCTGGACTCTCCTACTTTGGACTTTGTCTATTTATCCTATCCATGCCCCTCATAATTTTGTAAACTTCTATAAGGTCACCACTCAGCCTCCGACGCTCCAGGGAAAACAGCCCCGGCCTGTTCAGCCTCTCCCTATAGCTCAAATCCTCCAACCCTGGCAACATTCTTGTAAATCTTTTCTGAACCCTTTCAAGTTTTACAACATCTTTCCGATAGGAAGGAGACTAGAATTGCACACAATATTCCAATAGTGGTCTAACCAATGTCTTGTACAGCCACAACATGACCTCCCAACTCCTGTACTCAATACTCTGACCAATAAAGGAAAGCATACCAAACACCACTTTCACTATTCTATCTACCTGCAAATCTACTTTCAAGGAGCTATGAACCTGCACTCCAAGGTCTCTTTGTTCAGCAACACTCCCTAGGACCTTACCATTACGTGTATAAGTCCTGCTAAGATTTGCTTTCTCAAAATGCAGCACCTCACATTTATCTGGATTAAACTCTGTCTGCCACTTCTTAGCCCATTGGCCCATCTGGTCAAGATCCTGTTGCAATCTGAGGTAACATTCTTCGCCATCCACTACATCTCCAATTTTGGCGTCATCTGCAAACTTACTAACTATACTTCTTATACTCACATCCAAATCGTTTATATAAATGACAAAAAATAGTGGATCAAGCACCGATCTTTGTGGCAATCCACTGGTCACAGGCCTCCAGTCTGAAAAAAGAACCCTCCACCATGACTGTCTCCTCTACCTTTGAACCAGTTCTGTATCCAAATGGCTAGTTCTCCCTGTATTCTGTGACAGTTAACCTTGCTAATCAATCTCCCATGGGGAACCTTGTTGAACGCCTTACTGAAGTCCATATAGATCACATCTACCGCTCTGCCCTCATCAATCCTGTTTGTTATAATCTACAAGACAGTTTTCTTCCTCCCAATTGCTTAATGAAGAGTTATCATATAGTCAGGGTTGTTTCTTCTTGAAATCTCTGCTCGAAGGCAGTTTCTTACCGATAGCTCGCTAACCCCTTAACATAGCTGGGGTAAGGAAGCAGGTTTCAAATCCACCCAAGTCATGCTGTTGACAATAATTTTATGCACGCTGGTTGTCGTTGAGAAAATGTAGAGAATCATCAGGAGACACAGAGAGTTCTTCAGGAATAGGTCTTTTATTTGCAAACAAAAGCCGTGACACTCAGAAAGCAAATTCGTGAATGCCCCCAACCTCAAGATCCGTGGCTCTTTGTACCTGTTTTATCATGTTTTTGTTAGCTTATCAGCATGTCCAACTGTGTTAATCAGAATTACCTCACTCCAACTATATAATAAACCAATGATGTTAGTTCCCATTATCTCTATAGTTCTGCCACTATGTGTTTTCCTACATTCTACTTAATATTATTCTAATGTCACGATTAGACATTTTACTGTCACCTCTGCAACAATGGTGTTCCATCCTAGACCCTACTTAATATTATTTTAATGTCATGATTAGATATTTTACTGTCAAGGGTCTCAAGCAGACTGACTCTACTAACTACTGATTAGATATTTATTGTCTAGGGTCTCAAGCAGGCTGACTGTACTAACTATTAATTAAATATTTAATGTCATGTCCTAAATATTTATTGTCACAACCTGTCCCAACCTGCCATGATGATATTTAGCAGGTGAGGCTGACTTTACTAACTGTTGTTGGCTCAGCCTGCCATAGTGACCTTTCAGCCCCAACCTTACTCTGCTAATTGGTGAAGGAGCATTCCACTATTCTTATCCCATCCTGCCACAGTGACCTTTTAACTAGTGTAACATTCCACAGACCCCTTGCAACAGATCGCCAGTGGTCTTCATGCTTTAACCCTTCCCATGCTTTCATGCTCTTTATTTTCCATACTGTCTAGCCCCTGAGAGTTGCCTCAGAATATGATTAGAGTGAAAGGGCACACTATCAGATCAGGCAAAAACATCATGGGGGTCTGCAGAAAAATTTCCTTGGTTTTAGAGTGGGATTGGGGGATGCTAGGAGATTGAGGAGAAAGGTTGCGCCTGGAAGTTAGGGTTGAGACCAAGTTTGATTTTAAGACCAGCTTTGTTTATCATTCTGTGCTGTTTAGCTTTGGGTTTTGCAGAGGAAATTGTCCACTGTGCTGACTGCCTTGGGTACAAGGCGTCTGATAAGGTACCACAGATTAGGCTACTTAATAAGAAAGAGCCTATGGTCTTGGAGCTAGTGTATTAGCATGGATAGAGGATTGACAGAGAAGACAGAGTGTTTGGGTAAAGGCAGCATGTCAGGATGGCAACCTGTAACTAGTGGAGTACCACAAGGATCAGTGCTGGGGCCTTAGTTATTTACAATATATATTAATTGCTTGAATGAGGAAAGTGAATGTACTGAAGTCAAGTTTGTGAATGACAATAACAAAAGGTGGGAAGGCAAGTGCTGAGGATGTTACAAAGAGTCTGCAGAGAGATATAGATGGATTGAGCAAGTGAGCAAAAACTTGGCAGATGGAATATAATGTGGGGCGGCGTGAGGTTATGCACTTTGGCAAGAAGAATAGATTACCAGAAGAATATTATTTAAATGGAGAAAGACTGCAGAAAGCAATAGAACAGAGAAATTTAGGAGTCCTCGACCATGAAGGACAAAAAGCTTCCAAGTTCAGCAGGTAATAGAGAAGGCAAATGGAATGTTGGCCTTTATTTCAAAGGGATTGGATTATAAACGTTAGGGAGATTTTGCTAAAGTTATACAAGATACTAGTCAGACCATAGCTGGAATACTTTGAAGAGTTTTGGGCCTCATATCTAAGGAAAAGTATACTGGAATTGGGAGCAGTCCAAGGAAGATACTTGAGGCTGATACCAGGTCTGGAGGGACTGTCTTATGAGGGGAGGTTGAGTAGGTTGGGCATGTACTCCTTGGAGATTAGAAGAATGAGAGGGTGACCATATTGAAACATGCAGGACTGTTGCGGGACCTGACGGCTAGGTTCGGAAAGGTTGTTTCCCCTTATGGGGCAGTCTAAGATTGGAGAGCATAATTTCAGGATGAGGCATGGCATGTTCAACAGAGGTGAGGGGAAATTTTCTTTCTCAGAGGGTAGTGAATCTGGATTCCTTTACCACTAAGGGCTGTTAAGGGACGTTAAGTACATTCAGAGCTGAGGTAGACAGATTTATCATCAGTAAGGAAATCAAGAGTAATACAGATAATGCAGGAAAGTAGAGTTGATGATTATCAGATCAGCCTCGATCTCCTTGAATAGAGAGCAGACATGATGGGCTGAATAGCCTGCTTCTACTCCTACATCCTGTGGTCTTAACATGATTAATGTTGAAGCGCTGACATCAAACTAGTATTGGTACAGGCATGATGGCCTAACCTTTCATATTCAAAATTTCTGTATTGTAGAAATCATTATTGGATTTTACTTATTGATATTGACTATATTAATTATCCCATGTGTTTCAACCACATTGATAATTGTTTCCTTTCTTGTATTTCACACACTAGATTATTGGTTCTCAAGCATTTTTTGATTAAGGATCCCTTTCTAAATGTATTAGTCACAGATTTTCGATTGAAGTTATAGTGCAATAGATATCTTGCAGATTTATGTTTTGGAACATGAAAGCCACCAGAGTCCTATTAAATGAACTGTGTGAAATTCTCCTGGGGATATCTGATTCACGTACGTTGATATAATTGATGATGTGAAAAATTTATACCCCTCTCTTGCTGAAACCTGCAATAAAATTCCCAGATAATACTAATGACACCCCATATCTTCCAGGAGTGGGAAGCAGCTTGAAAGTGCCTGTAGGGTACACTAACACTGTTTCATTTGTAACCTGTCACTTCTCATTTACTGCACAATTCTGAGTGTTTCAGACTTCTCTTTATCCATTGCAGTTGGCCATCCTTTCTGAATTAGAATATTGCAGACACACTGCATACACTGAGACTTTTCTGCCATTGGGTCATCACTATTAATTGTGATGGTCAACAAAATGTAACAGGCGTTCTACCTATGTCATCACAGCAATTGGATGCATTTATATTATTTCACTGACCCCCGGAAAGTCTTTATAAACAATGGAGGTCTGCGGACTCCAGCCTGATAACTAAAGAAGTAAATAAACTCATATTCTCAAAGGGAACAACAAAATCAAACCCTACTAAAGCATAATGCTTCACAGAGTTGCTTCTAACACATTGGAATATCTTCAAATAAATCCAACACCAATTTCAGACATCAAATGTAAAGAGAAGGGAGACTTCTTCAATTCAGAAGACAGCTATTTATCATGTCTGAGCATAAACTTGCTTGAAATTATAAGCTTTGCATAATGCACAGTTACTGCTACTTGAATGAAGTATCATTTTCCTTATATGTACCAAATATTACAGGGTAGCAGTGATGATTGTGGTTTCACAGCAGGATGCAGTACTCATGGCTGAAAGAGGGGTCATGCCTAGATTAAAGAGGTATCTTGGAAAATGGATATCTTGGCCCAATAGACAACTTTAGAGTATTCTATAACTGTGGTAAATGATCTTTCCTCAGCTCTTTCCTGGTGACCTCTTCCTCTCTGTCAGAGAATTTATCAACTGCACACAATGAATAGGTTACAATAGGAAAACTATCATCACCAGGAAAGGAGTGGGCAGGAAACTGGAGTTGAGGCTGAAGTGAAAACAGGTTTGTTTTGGCTGAGCAGGCTCAAAGGGCTGAATTGCCCGTTCCTGCTCCTGGTTCTTGTGTTCTTCTATTCAAGGAATGTCTGAGGCTCCTTAGCTTGCTGAAAATGTACCGATTAAATCTAAATCAAATTACCCAAACAAAAGTCAATCACATTGTCCTACCTTAAATTAATAAACACATAGCTAGGGATAAAGTGGCATTAGGCCTGTGGACAAGTGGACAATTACAAACACAGATAACAACATTGCTATTAGCAACACAAGATCAAATCAGTATTAATGATTTGTTAAGTATTGCACATGTCTTATTTGGACATCACCATTCTGCTGCATAATTATAGAAACAAGGAGCAGGAGAAGACTACTCGGCCCTTCTAGCCTGCTGCACCATTCCTAATGGTCATGGCTGGTCCCCTATCTTAATGCTATATTCCTACTTCCTCCCCATAATACTTGATGTCCTTAAAATCTAAACTTTATTTCTTTCTTGAGTATATTCAGTGACCTGGCCTCCACAGTCTTCTGTTGTCAAGAATTCCTCAGGTTCAGTACTGTTTGAGTAAAGAATATTTTTTCCCCATCCCAATCGTAAATGGCCTATGCTGTATCCCGAGACTGTGACCCCGTTTCTTGACTTGTCTAGACTTTTCCCTGCATCTAATTTGTCCAGCCTTGTCAGAATGTTAGACATTTCAGTCAGATTCCCTCTCATTCCTTTGAAACTCTAGTGAATTGTCACCAATACATAGAAACAAAGGAATAGGCAATTTGGTCCTTCCAAGTCTGCTGCGGTATTCATTACGTTTGTGGCTGATCATTCAACTCAATAACCTCTTCCTGCTTTTCCCACTTATTCTTTTAATACACTGTGGGTAAAATTGGTTTGTTGCATCTTTTCCAGAAAGATGCACTAACATTACGTTTGAGCATACTCTTCACCATCCAAATAATTCATGAAATTGAGGGATATGAAAAGTGAGGTCGAACTGGATTAACAATGAAAAATCTTTTAGTACAATAAGTTGTTAGGACCTGACTGCATTTACCTGGAAGTATGGTGGAGGTAGTCAGAATCAGGGCTTTCAAAAGGATAAGGATTTGAACAGAAAATAATTGCAGAGCTATGGGAAAGGAGATAGGAGTTGAGGGGAGGGGGCTAGTCGAGTCGCTGTTTCAGAGATCCAGTACTGTCGATAGACCAAATGTCCTGTTATCATTCTATATAGAGATATAAAATGTAATGCTATTTTTTACAGGTCACTTGTGAAACCCCATTTTTTGGGACAGCTTGTGAAAAGGACATTGTACAATGTATATTTCTTGTAGATATATTTTAATACATTAGTCCAATTTAATCAAATTTCTCTTAACAATACTCTTTCAACCTTCTTAACATTTCTGAACTACCAAGACTAGATTGTCAGATAAAGGAATCATTGTAATCACTTGAATATTGGCAATATTGATCAAGGGTATACATGGGAATTGTAGACAATCAAATGTTTAAGATTCACTCTAGAAACTGGAGAAGTGAGAAGAAATTGAATCGTGATTAAATGTAAAATTGCAGCATTGACATTTAATTGTATTTGATGATTGTATTTGGAAGTTGAAACACTTTCATGGTGTTCTTATTGTGGACAAGATTTTTTTGGATGGCTATTTGGTATTGGTCGTAAGAGAGGTCACATTATAATTCTGCTACAATTGTAATTAGCAGACTAAAAATGAGATTTATTATGTATTATTTATGATTTTATATATTTAAAAATCAAATTTGAAAATATTTTCTTTGACTATTTTTGTGTCTGTACAGATAAGAGTACAGTAGATAGCATAATGTTAACTAATGTTGCTTTTTTAAGTCCCCAAATCTACAGATAGCCAAGTTCATAAACTGCCGTCGACTGATGCCCAGGGCCAAAAAATTCAACAGTTGGAATATGAGGTACAGCGCCTTAACCAGGTTCTGGAAAAAATGCAGACCTCAGTAACAGGGTTGAGTGACAATCTGAGGCATAGTGTCCAGGAAGATACCAGTAAAATGGTTGCAACATTATTGAGCAACCTGAGACTGCCGAGCAGTGCTGTTGGCTTTGAAACTTCCCACATTCCGGTCGTCCACGAGAATGGAGACACACTCTATCAATCAGCAATGGGTGAGGTGATGTCTGAACTCACAGAGGTGAAGGATACATTGAAGGCCAAGGGTGATATGCTAGATGAGCTACACGGAATGGTTACTGGACATAATGGACAGTTGAAGAAGCTCATGGAAGCTGTCCAAGCACCTGTTTCTACTTATTCTCCATTTTCCAATGGAGACTTTTATCAGTCTTACATTGATAGTAAAATTGAAACTCTCAAGAAAGAATTAATGATAGGTATTGATGAGAAATTTGCAGATCTGAAAAATTCCTGTGAGTATAAGTTAATGTCACTAAAAGAGCAATGTGAAGAAAATGAATCAAACTATGAACATGTAGAAGAATTGCTCCATGAAAAAGAAGCTGGACTGAGAGAGGAGATCAGTAATCTCCGAAATCATCTTCTACAATCACCTGGGTACTTCAACTGCTGTTCTCACATAGCCACTTTAAGACAGCAACTCAACAACATGGATCGAAAGGTGTACAGAATTGCTGATGCTAACAGGCTTTTGAATGCCAGATTGGATAATGAATTAGAACGTTTCACTACTCTTAATCTGGAAGATATTTTTAGTGAGAGGTTAGAGGAAATTGAATCTAGAATAAATGTTACAGAGAAAAATGCTGAAGAGCATTGCTTTTATATCGAATATACTCTTAGAGAACTCATTGAAAATGAAGTTGATGGTGTCAAAGAACTTGTAAAAGAGAGAGTACAATTCTTAGAAACAAAACATAACAATGATTTTGCATTAATTAGCAACATAACTTTAACTGGTGCAAGAGACAGTGAACAGGAATCAATACAGCGAAGTGATCTGAATTTCAGTACAGATCACATCAATAATGTGATGGATTATGTTGAGGTTAGGTTGCATGATTTAGAATATTTATGCCGTACTGGTTGTGCCTCTGTAACAAAAGAGATGAAGGACATCAAAGTGGATTTAGAAACATGCAAACATGACAACAAACAATTATTGCAAAAAACAGAACAAAACTTAATTATCCTTAATGCTCTGAATGATACAGTTCGTGAAGGTCTCAAGATGATGGAAGAAAATGAAGACTTAGAGATGATACAAGGAGAAATCATCTCATTAAAAGTCAATGTAAATGCTATTGGAGAATCTGTTCAAGCACAGTGGGAAGGTCTGACAAGGAATAATGAAACACTCTTAACAGTCGAGTCCACCTTAACAAAGAAACAGGAAGAACTTCTGGATATGATTTACAAACTCCATGAAACAGATAAAAGTCTAAAATCCCAACTCCAGAAAAACAATAGCAGTCAGTTAAATGAAATGAAGAAACAACTGGACCAATTAACAAGGCAGGTTACTCACGACATTGATAAATGTAAAGATCATGCTCAGGGAATCCAGAAAGAAGTCCACTATGTTGACAGCAGAGTGGCCCACATTGAAAATGTTTGCAGTAAACTAGACAACATTTCCACCAGTCTACAGAGAATTAAAGATGGTCTGAACAAACATGTCAGCAGTCTCTGGAACTGTGCCCATCAGATGAATGAAACTGTGAAATCACATTCCAATGAAATTGATTTGTTGAAAAGTGCCATTCACCGATTTTCAAACCAAGATCCAAAAATTGTTCAGAAGACAGACGTTTTGCTTCCTGTTCAGCCTGTTCCAGGTAAGAATCATTTACTTGACTATATACTATTTCTCATCACATTGCTTGAATTTCCCAGTATTTTGTCCTTTGTGAAGTATATATGAGGTATTGAGTTGCATTAGATGTTCTTCCATATACTCACCTACCATATATCCAGTTGAAATATTGATCATTAATATGGTTTGATATTAATAAACTATGAGAAACACTGTACTATGAGTAATATGCTTTAAACTTTTATGCTATAATTGATGTATGACCATCTATCATTATTCCTATCAGGAACCACAAAATGTGCATGTACTAGTTTCTAACATTAGTATTGATTTTAAAAAACTACATTGTGTTAATGTCCAACCCAAATTAGGAAAGTTAAAATCTTTTATTATAATGCTTTTACACAGTCAAGCAGAAATATTCATAGTCCCACTGAGATCTAGCCCTGACAGTAGCTTCAATCTACATTTATTTATAGAAGTACTCATCACTGCTTTCCCAGTGATGTTTTACAGTGATGTTCAAGGAAGAAATGTATCTTAGCCAACTCTTAATTTTTTTAATGAAAACTTTTAAATATACGAGTCATGTCCAAGACTGACAGTAGTTAGTTACTTCTGAAAAAGAATGTAAACACTTGAGCTTTTTTCCCTTGGCAATGTTTTGGGGTAGCTTCCTGTATCAAAGATGTGAAGTACAATTATAATTCTGCTGCTCATTGGGAACCAGCTAGTTAAAATCAGCTATAAATTTTAGCAGCCAAAGTGTTGCACCGATTCTACCACTTATGATTGTCGGCATTTTCTAATCAACCTGTTCAGAGACGTTATTAAACACGTCTGGAGCAAATGGGACTTGAACCTGGGCCGCCTCATGGCTCAGATGGAGTGCTACCATTACACCGCACAGTCCCTTTAGCTTATGATTATAACTTGCTGGTGTGAAGAGGCAACAGGAACAACTTCAGAAGGTTAGCAGGGGTCCCCTTTTAAATTTGCAGATTTGTTCTGATTAAGGCCCGCCAACTATTTTAACTCTGGGTTTAAGTAGGGAATGGATTGTGAATCTCTGGAAAATCTACTTCCAGGAAGAAAACTCAAAGTTAGAAGAGGCCCAAAAAAGGAAGTGATTTTACGATTTTAATTTTCATTGTGGAGCCATGGAGTGCCTTATTCAAGTTCCACAATGAAGTTTAGGCCTTTGCTCCAAGTTCCTCTCTCTTCCTGAGTGCTCAAAATTGTTCCTTTGGCACTGGAGGCACCAATTCATCTGCCATTGTCCACCTAATGTTAACACCATGTCAATTTTAAGAGTATTATTATGATTTCAAAAGTAAATTCTGGCTAAAACAGTCAACATGGTTAACACTGGGAAAGTTAATATGCCTGATCTGAGGCTTTGGAATAATTGGACTTTTGGACAAGTTTGAAAAGCTGTTTGACTCCATGGAGCAGATGAAAACAAAAAAAAAAGTTTAGGTGATGAAATCTGCAGGAGTACTGATTTTTGACATAAATATGGCAATAAATGCTGACAAGCCAACGCCACACACATCTCACGAGTCAATAAAAAATGTATTAAGAGTCTGCAAAGAGATGAAGACAATATAAGTGACCAAAAGTTTGAAAAACTAAATTGCTGTTTGGAAACCTATCAGTGTAAGGGTGGATTGACCCGAACATGAAATGCACAGACATATGTTCCTTGACCAAGTGTCTAAACCACCTCATGGAATTGTAACATGGTACGGCACAGAAGGAGGACATTTGGCCTATCAAGTCTGTGCTGATTCTTTTAGGAGTAATCAAACACTTCTTCACTATTTCTCTATATTCTTTTCTTAACCAATATTTATCATATTAACTTTTACAGCAATTGAATTTGTAATCGCAATCAGGCGAGCTTTCCAATTTCAAGCCCACATTGCTAAAAATATTTTCCTTAGTTATCTCTGACCCTTTGTCATGTCTAAAGTTCAAAATACAGGGCGGTGCTTGTCAATGTAATCATCTTATGACAACAATTGCATGAAAAGTCAGGACAGCAAACCCGTGAAGAAATCGATTCGGAGGTTGATAGCAGGTGCTGTTGTAAAACCTGGCACTAAAGTCAATGGGAACTTTGGGAGTGGTGAGGTACAGAATTCATGCGATTATACTGCATGGAGTTCATTACTTACATCATCCAAACATCTGTTGGAATGAATAAATCGTGACCATTTTGTAGCCTGCTGCAGTACAAAGCTTGCTTCCCAACCAGATGGTTGTTGGATAATGTCTCAATGGTGCTCGGATAATGTGGAACAAGTTTTTTTCCAGATCTTTTTAGGTTACAAGTGAACACCCCATGATGTAAGGCCTACATTTAGCCAGTAATATAATGATCTAATTCTGCATGAGTACACTTAGCTCAAACTTTAACACTTCGAATAATTTTGACTTGTCCCTGAAATGGAGAAGAAAACGAAATAAAAAGTAGAAAGCGTGAAGTACCAAAATGCATTTTATAAACTTTATTAGCAAATGCATAAGAATTCTGTTCATAGTCCCTTAAACAATCTTGTTATGTGTGCAGTGCTATGGCTAATATTCAATTCCAATATTGACACCAGTATTTTATATATGTCTGTATCTTATGATACCATTAACCAGGGGCATGTTCTGTCAAACATCTGATACTAATTACCTCAGAATCTCTTGTTATACTTCTTACAAGTTCCTTAAGATTAGCTTTCTTTTAACAAGATCTGAGCCACAGCTGTCTGAATAATGCATACTGCCGAGAAAGGCAATGTTTAGTGCTAACTCGACAGTGCACAAAACGTTGCTGTACAACATACACATGTTATAACAAGCCAGATCTAATTTGCAACAGCTGCTTAAGATAGTAATAATGGGTTTCAATGTTTGAGTCCTTGCTTCAGTATTTGCATCACAACATAAAGAAGGTTCAGCTTAAAATTGTCCCATAACAGCTTTTATATTGTCATATAAAACAGAAAGTGTTCAAATGATGAAATATAGGAAACACAAAAGTGCAAAGAGAACAAAAACATTCATACACAATATAATAAACAATAAGAAAAGAGAAGGCTGAGGCTGGTACAGTTGAGTAGAGGAGCAAGTCAAATAGTGAAGGCAGGCAAGAGCAAGACAAAGAACGAGATAAGACGGATAAATTAAACAACATTTATTTCAATGCAAGAGGCTGACAGGTAGTGCAGATGAACTCAGGGCACGGTTGTGAACATGGGACTGGGATATCATAGGTTTAATAGAAATTGGCTCAGTGAAGGGCAGGACTGGCAGCTTAGTGTCCCAGGATATAGCTGCTGTAGGAAAGTTAGCAAGGGTGGCAAGAGGAGTGTGAGGTGGGGGGGGGCGGGGAGAGGGGGGAGGTAGAGTTGCATTTCTGGTTGGGGGTGGCATTTTGGCTGTACTCAAGCAGAATATTCCTGAGTCTATGTACTGTGAAGTTATTTGGGTGGAACTGAGAAATAAGAAAGGGATGATCACCTTATTGGGACTGTACTATAGACCCCTAAATAACCAGCGGGAAATTGAGAAGTAAATTTGTGAGGAGATCTCAGATATCTGCAAGATACAGTTGTAATGGTAGTGGATTTTTAACTTTCTAAACATAGACTGGGACTACCATAGTGTTCAGGGTCTGGATGGAGAGAAATTTAAGTGTGTACACAAAAGTTTTCTGATTTGGTATGTACCTACTAGAGAAAGAGTAGGTACCTGACCTTCTCTTGTGAAATAAGACAGGGCAGGTGACTGAGGAGTCAATGGGGGAGCAATTTGGGGCCAGTGATCATAATTCTGTTAGTTTTAAAAAGCTATGGAAAAAGATAGCCCTGATCTAAAAATTAAAGTTCTAACTTGGAGTAAGGCCACTTTAGGCAACAACTTTCCAAAGTTGATTAGGAGAGGCTATTCGCAGGTAAAAGGGTGTTTGGAAAGTGGGAGGCCTTCTAAAGTGAGATAGCAAGAGTCCAGTGGCAGTATGTTAGTATGAGGGCAAGGTTAGTATTAACATCATAGATATCATTGGATCCCTATACTGTGGAAGCAGGCCATTTGGCCCATCAAGTCCACACCATTTTCAAAGAGCATCACACCCAGACTCACCCCCTACCATGTCCCTGAAACCCTGCATTTGCCATGGCTAATGCACCTAACCTACACATACATGGACACTTTGGGAAAGTTAGCATGGCCAATCCACCTAATCTGCACAACTTTGGACTGTAGGAGGAAACTGCACACCCAGAGAAAACCTACGCAGACACGGGGAGAATGAGCAAATTCCACACAGACAGTCACCCAAGGCTGGAATCAAACCCAAGTGGCTGGTGCTGTGAGGTAGCAGTGCTAACCACTGAGACACCATGCAACATGTGAGGTTTATGGATACTGGATGACGAGAGAAATTGAGGTTCTGTCCAAAAAAATAGGAGAAGGAATGTGGTAGGTACAGACAGCTGGGATTGAGTGAATCCCTAGAAGAGGTTAGGGAGTGTAGGATTATATTCAAGAGGGATATTAGGAGGGCAAAAAGGGGACATGAGATAGCTTTGGTAAATAGGGTTAAGGAGAATCCACAGCGATTCTATAAATACATTAAGGACAAAAGAGTAATGAGGGATAGAGTAGCTCTCCTTAAAGATCAACAGGACCATCATGTGGGGAACTGGAGGAGATGAGTAGATATAAATGAATGTTTTGTGTCAGTGTATCCTTTAGAAAAGGATATGGAAGCTAGAGAACTTGAAGCAATAAGAGATCTTGAAAAGTGTCCATATTTCAGAGGACTAGGGGCTGGACGTTTTCAAACACATAAAGGTAGATAAATCCCCAGAACCTAATCAGGTGTACCCTATAGTTTGTGGGAAGTGAGGGAAGAGATTGCTGGGCCCCTTAAGGAAATATTTGTATCATTAATTTCCACCGATGAGGTGCCGGAACGCTGGAGCTTTGCTAACCTTGGCCATTATTTAAGGAAGGTGGTAAGGAAAAGCCTGGTGAGCCTGATGTCAGTGGTGGATAAGTTGTTGGAAGGAATTCTGAGGGACAGGATTTACATGTATTTGGAAAGACAAGGGATAGTCAACATGGCTTTGTGCATGGGAAATCATGTCTCACTAACTTGATTGTGTTTTTTGAATAACTAACAAAGAAGACTGATGAAAGCAGTGAGATGGTCATTCTCTTCAGCAAGGCGATCGACAAGGTTCCGCATAGTCGACTGATTAGCAAGGTTAGATCACGTGGAATTCAGGGAGACTAGCCATTTGGATTCAAATTGGCTCTAAGGTAGAAGACAAAGGTTAGTCATGCAGGTTTCTTTTACAGCTTGGAAGACTATGACCAGTGGTGTGTCATTGGGGTCAGTGCTGGATCCACTGCTTTTTGTCATATATAATGAATGATTTGGATGTGAATAGAGAAGGAATAGTTAGTGAGTTTGCAGACAACACCAAAATTGGTAGTGTAGTGGAGAGTGAAGAGGGTTACCTCAGAGTACAACAGGACCATGATCACATGGGCCAATGGATCGAGGAGAGGCAAATGGAATTTAATTTAGATAAATGTGAGGTCATGCATTTTTGAAAAGCAAATCAGGACAGGACTTGTACACTTGATGGTATGGTCGTGGGGTGTGTTACTGAGCAAAGAAACCTTGGGATGCAGGTTCATTGTTCCTTGAAGAGGTAGAGGTAGGCAAGATAGTGAAGAAGGCGTTTGGTATGCTTGCCTTTATTGGTCAGTGCGTTGAGTATAGGAATTGGGCTGTACAGGTCATTGATTAGGCCACTTCTGGAATACCGTGTTCAATTCCAGTCTCTCAACAATAGGAAAGATGTTGTTACACCTGAAAGGGTGTAGAGACGATTTTCAAGGGTATTGCCAGGGTTGGATGGTTTGGGCTATAGGGAGAGGTTGAATAGACTGGAACTTTCTTCCATGGAGAGTCGGAGGCTGAGGGGTGACCTTAGAGACGTTTATAAAGTTATGAGAGACATGGATAGGTTGAATAGTCAAGATCGTTTTCGCAGTGTAGGAAAGTCCAAAACTAGAGGACATAGGTTTAAGGTGAGAGGAGAAAGGGCCAACTTTTTCACGCAGAGGATGCTACTCATACGGAATGAGCTGAGAGTGTGGTGCTGGAAAAGTACAGCAGGTCAGGCAGCATCCAAGGAGCAGGAGAATCGACGTTTCAGACAATAGTCCTTCATCAGAAATGAACTGCCAGAGGTGCAATACCAACTTATAAAAGGCATTTGGATGGGTACAGGAATAGGAAGGTTTAGAGGGATATGGGCCAAATGTTGGTAATTGGCACTGAATTAATTTAGGATATATGGTCAGCATGGATGAGTTGGATCGAAGGGTCTGTTTCCATGCAGTACATCTCTATGACTCTGTTCTAATCTGTTTTTGGTATAGCGAACAGTACTGGAAGACAGTCAGGAAAAGGGAATGGGGAATATAATAATAATATGCTTAATATTTCAGTTTTAAAGAGGTCCTTATCCAAAACATGAACTTGTTGTTTTCTATACAGGTTGACCTTCTGCACGTTTCTAGCCTGTTTGGCTTCAGTATTTGGCTCAAAATTTACTTGTGACTTATATGGAACTGGGATCTATGTTTGCTGCTGGTTCTCAGATGATAGGAACTGGGTCAAACAAAGGAGAGGCTTCAATTCCCAACCACCAAATGTTTTGGAGCACTTTTAAAGCCAATGAAATACATTTTGAAGTGTAATTACTGCTGTAATGTACAAAGCTCTGCAGCCAAAATGCAGACAGTGACCTCCCAAAAAACAGCAATGTAAGAATGACAAAGTGATTTTTTAAAAAAAACTGTTGCTTACAGAATAAATACTAGCCAGGTTACTGGCTGTAACTGCATCGGTATTCCTTGAAATAGATATACAGTCAGAGTAGTAGAATCATTTCTGGCACGTAAGGAGTTTATCAAGTTCATGCTAGCTCTTTGTAGAGAAACCGAGCAAGTCCCAGTTTCCTAGTCACCCAAATAATTAGAATGCTGTAAAGACTCAGCGTTGCTTCAGTGCTTTTGTATTCAATGCTTCTATATACGAAACTGAAGAGACTGTAGGCTTTCCCTGATGAAGGGCTTTTGCCCGAAACGTTGATTTTCCTGCTCCTCGGATACTGCCTGACCTGCTGTGTTTTTCCAGCACCACACTAACTAGACTCTGATCTCCAGCATCTGCAGTCCTCACTTTCGCCATACTATAGGCTTTGCTAACCAATATGTCCGGTCACGTTCAAAAGTCTATATGCCCACACCTTCCTCTGTTCCTGCACACTCTTTAGTGTATTAAATCTATATTGCCTAAAAACTCTGTGAAAAAAAATTGCCTCACATTCCTCTGTATTAAATCTGTCCCTTCTGGGGTGATCTAAGATGGCGGCGATCTGAGAAGATCACACTGCAGAGCTTCACATCACCGCAGGAGCAGGACGGTCCTTTAACCTGCCTAACCCAGGTCATCAGGATTTCTTGGGGCGTTGGAAAGATTGTGGAGCCCCAAGAAACATTTTTAAATTGACTTACCTGTATTTTCAGCGGTCCAGAAATGCCTAAAAAGGGAGGAGGAGCATCCAAGGCCGGGCCTGCAGCTCAGCCTGCAGCAGCCTCGGAGCCGATTACTCTCCAGGACCTGGTGAACCAGCTCTCGAAATCTCGTGAGATGTTGGGGAAACGGATTGAAGAGAAGCTGGCTCCAGTCTCTCTCATGCTGCAGAAGCATGAGCAGCAGCTGGGAGACCTGGAGAAGAGGACAGATGAGGTGAAGCACAGGGTCACAGTGGTGGAAGCTGATGCGAGTTCATTCAAGGATGCGATCCAAGCCCTGAAGATGCCGGTTCATAATTTGCGTGACCAAATGGATGATCTTGAAAACAGGGGCAGGAGAAAAACATTTGGATCATCGGTCTGCCTGAGGGTAAGGAAGGTGAGCGGCCTGCGGAATTTGTTGAAGATTGGCTTTCGAAATTCCTTGACTTGGAGATTGGCATGAGAGGATTGAAGATAGAGAGGGCTCACGGGGTCACAGCGTGGAAATCGGGTCTGGATCAACGTCCTCGTCCTTTCCTGATGCGGGTCCATCATTACCGGGATAAGGAGAGAGTCATGGAGGCTTCCAGACTCCAGGGGAAGGATCCAAAGGCCCTAATTTACGAGGGGTCCCAGATCATGTTTTTTCAGGACTTTTCAGCGGCGGTGATCCAGAAACAAAAATCGTATGATGGTGTCAAGAGAAGATTGAAGGAGCTTGGGATTCATTACTCCCTAAGATATCCAGCGGTGCTTCGGATCACCTTAGATGGATCCATGCATCTCTTTGACACATCGGAGAAGGCAAGAGACTTTGTGGACAAACTAGCCTAAGTTAAACAATTGTAGTATGTATAAATATTGTTGCTTGGGTATGCATTTATCATTCTGCAAAAGAACTGGAGGAAATCCGGTTGGAGTTTTATTTCTCCCCCCCTTTTTTTCCTCTATTGATAATAATTTGGTTCAAACTATGTCTGGCGGTGGTTAAGATATACATTTTAAATTTCTAAGTTAGGACATACCAAAGGATGGGTGGGATATTTATTCCTTTTTTTTATAAAAGAATGTTTTTTTATTCATATTGATATTCTATGAGGTGTTTATTCTTTTTAGCTTGTGCTTGCAATGCGGCTCTAGCTGGGAGAAGTGAAAGTGGTTGAGATGGTTAGATGCCTATTTATGGGCAGTTCAGGAGGGGTAGTTGCCCCCTCCGGGCAGGGGGTGAGTTCCCCTACTCAGTGCTATTGGCGCTTTATATGTTGGTTTGTTTTCTGGTTTTTGTTGTTTTTTATTTTTAATAATTTTGTATGTTTGTTAAATGTAGTGGTTTTAGTTTATGTAGTTTTTATGTTTGGTGGACCACGCCGACACTAAGGCTGAGCAATTTGTGGTTCGGGTTCCTCCTCTCTGGAATTTAAATGTAATTGCAGAAGATTATGGCTAATGATTTGATTAAATGGTGTACCTGGAATATCAAAGGAAGTCACTTACCAATTAAGAGGAAGTAGGTACTCTTGAGTCTTAGAAAGGAGAAGGTGGATATTGCTTTGTTGCAGGAGATACATTTGGATGACAAGGAGCATCTGAAATTACAGCAGAATGGCTTTGATCAAGTTTATTTTTCATCATTTAATACCAGAAGTAGGGGAGTGGCTATATTGGTTAGGAAAAATCTCTCATTTAAGTTGTTGGAATGTGTTAAAGACACATACGGGAGGTCTGTAATTCTTAAAGCCTTGTTAAATGGGGAAGAATATGGTATTTTAAATGTTTATTGTCCCCCAGCTCATCCTCTTAAATTCTTGGTAGATGCTTTTTCTAAACTGATAAGTGTCAAGTCTCGGCACATCATTATAGGGGGAGATTTTAACTGCCTCATGGACCCCATAGTAGACTGATTGCCTAAAGGTCCCTGGATACCTTCTGCACAAACTAAACAGTTATTGGGTTTGTGTGGGGAATTAGGGTTGGTGGATGTCTGGAGGTGTCTCCACCCTACAGGTAGGGATTTCACGTTTTTCTCCAATCCGCATAGATGTCACATGAGGATTGATGTTTTTCTGACCCCTGCGGTAACCCTGGATCTGGTGGCATCCTGTACGATTGGTAATATTGCCATCTCTGATCATGCTCCAGTGTACCTCATGGTTAAGATTAAGGATGTTACAGTGGATTCAAGGTACTGGCGAATGGACCCCTTTATTCTCATGGACAAAAAGTTTGTGGAGTATTTCTCTAGGGAATTTCGGGCATTCCGAGACATCAACATAGGCTCGGTTGATAGCTCATCTGTTCTCTGGGAAACTGCCAAAGCTTATGCCGGGGGTTAGTTATTTCATATTCCACCAGTAGGAAGCGGCAGAAGGGTGAGCAGGAACGTCTCCTTGATGCACGGTTGAAGGCAGCCGAGAAGGTCTATTTTGACAGATCCTCATTGGTCAAACTACAGAGGTTTACGGCACTGCAGTCTACTCTAAATTCCATGCTTACGCAGATGGCAAAGAAGGAGTTGGCTTTTGCAAAGCAAAGGTTATACGAGCATGGTGACAAGCCAGGCAAATACTTAGCATACCTTGCCAGAAAGAGAAGTGCCTCACAAACCATTACAGCGATTAGGGAAGGGTCTGGGAACCTAACATGTGATTCTAAAAAGATTAATGTGGTGTTCCAGAGATTCTACTCAAAGTTATATTAGTCTGAGAATTGTGAGGAGGGGCAGGCCACAATGGAATCCTTTTTTAGAGATCTGAAGATCCCGGGTGTGACTCCCGAACAACAGTCCTTTCTCAATGCCCCATTATGAGAGCAAGAAGTGCAGGGAGCTGTGAGGCAGCTTCAGAGTGGAAAGGTACCCGGTCCTGACGTACTTGCCAGTGAATTTTATAAGGAATTTATAAGTATACTGTCAGGCCCGATGCTGAATATGTTTAATGATTCATACAGTCATGATTGTCTCCCACCATCTCTGAGAGAGGCCAATATTTCACTTATCCTTAAAAAAGGGAAGGATCCGGAAGACTGTGCTTCATACAGGCCCATCTCGCTCTTAAATGTGGACTTTAAGATCCTCTCTAAGGCTCTCGCGTTAAGGCTGGAGACTGTGTTACCCTCTATTATTAAAGAGGATCAGACGGGCTTCATAAAGGGTCGCAGATCCTCCAATAACGTTAGGAGGCTGCTTAACGTAATTCAAGCATGCCAAAAGCAGTCAATACATGGATTGGTGATTTCTTTAGATGCAGAGAAGTCATTTGACCGAGTTGAGTGGCCGTACCTTTTCTATACTCGCGACCAGTTTGGTCTGGGCGAAGTTTTCATAAGATGGGTAAAGGTTCTCTACAGTGTACCTCTCGCTGCGGTCATTACCAATGGAGTACGATCAAGTAATTTTAATATTTCTAGGGGCTGCCGGCAGGGCTGTCCCCTTTCACCATTACTTTTTACGTTGGTGATTGAACCGTTGACAGAGGCCATTTGTGGGGATCTCAATATATCAGCTCCAGAAGTGGGGTCAAAATTACATAAGATCTCACTGTATACAGACGATGTTCTAATTTTCTTGACAAATCCAGCAGTTTCAGTGCCTTGCCTGATACAATGCATTCACGCGTTTGGCGCTTTTTCAGGGTATAAGATTAATTTTGCTAAATCAGAGGCTATGCTTATGGGTGGTCTTACGAAAGAGTTGGCTCTTGAGAGTGACTATAGATTCCCATTTAGGTGGTCACAGGGGGGGTTTGTGTATTTGGGCATATTCATCACTCCAGTTCTGGATTGGCTGTTCAAAGCCAATTTTACTCAAATATTTGAAAAAATGAAACAGAGTCTCCAAAGATGGGAGGCACTTCCAGTCTCGTGGTTGGGTCGGATAGTGCTTATTAAGATGAATATTATCCCTCGTTTGCTATACCCTATATAGATGGTCCCCCTGATTTTAGCACTCAGGAAACTGAACAGCTGGTTCAGCTCCTTTACCTGGCACCATAAACAGCCCCTCATTAAATTAGCCAAACTGCAGTTGCCTCACAAATTGGGAGGGGGGGGGGAGTTAAACCTTCCAGACATTAAAAATGACCAATTAAGCTCACTTTTGACCTACGTGAGTGATTGGGTTTGTGGGGACCCCCTTTCAATATGGCTAGATATCGAAGTCTCCCAGGCAAGGTGCCCCCTTATCAGTTTGCTGTTTTTGGACAAGGTGAGGACAGTAAGGGAATATTGCCATAACCCAATAGTCATCAATACTGTTAAAGCAAGGAGGGCAATTCGGCAGAGGGAAGGTAATATTGGCAAAACATCTTTGTTTACACCTTAGTGGGTATGCCGGGCTTTCAACCGGGTATGATAGATTCAGGATTTAAACGTTGGGCAGCTAGAGGTATATCTTGCATGGGTGATTTATTTGAGGGAGATGTAATGATGTCCTTTGCTCAGTTAGTACGGAAGTACAAGTTACCTAATAGAGACCTCTTGCGGTTTTTTTCAAGTTAGGGATTTTATTCAAAAAAATACCACACTTTTGACCGATCCCTACAAATCTGACATAGAAAAAGGGGTACTAAGGGCTAAAAGTACACTCTCTGTCAGTACTTTATATCACCAACTGGGGGGTGCCACCTCAGATGAGTCTGATTGACTCTGCAAGATGTGGGAGAGAGAGCTAGGTGTTGAAGTTTCTTCAGAGGTATGGGAGGATATTTGGGAGAATGCAAGGAAGATATCAATTTGCAATAGGACCCATGCTATACAGTTGAAGATTCTCCACAGGGTCCATTTAGCCCCAGACCGTTTGTCAAAATTTAAACCGTGGTATCTTCAGCATGTCCCAAGTTCAAGGTCTGCATTGGCATTTACCCATTGTCTTTGGTCTTGTGACAGGCTTCAAACATATTGGAGCACTGTGGTGGGTGCAATGGAGAGGATTTTAAGTGCAATGGAGAAGGACCCTATTTCTCTCCTTTTGGGCCTACCCATTATATTCCCTGCAGACGCGCATAAGAATAAACTTTTCAATATTCTTACATTCTGTGCAAGGAAGAATATCTTGCTAGGTTGGATATCTGAAAACCCCTCAGGCCTGTCGGGTTGGCGGAAGATTGTTATGGAGCATATTCCCCTGGATTTTCTCACAAATACGGTACACCACAAAACTGAGCAGTTTTACAAGACATGACAAACCTTTTTGAAATACCTTGACACAGATTTATCTGCCACACTAACAAGGGCTTTTATATAGCTGTAACGATTGTGTTTCATGAGTCCAATATCCAGGGAGGAGGAACTATGAATGTATGAGTGTATTGTTTGACTGGGCTGAGTTATTACTATTTATTTGTTTGTTATTACGTATTTATTTATTTAGTTAAACAGTTTAGGTTTCTTTTTAATTTATACTTCTCTATATATGTTTATACATTCGTGTAGGAGGGTGGGTTGGGGAATTTTTTTATTATTTGGGTTTAGTTTTGTACTATTTTTGTACTGTTTTGAATTGCATTGTTTTGTATTTGTTGTAATATTTAAAAATCTATTTTTTCTTAATAAAAATATATTATTAAAAAAAAATCTGTCCCTTCTGCTAGCCTTAAATTGGTCTGCTTTGGCTCAGTTGATTTTATCTTCACTGTTTATCACTCGTACAAGTTTGAAATCATCAGAAGATTGTGGAATTTTACTCTGTTTTCCAATATCCAATTCATTTATATATCTTAGGGAAAAATTATCCTGACCTTTGGAGAATTAACCTGTAGACTAACTTCCAGTTTGGGAAAATAACAATTTACCCTTCCTCATTATTTTTGGTCCTTAAGTCATTTTCTTTAATCCAAGTTTACGCTACCCCCACCTATTTCACAACCACACTTTTGTTGATCAGCCATTATGTGGTATGTATTTAATACTTTTTTAAAATCCATAAGATCAATATCTGTTATATTCCTTGATCAACTTGCTTTGTTACTTTGTCAAACAATTCAATTAGATGAACAAAAATGATTGTTTATGTAGGTGTTTTGACTATTTTTAATTAGCTCAAAACACATGGAGAATGTTGGAGAAACTGCAAATCTGATAGCGTCTGTGAAGAGAGAAACTGAGTTCATGTTTCAAGTTCAGTATGATTCTGCTTTGGATGGCAAGGTGTTGGAAATTGTTTTATTTGTACACTTCTGACAAAGTTGGAGGAGGACCAAAGAAGGCAGATAGTGTAGAAGCCCAATGCAACTTGTTCATGGTGGTGAAAGAGAAAAAGAGATGTAAAATGGGTGAAAATCAAGGTGTGAAAGGGAGAGAATGGGTCCTCTTTACTAAGAGCAAAATAAACAAGACACAAACAAGACAAGTCTACAGGGTAGTAGGAGTGCAAAGAAAGAGTGTAAGAAAAATGGAGGGCAGAGTGTGGTCAGCTTCTTAAGTTATAGAATTCAATGCTGAGACCTCAAAGCTGTAAGATGTCTAAACGTCAGGAATCCTGATGAAGGGCTTAGGCCTGAAACATCGATTCTCCTGTTCCTCAGATGCTGTGTTTCTCCAGCACCACACTTTCGACTCTGATCTCCAGCATCTGCAGTCCTCACGTTCTATTTGTGTTTGGTCTTGCCAATATAAAGGAAACAGCATTGTGAGCAGTGAATGCCTTAGATTAGATTGAAAGAAATACAAGTAAATCACTCCTTTAGCTAGGCTTGATTAGTGAGGAGAGAGGATATGAATGCACAAGTGTTACTCTTTCTGCAATTGAGGAAGTGTTTGGAGTGACGATGGAGCAGACCAAGGTGTTATGGATGGAACAGTTCCTCCAGAATTCTGACAGCAGAGGAGAGTGAAGATGTGAAGGTGGTGGAAATGGCAGGGGATGATCCTTGAATGTGGAGATTAGTGGATGGCAAATAAGGACAAGGGAACCCTTTTGTTATTCTGGGAAGGAGGAGAAGGGGTGAGGGCAGAGATGGGTTGGACATGGATGAAGGTCCTGTCAATCACAACATGGGGGCATATTTGGTTGAGGAAAACTAGGTCAAGTCAGTGGAAGGTGGTGTCATGAGAACAGATGTTACAAAGACAGAGAAACTGGGAGAATGGGATGGAATCCTCACAGGAAACAGGGTGTATTCGAGATGACTGGGATTTAATGAGCTTGGAATGGCTATTAGTGGACAGCCCATCCTCAGAATTGGAAACAGTGAAGTCAAAGAAGTGAAGAGTCATAGATGGATGAGGTAAAGGTGAAAAAAAGACAGAAATCAGAAGCAAAACTGAAGGATTTTTCTGTTTCTGGATGCAAGCTGGAAGCAGCACCAATGACATCATTGATGTCTCAGAGAAACATGTGGGTGGGGACCAATGTACGACTGGAATGAGGAATGAAAAATGTGTTGCTGGAAAAGTGCAGCAGGTCAGGCAGCATCCAAGGAGCAGGAGAATCGACGTTTTGGGCATAAGCCCTTCTTCAGGAATAAGGAAGGTGTGCCAAGCAGGCTAAGATAAAAGGTAGGGAGGAGGGACTTGGGGGAGGGGCGTTGGGAATGCGATAGATGGAAGGAGGTTAAGGTGAGGGTGATAGGCCGGAGAGGGGGTGGGGGCGGAGAGGTCAGGAAGAAGATTGCCGGTCCAGAAGGCGGTGCTGAGTCCGAGGGTTGGGACTGAGATAAGGTGGGGGGAGGGGAAATGAGGAAGCTGGAGAAATCTGCATTCATCCCTTGTGGTTGGAGGGTTCCTAGGCGGAAGATGAGGCGCTCTTCCTCCAGGCGTCGTGTTGCCATGGTCTGGCAATGGAGGAAGCCCAGGACCTGCATGTCCTTGGCGGAGTAGGAGGGGGAGTTGAAGTGTTCAGCCACGGGGCGGTTGGGTTCGTTGGCCGCCTACTTGCGGAACGTTTCAGAGAACACCTCTGGGTCACCCGCACCAATCAACCCAACCTAACTAAAGTCCTGTAGAGGCGCAATGTGACCTCCCAACTCCTATACACCAATGAAGGCACGCATACTAAACACCTTCTTCATTATCCTTTGTCTCTCTGACTCCACCTTAAAGAAACTATGAACCTGCACTCTTTGTTCAACAACACTCCCCAGGGCCTTACCATTAAGTGTATAAATCCTGCCCTAATTGATTCCATAATGCAGCACCTCAAATTTAACTATAGAGTCATAGAGATGTACAGCATGGAAACAGACACTTCAGTCCAACTTGTCTATACCAACCAGATATCCCACCCCAATCTAGTCCCAACTGCCAGCATCCAGCCCATATCCTTCCAAATCCTTCCTGTCCATGTACCCAAACAGATGCTTTTTAAATGTTGCAATTGTACCAGCCTCCACCAATTCCTCTGGGAGCCCATCCCACACACGCACCACCCTGTACATGAAAATGTTGCCCCTTAGGTCTCTTTTATATCTTTCCCCTCTCACCCTAAATCTATGTCCTCTGGTTCTTGATGCCCCCACCCCAGATAAAAGACCTAGTCTGTTTATCCTATCCATGCCCCTCATAATTTTATAAATCTCTATAAGGTCACCCCTCAGCCTCCAACGCAACAGGGAAAACAGCCCCAGCCTATTCAGCCTCTCCCTATAGCTCAAATCCTCCAGAGCTGGGAACATCCTTGTAAATCTTTTCTGAACCCTTTCAAGTTTCACAACATCCTTCCGATGGGAGGAAGACCAGAATTGCACATAATATTCCAAAAGCGGCCTAACCAATATCCTGCACAGCCGCAACATGACCTCCCAACTCCTGTACTCAATACTCTGACCAATAAAGGAAAGCCAACCAAATGCCTTCTTCACTATCCTATCTACCTGCGACTTCACTTTCAAGGAGCTATGAACCTGCATTCCAAGGTCTCTTTGTTCAGCAACACCTTACCATTAAGTATATAAGTCCTGCTAAGATTTGCTTTCCCAAAATGCAGCACCTGGCATTTATCTAAATTAAACTCCATCTGCCACTTCTCAGTCCATTGGCCTTAAGTGATTTATCTTGTATCCTTAGACAGTGACCCCTGGCTCTGGATTTCCAGCAGCATTGGGAACACGCTTGCTGCATTTAGCTTGTTAGGACATTTCTATGAGATGCCTCCTCATTCTGCTGTCCTCCAGCAAATATAATCCCAACTGATTTAACCTCCTTACACCTTCAGTCCTGCCATCCCAGGAATCAGGAGAAAGTGAGGACTGCAGATGCAGTCCTGATGAAGAGCTTCTGCTCAAAACGTTGACCCGCCTGCTCCTCGGATGCTGCCTGACTGACTGTGCTTTTCCAGCACCACACATTTTGATTCTCATCCCACAAATCAATCTGGTAAACCTTCACTGCACTCTCTTTGAAACAAGAATAATCTTCCTCGAGGAGGAGACCAAAACTAATGTAGTCTCACTTGGGCACTGTATAATAGCAGCAAGACATCTTCACTCCTTTTCATGAATTCTCTCACTATGAAGGCCAACATATGTTTTGCCTTCTTGACAGTCTGCTGTACCTGCACATTTACCTTCACTGACTGGTGTACAAACACACCCAGGCCTTGTTGCATACCCCCCTCCTTTAATTTAAAGCCATTCAAATAATAATCTACTTTCCTATTTTTCTTATCAAAATGGATAATATCATAAATCCAAACTATAATGCATCTGCCCTGCAGTTACCAACTCAGTTTATCTAAATCACATTTAAAGCATCCCTGCATCCTCCTCACAGCTTACACACCCACCCAAACACCTTCATAATGATATTGAAATACAAAATTTAGTAAAACTTGTTTTGATTAAGGACAGTTGGAAGAACCTGAACTGCTACATGTAGAAAAAAGTATAAGCTGGTTCAAGCAAAACACTTCATTCATAATTTCATTCATAATTCTTCGGTATATTTTGAGATTGAAAGGACATTCGGTTTAGATCTCTTCAAAATTGGACACATTGTTCAGAGAATCATTTCATCAGTTACAATTTTTTTAGAATTGCAGAAAGAGACATTGGATGAATATATGGTCTTTTCGGATACAATTTTCTGGCAGTATTCCATGAACCTATAAGTGTAAAACTTTATCGAGAGTTGTCAGCTGTCCCTCGACTCAAGGATTACCTGTAATCAGATCGCAGGTTTCTGCCGTGAGTCATTGGGATTTGTTTCCTATTCTTTCTTTCTCTGCCACCACTCTACCTCATTATGGAGATGCTGCAACTCAAAGTATGATTCAATTTGATAGACAAGTTGTCCTCATTTTGAAAGATGGACAGGAAGCTCCACTATCATTAATGTAAATGCTATTATGTTCAAGGAAAGTTACAGGCTGTCTTTAAAATGCCTTTGTTACCCCTCCCTGGAATCTTGGCCATGTGAAATTTGAGAAACAGTAAACAGTGGCTGACTGCCTTAAGCAAGACCACTATGTACACACCTTTATAACTACCCATTTCGTTCTGATAGTTCACTTCTAAAAGAAAAGAGTAGTTCAATGACAATGGAACAATGGACAAGAAATAATGCTAAATTAAACTCCGTTTGCCACTCCTCAGCTCATTGACCCATCTGATCAAGCTCCTGTTGTACTCTGAAGTAACATTCTCTGCTGTCCACTACATCTCCAATTTTGCTATAATCTGCAAACTTACCTCCTATGTTCACATCCAAATCATTTATATAAATGACAAAAAGCAGTGGACCCAGCACTGATTCTTGTTGCACACCGCTGGTCACAGGCCTCCAGTTTGAAAAGCAATCTTCAACCACCACCCTCTGTATTCTACCTTCAAGCCAATTCTATATGTAAATGGCTAGTTCTTCCTGTATTCCAGATGATCTAACCTTGCTAACCAGTCTCCCATGAGGAACCTTGTCGAACACCTTACTGAAGTCAATAGAGATCATGTCCACTGCTCTGCCCCTATCAATCCTCTTCATTACTTCTTTGAAAAACTCAGTCAAGTCTTTCAGATATGCAGGATGAAAGCCTTCTGGGCCAAGCGACCCCCCCACCCATGCATAGCCAGTATTGTCAATTTAGCATTCTGACCAATGTTCACTCTATTCATTACCTCTACATTCTTCACTTCTACTGGTATTTTGTCCGTTTCTTTCTCCTAAGTGCCACGACAAAGTACTCCTAAAGTTCTGAAGAAGGTTCACTGGACCTGAAATGTTAACTTGTTTACTCTTCATAGATGCTGCCATACCTAAGTTTCTCCAGCAATTTCTGTTTTTGTTTTACTCCTAAAATATCTCAGCTTGCCGGGTGTCTCTAAGCACATTTTATCCTCTTTGTCCCTGAAAGGATGTATTGTATCCCTGACCACCAACTCTCCATTTATCTGTTAGTAGAAGGACTTTTATTGATTGATCCATGTCTCTGCCATTTTCTCATTCCCCATAATAAAGGCTCCAGTCTATCCTATCAAAAGATCGACATTTCCATTAGCTACATTCCTACATTTTACATACTTTTAAAAAAAGTTTTTGTAATTGGTTTTTATATTCTTAGCTCTCTTATTTTCTTTTCCCCTTTCTGCAACTATTTAGTGCATTTTTGCTCATTTTTAATAATGCTCCTTAATCTCAGACTTACATTGTAGGCATCTTCCTTTAGCTTAATATTACCTGTAACTTTCTCAGTGAACTACAGATGGATATTTGTGTTGATTTTTGTTTTACTGTGGAATTATGGTGAAGATTTTGAATTTAAATGGTTCCCACTGTTGATTGATCACAATACCTTTAATTGTAGTTTTAAACCGATGTGATTGATATTGTAATTTTAAGGTTCTTATTTGGGGCTAGAATATGTTCAAGCAAATCAAGACTGGGCACTTGAGAGTTACAGTGGACCATTAGCAGCAGCAAATTATTCAACTACACTCCGAAACCTCACAATATGACATAAAAATGAAGTACAAAATCAGAAATTGCTGGAAAAACGCAGCAGGTCCTGACACGTAGCATCTATGGAGAGAAAGCACAGTCAACGTTTTGGGTCCAGTGACCTTTCTTCAGAAAGAAAAATGAGGTTTCAACCTGGTGAAACTACAATAGAAGGAGAAAGGAAGGACTGCAGATGCTGGAGATCAGAGCTGAAATATTCAGGAAAAAGGGCTTATGCCCGAAACGTCGATTCCCCTGCCCCTTTGATGCTGCCTGACCTGCTGCGCTTTTCCAGCAACACATTTTTAAGCTACAATGCAAGACTGTTACATAATCTGCACTAGACAGAGTGACAGAAAGCCTGTCCACAAATGTATGTTCAGTGGAGCTTAAGGACAGCCAAGGAGGTCCCTATGGAATGCTGTTTTCACAGCAAATGCGTTCTGTCAAAAAAGACAAAGCACAATTGCACAGTAAATATTTGAAAATGACTTTATTTTTCAAAATGTCCATACTTCACATTGTCCTGACCTTGTGTAGTAAAGATGTTGAATTGGAAATTAACTCCTGCGAATCTATTTCTGCCTTTGGATAAGTGCAATACAGTCCATTATGCTGTCCAAAATGTTTTCAATGTTATTCTCCTGCAGTGAAAAATACCTAAGTACCCCTTTACAGTTTCAGCCAGGGTAGTGGGTGGTGAATAGGTGATCATTCATCAGACTGTTCAGTGTCATCGACACCCTCAGGTTCATCAGTTGACAAATGTGCAGCATCTATAATTGTCTGTGGTGTCAGCTTTTAGCATATGGTGTCACCCACCTTGATGTAAATGTCTGTGGTTGTCTCTGCTCGAGTTTCCATCCCCACTTCCCACAGCCAAACAAAAAAAACCTGTTCTAATAACTATGATCCGAGACTTTGGTCATGCAACTTGGTGAAACATTACACTCAAATTTTCTATTGTTGGAATATAAATAAGTGATCAATACAAAGCAATAATACCAAAAATGTATTCGGACTTTGCTGAGAGTTTGGAAAAACTCAATATACAGTATTAGGTTATTCTATTGATCCAAAATTTAAAACCTAAGCAGTTTTTGGAGGTTCATTGGGAACTCTGTATTCATACTCAAAATACTGCATCTGAACAAGAAAGTGATTTAGAAATCGGTGCTAAATTGAGGTTAAGGGGCACAGTCTGTCTGCAGATTCTGGCTCCAGGAGCTTTGCATCACTAACTGGCTTCTAAACTTAACTCCAGTATTAAGTATATGGTTTCTTTGAAGTGATTCACTCACTGGGAGCTAACAATACATTTGGCAGTGCAGCTGTGGTTGTTGATATAGGCTGGGTTATGACTAGTTTGATCCAATGACAATGTTTATTAGTTTTTGACCCAAGGCTAGTTACTTTAAATTGCCCTCATTTGGTTTGAGAGCACCCTCCCCCACTTTGAATCCCCCAGCTTGAAGCTGTGATTTTCCCACGCTTGGAAACTTGTGTCATGTTGGACTGTGTCTCCTGAAACAGAAAATACCATACTTCTTGCCCATTTCCTCTCAATTTGTATTCCCAAGTAAATCACCATTAATTCATTATTCACCTTTATTATCCATTTTTCATCCTTCATCATGTATCCATAACATTCTAATTCACTGCAGCTTGTACTGTAGTCTATCGTTAACGCTCCTGCTGATTTGGTTCATGTGCGATACACATACAGTCTATCCAATAACATACAAATTAAAAGCAGGAGTGACTCATTCAGTTTCTTGAGGCTACCCTACTATTTGGTAATTGTTATGGGCCAGATCAAACCCTCTCAAAATATTCAGAAGATGGTCGCAACCCTAACGTTTTCTTATTTTAAAGGTAAATGTAAGGTGTTGCATTCCAGATGCAATTCGATTGGTCAAACTACCGGATTTAAAGCACATCACACTATATTCATCCATGACACTTAAAATACAACAAAATAAAGAAGGCATTTAGAATAACTTAACTCTGTTGGAAAGCTTAACAGGAATTATTCTGTTCAGATCCAGTAAGTATTACTAATTAACTGTTCCAATATTGTAGCATCCCATACACACACCCTTGGCAAAAAGCAAATTCAGAGCACATTTGTCTCACATGTAACTCCTGTACTAGGTAGAGAATCCCCTGTTTTTGGCTGTAACTGAGAAAGGGAAAGAATAGCTTTCACTTCTTCAAGGCCTCAACAGCAATTGCTGAAAGCTAAAGTAAAGATCCTAGTTCTGTGGGAGTTTGACCGCACCCAATCAGGCTGCTTCTGTTGTTCCAGCATTGTGAAGAAAAAACCACCAAGGCCTCACAAAACTGTTTACGCTAGCGATTCTGGTAGACTGCTCGTTCACCTCTGTCTTGAAACCTCTCTTCAAATAAATCCTGAAAAAATAACCTCTTAAAGCCAGAGTATCGTCACCGTAACATCACTGCTTTCCTGCCTATTTTAAAACCATTTGACCGCCTTGTCAGACAAGAATGTAAATCTTCAAGGAGCAGAAGAATTGACATTTCGGGCATAAGCCCTTCATTAGGAACTGCTTATGCCCAAAACGTTGATTCTCCTGCCCCTCAGATGCTGCCTGACCTGCTGTGCTTTTCCAGCACTGCACTCTTGACTCTGATCTCTAGTATTTGCAGTCCTCACTTTCTACAAGAATGTAAATCTTGTTAATATGTAAATCAGCCTTAAAATATTCAATGAATCAGCCTCCATTGTTCTCTGGGAAAGAGAGATCCACAGCTAATGAATTTATGAGAGTTACAAATATCTAATCCCTACATTAAGTGGAAGCAGTTTTACTTTTAAATTATGTTTGCTAGATCTAGTTTCTCACATGAGGGGAAATATCCTTTTGGCATCATCCCTGTCAAGTCCTCTCAGGATCATCTCTTGGTCTTCTACAAGGCAAAAACAATGACTGCAGATGCTGAAAATCAAACACTGGATTAGTGGTGCTGGAAGAGCACAGCAGTTCAGGCAGCATCCAACGAGCAGCGAAATCAACGTTTCGGGCAAAAGCCCTTCATCAGGAATAAAGGCAGTGAGCCTGAAGCATGGAGAGATAAGCTAGAGGAGGGTGGGGGTGGGGAGAGAGTAGCACAGAGTACAATGGGTGAGTGGGGGAGGAGATGAAGGTGATAGGTCAAGGAGGAGAGGGTGGAGTGAATAGGTGGAAAAGAAGATAGGCAGGTCGGACAAGTCAAGGAGTTAGTAACTGAGCTGCAAGTTTGAAACTAGGATGAGGTGGGGGAAGGGGAAATGAGGAAGCTGTTGAAGTCCACATTGATGCCTGGACACAGACTCAACCTATCCTGCCTTTCCTCCTAAACTAAAAGGAATTTTTTGAGTGAATCTTCTCTGAACTGCAGTATGTGTCGATGTTTCTGATCATGTGAGGGTCTCGTAGGTAACTTCCAAACTCACCTATTTGTGGTCAAAGGTCTGGACTTACCTTTATGAACTACACTGAAAGATGATGAATCATAAAATTAGCACACGTTTCAGGTTTTGAAAATTAAGCGTCAATGTACATATATGTACAGTAAATCTTGACATGGCACAACCAATTCTAAACTGATTACTTCTCCCTGAACTTCATTGAATTAAGCCCCTCCAGGTTCACTTCCTCATAGTTATTACATCCCCAAAGTTACTGAAGGTTTAGTCCCAAGATATGAGGCATCTCTGCACATGGTGTTTGTTTGAGTATTCTGCAGACTATGGATGAAGCATTCACCCTATCATGTCTTCTCTGAGTTAAAGTTCAAGGGCTATACGTTTTTCTTGGGGTATGCAGCTTCCTTTGATCTTGGTTGGAGATAGAGAGAGAGAGAGAGAGCGATGCTGCTGTGGTGTAGTAATTTTTCAGAGCTGTATTGCTTATGTTTCATTCTTCATTTACCCACTGTTTAACCCTTTATGATGGTCCCCAGCTATCCTGTTTTCTGACTGATCTACTCAAGGCAGTGAAAACAAACAAAAATGATTGGTCCCCTTTGTTTTGTTTTCTGATTCCCTATCCAGCTGGTATTGGGAGACAATGAGAACTCTGATCTTGAATATTATATAATGTGCGGACTGCCTTCCAATGGATTCTGTCATCTCTTTGATTTTCACAATGTCGCAAATGGGAGGTGAATGCCTAGTGGTACTTATCAGACTAATAATCCAGAAACTCAGCGAAATGTTCTTGGCACATGGGTTCAAATCCCACCAATGCTGATGGTGGAATTTTAGCTCAATTTTTTTAAAAATCTGGAATTAAGAAATTACTGATCAGTGTGAAACAATTATCGATTGTCAGAAAAACCCATCTGGCTCACGAGTGACAGGGAAGGAAATCTGCCATCCTCACCTGGTCTGGCCTAAATATGACTCAAGATCCTCAGCAATGTGGTTGACTCCTGAAATTACCCAGCACACCTCTCAGTTGTATCAATCACTATGATTGATCGCAGTGAAGAAATGAAACCAGGAAGGACTAGCTGGCATTGACATTGGCACCAGATGCAACAGTGGCAGAAACAGCACTGTTGACCCTGCAAAGGTTCAAGAAGACAGCTCACCACTGCCTTCTCAAGGGCAACTAGCAGTAGGAAATCAATGCTGGCCCAGCCAGCAATGCCCACGTCCTGCAAATTAATTTTTTAAAAAAGACACTATTGTCTCCCAAGTCAGTTTGGAGCTGCCAGTTAGGTGACAGATGTCTCTCTTGGGGGGAGTTGGTTTTAGTTTAGTTTCTGAAAAGCTTTCGCCTTTCTGGTTCTGGGACAAATAGCCTGCATTTTAAATAGGGACCATAAGTTTGCAGATGACACTAAAATTGGAGGTATAGTGGACAGCGAAGAAGGTTACCTCAGAGTACAACAGGATCTTGTTCAGATGAGCCAATGAGCTGAGGAGTGGCAGATGGAGTTTAATTTAGATAAACGTAAGATGCTGCATTTTGAAAGGCAAATCAGGGCAGGATTTATACACTTAACGGTAAGGTCCTGAGGAGAGTTGCTGAACAAAGAGATTTTGGAGTGTCCTTGAAAGTGAAGTCGCAGGTAGACAGGACCATGAAGAAGGTGTATGGTATACTTACCTTTATTGGTCAGTGCTTTGAGTATAGGAGTAGAAGATCATGTTGATTCTGTACAGGATATTGGTTTGGACACTTTTGGAATATTGTATGCAATTCTGGTCTCCCTCCTATAAGAAGGATGTTGTGAAATCTTTTCTGAATCCTTTTGAGGATCTTGACAGGGTTGGAGGGTTTGAGTTGTAGGGAAAGGCTGAATATGCTGGGACTGTTTTCCCTGGAGTGTCGGAGGCTGAGGGATGACCTTACAGAGATTTATAAAATCATGAGGGGCATGGATAGGGTAAATAGGCAATGACATTTTCCTGGGATGGGGGAGTCCAAAACTCAAGGGCATAGGTTTAAGGTGAGAGGAGAAAGATATAAGGGGCAACTTGTTTATGCAGAGTGTGGTGTGTGCATGGAATGAGCTGCCAGAGGAATTGGTGGAGACAGGTATGATTGCAAGATTTAAAATGCACCTGGATAGGTATATGAATAGGAGGGGTTTAGAGGGATATGGGCCAACTGCGGGCAAATGAAATTAGATTTATATAGGTTAGCTGATCGGAATGAATGAGTTGGATCGAAGGGTCTGTTTCCATGCTGTACATCTCTATGACTCTACTCAAAACACACCCTGGCAAAAACCTGTAATTAAAATGATAACTCTTCATATACCAGATGTGGTCCCACCAAGCAAAATTTTCTGACTTTTATATTCCATTCTTCTTAAAATAAACATCAACATTCCTTTTGTCTTGCTAATGATTTCTTGTACCTGTATAGCACCTGCAAGTGATTAGAGGGCCAGGCATCTAAAATCTCTTTGTGAATACAATACTTCACCAGCTACAACAAAAATCAAAATTGTTTGAGAAACTCAACAGAGCTGGTCACATCTGTGGAGAGAGAAACAGAGTTAATGCTTTGAGTTGAGTGACCTTTCTTCATCTGCTAACATCTGCGAGGATCTGTGGGAATGCATGTGAAATACCATTTACAACTCCACAGATACTGAAGGAGACTGTGTCCGTATGCCACAACAACTGGAAAACGTTCAACCTTGGACTAATAAGTAACACGTACCATTTGCGTCACAAGTGCCAGGAAATACCCATCTCCAAGAAGAGACAGTTTAATCAGTTCCCTTTAACATTCAATGACATTACGACCACTGATTTGCCTACTATTAACATCCCGGGGTTACTGTTGAGCAGAAACTCACCTGGATCATCCATGTAAATATTTTGGCTACAAGATGGGGTGAGTGACTGCAGATTCTGTGGCAGGTAACTCATAACCTAGCTCTCACCCTCCACCCAAGCCTATCCATCAATTTATAAAAATGGTTTCGGTGAGAATAAAGAAGGTATAGTTATAAGTTTGCAGATGACACCAAAATCGGTGATGTAGTGGACAAGTAAAGATGGTTATCTAAGATTACAAAGCGATCTTGATCAATTAGGTCAATGGGCTGTGGAGTGGTAGATGGAATTTAATCTGGATAAATATGAGATATTGCATTTTGGTAAAACAAGCAAGGCTAGGACCTATACAAGGAGAAAGTGAGGACTGCAGATGCTGGACATCAGAGCTGAAAATGTGTTGCTGGAAAAGCGCAGCAGGTCAGGCAGCATCCAAGGAACAGGAGAATCGACGTTTCGGGCATAAGCCCTTTACGTCGATTCTCCTGTTCCTTGGATGCTGCCTGACCTGCTGCGCTTTTCCAGCAACACATTTTCAGCTAGGGCCTATACAACAAAAGATAGAGCCTGGAGTAGTGTTGTCAAACAGAGAGATCTAGCAGTTCAGGTACATTTGTCGAGGTTGTCCAGGGCATTGGTGGGACCTCTTCTGGAGTATTGAGTCCAGTTCTGGTCTCCCTGTTCCAGGAAGGATATTATTAAACTGGAGAATGTCAGAAACACTTTACCAGAATGTTGCTGGGAATGGAGGTTTGCATTAAAAGGAGAGGCTGGGTAGGCTGGGACTTTTTCTACTGGAGTGTAGGACCTTACGGAGGTTTATAAAATAATGAGGGGTATAAATAAGGTGAATGGCAGGTGTCTTTTCCCTAGGGTGGGGAATTTCAAGACCAGGGCAAATTTTTAAGGTGAGAGGGAGAAAGATTTTTAAAAAGACATTGGGGGCAGTTTTTTTATACACAGAGAGTGGCTTGTGTGTGGAATGAACTTCCAGGGGAAGTGGTAGATGTGGCTACAGTTACAACGTTTAAAAGTCAATTGGATAAGTTTGTGAATAAGAAATGTTTGAAGGGATACGAACCAAGCACAGTCAGGTAGGACTAGTTTAGTTTTGGAAACTTGGCTGGCATGGAGGGGAGTTAGACTGAAGGATCTATTTCCATGCTATATGACTCTACGACTTGAAAAGGCATAAGTTTGGACTGTTATGGAATGCTTTCAACTTCTGGAGGAGTGTAGCTCCAGCAACATTCAAGAAGCTTAATATCATAAAGTAGCCCATTTGATTGATACCTCATTCACCCCTTTAACATCCACTCCTTCAACCACCAACACACAGCAACAGCAATAGTGTGTGCCATTTACAAGATGCATTACAGCAACTTGTTTCCTTTGTTAACTTTTTCCAAATCTGCAACCTCCGTCATCTAGAATGACAAGGGAAGATGATGAACATGGCCCTGCTAGTTCTTCTTCAAGCCATGTGCCATCTTGCCTTGAAAATACATCACCATTCCTTCACTGCTATTAGATCAAAGACCTGGAGCTCCCTAACAGCAGGGTGAAGTAGCCTCAACACTACCTTCATCAGAGCAATTTAAAATGGGCAATAAATGCTGGCCTTACCAGTAATGCTGACATACCCCAAAAGAAAAGAAAATACACAGTTCCCTAAAGGAGGACTGGAGTTGTGGCATCAGCAGTAGTTGTAACTTGTATTCCAAAACTCATTCACTACCTCAGGTAGAATCATTGAATAAATATTAAATGGAGTATTTGGAACTGTTTTAGTTAAAGTGGTATATCCCCCCACATTGTTGTAAGAGTTCCATATTCTTTTCCCTTCTTGGCCTGATGAAACACACTGAATATGTATGAAATATTTTCTATTTTAGGATTGAGCCAACACACATGAATTTCCCACCATCAGATCTCTTAGAGTTGGATTACTATTCTCAATGGGAGTAATTAAATATTAAACCGTTCTACACAATTAAGCTTAATGGTATGATTCTTCATGGACTAAGCTGCATTGATTGATTTAAAACATCCTGCAAGTTCTACAGTCCTGACTGCCCTTTAGTTCCTCACTTAGGAAATTCAGAGACTCTGAGTATTGGTTCTTGAACCTCTTAGCTATGCACATTTCCAATTTGTCAACAGGACTATTTGGCTGTAGTAGTCATCATAACTATTTCTGTGCCAGCCCTGAAATAAGATTGTCTACTCCGGACACAGCAGGAATTGTAACATGTACCTTCCTCAGCTTCATGATACATTTTCACATTACACAGTGAATTTTCCTATTGGGAAGTAAATGTTTCCAGTACAAGCAGTGTGAGTGATTAGCATGTTAATGTGCCTATAATAACTAGAGATTCTGTTTTTATTTTACTTTAGTGGAAAGAGGCCAAGCAGGACCTCCAGGCCCACCCAAGCCAAGACATCCCCCCGTCACAGGAACAAACTATGGTGTCATTGGGGAGGTAGGTTATGCAGGCCCCCCAGGATCAATGGATACATCAGATGTTAATGGTTCTCACGAAACAAAACAGCAAATTACACCAGCTCCGGGTAGAGACCATGAACTATCGGGTGAGTACAGTTTTTATAACATTCAGGTCATAAATACAATGTTATAGTTATGGATTATGATCTTTCTTCATCACCTTTATTTTAATTGTAAGATATACTGTTAGTCTTAAAGTTTTGAATACAACAAGCTGTTTGTTCAAAAGTATAAAGTTGAACTATTTACATTTTGTGTTTTATAATGGTGCCTTCATACTACAGCACTGTCACTTGGAAGGACTTTGACTTCAGTGTAATACAGAAGTTAAACAAAAAGAACAAAAGAGAAGTACAGCACAGCAACAGACCCTTCGGCCCTCCAAGCCTGTGCTGATCATCACGGTCTAAATGAACTAAAAACAAACCCTTCTACCCTATTCAGTCTGTATCTCTCTATTCCGTCCCTATTCATGTAACCATCCGAATACCTCTTAAATGTGCCTGCTTCCACCTCCAATTCTAGCAGTGCGTTCCAGGATCCTACTACTCTGTGCATGCAAAACTTCCTTCACACGTCTCCCTTAAACTTTAATCCTCTCACCTGAATCTGTGTTCCCTTGTAATTGAAATTTAAACCCTGGGAAAAAGTCGTTGACTATTCACCCTATCTATGCCTCTCATAATTTTGCAGAACCTCTTTCACGTCTCCTCTCAGCCACCGCCATTCCAGTGAAAACAATCCTAGTTGTTTTAACCTTTGCTCATAGCCTATGTCCTTGTGACCAGACAACATCCTGGTGAGCCTTCTCTGCATTGTCTCCAAAGCTTTCACATCCTTCTGGTAGTGGGGTGACCAAAACTACACCTGATACTCCAAATGCGGCCAAAGAAGGTTTTTTTTTTATACAGCTGCAGCATTGTTTGCCAACTCTTGTACTCCATATCCTGGTCGATGAAGGCAAGCACGCCATATGCTTTCTTAATCACCTTGGCTACCAGTATTGCCACTTGTCAGGAACTGTGGACCTGCATGCCCAGATCTGTCTGTATGTTAATGTTTCTAAGGATTCTGCCTTTTACAGTATAATTCACACCTAAATTTGATCCTCCAAAATGCATCACATTGCATTTGTCTGGATTAAACTCCATCTGCCATTTCTGTACCTAAGTTGCCAATCTTTCTATATCCTGTCATATCCTTTCACAATTGTCAGCACTATCAGCAACTCTACCAACCTTCGTGTCATTTGCAAAGTTACTCATCAGACCACCCACTTTTCCTCTAGATCATTTATATATACTACAAACAACAGAGGACCTAAGACTGATCCCTGTGGAACGCCACTAGTTACCGATCTCTATTTTGAAAATCATCCTTCCACTGCTACCCTCTGACTTCTGTGACCAAGCCAGTTTTGTATTCATCTAGCTGGCCAACTTTGAATCCCATGTGATTTTAATATTTATACCAATCTGTCATGTGGGACTTTATCAAATGTGTCTCTAAAGTCCATATAAACTACATCCACAGCTCTTCCCTCAACAATAATCTTTGTCACCTCTTCAAGGGATTCAATCAGGTTCATAAGATATGACCTTCCCTGTACAAAACCATGCTGCCTGTCACTAACTACTCTATTTTCTTCCAAATGTGCATATATCTTGATCCTCAGTATGTTCTCCAAAAGCTTCTCCACCACAGATGAAAGACTCAATGGTCTATAATTTCCTGGATTATCCCTGCTTCTTTTTCTTAAACAAGGGACCATCGTTGGCTAATCTCCAGTCATAGAGTCATAGACATGTACAGCATGGAAACAGACCCTATGGTCCAACTGGTCCATGCCGACCAGATATCCCAACCCAATCTCGTCCCACCTACAAGCACCTGGCCCATATCCCTCTAAACCCTTCTTATTCATATACCCATCCAGATGCCTTTTCCTCTGGAACCTCACCTGTGGTTATAGAGAATTTGAAGGTATCTACTATTGCCCCAACTATTTCTTCCCTTGTCTCTCACAGTAACCTGGGATAGATCCCATCTGGCCCTGGGTACTTGTCTACCTTAATGCAATTTAGGATACCCAAAACTTCCTCCTTGACATTGATTATTCACACACTCATCCCTGACCTCCTTTTCCATGGTGAACACCGATATAAAGTACTCATTAAGGATCTCTCCTACTTCCTGTGGCTCCACACGTAACTTCCCTCCTTTGTCCTTGAGTGGATCTACTCTTTCCCTTGCTACCCTCTCACTTCTAATATATGAATAAAAAAACCTTAGCATTTTCCTTGACCCGGTTTACTAAAGACATTAGCCTTCCTAATTGCGTGTTTAAGTTCCTTCCTAATTTCCCTAGACTCCTCAAGGGCTTTCTCAGCCGTCTCGACCTTTCGTATGTTTCCTTTTGACTAAGCTTACAATTTCCCTTGTCATCCATGTTTCCCGAATTCTGCCGTTCCTACCCTTCAGTTTTGCAGGAGAATGCAAGTCCTGCACTTTAATCAACTGGTTTTTAAAAGCCTCCCATATGCCAGATGTAAGTTTGCCCAGATGTAGATAAGCAATGTTTCTAGTGATTCTGATTGTACGGAGTGTCACTTAAGAAAATGGTTTAATGAAACATACTGCATCAGCAGCTGATCTTCCCACAACATCTCGAAATGATTGCAACCAGAAAATTCATAGCAAGTTCCATATTTAAACATACTTTTTGTGGTGCTGTTAATGTTTTGAATTATAAATGATTACATTCCATTGATACTGGGAACCGATACATACACACACATCACTATTTGAGGTGGATCTGTATAATATAAACTTCCTATCTGAACTTAGAAGTATATTACCCCTACAGTGTGGTAGAAGGTCATTCAGCCCATTGAGTCCACACTGACCCTCTGAAGAGAATCCCACGCCATCCCCATAACTCTGCATTTCCCATGGCCTATCCACCTATCCAGCACATCCCTGGACACTAAGGGCAATTTGACATGGGTACCTAACCTGCACATCTTTGGATTGAGGGAGGAAAACAGAGCACCCAGAGGAAACCCACACAGACACAGGGAGAACATGCAAACTCCACACAGACAGTCATCTGAAAGCGGAATTGAACCCAGATCCCTGGCACTATGAGGCAGCTGTGCTAACCACAAATTAATTTTACCAAAAGTGAAAGTGGAATTTCTGAAACTGTTTGATAAGTTGTTAAATAATGTGATGGGGCTATCACTTGTCATTTTAGACAGTCATAATAATGTAATAATAATGAAAATTCTTTGTTACTTTGTTGATTTTTCTTATCTCTACCGAACATTGTAATGATACCAATGGTGGAACTCACCCCTGAATTAAGAAGTCCTAGTCTCAAGGCTGCACTCCTGAAACTTAAATACAGCATCTAGGCTGACTTTTCAATGCAATTCTGAGGAAATGCTGCAGTGTCAGAGGTTTTCAAATGTGAGGTTAAACTTCCAGGGAGACGGTGGTTCATATGTGGAATGAATTACTAGAGGATGTGATACAACAATTGAAAAACATTTGGACACATACACAAATAGGAAAGGTTTAGATGGATATGGGCCAAATGCAAGCAAATGGGACTAGTTCAGTTTGAGAAACTTGGTTGCCATGGGTAAATTGGACTAAAGGATCTGTTTCCATGCTGTATGACTATGACACTAATGCTCTGTTTCCCATCTCAGCTGGATCTAAAAGGTTCCAGGCACTATTTGATAAAAAGCAGATTCTCTGCGTATTTTAGCCAATATTACTCCCACAAGCAACACTGTTATTTATGTAAGTTTGCTGAGTCTAACTTGACTGCTTGTGGTTCCCTTCATTACAATGTAATTTGATTTTGAATGTACTTAATTTGCTATGATGCACTCATGACATTTGACAACACTAAATCGATGTGAGTTTGTTGTTCCTTTCTAATCCTGTATCTTTTCTTCATCTAAACTACAAGTATCTCTATTCACTTACTGCAAGAGCTCCATCTGCTGGAACTCTTGCCTTCCTGTTAACGACATGAAAGCCAGCATGATAAAAGTTTCATGCAATGGTCCAGGAAACATACAGTTTGTGAAGAAACTGAACCCCCTTGTCATTTTTCATGCAATCAAGAAATAAATATATATGTTAACATAAAATTCAACAACATCTGTTTTATGGACCACTTGCTGTGAACAAATGGCTGACATTGGTAATGAGCCTAAACAAGTTAACCCAACCATAAAGGAACCATCCAGTGGCTGTAAAATGACAAAAATCCAACTTTAAGTTTGAAAGTGAGAAGGGTGAGTCAGAAAACAAGGTTCTAAATTAGGTAAGAGACAGAATCTGACCTATGGGGCATTGGTTAGCTCAGTTGACTGGATGGCTGGTTTGTGATACCAACAGCATGGGTTCAATTCCTGCATATGCTAAGGTTACCATGAAGGACTCTTCTTCTCAATCCCTCCCCTCACCTGAGACATGATGACCCTCAGATTAAAGCACCACCAGTCATCTCTCTCTTACGAGAGAGCAGCCCTCTGGTCTGGTAAGACAGTGGGGACTTTTTATTGGACTAGATTATTAATGGATACGGTGGAGTAGGTTCAATTGCAACAATGTATTTGATAGACCACAAGACCTGATACACTCCTAACGGACTTGTGTGATTAAAGTCAGTTACCATTGGCAATGAGAACGTAGGCCCATAAAGACGAGAAAGGGCTGATATGAAGGTAAAGAACAGAAATGATCCCACAGACTGGGAAAAATCTGAAGAACAACAAAGAAATGCAAAGAAAGTGCTAAGATCTCTAGAAAGTGAATGTAAAAAGATTTGCAAGTGTTTTCAAAAAGGAAAACACAAGGATATTACACAGATATTGAGAAAAAGAGCAGCGAGAGAAACATAATTTCTCAGTGACAGGCAGCATTGACATGTTGATGGGATTCAGAGATTGACAAATTTACAGTATATTTGGCATCGACCTTCGCAACTGAGAATAAAGATAAAATAACAGAGACAAAGAAAATTAAAATCAGATCAAAGGGTGGAATTAACTAGATTTGAATTAGAAAATCAGGGTGATGGACAAACTAGCATTATTAAATATTGAGATATCTCCAGGTCTTGATGGCTTCCTGATTTAAATAAAGTAGTTGAGGAAACTTTTGATACAACTGTGAAGATCTTCCAAAACACATACGCTACTCAGGAATTGTCCCCGAAGATTGGAAAACCGCTAATGGCATCACTATTAAAGAAGGGCAAAAGTGATAAACTCAAAAATTACAGACATATTAGTCTAATGTGAGAAGTTGCTAGAATCTGTCAATAGTGATAGAGTCACTGGAGTATTTGGACAATTATGAGCTGATCAGCGTAAGCTAATATCCCTTTGAAATGATTATGTTGCGTCTGTTGAACTTAGTTGAATTATTTGAGAAGGTAAATAAAACAAAAAGTGGTGTATTGGCGGAGATTATTTCTGTGGACTTTCAGAAGACATTCAGCCAGATTTCACATATTAAAATGGTGGCTCAGTGGTTAGCAGTGCTGCCTCACAGCAACAGGGTCCCGGTTTTGATTCCAGCCTCAGGTGACTGTCTGTGTGGAGTTTGCACATTCTCCCCGTGTCTGTGTGGGTTTCCTCCCACAGTCCAAAGATGTGCAGGTCAGGTGAATTGGCTATGCTAAATTGCCCACAGTGTGAGATGCATTAGTCAAAGGGAAATGGGTCTGGGTGGGTTACTCTTCGGAGGATCGGTGTGGACTGGTTGGGCCGAAGGGCCTGTTTCCACAATGTAAGGAATATAATCTAATCTCATCTGATCTAATACCTTTTAAACAATGAGAGCATGTAGAATTAGTAACAACCCTATTGACTTAGATAGGGCTTTGTTTGGAGGTACAAGATTGAGAGTAGGGAATTGATATGTTTTACTTGTGATTTTCTTCAAAGAGTTGTACTGGGGCTTTTCACTATATAACCCATTTGATGAAGAATATCTAAGCTTGTATTTGCATTAAATGGATGGCATGTTAGTGTGGTAGAGCTGATCAAAGAGCAGGCACTGGATTTGGTGATGTGTAATGAGGCAGGCTTGATTAGGCAGCTTAAGTTGAAGGAACCCCTTGGGCAGTGGCCACAACATGATAGAATTCGCCCCGCAGTTTGAGAGGAAGAAGCTGGAATCAGATATAATGGTCTTACAATTAAGTAAAGGCAACTACAAAGACATCAGAGAGGACGTGGCCAGAATTGATTGGAAGGGGGGTGGGTAGCAGGAAAGATGATGGAGCAGGAATTCCTGGAGATAATTTGGGAGGCAAAGCAGAAATTCATCCCAAGAAAGAAGAAACATACTAAGGGCTAGAAGGCAACCAATTCCTTACAAGGGAAGTGAGGGACAGTGTAAAAGCAAATAAAAGGCATACAGTGTAGTGAAGATTAATGGGAAGCCAGAGGATTGTGAAACCGTTAAAAACCAGCAGAGGATAACTAAAAAAAGAAATAGGAGGAAGAAGATGAAATATGAGGGTAAGCTAGCTAATAACATAAAAAATTGTAATAGTTTTTTTTGAAATACAAACAGTGGGGGATCCAAGATGGCAGCGGCCCAGCAAGTCTGAGTCTATAGTGCTCCTCCCAAGACTTGGACAAAGTGGGCCACCCACCCCCACCACACTCACCAAATCATTTAAAATAGTTTTTACTTAATGTAATTAGTTGCTCAGTACTGAATTTAAACAATTTAATCTCCTGTAAAAATGACTAAAAGGGAAGGGAGCCCGCAGTTCTCAGCAGGCAGGAACCCCTCCCCCACCCGCCTCAGCTGCAGCTGCCCCGGGGGACTTACCTACGGTGGCGAGCCTCGTGGAAATAATTTCCAAACTTGATGCAAAGATCGACGCCTTCATTGAAGAGTCCCGGAGCAGATGCAATTCACTCTCGGCCGCGCTACACAAGACATCAAGGAAATCGAGCGCCGAGTCGGAGGGGCGGAGCTAAAGGCCGCAACCTCCGAGACTATAGCATGGCCGTGGATCGGGTCCGGACTCTCGAACAGCGAGTCCGGACCTTAGAGAATCACATTGACTACCTCGACAATCGAGGTTGTCGAAAAAATATTTGTTTGCTGGGCCTTCCTGAACGGGAAGAGGAAGGCCAGCTTACAGTGTTCCACGAGCAGTGGCTTCCACAGCTTTTAAATCTGGAAGCTGGATCAGGTCAGATAAGGGTGGAATGGACCTACCGGGTCGCAATGCGCGGGCCCGGCTCGAACCAGCGCCCCCACCCTGTCCTGTTCCGGCTGCAGAGCTACAAGGAGAGGCAGCTTCCAGAAATCTTGGGAAAGATCCCCAAGCCATGATTTATAAAGGATCCAAGATTATGTTATTCCAGGACTTTTCCCCAGCTCTGGTCTGAAAGAGGAAGGTGTTTGACGAAGTGAAGAAGCGTTTAAGGGACTTAAATATTCAGTACTCCTTGCACTATCCAGCGACGCTACACTTTAACCATGAAGGGTTCGTGTACAACTATGGATCGCCAGAGAAGGCCAAGGAATTTTTGGATTCTCTTAGATAAATTGTAAGAGCTAAGTGATGTTGTTTTGCCCTCCCCCCACCCTGCTTTACACCCTCCTTTTTTTAAATGAATCCCTTTAATTACCTTACTGTTTAATATTATCTTCGGGGGGTGGGGAGAGGGGTTTATTTATTTGTTCTCTACTTAGCAATTTTCTCCCCCCCTCTTTATTTTATATATATAGGCCGGGAGGTCTAGTTAATGTAGGTGGGGGGAGGTGGTTACCTTATCCTATTTTATCTCTGTCTTTAGGTGCAGGGTTGTTTTCCCCTGTTATTTTGTATTACTATATTTAATTATTACTTGTTGAGACTGTAATTTTATAGTTATATATGTTTATACATGGTATTAACATTGCCAAATATATCCAGGTGTTGGTGTGGGTAGTGGGGTGGAGAGGTAGGGTGCTCACTGTTAACTGTAGCTCTGTAGTATATTTGAAGTTTCTTTATTCTATCTTGGGGTGCCTAGGTCAAGGGTGGGGCACTGATTGGGAGAGGATATGATGGGCTTTTGGAAAGGAAATTATGCCCTCTGGGAAAAAGGGGGAAAATCTCCATTTAAATATGTTTGGTTTTATTTAGAAATAGTTTTTAATTATATTGATATGAGTGTATTAAAGAGCCTTTAGTTTTGTGAATTTTATATGCTCTCTATGCTCGGGATGTTCTGGATAAGGTTCCCCTCCCGAGGGGTCTCGGACTTGCCCGGAAGATTATGGTTGATCAGTCGGTTAAATGGTGCACCTGGAATGTCAAGGGGAGTAATTCACCAGTCAAAAGGAAGAAAATATTATCAAACCTCAAGAAAGAAAGGGTTGATATAGCTCTCCTATAGGAGACACACTTATTGGATAAAGAACACTTGAAATTATGACAGGGTGGATTTGATCAGGCCTTCTTTTCTTCCTTCAGCTCAAAAAATAGGGGAGTTATTATTCTTATTCAGAAGAATTTCCCTTTCAAAATCCTAAATCAGATAAAAGACGAATCTGGACAATATATTCTGATTAAAGCCCTTATAAATGGAGAGGAATATGGGATCTTAAATCTGTATTGTTCCCCGGCACATCCTTTTAAATTTATAACGGAAGCCTTCTCAAAATTGATGGCTCTCGGTGCTTGTCATACAATTATAGGGGGAGATTTTAATTGTATTATGGATCCGGAAATAGGTAGGATTCCCAAGAGAGCAGGAGTATCTCCCAGATCCAGACAATTGGTGGATTTGAACAAAGAATTAGGACTAGTAGATGTATGGAGATGTCTTCATCCACAGGGCAGAGATTTTTCTTTTTACTCCAATCCACATAAATGTCACACCAGAATCGATATGTTTTTTCCCCCTTGATTTTTTAAAATTCCATATCATCCTGTAAAATAGGTAGTATAACAAATTCTGATCACGCAGCTGTATATATGGAAATCAAGGCGAGGAACAATGAGACATCCCCCCTGACATTGGCGTATGGACCCCTTCCTGATGAAAGATAGTAAATTTGTAAAGTATTTCTCTCAAGAATTTAAAACTTTTTTAGAAATTAATTCAGGTACGGCTAGCAACCCATCAATGATGTGGGAGACCATCAAAGCTTACACGCGAGGTTTGATCATTTCATACTCAGAGACCCAGAAAAAATTAAAGGGAGAACAACAGCGTCTGCTTGAAGCTTGCTTAAAAGCGGCTGAAATAGCATACACTGACAGACCTTCTATTATTAAATTGCAAAGGATTACGGCCCTTAGGACAGCTCTAAACACCACGCTTACCCAAATGGCTAAGAGGGAAATATTTGCAAAACAAAGGTTATATGAATTTGGCGATAAACCTGGTAGATACTTAGCATTTCTCGCAAAGTAAAAAAAGGCCCCTCAAACTATCACGTCTTTCAAGGAAAGTGCGGGTATTCTGATTCATGATCATAAAAGGATTAACGCAATCTTTAGAAAATTTTATTCTGAGTTATATAAATTGCAGGATTGCGAAGACAGGACTAGGAGGATGCAGTCATTTTTTAAAAACCTGACCTTTCCGGACCTAACTCCGGAACAGGTATCGGTCCTGAATGTTCCCCTAACAATCCAAGAAATACTTGATGCAATCAGGCACTTCAGAGCGGTAAGGCACCGGGCCCAGATGGCTTTCAAGCTGAATTCTATAAAGAATTTACAGGAATATTGGCTGGTCCACTTAAGGACATGTATAACTATTCATACAGTCAGGGTTGTCTTCCGCCTTCACTGAAAGAGGCAAATATATCTCTTATTCTCAAAAAATGAAAGGACCCAGAAGATTACGTGTCATACAGACCAATATCCTTGCTAAATGTAGATTTTTAAAATCTTCTCTAAAACGTTAGCATTGAGGCTAGAAAGGGTATTGCCACATATCATAAAGGAGGATCAGACGGGGTTTATTAAGGGCCGTAGATCATCCAATAATGTTAGAAGAGTTTTGAATGTGATTCAAGCCTGCCATCAGGGAATGATACCAGGAGTAGTAGTTTCATTAGACGCAGAAAAGGCATTCGACAGGGTTGAATGGTCATATTTGTTTTACACATTGGAAAGGTTTGCCATTGGAAAGGTGTTTAAGAAACGGGTCTCAACACTGTATAATGATCCCAAAGCAGTCATGATTATCAATGAATTAGGCTTGGATAGCTTCAGTGTGGATAGGGGCTGCCGTCAGGGATATCCTCTTTCGTCATTGCTATTTACGCTAATAATTGAGCCACTAGCAGAAGCTATATGGGCTGATCTTAAAATAACGGCCCCGAGGATTGGTACATAACATTACCCTTTATGCAGATGATGTTCATCTATTTCTCAGTAATCCCTTGATGTCCGTGCCTCACTTAATCCAAGTTATTAATATATTTTCAGGCTATAAAATTAATTTCTCAAAATCGGAGGCTATGCCAATGGGTGGCCTGGCTAGTATATCTCACCTATCGGATGGATCCCACTTTCCTTTTCAGTGGTCCCTGGAGGGTTTTTTATATTTAGGTATTTTTATTACCCCAGTATTTGATCAGTTATACAAGGCTAGCTTTGTGCATTTACTGGAGAGGATAAGGCAGGACCTCCAGCGATGGGGATACCTTCCAATTTCCTGGTTAGGCAGAATAGCATTAATTAAAATGAATGTCCTGCCACATCTCCTATACACCATGAGAATGCTTCTGGTGATGCTGCCGAGCCTGGCACTACGTAAATTATATGGCTGGTTGGGTTCCTTCATCTGGAATCATAGACGGCCCCTCATTAAGCTGAAGAAACTACAGCTTCCACAGGCAAGGGGAGGATTGGACTTCCCAGATTTTAGGAAATATCAGTTAAGTTCCCTATTACGTTACATAGCTGATTGGGTCTTGTCTGACCCGCAATCAATCTGGCTGGACATCGAGGCTTCTCAAGTAAAATGCTCACTTATTAACCTCTTGTTTTCAGACAAGAGGAAAATCATTACGGATCACTGTAAAAACCCTAGAATACTAAACACAAGTAAAGCTTGGATTATAATGCAGCAAAATGAGGGCAATTTACATGAAACATCCCCTTATACTCCGATAGTGGGGGTATGGGGGTTTCAACCGGGGCTTACAGATGCCACTTTCAAACTCTGGAGATCCAGGGGTATCTCCTGTTTAGGGGATCTGTTTAAGGAAAGGATCCTGATGTGTTTTGAACAGCTGCATCAGAAATTTGGATTACCTAATGGTGATCTCTTTCGATACTTCCAAATTCGAGATTACATACAGAAGAAGACTACGCTATTAGATAGTCTTTATAAGTCAGACAGAGAACGTAGAGTGTTATGGCCACTAGGTGGACCTTCGGTCAGCACTATTTATCATTTATTGCATGATGAAGTATCAGGAGATATGAGCAATCTGCTTAAAACATGGGATCAGGATTTGGGACTGGAAGTCTCTATAGAAATGTGGAATGACATTTGGGAAAATGCCAGAAAAATCTCCATCTGCAATAGAACTCAGGCCATTCAGTTGAAGATACTTCACAGGGTCCATATAGCACCGGACCGATTGGCAAAATTTAAGGCAGGAGCATCTCCAATATGCCCCAAATGTAAAATAAAGGTGGGCACTCTTATACATTGCTTATGGACCGTAGATATTGGACTAAAGTAGCAAGTGCTCTGACAGAAATCTTAGGAACGGAAATTAGAGTGGACCCTGTATCTCTCCTTTTGGGCTTTTCGAACTTGCCCTCCCTGGATATACACGGGAAGAGATTATTTTCTATTCTCTCTTTCTGTGCAAGGAAAAATATTTTGGTAAACTGGGTGGCTGAGGGCCCTCCTGGACCTTCGAATTGGCACAGATTAATCATGGAATATATTCCCCTTGACTTCCTTACAAATATGGTGCACCAAAAGACCAAATTATTCCATAAACTATGGCAGCCCTTCTTGAATTACACAAATACAGATATTTCGGCCATCCTAACAAGGGCTTTTATTTAATTGAGATGGTGAACCTGACTGGTCCAGGGACCCTTGGGAGAGGAATCCTACACGAATACGGATTTTGTTATGATTTGATGCTAACACGTTCCAAGCATGTATCTCACTACTCAATTTCTGTATTATCCGTTGTTTCTTTTTTCCTGAATAATGTAAGAGATTTAATTATACACTCTGGTTAGTTGTAGGTTAGATTAGTTGTTAGTTGAGTTTTTTTTTCTCGGTTTCTCATTTTTCTGTTTGATAGATTTTGGTTATTATTTATTTAAGATTTAATTGTATATCAATGTTTATACTTGGGGTTTTTTTGTATTTGTAAGCTTATAAAAATATGTTAAATTTTTAACAAAAATATCTACAAACAAAAAGAAATATAAACAGCAAGAGAGAGTCAAGAGTGAACATTGGATCACTGGAAATTGAGGCTCGAGAAGTATTAACAGGGCACAAAGAAATAGTGGGAGAGCTGAATAGGTACTTTGCATTGGTTTTCACAGCGGAACACACCAAAACTTAAGGAGAGTCAGGGCAGAGGTGAGTGTAGTTGCCATCACTAAGGAAAAGGTGCTGGGGAAGCTGCAAGGTCTGAAAGTGGATAAATCACCCACACTGGATGGACTCCACCCCAGAGTTCTGAAGGAGATAGCTGAAATTTAGTGGAGGTTTTGGTGGTGATCTTTCAGGAATCACTGGAGTCAGGGGAGGGACCCAATGGACTGGAAAATGGCTGATGTAACACCCCTGTTTAAGAAGGGAGGGAGGCAATCAAAAACAAAGACCAAGGTCAGGTTAATGGATCTACAGTTTCCTAAGATTACTAAGGATGAGATTGTGAAGTATTTGGGAGTGCATGGTGAAATAGGGCTGCGTTAGCATGGCTTTATCAAGGGAGGTCATGCCTGTAAGATCTGTTAGAATCCTTTGAGGAGGCAACAAGCAATTTAGACAAAGGAAAGCCGGTGGATATGATCTGTTTGGATTTCCAGAAGACCTCTGACAAGGTAGCACATAGGATGCTGCTAAATAAGATAAGAACCCATGGTGTTACGGGGAAGATACTGGCATGGATACAGGATAGGCTGACTGGCAGAAGCTGAAGAGTAGGGATAAAGGAGTCTTTTTCAGGATGGCAGCCGGTGACAGTGGAGTTCCACAGGAGTCAGCGTTGGAACCACAGCTATTCACATTATACATTGACAATCTGGACGAAGAAGTTGAGGGCACTGAAAATAGATTTGGAGATGACATAAAAAAGGAGGAGGGACAGGTAGTGTTGAGGTGGGGAGGCTGCAGGCAGACTTGGATAGGCTAGGACAGTGGGCAAAGAAGTGGCAGATGGAATACAATGTAGGAAAGGACTTTAGTAGGAAGAATAAAGGCATAGAGTATTTTCTAAACAAGGAAAAGGTCTGGAAATGTGAAGTACAAAATCACTTTGATGACGTAGTTCAGGATTCTCTTAACGCTAACATGTAGGTTCAGTTACCAGTTAGGAAGGCAAATGCAATGTTAGCATTCATTTCCAGAATACAAGAGCAGGTATGTGGTGCTGAGGCTGTATAAAGTTCCGGTCAGACCCATTTGGAATATTATGTGCAGTTTTGGGCCCCATATCTAAGGAAGGATGTGCTGACTTGGAGGGTATGAAGAGGAGATTCATAACAATGATCCCAGCAATGAAGGGCTTGTCATATAAGGAGCAGTTAAGAACTCTCAGTCTGTATTTAGTGAAGTTTAGACAGATGACAGGAAATTGATTGAATCTTACAGAATAATAAGAGGCCTGGATGAAGTGGACATGGAGAAGATGGTTCCATTAGTAGGAGAGACTAGGAGCCAAGGGCACAGCTTCAGAGTGAAGGAATGACCCTTTAGAACCGAAATGAGGAGGAATTCCTTCAGCCAAAAGATGGTGAATCTGTGGAACTCATTGCTGCAGAAGGCTGTGGAGGCCAGATTATTGAGTATATTTATGACGGAGATAGATAGGTCCTTGATTGATAAAGGGATCAAAGGTTATGGGGAGAAGGCAGGAGAATGGGGTTGAGAAACATATCGGCCGTGATCGAATGGCAGTGCAGACTCAATGGGCTGAGTGGCCTAATTCTGCTCCTATATCATATGGTCTTCTTTAGATTAGAGAAGGAAGTTGCAAAGAGAGATTGGTGGATTAAATTAATGAACAAAACTGTGGCAGGTAGAGTTCAAATGAGAAAGTGGGAGATTTAAACATGAGAAAGGTAGAGAAAAGTGAGAAGGTAGGAAGAGAGGAGAAAAGACTTGGGAGTCTAAGTACAGAAATCACTAAATGTTAGTGGACATGTACAAAAATAATCAGCACCAACAGTGATTATTAATATAAACAATATTAGAAAATATGAGTTGTTTGCACAGATTAGGCTTTTATTCTTGAGTATAGAGATTAATCGAACATTTGAGATATTTCAGATGATTAAAGGGCGTGATAGGCTGGAAAAATGATGTCCCTCTGGTGGGAGAGTGCAGAACAAAGGTGATTGCACCTTAATATAAGGGCGACACCTCTCAGGACTAATGTCAGAAATGAATCAATATATAAAAGGAAGTGGAAGCTTGAAACTCACTTCCGTAAACCTGATGCAACAAGGCGAGATGAAAATTTTCAAACTGAGATTTTTTTTTACGTACGAGTATGAAAGATGAACAAACCAAAATGACCAGATGGAGTTAATATCCAAATTACTGTGGTCTAATTGGAAGGCAGAACAGAGTCAAGAGTCTGAATAACCTACCCCTGTTCCAATCCTTCTCTTAAATAATAACAGAATGAAAATCTTTACTTACAATGAATATTTTGTCAAGGGTAATTGAGACCATAAACATTTACTATACAGCAATGCCTTTAACATTACTAACATTTACTAAACACGTCAAAACAGGCTTCACATGGAACTTGGCTTACTACAACAGATATGCCTGAATTTTGGCATCATAACTGATTTATCGTGATCTTATCAACCGGATTTGAACTATGAATCACTGGAAAGAATTACCAATATAAAATATAAATTACAGTTAAAACAATGTGCTTGGTTACGAGGTAAAAGGTGAATCTCTGTACATGAATGTTTAATTTTTCCAATTCCCATTGTACTTTTTTGACTGATCACTTAATCAATGTAGCCAAATTTATGTCAAATATTTATTTGTATCAAAAGACCGTGATCTGAATAGGTTGCTTTAAATCTACTTTTGTATCTGTCTATGCCCAATAATAATGTGGGAGCACGTTCAATTGGAAACCAGGTGGATGGGGAAATGAAAATTGGCAACTTGCTCATGCATGAACCTCAGGAGTTGACTGACAGCAATCTTTCACTTCTTGAGCAGGCAATGAAGATAATCGTCCAAATTCTTCATTGGGGTAGGAATGCAATTCTAACATTTTGGCCTGAATGGAAATCATGTTTCTCAAATAAAACAAAGAACTGCAGATGCGGGAGATCTCAAATGATAACAGAAATTACTGGAGAAACTCAGCAGGTCTGGCAGTATCTGTGCAGAGAAAGTAGAGTTAATGTTTCAAGGCCAGTGTGCCTTGATCAGTGTGCCCAAATTTTCCTGCTAGGCTATTCCTACAGTGTAGCAAGTCGGGACAGAAAAGGACCACAAAACGGCGGCACGGTGGCACAGTGGTTAGCACTGCTGCCTCACAGCGCCAGAGACCCGGGTTCAATTCCTGCCTCAGGCGACTGACTGTGTGGAGTTTGCATGTTCTCCCCGTGTCTGCGTGGGTTTCCTCCGGGTGCTCCGGTTTCCTCCCACAGTCCAAAGATGTGCAGGTCAGGTGAATTGGCCATGCTAAATTGCCCGTAGTGTTAGGTAAGGGGTGTGGGTGGGTTGCGCTTCGGCGGGCGGTGTGGACTTGTTGGGCCGAAGGGCCTGTTTCCACACTGTAAGTAATCTAATCTAAAACATTGTGCATTCCCTTTACTTTTCCTGAGTGCCAGGAAGAGGATTACTCCATTGGAACCCACACTGAAAGCTGAACTCTCCATTGATGTGGACACACTCCCTATCATTCATTTGCGAGAACCCCACCCCAATCACCACATGAAACCAATCCCATTAGTCTGCTGATAACGTCTTGTCTATGTGGCCCAAGAGTTACCATGGGTTGGCCACTTTTCTGGAGCAGGGCTGTGTTTCAAATTCCTATTTTTGGGAGTGACTTCCAAACTTCCACTATCTTTTGTGTATAGAACCATTTCTGACATTAGCCTTGACGTCTAAGCCCTTATGTTAAGCTGTAATGGAACCGATTTGGAATTAAGTCAAGTTGTATTTTCTAATTCTCACCAATGGAACTAATTCCTCTCTGGGCCCCACGTGCTGGAGTTGACATTGAGTGTATTTCTAGCTGGCGAGTGAGAGATACATTGTTAGATCAGTACATTGACTGCACTGCTGTAGTGAATGATGTGGTTTCCTGAAAACTTACATATACATGTGCATTGCAATATAATTCTTAATTCTTTTTAAGCCAATTGAACAATGTAATATCTCTCTTTCTTTAAAAAGAAAGAATATTACTATTGCTTTCATTACCCATCAAAAATATATCTGAAGAAAAGGTTATTTTGTAATTAAATTGAAATCTCAGAAGTCATTTATAACTTGTTTTCTAAAACATTAGTCAAAAACATTGGTGGGTAATGGATGTCTCCGTTTTTGGATTTGATGGTAAGTAATGAGCTGACACTAAGATAATCAAAGGGGAAAAAGCCAGAATGGGTTCAAATATGTGATACAGAGTTTATCCCAATCTATCACATAGAGGGCTGTTGGCAAATTCTGACCTGTAAGGTACAGACTTACATTCTTTCATCAGTTTTCAGAGTTTACTAAGTACATCACAGACGTGTACCATCTACAAGGCACAAATCAGGAGTGTGATGTAATATTCCCCACGTGATCATGAGTGGATTTCCAACAGCACTCAAGAAGCTTGATACTATCCAGGAGAAAACATCCCACCAATTGACACCCCATTGACATTCACTCCATTCATCACTGCTGCATAGTCATGGCAGTGTAACCATGCAGAAGATGTACATGCAGCAACTCACCAAGGCTCCTTAGACAGCTCCTTCCAAACCCTATGAAGGACAAGGGTAGGAGACACATGGAAATACCATCACCATCAGCAAGTGTCTCTCCAAGCCAACCCACCTTCCTGACATGGAACTATATTGCTGTTCTTTCACGTGCTGGGTCTAAATTGTGGAACTCCATTACTAAAAGCACAATGGGTTTATCCCAAGTGCACTGCGTTGTTTCAAGAAGGGAGCTCACCACCAGCAAAAGGGCAGTTAGGGAGGCTAGCCAAGCAATTGACACCTACATCCAGGAAATGAACAAAAAAATGGCAGTTGATATACAACGAGACCCAGATCTGACATTTCCTGCTTTCAAATTCTCTATACACAATCTTCTTTCCTTTCCTTTTCTTGTTTTTGCTATAAATTCTGTGTCTTACAATCGTGTACTCCACAACCACCTGATGAAGGAGCAGCGCTCCATAAGGTAGTGCTTCCAATTAAACCTGTTGAACTATAACCTGGTGTTATGTGATTTTTAACTTTATACATCCCAGTCCAACACCGGCACTTCTCAGTTAGACTCGAAACGTCAGCTCTTTTCTCTCCTTACAGATGCTGCCAGACTTGCTGAGATTTTCCAGCATTTTCTCTTTTGGTTTCAGATTCCAGCATCTGCAGTAATTTGCTTTTAACTGGCACCTCCAACTCATTCTTTTCTTCCTATGTTTTGATGAGCATCATGTGTCTTTTTCCTCAGGATTTGAGCCAGTGATTTCTTGTAGCTCCAGTCTTTTATCTTAATCTGGAAGCGCATGCCATACCATATTTGCTGATTATTTGAGGTGTCGATTTTCAATCCATCAATCTCTGGATTACAGTGCCAGCTTGTTCCTGCTGCGCCACCCTATGCAGGATTCTTGTAATGCAGTGGTAGTGTTCTACCTCTGAGCCAGGAGGCTTGGGTTCAAGTCCCACCTGCTCCAGTGGTGTGTAATAACATCGCTGGTCAACTTGATTAGAAATGTTTTATTTTAAAATTTGAGGTGTCTAATATTATTTGATAAATTTCAGTTCATTCATAGTTCATGGACCCCTTTTATCTCACATGTATACCCTTCTGCCAATCTGCAGTTTCATGTTCATCTTATTCTTTATTTTCTGCAAAGTCAACTTTTTATCTCTCAGTTTTTTTTAAATGTAATGTTAACAGACTATGTTTTCAAAAAAGAAAACATTAACTCAAACAGACCTCAGTATATTAGTTCACACACTGTATAATTAATTCTATTACTTTCACTATTCTGTCTTTCATAAGCGGTAGGATATGTTATTATCTGCAACCTCTGTTTGCAATGTATGAGTGAGAATAGCTTCCTATTTGTCCATAAACATTATACACACACCAAATAACTTTGTGACTCAGGCAATTATTTTATTTTCTTTCAAGTATTGGAACTCTTGTTAATCATTTAGTTGGTACTTGGGGATGGTTTCTTCCTTGGATCAGTCATGACATGAAAATAATGAGATACATTAGGACCAGATCTTTCTTGCCTCTGAGCAGAGGTTGCTTTTCAATGGGAAAGTTATCTTCGATCATTAGGAATACATCTTTTACCTCATGGTTTACTGAGATCAGCTGCAGCTCACCTTAACATCCAGGATAGCAGGACTGTCTGTATCAGTGATGTAGAATATGTGGTTAATATAGTCTTTTGCATGTCTCTCTGATTTGGGACCTCTCTCGCAATTGAAACTCAGTTCCATTGAAATCCACAAGTTTGACATTGCTTAGTTTCTGAACATCTTTCTTTGTGTAACCAGTTTCTTTCAAATGCTCAGACAATTTCTTGTATTGTCTAAGAAGGATGATGTTACCTCTGCCCTGACATCAAGCTGCCACTTCAGATTTCTGGTTGCAGGATTATTTCTCAACTTCTCCCTGATCTGAATTGCTGTATGAATTTATACAATTAGATGTGACAAGTTCAAAGAAAATAATTTAATTCCTGTGCCTATTGTGTCCTCAAGCTCATTGTCAGCTTCAAGGATCTAGATATTTTGGCTTCTTTTGTTTCTCAATCACCCTGTTCCTATGCCTTTGGTAACTCTTACACCACTTTTTAGGCATTCTGCAAGCTCTGCACTTTGATCCATGCATGGTTCTGCTTATTACTCAAGTGGTTTTCAACAGCTCATGCACATTTTTGTGTTTGGTTTGCATTCTTTTATTGCTGTTTCACTGTATCAACCCTGTTCCTTTCCTTTCAGCTGAAGACTAGCCATTTAGATGGGCAGCAGCTTTGTCTGTCTAATGTGCTTTGCCACAGTCTGTGCTGTAATGAGCTTATGCCTTCCTATCGACATTTTTGTACATCAGGGTTTGCAGTGCCTTAATGTTAGAGGTCTAGATGTCTGGTAGATCTCTGTTTCTCTGAATTTTGGCTTGTAGCTACATTTCTCAACCTCATTAAGAAATTAATGACAGGCTCCCTTGGTTCCTTCATTTCGGTGGGTTTGTTAGTTTGACTTTGTATGGAAACTCGTCCTACACTTCTCGAAAGTAATGTTGTCGTCACTTAGCTCCCAGCTGTTTCTCTTCTAACCACAAAATGATGTAGCTGATCCTTTCCTCTTTGTTAATGCCTTTTAGAGAATTACTGAACATCAACCAACATTTTTGTTTAAACTTTTCAAACATTTCTACGATGCTTGCAGTCTCTCAATTCATTGCGGACTGGAGCAGTGCATTCATTCGTGGGGACAGTCAGTTTCATTTCACATAATTCACCTTTGTTCTCTCCATAATACAGGTTGATTCTTCTTTTAATCTATATCTGCTTCAATTTCACTTCACATGCTTTACAGTCATGGACACCCACATCCATTATGTTATGTCTTGAGCTTCCCAAACAAAGTAATCTCACTTTTAAACAAAAGTGCTAAGAGCTGCAGATGAATCTCAGATCTCACCTTGTGGAATGCAAGGAAAAATAATACATTATTAGTTTGATCCATGGATTGTAGTGCAACAGTGAGTGATACAACATCTTGGATACTGAATATAGATCCACATAACAACACATGTCCCTATCCCTTTACAAACAAAATAAACATTACATTCGGTTATATAGAGTTACAGGCAAACAGGCATTCTGCCTATATGTATGTTTGTTCTTACAAAAGAATAACACTCATCTACACTCTGACATGTAACCCTATGCACTTATATGCTGTATGTCTGACTGTGTCTGGCGGAGGCAGTTTGGGGTAGCCACGGGCACCTCGATGGGCCCAGCTACGCCTGTCTCTTTGTTGACTATATCGAACAGTCCCTCTTCAGTACCTACACAGGCACTGTGCCCTAACTCTTCTGCCATTACATCGATGACTGCATTGGTGCAGCATCCTGCACACAGGCTGAATTAGAGCAGTTCATCGACCTCGCCCACAACTTCCACCCCACCCTCAAATTCACTTGGTCCACCTCGGATGTTTCCCTTGCCTTTCTTGACCTGTCCATTTCCATCTCTGGCAACAGCCTCCAGACGAACGTATACTACAAACCCACAGACTCTCACAACTATCTGGATTACATCACCTCCACCCTGTTTCCTGCAAGAACTCCATCCCATTCCCCCAATTCCTCTGCTTCGCTGAATCTGCTCAGACAAGGAGACATTCCACTTGTGAGCATCCCTAATGTCCACCGACTTTGATCAATGTGCTTTTCCTTCTTCTGTCATCCGCCCTCCACCACACCAGCTCCATTCCCTGCTCTGCCATTCTAACCCCCCCCAACACAATAAAGACAGAATCCCCCTTGACCTCACCCATCACCCCACTAGTCTCCGCATCCAACGCATCATCCTCAAACACTTACGCCAACTCTAACTAGACCCCACCAAGAACATCTTCTCTACCCACCCCTCTCTGCCTTATGCAGGACTGTTCTCTTCGACTTGATTTGCGCCACTCTCCCCACCAAACCCCCAGGTACCTTCTCCTGCAACAGGAAAAGATGTAAAACCTGCTGGTACACCACCCCCCTCACCCCCATCCAGGGCCCCAAACAGTCCTTTCAGGTGAAAGATTTCACCTGCCTTTACTGCATCAGTGCTTCCGATGTGGTCTTCTCTACATCGGGGAGACCAAATGCAAACTTCGGGAACGGTTCGCCGATCATTGGAGGCAGGCCCACAGAGGCTGACCAGACCTCCCAGTCCCTACCCATATTAATTCCCTGAAGCACTCCCTTTCTAACATGACCATCCTTGGCCTCGTCCATTGGCAAAACAAACCACAGCTCCTATTGGAGGATCAACACCTCATCTTCCCCCTGGGCAGCCTACAGCCTGGACGACTCAATGTTCAATTCTCTAATTTCAAATAACCTCCCTCCCCATCTCCCGATTCCTTTCCCAGCTATCCCCCTCCCTTCCATTGCTCTCAGCCACCGTTCGGATTCATTCCTCCCATTGACTAATCAGTTCGTATCCTTTACCTGCCTTCACCTATCCCCATTTCACCACCCTGCCCTGCCTCCCCCTTAATCTGCAGTTCCTCCCACACACACCCCCAGTCCTGAAGAAGGGTTACACCGAAATGCCGAATTCTGCACCTCCTGATGCTGCCTGGCTTGTTGTGTTCTTCCAACCTCCTGCCTGACTGTGTCTGGCAGCATGCTTGTAGTACACATCTGGTATGTAAAAGCCCCACAGCATTCAGAGGAAACAAGCACCACAAAGATTGCTTGCTTTGACTTGTTCTCTCGGAAACCCAGCCTCTGGTTTCAGGATAACTGCAAACAGTTCTAGGAGTATTGATCAAGGCAGTAAAAAGTTATGGCTCCCAAAGGAATGAATGCTATATTCAATCTCTTTGACTTAAATATCCTCAAGATCATTTAAGAATTATCATTAACTGTGAAAGCAGTTTATTTTTACAATAATATATTCTAAGTGTATTCTAATGTTTCCTATAAATACAAAAATCTGATTAGTTTGTAAAAATAAGCATTTGCATTTGCACAGTACTTTTCATCATTGAAGAGTGTTTCTAAGTGCTTTATAGCCAATGAAGTTCTTCTGAATTGCTGTCATTATTGTATTGTGAGAAACACGTCAGTCCATTTACATTTGGCAAAGTCCCACAGAAAAAGACCAAATGACCTGGGTCTCTTTGAGATGCCGTGTCACATGAGATTTAGTGTCTATTTGAAAGCACAGGTATGGCCTTGGGTTAACATCTTACCCAAAAGATACATCTCCGCAGTGCTCCCTCAGTACTTCACTGGAGTATTAACTTTGATTTTTATGTTCAAATCTCTTGTACTCACGACCTTTGAACTCAGAAGAAAAAATGCTGCCCGCTGAGCTGAAGCTGGCACTGTTGTTTTTAAAAGTTGTTTAGATAAAGAAAAGGATGAACTACATTTATGTTGAACTACATTTATAGAGTAACAAAAATAGAGATTGCTGGAAGAATTCAGCAGGTCTGGCAACATTCATGGAGAGAAAGCAGAGGTAACATTTCTGGTCCAGTGACCATTTTTCTGAACTGATTCTAGTGAGGAAATGTTTATAGAACCTGAAGATGGGGTGGGGGAGTGGGGAGGTGTAAATGCTAGGTGGAGATGGAGACCAGAGAGAGAGAGAAAAACAGTTAGGCAGACATAGGAATGGAGAAAGGTCAGCCTGAGAGAATCAAGACCTGCTAATATCAACCATTACTGGCTGAAAATGGGATGGTTATGGTAGTCCATGTGGTGACAATGCCTGGAATGCACGGGGATAGTGTAAGGACATGGGAGAAGATGCTCAAGCCATAAAAATATTGAACTTGATATTGAATCTTGAAGGCTAGAGGGTTCCCAAGCAGGAAATGAGTTGCTGTTCTTCCAGTTTGTGCTGAGCTTTGCAGGAGCATTGCAGCAAGCTTGAGACGGAGATATTGGCTAGGGAACAGGGTATGTGTTGAAGTGGCAGGCAACTAGAATCTCAGGGTCATTTTTGCAGACAGAACATAGATGTTCTGCAAAGCGGTCACCCGGCCTGTGCTTCGTTTCCCCACTGTAGAGGAGACCACATTGTGAGCAGCGAATGGGGTACATTAGATTGAGTAAAGTGTAGGTAGAGCACTGCTTCATCTGCAAAGTGAGTTTGGACCCTTGGATACTGAGGAGGGAAGAATAAACATGTAGATGTTACACCTTCTATGGTTGCAGGGAAAGGTGGCGTGGGATTGTGGGGGGAGTATTGGGAATGGAGGAGGAGTGGATCGGGGTAACTTGGATGGAATGATCCTGTGGAATGCTGATAAGGGGAGGGAGGGGACTGCATGCCTGGAGGTGGCAGGAAATGATACCTAATGATTCTCTGGATGTGGATGCTGGTGGGATGGTAGGTGAGTACAAGGGGGACCCTATTGCTGTTGCTGGGGAGAGAGGTGGCTTTGATGGGCTCCAGAGCGGCAGTGGCATTTTCAGAGGTAGCATGACTATAGAGACAGTCGATTGGCATGTGAAGCCTGGAGTAGGCCCCTCTCTGCAGCATGGCATGGACTGGGAAGCCTGGAGAGGGACACTTTGGCAGCGGAGAAGAAAAAAGTGGACTCTATTTAAGTTTCTGTGAATGGCGCTTGTGTTCGAGTGACGGTACACACTTTTCACTGTATTTTATATATTGAATGCACGTGACAATAAAATGATATTCTGTTCTAAGGACCAAGGTTTTGGAGATGGGTTGGACCCAGCTCAAGGAGAGGAGTGTCTGGTGGTGGCATCGTGCTGCAGATGGCAGAAATGGTGGCTAATGATCCTCTGGACGTGGGTGCTGTTGAGATGGTGGGACAAGGGGACTCTATCACTGTTACAGGTGGGAAGACAGGGGGTGAGGGCAGAAGTGTGAGAGATGGGTAGAACCCAGCTAAGAGTCCTGTCAACAACAGTGCTGGGGAATCCTTGGTTGAGGAAGAAGGTGAACATTTCAAGGATTCCCTTTGTTGAAGCTGCCATCATTGGAACAGTTGCGGTGCAGACAGAGGAACTGGGAGAATGGAATGAAGTCCTTGCAGGAAACAATGTGTGAGGATGTGCAGTTGACATAATTGTGAGAGTTGGTGAGTTTGGAAAATATATCAGTATCTAGCCTATCCCCAGAAATGGAAACAGATGTCAACAAATGGAAGGGAGGAGTCAGAGATGGACCAGTGAAGGTGAGAGCAGCGTGGAAATTGGAAGCGAAATAGATAAAATTTTGCAATTCCAGACAAGAGAGAGGCAACACCAATATGCCATCGATGGAATGGAGAAAGAGTTGCGGGTAGGGGTCTGGAGTAGGACTGGAACAAGGAATGTTCCATGTTGCCCACAAAGCGACCGGCAGAACGGGGGCCTACGCAAGTACCCATGGTCACACCTCTGACCTGAAGAAAGTGAGAGATGAAGTTGTTAAAAGTGAGGACAAGCTCAGTCAGGCAGAGGATAGTGGTGAACGGTTCCAGAAGAAGCAGAGAGCCCAGAGGTCATCCTGATGGGGGATGGACATGTAAAGGGATTGCATGTCTGTGGTGAAGAGGAGGCAGCTGGAGCCCACAAACTGGAATTCTTAGGTGCATTCTGGGAATCTTAAAATAAATGACATGAATTCGTATAGATCTATAATGAGGCGTTTTGCAGAATATTATTGTTGTAATCTTCTAAAGCTTTATGTAACTTTCCTCCCAAGGAATATTTATGCCACAGAGAAAGTTGTAGCTCACCTGTTGTGATGATACACCTACAGCCCTTAAGTAGCTTTGCACAGAGAAAATGTTGATGTCAAGTGATTTTGGATTTGTTACATTCAAGGCAAAATGGTAGTCACCACAGCAGATTGATCTGTATACTGAACCCTACACTTATTTGGCACATCATGATTGGTTTCACTGTCCGTAAGGCTGGTACTTATTCCTTGACTTTAGTATGTTCTACCAGAAAAAAAGGCATGTGCTAAAGGTCTTCAGTCTATTGCAAATAAGTAGCATATATTGCACAATCAGACTTTTACACTTCCAACTTAAACTAAAATTCTCCTTAACTTGTAAGTAAAATAACAAACAGAAATATTAAGACATATCAGATTATCAAAGACATATCATATGTACAAATACATATGAAAGCAACAAAAGCAGGGTCAGTTCACAAGACATTCAAATATATATTTTATGCATAGCCCTATCTCTAGGAGAAGTGGGTGGAAGAGAAGGTATGCCATGTTGCAAACTGGAGTTGAACAATGAAAATGTTGGTAAAGATGCGTGGGTTCACAGTTGGGAGCCATTGTCTGGGCACAAATATTAGATATTCAGGTGCAATGCCCCTGCAACATCTTATAAAATGCTTTGATGGGAAACAATTTAGACCTGGAGTAGAGGTTGGTAAATTCCATATTTTGAATGTTTAGTCTGAGTTGTAGATTTCAGATCAATGTTTCGGTGCTGTTCTGCAGTATTTAGACAGGATGTCAGCTTCACCGCATACGGTTGATGTTGCAGCTCTTGTCCAGAGCTCTTCTTTGTGCTGAAATATACCTCCTAGTGGCCAGAGTAAGAATTACTGCAATCTATTCAGCATGTCATGGTGAGCAATGGGTATTAATAAGGCCTAGATATTCAAAGAGGTAGCAAGCATAGTCTAATGTCATTTTAATCATTTTGTAGTACATTAGTATTGGGCTCTGCATTTCTAGCCAGGGATTTCAATCTCGGCTCCTTCAGAAACGTGGAGCGTAGCTCAAATGAGGACAATGCTTTTGTAATGACAAATAGTTGGAAGGATGCCTGTTTTTACAGCAGTCAGTGTGTAGTATTCTGTCACTTAAATATCTAGCAGCTCAGCCAAACACCTGAAGGAGTAGTTACCTCTGGACCAGGAGGCCCGGTTCTAGTCCCACCTGCTCCAGAGGTGTGGAATAACATCTCTGTACAGGCAGATGAGAAAATATCTGGGAGTGTTTAGGGTGCCAGGGAGTTGCAATGCCAGCTGGGTAGTGCGTCAGGAAGATGATGGAATGCTTAATGCACTTCCATATGTTGTGGGTGTACTGTGGCCAACAGCAGTGTGGAAAATGCAGGGAGTTGGCAGTCATGTGGTAGGGCTGGTGGGAGAGAGGGAGCAATTTCAGACCAACAGGTGAGGGAGTTGTGGTGGTGACGTGGATATTGAGGCAAGCTATGGGGAGCTCAAGTCTGTGGGAGGGTGGGGCATGCATAGCTAGGAGGTGTGTGGAGGGTTCATTGTAACAGTCATCCATGAGTTAGAGTAAGTTTTTAATCATGTAAACAGGAGTAGAACACTCTGACACTAAGCAGTTTGTTTTTAAGAGATTCCACAGGGTCCTGACATGTACCTGCAGTCTGTGCTGCTCCAATCTGGCCATTGGGAAGTCTGGCCAATGTCCAAACAGATTGTGAAGTTCCTGTTGTCTATCTGAGTCCCCTATCCATCTGTTTCATTCATTGAGGCCTGTAGAGGGTCTGTGAGGGTCTTTTTTGATCATTGCTTCAAAGTGTTTTCTCTCTGTGACTCCAGTTTGAGAATTATGAGTTGTCACATCCCGTTAAGAATCCTGTGAGTTGGTGACTAAAGGGAGGAGGCTCATGAGAGTGAGAAGACGTGGGTGGCCTGTGAAAGCACAGATGTCATAACTCAGCCAAAGCTCTACATCTGTCATTAACCTTGGAACTCATGATTCCAAAACTTCAGTTTGCAATCCTATTTGTGGAAGTCCTGGTGATCTGTCATCTGGTCCAAAATGCAAAGACACTGGTGCACAATGACGCAGCTGAGGCCTAAATCTGGCTGAAATCCTCGTCACCATCATTCGTGATGCCACACAACCAGATCAGCTCCTGTTCATGTGTAGCTGTGATTGGGAAAGGCTAAATTGTCACAAGATTCTCTCTCCTACCAATATATTTGTTCATCCATGCAGCATTGTAAGTACTAGCAATAATGAATATAAGCAAGATTTATGTTATTTCAATTTTGTGAAAAATGGACGTAAGATAATTATTGTTTTCTTGTAGTGAACTTTTTATATCATTAGGATATTTCAATTAAAAGTAGTTTTAATCTTTATAATATGAAAATATCTATACTTTTGTTTCAGGTACGAATTAATAATTTGCTTACAATGTTTAATAACAAAATTAACAAAGCATGAATTATTATTAGTTGCTGTTAATTTTGATGAGTTGCTTTACAGTGGGGACAGGTAACTTGCAGGGTCTGTTGCCTGGCCTGAGTAGTTTGTTTTAAAGTATACAGATTTGTGTTCAATAATATATAATTAGTTTATTTTGCTAAGCAAACATATTGAGGGTTGGGTCTTGTGAATACTTGCTTGTGATTTTCTCAGTCGGAGATTAACAGGAATACAAATTCAGAACTTTTAGCTGCAAACCTGCATTTGCCTATCCATTAAAATCCTGATCTGCTATATGAAGCCACTGGGAGGAAGTGCTGAAAATGTATTCCATTGTAACTTAATAGAAATGGACTGTTAAAGTGAGACTAAAACTAACTAAACTCCAAACAGTAAGGGAGTGAAATGACAAAGTAATTTTAGAATGGAACAATCCAGATAAAAAAGTGATGGTGAGATAATAGAGATTGTTTAGATTTGTCTGAAGTGCATTGAAGATCAGGTTTTAAAAAGATATGGACATTCTTTAACTCCTTATGTAGTCAGATTTTTCTGATTTAGGCTCTGAACAAATACTACAGATTTGAATAAAAACTAAAGTTGTATTTATATATAAGTGTTACTGCAAAGGTTCACACCAATGCTGTCATCCTACTGTATCTCCAAAGAGAATGCTCACGACCAGACCATAATAGGTAATAATGAGGGCATGTTTCATGATTTTGTGTCTATTAAATTAATAGATATCTGGACTGCTCAAAGCCTCTTTTGTGGTGGGGGTCTGGTGGCTAGGTGTTTTGGGGGCAGGGAAGGGGGAGAAGTTGAGGCGGCATGATGTCTTTCATAAGCTACACAGGATATCCAAAGAAATACAGACACTTGACTTCAGGAAGCCTGTACCCCCACAACAGAATCCTGGATAATCTGTTGGGACTAATGCAGTTACTATTAATAGTTAATAATAACAATTCCTAGTGGGCCAGATTTCTGGAATTGCATAACTGCATGTTATTTGGCTCCTTATAACAAAATGATACATTAAATGTCATTGTACTTTAAGTGTGTCACTTCCAGTTTACAAATGAAAGAATTATTTAAATAATTAAACACAACTAATTATTTCTCCCCAGGGCATTTCGTAACTTTTGGACCTCCAGGAATCTCAGGTACGGATATGTAATAACTAATTGTACAGCATATGGACTTCAGTCAGGAACTCACTGAAAAACATAATCACTTTTTATTCCTGTTACATTTTCGCTGAGAATCTCATTGGCAACGCTTTAACAGTCTGTGACTTTACTCTGAATTTGAAAGGAACTTAACTTTAATATCATATTAGGATCTCAGTTATGGTGCTTCTAAATTGATTATAAATGTTTTGGATCATGAGAGAACAATGATTCTGCTCTGGCTCTTTGTATTAATGTCGACACAGATTTGTTCTAGTGGCAGAATCATTAAAAAAAGTATAGAATGAGAAATTCAAAATGCAAGGAAGATTGACAGGGCAAACATTAGCTGCACAACTGGATGCAGTGTTTTTTTAGAATGCTGAGATGTCTGGTGCACTTTTCCCTCTACAGTAGAATTCTGGTATTTCATTTGTATGGTATTTGTTAAGCATTATTTTCAAACTATTTTGCCAGTGTTTATGCTACTATCTGACAAGGCCATTCTCTTACAGAAAATAAAGCTGCTCGAAAGCATGTCTCCTTTTCAGTGGGTCTAACCAGAAAACCTTTCATTGGTAATGCAGGGATAATCCGATTCAACAAAGTTTTAGTTAATGATGGGCACCACTACAACACAAATACAGGTAACAGGTCTTTCAGATTTTTTTTGTGTTTGTGTTCTTTTACTGGGTCCTTTCATACTTTGGCTATGGGGCCCAGATACTCTCCATGACTGAGAGAGATATCCCCTCTGTCCTTTCAAAATGTTGAAAGTACCTGAGAATTATATGTTCCATCATGTCAATTTCAAATTTCAGGGGTTGTTTCTGTGACAGCCCAGGCTTCATGTGTGGCTAGTTCCTGGAGACAGCTCCTCAGTTAAGTGGCTGGCTGTCTCCACTTGCAGGCCATTTGGTAACTGCACTGTGTAGAACCCAGAGTGTCAGCTGAAGAACAGGTTCATTCTCAGTGCATTTCTCTTGAATGTTTCTCTCTTTGGAGAGCTTAAGTGGGGGGAGGGGGGGGGGGGGGGGCAAAGCTGATGGTTGCTAAATCAGGAATCCTTCAGGAGTGCTAACAATATAATGGAAGTGCTTTTCTCAATACAGTAAATTGGTTATACAGAACTTTAAGTTATACAATATTATATTTTCTCATATGTATAGGTGCTAGTGAACAACAGGTGAGCCAACATGGTCGGTGAAGCAGGGAGGGAGGTCAGTGAAAGTATGGGTAGCAATCAGTTGGTAATAGGGTTTGGGGACAATGAAAATGGGTAGAGGGTGGTGTGTGGGACTATAGGGCATGGTTCAGGACATTATGGGTTAGCATGATAAGTATGGTGTCTGCGTGAATGGTGAGAGTAAGGCAGCTGAGTAGGAATACTTTTGTTTTAACCTTTTTGATTTTGGGCACAGTGCTGGAGCCGAGAGACAGGCATTCAATCCAGGTCACCTCAGAACTCAACAGTTTTCCCTGGGTTGCTTGGTCTAATTTCCAATCCAGCTGTCTCTCATTCTGTTCTGGAAATGGGGAGACGTGGTTGTTTAAAGCATGGGTTCACCGAGCTGGGAATACTTCTTTACTGGGTCAAGTGCACAGAGACAGAAAAAGAAGCCTGGTTAGGAATCATTTTCAGAGGGCAAACATGTCTGACAACCATTACTTGAGTATTATGGCCTCATTTAGTTCCCCACAAAAGTTTGAACTCTGCAACAAGGAGCAAGGCAAACCTTGCTGGAATTAATTTCGCTCATGAAGCTCAAGTTTTCTAACATTTTTGAAGCCTCCTTTGCGTCATATCTGATGATGCTATTCCACATCAGCAGCAGTCTGAACATTTAATATAATGAGGAAAAATTTTTGGGAAAGATTTCATACAGCACCATAGCAGAATTTTGAAGATAGTCTTTGAACTGTATACTTTTTAAACAATGGCTTACTAACTAGAGAAATGGAAAAGAAAAGTATTTTCACTCCTACTTTTGTTTTTAAGAATGAAATTGCATTTGGGCAGTGAGTCTTACTTCACATGGTAAGTGCATGGGCCACGGGAGCAAGAGTCAGTCATTCAGTCCCTCAAGACTGCTCCACCATTTTGGATCATGGCCAATCCTATACCTCAACATCAAAACCCTGCACTACCCCATATCTGTTGATGTCGTTAGTTAATGGAAATCAATCAATCTCTGTCTTGAACTTACTTAACGACTGAGCTTCCACAGGCCTTTGCTGTAGAGAATTCCAAAAATTTATAATCCTCTGAATGAAGAAAGCCTTCTTCCCCTCAGTCCCCAATAGCTTTACTTTCGAGACCCTATCGCTTAATTCAAAACTTGACAGCTAAGGAAAACATTCATTCCATACCTACTCTTTCTATCTTTCTCAGAATTTGCTAAATTTCTGAGATTGCCTCTCTTCCTTCTAAATTCCATAGAATGCAAACTCTGTTAACTCAACTTTTCTCATATGACAGTCGCACTATCCCAGAACCAGTCAGATGAACCTCTGCTGCAGTCCTTCAGTTGCAAGTGTATTCTTCCTTGGGTATAGGGACCAGAACCATTTGTGGTCTTCATCACTGTATGTAATTAAAGCAAGAGTTCTTTGCTCCTGCAGTCAAATGCTATTATAATAAAGGCTAACAAACAGTCTACCTTACAAATTGCTTGAAGAACCTACATACTCATGAACAAGGATTCTTGGTCCCTTTGGACCCCAACAAATTCCAATATCTCATCATTGAAGAAATACCCTGCACTTTTCTTCCTCCAACCAAAGTGGATTACTTCACAGTTATCCACATTATATTCCATTCTGTAATGCTGTTGCCCATTCATTCAGACTCTAAATCCCCTTGGAGCCTGTTTACATCATCCTCACAACTCTCAATTTGCAAACTTAGGACTATGAAAAACTAATCCTCAATTCATCGATATAGGTTTGCTTGCTGAGCTGGAAGGTTCATTCACAGACGTTTCGTCACCCTACTAGGTAACATCTTCAGTGGGCCTCCAGGCGAATTCATGCCAGTATGTTACTCCCAATCCAATGATAGATTTTAATATTGTTTACTGACTTCCTCTGTAAGGCTTTATCAAAGTCCTTCTGAAAATCCAGTTACATGCCAGCCACTGGTTTCTCCTTATTTACTCTGCTAGTAACATCCTCAAAAAAGTATATCAAGTTTATCAAACATGATTTTCCTTTCCTAAATCCATGTTGACACTACCCAATCAGACAATTATTTTCTAATTATCCAATAATCACTACAATTCATCTACACACCTGGTCACCTCCTCAAAAAATTCAATTCAATTTATTTGGCATGACCTCCCTGTGACAAAGCCATACTAACTATCCCTGATCAAACCTGGCCTCTCACAGTGGAGATTAATTCTTTTCTCCAATAGTTTCCCTACTACTAATGTGAGGCTCAATGTTTTGGAATTCCCTGGTTTATTATTACCACCCTTCTTGAAAGGTGAAACCATATTAGATGTCCTCCAGTCCTCTGGTACCTTCCCTGTGGCTAGAAAGAAATAAAGATTTGGGTCAGAGCCCCTGTAACTTCCTCCCTTCACCTACCACAGCTGCTTGGGATACAACTCATCGGGAACTCGGTATTTGTCCATTCTCTTGTACAACTCTTGGGTGAAGGCCATCAGTTTATCATATGCTGTAAATACGTTATCAAATCACAACCCCTAGCAACATTACTTATCAGTAGAAATTGGACCTTCTTATGTCTGTTGTGGATCATAGATGAATAATGACAAACTCCCTTGCAGTGACAAACAAATTAATGACTATGACAGTGCACAAAAATATTCAGTAAATACAAAATCAGCTTGCAATTGCATTAACAAAAACACAATTTCAGGCTGATGCAAATGGAAGATATATTGAAACAGACCTTGTCTTGGAGACATGTGTAAAAGTATGAAATGCTTAAAAGATTTAGCAGATTATTGCAGGTTTTGTGGGAAGAGAGTTAATATTTCAGGTCAGGAACCCTGTCATACTACAAGTTAGAAATAGTTTTTAATTGAGCCATGAGGCAAAAAAAGGAGTGGATGAAGAGAACAGGGATGGTTAGCTCTGATGGCTTGCATTTTTATTTTGAATTTCTAGCAATTGCAATATCTTGTCTTTTGTTTTTGTGTAAAGCAGCCAATAGTGTTGACATCCTGTTTTACATGTTTCTTGATTCTTCTTTCCTTGAAAGAAATCACATTTGCTACTAGCAACTAGGGGTTGTGATTTGATAACGTACTTAAAGCATATGATAAACTGATGGCCTTCACCCAAGAGTTGTACAAGAGAATGGACAAATACCGAGTTCCCGATGAGTTGTATCCCAAGCAGCTGTGGTAGGTGAAGGGAGGAAGTTACAGGGGCTCTGACCCAAATCTTTATTTTCTTTCTAGCCACAGGGAAGGTACCAGAGGACTGGAGGACATCTAATATAGTTTCACCTTTCAAGAAGGGTGATAATAATAAACCAGGGAATTCCAAAACATTGGGCCTCACATTAGTGGTAGGGAAACTATTGGAGAAAATTTGGAAATAAAGAATTAATCTCCACTGTGAGAGGCCAGGTTTGATCAGGGATAGTTAGTATGGCTTTGTCACAGGGAGGTCATGCCAAATAAATTGAATTGAATTGAATTTTTGAGGAGGTGACCAGGTGTGCAGATGAATTGTAGTCAATATGAATTTTAGCAAAGACATGGACAAAGTCCCATATGGGAGACTAATAAAGAAGGTACCATAAGACATAGGAGCAGAAATTAGGCCATTCAGCTCATTGAATCTGTTCAATCATGGCAGATAAGTTTCTCAAATGCTTTCTCCCCATAACCCTTGATACTCAAGAACCTATCCATCTCTGTCTTAAATATACTCAATGACCTGGCCTCCACGGCCTTCTGTGGCAATGAGTTCCATAGATTCACCACTCTCTGGATGAAGAGGTTTTCCTTATCTCCATTGTAAAAGGTCTTCCCATTACTCAAAGGCAGTACCCTCAGGTCAGAGTCTGTCCTACCAATGGAAACATCTTCCCAACATTTACTCTGTCTAGGCTATTCAGTATATTTCAATTAGATCCCCCCTCATCCTTATAAACTCTTGCGTGTAGACGAAGAGTCCTCAAATGTTCCTCGTATGTTAAGCTTTTCATTCCTGGGACCATTCTCGTGAACCTCCTTTGAACACACTCCAGGGCCAGTACATCCTTCCTGTGGTATGGGGCCCAAAACTGCACACAATACTCCAAGTGTGTTCTGACCAGAGCCTTATAGACTCTCCAAAGTATATCCCTGCTTTTATATTCAAGTCCTGTCAAAATAAATGCCATCATTGCATTTATCTTCGTAACTACTGACTCAACCTACAAGTTTACCTTGAGAGAATCCTAGACTGGAACTCCCAAGTCTCTTCAGATTTCTGAACTTTCTCCCGATTTAGAAAACAGTCCACGCCACTATTCTTCCTACCAAAGTGCATGACCTCACACTTGCCTATGCTGCACTCCATGTGTCACTAGGAAGCTCAGATGAATAGAGGTATTTTGGGGTGCTTGCCCACAGATCCCTGAAGACAGCAGGGCAGGTTAATAGGGTGGTTAAGAAGACATGTGGGTCAGTTGTTTTTATCAGTGGCATAGATTATAAGGACATCATGTTGGAATTGTACAGAATTTTGGTTCAGCCACAGCTGGAGTACTATGTCCAATTCTGGTCACCGCACTGAAGGAAGAACGTGATTGTGCTGAAGGAGATTCAGAGGAGATTCACTAGAATGTTACCTGGATGGAGCAGTTTAGCTATGAAGAGAGGCTGAATAAGCTTGGGTTGTTTTCTTTGAAGCTGAGAAGGTTGAAAGGGGACCTCATTGAGGTGTATTAGAATACAAAGGACATGGACAGTGTGGATGTGAAGCAGCTGTTCCCCTTAATTAAAGGGTAAATAACCAAGGGGCATCATTTTAAAATAAAAGACAGCAGGTTTTGATGAGATTTGAGAGGAAAGTAGCATCCAGAGAGTGGGAAATCTGGAATGCACTGCCTGAGATAGTAGTAGAGTTAGGAATGTAAATCCAGAGCACAGTTTACGGGACGTTGGTTTGCTCGCTGAGCTGGAAGGTTCGTTTTCAGATGTTTCATCACCCTACTAGGTAACATCTTCAGTGAGCCTTTGAATGAAGAGAGCAAACCTACATCTAGAACCTCAACCTGAACTACAAATCTTCTCAAAACTCGCTAGCATAGTTAACCTCAAGGCCCACAGCACGTTATACCCTAGGGCCTGGCTAGCCAACACTTGAAATGTCATAACATTCAAGAGAATGGACAAAGCGTTGGAAAGTGGGACTAATAGAGGGTTTAGAGTAATTATTTTTTGTTGGTGTAGAGTCGATGGGCCAAGGGGGCCTCATCTGTATCATATGATTCACGAGAGATTTAAAATTACCAACTCCAATTTTTCCATATCACTTAAATACATCTTGATTTTGTGATCAGGAAAAATAATCACGGTTTAACAGTGGTTCATGATTTTAACAGTATACATGTTAAAAGATGATAGATTCATAGAAACATGAACCAGTTTTTGATCAAGGAATATCTTGTCATAATCTTTCTTTGTTGACTTTTTCTTAGGTGTATTTACAGCTCCTTTTGAAGGACAGTATCTCATCACTGCAGTCCTTGCTCCTCAAAGAAATGAGCATATTGAAGCAATCCTGTCAGTCTCTAATCAAAGTATCATGCAGATGGATACTTCTGGCTATCGAATAGAACTGCTGGAATCTCAGAGACCCCTTATGGGAAGACAGACTTGTGGAGGTGTTGGAATCTTCAATCTGATCCTGAATCTAAAAGCTGAAGATGAAGTCAGTGTCGTAGTGATTGATGGTAAACTGGTTGACACAGATGAGATGTACTCAACTTTCAGTGGGACTCTTCTGTATGAAACATCTTCTCAGAGCTAGCCAAGTAGAAGAATGTTGAACAAATAGGAGATTGAAATACACTGTTTGGGGCAAAGGAAAATCTGAAGAGGATGTAGATTTTCCTGAATTTCTGGGATTCATGGTCAAAGAAAGTACTTCTATTTTATAAAATACCAATTCAACAAGCTACAATTATGGATAAACCTCAATGTGACTTATTTAGACCAAAACTAGTAATAGCATACATTGTTCTTTTAAAAAGAGATATATTTCCAATAAGACAAATAAAGTTAATCCTTTTTAGTGGACTGTGACCACAAAGTTCTATTAATTCCTAGCACTGGATTTATAAAACCTAAAATATTTACGTTTACTGTTTTAATTGTTGCTTTTCCAATTATTTCAACATTTACCAATAGATTGTTAGTACAATACACTAATACACAGGTATCTCCAATAAAAGACTGAAGGGTAATTGTGATATCCCTAATCTTAACAACGGCAAAACAGTTTATATGTACAATGAAAACAACAGTAGTTTAATTTTTTTAATTACTTTATTCAACTGGCTAGCTTTTTATACTTGTGATGGATGAAATGTTTATAATTTGGTAAATAGAATTGTTTTTCACATTTGTCACTGACCAGTTATTCAAAATGCCACCACCACCCCCACTTAAATGAACAATGAGAAATGTTTAATTATTAACCATATTACAGTTGAGATTTCAGAAGTGTCTACCTTGAACTATATCTGTATTTTGTTGCAGTCTTTATTTTATTTACACCATTGATCCATTACTCAGGATTTTATAAATGATAGCTTTTTGGCACTAGATAGATCAGAAAGATATCAAATAAATTTGTTTTGAAATAAAACTCCAAAATAATTCTAGAGGTAGGAGAAAGAATTAGAAGCAATAATTTAATATGTTTAGACCTCCTGTACTTCATTTCCTTCTGTTAGATCCATGACTTTGCATTTAGGTGCATGGGATCGGAGAGTGTAAGTAGCAACCTTAATCCCTCTTTGACTGACTCATTACAAGTATCACATATTATCTCCTTTATGTAATTGTCAAAGTTACAAGAGAACTCTTTAAAAAAAACACAGCACAGAGTAAATCTCTCATGGCCTCCTGCAAACATAGTATTGTGGGGTAGTGATTCACACTATATTAATTTTTCTAATAGCTTAAGTACAAGATGCAGAGAAGATTTATTATTAATAGATGTAGAAAATATGAAGTATGAAATGTATACAATCGGCGAGTGATTCCTATGAACTGCTAAATTTGCTGATGACAGGAAGAGGTCAACATAATATTGGAATAATTACATTTTCTGTTTTGTATAAGCATCGGAATAAGCAAAATCAGCTATGATTTGTGATACGGGAAATCCTAGAAGCTGGAAAATAGTCTGATTAATCGATCACATAGTAACTAACTCAGGACTGGGTTACCATGACATTTATTTTATGTATTCCACAGCCATCCTCAAGTGAAATAATGAATACTTCTCAATGAATGTAAAGTGACTATCTATTGTATTACCAGTTTTAGAAATTATTAATGTAGTTCTAGATTGCTCATTTTCAATAAGAACAAGTATCATGAAAAAGTTAAATATCTAACTAGACATAATTTAAGTCAACTCACCTGCAAAAGTTTCAATATAAATCATCAGGAAAGCTCTCAATGGAACATAAAACAATTTTTAAAATTTAATTAGTAGCCAGGACAATGTGTTCATCATAGCTCAAAGCTACTGTACTGTTTACAGAAGAAGTGAATGAAAAATTCATGTACACCATTCTAAGATAATTACAAGTAAGAAAGGTTCTACTTTCAGACAATCCTCCAGGTTAGAATTTGAAAAACTTATTTTGTTTGTTCACTCAATGATCTTTTTATTTCTTTTAGTGCTTCAATACTAACCATCAGACGAAGTTCAGCAGGGCTTCTTCTTTTAAGACAGGACACCGTTGAATTAAATGTTAAGGTGCACCTTCTTGTTAGGACAGCAATTTTTAAATGTCATCCATCTGTTCTCACCACAGATGATGACTGATCACCATCTTGGTTTCAAATTTCCAAACCTATGAATTTTGATTTTTGGTTAATTCAAGAGTATAATTTATTTGAAGATAACACTCTAAACTACAAATATTTGACTGGAAGTGATTTGGAATACCAATTGTTTTAAGTTCAGTTTTCAAAGACAGTATACCAGTAATCACAACCAACACATCCAATTCACAGATTAAACATTGGACCCACAGAAAGCAACAAGCACATGTCATCTTGTACATTAAGTGAATTTTTTAACTATTTAAGGAACACCCCATTTTATTAACATTAAATATATTTTTTAAATCTGTCACCTATGTATCAGCAGATAATACAGATTTTATAAAGTAAGTGTTCTAAAGAAAATTTTAAGAAGTTGGACTTTTTTTCCCAGCTGAACGAATGTTCACCTAAAAGTATTTAACAATATTTGGAATTCCAAACCTAAGATATTTTAGATTCTCTTTTATCAAAAATCTCTGTTCTGGCCAAGAAAATTCTTTTCAGGTTAGATTATAGAGGCTTGGGTAAGACATTCAAATAAATATTTATTCTGCTATGCAAAACAAGTGGGCAAATCTAATATTCATTATCTACACATACATACTTTGTGTTGTTACAGATTTTCTAACTACCATATATGTGCCATTTGTCATTAATAAAATAATTGGAATTACTTCAGTCTCTATCAATATACTACTAACTGCAGATGCAAATGTTATGGCCTTGAATGATGAATCTAAGCAATTGACAAATCAATCCAAAACATGTAATCCAAGATGGAGGATGGGAAAAATTTCTTGCTGTAACAGTTGCTCCTTTTTTGAGATATTTTAGGTGTTGGAGGTGATTTCCTCGAATTCCAGGAGGAACAATTACTGTTTTATTTGCTGTTGCATTTTTTTTCTCCAAAGTTCTAAAACAAAGTCAAAACATCAGCACTTTAAAAGGGAACAGAACAAACAAAGGAAGCACATGGTGAGGTCTGTGCAGGGGAAAGAGAGGAGAGAGAGAGAGAGAGAGAGAGGGAGAGAGAGGGAGAGAAAAAAAGAAATCCACATTGCTAACTGACACAGCAGTGAACCTGCACAGTTACTGCCTTTGTTGTTTGAATTCATGCATCGCTGGACATCGGAGTGCATCTGGGAAAATTAACAAACAGTGAAATTCACAACTAATCTTGGAGGAACCTGTTTGGGAGAGGTCACAGCACAGAAACAGATAAGTGTATACTTTAAGCGTGGCCTAAGGGTAAGTCTGCAGTAGTGAGTAGAGTGGGTTCTTTCTTGATTATAAGTTTATTGAGATATGTCTCTTGATTAAACTTAAAATAAGCCATAAATATTAATTTAACCTGGAGTAGTGTTTTGTAGAGGAATAAGACAGTGCTATTTTCTGGGTCTGTAAATTGAAAGAAGCAAAAATGGCCTTTAGTAGAGTGATATGCTCTTCTCGTTGGATGTGGGAGTTCTGGGAGAGTTTGAGTTAGTGAGGATTATATCTGCAATAAATGCCATTGATTGAATGGATTGGTTGGAAAGAAAGTTAGGGGCAACGAGGAATTTACAAGAGCAAGGGGATGTGATGGATGGTAGTTATAGGAAGGAGGAAAAGTTGCAGATACAGTTACATAGATGGGTTAACTCTTGGAAAGGTAAGACAGGTAGGCAGTTAGTGCCGGAGTCTTCTGTGGCTATCCCCATTTGAAACAAGTATGCTGTTTTGGAAAATGTACGGGGTGATGGTTTCTTAGGGGAACATAGCATAAACAGCCAAGTTTGTGGTATTGAGTCTGGCTCTAATGCAATGAGGGGTATGTCGGTTCCAAGAGATCAATTGTGTTAGGGGACTGCCTAGTCAGAGGTACAGACAGATGTTTCTGTGGCCAGCAGCGAAAAATCAGAATGGTGTGCTGCTTCCTTGGTGCCAGGATCAAGGACGTCTCAGAGAGGATGCAGAATATTCCCAAGGGGGAAGGGGGGCCAGCAGGTGGTCATCGTACACATTGGAACAAACTACATTGGAAGGCAAAAAGTTGAGATTTTGAAGGGCGATTACAGAGAGGCAGGAATTTAAAAAAGGACGTCCTCGAGAGTAGTAATATCTGGATTACCCTCGGTGCTACGAGCTAGTGAGGGCAGAAATAGGAGGATAGACAAATGAATGCAAGGCTGAGGACCTGGTGTATGGGAGAAGGATTCACATTTTTGGATCATTGGAAGCTCTTTTGGGGTAGATGTGACCTGCACAAGGACGGATTGTACCTAAATTGGAAGGGGACTAATATACTGGTAGGGAGATTTGCTAGAGCAGCTCAGGAGGATTTAAACTAGAAAGGTGGGGGGAGGGAGGGAGGGAGAAGCGAGATAATGAGGAAAGAGATCAATCTGAGACTGGTACAGTTGAGAACAAAGGCAAGTCAAACAGGGCAAGTAGGGACAAAGCAGAGAACAAGATAGGACTGATAAATTAATCTGCATTTATTTCAATACAAGACGCCTAACAAGGAAGGGAGAAGAACTCAGGGCATGGTTAGGAATATGGGACTGGGATATCATAGCAAATACAGAAACCTGGCTCAGGTATGGACAGGACAGGCAGCTTAATGTTCCAGGATACAAATGCTACAGGAAGGACAGTAAAAGAGGCAAGAGAGCAGGGGGAGTGGCATTTTTGACAAGGGATAGCATTACAGCTGTTCTGAGTAAGGATATTCCTGGAAATACATCCAAGGAAGTTATTGGAGTGGAAATGAGAAATAAGAAGAGGACGATAACCTTATTGGGGTTGTATTATAGACCCCCTAATAGTCAGAGGGTAATTGAGAAACAAATTTGTAAGGAGATTCTCAGTTATCTGTAAGAATAATAGTGGTTATGGTAGGGGGTTTTAACTTTCCAAACATAGACTGGGACTGCCAGTGTTATAGATGGAGAGGAATTTGTTAAGTGTGTACAAGAAAAGTTTCTGATTCAGAATGTGGATGTACCTACTAGAGAAGGTGCAAAACTTGACCTACTCTCGGGAAATAAGGCAGGGCAGATGACAGAGGTGTCAGTGGGGGAGCACTTTTGGGCCAGCAACCCACAATTCTATTATTTTTAAAACTGATGGAAATAGATAGACCAGATCTAAAAGTTAAAGTTCTAAATTGGAGGAAGGCCAATGTTGACGGGTATTAGGCAAGAACTTTCTAAAGCTAATTGGAGGTAGAAGTTTGCAAATAAAAGCTGGTAAATGGAAAGCCTTCAGAAATGAGATAACAAGAGTCTAGAGAAAGTATATTCCTGTTGGGGTGAAAGGAAAGGCTGGTAGGTATAGGGAATGCTGGATGACAAAAGAAATTGAGCGTTTGGTTAAGAAAAAGAAGGAAGCAAAAGTCAGGTATAAACAGGATAGAATGAGTGAATCCTTAGAGTATAAAGGCAGGAGGAGTATACTTGAGAGAAATCAGGAGGGCAAAAGGGTACTGTGGGGGAGAATAGGGTCCCTCAAAGATCAGAAAGGCGGCCTTTGTGCAGAGCCACAGGAGAGGAAGGAGGTACTAAATGAGTACTTTGCATCAGTATTTATTGTGGAAAAGGACATGGAAGATTTAGAATGTAGGGAAATAGATGGTGACATCTTGAAAAATGTCCATATTATAGAGGAGGAACTGCTGGATGTCTTAAAATGCATAAAAGTGGATAAATCCCTAAGACCTGATAAGGTCTAACCTAAAACTCCGTGGGAAGCTAGAGAAGTTATTGCTGGGCATCTTACGGAGATATTTGTATCATCGATAGTCGCAGATGAGGTGCCGGAAGACTGCTGTTTAAGGAAGGTGGTAAGGACAAGTAAAGGAACTATAGAACAGTGACTCTGATGTCGGTGATGGGCAAGTTGGAGTGGTTGGCTGATGGTTTGTCAAGTTGACTCACATCAAGCATGTTAGTTAGATTTTTGAGCTAATTGACATATGGGATGTTAACATTGCAACAAATAGGTTTTTCATTTTCTGAATTATACACCCCTGCCCGGTAATTACATGCTTAAGAGCATTATAAACAATCCTTTTGCTTCCAATACTCATGATAGAAATAAGGGAAGTGATATCAAGAGTTTGCTAAAGAGCAGTGTACCCATTCAAGATAATGAACTATTTAAGTCTTAAAATATTACTTTTATGGCATCAACTTTGACAAAATTTTGCATCATGAAACAAAATAAGGAGATGCTTACCATGTGCTGAGTTATATTTCCATCTTGCCTGATAGCTGATGCGAACAGAGCATTGTATTACTACCTAATTAATCTCCCTTTTACAGTGGTGGAATTAGTATACAAGGCCCCAGAACATTAACCTGGGGTTGTGAATTACTAGACCAATCACTTTACACTTCCACCTCTCCTAAAGGCTTCGCTTATGTGGATAGTAAGGGAATCCGTAATGATAATAACTATCTCCTGTTGACGTTCAAAGTAGGTTTTCTTGTTAGATGTGATGATTCATCTGGTACTTGTGTAATACAAATATTACTGGTTACTTACCAGCCTAAACTTGAATGATGTCCAAGTATGGATACATATTGACATACTGCTTTAATCTCTGTTAAACCATGAATGGTGGGCATGCCCACTGCTAAATTAAGGAAGGGCCAGTGACAAAGGCTCAAAATGTTCAGCTGCTAAGACATCACTGAGAGACAACGGCAGCAATATCCTGGGACGAAGATGATTAGCTTTCAATAACACAATCATTTTCCATGGTGCCAAGTACAAGTCCACCCAGGGGAGAGTTTTCCTCACCCAGATTACCACTGATTTCAGTTTTATATCTCTGATGATACACTGTTTCAAACTCTAGGACAGTCACTCCATTCTTTTGCCTATGATTGGACCAGTGTTGAGTCCAGAAGCTGATAGCCCAGACAAAACCCAAACCACGGCACTCAACACAGCTGCATCCAGAGCCTGCAACCATTTCTTTGTATCAAGTGGAGCGAATCAGATTGACTGAAGACTGGCATTTCATGTGACACTGGGGACATTTGAGAGGGGCAGAGCGGTGGAAGCTGGTGTGCGAGCGAGAGATGGATTAGATTATCCTTATGGCAGTGCTTGCTTGCAAATCCTTCAGTTCTGTCTTTACTCACTGTGACAGTTTTTCCTGTTTTTGAGGATAGAGTTTTGTGGAGACACTGCTTCCTGTTAGTTGTTTTTGATAGGCATTTAAACATTCACCACGGGATGTAGCACACTGCAGCATTTTGATTTGCCTTTACTATTTGGCAAGCACATAGTCCTATGTTGTAGCTTTACCTGATTGCCACCTCATTTTTTAGGATTATGCCTGGTGCACTCCTGGCATGTTTTCCTGAACTATTCTTTGAACCAGGGTTAATCCTGTAATTTGATGGTAATGGGAGATTTAAGGAATACACCAGGACATCAGGATCAGATTGAAGTTTAATATTATTGTGATGATCCACAGCACCTTATGAATGACCAATTTTAAGATGCTACAATTGTTCTGAATCGACTCCATACACAATGGAAGGTATTCTCTATACAATCATGGGACTTCACTTCCACAATGATTATATGATAATCCTACCTATACTGTAATGAATAGAGGCACCTGTGAATGATAGATTGATTATAAGATATAGCAGTTTTATCTCTTGGTCTTCTTTAGAATCCAAATATAGATTTGTCAAACTATAGTCAGTCAGTCATATCAATATTTCCCAAAATGCTGGATGTAGGCTTTAAAATAGAGAAATTCCCTCATTGCTCCGATGTAAAGTAACAAGGCCCAAACTCAGATCATTAAAGTAGGACAAGTAATTGATTTTTGCACTTCAAATTCAATTAGAATCAAACTTAGAACTGGAACCTAAAGCAATAGATTCAAATCCCTCACTCTAATATTTAGTTCAATGAGCAGAAAGATTTTGGATGAAATAAAACATTCAGCAAGTTTAGATGCTGCTGCAAACAAAATGGACACATGTAGCTCGGAATAACAGGCAGATATCAAACCTTAAAATAATTTGAGTCTGTGGTAGTTCAAAACAATAAATGCTCAACTGAAAGTAGTAATGTTGTTTAACAAATACTTGAATCAATCTGGTTTCTCTTCTAATCTGAGGAAGTGAACATTCGTGAAGCAATTGCAACTGAAAAATGGGGAAACAGATCTGAAAGCAGGTACGCAGGAAAATGTTTCTAGTTCAGTTTGAGGATGACTTGAAAGAAGAAAGAATGCTGGAGGTATTTCAGTTAGAAATGCAGGAACAATCTGATGATTTGATTCCTTTCAGTTAACTGGGCTGCAAGATCTAATCCAATGTCATTTTAGATGCTGATGCACAAGAATTTATTGTGGAATCAAATGAATTTGATTTTTGCATTCCAAGAAAAGGTGTGGACACAGATAAGAGTTTAACCTACATTAATTGTATTTTGATTTAGTCTCTTACTCCAAGTGCCCAGAGCTAAAACAATGTTCTGTTCCTAAGAGTTGAGTATTTAATATGTGCACCTTTTTTATTTTTGGACTACAGACCGAAGATTAGAAAAATGGATAATGATTTCAAACAGGTTAGATTGTAAAAGGAGTTGTTTGCAGCTTGGAAAAGTGAAGCTAAGTGATGCATATGAAAAATGTTACTTATTAGGAAAATGGAGTTCAGACAAACTGGCACCATTTACTATGGGATCAGGAGAGTTCTGCACAGTCAAGCTGCAGTTCAACAGGGGAGTGAAACAAAGAGAATCAAAAACTTCTAAAAACTGCTGTATCAATATTTCTTTCTCCCCTTTGTGTAAAAGTTGCACTGTAAGCTTTCTTGAAGAGTAGAAAAGCCACCTTTAGAAACAAAGGATGAAGCCCAAAACCCAAATACAACCAAAAAAACCCAGGTCCAACCAAGCAACCAATGAACTGATTACTAATCATACTGGATTAGTGGTGCTGGAAGAGCACAGCAGTTCAGGCAGCATCCAAGGAGCAGCGAAATCGACGTTTCGGGCAAAAGCCCTTCATCAGGAATAAAAGCAGGAACCTGAAGCGTGGAGAGATACCTGAATAATGATCATGGCTGTCAACTAACAATGAAGCATAATTGGAGAATCAAAAGGATTGTGAAACCAACCAATCCAGTTGTGAGATTTGGACTGTTAATACAGAACTCTGTTCTGACTTTTGTTTCCTGCCACTCAGTTTTTTTTCTTGTGTGCGCACACGCATGTGTTGGTGGGGCGGAGTTTTAAAAAGGCATGAAGTTTAAAATACAAATTAGAATTTTTTTTTCTTTTACTATTCTTGTTAAAGTTAAGATTGTGACAATAAATAGTTTTTTTTAAAATTGATACCGAAGACCTGGTTTGGTTTTGTATAGGATAGCTGTCAAGGGCAAAATGTGATTTTTGGTTGTTTCATTAACTTCTAACATTTGAAATGACTCCAGGAATACTAGGGCTCAATTTCCAGCTTACTACCCCAGGCTAAAACGCAGTCTTTTACAGGACTATATTTTGCTAATTTGGCTTATATGGTGTAAGATGACTTGGTATTGTACTATTTAATAAAATTATTCAGCTGGTGTTTTTGAAAAATGACCATTGGATTAAGGATTAGTGAAACTTGCATCTTTTACAGTATGTGACCTTAGCACTTCTCTTACTGCATGAGTTTATGATTTGGAAATGGCAGTGTTGGACTGGGGTATACAAAGTTAAAAATCACAACACCAGGTTATAGTCCAACAGGTTTAATTGGAAGCACGCTAGCTTTCGGAGCGTTACTCCTTCATCAAGTGGTAGAGGAGGAGGGCTCAATCCTAACACACAGAATTTATAGCAAAAATTTACAGTGTGATGTAACTAAAATTATACATTGAAAAATTGTCTGTTAAGCCTTTCAACTGTGAGAATACCATGGTAGTTTCCCTTCTTTCATGTGTAAATCACAAAACCTTTTTTTTAAAAAGTTGCATTCTCGGGTTAGCTGTTAACAGTGGTGATAGCTAGACAATATGTTGAAGGTGTTGGCCCCCTGTGTTCTCTCTCTATGCCATGATGTTTATATTGATTCTAATCTAAAAAGTGAGATAACGGAAAGATCTCACTTTTTAGATTAGAATCAATCTAAACATCATGGCATAGACAGAGAACACAGGGGGCCAACACCTTCAATATATTGTCTAGCTATCACCATTGTTAACACCTAACCCGAGAATGCAACTTTTTTGAAAAAAGGTTTTGTGATTTACACATGAAAGAAGTGAAACTATCATGGTATTCTAACAGCTGAAAGGCTCAACAGACAATCAAATTTTTTAAATGTATAATTTCAGTTACATCACACTGTAAATTTTTGCAATAAATTCTGTGTGTTAGGATTGAGCCCTCTACTACCACCTGATGAAGGAGCGACGCTCCGAAAGCTAGTGTGCTTCCAATTAAACCTGTTGGACTATAACCTGGTGTTGCGTGATTTTTAAACTTTGCATGAGTTTACTCATTGTCGAACCATGACCCAAAAACAAAAATACACTGGAAAATTACAGGTGTGATCAGCATCCTCTCAACATATGGACAACATTGAAGAATAATCAGACATTTGTAGTTTCAAATCTATTCTGCTACACACAAATATTGTTTGTTGACAGCATTCTAACACTGCAGACTACAAAAAATACTATGTAGGTTTCTGATGTCACGATTTATTCCATGATTATGTGATGAGATGTATCACAGCAAAAAAAAAGCTTATGCATGCATACATACAAACTCAAACATTATGTTTACTACCAAATTAAATACAGGATGTGATTGATTCGCAATCTGACATATAATACTGATATATTGCTGTTAATTTTTAATCACTAATCCAAGCTGGACAAAGCAATTGTGCTGTGGTTATCCTAAATGACAACACAAGAACTATAAATTGAATTTTAATACGTTAGTTCTTCTCTGGTGGGCAAATCACATCCATGGTCAGAAAAAAGCAATACAAAATGATCAGCAGAGAGAAAAAAAAAATCACCAACCAAGTAATTTCTTAAAGTTAAAACAACTACCCTGTGGAAAATGCATTTAATTAACTAACCTCATCAAAAATATCCACAGGAGTTTGAGAACATTCTGCAAGTCCTTAATGGGATTTAAAACTAGTTTCTGTAAAGAGGCCCCTTAGAACTTTTAGGATGTTCAAATATCCCACATATTGGCATGGGTGATTAAAACAGTACACAAGTTCACAACTTCTCTTCCTTCAAAAATATTTCAAGCACAAATAGGTTGAAGTGATTAACAATTGGTATAAGAAATCATGATTATTTCCCATTCACCAGTATAGTACATCCATTTTAAGTTTCAAGAACATATACGCAACTAACTTTAATAATTGTGTTCTCATAACACATTATTCAACTCTTTCATGGAAAGAATGAACTTGCTGTAATAATGTGCAAATGCTCAAATGCAAAACCCTTCATTTACTTCTTTTGTAATGGTGTGACCACACTGAATTACATTTTATCAATTGAAGGCATACACAAGAAAGTACACAATATAAATATGGCAACAGGTTATTAAATAACAAAAATGTATTGAATAGCCTGACTACACAATAGCCAACAACCTGTAATAAAATGGTGGATTACAAATGGGACTTTGTTCCATACTGATGGCTTTTAATACCATATATCCAATTTATAGGTTGAAAGTGGCATTGGATTGATATTTACTTTTCAAACAACTGAAATCAGATTCTATATTGGTATACGTTCCCACCATTGGTGAAGCAGCATTAAATGGTGAGAGATACTGCAGTACAAACTGGGTCATTTCTGCAGCATGTGAGTGGACTTTCGAGTACTTCTAGGCTCCATTATATTCAACATATTTGGCATCCATTTTCATAGTATTATAAAAAGCCCAGTATATCTGGTAATTGAGTTCACACTTTAATTCAAACCAAGCTATTTGTTTTCTTAAAAAGTTACTATAAGTAGCAACTGTAAGGAAGAGTGTAGAGGGCTAACATTATGTGCAATGGTCTTAAGTAAAGACACAATTCATGTTCAAATTCATTGATTTTCCTTCTGGTACAACCAATATGTAAAATGAACACTAAGGCTACATTCCTGAGATAATTCTGCTGGTATTAATGGTGTCCACTTGTGTAAGCTTCTACAGCAACAGAACTAGTACATAAACACAAATGATAATCTTAATTAATCCATACCTGAATCAGACGGTTTAAAAAAGTATAAACATATTGGCAATATTTCTGACAGTTCTACCATTAGCAACACTTAATTCAGATCTTCTGTATTGATATTTGGCAGTGGGTCTCGCCAGTAGTTGAAGTGGCTATACTCTGGATAAACAAAAGCTGAGCATTGTTCTTGACAAAGCAAAGGGAAGACATGTTCCACGAGCTCACTCAGCCTAATGTACCTAAAAATGGAAAAATATGGTAACTAAAATTAGAGGAGCTTTTATAAGCAGCTTTACAAAACCTGAAAAACACATGAAACAACCAAAATTTTTGGAGAAACTCAGCAGATTTGGCAGCATCTATGAATAACAGACTGAACATTTAAAAGTCCAGTGGATCCTTCTTCAGAATTTTGCATTCTGAAGGAGGGTCACTGGACTTGAAATGTTAACTTTTTTTGTCTGTTTTTCAAATCTCCAGCATCTGCACTTCTTGGTTTTATTTTACTGAAAAAGAAAATATCCATTAATGCTGCTGCAATTATTTGGAAAACAACATTGTCACATGGATGCAAATCAGATAATGAAGATAAATAAGAATTCAATTAAACCCCAAATAAATAAAAAGCATATTCTGTAAATCTGGAACGTAGAGCTTTTTTCAACAAACTCTCAGGATAGGCAGGGGTGAAAGAGAGAAGGGGGATGCAACCAGAACACTACTTCGACACAAACAGATATCGTCCATCATGTGTCATAGGATAATCATTATCAGCATTATTCATATTTAACCATTTAATTTTTCTAGCCCAAAGGCACATGTCAAACTCACTAAACTCAGATCAGCTGAACTCCCTCAGTATAAAACACTCAATAGGACTTTGGTTTGTTTTATTCAGTAGCACAATTTGCAATATACTTATCCACGTGACATCATGGGAATTTTCCTTCCAACTGTCTCTTCAATTGAAAGACAGACAATCACTGTCACTTCATTCATCTCAATTCTGCCAATATCCTTCTGAAAGCAGCTCGAGAAAATGCCTTTGATTTAATGTACCTTTGTCTCAATTTAATTTCCTAGCGTAGGCATGAAATTAATTTCAGTGAGTCAGTGACAAGTTTGAAGCTTAATCCTACAATTTATCTAATGTGCATTCCTAATACATTTTGTGGAATCCAGAATGCAAATAGGTCTTGTCAATTCCATCTGTATATATGAAGCAAAACATTACTTCAGAAATGTACTGTGTACTTGTCAGGAATACATTCAGTATTTCTGTGGTGCTGCATTCAAGATGTGAGAAGAGGACTGTTTCACATGTAAAGCAATGTTGTATCTTGTTGTAATATTCTACATTCTGCTAAAGGATACCTCTCAAGACTACAAATCCTAACATATGTTAAGTACATAATGAACGAGTTCATACCAAATCTAGAAGAATTTCAAGTGTGTCCATATAGTGCTGTTACTTCTTTGTACCTGGCATCTATGACACTGGCGACATCAGAGGAAGCCAAGATGGATCCTCCACTCAGTACTTCTGGTCAAAAGATTGTTGCAAATGCTTCAGCCTCATCTTGTGGGATGTGGTGGATTCTCAAACACATTGAGGATGTGTTTAGATGGATGGTGGAGCTTGAATTTGATCCATTGCCTATGGACTTGTTTAGCCCTATTATTTGCTGTTTATGCTATTTAATACCCAAGTCATTCTATGCTGTCGCGCCACCAGGTTGACACTTCAGTTTCAAGTATGCTGCTCCTGACATGCTTCCCCACATTCAACCAGGGCTGATCTCCTAGCTTGATGCTAACTGTAGAGTGAAAGCCTTAGGTTGTAGATTATGTTTGAGTCTGGTCTAATTCACTTCTTTGGAGTCAAAGTGAATGGCTGGCTTGGCCAAAGAAGCTAGTTAAGAGTCAACCAGATTGCTCTGTGTCACATGTTGATCAGGTAACGACATTAGCAACATCATGACAGCTCACGGCCACCATTAGACCTTTGATCTACAGATTTGATTGGGCTCAAAATTCCACCATATGCTATAGTGGGATTAGAATCCAGGTTGCTGATCTTCCCTACATCTCTGGATTACTAGTCTAGCAACAATAGCACTATGCCACAGCCTGCCCTATTCGAACCTTTGTGGATTCAAAGTCCACTCCAGGACTTGAGAACAATCTAGCCTAGCACTCTAAAGCAATATGAAGCAGTGTTATTAATGAGACACTAACCTAAGCCCCACCTGCACTTTCAGGTGAATGTAAAAGATTGCATGGCACTATTAATCTGACCAACATTTATCCCTTAATCACCACGACAAAAAAACAAAGTTAACCAGTCATTAACACTCTGTACACAGCAAACTCTGGCAAATGGTTTCTCAGTCATTGTAATGTAGAGAATTACAGTGAAGTGCTTTGGATTGTCTGGTCATTGAAAATGCTATATAAAGCTAAGTCTTCCTTTTGACCTGAACATTTTCACACACCCATATTGGATACTGGCAACCTCTGTCATAACCATGGGTCAGAACTCTGAAGGACTGTGGACATTTTCTGATCTTAGTTCCAAACTCTTTTTGTCCTTTGAGCTCTTAAGTTTAGAAATAAGAGGTATTTGTGTTGAGTTATAATTTTTCACATATAGAAATGAATAATCTCTTTTTAAATTGGCTCTATTTAAAACCTTCGAGGAGAAAGTGAGGACTGCAGATGCTGGAGATCTGAGCTGAAAATGTGTTGCTGGAAAAGCGCAGCATCCAAGGAACAGGAGAATCGACATTTCGGGCATCAGCCCTTCATTCCTGAAAAAGGGCTGATGCCCGAAACGTCAATTCTCCTATTCCTTGGATGCTGCCTGACCTACTGTGCTTTTCCAGCAACACATTTTCAGCTCTATTTAAAACCTACTAACTTGGGTCTGGGAGAAATGTATCCACAAGGTATCCTTTCTAAATGAACCTATAAACAAAAGGATAGGTGAATAAAGGAGTCAATTCATCTCTCTTCACTCTGGAACTGAACAGTTTAAAGTATCCATTCTGGAACCGTAATCAATTGAGGACACAAGATCTAGTCATAATATCTCCCAGTTAACAACATTTGTGAAAATGCAGGTGTGAATCAAAGATACTGGAACAGGTATTGCTGAAACTGCAGCGAAGTACCAAGCTGGAAAGCAGTAAGATTTGAAGCACATCACAGAAGCATACCGAAGCAGCAGCAGCATACCAACAAGAAATTTGTAAATCCCATTGCAAAAAAGCATTTCATAAATATAATTGCTGGGATATGTCGAGTGTCAGCATATTCAGCTCAGACAAATTTAATATTAATTAAAATATGTACTGCTGAGAGTCATGGATGGAAGGAGGGGACAGCATGCCAGATGACAAGCAAAATACATAGCAGTTATGGCTGCAAGGAGCAAATAGTATACTCACTTACTCTTCCCTATAAAAGTATTTCGTTAGCCCAAGTTAGTCACAATTACTGTTTTAATTCTACAGTTTGGATGATTCTAAACAATTTTTAAAAATTGGTATATTGTTTTTCAAGACTTTACAATCATGTTTCAGTCATTTTATTAAATAAACAATTTTTCTGCACTTTGAGTGCTTCAGAAATTCCATTAACCAGAATACTCACGAAGATTTATTGCCCTTAGTTTGCTCCTGTATCAGTTCACCTTTTGGATTTACTGTAAAAATTCTGTAGTCTGGAACTCCTACTTTCTTGTAGGCACAAACATCCTTAAAAGAAATTATGACAGAAAAAGCAAATATTAAATTTACATTGTTTTGGTACCCTGAGGTCTAGAAATACTAAGCACTGTTCATTACAAAACTGAGGGCAAAAAGCCTTATTTGTACTTGAAACTTTAAAATGTTGCATTTGTTTAAAAAAACATTAAAATGTACTATTTGTATCTAGTCTCTACAGACTCAAAATATAGGGTAAAATGCATTAAGTACTCAGTACTACCAATTACTTACATTTGGTCGGTTTCCAAAAGCAGCATAGAAAGGCTGGTTGTAAACAGTAAATAAACTTTTGATGTCATTCAAACATTCAATCTTAAACTTTTCTGGTTTCTTCTCTATTACCTCCCTGAAATCAGACAAGTATAATGTATAATATCAAACAAAGATCATGAGCACATAATGCAGTGATTGAACTGAACCACTGCCTATTCAGGAAAGGTTTTTTGCACATGTTGCTAAAGTATTTCCCAGTGTTCAATTTTCACAAAGTCTTTTTTTCCTGACTTTGAATGGAGCACCTCCTCATTTTTGTCATGCAACTACTAGCAGCATAAACAAACAAGCAGTACCTACAAGGAAAACCAGCTCAAGTGTAGCCAATGTTACTATCTGGAAACTACCTTTAGCAGGGTTAAACTGTTCCTGACAAATGACTGAAGGTTTATTTAAAAATTGTAATGTTAATTCATAGCCCTTACATGCAACACCAATTCTACTTCAAAAAAGGTTGTGAATTATTTACTTATTCACTTGTGGGAAGTGTTGAATGCTAGCTGGTCTTAGAGTTGCGCTTCCGAAGGGTGTTGGGCTGACTTCTTGAACTACTGCAGTCCACATGCTGTAGGTAGACCCACAATGTCCTTAAAAGGTAATTCAAGGATTTTGACCCAATGACATTGAAGGAACAGCAATGTATTTCCAAGTCAGAATGGCTAGCAGGTTCAAGGGAAACCTGCATACAAACAGCTTAATTGCATTTGCTGCCTTGGTCCTTTGGAAGGTGCTGTCTGAAGATCTTTGGTGAATTTCTGCAATGCATCTTGTAAATAGTACATATTGCTGCAACCAAGCATTGGCAGTGGATAGTGTGAATGTGGTCCCAATCAAGCAGGCTGCTTTGTCCTGTATAGTGCCAAGCTTCTTGTGTCATTGGAACTGCATCCATCCAGACAAGTGGAGAATATTTTACCACACTCCTGATTTGTTCTTTGTAGATGGTGGACAGACTTTGGGGAGACAGGTGGAGAGTTACTTGCCATAGTATTCTTTGTCCTTGGCTTGCTCTTGTAGCCACTAATTATACTGAGTGTTCAGTTGAATTTCTGGTCAACGGCAACACCAAGTGCACTAATAATGGGGAATTCAGCAATAGTAACTCTAGGGATATCAAGGGGAGATAGTTAGCATCTCTCTTATTGGATATTGTCATTACATGGTGTTTGTACGGTGCAATATTACTTGCCACTTGTCAGCCCAAGCCTGTATATTGTCCACATCTTGTTGCATTTGAACATGGACTGCTTCAGTTTCTGAGGACTCATGAATGTGCAATGTTCAGCACCAATCAATGAACATCATCACTTATGATGTTATAATAGAGGGAAGGTCATTGATGAAGCAGCTGAAGGTGTTGGGCCTCAGAAACTGCCCGAAGGAACTCCTGCAGAGATGTCCTGAAACTGAGAACGACCGACTTCCAACAACCGCAACTATCTTCCTATGTCAGGTATGACCCCAATCAGAGAACCTGCTCCAATTTCCAATGTTGCTAGGGCTCCTTGAAACCACACTATCAAATGTGGCCTTGATGTCAAGGGTGTCACTCTCACCTCACCTTGAAATTCAGCTCTTTTGTCCATGTTTGGACCAAGACTGTAATGAGGTCAGGAGCTAAGTGGCCCTGGCAGAACCCAAACTGCATACCTGTGAGTAAGTTATTGCTGAGCAAGTGCTGCTTGATAGCACTGCTGATGACACATTACTGATGATCAAGAGTAGACTGATGGGGCAGTAATTGATCTGTTTGAATTTGTCCTGCTTTTTCTGTGCAGGATATACCAGAGTAAATTTTCCACATTGTCAGGTAGATGCCAGTATTGTAGCTGTACTGGAACAATTTGGCGAGGAGAGCACTACATTCTGGAGCACAACGCTTCAGTACTATTGCTGGAACATTGAAGGAACTGGATATTGCAAAGGCTGTGACAATGTTTTCTTGATACCACGTACAGTTGTTACAACACAGGATAAACCTCTCTGCTGACCTCACTCCGTAATCTATTAAATTTTGAGTGGCAAAGAACAATCCCAGAAGTAAACATTAACAATTTTATTCTTAAAGTCCAACAGAGAACATTAAAAACCACAACTATTCATAACTCCTTTCTCTTAAACCTATCTTTTACCTCCCATTCTATAATACTGGTCCGATAAATTCCCGCAAACTTACAGCAAATCAATTTCAAACCCAGTTGTCGTCTTTGGATGTCAAACATTCTCTGTAGATTTCTCTAGGTTGGCTTTGGTCCTCTGCTGCACAAATATCTTATGGATATGCACCTTTTAGAGAGCTATTTAGCTAGCAGTCTATACCAGTTGGTGTTCTTGGCTGTTCTCTCCCTAACTGTTCAAAATGTCCGGTTTTATACCCCATAACATCTATTTTTATACCCCAAAACATCAGATCATTTCATTGGTTTGATGTCATCCCAAACAGTAAAATTCAAATTTGATTGGATTTTGGTATCTGGGGCATAATTTAAACCGAGTGGCCGAATTTGAATTTGTTTCTGTTCCATGGGAATGCAACCCCAGCTATTTGTTTCAACCAAATCTTATATTTTTAAATTGTTCAGCACACTCGTCTAGAGACTGGCAAATGATGCTGGGGACCACTGGAGGCGGAGATGGATCATCTACTCGGGACATCAACTGAAGATTGCTGCAAATACTTCAGCCTTATCTCTGGCACTGATGTGCTGAGTTCTTCCATCATTGAGGGGGGGGAGTATTTGTAGAATCTTCTCCTCCAGTGAGCTGTTTAATTGTCCATCATTATCCATGGCTCGACAAGACTGGAGATTTTTTTTGAAATGGATTTCTTCAAATATCCAATAACGTACAGGTCAGTTTGGAAATGAAATATGCATTGTCTCAACGTGTTGTTGCTTCAAGTAAAATTCTTAAGCTTACAGCTTTACAATATCTTACGAACAAAGCGCAGGCGCTAATAAACCCATGCTAGTTGAAGTTCTCCTCTACCATATTGCACAACTGACAACTTGGAGTAATATACTATTTTTAATAGGATATCACAGCTTTGGTGGCAATCTCTATTAATTGGACACCAATAGTAATATGCCAGAATCCCACCTTCCCCTGAATTGGGAACATAACCTTCCCTCTACACCTGCTGGCAAAATTTAGCTCAATATATCAGTGGCAACTTTCAAATGGACACCAACAGACTCTTTTTAAACACCGAAACAATATTTTGTCACGCAATGCAAAAAGATGTTTATTTATTCAAAATCCTATCACATACCTATGAAATGCTGAAAAAAGACTGCTAGGAGCAAGCAGTAAGGGCCCTCTAGGAAGTATTGTTCCTTTGTCATTCACCCAGTGCAAATATCCTCTTGTCATGTTTGCCATCCCAATGGCACGTGCAGAACAGTACAGAAATTTATAACCATTCCTTCAAAACAGACAGAACAGTAAGCTTCACTATTATAATTAATAAACTAGATTACATTTAAAATCACCACAACTTCAATTAGTTCATGTGCAAAGGTAATTATTTCACATCATAATTACTATTGTTAAAGTGGATTAATATCAGCATTTATTTTGTGGTTTGCCTATGTAGCTCCCAACTTATATCTGGGTGAAATTGGAATTGTGGCTTTTTCTATCTACCTTCATAGTCACACAAGAGTGTGTGTGTGCCTTACTGCAGCTAAGGATCTTAGCATCATCTGAAAAGAACAAAAAAATCCAAAAATATGGACAGGGAATGGGGATTTATGGAATAATAAAAGTCACATCTTGCATTCATCCCGTCTTCTAGTTAAGAGGATGGCTAGATGATTTCCTCATGGGCTTAAGCTGGACTTAATTATGAGGAGTTAGGCAATAACATTTTGGAAATTATTTTTCCTGCCTTCAGAAAAGTCAAGAACTTATCTCTAGGAAAAACCATAATGTCTATAATCTGCAAATATGACAAATATCAGTTTTGTTGGAAGTAATTAAAATATTAAATATATTTTGTCCTATTTTATGATGTACATCATTTGACTCTGCTCCACGCAATATCACTGATGTAACTACCTTTTGGTGAACCGATATAATGTTGAAACATTCTTAGAATTCCATATCTCAGTTTTACTATATTGAGTTTATTCTTAGAAATGCACACAAACAAATGTCATTGTAGACAACTATTACTATTTAAAAAATGAAAAACAGTCATGCAAACGTATTCTACTTTGAAAACTTTCTACATATAGTTCAATCAAGACATAGACTTGCAAGTAGTCTAGAGACAAGTGTTTGTAGTCAAGTGACAAAATGTTAGGGTCTTTTTTTTTAAAATGGACACCATTGAGGGTAAAGTAAGTAGTCCTTGGAACTACTGAAATCATAATTTTCATAATTCTTTTAACATAGTGAGACATCCTGGGATATTCCACAGTGAATTACTACATAAAGTTTGACCTTGAGCCACTTGAGGAAATATTCAGGCAAAACAACTACTGACGTTAAGTTTGAAAGGAGTGTCCTAGGAAGAGGTAGGAGGGGTGCTGATGGAAGAAATTCGAGAATTTAGAACCTTGGCAGCTGAAGGCCAATGGTGAAGAAATTAAATTTGTGAATCGTTTTATCAATTGAATTGAAGCAGCACAGATCTTTATGAATTGAGGAAACTACAAAAAGAGGGAGAGACGAGGGAGAGACGAGGGAGAGACGAGGGAGAGACGAGGGAGAGACGAGGGAGAGACGAGGGAGAGACGAGGGAGAGACGAGGGAGAGACGAGGGAGAGACGAGGGAGAGACGAGGGAGAGACGAGGGAGAGACGAGGGAGAGACGAGGGAGAGACGAGGGAGAGACGAGGGAGAGACGAGGGAGAGACGAGGGAGAGACGAGGGAGAGACGAGGGAGAGACGAGGGAGAGACGAGGGAGAGACGAGGGAGAGACGAGGGAGAGACGAGGGAGAGACGAGGGAGAGACGAGGTTAAATCCAAGGACTGTTTACACTTGGTTAAACAACTCATTCCTAGCTGATGACAACCAACCAGTCTCCAGCAATGCTCTCTCTTTTCAACATACCCTCAGCTCTCTTTTCTACCTGCTACCTCCTGGAGCCACAATCCACAGATAAAGGGTAAATCTTTCACAAGTATGCTGACAATACCACTGTGTTACACTCTCTACACCTTTATTGCTAGATGCTGTCAGATTGCTTTTCCAATAACTGGTCATGAATAAGCCACACTTTCTTCCCAAAGTTTAATGTTGCTATGCCTGCTGCCAGAGGCAATGCTCAAAAGCTTTTAAGCATCACATGGAAAAAACTGAAATAATCTTCAATGCTTCAGCAAAATCAAGTTAATACACTGTTTGCAGAATCTCAACCAAATGCTGGACAAATCCACCTGCACATTGTCTGGGGAGTAACATCAAAATTTGCTAAAGCAGGCTGTCTGTTTTGTGGCTTTTACTCCTGTAATCAGAATATATTTGCACCTGCATACTGCCAAGGGGTATGAAGGGCTACTAATATTATCCAGTGATTTCATATATAACCAATGTATTATGGAGTCATACATACCAGAAAATCAACTGAGGATCAATGCCACAATTTATTCAGGCATTTTTAATGTAAGAGTTAAATTTAACAGGCATTTTATGTTGATCACTATTCAACACAACTGCTGGAAGAATACATTTCTATCTGCCAGGTGAAATCAAACTCAATTGTGACTTTCAATTTGATCAAGCACTCAAATGAATAAAGGCCCAATGGACAGAGTGTTGGGAGGCAATCAGTGCCATGGAACCATATTTCACAAAGTAGATATTGCCTTGGGGCAGTGTAGGTTGGGTGGGTGAGTGGGAGGGGGAAGGGGAAGGAGGAAAGAAGACAGATTCAAGATCACCTCCATTTCAGAACTGCTTAGCAGCATTATTTTTTCTTAGAAGTCATTGCCACACATACTCATGAATCTTATGATAAAGTCTGGCAATCCCTGGGTGCGTCCAGTCTTTGCCCAGCTGAGGAAGAATCTGCCCTAAGGCATCAGATCTACAAAGAAGTATACACAAGAACATTACCATGATGCATCTATGACAACCAAGCTTAAGATCTAAAGTTGGAAACAGATTATTGTACTACAGTATACAGTTTTAAATAGATTTATCATTAATATTACACCATTTTTATTAGAAGAGGTAAGATGTAAACTGTTAAGAGTAGTAAGACACTGTACAGTTAAGATACCAAAAATAAAACAGGAAAGTAAGCAATTCATCAATATCAGTGGTTGAGTGATGCATACATTGAAACACGCTTTGCAACTAACTTGAGGGGGCCCAAGGAAGCACTTTCTCTGGATCACACAGAAGATTCAAGACCTGACTGAATATGATTTGTAGGGAGAAAGAAGAATCTGTTGCAGAAATTGAGCACAGGCTGATCAGGGTGTTGGAGGAGTCAACCTAAATTCGAACTGCCAAAATTCCTAATAAAACATTGGTAATGAGAAAACAGAAAGGAAGCTGGGAACATGTGCTGCATCTAACTGGAAGTGTACCAATATCTTGGCAGGGAGGTTCGATAGTGCTACTCGGGAGGGTTTAATGTTAGTGGGTTAGGAGGGTGGGAACCAGAGCAGTAGGTTATTAAGTAGAAAGACTGGGGAAAAGCTTGAGACTAAGACAAATATAGCTAAGCAGTGAAGCAATCAGGGACAGGTTGCTGACCTCAGCAGAACTGAAGGTATGGATTGAATTTGCTTCAATGCAAGTTGTATAACAAGTAAAATGGATTAATTTAAAGCCTAGATTAATGCATGCAATGATGTGGTTGCACAGACATAGTTGAAAGAGATACAGGATTGGCAGCTTAAGGTTGCAGGATATATATGCTTTAAACAAGACAGAGGAGGAAGCAAAAGAGATAAGCAGTTGTATAACTGTTTAGGAAGCATACAACACCTGCTTTGAGGGAGGATTCCCTAGAGGGGTCTTGCAGCAAGACATTATGGACAGAGCCCAGAAACAGGAAGGGTGCAATCACAGTACTGGGAATCTTCTACAGATGTAGAACATTACAGCACAGTACAAGCCTTTCGGACCCCGCTGTTGCACCAACCTGTGGAACTAATCGGAAGCCTATCTAGCCTACACTATTCCATTTTCATCCCTTAAAGTTGGCAAATGTACGACTGTTGCAGGCAAGGTGTTCCACGTCCCTACTACTGAGTAAAGAAACTAACTCTGAAGTCTGTCCTATATCTATCACCACTCAATTTAAAGTTATGTTCCTTCATGCTAGCCATCACCATAAAAGGAAAAAGGCTCTCACTTTCCACCTTATCTAACCCTATGATTATCTTATATGTCTCAATCAAGTCACCTCTCAACCTTGTTCTCTCTAACGAGAACAGCCTAAAGTCCCTCAGCCTTTCCTCATAAGACCTTCCCTCCATACCAGGCAACATCCTAGTAAATCGCCTGAACCCTTTCTAAAGCTTCCACTTCCTTCCTATAATGCAGTGACCAGAACTGTACCAAAAACTCCAAGTGCAGCCACACTGTGTTGCAGTTTTGTACAGCTACAACATGACCTCATGGCTCAAACTCAATCCCTCTACCAATAAAAGCTAACACATTGTATTGCCTTCTTAACAACGCTATCAGCATGGGTGGAGACTTTCAAGGATCTATGTAAATGGGATCTATGTAAATGGACACAGATCTCTCTGCACTACCAAGAATCCTAGAATTAGCCCAGTATTCTGCATTCCTGTCACTCCTTCCAAAGTGAAAAACCTCACTTTTCCATATTAAACACCATTTACCACCTCTCAGCCCAGCTCTGCAGCTTACCTATGTCCCTCTCTAACCTGTAACATTCTTCAACACTGTCCACAACTCCACTGACCTTAGTGTCATCTGCAAATTTACTAATCTATCCTTCTATGCCCTCATCCAGGTCATTTATAAAAATGACAAACAAGAGTGGCCCCAAAACAGATCCTTGCGATACACCACTAGTAACTGAACTCCAGGATGAACATTTCCCATCAACCACTACCCCCTGTCTTCTTTCAACTAGCCAATTTCTGATCACTAAAATCAGCCTCAATCCCATATCTCCATATATTTAGTGCAATAACCTACAGTGGGGCACCTTATCAAATGCCTTACTGAAATCCATATACACCACATCAATCGCTTTACCCTCATCCACCTGTTTGGTCACCATCTCAAAGAACTCAATGTTTGTGAGGCACGATCTAACCTTCACAAAACTGTGTTGACTGTGCCTAATCAACTTATTCCTTTCTAGATGATTATAAATCCTATCTCTTATAACCTTTTCCAACACTCTAGCAATAACCGAAATAAGGCTCACTGGCATATAATTATTCTGGTTGTCTCTACTCCCCTTCTTGAACAAGGGGACATTTGACCTCCTAGCTGCCAGTGGGGGATAGAAGAAATATTTAGTCAGATTCTGGAAAGTTGTGAAAACAAGATTGTTGTGGCGGATGATTTTAAGCTCCCCGAAACTGACTGGCACTCTCAGTGCCGTGAGTTTGGATGGGGAGCAAATTATGAGGTGTGCGCAAGAGGGTTTTTTCAAACAGCATGTGGACATACCAAAGAGGGAAGGGGCCATACAGGTCCTGGTATTGGGAAATGAGCCCTACCAGGTGATCAAAGATCAGTGGGGGAGCATTTTACAAAAAGTGACCATGATTCCGTGAGTTTTCAGATACTTATGGATAAGGATAAGAGAGGACTTCAGATGAAGGTTGCTAAATTGGGGGAAAGCAAACTATAACCAAATTAAGCAAGAATTGGAGAATGCTGGTTGGGAGTAGCTTTTGAGGGAAAATCCAGATCAACAATGTGGGAGTCTTTTAAATACAAGTTGATTAAACTGCAGGACAGGCATGTTTCTATGAAAATTAAGGGCAGGAATAGCAGGATTTGGGAACCTTGGATGACAGGGAAACTGTCAGCAGAGTCCATAAAAGTCCTTGAGGTGGTCAAGGCAACTTAAAAAAAAAGTCCTTGAAGGACAGAGAAAGTAGGAAGGAGATCAAACAGGGAGTCAGAAGGGCTAAAAAGGGGCCGTGAAATAACCTTTGCCAGCTGGATTAAAGAGAATCCAAAGGTTTTATCCAGACATTAGGAGCAAGAGGGGAGCTAGGGAAATAGTAGGCCCACTCAAGTATAAAAGAGAGGCTGTATTTGGATCCAAAGAAAATGGGTAAGACACTTAATGAGTGCTTTACAATGGTATTCACCAGAGAGACAGACATGATGGATGTTGGGTTTAGGAAAAAGGTGTGTGAATACTCTTGGGCAGGTCAACATAATGGAGGAGGAAATGTTGGGTGTCTTGAAATGCATTAAGGTAGACAAGTTCCCAGGGCCACATGGGATATTTCCCAGGATACTATGGGAGGTAAGGGTGGAAACACCTGGGCCCTTAACAGATATCTTCACATCTTTAGCCTCAGGGAAGGTCCCAGAGGACTGAAGAATGGCCAATGTTGTTCCTTTGTTTGAGGAGGAGAGTCACTGGAGAAGATACTGAGGCACAGGATTTATTCACATTTGGAAGCGAATGGACTTGATAAATGATAGGCAGAAAGGTCAACTACAAGAGGGCACAGGTTCAAGGTTAGAGGGGGAAAGTTTAGGGGAGAAGTATGGGAAAAGATTTTCACACAGAGGGTGGTGGGTGCCGAGAATGCACTGACAGTGGAGATGGTGGAAGTAGACATGTCAGCAATGTTTAAAACATATCTTGATAGACACACAAATGGGAGGCGAATGGAGGTATAGAAATTCAGTATGGACAATAAGCAGCAGATCTAAATAAGGAATAGGAATCATTGCAGGCTTAGTGGACCAAAGGGCCTGTTCCTGTGCTGTTTTGTTCTTTGTTCAGATCCTCCCATCATGCCACCCACTGCATAAACAAAGAGCAAATGACTTGGGGCAAATGTCTGGAACACATTCTGGTGAACATAGCTTTCTGAGTTTTCAAGTTACTGGATCTTGAAATGGAATGGGCAGTCCCCTCACATTATATATATCACAACTACTTCACAAAAAGGTGAAGATGCAGATGGACAGAACAGTGGAACAGCTGTAAATTAATCAATTAAACTAAACAGTAACCCTTGCACTAAAACATTACCTTTGGGGAAACAGTTAGAAATATCTGGCTGCTTGGTGAAGACTGATTCACCAAGTAAGCCAAAGAAAAAGAAATCAATATAACTCCTGCACAATTTGAGATAGAGGAGGAATGGTTTGATTTACTTGCTTTTCAGCAAAAATGTTTTTTTTGCCAAAAAGATGTCCTTGTAGCTGAAGAGAGCAGATTGCCATTTAGTAAACTATCATTTAAACTGAAGTGTGACCAAGATTTGAATTGCAGGAGGACGGAATGTTACAGGAGTGAAAAAAATGTTGTTGTGTACATGTTTCTAAACCACCCCACCGCTCCCCCCCCCCCCCACCACCGGCCAAAACACCTCATCATACCACACTCTCCCCAAGCCCTGGAAAATTTAAATATTTATCTGTGCAGTCTTAACTGCACAATCTCTTTCATTTCTTTTGGAAACAATATAGTTTTGACATCAATGCTGATATTGATAAACATAAAATTTGAGTAATTAACTACCTAAAAACTACTTAAGTATTCTTATTGGTGCCACTTTGTGCCTTGCTGACAGAGATTAGGACTGTTATTCTAAACAGTTGACTTACAGGGCAGTGTATTAGTTATGAGATAGGGTGCTTTCTTCAGCAGATCATTGAAGATTTAGAAAGAACTAGGAGAAAGTGAGGACTGCAGATGCTGGGGATTAGAGCTTAAAAATGTGTTGCTGGAAAAGCGCAGCAGGTCAGGCAGCATCAAAGGAGCAGGAGAATCGACGTTTCGGGCATAAGCCCTTCAGGAATGAGGAGGGTGTGCAAAGCAGGCTAAGATAAGAGCTTCAGGGCAGATGAGATGACCTGCCCTGAAGCTCTCATCTTAGCCTGCTTGGCACACCCTCCTCATTCCTGAAGAAGGGCTTATGCCCGAAACGTCGATTCTCCTGCTCCTTTGATGCTGTCTGACCTGCTGCGCTTTTCCAGCGACACATTTTTAAGATTTAGAAAGATACAAAGTACTGGAGAGTAAGGGCACTACTAGCAGGTTCTACATCCTTTAACAATTACTGCAGTCTGTCATAGTTAAAATCAGGAATAGATCACCTTTATAGTGAAGATGTAATTGCGGAGGTAACATCCATATTACAAGGCTCCCAAGCCTTCGTTTGTGATTCACCAAGACAGTACATTAAATGTGCAGAGCAATACTGGCTACTGGATGCCTTGATAGTTAGATGAGCAAGTGAAATAAAAAGGCTCTGGTTAAAGTTTTGGAAATGGGATTAGAACGGATGGATGTTTGATGACTAGTGTGGATGTGTTGGGCCAAAGAACCTCTTTCCATGCCTTTTAAAATTTCTATGACTCTAGCCCTGTTTACTATCAAAGATATTTTGCACAATGAGCCAGGCAGTTTGTTGACAAGAGTGCAGTGACACTTAGTGATAATTATTCCACCTCTGCTGATGTATCAAGATACTAGCAATATAGCCACGGTAGATACCATGATAAAAATTAGGGAACCTTCCCCTGACCCTGATGGACTTGTAGATCAGTGGAGGAAAAACATCCTAGTACTTGCATGAATTTGAAGGCCCAAGAATTTATGGCCCTACAATGGCTAAGGGGAACACAAAAGGAAAATTCAAAACACTGCACACACAAACACAAAAATTTCAGAACAGATACAAGCAGTAATGGAGAAGAGAACAGAGCTATAAAGCAGATGACCTTTTGAAAATCCTGGTTCTGTTGAGTGGAAACTTAAAAACTTCACTGTGAGAAGCTGTTCAGTGTGTCGTTATAGAATGACTCAGGGTTATGGATACTGAAAAAAGACACAATGAGGCAGAACAGAAGAAAAACTGGATCATACAAAGTTCAAAGGGTGGAATTAAATGAACACTACAAAGCACAGTAAGGCTATAAAGAGAGAGAAGGTAGTTCAATAAGCAAATTAGCAAGAAGTGCAAAAACCAGACAAATTTCTCAATGTCGTGGAGCCTGCTGCATATGCTTAAGTGGTCAATTGATACATAAATTAATTTATGACTAAGGAGACAGTTAACTGAAAAACATGCATATTCTGGCAAGAAAGGGGATATGTATATGTAAATTTAGCTTCTGGAGGTTTACAAGACAAAATTCTGGATTAGTAACTAGATATATTTTTCTGAAGTCATTATACTATACTATATAGCATACTATATTATGAACTAAATGTCATACATAACAGGTGGCTAACTCTAAATAAAATTACATAGATTCATGCAAAATTTTCTATTTAGTAGTTTTTTAAAGTAATTTATTATCCTAAGTAGAGTGTACAAATACAAAAATCTCAAACTCATTTTTAAAAGACAGGTAGTTCCAAATACAAAACCTACTTGGTTATGGTTCCATCAATATCCGATATGACGACTTTGTCATCCCAGTTCCAAAGGTATATGGTCCCTTCACAGCGACAGGTACCTTGGTACTGAGTTGTTATACTAAATACCACATCATTTGGCCCCTCTTTTAGTTTAAGGCTTGCCTACAATGTAAAAATGCACAAGGAAATTTAAAATTAAAAAAGACAGTTCTACATAACGACTGCCCTCCAATTAGTTTATTTTAAAATTCAGTGTCCTAAGTTTCATACTTCAGCAGTCTGACCAAATGACCATTCTTCAAGATTTAGCCTGAATGGAAATTGCCAACATGCTATTTATTATTAAGAGGCTCAAAAGGTGCCCATGAGCAATATCCATACCCGCAAGAACAACACTATGGGGTTCACTATTCCAAGATGATTTTTTAAAAATTCATCTCTTGTCCTGAAGGATGAGGCGTTCTATAACAATCTCAGATTGAACATCAAATATGTAGTATTTCTACTCTACATTGGTTAGTTCAACACTAGGTAGTAAACAGACTGGCATTTTATATAATTACAGCCCAGGAGGATTTTACCTTTAGGCTGTTATTTCTCACAAACTGTCCCGAGAATGGCAATATGAAAAGCTTTGTTAAAATGTCTATTTTTAAGCAATATTAAAGTTCTGCATGACCACATCATAATTATTTTATTGACCTAAGTAGGTTCTATCTAGGCCCTTGTAATTTCATGCACCTCAAAGTTTCTGCTCAGTTTCCTCTGCTCCAAATAAGATTCTTCAAAGCTAACAGTCTCCAGTACCAGAAACATCCCAATAAATCTTTGCCGCAGCCCCTCTACTAATCACATTCTTCATGCTAAGTGCTGATCAGGGTTTTACATAGTCCTCTAACTATTATATGAAAAAGACTTTATGCAGTCCTTGCATCATCATCCTGCTCTTGTATAGTGGGTCCTGGCAAAAAAAGGCAACTTTTCCCTCATATGCTGTTGTAACCACTACACTTACCTTGCTACCTTCAGAGATCTGTAAGCTCAAACTCCAAAAGGTCCATCTGTTTCACTAGACGTCAATATTCTATTACTTATTGTATATTCCCTCTCTTGTTTGCTCTTCGCATTACCTTCAATTTCAAAGCAATGGACTCTACTTGCCACTTTTTTGCTGACTTGCCCAGTGCAGCGATAACTTTGTGCACTTTAATATTCCTTCAGCCAACTTTTGCAGCAAGTACAGATTACTTATGCTCTCTACATCTAACTGCGTAAACCACTGATACAAACAAAAAAAACCTACTGCCAACCACACCAACAGTCTTCTGGTTATTTATGTATTTAAAAAAAAATCACTATAACCGTTTGCTCTCTGCCATGAGCTAACTTTAGATTCAACTGTGGTCATAGTCAGTCTTGCAGTTCAGTTAAACGTGTCCATGCCAACCAAGTTTCCTAAACTAAACTAGCCCCCATCATGAAGTTGAAGGCATGCACTGTACCCTTAAGAGACTGAATGCTGTTCTGAACTGAGATATATGTCTAGATTGCAGTCCCAGAGTGTACTGAAAAATTGAAAATATAACATTTGGCTGTGAAATGGATACCAGAGTTTTGGTTGCTGTTTTGACAGCAATTCAAATTTAACCAGGTTAAATTATGCCCAGAATACTAAAATCCAATCAAGTTTGAATTTATTGTTTTATCAACACCGAACCAATGAGACAATCTGATATTAGGGACATAAAAATACGGACATTTCGAAAACTGGAGAAAATGCAACTGCCATCAAGACCAATCCAAGAAATTCAGAAACACTTTCTATCAAAAGATACCTTTTCATATGAACATACTTGCAGTAAAAAGAAAGAGAATTCAGTAGCTGGAAGAGTGAAGCCACAGAAGATGATAGCAGTTATGTAGCTTTGAAATTAAGTTGATGTAATTTTAATAATTGTCTTATTGAAACAACATATTATTATAGAGTTGAAGGTAGGTAATAAGCAGTTAAGAGAAAGGGGGCTTAAAGTTGTGAATAGTCAATGTTTAATGTTCACTTTTAGAGTTAGAAAATAAATTGATGTTATTTTCTTTAAATAGTGGAATTTGGGAGTTCTGTGTCACTCACTTTTACAGATTATGAGGTGAAGGTAGCTTTTCTGGGTATTTGGTTTAATTAACAGAGGTTCACCTCTATGTCATAACATCCAATTAGCTTGTGTTTGATCCATATCCCTCCCTTTCCAATTGATGTGCCTATCTAACTGTCTTTTAAATGTTGTCACTTTACCTGCATCTACCTGACACGTCATTTCACATATGAACCACCCAGAGTTTAAAAAGTTGCCCTTCAGGTCCATTTTAAATCTTTCCCCTCTCACCCTAAACCTATGCGCTCTAATTTTGAATTCCCCTCCACTCAGGAAAAGTGTTATTCATCTTATCTATGCCCCTCATGATTTTATAAAACTGTATAAGGTCATGTCTTAGCTTCCTAAGCTCCTGTGAAAAAAAAAGTGTCCCAGCTTATCCAACCTCTCCTTATAACTCAAATCCTCAAGTTTTGGTAATGCCCTTATCAAACCTTTCTGCACTCTCTCCAATTTAATAATATCTTTTCTATAGCAGGCAGACCAGAAGTGTACAGAGTACTTCAAAAGTGGCCTCACCAATTCCTGTATAATCACAACATGAAATCCCAACTCCTATACTCAATGCTCTAAGCAATGAAGGCAAATGTACCAAACTTCTCCTTTACTACCCTGTCTGTGATACAATTTTCAAAGGAACGAATGTAGCAATCCATAATCAAACAAATACTGTACTGCAGCAAAAACAGAGGAATATTTATACTACTTAGTGAGTAAAGACTAGAAATACTACCACACTTTACTTATAGAGTAGTGTACTGATAAATGAAATATATTGACTATAAACATTCAACATTTTATTTCCATAAAAAACATTTGGGAAAACTAAAATATACAAAGCCTACTTATAGAGTAATATATACAAACTCATGAAATACATCAATTACAAATATTCAACATTTTATTTCCATAAAAAACATTCCAATAAAAACATTCGGTAAGACTTAAACATACACAGCTTCAGCACTATGGCAGGCGGTGGTTTTAAAGGCTTCTTCAAGTGTCATCTGTCTCATTAACATAGATTGCTTAGACAGAAACCTGAGTCAATTGCCATAATCTCTTGCTCACTGATAAATGAATGTTGTTCAAGGCCAGCAATTAACTGATCACACATTTTCACCATATCGTCAATGGCGACTTTCTCAACTGTGTTCACTAACTCATCATCACCACCACCACTACTGTGCTCACACTTAGTTGTCCAGGAACCCGTATTTAAAACCATTCCAGCAAAGTTCCTATTGCGAAAGGAACGCATGACAGGAACATCATTGTCAATGTTCAGCATTTCTTCAATGTCAGCTTGATGCAATTTATTTACACTTTCATCCGATAAATTTTGTGCGTAAGTAACAAGGCTTGCTATCATCTTTTTCTCTTCAGTGAATGAAATCCTTCAAACTCTTCATCTGCAGGTTCATTTACAAGAATCATCATTGTAGGCCAGAATCTGTGCCAACCATTTGTTAATGTTGCTTTATCAACATCATTCCAAGCATTAGCAATGGTGTAAACGGCATCCTTAAAACTAAACCTTTTCAGGAAGTCTTGAATTCCTACTCTCTGTTGACTGCAGAAAGCATACTGTTTAAAAACTAGTCTTTATACTTGCTCTTCTTGGAGTATAAAATTTCTTGGTCACAAGGCTGAAATACGAATGTCACATTAGGGGGCAAGTAAATTCCAAAAACATTATTTATCACAAGCTGTTCAGCAGGGAGATGTGAGGAGCAGTTGTCTAGGAACAATAAAATTTTACTCTTTTCTTCCAGTCCACCTTTGTCAGCAATGAGCTTGTGCCGCTGGTACATAGTGGTTACTGAACCAGTCGGAAAAAAATTCTCGGGTTACCCATGCTTTCTTGTTTGCATAACAATGCACAGGCAAATTGCGAACACCTTTAAGACATCTTGGATGTTTGCTTTTCCAATCACTGCCAATTTCATCTTGTGTGCACCTGCAGAATTGACACACCCAAGAATTGTTAATCTGTCCTTAGTTTCCTTAAAACCGGTTGGTGATCTCTCATTAGCTGTTGCTAATGTTTTTCTTGGGATATAGTGCCAGTAGAGAGCTGTTTTATCAGCATTGTAAATTTGTTCAGGACTAAGGCTTTCATCAGATATCAGCTTGACAAATTCACCAACATAATTTTCAGCTGCTTCATGGTCAGCAGAAGCCTTTTCGACACAGATTTTCAGATATTTCACACCATTACACTTCTTGAATTTCTGCAGCCAACGTTCTGAATATTGACATTTGCCTTTAATGTTCAGTTCTTTTATGATATTTTCTAGCTTGTTTCATGACCAAACCAGTCAGTGGCATACGTTCACTTCTTCATTGTCTAATCCACTCCATCAACACACGGTTAAGATCTTCATTTTTTGCCCTATGCAGTGTTTTCCTATTTTTCATTAATTGATGGTAATCACCATCATAAAACTTTAGTAACTTATCTTTCTGTTTCTTCAAATCATAGACAGTGGTAGTTCTGACACCATATTCTTCCATAAGATGCCACACAGCCACACCATGACAAAGCTTCTGCAATAACTTTATTTTCTGCATTATTGATAATGACTGACACTTCTTTTTCCTTATATTATTGTTAGCCATTGATGACCTGCACCTCTTTTTGAGATTTTCACTCTAAAATTAAACAAATTTAGCACAGTAAAAACAATACACAACTGACACGTCAGAGGACTGGGCCACACTACCACATGGGTCGAGTGGGTGCGGCCTTCGCCCACCAAGAAAACCCCGTATGTTACGCAGACACGACTGATGCTGCACGCTCCATGAAAACCTTTGGATTACAGAGCTTTTCGGTTTTTAGCTGCTCGGATAAAGGGATATGTACCTGAACTGTACAAGTCCTGCTCTTGTTCATCTTACCAAAATGCAGAACCTTGCATTTATCTGAACTTGACTCCATCTGCCACTCCTTGGCTCATTAAGCTGATCAAGTTCCCTTTGTAATCCTAGTTAACAGTTTTCATTGTCCACTATACTACCAATTCTGGCGTGATCTGTAAACTTACTAACTATACTTCGCAAATTTTCATCCAATTTATTTATATAAATGACAAATAACAGTTGTCCCACCCACCTAACTCTGTGGAACACTGGTAGTCACAGGCCTCCAGCCTGATTAACAATTCTCCACCATTGCCCTTTGTCTCCTACCGTCAAGTCAATTTTATGTCCAATTGGCAAAAGTCTCCTGAATCCTATATGATCTAACTTTACTAACCAGTTTACCACCTGGAACTTTAGCAAAGGCTTTACTGAAGTCCATGTAAACCATGTCTACCACTCTACCCTCATCTATCTTTCTGATCACTGTTGTAGTCGCCCATGCTTGAATTTGACAAAATGACTTTTATGGTTTCTTTTTCACTGACAAAAAACAAACTGAAGAAAATTTTAGTTGATGTAGTATTTCACATAGCTCAAATCATAGCCTTCACAGACAGAGTTTTACTAAGATGGGACTAGAAATAATGGAGTAAGACTCTGATAAGGTAGCTCAGATGAAAACCATGTGATTTTAGATTTCAAAATTTTTATTTGAAACAGAAAGGGAAAGCTTGACCTACCCAAGATGAGGCTTTTTAGATAATTATAATTACATACTAGAGTAGACATGTTTGTACAAGAAAAGTTTAAATTTAATTAGTTATTGGGGACTTTGGGTGATATGGTGGCTCAGTCCAAAGTTATGCATGTCAGATGGATTAGCTATGATAAATTGTCCATAGTGTGCAGAGATGTTTACATTACGTGTATTAACCTTGGGAAATACAGGGGGATGGATGTGGGTGGGTTACTCTTCAGAGGGTTGGTGTGGACCTGTTGGGCTTATGGCCTGTTTCCACTCTGTAGGTATTCTATTCTATTCTTAAACTTCTAAAGGCAGTTAGCCTTGGATGCAGAGACTAGTTTCAATAAACACCTTTGAATAAACTTTTTTTGCCTGCAAGATTAGAACAAAAAGTTAACAAAAGTTTAACAAGATAACCTTGTAAGTGTACCAAGAAACAAATAACAAAAAGGTGGGCCAGAAACAATTTTGAAGCAGTGTTACTATGACTGAGAGAATAAACAACTTTTTTGCAAATCAAATAAGAGGGCAGCTGTACCCAAGCTTGTTGGCTTTGTCACAGAATTACAGAATTAGTTTTAACTATTTAAAACTTTACATTAGTGATAATACTACAAGTATATAACAATTGGTAGAAATCAACATTCTTTTTAATCTGTACCAAGATCAGCAAGGGATATGAAGTGCTGAATTTGAAATATTACAACTACATAATTTGGCTGGCAAATGTGTAGGAAGGAATGTAACAATCAGTATTGAAATGTGGTTAATATTCAAAAGAGTTCAAGGACAGATGATAAAGAGTCTGGCAAACATTACAAGATGGTGGGAGGACCTAAAAGGTGGGATGCTGTCCATCACTGATCATGTATTCACAGGACTGGATGTGCAAGGTCAGAGGGGATGTGGCAAGCACTCATGTCAATGTTGCATGCAACCATTGTAACACCATGTACAAATATCTTGTAGGTTTATTGGGAAAGGTAGAGTGTTACTGACCTCCAACCTGAGCTGTAATTAAGAGGGCAACTGGGCTCCACATCAAAGCCAGATTCAGAACAATCTCTGGCCTCTGTGTGGTAAAGGAGCTCCACGTAAAGATCAATTTGTGCTACTTGTTATGGACCAGGCCAGGCCCCTCAAAACATTCAAGGAGGTAGCCCAGACCCTAACTTTGCTAGTTGTTTTAAGAAGATGTAAAGTAGATATTCCAAGAGAAACACCGCTGGTCAAACCACTTAGTTTTAAACAAAGCAGAATTTATTTACAAGATTACTGAATGAAATACAAATAACAGAAAACAGAATACTAAATAACAACTTCTCCGTAAAGCCAAAAGATCATCCTAATGATACTGTCCCAAATACTTGCTACAATACCCATAAGTACCCCTTGGCACAAAAGGAAACATCAAACAGGACAGATGTCAGACAGAGAGTGTACCAGCCTGGTCCTGCTTCTTTGGGTCCAGCAGCGTCTTCCACACTATTGCTAAAAACCAAACCAGAAAAACTGAGCTGGGAGAACCATCCACTCCCCTTCCATTGTACAAGTTCTTTTATTTAAAAAAAACTTGTAACCCTTCTGCCTGAGGCAATATCTGTTAGCTATTATCAGACTGGCCCCAAAACCCTTCAACCCACAGACTTTTTGGAGTCGGTGTCATTTATGATCTCTCTGAGAAAAAAAAGCCAAAGACAGCATAACCTTATTAAAGGAGCAACTTCGTCACATGTCTCCCCCTTATGGCTTCATTTTAAAACCCCTTAGTACTCTAAAACACAGATATACATTACATTGTCTATAAATATGCAAACTTGCACAACTGCATTCTGTTTCAGTCTGTTATTTCTACCACCGAACACCTCCATTTCTCATTCAAGTCTCAACATTGCGTCAATCATGTTTTCTCGTCCTGCCCAATTTTCAAATTGAATGACTATAACAACAAGCTCCATCTAAACAGTCTGGCAGTTTTGTCTTTAGGTTTCTCCACAAACTTCGAATGGTTATGATCAGTGTATATGATTGCCTCAGATTCTTTACTGGCAACAAAGCACTGTAATGCCAAAACCAAGCTCAAAGTCTCTTTCTCAACTGTTGAATATTTCTACTGAAGAATGTTCAATTTCCTGAAGAAATAGCTGATAGGTCTTTTCATCATCTTCTCGTAACAGCACAACACCGTCAACCACATCACTTGAATAAATAGTCACCTTGAAGAGCTTGGCGTAATTAGGTGTGGCTAATACTGAAGCAGTGGTCAACGCAGCTTTCAATCTGTCAAATGCCTTCAGACAGTTTGCTGTCCACTGAAATTTCTTGCCTTTCTTTAGCAATTCAGTGAGTGGAGCAGCCACACTGCTAAAAGTTGGTATTAATTTTTAATAAAATCCAATCAATCCAACGAACTGCAGTACTGCTTTTTTTGTCAATGGATTAGGAAAATCCCCAATTCTTTGTTTTTGCATCCGATAGATTTTGTCCACACCCAATAACATGGCACAGGAAGGTACTTGGGCTTTGGCAAATTCATTTTAGCCAGGTTTATCACCAAGCCCGTCTTCCTAAATTGATCCAACAAGTCTGATAAATGTTCCTTCGCGTATGACTAAAAATCACCAGGTCATCAATATATGATACAATTGGGTAGTCCGACAATTACTTTATTGGTTAGTCTCTGAAATGTGGCCGGGGTATTTTTCATGCCAAACGGCATGACTTTAAACTGATACAGTCCATTCGGCGTTATGAAAGCCGAATTGCCTTTGCTCTTTCTGACAAAGGTATCTATCAGCATCCTCTGAACAAGTCCAACTTAGACATAGAAGTTGTTTGTCCCAGCTTTTCAACAATCAGATATGATTAGATTACAGTACAGAAACAAGCCATTCAGCCCAACCAGTCCACACTGACCCTCCGAAGAGTAACCCACGCAGACCCATTTTCCTCTGACTAATGCACCTAGCACTATGGGTAATTGAGCATGGCCAATTCACCTGACCTGCACATTTGGACTGTGGGAGAAAACCAGAGCACCCAGAGGAAACCCACACAGACATGTGGAGAATGTGCAAACTCCACACAGACAGTTGCCCAAGGTTGGATTTGAACCGGTGACTCTGGTGCTGTGAGGCAGCAGTGCTAAGCACTGAGCCCACCGTTCCGCCCGTATATGCATCAGTCTTTGTAACTGTATTGACTTTGCGATAGTCCACACATAACCATTGGTACCATCTGGTTTTGGCACCTTTACTATGGCTGACTCCAGTCACTAACTCACTTCGAGAGCAAGCATTTAATCTCCTTTTGAACCTGTGCCAACTTTAGAGGCTTATGCCTATAAGGACGTTGCTTAATCAGAACAGCAGCTCCTATATCTGTACCATGTATAATTAGGTTAGTACTTCCCAGCTTAATTCCACATACTTCCCCATGTAATAGTAATAACTTTCAGGCCATTTTGATTTTCTTCTAAGATAACTCAATTTATTCTAATTTTTAAAAAATTCCTCATTGTCCAATTTAATTTGAGGAATGTCCAATTCAGAATCCTCCGAACTTGGATCTTCCCTCTGTGTTGTAGTCAATAACATTCTCCTCTTGCTTTACTTCCCTGTCAAAATACCTTTTGAGCATATTCACATGACACACATTTCTTTTTCTCTAGAGTTCCTATAAAGTAGTTCACCTTACTCAATTTCTTTTCGACTAAACCTTGCTTTTAAAAAGGTTCACCTATCACTGGAACACTAATACCTTATCCCTGACAGCAATTTTGCGAATTTTTGATTTCTTGTCTGCTTCCTGTTTCATATTTTGCTGTGATACTTTTAAATGTTGTCTAGCCAACTCCCCTGCTCTATTTAATCAGTCCCTAAAATTTGATCCATAGTCCACATAAGCGGTCTCTGAATTCTGAATTTCTTTATCAATTTTAATGATCCTCTCACTTCATGCCTAAAAACTAATTCAAGTGGACTGAATTTGGTTCATTTATTTGGGGTATCTAAGTTTTGACTACAAGCTATCAACATGGTCTTTACTGTCTGATGCCACCTTTCTAGCAGTCCCTGCATTCTGAATGGTAAACAGTAGTTCTGAATTGTTTTATTTCTAAATTATCCCAGGTAGTTATGGATAGTTGTGATGTGAAGTTTGACCCTTAAATTAGACTCTCTCTGTGGGTAGTCTGTATCTAGTGAAAAATTTGAATAATTCCTCAACAATCCTTTTAGCTGTGATATTGTGTAATAGAACAGCCTCTGGAAATCTAGTCGACAATCCATATTGTTAACAAATACCAATGCCCACTTTTTGCTTTAGGTAGGGATATACACAATCAATTAAGACTTTTGTAAAAGGCTCCTCAAATCACAAATAAGTATTAAAAGTGCAGGTTTTATTTCTGCCTGTGGTTTTCCAATTACCTGACATGTGTGGCAAAATTCAACTACACCCTTGTACATTCCAGGCTGGTAAAAGTATTTTAGTATTTTAGCTTGAGTTTCTCTGACTCATAAATGATCCCCTAAAAGGTAGCTCGTGTGCCAGTCGCAACAGCTCCTTTCTATAACCCATTGGCAATATGATTTGATGAACTTCTGCCTATATTTCATCTGCCTGAATACATGATAGCCCTCATTAAGACAATTTTTTAAAACAACAACATTCAGTGATACTATCAGATTCATTTTGTGTATTCCTTTGGATATAGTTGCTTTATATTTTCATCCTTCTACTGTAACTCCGTTAACTTATCAGAGCTAAAGATGTCTGCTTTGTCATCTAGCTGCTCCTGGCTTGTCTCACCAACTAATCAAACAGGATTTCTGCTAATTCCACTTTGATTTTCTTATCTTTGATCTCTCCTGTTTCAACTGGTGACTTTGTGACCTCATTACCACACAGTCAGGAAAAATCCCAGGATGTGTCCTACAGTAGTTCAGTTGCGTGCGTTTCCACTGGCTTTTCAAACCACAAGTAGGCAGCATTCCTACCTGTGAACCAGCTATATCATTAGCAAGGTCAAATTGTATTGCTGGAGCTAAGGGTTTGTCCAGTACTCCTACCACAACTTCTCCCTCTTCACTGGACACTAACCTCACTTTACATAATTCAGCGTATCTTGTCTCAGCTTGAATTCCTATTACTAGCACTTTTTCTGGCAATAGATCTTAAGGTACATATCGCCTCACCTTTGAACAACACAGATGGAGAGGATCTGGTGTCTCTTAATATTGCAACCTCTTTACCGCCTGCTCCTGGCCTATGCAAATAAACTTTACCTACTCAGGTACATGGTTTAAGATGATCTGCCACTTCTTCCTCAACAAACCTCCAACCAGGTTGTACATTCTGGTGCAGCGTTCTATCCTCCATTGTACTTTTAGTTAACACTTCAACAAAATTCCCTGGCTTTTCCTGTTTTCCTACATCTGGCTGTTCAGTGCTCTTCCTAACCCACCAACATTTATTTCGTGTGACCTACTTTATTGCAGTGAAAATACCAGAGCTTTATAACTTCTCCTTCCCCTTTAAAGGGTTTCCTTTTCATTCTGTGGTAAGTTACCCTTATGATCTTCAGAAATCTACCTTTCCTTTTCCACATGAGGATTTCTCTTTTGGCCAGTAAACCTCACTGATTTCAATCAATCATCAGCCATTTCAGCTAATCTTGCCATTTAACTGTTTACTCTCCCACATGGGTTCTCACTACTTCAGAAAGTGAATTTTTGAACTCCTGTCTAAGTGCCAGTTTTTGAAGTACCAGCTCCCCCTCACTTCCTTCCTTCTCTTCTCTTTTTGCCTTTGCTCTGCTTTTAATCATAATTCAAACGGTTTCATTTTGGTTCCTTTTTCCTTGTCTTTTGTCTCTAACTCAAGCTGCTACATCTTCAATTGAATTTTAATAACCTCTAACGATTCTGATAGTATTTAAATTTGCTGGAAATGCTGAGCTATTGCTGTAATTATCTCTTCCTTCCTCATGGAAGGAGGGAACTCCAACCCCAACTTGTCTGCTAATTCCAGTAGCTTGGCCTTATTCACCTTTTGTAAAACTCCTATGGTCACTTCTTCCACCTTCAGAAACCACCTGGTGACAAAGAGCCATTGCTATGCCAAACACTTTTTAAACCAACCAAACTGAACATCCACCACTCGCTGTATTCGAGTCCAACAACCTCAGTCCCGATCTAGAACTACAAAACAAACCCCGCAAAGAGCCCCAATCTGTTATGGACCAGGCCAGACCCCTCAAAACATTTCAAGAAAGTAGCCCAGACCCTAACTTTGCTTGTTGTTTTAAGCAGGTGGAAAGTGGATATTTCAGGAGAAACGCCGCTGGTCAAACCCCTCCATTTAAAACAAAACAGAATTTATTTACAAGATTACTGAATGAAACACGAACAACAGAAAGCAGAGTACCAAATAACTTAACCTCCCCGAAAAACCAACTGATCATCCAAAATTAGTGATGCTGAGCCAAATACTTACAACAATATCCGTAAACACCCCTTGACACAAGAGGATAAACTGAACAGGTTCTTACTGGATAGGAGTCAGAGACAGCGTACCAGCCTATAAACGTTCCTTTGGGTCTAGCAGGTTTTTTCACACTACTGCTAAAAACCAAACCAAACTAGAAAAAAAACTGAGCTGGGAGAACTGCCACTCTCCTTTCATTGTACAAGTGTTATTTTTAAAACCTGAAAGCCTTCTGCGTGAGGCAGTATCTGTTGGCTATTATCACATTGACCCTAAAACCCTTCAACCCCAGACGTTTCGGAGTCTGTCTCATTTACAACTTCTCTGGGCGAGAAAAAAGCCAAGGACAGTATAACCTTGTTAAAAGAGTAGCTTCGTCACATGCTGAACAGAGGACTCAGATTCCTCTTTGAAATCCCTCCAGTCACATCCTCAAAAAACCCTCATGTTTGTCAGACATGATTTCCCACACACAAAGCCATGTCTAATGATGGCTTCTGCACCATCTCTGATCAGTCTCTGCATCTCCAAATACAAGTAAATCCCAACTCTCAGAACCCCCCCTCAAAAAGTCACTCACCAGTCTATACTTTTCAGGCTTCTCCTTACAGCCCCTCTTAAATAAAAACACAACTTTAGTCACCCTCCAGTCCCTCAGCATCTTACCCATGGTTGTAGATGATACAAATATCTCTGCTAGGGGCAGTGGAATTTCTTTCCTAGCTCCCTGCAAAGTCCCTGATCAGGTCCTGGAGATTTACCCACCTTTGTTTTTTCAAGGCCTCCAGCACCTCCTCTTCTGCAACCTAGACTATTTTCAAGCCATCAATATTAGTCTCCTCATTCTCCTCTCCCTGCCAAGTACCCTAGTCTCCATTTCTTTCTCCACAGTAAATACTAGCAAAATAATCATTTCATGTCTCTCCCATCTCCTGTGGTTCTACACACAGAAGGCCTCCTTGATCTCCTAATCTTGTTGCTGTTTTGCTCTTAAAGAACTTGTACAATCTCTGTGGATTATCTTTAACCTATCTGCCAATGCTATCTCATATCCACATTATGGTCTTCCGATTTTCCTCTTAAGATAATAAAGGGCGTATGGGCATTCTTAAAGAAATTCACTTCATCACAGTTGTCTATACCTGACATGGCTCCTCCTTTTTGAGACTCATAAGTGTCTACTTTTCCAAACAGTCTGTCATTTGGGATCTTTCCAAACGACAACATAAAATGTGTTATTCTTATCAACTTTCCTTTTTAACCTCCTCAAAAAAAAAGTGTTATTCAGGCAACATTCCCTCAACAAATCAGTGCCCACTTTCCTCAATCAACCCATGCTCTAATACTTCCTTTCAGAAATTCTTTTCCTAGTATTTTGCCTACAAATGAAGTTATGCTTGCAATTACTCAGTTTGCCCTTAAAAAAAACAAACTGTACATCACAGATATCTAAATGACATCAGGCCTGCACTGAAAGAAAATGAAAATGATGGTAAGTATAAGGGAGTGCTTACTGTAACTCCAACCAAAACTCCCATTTTCACATGAGCCTTGCTTTAAAAGTCCTTAGAAATTAAACTTTAATTTAGATGTTTAGTTGTTGGTCTATTACAAAGAAAGTCTTTCATCTTATAACTGATATACAAATCAATTCCTTTGTATGTTTATATTTTAGAAAAAGTTACCATATTTACAAAAGTATATTTAAATAACTTTAGCATACATGGCACTTATGATTGCAACTCAGTCAAAGATGTTTGTGCTCTTTCATAACACTAACAGCCAATTAATTAATTCATCCACTTCTGAAGTTAGGTAGTCTGTACATAATTAATAAAAAGTTCAATTTCCCAACATTGGAATGTCTAGATGTAGCAAAACTTTATCTTTATATATTTCTAATTACTAAAATGGGTAAATCAAATGATGAGAAAAATACTTACAATTTGTTCTGAGGATAATCTCAGTGACTTCTTGTATGAGACAGAACATCCCTGATTTGAGTTCTCTGATAATTTTGTGTCACTTGCTTTTGGTTCATTTACGTTAGTGGAGTCTTCATCACTAGAGGAGTCTCCTTCTTTGGATCTCATCAAACACAGTTATAAAAAGGAAAAACAAAACACTGACTAAATCGTAGCAAAAACCATGCATGAATTTATAAACTGTAGAAAAAAAATTCATATTTAGGAATGGTTCCACAACTAGTTTGCAGTAAAATCACAAATCTCATGAATATTAATTATTTCCTGATGTAAACAAATGATAAATTTAATCCCTAAAGCTACGCAATTTGAAAAAAATCAAATATAACTGGTAGTCAGACATCATTGTGACTCAAACACGCACTGCTCTGGCACAGATTTTTTGTAGGTTTTTCCACCCGAATATATGGTCATTAGAAATAGAAAATAATAGTGCATCCCTTCACCAGGGACTGCGTGAACTAAATACAAAAGTATATCATTAACCAGGTTGAGAACATAAGGAATGAGAGCAGGAGTAGACACTCATGCCTGCTCTCAATATGGCTGATCTGCAGTCTCAATTCTACTTCCTGCATATTCCCCATACATTTCGATTCCCTGAGACACCAAAAACGGCTTAAAGTATACTCAATACTGGAACATTCACAATTTCCTGGCCTAGAGAACGGCAAAGATTTGCAACCTTTGAATGAAGTAGTTTTTCCTTATCTCCATCCTGAATGATTGAATTAGGTTTCTTCTCACATGTCCTCACAAGAGTACAGTGAAAAGTTTACAATTCACCACTTTTGGTGCCATTTTAGATACAAAAGGAGCTAGATTTTTGGTACAAAGCAGAAAAATAAAGAAAACAAAGAATTTAAACACTGTAGTCCTTCTTAGTAAAACATAGAAAAAAAAAACAAAATAAACACAGTTAACAGTTCAACACCACAGTCCATAGCCATGCTGGGCTTACTCCTCACGAGTTCGACCTCCCCTGCCTCAGGCTACCTAAATACCCTGGTAAAAACAATGACTGCAGATGCTGAAAACCAAATACTGGATTAGTGGTGCTGGACGAGCACAGCAGTTCAGGCAGCAATGCTCGTTGGATGCTGCCTGAACTGCTGTGCTCTTCCAGCACCACTAATCCAGTGCCTAAATACTCTGCCTTGCAGCCTGCTTCTGCTCCCGGCACCACCACAGGTTGGCTGCTCTTGTTCTCACCACCCCTTACACAGAGGCTGTGGCCTGTATTTTAGGTTCTTTAGAAAGCAGAAACAACCTCTGTCTATCCAGTCAAGTCTCTTTTGAATCTACTGAGTTTCGAATTACATTAAGTCTCATTTGTCTGAACTCTAGAATCAAAGGCCTAATTTAATCAAACTCAGTATAAACCAAATAGGCATCCCACAAATCAATTTTTAAACCTGGCTACATTGGATGCAGAACAAAATTGTGCATAGTACTCCTGTATCATAAATTACTCTTTTCTGAATGTGACAAGTGGAATCTTGCAGGCATCTGTGCTGGGCAGACAAAAAGAGATAAGTAAGCATATTATGAAGAGGATGCAAAGAGGTTGAAGACTAATATTGATAAGTTGAATGGACAAAAGTCTGGAGGATAGAGTATAATGTGGACAAGTGTGAAGTGATACCATACAGCAGAAAGCAAAGCATTACTTAAACAGACATGGAGAGCACAATTCTGAAATGCAGAAGGATAAAAGTTTCCTTATGCACGAGTTACAAAATATGAATATGTACAGCAATTAACTCATGTGGCTAATGGAAATGATTCCTTCATTGTGAAAGGAACTGATCTGAAAAGTAAGGGGGAATGATACGCTGCAGTTATACAAAACATTGTTGAAACAACATCTTGAATATTCTGTGGAGTTTGGTCTTCTTACTTAAAGAAAAATGTAAATAAACTGGGGAGTGTTCAGAGAAGGCTTACTAGATTGACCCTGGAATGCATAAGTTGTCTTATGGGGCAAGGTTGAATAAGTTGAGCTTGTTCAGGAGAAGTGACTTGATAGCATACAAGATCCAAATGACCTTGACAATTTTGACATTGAAAGGTTATATCCTCTTGCTGAGGAGTTCAGAATTTGGGAATAGTGTTCAAAATTAATGGGTAGCCTTTTTAGAACAGAAATGTGATTTTTCTCCCCCCTCTTCAGAGGGCTGAGAAGCTTTGGAACTCTTATTCAGTGGAGTGGTGATAATTGGGGTCATTGAATATTTCTAAGGTGGAATTAGATAGATTCTCTCTAGGCAAGGGAATCAATAGTTATTGGGAAGAGTTAGGAATGTGGAATTCAAACACAAACAAAAATCAGCCACAACCTTATTAGATGGCAGAGCAGGCTGGAGGGGCTATACTCAATGCACTAACTAATAAAGGCAATTGTACCAAGCTCCTCCTTCACTATCCTGTATGTGACTCTACCTTCTAGGAACTGTGAACCTGCACCCCAAAGTCTCTTTGTTTAGCAACATTCCCAGGAACTTACCATTACGAGTAATTCCTGCCCTGAAGTGCCTTACCAAAATACATCTCCCATTTATCTTAAATCCCATCTCCCATTCCAGTCCATTTGCCCATCTAATCAAGGGCCTATTGTATCCTTAAGATAACTTTCTTCATTGCCCACTGTTCCACCAATTCTGGTGTCATCTGCAAACTTACTAAGCATTTATTCTATATTCACAACCAAACCATTTATATAAAAATTATAAAAAAGCAGTTGATCCAGCAACAATCCTTGCAGCACACTACTGGTCACAGGCCTCTAATCTATAAAACAACCTTCCAACACAACCCTCTTCAAGCCGATTTTGTAATTTAGATTAATGGTTTACTTATAGCTAGAGACTAATAATCTGTATGAAATAGTAATTTCTTGTCAAGGACAGAAAACTGGCCTGTGCTTTCTATCAACCTGAAAATCAGGTAGCCAGTAGATTTTGCATATTTCTTTCAAAAATTTTCACTTTTGTGATGACTCCGGGAAGAGCAGGACTTGATTTTCTACATGCTATTCTAGTGAATCATGTCACAAAAGCAAGATAAAAATAGAAAGGACTACACAGAACACTGTCTGTTCCACAGTCAGTACCTTCCTTCCTCTTGTACCCTCACAACAATACTTGAGTTCTTGCTAAGTTCATGCAAGGTTTACTTCCAATTTAAAGTGATGAGTTAAACCTTTGAGGTACAGGGAATATAAAGAAGAGTTCTCGCCTTCATAACGTCAAGAAAGAAAAAAATACTAATTCAATTAAAACCAAAAAATTCCTAACTGAAGGCTCTTCAGTGCAGAATAACTAAAATAATGGTTGTACATTGTGCTAAAGTATAAAGATTTACCTGCTGGTGGCAGAGTTTTGGCTTGGATCAGGTTTGCTGCTTTCATCTAATTTATCTTGTTTTGCTTCAGGCTGTCAATACACAGAAATTTTATATAGAGATAATAACAAAAGACAGAAAATGGGAAAATAAAAACTGATTACTTCTAACCATTCACACAGTAGGCACAATCCAACCAATAATTAACCCACTCTGATTTTGCAACAAAATGTTCTCTTTCCTTTCTTGATCACATCTGAGCGACCTACTGTCAATTTCTACATGGTAGCCTGGTTAGTGGTCAACAGAAATATTCACTAGTAGCTGACCATTACGGTTTGCATTTTACAGGCATGAAAGTGTGAGCAGCAGGCCTGACAGGGCAAGGAGAGTGATATCCTGATAAAACAGGTGTCTTCTCGTTTAAGGCTTCACACAAATAACTACCTGAAGTACAGTTACCAAAGTCTAATATATTCCTTACATAATATTCCTATTACAAGTTAAAAATAAAAGTTTTTAAAGCAAATTTTCACACTAAACGTTGAAAATTCAGGAAAAAATTCAATGGGTAGATGTTCATGCTTGGTCAAGAGTGAAAAATATTTAAATATCTGGAAACTAATATTCAAAATGCTGATTGTTAATTTAAAGAATTAGAGGTAAAACAATTTAATAAAATCCTTTACAGACTCAAATTTATCCTATTCCATCCTGCATGGTACATATTGGCAATAATACCTGTTTGACAGCATTGTCTTTCTTACGCCAGAACCACCATCTGCCAGACTTCTTTGGCATCTTCTCTTTCACCCAGTCATCAATTGTTGCCTATAGGTTACAGAATGTATGTTTTGCAAAAAAACATTGATATATTACACTCACAATACAGTTATACAAAAACAATGCTCCCCATTCAAATTCAAGCAACATTTACCATATTTTCATACTTCTTTAGATCCAGAGCTTGTCTACTTGATTTGCAGTGAAATGTTTTACATTCCTAAAATTTACACCTGCTATTTAGAACGGTAACAGCACAGGAGGCAGCCACTTTGCCCAACAGATTCATGCTGATCAATTTGAATATGCAGTTCAGATAGTACCACTATTCTTTCTTTCATGGGAGAGGGAGAGCAGAAGATTGTAGTGAATCAATCAATACAATGGATTTTAAAAAGATAAGACTTCCATTCATAATGCAGGCAGTTGACCAATCAAACATTGTATTGTCAATTCTAATTAGACACTTGCTCCATTTCCACAAACTGGAACATTAATTCAGTAATCTTAAGAGATTGAATGTTTCTTTTACCTTTGGTAGACACTTTTGGAAAGCCTGCATGCTGAGAATCATGGGAGCAGCTAATGCCCAATTATAGTACCTGTAAAATTAAATACTTTGCTTAAGTAATTTCCAGAGAAAAGAAGATAACTCAAACTGTGTTCCTGCAACACAAAAAAGACATACAGGGTGGAAAATACTGTCACAATTTTGTTTACAGCAAAATCCCTAGAAACAAAGCCAAAGGAGTATTTTGTTAATCAAAACATTATGTAAAAGAAACAAGCTGCAACTCAGCAGTACAAACCAGTTTTCAGAATTGAGACATACACATTCAAAACAGAGAAACAAATTCTTCAACACTTTCAAGGTCTTCCAACTTTCTAACCGGAATAATCCTCATCAGCAATGTCCTGCAATAGAATTCATGACCCACTCCAAAGGTGATTATAAAATGTTTGTGGTCATAAAGAATAAATTAATAGCAGAAATAAATCTTACTCTAGATATTCTTTCCTGTTATATTTTTACATTCTTCGAATTACCTGATGGCAATGGATTAAACAACAGTGAATCCAGGGTCAGCTAGCCAACTGGGTACAAAATTGGCTTAATGGTAGGAGGGACAGGTTGGTGGTAAAGGGTTGTTTTTCAGGCTGGAGGCCAGTGACCGGCAGTGCTCCATAGGAATTGGTGCTAAATCCACTGTTGTTTATCACTTAGATAAACAATTTGGATTAGAATATAGGAAGCATGCAGATGACACTAAAATCGGTGGGACAGTGGACAGTAAAAAGTTATTTCAAGAGTAAAACAGGATCTTGATCAGCTAGGCCAATGGGCTGAGGAGTGGTAAATGGAGTTTATTTAAGATAAATGCGATGTGCTGCAATTTGGTAATCAAAACCAGAGCATGACTCATACAGTTCATGGTAGGGTCCAGGGAAAGGTGGTTGAACAAAGAAATATAGGGGTGCAGGTATGTAATTTTTTTTGAAAGTGACATCACATGTTGACAGTAGTGAAGATCACAATTGGCACACTTGCCTTCATTGATCAGAGTATTGAGTATAGGAGTTTGGAAGTGCTGTATGGGACATCAGTGAGGTCACTTTTAGAGTGCTAACTGCAGTTCTGACCACCTTGCTACAGGAAGGATATTATTAAATTTGAAATTTCTGAAAGTAGATAAAATCTACAAGGATGCTACTGGGAATTGAGAGTTTCAGTTATAAAGAAGCTGGATAGGTTGGGATTGTTTTCCTTGGACCATAAAAGGTTGAGGGTGACCTTATGGAGGTTTATAAAACCATGAGGGGCATAGATAAGGTGAATGGCAAAAGGTCTTTTCCCTAGGGTAGGGAAATTCAAAACTAGAGGGCTTAGGTTTAAGGTTAGATTAGATTAGACTAGATTAGATTAGATTAGATTACAGTGTGGAAACAGGCCCTTCGGCCCAACAAGTCCACACCAACCCACCGAAGCACAACCCACCCAGACCCATTCCCCTACATTTACCCCTTCACCTAACACCAGGGGCAATTTAGCATGGCCAATTCACCTAACCTACACATTTTTGGACTGTGCGAGGAAACCGGAGCACCTGGAGGAAACCCACGCAGACACGGGGAGAATGTACAAACTCCTGAGGCGGGAATTGAATCCGGGTTTCTGGCGCTGTGAGGCAGCAGTGCTAACCACTGTGCCACCGTGCCGCCCAAAGGTGAGAGGGGATAGATTTAAAAGGGACCTGGGGAACAACTTTTTCAACAGAGGCTGGTGCGCACATGGAATGAACAGCCAGAAGGAATGGTAGATGCCGGTAAAGTTACAATATTCAAAAGACATATGGATAGATACACAAATAAGAATGGTTGAGGGGAATTTGGGCTAAATGCAAGCAAGTGGGTCTAATTTCGTTTGGAAATCTAGTCAGAATGGAAATGTTGGACTGAAGGGTCTGTTTCCATGCTGTATGACATTATGACACTATGAAGAATAAAGAAATGTGCTGTATACTATTCTAATCTACAGAGACTGCAGAACTATGGGAAGAACTGAAAACAAAAGTGGGGGGAGGGGGGGGGGGGGGAAAAAAGAGGGGAGAAGAGGCCAACCGGAGATTGAGGAACAAATATGCAAAGGGATTGCAGATAGCTGCAAGAATAATAGGGTTGTAATAGTAGGCGATTTCAACTTTCCTTGACTAGGACTACTACAGTGTTAAGGGCTTGGATAAAAATAAAATTGAGTGCATTCAGGAAGAGTTGCGCATGAAGCAGGAATATGGTCCCACTACAAAAGGGGCCAAATTTCCCCTGTCTTATTTCCCAAGAGAAGGTCAAGTGACAAGTGTTAGAGGGGGAGCACTTTGATCATAATTCTATTGGTTTTAAAACAGCTATAGAAAAGGATAGGTCTCGTCCACAGTGAAAGGTCCAAATTGAGACAAGGCCAATTTCAATGGTGTTAGACAGGAACTTGCAAAAAGTTTTGGGGGAAGCTGTTTGCAGGCAAAAAGACATCTGGTAAGTGGGAGGCTGTCAAAAGGTGAGGTAGAGGGCCAGCCTGTTCATGTTTGAGTGAAGGGTAGGGAACCCTGGATGACTAGAGTTATTGAAGCCATGGTCAAGAAAAAGGAGGCATAATACATATATCGGCAGCTAGGATCAACTGAATTCCCTGAGAAGTACAGAGGGTGTCACAATACACTCTTGAGAAATCAGGAGAGCTAAAAGGGGATACAAGATAGCTTTGACAGATAAAGTAAAAGGAGAACTGAAGAGATTCCCCAAGTACGTGAAGGGCAAAAAGAGTAATTAGGGAGGGAATAGGGTCTTTTAAAGATCAACAAAATCATCCATATGAAGAGCCACAAGAGATGCACGAGATCCCTAAATGAATTTCTCATCAGTATTTACCATGGAGAAAAGCATGGGTGCTAGGGAACTTAAGAAAGTAAATAGGGATGTCTTGAAGGCAGTCCAAATTACAGAAGAGGTGCTGCTGGGAGTCTTCAAACACATTAGGGTAGTTAAATCCCCAGGAAGTAATGGTGTATCCCAGGGCTTTGTGGGAGGCTAGGAAGGAAATTGCGGGGCCCCTAGAGGAGATATTTGTATCATTGACAGCCATGAGTGAAGTGCCTAAAGATTGGAGGGTGACTAATGGTGCACTATTATTTAAGAAAGGCTGCAGGGAAATGCCTGGGAACTAGACCAGCAAAACGGATGTCTGAAGTGGGTAAGTTGTGTTAGAGGAGATTCTGAGACGCAGGGTCTACAAGCAATTGGAGGCGCAAGGATTCATTTGGTTCTGGCACATGGCTTTGTGCATGGGAAATCATGTCTCACTGATTTAGTTGATCTTTTTGAAGGAGTGACCAAGAAAGTAGATAGGATAGTGCAGTGGACATCATTCTACATGGACTTCAGCAAGACTTTGACAAAGTAACACACGGTAGGTTGTTGAGTAAGGTTAAATCTCATGGGGTCTAGGGAGATCTAGCCAACTAGATACAAAATTGCTTTGATGGTAGAAGATGGTGGTGGTAGAAGGTTGTTTTTCAGACTGGAGGTCGGTGACAGCTGTGTGCCACCGGGATCAGTGCTGGATCCACTGTTTTTTGTCATTTATATGACTAGTTTGATGAGAATTTAAAAAGCATGTTAAGTTTGCAGATGACACAAAGATTGGTGGTATATAATGGACAGCAAAGCTCATCTGGGAATGCAGTGAGATCCTGATCAATTAGGCCTGTGGGTACAGGAATAGCAGACAAAGTTTAGATAAATACAAGGTATTGCATTTTGGTGGTGGGTCCAACCAGAGCAGAACTTACACAGTTGATGGTAGGGTCCTGGGGAGTATTACAGAACAAAGATTTAGGGATACAGGTTCATAGCTCCTCAAAATTGGAATCACAGGTAGACACAGGTAACGAAAAAGGCTTTTGGCTTGCTTGCTTGCTTTCATTGGTCAGAGCACTGAGTATAGGAGTTGGGACATCTTGTTGCAGCTGTACAAGATGTTGGTGAGGCCACATTTGGAGAATTGCATGCAGGTCTGGCTGCTCTACTATAGAAAGGATATTATTAAACCAGAAAGAGTGCACACAAGATTTACTAGGATGCCACCTGTGCTAGAAGATTTCAGTTATAAGGGGATGTGCAGGAGACGGAGGGGTGACCATATTGAGGTCTATAAAATCATAGGAGGCATAGATATGGTAGATAGCCAACAGCACTTTTTCCCCATGATTGGGGTTGGGGAGGGGTATCTAAATCTAGAGGGCATACATTCAAGGTGAGAAGGAAGAGATAGAAAGGATCCAGAGGGACATATTTTTCATACAGAGGGTGGAGTGCGTCTGGAACAGCCTGTTAGAGGTAGTGGTGGAAAAGAGTACAATTTCTTCATTTAAGAAACATTTATACAGAACATGGATGGGATAGGTATGGACCAAACACAAGTGGGACTAGTTTAATTGTGAAAACTGGTGGGCATGGGCAAGTTAGGCCAAAGGGCCTGTTTCCATGCTGTAGACCTCTATGACGAAGTTATTAAATGCTAAGGGAAAGGTTATCCGATGTTTCATTGTTTACTTTATTTCCCTTTGCTACATTAACAGAGACAGCAACGCACAATCAATCAAATATGCTTTAAAATCTAATGTCTCAGTGAAAATACATACTTCCCTTCACACACTCAATAAGGAGACAGTGATTAGATTATTGGATACTATACCTGTTATGAATTCTTAGAACAAGATTAGGATCATCTATAATCCCAGGATTTTCTGCAAATTGCTGATAGGTAACAAGATGTTGTAAGAATTTGTCTGCAAAAGAATACAAAATACCACTTAAGTGTTTTGATCTTAAATGATCCTTGTCCCTTTTGACATAGCCAATCAATAAAGTATAGCCGATTTTGAGTACATTACAGAAAAACAAATGATTTGCTACTTTCTGCTCTCCTTTGTCAAGAGAAGTTGAATAATGCTACTCTTATCTAGTCACTTGCAAGTTCACATTTGTCTGGACCACAAAACATGATCCAATACTTCAGCTGATCTTTATAAGCTGTTCAAAAAGATTTGATTTAATTTTTCCTTTTAATGTTGTTTCTGGCTTTCTCCCTCAATGGAAGGAGTACCCAGACTACACCAAGTGCTTCCCCACATCAAAATGGCTGAAATTGGAAAAGTACTTCTCAATACAAATTTGAAAAATATGGACAAAGGAGATAGGAAAAGACTACCCAAATGAGAATAGGTTCGACAACAAGAGGGCACAGAATTAAGATGGTGGACAAAGAAGCCATGGCAGCATGAAGAAAAATGTTGTTACAAAGCAAGTCATTAAGACCTGCAAGGCCCTGCCTGAGTCGGGGTAGTGGCAGGATTAGTCGGAGCATTCAATAGGGAATTGGAATATCTGAGAAAGAAAAACATGCAGGGCTATGAAGTAAAGGTGGGCTATCTTGGTGAATGGATCCTTTGGAGAGCCAGAGGCAGAAGGCTGAATAGTTTCACTACAGGAAGAAGCCATTCTGTAATCTAACTGTTCTGTTACCCTGGGAAATCCTATTACATTGCCCAATGTACATTTCTTCAATTTCACTAAATTTAATTTCTTTTTGGTTTTAAATTTTAGTTAAATTAGACTTTGACTTATGATTCATGTAATAAAGGAAAAAATATCAAATCATAATTATTCAATTACTAAGGTAGCTGTTTAAAAGAAGCTTGGTTTGACACCTGCATCAGTTAAAACAGATGGATATTATTGATTGCTTCACATAGCTTCATAATCATGAGCAATCATTTGACGCTAAAAATCAACACACACACAAAAGTTGCAAATGTTATGTCCAAGCTGACCATAGGACAACAGCAAATCAAAATGTGAGCTGACAAAGCCAGAGTCCTTAGTATCCACATTACCTAGGACGTGCTACTAATCTAGGCAGGATTAAAAAGCCTAACAGTTTCCACATTTCTTAGCAGGGCAAGGTTGGCAACTCTGTGTCAATTCCATCACCAAAAGCATATTGCTACATCAATGATGTCAGCATTGGCCTATCAGTCAACCAATGAATAGCCAATCACCCAAAGTCCTTCTGTATGCTGAGTAAGTCCCTGGACACGGCATTTTCCATGTCGGTAGCTCTGCCACAAGGACACCGGCAAGCAACATATGAAGCTGAAGTTGGTAGTTGGTAGTTGAATCGCTGATAGCTGGTGATCTCTACAGGCTAACTGTTTGGAGAGGCATTGTAAGAGACAAGTAGAAGCTAAAAGTTCAGCTGCAAAGAAGGGGGCCTAGAGAAAAAGGCCAGCAAGTTCTGTACACTCTCAGTCCATGGTCTTCCTCTGCAGCAAATATTGCAGAGGCTGCCATGCCAGAGTTGAGGTCTTGAAGCACATCAGATGATGTTTAACAGAGTTGACCACCATCTTATGAAACAGAATGCAGTGACTCACTAGTGTAGGAAACATTTCAAGACAAGGGTCTGGATGTATCCAAATGCAATAAGTCTCAAATATCAAATGAGACTTAGTGGTCCCAAGATGGACTTATGAGTTGTCCGGCCATAGTACTAACTCTACCAGTGGCAGGTCTACTAAGCAATCCTGAATGGGAAAAAAATTTTAAAATAAAATCACAAAACAACATAATAAATTAACAAAGTATGCCATGCTTATAAACACATGAAATCTGATCTGTCCAATTACCAACCCAGTCGATTCTCAATTGTTAAAGTGGTGCAGAGTGCCATTGACAATGTTATCAAGAAACAGTTCTGCAGTAATAACCAGCCCAATACTTAGTCTAGGTTCCAGGACAGCTCAGCTCCTGACAATTAGAACAGCTTTGGTCCAAACACTAGCTGAGGTGACTGACAAACCACAACTATCATCCTATCTGCCAGGTGTGACTCCAAACAGCAAAGAGTTAGCCCACAATAAGTGTGGATTCCAGTTCACTTTCACCTCACCTCTGGAATTCAAAATATCTGAGTTCCAAGTTTGATAAGAGTGACTGCCCGCAATCATACCAGCAAGAAGTCAAAGTGAAATGAAGGGAGGGAGGGAGGAAAGCAAGCAAGAACGCAAAGAAAGAAAGCAAGCAAGAAAGCAAGAAAGACAGAAAAAAAGAAACTAATTAGGGGAATAAAACACCAACTACAAATGGTAATTTTGGGCAAAAGAGGAGTAGGAAAGGTTTAAAACAGTAATTCAACTGTTCAGGAGAAATAAACTTTCCACAAAAAGTAAAGAAAAATAGCCAATAATAAAGCAGTAATGGTGCATAAAAATACAAGAACAATATTGAAACTGAAAAATAAGGTATTGTTTCAGGACAGTGCTTCTTATTCACTCATAGGACTTTATGTCACTGGCTGGGCAGCATTTATTGCCTGGTCCTAGTTACCTTTGAGGAGGTGGTGGTGAACTGCCAATCAAAACCACTACAGTCCACGTGCTATAGGTTGACTCACAATGCTCTTGAGGGGATTCCAGGATATTGACCCAGCAACGGTGAAGTAATGGTGGGCATATTTCAAGTCAAATGATGATGGCTTGGAGGGGAACTTGTTGGTGGTGATTTTCCCATGTATCTGATGCCCTTGTACATCATAGTGGTTAGCACTGCTGTCTCACAGCGCCAGAGACCTGGGTTCAATTCCCACCTCAGGTGACTGACTGTGTGGAGTTTGCACATTCTCCCCGTGTCTGCGTGGGTTTCCTCCGGGTGCTCCGGTTTCCTCCCACAATCCAAAAAATGTGCAGACTAGGTGAATTGGCCATTCTAAATTGCCCGTAGTGTTAGGTGGAGGGGTAAATGTAGGGGAAGGGGCCTGGGTGGGTTATGCTTCAGTGGGTCAGTGTGGTCTTGTTGGGCCGACGGGCCTGTTTCCACACTGTAAGTAATCTAATCTAAGTAATCTAATCTAATCAAATGGAAGTGATTGTAGGTTTGGAAGGTGCGGTCTAAGGATCTTTGGTGGACTTCTGCAGTGCATCATGTCAACAGTACACACTGCTGCAGCAGAGCACTGGAGGAAGAGGAGTGGATGCGGTGCCAATCAAATGGGCAGCTTTGCCTGATTGTGTTAAGGTTCTACAGTGTTGTTGGAGCTGCATGCTTCCAGGCAAATCAGGAATATCCCACTCTCTCTCCTGACTTGCGCTTTAGATGGCTTTAGGATTCAGGAGAATTCCACAGAATTCCAAGCCTCTGACCTGCTCTTGTGTTTATCTGGCAAGTCCAGCTGAGTTTCTGGTCAACTGTAGTACCCCAGGATGTTGACAGTGGGAGGTAGTGATGCCAACACCATTGAATGTCAAGGGACTGAAACTTTTTTTGGAGATGGTCATTGCCTATCATTTGTGGTGACAACTTTACTTGTTACTTTTTAGCTCAAGCCTGCATATTGTGCAGGTCTTGTTGCACTTGTATATGGATTGCTTCAGTATCTGAGGAGTTCGGAATGCTGTTGAACATTATGCAATCATCAAATGTCCCCACTTCTGACCTTACAAATGGAGGGAAGATCTTTGACCAAGCATTTGATGATGGCTGGGCCTTGGACACTATCCTGAGGAAGCCCTGTAGAGACACCCTGGAGCTGAGATGACTGACCTGTACAAACCACAACCTATGTGCCAGATATGACTCCAACCAGCAAAGAGTTAGCCCACAATAAATGTTGATTCCAGTTCACATTCATCTCACCTCTGGAATTCAGCTCTCTTGTCCATGTTTAAACCAAAGTTGTAATGAGGTCAGGAGCTGCAGGGTCCTGGTAGTACTCTAACAAGACATCAATCAGCAGGTTGCTGCTTTGCAAGTGCTGCTTCATAAAATGAATGATGACATCCTCAATCACTTTATTGATGATTGAGTGTAGATGGATGGGGTCGTAATTGGCAGAGTTGAATCTGTACTGCTTTTTAAGTACAGGACGTAAAAGGGAAATTTTCCATAGTTAGTTAGATGCCAGCATTGTAACTGTACTGGAAGAGCCTGGTTAGGGGTGCAAAAAAAATAAATCTGACCACCTGTAAAGGCCCATAATCTTTGTAGTATCCAGCACCCCCAACTGTTTTTTTTAAAACTTGGAGTGTATCAAATGGACTTAAGACTGGCAGAGTGTCAGTGACCACTGGAGGACACAGAAATGGATCATTGACTCAACATGCCTCAGCTTTAATCTTCTGCATTGATGAGTTGAGCTCTTCCATCATTGAGGACAGGGATATTTGTGAAGCCTCCCCTTGCAGCAAGTTGTTTAATTGTCCACTACCATTCACGACTAGATGTGGCAAGACTATAGAGCCTACATCTGACCTGTTGGTTCTAAGGGTGCTTAAGCTCTGTCTATTACTTGCTACTTCTGCTGTTTGACATGCAAGTAGCCCTGCTTATTAGTTTCACCGGGCAGACACCTCATTTTTGGGTGTGCCTGGTGCTGCTCCTAGCATGCCTTCCCTCACTCCCCATTGAAATCAGGTTGATCAAGTTTGTGTAAAGGTTGGGAGCTCATAGAGTCATAGAGATATACAGCCCGGAAACAGACCCTAAGGTCCAACCCGCCCATGCCGACCAGTTATCCCAACCTAATTTAGTCCTGCCTGGAGCACCCGCCCCATATCCCTCCAAACCCTTCCTATTCATACACCCATCCAAATGCCTCTTAAAATGTTGTAATTGTACCAGCCTCCACCATTTCCTCTGGCAGCTCATTCCATGCACGCACCACCCTCTCCGTGAAAAAGGTTGTTCCTTAGGTATCTTTTATATCTTTCCCCTCTCACCCTTAACCTATGCCCTCTAGTTCTGGACTCCCCCACCCCATGGAAAAGACTTTGTCTATTTACCCGATCCATGCTCCTCAATTTTATAAACCTCTATAAGGTGACCCCTCAGCCTCCGACGCTCCAGAGAAAACAGCCCCACCCTGTTCAACCTCTCTTTATAGCTCAAATCCTCCAACCCTGGCAACATCCTTGTAAATCTTTTCTCAACTCTTTCAAATTTCACAACATCCAATAGGAAGGAGACCAGAATTGCACGCAATATTCCAACGGTGGCCTAACCAATGTCCTGTACAGCCGCAACATGACCTCCCAACTCCTGTACGCGATACTCTGACCAATAAAAGAAAGCATACCAAATGCCATGTGCCAACTGCCGTAGTTGTGGCTATGCTCGCTGAGCTGAGAAGTTGATATGCAGACATTTTGACCCCTGTCTAGGTGACATCTTCAGTGCTGCAAATCAACTTCCCAGTCTGGTGAACAGACCCACAGTCACAGAAATCAGGTTGATCCCTGCTTGTGATGGTAATGGGTGAGTGGGCATATGCCAGTCCATGAAGTTGCAAATTATTCTCAACGTGAAGATGGGAGTTCATCTCCACAAGGTCTTTACGGTAAGTCACTCTTATAGTGGACGGATGCATCTACAGCCAGCAGATTAGTAAGGATGAGGCCAAGTATGTTTTTTCCCCTCACTGGTTCCCCCACCATCTACCACAGACCCAGACAGCTATTTTCTTCAGGATCCAACCAGCTCAATCAGCAATGCTGTTGCCAAGCTACTCTTGGTGAGACACATTGAAATTCCCCACCCAGAGAACATTTTGCTCCCTTGCCACACTCAGTACTTCTCTGAATGTTGTTCAATATGGTAGAGTACTGACTTATTAGCTGAACGAGGGCTTTTTGTTTGCCCATGTTTAACTTGAAGTCGTGACACTTCGTGAGATCACGAGCCAATGTTGAGGACTCTCAGGGCAACTCCCTCCTAAATGTACACCACTGTGCTGCCACATCTGCTGTGCCTGCCTTACTGGTGGGACAGAACATACCCAGGGTATTGATTCTGGGACATTGTCAGTTATAATTACATGAGTTTCACTACATCATGCTGTTGTTTGACTAGTGTCTGAGACAAGTAATACCTATTTTGGCACTAGCCCCCAAGCATTAGTAAGGAGGACTTTGAAGGGTTGACAAGGCTATTCTGGTTGCCTTTTCTGATGCCTAGGTAGATGCCAAGTAGTCCATCTGGTTTCATTTTTAGGTTAAGACCTCATAGCAATTATTGCAACTGAGAAGTTGGTTAGGCCATTTCAGAAGGCAGTGGAGAGTCATCCATATTGGGGTAGGTCTGGAGTCACATACAGGACAGACCAGGTGAGGATGGCTGATTTCCTTCCTTGAAGGACATCAGTAAGTCAGATGGGGTTTTCCGACAATGGTATCAAGATCATCAGTATGTTCTTGATTCCAGACATTTCTTATTGAATTCAAATTCAAACCAAGGTCCACAGTTGAAGGAGAAGTTGACAAAATAAATTGGAGAAGTTATAGAAAATGTACATGAAACAATTGATAAAGAAATCAAGGAATGAAAACAATTCCACAGATAGAAATAAAAGAATCATGCTCTGAATAGGGCTACTAAGTGTGCACAACATAACTTAAGAGGCAATAACAGTAAAGTAACAAATACTGAATTTTACTTTCACGATTGTTTGCTATGGATGTCAACAAGGCTCCTTTCAAGCCTGCAACCTCTAACACCTTGAAGGGCAAGAGTAACAGGTATATTGGAATACTATTACCTTCATGTTCAAGGAAATCACAGGACAAGAACAAAAACAATGAAGAACTCTATAACCAAGAGGCATAATTTATAAACAAAATCAGACGAGATTAGACCCTTAGTACACATGGATTACAAAAATAAAAACAGTGCCAGAGAACTGGTAGAGCATTAATGGGAATTTCTATATTTAGAAAGGGACAAGTCTAGAAAATTAAACTCCATTTAGCTTACTTTTTCTGATAGAAAAAAATAAATTAAATCTACTCAAAAATGCAACAGAAAAAAAAACAAGAAACTAAAACTACAAGAGTATAAATTTCAAGCATTAATTCAGACATGTGGAGCAAAAACACTGGTGACCAATGGAGCCAACAGTTTATTTCAGTGCTGTAAACATACAATTAATCATGATAACAAAGGTCATGAAAACACCTTCCTCTCTGAAATTTTAGCAGTAAGTGAAAATACAAAATGTAATTTAAAAATGTAAGTCTTGATAATTTTTCTTAACTTGGAATTGCTAACTTTTATCTTACCTTTCGATATCTCAGTATTTTCGCTGAGACCTCCACAAAGTGAGAAGTCGAGATCTTGCAGGTCAGCTGCTGAATCAGAAAGGCATTCAGTGCCACTATCCATTGCTGCACTTCCTACCGACTGTGGTGACTGAGAACCAGAACACGTCTCTGATTCAGTCCACCGTTTAGAACTGCTGTCAAACTCACTGCAAGAAGAAAAAGAAGATCTAAAATTTTCACAGCCAGTGTTGCAGTAATTAATGTTCACGTCTGCATCTATGACACAAGTACGCATCTTGGCAAGATTAATATCCAGGATTTCCACACTTAACACATGGTAGTAATAGATCACCAGAAGCTTAAAGAGACTCATCACCTTTACAGGGCAAATATGATTGTTCAATGTGGCCTTGCTAGTACCATCCATGTTAAAATAACAATTTCCTGTAGTATATTGCTGGTATCAGAATTGCAATTATGATTACCATTATGATTGCCATCTTCCAGTGTGGATGAGCTAAATGTCCATGCACCCCAGTACAGGATGCCAATCATGTTGGGGGAAGAGAAGGGGAACAGAAAGGAATATGATGGTAATAAGACTCAGTACAGTGAGGGAGACTGATACTGTTCATTGTACCAAATAGCCCAAACAGCGCTGATAATTGCATGGCCTACCTTGTCCATTGCCATGGTTGGGGATGTTTGTACTATGTTGGAGAATAACATACAGTGAGAAGGGGTGAATAATATTAGATCAGTGAATGATGTGTGCATGTCTCTCTGGTGGTGGTGGTGATGATAATGGTAAGAGACATAGAATACCTATTTTCAAACCAATAACAAGTCAAGGGATACAGTTGAGAGCAGAACATCAGTGGAAAGATAAGACCAGAGAAGGGCAGGAAGGGACACTAGGGCAGGGGAGGAAAGAGAAAAAAAGCATACCAGTTGTCAAGACTACAACGATGAAGAATATCCAGAAGCTGTACAGCATTCGTAACAAACTTCATGAATTGATAATGCAGAATAATGTGAATAAATATAATCTGATCACCATTAACTTGGCTAGAGGATGAAGTAGTTTGGGACCTGAATGTTATGGAGCATATGATATTAAAGAAGAATAGGTAACTCACTAAGGTGGAATGGTAGCTTTCACAATCAATTACTGCAGTAGTCTAAGATTGCCTAGGTTCAGGAGATAATCAACAAATCTGTTTGGGTGGAGATAAAGAAGAGTAGAGGAATTTCATCACTTGTGGGAGTGGTCTTCAGACCCAGAACAGTAATCATGACGCAAGATGAAATATACTAGAACTAACATTGGGTGTTTGACGTGGACAGACAGCAATAATGAGGAGTGATTTTAATCTGCATATTAATAATCAGATTAGTAATAATATCTTGGATGAGGAGCTAAGAATGCTTTTCTGAAAGTTTCTTACAGCAGCATGCTCTGGGACCTACCAGCGAGCAGGTTATACAAGACTTGGATACAGGGCAATGCAGCAAGAGTTATTAATCACATTAGAGTAAAGGTATCTCAAGATGACAGCATGCAATATGACAGAATTTTTTATTTAGTTTGAAAGGGAGAAGAGTGGGTCTAAGATGAATATTCTAAACTTGGGAAATGGCAAATATATGGGCATGAACATTGAGCTGGCTAAAGTGAGCCAAGATATTAGGCTTGATGATCAATCAGGAGAGAACCAGTGGCAGACGTTTAACAGGATATTTAAGAATATTCAGAATAAGCATATTCCTACTATAAAGGAGGATTTCAAGGGAAGGTTAACTGAAGTAGCTAAGGAGAGAGTCAAACATCAGAAAGAAACATATAATTGAGCAAAGCGGTAGGGAAGATGGTTGGTCAAAGAACAGAGAATGACTGTAAGGTTAATCAAGAGCTAATAAATTAGAACATAAGAGAAAGCTAGTGAGAAATATAAAAAATGATACTAAGAGTTTCCAGAGGTATTTAACAAATTTAATTGAGTGCTGACCCACTACAGGAAAGAATGGAGAGTTCATAGTAAATAATAAAGAAATAGCGAGTATGGTGAATAAATACTTTGCTCGTCTTCTCTATAGAGGATACAACAAATATCCCTGCATACCTGCAAATCTGTATGTTTAGACGAGGAAAGAAACTTAGTGAAACTGTAATTGCAAAAGAAGTGGTACAGAGCAAACCGATGGAGCCGCAGACTGATAAATCACTGGCTCCTAACCTCATCATACAGTCTTAAAATAAGTGCCTAGTGAGGTAGTATGTGCATCGGTGTTAACTTTCCAAATTTTGTTAAATTCTGGAAAGGTTCGCTCAATTCAAAAAGGTAAGGCAGACAACAAGAAACTAGATTAGTTAAAAACCGAAAGAAGTGCAGATGCTATAAATCAAAATAAAAACAGAAATTGCTGGAAAACCTCAGCAGGTCTGGCAGCATCCATGAAGAGAAATAAGAGTTCACATTTACATCTGGTGACCTGTCCTCAGAACGGATGGTAGCTACCATTGGTTCTGAGGAAGTGACACCGGACCCAAAACGTTAACTCTGATTTCTGCTTTCAGATATTGCCAGACCGGTTGCATTGGATTAGTTAGCCAGACATCTGCTGGAATTCTTTATTGGAAAGCTGCTAGAATTGAACATTAAAAGGTCATAACATTATAAAAGTGTGTTGTGAAGATGACATAACAAGAATGCAGATCAATACATATATGGGTTACATTAATAAGCAAAGACCTGGCAGATGGAAAATATAGGAAAATGTGAAGTTGCTCACTTGGACAGGAAGAATGAAAATAGGGTATTACTTAAATAGAGAATGACTGCAAACTACCAAAACATACAGGGACTTAGTTGTTGTAGTACTGGAAATTCTGAGTTAGAGACAAAAAGGAAACTGCAGATGCTGAAATCCAAGGAAGGCAAACAGGAGGCTGGAAGAACATAGCAAGCTAGGTAAGCATCAGAAGGTGAAGTCGATGTTTCAGGTGTAACCCTTCTTCACGACTGGGCGTGAATGTAAAAGGAGCTGCAGATAAAGGAGGTGGCGGAGGCAGGGTGATAGGTGAAGACAGGCACAGGGTATGACCTAGTTAATCAAAGGGAGCAATAAACCCAGTAAGTGCCTGGGAGGGGCTGAGAAGGGAGGTGATTTGAAATTGGAGAACTCAACATTGAGTCCTCCAGGCTGTAGGCTGCCCAGGCAGAAGCTAAAGGTATTGTTCCTCCAATTTGCGGTTTGGTTCATCGTGGCAATGGAGATGCCAAGGATGGTCATATCGGAAAAGGAGTGGGAAGGGGAATTAAAATGGGCAATGACTGGGAGGTCCGGTCAGCCCCACGGGTCCAGCTTAGATGCTCAGTGAACCGTCCCCCAAATTTACATTTGGTCTCCCTGATGTAGAGAAGACCACATTGGCAGCACCACCGCTTTCTTCTGGAAGGACTGTTTGGGGCCCTGGATGGAGGTCAGGGGTGTGGTGTACTGGCAGGTTTTGCATCTTTTCAGTTGTAGGGTAAGGTGGGGAAAGTGGCACAAACCAAGGACCGAAGGGAACGGTCTTTGTGGAAGGCAGAGAGGGGTGGGGAGGGAAAGATGTTCTTGATGGTGGGGACTAGTTAGAATTGGTGGAAGTGTTTAAGGATGCTTTGAATGTTGAGACTGGGGGGGTGGTAGGTGAGCACAAGAAGGACTCGATCTCTATTGTATTTGGAAGGGGAAGGTTTAGAGCAGTGGAACAGGGAATGGAGGTGGTGCAATGGAGGGCTGTTTGGATGACAGAGCGGGGGAAAGCACATTGTTCGAAATAGGTGGACATTTGGGATGCTTGGGAGTGGAATCTCTCCTTGTCCGAACAGATGCAGTGGAGGCTGAGGAATTGGGAGAGCAGGATGGTGTTCTTGCAAGATATGGATGGGAGATGGTGTAATCCAGGTAGTTATGAGAGTCTGTGGGTTTGTGGTAAACGTCCATCTGGAAACTGTCGCTGGAGATGGAAATGGATAAGTTAAGAAAAGGGAGGGAGGTTTCCAAGATGGACCGAGTGAATTTGAGGGCAGCATGGAAGGTGTGTGCGAAGTCAATGAACTGCTCCAGTTTAGCCTGGGTGCACGGCGCTGTGCCAATGCAGTCATTGATGTAACGGCAGAAGAGTTGGGGCACAGTGCCTGCGTAGGTACATAGAACATAGAACATAGAACAATACAGCACAGAACACGATGTTGTGCCGAACTTCTAACCTAGATTAAGCACCCATCCATGTACCTATCCAAATGCCGCTTAAAGGTCGCCAATGATTCTGACTCTACCACTCCCACGGGCAGCGCATTCCATGCCCCCACCACTCTCTGGGTAAAGAACCCACCCCTGACATCTCCCCTATACCTTCCACCCTTCACCTTAAATTTATGTCCCCTTGTAACACTCTGTTGTACCCGGGGAAAAAGTTTCTGACTGTCTACTCTATCTATTCCTCTGATCATCTTATAAACCTCTATCAAGTCACCCCTCATCCTTCGCCGTTCCAACGAGAAAAGGCCGAGAACTCTCAACCTATCCTCGTACGACCTATTCTCAATTCCAGGCAACATCCTGGTAAATCTTCTCTGCACCCTCTCCAAAGCTTCCACATCTTTCCTAAAGTGAGGCGACCAGAACTGCACACAGTACTCCAACTGTGGCCTAACCAAAGTCCTGTACAGCTGCAACATCACTTCACGACTCTTGAATTCAATCCCTCTGCTAATGAACGATAATACTCCATAGGCCTTCTTACAAACTCTATCCACCTGAGTGGCAACTTTCAAAGATCTATGTACATAGACCCCAAGATCCCTCTGTTCCTCCACCTGACTAAGAACCCTATCATTAACCCTGTATTCCGCATTCTTATTTGTTCTTCCAAAATGGACCACCTCACACTTGGCAGGGTTGAACTCCATCTGCCACTCCTCAGCCCAGCTCTGCATCATATCTAAGTCCCTTTGCAAACGACAAATGCCCTCCTCACTGTCCACAACTCCACCTATCTTCGGTACTAAAGAGGGACTGTTTGACAGAGCCGATAAAGAGGCAGGCATAGCTGGGGCCCATCTAAGTGCCCATGGTCACCCCCTGGATTTGGAGGAAATGGGAGAAGTTAAAGGAAAAGTTAATAAGGGTGCGGACCAGCTTGGCAAGGTGAAGGAGGGTATTGGTGTTGGGGCACTGGATAGTCTGTTGGAGAGGAAGAAGCTGATGGCCTGGAGACCATCCTTGTAGGGTATGGACATGTACAAGGACTGCACATCCATAGTGAAGATAAAGCGCTAGGGGCCAGGGAACTGGAAGTTACTAAAGAGATGGAAGACATGGTTGGTGTTGCAGATATAGGTGTGAAGTGCCTGTATCAAGGAGGAGAGGATGGACTCGAGGTAGGACAAGATGAGGTTGGTGGGGCAGGAGCACGTGAAGACAAATGGGTCGGTCGGGGTAGTTGTGCTAATGGATCTTGGGGAGCAGGTAGAACCAGGCAGTGCGGGACTGAGAACTATGAGTTTGGAGGCAGTGGAGGGGAGATTACCGGAGGCAATGAGGGCAGAGACAGTACTGGCCATTTTGGCATGATGGGTCATGGTGGTGGCATGGACAAAGGGGAGGTAGGATGTGGTGTCGGAAAGTTGGCATTAGGCCTCTATGACAGAGGTCCATTTTCCAAACTACCACTGCCCTGCCTTTGTCAGTGGGTTTGACTGTGAACCAGAAGGTTGATGCAGAGATAGTGGAGCACTGCACGTTCAGAGAGAGCGAGGTTGGAGTGGGCGAGAGGAGAGGAGAAATTGAGGCAGCCAATGTCATGTCGCCTGTCCGCACTGAAGAGGTCTAGGGCAGATACAAGATGCTGAGTGCCTGGTTAGCATGGAGATACAGCATATGAGAAATTCTAGGGTTAAGATCCTTTATTGCAAGAGTAAATAAGTTATACTTCAGTTATACAGCACACCGAGACCACATCCTGAAATACTGTGCACAGGTTTACTCTCATTTAAGAACTGAAACACCTCTAGTGCATTTAAAAGGTAGTTTACTAAATTGATACGGAAATGATTAGATTGTCTTAGGAGAACAGCTTGGATATGCTGGGCTTGTTTCACAAGTGAGGAGTGAATTGATTGAAGTTTGTATGATCCTGAATAATCTTGAAAGAGGAGGATATCAAAAGGATGTATACTCGTGTGGATTAATCCAGAACGGATGAAAACTATTTTAAAATTAGCGGGTTTTTTTGCAGCAAGTTTTTTTTTCTCTCAAAAGGTTGTGCAACTTTGGAAATCTTTGCTTCAGAAAGCAGTGCTGGAAGGATCATTGAGTATTTTTAAAACAGAGGTTGATAAAGTTTTATTAGGCAAAAGGATCAAAGGTTATCAGGGATGGGAATACAAAATAAAATCAGCTATAATCTTATTGCATGCTATAGAATTAAAGTGCCAAATGCCCTACTTTTGCTCCAAATTTCTATGTTCATACTTTCCAGCTTTAAGCACTGCAAAATATGCATTACTAGCAGACACCTTGTAGATGGCATTTCAACAATCTTTGAAAAGATGAAGAACTGGAGAGATTCCCCACGGGCTGGAAAATTTCAAATTGAATGAGAGATTTTTGTTGAATGCTATAATGATTCTTAATCCAATGAAAATTGACACTTGTGAGCTGACAGATATTATAATATTAATAAAATGCAAAAAAATGCCACCTGTCTGCTTACATGGCATTTGGAATAAAAGGCTAAGTAATGGAACATCTAATCTCTTGCCATACTGGTCTCTAATTCATGCTACATCACTTTTCTTTTGTATGTTTTGGTTGTTGACCTATAAAAATGACACATTAATCATCACCTTGCTAATTGCGGTCAATTGAATTGATCTTGGGTCTTCTGCTTGCTTTCCTTCCCACCATCCACTCATGTCATCTTTCGCTTCTCTTTTCAGATGCTTTGTACTTATGTGATGTCTTCACCTATCCCACTAGCAATTAACTCTTGGTTCAACAATGATCATTTGTATTTTGTATTAGCTCTTTGCTTCTTCATTGTTATTTTTACAGTGCAAACAAGAAAATCTTGTGTTGTGAAGTACAACAAGCACATAAGCCAGAAAATCACATCTTAGTCTTCAGAGAAAACCAAAAACTTCTAACACTGGCATCAGAATGAAGGCCACGACATGTCTCATCTAATCTCTTCATATATCTATCCTGTCCAAATTCATGCAACATCAATTTTACTTCTACATTTTAGTTGTACAAATTGTGTGGACAGGTTTGATTTCTTTATAAAATTTTCACTTATGAGCGCTACGTTATTCAATTCTGAGAGTACTAAGTTCTTCTCTTAATGGAGAATTCAAGATGCAAAAAAAATTTATTTTTTTTTTTACACAGATTATATTACTTTATTGGTTCAGTTTGTTATTTCTTCCTTCCAGAAGAAATTTTGCATGTATAAATTATAATGTTTTATTGGTAGCTTCTCTAACCATTTTTGATTAGAGCATTAAGAAGGAAATTTGACATCATAGGACTGTAAAATTTGATTGCAGACATTGAGAAACAAACAATCAGACCAACAGAAGCACACTACTCTCTAATTGCTGGAATGTTAAACCACCACCAATCAGAAAAATGGGTGTCATAAGTCAAAAACGAGGAACACTGACATTAGATTCATAAAATATAACATCTAAACAAAGGTTTTAGATTAGACACCTATCTAGGTAAATATAATAAAACTGGGAATATGTTTTGCATTCCTTTATTACCAGTCTCAAATATTTAATCATCCTAATCAAGGAGTAATCAAATCCCAGCAATTCTTTTAATTGAAAAAATGGATTATTAACAAGCATTCTCTGTGGAAGCTGTTAAAGCCCAAAGACCATATATCTTTATTTAGGCCACTTCATCTTAGCATTCCCAAACCACCCAGTCAAGGGAATCCTTACATACAATTGAAGGCAATATGGTACCTTTTAGGAAAATAGCGAGCAGCATCCTCAGGTGCCAAAACAGTCAGATCGTCCAAATAAATGTCATCAGGTCCCTGATGCTGACTTCGTTTCTGCAGACCTACCAAAATATACAGAATTATACTGCATATTAGAAACTACAAAGCTGCTAGATCCAACATCTTTCCACACTTAAATTAGGTAAAAACCCAAAACCCTGCAAAGGGAGAGGATGTCCACACTGCACCACCTCATAGTAAACAAAACAAAATCTCAGAATGATTACAATAAGAGGCCATTCATCTTTTTGTGTCCAGTTAGGCTCTGTGCATCAGCAATCTATTTTCATTCATATAACTGTTAACTAAGGTAGAAGCCCAGAAATTTCAGGGCAAAGTGTTGACATGGTTGGGAAACTGGTTGAGTAGCAGGTAACAAAGTAGGGACAATGGGTAGATACTCAAATTGGCAGAATGTTCCACAAAAATCTCTATCACGGCCTTCATTATTCAAGTTATTCAATAAGGACTTGGATAACAGTACAGAAAGTCGTGAGGAGCGTTGTAGCGAGTGTAGATATTGGTTAAAAATTACAAAGGAATATTGACACACTACATGAATGGGGAAAGTTGTGCAGATGGATATCAATGCAGGCAAAGGTGAAGCTAAAAATGGACTGAATAAGGATAGATCAGGGTACTAAGAAGATGGTATGGGACTAGGTTAACCTAGGTTATCTGGTCAGCATGGACAAGTTGGACCAAAGGGTCTGTTTCTGTGCTTTCTATCTTTATGACCCGATGACTAATTAAGGACAAACCATTCAGGAGAAATACTTCAACACAGAGTGGTAGAGGTTTGGAACTCTTCCACAAATGGCAGTTGATGCCAAATCATTTATTAATTTTAAATTGGAAATAGATAATTTTTTGTTAAGCAATGGTATTAAAGACCCCAATAGAGTTAGGCCATGCCAACTTCGATATCACTCAATGGCAGAACAAGCTCAAGTGGCTCAATGGCCTACTCCTGTCCCTAATTTCCCCATCCTTTCCACATACCCATAGAAATTCTCCCATTCCCCATGTTCATACCCCTTTCCATCACACTTGGGCAGCGCATTTTTGTTCCTAAACCACTCATCATATAACGACTTTTGACGTTGCCACTAAACTCTTCAATGACTTTCAAACACAAATTCCAGTCATCTGGTTCTTGACCTGTCAGTAGGAACAGTTTTGGTCATATCTATCTGAAACCCTTAATTCTGGCCAAATCTTACATATTTTCTCAACTTCTCTGAAAACAGCATCAATTTTTCGAGTCTATCCAATCCATACCTGAAGTTCCTTATCCCTGGAACTATTATAATAAGTCTTTTCCTCACCCTCTCAAGGCTTCATCACCTTCCTAAAGTCTGACATCAGTGTTGGATAAGGCTAAAAATAACAGGAACTGATAAGTAGTTTAACAATGAGCTGTTATATGAATGAAATTGTACTGAATCAGTCAGGTCTGCTAAGAGTTAAAACTACAGGAAATTAGGAACTGCTGTTTCTTCCAGATAAGGCATATATTGGACAAAGCATTCAGGATTGATCACATGCATGCATAATTCCAAATAAGACATATTTGGCACTGAGTCTTGTCTAAAGAGTCTGAAGAAATTCCTTTGTTCAACAACACTTCAAAGATTCATGATGTGCAAGAAGTACCATAAGTCAAGAGGTGTGATGAAGACATCAACAGAATTTCAGCCTGGCCAGCTGCGAACTCTCCCAGGTAGTAATGTTTGGGTTTAGTTACAGAAATCAGGACATTGATTGAGATATCTCTAATAGATAAAAATGAGTGTTATTTGTTTAAGTACTTAATAAATGAATTGTGGTTTTATAGTGCTCAAAGTGTCTCCATTGTATCGTGGTCTATGTATGCACTGTTGTCTCCCAGAGACAGGCAACACCAATAATTCAGAACAAGTATCTCAACAAGTGTAGTACACAAGTGAATTAATCACATTTGCATATCTTTTTATATGGAGTAGCAGCAACATAAGTACATTACCTTTTTTCTTGGATGGTGAATCTAATTTTGTAACAGTTGAAAGCTGTGTTTCAATGTCTACAGAGGTACTGTCTATCTGAGACATATCAGAGACTCCAGTTGCTAAGATACTACGTGAATCTGGGGCTTGAGAAAGCATGTTACTAAACATTTCCTCAGATGATGCAACTTCACTGTCAACAGCTGCTTGGTGAATATCCACAAGTGCTCTAGCCTCAGGTTTCAGAACTGCACGTGTTACAATTTTGCAAGCTGTGACATCCACATCCATGGCATCAGAATGATGGATTACCCTAAAGTGAGTGTTTTCAGATGGTGTAATATGGACAGTTTCTGGATGTTCCTGCCTCTCTCTTTTATTAACCTGCAAAATACAAATTAAACAGCTTGACTAACTTACAAAAAACATAAATTAGACATTAAGTAACCAGTCACAAGCTGATACAGACTTCTTCTTTGAACAGAAAGGATGAGTAGAATTATGAATCAATGGCAAAGTCTTGTCATTAATAATCTAAGTGGAGGCATTGTCAGGTCAGGTAGTGGGGAAATCAAAACCACAAGTTTGGAGAGATGTGCAAATATATGAAATTTAAATGCCACAAAGAAATTCAGATACAAGTGGAGGCAATGTAGAATAATTACTGTCTGTCTTCGGCAAACAGACTTATTAGATTAGATTAGATTAGATTACTTACAGTGTGGAAACAGGCCCTTCGGCCCAACAAGTCCACACCGACCCGCCGAAGCGCACCCACCCACACCCATTCCCCTACATTTACCCTGCAGATAACACTATGGGCAATTTAGCATAGCCAATTCACCTAACCTGCACATTTTTTGGACTTATGGAGGAGCTACCATGCAAGATTGCATTCAATGATGCTGAGGGAGGTAAAAACTTGTAGGATTAATGTCAAAGTTACTGAACACCTACAACCAATTTAGAAAGACTACTGGAAAAGTAAATAGAGTTTTAGAATACATTACCAAGTAACCACTACCTTGCCACCTTTAATATACTGGATAGAAATCTAAAAATGTTTATTAACAAGTTCTTGAAAAGACAATAGCTTGTCTTGACATACCACTTGAAGCAATTCACCTCCAGAAAATCTCAAAATTTCACTCTCCAATGACAACTTTGAAGTGAAATTAAGCATTCTTAGTGGCATTATGTTTTACTAAAAAAGACACATCACTACACACAAAAATGACATTGTCTTTCCTGAGTCCTCGTTTGTCATATCTCCCCTTACGTATTAGTTTAATTCTTCCCATAAGCAGTACTTTTATAAATACTTGCTTGATTATACAGAACTTGAATATTGCTGAAGATAGACTGATTTTGTCAATGCTTTCTGTCTTGCTATCATCAGGACAATTCAAGAGAATAGCAAGGTTAAGAAAAAACATTTAAAGTCAGAGGACAGTACTGTTTGGTTGGCAAATGGACTCAGATTGGTAGAGGTAGAAAATACACTAGTTAATGTTAACTGACAGTTAACTGCCAAGCTTGGTTTACATTTAAACAAGATAGGTTAAGCCCAGTTAGTCAAGACATTGCCCTGAGACATTAACCAGACAATAACTGTCACCTATTCTGCTGCACTGAAACAAGTGTACAGGGCTGTCAATGCTGGGTCATGAAGTATATTCAAAGCTGAGCTAGACAGGATTTCTAACCAGCAGGGGAATCAAGAGTTACATGGGTATGGCAGGAATGTACAGCCAAGGATTATCTGTGATAATCTCACTGAATGACAAAGCAGAGTCAATAGCCTTTATTGTCATATATGCAGTGTGCACTCACACATTCTTTCTGCCTGCAAAGAATGAAGCACCATGTAGCCATCAATGCATGTTTGTGCATCATAATGCAAGCGTAACTGACAATTCTAAATTGGCTGTCAGCATAACTCTGTACACTGAGGATTATGTAGCACATTATATCCAATAGTGGAACTACATCAAATGTTGGATACAGTATCTGGATGTTTTGTAAGCATGGGATACTTGGATACAGTCAGTGACTTGCTTGTTGTGAACAAAGGGAAGCGCTGTTTGATATGATCTGTCAGTCTTCAGAGTATATGTCAGCCATTCTATGGTTCATTCCTCTGCCTTGAGAAAAATGTTCCTTTTTTCAGTTATACTCAAACAGCAATTTGTTCACTGTATCTCCTGACAATGAGCTGGAACAAAATTATTTGGTTCCCACCTCTACCCACTTGAGCACAGTTCCCTTCTACTACTGACATCGCAGTGCCTGTGTCCTCACAAATCACTAGATCACTCATACTTAGTGTCCCACTTGCCATCCGGTTCCCAGCCTCTATGTCCCTCCCTGCCCACCACCTCCCATTTCTGACTGCTCCCTACTCATCTTTCTACTGCTGACGGCTCTCGGTCTGATAGTCTTGATTCATCTTACCATCCCACACAACACACTGGGGTTGGTGAGCAATTGGATGAGCAACTGAAGTGGGCCAGCAATTGAGAAATAACCCAAATTATTTAATAGGGCAGCTATCTACGGTGTTACAACTGTAGGGTCTCAAAATGAGCCTTCTGCAGTTGATGTAACCATAATTGCAGTATGTGACACATATGATAACGCTGAAAATGGCTGAGTACACTCATGCTCTTTAGTCTAACATTCAATTTCTTTGTAAGACTTTGAAGACTTCTGTGCAGCCAGTCTGGTTAACATTGTCAGATCAAGATTCCATTAATCTTCAATTTAATTGAACCGAAGGACTTGAACCACTGAAATAATTATAACCTTCATGAAAAGATTTATTTGAACCTTCAAAAAAAAAAAGGTAAATTCATCTAGTTTCCTAGGCAAGTGATGTTTTCTGCCCACCCCTCCCCCCGAAAAGCTTTGTCATGACGTCTTGTAAATTTTTCATGTCAGAACTTGCGTTCAGGCTTTAAAGGCAATATCTCAGCATGAGGAAATACTGTAGTTTTAGTTTACAATACTCAGTCTCATAAAATTAAATTGCAAAGCTCAAAGATTTTAAAATCAAGAAGGACTTGAATTGAATTCATTAATTACCCTTGTTGATTCTGGAAACTCTCCCCAGGACCACTGCATGTGGGACTCAGGTATCAGCACATCAGATGGTTTCACCATTAATTCAGAGTCACTTTTGGGAGAAAACGGCTGAGAAATGGATGCGCTAAATTGGAGAAAATGGAGGAAAAGGCATTCTTTTAAAAAAAAAATGAAAGACACCACATCTTGGAACAAAATATTTTTCAGTACAGTTCTGAGTATTTTGCTCAGAATATAAAACATTTACAATGGCAACCTTTAAACTGAGTTAGAGTGTTTTCTTCACCATGATTATCAAGATAAACTTAAAAGGTTCCTTGCAATGGCATATTAACTTAAATTTATAATTTCCCCTTCATTTTCTCACTAAAGATAGGTACTGATACTTAGGTACCTATCTGATGGACAAAGTCAACTTTCTAGAATACTGCCCAAGTGGTTTGTTTTAACATCCTAGCCTACACAAGTTATCCTGTCCACAAACCACTGCAACTGCAATTAGAAGCAAGACTTACAAGGTCACTCTGACTGAGCAAAATGGCAAAAGCATGGTTTGCAGAAATAAGCACAAACAAGGAATCAGATCGAAGTAGCACCTCCAAAATAACTGTTTCATTTAGAACTCTGGACCATAACCAACATTTGAATACAGAATGCTGCTGCTAACCATTTGTGAACTTCCTAAATAGCAATTGGTAAGAGGAAACCTAACCAATTACAGGACTCTGCAGCTACTCAATGAGTTCTGCCAGTTGATACAGTTCAAAAATTAAACCTGGAACTCTACTGACCTTTTGGCTCAGTGCTTTTCGCAACATCTATCTGCCCCCTGAGCTGAAGGAAATTCTGACATAAATATTTGGCAATCTTGCAAATTATTCAAAATTCCTTCCTAAACAATGACAAAATGTGTTGCACTGACAGAAGAGTAGCAAATCCATTCTTGGAAGTGAGGATAACAATATGCTTACATCTGTTGCAAATCGATGGGACAGTTTCACAAATGAACTGCTGCAGTTGGAAAACAGTAATTTCCAACAACTGGTACTTGAATTTTGAAACACAAATTCTAGTTTTAAAAAAAGTTTAAGGGATTCAACAGGAATGGGCATTTAATGAATACAGTGTCCTAAAGAATTGTAAACAATCCAAAAGATTAATGAATACAAAGTAGTAATCCATAGCCAATTGTATATTGACATTACCAAATTTCTGTCGTACTAGGGTTTTTTGATGCACCTAGCTATTAAGATGACGTTTTATGCTCCTGTTTTTGTTTCAAAGTCAGAATGTTCACGTAAGTTTCTATCAAAAATAAAATCACTACAAAATTGTGCTACTGTTGGTGCAGATGAAGTAGCATTTCAAATTTTTACAAAAGCAAAAGTACTTAATGCCTTATACATTGGACAGTGTAACTGAAATAACAATTTAATGAGTTTTGGTCATAGCAACAGGGTACATATCACAAGAACTATTGTCCACAATTTAACAGGCTCTCTGCTAGATCACTGAATTTTATGTTCAATTAAAAAGTATTTGTCAGACAAAGGGAGAAAATTATAACTCCCTTTGATTTAGGATTGCATTACGTACCTCTCAGCAGGAGACCAGTCACCATCAGAATGTGGGTAGTTAATCTCATGGGAAAAGGATGACGGTTCTTTTAATTCGTTGTCCTTTAAGGAAGTGTGTGACAACCCCCTATACAGAAAAAAAAAAGGGATATATGTGTTGTATTCATCCTTACATTATTCAACAACAGGTTTTTGCTCACAGTGACAATTAAGAGTTCGGTTTGCTAAATTACTGGCCTTGCTAAAGATTGCTCTCGCAGAAATAGGGCTCTGAAAATTTAGGCAAGATGCTGAAAAATCATACTTAAACTTTAGAAAGCTCTGCACACCTGGGACAATATTGATTATGCAATGAGGTTTGAAAAACAGTAGCACAGAGATTTCAATTCAAACCAAAGTCGACTGTGAGCCCCTTTCTCAGAAGTTCTTTCAACATTGACATTATCTATAGTGTTATTTTCTCTCACCAATAAGAGTCTGAAGGAAATTAAGTTGAATTTGAGGTGGGAAATAAGCATGATGTTCCATTCAAGTGGCAATTAAAGAGTCTTCTACTGAATTCTCTTGCAGAAAGCAAAGAAGCCAAATAACTGGTAATCTAGAAACAGTTATCTGACAAAAGAATAAGCAGATACGAAGGAACAAAACTAATTCTGAAATGCTTTTTGATTGGAATTGTAAAACAAGTTTTATGCACAAGCAGTCAAATACAGTACTTATAGGTTTTAAATTTTAGTTTCATATTCAAGTAACCTGGTATTTTTAAGAGACCTTTTATAAACGCAAGCATTTTGCTCATCTGATGTGGGAAAACAGCCAATCTCAGTACTAGTACATAATTTCTAAAGAAGCCAACTTGCACTGCTACAGAGACAACTAAATGTTAAAATACTAACTTAACTAACAGCCAAGGAATCAATACTCAATTAGAAACAGTATCTCAACTCTTTCCACAATTGAATAGAAAATAATTTTCTACTTCCTTATCTATCTTAACTAATTCCATCTCAACACTGACAAACAACCCGAGAACAAAATAGATAAGGTGCCTCCAGCTAATTCTGATCTTACAAGAAAACAGATAAAGTCATGACTGCGATACTGTTTATTTTACGATATGGTGAATGTCACATTACTTTAAGTCATTGGAGTGTAAAAAATCATGTACACGTAGAAAGACTGAATCAAATTAAGCTTTCCACATTAAAAAATTGGATTTTAACAAATCAATTGGAGCTAGGTTAATCCCAAAAGGACTATGAAGGTTTTGAGCACCATGTTAAGCACATGTGTACAGGTCCCTTTGATAAATGAGGGGTAGCAAGACACTGGCCAAATGTCAGCTGGAGATCAGGTCAATCTAAAGGGTGAGGACAATTAGTCAGGGAATTTGACTCATGCATTCTGTCTCAAAGGAAAAAAAGAGGTTTCTTGTCCAAGGTCCAGGCTTGGATGTGGTTTGAAATTTTTATTTATTCACAGGATATGGATGTCACTGGCTGGGCTAGCATTTGTTGTCTATCCATAACTGCCCTTTACAAGGAGCTGGTGAGCTACCTTACTGAACTGTTGCAGTCCATTTGCTGTAGGTAAATTCAAAATGAGTTCTGGGATTTTGGCCCTGCGACAATGAAAGAATGCCAACATATTTCCAAGTCAGGATGGCGAGTGGCTTGGAGGTTAATTTGCAGGTGTTCCGATGTTTCTGACGTTCTGGTCATTCTTGATGGTAGCAGCAATGGAATCAAAAAGTGCTATCTAAAGGAGCCACAGTTAATTTCTAAAGTACATCTTGAAGGTGAAACACTGCTGCTGGCCGCCATGAAGGGAGTGAATGTTTGTGGATGCGATGACAAATAAGTGGGCGACTTTTGCTGAATTGAGCCAAGAGGTGGGACAGGGAGAAACAGCAGTTGAGCAGACAAAGGAGTGGATATTGGTGAGCTGGGGCAAAAGAAAAGTGGTTTATGGGCTCTCAGCAGTGGGTGAAAATGGACTGGCAATGAAAGCAGCCCATGTGTTGACATGGTCTGGAGTGTGGGATGTGTGTGTGCTTTTTCAAGTTGCTAATTTATGAAATAACTTTTTGAACACATTACCTGTGTCACCAAAGTCTTGCCCATTACTTGAAGAAAGGCACAAACAGAGGGCTCTAATTGTGCAGGCATGACCCTACCTCAGGGGTAGGAGACCTAGGATCAATTCCCACCTATTTCAGACGTATGTAATAATATCATTAAGCAGGTTGATCAGAAAAAATATAAACAAAGAATGGCACAAAAATTTCTAATTTCCTGCTCAGTAACAAGTAATTCTGTCTTTAGAAACAAGACATTCAAAATTTATGACGACAAAAAGGGCAAATTCCTTACAATCTTTGTTTGTTTTGTGCAACAGCTATTTTAACGAATGTTGCATACTTGATCTTTCTATTGAAGTGAAAATGCGGAGAGGTGACTATAAGCTGATTACTCTGGTTTCAGTAACCACCAATCTGGAGTGAATGTAATAACTGATTAATCCAAGACTTTCATTCACTAAGTAGATTACTATTGATAGCTGTCAAGTTATATAACTCCACAAAGGACAGATCATAGGAGATGAAGTTTACTTACAGATATCAGTGAATATATTGACAGTTAAATGATTGTCTACACTAGAGAATATGAGAAAATAATCTTTAACATTACAACTAATCGGTCTTTATTTACTGGAGCAAGATAAAAATCAAATTGCATAACTAATTGCAATCAGTTTTGAAATGAGTACAGAATAACCAAAAGTCAAAAGGAATTTTATGAGTTAGAAGCTTAGAGAAAGATTTATTTTTACCTGGGAGAATGTGTTGGTTTTTCATCATCAGAGCTAATGTCCATTTCAAAAATGTCTTCACTGCCAGTTGATGACACACGGTCTTCTTTTTTGCTATCTAGCTTAAATTTCTTCTTCCTTCGCTTTTTCTTCTTTATTGAACCAATGCAGACAGAGGTCTCTGGTGCAGCAACCTGACCAGTACTATCCATATCATGATGTTTTATCTCTCGGTCAGCTGGGGATTTGCCCAATGTCAGCTGCATACCCTTGAAAAACTGCCCTTCTTCCGTAAGGATGGGTGATGTAGCCAGGTGAGGAGGAACTTTCTCCTAGTTAGAGAGAGGAAAGCATTTACAGCATAAAATACAGAAAGACAAAATAGGATTCTGGGTAATTCAGGAAAACATTTCTGGCTGTAACAGCTGCTCATTTTTGAGGTATATTAGGTGTTCGAGGAGATTCCCTCAAATTGCAGGAGCAGCAATTACTGTTTTATATGCTGTTACATTGCTTTGGAACTTGAGAAAAAATTAAGAACAACAGCACTTTTAAAAGTGAGAATAACAGACAAAGGAAGCATATGGTGAGGTCAGTGCAGGAGGGAGACAAAGAGAGAGAGCGAGACACAGAGCGCGCCAGAGAGCCAGACAGAGCGCGAGCGAGCGACAGAGAGAGAGAGAGAGAGAGAGACAGACAGACAAAGAGACACAGGGAAATTAAGAAACAAATTTATAAGGAGATCTCAGTTATTTGTCAGAATAATGGGGGTTATAGCACAGAATTTTAACTTTCCAAACATAGACTGGGACTGCCGTAGTGTTCAGGGCTTAGATAAACAGGAATTTGTTAAGTGTACACAAGACAATTTCCTGATTCGGTATGTGGATGTACCTACTAGAGAAGGTACAAAACTTGACCTACTCTTGGGAAATAAGGCAGGGCAGGTGACTGAGGGGTCAGTGGGGGAGCAGTTTGGGGCCAGCGACAATAATTCCATTAGATTTAAAATATAGTGATGGAAAAGGATAGACCAGATCTAAAAGCTGAAGTTCTAAATTGGAGAAAGGCCAATTTTGACAGTATTAGGCAAAAACCCTCCAAAAGCTGATTGGTAAAGGGGTGGCTGGAAAACAGGAAGCCTTCAGAAATGAGATAACAAGAGTCCAGAGAAAGTATATTCCTGTTAGGGTGAAAGGAAAGGCTGGTAGGTATATGGAATGCTGGATAACTAAAGAAATCAAGTGTTTGGTTAAGAAAAAGAATGAAGCATATGTCAGTCATAGACAGGATAAAAATCACCCAACACCAGGTTATAGTCCAACAGGTTTAATTGGAAGCACACTAGCTTTCAGAGCGACGCTCCTTCATCAGGTGATAGTCACCTGATGACTTTGTGCACCACAGTCCAACACCGGCATCTCCAAATCATAGAAGAGAATAAAGGCAATAGGAGTGTATCTAAGGGGGAAATCAAGAGGGCAAAAAGGGGACATGAGATAGCTTTGGAAAATAAAGGAGAACCCAAACGGTTTTTACGAATACATTAAAGGTCAAAAGGGTAACTAGGGAAAGAATAGGGCCCCTCAAAGATCAGCAAGGCAGCCTTTGTGTGGAGCCACAGAAGATGGGTGAAGATACTAAACAAGTATTTTGCATCAGTATTTACTGTGGAAAATATAGAAGGTAGGAAATAGATGGTGACATCTTGCAAAGTGTCCATATTACAGAGGAGGAAGTGCTGGGTGCCTTGACAGGCATAAAAGTGGATAAATCCCCAGGACCTGATCAGGTGTACCCTAGCACTCTGTGGGAAGCTAGGGGAGTGATTGCTGGGCCTCTTACTGAGATATTTGTACCATCAATAGTCACAAGTGAGGTCCCAGAAGACTGGAGGTTGGCTAACGTGATGTCACTGTTTGAGGGTGGTAAGGACAAGCCAGGGAACTATAGACCAGTGAGCCTGACGTCAGCGGTGGGCAAGTTGTTGGAGGGAATCCTGAGGGACAGGATGTACATGGATTTGGAAAGGCAAGGACTGATTAGGGATAGTCAGCATGGCTTTGTGCGGGGGAAATCATGTCTCACAATCATGTTTGAGTTTTTTGAAGTAACAAAGAGGATTGATGAGGGCAGAGCGGTAGAGGTGATCTATATGGGCTTCAGTAAGGTGTTTGACAAGGTTCCCCATGGGAGACTGGTTAGCAAGGTTAGATCTCATGGAATCCAGGGAGACCTAGCCATGTGGATATAGAACTGGCTCAAAAGGTAGAAAGACAGACGGTGGTGGTGGAGGGTTGTTTTCAGGCTGGAGGCCTGTGACCACTGGAGTGCCATAAGGATCGGTGCTGGGTCCACTATTTTCCATCATTTATATAAATGATTTGGATGTGAGCATAAGAGCGATAGTTAGTAAATTTGCAAATGACACCAAAATTGGAGGTGTAGTGGATAGCGAAGGTAGTTATCTCAGATTACAACCGAATCTTGATCAGATGGGCCAAAGGGCTGAGAAGTGGCAGATGGAGTTTAATTCAGATCAATGTGAGGTGCTGCATTTTGGGAAAGCAAATCTCAGCAGGACTTATACACTTAATGGTAAGGTCCTAGGGAGTGTTGCTGAACAAAGAGATCTTGGAGTGCAGGTTCATAGCTTCTTGAAAGTAGAGTCGCAGGTAGATTGGATAGTGAACAAGGCATTTGGTATGCTTTCCTTTTTTGGTCAGAATATTGAGCATAGGAGTTTGGAGATCATGTTGCGGCTGTACAGAATGCTGGTTAGGCCATTGTTGGAATATTGCGTGCAATTCTGGTCTCCTTCCTATTGGAAGGATGTTGTGAAACCTGAAAGCTTTCAGAATAGATTTACAAGGATGTTGCCAGGGTTAGAGGATTTGAGCTATAGGGAAAGGTTGAATAGGCTAAGGCTGTTTTCCTTGGAGTGTCAGAGGCCGAGGGGTGACCCTATAGAGGTTTATAAAATTCTGAGGGGCATGGATAAGATAAATAGACAAAGTCTTTTCTCCAAGGTGGGGAAGTCCAGAACTATAGGGCATAGGTTTAGGGTGAGAGGGGAAAGATATAAAAGAGACCTAAGGGGCAACTGTTTCACACAGAGGGTGGTAAGTGTATGGAATGAGCTGCCAGAGGAAGTGGTAGAGGCTAGTACAATTGCAACATTTAAAAGGTATCTGGACGGGTATATGAATAGGAAGGGTTTGGAGAGACATGGGCCGGGTGCTGGCAGGTGGGACTAGACTGGGTTGGGATATCTGGTTGGCATGGATAAATTGGACCAACAAGTCTGTTTCTGTGCTGTACATATCTGTGACTGTACAACTAAATCATTATTTGAATTAAAATTATAAATGCAGTGATTTTCTTTTTCATATTTTCAAACATTTTTTAAAATCAAAAGATGTTTCTTCGTCTCACATTGCACCATTTCAGTTATAAATATGAAGACTATATGTTCTGCATCATCTTTTCAAAAATACATGTAATCCTTCGAAACAAAAAAACTGAGGCATTTCAAAAATACCTTTTCCTGCACCAGTACAACATTACTTTATCATATCAATTGCTCATTAGCCTTAGAACTAGTGTATGTCTTAAAGTGGTTATTCCTTGAGCTGTTCACCACATATGACTTAATGGAATTGCATTTAATATAGTCCACTCAGACCAGTAAGGTTATTACCATTAAGTTCAGCAAGAATCTGGATTAATTATGTGTACAAATCTCTTCATTCACCTGGACAACTTACACATAACAAATTTTACAAACTTCTTGAGAATAATTGAGCAAAATGGCTATGCTGCCTGTCCAAACCTACAACCAAAAGCTTAGTGGAGCTCTGCTGTCCTGTTCTGGACGCTAACAAAGTGCCCTTTATGGTGGTTGTCACTCAGGAAATCACTATAATTCCAGCACTGATCCACCTTAGGCCTGGATGGAAGGGGTTTAAAGAAAGCAATCCTACCACACAAGCCACTAAACATAAAAAGACAAAAAGTTCACATTCCTTTTTGCCATTAGCCCAAAGTAATTCTTCCCTAAGATTTCCTGAGCTACCTTTTTAGCAACCACTGCTGATTTCTTAAGAACCACCAGCTCGGCCAGTTAATTTTTTTGGAACACAAGGACTACTCCTGACCTTCAGAGGGTACTGTCTCAGACTTATGCTTGTATGGCCAATTATAGGATTTAATTTGAAACCTTCAATGACAGCCAGCGGAATCTGGTATGAAGCCTGTCTGGAATGTTTTTTCAACTGTAACAATATGGTAGTGTATAGAAGATGGGCGGTGTGTTTGAGAAGGGATGTATATCATGAACATTGAGGGCAGATTTCCTTCTTTCTAGCTATTGAAAGTCCACATTTAGAATAGTTATCCAGGCAGTGAACAATTAAACAGAACTGATGTTTAAATAAAAATACTAGAGAATTCTAAAGACTGGTCAGATACTCAGGGTTGGATCCTATCGCAAATCATGGGACTCCAAGGTCAGGGTCAATTGGAAACCTTGAGCCAGTACTTGCTGATCACCTAACCACCAATACAATATTCCCATTTCTTAAATAAAGGAGGCCTCTCCATTAGTAACGTTATTTGCTGCTGGCTAAGAGGACTACATTGGGTTCTGCTGATGCACATGTAGATTATCAAGCTGTGTGCAGACCCTAGGTATATAAACATCAAGTGTCACTGGTTCCATCTCTAGTGTTACAAAGGACAGACCTGAGCTCATTACCATGGAATGTGCCAACGAGTCGGACTATTCCACATCACCTGTCTCTCAAGGAAAACAGAGAGAAAAAAAACACTTTTGGCCACAAGTCCATCAAACAGTGGTCAGCACATAGCATCCTCAAAACCCTGCAGCAAAGAGGAGATTGTTGATTCTGTCAGGTGGTTCCCAGAGCAGATACTCAAAGTCATTTGGTAGACCGTCTCATCTCCAAACGTTTCCATCAAGCACCAAAACATTGCTTGGCTTGTGGTGAAAAATACACTACTTGTGAGATCCTTCATGTCCACCCAGATTCTCTGCTACCAGGCTGCCCTCAAAGCAGCTGTGTTTGGGGGTGGGGGGGGGAGGAGAGAAGAGAGAGAAAAAGCACTGTCACATGTGTAAGCAAAGGAAGTCTGAAGAGATGCAATGGTTTTTGGCCAGGTTCATCCCAAGCAGCTGTGACACAGGTGTCTGTGCTCTACAATCTGTTCCCCAGAATATACACTGATGCAAACATCAACTTTGCCTGGAAGATCATCAACTTGGTCAATGATGCTCTTTGGTCTGTCCAAAACTTGTTGATCTTTCAGTGTGAAGAGTTGACCTTGACAGAGTGTCGCAGTCTGGCATATTCCAAAGTCCTGGATTACATGCAGAAGGACGCACTAAAACTTGGGGCAACTGCCAACAAGGCACAACGGGGAAAGTCCATTTAAGGCCTTTCTGCCAAAGTACAATGGGGGCCTATTCGGTTATCGAACCCTCCCAGTACATCAAATACATGTAAATAGTGTCTTGCATAAGAGATACCTTTGGGTTTGTTTTAACTGCAAAGTCAAACTCTAATATTTGTTTGTTTGTTTTCCAAATACAAAGACTGAACAGAACTGAACTTCTTTAGTAACAGTGTAAGTATTTTTTATGAATAAAATATATTTTTGCAAAAACAAATGAGAATCTCTAGGACACCTCAACATTGAGAATGGAAGGGCATGCAGAAAAGTGAAAATGAGAATGTAATACTGGCATTTATTGGAGGTCTTGAATGCCTTTATTTGTTGCATGCCGCTGGAAAATATCCCTAGTGGTGGAAAGGCATCCCGATCCAGCACCCACCTAATTTTCTTGCCCTTCTTCACAGCACATTGGGGCTGGGAAATTGCAGCTGTAAATAACTAAATTTCAATTTTACTTAAACATAATTTCTTTAATACATAGGATGACAGTTCAGAATCTAGCTTCATTTAGGTTTACATTAATAGTTGAAAGCAAAAATGAAATTTACTCTTCTCAAAGCTGTAGTCGTTCAAATTCTGATTTATAGTATGGAACTACATCCATTATGATGAATCCTACGATATACCCTTAGATTAAGAATTCAGTAACAATCAGTGGTTCTTCACACAGTTCCCAAGATCATGTGCACGACTTTGCTGCATTTGTCAGGTTTTTCTAAAAAATACTGCATTCAAATTTGAATAAAAATTGAAATATGTGGATGACTTCCCAATAGACAAGAGTCTATTCCTTATTTGAAACTGGAGAGTATCCTATTCATGATAATGAAGCTGCTTTGGACCAGATGTTGTTATTTATTTATGTGAACGATTAATAGTTTACTCAGTTACAAAATATGTCCCGATATAAATGAAATTAATAATTTCTGAGAATTAGGCAAATACGGAATCTCCAGCATGGTTTCCAAACACAAACCTGAAACAAACAAAGCTAACTGTTTCCCATATAAGTACACTGTATAGATTAATAAGGGTGTAGGTTTGCTCACTGAGCTGTAGGTTTGATATCAAAAAAGTCTCGCTTCCATTTACATTTTCCTGAAATAACTTTCACATTCAGCCTGATATCATCAGAAAAGCCATTAAAATAAAATGAAGGAAACCATAGAAACCATGTGCTGTTGAAGTCAAGAGAACGGTAAGATTAGTTTCTTACAAAAGGACCATTCAAAACCTATAATTAAAACCACTTCTTGACTGCTGCTTAAAGCATATATTCTTAAAGTAACCAAATCTTTCTCCTGGAAGAATTCCCGACTGCTAAATAGAAAGAACAAAATTAGCACAGCTGTGTTAGTCAAACCAGTCCCTTAAGGCAAGAAAAGGCTCAACTATTTTTATGATGGAAGACATCCACTCAATAAAGCCTTCACTCACCCGGCTCCAAGCCCAAAGGATGAAGATGTTCCTGGTTGAGTAGCACTGATTTGAATGGCAGCTACATTCTTTTTTGTTTAAAAATAAGATACGTAATTCAAATAGAATAGGTAAATTTTTTTTAACAGAGCCATAATTCATTTTATTTGGAAATTGGAACAGTAATTGTACACATAATATTTTCTTTAAAAAAGTGATCATCTGGTCTTGGTAGTATCTTGAAAGGATATTTAACCCTAATCATGGCCATAAACTAGGAATCTGCATTTTCACTAAAAGAAAATACCAGCTTCTTCTCTCTCCAACTAACAAAAGTTTGGGGAATGAAACTTGGAAGGGAAGAATTTCATTCGCTTTATTACACCTTCTAACAGTCAACTTGACCACAGCAAAAATACTTGGGAAAAGTGGATTCAGCAAGAATGTTTTTGATTTTGGGTGCGAAACAGAAAACAGATGATTGCAGAAGAGCAGGCTAATAAATTCCCACTCTAACCTGCAACAAGCTGATTTCCAAACACACAATATGAAATTGACCATCAAAACATAAGCTTTTGTGAAGGGAGTAGCTTGTCAGCTTTGTCTACCATTTACCTTTGTTGGGAAAAAAAAATTCCACATTCTCTCATTGCTTGATTATTTTGCACATCAAAAACTTGGGACTTGAATGCACTAATTTAACATGCTTTCTGCGGTTATGCATTTTAAATCTCACGATGTCTAGGTTTTGTTACTGACTTTTTAAAAAGTCAGAGTCATAGAGATGTACAGCATGGAAACAGACCCTTTGGTCCAACTCATCCACACTGAAGAAATTTCAGAATTTAATCCCTATCCGATTTACCAGCATTTGGCGCATATCCCTCTAAACCCTTCCAATTCATATACCTATCTACAAGTCTTAGAATCAGCCCCACCACTTCCTCTGGCAGTTCATTTCCATACATGCACCTCCCTCTGCGTGAAAACGTTGCCCCTCAGGTCTCTTTACTATCATCCCCTTCTCACCCTAAACCTACATCCTCTAGTCATACACTCCCCCACCCCAGGGAAGAGACTTTGTCTATTTATCCTATCCATGCCCCTCATGATTTTATATACCTCTATAAGGTCACCCCTCAGCCTCTAACATTCCAGGGAAAAACAGCCCCCAACTGTTCAGCCTCTCCCTATAGCTCAAATCCTCCAACCCTGACAGCATCCTTGTAAATTTTTTCTGAACCCTTTCAAGTTTCACAACATCTTTCTGATACGAAACAGACTAAAATTGCACACATTATTCCAAAAGTGCTAACCTATGTCCTGTACAGCCTCAACGTGACCTCCCAACTCCTATACTCAATACTCTGACCAATAAAGGAAAGCATACCAACTAGCTCCTTCATTATCCTATCTACCTACGACTCCACTTTCAAGGAGCTATGCACCTGCACTCCAAGGTCTCTTTGTTCAGCAACACTCCCTAGGATTTTACCATTACATGTATAAGTCCTGCTCAGGTTTCCTTTCCAAAATGCAGCACCTTGTATTTATCTAAATTAAACTCCACCTGCCACTCCTCAGCCCATTGGCCCATCTGGTCAAGATCCCATTGTAATCTAAGGTGACCTTCTTCGCTGCCACTACACCTCCAATTTTGGTGCCATCTGCAAATTTACTAATTACAACTCCTATGCTCGCATCCAAATAATTTACATAAATGACGAAAAGCAGTGGAACCAGCACCGATCTTTGTGGCATTCCACTGGTCACAGACCTCCAACCTGAAAAGCAACCCTCCACCACCATATTCTGTCTTACCTATGAGCCAATTCTGTACCCAAATGGCTAGTTCTCCCTGTATTCCGTGAGATGTAACCTTGTTATAACAGTCTCTCATGGGGAACCTTGTTGAACGCCTTACTGAAGTCCACTTCGATCACATCCACCACTCTGCCCTCATCAATCCTCTTTGTTACTTCTTCAAAAAACTCAAATCAAGTTTGTCAGACATGATTTGCCACGCACAAAGCCATGTTGGCTATCCCTGATCAGTCCTTGCCTTTCCAAATACATGTACATCCTGTCCCTCAGGATTCCCTCCAACAACTTGCCCTCCACTGACATCAGGCTCATCGGTCTATAGTGTTCTGACTTTTCCTTACCACATTTCTTAAATTGTGGCACCACGCTAGACAACCTCCAGTCTTCTGGCACCTCACCTGTGACTATCGATGATACAAATATCTCAGCAAGAGACCCAGCAGTCACTTCCCTAGCTTCCCAGAGTTCTAGGGTAGACCTGATCAGGTCCTGGGGATTTATCCACTTTTATGGCTATCTAGACATCCAGCACCTCCTCTTCTGTAATATGGACATTTTTAAAGATGTCACCATCCTTACATTCTATATCATCCATGTCCTTCTCCACAGTAAATACTGACACAAAATACTCTATTAATATTTTCCCCATCTCCTGCGACTCCAGATGCAGACTGCCTTGCTGATCTCTCTATTCTAGTTACCCCTTCATCCTTAATATATTTTTAAAAACCCCTTTGGATTCTCCTTAACCCTACTGGCCAAAGCTATCTCATGTCTCCTTTATGCCCTCCTCATTTCCCCCTTAAGTATATTCCTACTGCCTTTATACTCTTAGGATTCACTCGATCTATCCTGTCTATACCTGACATATGCTTCCTTCTGTTTCTTAACCAAAACCCCAATTTCTCTAGTTATCCAGCATTCCCTACACCTACAGGCCTTTCCTTTTACCCTAACAGAAATATATTGTCTCTGGACATTCCTTACATCATTTCTGAGGGCTTCCCATTTTACCACTGTCCCTTTACCTACGAACATCTGCCCCCAATCAGCTTTTAAAAGTGCTTGCCTAATATCTTCAAAATTAGCCTTCCTCCACTTTAGAACTTCAACTTGCAACAAAAGTCTGCAAAGTACCCCGGCATTTTAAAATGCAATGCCTGAAGAAGCCTGGAACAAATGTTGGAGAAGCAGCTGGGACAGACCTCTCAGAAAATAAGCAAGCTAAGTCTTAAGCTTTCAATGAGCTATATGCCTTTTTTTAGCTTGGTGCACAATCTGACTACAAGACTCTGCGAAAGATACTGTTACAAGTGCTATGCACACACTTGAAATATGTTGTCTGCCTAACCTGATTCAGAAAAAAAAAATCAATAACTGGAAATGGTCATTAATTCGACTCTTTGTAATGCAGAGGTCCAGGAATTTCATGTCAATAAATGTACCAAAAAAGAACAATTCTTCCCTTTGGCAATACAGTAAGTTTGTCATCGGTACCTTTTTACATAAATGAGTTGAACTAAGTAGTTGTTCAGCTCAATGATAAAAATGAAAACATAGCATACAATTTGAGCTTCCAGAAAATCCAAAGACAATGAAGCTGGGTTTCTCTATTCCACTGCTGTTGTCACGTCATTATAAACATTAAAGAGAATACAAGGTGAAACATGGAAGATGGTATGTATATGGTATTAAGCTAGTATTTACATATGAAGATTAAGACATTTGTCTGATCATTCTTCCTAGTGGGTCCCTAAATACACCCTTTCCTTCATTTGAATATCCCAACTGCCCTATCCAGTATTTTGCCTCATCTTCGATTTTGGAAATCCTGGCATAACTATTTAAGCTGCGCCCACCATCATCACTTGATGGTAAAAGGTCCCATTACATATAGGACTGTTTGAGACTCACTGTGCCAGGACTTTCACTTAGCAACTGTTCAACAAATAGGCGCAGTATGTTTGAGTAGCATTGAACTGTGCCACAATAACTAGAATGTTTTTGTCTACATTAGTGGCAGCACCCTCTTCTCGGACACTGCACTGGTTGCTTCCTAAAAAAAGCCAGGCTCTACAGGTCATCCACACAATCTAAAACAGAGTCAGATCTCAGAGAGTTGCATGATTGGCTGCACTTGCTCACTCAGTTTTCACCTCCTGGCAGGTCAGCCCTGCACTACTTTCTAGGGTGGCAGTAGGCCACCTCACACTGGACATACCCTTAGATTCACAACACTAATCACTCCAGGATTCTTCGTTATCCAATTCTACTTCATCTGAGGCATCACACATCGACACTTCAGGTTCCCCAATGTCACTGAGTGTGCTGCTTGCCTTCACATTGTCCAGCAGACTCCTGGCCTCAAGCAAATCCCTTTCATAAGCCATTTTCCAAAATTCCCTCCTACTGGTTCAACAAAATTGATGTGGTCACCTGTGTCCAGCCACTTGACAACTGCATAATCCAGGATCCCAGACATCTTTAATCTTATTTTGACCCTTGGTATTTCAATTTTGGAGAAATACCTTTGCATGACTTGGAAGTTCAATCAGTCTTGCACTATTTCAATATTTTTCTCCTCACTGCTTAACTGTCTTTGATGCCAAACTGAAGCTTGCTTAAGCCAAACGAGATACATAGCACCACAATTATGGATTTGGTATCTTCCAGACAGCATGGTAAACCCAAGGAGATGGTTTGTCAAAAAGATTCAATCTCACCCAAAGAAGAGGTAGTCTGAAGAATAGCTTGTTGATGTTGCAGTTGCTATTATAAGCATAAACTAGTTTCGGAAGATATTTCAGCCATTTTTGTTTCCTGTCTAGAGATAAAGTATGCAGTCATGCAGAGGGATTGACCCATTCATATTGTCCATTACTCTGAACGTAGGGCATGATGTGCCTCGTGGAAATGCTATAGACCTTGCAAAGCTCCTGTGGGATCTAGTTCAAAGTTATGTCCTGATCACATGCAATACCAAAACAGACAAACCAATTAGTATATCAATACTCTGGCTTGGGCAGTGGCATAACAATCATGTCACTAGGCTATAATATGAAAGCCAAGATTAATGTTCTTAGGAAATCTCAGATGGTGAAATTAGAATTTAATAAAAACACATGAAATGATGTTAACAATAACTGCAATCACTGTCAAATTTTTGGAAAAATGCATGCGCCCTTTGTGAAAGAAAATCTCTAATTGGCTTGGCTTACATTTGACTACAGACCCATAGCAATACAGCTAATTCCCATCAAGGCAATAAATTCTGGCTTAGTGATGTTCTCATCCCACAAATGAATAGAAATAAAGCCTTTTAGTCATGATGGAAATGGCCTGTGAACTTGAAGATCTCCATCAGTACAAGAACGTTGTCAATCCCCTTACCAGTGATGACCTGCCTACCCCTGCCTAATCTGAAGGAGGGATCCACAATGCAGTCGATCAATTTCAAGGAGACAGAGTGACCAGGTCCTCTTCTTCAGCTTGAATGTACATATAGAAGCACTACTGTAGCTGTTGCAGGTCACTGCTGTTCCCAAAAACCATCATACCTCAAATACTCACTGTAGTTGTCTGTGATCACTTCCCATTATTTCCTGACTAGCTTTCCTGCATACATATTGCATGATTAATGTCACTTGCTCCTTAATATAGAGGCCCTGAGACAATATATCCAACAGTACATCCTAATTTAGTCTTCAATTGCCAGATCATTGCGCATTTCCCATCTTGCCCAAACCTCCCTCGCTTCCTACTCATCAACAAGTTGAATATCCAGCCAGGGGTATGCTTACTTCTTCCATAAAACCAAGGAAATACACATGGGGCATCTCTGCTTGAGTTTGGCTTCAAGGCCTAATTTCCTCCATTATGAGCCTCCAAGATGAGCAGCCTCAGCCTCCCTCAGAAACAATGCCTGTTTCAACTCTTGCACAATCCACCTCATCTTGGAAATTGACCTTTTAATCTCAGCTGTCATGACCGATGCAAACGTTTTGGAGTTCTGCCAACTAAGCCAGAAATGTAACATGAGAATTAATACATGGATAGTCCGAAGATTATGAAACAGGATTTTATTTTACATACATTGGGTCATTGTAATACTCAAGGGAAAACAAAGTTAAACTGGAATACATTGTATGCATGTGGAAGTAAACCAGTGGTTTATATCTGGTTGAGGAAATCTTATGTCTGTCTGTTCCTTTTCATGTCAGGCCTCCTGCTCCCAAAGACACCTTTTCCTACAAAGTCCATTAGACTTCCCCAGCTGTTATGCCCAATGCCCTTCTTCACTGTTGCCACGTGCTGTGTGGGGGGGTGGGAGAGAACCATTACACAAAGGCACCAGCAAATAACTGCATTTTGGAATGTTATCATTTAGACAGAAGCATGCACCATACCAAAACATTACCTATTAACCACGTGCATGTGAAACCGCGGTCGAATTTCTGTTGCTCAATTTTTCTATTTCATCTTTTTAATGTTGGTTACACTGGTGGCTTCAATTATACTTCTTCTCTTCACTGTTTACTTATAACATTCTGGCAAATAAAATGGCATATGTGGCAAGTTATTCTTCTATCCACCCAAATTCATTGCAACTGAATTTAAATAGTACACAGTAAATGCAACTTTCCCAGTCATGAGTGGGATGGTCTCCACTCATTTTAAAATCTAAGAGAGATAAACAAAACCCTTTTTTAACTGTTTACAAAAGATACAAGTACACTGCAATGTTTCTGCATTAAATCTTTACAAATTAAGTTAAAAATCACTACATACATTTTCTTCCTCTGTTTCCTGTACAAAGAATGCTTCTCCATTATCTCCCAACTTCATGTGCAGATCTACTGGATCGCCATTAATCTCGATGTCAATCTGAAAATTCCATTATAGCACTAATTAAATCTGACATCACTACTGGAAAGTCAAAACCATTTCTCTACATAGGTAACTTTACAAATTTCACATGGAAACACCTATAAAAGCAAAACAGATTCATAACAGTTTTTACCTGTCAACTTTGAACACAATTAAACATGAAGGTTCTTTGCAGAGAATTATAAAACTGGATTTTGCAACGCTTCAAGTCAACATCAGAGCCAATAGGCTACTTCTATTGCAGATAGCACATTACAAATTACATGAAGATCCACAAACTCATTTATACTGATACAGATTTTTTTGTTCACTCCTGTTAAATGGCTGTCACTGGCTGAAGCAGGATTTCTTTCCTATCTCTAATTTCACCTGATGACATGGTAAACTGCCTTCTTGAACCACTACATTCCACTTGATGTAGGTACACCCACAATGTTGTTGGGCAGGGACCCTCAGCATTTTGATACACTACCACCAGAAGAACAGTGATATATTTCTAAGTCAGGATGGTGACTGGTTTGGAGGAGATCTAAGAGATGTTGTTCTCTTGTACCCACTGTCCTTATCCTTCTTGTGGAAGTGGTTTTGGACAGTGTTGTCTTTGAGGAGCACTGGTGAATTTCTGTACCACATTTTATAGATGGCACACAGTAGTGCTACTGAGTACCAATGGTGAATGGAGTCCATGCTTCTGCATGTGATGCCAGTCAGGTGATTTGCTTGGCCCTGGATGGTCTCAAGGTTCTAGAGTTGCTGGAGTTGCACTCACCCACAAGTGGGGAACACTATATTAAATTTCTGACTTGTGCCGTGTAGATGGTAGAGGCTTTGAGCAGTCAAAGAGTTACTCATTGCAGGATTTCTAGCCTCTGACCAGGTCTTCATGTGGCTGATGGAGTTCAGTTTCCAGTTAACAGTAATCCCAGGGTATTGATCGTGGGAAATTCAGCGATAGCAATGCCATTGAATATCAAGAGGTAATAAGTTGTCTTTTTGTTACAGATGATCATTGCCTTCCCCTTGTGACATTAATGTTATTTTTCACTTGTCAGCCCAAAACCTGGATATTGTCCAGGTCTGGCTGCATTTGGATATGGACTGTTTCAGTAACAGAAAAAATTACGAATGGTGCTGAAGATGCTGAACTTCTAACCTTATAATGGAGTGAAAGCTTTGATGAAGCAGCCGAAGGGAGGGGTATCAAAAGAGTGAACGGGCTACTTCTGCTCCTATTTTCAACAAAATATTGCACAATCTTTACTACTGGGTTCACTTCATTGTCTAGGTGTTGCCTTAAAAACAGTAAAGTACAACTACTCTCGAGCTACAATTATTTAAAACTCATTTGCCTGCTTAAAGTATCATATTAAGTAATGTGATAAACTAGTGCACATAAATTAATCCTTTAAATGTTGGTAACTTTTCAAAAATTACCAATTAAGAAACAAACTTTGTAGTGAATGAAACCTTTGAAGAGCAGGTGTGCATGCTGGAATGGATAGAGATAGAGGAAGCTGATGTGCTGGAACTTTTGTCAAACATTAAGATTGACAAGTCACCAGGCCTGGACCAGATTTGTCCTCTGATGCTTTGGGAAATGAGAAATGCAATTGCTTTGCCACTTGCGAAGATCTTTGCATCCTCGCTCTCCACTGGAGTCGTACCCGAGGGCTGGAGAGAGGCAAATGTAATTTCTCTCTTCAAGAAAGGAAATAGGGAAATCCCCATCAATTACAGACCAGTAAGTCTCATGTCTGCCGTCTGCAAGGTGTTAGAAAGGATTCTGAGGGATAGGATTTATGACCATCTGGAAGAGCATGGCTTGATTAAATGCAGTCAACACGGCTTTGAGAGGGGCAGGTCATGCCTCACAAACCTTATCGAGTTCTTTGAGGACATGACTAGAAACGTTGATGAGGGTCGAGCTGTGGATGTGGTGTATATCGACTTCAGCAAGGCATTTGAGATGGTTCCCCATGGTAGGCTCATTCAGAAGGTCAGGAGGAATGGGATCCAGGGGAACTTAGCTGTCTGGATACAGAATTGGCTGGCCAACAGAAGACAGCGAGTGGTAGTAGAAGGAAAATATTCTGCCTGGAAGTCAGTGGTGAGTGGTGTTCCACAGGGCTCTGTCCTTGGGCCTCTACTGTTTATAATTTTTATTAATGACTTGGATGAGGCGATTGAAGGATGGGTCAACAAGTTTGCAGACGACACAAAGGTTGGAGGTGTCGTTGACAGTATAGAGGGCTGTTGTAGGCTGCAGCGGGACATTGACAGGATGCAGAGATGGGCTGAGAGGTGGCAGATGGAGTTCAACCTGGATAAATGCGAGGTGATGCATTTTGGAAGGTCAAATTTGAAAGCTGAGTACAGAATTAAGGACAGGATTCTTGGCAGTGTGGAGGACCAGAGGGATCTTGGTGTGCAGGTACACAGATCCCTTAAAATGGCCACCCAAGTGGACAGGGTTGTTAAGAAAGCATATGGTGTTTTGGCTTTTATTAACAGGGGGATGGAGTTTAAGAGTCGCGAGATCTTGTTGCAGCTTTATAAATCTTTGGTTAGACCGCACTTGGAATACTGCATCCAGTTCTGGTCGCCCTATTATAGGAAGGATGTGGATGCTTTGGAGAGGATTCAGAGGAGGTTTACCAGGATGCTGCCTGGGCTGGAGGGCTTATCTTATGAAGAGAGGTTGACTGAGCTCGGACTTTTTTCATTGGAGAAAAGGAGGAGGAGAGGGGACCTAATTGAGGTATACAAGTTAACGAGAGGCATAGATAGAGTCGACAGCCAGAGGCTATTTCCCAGGGTAGAAATGGCTAACATGGGGGTTATAGTTTTAAGCTGGTTGGCGGAAAGTATAGAGGGGATGTTAGAGGCCGGTTCTTTATACAGAGAGTTGTGAGAGCATGGAATGCAGTTGTGGAAGCAAGGTCATTGGGGATAGTTAAGAGACTGGACAAGCACATGGTCACAGAAATTTGAGGGTGCATACATGAGAATCAATGGTCGGCACAACATCGTGGGCTGAAGGGCCTATTCTGTGCTATGTTCTAAGTTCACTCATCAGTATTTGGTAATAACAAGATAAAGTTACCAATTAAACCATTTGGCAACGACAAACACTGAACACGCAATATTCATTGACTCATGGTTACTCCATGTTAATTTGCTAGATCAAGTTGAGTTTTAATAATCTGAAAGATGAATAACACATTTAGTTTACAGTATTTACAGTGGGCGGCACGGTGGCACAGTGGTTAGCACTGCTGCCTCACAGCGCCTGAGACCCGGGTTCAATTCCCGCCTCAGGCGACTGACTGTGTGGAGTTTGCACGTTCTCCCCGTGTCTGCGTGGGTTTCCTCCGGGTGCTCCGGTTTCCTCCCACAGTCCAAAGATGTGCAGGCCAGGTGAATTGGCCATGCTAAATTGCCCATAGTGTTAGGTAAGGGGTAAATGTAGATGTAGGGGTATGGGTGGGTTACGCTTCGGCGGGGCGGTGTGGACTTGTTGGGCCGAAGGGCCTGTTTCCACACTGTAAGTAATCTAATCTAATCTAATCTATTCTTTGAGTACAGAACACAATAGATTTCAATTCAGGAAAACTCTGCATATTAACTTCACCAAATATCTGGACAGGCCAATGTTTACGTAATATGCGAAACAAAAATAAATAGTGTCATCCAATTGCAAAACTATGTTCTTAATGCAAGAATTTTTGCATAATTAGCAATCATTCTTATTCTTCCAATTTCTTTTTAAGAATTAATTGGATTAGTTCATTAGTTTGCTATCAGGACTAATGTGGGCAGCTACAACTGTCAATTAAGAGAATAACAGTAGTTGTTAATGCCAAATTCTTAATCCTAAAATGGAATATTTCCAAATCTTTAGTTCAATTTGTTTCTGCTCATTTTTACATCAATTCAGAGGTATACAGCAACAAACAGACCCTTCGGTGTAACTAGCCCGTGCCAAACATATCCCAAAACGAAACTAGTCCCACCTGCCTCATCTTGGCCCATATCCCTCCAAATTTTTCCTACTCATGTACTTACCAGAATGTCTTTAAACACTGTTGTTGTGCCCACATCCATCACTTATGCAGAGTTCATTCCACACGCACACCACCATGTGCACAAAATTTGCTCTCATACTTTTTAAATCTCTCCCAAATCACCTTAAAAATGTGCCCTCTAGTCTTAATTCCCCATCCAATGAAAGAGTCACCTCCCATGAACCCTATTTATACCCCTCAAATTTTATAAACTTCTATCAGGTCGCCTCGCAATCTGCTACACTCCAGGGGAAAAAAAAAAGGCCAAGCGCCTACCCAGCCTCTCTTTTTAACTCACCGATTTTCTTCACCGATTTTCTTTCAATTTTACTGTATTATTTAAAACAGAAAAATAAAAATGCTTGTTCGGTGTTTGCTTTCTAGTGATTCTAGGGTTAAAAAAAAGTTTCTCAATGATTGGAAAACCTACCCCAAAGGCATGCAGGGAGATTACCAGGTTAATCTTTGACTTTTAGTCGATTTGTGCACAAACACTTTATACTAGCTTTCATTCTATCAAACATGGCATTTATATGTTTAGAGTATCTGACTGCTTAGTGAAAGACCTCAGTAGTAGGACCAATCGGTCAATTTTCTTCCTTTGCCAGTTATAGTGCTCTTCTACCATGGCCGAGTGGAGCGAAATTACTTAACACTAGAAGATTTTGATTGTCAAATATTTCATCTTTTGTTTTGCATACTATTTTCAAAGATTATTCTTTTAGCACCTCTAACTTCAATGCAAAGGATAAGCCTTGGAAAGTTTCAGCTTTTAAAATTATAGATAACTATTAAACAGGCAATATAAAAATAAAAATCTTATGGGATCTGTAATTCTAAAACAGAATTGTACTCTGAGATTAAACAGAATTGCAGTGTTATGGTAGACCAAATAAGATATTACAAGATCAAGGTGACTCAAGTTCATTCAACCCTTGTTAGCAACATCTTTTTAAAATCGAATTATAATTAGAAGCTTACCACATTTTCCTTCGATCGAAGTACCCCCAACTTTCCAAATCGAACATGAAATGGTGAGCACTGGTAAGTGCCATCCTGTTGTTGGACGACAATCACATCAATGCATCCAGAGAGTGTTGCAGGATTCAATCCTTTGTACAATTCCTTAACTGTTACCAGTAACTGTCCAACATAGTTCATGGTTTGGGACTGGAAAAATTAAAAAAAAATAATAACATTGCACAAACATTCTTATAGTCAAATGAACATTTTTGAATAATTTGAAGTTTACATATTTTATTATTAAATCTTGAGCATATTGTAAGATCATTAAAGGCATTTACTTCAACCAATTCACTTTTATTAATGAACAATCGATCCAACTGTAATTTGATCAATTTTGCAATGAGGATTGGAATTTCATTGATTGACATTACAGTTTACAGTCCAATTAAATGGATAAAGCAAAGTACCTGAGAGCAAACATGTCATTTACAAGCGATTGAAAACATGAAATTACCTGTTTAAACCTTTCTACGGAAAGCATGGACTAAATAATTTGCACAGTTTTTTTTAAATAGCAATCTTAAAAACAAAACACAAGCAGTCTTTCATTATGAAGTCAGTAAGTGATACCCAAATGGATAACTTCAACTTTTTCTATCAGAGTCAGAGATGTATAGCACAGAAACAAATCCTTTGGTCCAGCTTGTCCATACTGACCAGTTATGCTAACCTAACCTAGTCCCATTTGTCAGCACTTGGCCCATATCAGTCTAAAGCTTTCCTATGCATATATCCATCCAGATGCCTTTTTGCAATTGTACCAGCCTCCACCACTTCCTCTGGCAGCTCATTCCATACAAACACCAACCTTTGAAAAAGTTGCCCCTTAGGTCCCTTTTATATCTTTCCCCTCTCACCCTAAACCTGTGCCTTCTACTTCCGGACTGCCCACCCCAGGGAAAAGAACTTGTCTGTTTATCCTATCCATGCCCCTCATGATTTTATAAATCTCTTTCAGGTCACCTCTCAGCTTTCGTGCATCAGGGAAAACAACTCCAGCCTATTCAGCCTCTCCTTAAATCCTCCAACCCTGGCATCATCCTAGCAAATCTCTTCTGAACCCTTTCAAGTTTCAAACCATAAACTAAATCACTTGGCCCTAACAAAACAAAAAGTCAAAGCAACATTTTGTGAGTCTAGCCTGAATTTACTCCTCGTTAATTGGGAAGCACAATGTTTCAATACAATTCTGTTTGCAATGTCAAACACATTTAAGTTGGCTTTCAACTAATCCAAACGCCCATCTTGCTCACTGCAAATTTCTTTTGCAGTATTCTTTGGAAGTCCACCCATGCAAATATCTAGAATGCATCAAACAGGTATCTTCTGTCCTTATTTTTCATCAGTATAACTTCTGCCTTGTTTTCAAGGTTGTCTACCAGATCTAACTGACCACGGACCTGTGTTTCTAGGGGTTCAATCCGACTGTTGGAGGAGTCAGTCTCTGCAACTACCCCTGCAGCCTGGCACTTCAACTCGTCTGTCCTTTTTCCTAGGTCTTGCAGCATAGCAGATACAGGAGCCAGCTTTATTTTTTCCTAGATCTGCCTCGCCAAGACCTTGAGGTTTGGCCAGCTCCTCAACCAGGGTCTGGTGAGTAAGTAAGCATGCTGCTTCAGAGGGCTGGGCCATGTCCCCAGACCTGGGCAAGCTTCCTTCTTTTTTCAGCATTCCAGCTGCAGGGACAAAAAGGTAAGTAGTAACCTCCTTTACTGTGTTTTTACTCACAGCAAAGTGTTTGGGATTGGTCCTGGCTCTTTCGGGTCGGTGTTCTCTGCAGAGCCCAGCACATGCGATCCTAACAGGACGCCACCATCTTGGAACCCCCCCACCAATTGTTGATGTTTGCTGTTTTGTTATAGTCATTTGCAAAATCGATCAGTATCAAATGTTAAACGAGACAATGTTTTACTTCAAATATTCTTGACTGTTATCTGTAAAATTGCAGTAAAATAATCCAAAACCTTTATGCAACTCTTTTAGGCAAAGGAGGTAGATACTGGTTTCTGCTCATATGTTTACCTGACTGAAGTTTGATTTTTCCCCTATTAATGTGAACTTGTCAATAAGTCTGATTTGTCCCATATTGTTAACAGTGTGCACTAAATCAAAACCTTCAACATAATGGGTGTGAGGTTTTTGATCATAAATGGACAACACTCCATTTGCTTCTTTCAACTATGAGGAAACAGCATGAAAACTAACTCATTAGATTCCCAGATATATTATTGCTGGCATTATGTTTTGCTTGCTCAAAATACTCTGCTTTTAACCCACATTCAAAGTTAATCAAATACCTGTACGTGCAAAAATAAATCCAAAATCTTATAAAAGCAGAGAGCATGACCATAGGAGGTATTCTCCTTGCTTCGACATGCTTCCTAAAATTTCTTTAGTTATATGTGATTAATTATTGGTATTGCTGCTGGTTTCTTGTAGTCATTGGAAAAATCATAGTTAAAATAATTTGCGTTCAGTGTATGAATATTTGAATGGATAACCATGGTACATGTTTTGCATTTTTTTAAAAATCAAATAGTGATGTGTATAGTTTCTCCTTCCTCACCTTCATTGTGATCATGTTCTAAACTGTTTCATATTCTGCCATTATGGATAAGGAGGAGGTCACTGACTTGGAAGTCACCAATTAGTATCCAAGCTGTACAACTCTGCAGTACGTTGAGATTCAGTGTGCTGTCCTTTTAAATCTTTTGGCCTGACCGGATTGCCAGGGATCCCATTAAGTCACAGAAACTTTGGCTGCATTAAATGTTAACCATTTGTAGGCATTCTAAGTTGCATCGAAAATCTTGAGACGAGGGAGAGGTTACTCAGTTTAAGTGTCAACTAGTATATCAGCCCTCGTGTAAAGTGATTTTGTTGAACTGGGTTGAGAACAACTTGGATTTATTGACTTGCCTTCAATTTGTTCAGTCTCTGAGCATGGCTGAGAGGGCATACCATGTTGCTTAGTCAGTTTGGGTGAAATAGGAGATCATTGGATTGGACTATAAGATTATAAAAGCAGAAGTAGGCCAGTGACATGATGGCTAATCTGATAATCCTCAACTCCACTTTCCTGCCTTTTTTCACATTGCACTTGATTCCCTTTAATGATTAGGAGTCTAACTCAGCCTTGAATATATTTAACAATTCAACAATTCTCTCTGGCAAAGTATTCCACAGAATCGCCATATCTGGCATGAATGGGTGACTCCTTATCCTCAGATTATGCCTTCTGCTCCTGGACTCTCCCCACTACAGGAAGCAACCTCTCCTCATCTAAGCTGTAAAGGATATTGTATACTTCAATAAAGTTTCCTCTCATTCTTGTAAGTTCCAGGTGTGTAAAGGCACTGGTCTGCCCTTCCAACCAGTCACTGCCATGCTGTCTTTCTGCTCTGTCTCCCTAGAAGGGATTGAGATCAAGAGTCTAGGGAGGTGGCAAGCAAGAATTTGAGCAGTGTCCCAAATGAAGTGGCAGGGGGAGAAAGGAGAGATCAAAGACACATGATGTTGTTGAGGGACTTGGCCTGGGAAGAGAGATCATTACGAAGCATTGCATGGAACAGCGAATCGAAAATGATGAGCAGGCTGCCAAGTGATGCAGTGAGGGAGTTGAAGGGTGGAGAGAGTTGCCAACTATAGCGAAGACTGTGTCAAAGGGGAGTACGGTTTGCTGATACAAGGTTCATGGTGCAAGACGAGTGGGGAGCAAGTTGGCAAGTGCAGTGGCAAGGTGCCGTAGGTGAGAATTGATTGCCGAGCGAAGTCAAGGGGTTGAAGGAGGGTGAACAGGCTGCTGAGTAAAACGACAAGGGGATCAAACAATAGATTAGGCTTCTGACTTAGCGTTGGTCATAAGGGAGAGTATATTGTCGAGTAAAGCAGTGTGCAGGAGAATGGGCTGACTGGAATGATGTTGTGCACAAATGTGTGTGTGGAACCGACACCAGCTTCATGTTCCAGTCACACATTGACATTGGAGGTAAAAGTCTTGTGGCAGAAGAAGCACTTTTTTTTTTTCCATGGATCACAACTGCAAGAGTACAGAAGGGGAGCTTGCATCTATCATGCTTGCACTGAACTTTTGTTTTGCAATATTGCGGAATAATTTCTGCTGCCATTCTGTTTGTTTCATGAAAGTTTGCCTGCTATTCAGTTAAAGTTGCACCTTTGATGTGATTGTGCAAACATAACCTTTGTTTTTGTTGAAATTGTGCGAATATCTTAAATTTCAGTGTCATTCTGATCCCGTGCGATGATGCTATCGCACAATTTTAATCCCAGAATGAAATCTGGCCTAACAGATATTTTATTAAATTGAGCATGGCAATCTTTCATCAACAGCGTTATGAAGCAGCAATTAGTCTAGGTTCCATAAGGGCCGCTCTGTTCCTGACCTCATTACAGCCTTGGTTCAAACATGAACAAAAGAGATGAATTCTCGAGGGGAGGTGAGATTTGACAGCCCTTTACATCAAGGTTGCATTTGACCAGGGTGTGGCAACAAGGAGCTCTAGCAAAACTGGAATCTTGGGGTATCCCGGGGCAAATTCTCTGCTAGTTAGAATTGTACCTGGCTCATAAGAACAGGTTATGGGTGATGGAGGTCAGTCATCTTGGGTCTAGGACACCTCTGCGGGAGTTCCTCAGGGTAGCGACCTTGGCCCAACCATCTTCAGCGACTTAATTGACGGCCTTCCCTCCATTACAAGGTCGGCAGTGAGGACTTTCGTCAATGATTGCATAATGTTCAGTACCATTCGTGACTCCTCAGACACTGAAGCAGTCCATGGTCAAACACAATAAGACCTGGACAGTATCCAGGTATAGGCTGCCAACTGGCAATTGCACCACACAAATGCCAAGCTCTGACCATTTCAAACAGGAGACAATCCAACCACTGTCCCTTGACATCCACAATGAACATCAATTGACCAGAAACTCAACTGACCTCCCCACATAAATGGACTGGCTATACGTAGAAGTCAGTGGCTAGGAATACTGCAGCGAGTAACTCACCTCTTGACTTGGCAAAACCTGTCTGCCATCTACAAGTCACAAGTCAGAAGTGTGATGGAATACTCCCCTTTTTTTGTTTGGATGGATGCAGCTCCAACAATACTCAGGCTTGACACCATCTTGAACAAAACAGCTCACTTGATTGGCACGACATCCACATGCACCCTCTCCTTCCTCCCACCTGTGCTTGGTAACAGCAGAGTGTTCAGATACATTGTAGAGATTCACCAAAAATCCTTGGACAGTACCTTCCAAAACCACAACTGCCTCAATCTGGAAGAACAAGGGCAGCACGTAATGGGAAGACCACCTGTAAGTTCCCCTCCAAGCCACTCAACACACTGACTTGGAAATAATGTAATCACCATGTCTTCAGTGTTATTGGGTCAAAATTATTGAATTCCTTTCCTGCGGGTCATACTACAGCAAGTGCTTTGCATGGTTCATTGCAGGCAGCTCACCACTGCCTTCTCAATGGCAACCAGGAGCAGGCAGTAAATGCTGGCCATCCAGTAATGCCCATGTCCCATGAGTGAATAAACAAGTACACCAGTCTACAGGTTTGGCTTTAACCATAAAGCAGAAATTTATTATGCAAACTAAAATGAAACAAACCAAGCTGTCTGTAAAATTTACTATTGTATATAAAATAAAATGCCCAATACCAACATTTTTAACTATAAAGTAAAATCCAGATAAATTTTCCTTTCTTAACAAAGTCATTGGTTGTCTTAACTGCTTTCAGTTCAGGTCCTATGTAACCTTTTCAACACTCAAATGAGATCTCTGACTTTCTCAGCTTTGAATAACCAATACCGATTTCTATCTGCAAACGCCTGGTATGAAAATTTTTAGAAAGTGAAAACCTTTACTGAGTTAATTTATTTCCTTAACTGCTACTTAACAGATTTCTAAGAAGTATCTTTTTTTCAAAAATCAAAAATTCGTTATATCAAAAAAAAGTGACTTTTCAGAAACTCTTGAATTAAAAATGTCCATCCCTCTGCATGGACTTCAAATAAACCACTGTCCAAAAGCTTTTAAACAAAAGTCCTCAAAAAAATGGTAATGTAATAGCAGCAACACGAAGTTAGTCAACAGATAAGAAGTGTTTTCATCTGATATTGATATTCTCTGTTGTCTCTGAAAACTATGTAGGTTTTTCCATGACAATAAAGATTTATTAGTAATTACTAATAGTGCTTGCAACTGTAATTAAGTATTTTCTTTCCTATTTGCAGGACTATCATTGGGGCTTAAGCAGTCACTTTGAATTTGGGTTCAGCTAAAACAGACTTCATTTTACAAGAGTAAGCCAATTTTATGTCAGATTTCACCAAGATGTCTCTCTGATACAAAGTCAACATGGTGATGCACAGTTTTAATTTTTGCATTCTCTTATAATCTTTTTTCTTGTTACATCTTGTATTCATTGCATGATTTCTCATACAGGAGATGATCCTTTTTTTTAAAATGCTGTCCATGCTTAGATTAGATTACTTACAGTGTGGAAACAGGCCCTTCGGCCCAACAAGTCCACACCGCCCCGCCGAAGCGCAACCCACCCATACCCCTACATCTACCCCTTACCTAACACTACAGGCAATTTAGCATAGCCAATTCACCTGACTGTGGGAGGAAACCCACGCAGACACGGGGAGAACGTGCAAACTCCACACAGTCAGTCGCCTGAGGCGGGAATTGAACCCGGGTCTCTAGCGCTGTGAGGCAGCAGTGCTAACCACTGTGCCACCGTGCCGCCCAAAGAACACTGTGCTCTGCAGGTGTTCTTTGATTTCCCCCAAGCACTGGGAATGGTTGTTCTTTGTCATAGGGTCATAGAATCGTACAGTACAGAAAAAGTCTTTCCTCTTATCAAGTCTGTTCTGTCAAAGCTACACCAAGTTTAAACTAGTCCCACCTACTAACCCTAGCCCCATAGTCTTGAGTATTATGACACTTCAAGTGCTCATCCAAGTTGGTTTTAAATGTTGAGAGGTTACTTTGCTCAACTACATTTCAGATCTCCACCACCCTCTGGATGAAAAGGTTTACCCTCAAATCCCATCTAAACCTCCTGTCTTTGACCTTTTTAATATTATGCCTCCTTTGTTATTGACCCTTCAGCTACACTGCTTTCTGTTCAGCTTGTCCATGCCCCTCAAAATCTTACACACATTCTATCAGGTCTGTCCTCAACCTCTCTCTCCATAGAAAACAACCTGAGCTGATCTAGCCTCTCTTAGTAAACAAGGTGCTCCATCCCAGGCAACTTCCTTGACTCAATCTCTGTTTGCATACAGACACACCCCTCCCCGGCACAATCTCATCCTTTGTACAGTGCAGAGACCAAAGTGTGCACAGTACTCCAGCTTATTATACAGTTCCAATGTAACATCTGATCCCTTTAACTTATGCCTCGACTAATAAAGACAAGCGTCCCAAACGTTGCCTTAGCTACCCTATTAACATGCTACCACAGGATCTCTCAGCAAAAAGACAATAGTAGAATAGGAGTAGCTGCAATTGGGATTAGGGAGACCTTGATATTGTTTTTGATTTATAACTAATAATATCCTACTTGCTACGCTAGTTCAATTCCCTCCTGTAATTGGTTTATTGTTTACTTTCTTGTCATTTGTTGGAATGTGCATTGTTGGCATACCAGAGGGCAAGAAAGGTGAGCACCAGTGCAGTTCTTAGAGAAGTGGTTCCCAGGTTCCTTGGTTTGAAGGTTGAGAATGGAAGGCTAACAATTGAAAGAGCCCACTGGATTGCAGCACAAAGTCATGTGAGGATCAGCGCCCATGCCCTGCACTGGTGAGGTTTCATCATTATAAAGACAAGCAGAGAGTCATGGAAGCCTCTAGAGCCCAGCAGAAGGATTCAAGGGAGTTGGTATGTAGCGGGTCCAGGGTCATGTTTTTTTTAAAGACTTCGCGATGGCAGGTGGTCCGGAAAAGGAAGTACTACGATGGCGTCGTGAGATTGAGCGCGCTTGGGATCCAGTATCCTTTAAAGATATCCAGCGGTGCTTTGGATCAATCATAATGGATCCATACATTTGTTCGACTCGCCAGAGAAAGCAAAAGAACTTTGTGGACACGTTGACTAAAGTCGAACGGCCGAACAGGTGAAGAGGACAAAGCTGTTCAAGTTTGCTCTACTTTAGAAAGGACTTAGAGGAGTCTCCTTTCCAGTAATAACTTGCATGAAACTATGTCCAGGTTGGATAGAGTATTTATCTTTAATCTCTATGTTAAAGGATGGGTGACATGTTTATTTTTAGCTTACTTGCTGATAGCACTAACTTTGCTTTTGGGTTTTTTTTTCTCTACAAAGTGGTCAGCGTACATAATGCGACCCGAGATGGTAAGAGTTGAGAGGGCAGTTGGGATTGTTAACAGGGTTGTAGGGGTGTAGGTACTCCCTTTGAATGGAGGAATTTACCCTCCAATCAGTACCTTTGGCAATTTTTGTTTTTCTGTTTTTGCTGTACATAGTTTTTGCAACTTTTGCAGATTTGTTGGCTGTAGTTAGTTATTTTAGTCTATGTAGCTTTTGGGTTTTGTGGATTATTTTGCATTAAAGCTCGGTGATATATAGCTCAGGTTCTTCCTCTATGGAGTCCAAATTGTACTATAGAAGATTTATGGTTCAGGATACATTTAAAATGCACTTGGAATGTTAAGAGGGGTCATTCACCTATCAAGAGAAAGAAGGTACTTTCCGGCTTTAAAAAAGGTTGAGGGGGTGGATGTTGCCTTTTTACAAAAAAAAAGGCACGTGGATGATATAGAGCATTTGAAGCTGGGGGATATGACCAGGTTTATTTTTCAGCTTTCAACAGGAGTAGAGGGGTGGCCATTTTTAGTAAGAAAAAAAATATCTCCCATTTAGGTTATTAGAGTGCATTAAAGACACACACGGGAGATTTATAATCCTTAAAGCTTTGATACATGGGGAAAGAATATACAATCTTCAATGTTTATTGTCCCCCAGCTCACCCCCTTATATTCTTGTCAGACAGACTTTCTAGACTAGTTAACCTTGCATCTCAATATATCATCGTAGGAGGGGATTTCAATTGTCTCATAGACCCCACAGTCGACAGATTGCCCAAATGCCTGCCGATATCTTCTTTGCAATCTAAACAATTAAAGGGATCTGAATGCTTAATTGGGGTTGGTAGATGTTTGGAGGCACCTTCACCCTACTGGCAAGAACTTCACATTCTTTTTGAACCCACATAAATGCTATACTAGCATTGATCTTTTCCTGACCCCTACAGCTCTTCTGGGCGGCACGGTGGCACAGTGGTTAGCACTGCTGCCTCACAGCGCCAGAGACCCGGGTTCAATTCCCGCCTCAGGTGACTGACTGTGTGGAGTTTGCACATTCTCCCAGTGTCTGCGTGGCTTTCCTCAGAGTGCTCCGGTTTCCTCCCACAGTCCAAAAATGTGCAGGTTAGGTGAATTGGCAAAGTTAAATTGCCTGTAGTGTTAGGTGAAGGGGTAAATGTAGGGGAATGGGTCTGGGTGGGTTGCGCTTCGGCAGGTCAGTGTGGACTTGTTGGGCCGAAGGACCGGTTTCCACACTAAGTAATCTAATCTGGGCTCAGTGGCGTCATATACAATTGGCAAAAATCACTATTTCCGATCATGCCCCAGTGTGTTTAATGATTAAGAGTAAGGATACAGTGGTTGACTAGAGGCACTGGTAACTGGATCACTTCATCCTCAAGGATAGCAAGTTTATTAAATTCTTTTTTGCTGCGTTCAAGGCTTTTTTAGATATAAAGCTCAGCCAGTAGCCCATCCATCTTTTGGGAAACAGCTAAAGCCTATGCAAGAGGGTTGGTTATTTCCTATTCAGCCAGTAAGATGCAACGGACGGGTGATCAGCAATGCTTGCTCAAGTTGCATCTGAAAGTAACTGAAAAGACATATTTTGACAGGCTGTCACTGGTTAAACTGCAGAGGATCATGGCGCTTCTCTACGCTGAACTCCATGCTCATGCGGACAGCCAAGAGGTAGCTTACATCTGCAAGTCAAAGGCTGTTTGAGCATGGGGATAAGTGGGGCAAGTACTTAGCATATTTTGCTCGGGGAAAAAAAAAATGCCCCTTCCCCTTCAAATTTCACAATGGAAATTTGACCTATGAGTCTAATAGGATTAACGCAGCATTCTAGAAATTTTACTCTGAATTATACCAATCTGAAAGCTGAGAGAGTGGGCGGGTTAGGATGGAGTCTTAAAAATTTCGATCTTCCAGGAGTGACCCGAGTCTGAACAAAAGTCTCTCCTCAATGCCCCACTGTCAGAGCAAGAGATGCAGGAGGCCGTGAGGCAACCCTGGAATAGAAAGACGCAGAACCCTGAAGGGCTCCCCAGTGAGTTCTATAAGGAATTCAAGTATATTGTCAAGGCCAATGTTTTTTATGTTTAATGACTCACAGTTGTGGCCTCCACCCACCATCTCAAAGAGTGGAGAATATCTCTCTCATAAAAAAAGGGAAGGCCCCAGGGACTGTGCTTCCTATAGACCCATGTCACTATTACATATTGACATCAAAAATCAGACACTGGCATTAAGGTTAGAACCTGTACCGCCTTCCATCATTAAGGAGGAGGACCAGTCGGGGTTCATTATCCATCAATCTGCGACATTTTAGGTCAGCAGATTACTTTTCACGTTCCAAGTATGTCGACAGCGATCGGTACAGGGATTGGTGATCTCCTTAGATGCAGAAAAGAAATTTGACAGGGTTGAGTGGCCATATCTTTTTCATACTCTGAAGTGGTTTGGCCTGGGAGAGACCTTCAGCAAGTGGGTGGAGGTTTTGTATAGTGATTCTCTTGCCGCAGTCCTCACCAATGGTGTTCCATCAAGCAATTTTAATATTTGTAGGGGCGGTCAACAGGGCTGTCCCTTGTCACCATGGCTTTTCACATTGGTGACCAAACCGCTAGCAGAGACAATATGCAGGGATCCCATATAGCCGCTCCAGAAGTGGGGTTGAAGTCATACAAGATTGCACTGTATGTGGATGACATTCTTGTCTTCTTAACAAACCCAACAGTCTCACCTGATAAATTGCATCAATCTATTTGGTGGCTTCTCAGCTTATAAGATCAATTTTGTGAATTCAGAGTCCATTCCCATGAATGGTCTCGTGGAGTGCCTGATCCTGATGGCGGATCTCGGTTTCCTTTTAGATGGTCGCAGGAGGGCTTTCTCACACTTAAATATATTTATTACTCCCATTTTTGATTAGCTATTTCAAGCCTATCTTATCCATTTATTCGGTAGGACCTTCATAGATGGGAGATGTTTCCGATTTCTTGGTTAGGTCAGATTCTGCCCTGCCGGTTGTATTCAATGCGAATGCTTCCTCTGCTTTTCACTAAGCAAATATTTAGAACACTGAACAGCTGGTTTAGTTCTTTTACCTGGTATCACAAGCAGCCCCCTAATTAAAATTGACTAAATTGCAGTTACCTTACAGACTGGGAAGAGTGGGCCTCCCAGATATCAAAAACTATCAGTTAAGCTCGTTGCCATCTTATGTGAACGATTGGACCCAGGGGGATCCTCACTCACTTTCGTTGGACATCGAAGCATTTCAGCCAAGGATGTCCCCTTATTAGCCTGCTGTTCCTGGACAAAATGAGAACAGTTAAGGAATATTGCCATAGCCCAATAGTCATCAATACTGCCAAGGCAGAGGGCAATGCATCAGAATGATGGCAATTTTGCCAAAAGATCATTTTTGACACCCATAATTTCAGCCAAGGATAATGGACTCTGGATTCAAACTATGAGCAGCTAACGGCATGTGTTGCCTGTGTGATATATTCAAAGCAGGCATATTGATGTCCTCTAACCAGTTGGCTCAGAAATATGAATTGACCAGTGGGGAATTCTTGTTTCTTTCAAATCAGAAACTTCACAAAAACAGATCACACTTCTAACAGAGCCTTATAGGTCTGGCATGAAGAGGAAGGTGTTGAGTGCTGAGGATACATTATCTGTTAGCAATACTTATCACCTATTGGGAGAGGGTCCTTTGGACTAGACATAACGGCTCCGTAAGGTGTAGGAGAGGGAGTTGGACACTGGGATCTCTTCTTAAATATGGGAGGATATCTGGGAAAATGCAAGAGGGTCTCGATTTGCAACAGGACCCATGCCTTGCCACTGAATATTCTCCACAGGGTCCATCTGGTCCCAGACCACCTTGCTGAATTTAAAAGGGACAGCATCTCCAATGTGTCTTAATGTAAAGTGAGCATGGGCACGGTTACTCATTGCCTTTGGTCCTGCCATAGACTGCGGTCATACTGAAGCACCTTGGTCAGTGAAATAGAGAAGGCCTTGAGGAAGGAGGTGGACATAGACTGGTATCTGCTCTTCTTGGCTTTGGTAATTCACTTTCATTAGATGCACACACAAAAAAAAGGCTTCTCAGTATCCTTTTTGTGCTAGAAAGAATATTCTATTAGGGTGGCTGGCGGAAAATCCCTCCAGGCTGGCATAAGCTAGTCATGGAGCACATCCCCTTGGACTTTCTTACATGTATGGTGCATCATAAAACTGAACTTTTAGAAGATGTGGCGGCCCTTTTGGGACTACCTGGGTACAGATTTTTCCACCATACTAATAAAAGCCTTTATATAGCCATGGCAATTCTATGTAATGAATCTGGCATTCAGAGGAGAGGAACTATGAACATATGAATATGTATGAACTTATGTGCTTGATGATCGAGGGCTAATAGAGTCAGAGATGTACAGCACGGAAACAGACCCTTCGGTCCAACCCGCCCAAATATCCCAACCCAATCTAGTCCCACCTGCCAGCACCCGGCCCATATCCCTCCAAACCCTTCCTATTCATATACCCATCCAAATGCCTCTTAAATGTTGCAATTGGACCAGCCTTCACCACATCCTCTGGCAGCTCATTCCATACATGTACCACCCTCTGCGTGAAAAAGTTGCCACTTAGGTCTCTTTTATATCTTTCCCCTCTCACCCTAAACCTATGCCTTCTAGTTCTGGACTCCCGATCCCAGGGAAACGACTTTGTTTTGCTCATGTGTTATGGTGGTTATCATTATTATTATTACTACTACTACTACTACTACTACTACTACTACTACTACTAATTTGGTTTTATTGCCTTAGTTATTTATGTAATTAGCAGGTTTGTTTTTTTAATAAAAGTTTGGATTGTTTGGTTCTGTATTTGTTGTAATATTCAAAAGAAAACAATTGCTATTTTAGAAAAATTAATAATAATTTAAATAAGACTTGCAGTCCCAAAACTACACTCACCCACAATTTTGACTTACTTTATTAAAATTCCTCTTTAAGCTGCGATATCAATAAAAATTGTCAAGAAACATTTAGAAATGCTGTCATTGCTTGGCTAAGAGCATGGAAATAAAATAATTAGATGCAATGAGAAAACAAATTAGCTTTTGCTTTTCATGAAGATTTTGTTACAGTTCAGTGTAATAATCACATACCTAAGGTATAGAAACAAATTGTTTAGAAATAATGATACATTGCAAACTTCATAGAGATATGTTTCCTTGAGAAACAGCCAAATTCAACAATGGAACTGAAGAATCATTGATAAAAGGCACTAGGAAATAATCATTAACATCTCACTAATCTGGAGTAATGAGCCAGTTGTCAACATAATAGCCTAAACAATTTTCTTCTGTTTAAGACAGAGACAAATTCTCAGCTGTATAATTCCCTGTAATTTTTGATCAACATACATCCCATTCTACTCATAGCTCAACACAAAAAGACAAGCCAAGCATTTTAAAATCAGACAATTCGTATCATAACTAAATGCAGCACACATTCAGACTGATGGCATCAGGAGAATTCAGCACTGACTCTTAAAAAGGCATGTCAGCACCATAACCAAGAAATTTTAAGAAGCAGAAGCTTTTGAATTACATGAAAAATACACTGCAGCTCTTTACAAAATTGAATGAACACTGCTGTATTATAACACTTGCATTATTAGAAACAACCTGGTTAAATGAAACTACTGGTTGGCTTAAATTCCAATTTCTCTGAAAAATCAAAAGTACATATGTGTAAATGCACACACAAACAGGTGAAACTATCTTGTAAGAGAGAATCAAAGATTCAGACTTCTGCACATAATTTTAAACAAGATAAATAGATAATACCAAAGAGAGACATATTGCTGAAACTCGTCTTACACAGATCGGGACAAGTACAAGAATGCCAAATTTAAAACGATCACGATTTGTACTACAAGACAAAAAAAAATGCTAATTGGCTGACAGATTGCTGTGGAGGCGCCAAAAATGAATTACAGACTCTCCAGTCATGTTTGAAGTACATGGGGGTTCTGAACAGATCTGACCCTAAAATCCCTAAATTACCCTGGAAAATTTTGTCACAGAAATGACTGTTGGGGAAAGGTCATTACATATACAGAGATAAATGGAAGGAAATTGTGAGAAGTTGCTCCTCCAATCACATTATGGTGCTCTCTCACATTTGCTGCCTACAAAAGACAAAAGGAGCAGATGCTCAAGAACAGCATACCTTGAACTCATTACCCAAACTTAACTGGAACTATATCACCATTCCTCCATCGTCATTTGGTCAAAGTCCTGGAATCCCTCCAAAGCAGCACTGTGCATAGACCTCAAAAGGATTCAACGGATTCAAGGCAGCATCACACCTACCACTTTTTTCCAAGATCAGTTATGGAATGGCAATAAGCATGGCCAACCCACTGATGCACAGATCCCATTAACATTTTAAATATTTATTCTGCAATATCACAGAATAGTATGGATAAATGACATTGTGAAGCAAAACCATATGAAGTTCAAAGAAAGGAGAACATAAAAAAAGAGTGTTGATCAATGTGTTTAGTTTCATTTTCACAATCCTTACAGTACCAAAGTATGCATTTCAGCAACTGTAAAGGAGTGTTAACATGAAGTGATTGTGCTTTTTTCCCAAAAACAAAAGGGAGTCAGTTTATAAAGGATTCAACTAAAGTTTGTAGTTTAGTTTTAAAAGTTTAGGTTTAATTATGGTGCAATGTTATTCTATGTTTTTGTCTTCAAGCTACACAAGTTAAATTCAAGTTGAAAACAGTGTAGAATTAGGACGGATTTTGTTTACTTTCCACTGAGAGCAAATAGCTAGAATTGGTCATCACATTTGTCCATAAATTTGACAGGATTTTGATTGGCACTTAATATGACTAGAATGCCTTTCCAATGAAGCACCCTCAGTAGGGGCTCTGGAACCGGTTTAAACAGAAACAAGAAAATGTTCATATCTTCAGATTGAAGAACTATCAACAATTAATCAGAGTCTAAACTTGGACTTAGCTGGTGGAAAATTTACTTATTGTCAAATCTGGGATTGAGGCTGAAGCAAGAGAAAAAAATAGGAAAGTGATAATTCATATTTCTAAATCTCTCTCAACAATGATGATCTGAAAGAATGAGACAATACTGGTAGAAGCAAACCTTCAGTACCAAAGAGGTTGATGAGTAGTAATGGGAAAGCAAACATAGGTAGAAGCATAGAAAATAGGAGTAGGCCATTCAGCCCTTTGAGACTGCTCCATCATTCAATATGATAATGTCTGATCATCCAACTCTCTCCTGTTCCTTCTTGCTCCCCAAAATGCTTTGAATTGTTTAGCCCCAAGAACTATACTTAAACCCTTCTTCAAAACATTCAATGCTTTTGGCCTCAACTGCTTTCGGTAGCAGAGAATTCCACAGGTTCACGACTCACTGGTTGACAAAACTTCCCATCTCAGTTCTAAATAGCCTACCCCACATCCTTAGACTCAACCTGACTCCGGACTTCCCACTGATTGCTAACATCCTTTCTGCATTTACCCAGTCTAGTCCAGTTTGAATTGTATAAGTTTGATGAGATTCCTCCCCACTTCATTTTTCTAAACTCAAGTGAATATAGTCCTAACTGATTCAGTCTCTCCTCACCACATCAGTTCTGCCATCCCAGGATTCAGTCTGGTTAACCTTTGTTGCACTACCTTCATAGCCAGAACATTCTTCCTCAGCTAAGACCAATACTACACAAAATTCCAGATGTGGTCTCACCAAGGTCCTGTATAATTAAAACAAGACGTTGCCACTCCTGTATTGGAATCCTCTCGTCATGAAGGATGACATACCATTTACCTTCTTTGTTGTTGCACTTGTATGCTTATTTTCAGTGACTGGTGTATGAGCACATCCGGGTCTTATTGCACCTTGCCCTTTCTCAATCTCCCTTCCTGTTTTTGCTACTAACATGGATAATCTTAGATCATACTTTGTCTGTCATGTATCTGCCCATTCACACAACTTGTTCAAATCACACAATCATCTCTCCATTCCCCTCACAGTTCACTCTCCCATCTAACTGCGCCCTTTTGTACAAATGAACTTTTTCTGGCCATTTAGTGGGTGTCTAACACAAGTACTGCATCTTCATACCGTTCACGCGTTTCAATATACAGAGTCTAAGATGCCATTGTTGTACAGCTTCTGAAAAAGCAAGACAGCTTAAGCATCAACATTCTGATTTGGTCATGTGATGACTTACGTGCTGTCACCAGGAGTTAACACTTCACCACTCAATAATAAAATGCCAATAGCCTCATTTCTACAGCAAAATCTAGTCCACTGTTAGACACAATTGACTACTGCAATGCTCAATTTGTCCAAAAAATGAAAGTTCATTAATGCTCATGACACCAAACCTATTATTCTACAGCAATCTCATCATTAGACACTATAATTTTTACTTGAACTGCCTGGATCAATTTTTGAAAGTAGGTCAACACTATTTAATTTAAATTCACCTCCAAAACTGCTAGCTATCCAATTTAAATTGCCACAAGATTATACAGTAAAACCATAATGAAATTCTAGTTCTTAGGGCTATTAATCATAATCAATTATATTCCAAAAACAAAATCCAGCTGCAGTCACTGATTTTGACTACACTATTTGCCTTGCCCTTTTTAACTACACCTCGCTTTAATGTACATTTCATTCCTTCTCTTTACTTGGGTCAGCAGGGTTGTGCTTACGCACCAATAAGAGACATCTCTATTCGGTCATGTGATGTTTTACATCAAACAGTCAAGGCGAACATTGGTGAATTCAGAGTTCAGATCCTGATAATGGAAAGCCTGCTACTGACAGTTAATAAAAACACCAAATCTTTAAATTCATCCACAATTTGAAGACAGATACTATGTACAGATGTCCAAAGAAATTTCTTGATGTACAGGTCAATCAGAAATTTTGCTCTGGAAAAGAACTGAATTTGAAAGATGAAACTTACAATGCAATTCATAGTTTGAACGGGGGGGGGGGGGGGGGGGGACAAAAAAAGTGAAAAAATGTGCAATGCAGATATCTTAGAAAAAAACTTTAGACCACTTGGCTCTTGTCAAAAAGGATCACAAAAACTGAAATGAAGAACAAGAGTAGGCCATTTGGCCCACTCCGCCTACTATGGCATTCCACATATCATTGCTGATCCTTTTGTAATGGATGACCAACCTACCACGTGCATCCTGTCGATACATTTGCATGTTTGATTTCTCTCCCACGTCCCTTTTAACAGCAACATTCCACAATACATGACCATTTAAATAATACACTGCCATTCTATTTTTCCTACTGAAGTGGACAACTTCACACTTACTTACATTATACTGCATCAGCCATGCATCTTCCCCACTCACTTGTCTACATCGCCCTTAAGTGTATTTTAAACCTTCTCATAACTCAAGCCCATCTAGACTTGTCATCAGCAACTAGGTGCAGCAGAGAAGAGTGAGAGGATACAAAAAATGATACTGCAGATATAAAAATTTGCTTAGAACAGGTTAAAAAGTTTTAGTTGCTTTAATAAATAAATGGTGCAGTTCCTTCAATCCCAACCATCAGAGATGGGTACCCACAATTACCCTATACATCTAGCGGAATGGGACTATTTGGCCCCGCCGTTTTGGCTCTAAACTGTTTTGGTGCTCATTACTTTGGCGCGGAGCTGTTTTGGCACCAATTCAGAATTTTTAAAAAAGTCTTATTTGGTTAAAGAGAGGATGACTAACGACCCGCTCATTTTGTACCCCGCTCAGACAGCGCTTCCAACTTCAGATGCTATGAAAAAAATCATACGAAGAAAACAAAATCAAATCAATTCTGCTCCTCCAAATCCTATTAGTTCAAAAGAGTTAGCGATTTGTGACGAGTACAAATTTTATGTGCCGAGCAATGGTCAATGTGAAGACTTTTTAAATTGGCGATAGCGGTCAAGAAGATGAGAGAATTTTAATTTTTAGTAGAAAGAGCTGCATTAATTTATAATCATTTTATTTGTTGAATTATTTTAGAAACATTGTAAGAAATTAGTTTTTATTGCATTGTAAGAAATAAATCTAATTATTTTTATTCATTATTTTTAACCTATTCATTACAATCTTATCAACTTATTCAAAGTATGACAAAAGATGCCAAAACAATTTAGAGCCAAAATGGCAGTGTCAAATGATCGGCGCCAAAACGTACCCGACCCTACATCTAGTACCTGGATTGCAACTGGTTGGCCTGTGAAATCATTGCAAGAATAGTGGAGCCCAACCTTGCTGTAGAAATAACAGAATGTAGCTTACATTGGTGTACAGACACTTACATTAAAACAGTACCATTATAAAATGGGAGGCAACAGCAAATCCATACATTGTAGACTACAGTAGCTCTTCATGTAGGGTTAAACACCATAGCTTCAACAATTTTTGTTTATGTATATAGTGAGAAATTTCCACACAGAAAAAGTTCAAATGTTTAAAAAGCACAGTTCGAGTCAAATATCTAGAAATCTAGACACGGGGCAGATCACCAGGACAAAAGGGATTATTACGCAGGGCTAATAGGATGAGAATATTTTTCCACTCAGTTTTGAGTATCTTTGAAATTCCCAAGAGGGTTGATGATTTTCAAAGGCAAATCAGTTAGATTTTTGGTCTCAATTCAAGGGATATGGGGAGAAGGTAGGAATGCAGAGTTGAGATAAATCAGATATAATCGGCAGAGCAGAGAGTGTCACCAGCATTAGATCAGGGATTAAAGGGCTGAATATTGAGATTGGGTTGCAGACATTTAGTGCAAATTCTTCTGAATATCGCAATTTGAGGGGTGAGCTATTTGCAGTGTTTAAAATAATAAGGAATTTAGGACGATACAGAAAAAAGTAGCTCATCCAATGACAGAATGCAAAGCAAATGAACGCAATCCTAAAATTAGAATTAAGCCATTCAGAAATAATATCAGGAAGCACTTTTTTTAATACCAATAGTAGCAAAATGTAAAACTCTTGCCCCACAGGGATTGTGCATGCTAGGTCAAATAAAATTGATAATGCTCAGATTCAGACTTCTGATGCAAAAGAGCATCAAGGGATATGGAACAAATGCAAGAAGTTGGAGTGGAACTCCTGATCAGCTGTGATCTGATTTAAAGGTAGAACTTGCCTGAGGGGCTGAATAACCTTTTACTGGTGCTATAAAAAGTTACACAATGATGTAACAACGTTTTAAAACAAAGTTAAAATTCTCAGGGTTTATTAATACAGTGTCATTCTGCACTCCAGTGTATGCCAATAAAACCTCCAGAGATTTTGAAAGTTAAGCAAGTTCACAGATCCTTCTCCACATCCTAACCTAACTGAAGTGTGTTTGTTCTAGTTATTAGCTTCACAAACTCACCCAGAGCCAGGATCTTCCAAAGATGTTATCTTCACTTTCACTGCTACTTTCTCCAGAACAATCAAATTCCTCTTTATACAAATACATTATGAAAAAGTAGTTCCCTCTTAAACTTCAAAAATCCTTGTTTATCATATAAGTTTTTCAATAGTTTGTGCTCATCGGATGATCGAATGAATTCAAGGAATCCAAGTATAGCAAACACACGATTACAGCGTACACCTACTAATAAACATTTGTTTAATTGGCAGCTTGAAAAGCAAAACAAAAGTAAAATATTCACCAACCAATAGCAACTGAAAATCTGCCCCAACCTCTCATCAGAAAGATAAAGCTATATGGTCAAAGGCTGCTCAAAGTTTCAACTGATAACAAACATCTCTCCATTAGCAAAAACATAGGATGATGTCGGAAATTCACAGGACTCGTTAATAATTAGATCAAGTCACATGTCTTTCACAAATCAAAAGAACAAATCCATTGTTGATGTTACTGATAAGTTTTGAACTTGTTTACTTCGAATGTGTTTGCTTTCTTCCTCATGTAAACACACTTATGAAATCATCCAACACCACAGTAAAGGGCAGAGGGATTGAAAGTGTAGTGGAGTTCCTCTCAGAACCAGACTGAATGATTTGTTTCCGTACTGTTAGGAAACTCTACTTTGTTGTGTACTGTAAGAATTTAGTAAGTCTTTGCAAACATTGTTTTCTTTGATTGGAACAATGAGATTAGAAAAACAAAAACCAATAAAGGAAAAGATAAACAGAAGTTTCAGACGAAGTGTGTCTAAAGCATTAGCATAAACATTCTTAAAACTAAGTGAATAACTCATAATTCTGTACTCCAAGTTGCATAATCACCTTGACACTGTTGAAAAGATTACGACTGAATGTTGGGATTGGATAGTCTTAACTGAATGAATTACTTCTGAATTTAGTTGAGTGCTCGCATGGTCAGAAATGAAAGCTGAAACTCTGCAGCTATTCTAAATGGACATTTTACTGAGGGATTGCTACATCTGTGCAGTTGATGGGTTGGATTTTATAGTCAGTGGTGACGTGACAGCATGCACCAATGACTTCAGACACATGCCCACAAAGATTTAGCCAGCTCTGGGGTGTAGATTTCCTTTTTCAACGGCAGTTTAAATTTGACACAAAGTCAAAAGAACCTCGAGGCACCCAACAGTGATGTCACCGTGCAGGTAAATGGCCACACACGTGTGTTCTCAGACTGCAATTCAAAAAGCAAAACAACTAAATTGCTGCACCTTCACATTTTCAGATAATGTAACAAAAATATCCCATTAAAATGAGTTAGACACAAGCCAAAACCATTTTTTTTAAAATCAGGTCTTTAAAGTCATTTATCACAAGAAAAAATTCAATACTTACAAGCATAAAACTTCAGGGGCAGTGAGGGCATTTAGAAGTAATTTAATATACTTAAAAATTAGTTACACCTCATTCAACAAGTGAATCAAAAGGTTTTTTATAAAACAGCAAGACTAAGTGCTAAAGTTAAGGCATTTACAAATTTACTGACTGCTTAGGAATAATATACTGTGAACCTCAACATCACATTCACTGGTCGTAGTCATTGTTTTACATAAAACAATGACATTAAACACAGATCTGCCATCATCATTAATGCAAAGTTTAGCCCACTGGTTCTTTTTGCATGAATCAATAAACAGAATCCAGTTGCCTACTAACTGGATTGACATTAAACAATGACATTAAACACAGATCTGCCATCATCATTAATGCAAAGTTTAGCCCACTGGTTCTTTTTGCATAAATCAATAAACAGAATCCAGTTGCCTACAAACTGGGAATTTGTGTTGCAGACGTTTCGTCCCCTGTCTAGGTGACATCTGCAGTGCTTGGGAGCCTCCTGTGAAGCGCTACCATGATGTTTCCTCCGGCATTTATAGTGATTTGTACCTGCCACTTCCAGTTGTCAGTTCCAGCTATCCGCTGCAGTGGCCAGTATATTGGGTCCAGGTCAATGTGCTTATTGATTGAATCTGTGGATGAGTGGATGGAAACATCACAGAAGCGCTTCACAGGAGGCTCCCAAGCACTGAAGATGTCACCTAGACAGGGGAAGAAACGTCTGCAACATAAATTCCCAGCTCGGCAAACAGAACCACAACAACGGGCACCCGAGCTGCAAATCTTCTCCTAAACTTTGAAAGTCAAAGTCCGCAGAATCATTTGAAAAAAGTTTAGCACATCTTCAATACATATATCCATTTGTTATGCAGAAGAAATTAGATGGCAAGATTTCCTGCAAAACATTGACTATTTAAGTCATTGATTAAGTTGATCTAAATGGATGTCACAAAATATATAATAAATGTATCCGGTCAACAACATGTCAAACTTATTTGAAACAGTTAAAGTTGTGAGTCACAGGCTTTATAAATTACTTACAGCTGTCATTCTGAAGTTGATTGTGGAAGCACAGGCTAAAAATGGCCAAGGGAAATACAATAAACCAAAAACCACTGCTCATATACAGACTACTTTTTTTAAAAAAAGGGGAAAGCAAAGCAATTATAGATGGAGCTGCTATAAGGTCTAACCTCCATCATACCTCAACTTCATTTCAACTGATGCACAGGTAACCTAAGAGCTACAGAATTCCTTAAGAAAATTAACATTTTCACTACTTTTTACTGGTAACTTCAAGAACTTACTTAACCTTTCTCTATTCTTTTATTGTCCACAGCAGGTTCACTCTATGTTCCTTTGACTAGGGAGATATAAGCCACTACTTTATTATTTAGGAAAACTAGGAATTTATTTTGCTCCACTTAGCTGAATATTCACCAACATTTTTTCCTGTTTCTTCCAAAAATTATAAATTCAACACATGTATCAAAGAGCTAACTAAAAACTCTTGATAAATCCTTCAGATTGCAGTCTAGCTCCTAAAGTTTTTGCAACGGTGTTTAGGAAAAATGTGGTCTTTGCCAGAATTACGTTTTCCTGAGCTTCAATCCATTAGTTCACATCAACCTGGATCTCAAAACAAAATCAATGCCTGTCGGCTTACAGTTCAGCCATCACCAAAAATGTGACCACTGTTAGGTCATTGCACCCTTTTTGCTTATGTTACCTACTGTCTGAAAGGGGAATACAAGGATCCACAAAGTAAGAGAAACAGATACTGGGAAAAAGACAACATAGAAAACAAAAAACAAAAAGGAGAATCTAGTAATTGAAGCTACACACTGCGACTTAATGAGCAACACATGTCAGAAAATAAAATCCAGATGCATGCACAGACTCGGATTGTACAACAAACTTTCTGTTCTTATTTACTTTCAGTGAAGAATTGTAAATGTTAATTTCAGAAAGCTGCAGGAGTGTCAAATTATGACAATTTTATGAATGTTAGAAACAGCACAAAGGTCTAATTCTGTTAAATAATAATTCTTTTGTAATATGTAACATTCATTATGCAGGATTAGTGAACACATGACCAGATTCCAGCTGGGTCATGGCTGCAATTTGGCAAGAAGGGCTTAGAGGTGGAGGTAGGGGTGGATGCGGGGCCAGTAGCAGTACTTGCTGGTGGTGGTGGTGTTAGTGGTGATTGAGGGATTCAGTATAATAGCAGCCCAGCATTTTAGAACAGATTTCTAAACTGTCTTCCTTTTAAGTGTTGAGCTTCATAAGCGAGTTGGAGCCCTCCAAATTCTCAGGTCTTTTATGGACTCTTTCAGAGGATTCCAGATACAGAGGAATTCTGCACCAGAAAATTACATTTCCCAGGCAAGTCTCCCAGTTGTATCAGGAATCCCCCATAGTCCCAATGTACAGCTCCTTGACTTCTTGGCCATCAGAATACCTGGGCCATTATAAGACAAAAACTAATGAACATTGATAAAACAGAAACCGCTGGACTTCAGAGACAGCAAACAGAACTTAAGAGTTCCAGAGAAAGTCACTTTGGGCTCAAAATGTTAAACTTGTTTCTCTCTCCACATGTGCTGCCAGACCAGCTGAGTTTTTTTTTCCAGCACTTTATTTTTTTTCTGATCCCGGATTCAAGTCATAAATAAATCTAGTCCCTTTTGCCAGGATTTGTCCTTTTAATCCTTCCTAATCATGTACCCATCAAGATGCTTTTTAACGTTTTAATCACGCTAACCGCCACAACATCCTCTCGCAGTTCATTCTTTACACACACCACCACCTCTGCTTGAAAAGGTTGTCCCTCAGGTCCCTTTTAAATGCTTCCTCTTTCTTCTTAAACCAATGCCCTCTCATTTTGTACTCACCTACCCAGGGAAAAAGATCTTATCTATTCACCTTATGATCTATAAACCTGTATGAAGTTGCTCCTCAGCCTCCGATGCTCCAGGGAAAATGGCCCCAGCCTATCCGGCCTCTCGCTATAGCTCAAACATTCAAACCCTGGCAACATCCTTGTACATCTTTTCTGCACCCTTTCAAGTTTAACAACATCTTTCTCATAGCAGAGTGAGACCAGAATTGAACAATATCCCAACCAACATCCTGTACAGCCGCAACATGGCATCCCAACTACTCTCCTCATTATTATGGCGATATGGGCATCACTGACTGGGCCAGCATTAATTGCCTGATCCTAGCTCGAATTAAGAAAGAGGCCATGAGCTGCCTTCTTAAACTACTGCAGTCCATGTAGTGTTACAATATGTTAACTAACTCACACATAACAATTTTAAAATATAAGAGCATTTAAGACTTATATTGGAAAATAAATTAGAACACTGGGATCCCTATAGAGTCAGAGTCATAGTCAAAGAGATGTACAGCATGGAAACAGACCCTTCGGTCCAACCCGTCCACGCCGACCAGATAGCCCAACCCAATTTAGTCCCACCTGCCAGCAAACGGCCCATATCCCTCCAAATCCTTCCTATTCATACACCCATCCAAATGCCTTTTAAACGTTGCAATCGTACCAGCCTCCACCACTTCCTCTGGCAGCTCATTCCATACACATACCACACTTTGCATGAAAACGCTGCCCCATAGGTCTCTTTCATATCTTTTCCCTCTCACCTTAAACCTATGCCCTCTAGTTCTGGACTCCCTGACCCCAGGGAAAAGACTTGGTCTATTTATCCTATCCATACCCCTCAATTTTGTAAACCTCTATAAGGTCACCCCTCAGCCTCCGACGCTCCAGGGAAAAATGCCCCAGCTTGTTCAGCCACTTCCTATAGCTCAAATCCTCCAACCCTGGCAACATTCTTGTAAATCTTTTCTGAACCCTTTCAAGTTTCACAATTTCTTTCCGATAGGAAGGAGACCAGAATTGCATGTAATATTCCACCAGTGGCCTAACCAATGTCCTGTACAGCCGCAACATGACCTCCCAACTCCTGTACTCAATGCTCTGACCAATAAACGAAAGCATACCAAACACCTTCCTCACTATCCTATCTACCTGCGACTCCACTTTCAAGGAGCTATGAACCTGCACTCCAAGGTCTCTGTTCAACAACACTCCCTAGGACCTTACCATTAAGTTTATAAGTCCTGCTGAGATTTGCTTTCCCAAAATGCAGCACCTCACATTGATTTGAATTCAACTCCATCTGCCACATCTCAGCCCATTGGCCCATCTGGCCAAGATCCTGTTGTAATCGGAGGTAACCCTCTTCGCTGTCCACTACACCTCCAATTTCAATGTCATCATCAAACGTACTAACTGTACCTCTTATGCTTGCATCCAAATCATTTATGTAAATGACAAAAAGTAGAGGACCCAGCACCGATCCTTGTGGCACTCCACTGGTCACAGGCCTCCAGTCTGAAAAACAACCCTCCACCAACACCTTCTGTCTTCTACCTTTGAGCCAGTTCTGTATCCAAATGGCTAGTTCTCCCTGTATTCCATGAGATCTAACCTTACTCATCAGTCTCCCAAGGGGAACCTTGTCGAACGCCTCGCTGAAGTCCATATAGATCACATCTACTGCTCTGCCCTCATCAATCTTCTTCGTTACTTCTTCAAATAACTCAATCAAGTTTGAGAGACATGATTTCCCATGCACAAAGTCATGTTGACTATCGCGAATCAGTCCTTGCCTTTCCAAATACACATACATCCTGACCCTCAGGATTTCCTCCAACAACTTGCCCACTGGTCTATAGTTCCCTGCCTTGTCCTTACCACCCTTCTTAAACAGTGGCACCGCGTTAGCCAACCTCCATTCTTCCAGCACCTCACCTGTGACAATCAATGATACAAATATCTCAGCAGGAGGCCCAGCAATCACGTCTCTAGCTTCCCACAGAGTTCTAGGGCACACCTGATCAGGTCCTGGGGATTTATCCACTCTTCAGCGTTTCAAGACATTCAGCACTTCCTCCTCTGTTATATGGACATTCTGCAAAGTGTCACCATCTATTTCCCGACAGTCTATATCTATGGAATGGTGTGAAATCATAAATCAAGCAGAATGAAAATTATGAGACAGAATCACTTGCACTTAACTTTAGCTGTGACTCTCAAAACTGCTTGCTGTCCTTCACCAATGATGGTCTTTCAGAAAATGAAAGCATACTGAAAATTGGATAATACAATAGAGTTCAGTTGTGGCTGCTGCCCAAATTTAAATATTCTATAACCTCCAAAAAAGTATTAGCAATTAGTAAAAGTCATTTAAAAACAGAAAAAAAATTATGGTGGACTTAGTTTCCCATTTTGATTCCTTTAATTGTACTTTACTGTAATATTTTGGCAACCATGCCAGGTAACTGACCATTGATAATAAGTCTGAGTTAAATTAAAATTGGTAACCAGTTGTACAGTGCATAGTTGACAAAATCTGAATGCTACTAGCCATGGTACTTACCAAGAAAAGTTACTCATTGTTTATGGTATGTTCATCAGCAGCAATTTAAACTGCAAAGCTTTAAATTGCCATTGCCTGACTTAATACAAAGTGAAAACAATAACCAATTGTCACCAAGGATACAAATCATTAACTATAAAAAGTGATATTTTACTAGAATAAACTGATGTTGTGTGTAGATATGCAACCTGGTGTAGATCTTTAGATGCAACAAAAAAAATGGCTTATTACTCAGTATTGTGATGTATGGGAACTTGGCTACATATTGTTGAGGTACAATCGTTGGCATCATGCACAGTTGGCATCATTTTTGAGCATGATAAAATTATGTACTTTCAAATGCAAAGAATAGTACACCTTGCTTAAACAATTATTTTAACATCCAACCGGGAAATTCACTATATGCCTGTATACTCAAGAATCAAAAAGTACAAAACTTACTATGGCCAGAATGTGTATTTTAAACTAAAATGTATAATACTTCCCATTTAAAATAAACTGAAACCTCTAATTAAATGTCTGCATTAAACCAGTCAGATAGCAAATTATGACATTACATTTTGCTTTTACAGTACACTATAAAATAACATGTTTGAATATAGAAGCTTTCACAAACTCAGGATCTCCAGAAGAGCTTCACAACCAGGACTTAGCAATAACTACATATTAACTCAAAATATGATAATGTAGTCATTACAATTTATGACTGAAACAAACAATACATAGTATCTTCTTACTTGTCAAATTCTGGTAACCTTCCTAACATCTACACCATTATACACCAGCTTACAAGTTTTGGCAGACTAAATGAGCAAAGACAAATATACTTCTTGTCTTCACTGAACATATCTTGTTCAGCACTGCTCCAAATGAAGATCAGCAAATTTGAGCTAAATACATTTGGACTTCCAAAACTTCAGTTTATCCATCCAAGCAGTGCAGAATAGAAATCTACAGATTTGACTATCGAAACTTGCTCTCTTTTTAATCCCAAAGATACGCTTGGCAAATGAAGGACGATGTCAGTTCTTGATTGCTCTCCAGTGATCCCTACATAAACAGGATTAAATATCAGACAATACAAACAATGTTGGTGGTCCCATTAAGTTACAAATCTACAAGATTCTTTTCCTCCTCTAATCTACTCCAGAGAGACAGTGCTAACTATGAAGAACATGATTCTTTACCATTTAAATTTGGGAAAACTCTCTGACAAAACAGGCAGTCTTGAGTTTCAGCCTTCCTAATATTATTCTTACTCCCAAACTATAAGCCATAATTTAGGGGCATCAATACTAGGCCTTGACAAAAGAATTAAAATGCAAATTTTGAATAAATTCAATTTAAGAGATTACACAGGAAACTTTCAGTAATTTCAATTTATCACGAGTACTATTGGCCATGCCAATTTTGCCAGCATAAAATTCTCCAAACAAATTTAATGACAATTTAAACCTGTCAATCAAACCTGCCGCACAATTCAATAAGGTCATTTCAAAGCTGATCTAATTGCAACTGTAACAGCGGATTTTAGCCCGAACCTTATAATCCTAAACTCCCTCAAACATCTGACTCACCAGCTCTGAATATCTTCAAAGACCCAGCTTCCACTGCCCTCACGCAAGGCAAACACCCTTCGATCACGTCTCATTCTTCTAAATCGTCAGTATAGACCCAATCTTGCAACAATTCTAAGGCAACTGTTATGACCCCAGTTGATAGCAATATCATACACAAGAGCAAAACCAGGCTTGACAGATTATTTCTTATGGTTTACAAAAGAGATCAGTCCCTGAGCATATTCAAAGATTACAACACTAAAAAAACTATTACTTTACAAACATAAGTCAGATTCATTCTTTTATCTCAGCAATACCCTTACATAGACTCAAACCATAGAGAAGAGTCACTTCTACCTCCACATGAAAGCTTCTTGTTCAGCTAGCATGCTTATAATCAGTTTCATTTCAATTAACTTCTGCACCTACACAAGATGTTTTCTTTAATCAATGTCTCTCCAGAGACCCTTAATACAAGCTGCTAACTCCACACAATTATTTAATATAAGTTCCCTAAACTGTTTAAAAAAAAATGTGCTGGACGAACTCCAGTCTGGCAGCACGTGTGGACAAAAGAAAAAGCTCACACTCAAGAGTCAAAATATTCGGACATTAAGTTTCCATAAACTCATGTCCTGTCAGATATGTTCCTCTGACACCCCTACAGCCTTCTGCTTCTGCACAGAGATTAAAGCATCTCAGGATTTCTCCACAGGCCTTGCTTTGATTGTGCCAACATGGGACTCTTTCCTGCATGAATCTTTTGCTTCTCTTCTCTCTGGTGGTGGTCTCAACTCAATAAATACCCTCTCAATTATCTCCCCAGGTGGCTGTGTGGTCATTTAACTAAAATCACATGACTTCTTGCAAATGAACTCAATGCTCAAAATGAGTAGGTGACCTGAGGTATGATCAGAGCTAACATAACTGAAAAACTAAAATTAATATTACTTTCTCCTTAATTTCGAAGTAATATATTTTGAACTTCCATGACACAACGTTTTCACTCCAGGAAGCAACTTGCTGAACTTTCTTCGAACTGTTTACAAAGGAGTACACCCTGGCTTAAAGAGCCTAAAGTGCACAGTATTCCAGGTGGCCTCATCAATGCTAACTAAATCCACACCTGCCCAATTTTATATTCCATCCCACTTATAATCACGACCAATACTCCCTTTCCCTTAACTACTTACTACATATACTGGCATGTGTGCAATTCATGTACAATGACACCCAAATCACTCCACTGCAGCAATCTTCATCTATTTAAATAATATTCTATTTTCCTTTCTTCATGACTAAATGAACAATTTTATTTTCCCATTATACTCCATCTATCAAATTCTTACTGCTTACTTATCCTACCTCTTTGTATCGTCATCAATATTTGTTACAATACAATCTCTCTTCACAGCCTCACCAGCATGCCTACTATCTAGCTTTCAAAAGCTGAAACCTTTTGTGTTTGCAGCACACCAAGTAGATTTAAAAAGGCAGTCACAGTGAATTCCTGTACAGCACTGCAACAGAACAGGAATGAAAGTTACATTTCTGTTTAAACGCAGATTATTTCAATGAAGGTAGATGAATAATATTCTGAATTCCCAAGAAAGCTATTTTTCAATATCACAATCAAGCAACAAGAAATGTCTCAATTCCCACTACTCCTGGAACAAAGCGATTGTCACTCATCCATGAAGCTACCACACGTATTCTACTTGCACTGCACTACAGCTTTTGCCTAAAATATATATGCAATGCCTTATTCCAGGGAAGTAAATCCAATGATCTAGCAATATTAGAATGTTAACATTCGAATAATCATTGTACACACTAGTCATAGTCTGCATTCACTTCAGCAACTTAAAAGTTATACCTAACCTAAATATACTACAGATTCAAAAGGGAAGTGTAATGCAAGGAATTCCCTTACAATTTATTAAAAATGTTTCAAGATTATACCCATTGAGATTGGTGCTATTTTCAACTGAATATTGATGTTGATAACATGGAAGAGTTTCTAAATGTACATTATCATGGAAAGAGGAAGGGTGGGGAAAGAAGTACAAGCACTAAAAGTTTAATGACTACCGCAAACTCAGATCTCTTACGTTCTAAGCAATGCATTCAAATCATTTTAAAGGACAGGATTTAAGTAAAGTGCACAATCCCAGCTGATGACGATATGTGTGTAATAACATCTCTGAACAGATTAACTCAAAAAATAAGAAAAAATGCATTAACCAGAACACCAAAAGCTTAAGAATTGTGCGAAGCCAATTGTGTGGATCCTACCTTGCTCAAGAAACACACTTTGTAATGTACACTACGAGAAGTTTTCTTGCACTCTTCAGCTCAAATCTAATTTGTAGTATTACTTGAAGTCTAGGCCAATAACAACATGCTGAATTCAGGTGAGGGGAGAAAGTGGGAGAGAGCGGAGTAAAGGAAGGACTGAAAGAAAGAAAAAGAAAAATAAAGAACTTCAAACAAAACTTGGAGATTTTTGATTCTACAAACAGAATTTATTGCATGCAGGAATGAGTCCCAAGTTTACAGTCGCAGAGAGGAGTTATTGGACAATTATTAAAGATGACTGTCCTTAAGGGAAAGTTTATTAATTATGAGTTCTAACTTTCAAATGGTAAATTACACTTCATGGTCAATTAAAGTGCAAATCCAACAAGCACAAAACAAACCTGAGGCAAAAGAAAAACTCTGCTTCTATGAGGCAAGCATTGAAGGCATACAAATCAACCAGATACTTCTTTGTTGCATAAAAACTTGTAAAACAGAACTCTGGAAATTTAAGATTTTGATTTAGGAGGGCTCTTATGCCATGACATTTAACCGAAAGAGCTATTGTGTGGTGGATAATATAAAAAGGTAGACTTCCTAGCTATGTAATAAGCAAACAAAAAATTACACAAAATAACCAGGAAAAATCAGACAAATTGCTAAACTACTGTCATTTCAGGTTCCAAAATGGCAAGAAATATTTTCCCAGCCTCACCATTTCAAATAGAATTCACAAAACACCTGTACAACGTATTCAGGAACAACGGGTATCCAATAAGCACAGTCCACCAATGCCTGCACAACAGACCTAAACAAAATGACAAAACGACAAACCACACTGAAACAGCTCCTGATGAATTTAAAGGACCCCCGTACCAACAGCCAGCAGAACAAACGTCATATACAAAATATCCTGCAAGGACTGCAACAAACATTACATCGGACGGACTGGCAGGAAACTAGCCACCAAGATACATGAGTACTAACTAGCCACTAAAGACAGGACCAACTATCACTAGTATCCGTACACACAGATGAAGGGGGACACCAGTTCGACTAAGACAATACATCCATTCTGGAACAAACCAAACAAAGACACGCGTGGGAATTCCTAGAGGCCTGGCCTTCAAACTGGAACTCCATTAACAAATATATCAATTTAGACCCCATTTACCAACCTCTCAGAAAAAGAACTGGAAGTGGTATCACCACAACAGATCAAGCCAGATAAATAGCAAGTGGGACAGAATACCAGAGCTTCATCAGAGGCTCACTGATGATGTTACTTAGCATGGTGACAAAACATCTGAGAACAAAGCTACCCGCTCAGCAAGAAACATACAACCTGATCCACTACCTGAGCTACAAATCTTCTCCAAAATTACAATTGAAATGCTATCACAACTACAATCAGAAGTTTAGGTGATACTAAAACAAAGTCATAAAATGGATCAGATGACAATTCAAACAATATTGTGCATGTGTTGGGAGACCCTCACAAAGAAAACAAAAGTCTAGCTTGTTTATCTTTGCTTACAAACTCCCAACAATAATTTTGACTAATACAATATAGAGTCATAGTGACGGATAGAGATCCTGATGCCTGAAACATCGATTCTCCTGCTCCTCGGATGCTGCCTGACCCGCTGTGCTTTTTCAGCATCCCACTCTAGACTCTGATCTCCATCTCCATTTGTCACTTTCTCCTAGACATATAGAGATGTACAGCACAAAAACAGACCTTTGGGTCCAACTCATCTATACTGACCAAATATCCTAAATTAATCTAGTCCCATCTATCAGCACTTGGCCTATTTCCCTCTGAACCCTTCCTATTCATGTACCATCTAGATGTCTTCTAAATATTGTAATCGTACTAGCCTTCACCTTTTCCTTTGGCAGCTCATTCCTTACATGCACCACCTTCTGTGTGAAAAGTTGCCCCATAGGTCCCTTTTAAATGTTTCCCCTCTCACCCTAAACCTATGCCCTCTCGTTCTGGACTCCCCCACCCAAGGAAATTAGTCTATTTACCCTATCCATACCCCTCATGGTTATATAAATGTCTATAAAGGTCACCCCTCAGCCTCCAACGCTCCAGAAAAAACAGCCCAAGCCTCTTCAGCTTCCCCTCATAGCTCAAACATTCCAACCCTAGCAACATCCTTGCAAATCTTTCCTGAACCCTTTCAAGTTTCACAACATCCTTCCTATACCAGGGAGACCACAATATTCCAGAAGTGGAATAATGAATGTCCTGTACGGCCACAACACGGTTTCTCAACCCTCTACACTCAATGCTCTGACCAATGAAAGAAAACATACCAAACACTTTCTCCAATATCCTATGTATATGTCAGGTATCAACAGACAGAACAAATGAATCCTTAGAAGAGTATAAAGGCAGTAGGAGTATATTTAAGAGGGAAATTAGGACGGCAAAAAAGGGACATGAGATAGCTTTGGCAAACAGAATTAAGGAGAATCCAAAGGGTTTTATAAATACATTAAGGACAAAAGGGTAACTAGGGAGAGAGTAGGGCCCCTCAAAGATCAGCAAGGCAGCTGACATGTGGAGTTGCAGGAGAAGGGGTGGGGGGAGCGGGGTGTTGAATACTAAGCGAGTATTTTGCATCAGTGTTTACTGCGGAGACGTACATGGACGATATAGAATGTGGGGAAATAAATGGTGACATCTTGAAAAATGTCCACATTGCAGAGGTGGTGGTACTGGATGTCTTTACAGACATAAAAGTGGATAAATCCCTAGGACCTGATCAGGTGTACAGTAGAACTCCATGGGAAGCAGGTGAGTGATTGCTGGACCCTTTGCTGAGTTATTTGCATCATCGATAGTCATAGATAAGGTACCAGAAGACTCGAGGTTGGCTAGTATGGTACCGCTATTTAAGAAAGGTGCTAAGGGAAAGTCAGGAAACTACAGACTGGTAAGCCTTACATCAGTGGTGGGCACGTTGTTGGAGGGAATCCTGAGAGTCAGAATTTACATGCATTTGGAAAGGCTACGACTGATTAGGCATAGTCAGCATGGCTCTGTGCAAGGGAAATCATGTCTCACGAATTTGATTGAGTTTCTGAAGAAGTAACAGAGGATTGATGAGGGCAGAGTGATGGACTTTAGTAAGGAGTATGACAAGGTTTCCATTGGGAGACTGGTTAGCAAGGTTACATCTCATGGAATACAGGGAGAACTAGTCATTTGGATACAGAATTGGCTCGAAGGTAGAAAACAGAGGGTGGTGGTGGTGGTGGAGGGTTGCTTTTCAGACTGGAGGCCTGTGACCCGTGCAGTGCTGGGTTCACTAATTTTCATCGTTTATAAAAATGATTTGGATGTGAGCATAAGAGGTATAGTTAGTAAGTTTGCAGATAACACCAAAATTGGAGGGGTAGTGGACAGCGAAGAAGGTTCTCCAAGTACAATGGGATCTTGATCAGATGGACCAATGGGCTGAGGACTGCAGATGGAGTTTAATTCAGATAAATGCAAGGTGCTGCATTTTGGAAAAGCAAATCAGAGTAGGGCGCAAACACTTAATGGTAAGGTCCTAGGGAGTGTTGCTGAACAAAGAGATCTTGGAGTGCAGCTTCATAGCTCCTTGAAAATAGAGTTGCAGGTGGATAGGATAGTGAAGACGACATTGTGTATGCTTTCCTTTATTGGTCAGAGTATTGAGAACAGGAGCTGGGAAGTCACATTGTGGCTGTACAGGACATTGGTTAAATCACATTTGGAATACTGCGTGCAATTCTGGACTCTCTCCTATTGGAAGGATGTTGTGAAACTTGAAAGGAGTTACAAGGATGTCGCCAGGGTTGGAATAGTTAAACTATACGGAGACACTGAATAGTCTGGGGCTGTTTTCCTGGGAGCGTCAGAGGGTATGGGGTGACCTTATAGAGGTTTATAAAATCATGAGGGGCATGGATAGGATAAATAGACAATTCTTTTTCCCCTGGAGTCCAGAACTAGAGGGTATAGGTTTAGGGCAAGAGGGAAAAGATTTAAAAGGGACATAAGAGTCAACTTTTTCCACACAGAATGTGGTGTGTGTATTGAATGAGCTGCCAGAGGAAAAGGTGGCGGCTGGCACAATTGCAGCATTTAAAAGACAGCTGGATAGGTATATCAGTAGGATGGGTTTAGAGGGATATAGGCCAAGTGCTGGCAAATGGGACTAGATTAGATTAGATTAGGATATCTGGTCAGCATGGACAAGTTGGACCAAAGGCTCTGTTTCCGTGCTGTACATCTTTATGACTCAACGACTCCACTTTCAGGGATCTATGAACCTGCACTCAGAGGTTGCTTTGTTCAACAATGGAAGTAGTTCTTGTCTACACATTTTGTTCCTCTGATTATCTTTGTTTATCCTCTCTTCCTGAGGTAATCAGGTAATTATTTTCAATCAACCTGTTCAGATATATTAAGATGAATCTCCAAGATGGGTGGGACTCGGACTCAATTTTCTGTCACTGATTTAGGAACACGAGTATTTGGCCAGAAGTCCTTGAACTGCCCAGGCATCAATGCACCACATTGCCACTGCAAGCCTCTGTTACCTCAAACTAATGGTATTTCCTAACGTGGCAGCAAGTCTTTTAATTGAGAGCTTTTACTGAAACTGCCCTACGTATCTCTGCAATCAAGTTATTACACCTGGGACTGCTGAATAACAATCAATACTAGGCATCCTGCTGCTTTCATCCCACTGTGTCAAGATACACACGCACAGGAACAACTCTCACGGCCCTCTGTAGCTCCAACTGAAATCACTTACAGCAGGAACAAAAGGTCCCTTTTTAGACAGCAAGGTAAAGGGTTTTATGCCATATTGAAGTATTACAAAACGAAAGAATGCTATAAATGATGTACTCGTGACACGGCAAGGATTCTGCTTGTTTGTGAGAATCACAACCCTAAAATATTCAATGATTGACACTGAAGCGATCAGCTAAATCTGAAATCAAGGTAAACCTACGACCGCAAGATCTGTGTCATTTAAATAATGCTTAATTATACAGCTGCGATCATCCAAACACACCAATGAAAATGTTTCTTTTACCAAAAAAAACGCGTTTACCAGTAGAACAAACTTAAATAAAACAAATTGGATTTTCTGAATAACAAATTGAGACGATGCCACCTTAATGACACAAAACTACTAACTGGCAGCTGTAGGAGTGCCCAGCAGTAGGTGTACCCTGGGTTCCTCCTTGAGACTGATTCGGGATCAGCTGAGCTGGCACCCCGAGACGGAGATAACCTACTGTCAGAACACGTATTTTTAAAATGAAACCTTCACCTCACTAAAAATAATCACTGAAGTGAATTGAAAACCAAGTCCAGGTGAACGACCAAAAAAAGACAAATCGAAAGTGGTGAACGGATGCGAATGGGAGGGGAGGGGAGGACCGTTAGCCCGGCTGGCGCTCGAGGGGGAAGGGGGCGGTCTGTCTCTAACCTTCTCCGAGGGGCTGAACCCTGCCTCCCGCAGCTACCCCGTTCTCCTCGCTCACAGCCCGAAGTCTTCACTCCTCCGCAGTGAAAGTGAAGATAGCCATCTCCGGCCGGATGCCGGCGACTCCTGTTCGTTTGCCGACTCTATCGGCGCACGTGACCCCGCTCTCCTCTTTCTCCGCCCCCCCCCCCCAGACGCGCGAGCCCGAGCGGGCCACGCACGCGTGATGCCGCGTGTGATCACGAGCGTGGCCGATCGGCCGTTGATCGTCTCAGTCCCCGCGCTGGGATTGTGGCCGCGAGCTCTCGCCAGTTGGGAATTGCCCGGGAAGTTTAAACTCCTCCCTCCCTCGGGATCTTCTGAAATAATTTTATTTTAAGTCCCGAAAAAACTGCGCGTGTAGTTCTGGGGAAGGGTCACTCCACCCGAAACGTTAACTTTAATTCCCGCCTGCTGAGCTTTTCGAGCAATTTCTGGCACCTTCTGAAAAACAACCCGGAAAATCTGAAGGAAAACAAGCTGCTGGAGAGACTCAGCCCGCATGTGGAGAGAGAAACAGAGCTAACGTTTCGATTCTAATATGACTCGTCTGCGGAACTCCTCACTCATGTTGAACTCGAAACTTCAACTTTGTTTTTCTCTCTGCCAGAGCTGTTGAATTTATCCAGTACTTTTAGTTTTTATTCCCTCTGGACAAGACCCTCCCCCTACTCCCAGCTACAGGAGGATACTTTGAATAGTCGAGTTTTTTTTAACTGCTTGGGAATAGGCCTTTTGGCCCATCAATCTGTCCTAATCTCATTGTGAGCACTTGGCCTTAACTTGAAATACCAGATCGAAAGCTTTCATCTAAATAGTTCTTTAAAGTCATTCGGGTTCCTGTGTTCATCACACTGTTTTGCAATGAGTTCTAGATATAAACTGATTTCTGACGGTGGAAAAAGGGGCAGAAAGACTAAGAAAGGAGTGCATTGGAAATTTGAACTGGAATAAGTAATAACCATAAAAGTCAAAGCTTAGGGCACTCTATCTGAATGCACACAGTATTTCTAACAGCGTAGATGAGTAGTGGACACAAACAGAAATAAATATGTCGTGATAGCTGTTATAGAGGCATAGTAGCAAGGTGATTAGGATTGGGAGTTCAAGGTTATTCAATGTTCCAGATAAAAAAGGGAAAAGATAGAATTGTTAACAAAATTCAGTGTGGTAGTGAGTAGTGACAAAGATTTGGATGTGGAATCACTTTGAATGGAAACAAGGAACAGCAAAGGAAAGAATTCATGGGTGAGAGTAATCTATAGTTGCCTCAGTGTAGGACGAAGCATAGTGACATTGTAGAGACATGTAAAAAGAACACTACAATTGCCATAGGCGATTTTAAACTGCACATTAACTGGACTGATGGGGGTAGAAGACAAATTTGTAAAATCCATCAAAATTGTATCTTTCTCAACCTACCTGGAAGCAGGATATTTTAGATCAAGCAATGTGTAATGATATAGAATCCCTACAGTGTGGAAACAGGTCATTTGGCCAAGTGCACACCGACCCTCCGAACAGTAACCCACTTAGGCCAATGCTCCTATGCTAGTACTCTATATTTACCCCAAACTAATGCACCTAACCTATACATCCCTGAACACTATTGGCCATTTACTATGGCCAATTCTCCTAACCTACACATCTTTGGATTGTGGGAGGAAACCCACAGAGACACAGGAAGAATATGCAAACTCCACAGAGTTACCCAAGGCTGGAATCAAACCCAGATCCCTGGCATTGTGAGGCAGCAGTAAGAAAAGATCTCAATTAAGAATCACTGAGACATTAGCAATCACATTATGGTGAAATTTCAAATTCAGTTTGAGGGAGAGCAACTCTGATCTCCAACTGGTGACCTCATTTAAATAAAGGCAATTACATTTGGAACAAAGAACAAGTTGGCTCAAGCCGGTGGGGAAAGTAGACTAATGAGAAGGCTGGTAGATGAGTAGTAGATATTTAAGCAAATGTTTTATAATACTCATCAAAAATTTATTCCAGCCAAAAAGAAGCACTAAATGGGAATAATGAGTTAACAAAGGTACTCAATGATGAGTATTAAATCAAAAGTTATGGCATACAAAGTAGCAAAAGCAGGTGTAGGCCAGAGAATTGAGATTTTTTTAGGAACCAGCAGCAGATGACCAAAAAGTTAAAAAGGAGAGAAAATTGATTATGAAAATAAATTGGCAAGAAATGATAAAAAAAATCAAACAGCAAGAGTATACTTCGGTAAAAATATATCCACCAAAGCCACATTCAACTAGGTATGGCATCAAGAAGCTGCAGTAAAACTAGAGTCAATGGGAATGAAAGGAAAATCTCTCTCTTTGTTGGAGTCAAACATGGCACAAAGGAAAATGGCTGTGATAGTTGGAGGTCATTCATCTCTGCACTAGGATAACTCTGCAGAAGTTTCTCAGGGTAATTTCCAAAGCCATCTTCCATCAAAACATCTGAATTTGGGTATTCATTGATGATTGCAAAACCTTCACTAGTTGTGATTCCTTGGATACTGAAGCAGTCCATGTCCAAATGCAGCAACAGCTGGAAAATATCCAACTTTGGATGAATAAGTGGCAAGTAACATGCAAGCCACACAAATATCAGGCAGTAATAATATGTAACAAGAGAGAAACTAACCATCACACCATGATATTCAATGACATTACTACCACTGAATCCCCTGCTATTAACATCCTGGGGATAACCATTAACCATAAATTGCAAGACAGTGTCTCCAAGAGCAGATCAGAGGCTAGGAATCCAATAGTGAGTAACTTGCCTACTGTCCACAGTCTCAACAAAGCTCAAGTCAGGAGGGTGATGGCATGGTCTTCATTTGCCTGGATGAGTGCAGTTCCAACAACACTGAAGAAGCTTGACACCACACCGAACAAAGCAGTCTGCTTGCTTGTCATCACTTCACAAACATCCACTCTCTTATGGCAGCAGTGTGACCACCTTAGAATGCACTGCAGCATTTCACCACAGCTCCTTCAACAGCATATTCCAAACTCCTATCTGGAATGACAAATGCAGCACATACATTGGGATACCATCACCTGCAAGTTCATCTCCAAGCCACTCACCATCATAACTTGGAAATACAGTATATGTCTTCATTGTGATGGATCAAACTCCTGAAATTCCCTCCCTATTAAAGGGCATTAAAGATTAACAGACAGAACATGGACGACAATGGTTCAAGATAGCAGGTCGCTACCATGTTTTTAAGGGCATTTAGAGATAGGAAATAAATGTTAAATCCAGCAATACACACATGAATAATTTTAAAAAATAGAATTATCTTTGTTGCTAGGACATTGATGTTTTCTAATGGGGAAGTATTCCTACACAGTAGAAAATGTTAGTGATGTTGCACCAGGAGAACTGTATACAGATCTGGTCCCCGTGATTAAGAAAGAATATATTGGCTTTGGGAGCAGTTCAAAAGAAATTGAGGACGCTCTTTCCTGGCTTGAAGGGGTTGACTTATCAAGCATGGCTGCACAGGTTTGGCATTTATTTGTTTGAGTTTAGAAGAATGAGGATGAGCTTCTCGAAATATATAAGATTCTGAGGGGACTTGACAATGTAGGCACTGAGAAATCTTTCCATTAATGGGGGAGGAATCTCAAACTAGTGAACATAATTGCTGAATAAGGGTACACCTATTTAAAACTGAGAAGCAAAGGAATTTCTTCTCCGAAGGTAGTGAATGCCTGAAAAATCTCTATCCCAGAAAGTTCTGGAGGCTAGATCACTGAAAGTATTTAAAGAGGTACTAGACAGATTTTCAAAATGTCTTGGAGTTGAGAAGTCAGTGGATCTGGTAAAAAAAAAAGAGGAATTGGGTTCTGGGGCAAGTCAGCCATGATCTTATGAACTAGAAGGTAGTCATGAGGTGGCTAAATCGTGTACTCCACTCATTTCTTATGTTCTTCTTGACGTTGAATCTTCTAGACTTTTTGGCATTCTGTGGGGGTTGACAACCTTACTACCCTCAACCCCAACACCCTCCAATTACCTCTCAACTGAACTGATTACCCAGCTCATGACATTAATAAGAACAGAAAACATTGAGCGGTTAGGCAACTTCAGTGAAAAGAGAAGCAAAATTAATAATTCAACGTGAACTTTCATCAGAGTTCACATCTTGTTGTAATTTCTCACTTTGGCTGTGCAACTAAATAAGGACTAACAGGGCTCCATAAAATTCCTAAAAGCTACTGAAGTTTCAGAACCTATATTGGTCCAGATCTTCCAGTTGGTGTGGGAACCATTGCATCAGACACTAACCACAGAGTATACATTTAACTGCCTTCACTGGAAGTTTTGATGAAGAGTCACCAGACTCAAGATGTGAACTCTTTTTTCACTTCTCTGTTTTCTCTGCCAGATCTGTTGAGTTTTTCTAGAAATTTCTGGTTTTTTTGTTTCAAAACTCCAGCATCAGTATTTATCTCTATAATAGGACCAGTTTGAAAACTCCGTGTATACTTCAAATTAATATTACTTTAATATCAGCCTCTCTGAAAAACAAATTGTATCATCAACCAACATCAGTGACTGATGTACTCCATTACATCTCAATATCATTATTGATTTGTCTTCTTCCTTTGAAATAATCTATTCAGCACTTAGTTTATTAAAGGTTCCGATCTGAAATGATGAATCCCCTGCTGCTCTGATGCTGTGCTTTTTCCAGCTTCACACTTTATCAACTCTAATTTTGTTAACAATCAAGTCAGAATTTGCTTGACTGTCCTCAACCAACTCTGCTTTCCGAGGGAACACACTCCACTTTCTCACTGTTGCAGTTTTAATCCCTTTTCCTTACCACATATCCCATTTTCTGATGATTCCTTAGTCTTTCTTACCACTGCAGTAGGTTTCCCATTTACCATCCAGCCATTAGCCTTAGTTCATTCATTTTTATGACAACGGAAACATTTTTTAGGCTAACTATTATGTTCTAGTTAAATTCACACAACACCAGGTTATAGTTCAATGGGTTTATTTGGAAGTATTAGCTTTTGGAGTGTTGCTACCTGGTGAAGGAGCAGTGCTCCAAAAGCTAGTACTTTCAAATAAACCCATTGGACTATAACCTGCTGTTGTGTGATTTTTAACTTGTCCACTGCAGTCCAACACTGGCACCTCCACATCATGGCTAATAAATTCTGGGCTTTCTTCTGACTCTTAAGACTAATATATTTTCTATTGATAGATTCTCCATTCCTCCAGTTTCCTTGTTGGCTCCAATTTAATTATTTCACTGCATGTAACCATCTGTGTAAGATATCATAGATGTCTGCCAGAACTGCTGCATCTTGATGCTCATCTAAAATATGTATTAAGCGTTACTGGAGTTGTATTTTGGAAAACTTCCACAATCTTGATTTTCTTCACATTCTCATTTTTTCCTAACTTCAGCACACAATTACTGGTGTCACAGTTTTTCTTTTTCTCTTGTGAATTTCACAAATGTATGATTAGGTTCCATTGTTATAGTCATAAATTGTGTCTGATAATCTTCAAGGACAAGCTCATTAGCATTGAGTATTGCTCTTTTAACAGTTTCATAATCCACAGATTATACCTCTGACAAACTGATATACACATTCACAGTTGTATCTATCATGTCACTGTAATATTAAAGTCTATATATCTTTTGGCCACTTCAACCTAACTCTCCTTTTAACCTATCTACTGTAAATTTAGACATTAAACACATTTCTAGTTCAATGAAATCCATCATTGTAAGCAGAATCATCCTTTGAGTTACTAGTTCTTCTTAATTGTAGCTTTTCATCTTGCAATCATCACAATATTTTGCAAGAATACAAATTCTAGAGAAAAAATAATTTTTACATTGCATGAGGAGAGTGCTGATTGGTCAGCAAGCAGGCTCCGATGGGTAGAGGGTGTGCACGATAAATTAATAGCCAGACTTTGTTAAATTTTAAATCATGCAGACAGACCCTAACCCGAACCCAGTAAGCACAGGCATTCCACGCTGCAAGCTCGACTGATGATCCTAACTTTGTTGACAACATATTTTCTTGCACATTCAGAATCACAACAAGCAACATACTTAACATATCCAAACAGCCTGCACTTGCCAAAACATGCAAGACGATGCTTAATGTTAGATGTGATTCTGCAATTGGACAGCATTAACTGAATAATCCTGAATATGTGAGAAATTATGTTGACCATCAATTTAAGATTGTAAGTCACGCTCACAGTGTTGCATATTTGTGTGTACTGCAAACTACATACGTTAATATACGTGCAGTGCTCCTATAATCTGATCCATTATAATACTATTGCTTGAGTAGTATAAATCAATTACAAGGTGTACATTTTATACAGTGCTTGAAATTAAAGTGATTAAATATTAAAATGGTGAATACTAACAGAAATATCCGGGCAGCTGGCAGAGCTGGAAAGTGAAGCGCACAATCGAGTATTCAAGGACGTAGTGCGCACGGCTGTTGCTTTCAGCTTTATCTGCCTCAACATTCTGGCATACAGTGATAACAGACAGTGTCAACAATTTGGTAAATTAACTAGAAGAATTTAAAGAAAAACTAAACTCCATGGGAGATGGAGTACAACAGAGGGTATAAGTGCAGAGGGTAGCAAAAATATTATTCACCCAACTGCTGAATGCACAAGAAGTTGCCATTATACCTCAAAATCTAATTTACTGTACAGCTTATTGTTAAACTATCACTGCAAATATTGGCCCAGATCTTCTGGATTCAGATGATCAGATACTAGATGCACCTCAAAGATGCAAATCAGAATGTCCAGAAGCAGTGACTGCGCTGAAATTGTCCAGAATCTACTAATTGGTCACCACACTAAGTCCAGAAGCCTCCAATGAAGTATCCAACTCTAAATTAGAGTTTAAAACTTTGGGGCTTCTAAGTAATTGCCTTGATAGTTACCCAGGATTTGTTATAAAACTAAAAATCATGTCTAACTCTGAGTAACCAATATAACAGACCTTCTTGAATACTCACTGGACACTGCCCATGACATGTCTGACTCTTCTCTTGCCATTTTGACTCCAATCTAATCTGACCATACCTCTCAAGAACATGTTTACCACTCCTGAATGGACTATCCTCCTTACTACTCACCTAAATCCTGATCCGCCTACCATCTCCATAAACATTCACTTCCTTTACAAATTATTCATTTCTTTTATTGTATTGCTCAGTTCCACTACTGAGATGCACTTGGTGGTAGTGTCATGGCAATGGATACCAACCCCAAATGAATTCCTAATTACAAAATGTGTTTTTAAAAGGAGGATGAACAACCAAAAAAAATGAAGAGTCATCTAGACTTGAAACATTAGCATGCTCTCTGTCCATGAACGCTGCCTGACCCACTGTGATTTCAACAATTTTTGTTTTCGGTACAGATCCCTGCATCTGCAGTAATTTGCTTCTACAGCCAAAAAAAAGACTGTGAATATAAATTCCGAGCAACGCAATTCAGTGCATGTCTTCAAAGCCTGTGTAGGCTATCTTTAGCCTCAAGAATATCTTGGAACACCACACCAGTCAAATGTCAAGGAAGCTTCAAAAAGAAGGAAATGAGAGAGATAAATTCACAGTGAATTGGAAAATAATTTCTTAAGAGTCATCTTAGACTGTGACCATGATGAAAGAAATCAGAGAGGTCTGGGTGAAAAATATGTTTGTGTATTCTCCTTTCAATAACATACAGGAACAAGATTAAAAGCCAATTCTTACACTGCTCTGCATTAGAAAACGGGTAAAGGTAAGGAATCCTTTTTAAGTAACCTTGTTGCGACCATCTGAGGAACCGCATCAATCAAGAAGTGGAACTTGTCCATCTGTTCTACCTGGGAGCATACCGATTTGGAATATCCTGTCTGGAAACATCAGAAATTGGGGAACCTCACCCTGGGGTAGATTGTAACACTATTTACCATTGTAATTTAGATCAATAGAATTTCTGATTCCTTTTGTTTTACTATTTCAGTCTTTCATGAGTCATTAGAATGTCACAGATTAGATCGTAGAAATGTGTTTCTTAGTTGTGAGATTTTTAAGAACTCAGAGTCAAGTGTTTGGCTAGTCAGAATTATGATTGATTACCAGCAGGGACCCATTGTATAGAATCCCATTCTAGTTGGAAATTTTCAGATACCTTGTGTTGTGGCTATGCATGAATGATAGAAGTTACACTAGTTGCTAAGCTTGTGCCAGAGTGACTGAATTTTGCCCAAGAGTGTAAGCGTTTCGTCAAAGTTATGCTCTGGGTACAAATTATTGCCTTTATTATGATGTAGTTGAATTAACAGACATATAGAATCTTAAAATACCTACAGTGTGGAAGGAGGCCATTCAGCCCATCAAGTTACATTGACTCTTAAAGAGCGTCCCACCTAAATCGACTTCCCTACTCTATCCCTGTAACCTTGCATTTCCCATGGCTAATCCACCTACCCTTTACATCCCCAGATATTTCAGCATGGCCAATCCATGGAACTTGCATATCTTTAAACTGTGGGAGGAAACTGGAGCACCCGGAGGAAATATATACAGACATGGCAAGAATTGCAAACTCCGCACAGATAGTCACTCAAGGCTGGAATTGAACTCATGTCCCAAACACCATAAGATAGCAATACTAACCACTGAGCCACCATGGCTCAATTAAAACCAGGATTGGGGCCTTAACATTCATGTTGCCATTTATTATGGAATGATACGCAGAACAGTTATTTACTTGGAATTTAGTAAACCTTTGACAAGGTTCTATGGTATATAAATTAGTAAAATTAGGTCTCATAGGACTCAGGGTGAGCTTGCCAATTGGATGTATAATTGGCTGAATGGCAGGAGACAGAGTGTATTTTTTTTATTCATTTGTGGGATGTGGGCATTGCTTGCTGGCCAGCATTTATTGCCCATCTCTAGTTGCCCTTGAGAAGGTGGTGTTGAGCTCCCTTCTTGAACCGCTGCAGTCCACCTGCTGTGGGTTGACCCACAATGCCATTAGGGAGGGAATTCCAGGATTTTGACCCAGTGACAGTGAAAGAACAGCAATATGTTTCCAAGTCAGGATGGTCAGTGGATTGAAGGGGAACTCAAAGGTCGTGGTGTTCCCATATATCTGCTGCCCTTGTCCTATGAGGTGGAAGTTGTCATTGGTTTAGAAGGTGCTGTCTGTTGATCTTTGGTGGATTTTTGGTAAATTTGATGGAGGGTTTATTTTTGGACTGGAGGCCTGTCACAGCGGTGGTCCACAGGGACTTGTTCTGAGTTCACTTTTGTTTGTCATTTATATAAATGATTTAGATGAGAATATAGAAGGTATGGTTAGTATGTTTGAGGACGACACAAAAATTAGTGGCATATTAGACAGTGAAGAAGGTTTTCTAAGATTACAAAAGAATCTTGATCAAAAGATCAATGGACTGAAAATGGCAGAGAGAGTTAAATCTGTATAAGTGCGAAGTATTGCATTTTGGTACAACAAACAGGAGAGGACTTATACAATTAATGGTAGGGCCTTGGGTAGTGTTTGGAGAATAGAGGCACCTAGGGGTTCAGGTACATAATTCTTTGAATTATGAGTCATAGTTGGACAGGGTGGTTAAAATAGTATTTAGCCTTCATTGCTCATTGCTTTGAGTGTTGGAGTTGGGAAGTCTTGTTGAGGTTGAGTAAGACATTGGTGAGACTTCTTCCAGAGTATCATGTCCAGTTCTGGTTACCCAGTTATAGGAAGGACATTATTAAGCTAGAGAGGATTCAGAAGAGATTTCCCAGGATGTTGCCAGTTATAAAAGGTTTGAGTTATAAAGAAAGGCCGGATAGACTGGGACTTTTTTCACTGCAGCAAAGGAGGTTGACAGGTGACCTTATCGAAGTTTATAAAGTCACGAGTAGTATAGATAGTGTTAATGCTAGGTGTCTTTTCCCGCGGGTGGGGAATTTCAAAACTAGGGGCATATTTTTAAGGTGAGAGAAGAGAAATTTAAAAAAAACATGAGGGGAAATTCTTTTGCATACAGGGTGGTTCATGTGTGGAATGAACTTCCTGAGGAATTGGTGGATGTGGGCACAGTTACAACATTTAAAAGACACTTAGATAAGTACATGAAAATAGAAATGTTTGAAGGATATGGGGCAGGAGCAGGCAGGTGGGACTGGTTTAGTTTGAAATTCTGTTCAGCATGGACGATTGGACGAAGGGTCCGTTTTCATGCTGTATGACTCTATGATAGGGCAGGTAAAGAGGTAGGAACATAATAGATCACAGCAAAATACTTTGGATGCCGGAAATCTGAAACAAACACTGAGAGAGAATCTTGGAGAATCTCAGCAGGTTTGGCAGTATCTGTGGAGAGAGAGAAAAATTAGTTAATGGTTTGATTATTAGGAAAAAGTAACGATAAATGTTGAAAATATGAAGAATTTCTGACATGTAAGGGAACTTTCATGATAAAGCACATCCAGCTAGGAAGAAAGAAGTTTTAAATTTGGATTTCATACTGAAATAAGACAAACAAAGTACATCACATGGGAAATCATCTAGCTAACAGTGGCTGCTCTATGTTTTGATTTTAAAATAATTATGGAAACATGAGCCATACTGTGATATTGCTGTGACTTCAGTATATATAAATTAGATTAGATTACCTACAGTGTGGAAACAGGCCCTTCAGCTCAACAAGTCCACACCGACCCTCTGAAGAGTAACCCACCCAGACCCATTTCTCTCTGACCAACGCACCTAACACTATGGGCAATTCAGCATGGCCAACTCACCTGACCTGCACATCTTTGGGCTGTGGGAGGAAACCAGAGAAAACCTACACAGACATGGGGAGAACACATGAACTCCACACAGACCCAAGGCTGGAATCGATACTCGGACGCTGGTGCTGTGAGGCAGCAGTGCTAACTGTTGAGCCACCACGCCGTGAGAGGATAGGGTTGAAAATAGTCCAGTTCAATATATAGAGCTCTGCTGTTTTATCCACATCCGCAGAGGAACCTCAATTATCCGAACGAGTTGGGCGGGCACTGTTTCTTTTGGATGATTGAATATTCAGTTAATTGATTCAATGCCTCTCCTCTGGGACTTGGAGTTTTCTGAAGTTTCATTTTTTCTCGCTTTCCTGCCTTGCTCCCTCTGTCTCGGGATTTGCTTCTGATCAGACACACACGTGTGTGTAAGGGGCCTGCAGCATAGCTGAAACCTCTCGCCTCACCCCACCCCATCAGTTCAATGGGATTGACATAGCGAGCAATTGCTAAGTCCACTCACTGTTCAGGAGACTAGGCGGCAGCACACAGTGTGCGAGCCCCTGCCCTATCCGTCCCCACCACCACCCTCATCCACATCCTATCCACTCCCACTCCCATGCCCCCTACCCCGTCCAACACCACCCCACATCCACCCCCACACCCGCCCCCATCCACCTCCCCAATCCTGTCCAAGCCCACCCCCGTCCATCCCCCCAAACTCTGTCCAACACCACACCATCTGCCCTCCTGTCCATGTCCCTAGCCGGACACCCGTGCACCCCTGTTTTAAATATACTCAATGACATGCCCTCCACAGCCTTCTTTGGTAATGAATTCCACAGATTCACCAATCTCTGGCTAAAGAAAGTTTTCCTTATCTCTGTTCTAGAGGGTGTTCCCTTTACCCTAAAGCAGTACCCTTGGGTTCTCATTTCTCCTGCCAATGGAAACATCTTCCCGACATCCACTTTGTCTCGGCCATTCAGTACTCTGTAAGTTTTAATTAGATCTCCCCTCATCCTTCTAAACTTAATCAAACATGGTTCCAGAGTCCTCAAACATTCCTCATATGTTAAGCCTTTCATTCCTGCGATCATTCTTATGAACCTCCTCTGGACCTGCTCCAGGGCCAATACATCCTTCCTGAGGTATGGGGCCCAAAGTTATTCACAGTCGTCTAAAAGTAGTCTGACCAGAGCCTTATAATGCCTCAGAAGTACATCCCTCCTTTTCTACTCTAGTCCTCTCAAGGTGAATGACAACATTGCATTTGCCTTCCTAACTACTGACTCAACCTGCAAGTTTACTGAAGAGAAACCTGGACTAAGACTCCCAGGTCCCTTTGTGCTTGAGATTTCTGAATTTTCTTCCCATTTAGAAAATAGTCCATGCCTCTATTCTTCCTACCAAAGTGCATGACCTCACACTTTCCCATATTGTGTTTCATCTGTCACTTCTTTGCCCACTCTCCTAACCTGTCTAAGTCTTTCTGCAGCCTCCCCACCTCCTGAATATGGTCTGGCCCTCCAGCAATCTTTGTATCATCTGCAAACTTAGCCAGAATGCCCTCAGTTCCTTCATCCAGATCAATAATATATAAAGTGAGAAGTTGTGGTGCCAAAACTGACTCTTGTGGAACATCACTAGTCAACAGCTTCCATCCTAAGAAGGACCCTTTCAACTCCACTCTTTGCTTTCTGCCAGACAGCTAATGTTTTATCCATGCTAGCACCTTGCTTCTATTACAATGGGCCCTTATCTTACATAGCAGCCTCCTGTGCGACACCTTGTCAAAGGCCTTCTGGAAGTCCAGATAGATAACATCCATTGGCTCCTCTTGGTCTAACCTGCTCATTATCTCTTCAAACATTCTGATAGATTTGTCAGGCATGACCTCCCCTTGATGAACTATGCTGACTTTGCCCTGTTTTACCATGCACTTCCAAGTATTCAGAAATCTCATCCTTCACAATGGACTCCAAAATCATATCAATGACTGAGGCCAGGCCTATAATTTCCCATCCTTTGCCTTGCTCCTTCTTAAACAGGGGGTTGCATTAGTGATTTTGAGGTCCTCTGGGACCCTCCCTGACTCCTGTGATGCCTGAAAGATCACTACTAACGCCTCCATTAACTCTTCAAGTATCTCCTTCAGAACTCTGGCGTATAGCCCATCTCGTTCTGGTGATTTATCCAGACCTTTCAGTTTTTCTAGCACCTTCTCCTTGATGTTGGCCACCATGTTCATCCCCACCCCCAGACTGTCTTGAATTTTTAGGATGTTACTCGTCTTTTTCACCATGAAGACTGATGCCAAGTATTTATTCAGTTCCTCAGCCATTTCTTTTTTTTTCTTTTCACCATTACTATTTTTCCAGTGGCCCACTGTCCATTTTTGCCTCTCTTTTGCCCCTTATATAACTAAAGAAACTCTAGCAATCTTTTCTAATATTACTAGCTAGCTTTCCCTCCTTATTTCTTTCTTCATTGTCCTTTGATGATCTTTGCAGGCTTCCCAATCCTCTGGCTTCCCACTGCCCTTCACCACATTATATGCTTTTTCTTTTTCTTGTTTGTTATTCCTGATTTTGCTTGTCAGCCATGGTTGCCTCATTTTCCTTTTATTATGCTTCTTTTTCCTAGGGATTAATTTTTGCTGTATCTCTTGAATTACTCCCAGAAACTCCTGCCTTGCTGTTCCATTGTCTTTCCTGCTAGGCTCCTCTCCCACTCAATTCTGGTCAGCTCCTCCCTCCTGCTTCTGTAATTTACTTTATTCAACTATCATACCATTACAGCTGATTCCACCTTCTCCCTCTCAAATTGCAGAATAAATTCTACCATATTATGGTCACTACCTCCTAAGGGTTCCTTCACCTTGTGCTGTCTTATCAAGTCTGCCTCATTGCACAATATTAAATCCAGTATTGCCTGTTCCCGAGTGGGCTCCACCACAAGCTGCTCCAAAAAGCCATCACGTAGACTTTCCACAAATTCCTTTTCCTGTGATTCACTACCAACTTGATTTTCCCAGTCTACCTGCATATTGAAATCCCCCATGATCACTGTAACTTTGTCTTTCTTTTTGTGCCTCTTCTACCTCTTGATATATCTTGTGCTCCAAATCTTGACTATTGTTTAGAGGCCTGTAGATAACTCCCATTATGTTTTTTTTCCACCTTTATGGTCCCTCAACTCTACCCAGACAGATTCTATATCATCTGACTCTACTTCATTTATTGCAATTGATTTAATTTCATTTCTTACTAACAAGGCAACCCCACCCCCTGCCCACTTGCCTGTTTTTTCTATAGGATGTATATCCTTGGATATTTAGCTCCAGTCCTGATCCCCTTGCAGCCACATATCCATGGTGCTTACCACATCATACCTGTCAATTGCAAACTGTGTCACAAGCTCATTTAGCTTATTTTGTATACTCGCGCATTCAGATACAACACCTTTACTCCTGTATTGACCTTTCCTCTTCTCATTGTCATTTATTTATCCAGTATGTTTAAATTTTGATTCCTAACCTTTTCCAAACACTCTATCCTATTTTGTGTGTTGGAGACTTTGATAACCTTTGATAACCTCTCCTGAAGTCTCATTTCTTTTCATTTTGTTCGTATTTTTTTCATTTTCATTTTGAACTGCGGTCTTATGGTAATAAAAGCAATACAAGCAACAAGATTATCCACCAAGGGCCATCCAATGTTATGGCAAATGTGATCACTTCTAGCAATTTTGCAGTGATAGGTCACCTCTTAAAAGTAAATCAAATAGTAACCACATAGGTGAAGGGGAATACCAGTAAAGTATTTTTTGTACCTTACTACAAAAAAATAAGGTAGTTTTGTAAGGAACTACCTTATAGGAACAATAACCATCAAAACTGCCCTGACTGAGATGACTAAACAGATTATAACATTCAGTATGATGCTTAGGACATTTGTTAGGCCACTTTTACATTCAATTCTGGTCTCCCTCATATAGGAAGGGTGTTGTGAAACCTGAAAAGGTTCAAAAAAGATTTACAAGGATGTTGCCAGCATTGGAGGGTTTGAGACAAAGGGAGAGGCTGAATAGGCTGGGACTATTTTTCCTGGAGCATCGGAGGCTGAGGGGTGACCTTATGAGGAGGATGGATAAGGTGAGTAGCCAATATCTTTTCCCCAAGTTGGGGGAGTCCAAAACCAAAGGTTGTTGGTTTAAGGTGAGAGGGGAAAGATTTAACAGGGACCTGAAGATGTGTGTGTGGAATGAGCTGCCAGAAGAAGTGGTGGAGGCTGGTACAATTACAACATTTAAAAGGCATCTGGATGGGTACACAAATAGGAAGGGTTTGGAGCGATATGGGCCAAATACTGGCAAATGGGACTAGATTAATTTAGGATATTTGTTTGGCATGGATGTGTTGGACCGAAGGGTCTGTTTCCATTCTGTACAGCACTATGACTCTATGATTCTACATACAGTCAGGAAGAAATTATACTTTCTCAATGAGAACCCACTGATCTTTATACTGATGTCAAAGCCCACTGTCAAACAGTCCTTTCAGTATCATAAATTTCAGGATGACGTTACTAATCTGAATCTATTATCTAAATCTGCTAAGAGTACATTATTGAGAACCTGTAGGTCTTCACACTCCAACATCATTCTCAGTCATGAGATCTAAGAGAACTGTGAGGCCCTCACAGTACACGAATCTGTGATCAACAGACTTTGGTGGAGACAATGGAGCAGGAAATGCATTCCATTTAAAGGGAATATGTTTAGTTAAATAATTCAGGCAACAATGTTAAGGAAATAATTGCGGTTAATAATGTTGGAAACTTAGAATGCCCTTGGAGGAAATGTAGAGGTAGGGTTTAACAAATATGTAGATTAGGTATGCTATCATGTAACTGTGACATCAGTAGGCAGGTGATAGAACTTTGCTTGAAGGTTGGAACTAATGCAAAATAGACCTATCATCATGTTTATAAATATTGTATAAAAGAAACCTAGAAATCTGGCATGAGCTTGTATGAAAAATAGAAGAGCCTATATTAAAACGGACGTGAAGATTACATTAAAAAAGCAGGAAATTATGGACCAGGTAATAATGGACAGAAAAGACATACTAAAAGGATGTCATTGCTGACAGTTCCTAATTAATTTACTTTGTTCAGCTTTTGGAGTATTATAACTATCGTATCAAATTAGTACTTTTTAAAAATTGTATTTTTAGCTGACTAGCTCTTTAGGTGAAATATGTGAAGGTCAAATAATTGGAATCTGTAAATATGCCACTGCAAATTTTTAATAAGATTTTACACAATATAAGTGTATCAACAAGAGTTGCAAAAAAAATCTTATAATGGGCATCAAATATAAGGACCAAGAGTTTCCACTCAATTACATTAATTTTCTCAGTGTAAATCACAAGAATGCTGAACAAAAGGTAGCAGAATTTTAAGCACAAAGCATGTGTAACATAAATTGATTATTCATGATGTTTTATGTAATTGAAAAAGCATTGAACTCGAAGCTAATTTTAAACCTTTGAGGACACTCTTAAAAATTAGCTCCTTTAGGTGCAAGGACACATAAAAACACATTTTGAAAGTTTTGAATATAGCTATGTTTAAATTTATGAAAAACTTGAATATGCATGCCAAAATAACTAACAATGGCTCTGTGTTGTTATTTTAGAAGTCATATTCATTTATTTAGGTTAGTCAAAAAAAGGTTTGCTCATAACTGGCAAACCTAACACTGATTAAAATGCTTATTATTGTTATAAATGCATTTGTGCTTCATTTGTCCAACTGTTAAATGTCAGCACTCAAATAAATCACCAAATATTTTAGAAAGGCAAACTTTAAAAAAAAGTGCTGTCCAATTGTCATAATTTAAATGTATTGAAAACTGAAAGATAAACCCTTTTGAAAATCACTACAATATTGGACATAATTTAGCAGAAACTCTACCTCAACATGTGTCTCTGCTTTTAACATATGTGTAAAACAGATTGTCTGCAGATGTTAACAAAGCAAAAGCATGTGTTTTTATCATCAAATGCAAATAAGAGCTTGCACTTGTATAACAAATTTGGCATTAGAGGATATCCCAAAATACTTGACAGGAGCATTATCAGACAAATGCTGACACTGAACAACATAAAGTGTAGCCATGCAGATGACCAATACTTGGTGAAAGCGGTATGAAGTAATTTGAACACAAGGCAGAACATCTTAAATGTATGACGTTTTCAGACCAGGAAAATACATTTGCAAGTATAGAGATAATGCACGGTAGTGCCTAGTTGCAAACTGGGACACGGGCAACAGAGTTTTACATACACTGAATTTTATAGAGGGTCTGCTGTGTTTGGAAATGCCAAAAACAATAATATTAATAACTTGCATTAACATCATGTGTTAAATGTAGGAAAATATTCCAAGGCATTCCAACAAGCATTAAGCAGAAAATGTATTATTACCAATGTGTAGACATTTTCTATGTTTCTAAGTAAACTTGATCAAAGAGATACATTTTAAGGGGGAGAGCGAAATGGAAATATTTAAGGATGGAATTTCAGATCTTCAGGCCAAGATAGATGAAGGTACAACTTACAATGATGAGTGAAAGGAAGTGACAGATGCACAAGTCACCAGAGTTGAGGAAACAAGTAAGTCCCAGTGGGTTCAGAGCGAGAAGGGGTTGCAAAAATGGAGAGTGCAATGCCATAGAGGGATTTGAACCCAGATGAGAATTTTAAATTTGAGATCCTAGTTGACTGGGAGCCAATGTAAGTCATGAACACAGAGACGATTGGCTGTCAGGACTGGGATGCATACAGTCGAATATTAGATGAAATAATGTTTGTTGAGGGTGAAACAGCTGAGAGTATATAAAGATAATAAAAGCATGAATGGGATCTCAGTGGCCAATAGGTTGAGTTGCAGGCAGAGATAAACAATATTAGGGAAGTGTAAGTAACTGATCTTTGCAATGGAAAAGATTTGACCTCGGAAGCTAATCTTAGCTCAAAGAGGATGTAATTTATTACTTTGATGAGAAAATGTTCATAGTGTAGCAGTACATACCTGAACATGCAGCACAGAGTTGAAGAGACCATTAAAGACTAATTGGGATATGATAACATGGAACATGAGGGGTTTTCTTTAGGAAGACATGAAGATAGCAGATTTGAAAGGGTCAAAGGCTGTGCTTGAGAAAAAGGAGCTTTTACAATTTCAGGTAGCAGAGCCAGGAGGGAATTTAGTTAGCACTTTAGTGGAATTAGGATCAAGGGAGCAGGTGATGAATCACATACCCAAAATGTACTTAGAAAGGACACAAGCAGTTAATTTTGGGAGAAGATACAAGGTCAGAGTTGGGACAGAGGAAGAATTTAGTGGAAACTTAATTTTGGATAAGAGGAAAGGATGAAGCTTGCAAAGGCAATTGAATATCGCCATCTTAATGATGATGAAATCTGTGAAAAACTCCAACTTAGTATTGGGCAGGAGGGAAGAAGTAGTTAAGAAGAGGTGTTATCTCGGTGTTTTAGAATTTTTGGATATGATTGCTTATATGAAGTTTGGAAAGCAAAACCTCATTAAAGACCAATGGAATAGTCCAGCCTTAAGATAATAACAACATGGATGACAGTTTCAGTGGAAAATTATCTGAGGTTTATGTGGCAATGTCAGGAACTTGGCAAAGAGCACATAACTTGGCACAACAGCATTTCATATTTTGAAGAAGAATGACTACTCTAGTGGCAAATGACTAAAAATTCAAATCTGCATCACTCAAATGCATGAGCAGAGAAGTTTGGTTGGGATTTAAGTTCAACAATCATGGATGAGAAATTGTGAAGTTGGTGGTCTAGGTTTGGGTTTCGTTCAGGGATTGTAGGAGTTGCTGTCACAATGTGGGGCTGGCAATAAGGGATATTAGACCAGAGCAGAGGAAAAATTGAGATCATGAATCAAGAATACCAGTGATATGGGAGAGGGCAGTTAATGACCTTGTTATTAATGCAGAATCGAGAAGAGACCTCCTGTTCTATCTGAACCCATATTCAGATAAGCTACTAGTTTCTTTGTTGCAGGGTTGGATTTGGTTTCTCTGAGTTCAACCTGCAAGTGATATTGGCTCCTTCCAGCCAAGTCAGTATGCTATGACCCATACCTGCAAAATACCTCTTATATGTAATTATAGGTAGCTGAAAATATTCACAAGCTTGCTCCCTGCTATGTTGGAGCTTTACAAGGTGTATTTTCATACATTGTGCTTATGTTATTACCGTTCAAATGCAAGGTGCAGTGAGTCTTTAAGTATAAGTTCAGTTTATGGGAATTGGTGATGAGTGGTCAACCACAAAGAACACAAAGTGTGACCTTTGCTGGATAATGAAGAATGACTATAGTGTTATAACTCCACAGCATAGATTCTCTGTTCAGCCTCATTGTATCTGACCTAAAACCACTAGTCCAAATTTCATACACCTTTTAAGGGATAACACACAGATTCCTGAAATGATCTGCAATCACATCACCATCCTAATGGTTTATGACTGGTGAGACCCCTTTAAAATAGCTTGTAGCATTATCCAATCCATGAGATGCATTACCTCTGCCACTGACTGTGGGCAGAAATAATATTTTAATGTTATTACTTTGTTTGTCTGTAAACTATAACTACCACTGGTCAGAGTGTAATTTAATTTGGTATAGTGCACAAATGCAAAATGGCCCAAGGAAGAAGTGATTAGTTTTTGGGAACTTGCAGACCTGGATACAATAATTTTTTTAAAGGTTTCATAATAATTGAGAGACTGGATAAATAAACTTTTTAAAAAAGTGTTATTTGGTTAGAGTCTTGTATTTTTTAGATGTGTGGATTGTCTCAGTTGCTGTGAGGGAATATGTCATAGTTGTCAAACTGTGATCAGAATTTCCAGAGCAGGATGTGGATTGGCCCAAACTCTCTTCACAAAAAAGCAATTCTGCAATTATAAAGCACTAATGAAACAGGTCTAAGGAAAAGCTGCAGAATTTTAATAATGATGAATTAGCACAGCATAGGGAAGGTCTACTCGGTACCTTCTTCACTTGTGTAGATACACCCTATTGTAACTAATATTTCACACTGATACACTGAGTTTGTGTCCACTATGAAGCAGTGATAAACTTTTTGATTGATTTAGCTTTCTTCATTTTTAAACGTATATTCCCGTGGTACTGTGTATGCTTTAAAACAGTATCTGTTTATTTGTTCAATCATTGGGATTTTGAAATGTGTCTGAATCTAATATTTCTTGCACCTCTGTACAAGATTGTAATGGCAGCTCGTTTTTCCCAGAGATATTGACTGCATGAACTGTTTCCTTATTTGTAGTTGCATTTGTAACTATATCCTCAGGTGATTCAGGAATCAATGTTTGATCAGGAGTTTCTTCAGTTGCAATAAGTTCTTCAACAATTGGCTTCTTCAAATCTGTGTATGATACAGATCAACAGAAAAGTCAGTAATTAAGCCAAAAATGGTCAGGAAGTAAAACAGTGAAAAACAATCCAGAATTGACTGCAAGCTGCAACTGAGAGCTGAACACTAGCCATTCAATAGCCAGCTAATCTCTTAGTTATACCATATTACTATTTGTGGCTGGGAAATAGATTTCAAAAAAGTGACATCAAATTTGGCAGCACGTTAGTTCAATCCATTCTTCCAAGTCTCCCATCCACAAAACTGCCTCCCTGTAACTTTACCATCTCTCCACAAATATCAAGGTTAAAATATTTATAAAGTTTTCTGGTAGTATGTCAGAAGAATTTGTTTGAAACAATGTAAAGCAAGAGGATATAGATAGAGAATTTAAATGAGGTAAGCCATGTTGAACAAATTTCTCACCTAAATCCAGTATTCATGATTAATGATTGTTTTATGAAAACAATTGCTCTGTTGAAGAGTCATCTAAACTCAAAATGTTAACTTGCTCTCTCTCCATGAATGCTGCCTGACCCGTTGTGATTTTTGGAATTATTTTGTTTTCAGTACAGTTTCAGCATCTGCAGTAATTTGTTCCATGATTGTTTTATGTTTTATTTAATATTCAATAACCATCAATTAGATGATAGTGGGAATGAAATAACAATTTACAAGAGGATGCTGCAATGGAATAAAAATGAGATAGCAGATTGAAAACAAATGTTTTATTTAAAGTTTTTTTTAATAATCATTTTAAATGGATTTATAAATAAAGTAAAAGTTATTTAAATTATGCTTCATAGCTAATTAGATTTTCTGATTTCTGATTTAAGAACTCTGCTGTGGAATTAGCTTATAGGTGATGATGCCTAAATTGGTTAAATGAATGTAAACAGCAGTGTAAATTTATAAAAGAATAATTGTATGGTTAACACCTTGATTAGAATTTCTAACTTAACTACCTTAAACAATTGGACAAAAGTAGGCTCCCTGCCTTCATTCCTGATGAAAGGCTTTAGCCCAAAATGTCAATTTTCCTGCTTCTCGGATGCTGCCTGACCTGCTGTGCTTTTCCAGCACCACGCTAATCTATATTAAACAATTGAACAACTGAGTCATAAGACAACTTTGGTAAAACCTGAGTACACTGTAGTTTCCTGCACCACTTACAAAAGCCCACAGACCGCTGCCACATTTTGGAATCTCTATTTATGTTGCTAAAGGACACTTCTGCATTATATACTCTAAAATGCAATAACTGAGCAGGCTTTAAAGGTGTTAAATTCACTAGGCAAATGTACTGGAGGTACAGATTAAGATTCAAGTGATAAGTCTGAACTAATGTGTCTTAGTCCACAGAAATAACCTTCAGTTATCATTCATATCTGATCTGGTTGAGCTGGTGATACGTTTGAGATTAGCAGGGTGGTTGCCAGGCTAGCTTGATAAGTTTGCTTCCCGGAATCAATATAAGCCCAATGAGAGAAAAGACATTGATTGTAAACAATCAGGTCTAACAAATGTTGAAACAACATATATCTAAAAATGAGCTGACAGTTAAGATCTAGAATTCAAAAGGAAATATAGAGTGAATATTTTAGCTGCTGTCTGGAATTATGTGTTGCATTTTTTGTTGTATTTTACATGAAGCATTACAAAATGCATTTCTGGAACTGCTACTTTTTCAAGTCATACTTTCTGCAAAACATCTTTTTATAACTTGTCGTAAACCTTATCTAACCACAATGTTCATCATTAATCCTTATCAAAAGCCTGGAGAAAAACATTTGGTCTGTGTAGACATTTATATTATCCACTTCACAGGTTAACAGGACAAGGCATACAAAGCTATACAACAAGTGCTGGAAAATGGAATTAGAATAGCTAAATGCTTGTTTTGACTGGAGCAGATTCAATGGACCAAAGTGCCTTATTTTGTGCTGTAACCTCTATGATTATGATTCTGACATCTTGGTACATCTCCTGGATTATGTTATTGTATTGTATAAATAAATATTGGACACTATGAATTAGGACAAGAATATAAAGAAAATGGGATCTACTAAGAAAACAACTTCCTTTTATTCTGTCGTGGGATGTGAGCATCGCTGTTTGGACCAGCATTTGTTGTCCATCCTTAAATACCTTTGAGGAGGTGGCAGTTAGCCACCTTTTTGAACCACAGCATTCTGGTAATGTAGATACACCTACAGTGCTGTCAGTAAAGGAGTTCCAGCATTTTGAGCGCCAATATTATTTAGCTGTGTGTGTTAATAATTCTACAAATAAAGTTGCAGAGAAAACTTAGAAGCTTTATCTAATAAAGAAACTAATACTCACCTCCACCTGTATGAATGACAGTTTTCCTTCCAGTTGTTTTTGATGTGTCTTTGGTCAAAGTTTCCTGAACATTGCCAGCAGCATCAGCAACATACATAGCCACACAAAGTTCTCCACAGGATTTGGAAATCATCAGCTAGTCAGAAAAATCATTAACTGGTTATGAAAAAGCATGTTGCTCATGTATAGACAAAGATATCTGGAGAAGAACCAAAAGTGTAATAATGATTCTACATCTCCTAACTGGTATTACCCAATGAAAGCAGAATTCAATGCCCCCTGCTGAGACATATTTAGAAGCAGGGAAAGGCCTATAATTGGAGGGTCATGTGTACTCCTGTGTCTCTCATCTCATTCCCACCTCTGCACTAATTATGTCTGTTGCAGGAAGGCTCATAGATGGCCTTCCCACTCTGATGCTAATTGAAGTTTTTAACTGACCAATTAAAGCTGGTAGTATTCAGTAAGCACTAGGCAGATTAGTTACCACTTGTGTTTCTTTTGAGGTTCCTGGTGAGGCGGGTGTGGAGGGGTCCCTCAATGTCAGGCACTCAGTACATTGAGAGAAGACCCCTATAATAACTCAGGAAGCCTGACTGGAAAGGAACATCATTTATTGTCAAACATCAAAATAGAGCCATTGCTAGTGGCTCTAGGTTAGCCCCAGCCCATGAAAGACAGTTCTTCAGCCCTATTGCTGGTTCTGCTTTGTAAAGGTGATGAATTCTAGCTAGGCAGGCCATTACCTTTTACCAAGGAAATTCATACTCATTAAGCTCCACAGGAAGATTAATTAGTGATGGTCTGTGAAGCTTGTCGATGTTATGACAGCTCATCCCCATCCCACTCCGAGCTAATCACCCACATCTTGTACTCACTCTGTTGTAGCCTGCTGGTTGCAATAATTGCAGCTACCATTGCCCTTATCCTTGGTGGTATTGATTGCATTGAGGAGATGTGGGCTTCTAAGTGGCTGACAGCTCTTAGGACATGGAAGTTCCACCCCCAGGAACCTTGCTGCCAATGATTGTATGTCTTCCCCAAAGAAGGTACATTGTATTATATAATTGCATATTGGACACGATGAGTTCGGACAGGAATGCAGAGAATTTGAGAAATGCTAAGAAAGCAACTTTCTTTTATTCTGTCATAGAGGATAGGCATCGTTGTTTGGACCAGCATTTATTGTCCTTAATTGCTCTTTAGCTGACAGAGTAGACTCCTATCATTTGGATTAAATTCTACCCTGGATTACCATTTATATTAATCATGTAGAAACTTTAAAAAAAGTTTTTTTTCACTAAATGAATAAATCTTATTTGTAATTTGAATATTTACATTAGTTTTGTAATGAGCCATTATAAGAACTATACAGTGGAGATGCTACACTGTTGATTCCACAAGCTTGTGTTTATAAATAAACAGATTCATAGTTAGCACATTTTGTTTTTGTTAAGTAACACTTCAACTTGCTATGATCCGAGTGTCATGTCTTCCAGTAAATGGTGATTGATAAATGCTACACCTAACACTATAAGTAACATAATAAATTAATAATATTCTGGGCAACAATATAAGTACAATGCAGACTATTGCAAGTGTCTTGGCTTGTTACATTACTTTAAAGGTACTGTAAAGTGTAAATTGTTGTACAAATGAACTAATATGACACAAACAGGTGGATGACTTATACAATACATTCATATAATATTCTTTCTATACTCTGAGAGAAGTGATGGTTCTGCTTAATGCAGTCAATTGAAAAAAAATGGACAGTAAATAAATTAGGTTGCTAATTTGCCATTGTGAAAGGATAGGAATTTTATAATCAAAATGTTATTGCATCAGCAGCTAATGTGGTGTAGTGGGAGATCTTATCATAAATGTTGAAAGTTTTGAAACATTTTAGGGCTAAGAAGTGACAGATTATTTCTAATGTGATATTATTCTGTGGACATAATCCTGATGTGCGCCCCTAGTACACTAAGGCTCATGCTGGGATTTGTTCATTTGTCATGTCAGCTCACTGATAACTTCTGCTATAAATAAATTTGATGCTATCCTGCCTATTCAATGCAAAATTCTTTACCAAAACAGTGGTTTCAAGATCCAGTACTCCCAACAGGGAGTAAGTTTCCCAAGGATATATCCTGGGAAATGACAAACAAAGATGCAGTTATTTCCAGGAATGAACAATCAGAGGCAATGTGCTGACAATTATGGCAACTACTACCCACCACCTGGACAGGAACACAGACTTATCTTTTACATTAGTAAATAAAAAGTAAATTAAATATTGAAAAATCAATCCACAAACATTTTAGACATCTTCACTAGAGCATTAGGTAGGGGATAGCAATGAACCCAGGATAAATTTTAAAAAATCAAGGAACAAATAAAACATATTGTCATACCAGTGTTTTATGAAGGGGCTACACAGTGTTTATGCAAAAATATGCTGGTGATTCCTATTGTCAGAATTGCATCCTATAATCATTTGCTCTGGTGAAAATCTCAGTTAAAGGGTTTGCACATAATGGCCTGACTTTCTGGCTCACTTGCAGCATTTTGGAAGTAGGGGGTGTGGGGTGGGGAAAGTGTGGTATAGGTAGCAACACATCATCAGGAACCCATCATTTTCAACAGTGTGTCTGTCTGTAATATCCCAACTCGACCATAACATTGAATCTTACCTCCGGATTTCCCAGCAGGAAGACATAATGAGGCATTCAATAATCTGTTTCAGTTCTGCTATCTAAAGCTACCCTGTGAGGCTAAGAATGAAAGCATTGTCAAAGTGTCAAGACAGAGTGTGTAACTGGTTGGAAGGGGTATCAACATACTATTCAGATGTGACCCTGGCCAAACGCACAGATGGGAAGATGAAACTGACTGCAGAGAGATAGAAAAAAAGATGTGATAGCCAAGGAAATCAACAGCTAAGTGTTGTGCTTGATTTTTGGATAGAGTGCCAATACAGTATGCATCCCTGAATATTGAGGTCTGTAGCAATTGTCACCATGCAGCCACTATCGTATCTATTTCTATGTGAGCTGAGTATAAGAGGCTGGCTGGGGAAGGGCTGGGGAGAAGGGATGTGGAGAGATAGTCAGATCTGGTTAGGGTTCATTGTGTAGATTGGGAGGATGGACTGGGTGGTCGGGGTTGATTAGAAGGGTTGGTTGGAGAGTCATCCAGCTTTGAAACTGTCTAACATTTTTAGGGTATTTGCAGAGAATCAGCCTGTTGGAAATTTAAATCCTCTGCACATTTTGCACACATTTCTGTGTGTCAGGACTCTGCAGAAGTCCCATCTCAAATGATCCAGAGACCAGAAGATTTAGCTAAATCTGTTTCTGTATGATGATTGAGAGATAAATATAGGTCTGCATATGATAATGCAACATCACTGCTATTCTTCAAAATAAGGCCAGTTTACATCCACCAAAGCAGGAGATTAACCCTGGTTACCATCTCATTTCAAATACAGTACCTCAATGAGTACAGCATTCCTTCAGTATTGTGCTGCAGAATGAACCTGATTTTTGTGCTCAATATTTGGGAGTGAGACTTTGTGGTTCAGAGGCAAGATGCTACCAACAGAGCAACAGCCAATACTAGAAGGCAAAGGATTTGTAGTTAAGTAAGGGTATTCATTTTACTTTTTAGCAGCATGGAAATATTTCACAATTTCTGTTTAATATTTTCCAGTTATAAAATTAGTGTCCAAGTTCGAATCTCCTATCTTACCCATTTTTGCCTGCTGCCCACTCTGTGCCCTTCTGCCTTGTGAGGAATTGTATGGCAAGAGTTAAAGAGCAGAATCTATGAGAGGAATGAATTAAAGCTTGTTAATCTGTTTTTTTTCTCAGGGGTCATGAGGGTAGGTGGGCGCGGCACAGGTTCAGCTATATAGAGTTGGTAACTGCACTGGCTCTCATTAAATGAAATGTGCCTGATTCAATTCTTTCCAGGCACTTCTGGCAGGTGAATGCTGTGGATGCCCTCAGCATCTCATCCTCCTCCTCCTCCTCCTCCTCTCTGAAATCTGCAATCTGCACATAATCATGAGCTCCTGCCTAGCTGTCAGGTAGTGTTATGTAAGGCACAGCAGAATGCTATGATTCTGGAAATATTATTTGATGCATACTCAAGAGCTTCCCAGATCTGTCCAGACCTGAATTAAAACTTCAGCATTCTGAAAGCCTTCTCAATGATAAGTCTTGCACTCATATAGCTTTTGTTCTTTCTTGGGCATCAGTAACTGAGTTGCTCATGGGTGCCATCAGCCATAGTTTTGGACGATTTCTAATGAACCATCCACTGAGTCTGTTTGGAGCACAGAGATCCACGGGAGACTGGCACAGAATAAAACCAGTATGCAGCATCCCAGGTATCTTGCAATTTTTTTTAAGCGTAGTTAATGGCGAAGCGGTTTGTCACGGCACCAGAAACTTAAATAATGCCTTGGTGACCTGTATTGGTATCTCAGACAATGGAATTTTAATGTTAAAAATCTGAAATTAAAACTCAAACAATGATCATGAAATAGGTAATGATTCCTTGACCTGACCTGACCTATCCTGACCTGTCCTGACCTGTCCTGACCACTCCACCCTCCCCACTGACCTATCACAACTATTTTCCAACCCGCATCCACCTCTTGTCTCCCAAGTTAACTTACCCCCAGCCCCACCCCCAACCCTCTATTTATCTCTCAGCCCCCTTGCCCCCTCCACATTCCTGATGAAGGACTTATGCCCGAACAGTTGACTGTCCTGCTGTTCGGATGCTGCTATGCTTTTCCAGTGCCACACTTTTTGACTCAGACTCTGCAGTCCTCACTTTCTCATAAAAGTTGATCAGGTTTAACTAATGTCTTTTACAGATGGATATCTCCCCACTGCAGTATGGTTGGTATTTAACTGGCTGCTGAAATTGCCTAGCAATCCATTCATTAGTATTAAGGTCTTAAAGAAATCAAACCAACAGACCACCAGCCAATGACCTAGGTACCAGAATTGTTAATAGCAAACTCAGCACTGTTAGGCCTGTAAAGTGATCCTTATTAACATATGTATCCTTGTGCCAAAATTGGGAGAGCTTTCTTATAGACATTCCTGATGAAGGGCTCTTGCCCAAAACACTGACTCTCCTGCTCCTCAGGTGCTGCCTGACCTGCTGTTCTTTTCCAGCACCACGCTCTTCGAGCCTGATCTCTAGCAACTGCAGTCCTCACTTCTCCCGTCTTATAGACTCGTCAAGCAACAGCCTGACTGACAGTCATACTCATGGACTTTGTGGACAATGTTCTAAATAACACCATCATTGTCTCTGGTAATGTCCTGTGCTACCTAGAGATGATATCACAGTGAGATACAATGTGGGGAGTTGCCCTAGGAGGTAACCTGTGAGTCCTCAACAGTGACTCTGTGTCCTTTGAAGTCTCATAGCTTGAGGCCAACTATGGACAAGGGAATCTCCTGCTGATGACCACATCAACCCCCATTAGCTGATGAATCAGAATTCCCCTGTGTTGAACACCACTGAAGTACTAAGGCTGGAAAAGGTGCAGAAAATATGATAAGACCAGAAGACATAGGAACAGGAGCAGGCTGTTTGGCTCCTTGAACCTGCTCCACCATTCAGCAGGATCATGGCTGATCTGACATTCCTCTTGTCCATTTTCCTGCCCTGTACCTGCAATCATTCATTTCCCCTAATGATTAAGGAATTTTGAGTGGGGCACTTCAATGTTCACAATGTTCCTCACCAAGAATGCCTTGATAACCTCACTACTGTCTGAGCTAATTGTGTTCTAAAGGACATATTTGCTAGACTAATTTGGGTAGTGGTGAGGGAGTGAATAATAAGGAATAATCTACATGACCTAATCCTCATGAATCCATCTCCTGCAGACTCACCTGTCCATGACAATCTTGGTAAGAGTGACCATCCACAGTCCAAATTTAGCACAAGTCTGCAAATGTTACAAAAAGATAAAGTCCTGTCTTCACATTAAGGATATCTTTTGTCATTTAGTGTGTCACTACCACTGTGTTAGATGAGATAGATTGCAATCAGATCTAGCTCAATTCAAGACTGGGCATTCACGAGAACTTTGGGTCATCAGAGGCAGTAGAACTCTACTCAAGCACAATCTGAAACTTCATGGCCCAGCATTTCCCCACAACACCATTGGCATCGAGCCAGGTAATCAACTCTGTTTAAATGAAGAATGCAGGAGTGCATGCCACGAATAGCACCTGGCATAGCTGAAAATGGGGCGTTGACCTGATGGAGCTACAAAACAGGACAACTGATGTGCAAAACAGTACAAGCAGCAAGTGATTGACAGAGGAGGATAGCCTTAGATTACAGGAGGATAAAGCTGGGCTGGTCAGGTGGGCTGATCAGTGACAAATAGAATTCGATTATAATTTTTTTTCTTCATTCATTCACTCTTCATGGGCATCATTCACTGGGCTTGCCCCTAGTTGTCTGGACAAGGTGGTGTCGAGCTGTCTTCTTGAAACACTGAAGTCCATGTGTTGCAGGTCAACCCCTAATGCTGTTAAGGAGGGAATTCCAGGATTTTGACCCAGCAACAGTGAAGGATTGATGATATATTTCCAACTCAAGATTGTGAGTGCCTTGGAGGGAAACATGTAGGTGGTTATATTCCCATGAATCTATTGCCCTTGTCTTTGTAGTTTGAAGTGGTAATGGTTTTAGAAGGTAGTGTGTACGGATCTTTGATTGATTTCTGCAATGCATCTTATAGTTAATATACACTCTTTCTACTAAGTGTTGGGAGTAGAGTGAGTGGATGTTTACTGATGTGGTACAAATCAAGCAGGTTGCTTTGTCTGGGATGGCTGTTAAGCTTCTTTAGTTTTATCAGAAGTGCATCCATCCAGACAAATGGTGGGTATTCCATCACACTCCTGACTTGTGCCTTTTAGATGTTGGACAGATTTGGGTATTGAGGAGGTGAGTTATCTGCTGTGGCATTCACAACCTCTGACCTGTTCTTGTAGCCACTGTGTTATGTGGCAAGTCTACTTGAGTTCCTGGCCAATGGTAATTCCCAGAATGATGATAGTGAGGGATTCAGTAATGGCAACACCATTGAATGTCAAGGGATGGTGTTTAGATTGTCTCTTTTTGGTCATGGTCTTTCCTGGCCTTTTTGTGGTGCTAATGTTGTCACTTGTCAACCCAAGCCTTGATATTGTCCAGATCTTGTTGCATTTAACATGGACTGCTTCAGTATCTGAGGAGTAGTGAATGGTGCTGAACATCATGCAAACATTGGTGAACATCCCCACTTCTGGCATGATGAAGGGAATATCATTGAAGAAACAGCTAAACATAGTTTGGCTGAGGAAACTATACTGAGGAACTTCTACAGAGATGTCCTGGAGCTGAGATGACTGACCTCCAACATTCACAACCAACTTCCTATGTGTCAGGATGACTCCAACCATCAGAGAGTTTGCCCCCTGATACCCATTGATTCCTGTTTTGTTATAGATTATTGATGCTATACTCAGTTGATGCCAAGAGCTGTCACTCTCACCTCATCTACAGAATTCAGCTCTTTTGTGCATGTTTGAACAAAAGCTGTAATGAGGTCAGAAGCTGAGTGGCCCTGGCAGAAACAAACTGAGTATCACTGAGCAGATTATTGTTGAGCGGGTGCTGTTTGATAGCACTGTTAAAGACACTTTCCATCACTTTACTGATGATCCAGAGTAGACTGATGGGGCAGTAATTGGCTGGGTTGGATTTGTCCTGCTTTTTGTGTACAGGATATAACTGGGCAATTTTCCAACTTGTTGGTTAGATGTCAGTGCTGTAGCTGTACTGGAACAGCTTGGCTACAGGGAGTGGCAAGTTCTGGAGCACAGTATCACTACTGGAATGTTGTCAGAACCCAAAGCTTTTGCAGTATCCAGTGCCTCCAATCTTTCTTGATATCACGTGAAATGAAGACTAGCATCTATGATGCTGGGGACCACTGAAGGAGGCCAGTGACATTCCACTCAGCACCTCTGACTAAAGTTTGCTGTGAATGCTGCAGCCTTATCCTTTGGACTGTTGTGCTGGCTCTTGCATCATTGAGAACGGGGATATTTGCGGAGCCTCCTCCTCCAGTGAGTTGTTCCACTGTCCATCACTATTCATGACTGGATGTGACAGGACTGCAGAGCTTAGACAGAGCTGATTGTGGGATTAGTTACTCTGACTAATACTTGCTGCTTTTGCTTTTCATGTGCAAGTAGTCCTATTTGGTAACTTCACCACGTTGATATCTCATTTCTGCTATGCCTGGTGCTGCTCCTGGCATGCCCTCCTGTACTCTGCATTGAACAAGGATTGATCCCCTAGCTTGATAATAATGGTTGAGTGAGGGATATGCTGGGCCGTGGGGTTGCAGATTGCACTGGAATACAATTCTGCTGCTGCTGATAGTCCACAGCACTTCATGGATGCTCATTCTTAATTTACTAGATCTGTTCAAAGTCTATCCCATTTAGAATGGTGATAGTGCCACACACCACGTTGGAGGTTATTCAAGGTGTGGCTTGGTCTCCATAAGGACTGTGCAGTGGTAGCTCTTACTGATATTTGAATGGACATCTGGTAAGGGTGCGGTCAAGTATGTTTTTTCCTCTTTTGGGTTCCATCACCACCTGCCACAGACTTAGTCTCGCTGCTATGTCCTTCAGGACCCAATCAGCTCGATCAGTAGTGCTGTCCAATGAAGTGTTGGCATGCCACTAATGTGCCAATGAAACTTTTCTTTTCATTTCTTTTCTATTACAGGCAGGATGAATGACAGTACCTAACTTGCAACCTTTGACTTGGTGCATAGCATAGTTTTAAATATGATGCTGGCAGTACAAATTCTCTGAAGACTCTGGAGTGGACAGCATTTCTGCTCCAAGTGAGTGCAAGATAGTATGACAGAAGAGCCACATGGGTATGGTACATGCATAATAAGGCAAGCTGCAGTGAATTTCATGAAGTATTTCATTAAAACCCAAGGACAGAAATCTCTCTTGGGCAGAATTGAATTGAATTAGCCTTATTGACTTCTCAAATGGGTCCAGTGAAAAGTTTACAGGTTTTTCAGTTCAAGTTATGAGGAAAAAATTTAGAAAAATAAAAGAAATAATAAGTTAAGCATTGCAGATCATAGAAATAAATTAGAAAATAGAGAAATAAAATGTTCAGAACAATGTTCCTTCCAACCCACTGACATCTAGCCTCCAGTACACTTGACCTTGAATACAGACTGTGCTGGGCTTCACATCAAGGCTCTTGGGGCTGGGAGATGACTTTAAAATCACCTTGAGGCTGGATGTCCATGCTGACCCCGTGATAGGCCAAAAGACCACCACAGGCCATTAAAAGACCACCACCCCAGGCTGAGAGACCAAGATGAGAGGCTGGGAAATTGCTATGCCAGGCCGAGAAGACGCCATACTAGGCTGAGAGACTGCAACGCTGGGGTGAAAGACGACCACGCTGGGCCGAGAGACCGCCTTGCCAGGCTGGAAGGCTGTCATGCCAGGCAGGGACGTCACCTTACCAGTCCAAGAAGGTGCCTCACCAGCTCCGCACTGTGGCCGGGAATCCAAGGCTGAGAGTCCAAGCCCATGATGAGGCTAGGAATCCAATGCCGAGTGGAAAAAGGAGAGAAGAAGAAAGAAAAGCACAAAAGAGAAAAAAGGAGAAAAAAAAAGAGTTGGATGGAGCAGACAGCCCCTGGCTGAAGTTTTCTAATCTACCTCCATCTTGGATTTGAAGATGTAGTAATAAAACACTATAGCCTTGGCTTCTTATTACACTCTTGGGAGTGCATTTTCTTACCTCAATCCCATGGATCAGTCTAAAACATTTAGTGATATTGTTTTGCAAGCAAGTTACGGTTTGATTAGAAACAGCTATATCTATTGTTTCTTTATTGTGTTCTAATTTGATTTGAATTGCTGACTTCACATCACTAAGTTCTGTTCATTCTCATCCACTATCCCTTGACTTCATGATGTCTCCTCAGGATCATGGGTTTTTGCCATGGGTTTTCATGTGACTGAACAGGATGACTCTCAAATCAGAGATTTTTAGGTACATGAGAGTAAGGTGTCCCATGTCGCATAAGATCAGGAGTACAAAATTGGCTTTTGTCTTTCCTTCTTTGCCTGTGCTTGACCTCATCATTAAGGCTTTTAGAGTCAAAGCATGAAGCAGTTTAATGAATAAGTTGTCATCAAATTGAACAATTTTAGCAAGCTCTTCCCAGTCATCAATTTCAATGCTGCTGTATCTCTATGAGAGCTGATTAGTGGTTTTGTCCTCCTCTGGAACAATGGTCATTTGTGAGTTAAGCAAAAAGAAGATGGTGAAGAGCCATTTTTAAGCCATACTGACAGTGTTGAGTCCATTGTAGTCAATTTTTGTAGGTTTAGCTTCAAGGAGGACTCTAGCATTTGTTCAACAATCATCAATTGAATCCAAAGTGTGCAGTGGAGGTATTGCTAGTTAAATTTCCTTAGCTTTCTTTGTGTATGACTAAGTCCAGGTACACTGCAGCACAGGCATGCCGTGTCAACAACTGCTTTGTACACTAAGACTTCTATTGACTTGTAGATGTCTTTGTTGTCAAATGGTCACTGCTGTGCTTTATAGAAAGTTGAGCTGACCTAGTATTGAATCCAACGAGCAGCGAAATCAACGTTTCGGGCAAAAGCCAAACGTTGATTTCGCTGCTCGTTGGATGCTGCCTGAACTGCTGTGCTCTTCCAGCACCACTAATCCAGTATTTGATTTTCAGCATCTGCAGTCATTGTTTTTACCTAGTATTGAATCACCTCATCAATGGTGACCTTTTGACGGAGGTGACCGTCAAGGTATGGGAAGTACACAATATATTTTCCTTCAAATGTGAGGTGGAATATATGACGAACCAGGTCTGGGTCAACATGTGAATTCAATTTTGGTAACTTTCAAGGATAGGCTGAGTGTTTTGAGAACTGAAGAGAAGCAAATATGGCAATGATACTGCACTCATCTGCATATCAATACATGTTTGCTTTTATCTGTTCAGTTCAGTTCAATTTTAGCATCGATGCAACTGAGGATAAAGATATTTGCAAAACTATGTTATAACACACTACAGAGCAATTGACCTACGATGAGGAAAATAGCCACAATCAGATAGATTGTAAATAGTACTTGTGCTTTCATACAACTTTACTTGATACTATCTAGATGCTGAAGGCATTTGTTTCAGATCTCCCACTTAAGACAATCCAGTCTTAAGAACTGTGATGACATTCAGGATTGTGATGACAGGTTTTGGACATTCAAATCTCTGATCTCCATCACTGATTGAACAAATCTATGACCTATCAAGCAGGCACCAGTCTTCTCACACATTAAATGATCGCCTAGACTTGAATAATGATATAAGCCAGGTGATGCCAATGCTGTGATTTGGGATGCCTCCGTGGGGTTTTGTATTTATCTCCTGTCAGAAAAGAGTTGTTCTGAGCACAAATTGATTAGCAGGATAACATTTTTATTTACTTTTCCTATGCTGTTTTTCCAAAGTTCTGATGCAAACATCGGAGTCACTACTACCCAGGCATTAGGCTCCCTCAGACAAATACTTTTTTCTCCTTTGTGATGTCCATGAGAACTTCATCAAGGTCAGAGTAGAACTTCTATTTTTATTTGTTGTATTCTGGTTTCCTTTGAGTTAATGACTTCAGGTGTTTAATCCTTTTTACCTTAGCCCTCTGATGTCAATGTATCTCAGGTATCCCATTTTCAAGCATGCCTTTCTCTTTTTGGGATCATTTTTTTCCAAATAATGCTAATTTGCATTTATTACATTTTTCACTGCAGTACTTAATTCTGAATTATATTTTCTTTTAGGTTGACATCTTTCTCACAGCCAGCAAATAATGCAATAAAGTTGTCCAGGTTAACAACAATTTACATTAATGTTGGTAAGTAAATGGAATCTGTAATCACAACGTCAGAGGATTTGTTTTAATGTGGTTTCCTGTGTGCCCCAGCTGGCACTTCCTTAAGCCTTCAGTTGTAGCCTTTCCCCATTCCCAACCATCCAAGTTGCAATCTCTTCCCCTCTACCATAGGATGGGCATGTCACTGGGCCAGCATTTATTGCCCATCCCTAAATGCTTTGGATCTGGAGTCATATGTAGGCTAGACCAAGTGAGGACAGCTGATTTCCTTCCTGAAAGAGCATTAGTCAATCTTTAAATACATTTAGCAGTGGTTATGTGATCTAGATTTTTAATTCCAGTTCGTCATTGAATTCAAATGTTAGTATCTGCCATGGTGGAATTTGAATAAATGTCCCTAGAACATTAACCTGTAGTTTATGAATTACCAGTCTAGTGACATTACCACTACACTAATGCCTTCCCTTTCCATTGAAGACAGTTTTCCATCTCCAATGATGCTGAGTTTCATTTACTTGGGATCCTGTTAATTTTAGTCCAATTTAATGGTTCCAAGCATTTTCCCAAGGCAGACATCCTGTCATGCATTACTCCTTTGATAATATCAAATAGCTTTCCACAGATCCTCGGAAACACCTTATGTATTATGGATCCTAAGAAAAACTATAGCCAGCATTTCTTTCTCGTCTTATCTGTAACCTTGGCTTTAGTCTAATACAATCTCAAATCTGAAACTTAAATGCAACAAATTAACCACAACAAGTCAGCAGCAGGTCAAGATGACATTCAGTTAGATATCATTTTTGATCTCATCTCATATCACAGCATTTGCTTGCACAAAAGCAAAATAATGGGCGGCACGGTGGCACAGTGGTTAGCACTGCTGCCTCACAGCGCCAGAGACCCGGGTTCAATTCCTGCCTCAGGCGACTGACTGTGTGGAGTTTGCACATTCTCCCCGTGTCTGTGTGGGTTTCCTCCGGGTGCTCCGGTTTCCTCCCACAGTCCAAAGATGTGCAGGTCAGGTGAATTGGCCATGCTAAATTGCCCGTAGTGTTAGATAAGGGGTAAATGTAGGGGTATGGGTGGGTTGCGCTTCGGCGGGGCGGTGTGGACTTGTTGGGCCGAAGGGCCTGTTTCCACACTGTAAGTAATCTAATCTAATGCAAATGTTGAACATTTGAAATAAAACAGAAAATACGAGAAATATTCAAAAGATTTGGCACCACCTGTGTTGAAAGATAAAGTCACACCAGGCAGAATTTTTACCAAGTGAAAGGGTTTTTAAGATGTGTATGGCAGCAGCTTCTCACTATTGATCAGCATGTTGGTTTGTTCGTATGTTCCTGCCTCTCGCCTATTTTCAGGGAACCTGACTGGGAGCATGGGATGAGAGCGAAATGCCTGCCAATAGTAAATTAGGCCATTAAAGTGTGACTAGACATAGTCACATAATGACTCAATTTTCCCAATGGTAGCTGGACCACCCTAATGTATCTGGAGCTGTAGGAGATGGGTAGCAGCTCCATCACTGGAGGGCTGCCAGAGAAACATCCGACAAAGTAATACCAAATGATCCATTAGGAGAAAGTCAGGACTTCAGATGCTGGAGGTCAAAGTCAAAGAGTCTGGTGCTGGAAAAAGCACAGCCGGTCAGGCAGCATCCGAGGAGCATGAGAATCAACGTCTTTGGCATAAGCCCTTCAGGATCCAAGGACCAGGAGAATCGGCATATCGACCATAATTATGCCTTTCATTAGGAATGGTCCATTGCATAGGCTGTGTGGTCATAGGGCTACCTGTGGAGGACCTCCCGTCAGGCAATTCTGGTCACAGCACAATTTACACATTTTATGTTAGCCAGAAGGCACCTCCATTGTGAGGTCATTTGTGTGTCACTCCAGCTACAGCAACACCTTTTCTGTTGGGGCTATTGGCCACCCAGAGCATCTTTTCTGTGAAGCCTGCTTTGTCATTATTAATTCGAGACCAAAGACAGAAAGGTCAAATCATGAACAAGATAGTAAATTAAAATGATGTGCAGCTTGAAGCTTGGAGTCATATTTGCAAATTGAATGGAAGTGTTCTACAAAACAATAATCCTGTCTTCATTTTGTATCAAGATAGAGGAAAAAAGCAGTTGCAAAGATACAGTAAACCTACTAAATTGAAAAAAATCAGGTGCAAGTTGATTTTCACCTAGAATTAGTGTTTGGGAATTTGAATTTGGCTATGTAAAGAGATAAAGATCAAGTATTGCACCTCCATTACTTGCATGGAAAATGCAGGAAGAGGAGTGGCTATTGGGAATAACTGAGAAGCAAGTCAGAGTTGTGAAGGATGATTTCAGATCAGTGGAGCAGGAACATGTTGAAATAATGGCTATAATAATAATCTGCTTTGTGGATCTTGGTAAGGAGATGGAAGCAGATTGTTTGGAGTTGGAATCTATGCTATTTAAAGGCCACATAGTAGAGAAACTTCTCAAGAGGAGTTAAAGTCAGAAACAGTCTTGGAAACAATGTCATGCTTCAGTGGTAGAATTGTGTTCAGTGGAAGGTAGAAGTGTCACAGAGCTGGTGTTCTGTCTTTGTATTGCTTATATTACTTAAGTTGTATCTTTGTGATACCTATTACTCTACAAATACAAATTGTGTTTTGTAGATCTAGAGAAATGCCTATTTCTCAGCAATCAGTACTTACTTGATCAACCACGACACAAAGTTAGTTATTTATGGAGAACCTGTATTTACCAGATATGGTCATTTCTTTTGGAAATCTATCAAATATTGGCCAATACTTCCTTCTTCATTTGAAACGTGGTATTAATCACATCCTTTTTGTTCATAATATTCTGAGGATTGAAATACAGCAGCAGATGTCTCTGTGGTAGTCTGATGCCAATGGATTACAACCCTTGTTACTTACAGCCATTTTAATCTTTCAATGACAACACGTGTTTGATAAAAGTGGTCATACAACCAAAAGATGACTACAGATGTAAATTCAGTGATTGGAGTAGACCTGAAAGACAGCATGGAATATGATACATGAACATGCAAAGGGAGCTTCAGACAGCAACCCTTAAAAGGAGCGGTGTAATTCAAAACAAATTGGATAGTGAATTCCTGTGGCTACAGAGATTTTGCGGGCATAACTACCCTTTATAGCAGAAAGTCATCTCCTCTGGATTGTGTCCCAAACTGTACGAATGTTTTATCATTCCAGGGATATGCAATAAAAGGGTATTAAAAACCAATGCAAACCCTTAGTCTGTGGGTATTAGTAGGCTGATATGCTAGTGAAGGTCACAGTTTGAGGACAGCCATTAAACAAGCATATCTTGTAGATAAAGAAAGACTCTCTCTTGCTCAGAGCGCTGGAAGCCACCAAAGTCACTACTGAAAAGAAACTACGACAAAAACATGTCAATTAATTTGTAGAGCCAAGAACTTCAAAATCAACTGCTCCACTGCCAACTTCATCATTCTCAGGATCATACAACTCAAATGCTGTAACATACTCTTTGCAGAATCAAAAAACTGACTTGTGTCTCTTTGTAACTAATCTTTTTACTCAATTTGCATTTTTAATCTGTGTATGTGAGTCATGCTTTATTATCTTTTCTCACATGTTGTTGCTAAGAAACACGCCCTTTTCTTAACTCAAGGAAGTCTGGTTGGTTTGGTACCTTTAAACCATAAAAACATCTGGGAAAAGGTATCCAAGACAGGAGGGGGATCCTTGTTGTCATCAAATGAGATAGTAATCGAATTAAGAAGGGGATCCAATTAATCTCTTGCTGAGCAGAACTACTTGGGGGATATCCCTTCTGGAAACATAATGAACTATGGTCTTTGCCTGGGGTCTGACCGTAACAGTAGACTCTGATATGAAAAAGCTACTAAATAAACCCTAGAAGCCTCCCAACGGGATCCTGGGATGGCCTCATTTTTGGCAATCTTTGGCCCAGCAATGGTTGCTCTATTGGTAACCATGGAACCCGTACTCAGTAACCATAACACCTGTCTGCTCCTGGCATCCCCGGTCTCTGTGAGGGTGCACAGCCACTAATGGATCCTCAGCCTACAGTTGTGGCAGAATCAACCATTCTAACAATGGCTCTGTCAGGCTGCTGGCCCTCCTATTAGGCCAGAGGCTCTTGTAGCTGAACTACCTTACTGGCTGCCACTGACAGAATTCAGGCCTGACTATAGATCAAAGTGGAATCGCCACCTGCTTTTGGCCTCAGTGTTTGGCCATCTGTTACCTCTATGGAATTCCAGCCATGATCAGTTAGTATTTTAGAAACTGGAAAGGTGGAAAATGATAAGACTCAATAAAGGCTGTAACAAAAAGTCTAATGTGGAGGACAGTTATAAATCATTCCGTTTATTTTAATAATATAAGAATCATGACACACTAATTATTTTTTTATTATTTCTTGAGGACAAGTACTTATAAATCACTACCAAGTGGAAGCAGGCCATTTGGCCCATTTAGTTCACACTGACTCTCTACAGAACATCCTACCATCCTACCCTATAACCCTGCACTTCCTGTGACTAACCTAGCCTGCACATCCATGGACAGTCAATTTAGCACAGCCAATCCACCTAACCTGCACATCTTCGGAATGTGGGAGGAAGTCAGAACACCTAAAGGAAACCCACGTAGACTCAGAGAGAATTTGCAAACTCCACACTCCAAGGCTGGAATAAAACCTGGGTCCCTGGCGCTGAGGCAGCAGTGCTAACTTCTGAGTGACCATTCCACCTTCCTATTGAAGCCGAATTGCAACTATACACTTTAAATGTGTGAAATTCCCTACCTCTGGGTCAGAGGATCTGAATTCAAGTCCCATGTGCTCTAGGGGCTTGAACAGGTTGGTTAAAAATATTTAGAGTGAAGCAATTGAACAATTTTTATGTTGCCTTGACCTACCAAATTTGTATTTGATTTGCCTTCAGATAAATACTGACACAGGCTTAAGATCTTAAATATTTAACCCTGATATCTCTCATAATTTTACAGAGCAACTTATTGCTCTTTGATTGATGATACAGCATCTCAAATTACCATTATTTTGTGGGTTGTTTTGTTCTGGATGGTGTCATGCTTCCTGAGCATAGTTGGAGCTGCACTCATACAGGCACATAGGGAATATTCCAACACACACCCGACTTCTGCTTTATAGACAGTGGACAGGTTTTATGGAGTCAGAAGGTGAGTTACTCACTGCAGGATTTCTAGTCTCATTCTCCTGTGGCCACTGTATTTATATGGCTACCGCAATTCAACCTCTGGTCAATGATAAATGCCACGATGTTGATAACACAGAAATTCAGCAGTGGCAATGCTTTTACATGTCAACAGACAATTTTTTATTTGATATGGTAATTGTCTGGCATTTAGGTGGCAGGAAGATTACTTGCTATTTGTCAGCTCAAATCTGGACATTGTCAAGGTCTTGCTGGATTTGGGCACAGACAGCTTCAGAATCTGAGGAATTGCAAATGCAATGAATTTAGTAAGTTCAGCTTTTATACAATAAGGAATGGCTGATGCTCCATACATCTGACTTAGATGTGTGCTGCACTGTATGGAATGTTGAATTATGAATACACTGGAGAATTTACTACTCCTGTTGACTCATCTGCTAACATTGGTCTTTGCAGGTGCCACTAATGGAATTGCTACAGTGGAAAAAAAACCCTTGTCCATCTTCTGGAGCAGTGTTTGAAATGTGATTCCAAAATACACAAATTGAGTATAACGCATCAACATATCGATCAAGCCTCAAGATCTCAGAGGTCCTTATCTGTGAGCACCCCGGTGGACTCCTATATAGTCACAATCTTTTTCCTTACACTTCTTTGCCACAGAATGCATGTTCTACTGAGTGGTCTACTGGAAGAATCTATTGGAAAATAAAGATGGTAGCTTGTCTTTCTGACAATGCTTAATATGTCTGAAGATTTAGTGTTCTTTGAGATCTATTTTAAATAAATTGGACTGCTGAGCATTTGGAAGCTCTCCACAGCTAAAAAAAACGCAGATCATCATGGCGTGGCATGGTGGCTGAGTGGTTAGCACTGCTGCCTCACAGCACCAGAGTCCCAGGTTTGATTCCAGCTTCAGGCGACTGTCTGTGTGGAGTTTGCACATTCTCCCCGTGTCTGCATGAGTTTCCTCTGGGTATTCCAGTCTCCTCCCGCAGGCCAGGTGAATTGGCTATGCTAAGTTGCCCATAGTGTTAGGTGCATTAGTCAGGGGTAAATGGGTCTGCGTGGGTTACTTTCTGGAGGGTCAGTGTGGACTGGTTGGGCTGAAGAGCCTGTTTCCACACTGTAGGGAATCTAATCATTTTTTCATCCTACGAAAGCTCCATAGACTTCAAATACAGCCAATATGGTTTATGCATAATTCAGCAAAGGGGCAGGAACTTGGCTCAGTTGACAATTAAAAGTTACACAGTGATTCTAGCTCAATGATTTGTAAATGTTTGTGCAGATCTTATCTGATTAAGGCAGGTGCCTTAACCAACCAAGAAAATAGCCTGACAGTGCAACTTATATCTTAAATGTTTATTTTCCAAAGAAAAGTCACATTGGACTTGAAATATTAACTCTCTTTCTGACTCGCCAGATGCTGCTAGACCTAGAGAGTTTCCCCAGCATTTTCTCTTTTTATTTTGGTTTTTACCTCCTGTACTGTCAAGAGAAATTAAAATTCTATATACTGATTTTAACAAAGGTAAATTAAACAGCTTATTTCATAAGGACCTATCTGATCCTATCAGTTTTCTACCTCTGCAGCAAACATTGAAAGCTACCTTGTAATGTTATCACAGCAACAAGAACTGAACTGTGTATCAGTGAGATAGAAGGACACTAGAAAACCTCCATCAGCAATTCCTCTGCTGCATCTACCAGATTCAATGGGAGGATCAGTGATCAAATGCAAGTGACCTCCCTGATGGCAACCCCACTCACAATCAGGCAAAACTCCTGCGAAAGCAATCTTCATGGACTGACCAGAATATTTTCACAGTTTAGAATCATTGCCTGTGCCAGGTCTGGCTCTGTCAACTCACAAATGACCACTCTTCCAGAGGAAGCCATTCAAAGAGACAATGAAATTCTCTTTAAAACATTGACCATAATGACTGAAGGGAGTTGGCTACCAATTGAGGGATAGCTAACAAAGAATATGAGCAGTTATAATTTTCACATAACTTGGAGAAAGTGAGACAAGTTAAAGCAGATATGTGAGAAATGAGTTAAGGTGTAACTATAGGTACCTGCATAAGTTCCAATTATGGCTGTCTCTTCTCTACCACCTACAGAAATTTTATATAATTTACTTTATTGTTTTTATATAATTGAGTATATGGAACATTCCTTGTTCAGTCTTACTCAGGCACACTCTCACATCAATGAGTGCATTCTTGTTCTCATTTGCAATTAGAAAAGTTAACCTGTTTTCCTTCCAATTTCTATCCTTCTCTCGACTTTACCTGGTTTATCTCTGACTCTTCTGTTCTTTTTCTTGTCTTCAGAGTTTCCACATCCGTCCACTGATACCCACTACAAATCCAATGACTCCTACAGTTACCTTGACTACACTTTCTCACATATTATGGATTCTATTCCACTCTCCCATTTCCTTGGTCTCTGTTACCTCCATTCTGATAATACCACCTTCCAAAGGGTTGCTTCTGACATGTCTTCCTTTAACCTCAACCAAGGATTCCCCCTTACTACTACATTTGATTAGGCCTGAAGCTCTGTCCAATCTTGCACTTCTGCCCTCACCCCTTCCCTCTCAGAACAATAGGGTTTCATTCGTCCTCACTTCCCATTCCAGCTACTTCTGCAGCTAAAAGATTGCCCTCTGCCATTTCCTGACACTTCCAGGAGAATGCCACCTCCAACTCATTTTCCCTTCCCCTGCCAGCATTCTGCAGGGCTATTCCTTCAGTGATAGTCTGACCCATTTCTCTGTCACTCCCAAAAATGTTTCATGCCTCATGGTACTTTTCCATGTGAAATGTATAACACTTACCTCTTTACCTCTTTCCTCATCACTGTCCTAACATATCTTCCAGGTGAAGCACCAGTTCCTTGTACTTCTGTCAATTTAGTCTACAGTGTTTACTGCTCACAATGTACTCCTTCACATTGCAACACCAAACAGAGACTGGGTAACCACTTTCCAGAATACTTCCATTTGGTCTGCAAGAATAATTCTAACCTTTCAGTTGTTTGCTATTTCAATGCAACATCTTGATCTTGTGCTAAAGTTTCTATCATAGGTCTGTTGCAGGTTTCCAGCAAAACCCAATCCAAGCTAAAGGTACAGCACCTCATTTTCATCTGTGGCACTTTACAGCCTCCAGGACTCAACATTGTGTTGAATAACTTCAAATCATGGACTCCATTTTGATAACTTCTCCAAAGATATACTCACTGTAAGGTTGGCTTTCAATAGAGTTTATCTATTCTCTATTATTAACATCTCTGATTAACATCTACTCTTCACCTATATCTCTTCTCTACTGCCATCAGCTCCCTTTTGCTCCTGGCTTCTTTGCCATATGTCCTCCTTGCCTCATCTTCCACGGTGTAAAACCCATTACTTTTCCAGTTCCAAAGAAGAATCATATTAAGCTTAAAGGATTCACTCTGTTTTTCTCTCTCCACAGATGCTGGCAGACCTGCTGCACTTCTGTTATTATTTCAAACCTCTACCACCTACAGAAATTTTATATAATTTACTTTATTGTTTTTATATAATTGCAGTAGTTCTTACATTTTAAGGGTCCAACCAATAGATTCTGGCTGCTGAACAAATTATTGTAACAAAAGTGACTTAATAAATTTAGTAACATGAATATTTATAAAACTAGTTTCATACAATGGTCTGTACAATATGGTTGCACAATTGCAGAATACAAATAATCTGCAAACATATGAAATAGGAGCAGGAGTAGGCCATTTGGCTCATCAAGCCTGCTCTACCATTGAATAAGATCATGGCTGATCTGTTTATGTTTTGAAGTCCACAATCCCATCCATCCCCAAAATAAGGTTTGATTTCTCTGCCTGACAAGAATCTATTTATTTCTACCTTAAAAATATTTCACGATTTTATCTCCATTGGTTTTCGATGCAAAGGGTTCCAAAGATATGATCATTTTGGTTATCGAGTCTAGCACATCTCTCAGAACGGGCACCCAGCCAATTGGCCTATGGTTTCCTGTTTTATGCCTCCCTTTCTTATTGATTGGAGGGGTTATATTTGCATTTTTCCAGTCTGATGGAACCCTTTCCTGAATCAAGAGAATTTTGGAAAAATAACACCAATGTATCCAACACCTCATTAACAATCTCTTTTAAAACCCTAAGATGACAAATCAGGACCTTGCTAGCACACAGTTCAATCAAGTGTTGACTTGTTCTCTCTGGCTGCCAAATTACAGAAGGTTGATATGTGTTATGAACATTCACACCTAGCTTTGCTAACATGGCTTTGAGAACACCAACATGTGACAAAACTTCTCCTCTTGCAGCTTAGAGACAGATGACATATCCCCTAATTACTCTCATAAGATATGTATGAGGGCTGAAGCAGTTAGATATCCCAGGCCTGGCTCCTCCCCTAAAACTTATCATTAACATGAGATCTCTGACAGTAATGTGGGAAATGGATATACCAATCTGAATCTATTGGTTGTGTGGTTCCATTAGATAAGGCAATCTCTCGTCACCCACTTTGCTCATTCTGAGTGATACCAAAGTTAAGAGACTGAAGAATAACATAGCCTTGGAAGGCTCCAAACCTTTCACTTCAGAGAACCTTCTCAGTTCCAATTGGTTTACTAACTACATTAGATACTAAAACAGTGCAAGTGAATATATGTTTACAAACATTCAGTTTATGCATACTAGTGATGTATCTTTGGACAATTTTTACTCCCCCTCTATGTCTCAATGTAAGCCCAACAACTGCAGTTGAGGTAGAGGTCTGCTGACTGGTACACTCTGGTGACTTTGAAGACTTTTGCAGCCATCCTTTGGGAACTCTGAACCTAGAGAGTCCGAGCTACAGAGAGTGTCATACACCAGAACAGCAGCACCATTCTCTGTCACAGCTGCTAGAGACGATAGAGTTGCTTGTGGTGGGGAAGTGATGGGCCAGACCACCTCTGGGCTGATCTGAGAAGCAACTTCTGAGGTGACATTCTGTCATTCCTCCTCTCAATATTGCCTGCTTGGTACTATGCTATCACCTTGAGCAGAAGGGACACCTGGAATATGGCTGAGGTGCCCCATCACCTTCTCACATTGTCTTAGATGCTAAGAACCTATGGCTGAAGTGATGCAGTGTGGGTCCAAGTACATATTCAGCAACCATCAAGCCAAACTGGTGCTAAGCAGACAATATAGGACTGCTAGACCTGGGTCTCCAAGGCAGCTGCTATCCTTTTGTGGAGGTAACCAAGTGCTTACATACTACAGCCACCACAGTATTGATGATGTGACTGACAGCTTCAGTCTAATTAGGTGCTTCTATTTGACACAGACTGGATATGTTGAAGGGACCTTTTCAGTATTGTTGACCTCTATCATTCTGCTTAGGGGCTTTGGCACAACTGCCTGATGTTGCCCACCTCTCTCTCTCTCTCTCTGGATTGACCACTTCATTTGTGGTTGAGGTCATTTTTCACATGGAGGTCAGTAGATTTGTGGTTGTTCTCTGAGTTTCAGAGAGCTCAGGCATTTATTCCACCACCAAATGCAGGCATATGCCAGTGATGCACTCACTAGATTGTGTTCCCGAAGTCTAAGCTAACTTCGTGGTGAACTTAGGTGGATGGTGCAGGTAAATGCTTTGCTTGTGCAATCTCTGAACATTCACATGCATTATCCTCAGAGGCACTGCTGGTGCTGATGGGTTCAGGTTCTGGCCTTGTTCTCTGTACTGGATCCTGTGTGCTGCTACTGGCTGTAGAACAGAAGTAAAAGAATGAGTTGTGAACATACACAAAACTTATGCAGAACACTGAGCTTTGTTCACATCCGAAAAGAGCACACTGTAATACAGTATTACTTACTGGATTTCTGTCTGTGTCACCACAGGAATGATTCCAAGGTCAGGTCTATGACCACACCTCAAAGGGAGTGAGAATCTTTATGACCACCACCTCTCTGCCAGGCTTAGCCCTCTCTAAAGTCTTGCGGGTGAGCGTGTCCTACAATGCAATAAAGAGAAGAATTAAGTGTGATGGCAATGGGATTCCTTTGTAAGAGTGCATGATAATGCCAGGTAGTGAGCTGGCACTTTCAGAGCATTAGGTGGATGGGAGCTTTTTAGTGCATATCATGCATGCAAAGATGAGGCGTTGAGATGCCTGTGCAGTGGCGGAAGTGGACTGTGCCTGTGAGTGACAGCTAGCAAAGAGAAGATAGTGCCACTTACCCTTGAGGAGTGCAGCAAGTAATTCATTCTCTTGCAGCACTGCAGCCAGGTGCATTGATGAGGGCCTTCGGCACTGACCCTGGTTCCAAGCTCAGTGGGTTTAAGGGGCATCCTGATGCCATCTCCTGAGAAGAGGACCTCTCTTCTTTCCCTTATTCCATCCAGCAACACAAGTAACGAGACATCACTAATATGCTTCTGCTTCTTCTGTGGCATGGTCACTGTGTTAGGAGTGAATGGAAACTCCTATCTTGCAGCAAGTGAAGTAGTGTCCAGCTGATCTTCAAATATAGCCCCAGAGCCCATGACCCTGCAAAGGTCCACGGGGCAAGACCATAACTAGCTCATTTGGTGAGTCACACATACATCTCGATTGCATAGATGTTGAGATGAGAAGCGCATAAATACACAAGATAACTTAGCCCAGGCCATGGTGACCTTTAGCATGGTCTGTGCAATTTTTTAATTCCAAAATGCAAAATCCCTGATGAAATTAAGATTGGACTCTGGAAGAAGTATCAGCAAATGTTAACGCAGACACTGCTGGAGCAGCGAACTGCATTTCAACCTTGCACTTCAGATCGAATTGTTTTTGAGCCCCAAACGTATGGAAATTAATAGCAGGATATCTTAAATCTTGTATCAGAGTTAAAGGTCTACCTCATTGTTGGATTAAATATAAGAATAGAAAGAAATGGAATGAATAATGGAGAAGGAACAAAGGTAAATTGGAGCCCAGTTAGATAAAGAAAGAGACACAAAGGAAGATTGAATCAAGAGAAAAGAAAAAGGACTTAAAACAATAATTAAATGTAAAAACATTAACTTGTAACAATCTTTAGGAACAACTTACAAGCTTCAGTAATGAGCCTCCAAGGTTTTAATTGTGCTCTGAAGTTGGGTAGCTCATTAGCACCATAAGTCACTTGACCAGGATGCTTGAATGTGAAATTCTGACAAACTTAAATGTTACCACTGAGATTATTCTGTTGCTCCCTTCCCACCAACTTTTTATTACTCATAGAATCTTGGCAAGATAGAGGCCATTCAGCTGTCGAGTCTGCACTAACCCTCCAAAGAGCATCCCACCTAGATCTGTTCCCCCATCCATGGCTAATCCACCTAACTTGCAGATTTTTGGACTGTGGGAAGAAACCAGAGCACCAAAAGCAAACTCACACAGACATGGGAAGACCATGTAAACTCCACACAAACAGGGTTGGAATTGAACCTTGGTCCCTGGCAATATTGTACAGTAGTACTAACCACTGAGTCACTGTGCCACACTTTATTCATGAACAGATTAATGGTGACATCTTGATTTTATGAGGCTAAGAGCAAATCATGCCCATTGTATATCTCAACTTTGTGACAAATTTACAAATAGCGTAGAATTTTATGGCCACTGCAAAGTGCTCATTCGCCAGCTGGAAAGATGCTAACAATTGCTTTGCTGCTGCCACATTGGAATCCCCAGAAGATAAATGAAAGGGGGTGATACACCAGTATGGAGGATCCAGTGATTGGACGTAGGGAGGACATTGTGGTGGTCCAGGTATGGACAGGGTAGGGTAGACCTTGAGTGCCAGTTTGTGGTGAAGGGGCTTGGCATAGGACACAGTATACCAGATTGGGAGAAATATCCTCTGACCCTGCAGGGAGGCAGCCAAGATATGGCTGGTGACCTTAGTACATGGCATACAACGGACGTTGATACTTATAGTGTGCAAGAACCAGAGAGCTAAGACTCTTAAGTGCTCATAAATTGGCTGTCCTTGACCCTTCCTGAACAAAGCATTATCAGAAGCAAGTTAGAAAGACAATAGGCCTGCCTTTCTCATTTCTCAGCTGCTGCTGAGTGGAAAGAGTTGAGGATGGGGCCATTAAAGTCTGCCCTAACATTGTGAAATGGCTACTCTCTATTATCTTTCCAGCAATTCTTGGGCTATTTATGCTACATCGCTATTATAGATAAACATTGTAAACATTGTACTCTTAAAAGTATCCCCTGTTCTTAGGCCCATTGACCAAATGCAATCATATTTCATTACACACCATTTTCATTAGTTAAATGCAGTAAAAAAAAAACAAGGAAAGTTATTTCTGATATCATCAACATGGCTTCAGACATTGACAGTTTCTCAAGGAGCTTGCATGTTTTATAAAATATTACTTTGGAGTTTTACTAATGATTGCAGTAGGGTGCGACTAAAGCATGTCTAGGTAAGAACTGTCCTTTTTTTAAAAGAAGTTTTCTAAATCTTGTCAAAAATTATTTAGTGCACATTCAAAATTATATGATTTGGAAACTCCTCTGTGAATAATAAAGAAATATTATATGAAAATGCTAACAATATATTTCACAATCAACAAAATATGAGTGAAGCAACAGTTTCTAATCAAGGACCACCCAGTTTTCAGTCTAGCAGGAACAAATATTTGCTGTAGTAATGGGAGTGCAGTCAGTAATGGGTTTAATAATCAAGAAGTGAGTTAATATAACAACAATCAATGTTTCTTTTCTGAAATTTTAAAGCAGAGCTGTCACTTTACCAAAGGAAAACCCTCAATTCAGTATGACTCAGAGAACGCCCATCCACGTAGATTAAACCACATTTACTACAGGAAACCACTGGAGGATAGATTGCATTGCTCAAATTGATACACACAAAGAATTACTAGTGGCAAACAAGAGTTAAATCATATGAATTTGTGCATATTGCTGCTCCAATGTTGGATAAACTAAAATTACAGTGTCCCTTTTTGACATTTGTACTAGTCTATCACTGAAATATGGAATCATTTAACATGTTTGAATCTCTATCACTTCTTCTATGAGTTATGCATATTTTGTAGATGGCCCAAGTTCCTATTTTTTTTTAAGTTATTGAGTCATACAGTAGGCTGTCTCCAGAAGCAAATTCAGTAGTCTGGAGCTCAAGTATGGCAACATATCAAAGAATTTAGAAATCTAATCACAGAGAACCCATAAAAGATGGCAGAGTAGACTTCAACTCATCAAATGGGAACTGTGTGAAGACAAGTCAGACAGAACCTGTTGCATGATTTGATCAGGAATTACACTTCAATATGTGCCTGGCAGTGCAGAAATACTCATTTTAATAGATGTAATTGAGTTGGGTAAGGGACACTGTAACTTAAAATACAACATAGGAGTTAATGAATTAGAAAAAAGTGGTGAACAAATGTGAAAACATTCCTTGAAAGAAGACACGGTGGAACAGGTGGAGGTAAGTGTGAAAGATTTGTGCACCATTTATTCATGTATTGCTATGGGATTTTATTGGTTACAGCATCAACATATTTGGTGTTCACATTGAAATTAGAGACACAAAAGGAAACAGAGGGCTAACAACTTATCTATAGGAAGTCTACTTCACTAACTCAATGCTTCAGATGCACTCAGTGACTAGTTTAGTACAGACAATGAAAGTTTTAAAACTGCTGCTTGAAAATCATTCCTCCAGTCTCACCTTTACTCTTCATATAAGAATCAACTAACCTCCACATCAAATCTTACACACCACTGATAATATATGTTAGCCTGAGCTTGTTGGCTCACTCCTATCTTTCTCAATACAGTCGCTTCACTTTTTCTTTGCTGCTTTTTCCTGTTCAACTTGTACTTCTTCGTCCTCAGGGATGAAAACACTTACAGTAAAGTCGCCTGTTTCAGTGCCGTATTTGTTTTTTACGAGGATGCTGTATTTGCCAGAGTCTGTGGTTCTGACATCGGTGATAGTGAAAGAAGCAAATTTTCCTGAGTCAAACTTCAGTAGTAGATGAGCATCACCTAGCAGTTCTCTATCATTCTTCAGCCAGGAAACTGTAGGCACAGGTTCTCCCCAGACATTACAAGTAAGGTTAAGTGACTAAAAAAGAAATAAGAAAACAATATTTTTCCTCAACAATTCCAAAAACAGCCATTAGAGAACAAAATTAAGTTACTTCTGACTCCAAAATATCTTATTTGTTCCAGCATGTGATTTCACCCACTTAAACAGAAATTAGATTTTTGGAATTAGCTGTAAAGGTTTTCAGTTGATCACTCAAACTTAAAACAGATTACATAATTTCTATGATCAGTAATAACAATAAAACCTTTAAAAATTTTGCCACTAAATTATTAGATGAGTTTGTTATTGTGAAAACGGTGTAGGACAACGTCATAAATCGCCAGCTAACAATTTGGCAGCATTTACCTTTCTTAAAATGACAGAAAAACATGGTGGCTGTTATATTTACAGCATTTATAGTTTCAGTAAGCTGCAGTTTTTAGTTACCTTTCCTTCTTGAATTGTAACAACATCAGGCAAACCTCCGATAACACGAGCACGATCTATCAGAGAGAAAAATAAATTTTCTTACATCTGACACAAAAGTACATCTTAAAGTGTTAATATTAAAATTACAGAATTACTTACAAAGAAGAGTACTATAGAAACTCAGCATGGACAATAACAAAAGTAGAAAACACAAGCTTCATTCCCATTCTCCACGGTGTCATTTTAAAGAGAACATGTGGGCATCAGATGCTTTTCCAATTTTGAACAATGAAATGTAAGTCAATCACAATCCATTCTTATATTCCCAAATGAGTATCTCAGAAAGAAATTGCAAAGCTACAGATATATCATTGAAGTGATCTTGCTGAATAGTAGAATAAACTCAAGAGCTAAATGGCCTTCTGTTCCTATTTATGGTTCAGCAAAATTGTTGCATCGTAGTGAGTTTTGAGAAGTTTTGTAGCTCAGGTTGAGCTTCTGGATGTAGGTTTGCTCGCTGAACAGGAAGGTTCATTTCCAGACATTTCATCACCCTACTAGGTAACATCTTCAGTGGGCCTCCAGGCGAAGAATCATGAAACGTGCTTTGCCTGGAGGCCCACTGAAGATGTTACCTAGTAGGGTGATGAAACATCTAGAAATCAAGCTTTCAGCTCAGTGAGCAAACCTTCATCCAGAAATTGTTGCACTTTATAGAAAATAATCAAACTTATACCTTCATAAAAGATTGAAATTTTAAGTTCATCTATATCATTTATCTAATCAGTTCACTAATTTATACCATAATTTAAATATATTAAAATATTCATGATTTCTTTATAAAATATCTGACAACATGATACTCACTTTTTTCAGCAATTGCTGCCTGTCTGTTTATTAAAGATGAGAAAAAAGTGAAAAATAAATTAAGGCAAATGTGTTAATCTGCATTGAAATAATTATATACTTACACACTGATAATTATAAATATATTTTGATAACATCATAACTGTGACTCCATAAACATAAATCTCTGCTAGACTTATTTATTAAAAATAGAACTCCATTAAGAGACACATGGGAAGCTATTATTGGCGTGATGTCTCTTCTCTGTGTCTGACTGAATGTAGAAACTTCTGAGACATATTTTAAAACATTAGACAAATATAGTAACAAATTATATTTCCATGAGGTGACTATAATTGTTTAACTGACTTATGGTTATTATTTATTTACTGTAGTGCAAGATCCATGTTAAACCACTAAAAAAGTGTTCACTGCTTCTCCAATGACACTGATCACATTATACAAGAGGTAGGTTCAAAATGGTACATTCTCATGGTCAATTTAACCTCTTGGAATTATTTGAATCATCTAAAAAAAAAACCAAACATTTCATTTTTTTCTTTCCCGTAATTGGCCTTGGGTTTTGATGTTTATTTTCACCTCACCTCATAGACTATATTGTGCCTGAAGGCTACGGAGTATTTTAAAGTCATAGACATGGCATCACAACTATATGCAACAAGTTAGATAAACTAATAATTCTTTTCCTGTCTGATGTTTTGCATGCTCATGTGAATAGATTATTGAAACAGACCGGGATGGTTGAAGGCTCAATCACTGGTACATGTTGTACTAGCTCATTTAAGCATGGGTATTATAAGTGCTAAGATTAGGAAGTGCAAAGTTGTGTTGATTCAAAGTACCATTTCACATCAATTACTGAAAAAAACATGCACATGGTCACCTGATGGGCTCAGAACCAAATAACTTATGGAAAGTGAATAATGTGAGTTGCAAATTTAGAATTGTGCATAGTTGTTCTAAATGCCTTCACATCTCCACCCTTCCAATGCCCCACTGCACATCCACTGTCAATCATTTTTTAAAAAATACTCAGGGAACATGCTTTCCCCCCACATTTTGAATTTGTATGTGGAAAATTGGTATGCAAGACTTCTAAGACGTACTGTCGCCTCCTTCAAATACACAGCTGCAAATCAATGCGGCTGGAATAAAGTAATGGAGAATTTATATAACCTGCTGTTTAGCACTGCCTGTGTGCCCAGTGGAAATGATGTGCTGCGAGATGGGGGTTCTGATTCCTACAGTTAGAAGCGTTACTTCGTTGAATCACTTTTGCTTCTGTGTCAAAGAACACAAGTGAAAAGCTGATCCATAACTGAGTGCAACTTCTCTGACATGGTGCAGTCTCTCATAAAGTATTTTAAAAGTACAGGAAAGGCTCCTGATGTCTTGGCCAATATATACTTCTCAAGCAATACATGAAGCAAGTTGCCACATCTTTTACCTCTTTGCGGTTCATCAGAGCAGCATATATTAGCTGTTAGATTTCCTTTTAATTACACTTCCAATGATTACACTTAAGAAATATTTGCCTATAAAATACTTCTGGCTGTCCTGAAGATGTCCTGAGTTTACTCTTGCTTGGTTACCCTGTCCAGCAGGGTATCTGCTTGTTGTGACCAGACATTACATCCTGGGTGTGTTCGTTTCCAACATTTTCAGGACGTGAAAGAGTTTTGTGTGCTTTTAAGGCTTGATGGGTGGTGGTGTCCTCTGGCTATCAGATGCTGGAACACAAGTTTTCACATTGTTTCTGTGAATACTTGGAAAAGTTGGAACATTAGCTATGTAGGTCTGATTGGTCATTGCTATACTACAAACATAGATGAATTGATGGAATGGTTTAATAACTTCTAAAACAGTTAAATGAAACTGTGTTCTGAAGTGCAGAAGATACAAAAATTGCCATAGGCCAAAATGATAGACTGCTTCACTGAGGTGTTCCTAACATCAATAAAATAACACTAAAAACTGGCATTATATCACCACCTACAGGAAAGCTAGTGTGCTTCCAATTAAACCTGTTGGACTATAACCTGGTGTTGTGTGATTTTTAACTTTGTACACCCCAGTCCAATACCGGCATCTCCAAATCATAAATACAGGAAAGATAGGTATTACAGGTAAACTTAATGGAAAATCTCATTAAGATCTTTTAATATATTTTCAATGTGTTAAGAAAAAGAACACTATAACCTATTCAACATTCTTAAGTTGCGTTAGATATTGGCTTAAACTCTACGAAGTGTCTATTTATATGTAAGTCTGATAGGGCCTAAGCTCACACATTAGAAAATGAAGTGCTGAAGGCAGCCAGCACATGTCCTAGCTAAAAGCTAGGACAGACAGAGTGAAGCTAAAAGCTAGGACAGACAGAGTCGTCATCTCTGGATTGTTGCCGGTGCCACGTGACAGAGAGGCAAAGAATAGGGAGAGAGTGCAGTTGAACACGTGGCTGCAAGGATGGTGTAGGAGGGAGGGCTTCAGATATTTGGACAATTGGACTGCATTCTGGGGAAGGTGGGACCTGTATAAACAGGACGGGTTGCACCTGAACCAGAAGGGCACCAATATCCTGGGGGGTAGGTTTGCTAGCACTCTTCGGGGGGGTTTAAACTAATTTGGCAGGGGGATGGGATCCGGACTTGTAGTCCAGCAAGTAAGCTAGCTGTGTGTCAGGATGTCCAAGACTGTAGGGAGGCTGTGGAGAAGGTAGCACTGACAGGGACTACTTACAGACACAGAGATGGGCTCAAGTGCGTATACTTCAATGCAAGGAGTATCAGAAATAAGGTGGGTGAACTTAAGGCGTGGATCGGTACCTGGGACTACGATGTTGTAGCCATCACGGAAACATGGATAGATGAGGGACAGGAATGGCTGTTGGAGGTTCCTGGGTACAGATGTTTCAGTAAGATTAGGGAGGGTGGTAAAAAAGGAGGGGGGGTGGCATTGCTAATTAGAAATGGTATAACGGCTGCAGAAAGGAAGTTTGAGGGGGATCTGCCTCTGGAGGTAGTATGGGCTGAAGTCAGAAATATGAAAGGTGCAGTCACCTTGTTGGGTGTTTATTATAGGCCCCCCAATAGCAGCAGAGATGTGGAGAAACAGATTGGGAAACAGATTTTGGAAAGGTGCAGAAGCCACAGGGTCGTAGTCATGGGCGACTTCAACTTCCCAAATATTGATTGGAAGCTCTTTAGATCAAGTAGATTGGATGGGGCGGTGTTTGTGCAGTGTGTCCAGGAAGCTTTTCTAACGCAGTATGTAGATTGTCCAACCAGAGGGGAGGCCATATTGGATTTGGTACTCGGTAACGAACCGGGACAAGTGGTGGGCTTGTTAGTGGGTGAACATTTTGGTGATGGCGACCACAATTCTGTGACTTTCACCTTGGTTATGGAGAGAGATAGGTGCGCACAACAAGGAAGTTTCTACAATTGGGGGAAGGGAAATTACGATGCTGTAAGACAGGATTTGAGGAGCATACGTTGGGAGCATAGGCTGTCAGGGAAGGATGTGGTGGAAATGTGGGACTTTTTCAAGGAGCAGATACGACGTGTCCTTGATATGTATGTACCGATCAGGCAGGAAAGAAATGGTCGTGTGAGGGAGCCTTGGTTGACGAGGGAGGTTGAATGTCTAGTAAAGAGGAAGAAGGAGGCTTACATAAGGTTGAGGAAACAAGGTTCAGACAGAGCAGTGGAGGGATACAGGATAGCCAGAAGGGACCTGAAGAAAGGGATTAGGAGAGCTAAGAGAGGGCATGAAAAATCCCTGGCGGATAGGATCAAGGATAACCCCAAGGCATTCTATGCGTATGTGAGAAACCTGAGAATGACAAGAACGAGGGTAGGTCCGATCAAGGACAGTGGTGGGAGACTGTGTATTGAGTCGGAAGAGATAGGAGAGGTCTTGAACAAGTACTTCTCTTCAGTATTTACGAACGAGAGGGACTGTATTGTTGAAGAGGAGAGTGTGAAACGGACTGATAAGCTAGAAGAGATATCTGTTAGGAAGGAAGATGTGTTGGACATTTTGAACAACTTGAGGATAGACAAGTCCCCCGGGCCTGACGGGATATATCCTAGGATTATGTGGGAAGCAAGAGAGGAAATTGCAGTACCGTTGGCAATGATCTTCTCGTCTTCACTGGCAACGGGGGTGGTACCAGGGGACTGGAGAGTAGCGAATGTTGTGCCCCTGTTCAAAAAAGGGAATAGGGATAACTCCGGGAATTACAGGCCAGTTAGTCTTACTTCTGTGGTAGGCAAAGTAATGGAAAGGGTACTGAGGGATAGGATTTACGAGTATCTGGAACGGCACTGCTTGATTAGGGACAGCCAGCACGGATTTGTGAAGGGTAGGTCTTGCCTTACAAGTCTTATTGAATTCTTCGAGGAGGTGACCAAGCATGTGGATGAGGGTAGAGCAGTGGATGTAGTGTACATGGATTTTAGTAAGGCATTTGATAAGGTTCCCCATGGTAGGCTTATGCGGAAAGTCAGGAGGCATGGGATAGAGGGAAATTTGGCCAATTGGATAGAAAACTGGCTAACCGGTCGAAGTCAGAGAGTGGTAGTAGATGGTAAATATTCAGCATGGAGTCCAGTTACAAGTGGAGTTCCGCAGGGATCAGTTCTGGGTCCTCTGCTGTTTGTAATTTTTATTAATGACTTAGATGAGGGAGTCGAAGGGTGGGTCAGTAAATTTGCAGATGATACAAAGATAGCTGGAGTTGTGGACAGTGAGGAGGGCTGTTGTCGGCTGCAGAGGGACTTAGATATGATGCAGAGCTGGGCTGAGGAGTGGCAGATGGAGTTCAACCCTGCCAAGTGTGAAGTTGTCCATTTTGGAAGAACAAATAAGAATGCGGAATACAGGGTTAATGGTAGGGTTCTTGGTCAGGTGGAGGAACAGAGGGGTCTTGGGGTCTATGTACATAGATCTTTGAAGGTTGCCACTCAGGTGGATAGAGTTTGTAAGAAGGCCTATGGAGTATTATCGTTCATTAGCAGAGGGATTGAATTCAAGAGTCGTGAGGTGATGTTGCAGCTGTACAGGACTTTGGTTAGGCCACATTTGGAGTACTGTGTGCAGTTCTGGTCGCCTCACTTTAGGAAAGATGTGGAAGCTTTGGAGAGGGTGCAGAGAAGATTTACCAGGATGTTGCCTGGAATGGAGAGTAGGTCGTACGAGGATAGGTTGAGAGTTCTCGGCCTTTTCTCGTTGGAACGGCGAAGGATGAGGGGTGACTTGATAGAGGTTTATAAGATGATCAGAGGAATAGATAGAGTAGACAGTCAGAAACTTTTTCCCCGGGTACAACAGAGTGTTACAAGGGGACATAAATTTAAGGTGAAGGGTGGAAGGTATAGGGGAGATGTCAGGGGTGGGTTCTTCACCCAGAGAGTGGTGGGGGCATGGAATGCGCTGCCCGTGGGAGTGGTAGAGTCAGATTCATTGGCGACCTTTAAGCGGCATTTAGATAGGTACATGGATGGGTGCTTAATCTAGGATAGAAGTTCGGCACAACATCGTGGGCCGAAGGGCCTGTTCTGTGCTGTATTGTTCTATGTTCTATGTTCTATGTTCTATGTAGAGTCATAACCCAGCAAGTAATCAATATCTTTAGGATGGATTGGAGAAAGATTTTTTAAAAGTGTAAACATTGCACATAAACAATTTTTAGTAAAATCAGTATACTTACTTCAGCCTCTGGAATTCTGCAAAGGCTTCATCAAAAACTTTAAAGAAGAGAGACGTTAGTGAGATAAATATGTAGCAAACTAGTTCACTATGTTGTAACAAAAGCCATTGCAATTCCTGGTGGATATAAAACTTTGTATGATTTTCATTTCTATTGATGGAAATGTGTCTGTCAATCTGCAATGTCAATATTACACTCTAGCACCCAAATATGTTTACTTTATTAATGCTGCTACTGTCAAATTTCATTTGTCTTCACAGATCCTACCTCTGATTTAATAACTAAAAGAAAATAGTTTAGTGATGTTCCATAACGCTGCACTAATTCATCATAAAATTATCATATCAACGTCATGCCTACATGACCAAAAGATCAGGGGAAAGCTGAAATAATTAGACAGAGGTACTTCAATTTAAGCACTTCCCTGAAAAAAAAACACTATTCTCATTGAAAGCTATATCTTTATACAGCTGATTATAGAGCAAACACATTAAAACAAGATATTTATGTATTTTAAGCAGCAGAAAGCCAGATGTCACAGAAAACTCTGTGAGTAATATAATCAACAAAATGGGGGGCGAGGTGTGGGGGGTGGCGGGTGGCAGGTGGCCGGCTCAAATAACGGAATTGCCTCCTCTTAGTTCTGATGCTCCTCATCTTGCTGGATATGCTGATAAGCCTCACAAACAAAGGAATTTGAAACATATGGCACAATATGTAGTGTGTGAGAAGCAACAAATCTTAACAGAGGTCTACACTTGGCATTAATTATGGTGGTTTACTGTGCTAGTCATAAACAACTAAACCTCCCTTAATAAAATGTTTTAAAATGCCATTTCCACACATTTTAAACAACATTTAATATTTTTTCTGAATGCACAATGTTAGTTTTAACACATTCTATGGGTGGGATTGCTAAATGATAACCCAGATGACATAAATATGAAACAAGTAGTGTTCAAAGCTCCGCAGTTATTAATGTTAATATTGAATGTTCTTACTTAATTTGCATGGCAATTAGAAGCTTCCTGAGCAGACCTCAATCCCAACTGTAAAGACTTGTCCTGTATCTATTTGATAATTACATGCTTCATGTTCATAATCTCCATATGTGAAATGTCCACCAGAAATATATTGAGATTGATTACAAAACATTTTCCTTCAAAACTTTGCAAACATCAGGAAGAGGAAACATTCCTTTTAATAACAGAACTCAAGTCAAAAAAGCTATGTTGGTGTGGCAGTAAGCACCTTACTCCCAGTTATTCATCTCAACTACCATGACATCATAGGTCAGATATTAAGGTGATACGTGGTACAGACACCTGCCATTAATGTGCAAAGATTCCTGAATCTGGTATATGAGGAATATTCTATAATCACGACGAGCTGACATTTATTCTTCTGCCCAAAGTCCTCCCCTTAAACTGCTGCGTTGGCATAATCTCATGATGGACCAATAGGAACACTTTATTACAATATTCAAATAACCATGCTGGAAGTTGATCTGTTTTTCTTACCTGTCCCTGATAGTTCAACTGATTTTTTGTGTCCAGCTTTTCCATCAAAGAGTTCAAGAGTGTATCGGCCTTTATCCTTTTCAGTGGGTTCATTAATCTGCAGCCAGAGCTGCTCTCCTGTAACACCACTCTTTACCCGGTCTGTGGATGCAAGCTTTGTGTCTCTGGAAAAAGACAACAGGCATTTTAAAACTATCTAAACTTTAGGATGTGATTCATTCCCAACTGTCTCACATCTAATAAAATGGGTTCCAATAACAAGCACAAAGCTTCCTACCTCTATATTCTTTCTCTGTAAAACTAAGTACTGTTACAAGAAAGAGCTAGGTTTTATGAGTTTCATTTCCAGGGAGTGAGTTGGGCATGGAAGTCAGCACCCCCAATTTACTTTGCTCCCAATTTTTTAGTGCCAAATATATAGAAGAAAGTTCTCTCTTACTTGTGATACCAGATGATCTTCAACTCGTCCAGGTAGTAAGTAACAAAAGAGTAGATTCTGATACCATGCTCTGTACTCTGTACCTTCAGATCTGTTGCAGTTTGAGCTGTAATGTTAGCAGAACCATTTAGTTCCAATACCCAATTAGTAATCACTAGAAAGTATCGAAGATATAGTGCAAGGCTTTCTGTTCAGAATACTCACCAGCTGCACGGCAAACTTCACTTATCACATCACCGAAAGCTGAAACATTAAGGTTAAACAAGCTTGATAAAGCAGATTTTGTGGCTCCAATGATATTGTGTCTTACAGTTAGGGTTACAGTTACCCTTAATTTCATGATTTTCCTGCTTCACATTTTGCTTCTTGATAATAACTCTTTCCTCTCTACCACTTCTCTGCATACCATTCAATGTCTAAATGTTAATTAGCTCATCTGGGCATTTCCAGTGTGAAGCAGCATTCAAAAATGCCACCAGTTGAAAAGTTTTAGGCCTACAGGTAAGAAATTTGGGTGGCATGGTGGCTCAGTGGTTTGCACTGCTGCCTCATAGTGCCAGGAACCTGGGTTTGCTTCCCACCTTGGGTGACTGTCTGTGTGGAGTTTGCACATTCTCCCTGTGTCTGCATAGGTTTCCTCCGGGTGCTCCGTTTTCCTCCTACAGTCCAAAGATGTGCAGGTTAGGTGAATTGGCCATGCTAAATTGCCCATAGTGTTAGGTACATTAGTCAGAGGTAAATGTAGGGGAATGGGTCTGGGTGGGTTGCTTTTCAGAGAGTTGGTGTGGACTTGTTGGACCAAAAGGCTTGTTTCCATACTGTAGGGAATCTAATCTAAAATTTGTATTTGTTTTAATGACTATCTTTCAATTGCACATTTCTGTAAATATCAGGCCATTTGTCCCCTTTTCTCAGCCCCTTTGTCTCTGCAAGAGGTAAAATTGTCATAGCCTTACCAGACCAGAAGGCTGCTCTCTTTAAAAAAAATGGCTTAATCTGAGGGTCAGCATGCCTCAGGTGAGGGGGGAAATCTTTCGATGTGACCTCAGCTGGTGTGGGAGTTCAACCCATGCTGTTGGCATCATTTTGCATTATCAACCAGCCACCTAGCCAACTGAGATTGTGATGCCAATTGTTTGGGTTCACTTCCTGCACTGTCTGAAGTTATGTGAATGACTGTCCTTCTCAATTTCTCCTCTCTTTCAAGGCGTGGTGACCCTCGGGTTAAACCATTACCAGTTGTCTCTCTCTAACAGTCCATAAGACGATAGCCATTTTACCTTAGACCCACAAAGCAAAGTGGTGAAGGATACAGAGAGGGCCAATCTTTGCACACATTTTAAAACACTCATTTACAAAAATGCACATCACAGGAATATAAGTGAAACCCCATTTAACGCCCACTACCCACACTCAATTAAAATCAATCAGGATACAAGCGACAGATTCCTTTCTCTCTTGAAATAAAGTTTATATACACAGCCACTATTTAAAACTAATTAAATCAATGATCTCTATATTCTGTATTATGCATTACATTGCTCGACAACCTTCTTGGTCTTGTAACAATTTTTTCATATATGCATTTCTTTCACAACACAATACCATCAGTTGATATCATGGATTGAATTTAATTTTAGGAATTCTTCTCTCTGTAGCATTTGATTTAAGCCAACCATGTCAATTCATAACCTTTTCCAGCCAGACTTTTTCTAGAGTCTACATTATCCCACAAGAAATGGCGGTCTACATTTCAATCAGTGGTATATAAACTTCAGTATGTCTATTTTACATAAAGTCTCTTTAAATATTCAATACATTTGAAATGCATATCCACTGCCTCCACAAGAACCCAGTTTTAACAGCCAGAACGCAGCTAACAACCTTTTTTTAATTTGCTTCCCATGCTAAAGTTTCGTATTTTCCAGCCTCACCCACCAGTAATATTATAAACCTGCTGCAGTGGAATACACATCAGGATACCCGCAAGTGAGCATTGCCAAAAAAGTCCATTCTTGTGTTCTGTGGATTACTTAAGAATGCAACCTTAAGAATACCTTTGTCTGGATTTATTTTCTTAATGTTTTAATTGCCCTATTAATATTCTGTAGAGATTTTGTGGTGCAGTTGTAGTGATTGTAACGAGCTCACCTGGATGGGCCTCATAGAATATGAGTTCCCTGATTGGAGTCTGTTAATTTTGTCCAATCAGGGAGCCCTGGCTGACAAACATAAATAAGAATGTCAGAGGTTCTGTTCACCCAGAGAGTTAGCTCTTAGGAAGCCAGACCAGTGTCAAGTACTATGCACATATAAATAAAATTTGACTTGGTGACATGTTGCCAGCCTCTGTGGAGTTATTTCAGCACCAGTTGTGTTGTATTTCTGTGTCTGCACCAGAAGCTCCAGATTCTAGACCTATTTCAAAACATGATTGATAAGGAAGATGTATTCATAATGCAGCTATTGAGTATCAAATCTGCAAAATCCTCTAACCTACATCAATGGCAGGCAGGAAGAGCAGGAGAGATTCCTTGTTGGCCAACTGGTGGAAAATAATTGGAATCTCTGACATCAGTATCCATAACTCCATGGCAACAAGCCGCACATAAAACTATATATTGCTCCAGCAACCAGGACTTCAGGGATGGGTTTTTTGGCTGAGTTAGCTGGATGGCTGATGTGGCTTGATTGATCCAAACAGCACGAGTTTTGATCCACATGCTGGTTGGGATGGATTCAGGACCTATCTCCTCACCCTACCAGCAGTGGAAATCATAGCAATCTGAGTCAGGCCTACCTTCAGATGGGAAGCACAAAAAGAAAATAAAGACATTCTTATTTTAATTTCATTGCAGTTTTTAAATCCAAATGATTACAGCTAGCATCTGGTCCAGTCTGAGTGATAATTTTGTACAATTACCTTGAATATGAATGATATGCTCCAACTAGGATTATTGCTATAAAGTTATTCCCATACTTAATTTGCTTAATATCTAATATATTTAAAAGCCTGACTCCCAAATGTAAATTCTACAACAACTTTAATAACACATTTCCCAAATTCTGTAATACAACCGGACAGTGAATTATTAACACCAAGATTATTGAAAGTTTTCATTTTCCTCTATGGTACCAATAATACATTGAACTGTCTGGATTTAATATAATGAAACCAACTTACAGGAAATCATATTTCACCAAAACAAAAACAAGGCAGTGACCTAGGCGACAGTCATGTTTATTTAGATTCCATAGTTTTGCTTCTGCACCGACAGCCCCTTCAGGCAGTTTCAGGCACAATTCTTTCTGAAAAGTATTGGACTGCAGAAATGTGGCTTTTATGTTGATTGGTCTCCTCTCCAGTGAATGTGGTCACAGATACTCAAAAATATTTTTAATGTTTCTTGTAATAGTTGTGGGAGAATGCATTCTTACTTCTCTGTTGTCCAGTAACACTCCAAACAACTAGCAATTAATCTAGCTTTTACATTGTAAGCTCCATAAACAAGAATGTTTTTCAGTACAAATCCACATTTGTGAAAGGTTAACCTTTTTCTGATACCTCAAAACAAACAACAAGCTCTGCCTAACTGTCTAACTCTCCTTTTATGCTTCTTTTAATAGTTAATCCTCAAGTTTGTTGATAGTTATCAAAATGGCTTGAGCATGAAAACTTCAGCTGATGGTTCTTTGTGAGACTGTTTTGTATCCTTCATTTCATTGTCTAACTAATAAAACTTCAGCCTCTAATTCCACTTGTGTATCCACAGGATCATGAACCATGATCACTCTCTTGTATTACTGGAAGCTCTTTCTTCAGTTCCTGATCAATTTCTGACACAAGTATTACTTCCAGACTTTAAATCACTTTCCAAAATTGTTATGCCACTTGAATAGTTAAACTCCCCTGAAATGTATGTCACTGAATTATCAGCTCTGGGCGATTGCTCTGTGAATGTGACAGCTCTGTTATGTGGCTTAACCCTGACATTGCCACTATCTAACCGTTGGTCTATTATATTCTGTTCCTCAGATCACTCATTATCAAACAAAATGAATACTTGTAGCATAAAATATACAATTACTTCTATCAGTTGCTCAAAGTATGAGATTTTGTTATTAATTCTTATTAATTATGACAACCGAACCTTAACAGTTTGATTGCCATATTTGGAAAATATTGCATTTCCACCATGATTGATTATCTAACCAGGGCCTATCCTTTCCATAGTATTCTCCCTATTGTAGTAAAAAGGTAAAGCAACCATGGTTTTACCAGACTATAGGATTGCTCTAATGACTGGTGGTCATTTAACCTGATGGTCACAATGCTTCAGGCAAAATGAAAGGTCGAGAACGTCATCCTTCATGGTAACCTCAGTCGGTACACAAATTGAACCCATGTTGTTGGCATCACCCTGTATTACAAATCAGCTGTCCAGCCAATTGAGCAAACCAGTACTATTGCAATACATAAAATCTTTTGAATTAAATTCTGTCTCCGTTGTATATAGTGCCTCACTGTTCTCAAATTTTCTGCAAAATCTCAATCTTGATGAATGCTCATTTCCCTGAATGTTAAGCATTTAAATGTACAGAAAAAGAAATGGACCTCATTATAGTACCTTCCAGACCAGGGGACTATTGAACAGAACAGAAGATAATTTAGGATTTTCCTTATATTGACAGGGACTACATTGTTCAACCACGTGGAATGGACTTCTTCTATGAATTACCCATGCGAGAGGAATTATTAACTTGCAGTCTCATTGATTGATATAGTTTAATGTAGCATTCCATTGATCACCACAAAATTCCTTTGCTGACAGGATGTCCAGCTGCAGTATTCACGTCAATGATGCTTCTATTTCCACAAGTCTCTTAATCTCTGTCATTGGCAAATTCCCCTTCATCTTCAATCATAAGGTGTGCTGCTGTACTTTCTCTGCTCTTTTGCGCTTGTCAATTATTTTGTTTTGAACTTGCATTATTATAGAAGAAATAGATCTGCGCACCAGGTTGATAAAACGTAGCATTTTTGCCATTATTCCATACCTTTAGACCCATGCCAACTAACTTGTGAAATTCACATGCTGATGAAAAGCTTATGATAAGACATAGTGAAATCCTTTGATAATATTTGCAGATCTCATTATTTTCTCCTATTAGTAGACTCTTCAGTCCAACCAGACTATGTCAATCTTAATCCCAAAAGATTAGTGGTGCTGGAAGAGCACAGCAGTTCAGGCAGCATCCGAGGTGCAGCAAAATCGACGTTTCGGGCAAAAGCCCTTCATCAGGAATAATGAAGGGCTTTTGCCTGAAACATCGATATTGCTGCTCCTCGGATGCTGCCTGAACTGCTGTGCTCTTCCAGCACCACTAATCCAAAATCTGGTTTCCAGCATTTGCAGTCATTGTTTTTACCTATAATCCCAAAGAACCTAGTTCACCCGCTTGGCACATATTCTCCAAACATGTCTTATTCATTAATTTATCTAAATGCCTTATAAACATTATAACTTTGTCCACATCTACAACTTCCTCTCGAAGTTCATTCCATGCATGAACCACTCTCTGTGCCCCTCATGTCTTTTTAAAATCTTTTTCCTTTCACTTAAAATTTTGTCTTGAAATCCCCCACCCTGGAGAAAAGACACCTCCCATTCACCTTATCTACGCCCCTCATGCTTTTATAAACTTTTATAAGGTCACGTCTGAACTTCCTATACTCCAGTGAAAAAGGTCCCAGCCTATTCAGCCTTTCCTTATAACTCAAACCCACCATTCCTGGCAACATTTTAGCAAGTAGTCAAGAGTATTGTGCTGGAAAAGCACAGCAGGTCAGGCAGAGTAATACCTGATAACAGGGAGACCCAGAACTGGACACAGGACTCCAGAAGAAGCCTCACCAAAGTACAATCTCAACATAATGACCCAGCTCTTATACTTAGCAATGCAGGCAAGCATGATAAATGCTTTCTTAACCACCCAATCTATATGTGATGCAAATTTCAAAGAATTATGTATTTGGACTCCTAGGTCTCTCTGTTCTACAGCACTACCCAAAGCCCAATTTTTAATTGTAAAAGTCTTGCCTTTGTTTGTTTTACCAAAATGCAATACCTTTCATACATCCAAATTAAACTCCATCTGACACTCTTCAGCTCATTAACCCAATTGATACCTTTAATTCTTGATACCCAACTTCATACCTTCTCTAATATTATATGAGGAACCTGATGATTTTGTTAAGGGGATTCATTAAAGTCTTGAATGAGCAATCTGCAAATCAGCTGACTGCTTGTTTTTAATCATCCTGGTATGTTGATGCCGGTGTCTGTAATCTGGACAGTTTTGAAATTCACAGTTTTCTCTTCTTTGTGTCAAAGTGGAATGCCTCATTTATTTCATGGAGGAAATGTCTGTTTCCCCAGGATTTTTTTTTTTAAGGCAGTCAACATTTAATCAAACGTCCTTCTCTTCTCTTAATACCAGCTAGAACATGTTTACTGTCCAAATAAAACACCTCAGCAAAATCTAATCAATTAAACATGAGCAACGATCTCCAAATAGAATTTTGTCAATTTGTTATATAATCTGTTAAAATCCATGCCTACTCTTTTGTAGAATGACCAATTTTTAAAAAAAAATTATTGAATTATGCCAGGTCCCCTTTAACAAATATTTTGTAAATTTCTTCCAAATAGAAGGCCCAGATTTCCATCACTATTCAACTGGAAAACATCACATTTCACAAAATGCTTTACTTCTGATTATACTGCTTGTGGAAAGACTTGTACCTTGTTTTCTCTTTGAGAGTATCACAATCCATGTCAACATATCCAGTTTATTCAGTCACGGGTCATATGATTCAAACACTGAGAGAATGCTAAACAGCAATCTTATCCCAATAATTTCAAATTGCTTTTCTGACATTTTCCCTGAAGGTTACTAGGATTTTAGTTTTCTGAGAGAAAAGAGAGCTTATTTTACAAAGTTCATCATTAGCACCCAACCCCTGCTACCATTCCATACTGCAGAAAGCCAGTTAGGCCAGGTTGGAACTGAAATCAACTTTTGACACACTTTGATACCTTTATTTACATATATGCACCACTTAAACCATTGATCTAATTGTGGTTTTCTCTTATGTTATCATAAGGTGTTGGTTATTTTTATTCTTCTAAAATACTTGGAAGTTGACTAACAACAAACTATGTACACTAATAGGACCTCTCAAACTTATATGTATTGTCTATGTTATACATTGAGTCCCTACAATGTAGAAGCAGGCCATTCAGCCCATCAAGTATACACTGGCCCTCCAAAGAACATCCCATCCAGACTCACACCCTACTCTATCCATTCATTTACCATGGCCAATCCACCTTAGCCGCGCACCTTTGGACTGTGGGACGAACCCACATAGATATGGGAAGAAAGTACAAACTTCAAACAGATTGTCGCATGGGGGGGAGAATTAAGCCCAGATCCCTGGCGCTGTGAGGCAGCTGTGCTAACCACTGAGCCACTGTGCCACTATTTATGTAGTTGACTGGCTAACTGACTGACCAGCAGATTGGCTTACAAGTGACTGAAAACAGCCAACTAATAGGCTGACTAAATGGAGAGAGAATAAGATGGAGATTGTTTCTATTCAAGTATCACGTCATGATGTTATCTGGCTGTTTTAAAGGTATTGCTTCTTTCTGAAACCTGTGCAGTAGTAGAACAACAAACATCACAGTTTCAATCTGTTCCCATTTATAGGAGCTTATGTGAATCCCCAGTTAATTCCCATTACCAGCATACTATTAAGTACAACTAAAATAAAAATAATAAAATGGAACTCCTATGATACAGTGGTAGTGTCCCTATCCCTAGACCAGGAGGCTCTGATTCAAGTCCCTCCTGCTCCAGAGGTGTATAATAATATCCCTGAATAGGTTCATTAGAAAATATCTTTTTGTCGTGCTGTGGAGTCACTGGACCTTGCAAATATTTGTCATGAGCGATGGCACACACACATATATAGTTATTTGAAAAATCATTTTTGTGGTTTTGGTTGCACTTCAGCTGAATGCTCCTGATCTTTGGGCACTTGGTCAGGAGGGCTGTGGGCAAATTGGAAGACCTCCCCATGGGTCTGCTTCATGAGCCTAGCCTGATTGGCTATAAACAGGTCCAGGCAGTGGGCTATGTACAGGGTCATCTCTGCTAACTATCCGCCCCTTTTCCTCAGTTATGTTTGTGCCTGGGTGTCCTTGGAAAGGAAGCACGCAGTGTCCATCAATGCTCTCAATGCCTCTTGATTTAGAGGGAGGTGGACACCATAGGGGATATAATGCTTTATCTCCCCTTCCAACATCATTTTGATTAGACCCCTTCCCTTTCTCCCTACTTCTTCTTCACTTTTGATGGGGGTTTGCACTACCCTTAACAGACTTTGCATGCAAATATTTAATTGGCCACATGGGTGATTACTGGTGGTAGTTAAAAGAACAAAAAAAAGTCTTGGTGATTTTGATCATGAGAAAGTCGCTCTGGTTGCGTTTGAAAGCAATTCTGAATAAAGAAAAAACATAATCTAACTGAAGGAGCTCTTGTGGCACATTGGTAGTATCATTGCCTCGGAATAAGGAGGCCTGGGTTCAAATACCACCTCTGCTAACAACTCTGAACAGGTTGTCTAGAAAATACCTACAAATAACAACTCCCTGCCTATGGCACGTCCCCCAGCCACCACTGAAAAATGAGCACATGGTTATAATATTGCACATGATTGTACTACTTTATCCACAATCTAAACTACTCACAGTGAGTGAATAGGGTAAATGCTGGCCTCCAATCTATTCAATTGTACTGATGCTAATATTAATAAATTTGATCCCATTTGTCTTTTTACTTTAGGCTGTGTTTTAATGGACCTTTCAAAGGTTTGTTGAAGAAATTTGTCCAATATTCAGATACATTAATAGTCTCTGCCAAACTTACCTTTTTCAAGCAGTCGGAGCGTACTTGAATCTCTTCCCCTGTCATCCTTCAGCACAATTTCATAAACACCAGCGTCCTTCTTTGAAAACTGTGGTATATTTTAAGTTAGAATATTAGAACAATAGTGTCTGTTTGCGCAAATCATAATTATATTCAACTCTCAGAAGCATTTGCAATTATAGATATGTTTGCTGACCTCCTATGTTCCCACATGAACAATTATACTGCTCATACCGGATCTCTCTGTGCCCTTTTCATTGCAATGACTTTTCTGAGAAAGTTTATATGAATATGTGAAACATTCCCAAGGAACTGCATTTGTTGCAAAATATGCCCAGTGACATTTTGTTGTGCAACAAATTACTATGCTGATATTTTGGCACACATATTTTGATTTGTCTGCCATGTAAAAGTCTCAGACTCCCTCTGATAATCACCACTTTCTGTTTTCTCCACACCACACCCAGCTGCAGCCTAAACACTGATCAGTTGATTAAATGGCTACAGCGTGATGCAGAATAATGCCAATAGCATGGATTTGCTGATGTTTATGGAAACTTGCTTTCTGACCTTGTCCCATGCTTAATGTTGATTGGTGTTCCTTAAACTATATAACCAATCATCTCTCGCTTATAGAGGCAGAAACCTGTAGAAACTTGGGAGTAGGCTATTCAGCTCTTTGAGCATGAATCACCATTCAATGAGATCAGGGTTGATTTTGTTGATGTCTCAGCTTTACTTTCCTGTCTACCCTCACTCCAAAAATCTTTGACTTGCTTGTCTATCTAACATTGCCTTGAATACATACAAATATCCAGTCTCCACTACTTACAAAGGAAGAAAATTTCACATACTTAATAACCTCTAACATAGATTGAAGGTGGAGATTATTTTCTATGTCACCAAGTTTGAGTCTCCCAAGCAAGAGAAAACATCTTCCTGACTTCCAACCTATCAAGGCACCTCAGGATCTTATAGTTTTGAAAATCACCTCTGATTCTTTGAAACTCCCAATGGATACAGGTCTAACCCGTTCATCTTTCTTCATGAAATAAACCCTTCATCCCAGGAATGAGCCATATAAACCTTGTCTAAACTGCTTCAAACAGAATTATATTTTCTTTCAGTAAAGAGGTCAAAATTGTACACAGTACTCAATACACAGTTTTAACAAGGCACTGTACAGCTGCAGTAAAACTTCCCTACTTTTACATTCCGTTTTGCCTTGCAATGTTCCATTTGCCTTCCTAATCATTTGTTTGGCCTGTATTCCAACTTTTTTGTCAGATACCAGGGCATCAACTAAGATTTGCTATCCCTTTCCATTTCATTGGTATACAGTACTGCTTTTCTATTTTCCTAAGTGGACCAGTTCATATTTTCATGAAGCTCCATTTGCAAACTTTTTGCCCACTCATTTTACTTTTCGTTATCTCTTTACAGATACTCTTGGTCCTCTTGACAATTGATGTGCTTACCTATCTTGGGGTCATTGGCCCATGTCCTTTATGGACTATAGCTCATTATGAATCTGATTTCATTGTTACTATTATTCATAATCGGTTACAAGGAGGTAAACAAATTCTTGAACACCTGCTAATTTTTTCCTTCCGCATGGTGAGAAAGACCTAACCCACAGTTGGCCTGCTTATTAATGATGCAGTTAACACCACCAATGTAATGACATGGAAACTATGGTGGCATATCAATCACGGCAAAAATGTACCAGTTGTACTGCACAGTACATCATATCTTTGCTTCCTCAATAAGTTAAAATACATGTGGGATTATTTGATTGCAATATTTAGAGAGTGGGGCCACTGTTTGTGCTGTCTGCAAACTAAATTTGAAGATAGTCAGATTTGGTTTGGAATCGAATGTGCACATTTCCATTTCAATTTCAATTTTAACTCTATGTCCTCACACTTCAAGTCCACCAGGGTGTGGTAACCCTATAGCTTCAGGATAGAATTCTTTCCATCACTTACAATATGAGCAGCTCTGAGTGAAGCATTGTAAATGGCTGAAATCCGGGGGAAGAAACCAAACCTTTTTTTTTATTCATTCATGGGATGAGCTCATCGCTGACTAGACCAGCATTTATTGTCCATCCCTAATTGCCCAGAGGACAGTTAAGAGTCAACCACATTGCTATGTGGTCTGGAGCCACATGTAGACCAGACCAGGTAAGGATGGGTTTTCTTCCTGAAAGACATGAGTGAACCGGGTGGGTTTTTCCTAAAAGAAAAATCAACAATGGATTCACAGTTATTGTTAGACTCTTAATTCTAGATTATTGTTGAATTCAAATTTCACCATCTGCCCTAGCAGGGTTTGAACCTGAATCCTCAGAACATGACGTGGGTCTGTGGATCAGCAGTCTAGCAATAATACCACTAGGCTATCATCTCCCTGCTTTTGGGGGCTTTATCGGTATTCATGGCCAGTTAGCAGTTCACTCCCAGGTGTCGCTATTCAAGGTGTGAGAGAGGTGAAGAATAAGAAGCACAAAGCATCTTAAATAGTCATTGCTAATATGGTGGAGGGATTATTAAATGCTTTCAGGGGTCTCCCAAGCCTGGAGACTTCCTTAGACACAACTTCTAGCTATCCATTGATAAAAACACAGATAAGCCAGAAGCCAGAAGTTTTAAGAAATCCCAACAGGTCCACTTCTGTCCCTTTGGCATCATAACCTTGTGAGGTGGGCTTTAGATCACAGCTGCTCTTCTGCATGGAGGCCCAATATTCCAGGTCTGGTCTGATTTTTACATGATGCTGAGGTTTTCTAGCCATCTTTATTGCTATGTTGCACTCCACAGGTGAGTTTTCATCTCTTATTGATGGAGTTTTCTATTCCAAATTTGGTTAAACTAAAGGAGAGGTTTTTTTTGTTTTGACTGAAGCATTCAGCTTTAATTTCTGCTACAAACAGACAAAACCTCAGTGATTAAATAAACATTATCTCTGTACCTGTTGAACCAGCAAAGTACACACTCCATCCTTGAAGTCATGCTTCTCATCAAACATTATCTCTCTATCATCCTTGTACCAGATGATTGAGGTCTCTTTTTTAATATTAGCCACCTAAGTAGAAAGAAAGAAAAATTACATTCGGGGTTGGTTTGATTCATCCCTTATTCTAAATCTTTCCAAAAACGTTGCATTTGGCTTCTCTGTTTGTTAGCGTTCTCTTACCAAATTTGGAACCAAACCATTTTCTCATGATTAATCCTCGATACTGACCCATATTGGATTTATGTTTGTATTAGTATTAGTAAGTCTCTAATTTCATACTATGTTCCAGTTCTCTAAACATAAGTTCGCCTGTAAACTGTGTAAATCCCTGAAAGGCTGACATTATATGATTTGTTTTGGTGGATTTCCATTACAGTTTCCTTTTTCAGACTCCCTAATACATCTACAGGCCTAATTTTCGTAAGCTATAAATTCACGTGTCCTTAACCTGACAGAGGATTCACTCATTTTCAGAAGCCAGATGACATTGCTTTTTTTGCCTGGTCTCTGACATCTCCGGGGGTGGGTACACATGATGTGCAGAGGTTGAGTGATACTGTTGGGTCAAAGAGAGAAAAGTTTTGTACAGGTGCCTTTTCAATGCAGTTCCTGGAGTTGGGGAGGAAAGAAAAAGTACATTGGCCCCAGAACTGCCAGAACCCTCTTTCCCAGGACCTGAAACCTGTACCTTCTGCCCTGGACTTGATCCTATTGATGCCATCAGACTGACATCCCCCTCTCTCCCTGGGCCCTGAAACCCACTCCACCAACTCCAGACCTAGCTCCTGTTTCCTCTACCACATAACGCATTGGCTACTGGACCTGACACCATCTACTGATGTTGGTGCAAACAATACTTACCCCATCCCCATCACTCCCTCCAGAAATCTGACAAGATCTTGCCTCACACTATGGGACCAGACAAATCCCCTACCACACAGGACCCAATAGCACGCTTTTTCTCCAGAACTGATATCTCCCAACCACCTTGGTTGGCCCTTCGTCACTTCCTTGGCCTGCTTCCCACTTGTCACCCTACTTACCTGGCACCATACTCATCGGGTCAGGCAGCATCCAAGGAACAGGAGAATCTACGTTTCGGCCATAAGCCCTTCTTCAGGAAACTTATGCCCGAAACGTCGATTCTCCTGTTCCTTGGATGCTGCCTGACCTGCTGCACTTTTCCAGCAACAGAGTTTCAGCTCTGATCTCCAGCATCTGCAGTCCTCACTTTCTCCTCGAAGACCATACTCATCGGGCACCCCATCACCGTACCCTCTAGGCACCCAAATCTCACACTTCTATCTTATGAATTTGGCCTATCACGGGAGCTTTAAGGAGTTTATCTGTGATACTGGACATTTAAACCACAAAATAAAGCATCTAGTGCTGTAGAAAGGGGTATGTGGTCTGACTTCCTGTGACTAGCCTGTACTATAAGGGACCTATCAGATTTAAGGTATGCTCTGCATTTATTAAGGACCCCTGATGAGAATCTCATGTCTGGAATACAGAGTTTTCTTAACATAAAAAAAGCTGTGACACAAACTGACTATGATTGCCAGTCCTTGGAAAAATAGGCCCATGCCTTTCTTGTTGAACACCTATTTTTTCTTTGAACTGGAAGGATACTTATTCTGAAGGTATTCTGTAACTGAGCTCCATGGTTCAATAAAATTAGAATTTAACAAGTCAAGTTTCAATCTGGGATCTGACATGTCCTGCATTAACATCAACTGGGATTTTAATACCATCCACAGGGAAACAAATCCCCTTTCTGTCCTGGAACGCCTTCAGGAGAACCGCTAGGGAGGCACTGCTAAAATATTTATTTTTACATGGTCTTCGAAAGCCCTATGGGTGTGTGGGATTGATGACCAGGGTTGATTAACGCTCTTAGATTTCTCTCAGAGCAATTCAGTGTGGATGCCTTTAAAATATGACTCCAGGATATTGGAACGCAGAAAGTCAGCAGGCTTCTGAACTTGCAGCTCAGAAACTTTAGTGTTTTACATGTGTAGCATATGTAATGAGCTGAGAAAATCTGACATACTCCCAAGTGGAACACCTTTACACCAGTCCCATATTTAGTCTTTAAAACAGAAAATTCCACCCAAGATCTGGCCCTGTTATTGTCTCTTTCTACCAGAGTAAAATGATAGTATTCTCTGATAATGAAATCCAACATTTCCTCCAATGTGCCAATGAAGTCTTTAGATGATTGAAGAAATAAATATTTGGGGACCAGGATCTCAAACCTCAGACTGAGTCAATAGTTTACCAAGCAAGAGTCAAGCCCACATTCTCAGAATCAGACAGTCATAGAGAAGTACAGCACAGAAATAGACTCATCAGTCCAACTCGCCCACGCCAACTGGATATCCTAAACTAATCTAGTTCCATTTGCCAATACTTGGCCCATGACCCTCGAAACCCTTCCTATTCATATATCCATCCCGATCCCTTTTAAATGTTGTAATTGTACCACCCTCCACCACTTCCTCTGGCTGCTTATTCCAATCATGCACCATCCTCTGTGTGAAAAAGCTGCCCCTTTGGTCTATTTTATATCTTTTCCCACCTTAAACCTATGCCCTCTAGTTCTGGACTCCTCCACCCCTGGGAAAGATCTTGTCTATTTATCCTATCCATGCCCCTCATGATTTTATAAATCTCTATAAGGTCACCCCTCAGCCTCTGACGCTCCAGGGAAAACAGTCCTATCCTATTCAGCCTCTCCCAATAGCTCAAATCCTCCAACCCTGGCAACATCCTTGTAAATCTTTTCTGAACCTGTTGTGGAAGAATCAGTCAATATTCTGTAAAAAAAATTACCAGGAGATGAAGAAAATCCTTTATGAAATTAAATTTTAATCTGCAAAATCAAAGCTGTGACAGCCAGAAAAATGTCTTCCCCATCTGCCCCCAATCCTTTGTCTCACTGCAGTATATACAGTTGTTGTTCCCGCGTTTATTGGATAACATTAGCATAACCAATCATACTGGCTTGCTTTGTCTTTCTGAGCTAATCATCTACCACATTGGTTCCCTACATTACACTTAAACTATCACAGTACACTACCATTATCTGTTACGGGAGCCCTGTAATATGATCCCAGGCATGCATTACAACACTAAGTTAACTACATTACTGCCAGAGTTACTTCCATAACTGCCAGAGTTACATCCATAAAGTTTCACAACATCCTTCCAATAGGAGGGAGACAAGAATTGCCCGCAATATTCCAAAAGTGGCCTCAACCAATGTCCTGTGCAGCTACAACATGACTTCTTAACTCCTGTACTCAATGCTCTGACCAATAAAGGAAAGCATACCAAACACCTTCTTCACCATCATATCTGTCTGTGACTCTACTTTCAAGAATACTTGAACCTGCACTCCAAGTGTCTTTGTTCAGCAACAGTCTCCAGGACCTTACCAGTAAGTGTACAAGTCCTGCCCTGATTTGCCTTTCCAAAATGCAGCACCTCACATTTATCTAAATTAAACTCCATCTGCCAATCCTCGGCCCATTGGCTCGTCTGATCAATATCCTGTTGTACTCTGAGGTAATTTGATTACTTACAGTGTGGAAACAGGCCCTTCAGCCCAATAAGTCCACACCGACCCACCAAAACGCAACCCACCCAGACCCATTCCCCTACGTTTACCCCTTCACCTAACACTACGGGCAATTTAGCATGGCCAATTCACCTAACCTGCACATTTTTGGATTGTGGGAGGAAACCCACGCAGACAATGTGCAAACTCCACATAGAGAGTCGCATGAGGCAGGAATTGAACCCGGGTCTCTGGTGCTGCGAGGCAGCAGTGCTAACCACTGTGCCACCCATAATCTTCTTCACTGTCCACTACATTCCAATTTTTATGTCATATGTCAAACTTACTAACTATACTTCCTATGTTCACATCCAAATCATTTATATAAATGATGAACGGCAGTGGACTCAGCACTGATCCTTGTAGCACACCACTGGTCACAGGCCTCCAGTCAGAAAACCCAACCCTCCAACACCATCATCTGTCTTCTACCAATTTTGGATCCAAATAACTAATTCTCTCTAAATTCCATGTGACCTAACCTTGCTAACCAGTCTACCATGAGGAACCTTGTCGAACGCCTTACTGAAGTCCATATAGATCATGTCCACTGCTCTGCGTCATAAATCCTCTTCGTTACTTCTTCAAAAAGCTCAACATCATGGTAAGTCATGATTTCCCATGCACAAAGCCATATTGATTATTTCTAAACAGTCCTTGCATTTCCAAATACATGTAAATCCTATCCCGCAGGATTCCCTCCAACAATTTGCCCACCATCAATGTCAGGTTCACCAGTCTATAGTTCCCTGGCTTTTCCTTACCACCGTTCTTAAATAGTGCCACCATGTTAGCTAACCTCCAGTCTTTCAGCACCTCATTTTTGACTATCGATGATACAAATATCTTAGTAAGGGGCCTTCTGATTTGGAGATTTTGACAGTCGACCGCAAGTTCCTCAGAGTACTGGAAAAGAACCACCATTGGTACCTGTAACAAGATCCTCTAAAACCAGGTTCAAGAATGTTGTGTTTTCCTAATTCAACATGCCTAGCACTGAGGCACTAATTATTCTAAACTAGCTCTGCTATGTGAGACTTATCACTCGTGTATCTGGCATCAGCAACAATTATGCATTTGGAACTTGGTGTTGGCAGGACACTCCTAGGAGGGCAGTAAAAAGGCTTTGGAGATTTTCTCAAAGCATCTATGAAGCAATCAAATATTTCTGCTGTCCCTTGGGATACTCTGACTTGTGATCACCAAATGGAGAACATTCACTCAGGAAGGCACTGAACACATCTAGAGACATGGTCGAGAATGCACGGAGCAAATTTAAAGCCTCAAGAGAAACCAATAACTAATTTGTGCCCTTAAAGCACATAGCGGCACGTGCAAGACAGGGTGTGGACTTAACATGTCAGAATCATGGAATCAGAGTGGAAGCAAATGAAACTGCAGCCTGTTATTTGTTAATTGTTAATCTAAGATTGATAGAATTTTGATGATCAAGGTATGAAAGGATATGGGACAAATGGTTGCAGATCATTCATAATGACATTGAATGGTGGAATAGGCTTGAAGATTGAAATGCCCATGAAGGTTGAGAATGATTTCAAACAGCTGGAGAATGCACGTACGTTATTGCCCATCATCTTGATTATACTGAGGAGTTCAAAGTTCAGCTAGATGAATCCAAGGAAGAGGCTGGTTTGCCCTCACAGGTGAATGCCCAAGATATAATGTATCCCCATGATTGACTAAAACTAAATCTCAGGTGTCCTAGTGTACATGATGCATCAAAATCCCAGACCTTTCACACTCACTCAGTGGAATCCAATGCTGCACCATACAAATCACGCATTGAAAGCCTTTGTGGCAGATTAATCAACAGGTTTAAATTTCATGTACTCCAGAGAGCTGTGGGGATTAGCCATGAGAAATTTGATCTAATGATAACTATGAATGCAAACAAACAGTATTAAAAATACTAAAGCTGCTGAAGCCCTTAAACTCTTTTAGTGTTATGCACTCCATGTTACCCCATGCTTTGAAGCATACATTTTTGTTTGGCACTATCACTGACATTAACATGCAATTGCAAGCTTTGAGTCGAGATGTTTAACCAAACACTGACCCTATCCCTGGGATTGTACCTCACTCATTTTTGTTAGGTGCACTCCCAGAATTTAACCTTTCATTTTGAAATTCAACTTGGGAGCATGGTGAGTGCTGATGTGGGAAAATATTGCTGCTGCAGCATAGGAACTTACAGTAACTTAAAAAGGAACATGTGTGAAAATAATGGATTAAATCACCCACAATGGGGTATAGTGAATGGCTCCACTTAAGTCACTGATAAGCCTCCAGGTTTGAGGAAGTTCTGATGCTAATCTCCCCGTCAAGAATTGCTGCATGATTCCTCTTGACATTGGAAAGGGATGGCCAGAACTACTGAGATTTGGATTGTAAAAATTGTATTTACCCTGGTCTTTTGACTGACTCAATTAGTGCTTTTTACTAGCTGGTATAAAGCCTGCTGAGGATAATAACTGTAAGGAGATTAGCTGCTGTGTTAAAGCCTCCAACACCATGACAATGTGTAACCCTCTCCCCACCATGTTCACTCCCGTGTCAACTTTGCTCCATCCATCAGACAATGCTCTGACAATGTTCACCACCTCACTCTCCACAATGTTCACACCCCTTTCAACAACGCTCCCCTCCCACTGTCAATGTTCACCTCCTTCCCAGTAATGTTTACCCCATCCCTGGCCCCCGTTCAGCACCCCCAGTGAGGTTCACAATATATCCTTTGTCCAGCAATGTTCACTTTCTCTCCCAGTAGTGCGCACCCTTCCACTCCAACCATAGCTCAGCACCCTGACAATGTTAACTCCCCAAACCCTAATTAGATCATCAGTATTATAGAGAAAAATAATAGCTAAGTTTAGCACCAGAGTTTGGCAGAGTATATTTATGGTTTTGAAGTTGACAATAGAGGAAATTGTTTATGATCTTAAAGATCTTCAGGGAACTGAAGAATTGCCGTAATGGCATCATTTTTTAGATGAAATATAGCATCACTCTGGTTAACTACAGGACAGTTAGGTTAACTATGGTACAGGAATTTTTAAAGTCTTTAAATAAGAATAAAATTACATGTATTTAGAAAAAGAGAAACTTGTTGGAAGGTCAATGCAGAATTTCAAAACGGGGCTGACAAATCTCAACGGGGCAATTTTTGTGGCAATAATATGGGGGATAGATGGGGGAACATTGTGGAATTAGTACTTTATCACCTTATATTGCATTTATTATCCTTTTTGGGTTATTCACACTGCATACTATATAAGTAATACCAGCTTCCAAAGAGAAAATATGATTATATGACCTTATGGCTGCATAACATAAATGTGCCAAACCATATTTGGTTGGACACATCTGCCATCACTTGTGGCAGGAAATGTATTTGGCACAGAAATTGGTAGGGTTCCTGCAAAGGTGAATTCCCACACAATTTTCAGTCCCACGAAATAGGGAAAATCCTTATCGAGAGTGTACTAAGTTTTTGAAATAACTCCACAGAGGCCAGCATTCTGTCACCAAGTGTACTTCTGAATTTACACTATTTACACTTGGAGAGTCCTTAACACCGATTGAGCTCCCACAGAGCCATCTCTCAAAGTGAACAGGATATCTGACACTCTTGTCCTTGTCTGTCAGCCAGGGTTCCCTGATTAGACCAGATTAACAGCCCCAATCAGGGAACTCATATTCTTAGAGGTCCTCCCAGTTGACCTTGTTACAATCACTACAGTTTTGAATACTTTTCAATAGAAATTTAAGAGCAAATTTCTTTTCAGGCCACAACCCAATCAGCTCAGGATATCCAGGTTCCTTCCAAAACTTAAACATAAGTTAGTTTTAGAACAATATTCTATTGCCACAAAATTGCTTGCAAGAATTGTTTCTTTTACCTTGCATTTCAGAAGTACACTGCAGTCATTATTAACTTCCCATTTGAGATACTCAACAAAATGAGGACCTGTTTGCATAGAAAATATAAGAATACAAATGGATATGCTGAAAACAGGAAAAATATACACAATTCACATTTTAGCACACAATTCTTATAAATATGGAATTCATTTATAAAATGAATTAAAGAGAAAACCCTTTAATGATTGCATTAATATTTTTTTTTGCTCATATATGATGTAATATCAAGTATTTTCACAGAAAGCCATATTTTACCAGATGTGAAGGGCAGAGCTAAAAGTCTGAATTTTAACTCAGGTTGTTGGGCGTGAAAGTAGAGGCCAAGAAGAACAGGAAACAATGCTGAGCTGAGCTTCACCTCTGTTCGGTTCATTTAGGTTCTCACATGATTTTATATCTGGTCCAAAGTCAGCACAAGAATGTTGGGAGCAGGAGGATGCTGCCAGATACTGAAGGATTGTAACTTGGCTCTCTGCTAGGATGAATTCTGGGGGTTGTGTGATCAGGGAGGGTGGGTGCTGTGAGGAAGGAGAGTTTTGACTTTTCTTTCTGTGGACTGGAGGCCTCATACCTTTTGGTGCTTCTTGTAACCCATACTCCTTTGCACTGCTAGGTTGATAACAGAAAATGGCAGCTGTCATTTCTGCCTGCTCAGTAAAGTAGGTTAAAACTAAAGGCTGCAGGCAATAAATAGACCAGCCTCAGTGACATATATAATAATCTGCTCATTTAGTTTGCACCAAAATAACAAGGTTAACATTGTGACTATTTTGGATTGTCGTCTTAATTAGTGCAAGAAAATAATAAATGCCAAGTGATACATTAATCAGAGTGTACCTTGTTTCCTGAGCCACTCCCCTCTCTGGAATTCTGCTTCCTTTTGCAGATTCTTAAACACTGGAAAACAAAGGTAAGCACTTTGACAGCAGAACAGTTGACCATTGTGTACAAGGCACGTCAGTACAAAGAAATCAAATTTTGTACTGCCAAAATTGAACGATATGAACACTAATAACTATGCACGAGTACATTTCCAGTTTTCTAGTAGTTCTGTTATTACGAATAAATTATCTTTCCTTTAATGTTTGTGTCACTTAAAGCTTTTATGGAAGTTACTTTAATGGAGTTGTTCAAATGTTTAATCATTTTTGGTCATGATCATCAAAATAATCTCACAAAACAAGTTCAAAGCTGTTTGTAGACTTTCTTATCATGGTATTATTGCATTGATTACCTCCCACTTGCAAACTATTGATGTGGAAACCAATGGAAAGAAAATAATAAAATTGTTCAGAATTTTTAACAGTTGTTCCTTCATTTCCACGATATCAGTTGGAGCATTGCTCAACTTAAAATGGTTCATAGGGGTCATGCCAAAGTTGAATCAGACCTGCTGTTATTTACAGTCCACTAAAATCCATTGACAAATGGTCAGAACATTGTTCTGTTGCACTGTTGCCAGTGCTGCTCACAGCCCTACCGACATGAGAAGCAGTCTCACAATGGAATAGTCTGTGAGTGGAAATAGAGAAAAGACAACATTTCTCAGTCACAGTTGGTAGCTGACACAAATTTGAGGCTAGGAAAAAGTGAGGACTGCACATGGTGGCGATCAGAGTCGAAAAGTGTGGCGCTGGAGAAGTACAGCAGGCTCAGGCAGCATCAGAGGAGCAGGAGAGTCGACATTTCAGGCATAAGCCTGAGAATGTTAAATTGACTGAAGTACTTCCACAGGTGCATAAGTGGATCCCACTTGAGGATACAGAAGAAAGAAGAAAATTAGACACCAGTGAGGCAAGTTTACTTGGATAAAATATTAGATCGGATTCTTCTACATGGGAAAGTGTGGAGAGGCACAATGAAGGAGCAGTTTTTAAAATGTCTTTCACAGAACATGGGCACCACTGCCTTGACTGGTACTTCCTGCCCATCCCAAGTTGCTCTTGAGAAGGTGGTGCTGTGCTGTCTTCTTGAACCACTGCAGTCCATGGTACACCCACAGTGATGTTATAGAGGGAGCTCCAGGATTTTGCTGCATAAATTTTTACTCCAAGTCAGAATGATGAGTGACTTGGAGAGAAACTTGCTGGTGGTTGTATCTGATACCCCTTTCTTTCTAGATGGTAAAGGTAGTAGGTTTGAAAGGAGCTGATGAAGGTGCTTTGCTGAGTTGCTGCCACACATCTTGTAGATGATGCATGCTGCCATTGTGTACTGGTGTTGTACTGGCATTTATCTTGGACATTGTCAAGTTTCTTGAGTATGGTAGGAGCTGGTCTCATCCAGATGAGTGGAATATATTCAATCATACTCCTGACTTGTGTCTTGAAGATGATGGGGAGGTTTTGTGGAGTCAGGAGGTGCTTCTCTCAGTGCTGAATCTATTTGAATATCTTGTGCCCATGGTATTGTTGGAAATCATCATTACTTGACACTTGTGTGGTATAAATGATATTTGCCACTTAACAGCCCAAGACTGGATGTTGTCTTAACCTTAATGCATACAGACACAGTCTGCTTCACCAACTGAGGAGGAATCGTGAAGGGTACTGAACATTGTTCAATTATAAGTGAAAATCCCTATTTCTGACCTTATGATGGATGGGAGGTCATTGATGAAGCAGCTAAAATGGTTAGATCCAGGACATTCACCTAAGGAATGCCTACAGTTATTTTCTGGGAATGTGAGGGTTAAATCTCCAACATTCATTTTCCTTTGTGCCAGATTTGACTCCAAGCATGCAGAGTTTGCCTCACTTATTCTCACTGACTTCAGTCAGTGCCTTACTTGACGTCATACTCAAATGCTGCCTTGATGTCAAGTGCAGTCACTGTCAGATCTCCTCTTGAGTTCAGCTCTTTTGTCCACTTTTGGACCAAGGGTGTAACGAGGTCAGGAGCTGAATGGCAACATTGAAATTCTGGGAAAATGAGGGCATTGATAGAGGCATTAGCTGCATTGTTCTGCTTCCTTTTTCAAATTGAAATTACACTCCCATTATCATGCCATGAATCAATGCAATCAAGGCAAGGAAATTTGAACTAAGTATTTGCTAAGAATGAAGGACTAGTCTTCAGACTGCATACCACAAAAACATTGCAGATAAATGACATACTGGAATCAACTGAGTTTGACCAATAAATCAGAAAGTGGGCATTGCAAGCAAATTTATATTTTAAAAATAGGCTTTAAGGGTGAATATGCACAGCCACTATTAAAAGCTGCACTTAAAATTTAGCATTTCTTTTCGCGATGAATGCATGATGTTCTGATTTTACTGTTTGTGTTTGACATTTGTTTTTAATAAGGCAAAAGCAGTAAAAATACTCACCATCTCCAATTAAAACGAGACTAGATTGATTGCTTGCTTTACCATCTTGGAGCTGTACAGTATAAGTGCCTTCATTTATATCCTCCAATTTGTCCATTATCATTTCCACTAAACCAGTTTTATGATCCACCTTTATTTTATATTTCTGAAAAAGGGGAATTTGAAAGAGAATAAAATGCAGCTTTGTTTAAGCGTTTTCTCTCATGAAATATTTTATAACTAAAGACTTGGATTTCAGCCAGGCTGTTCTGGAAACAAATAGAGCAAGGCTGCTTTTGTCTCTCTGTTGGCTGCCTCCCTACCCACAAAGATAAACAAGTAATACTGGTAAATGAGATTAACTGCTCGGCTGGACTACTTCAAAATGAAGGACCAGTGCTTACAGAAACTTCATTTACTGTGTTTTTTTAAACTTCTCCAGTTCAACACTTGAGGATTCAAAATGCAAAATCTGGCAATTACTGGAATCAATCTGTACTTCATCACTTTAGGTGCTCAACTTTGGAACTATTTAGGTGTCCGTGTTTTGAGGTGGCTGTGTTTTCTATTCAAAATTTCTCCACTGATCTCCAGCAGAAAAAGCAAAAATAATTCTGCAGAAAAGTTCTACATTTGCTTACCATTTGCAAGATTTTGTGGTGTAAATGATAGGTTTAAGATGTATGATACAGACTATGAATGAGTGTAGGGGATTACAATGCATGGTTAATCCAGATATGATGAAAGTCAAGCAGTATCATGCAAGTGTTGCACTAGCTTATTTATTTCCATGCAGTCTAGCACTAAAAGTGCTACTGAATGACTATAAACTAAGATGGTTACAAGGTTTTGTGAACTGACTGACATCTTATCAATTAAAACTGGCCTGCTCTTCTGAAGGGAGAGATGTATTCTGGCTGCACCAGCCATTCCATCTACTGGAAACTGTGGAAGAAACCTGTTGAATGGCATGGGTTTCTACATTCTCCAAGATAGCACTGACAGCCATAATGCAGGAAACAAAGAAATGAGATGTAATCTAAATACTGGAGCCCAGAGGGCCCTCCACATAGACAATGTATGGACAATACAGACAAATTTTCCATACAGGGAATGGGGATTCTGGCTGGGGATGTCTGGACAAAATGGCAGAAGAATGACTTTATTCACATGGTCAAGGTCAGTTGTGCTCATAACTGCACCACGTAACCTCACATACATTTTGATGCACCACGCCATCATTGGCCTATCAACAATCTCCATCAATCAGTCAAAGGCTCCAGCTCACCCTCAAACACTTCGCTGACACTCCAAGCCTCTCACCCACATCGCAGTTTCAGCTTTCCAACTGTAATAGTCACTACACCCAAACATATTGAACCTCAGTCAGTAACAATCTTTCTCTTATAGGATAAGGTGGCTCTGCAAGAGTAGGCAGTTAAAAACAACCAGCCAAGGTCAGGTCAGGCTTCAAGTCTCTCTCAGAGGAAAGAGTGCTCAACGTGATTGGTGCAGCTGTCGCTGAGGCTGTAGCAAATTGGGTTGCTGACCTCGTCCATTACAATGGTATTTCTCTGCCTTATGGAACGTGTGAAATGGGGTAAAGGGAGGAGATTAGCATTAGGAAATTGAACCAATGCAAAATAATGGGCCAAATTGCTTCCTTTTGCACTGTAACGATTCTGTCAGTCTGTGAAATTCCAAATCACTCTCATCCTGCAATCTGGTGTGCAACACAACTGAAGATGGAGTAACCACATACTTACTGGTTTCTCTCTGCCTCACATCAACCATCCCAAACATCCCCTGGTCATTCATGTGGTTAAATACCCAAGGACTGTTGTCTGACCAGCCACTGGCACTTGAGGAAGAGGGTCCAGAAGAAGAGCAAGGAAGAAGCATCTTCATTTGAGCTGATACTTGCAGTCATTGTCTCAAATACTGGCAGAGTGTGTAGAGGATAGTATAGAGGCTGGATATGAGCTGCAGCAATGCTAGCGGAAACAAATGCAAGTTGTACCAACTCACTGGAGGTCAAGGTTGCAGATGACTTCTGTTGCAGGGAATTCAGATGAGGATTTTGATGGGAATGACTGACAGGATGAGTATTGTGATGGTGCTGGGTACATTCCCAAATGTGCCAGGGAAACTGCTGTCTCTATTAAGGAGCATTGGAAAAATCCAGTTCTAACTTGGCACAAGAGTTTGCACACAGCTTTGAGTCCATTCTTTCCAGCATCAAATGGGTAACTAATTAAGTAGGCACTTGCATTTATCCAGCCGTGAAACAGCATCTGAATGTTGGTATTTCAATTTCCATTGCTAAACGGGAAGAAAGCACCAGTAGATGGTATTTTATATGGGGAAAGGAAGGGTCTTGCTGAAGGGCCAATGAAAGTCCTCAGGATAAAGTGTCACAGGGAGTAGAGTTCCTGCCCACTGACAACAGCCAACCAATATTTGGTGGTTGCTGCTGCATGTAACATACCCAGCCAAGATCTAGGATCACTGAGGGCCCCAGGCCACAAATGAGTAATGATGAGAAAGGGAACATAGGTTTAGGGTTGTCGGGGAGAGACAGTCAACAAAAAGGTTCTGGTAACTCTGATGTTTCCCACTGCAGTGTGCTTTGGTCAGAATATCTTTCTGAATGATGCATTAATCTGAAAGCCATAAATAATCCAAAAGAGTGTTTTCTTTTACTTTTCAGGCTTCCCACTTTGCAAATCTCACACCTTGCACTGGATAAATACCAGTAGTTGTGGGGTGAGGCCCATGAGTGAGTATTAACTGCTGAAGAGTTAGGAAGGCAGAGAGAGTCCCCACTGATTAGATACTCCTGCTACCAAACCTGCATGAGGGAGGGCCTGACATTCATCCCAATGCCTCAGTCAGTGCTGCAACAGAAACTCAGGCTGCGGTCATGAGATCAGCGATTATTTGTGTATGGCCCCAGCTTGGTCTGTGCATGTTCACATTACTGCTACCATGGTGGCCAATACTAGTACTCAAAAGGGACTTGTAAGGGTCTCAAAACTGCCAGCAACCTATCTTCCCAACATTTAAGAACTCAAAATAGTGGCAGTAACACTGTGGAGTGTCCACTTGCTGCCTATCCTCTGGATGGCAGCATTTGTGCTCCCATGACTGCCACTCCATCCACCAGTCTCTGTGTAGTTGCTTCAGTCAACTAGCCCAGAACATTGCCATCCATGCCAAGGTGGTCCAGAAACAAAGCCAGAATCTCAATTTTTTCCAGTTAACAGTAGTATAGCATAGGAACATTAGCAAAGTTATCCACTCGACAGACACTTAAGGAATGCACAAGAATGAACAATTCAGTTCTTTCGTTTTGTTGGTGTTACATATTAAATCTGGTGGATGTAATGGTGGGATAGTGTCCCTTTAAGAGGGGAGTCATGTGATCACTAGCAGGATTGTGGGCTTGTGCTGACTTGTCTTGTGCTTTTACAGAGTGCACAGTGATTGAATAAACCTCACTGTGATTGCAATAAATAATGACTTTGTACCTTCTTTTATTCAACTGGAGACTGTAGTGATTGTAACAAGGTCAGCCAGGTGGACCTCACAGAATGTGAATTTCCAGATTGGGCCCATTAATCTGGCCCAATCAGGGAGGCCTGGCTGACAAGAGTGTTAGAGGTCCTGTTCACTCTGAGAGCTGCTTCTGAGGGAGCTGGATCAGTATCAAGGACTCTCCATGTATAAATAAAGGTGACTTAGTGATGGGATGCCAGCCTCTTCAGAGCCCAGAACAGAACAGTTAGAAGTCTTGTTTGATATAATTGGTTTAATTTTTTTTATGGTGGTGTTGTTTGGTTTATGGTGGTGTTGTTTGAAGGGGCCAAGAGGATCTAGTATGGTCCATAACAGAGAGATGGAAAGCTTAGCATGTGTTATGCAAGGGATTTCTTCAGAGCCAGCGAAGTCTGGTGAAACACTTATGGACAGCCACTCTGGTGGTGCTGATGTGTTGACTGCCTCCTCCCTTCCTCTTCCTCCTGATGTGACTGGTGGCAAGGGCTGTGCTGACATAAGGAGGAAAGATGTGTTGGGTAGGCCAAAAGATATTAAGGTGGACAAGTCCCCAGGACCAGATGGGATCTATTCCAGGTTGCTGAGGGAGGCAAGAGAAATAGCTGGGGCCCTGACAGATATCTTAGTAGCATTCTTAAACACAGGTGAGGCGCCAGAGGACTGGAGGGTTGCTCATGTTGTCCCCTTGTACAAGAAGGGCAGTAGGGATATTCCAGGTAACTACAGACCAGTGAGCCTGATGTCAGTGGTGGGAAAGTTGTTGGAGAAGGTACTGAGGGATAAAATCTATTTATATTTGGAATAGAATGGGCTTATCAGTGATAGGCAATGTGGTTTTGTGCGGGGAGATTGTGCCTTACCAACTTAATAGAGTTCTTTGAGGAAGTGACCAAGTTGATAGATGAAGGAAGGGCTGTTGATGCCATATACATGGACTTAAGTAAGGTGTTTTATAAGGTTGCCCATGGTAAACTAGTGGAGAAAGTGAAGTCACATGCTGTGCAGGGTGTTCTAGCTAGGTGGATAAGGAACTGGTTGAGTAACAGGAGACAGAGTAGTAGTTGAAGGGAGTTTCTTGAAATGGAGAAAGGTGACCAGTGGTGTTCAACAGGGGTCACTATTGGGCCACTGTTGTTTGTGATATAAATAAATGATCTGGAAGAGGGCATTGTTGGTCTGATCCATAAGTTTGCAGATGACGCGAAGACTGGTGGAGTTGCAGAAAGCATAGGGGACTATCAAAGAATACAGGAGAATATCGATAGACTGGAGTTGGGCGGAGAAGTGGCAGATGGTGTTCAATCGAGGCAAATGTGAGGTGATGCATTTTGGAAAGTCTAATTCTAGAGGATCATACAGTAAACCAAAGAGCCTTGGGAAACATTGATGAGCAGAGAGATCTGGGAGTTCAGGTCCATTGTACCGAGAAGTTGATTGCACAGATGGATAGAGTGGTCAAGGAGGCCTATGGTATGCTTGCCTTCATCTGATGGGGTACTGAGTATAACAGCTAGCAGGTCATGTTAAAATTGTACAAGACTTTGGTTTGGCCACATTTAGAATACTGTGTACAGTTATGGTCGCCACATTACCAAAAGGATGTGCACGCTTTGGAGAGGATGCAGAGAAGGTTTACGAGGATGTTGCCTGGTATGGTATGGAATGTTGCCTGGTTAGCTATGAAGAGATGTTGAGTAGGTTAGGATTGTTTTCATTAGAAAAAAGAAGATGGGGGGGGGTGGGGCCTGAGTGAACTTTACAAAATCATGAAGGGTATAGACAGGGTAGATAGAGATAAGCTCTTTCCCAGGATGAGGGATTCAATCACGAGAGGTCACACATTCAAGGTGAGTACTTTACACAGAGGGTGGTCGGTGCCTGGAACGCGTTGCCAGCAGAGGTGGTAGAGTCAGGCACGGTAGATTCACTTAAGGTGCATCTGGACAGATGCACGAGTAGGTGGGGAGCAGAGGGATAAGATGCTTAGGAATTGGGCGACAGGTTCAGATAATGGATTTGGATGGGCTCAGGCTTGGAGGGCCGAAGGGCCTGTTCCTGGGCTGTAAATTTTCTTTATTCTTTGTTCTTTCTTTGACATAATGTCCAGGTTGTGCAGGATGCAGCAGGCCACTATGATCAGAAGACACACTCTGGAGAATGCTGGAAGCTCTAGCTGAGTAATTAATTGTAATTACTGATGGTCTACTACTTGACATTCTTGGAATCAGCGTGGTTCTCATTGTAGAAACACTGTTCACACATGGTTGGGTGGTAGGTGACACACTTTTTGCCCAGTAGCCAACCTCTAGGCTTGGTCCGAAAACAGCATTAACTGTCGATAGGAGCAGGATGAAAGTATTAGGATTGCTGAGGGGCCGGCAGCATTCACTTGCATGGTATTTTGGGCATAGTCACACTGCAACCACATGCCGAGTGAGTGGTACCTCTTTCAACTGCATTTCATCCCACCTTTGAGTGGAGGCTCCAGGGACGGCCACGTATATTCATCGATCCTTCCACCACGGGAAAGCCCAGTATCCTGACAATGCCACGTGCCCACTCCTCTGTTTTTGTTCTGCTTAGAGAGGAGTCTTGAAAGTCCCTTCTCCTGCATGCTGCCATCTCAGATGCGCTGATGCACAGCAAACTATGATTTGTTGCCAATGACACCGATTCCAGCCTCAAAGGAACAGGTAGTGTAGTAATTGTGATATTGATGGTCACAAAGACAGACCTGATCATACCCGTGCAGGTCAGGCTCAAGGAGGTGGCACAGTCCTGCAGCTGTGCCTGGCTGAGGTGGAGGTAAGAGAAGTGAGAGTTGAATTATTTAATGGGCAAGGCCTCCGACAGGAAGCTCATCTCCTACTTTTTTTGGAAATCTCGTCACGTCTTTGCTCCATACACCATGATGATACAGAGTGAAGGGAAATATAACTTTAGTCCCAATGACAGGTCTCAAAATAATAGCCAGCAATGTTCCTTTGCTTAAGAAGGGCAGTGTGGATAATCCAGGAAATTATTGGCCAGTGAATTGAATTTAGTGGTAGAGAAATTATTGGAGAAGATTCTTAGCGATAGATTTGCTCACTTTTGGAAAAATATCAAATTATTAGTGATAGGCAGCATAATTTTGAATGGGGAAGGTCATGTCTCACAATTTGATTGAGTTTTGAGAGGAAGTGACAAGGATGTTTGATGAGGACAAGGCAGTGATGTTGGCAGTTAAGAAAGCGTAGGACAGGTTTACGTTGATCAATCAGGGTATAGAGTATAAAAATTGGCAAATCATGTTGTGACTGCATAGAACTTCAGTTAGGCCACATTTGTAAATTGTGCGCAGTAGTAGTTGTCACACACCTACCAGAAGAATGTGAAGGTTATGTGGAAGGTTTAGAAACAGATTACCAGGAGGTTGCCTGGTGTGGAGAGTATTGGCTATGAGAAGAGATTGGACAAACCTGGTTTGTTTTCATTTGCATGTCAAAGAATGAAGGGCAACCTAATAGAAGTTACCAACATTATGAGAGGAGTAGATTGTATGGATAGTTGGAGTCATTCTCCCAAGGCTGAAATGTCAATTACTAGGGGTCATAGGTTTAAACTAAAAGCGGGTAAGTGTAAAGGAGATGTGAGAAGCAAGTTTTACACAGAGGGTGGTAAGTCCCTGGAATGCACTGCCAGAGGAGGTGGTAGAAGCAGATACAATAGCAATGTTTGGAGGCATTCTGACAGATACATGAATTGACAGGGAATAGAGGGATACAGACCCCATACAGACAAAAGGTTTTTAGTTTAGAAAGGTATCATGTGTCAGCTCAGGCTTGGTGGGCCAAAGGGCCTATTCTTTTTCTGGACTGTCCTTTCTTCTTTAATGTGCTCAGTGGCCTTTCCAAATTACACAGCACCTTCCAAAGGTCTATCACTGCTCCTATTTGATTTTAAAAGAAAGCTTCTGCCATCTTCTCCAATAAGACAATTTTCCCACTAATTCTGTAGCAGAAAATAGATAAAATCACCTCACTTAATGTTGAATTGGGATCTCTCTAGCATTCACTGCTGGGTCTTTGGGGTCAGGGGGGGTCTGTTCCTTGGGTTCAGGTTTGCGTGGCTAACAGAAAAATTAACTTAATTGCCAAGTTCCAACTTCTATATGACTGACATCACCCATCTGGTTCCGCTGCATGCGACTAATACATGCACAAGACATTCCTGCTCTCATCTTTAACAACATGGGGATCAACATGGACCATGCTGCAGGCTATCGGGAACAAACCACTTTCCATTCTTTCAAACTAGCTCCTGGAGTATCAGGATTAATGGTACTATCCAATCCAATTTTGTAGCACATATCTCTATCCATGGTCAATGTCTTGGAAGGGCAATCAACTGACTGAGATACATTATTCAGCTTACTTCATTTTAAATCAAGAACAATGAATGCAAGGGACCCGTTTACATTCCTGGCATATGGGGTTGCTAGGGAGCAGAAGGAAGTTTTACAAATTCATAATCCAATTGTAGCTGTGCAGTTGATTGCACAATTGTTCAGGTTGAAGTGTCTCTTTGAAAGGGCTAGCTTTGTGTTGCTGACCAGGATACATCACAGCAGATGCTAAAAGTTCACTATTGGCATTCTCCACCTGCCTATCATCTTCAAAATAGCATGAACTTAAATCAGCCTGACTTTAAACCATTAGTCCCAACTAAAATGAATTTCACTGAATTCTAACTTGATTTTCTTATGTGATAAATCACAATTAAAAACATTAATCCATTTTCAAAAAGCCTTAGTATTAATTCATATCAGAATTATTTACTGACTCTTCTTCTGTAATAGTTCTGAGTAGCAAGGCTACAAGGTAACTTTCCAAAAATAAGTGGGCTTGTAACAGAGTCTTCTGGTTTGAATAACAGAGCTGGCAATCATTTCTCAGCTTGCAGCTGTTGCTGGAAAGAAATTTGGTTGGTATTTACTGGATGGAGCAATGGGCTAGTAATAACTGATACTTTGGGTATGTCTACCGCCTGTGCTTTTCCTGCCAGCCAATCACAATCCACCATGTGTGCACCCATCGTCCTTTTCTTACAGCTGCAAGATGAATTCTGGGAACTTTCTTGACATCCTACCAAACAGCTGCCACAATGTCCCCAGAAGACCAGTGAAAATTTCAGGAGACACAAAGGATGGAATCTAATAGAGATCTGAGCAATGTGGGCTATGGTGCAATGTCTGGCAGAATTAGGCGACAAGTACAATGAGGCCTATCTCACCGTCAGGAGCCTGTTTATCTATTATGCTTTTCACAATTGGCGCAGCGAGATTCTCACTAGGCAGCCGCATGATGCTAATTGAATGGGAGTGACATTTGTTAAGTGCCTTGTTGGTGTCACAACTTGCCTCAGTAATAATCAGCTTCTCATCTTATCAAATTCTTCAAACAAGCTAGACATCGGGAAAACTTGCTAAGGAAATCAGAGAGAGCACCTGGCATTTCATGTTGCCATTTGCTCCAAGCAACTTTCAAAATGGAAACCTGGCATTTCTACGGGCACAAACCACATGCATATAATATTCACTGATATTGGTAGTCACATGTACTAAATTCTAAGAACCATCTTTGCACTGAACAAGCGTGAGGTATCTGGCAGAGGACAGGTACTGACACTAGCAGAATGGAGAAGAACACTGACCTTCTCCTTACCATGCTGGGCAGTCCTCCAGACTCAGACTGTTTTAATCCAAGTGGCAACCTCAGACCAGGCTGGCTAAGTCGGATGTTGGGGCATCCGCTGCTGGGCCTGGGGGAAGAGGAAGTTCTGTTTGTGTTGCACCCTGTTTAGCAGGATCGCTGGGAACCTAGCCACAAAGTCAGAAGGTGATTTCTCTCATCTGCCACATCTGGGGCAGATGTCAGCAACCATGCTTGGCAACTCCAGACTAACAGCTCTTGTCCAGTTGCTCAATGGGCTTTTAAAGATGGTGTGGGCACAAGAGATGCTGATGTATTCCAGGGTATCCACTGCATGGCGGGTTGTTCCAGGAATGATGCGAGATAAGATGTTGTGGAAATCAGATGTGAGCAATGCCAGAGATACTGTATGTGTGATTAATGAGGTGTGCTTGGGAAGGTACGGTGAGCCTCGCAACAAGAAAACCTTCAAAAAACGCAAAGCAACTCAGACTGAGCCAAGAAAAGATAAGATTCAGCCTTTAAACTGAGCTATAGAGTCATAGAGTCATGTACTGTATGGAAACAGGCCCTTCAGTCCAACTCCTCCATGCCAACCAGATAGCCTAAACTAATCTAGTCCCATTTGCCAGCACTTGGCCCATATCCCTCTAAATCCTTCCTATTCATATACCCATTCCAATGCCTTTTAAATGTTGTGATTGTACCAGTTTCCACCACTTCCACTGGCAGCTTATTCCATACACACCACCCTCTATGTGAAAATGTTGCCCCTTAAATCCCTCTTATACCTTTCCCCTCTCACTCTAAAACTATGTCCTCTAGTTCTCGATTCCCCCACCTCAGGGAAAAGAACTTGTCTGTTTATCCTATCCATGCCCCTCATGATTTAATAAATCTCTGTAAGGTCAGCCCTTAGCCTCTGACACTCCAGGGAAAACAGCCCCCGCCTTTTCAACCTCTCCCTATAGATCAAATGGTCCAACCCTGGAAGCATCCTTGTAAATCTTTTCTGAACCCTTTAAAGTTTCACAACATCCTTCCAATAGAAAGGAGACCACAACTGAATGCAATATTCCAAAACTGGCCCAAGCAACATCCTGTACAGCTGCAACATGACCTCCCAACTCCTATACTCTGACCAATTAAGGAAAGCATACCAAACATCTTCTTCACTATCCTATCTACCTGCGACTCTACTTTCAAGGAGCTATGAACCTGCATTTCTAGGTCTCTTTGTTCAGCAACACTCCCTAGATTCTTACCATTAAGCGTATAAGTCCTGCTCTGTTTTGCTTTTCCAAATGCAGCATCTAACATGTATCTGAATAGAACTCCAGCTTCCACTTCTCAGCCCATTGGCCCATCCGGTCAAGATCCCATTGTAATCTGAGGTAACCTTCTTCATTGTCCACTGCACCTCTGAATCTCTATTCATAGGGACTTTCTTCAAGGAATGTCACAATGTCAATATGGTAAAAGTCCATATCTCGATCACTAATAAGGTGAATGCATGGTCTCACTAAACTACTTGTGAATAAGATGCTTATTAACTGAAGACTCTTAAATGTCCTATAAAATGGAAAAAAATGAATTCCTTTTAAAGACGAACTTTCACCATTTTTATAATTATGCAGACCAGAGAGTACCGGATTTGAATAAAGGCTTGTATTGAGCTATCAGGTTGACATTGCCAGGGACAGTGCAATTCATTTAAATACGCCAGATCAGGAAGTTAGGAAAAATCAGACATGAAAATTATCCAGTCTCACGGCTGAAATTTCTATGTATTTTCTGATGGTGAGGAGCTAAGGTAAAAGCCCAGTTCTGTCGTAAACATAAACAAAGTTGCAAGTATAGATGTTCGATGGGAAGAGGATGAAGTTGAACAATCATATCCACTACAAAATAACCTGCTCATTCTCACTGTGTCAGCTGAAACACACAAAATAACTCAAATAAAACAAAGAACTGTGGATGCTGGAGATCCGAACCAAAAACAGAAACTGCTGGTGAAATTCACCAGGTCTGACAACATCTGGAGAAAAAAAGCAGAGTTAACATTTTGTACCTGCTGACTGATGAAGAATCACTGGAATTGGAACATTAATACAAAATACCTCGATAGATGAAGTAATAGGGGATACCCATCAGCAATACTCCCTTTTCCCCATTTCAAAAGAGGAAGGGCGTGAATGGGAAATAAATTGTACAATTTAATGTTTGATCTGCATTCTTAAAACATTCTGATTCATTCATATCAGGAAAGAGTTTCCATTTATGTGATAACATGCACAATGTTAAAGAAAATAGCAGAGGTGACTGAATGGCTAGCTTAGAAGTAAAAGCCAATTTTACGGCTATGAAATCTGAATGTCTGCTAGACAATTAGAATATCTTTTACAAAGACAAAAAGGCTCTCTATATTAGTGAAAATGACACTGCAAGCCCGAATCTGGAAGTCGTGAACCTTACCATTTTTGCCAGTGCGGTTACAGGGTAGTTTGTACATTGCATGTCCATGATTCATGGAGACAACTGCACAAATTAAATTGCAACTGCTTCAGTCAGACCTGATTTTCACTACTGGAAAGGCTGAAACACAACCTGTGCTCTTTAGACCTGATGGGAGAGTATTTAAAGCTTCAGAGGTCTTTGAAGAGTAACCATTTGGATAAGGTCCCAGGAGACCAGTGGGAGAGGTCAGATGATCTTTGGGAAAGGTCAGGTACCCTTTAGGATTGTTAAAAATATATATCAGTGCGTGTAAGAAGTCTACAAACTCATTGGAAATGTTAGGTTCATTGGAGGTTTCAAAAGTATGTCAAATGGTGCATCTTCAGTTCTGCAGCATTTAAATCTTCTGCCTTTTAAATATTTATCAAATGCAGAATTTTAGAATATTAGAGCTTACTATTTCACTCTATTTAGTAGCATAGACATAATGGTTATCATTACAGAATTAGTGCTGCATGACTAACTTATAATATTTAATTATCATAATGGGTTGCCGTCAGTTGACCAATTGATTGACAGCTCCAAGTACTTATAAAGTCTCTAAAGCTAGAAATACAAATATTTTGTTTTTATTTGGGATTAAAATACGTTAGATGTAGGGCAGCTTTTCTAATCCATATGGGTGTTTTTTCTTAACTAGTGAAGTCATAAATAGACATATAATAACTGAGTTTTGTCAGTGGTGAATACTGTGAGAGTGTATTGAAAAGGGTTGATGGTTGGGGGTGGCTTAAGTTGGCATGAGTTGTAACTAAATTAGCACAAGGCTTTTCAATAGACATGAGAATGAATAGAGGGAGGCATTGAGAATATGAGGGTCCATGGAGTTGAGTAGGGTGGCATGGAGATGGCAATTATGTGGCGGGGGGAGCTGTGTTTTATTTGTTCATGGCATGTGGGCAAAACTGGCCAGGCCATCATTTATTGCCCATCCCTATTTGCCCCAGAAGACAGCTAAGAGTCAACGACTGCAGTCTGCAGTAACATATAGGCCAGACCAGGTCAAGGTGGCAGTTTTCCTACTTAAAGAACATTAGTGAACCAGATGGGTTTTTCTAACAATTAACAATGTATTCATGGTCATCATGAGACTCTTAATCCTAGACTTTTTAAAAAATTTGATTCAATTTCCACCACCTGCCATGGCAGGATTCAAACATGTGTCCCCAGAAAATTACCTCGGCCTCTGGATTAATAATCAAGTTATAATACCATTAGGCCATCACCTCCCCTAACAGAGAATGCATAAGTGTGAGCAGGAAGGAACATTTATGTTTTATTCTTTCTTTCATGACTTCAACAGAGTACCAGAGTGCTACAGCCAGCTTTTCACCCAGCCCTTTTCTGGCTCTGGCAACCTCTCAACTCCCATTTTCACCTCCAAGCACTGGCTTAAAAGTTGGGAACTTCCAGGGCACTTCCTCCTCGGTCAAGTTTGCCCGTAGTCGTTTATCATCAGCACGATCACTCTTTTATACATGGTCTTGGTAAGTAATTTCTGAGTAATTAAGAAGAAACCTACCTCATCATTTTTAATCTCCTTGTCATTAAATACAAATTTACATTGTCCATTTGGAGAGAGACGTTCAGCCTCCAACCAGAAGCGCACTTGTCCTTTCTCCAGCAGCTCAACTGCTAGCTCTGACTTCAGAGGCACAACTGTCAACACAAGTAACATGATCATGTGTCACTCTGTCAAACCTGATGTTACTTTCAGTGGGGTTAAAACAGTAAATCAAAGGACAGCAACAAGCATAACTCAGGGATGACAAGGTTTAGAATGCTTACCCGGGAATTTATGTTCATGACTAAGTTCAAGCAGACGGAGCAGCTCTGCAAACAGAAGGGAAAAAACAGAGTTAAACAAGTTTGTCTACTTTTGACAAAAACCTTTTGATGATTTTTCAACTTTTCAAAAACATTAAATCTAAACCATGAGATCAGATTGCAACCTACGGGAATTGATTCAATGAAACAAATAACAGCGACTTGAATTTGTAAACAATAACACTGAGGTGGGGTGCCTCTGTTGGTTGAATGGCTGGTTTGCAATCAGGGTGCTGCTGATGCATGGATACTGGCTGAGGTTAATGCGAAGGTCCTGCTTTCTCAACCTTGCCCTTCACCTAAGACATGGTGACCCTCAGGTAAAACCACCAGCAGTCAATTCTCTCTAATGACAAAGCAGCCTTGTGGTTCTCTGGGACTATGGTAACGTCACCATTAAACCTTTAATATTGACTGTCTTTGTCCTGCCTGCCACCAAAAACTTGATGTCTAGAACCTTCTCGATTCATCTACTCCCATACTTTTCTGATCAACCTTTTAACCTCCTCCATCCATAAACCTTCACCATAGAAAGAGCGATTTGCCATTTGCATCTTGTTTCTCATGAAATCGTATACATTATTGTAGTCATTGACCTATATTGGCGGGTGTGTATCCTGATTATTTCATATTTAAAATTGTCATCTTCATACTTAAACTCCTTTAGTTCTCTTTTTAAAATTTATTTTGCAAGCACATTATTTGAAGCCGTGCTCTAAATTGCACCATCTTAACATGATTAAATATCAATGTATCCCTAATTACATTGTTATCACCTTCTATAAAATGATACGTTGTAAATTTTGCTTTGCAATTCAAATCTGGAAGGGAACCAAACTAAGCCTTCAAATTATTTAAAATAGCAAATGATCAGATTGCAATGTTATAAGTAGCTGTTGCTATATTTAATTTACCAGACCTTTACCAGTAGCGTACAGTCCACAGCTGAAGATTTGTTGAAAGACTACAGCAGCTAATGCTGCTCAAAAGTTTTTGACTTTGATATCATAACTTTTTTAAGTATGAAACCTGTTATTTTGTAATATCACTTTAGCAAAAAGAGGCATTGGAGATATTTGCTGGTAGCACTGGTGCTAATTCTGTCTCTTCCTAATCCTAACACTGCAGACAGTTAGCTGATTGAAATGGTGGAATGCAGGGACTTGCTGGCAAGCAGCAGGGGAATGTTGAGTGACAGGAGGCTGTTGGCAAGGAGCAAAGGTATTCTTCCAGCCTGTAGGTAAATCTCAAAGAGCAGATTACAGGATGGCCTCACAGTTCGGATTGGGGAATGCAGGGAGAGGAAGGAGGTCCGAACTTTCCTACTGAACCCTGAAGGATTGCTCCTGGTCCTCCTGACCTCATGATTAACATGCTAAGAAAACGTTTAAAAAGACATGCATCTTCTCACCCTGACTCCCATTCACACCTGGTTGGAAAAACCAGTCAAACTTGTGAATTACGCAATCAGTCCGAGTCTCCTCATATACTTCAAAATGGACACACAGTTACAACCAATACATTTGATACCAAATGTTACTGTCTTTTTACGGGCTTATCACTTTGGTAGGAAACATGTAAAGTGCTTTTGTCACTCAAACCATGCAGCGAATCGCACACAGGTCTTGATTATATCATTGAGAACAATCCACATATTTAAGAAAGGATTCTGCCTTTGCTGAACATGTGCTCTTTCTCCTTTTTGGAAACTGACAACAGAAATCCAACCTCTGCAAGCAGCACTTATTGACATTCCTCCATAAGTTTTGAATGATGTTTGCAGGGACTGAGTAATGGGTCAAAAATGCAGTCGAGAAGTTTGCTGCAGATGTAATTTCAATCATTGATTTTTAAAATCTGTTTGTAGCTTCTCTGTATAAAATAGTAAATACAATTTACAATTTAATATACCTGCTTCATCTATGGCATAGCTGGAAGAAACTCCATCTGTTTCAGTGACAACACAGGAGTAGATACCCAAGTCATCCTTCCCTGGGTCATTGAAAATGATTTTTGTCCTGTTTGAGAAAGAAGTAATTCATGATATTTGAGTACATCGCAAATATGTTGTTCAGCAGCATATTCTGTGTCAATGTTTGTATTAGTTCTGCTTTTTTAAATTTGTTTTCCTTCTCCTCATTTAACATGTGAGCTTTCACAAAATGTTGTGAACATAATGGTTAAATCACTTCACCTGATGCAACACAACTTATTGAAGTATTTAACATTTGATATCAAACCAGCAATAGTGTGTGTGTTGGCAAGGGCATCAGAAATTTATTACACAAATTATACCAGTTGGATATTTCCTATGCCAGTTGATGAATTAACAAACTTTTCGTTACCCAGTTACTTACAACTGTGCTGCTAATTCACAAACACATTGGGCTGGGACTTAAAGTGAGTGAAGAGTCTCTTGCCCACCAGTTCGAGCCCATGTGTCATTTTCTCTAGACACACAATACAACTACATTCCAATCAGATACACAGTTGGGTGGGGCTGGCCTCTTGTCCAATACCACTCCATAGGGCAGCCATCCCAAGTGGAAAGGTCAATTACAATAGGGCACAGGTTCAAGATGAGATGAGGAAAGTTTAGGGGAGAACTGCAGGGAAAATGTTTCACACAGAGTGTGGTGGATGCTGGGAACACACTGCCAGTGAAGTTGGTAGAAGCTGGCATGTTAGCAATGTTTAGGCGTATCTTGATAGACACATGACCAGGAGGCAAACAGAGGGATAGAAAACACATATGGTCAATAAATAGTGGGTCTAAATAAGAAATAGGAATTGGCGCAAGCATGGTAGGCTGAAGGGCCTGTTCCTATACTGTATTGAATTGTATCCTTCTCTGAAGAGGTGCTGAACAATCAGATATTCAGAAATATGCAGAAGTGCTTTAGTACCAGCAGCCCCACCAGGAGTTGTGGCCACAGCTCATGTAACACTGGGTCTGCACTCGGGTAAGGAGTCAATACGGGTGCAATGGGAATTGCAGGGGATGAGGGGAACGAGGCAATTCAGAAGCAATGATAAGGGAAAGAGGAAGGGTTGGAATACCAGGATTCTCAACTGAGCGTAAAGTTCCTATGAATGAGTGAACCCTCTGCAGATCTGGCAGGTGGCAATTTTCATGCCCACCACTTGTTAAATACCAGCAATGGGTGGGAGAAGACTCTTAAGAGATACTTGAGTGGCAACTGAATTGGCTCCTGGGAAAAAGAACTGTGATGCCCTCTCACCTCAGACCTGATTGGAGTCAGGTAGAAGAGCAGTAGGATCACATACACCACCCACTGTTCTATTCAATCACACAGACTCCCTGCCTCTGAATTCACCTGTTCAGGGGATGAGGGAGCACTAAATTCTGTCCATTACCAAATACATGAGCATTAAATACGCTAATGCAGAGTGCTGCCTATTCAGGAATCTCATATTTCACATATCATTGAGATTATACCAGCAAACTATAAAGATTTACCTTGGTTGATAACATTAGTTTCTATGCCAACATAAATTGCTTCTCATTTAACCAACTTATTTAACACTCCAAAATACCTGGTTAACAAAAAGAGATCAGGATCCCTCTGAAAGAGGGGCATTTTGGGCTCCGACTGCAATTTAACAACAGAAAAATGTACTTACTTTCCGCCTTTTGTCTCCATTGTAACTCTTGATGAGTCAATGAGGTCTTCATAATTTTTAGACCAAATGAACTTTGAACCCTCAGCCATGTCAGCGCATTCAAAGGTCAAAGAAATAACTCCATCATCATCCACATTGACAGCAATCTCTTTAGTACCTGAGAAAAGACAGGAAGAATTGCTTGCAAAGTTTTAATTTTCCTTATCGGTTTTGTGCTGATCAATCTCACAAGGCCATTGCTTGCAGACTGGAACTTCCTGTTCAATAATTGCCAGGTCAACAGTGTTTTTGGGAAGAGTCTCACATAATTTCCCTTCTAGCAATCACACATCTTTGCAGGAGAGTCCATTTCTCCCTGGTGTAGAGACAAACAGACAAGCCTTTATTGAGCACACAATTTTGAGATTCTCTGACTTTTGACTAATATAGTTCAGTGATACACACAGTGATCTGGTGGATTTTGAAAATGGAAGTGTGTATTTTTTTCTTCCCAACTGTTGCCTGGGGTCCAGCCTTATTGTTATGACACAGAGTCATAGAGTTATACAATATCGAAACAGGACCTTTGATCCAATTCGTCTATGCCGACCAGATAAGCTAAACCAATCTAGTCCCATTGCCTATTCCCATATCTCTCTAAACCCTTCCAATTCATGTACCCATCAGTTGCCTTTTAAATTTTGTAATTGGACCCATCTCCATCACTTCCTCTAGTAGCTTGTTCCATCCACTCACCATCCCCGGAGTGAAAAAGTTGCCCCTCAAGTCCCTTTTAAATCTTTCCGAACTCACCTTAAACTCAGGCCCTCTGGTTTTGGACTCCCCTACCCTGGGAAGAAGACATGGACTATTTACCCTAACTATGCCCCTCATGATTTTTTTAAACCTTTACAAGGTCACCCTTCAGTCTCCAATGCTCTAGGGAAAATAGCTCCAGCCTATTTAGCCTCTCGCTATAGCCTAAATGCTGAAATCCCAGCAACATCCTTGAAAATCTTTTCTGAATCCTTCTGAACACCACATTTCATATATCAGGGAGACTAGAATTGAATGCAGTATTCTAAAAGTGATCTCACCAACATCCTGTACAACTGCAATATGACTTCCCAATATACTAAATGCACCCGCCAATGAATTCTTTCTACTCACTCAGACTCTGCTTCTACTGCTGACATAGCTTGAGTTGGAATTCTTTGCTCATCTCCCAGACTGCTAATGCTTTGAGTACAGGGATATTTTTGTGACTTAATATTGGATAAAGGTTTTGTATATGGCACAAATTATGCCAGTGAAGCTAACAATATATATTGTAATATTATGCATAGAGGTTAAAGAGATCATATAATGTTGATCAGGAAGATTTATGCAATGGAAAATTTGTAATCTGCTTTACAATTATCAACAGTATCTATCTAATCTATCAGGATGTTCATGACAAATGTCTTGCATAAAACAACACTTGCTTCTGGATTTTTAAAATATTATTATTTGTGTGATATTTTATTTCATATATATATATATATATAGTTGTCATTTTTCAGTGAGACATTATGCTACTATAAATATAAGACCAAAATCTTGGAGTTCAAAAATATCCACTAATTTCCATGATATATTAGAGAGTTCTATTCAACTTAACAGATAATAGAGGTTTAACATAATGAGAAAACATAGAATTTCACTGTTTTTCTGATGATTTTCTCAAGAGATTGACAGAAAAAAAAGCTTGTTTAACACTCTTCTGGACACACCATGGAACTTTAAACCAAGGTTACATTTTTTTTTACTGTGGATAGGGGCTTGGGGAGATGGTTCACAAAATCTGAGTTTGAGGAGTTGTCTATTGTAGACAGTCTTGCAGGTTATGTGTGCTGGAAGAGATGGAAAAGATTTAAAATCTGCAAATAAAACTGTAAAATACAGGAAATCCTGCTCATTAGCTGAAGTTATGAGGTCCATTTGAGTTCTTTTCACCATATCTGAGGTGACAGGGTCATTGACTTATCTGCATGATTGTTATGGCAATGAAAAGACTAGATAAGGCCATTGGTATGTGGCTAACAGGTTCAAACAGCTTTCAACCTTGGCATCAGCAGCACAGTAGATACCTGGAGCTCCCAACCATAGACTGAGTGCTCTCAAGTCTACTGAAAAATTGCATTGTGTATTTTGTCAAGTTAAGGCTACTACATGCACATATAATAGCAGAGGGAAGCCAAATAAAGGCTTCTATCTTTTAACAGCTTGTGCAGTTCTGTTTCTGAACATTTCTTAATGCATCTTGCTGTTTCTTTCACTAACATCACATGCTCCAAAATCTTGTACCACACCCCAAATCTCCTTCTGCTAATTAAGCCTTGCTGTGGCTGCAATCTGCCCTATGGAGGGGACCCATCCATAGTAATGGCCTGGCAGCTTTGGCTATTTTTTATTTTAAAATATTTTAGAAGTGCTGAGAGGGCACCCTAAGATGGGTGGTTCCTTCTCTCCCCTCCTCTTACCTAAATGGCAGGATGCAGCTCCTTCAGTCCCTTCAAATGGCCCAGCTTCAAAAACCTACCAGCAATCTTTAATTTGGAGACAAGTCCACTCTTTACCTGTAATTGGGTTGTCCTGCAAAAATCAATGCTGAGCTGAGCTCTCGACAAGGTGCAGGGCAAGCATTTGATATCAAAGGTGGTGTCTCACTCCAACAGAGACGATCCTGCCTTTAAACTGTGCAGACTGAGATGATTTGAGTTAGAATCTGTGGAGGATGCTATAACTGGCGTTGATGGCTTTGGAACAAGCAGGCAAATATCAGCCAGGGTTTCTCCTCATTAAGGCATTATATTCACACTTGGTTCAAATCCAGAAGACTCACAGGCACCCACTGATACCTAAGTATATGTTCTTCATATGGGAGACTAGGTAACTTCAGTAAGTTATTTAACGTCACAGAGCATCTGAACGAAACCTGGCTACTGCACAAAATAATTGTAACTAGATCACTATTCAGTGGAGAACCCTAGTCAAATTTCTTCTCTCAGGAATATTTGGGTTAATTGCTGTCACAGCTGGGAGTCAGCGAACTCACCACAGACAGGGTGATATAATCTTTAGATTTGCATTAGATATTTTCTTTGCTTTAATAGTGCCTGTCAGTCTGTATCATATACATGTAATGAGGAATTTACACATAGTGTTAAATATCTAATCGTACATTGCGATCTGAATTGAAGACTGTTGCTTGGATTTTGCAATCACAGTTAGGCTTTCCAATGTTGTGATAATGGGGGAGAAAGCCAAAAATTGAAGATCCCCCCACTGAACATTTTTGCAGGGGAAGCAATAGAGGCAGGGTACATTTTGCCCATGCTTTTGGGAGAAGGAGCTGGCCACATAACTCAGCAACTGCTTCCAGTTGCATCCGATCTTGGTGACCCAAGTGTGAAACGTGATATGTACAGATTAGACCTAGTAGAAGCAGGTCTTAACTTTATGGATTCATTTGGATAGCCAGGGTTTCATTTTGGAGAGGTAAAGTGACTTTTTGGATATGGTTCTGGGATACATTTGGGATGGGTAACGTGCTTTTGGAATTGTTAAAAGCAGACATGAATTAGATGAGAAGGTGGCATAGTCGTGCTGTGGACTAACAATCCAAAACTCTAGACTCATGTTCTGAGCTCATGGGTTCAAATCCTGTCACAGCAGATGGCAAAGTTTGAATTCATAAAAATTTGAAATAAAAAGCTAGCATGATGGCAACAATGGAATAAACCCATTTGATTTACTAATGTTCTTTAGCAACCATCCTTTTCTGATCTGGCTTACATGTGACATCAGAAACGTAATATTGTGGTTGACTCTTAATTGTCCTCTGGGAAATTCATAATGGGCATTAAATGCTGACTGGGCCAGCAATGCACTCATCACATGAACAATTTTGTTAAAATTCCATCAGCACATTAACTATAAGTCTCATGGACATCAACAAACTCATCAAAAGGAGCCATTAAATGTGCCAAAATTCACCTACAATGACTTGAATCAAAAATGTATGCTGGCTAAATTTGCCAATGATACCAAAAATAGCCAGGGAAACTAAGATGTGAAGAGAGGATAGAGAGGCTGGAAAAGGATATAGGTAGACTGAGATGGTGGGTGCAAAAATTGGCAGATATAGTAAAAGGTGAACTTGGCCACTTTGTCAGGAAGAGTAAAGAAGTAGTTTATGATTTAGAAGTGTAAAAATGTACAAGGATAGCAGAACTTGGCTAAACAGTGGGATCTGGATGTCCTGGTACATGAATCACAAAATATTAATTTGCAGGTATAGCAAGTGATTAGGAAAATAAATGGAAAGTTGATGGCTATTGCAAGGGAAACAAAATTAATGTCATGAAGGTTCACTCCAGTTGTACAAGGCTTTAGAAATGTCACATCTAGAGTACTGTTTACAATTGTGTTAGAGGCAGTTCATACAAGGTTCACTGAACTCATTCCTGGATGAATGGCTTCCCTTATTAAGAAGGGATAAAGAGTTTGGACTATTGAAGTTTAGACTAATGAGATACATCAAACTGATGGAAAAATATGTGGACAGCACATTTAGACAGGTAGTCATCCTGCAGATTCAAAGGGAAAACTATACCAGCTCAATATCCCTAAATATAAAGATTTTAGGCAGGCTAGAGAATGGTATAAAAAGGTGGAGTTATAGCATTATTGGTTGAAGTAACAATCATAGCTATGAGGAGGGGCAATATACTCATGAACTATCAAGTGAGGCAATATGGGTTGAGTTCAGAAACAAAAATAAGGGTAGCCACACTGCTAAGTGTGTACTATAGAGGGAGAGAATTAGAGGAACAAAATATATAGATAAACATTTGAATGTGAACACAAAGGGATCATAAGTGTTGGGGACTCCAAATGCTCAAATATTCAAATGGGATACAAACATTGTAAAAGTCATAGAAAGCACTAAATTCTTGAACAGCATGTAAGATAACTTGCTTTAGCTAGCACGCATTCCTACACTGACTGAGGTTCCATGAATGTTCCTCCTTCTTAACCTTTCCCCTCGTCTGAGGTGTGGTCTTCCTCAGGTTAAACCACTACCAGTCACTTCTCTACCATGAGATAGCAGCCCTATGGTCCACGACTTTAATTTTAACAAGCCATGTAAAAGAATACTTCATTGTAGACTTAATCTTAGGAAATGAAGTTGTGTTTGTGAATGAAGTAGCAATAGTTGACCATTTTGAAGATAGTGATCATAATAGTTAGATTTAGCATCATTTGGAAAGGAACAAAAATAAGTAGGTGGAAACATTCTAAAAATTGGATGAAAGCAAATTTCACAAAGGGAGATGATCTGGAACAAGTGGATGGGCACAGCTACATAAAGCAATGTCAATGACAAAACAGTGGGAGGCAGTCAAAAGTGAGGATCTATGAGTACAATGTAGACATCCACAATGTAGACATGTCCCCATAGACAAAAAGGTTTGGCACTGCCAAATCAGAAGCATATAGGGTAAGAAAAAGTAGAAATGTAGAATTTATGACAAAAAATACTTCAGGAAGCTGAGAGGAATATAAAAAGTACAGGGTAGAGAGAAAGAGGAAATTAAGAAAGCAAAGAGAATATTTTTGAAAAGTACTGGCCAGTAAAACTAAGGGCAGTCCAAATATGGTCAATCAGTACGTCAAGACCAAAAGGATGGGTAAGAACAGGGTTTAACCTATCAGAGATGTACATGATAATGCGTATGCGGATGCAGATGATGTGGGCAGGGTTCTAAATACGCATTTTCTTTCTGTTTTCACAAAGTTGAGAGTGTGATATGGACATTCTAGTTAAAGAGGAAGTACATAGATTTGATGAAAGCACCTGACAAGATCATATGGCAGACTAGTCAGAAATATTAACGTCCATGGAATACAGGTCAATATGAGGAGTTGGTTCCAAATTGCTCAATAACTGGAAGCAAAGGGTAATAAAACAGCAAAACACGCTGTTGGGAATGGAATGTGGCTTGCAGTGGTGTTCCACAAGGTTCAGCTTCGCATCTCTTGCTGATGTGGTATATATTAATAATTTAGTCTTACATCTGAAAGTCATGATTGGGAAATTGGCTGGGTCATTGAAATTGAAGAAGATGTCAGTCAGCTGCATGAAAATATCAATACTTTGGTCAAATGGGTAGAAAAATGGTAATTGGAATTCAATTTGGAAGGGTATAAGATTTATGTACTTGAGGACGACAAACAAAGCAAGGAATACACAATAAACCGCATGATAGCCAAAGGAGTTGAGAAAATGAGAAACCTTCGGGGGTATGTCCACGGGAATTGGCAAGATGGTGGCAGGGTGGCTCAGTGGTTTGCACTGCTACCTCACAGCGCAAGGGTTTGATTCTCACCTCAGGTGACTGTCAAGGGGATGCTTCCAGTCGTGGGTGAAACTTGGACAAGAGAGCAGAACCTCAAAATTAGGAGGAGCAGATTTAGGACTGAATTGAGATAGAACCTCTTCACCCAGAGGGTTGTGAATCTGTGGAATTCCATGCCCAGTGAGATAGTTGCGGCTTCCTCAGTAAATGTTTTTAAAGCTAAACTACCAACTGTTTTGAACAGTAAAGGAATTAACGGTTATGGTGAGCTAGATGGCCTACTCCTGCTCCTAGTTCTTATGTTCTTATTTCTTATGTTCTAAAGAAATTCACCCTGCCACTACTGGTAATAAGTCAGTTGCAGGTGGTGCACTCACTAAGCATGATAAGAAGCTTCTTGTTCAAGGATACATGATTGTTTGAGAAACCTGGAATTGGGAACCTAGAGACCACTGAAGGTCAACCCCCTGCCTGAACCACTGAACCCCCTGCCTGAACCACTGAACCCCCTACCTTCCCCATTTCCCCCCCCCCGTGACCCAAATCTCACAATTCTCTCCATCCCTTTGCCATAACATGACTGTGGCCTTGAAATCAAATGTTGAACAGAGGCCTCCTGTGGGTTTTGTACCAACACCAGCCATAGTTTTCTCAGTGGCACTGCCATTTAATACATCGGTCAGTCTCTGATCGGCCAGCAGCTGTTAATGGACAGAACTAGTGCCCCTATGTCCTTGAGCCTAAGGAAAAGCCCACTTTTGACTTGTCAACTGCCCATTTCACACATGGTATGGTGGACCTTCCAGATATGGAGCAAGATAGGCTCACTTTTCTGGTTTGCATCTAAGAGTCCTAATATTTCCACAAGATTCCCCCAGCCCCTTCTCTTTTAAATAAGGTCTTTTTTTTTTAAAATTGTCTCTTGTTTGTGCAAACTAACAAAACAAACCTGGAGGTGTTTCTGCGGTGACTGGCTCTGTTAAATCAGATGGCTTTCCAACTCCTGCCCTGTTCACAGCCCTCACACGGAAAACATATTTCACACCTTCTTTCAGACCTTGTACCTGTGGACAAGTTTAAAGTAATAGTGAGACTTAGACATTATTTAAACTTTAGTCGTTAGTCCCTTTATATCAATATCCCATCAAGGGTAATGATAATGTTGAGTTGCTTGCCTACACATGACTAAAATACCCATCTTCTTTTCAATTCTGCACCTCAGCTTCTGACACTCAATAAGCAAACCATAGATTGAAATGGAGAAGTCCAATAGTCTTCCACTGAAGTCCTCAAATACATATGGGGCCTTTATTTGTATTGTAAATATCCAAACTTGTTCAGGTATGGGCACAACACACATATTTTGTGGCTTTTTTACCAGCATGACAGATGGCACATGGTCAGGGAGGCCAGTTTGCACCTTTTCAGATCAATGTTATATATTGTACAAGATTGGAGTTTACTGAAATAACTGAAATATTAATTTAAGACGAAGACTTGCCTTTAGTAATTACTATCTAACTGACTTTGCAATTTTAGAATGTTGAACAAAGCAATGTTTGGACATTTCATCAAAAAAGCGAGATCTGAAAAATTGTGTTCATCAAATTAATCTGACAGAATAGGGATTCCAATCTGATTGGTTTACCTTGATGTATCTCTTTGATATTTCCTTTTCGTTGACACTTCTCCACTTTTCATCATCTGCATCTGCCTCTCGTACGTCAGCATAGTACCCAGTCACCTCACTGCGGCCAGAATAGATTGGAGCTTTCCAGAGCAGTACCAGTGAGTTATTTCTGACCTCCGTGTACATGACGTCATGAGGTGGTCCTGTATTAGTTTGCAAAATGCATTAATTCACATAAAAATTAGCCTGGGCATCATGGTAATGCTTACATTCTTATTGTCAATGTTTTCAGCATTAATGATCGGTCTTCTTCTTAAATATTATTAGCCTGTACATTACTAAATTGTAGTTGATCCAAATAAGAAATTCTTAAGTGTGAGAACATCCTTAATAGATTTTTGATGCCTATTTCTAGAACAATTGGAAACAAGTCCTTCTAGAAGTTGTGACTCTTGGAATTCTTGCCCAAGTTGGTGACATTTAGAACATATGAACTGAGAGTAGGAGTAGGCAATTCACCTCCTCATGCCTGCCCCACCATGCGATATGATCACAGTTGATCTCATCTCAGGGTCAACCACGCTTTCTTGCCTGTTCCCCAAATCCCTTCAACTCATTACTAAGTAAACATCAGTCTATTTCCTCCTTAAATTTACTCAATATTTTGGCATCCACTGCAATCTGGGGTAGTGAACTACACAGATTCACAACCCGATGAGAGAAGTAATTATCGCTAATATAAATCTGCAACCCTTTCTACTGAAACTATGACCTCTTGTTCTAAATAGCCCCACAAGTGGAAACATCCTCTCCACATCTACATTATCAATTCCCTTTAGTATCTCATGTATCTCAGTTATTTTATATGCTGTTGACAGAGTGTATTAGTCATGTATTTAACAGTGAGCTCCATCTGCCATTTGCTCGGCAGGAGTCCTAATAATTAAGAGGCTTAGCATATGCAAACAATGTAGGATAATGCAACATAGTGAACAGCAGTTTGTTTTGTTGTGTACTGTGCACTCGAGACGAAGGAGATGTTGAATTACTGACTACTTGCCAAGAAATGTGCAACTAGCAGTCGAAGATTTGGTGAGGAGCTTGTGACCCCATGTGCACACCTGAAATAATTCCAAGGCAGGCCTCAAAATGGACGCTGTTTCACTGGCTGGTTAGCTCAGTTGGCTGGATGTTTGGCTTGCAAAGTAGAGAGGTGCAAATAATGCAGGTTGAATTCCTATGAGGATCACCTTGAAGTTGTCACCTTTGGGGCCCTCTTGTAGTGCACTGTTAATATGCCTACCCCTGACTTCAAGAGACCCTGGTTTAAGTCCCACCTTCTTCACAGGTGTGTTATAACATCTCTGAACAGATGGATTAATAAAAATACATTAATAATAAAAGTTAAAAGATGTAAAAAAAAAAGAAGGCTGTTCAGTTATGAAAATCATATCCAAAGCCTTATTGCAACTTATGAACATAAATGGGTCGACTATGTATGGCACATGCCAATTCCATTTCCTGAACTGCAGGTCTCCCCAAAAAGTTTAAATATTTGAGTTTTTATAAGTTTCTCTGGGGCCAGAAGAATCAAAACAGTTCCTTTGGGTTCCACAGAAATCAAGGGACCTCTTCCTTGCTTCTTATGGTGCCTTCATCCCAAACACAACCTTTTCTATGAAATAAAGGTCTTTTATTCTTGTTTTAATAAATTTCATCTCCGTGCATTGTAAGTCTATTGTTTCAGAGAGGAAGTAGACTTGCCTGGAACAGCAATAGTCCATTCTTCACATGTAAATTTCTCACTCGGTAGAGATGGAAGGCCAACACCTGCCATGTTTATTGCACGGACTTGGAACTGATACACCATATTTTCCTTCAGGTCATGGATCTATAAGAAGGAAGTAGCCAGATTAAGAATTAGAGGAAGACAATATAGACACATTGATATACTGTTATGACAATAATAAAATACTGATTGCTGGCAATGAGAAGGGAGAACAGAAAATAGTGGAAACACTTAGCAGGCCAGGCAAACTCTGTAGAAAGACAAAGAGTTAATGTTTCAAATTCTAGCTGACCACAGCAACCTGCTTTGTTTGGCAGATTTTCCTTGTTTTCTCTGATCGTTGTTGTTCTGCTGCAACCTCCTCTGGGCCCATCTGTTTTTGCAATGCCTACCCCCATATCACTGCCTATCGTCTAGTACCAGCATCCGTTTTGACATTTAATTAGTCATTTCCTTAATGCTATAACAGAGCCCTGTGTTATTTTCCAGCCCTGACTCTTTTCAAATATCTCAATTAAAACAAAAGGGCACCATTCTGTAACATTGAGCTTGATTTCATGGCTGGTTCAGTGGGCTCGTCCATCGCTGTTCAGCCAATGGCAACTCCACCAATCCGTCAGTCAGGCAGGCTCGGGATGGGGGTGAGGTGAAATGGTTTCAGTGAATTGGTAACCTCAACTGAGGAGGTGGCACTTATATCTCCATGAAGCACAACATGTCCAAGGTTTTCCTCAGGACCAGGCCTTTCAGTGTAAACCTCAGGGCCGGCCCACAATTCATATTCTCCTCAATTCCTGTCACCAGGCATTGGACTGAGACCCTCAATTGTTCACTTAGGGGTGTTTATTAGCTAATTTCTGCCCTTCCAACCTTATTTAACTGAGGGAGCCAGGAAGGGAACAACTCTCTCCTGATCCTGGGCTATTAAGATCCGTTCAATGACTCGGTTTGTCCGCCGAACCTCTCCTGTTGGGTAATTAGATTAGATTACTTACAGTGTGGAAACAGGCCCTTCGGTCGAACAAGTCCACACCGATCCGCCGAAGCACAACCCACCCATTCCCCTACATTTACCCCTTTACCTAACACTGTGGACAATTTCGCATGGCCAATTCACCCGACCTGCACATCTTTGGATTGTGGGAGGAAACCCACGCAGACACGGGGAGAATGTGCAAACTCCACACAGTCAGTCGCCTGAGTCGGGAATTGAACCCGGGTCTCTGGCACTGTGAGGCAGCAGTGCTAACTGCTGTGCCACCATGCCACCCACTGTACTTCCAGGCTTTCAGTTTTAGTTCACATTGGTTAACTTGTTATGGTAAACGTTTAATCAATTTAATACTTTGCAGCTAGATCTCAAATATCTTCTGAGAAAATGATGCTTGAATCCTCAGATGCGTGTAGCCTGCTGATTATGTGCCAGTGTCCAACAGCAATCTATTTCCATTGAAATTAATATAAGTTGTCCCAGGATGTAGGTAACATCCTCACAGTAATGCTGCAAATGGATTGAGAAAAAGAAGACCTGAAATAATGTCGAACAAAATTAAACTTATTTTAATAGAAGGGCTGTGTAAATGTGTATATAATGAATAGCATGTATATTTATTCCTAAATTAAATTAACACGAGGAGAATATTAAGAATTGAACCCTTGCAGCTTCTAAAAACATGTTAAGGGAAAAAGTTCTTGTTTCACTTACTCTGTATGCTCGCTCAGTGATAGCTTTGATATTGGCTTCTTTCCATTTTCCAGGAATACCATCAATAATTTCACGATAATCCACAAAGTAGCCGGTAATATCAGCACCACCTTGGAATTTAGGCTGTTTCCATCCCAACACCATGGAGTCACGAACACTTTCAAGAACTGAAATCCCATAAGGTGGTGCAGGAGCAGCTATTTGTAACACAGTGCATTAGGTTAATACTCAATTCCACTGGACAGTTCAATCTTTTCAATTCAAATTTCACCACCTGAATCATTTTTGTGCTCGGTCTTCAATGAGGTCTTTTGTTCATTTTACAAGTATAACTGAAGGAAGCTTGGCTTTGATCAGTATGGTGCATTTTTCATGTCCTATATTGATTATGATTTTAAATTATATTTGTTATGGAATTTTACATTGTAGTTGAATCATAATAAGGAATGCCGGCAAAACATAAGCTCAGCAAATGCCTTGTATCTGTTTTCAACATGATATTCTTACTGAAACTGAGTTAATAACTAGACTGTGGCTTTCTCTTGATTGTTCAACCTCACATCATCATAATTCAGTTCCTGCAAAGGGCAATAGTATTTCCACACTAGATTAAAATTTAATTGTACAGTATTAGTAATGAATATGTTAACACTTTTGTTGAGTGTTCATACACTTGTATTGACATAATCATTACTAACACCATATTGTGCAATTTAACCCATATATTTCTCAGTGTTCTACAAGGCAGGAATGAAGAGTAACCCATGTATTGGTACATAGTAGAGTTTACCCAAAAATTAAACATACCATCTCAAGCTGCCTGGAATACTTAATTTGTTAAAAAAAAAGATGTAACTGTGCTATGTAGATGAGAAAGCCTTCTGTTTAATTTTCAGTCTGTGCTGAAGAAGTTGAGTTCAAGCATTAAAATTGATCTTGTTTTTTTGTGTGTGTTCAAAAGAGCAGAAAACAAAGGAAAGATAAAAATGTGTAGTGATGAGAAACAGTCTATACTCTACCAGAATCAGTTTTCAAAAACTCAGATTCCAAGTTACTGCCAATTAACCATCCTATTGGACTGAAAATGTGTAGGATAACTAGCCATGTAAATTGAGAGAAACCGTGGCATTTCATTTTAAACAAAGTGGTATCCCAGCTTGTTGTCTTCCTGCTAGAAACATTCATTTCTCTTGTATTTACTCATAACTGCAAACTCAGTAAGATATCACTTACTGAATCTAACTTCACTTAACTTCGATTGACATTTTTTTAAATGAGAAAGTCTTGAAATTACAATTAGTTATGTTAGCTACAGAATACCTAAGAGGTTTTAATACCATTGTTCTGTCCAGTCTGTTAAGGAAGGTACAAACTCATTGAAAATAAGAGTTAATACCCATATAATAGTTCACACCCATGACTCAAAATACAGTGAGTTCTCCAGCTTAGAGACTCCACAGAGTGTCAGAGTCAAGTCTTTTGCATCTCCACAGAACAAAACAAAATATCACACAGTAAAATAACTAGGGTTGTTTCCTCTCATCGCCCACCAGAAAATTACTGAGTCACTGCCTTTCCTGGAAGTTGGGAAGTGAAGTATAAAGTATAAGCATATAAGAAAAATTGATATGTTTCAAGTTGGAAGAAAAATACTTCAAGAAATATCTATAGATTTGAAAACACGTGTTGATCAACGCTATCACACTGGTGATCGTGTATTAGAATCATTCGCTGTACCAAATATCTATAAGCGTGTTTATGAATTACAAAGGTGTTTCACACAAGTGAAAAAACATCACAATACCTCTCATCTTCCTCCGAGAACTGTGAAATATATTGTTAAGTTACCATATTACTGAAGTGAAATTAACACTACATCACAAAACACATACCTTCACTCGCAGAACTGAAGCAATTATAAAAATAGATAAAAACATTATCATTGTATCATTTTAAAAAAATTAAATTGAGTCTTATGGCAGTAGGAGTAATAGAAGTATTAGGTTACTGAGTGTGACAAATTTGAAGGAATTGAATTTATGTACACAGCTAATAGTCAATTATTCTTAGCTGCAAGGTATGCCTCTTATACTGTTATTCAGTTCATCAACTGCCTGGCTAATTAACTGCTTTCAGCCAAAAACCCCACATAAAATTGATGTCAGCTGCTTGCTTGAACACTTCTTTAAAGACAAATGCTGTTTTGTAACACCTTTACTGTAATGAAACATCCAAATTGACTTCTCAGAGATACTATCAGATTTTTCAAAAATTGCTACTGAGCCAAATAAAGAGTCATTCGGAGAGTTGATCAAAACCTTGTTCAGTAAAGTCAGTTTTAGAGAGACTGTTAAAGAGAAGAGCAAATTGAAAATGTGGAAGGTATAGGGACAGAACTCCAGGGCTTAGAACTTGCATTGTTGAAAGTATAGGCATCTGTACTGGAACAATCGATGCTTTCAATGTACAGAAGTCCCCATTGAGATGCCCTCTGGTGGTGTAATAGTAGTGTCCCTACCCCTGGACCAGGAGACCTGAGAGGTGTGTCATAACATCTCTGAAGAGGTTGATTAGAAACAAAAGGGATACAGAGTTCTTAGAAGATTACATGGCTGGAGCAAGTTATGCAATGAGAAATTAGCAGGACCATGGGAGGTTTGAAAACAAGGATAAGCATTTTAAATAGGAGGCATTATCAGATCCAAAGCTAATAGTGATCACAGGGGTGATGATAGACTAGAATTGGGACATGAGGACAATGCAAACCTAATTTTGATTTGTCCCTAAGATGGGCAGCTGAACTGACTTGACTGAAGCATATTTCATCCTTCAGTTTGTAACTTCAGTCTTGATCAGGATTCAGATGCATCATCGAAACAAATTCTTAAGTTTCATTATTGAACCGTACTAATTACACAGGCTCTTTACCTGGAGACAAATCATACTTATCCATGTCATTAGATTAAAGAGATACAATTAATTATTAGCATCCCCTCTTTAAATACAATTAGTTTCAAGGATTAGAAGCAGCAATTTGTTTATGAATCAAAAATAGTGTGATGAATTATCACTTTCTATAATGGGATTCCCAAGATTGGACGCAATATTTTAATTCTGATTACCAGCTAATATTTGTAAAGAAAAAGTCATTTTACTATTGTCTGCCAAGGCCTGATCTTTAAAACTCAAATACAATTGCCTTTTCCAATACTTTTATCTACTTGCAGTAACACGTGAGAAATTCTGTTCATTCAGATCGTATTTGTATTAAAGTATGTATTCCCATTTCTTTTTTTGTATCTCAGTGTAATACCACACACTTTGCCACTAAGTTGCTGAAGAGTATCTGTTTATTCAACCTACCAATCTATTTATACTTTTCTTAAGCCTTCTACAATCCTCCTTGCAGTTAACATATTTATTACACATTTTGAGACTGACTTTATTCTCCTACACCACTCAACATGGACAATAAATACTGCTTTACTCGTGTTGCCCACATCCAAAGGATAATATAGTTTTTTTTTGCTTTTAATTGAATTCTGAAAGGAATGCCATATAGAAATATAATGGCTAATTGATGAGGATGTGAACAGTTTGCTGTAGCAGGAAATACCTGGAAGTAATTGCCTCTTAGCACTTAGTGAAAAAAATAATCTGCCCAACTCTCTTTCTGGTTTAACTGGTCAATGGTGAACTTATGAGATTGAGTGTCTGATCAATAAATGCAAATGTCATTTCCAATAAAACAGCTGTAAGGACTTTCTGATTCCACTCCTTTCCTTCCTAAGCTTTATTGCAAACTCCACGTAACTCTCCCAATCCGAACTGTGAAAATTCTGATTTTATTTATGTTTTTTACAGTTTCTCTAGTTGCCTGTTTTCCCCCTAGTCCCCACTGGTCTTAAACCAGATTGTGATTCACATACCAGTTGGTCATCAGAGTATAACGTCTCCCCATTAGACCCTTGCTCCTTGAAATGCTTGTTACAAATAATTCACTAATATGTCTGCACACCTCCTTGATATACATTTCTTAAATATCTACATTTTGCTTCCACTTCCTATTCAACATGTTTGCAAAATGTGTGGGGACTCCCTTTGACATGAGAGCTGTTAAACTGTAAGCTTCTTGTCATCATTCATCAATCTCCCTAACAATTAAACAAATGTATTAGTCACATTCATTAAGACCCAATCAATTCTTCCCAGAATATGATTCACCTCTTTGTGTTTAAATTCAATATTGTTTTCCTGATTTCTCACCTAGTTTTTCCTTCTTCTTGTGCATATCTTGTATTTTAGGCCCCTTCTCATATTTGTCTTCTACCTTAGAACCCTTCTTGTACATGTCTTGAACCTTTGGGCCCTTTTCATGCATGTCTTGCATCTTTAAGCCCTTGTCATGCTTATCTTTATTCTTTGGGCCCTCCTCGTACATGTCCTGTACCTCTGGGCTTCTGAGATTAGACTTGCTTGTCCATTCTGCATTTACCTCCTTTGGTGTATCTGGTTCTATGCATGGAAAATTATCATAGCCAGTGGGCAGCAGGCGTCTGTTAAGCACAGCATCACAACTTAGTAAAGTGTCACGTGCGAGCTGAGATGCCTCATGCTTGCCATCCCAGCGTGCACTGCTGTCTGTTAGTCCACCAATGTTACCACTTTGTTCAGGAAACACACCATGAGGCACTCCTCCTCCTAGAGTTAAATAAAGTAATTAATCAGGCATTCATGAACACATTGGTTTGTGCAAAAAGATATACTTCATTTTTTCAAGGATGAAGAAATGAAGACAAACACGCCATACAAAAGAACAAGGAAAGAGGTACAAGAATGTTTTGCTGAAGGTTTAACATAGCAACAAGCAAAGCTCAAAACCATGAGTAAAATGTTCCTATAGCAGACAAGACTCTGACTACCAACGAATAGCATCATACATTCAGAAGCAAAAGAGTATGAAATTTAAACAAAAGCAATTTTTGCAATTATTAAACAGAGTATTGTTTATTCGATACATTTGATGACATTTAGAGGCTTTTAATTATTACTTTAAAATTATGAGAACCTGCATAATATGCCTTGTTCTCCATAAAATAAAATGGTTTATGTCATATTATTTAAACATCATAACTCCAGTTCATAATTCCCATATCTAACATGAACAGCATTCAACTTAATTCTTTGAATGCCCATCAATTTATTTTATCCTCATTGGACAAATGACTGAATTTTCCCTTTTTTAAAGCTTCTTTTTACTTTCATGCATCACCAAACCTATTGCACAAAAAAGCTTTCTCTCTCAGAAAGAAATTCTGCTCAATACACTGTAATGAAACAATTCTCTGCATCCATTGACTTAGCTTCCCACTCACCCTATTGCAAACCTGTAAAAATAAATTTCATCACATAATTGCAAATTGACAAAAGATAAGCTGCAAGCTATCCTCTAAAGCATTCAAATATACTACCTAGTGCCTCCCCCTATTTCCCATGCAAAATTAACAGCCTGGATTACAAATACATCCACTCCAGTTAATAAATGCTATCTATCCACCTACACTTGTGTAATTCATTCTCTGACATCTTTTGGCAAATGTGAAAAATATACATGCAGCAGCAATAGCAGCTTACTTTATTGTAGGAAAACAATGTACTTCACATGGGTATAATAAGGCCAAAGGTGTGCTCCTGATAATACCTCACCACTTTCCCACCGACCAATGTCCCACACTTTCTATAGTCCTTCTCATTGCTCTTCATAAAAAACCTGACAGTAACTGCACTGCAACCTCTTGGTTGATCACCCATCCAGATTCTACTGTGACAGGGTGGTCACAGTGGCTCAGTGGCTAGCACTACTGCCTCACAGTGACAGGGACCCAGGTTTGACTTCAGCCTTGGGTGACTGACTGTGTGGATTTTTCATGATCGCCCGTGTCTGCGTGGGTTTCTCTGGGTGCTTCCGTTTCCTCCCACAGTCCAAAGATGTACAAGTTAGGTAGTTTGGCCATGCTAAATTGCCCACGGTGTTCCAGGATGTGTAGGTTAGGTGTGTTAGTCAGGGGAGATGTAGAGGAATGCATCTGAGTGGGATACTCTTTACAGGGTCAGTGTGAACTTGTTGGGCCAAAATGGGCTGTTTCCACACTGTAGGGATTCTATGAATCATCAAAGAACAAAGGATCTGCTGTGCTCAGTGAAAGTAAAAGAATACAGTTCAATAAGATCACTGGAATAACAAAAGAAAGCACCAGGTATGAAGAAGACAATTACAGGGAGATAAACGCACCGAGAAAAGATAATTTTTTTTTAAAGAGACACAGGAAGAAAGTAACAAATGGAAAATAATCCAAAAAGAGAAAAGGAACAAGAAGCACATTTGTTGACTCATGAAGACTAATGTAACCATACACAAAAAGAGCTAAAAACAGACAGACAGACTGAAACTGATCTTTCTCAGTTCATGGAATCCCTAACAGCACAGATTGAAGCCTTTCAAGTCTGCACCACCCTCTGAAGAACATCCCACCCAGCACCAATTCCCAACAGTCCACCACTCACTCTATCAACATAGCCCTGCAATTACCATGGCTAATCCACCTAGCCCACATATTCCTGGATACTATGGGTAATTTAGCACGGTGGATCCACCTAACCTTTTTGGACTATGGGAAGGAACCAGAGCACCCAGCAAAAGCCATGCAGACACACAGGTAACATGGAGACTCCACACAGATAGTCCCCAAGGGCTGGAATTGAATGCAAGGTCCTGGCACTATGAGGCAGCAGTGCTAACCTCTGAGACATCATGTCACTGCTGAAAAAAAAACAGTTAATGAACTGGCAGTCCATTTTCAAAGATGTTTGACTTCCTTTTTGATCAAGTTCATGCTACAAGGACATTTTGTACTGCTGGATAAGATCAATTTCATTTACAGAGAAAGAGGGAAAGTAACAGTGATCGATAAAAGTGAAAAATAACAGAAAAAAAGAGAGAATGAGCAAGACAAAGGGATAGAGTACCAAAGACATACAATGAGGAAGAAATAAAGAGACAACCTGCAATTTCTTTGGGCCTTAAAGCTCTTGAGTTGGACCAGAAGAACCATTACACTACAGCGCAAATCCTCCTGCTAAAAAGTGTTAAGTGCTGCATGAGCAACACCAGTAAACCTTCCTGTTAGCATCTGAGCCCTGAAAACTCATCCCTAACTACTCCTTCTCCAGACTCCACAACAACAACTCCAACACTTAAATATATTAAATGTAAAGTAGCATTGTCTTCCCAAACCAGAGAGCTGCTCTCCCATTACAGAGAAACAGCTGGGGATAGTTTAACTACACTTCAGGCAAAGGAAGAGGTTGAGAAGAAGAGTCTTTCATGGTAGCCTCAGCTGGAGCATGAATTAAACCCGCACTATTGGAATCATTTTACGTTACTAACCAACTGACCCCACGTAGCTTAAATGAAAAATATATCAGCAAGACTCTGTACAGGCAATAGGTATGGCATTCTATACAACAAAACTATTTGATCAATGAAGAAAATAATTTGTTTCAGTAATTTTTTAGGCCATTTAAATAGCTGCATTTATACACTAATTCAATGCTATCTGATCATAGCAATTACCCTTTTGTTTTGGTGCCTAACATAGGTCTCACAAGTTGCTCAGTACCAATTGTTGATTTGAACTGGAAATGAGTGCAAAGACTTCTATCATCGTTAGTAATTAAATATATTTCATTTAGATTTTGAAAATACTTGATTTAGTTAAACTCAAAGGAAAAATGCTAAATGATGATGAGTAAGTCGTGCACAGATTAGTTTTTGATAAATGCAGGATTCTGCATGGTGGCCATTTCACATATTTAAGGAGCTTGTAAAATGTTTGCCGACAGGTGATAATCTGTTAAAAGCAGGCATCAGCAGTCGTAGAAACAGACATTAAATGAGCTTTTGTATTGTTAACATGCAAAAAGCAAAAATTATAGCAAATGCAGAACAGAAAAGAAGCTAAGTGATTTTATGTATGAATAAGATATGCACATGATGGTGTTTTATGAGATACATTACATAATGCTGGAGCAAGGCTGGAAATCCGTGAATCAGGTCAGCTTTGGAACATATGACTGAGGCAGGCTGATGTGAGATTTCATACAGTGGCTAATGGATAGTCTCAATGAAAAGAATACACTTTTCCATGTGATATAAGCACAGTGCATGATCAGAACATCGAGTTAAGACATCATGGATGGCAAAGTGAAACAGATGGTACTGTGGAAACAGTGACTCATTAATTAAAGAGAAATCTCTAAAATCAGTAAATACATTTCCAAAACTAAATTATTGTATTTTCATACTTAAACAAAAGGTAGAAGACAGAGGGTGGTGGTGGAGGGTTGTTTTTCAGACTGGAGGCCTGTGACCAGTGGAGTGCCACAAGGATTGGTGCTGGGTTCACTGCTTTTCATCATTTATATAAATGGTTTGGATGTGAGCATAAGAGGTATAGTTAGTAAGTTTGCTGATGACACCAAAATTGAAGGTGTAGTGGACAGTGAAGAAGGTTACCTCAGATTACAACGTGATCTTGATCAGATGGGCCAATGGGCTGAGAAGTGGCAGATGGAATTTAATTCAAATAAATGTGAGGTGCTGCACTTTGTGAAAGCAAATCTTAGCAGGACTTATACACTTAATGGTAAGGTCCTAAGGAGTATTGCTGAACGAAGAGACCTTGGAGTGCAGGTTCATAGCTCCTTGAAAGTAGAGTCACAGGTAGATAGTATAGTGAAGGTGGTGTTTGATATGCTTTCCTTAATTGGTCAGGGTATTGAGTATAGGAGTTGGGAGGTCATGTTGTGGCTGTACAGGACGTTGGTTAGGCCACTTTTGGAATATTGCATGCAATTCTGGTCTCCTTCCTATTGGAAGGATGTTGTGAAACTTGAAAGGGTTCAGAAAAGATTTACAAGGATCATGCCAGGATTGGAAGATTTGTGCTATCAGGAGATATTGAATAGGCCAGGGCTGTATTCCCTGGAGGGTCAGAAGCTGAGGGATGACCCTATAGAGGTTTATAAAATCATGAGGGGCATGGATAAGATAAATAGACAAAGTGTTTTCCCCGACATGGGGGAGTTCAGAACTAGAGGGCATAGGTTTAGGGTGAGAGGGGAAAGATATAAAAGATACCCAAGGGGCAACTTTTTCACGCAGAGGATGGTACATGTATGGAATGAGCTGCCAAAGGAATGGTGGAGGCTGGTACAATTGCAACATTTAAAAGGCATTTGGACAGGTATATGAATAGGAAGGGTTTGGAGGGATATACCAGGTGCTGGCAGGTGGGACTAGATTGGGTTGGGATATCTGGTCGGCATGGACGGGTTGGACTGAAGGGTCTGTTTCAGTGCTGTACATCTCTATGACTCTAAATATACTTTTGAAACTAAGTAGATTAATTTTCAGATTAAATGGAATTCAAAAATACATAAGTACATATTCAAAATTAAGTAAATATACTTTCAAGTATAAATAAATGAACTTTCACAAATGACAGCTTCATACGGCAACAATTTAAATTTTATTACCCACCTAAAGCAGCTTTGACTTCCAGAGCCTCAGACTCATGTGAAAATTGACTAAGCCCGGCTGCATTGACAGCCCTAACTCGAAATTTGTATAACTGTCCAGTTTGTAATCCATGACAAATAAATCTAGAAAACAAAAACTTCATTTACAACATCAATCAATGAATTTACACAATATTTCTTTGTATGTGTTCCAGTCAACATTTTTGTTCTTATTATTTTGGCCACAAGTATCAGGTATATAGGAAGTGTTGCATTCAATGGAAAGCATATTACACAACAATGCTCCATCTTTTTTCCATTTTTGTGCCACAATAAAATGAGAACCAATATTACAGAATTAAGGTGAAACAGAACCACTCGTTGGCTTATTAATAGGGATTACCCACTCTGATGGAACACAGTCCTGAAAGTCTGATTATGTAACATTGACTCATTTACTGATGCTATTGTAAGCATTTCATGCTATGCCTCATTATTTTGTCATGCCCTTACATATTTAGGATCTTTCCCAGTTGTGGTTTAACATATTTGTGCACTGATCCTATTTCTTTGTGTTCTGTGTATCATGTCACTGGCATTGACTATCCAATGCCATCCAAATGCAGAATTTCATGAGTTCTCCTTCCTGACACATGGGGCTGACTTTTACCATTTGCAGTTAAAGCACAATGCACAATGCACAATCTGACATAACCTGTGGTGAATTTTCAATGTTAAACATCATAATAATACAACTGAGCTGTTGAGTGTCATATGTTGTACAAAGAGCTTTGAGGACTCTGGGTCTGTACTCAGTGGAGTCTCGAAGGATAAGGGATCATCTCATTGAAATGTACAGATTACTGAGAGGCCTGGACAGAGTAATGTAGAGCAGATGTTTCCAGCAGTAGGAGAGTTATGAGGGCACAACCTCAGACTGAAGAGACAACCCTTTAGAGGTGAGATAAGGAGGAATTTCTTCAGCCAGAGAGCAGTAAATCTGTGGAACTCATTACCACAGATGGCTGTGGAGGCCAAATCATTGAGTATAATTAAGACAGAGATAGAGAGGTTCTAGATTAGTGAGGGGATCAAGATTTACGGGGAGAAGGTGGGAAAATGGAGTTGAGAAATATATCAGTCATGATCGAATGGTGGATCAGATCAATGGGCCAAATGGTCTACTTCTGCTTCTATATCTTATAGTGTAATGAAGTGAGTTTCTCAGTGAAATCACATGGCAAGCGAGATAGAAGTGCCGACCATTGCTGGGTCATTCCAGCTTACACACCTTTCGCACAATGTTTTAATGCCAAGTTGCAGATACCGCAAGCCAGGAGTTATTTCACAAACTATGTACTTGACTCTGAACTTTGAAAATGTCTGAGAGTAAAGGCAAGCTGGCTCCCACCTGCAGGACAAGGATATAGAGGTGCTAGTCGATGGAGAGCTGACTGCAGACTGCCAAAGAAGGTCAGGCCACCAGATCTTGCCAGCCTGGCCTGGGCAGAATTTGCAGCACAAGTCAGTGCTGAGTCTCCGTGAAGTAGGAAGCCCAGAGCACAGAAAGTCAATGCTTGTCTGTGCTCTGGATAGACATATGCCATCACCTTCTCTCACTTCTATAACACACTCATAGGACCACCACTCACTAACTCGGTCACTGCATATGCATCTCACCATCTGTAGCACAATGGATAAGTAAATCATGCCTAATCACTAACGCTCACATTCTTCATCCTTCCAAACTAATCATGGTTTCCGGTATCCTCATACCTCACTGGGGACACCTTACTGACTCATTTGTTCATGCATCGCCACTAAACATTCTTGCACTCATTTTCATTATTCTCAGTCCCTCCCTTCATCATATTGTGAGAAAATTTGGCCTTTAATTGAACCAAGGAGGCCAACATTGGTTGGGGGATAACAGACAACAGGTTCCTTACTCCCTATGATGAGAAAATATTAGATGTGGCAGGAGAAGACATCTAGTGTGGATGGAGAGACAATGGGTAACTGACTCTGTGCCACGCTGTTCTCTTACTGCCACCAGTGCTAACTCATTCTTAACCTGGCCAAGATTTTATCCAACTTCTACAACTAATTCCTTCCCATCTCTTATGCAGACTCTAGCTCTACCCAGGGAACCTTGGCTAAGTGACCAGTGCCCACAGACCCTCAGCTCCACCTCCACCTCTGAGGAGGAAGCCTGTGCAACCAAGTGGCTGGGCAGCCACACTGAGGGTCCACACATGCCAACACATCTTTTTTTCTCTTGAAAGTTTACAAAGAAAGGAAAAGTTTTATAGATTACTTTCTGTTCAAATTGTTCCAACAGGTATTACTTGAAAAGATAGCAATTAAAAGAAAAACAGAAATCCTGCCAAAAGAAAACAGTTTTATGTTTCCTTTCCCTGAAGTCACTGATCATGTGGTTTATGTTAATGGAATATATACTGTTCCACTGTTATTAATGGAGGCTTCAAAACAGCCAGAGACCAGCCTCGTACTGCTTGGCCCTACCAACGTGTTTTCATTCTCTCTTGATTAGATGAATGTATTCCACCTGTTCACCTGAGGGCTTGTGATTCCGTGACCTTGCAAAACAGAAGGACATTCAATGAAATAAGATGAAAAATATCAAGCAAACAGGATGCCTTACGCAGAACCAGCAATGAAGTTCACTGTTATTCCAGGGCTTTTCTCCATTTCTGACATGGTATCTCCTTCATTTGTGAAGAGCAGTAGTGAAAGAATATGTAATATAAGGACAAAGCATACTTCATTTTCAAATTTGAATTGATGATTTTTCTGTTTTTAATTCACACACACACGTACCAAGCAGACGTTAGTGACATCAGCATCTCTGGGGTTTCAAGACTATTTCAATGCCTATGGACAAATTCTGGATCACCCTCATCATACGCACCCATTCTCTCTCTAATGCATTTCTTTTGATTCTGCCTTACGCTTTCCTCTGCTTCATTTATGCAAGACTCTCTAATAGCCTTCAGCACTACCTTTTGCCTTTCACTGGTTTGTTGTTGCATGGTTCCCATTTTCCAGATCCACTGATGCTTGCTTCAATGTAGTAGCCAACTAATTCCTTTGCATCTTTTGACTCTTCCCAACTGACAACCATCGAAGTGTCTGTGTTCCTCGAAGGCACAACATGACTTGGAGCTTTTGGAACATCTGAAAGGCAAAAGACAAAAATTTAGAAAGTATTGAAATAAACATGGCTATTTTGCCTGATCTCAGAGGCTGTATATATCCTGTGTGATTGACCATTGTTTGACAATAATTATGAATTATAGGGTTTTTTTTGCATTTACTTCAAAAGGAATACCCTAGGATTAAAAAAAATTAAAGCTTCATCCTTCAGAATTTGTGGAGAAAAGGTAAACTTTCTTGTGTCTCACTCAATGTAGTCTGTTTCTTCAGCAATTAGACACCACATTGATAATATTGAGCAGCAACAGTAAAAAGAAGGGTGAACAAGACTTAAGCTGTACATTCAAGAAGATAAATCATAGGAACTGGATGTAAATTAGCTCATTGAGCTGGAAGGTTTGTTTTCAGGCATTTCGTCACCATGACTAGGTAACATCATCAGTGAGAGTCTCCGGTGAAACACTGTGGTATGTCCCAACTCTATATTTATAGGTCTTGGTTTCTTAAGGTGGGTGATGTCATTTCCAGTGCTTCCTAGTCATGGTGACAAAACATCCAAAATCAAACCTTCCAGCTCAGTGAGCTAACTTACATCCATATCATGAGCTAGATATCTTCTCAAAAATCGCAATCATAGGAACTGTTAATTAATACCATACAAGCTGCTAATTCAACCCTTTTCTGTATTTTGTATAAATCCAGTCAGGGAATGGTGACATCCCGATAACAATTATTATAAAGTAAGATAAGAAAGTAAGCATGGCAAGTGGATTTATGTTCACTTTATAATTCATACTTACCAAGTTTGTCTGTTACTTCAGTAAATTCTGTTGGCTCAGAAGGCTCACTAATGCCAGCAGAATTAGCAGAGCGGACACGGAAACGATAGGATTTACCCTCAGCCAGATCAAACAATGCAAATCGTGGAGACTTCACGGGGATCTCTGGGTTAACCCTTTGCCAGTCCTCAGTGCCTGCAACACACTAACCCAAACAAGCAAATAAAAGGATAATGTGCATAAAAAACCATGAGCAAATAAGGCAATAATTTTATAGCTACTAATTGGGAGGCAGAATGCTTTCAATTATATCAATTGATGGCTCACTTAGGTTTCAACATTCCCTGTAAGCACTGACACTGGTGATTCTGCTGGGATCAGGCCCACTTATATACTACTAAGAAACCGATCGTCATATTTATACTGTCGTTGGGTTGGCTGCTTTATCTGTGTAGGTAGGAAGTGGAATGGTGGCTTATTCTGTTTGTAGAAGGACAAAAATTAATATGTCACAATGATCACTTCATATACAAGTGATTTAGATATACTTAACAGCATGTCATTTATGTGTAAACAATTATACATGATCAATATTTCAGAGATGTCCCTTAGATGCAAAGTAAAAGCTGTAGTAAGACATTCAAACTGCAAGGTTATATACTTGTCCATTATTAGTTTTATCAATGTAAAATAGGGATTAAAGATTGACTTGGTGTGAACATTACACTAGCTTCCTGCATGTTAAAATCTGCTATAAAATTATTTTAGGAAAGGTGATAATCTAATGCATCAAGTACACAGAGAAGAACATTAATGAAAACCTGCATAGTTACATCTAAGCGCAGCATTCTGTAACGCTTAGCTGGAATTTTCCTTAACGGCTTAATTCCTTTTTAAAAGCACCAGGCATAGGTTGACATTTAACAGCACAATTTTACGCATGTGTTTGAAACCATTTTGGAAGTGGCGTTACTTATTTCCACACGCATTTGGAGGTGTTTACCTTTTCTACATAATACATGATTCCTTCGTGGCCACGTTGACCAGGAGGCTTCCAGCTGAGGACCACATAATTCCTCGTGGCTTCAGTCACAGCTAGTTCTGTAGGTTGTCCAGGCACCACACCCTCTGTTGGGATATACGTAGGACAGCAACACTTTACTTCAGGGGTGAAAAAATACTCAAAGATTTATTTCCTTGATTATCATTTGAGAAAGGCTATGATACTCTTCGGCTCAAAATTCCTGCAAACATCCAAGGCCTAAATAGCCCCATGCAGATACAGTGGAACTTTACCATACTGGTCCTACACCCGTCATTTGCTTGTACTCTCGAAGCTTGTCAACTTCCTGAGCTCAATGTGTTTCCAGATGAAAAACAGATGCTGCCCAGTTACAGTGTAGGGGTAAAGACCAGAGGAACATGCGATGAAAAAGGCTAAGAAATTGCTGCAGTGTTGTACGGTATAAAGGCTTCAAAAATTTAATTGAAAATGTCGACTTTACAATTTCTACTTTCACTAGATTATTAATAAAGCGCAAGCATATAGGTTTGTCAAAGTGGGCTGTCAAATTTTGAAAATATCCTTTCCTCTTTCTTCATAAAGCCAGCTTCAGGAATGCTTGTTTGGGTCTAACAAAAATAATGTAGGCATCCACTTTTATATAATCGAAACCTTTCCCTGGGACTTGGACCTTGGTTGACATGTTCCAGCTAAACTCAGCGAGATTGAACAAGGAGGTCATTTTGTACCAATAAGTTGTTGGTTTTGGTTGAAGAAACCCAGGGCTTCCAACTGTTCTGGTCTCTTTCTTACAAGATTGGGAACTTGGCTTATTCCACCAGTCACCTGCCAAAAATTAAAATCTCCCTAAACTATAACTGTCAACACTCATCTTCTCAAATTTACTGAAGCTGCCTGAGGGGAAAATGTGGATTATCTACATTGCAGAAAAAAATATTTTGATTGATTCCAAATTGTTACAGGTTGAGTCTGATCAGAGCAGATTAATACACTTACAAAAAGATGCATTCTTTACCTGCTGGTTCTTCTTCTGTTACAATAATCTGTCCTGTCCAGGGGGCTAATGGGATTCCTGATAATTAAATAATACAAAAAAGATAAAACATTATTTTCAATAAGCCTTGAGATCAATTTTAAAATCTTTTTATTTATTGAGTCAGAAAAGATAGGAGGAAGGAGTTCAACATAGCCCAAAAAATGAACACACTGATTAGTCAACAGAATTTTTTCAAAAATCTGAAATTATTAGATGCATTTTTCAATGAAAACACCACATTTTTTCAGTGGGTGACTGATATGGTGGCTGAGAGGAATACAATAGATGTGGTGTTTATAGACTTTCAGAAATGTTTTGCTTTGATTATCCACTGAAAATTATTGTAGAAAGTTAAAGAAGAAGGAATTCAAAAAAAAAGGAGAGTGGATTAAAAACTGTTCAGAAGGAAATAATTAGACAGATAATTTAGGGTTTATTTTAATTAATCTTAATTGGTGTTAGTGGAGGTGATGACTGCCTCAAATTGGATACCAAATTCTGTTGCAGGATAAGTCAATGGATTCAATTCGTTCTCCATAAACTAGAAATTACCCCACCTCAGTCAAACTTTCCTTACATTGGGGAAGTTTCACAGTGTGGAGGAAATGGACCTTGATGCAGTGCATCTTTTCCCACCAAAAATAAACTCAACCCCAGTCAAGCCACCTTACCCTTTTCTGTACATTGACTACCCTTGTGCAACTTAATGATAGATCAAACAGCACTGATAGGCACCATGTTTACAATTGTTTTGAGAGTTTAGACAAGCCACCAGGTATATTACCAACATTACTGTGGATCAGGCAGCAAAACTGCATGGTGCATTCTTCCTTACTTCTTCATCTATCAATATGGGAGATTTACCCTCAGCCTAATTCATCTGATTCAGGAGCTTATTTGCAGTGGAGATCAAATCGATATGCCACTGTTGGCTCCAGATCTTGCTGCTCCAATATATTAACTACCAAATCACAGAAGATTACTTCACTTTTGGTGTGCTTTACTTGCTCTTTCTATCACTTTGCACGTAACACAGATCAATTCTGAGTAGCCAATGTTGGATTTACTATTTTGATCCATTGTGTTTAATATTAAAACGTTGCCAAACATGAGTTGTTAAAGGAGTCACTCTTTAAAGATTTCCTCCCTAACAGCAAGCATTAATAGAAAAAAAGGCATACCCTTCAGCCTTGCTTTATCAGCAGGATCCAAGGCTGCAACAGGCTCAGATACACGGGATGGTCTACTAATTCCAACGTTATTAACAGCACGCACACGGAAGATGTAGGAACGACCTTCTACCAACCCAGTGACAGGAAACCTGGCAAACTTCACTGGGGTATCATTGCACTGAACCCAATGATTGGTTCCTACTTCACATCTGTAGAAAAAGGGATGAATTGTTTGTTTGAACAAAGATTAGAAGTGGAGTTAGTTAGTTATCATTCTTACAATTACAAAACATTTTTATAGATTACCGCCATCACTATTCTACAAAAGTATTATAAACCAGTGTTGTGCATTACAATTTGTACACTTAAATTCCATCTAACTATGGTTTTTTTAGTGCTTGCAGATCTCGTTTTTTTCATTTTACATAAGTCTTTGGTCTTTTATCAAGTGTACATTTTCATTTGGAACATTAGAAAATAAAGGGCATTCTGCAAGGGTCTGCTGTTGGGCAAAGTTTATTTAGTGAGAATTGGAAAGTGGGACTGTCATGACACAGGCGCATCGCTGATTGGAAGATTTACGATGATACATATAACAAGAATGGAGCAAAAGGTGTGTTATTAATCAGTTCAGTTACAATGTAATCTTGCACAAGTGAAACATTTTTACTCTACTAATTTGCAATCAAAAAACTTAGAAATGAAATATTGAATGATCCACAAGGCTGCAATACAATAAACACAGTATTTGGGATGCACTGGCTGTATCTCCTGCAGGTGGTGATATGATGTGTGTTTCCAACATTAACGGGGGATTTTATGATGAGAGTATTTCACCCAATGGTGAAATCATCCAGCCACCAACTCCATTAAATTACTAGAATGTTTTCTCATTTTTATTGCCTTTTTTCTTAATAACTGAAACTTCTACATATTTTATTGTTGAGAAAATTCCTATCCCGAAAAAGGCCATTAGTGACTCTTTTCTCTGGTATACAGCCAAGTCACCTTCCATGATCCACACAAAAAGGGCAGTGAGTTAAGACAGAGAGCAGCAGAGGATGACAGAAAAGAATCAAAGAATTTAAGAGAGAGAACATAAATGAAGACACAATCTTTTGCCATGTGATTTTAGGGCCACACCTAAGACTTTGTGTTTAGTACAGAGTGGTCAAGGAGAAGATAAGATCAAGAACTGTTTTCAAGCTTAGGATTCTGTAGAACCTTATTTATTGCATATTAATATTATATACAACAACACATGGGATTCCAAGAAATACAAATTTCAGAATTTGTTGTTACGTTATTAAAAGACTATTAGCCGTATTTTAACAAATCTTCCACTTTTGATTTAGCTTCTTTCTAAATGTCTAACATAGTCCATCAGTGTTATTTATTCCAATGTTGAAAACAACCCTGTGACATTATTGTGTAGCTGCTCTAGGTTCATAAAGCCCACACACACGTATCAGATGAGTGCAACACATGTAGGTTTGCTGATGATACAAAGTTAGTTGGGATGGTAAATTTTGAGTCAGAAGGCTGGAAAGAAATATAGACAAGTGAAATGAGTGAGCAAGAACATGAAGATGGCAAACAGAATATCTTCTAAGTAGCAAGAGACTGGGAATTTTCATATTCAATGGAACCTATATATCCTTGCACATGAATCACAGAAAGTTAACAAGCAAGTTCAGTACATAATTAGAAAAGCAATGGCACATTTGACTTTATTTGTAAGGAATTTAAGAATAAGAATTAAAGTCTTGATAGAGTTGTACAGAGTCTTGGTGAGACAATACCTGAACTACTGTGTACAGTTTTATGGTCTCTTTACCTAAGAAAGGATATACAAGACTTAAATGGATGTAACAATGGATGTAAAGCTTCAATAGATGGATTCTTGTGAAGAAAGGGTTGACCATTAAGAAGAGATTAAGTAGACTAAGCCTTTGCTCCGTGTAAATTAGAAGAATGAGAGATGATCTCAATAAAAACTAGTAAATCCTTCAGAGGATTAATGAGGTAAATGCTGAGAGGTTGTTTTCCAAGGCTTGGAAATCTAACCTTGAAGGCACAGTCCCAGAATGATATGTTAGAATGAGATGGAAAGATGTTTGTTTGCTCAAAGTGTTTTCTAATCCACTGGAGAGTGAATATCCAATTATTGAATTAATTCAATTTAGCAATCTATATATTTTTTGATCCTGAGGGAATTAAAGGATATGGAGATAGTGCACAAAGGTGGAATTGATGGGACAGATCAGCCATGGCTGCATTGACTAAAGGCTGAAGAATCAACTGACCAGTTCCTGCTTTTATTCATTGTAGTCTATGCTCTTAAAATAGAGCAACAGAAGAGAAGAGACAGAGGAAGAAATAACAAAACACAATGACAAATATTATATTCTCTGATTCACTATGATCAAAGGCATGAGAGAACAACTAGAGAAGGAATAAAGTTAAAAATTTACCACATTTCTCCATTCATCATTGGATTAAATAACTTTATATACAACAACATGCTGTTATACTTTAGACATTCTAGTGATGTGACCAGTCCTCTCCAGAGCCCACCGACCTTAAAATTTCAGGGTAAAACCTTTTATTAGGATAATGGAGGGAAGCTGATATTCAGTATTCAGGTAACTTTACTCTGATAGGAATCAAATACTTTCAAGGAAGAAGAAAGAAACTAACAAAAAAAAAGTAAAATATTTTGCCTTTATAGAATTATTGTAATTCACTTAGAACTTCAAATCAATGCAGTGAGAAACAGCGAGTGACCACTCACCTGTCAACAAAGTAACCAAGGATGGAGCTTCCACCATCAACTGCTGGTTGTTTCCAGGTTACAATGACATAATCTTTATTGGCATCTAAGCAATAGACATCCAAAGGAGCTCCTGGGGCACCTGCAACCTCTGCATCAGCATCTGTAAATGAGACACTGCTTTCTGATTACATTGTCAAAAAAATGTGGCGCTGGAAAAGCACAGCAGGCCAGGTAGCATCCAAGGAGCAGGAGAGTCAATGTTCTGGGCATAAGTCCTTCATCGGGAATGTGGAGGGAGAAAGGGGACTAAGAGATAGACAGAGGAGTGGGGGTGGGGCGGGACAGGAAGGTAGATGGGAAGGCAATAGGGGAATGGAGGTGGGAGGGTAATTCTGATAGGTCGGTGGGGAGGGTGGAGAGGATAGTTAGTGCCAAGTTGGAAGGATGGATCTGGGATGAAGTGAGGGGAGGGGAGATTTAGAAACTGGTGAAGTTAATATTGATGCTGTGTAGTTGTAGGGTCCCAAGGCAGAAGATGAGGCGTTCTTCCTCCAGTTGGCCTGTGGCATTGATTTAGCGTTGGAGGAGGCCCAGGGCTTGCATGTCTTGGCAGACTGGGAGGGGGAGTTGAAGTGGTTGGCCAAAGGGCAGTGGGGTTGTTTGATGCATGTGTCCCAGAGATATTCCCTGAAATGGTCTGCAAGTTGGTGTCCTGTCTCCCCAATGTACAGGAGACCACTTTGAAAGCAACAGACACAGCAAATAAGGTGGGTGGATGTGCAGGAAAATCTCCACTGGATTTGAAATGATCCTTTAGGGCCTTGGACGGAGGTTGGGGGCGCGCAAGTGTGGGTGCAGGTTTTACACCTTGTGCAGTAGCAAGGGAAGGTGCTAAGTGTGGAGAGGGGGGTTGGTGGGGGGCATAGACCAACTGAGGGAGTCGCAGAGGGAATGGTCTCTGTGGAATGCAGAGAGGGGTGGGGTGGTTAGGTTGATTGTAGATGGTGGAAAGGGCAGAGGATAAGCCGCTGTATACAGAGATTATTGGGGTGGAATATGAGGACCAGTGGTTTCTATCCTTGTTGCGGTTGGAGGGGTGGGGGTCGTGGGCAGAGCTGCGGGAAGTGGAGGAGATGCACTGGAAGGCATTATTGATCATGTGGGAGGACTTATTGGGATGTCTTGGAGTGGAATTGCTCCTTCTGGGAACAGATACAGGGGAGGTGGAAGAATTGAGTGTAAGGCATCACGTTTTTACAGGAGGGGGTGTTGGGAGGCGGTGTGGTCCAGATAGTTGTGGGAGTTGGTGTCTTTGAAGTAGATGTCTGTTTTGAGTCAGTTGTTGGAGATGGAGATGGAGAAGTCCAGAAAAGGGATGGAGCAGTCCGAGATGGTCCAGGTAAACTTGAGGTCAGGGTGGAAATTGTGGGTGAAGTCGATGAACTTTTCAACCTCCTCATGAGAGCACGAGGCAGCACCAATGCAATTATTAATGTAGCAGAGGAAAAGGTGAGGGATGGTGCCAGTGTAACCATGGAAGGTGGATTGTTCCATCTACCCTATGAGGAGATAGGAATAGCTGGGGCCCATGGCTACCCCTTTGGTCTGAAGGAAGTGGGAAGATTTGAAGGAGAAGTTGTTGAGGATGAGGACCTGTTCTGCCACTCTAATGAGTGCGTCGGTGGAGAGGGGCTGGTTGGGTCGGTGGGAGAGGAAGAAACGGAGGGCTTGGAGCCCTTCACCATGGGGGAGTGGATGTGTCTAGGGACTGGATGTCCATGATGAAGAGGAGGCATTGTGGGCCGGGGATTGGAAAGTCATGGAGGAGGTGGAGGGCATGGGTGGTGTCCCGAACATATGTAGGGAATTCCTGGACCAAGGGGGACAGGATGGAGACAAGATATGAAGGATGACTTCAGTGGGACAGGAGCAGGCAGAGATAATAGGTCGACCGGGGCAGTCGGGTTTGTGGATTCTGGGTAAAAAGTTGAACCGAGCGATTGCACTGGCTACATTAATTGGTCACTTCCCATCGAACAATAATTTCTTTGACTCCTAAGTGATTTAGCAGCAACATAGCAAGAAAACCTTAGTCAGTGTCAAATGAAATGGACTTAACAGGTAAGTAAATTAAAATGGAGGAAAAAATGCACTCTGTCTAACCCAAGGCAGAATCACAGCTGGCATGTCATAGTTCAAGGAGCTAATAACCAATTTTATCTGACAGCAAAGTATTTCTCTCACAAAGACAGCAGCACTTACAGGAAGAATGTTTTTATCAGATATGGGAAGCCTAAAAATGTTTAAACATACTCTTAGGTTAAAACTGCTCATTGCTGGAAGGACATCAGCTAGGGCCACGACTCTGATCTTGGTTTGTTGGTTGCAACCTTCATAGAGTCGAAGGTGCAAGAATTACTCTCAGTGCCCCTACGTAAATAGCAAGGTCGCTTGAGAAAAAACAACAGGTTCTCATTATTTAGTGATTCCTATCGCTAACCGCATTATACCCATAGCCCCCTTGTCGATACTGTTCAGCTACTCAAATGACATATGGGCTGTTGTGTTCACTTGCACACGTACCTCTGACAAACACGTATGCACTATGAACTTCATAGCCAGATTTTGTCAACACACGTATAGTGTACAATCCTTCATCCTCCTTATTTAGGTGAGTAAAAGTCAGTGTAGCAGTTTCACCACTCCAGTGCATCTCAACCCATTTGGATGGCAGTAGCTGGATACCTGGTAAGGAAAATGGAGAAGAGTAGAAATGTAAGCATGGAGAAGGTATTGAGACTTTGACAAAGAGAATATAATCACTGGAGGTTTTAAAGTTAAAGTTATTGTATTTATATGCATACTTGACATTCTTTGAAAATGTCATTTTTTTGTTGCAATTTATGACTGCTAAGCATGATTACTTAGCTGCACACAATTAAGAACAATTAAAGCCACAAAAAATATTGAGGGTATTTTAAGCAGCCTGGATCAAAATTTGACATTCAGGGTTCAAGGATTGTGCAAAACTGTAGCAATATCAGCAAGTGTGAGCACTAACTTTCGAAGCGCTGCTCCTTCATCAGGTTGTTATGGAGTATAAGTTCGTAAGACATAGAATTTATAGCAAAAGCTTATAGTGTGATGTAACTGAAATTATATATTGAAAAAGACCTGGATTGTTTGTTGAGTCTCTCATCTTTTTGAATGACCATGTTGGTTTCAGTTCTTTTGTATGTAAATCCCAGAACTGTTTTTTTTTGGGAGGTGGGGGGGGAATGGGCTCACGCGCCCTGTTCTGCTGCCGAGTCTCCTGAACAGGGAGCAGACTTCATAGAAAACACTGAGCCCCAGTGGAAAGTCATTGAATCACTGACTGAGTAATCAATTAGTGCCCACACACCTCATCCGGATAATCAAGGTTCCTCTATATATGGATTCATGCAGCTTTTGAGCAAAATAAAATGTAATTCTGCAAGTACAAATTCACCCCACAAACTTGTGTGTGTGTGTGTGTGTGTAAAATGCAGTGGGGTCACCTGTAGTGTGACAAGAACCCAAGGTTCTGGTTGAGGCCATCTCCATACACATAGGTACCAAACTTGGCTGTTAGCCTATGTTTGGCCACTTTACGTTGTTGCTTGTCCTGAGGTCCGCCTTGGAGAATGTTCACCTGAAGGTCCGATGTCGAATGGCCCTGACCGCTGAAGTGTTTGTGTCTGTCTCTTGACTGTTGTGCAGTGTCCATTCATCCATTTCCGTAGCCTCTACATGGTCTCACCAATGTTCCATGCCTCAGCCTGGACCATTGAAGTATTTCTCATATGCTCACACATACACACCCACACGTGCACCCTCTCACAGACTTACACCCCTTTACACTCACACTCACAAACATACACACACTCTGTCACAGATGATCATACCACCCCACCCCAACACACATACACACTCACTTGCACACACACACACATATAAGTTTGTGAGGTGAATTTATACTTGCAGAATTACATTTTATTTTGCTGAAAAACTGCATGAATCCATGTAATATTCTGTAAATCCCTTTTTTAGATTAGAATCAGTCTGAACATTGGGGCACAGACAGCCTCAAACACGGCACCTCAGACCTTCAATGCATTATCCGGGCCAACATGGCACCTATTGTTAAAGTTCACTTGAGAACGTAGCTTTTAAGAGAAGTTCTAGGATTTACATATGAAAGAACTGAAACCAACATGGTCATTCGAAAAGGTGAGAGACTTAAAAAAAAAAGCAGGTCTTTTTCAATATCTAATTTCATTTGCAGCACACAGTTAACTTTTGCTATAAATTCTGTCTTACGATCTTATACTCCATAACAACCTGGTGAAGGAACAGCGCTCTGAAAGCTAGTGCTTCCAAATAAACCTGTTGGACTATAGCCTGGTGTTGTGTGAGTTAAACTTTGTCCACCCCAGTCCAACACCGGCACCTCCAAATCAGAAAATGTGAGGCTCTTTATTTCCGACATTAAAAGGATAGAACAGAGTAACTTGTGAAAACCTACAAGCAGTGGACATTTAAACAACACTGAAGAAGCTCGTCACTGTCCAGGACAAAGCAGCCCACTTGACTGGCCCCACATGTACAAACATCCACTCTGTCCACCGCCGATGCTCAGTAGCAGCAATGCGTACTATCTACAAGATGCACTGCAGAAATTTGCCTAATATCCTTAGATAACACCTTCCAACCCAGCCACTATCATCTGGAAGGACAAAGGCAGCAGATACATGGGAACATCGTCCATCACCTGAAGGTTCTCTTCCAAGCCACTAACCATCCTGACTTGGAAATATATCGCCATTCCTTCACTATCACTGGGCCAAAATCCTGGAATTCACTCCCAGACAGCGTTGTGGGTCAACCTACAGCATATGGACTGCAGCAGTTCAAGAGGATTGCTCACCACCACCTTCTCAAAGACAAATAGAGCAGGACAATAAATGTTGGCCCAGCCAACAATACCCACGTATCCCACAAATGATTACATTTTTAAAAAAGTGACTTGGAGGTCCAAAGATACAGAAATAAAAATGCCACCCATAGGCTGTATGTGACCTCAATAAAATGGATTGAGCCAATGTAGTATGAATATTAACCCTTTGAGAACTGTTATACAAGAGAGAAAGTGAAAGGAATGAAATGACAAGAGTGCTCCAATTATTTGATCAAAATCTATTAATAACTTTTCCCCGCTCTGTAGAAAGGTCACGGCCCTGAAATGTTAACAGTTTCTCTTTCTGCATTGCTGCCAGACCTGTTGAATATCTCACAGGGTCATATACAACACATTTGGATTATCTATCACATCACAGAAATCCAGTCAGTCCCATTCCTCCATTCTATACAGTAATCCTGCAAGTTGATTTCCTTCGAGTCACTATCCAATTTTCTTTTGAAACACTGATTGTTTTCACAAGCATCACCCTTATGGGCAATGAATTACAGGTCTTCACCATTCTCTTCATAGATTCCCCCTGTATGGCCTGCTCAAAACCCTAAATCTGCAATCCCTAGTCCTTGTGGAATCAGCTAGTGGGAACAGTTTTCCCAGTTTGAATTACAGAATATTCAAAACTGTAATATTCTTGAACATTTTAATCAATTTGCTCCAATCTCCTTTGCTACATAAAAGGGAACAATACTAGCTTCGCCAAGCTAATTCTATAATTAAACTCCCCAATTCCTGAACCATTCTGGTAAATCTCTTTTGCACTCTCTTAAAGACCCTCACATCCCTCTTAAAATGGGGTGGTCAGCACTCGACACAATACTCCATTTGAGTCCTAACCAGCACTTTCTAAAGGTTCAGCATAACCTGCCTGCTTTTCACCCATAATGGGGTAGCACAATGGCTCAGTGGTTAGCAGTGAATGCCTCACAGTACCAGGGTTGCAGGCTCGATTCCAGTATCTGGCAACTGTCTGTATGGAGTTTGCACATTCTCTCCGTATCTGTGTGAGCTTCCTCCGGGTGCTCTGGTTTCCTCCCACAGTCTAAAGATGTGCAGGTGAGGTGAATTGGCCATGCTAAATTACCCATAGTGTTAGGTGCATTAATCAGAGGGAAATGGGTCTGTGTGAGTTACTCTTCGGAGGGTCGGTGTGGACTTGTTGGGCTGAATGGCCTGTTTCCACACTGTAGAGAATCTAATCTAATAATCTACTTATGAATTCCAGTTTCCTATACACTTTGCTCATTACTTTCTCAAAATGTCCTACCACCTTCAAAGTCAACAGCTCAAAGATTTATGCACATACACTTCTAAGTCTTCCTGTTCCTGCACATTCTTTATAAATGTGCCATTGGTGATCATTGCCTTTCCCTATCCCTCCTATTAAAATATACTTCTTCACAACAAATCCCATTTCTGCCACTCGCCTGCCATGCTGCAGGCAGGTCATATCTTCATCACTGTTTGCAACTCCACTAAGTTTGGTATCATCAGCAAACTTTAAAAATCTACACTGCATTCCAAGACGCAAGCTATTTACATATAACATAAAAATGGATGGTTTCCTGGGGAATACCACTGTCTATCACCGTTCAGTCTGAAAAGTAGTCACACTGTCCAATTAAGGACAGCAGGCAGGCTGTCAAAGTTGAATGACCAGACACCCTCCAAACAGCAATAGCAGGAAGTCCTTATTGGTAAGTAAGAACACTTCAAAACAAAAGTACTCTCTCTATGACGTTTTAAAATTCAATTTTTCAAAAATCCTTTGTCACCAGGCTACCATTTGGCAGCTAAACTTTACCACAGTGGCTTCCATTTGCTAGTGGGCCCAGAGCAGCAGGGAGGGCCTACAAGCCAGGCTGATGTGCCAGCCCTCAATTTGCCAACCTGAGGCCACCTTGAAGTAGCTAAACTGACCTGCAATACCCACAGGAATCTGAGGAACTACTTAATCCCAATTTGCCAACATCAGTTGATGCTGAATTACCTCTTAATTAGTTTGATGAACTATACCTATCACCCTCTATCCTGTTGCAGGAAAATGGTCCAGAACTGGCATACCAGCTGGAGGTGCTATTTCTAATGTCTGCTAATATCCACTTTTGGCACTGCCAGAGAATTTATCCACGGATATAAAGAGTGTTAGATTTAGCGACATGATCCTGCACAGTTTAAAAGCTTAACTTTACTCATATCTAAGCTCACAAATAAAGAATGCCTACATGTGTGACACTGGGATGGGTGATGGGGCCAGAGTAGAACATTATATGTGGAACAATGTATAATTAGTTTCACTGCATTTAGGAAGGAGGGACATTCATTAATGATGTTCTTCAGCCTCTAGGTCTTCAGTTTCTTGCCAACTGCAACTTGATATTGGTTTCTCCAAAGCACAACCAACACTTACCATTGCGCCACCACTGGATCTCAGGCTGGAACCGCTTTAGGTTAGGGTGAACGATGACAGTGCAGCCCAAACTCAATGTGTCACCTTCCTTGCCAATTGACACATTAAACTTATCAACAAAGTGCACTTCAAACTTCATATGAGGGTCACCAGGGAAGTAGTCATCTGTTTGGAAAAAAAAGTCTTTAGTCTTTTTAAAATATTTTTCTTTCACTGTTGTGTTTCTAACACTATCACTTGTAAGTAATTCTTGAGAGTAGCTCTTAATTATTTGGAACTGGGATATTTGGCGAAGGACTACTGATTAGCGCTCTCCAGCTATGGTTATCAACTTTGGAAGGTTTACAACTGGGTACAGTGTTTGCCAGATCTATCCAATATGGGATATCTTTTCATTCTTATATGGAATTATGTACTCATTAACAGAATGTGCACAGATGAATTTTGGATGGAGGTATTATTTATAAATTTGTCATTTTTGTATTATAGTTAATTTAGCTAAATACAAATCCACGCATGTAAGAATCTGAATTTTTCATAAAGAATAGAGACCCACATAAATCCCCTGTAAATATATCATAATAATGTACAGTAAATACAGATATAATGAAAGTAAATGCAAATATAATAGAACACTTTTAGATTGCATAATAATTTAAACTACGTGAACGGAAGTCCCGCCCGCCTGGAGCTGTCATCCAATCAAAAAACTCAGCAGCACTATGGACAAAGGCTATGGTTGCTGGAAGGGCAGCACTGACCAGGGCCCCAAATGGATGACTAGCACTGGTTTGGTGGAGGGCAGCAGTGGTAGTTTCTGGGCTACAGGGTAGCTGGGACAGAGGTTGGGGGTGACAGAAGAAAAGGTGTGGATCGGTGCTCAGGAGGTAATTGAATAAACTCGCCTGCTGTGTTCAGGGGAGGGGCTTCCTACTGCCACAATCTGGGGCCAAGCGCATGCACAGATGGGGTTGAAGGGAATGGTCTTCAAAAGCAAATCCATGCCCTTGCCTTCACTTTCTGTGACTCCCTTTTCCTGTGACATCCCTCCCCCTTTGCCTCAATGAGGAACAAAAGAAAAATACAAACCTATTTGCTTTTGGATCTCCAGAAGAGTATGCCCTAAAAATGATTATCTAGCAGCTTCTGGTGAGATAGGATAGCAGTGTCAAAGCCTGTGAAAGGCCAGGAACCTCATCAAAACTCACCAGTCAGTTGTTAATAAGTTGTCGATCTGGTGAGTTTTGAGTGAGTGGTGAGTTCATCGACATCTAACATACCCACTCCCAGGCTGACCTTAAAAAAGGTAAAATCTCAGCCCAATCACTTTCTATCTTGGATTGCTTTGTCTATTTCATGTTTAAAATCACACAACATCAGCTTGTAGTCCAACAGGTTTATTTGAAAATACAAGCTTGTACTTTCAAATAAACTTGTTGGACTATAAACTAGTGTTGTGATTTTTAACTTTGTCCACCCCAACCCAACACTGGCACCTCCACATCAAATTTCAAGTTTTACAATTCTATAAAACCAAGGTCCAAAACATTTATCTACCGGCCACTTCAAAAGGCTGATTGTCTGGCAGCTCTTTGTCATCAAAACTTGGTTTCAATTCAGGTACATATCCTTAATTATTTTCCTTAATCCTTATTCATGGAAATTCTACCTTCGTATCGTTGATTAGTTCCCACCAGCTTGCTTTCAAACTAATCTTGTGTTATTATTTAATGCGCTTTAGAGATTTGTTTTAGACTGAGCTTTTGTTTCAATTACATGCAGTTCATTAAATCAATTTCTGATTTCACATTCTGCAGCCAGTTATGCTTTCTATTTTTCTATTCAAGGTCTTTAGTTAATTATGTTGATTGTATTCTACGTAATGTACCCTCTTTAGTCTTCCAATCCAGGCCTGCTGCAGTGTTCCAGTGAGGCTCAGTGCAAGCTGGAAGAACAGCATTTCATTTTCTGCTTGTGGACCTAACAGCTTTCAGAACTAAATATCAAGTTCAATCATTTTATAGCCTAAACACTTCCTTCCAGGTCTTTTACCTAGCCCTGCACCCTAGGTCCTGTCATGACATGTGTTGCTTTGAGCACATGTCCTATTCACAGACACTATTATCAACTATCTAACATTTTTTCTTCTCTGACTTACTATAAACAATCTCTTTTCTCTGACTAATTTGTTCCCCCTCTCTCTCTCTGGGCTCCATCCCCATCTATGTGCTCAGCCATTTGTCCCTCAAACCCTTGTCATCTGCCTATATATACTTTTTTTATGCTTTTAGTTCTCATGAAGGTTCCCTGGACATGAAATGTCTGTTTCTCTTATCACAAATGCTGCCAGACCTGCTGTGTTTCTCCAACAATTGCTGTTTTTGTTTCAGAAATTGGCAAGTATCAGCAACCAGAATATTCAAACTTACTGCAGTGTTAGTTTTAATTGGGAAATTGGGAAAGCTAGGCAGAGTATCAACAAATTTGAAAACAGCAGAAGATCATTTAAAACTACATCAGTCAATGCAAAGTTTTAGGTTTTAAAATCTATAGGTCATGGAAGAAATTGTGTGCATGTCAATGCAGAGAAGAAATCACCTTGGAATCAATTACCAAAGTGTAAGTCTTTCTCAACTAAGAGTAGGAGTCTTTAATAAAGCTGGTCATCCAAAATGACCATGATACTTACATGAAGGAGGTGCAATTCTTCCAGGGTGGAATGAGAGATCACCATGCTCTGCTTTGAATCCTGGAATAAATGGGAAACAGACGGGATGTGACTCTGCAATCCACCACGAAACTTTTCAAACATCCAGAACAGATTCACATGAAAAATTTATTTTGTGAACATACTTTTCACAACTACTGATGCAAAAGCTGAAAGTTCTCCCTTTGCGTTCATGGCTGAAGCACGATACTGAGCAGTGTCATCAAAGTCACAACTGAAATGAAACCAGATGCCAGAATTAGATAGAAAGAAAAGCAATGCTAAATACATAATTTCGCAAAGATATCTCTACATTAAAAATGTTTAAATTTTCTCATTTTCTTCCCTTTCCTCCTCTTCAGAAGATACCAACTCCATGAAGGGATATGTTTACTTAAGAGGTGGTCCCCGATTAGCTTCTAATCAATTCTGTTTGCCATGTGTCTAATGAAAGTAAATTCTAAAGCTTTGATTTTATTTAATTTCTAGGAAGAAAACCTATATGTTAAGCTCTCCCATGGTTCACTTAGCCCAATAAATAGACTGTTTGTTTCTGAAAGTTGAACATTTGCTCTGTTGAGTTAGCTGTCAAAGTGTAAGGGCATTATAATTGAACTGAATAGACTCTATGAATGGGACCCTGTGTTCAGCTTCCACTTTTTATGTGTCTGATGATCTGATTATTTGCCAATTGCAAATAGTCCCTGAGTATATTCCCATGGGTGCTTGTTGCTCGATACTTTAGGCGAATTTCTATGATTTGCACTAATGTTTCCATTATGTTTTTCTCTGAAAGCATCTAGACAGAGTCTGTGTTCCTCCATGACCCAAATGGCTGGATAAAATCTGCATTTTCCAATTGCAAAAATTCTGTGGGCTTGTTGTCGAAACTGGCTTTGTATTAACATAGAAACCAGAAAGCCATTGCTGTAGGTGGAATTACAGTCTGCCACATAAAAAAGACAAGGGGAAAAAAAAGCAAAGACAAAATTAGAGGAGGCAATAAAATTAAGAAATGTTACTGCAGTAGTACAATTTTTCTTGAGTCAGCATTGGATTGCAGAAGCATTCTCAACTTTCCAGCTCTAAGACGTCAGCACATAATCTAAGCTAACATTTCAGTAAGTACTGAAGGTGTGATGTAATATCAGAGGTGCTACCTTTCCAATGAAATGGCTCCCTCTTATCCTTTCACATCTAAGTAAAGGATCATATCACCCTCTAAAGAGCAGGAACAAAGTTGCTCTGGTTTCAGAATCAACCAGTTATTCTTCAACCAACATTTCTAAACCAGATTATTTGCTTATTTATCACACTCCTGTTTGAGAGTCCTCTCTGCTTACAGATTGGCAATTATAGAGTCATAGAGATGTACAGCATGGAAACAGACCCTTCGGTCCAACTTGTCCATGCTGACCAGATATCCTAAACTAATCTTGTCCCATTTGCCAGCACTTGCCCCATATCCCTCTAAACCCTTCCAAATCATACATCCATTCAGATGGGTCTTAAATGTTGTAATTGTATCAGCTCCACCACTTCCTCTAGCAGCTCATCCATACAAGCCCCACCCTCTGTCTGAAAATGTTGCCCCTTAGGTCCCTTTTAAATCTTTCCCCTCTCACCCTAAACCTATGTCCTCTACTTCTGGACTCCCCCACCCCAGGGAAAAGACCTTGTCTATTTACCCTATCCATGCCCCTCATGATTTTGTAAACCTCTATAAGGTCACCTCTCAGCCTCCAACGCTCCAGGGAAAACAGCCCCAGCCTGTTCAGCCTCTCCCTATAGCTCAAATCCTCCATCCATGGAAACATCCTTGTAAATCTTTTCTGAACCCTTTCAAGTTTCACAACATCCTTCGAAGGGAAGGAAACCAGAATTGCAAACAATATTCCAAAAGTGACCTAACCAATGTTCTGTACAGCCGCAACATAACCTCCCAACATCTATGCTCAATGCTCTGTCCAATGAAGGAAACCATACCAAACACCTTCTTCACTATTTTATCTACCTGCGACTCTACTTTCAAGGAACTATGAACCTGCACTCCAAGGTGTCTTCAATCAGCAATACATCCCAGGATCTTCCTATTAAGTGTATAAGTCCTGCTCTAACGTGCCTTTCCAAAATGCAGCAGCTCACATGCCAAATGCCACTCCTCATCCCATTGGCCCATCTGATCAAGATCCTGTTGTATTCTGAGGTAATCTTCTTTTAGGCCAATATGTTTCTTTATAACAGTATCTACATTTCAAAGTAATATGGCTCTGTATAAATGCAGGTTAATTGAGCGTAATAAAACAATCAACAGTATCAACAATGACGTAATTAGGAAAAGATCGGTATAAATAGAACTTAAAAACAAACTCAGTGAACACATTTAAATGTAGCAACTTTACGGTTGAATGTATATTGGCTAAATCAGGTGGCAGCACTTTGATCAACCAAACAGGGCTCTTCTGTCGTTTCAATGGTAACATTCAGCTATTTATAAACTGGTGATAATAGATACCTGCAGCAATCGACTGTAAAACAATAAGTTAGCAGTTCCAATTAAGTTCTGCTTGGAATATTCCAGCATGAATGAACAAATTACAATATTGGACAATGCCATAATTATATTTTTACGCTTGGCATGGACATGATGGGCTGTAGGGCATCCTTCTGTGCCTTTAATTTACCTGTTCTTTCCTATGCTTTGAATGCTGCAACATACTATATGCATGCAAATTCTTATTAAAAGTCAATAATAAGGCATTATTTTATTCAAATTCTATTCTTGCCAAATGTAACACTCTCTTCTCAAGAAAGATTTTTCTAACTCCATCATGTGAGAAATAATTTCTATATTACAATATTTATCGTTTATTTCTGTCTTTTATGTTTGCCATATCGAAATTAAGCTGTTAAATATGAGTAACTGAATTGTCAAAATAATTTGTCAAACTGTTTTGGATTGTCACTTAATGATCTAAATGTCCATTTATTGCAAGTTTCACATTATGATTATTAATTCTACCAAACTTATTTTCCACCAATGTACAATTAATATAACACAAGAAAAAAACATGTAATGACTCAAAATTGCAATTACAAACATTAAGACAAAAAGCCTCAATAGATCTGGTTGTAATTCTTTTCTCTGCTGTTGTAGCAAGGCAACTTTTAATAATAGGCATTTGTTTCTCATTTAAAATAACTAGGAAATTATTTTCACATAAATTCATTCCCTTTGACATTAACGTCCGTGTAAAATAATTTCAAGGCCATAGTTATAATTATTTGGTCCATATTATAACTGACAATAACTTTTAACCTGACTTTATTTGGAAATTTATTGCACAATCTTATAGGAGTCTGAATGACATGGGTTATAGTGAGATGTGAGGCAGAATTGGGTGATAAATGGTGCATGTTCATCAAGAGATCATCTCTCTCCATCTTTTATTTTGGCTTTTCACAAGTGGCTTGGCGAGATTCTCATAAGATAATGATGAGGTGCCAATTGGCAATTGTCAGGGGCAAGTTTAACTCCTGACAATCAATGTTAAGTACTACAGCAGACTCTAGTCCAATTTTGGTATCTACAATTGAGAAAGATAAGAGGAGAGAGAAAAAAAAAGAATGACTATCTCAAGCCATCAATCCCAGTTAATAAAGTCCGTTACAAATTGTGCAATGTCATGAAATTTTTAACACATGTGCAAGTATTAGGACTCTACTACCAAAACAACCGACTGATAATCTACTCGTTTTTCCTTACATTTCCACAATCATTAATGTTTGAGTCACTTTGCAGGTGTTAGTGAATCACTAATGAAACTACCAATACTAATTCTTCTTGTAACAGAAACTGACTACTCAAACCAATTGACTTTAGATTGAAGAAAGAAAATAGTTTCTCACTTGTTAATTTCCAAGGAATGAACACCGTATTTACTGTCGATGATGTATTTTCCAGGATCAGTGTGGACATTGATGCTCACATTGTTCTTGTACCTAAACATTGAAATAAAATGGGTGTTATAAATGTAAATAGCATAATGTAAAGCAGGAGCAACATCTGATGTTTGTTTCAGTCATGAGCATCATGTATGCAGGTAATCTGTAATGAATTCAAAACTATAAAGGTACACCAACACCAATTCCTCAAAATAATTCAAATCAAGACTTTCTCAGTCCTGTTCAGCAGAATGGTTTTACTGAGAATGTCTCCTCTGAACTTTCTGCTAAGTCCTATCTGCAATATGCTGAAGTCACATCAAAATAGATTTTAATCAGCAGTGGTACATAATTTAATTTGACAAGATGTAAGGGATAACTAGGACAGCAAATGGAAATAGAAACAATCAAGCCTTTTCCAGAAGGGGTGTTATGCACTCTATTATTTGTCATGTTTCCAGGTGCCTAAGTCTTAGACCTAGTTCAGGAACAGCACATCAGTCCCTTTTTCCCCCAAATCAGCAATGGTAGGGTGGGGTGGATGAATTTACTGCTACTTGGAAACTGAAACTGGGCCTCCCCCATGAATAATTGGGCTCAGTGGCCAAGGTTTCTAAATTGGTGAGCTGCATTAAATCCAAGCCAAAGTGTGTGGCATGGTAGGTCACTGGTTAGCACTGCTGCATCACGGACCAGGGACCTAGGTTCAATTCCAGCCTTGGGCGACTGCCTGTGTGAAATTTGCATATTCTCCCCCATCAGTGTGGGTTTCCTCTGGGTGGTCCAGTTTCTTTTCACAGTTCAAAGATGTGTATGTTAGGTGGATTGGCCATGCTGAATTCATGGAGTCCCTACAATGTGGAAACAGGCCCTTCAGCCAAACAAGTTCATACTGACCCTCCGAAGTGTAACCCACCCAGACCCAGTCCCCTACCCTATTACTCTACATTTACCCCTGAAGAATGCACCTACCCTACACATTCTTGAACACTATGGGCAATTTCCCAGTTAATTTACCCAACCTGCACATCTTTGGATTGCGGGAGGAAACCCATGCAGACACAGGGAGAATTGTCTGTGTGGTGTTTGTAGAGTCATCAGAGTCTGGAATCATACCCGGGTTAATGGCGCTGTGAGGAAGCAGTGCTAACCACTGAGCCACTGTGCTGCCCCCCCAAATTGCCCATAGTGTCCAGGGATGTGCAAACTAGGTGGATTAGCCATGGGAAATGCAGGGTTACAGGGATAATGTAAGAGAGCTGGTCTGGGTGGGATGATGGTCAGAGGGACACTGTTGACTGGATGGACAAAATGGCCTGATTTCAGGCTGTAGAGATTCTAAAGAGATGTTACAGGAAAAGGTTAGCATGCATCAATTAACTAAACTTGAAACATTTTATTAAAATTTGATTTTTACGTGCCTTGCTAATGGAAATTTTGACCTATTAAAGGACCTAAATGCAATTTTTAAATTAAGGCAAAGGACTTTTTTAAAGAGCATCCGAATACTTTGCCTCTGTTTCATAAGCTAAACAGATCATGTAAAACTTCCATTAAAAGAGGAGAGGCAAGTTATGAGCAGGATGGTAGTTGGTTCTGTAAGACATATTAAATCATTTATTACCCTCATTTGATAAGAATCTGGGTTGAAGAGTTGAACCTGAGTGGAAAAGTTTTAAGAATTAAATAAAATGATTCTGTCCTCAAGTGCAAATGTGTATTCCTCATATCTAATTCACACTTCACATGTTTGAGTCTATAAATTTTTAGTTTTGGGAATTAAGTTTAACAATAGAAAATATGATAATGCAACTAAAACACTTTGAACTTTGAACACTTTAAACAGTTGGTGCTGTGTTGCTTGAAGAGGTGAACAGCTAGGAACATGAGGTAATTTTTAAAAGTTGGGTTTTAGTGTTTGCCACAACATTTAAGACAAACGGAAGGTCAGGAGGCTAACAGATCAAAAACAGAAAGCGCAAGAGAAATTGAATGGGTCTGGTAGTACCATTGGAGAAAGAGAAAAGTTACTGTTTTGATTCTAGAATGACCATTCTTCGAAAAACAAAATGAACTGGAAAATTTTGTGTTTTTTTATGTTGCAGTCAGAGGGCAAGGAGAAGCAGATTGTGAGGGTGACAGAGCAAACGGCAAAGGCAGTGGTAATGATTGCTCAGAGGCAGCTGTGTCATCTTGGAACTGGATGAATCTTGCAAAGGTTCTCTGGTTTCAATTTTTCTGGGTGCATGTATGCTGGGAGAAGTTAGTTGAGTATGGAGCTGGGTGAGGTTACCTATAGTTTGAAGCTGCTGGATTACTAAAGCAATGACATTTCAGACAGCACAAACGTTGCTGTTAACAAATTCCAGGTGGTTAGGGTAGAAGACGTCTCTGAAAGCTATTGTTCAGTGACTCAGAGTTCAGGTGAAGGAAAGCCATAAGCAGTGTTTTCTTGGTACAATATTGGAGCACAGAGAAGCCCAAAGAGGGTCAGCTTGTGAAGCTAGCTGTCTGCAAAAGAGCTGAAATTGTGCACATGAGTAGGTGCTGGAATGTGGCCTTGAGAAACCACTGCAACGCTATCCCAAGGAAGAGACTGAATAACTATGATGTGAGCATTCATTAAGGCAGTCCATGATTAAGTGATGGTTTGGAGATGCCAGTGTACAAAGGTAAAAATCACTCAATACCAGGTTATAGTCCAACAGGTTTAATTGGAAGCACTAGCTTTCGGAACAGACAACCACCTGATGAAGGAGCAGCGCTCTGAAAGCTAGAGCTTCCAATTAAACCTATTGGACAATAACCTGGTGTTGTGTGATCTTTAACCATGATTAAGTGGTTTTGGAGTCCCAAAAGAATTTACTTTAAGAATTAAAATCTCTTGCAAAGGATACAGAATGTAAATGAAATTTGGTGATCCACAATGTTACATATATATTCAAGTCAGGATGTTAAGTCGTTTGGAGAGGAATTTGCAAGTGGTTATGTTGCAAGGTGGTGGGATGTTGTTCCCATGTATCTACCACTCTTGCCCTTCGAGGTAGAATTGATTCTGGTTTGGAAGTTGCTGTCTGAGGATATTTGGTGATTTTCTGAAGTGCATCCTATAGATGCCAATGAATATCAATGGTGGAGTGACTGAACAATTGTGGATGTGGTGCCAATCAAGAATGCTACTTTTTCCTAGATGCTGAATGTTGTTAGGGCTACAGTAATACTGGCAAGTAGTGAGTATTCCATCACACTCCTGACTTATGACACGTCGATGGTGGACAGGCTTCACGATTTAGGAGGTGAGTTACTCGTTACAGTATTCCTAGACTCTGACCTCTTCTCGTAGTCACTGGATTGATATGGCGTGTCTGGTTTAGATTCTGGTTAATGATAACTCCAAGGACATTGGTAGTGTGGAATTTAGCGGTGGTAATGACACTGAATGTCAAGGGGCTTTTGTTAAATTATATTTTATTAGAGATGGTCATTGCTTGGCATTTGTGTGGCATTTTACAATGCTTAGCCTGAAGGTCTTCTTTTAAGTTGACATTACCTGAAGAATGTATTTGGAAAGAAAAGGTAGAGTTCACTGTTTTACTCTCATAAATAGCATTTTATCTTGCTTTGGTAGACAAGTGAAGACTGCTGGGAAAGAGGTTTATATAATGTGCGAGCATAATAGAGATCTTTACCATGTAACTCGAGGAACAGGCCAGCCTGAGACGGTGCAATGTAACTTTACATTCTGTTTCTCCCAGACAGTGTGGGACCTTGGCTTGATTATAAACTCAGGCAAACGAAGCAAGCTGTCCTCTCTCAGTCTTTTGTGAAAATCTTGAGTGTCATAAATCTGAGGCGAAATGGAGAAGAATATGAGGTTGATCCAGTGCCAACATTCAGCATTAGCAACATAATTACTTAAATATTGTAGATGTTTTTATAGATTTACAAAGAAAAGGCAAATTAGCATACTGAAAGGAAATAATAGTAAATGCAATTAAGAAAAGCTCTTTCTGGAAAAATATGTAACAAACTAATATAATCATGACTGCAAGTGTCATAACAATATGTCATTGTCAGGATTTCTAACCCTCCTTTCAGCAGATGTGCAGTCAAACTGGGTGCATAAACCTCAGCTACCATCTTAAGGGCAACTAGGGATAGGCAATAAAAGTTAGAGCAGCTGATGTACCCACACCCCATTAAAAACATGAAAAAAAGGTTAGCTAACAGATCTCACAGGCTGGGATTTCCTGTCCCTAACGTCGCACTCTTGGCTCCTTAATACTGTCCACAATCTATTAGTTGCTGCTAGGCACCAGTTTTGAAAATTAGTCATGGTGCAGTGTCCTTGTTCCTTCTCCCTTTTTGGATTCCTATTCAAGATCACCTGAACTTTGTAGATTTTTAGTGTCATGAGCTACCCTGTGCTAAGATTCAAACACTATATCCAAACAAGATATCTTTTTGCATGACTAAAAGTTACTTCCTATCTGATCTTCAATGTTGTTGCAGCCCTTAATCATTCTTTTGTCAATTCAAATCCAATTTTTCAATATCCTACTTCTATTTTCTTGTTACCTTAAGTTAATCCATAAGAAGTCCTGCTACCTATACTGTGTTCCAATAAAATTCTTCTCGCTCTTCCATTTGTATTTTTGTTTATCTCTCTCCATTACTCAGCTTACTAGAGAAGTCTGTATACTCCATGATTTCACTTCACCTTACCCCTATGACCTTCTGAGTCCTAAGTCACAGCTTGCATCCTCTGCACTTCCTATCTGGTTCAGTTCTCCAATTTGAATGATGTTAATACCTCAAACAATGCTCAAGCAACACCCCACTTCCCTCTCAATACTCTTCCAACTTGTTACATCTTCTCCATCTTCAAATACATTCTTAAATCTATCTGCTTAGAATTCAAACTTTTAGCTTTCTTATTTAAGCTCCTATTTCTGCTTTGATCTGATGTAAACAATGGGGAGCAGTGGACGTTCTCTTATTCTAATGGTGCTGCATAAATATAAAATTGTTGCTATAACAACGTCAACTAACAGGAAAAGAATGCTGATAAATAATACAGAATAACTGGTTCTATAATTTCAGTGCACTAAAATTTAGGATATATTCAATAGACTGAGCCCATTAAAGTCAGAAAGTTAATTATGCCTCCACTAAATTTTCAAAAGCAACTCAATTTACAAAGTGTAAAATCAAAAGCTATGAAACTTTTTTTTGTCACTAACACACTTGAAGGTGTAAGAATAAATTCATACCATCTCAGTTTCTAACTGCAGCATCTGAATTGGATGTTTGTTATTCTTCCTTGCATAGACATAAATATCATAAAATAATGCAGGCAGCATCATTGACACTAACTCATTAATGTCAAATATTTCCACGATCCCAATTGGCAGCCTTCTACCAGCTGTCTGTCACTTCCTGCTGGTTTTGGGCAAGCAACTGACCAAGGGCATGCATTTAAAGTTCCGGGTACTAAAATCTCTTGGACCTCACTATGCTGAGATTGGAGGAATTTAATGCTTGCCTTGAGTCCATTGGATAAAATTAGCTGTGTAATTTGCAATAGATTTGGGTTTATAGTTTCTGTTTTCATCATCCACTGATCAAAGCGAAGAATTACATGAAATACAATCATCAGCTTCTTTGGGCTAATCAGCCATGACTTCCCCTTTCAGAACAGTAAGATGCAGTCCAAGATGGCATTGCCTAAGTGGGAGAGCATTCATTATTTCGATGGTACAAGTATTGGCACACAGTTCTATAATGTAATGGATCTTGCTGGATTAAAGGGACTTACAGATGTTTAACAGTAGCACCTTCAAGAAAGGAAGTGGAGAGGAAAGGGGAGAAAATCAGTGCAATATAAAATTGATAAATTTGGGAGGTAGGAGCAAGAAGAAAATGAAGGTAAAACTTTTACCCAAACATCTCTAGAACAGAGAGATAATTATAGGGAAGACCATTGCTCCACTGCTTTTAAAGGGTCTCAGAGTCAATTAAATGGCCACTTTCAAAATAAAGGGATTATGGCATATAGGGACAATATAGGGCTGACCTGTCAAAAGGCTTACTGTGCCTCATGCATTTTCTGCTATTAAATATTCTTATTCCTTTCACTGAAATAAACTGTTTTTTCCTTTCCCTGATATGAGCTTTGGTTCAGTATCAGGTACAGAGTGGCTGGATCGAAACTGTTGCTTATTTACCTCTTTATTCAGTGAAATGCGTTCAGCAGATTCCCGGATGGCAACTTTTCTTGACTTGTGCATGGCAGACTTCTCAATATTATGTTCTTCAATAGTATTACTTAGGGCAGAATGAGATTCTCCAGCGAAATGACTTGATTTTGACTGCTTGGTTCTTTCATCCTTTGAGCTGGTAGTTCCACTGAAGTACTCATGGCTAAACCAAAACAAATAATGCGGAAGTCAAATTAGCCTCATTAGTAATTACTGTTTATTATGGCATAGTCTACCCTGAATCCTTTGATAATTATTTACTCTCCTGCTCTTATCATGTCATTGACAGTGGGCGAGGTCATCTGCAAGTACAGATGAGCTTAATTACAATAAATAAAAACCGAAAGAGCTGTGGATGCAGTAAACCAGAAACAAAAACAGAAGTTGCTGGAAAAGCTCAGCAGATCTGGAAGCACGTGTGAAGAGAAATCAGAGTTAATATTTCGGATCTAGTGACTCTTCATCAGAGCAGGTTCTACGTTCTGGGGAAGGGTCACCAGACCCGAAACATTAACTCTGATTTCTCTTCACAGATGCTGCCAGATTCACTGAGCTTTTCCAGCAACTTCTGTTTTTGGTTCTTTATTACAACAAACTTTATTTTGATTTATTATAGCCATGAAATTAAAGCCATAAAACTTTGCAGCACATGATGTCAATACCCCAGCAATATAAAAAGAGTCCAGTTGCTTGCTCACTCCCATAATCTTGGATCTTCTTCTGTTCAAATACTGATGCTAGCAAAGGCAGAACTTTGTGTCTCAACCATGTGACAAAGCATTTGATGCTCCAGTAACCCTTTATATAAATACATCTCTCCTTTACTCTTCACTCTCAAAAATTATAACTCGACTCTTCATTGGCTTGCTAACCAGAGAAATTACTCCTCTTTGTTAAATTTTCTGTAGTCTTTCTCTGATGCAGTGGAAGCAGATCTCAAGCTTCTATAACTATACCACATCAGGGATCATCCTGCTGGATTTTACGTTGTAAGTTCTAAATGGCTTTATCTTCTAATAAGGTACCAAAGCTGAACATCACAGTCTAATACTGGCCTTACATTGGCCCATGTTTTGTACAAATGCATCATTACTCACTTACTTTTGTATCAGCTACTCATATTTATGAAATCAAAGTTCTATTAGGTTTTGTCTGCTTTTATCTACTCATCCTCACACATTATTATGCATTTGAAGAATTTGATCTTTCTGTTCGTCACACACTTCAACATCTTTCCACTGAATGCACAAATTCTTTAGTTTTTTCAGCATGTATAAACACATGCTTATTCATATTAACTAGGATTTGTCGTCCGTCAATCTATTCAATTAACCTTTCTCCAACTAGCGCAACTCTTTACCAACTCCCAGATTTAGCTTGTTAGCAAATTTCAATAAAACAATAAAATAAAATGAAATGAAGAGTTACCAGACTTGAAACATTAACTCTGCTTTCTCCCCATAGATGCTGTCAGACCTGTGAAATTTTGGCAGTAACTTCTGCTTTTGTAGCAAATTTCACCATGGCCAAGTCTAATTTATCTGTATTTTTCAGGAACAAAAATGAGCCTGCTCCTGGACCATGAGGAACGCTATGTCCACCCCTCCTCCAGCCTGTGAACACCGATTTGACCTTATCCTCTATTTTGTGACCAATAGCTTTCTATCAGAGCTGTTACACTTCTACTTAAGCCATTTTCTAGATATTTTCAAACTTGCTTATTGTGAGATGGCATCTTAAACGTTTCTGGAAATCTATATGGACAATATTTAATACCATTGCTTTGTTTAGCACCATTGGAAAATGTTAACAACTTGCACTTCTATGCCATCTTTAACCAAAGTAAAGAACCCAAAAATTTCATTAAAGCAGAAGTAGACAGAAAGAAATTTGGTGGGGTAATAAAAGTTTGGATTTTAAAAAGATGGATGTTAACAATTGTCATCAATGAGGAAAATGGATTGTCAAAAATGTTTAGAAACTGGATTTGATGAGGTCTCGATGGCTCAACACAAGGTACAACAAAAAAAACACGTTCACATGAATATAGGATCATAGAAATGAAAGGCTTTGAGTTGGAGTTGTATAGCTAAAGACGATTACAGAGGGGTGAAGCAATGAACAGTTAAATATGACGGTGATCATTTTAAGTTGGAGCTACTGAAGGATCAGAAGCTTATCTAGGTCCTCAAGGAGAGTGGTGATGGCTGAGTAGGATTGAGTGCCATATAAAATCCAGACAGTGTTTTGGTAGGACTGAAGATCACTGAGTATTAATGATGGGATTGGGAATTCAGAATGAAAGAAAAATGATGTGACGTAAGACAATAAGAAATAGCAAGAGGAATGAATCATATGGCCCCTCAAACCACTTCCCATTTCAGAAAATTGAGCTAGCAGAACCAATCATAACCAATACCTGTAGAATTTCTTCAGAAGTGTTTAACTTCCAATTAATTCTGGGGATTATAGACACAATTTACTCAGCCTGTTCTACACAGGACAATTTTCTCATTCCAGGAAACAATACAATGTACCCCCATTCTACTGCCCTAATTATAAGCATATCCTTCCTTAATTAAGGAAATCAAAATTGCACAGTACACTTGGTCTAGTCTCATCAAAACCCTGCACAATTGTAGCAAAACTTTCTTATTCATGCATTTAAATCCCTTCCATTAAAGACCAAAGCAAGAATTAATGTGCATAGTTTTGGTCACATTCTTTAAGGAAGGATATAAATTCATTGAAAGGTTTACTGGAATGAGCATAGCTGAGGAAAGGTTGAATAAACTAGGCTGAAGTAAAAAGTGGCTTGATTAATAAATGTACAATTGTGAGTGGTCCCAAGAGGGTAGATCTTTTAGGGATGTTTCAACATGTGGGATAATTGAGAAAGAGATAATTACTGTTTAACAATAGGAGGATCATCCATCTAAAACAGAGATGAGGAGAATTTTTCTTTTGAAGAGATTTGAGATTCTTTGGAACTCTCTTCCTCAAAAGGCAGAAGAAGTAAGAGTCCTTGAACATTTTTAAGGTAGAGATAGCTGGATTCTTGAGAAACAAGGGGCTAAAAGGCTATCAGGATAGGCAAGAAAATGGAATAATCATATCAGCTATCAGAAATCATAGACTGCCTATGGAGAGCGGCACGGTGGCACAGTGGTTAGCACTGCTGCCTCACAGCACCAGAGACTTGGGTTCAATTCCCACCTTGGGCACAATTCCCACCTTGGGCAACTGTCTGTGTGGAGTTTGCACATGTCTGCGTGGGTTTCCTCCAGGTGCTCTGGTTTTCTCCCACAGTCCAAAGATGCGCAGATTAGGCGAATTGCAAAATTGCCCGTAATGTTAGGTGAAGGGATAAATGTTGGGGAATGGGTCTGGGTGGGTTGCTCTTCGGAGGGTCGGTGTGGACTTGTCGGGCCGAAGGGCCTGTTTCCATGCTGTAAGTAATCTAACCTAAATCTAATCTATTTGGCTCAGAGTCCAAGCATCCCACCCAGACCCTCATCCCTGTAACCCTGGCTAATCTACCTAATCTGCACATCTTTGGACTCTGGGAGGAAAACAGAGCAAATGTATAAACTCCACATAAGGGTGGAATCAAGCCCAGGTTCTTGGCGCGGTGAGGTTTTTATGCTAACTATTGAGCCACCATGCCATCTCATTGATGGTGGAACAGATTAAAGGGGCTGAGTGGCCTACTCCTGCTTCTAATTTGTCTGTTCATATGTCTGTGAAAATGCCATATGCTTTCCTAATTACTTGCTGTACCTATGTGATAATGTCTTATGCTCCTTGTTTGAGTACATCAAAGTATTTGTCACCATCAACAATCAAAAGTTTAATGCCTTACTTTTTTTAAAAAATCTGCCTTTCTGTTCAGATTCTCAAAGTGAATAACCTCACATTTATTCACATTACACTCCATTTGTCACCCTGTTGGCCAATCACTTAACAATCCTACATATCTTTATAGCCTCTTCATGTCCTCCTCATTGCTTACATATTTTTACATTTGCAATTAGGTTAGGTATATTACTCTTGGTGTTTTTGTTAATTCATTGATATGGATTATAATTAGCTGAGGCCTCTATACTGGTCCTTGTAATACACCACTAGATGTATCTGCCAAATTCAAAATCCACTGCTTAAGTCTACTCTTTTCTTCCTGTTCATCAACCAATCCTCTATTCACCCTAATATATTAACCTACTTCTATGAATCCTTATCACCGTTTTTATATTAGATTAGATTACTTACAGTGTGGAAACAGGCCCTTCGGCCCAACAAGTCCACCCTCCGAAGAGCAACCCACCCAGATGCATTCCCCTTCATTTACCTCTTCACCTAACATTATGGGCAATTTCCCATGGCCAATTCACCTAACCTGCACATCTTTGGACTGTGGAAGGAAACTGGAGCACCCGGAGGAAACCCACGCAGACACGAGGAGAATGTGCAAACTCCACACAGACAGTTGCCTGAGGTGGGAATTGAACCTAGGTCTCTGGTGCTGTGAGGCAACAGTGCCAACCACTGTGCCACCCATGGTAATTTATTAAATGCCTTGCAAATAATGGAAGCTCATTTCATCTATTTTGTAAATGCCAATGGTTGCTTCTTATGTGCTCCATGCTGTGATCTGAATTCATATCAGGTACAAAAAGTGGACTAGGATTACCTCAGTGAATCAGTTAAAGTGATGCTCAATGAATGAATTTCTTTCCAATGATCAACCTTGATTTCCAATATTTAACTAATCGAAAATTTACAAATCTTGATTACAAAGCATTCACAGTTATACAATCAATAATGGTTGCCATAGTCTACTAATAACATATTGGAGCTTTGCCCTTATATTTCACCTCTAATGCGTTCAATTAGACATTTGACACACAGCTCCTGGTGCAAGAATGTTCCCTGAAACTCTTTTCTAATCTCTAAGTCATGTGTAGAATCTTTAATTCCCTTATCTGTATAACCGCGTAACTATCAGAGTGCAGTCATACCATCCTCTGAAGACAGGCACTATATAATCAACAGCTTCATTCTCTTTCCCCTTAGAGTAGTAGTCCTGCTTCGCTCTCTTCATTTGAGGGCTTCCAGAAGAAGTTTCTAACATTTCATCTGAAAACTTGGATCTGACTCTGCAATAGTAACAAAATGAGGCACAATTTATTCTTCATTGTTGTACATGTACGACAAAGATGTAGGGCAGCCTCATCCCAAACTCCCTATATCTGTAATCTCCTCCAGCTCCAAACACTTTGAGATATCTGCACTTTTTAAATTCCAAGCTGTTAAGTATCCCCAATTTTAATTGATCTTCCATTGGCTTCAAATACCTCAGCCCTAAGCTCTGGAATTTCCTCTTTAAACTTTCCCATTTCTCTATTGTCCATTAAGATGCTCATTAAGGCCTACTATTCTGAACAAATCAGCTCTTATGCTTTCTGATGTGATTTGGCGTTACATTTTGCTCTGATACCCCTGTGAAGATTCTGGAGACACTTTATTGGCCAAAATCTGATCTGGGTCAGAATTCCTACTTCACAGGGTAGATGAGGAAGTTGGGTAGCACATGACTAGGGCAGCAGTGAATGAAAAGGTAGGGTGACAGATGGGTGAGTGGCAGGAGGCAGGCAAGTTCAGGTATTTGGAAGGGAGTTTGTCTGAGGTTGGGGTGGTTTTTTTGCAGATTTAGGTTGGGTTGCGTGTCTGGAGTTGGGGCAGTGATTGGATGGTTACTGTGAGTAATTACAGGAACCAATAAAGTTCTATCGTTGCCCAGATTTCAGAGCAGGTTTTAATCCCGCTAATGTTTCCTGAGTTACTACTAAGCTAAGTGAGTTAATAAAAGGAGTTGATGATGTGGGTTAATGCCACGGGACTGGAATCTGAAAGGCCCTGACTCTGGATATGATTTCAAATCTGACTATAGCAACTGATGGAAATTAATTTCAATAAATCAAATCTGGAATTAACAGCTAGTCTCAGTAATGATGACCACAGTCCATGGGTATCATTTAGCTACAGTTGTCATATGAATTGTCATATAAACCCATCTGGTTCATTAATGTCCTTCAGCAAAGGAAACCTGACATCCCTACCCAGTGTGGCTCACATGTAACTCCAGACCCACAATCATCTGGTTGATTTTTAACCCTTCTCTGAAATGGCCAGCAAGCCAATCAATTCAAGGGCAATTTGGGATGGGCTACAAAAGCTGCCCTTGCCAGTGCCTCGCACGTTCCATAAAAGGAAAAACCTCTCCAAAGTCACTGACTCTAACTCAGAGTTAGGAACATTTTCAGTGTTCCAGATACTAGGTATGATATTTAGACTGCATAGTCTTTCAGCATATGTCCAGTCTCCAACCATCCAGAGACCAGAATATATGGGTCCTTACATTAAACTGCCATAGGAGAAAGTGAGGACTGCAGATGCTGGAGATCAGAGCTGAAAATGTGTTGCTGGAAAAGCGCAGCAAGTCAGGCAGCATCCAAGGAGCAGGAGAATCGACGTTTCAGGCATGAGCCCTTCTTCAGGAAACTGCCACATAAATACAAGTTGTTGTTGTTACTATTGTTGTACCATAACCTGAAATGTAATCCTAATGCCAACAGCTTTTGAATTCCTGAATTTATCTAACATATTCTGCTAAATATTTGTTTTTTTTTATTGATTTCAAGTCATCCATGACCCACTTCCAGTTCCAATGTGATTAAAATAGATTGTAGACTGCTTCCATAAACTCCCTGGTAAGAAACTGAGTACTTAATATGGAACTGGTCCGATTAGGGTTTAAAAACTTGCCTTCTGATAGATTAGTTTATCTCAACAAAATCTGTATTAAGATGTTATAGTTGACTCCAATGTCCCTGGACTGAAGTCACCCATCTTCCTCAACGATTATTGCTATTTCAAGAAATAAAAACTTTGTAGACCATTCAGCCCTCAAGCCTAAATTACCATCCAATTACACCATGGTTAATGTAGTGTTTGTAACGAGTTCAGCCAAGTGGTACTCATAGAATATAAACTCCCTGACTGAGGCTGTTAATCTGGTTTAATTAAGCAATCCTGGCTGGCAGATAAAAACAGGAGTGTTTGGCCTGTAGGAAGGCTAGCCAAGGACTGTCTGATCAGGGTGTCAGGTATCTTTTAAAGCTATATTGGGTCTGTGCTGTATGCACTGTTTGTTACTGTCATCTTTGAATGGAAGTGGGATTTGAAGTTTATCCTCATCTCCCTGAAAACTGGTTGAATGGTGGGGTTTGGGGTTTCACTTTGCTGCCCTGTATAGTGTTGTTTTTCTTGTGAACTACTGTTTTCTGTTTATTGTTAACTGTATTTTGGGAAAAAAAAACAGGAGTGTTAGGCATCCTGTTCACTCTCTGACAGCCGGCTCTGAGGGAGCTGGATCATTGTCAAGGACTCTCTACGTGTAAATAAAGGTTGACTTGGTGATGGGATATGCCTCTACAGAGCTATTTTTGTGGCAACACAAGAAAAGTGTGCTCCTGAGGGAATGCGCTCACAACAGTTGTTTTTGAGTTGGAGTAAGTATTTCTGGTATCACGGTTATTTGGAAAACCTTACTCGTCCAATCCTGCCATTGAAGACTGAGCTAAATATATTGAAGAATGCATTTTTCTTTCTGGAAAAATGACATTGGGGCAGGTGAAAAGCAAAGAATAATTCTCCTGACTGCTTGTGGACCTGCAGCTTTTTTGATTATTAGGTGTCTTAACTTTCCCTGAGACACGAGATACTAAAATGTTTCAAAAGATAATCAAATTTTTTTAGAACATGATGTCTCTAAACCTCTTCTAATTCTGAGATGCTATCTGTTTTATTGTACAACTTGAGAACTAGGGGAAACTATATATATCAGGATTTTTGACTAAGTTAAAATGACTGGTAGAGATATGTAGTTTTAGTTTAACCCTTAATGAAATGTTGGGAGATCATTTGTTTTGGGGTATTAATAATGTAATCATGCAAAAGTACCTTTATAGCTGAAGCCCAACTGGATTTCAAACACACTACAGCTAGCTTTCTCATTGGAAAATGCAACAAATTAATGCATATGCATTTTAGGGTATTCTGATGGATGTGCACAACCTCACCAGTCTGCCTGAGCTTGGGGAACACTATCTGAGTGAAGACAATTGCGTGTCCTCGCTCAGGACATATCCTGAGCAGAGGGACTCTACGCCAGCCCACTGCAAAACAAAGCCTTGGCTAGTTGGTTAAAAGTTTCTTGAGGAACCAGACTAGCAGGCCTTTGTAGTTGCTGCCCATATGTGGACTAGAGGTGGCAAAAGAGTCCCACTAGACCTAAATTGAATAAGAGAACTCATAGGCCAGTAACCAAGAGCATGCATATCCTGGAAAGCCCACATCCAGCTGATTTAGAACAGTTAAATTACTTAGCAACATCCAAATTAGAACCAATCAAAATAAATGTCTGGTTAAATGGCCACGAGGTTCTAATGGAGGTCGATACTTTTGTTATAGAGTCATAAGTTTCCACAAGACCTCAGCTGGACTGAACCTATACCAGGGAAACTTTGTTGATTTAGAGTACAACTTTGGCTCTGGTCTCTTATGAGAAGCAAGTGGTTCATTTACCAATGATTGTAGTAAAAGTCTTGGGCCAAGCTTAATGATGTGAAATTGGTCGAGAAAGATTCACCTGGATTGGCTCAACTATTCTCTATTAGAAAATGGCTGCCTGAGTGAAATCCTAATTAAATACCTTACTGTTTCTCAGAAAGATCTAAGAATTATCAAAGGAGTCAAGGCCACCTAACATGTTGACCAGAAGCAATTCCACGAGTCTGCAAGACCTGCATAGTGCAATTTGCCTTATGGACAAAAGTAGAGGCAGAAACCAGAAGGCTGGAAAGTGAAGGAATCATCAAATCTTTCCAGTTTGTGGAATGGACAGCACCAGTCATATGGATTGTGAGGCCCATATAGTTGGTTTGCCCTTATGGGGATTTTAAATAACTGGTAAACTACTTTTCACAGCTGGAAAATACATTGGGATTCCAGCATGAAGCTGGACATGAACTGTTCATATTTGCAATTGTGGTTCAATGAGGATTCCCAGAAGTATGTTATGATTAACACACAAGGGTTAGTACCAAAATATGAGACTGCCAATTAGGGTATCGTCAGCCTGTATAATTTTTCAGTGGACAAGAGAGAACCTTTTATAAGGTCTACCCCAGGTTGCCATTTACCTACATGATGTGCCACTAACAGGGAAGACTCATAAGAAGCACTTCGAGAACTTGGGCATAGTCCTTAGATGTTTCTCACAGGCAGGTGTATGACTTAGAAGAGAAAAAGGTGTTCCAGGCACCCCCAAGTGACCGACTTGGGCTACAGCATCGACATGACTGGGTGACATACCTTTTTAAAAAAGTCAGCCTTAGAAATTGCCATAGCCAAGCCAAAGCTTTCAGAGAAGTGAAGAACTGCTATCATCCCCCAAGGTGTTGGCACACTAAGATCCCAAGCAAAATCTGGCATTGACATGCGATGCCTCCCCATACAGCATCAGGGTTGTATTAGCCAATAGAGAGGAACACATCCAGGACTTTGCTTAATGTGGTGTGTAAATACTAGATAGAGAAGGAAGATTTGGTCCTTTTTTGGAGTCAACAAGTTCCACCAATATCTTTATGACCTATCGTTTACCAGCAGGGAATTTGAGCACTTCATAAAGTTGAATGGTATTCGACATATAAGGACAGCTCCATGCCATCCATCAACCAATGATCTGGTAGAAAGAACAGTCCAAACTTTGAAGGTAGAATTAAAACCACAGCTTACAGTTTGATTGCATACCAAACTGTCCCAGTTCTTATTTGATTACAAGACCACACTTTGTGCAACTAAAGGGATACCTCCAGCAGAGGGCTAATGGGGAGAAGGGTGCACCAGGGTAAATCTGATCTTCCTGGATCGGGGTGGGGGCAGGATGAAACTGGGTCTGGACCTCAATGCCAGACATAAGACTCCACTAAGCAAGAGAGACTGCATACTTCAGGGGATGAGGTACGCTGTATGATCCCTGCTTCTTACCCATGCAGGGCATTCTCAACAGGAGGTCAGGCCCAGTGATGTATAAAGTTCGGGTGGGTGCAAAGTGGTCCTGAACAAGCACGTGGACCATATCAAAGTTGCAAACTTGCAAGTGGTGCATGAACAAAACATATCTGGCTTCTTGACAGATTTTGAGCATTCCAGAACCTATGGGTTCTCCCTCTCCAAGCATTGAAGATATTTTGGAATCTGACAAGGACATGGCGGATGTCACTATCTTTGCTGCCTTTGCCACTTGAAGAGAATAAACCTCTTCCAAAACAGTCCAGGCGCAAGAGGTGAGCTATTGTTACATGCTGCTTGTAACAAAGGCAGAGTTGGAAGAACCTGAGCTGGTGTTAAAACATCCCAGGCGCAGCTACAAAAAAGAACCAGCCTATGTCCTCTGACTCTGAGGAGAAAGGATTTTGTGATTGTAATGGGATTAGCCAGGTGGACCTCGAAGAATGCGTTCCCTGGTTGGAGCTGTTAAACTGGTCCAATCAAGGAGCCTTGGTTGACAGATAAGAACAGGAATGTCAGACATCCTTTTCACTGAAACCTGGCTCTGGGGGGAGCTGGATCAGTGTCAAGGATACGCTATGCATAAAAAGGGTGGCTTGGTGATGTATACTGGCCTCTGGAGCTATTTCAGTTGGAGTGCACCTCCACTTCATTTAGGAATAGGAGTAGGAGAGTTAGCCTTTCAAATATTTCAATGAGATCATGATTGATCTGTGACCTAATACCATTTATCAGTTTGTGCTTTTATTCACTTGGGGGCTGTGGGCATTGCTGGCTAGACCAGTATTTATTGTCCATCTCTTGTCGCCCTTGTCCCATATTTGTTGATTTTTGTAACATTGAAACTCAGCCTCCGATTTAAAACAATTGGCCTAGTGTGGAAGATGGTTCCAAATATTTGCCACCCTTTACATATAGTATGATGGGTTTTTTGACCCTCCCTATTCTCATGTCTTTTAATTTTTGGCTCTGTTCCTAGAATCTCCAATTAAAATAAATAGTTGTTTCTTTTTACCCTTGCAGTTACCCTTCTCATATTGAAAACATTAAGTCAATCCTTAATCCTAACCACTTTACTCTCTAAATTGCAGTAAATACAACTCTCTTCTTTAGTATCACCTTATAGTTTAACTCTTACAATCTAACTTTGATAAGTAGGCCATAAATTGCTTCCAAGTCTATTCCAACAGTTGTTTGCCCAGTACAAACTACAGAGCTCCAAGTGTGGTCTAACCAGGGCCTTGTATAACTCTAGCATAAATGTAAGCATGAGGAGGAATTCCTATAGATATAAAGTGCATTTGAAAATGCAAAATTAGTCTTTTTGATTATTAAAATATCAAAGATGTACATAAAATAAAGAAACAGAAAAATGCTGGAAACGTTTTGCAGGTCTGTGAAAGAAAGTGCTAATGTTTCAGATTGGTGACTTGAGTATTTACAGTAGTTTTTGTGGTGGTGTCTTTAACTTGGGATAAAAGTGAAAAATGTGAGACTTTTTTTTTCTAAATTTTGCTGACAAACAGCTTGAACAATTTGGTTATGAAAAGTTAAAGGAGGTCTCTAGGTTGTTTTAGTGGGAAGAAGTTGCAAGCTGGGGCGTTGAGACCTGAAAACAATGGCTTGAGCTAACACTGATCGTGGATAGTCTGTTTACCTAGTGTCAGGGAGGTACTAGAAAGGTCATTTCTTTTAAATGCTATTTTATTCCAAGATAGCATAGATTTGGGGGAGAAGTAGTATGGACAACAGCTAATTTGCCTTTTCTGTGAAAATGGAATATGTGGTGAGAGCCAGAGTCAAAGGTTTTAAAAACTCACGCTTGGATTAAAGAGACCAAAGCCCTAAGGACTTAAACAAAAGCTGGAAGGTTTGTCAAGCTTTGACTATGGGGTGACATCACCATGGATCCCAGAATATGAGATAGTTTGGGGATTAGAAGTTTTCCAAAGGGAAAAGAGCTAAGAATAACTTTTGGACTCATTCCTGAAGAGTGCTGTTGGAAAAGCGAATGGATTCAAAAGGGTTCATCCATGTGCCGAGCTTCATACTCTGATAAAATATGGCACTGGTTGGAGCTTCTGGATAGTCCTACTCACATGCCCACGTGTCTGTCCTTGGTATGCTGCAGTGCTCCAGTAAGTCACAGCACAAACTGAAGGAACAACATCTCCTCTTCAGACTCTGCACCTAACAGCCTTCTGAACTTAATACTGAGTTCAGCACCTGCAAATTGTGAACCAAGTCCCATTCCTTCCCATTCTTTCGGCTTTACTTGTTACATTCCCCTCCCCCCCCCCCAACCCCAGTAGGACTGTCTGTTCTTGCCAATGTGGCAGTTAGACATACCATTGTTCTACCATTCTCACATTCCGATCACTCGCTCAATCTGAACTGTCAACATCTTTTCTCCCGCAGCACTCTAAACTCTAATACCTCCACCACTCCTCCTTCTCCTCTCCTCACCCCCCCTCCCCCACTATAGCATAAATGTTGTGCCTTTCATACTTCACAACTTGTCTGAAGAGTCATCTAGACTCCATGTTAGCTTGCTCTCTCCCCATGGATACTGCTGCTCTGAACTCCACCATTTATTGTTTTCACTTCAGTAGTTATGGTTGGATACAGTCTTGCCTACTACTCAGGTTACCATCAATATAATGGCAATTAGTGGTGCTGAAAAAGCACAGCAAGTCAGGCAACAACCAAGGAGCAGGAAAATTTGAAGTTTTGGGCAAAAGCCCTTCATCAGGTATGAGGCTGGGAGCCTCTGGATGGAGCTTCATTCCTGATGAAGGGCTTTTGCCCAAAACTTTTTTTTCCCTGCTCCTTTGGATGCTGCCTGACCTGCTGTGCTTTTCCAGCACCACTCTAATCTCTTCTTTAATCTCCAGCATCTGCAGTACCCACTTCCACCTATCAATATAATGTAACCTATGAATAAATTTTATTAAACTAATTAATCTTGTTCACTGAGTGTATTTGTCTCATCCTCTTCTACGAGAATGACTAATTGACAGTATAATTCCATCGGAGGTACTCTGACTTTGTGAATGGAACTTCTACTTTAGTCCTATTTGATTTTTAGGTTTTAGACCCATGTCAAAGATAATTTCCAATTTGGCTTTTTCTGGATTGAATCCATCTGTGAAGTACACCTAAATGTTGAAAGGTTGGAACTTTTTGACAATTGGTGGCTTGGTGCTGAGCAGAATCTATTTAAGGGGCAAGTATTTTGTTTATTCTGAATGGTTTTTCTTTTGCAACTTAGTAGGAGTTGTTCACTAAACAGTGTTTAGTTGCTTTAGTTTTTGTTACAGGAAAAGTATCAAAAACTTGAAACATTGTGTGCCCTTTCAGTCATTTACTCTAAATTCAAATTTCCCTTCAAAAGTTACAAATCCATACATGGTTGCAGTATCCACAGTATTTTGCTCATTACATCTTTATGATCTACATACATGAACAACGTCTTTTCAAACCTTCATCTGTAGCTGTTTTGTCATTTGCTATTCTGATCTATCCTTCTTAACTTCAAAATAAATAGACTCTCTTTACCTGCATGCAAATTTGGTTGTTACTATTACATGTACAACATGGAAACAGACCCTTCAGTCCAATTCGTTCACGCCAACCGGATATCCCGACCCATATCCCTCCAAACCCTTCCTATTCATATACCCATCCAAATGCCTTTTTTAAATGTTGCAATTGTACCAGCATCCACCCCTGCCTGTGGCAGCTCATTCCATACATGTGCCACCCTCTGTGAGGAAAAAGTTGCCCCTTAGGTCTCTTTTAGATCTTCCCCTCTCACCCTAAACCTATGCCCTCTAGTTCTGGATTCCCCCACCCCAGGGAAAAGACTTGGCCTATTTATCCAATCCATAATTTTGTATACCTCTAAGGTCACTCCTCCGCCTCCACTCCAGGGAAAACAGCCCCAGCCTGTTCAGCCTCTCGTTATAGCTCACATCCTTAATCTTTTCTGAACCCTTTCAATTTTCACAATATCATCTTTCCAATAGGAAGGAGACCAGAATTGCACACAATATTCCAACAGTGGCCTAACCAATATCCTGTACAGCCACAACATGACCTCCCAACTCCTGTACTCAATACTCTGACCAATAAAGGAAAGCATACCAAACGCCTTCTTCACTATCCTATCTACCAGTGACTCCACTTTCAAAGGAGCTATGAACCTGCACTCCAAGGTCTCCTTGTTCAGCAACACTCTCTGGGACCTGACCATAAAGTGTATATGTCCTAAGATTTGCTTTCCCAAAATGCAGTACCTTGCATTTATCTGAATTAAACTCCATCTGCCACATCTCAGCCCATTGGCCCATCTGGTCAAGATCCTGTTGTAATCTGAGGTAATCTTCTTTGCTGTCCACTACAATTTTGGTGTCAGCTGCAAATGTACTAATTGTACCTCTTATGCTTGCATCCAAATCATTTATGTAAATGACAAAGTAGAGGAACCAACACTGATTCTTGTAGCACACCACTGGTCACAGGCCTCCAGTCTGAAAAACAACCCTCTACCACCACCTACTGTCTTCTACCTTTTGAGCCAGTTCTGTATCCAAATGGCTAGTTCTCCCTGTATTCATGAGATCTAACCTTGCTAATCAATCAGTCTCCCGTGGGGAACTTTGTTGAATGCCTTACTGAAGTCCATATAGATCACATCTACTGCTCTGCCCTCAATCTTCTTTGTTACGTCTTCAAAAAAACTCAATCAAGTTTGAGAGACATGATTTCCCACGCACAAAGCCATGTTGACTATCCCTAATCCATCCTTGCCTTTTCAAATACATGTACATCCTGTCCCTCAGGATTCCCTCCAACACCTTGCCCACCACCGACATCCGGCTCACTGGTCTATAGTTCTTGGGCTTGTCCTTGGGATTCTTCTCTATAATTTCATGCTTCCATTTACATAGCTTCAAACTGCCAAATATATCTTTGCATCATCAGAAAACTTAGATATTAGTTCTTCATGAGTTTTAAATAAGGATTACACCCAATATGTTGACTTCTCCACTTCCTGATGTTACCTGGCTTGCTGTGTTCTTCCAGCCTCTGCCTGTCTACATTAAATAGGGAGCATGTTTTGAGGCTCAAGCACAGATTACTTTGTAATACCACTGATTTTGTCTTCAATTCCATTAGCTTCAAGTTTTTTTTAATAAGTAACTTTATCAAATGACTTCTGCAAGTCCATACATACAAAACATTTACAGATAATTTCCTCTTCCCTACTTTTAATCACCTCTTAACATTGGAAATTTGAAATATCTGTTGGTATGCCTAACCGGTAAAGTCTTCACCTCCAGTCTTGAAAACCCCAATTGCTCTACAATCCATCTGAGGAGATTTTTGTGGAGAGTTCCACATTTCTATGAATGTTTGTGTGAAAATGGGCTTTCTTTCCTCAATCACTCCTTTAACCTTTAAATCACCCATTAACCTTTCTTTTGGCCTGTGCTTGAAGCTAATGTTGGCTGACACAATATCTGGATTGCTTGAGATGGGCCTGATCTCCTTTGACTCCTTGAATCACAAAAGGAATGGTCACCTTCTGGCCTGTTATCCAGTACAAGCCATCAAATTCAAGTAAGGAGGAAAGAAAATTGAAGAATCAGAAAAAAAACACTTGTTTCAAAACATTATTTGCAAATATGCAAGTTTTATTAACTGCTGTAACATTGCATTGTAGAACATGCAGTTTATTTATAGAAAACTTATTAATCACAGGAAGTAATGAAAGTTAGCATTTGATATAATAGCTGGAGCTGTGTTGATCAGCTGATAAAATAATATGTATGAAAAGCTCTCCTGGAGTTGTGTTTTTTTTTCAATAAATAACATTGTCGTAGAGTGTGATCTGTCCACATTTGAAAGTCAACAACAGTTGGGTGATCATACTTTCAAAGGTCAAAACTGGGACACACAAAATGCTTCAAAATATGGAGATTTGTTATTATGTACATTGGAAAACAGGAACAAATGTCTCCGGATAGGCATTTGAAAGTGGGAGTTCTCCCATCACATGTCCAACCAGAGTTTACAGCCCTAAATGCACCTAATTTTTAATGACAGCAGTTATGGCCTACAAGAATTTGCTTCAATCAAATTTCTGCCTCATTTCTTAATAAAAAAGGAGAATTATTTCATTTAAAGGTATAAGCTGCCGTTCCTCTAATTGTACATCAATACAGAATCTCTTCAATTAGAAATCAAAAGAAAATACATTTCCCATTGATATTTTGGATGTGGTATTAGATCTAGTGCTAGCACACTACCAAAGCCAATGGCGGTTTGGTCATTGCCAAAGACTTCAAAGTGAGATTAGTCAGCAGATATCTTGATTGGTGATAAAATAATCCTTTAGTCACTGGAACTGGTCATGTGAGATCATAAAATGCACATTCTAACTCTCCCAAGGATACACATCAAATTTTTCATAACAATTTTTATCTTGAATCAAGATCAAATGTAGCTTTCAGCAAGATCTTTGAAATATTAGACTTTGGCTAATTCCCATTTTAAAGTTATGTATGCTATCCTTATTTTATTACCACCAGATAGTTCTGCTACCACTGTCCATTTAATGGGACTTGAAGTGGAACACAGCAACTTTCAAATGTATGTATGCAAACAGGAATTAATTATGAATCAGTTGACAAAGTGCACCAAGATATGATTTTTAGCATAACGTTCATTGATTTTTTTCTCCTGCATTTTCCCCAGGAAACCAACTGAAATTTCTTTTCTGCAAATGTTTGCAAGCACACATGATAACATAGTATTTTAATGCATTCATGGGATGTGACCCTGGAGGACTAAGTCAATATTTTGCCTTTCTCTCACTTCCCAGAGAGAAGATAACAATCAACCACATTGCTGTGGGTGTAGAGTCACATGGAGATTAAACCAGGTATGGATGGAGGATTTCGTTCTCTAAAAGAGAACAGTAAATCAGATGCTTTTTCAAAAGTTGGTTGAATAGTCACCATTCTGTTGAACTCAATTTCACCAGCTGCCATGGTGGGATTCAAATCCATGACCCCAGAACATTAACCCAAGATTCTGCATTACTAGTAGTGATATTACCACAAACCTGCCATTTCAGTCCTGATGAAAGGAGGTGTGACTGACAAATATTTTATACAATGCAATTATGTTGAGTATTATTCCATATCCTTCATAATTGAGTTTTAAATTGTAAACAAAAAAAGTTGCTTCTAATGTTGAGACTAAAATTCCTGAAAATTAAATGTAAAAATCCAAATATTGACAGTTGTATTTTTATGTTCTTAAGTATAAGTCTGTATCAACAACAAAATTAGAATATGATCAGCTTTATAGAACATAGAAGAATACAGGCCCTTTGGCCCTCGATGTTGCGCCGATCCAAGCCCACCTAACCTACAGTAGCCCACTATCCTCCATATGCCTATCCAATGCCCATTTAGTAGAACAATCAGAATTATCCAGCACAGAAGGAAGCGGAAGCATGTTCTTCAATACCTGCTCTTTTCACCTAATCCTGCAAATATTTCCTTTTCTAAACGTTCAAATTTGTCAACCATAGTGTTTAAATTACCTACATAACTTTTTGGCAATGCATTCCACATCACAATTTACTGAATAAAACAGTTGTTCCTCATCTCCACCCTGGATTCGCTTTGCTAATTAATTTACATAGCATCCCTACAGTGCAGAAAGAGATCATTTGGCCTGTTGAATCTGCATTCTTAACAGCATCCCACCCTGATGCAGCTCCAACCCCCTACTCTATCCCTGTAATCCTGCATTTCCTATGACTAATCCATCTAACCTGCAGACAATTTAGCTTGGTCAATCTACCAAAATTGCATGTCTTTGAACTGTGGGAGGAAATTGCAACACCCGGCAGAAATCCACTCAGACACAGGGAGATTGTGCAAACTCCACACAAATCACCAGAGGCTGGAATCAAAGCCAGGTCCCTGGCATTATGAGGCAGCAGTGCTAACCACCGAGCCATCATGCCACATTGTACATACTTATCCTATGGTTACTGATCTCCCTGCCAGAGGAATCAGTTTCACTAGGTACTCAATCAAAACCCCTCACAATTTTGAATACCTTTTTATTAAGTCTTTCCATAGCCTTCATTGCTGGAAGGGAACCATCTCAGTATCTCTTGTCTCTCCACATGAGAGAAGTCCCTGATGGTTGGTATCATTCTGGAAGGTCGCATCTGACCGGTGTCTCGGTCCTTGGTATCCATTCTAAAATGTGCTGCTCACAATTTGACACAATATTCTAGCTGAGATCTAACCAGATTTACCATAACCTCTCTGGATCATGGAATTCCTACAGTGGGGAAACAGGCCCTTTGGTCCAACAAGTCCACACCAACCCTGGGCAGCACAGTGGTTAGCACTGCTGCCTCACAGCGTCAGAGACCTGGGTTCAATTCCCACCTCTGTGCAAACTCCACACAGATAGTTGCCTTTCTCCCTGAGCGTGGGTTTCCTCCAGGTGCTCTGGTTTCCTCCCACAGTCCAAAAATGTGCAGGTTAGGTGAATTGGCCATCCTAAGTCACCTGTAGTGTTAGGTGAAGGGGTAAATGTAGGGGAATGGGTTGTTCTTCAGAGGGTCGGTGTGGACTTGTTCGGCCAAAGGGCCTGTTTCCACACTCAGAACTCTAAAATCCAAAGACTAACTCACCCAGACACATTTCCCTACCCTATTACTCCACATTTACCCCTAATCCCCACATTCCTGAATTCTATGGGCAATTTAGCATGGCCAATTCACCTAACCTACACATTTGTGGATTGTGGGAGGAAACCCATACAGAAAACGGGGAGAATGTTCAAACTCCACACAGACAAACTCCGCCCCGGGCTAGAATCGAACTCAAGGTCCTGGTCATTGTGAAGCAGCAGTGCTAACCACCGAGCCACCATGCCACCTTTTTGACAACATTATTAATTTATCTTCCATAGTCAAATATTTGTGGGTGCGCAGCTCCATGACCTGTAATATTATCATTTTGTTTATACTTTGCTCCTTATTTCCCCCCCCCCCCCCCAAGATAAATTAGTTCACAGTTCTCTGCATTAAAGTTTCTTGTCAAATATTTGTTTGTTGACCCATGTCTTCCTAAAATCTGCTACTATCCTCATTTATCCACCTGTTCACTACATTTTAAAGCTTTGCATCTTCTGCAAATTTTGAAACTATTCCCTGTATACCAAGTCCTGGGCAGAAACGGAGGAAGTGGTAGAGGCTGGTAGAGCCAATAAAATGTGCAGCTGGAGAAAGCACAGCAGATCAAAAAAGCAGGAGAGTTGACGTTTCAGGCAGAACCTTTCATCCTGATGAAGGATCCTGTCTGAAGTGTTGACTGTCCTGCTCTTCTGATGCAGCTTGATCTGCTGTATTTTTTTTACAGTTCCATATTTTATCATCTCTGACTTTCCAGCATCTGCTGTCCCCTATCTCCAAAGCTGGTACAATTACACCAGTTAAAAAAGTATCTGAATGGGTACATGAATTAGAAGGATTTAGAAAGATATAGGCCAAATGCTAGCAAATGGATTAGATTAATTTAGGAAATCTGGTCAGCATTGACATGTTTATCTGAAGGGTCTGTTTCTGTGTTGTACAACTCAATGATCTCGAACATGCATCAAAAAGTGAAACAAACCCCTAGAGAATATCAACATATATGAAGTCAAAAAATTGCTTCAGCATCACTCTGGTTTCTGTCTTTTGACAGAATTTGCATTCATGCTTCAATTATTGCTTTAATCTAGTGGGCTTTCATTTCACTGGCAAGTCTATAATTTCATAGATCATGGAACACCTTAAAATTCATATCTACATCATCAATTATAAAATCTTGATCAACCTTCTCTGTTGTTTCAAAGAACTTGATGAAATCAATTAATAGTTCACAATTGTCTTTGAGAAACCCATGGTTACTGTTACTTCTGAATCTACGTTCTTCCAAATAGCAATTGTCTTGGATTATTAGCAGAGATATTTTCCACTGTTGATGTTATGCTGACTGCTTGATAGTTCCCTGCTTTCTCACTCTTTCTCCCACGTTAAAACTAGGTGTAACATTTACAGTCCTCCAATCATCTGGCATCACTCCCATATCCAGGGAGGTTTGAAAGATTGCGATTAGAGCCTTGATGGCAGTAGGAATCCATGCTCACCAGCAAAGCATATCAGGTATTCACTTGAATGATCTTGAAATTCAGCCAACCAACATTCTGGACAGTATGTACCCATGTTCCTGACACGTACTCCTGGATGACAAGCCTTCTTGCTGGCAGCACAGATTTATAAAATTGTTCCATCTCTGTCCTCAACCAGAAATTTCCTCAGAGCAGCTCATGCTCTGCCATTTAAATTCGCAGAAAGTCCATCAACACACATAAATGTGATTTCTATGATACTGTGACCAATTAATAGGCACAGCTCCAATGTAATTTCTAACCCAAGTTCATTTTTATTGTGAAAGAGCTGTGCAAATTCCTTTATGTTAATAGGAGACAAATTGATTGTGACCATTACATAATTCTTCATTCAAATTGTTAACTCTAGATTCAAGAAGATGAAAGTTGCTTTGCAGAACATTGGTAACAAATTAAGTATATCTATTATCAAGGCAATGGTATTTGCATATCACAGAATCGGATTTTGACAACACTTTTTATATCTGAAAAGTAATTGTACAGCCTGGAGCTACCACATGGAACTTCAAATATCAGGAGCAAAATTAATAAACAGCAAATTATGGAATTGGGTTTATAAGGATTCTTAATTTGCATTCTTCAAAAGTAAAGATCTATTCCAGAAGTAAGAGTTCATAATATTGTTCTTGCACTGCACATAGTTTAGATAATAGACTTAATTATTCAACTAACTGGTACAGTTATGACTTTGTTTGCCTGGCCATTCAAAGTGGCTGACATAGACAAACATTGGATTTTTCAGGAAATTTTGTTTAAAGCAAAAAGAATTATTGATATTATTCATACTTAAGCAATGAGCTAGATATTGCTGTGGAAACAACATCAGGATACAGAGCACTCACTGTTAATAAAAGATGATATGTAGCAAGAACTAGACAATATTCAGCCATACGTTGATAAGTAGTAAACAACATTCACAACACAAAGTGCCAGGTAATAACCATCTCCAACAATCTCATTTCAACACTCAATGGCATAAATCAATATTAAAATCCCTCAGAATTAATAGCCAATGGTAACTGCAGACTAGAAACTGAACTGGACTCACCATATGAAAACAGTGGCTACAAGAGCAGGTCAAAGGATGAGAATTCTGAGGCAAACAGATGGATGTGTATAACTCCGACAATACTCAAGAAGTTTGACAACTTGCAGGGCAAAACAATCCACTAGATTGGTACTCCATCATCTTAAACATTCATTTTTTTCCACTCCTGAAAAACAGTGGCAGAACGTGTGCCATGTACAGGCTACAATGTAACAACTTACCAAGACATTCTCTCTTGAAAACCTGTGATGTTTACCACCTAAACAAGATCTCTGCCAAGTCACACACCATCCTTTTGGAATTATATAACACTTCAGTATCCTGGGGTTAAAATCTAGGAACTCCCTTCCAAACTGAACTGTGAGTGTACCTGCACTATCGACTGCAAAGGTTCAAAGGGGCAGCTCACCACCATCTTCTTAAGGGCAATTGGTGATTAGCAAGAAACGTGGGCCTAGCCAGCAATGTCCATATCATGTGAAAGACTAAAATTAGTTAAACAGGCAATAACTTACTGATTTCTGGATGTAACCACATATATGTTATCACAGGAAGTTGCCACATAGTTAAATGCAGAAGAGGTTGTTGTCAGTTACCCCCTTCTGCAGAAGATGCGCCATGATAATATCAAGAGACTCAACATTTGAAAGACTTGAACATGTTGACAAATTGCTGTAATTATGTGATAGATATGCTCTAAAGTTAGCAGAAAAAAAAGTTAGAGCATATCATTCTTTGGAAGTCTATGCTCGCCACAACAATGGCATTACTCTCATTAATCCTCCCATCCTAAACCTCAACCATGTTACTTAATCAAAATTTTCCTTTAATAAATTCATATTGGTTTTCCTTAATTAGTCCACATTTGTTCAAGTGAATGTTAATTTTTTTCCTGGATTATCTTTAAAACCTTTCCCCCACAGAGGCTGAACTAACTGGCCTTTAGTTCCTGAGTTAATCTTCATGCATTTTTGAAGAAGAATACGACATTTGCAATCCTCCAGGCCCTTTGCACCACCCTAAAGGAGGATGGAATAGCTCCAGATGGTGTTTTCACAATTTTGACTGTTACTTTCCCCAACATCTTTAGGTGCATATGGTCTGGTCCTGGGACTAATTGATGCAGAATCCTCCCAGCTCTGAAATGATTTGGGCATTGGTGAGAAAATTAGAAGAATCGATTGAGAAGGCCAGCAAGGAGCTGCCTGCCATTAAAAGCATAACTTTCATTTTCTACATGTTGAACAGTGAGACAGTTAGGCTTTAAAGATACTGCCGGTGCCAGCAATCCCAGGAGGTTCTTAGCTGTGGCCAATATTTCCAATTGTGATAAACGGGAGAAACTGATGAACAAGGAGTCACTGGGGAATAGTGCATTGGTAATGTGGAAAGTTCGGCAAGATTTAACATGAAAACTTACTAGGGCCTGTAGAAATAAACCATCCCTGAAACTGACTAGAATTGATACTTAGGTGATTTCTAGTATAATTCAGCCTATTATCTTAAAGTATAGCCAGCCTTATGAGTATCTCTTTACCCAGTTTTAGCCCATTCATATTTCAATTGCTTCTTCTTTGACTATGATATTGACAACATCTTTTGCCTTTTTAAAGGCAAATGCAAGGTACTCATTTAGTAGCTCAGCCATGTACAAATCTCCTTTTTACTCCTAATCTATCTGACTGCTTCTTTTACATATCTTTCAGTATTTATGTGCCATGCAAAATGTTTACATCCCTTTTATGTAACTGACCCTCACCCAATTAATTGGATGTACTCTGAATACTACCATTTGGCATTTTCCATATCTAATATCTAAAGCTTTTGATATAACAACCACCTTACCCAAAATGTTTCCCTCCTGATTCACTTCAACGATTTTGTTCCCCAGAACTAAATCCAGCAATTTCTCCCTTCCGGGTGAGCTAGAAACATAGTAATCTAGAAAATTTTCCTGAGCACACTTTCAAATATATTATCCTTCTTTGCCCTTTAAGGATTAGAGGTAAAAGGCAGGAAAGTGAGGAGTGTTAGATCAGCAATGATCAGCCATGGTCTGCCAGACTCGAGGGGTCAAATAGCCTACTCCTTTTCCTGTTTCTCAGTCTTATAGTCATACTGATACTATCCCAAGTCAACATTATATTTGGAAAATTAAAGTTCCATTTTAATGGCATGGTGACATACAAGACAGGCCAGCATGTATTGACCATCTCCACTTGCCCTTGAACTGAACAGCTTGTTAAGCCCTTTCAACTAGTAGTCGAGAGTCAATCTTAATTTGGGTCTACATGTAGACTAGACTCAATAAGGATGGTAAATTTCCTTTATCTAAGGGCATTAGAATACCAAATAATTGTCTTTACAACAATCAGTGTTAGTTGTCATGGTCACCATTACTGAAACCAGCTTTATCATCCAGATTTGTAAGTTAAATTTTAATTCCCACCTGCTATGGTGGGGTATGAAACAATATCCTCAGTCCATATCTCCAAGAGATTATTTTGAGACTTTGGATTATTTGTCCTGTGACATCACTGATGCATCATCTTGTCAGTTCCTCATTTTGTAACTCATTAAAATTTCCTTGCTAAGTGTTTTCATGTAAATCTTTGCCATTAATTTGTGGCCTACAGAATGCATCCTGTAGTGTTATGGTATCTCTATTATTCCTGAGTGCGAGCTAAGTAAATTGTGTTCCTGATTCCTCTTGGACATCCTCTCTCTCTCTCTCTCTCAAGGCAATCATGTAGTGGTAACATTTGGTGGACGAGTAATCCTGAGCCCAATGCTAATGTTGTGAGGGTCTTAAGTTCGAATTCCACTAGGACAGACTGAAATCAATTAAAATCTGGAATTAAAGAAGCTGACCCAATGACAATCTTATAATTACAATTAATTGTCACTAAAACCCATCTGGTTCACTGATGTCTTTTAAAGGATGGAAATCTATCAGCCTTACTTGGTCTAGCCTACATGTGATTCCAGACCCACAGTAATGTAATTCACTCTTAACTGTCCTCTGGGCAATTAGGAATGGGCAGTGAATGCTGGTCTGGCTTGTGACATTGAGGTCCCATGAACAAATAAAAGATGGTCTCCTTAAATCGCTATTGACAGGCTTCTTCCTTTCTTTTATTTCCTAGGTTTCCTGAATACCTTGCATCCAGAGCTATTTAAAAGTCAGTTCTTTGTTTTTTTTTTGGAGCCAGATCTCCATTGTCACCATAATATCATATTGTCACACGGATATCTGCCCCATAGTGCTGTTTACAACAATCCCTGCATTCACGTACATGCATTTTTAATCTATTTCAGGCACGACTGCAGACCCTCTTGGGGGGCAGGGGGAAAAAAAAAAAGAGTCTGGTGCATACTTTCTGCCAAATGCCGTTTGTGCATCACCAGTTCTATCAGAGAGATCATAAGGCCATAAGGCATAGGAGCAGAAATTAGGCCATAGAGTCTGCTCCACCATTCAAATCATCACTGGTAGGTTTCTCAACTCCATTCTCCCGCTATCTTCCTGTAACCCTTGATCCCCTTGACAATGAAGAACCTACCTATCTCCATCTTAAATATACTCAATGACCTGGCCTCCACAGCTTTCTGGAGCAGCAAATTCCATTGATTCACTACTCTCTGGCTAAAAACATTTCTTCTTATCTCCATTCTAAAAAAAGGTCTTCCCTCTACTCTGAGGCTGTGCCCTCAGGTCCTGGTCTCTCCTACCAATGGAAACATCTTCCCAACACCCATTCTGTCCAGGCCTTTCAGTTTTCTGTAACTTTCAAATATATCCCCCCTCATCCTTCTAAACTCCATTGAGTAAAGACCCAGAGTCCTCAAACATTCCTCATTTGTTAAGGTTTTCATTCCCGGGACCATTCGCATGAATCTCCTCTGAACACGCTCCAAGGCCAGTATTTCCTTCCTGAGATATGGGACCCAAAACTGTGCGCAATACTCCAAAGATGGCCTCTCCAGAGCCTTATAGAGCCTCAGAAGTACATTCCTGCTTTTATGTTCAAGTCCTCTCAAAATACATGCCATCATTGTATTTGCCTTCCTAACTACTGACTCGAGGAGAAAGTGAGGACTGCAGATGCTGGAGATCAGAGCTGAAAATGTGTTGCTGGAAAAGCGCAGCAGGTCAGGCAGCATCCAAGGAACAGGAGAATCGACGTTTCGGGCATAAGCCCTTCTTCAGGAATGAGGGCTTATGCCTGAAACATCAATTCTCCTGTTCCTTGGATGCTGCCTGACCTGCTGTGCTTTTCCAGCAACACATTTTCAGCTCTAACTACTGACTCGACCTACCTAAAAGTTCTTTGTCCAAGTGTTTAATGTTTGCCTTAGGGAGGCTAAAGTCTAGATGGTTTTTGCTGATTTGAGCCAGTTTGCATGGGTTTTTCTTTCTCCCTCTGGCAGTCAACAAGGCAAAAGTAAGGAGTGCAGATGCTGGAGATTAGAGTCAAGATTAAAGTGGTGCTGGAAAAGCACAGCAGGTCAGGCAGCATCCGAGGCGCAGGAGAATTGACGTTTCAGGCAAAAGCCTTTCATCCAGTCAACAAGGCAGACAAGGGATTACAGTGAGAAGGTAGGGTTGACCATAGTTAGAGTATTCCTGGGTTACTTTCACCAGACAACATTAGTTGCTCATGACTGACAAAATCTCGAATGCATTTCGGAGCTGCATACCATGATCTCAACTTAAACATAATAATCCACTGCAGGATTACAAACCCAAAGAAAAAAACAATCACAAAACAGATTCAAAACAAAAAAAAATGAAGATGTACAGTACAGGTTCTCTGAATCTGAAAAGGAGTTATTCAGAACCAGATCTTAGTGAATGGAGAATCATCTGCCCAAATGTTTGGTTTGCCCTTTGCTTTACAAGTCCTGAGAAATTCTTGACTATTTCAAACATTTTCCATTTTTCCTTCAGATTTCCTGCACATTTTTTAAAAATCACAACACAAAAATTCAAAATCCAATCTGACCAATGCTGTTGAACATAAGAATGGAAGCAATATATATGTCTAAGCAACACTTCAAGTCGGGTAGTTTATTTTTCATTAATTGATAATTGCATTAATTAACTGTTTTCTAAAGGACTGCCTACTAGGTATAGTGAATGTACTGTAAAATTTCACCTTCGACCATTAATAAACATTTTGCGCATAACGCCACAGTTCCCTGAGCTTTGTAATATAATTCTGAAGATGGACGAGGGAGATCCAGTAGATGTAGTATACCTGGACTTTCAGAAAGCTTTTGATAAAGTCCCACACAGGAGGTTAGTGAGTAAAATTAGGGCGCATGGAATTGGGGGCAAAGTACTAGATTGGATTGAAAATTGGTTGGCTGATAGGAAACAAAGGGTAGTGATAAATGGCTCCATTTCGGAATGTCAGGCAGTGACCAGTGGGGTACCACAGGGATCAGTGCTGGGACCGCAGCTTTTTACGATATGTTCATGATATAGAAGATGGTATCAGCAATAACATTAGCAAGTTTGCTGATAATACAAAGCTGGGTGGCAGGGTGAAATGTGATGAGGATGTTAGGAGATTACAGGGTGACCTGGACAAGTTAGGTGAGTGGGCAGATGCATGGCAGATGCAGTTTAATGTGGATAAATGTATGGTTATCCACTTCGGTGGCAAGAACAGGAAGGCAGATTACTACCTAAATGGAATCAATTTAGGTAAAGGAGCAGTACAGAGAGATCTGGGTGTTCTTGTACACCAGTCAATGAAGGCAAGCATGCAGGTACAGCAGGTAGTGAAGGCGGCTAATAGCATGCTGGCCTTCATAACAAGAGGGATTGAGTATAGAAGCAAAGAGGTGCTTCTGCAGCTGTACAGGGCCCTGGTGAGACCACACCTGGAGTACTGTGTGCAGTTCTGGTCTCCAAATTTGAGGAAAGACATTCTGGCTATTGAGGAAGTGCAGTGTAGGTTCACGAGGTCAATTCCTGGAATGGCGGGATTACCTTATACTGAAAGACTGAAGCAACTGGGCTTGTGTACCCTTGAGTTTAGACGACAGAGGGGATCTGATTGAGACATAAGATTATGAAAGGATTGGACACTCTGGAGGCACGAAACATGTTTCTGCTGATGGGTGAGTGCCGAACCAGAGGACACAGCTTAAAAATACAGGGTAGACCATTTAGGACAGAGATGAGGAGAAACTTCTTCACCCAGAGAGTGGTGGCTGTGTGGAATGCTCTGCCCCAGAGGGCAGTGAATGCCCAGTCTCTGGATTCATTTAAGAAAGAGTTGGATAGAGCTCTCAAGGATAGTGGAATCAAGGGTTATGGAGATAAGGCAGGAACAGGATACTGATTAGGAATGATCAGCCATGATCATATTGAATGGCGGTACAGGCTCGAAGGGCTGAATGGCCTACTCCTGCACCTATTGTCTATAATTTAAACCTCAGGACAAACACTTAAGTAGTTTGGTAATAAAATTCTAACAGGCAATCATGCATTTAATAGCCCCCGAACTCTAGACATTGACACATTTTAAAATACAGTATGAGCTGCCTTCAGCTGTGAAGAACCTTTGTGAAACGTGGGCGGCCAAACTGCATTGGGATTGCAGTATAGCACCCCTACAGTGATACCTGTGGGAGTGAGTTGCAGTACTGCGCTTTTCCTCTTGGCGGTACTCTTGCATAGTGGACGATAGCTGTGTATTGCGATAATCGCGGTCATAGTGCCGGTGGTGTTTCTGGTAGAAAGGTAAAGACAACGAGGACATTGCTGGGCACGTAAAATCCAAACTTATCGCCTGTACGAAATCTTCAAATCTATTCATAGACAAATGAAGAAACATTCAGGGACAGGGAGCAAAAAAGGTTGTTCCATTAACTTGATCAAACAATAATGAGCGCGGGTGGCTGCTATAAAGAGAGAGGAGTGTGCCCATTCGAAAATATAGGGACGGGCACTCGTGTGTGTCAGCCCGGTCTGTTTCCTGACCTTTTCTGGTCTGATCCACGAATGACCGAAACAAAACAAAAAAAAAACGCCGCAGCTAATGTTTCAACAATGTGTAAGATTGCATTTGCATAATTCATTAATTACAAGGATAAATTATAGGAAATACGGACGTTTTAAAATCCGCGGCATGTTTGGAAATGCTTTAATACATATGCAAACCTTTGTGTGAAATAAAACGACATCTATTTGAATTACCCATTAATAGTTTTAAGTGATCCGATATCGTGCTGATAATCCCTTATAATAATCACAATGTAACTATTAACAGATAACACGCCTTATCTGCTGACTTTTTTTGCACTAAAAACATTTTATTCTCTTGTATTTGATTTTCTATTTCAAAATAAATTCTGACATAATTGCAGCCAACTGGGTTCTCTTCATGTGAAAAAAATTCTTGAGTTCATTCCCTTTTCTAAAGATGTTCATTTATCTTATTTGAAAGACTTTCGACCTCAAATAACAGTCTCTACCACAGTGTTTCTGATATATATCCCCGCGCTGAAAGTACACTTAGAACTGCAGCAAGTCAGCTGTTGACTGGACCCCACTTTTCCTAAATCAAACTCACATTTAAATCACAGAAATACCACACACTATTGCTAAACGGATGCACGAACACCGAACCCTTACCAAATATCAAATGTTTCTTGGGGGTTTTGGTGAAATGCAGGCGATAAGGCTCCGTATATTGAATCGAGGGAGGCAGTGGGAGGAAGAAGGCTGCAAACTCGGCTCCAGGGTTCAGTACAAAAATAATGTCTCCCGTCAGTGGAATTTCAAAGCCAGAGTCCCGACCTTTTATGGCCAGGAGGATTGATAAATATAGCACTCGGAGCAAGCGAAGTTAGTAATCACCAACTGTTTGTAATTCAGCTGCAGGTAAAAGACTTTCGGATGCACTGAAATGGGAATTTGCAAATACTTGAGTTAAAGTTCCAATTCGCTGATCGCTTTTATCCCGTTGCTTCTGAAATCTGATACATTTCACTCGTATTCGGCACCCTGCGTACCCATCACGGGATCGACTTTCGATAATTGGACCTGAGCCTCCTTAGTGATTAAATGTACATATGTGGAGGTGTGGTTTGAAATGTATAGGGCTCACTCCATACATTGGCCGAATGAGCAGTGTAAATATATCCACTGTTAAGAAAGCATCTGTGGAGGGAACAATGGTACAAACATAACAGGCAAGCAGTAAATGGTGAATTTCAGATGTAACTTTATGTTCATTTCAAAACTGGAAATCTTCGATTAATAGATTACTAAACCAAAAACCTTTCCGGCTCAACGTGATTTGCCTTCAGCTTCCTGACTAAATGCATTTAAAATGATAAATTCTGTGTATTTCTGAAAACAAATTAGCAGATTAGGAGGTACTAGTCTAAGCACTGACTATCCTTCAAGTTTGCTTATATTGTTATTGTCTTTTTCTTTTCATCCTCTTGACTCGATATCGACATGTATTATGCCAATACTTGTTCCTTCTTGATACTTAAGCCAATGATCATTCCGAGTATACTTTCTATAATTGGCTGCTCCAAGTCACTTGTGCAGATTATTTTTTTCGTTCCCAGTACACATGTATACATGACAAGACCAACAAATATTATCCATCCTTAATTGTCTTTGAGAAGATAGTGGTGAGTTGCCTTTTTTAGATTACTTACAGTGTGGAAACAGGCCCTTCGGCCTTCTTGAACATTGTGTGCTGTAGGTAGACCCACAATCTTATCAGGGAGGGGATATCTATTGGGTTCAATTCCTCCATGAGACTTATCTGAATACTTAATCATTTTCTTTTTCCATATTGTACTAAAATCATTTATACTATTTGAAACTACTCCTTTATACTAATTTGCATCTCTTAAATCACACCATTATTCCCCACCTCAAGAGGCCCACTAGACACGTCGTTCTTTTAGATTGCTAACATTCCTTCAATTTCATTTCCTAATTCATATTCTAGAACCCATATTCTAGAACTTAGATCTATTCTCACATTTGCAAATATTGGCTTGTTGAATCAATACAATTTGGTTGCCACACTGCCTGCAGGTTTTAGAAGGGATGATCAAATATTAAGGCCATCAGTTGTTACTGTAGACTGAGATACCTGTGAGTTTTCATTTTGCTAAGTGCTGACTTTGAGGAGATATGATTGTGTTTGATAAAATGATAAAAGGATTGGTGCTGAACCATGAGGATTTGAACCATTTCAATTGGTAAGCAGAGTGCACTCAAGACAAAGTTACACAAATATAGGTGCTAGAAGCTGCTTTTTGCAAAAGATGGCAATGTCTGGAATAAATTTCTGATAAGTGTTTGAAGTCCTCATTTACTGTAGATGTCCAAATGATGTTAACACATTTCTGAGAATGGCTAACAAATCTAGATAATGAAGACTGGTAGTTTCCCAGTCTCTGAAGCCAAGTAAAGAAGTTGGCATTCCTACAGTTCAACACTCAATATGTTTGGAAATATTAGCAATCTTACAAGTATAACTAAAGCCATTTCTTCACTATGCATGTTTGATGTTGAAATAAGGAGGGTTAAAGTTATCCTGCAGAATAATAGCTACAATGATCAAATCACTTCTCACTTTATATCATGTAAATTCATAGAACATTCTAAGATTGTTAGTCCTAAAAAGTACGCTATCTAAATTACATTAGCCTAGAAGGAACAACATGGGTGGTGTTCACAAGATCCTGCTGTTAAGTCAAAAATCTGTCCTACCTATCACACAAATCAATAACTTGCTATATGGATTTCAGTGCTGGTGCGATGCCAGATGTATAGGCTATGTGTCCAAACATTAGTGAAATTATCAAACAGAATACACTGTCAGCTGTTCATCACAAGTAAAGTGCTGACTGCACCAATCTAGCCCATGCTTACATTACAGTGTTCATTGCTAAGTAATCCTTGAGTGTGTGAAGAATAATGCTGACAAGCAATTTAGGATTATCAGTCAGGATTAATTTGGTACATTTGTATGTCCTGGAAACTCCACATATTAATGCACAGGGCCCTGTTAATGCAAATAGAATGAACATGTGCACACATGGTGTCTTGTTTCAACTCAACAAACAGGTGACAGCCTTTCTTCAGCTCATTTCTCAGGAGAATGTCCTAATCAATCAGGGTCAAACTGAATTAATATTTAAACAAAAGCTGGCAAGTAAATGTCAGCCATCCTCAATTCTGTATTCTCTAGAGCAACGCTATGAACAAACAGATTTCATTTGCCAGCCATTGAAAACTTTCATAGAGTTATAGATTCATAGAGATGTACAGCATGGAAACAGAGCCTTTGGTCCAACTTGTCCATGCCGATCAGATATCCTAACCTAATCTAGTGCCATTTGCCAGCATTTGGCCCATATCCCTCTAAACCTTTCCCATTCAAATACCCATCCAGATGCCATTTAAATGTTGTAATTGTCCCAGCCTCCATCACTTCCTCTGGCAACTCATTCCATACACGCACCACCCTCTGCATGAAAACGTTGCCTCTTAGGTCGCTTTTAAATCTTTCCCCTCTCACTCTAAACCTATGCCCTCTAGTTCTGGACTCCCCTACCCCAGGGAAAAGACCTTGTCTATTTATCTTATCCATACCCCTCATGATTTTATAAACTTCTATAAGGTCACCCCACAGCCTCCAATGCTCAAGGGAAAACAGCCCCAGCCTATTCAGCCTCTCCCTATAGCTCAAATCCTCCAACCCTGGCAACATCCTTGTAAATGTTTTCTGAACTATTTCATGTTTCACAACGTCCTTCCAGTAAGAGGGAGACCAGAAATACACGCAATATTACAGAAGTAGCCTAACCAATGCTCTGTACGTTGCCACAACATGACCTCCCAGTTCCTGTAGTCAATACTCTGACCAATAAAGGAAACACCTTCTTCACTAACCTGCCACTCCATTTTCAAGGAACTATGAACCTGCACTCCAAGGTGTATTTATTTAGCAACACTCCCCAGGACCTGACCATTAAGTGTATAAGTCCTTCTCTGACCTGTCTTTCCAAAAGCACCTCACATTTATCTAAATTAAACTCCATGTGCCACTCCTCAGCCCATTGGCCCATCTGATCAAGATCTCGTTATCCTTTCATAATGGAAAGGATTTCCTGGTTTTTCACTTTTCTGATATTCTTGTGAATTTTTGTGATGAGTGCAAACCAAAAAGTTTCAATTAAATATGTCTTTATTTCCAACAGTACTTAAATTCTGTACTTTAATGACAATTTAATTTGGCTTGTAGTCAAATATTTACATGTTATTTTCCAAATGGCATATGATCAGTATGACAAGAGGAGTTTTACATTGATTGGATTCTTTGAATTGTTAAAACCTTGATAACAAAGAATGACATAAGGAGAAAAGATGTTAGCTCAGAAAATCACCAAGTAGCATAAGAATGAGTAGTGATTGGAAATAACAAATGTCACAGTTATTTACTAATCCATGATAGTAGTTGTAGATACTTTAATCAGAGATGTTTTGGCATGTCTCTGGGGCAGGTGAGACTTGAACCTGGAACTTCAGGCCCAGTGATCACGGTGCCACAGGAGCCCTCAAAATGGTAGTTATGCCATCGGACAGAAAATCGAACCTCAGAAATTGTAACCAAGACATTGTGACAATTGCTGGAAAAACTCAGAAAGTATGCCAGCATCTGTGAAGATAAATTCACAGAAATATTAATTCTGATTTATCTTCACAGATGCTGCCAGATGTACTGAGCTTTCCCAACAATTGTTCCAGAACTATTTCTGAGAAAGGGTCAGCAGGTCTGAAACATTAACTTTGTTTTCTCTTCAAGGGTCAGTGAGGACTTGTTGGGCCGAAGGGCCTGTTTCCACACTGTAAGTAATCTAATCTAAAAAAAAGATGCTCCAGACCTGCTGAGCTTTTCCAGCAATTGTTACAGAACTAGTTCTGAGGAAAGGTCAGCGGACCTGAAACATTAACTCTGTTATGTCTTTACAGATGCTGCCAGACCTGCTGAGCTTTTCCAACAATTTCTATTTTTGTTTCTGTTTTATAGCATCTGCAGTTCTTTTAGTTTTTATTTTGCAATGTAACAAGTGTCAGGGATTTTAATGTTCAAATAGTTTGGATGAATCAAAATGTTTGAAGTGATGTGGAAGCTGCGTTTTGTATTTTCATTGGCGAATATAAATTACACTAAATCTTTTTTCTTTCATTTTTGCAAAATTGGAGTTATTTCATCATATCTATGTTTGTGTGCATAGGTTTACAGGTATCAACATCTGCAATTCATACCCAGCCAGTTGACTGTACAATGGTATGAACTTGTAAGCTCCATTCATCTATTAATCTTTTTAATATTTCTGCATACTGAGAGCATGTTTTAACTTTGGAATGTTTATTTGCAGACACAAAGGATGGCAGTGGTGCAAATAGACATGAGAAGTGACAACTGGAGGATGCAAGGAATTCATTCAAGTATTATTAGCAGGAGGCAGTTGGGAGGTCGATATCTTAATTATAGATTAGACTCCTGAATACTTTAGAAAGTCCACTTTAAACTGTTTAGAAATTAGAAGTCTTCATTTTAAGCCTGTCACAATCATTTCTTAAAATATGATGTGAAACTTTCTTATACATTTTAAATATAAAAGGCAAATATACATACAGACAAAGAAGGACACCAGTTTTATTTGGACAACACACACATCCTAGGACAGGCGAAACAAAGACATGCACAAAAATTCTTAGAGGCATGGCACTCCAGCCAGAACTCCTTCAATAAACACATTGATTTAGATGCTATCCACCTTCCCTTGAAATAAAAAGAACTGGAAATGACATCACCCACCTTCAGAAACTACAAAATTATGAGGGGCATGCTTAGGATAAATAGACAAAGTCTTTTCCCTGGGGTGGGGAAGTCCAGAACTAGAGGGCATAGGTTTAGGGTGAGAGGGGAAAGATATAAAAGAGACCTAAGAAGCAACTTTTTCACGCAGAGGGTGGTACCTGTATGGAATGAGCTGACAGAGGATGTGGTGGAAGCTGGTACAATTGCAACATTTAAGAGGCATTTGGATGGATATATGAATCGGAAGGATTTGGAGGGATATGGGCTGGGTGCTGGCAGGTGGGACTAGATTGGGTTGGGATATCTGGTCGGCATGGACGGGTTGGACCGAAGGGTCTGTTTCCATGCTGTACATCTCTATGACTCTATGACCTATAAATAGAGAGGCGAGACATACCACCAGCAAGCACATCACCAGAGATTCTCACTGATGATGTTACCTGGTATGGTGACAAAATGTCTGAAAACAAACCTTCAAGCTCAGCGAGCTAACTTACATACTTAAAATCCTACCATACAGGCATTGTTGTGTGTTAATATGCTTCATCTTGTTTTTTCACAACACTTTTGAACATCCTAAGGAAAAGGCAATGCAATTTCTTTTTACCACTATTGGCTGTGTATTTACCTATATGGCAGAAATGTTACATTGTTCTCTATTTAAGAGGAAATTAGATTATACAAACATTGTTCCAAATTCTGCTCTGTTTCACAACCACATGACCAGATGGGACCACAATCAAGTCATTTACTTCCTACAGGGTTTTGCAACATCATAGTAATTGAGGTTGTTTTTATATGTATGCATCCAAAGCATGAAAAGATTATGAAGACATGTACAAGGAAAAAGAGTAGGCCACTGATCTGATTTTAACCTCAATTCTACATTTCTGCATATCCAGGATAATCATTCATCCTTTTGGTAATCAAGAATTGATCTAGCCCTGCCTTAAAAATATTCTACATCAACTGCCTTTTGAAAAAGAGAATTCTAAAGACTCATGACCCTCTGAGAGAAAAAAAAAATCCTCATCTCTGTCTTCAATGGGCATCCTCTTGTTTCTAAACTATGACCCCTAGTTCTAGATTGTCTCACAGGAGAAAACATTATTTCGACAAACTCTTGGTCCAGTCCCCTCAGTATCTTCTATGTTTCAGTTACATGACCTCTGACTCCTCTAATCTCCAGAGAAATACACCGTGGGGTAATTTTTTATCCCATTCTTTCTTCTATAATTTTCACTGCTGTAGAGAGGGTTTAAAACTAGTACATTGGAAGAGGGAAGGATTCCCTGGAGGAGGGATTTGGAAATTTAAAATGAAGACAGCAATCGTGAAGAGAAATGAAATGGATAATGGAAATTAGAGTGCAATAAAACAGGTGAGCTGCAAAGTTAGTATCAGATGAGACAGAGATTTTAAAGGTAATAGGCATCAGACATTAAGGTAAATGCTTGGAATAGAAGTAAAGAAGAATTGAAGTTACTTCATCTGAATACATGGATCAATAAGAATGATGAACTAGTGGTCAGAGATAGAAATAAATAATATAGATGTAATCAGTGTTATAGAGATATGGTTAAAAGGCAACAGATTGGGAAATAAATATTCTAGGGTACATGTTTTTGAGGACAATCAGAATGGATAAGGAGGAGGAATAGCCCTTGGATGATAAAAGAACATTTAATGAGAAAGGATCTGTCTCAGAAAATCAGGAAATAGAATCATAATAGCTGAAGATTAGGGAAGAATTTGGTGGGATTAGTTTAGAAGCCTCTAACCAACAGTTAGATCATTGGACAGAGCATTAGATTAGATTAGATTAGATTCCCTCAGGTGTGGAAACAGGCCCTTCGACCCAACAAGTCCACAGTGATCCTCCGAAGAGCAACCCACCCAGACCCATTCCCCTACATTCACCCCTGACTAGTGCACCTAACACTACGGGCAATTTAGCATGGCCAATTCACCTAACCTGCACATCTTCGGACTGTGGGAGGAAACCGGAGCACCCGGAGGAAACCCACGCAGACACTGGGAGAATGTGCAAACTCCACACAGACAGTCGCCCGAGGCAGGAATTGAACCGGGGTCCCTGGCTCTGTGAAGCAGCAGTGCTAACCGTGCTGCCCCTTTTTGAATTTTTTGGAGTTGGTGACAAAGGCAGTGAAATAATTGTGGGGGGGCTTTAATCTTCATAATCTTCAAATTGGTTAGAAAGTGATTTGTGAAAGGAGCTGGTAGAATGTATTTGGGACAAAGAACCTGGAGAAATGTGTAGTGGAATCAATTAGGGATAAAGCTATTTTCACTCTAGTATTGTGCAATGAGACAGGACTAATTATTAACGCTGAACTGAAAGATCTACCGAAAAATTTAAATCTTTGCACAACTTACATTAAGTTTGAAAACCTTCACTTACAAGCAATATTCTTAAACTTAAATTAGATAAATTATGAAGAGAGAGCTGGATCTGATTTATTGGAAAGTAGGCTTAAAGGTATTGCCGTAGATAAACAGGGGGAACAATCAAAGCAATAATTCAAATTATTCAACCAAATGCATTCCATTGAAAATAAAAAATCTGCCCAGAAAAAGATATCCGTACTTTACTATGTAAGTTAGGGACAGCATCAGATGAAAAGAAAAGGTTTAAAAAACTTCAAAGAACAGTTGTAAATCCAAGAATTGGGAATGTTTTAGAAATCAATGAAAAAGTTTATAAAATAAACAAAAATAGAATGAGATCAATGTAGCCTAGAATAGTAAAGAGATTTAAGATCTTCTACAATTTAAAAAATTGTTCATGGGATGTGAGAGTCTCAAACCAACATTTCTTGCCTGTTCCTAATTGCCCTGGAAAAGGTGGTGGTGAGTGGCTTTCTTGATCTGCTGTAGTCTTTGGTGTAAAGAAATATCTACAATGATGTTATTGAAGTCAATTCCAGAATATTGCCGCAGCAAATATAAAGGAACAGCAATGCAGTTCCAAGGCAGAATGGGCGGGGGGGCCGGTGGGGGGGGGGGGGGTGGGTTTGGGTAGAGAGGGGGGTCAACTTGCTGGTGCTGATGTTCCCTTGATCTTATAGCCAATTGAGTAATGGGTTTGAAGGTGCTGTCAAAGGAGCCTTGTTGAATTACTGTAATATTTTGGAGATGGTAAACACTGCTGCCAGCATGCATTGCTGGTGAAGGGAATGAATGTTGAAGGTGGGGAAGAGTTGTCAATCAGGCAGACTGCTATATACTGGATGGTGTCAAGCTTCTTGAATATTGTTGAGAGTGTATCTGGGCAAATGGAGTCTATTCCATCATGTTCCTGATTTGTGCCATATGGACAGAATTGGAGAGACAGCAAGTGAGTTACTAACCAAAGAATTCCTAACATCTGTATTGCTCTTGCAGCCATGGTATGGCAGGGCATATGGCTACATGGTTCACCCAGTTCAGCTTTTGGTCAATGGAAACTCCCAGGATATTAATAGTGCAAGATTTAGTGATATTAATGCCATCAAAGAGATTGTCTCACATTTGGTATGGTAATTGTGTTATTTCAAAAATTCTATACCACTTATCCGCCCAAGTCTATATATTGTCCACATATATGAATGTGGGCTGCTTCAGTATCTGAGGGGTCATGAATGGTGCTGAATATTGTGCAATCACCAATGCACAGTCCCAGGTTGGGTCTTATTATAGAGGGAATATCATTGATGAAGCAGCTGAGGATGGTTGGGTTGAGAGCACTATCCTGAGGAAGTCCTGCAGAAATGTCCTGGAACTGAGATGACTGACTTCTAACAATAATAATCATCTTCATTTGTGCCAGGTCAATTATAACCAGCAGATGGTTTGCTTCTTTATTCCCAATTATTCTAGTTGTTGCAGAGCTCCTTGATGCTATTCTTGGTTGAATGCTGCCTTGATGGCAATGACAGTCATTCTCACCCACCTCTGGTGTTCAGTTCTTTTGTCTATGTTTGAATGAAAGTTTAACATGGTCAGAAGAAAGTTGCAGATACCAAATTCAGCATCAGTGAGACGGTTATTCCTTTGCAAATGCCACTTGAAAGCACTGTTGACAATCATTCCACTATTTTACTGATGATCCAAAGTAGCCTGATAGAGCGGCAATTGGCTGGATTGAATTTGTCTTGTTTTTTTTGTGTACAGGACGTACCTGGACAATTTTGCACATTGTATGGCAGATAGTAGTCTTATAGTTGTAATGGAATATCTTGGTCAGAGGCACAACTAGATCTGGAGCACAAGTCTTCAGTACATTATGGACCAAGCCAGACACTCTCAAAGCATTTCCAGAAGCTCGCCCAGATCCTAAATTTTCTAGTTGTTTTAAGTAGGTGTTAGTGGATATTCCAGGGGTGATGCAGCTAGTCAAACCACTCAGTTTTAAACAAAACAGAATTTATTTGCAGACTACTGAATGAGACTTAAGCAAAAGAAAACAGACTTTAGAATAACAACTACTTGAAAACCTGACTGGCACAATATCCCCCGCAACTTATCAAAGAGCTGTTCCGATTTCCTGCAGCATCCCCATAAACACACCCCTTGGCAAAAAGGTAAATTCAAACACAAGTTCTTACAGGAGATAGAACTTGCAGAGAGGATTAGCCAGGGCTCATTGGCTGAAACATGGAACCTCCTTATTCCCAGCAGCGTCTCAGGGTCTCCAGCTAAAGCTAAACCAAATGAGAAAAATCTCTGAACAGGGAGAACTGGCCATTCCCTTTTCATTGTACAAATGTTCTTTCCAAAAAACCTCTAAAAGCCCCTTTCCCTGATTGTTGCCTTAGGATTGTTGCCTTTTGATTATGACAGTTAGCCATAATTAAAAGTGGCCTAACCCAGACAAATCAAAACGTCTGCCTTTTTTCAACCCCTTTTGAAAACAACCAAGGGCAACATACTCTTGTTAAAGGAGCAGTATTGCTGGAATGTTGGCAGGGCCCATAGTCTTCACAATATCCAATGTCTTCAGTTGTTACTTATTATTGTAGGAAGTGAATCAAACTGGTTGTAGACTGGTTTCTAGGATTCTGGGGATCTCAGGAGAATAGCAAGTTGGATCATCCACTCAGCCAATCTAGCTAGATTATGGATGTAAATACTTCAAACCTTTTTTTAAGTTATGTGTTTGGCTCATTTGTCATTGAGGCTGAAGATTTTTGTGGCACTCCTACTTCCAGTGAGTTTAATTGTCCACCACTAATCATGAATGGCAGGAATTTGTTTTTTCAATTTCCTTGTGGGATATGGACATCTCTGACTAGGTCAGCATTTATTCTCCATTCCTAAACAGCTAGAGCTAGAGGTTGATCCCCAAGCCTGATAATAAAGATGGAGTGGGGATAGGTCGTGAGATTACAGATTGTGGTTAATACAATTCTGCTGCCACTGATGCCACACAGCACCTCTTAGATGCCCAGTTCTGAGTTGCCAGATTTGTTTATAAAGTGTGTTCTATTTATCATGATGGTATTGCCACACAACACAATGGAGGATATTCTCAATGTGAAAGTGGGACCTTGACTTTACAAGTGCAGTGCAGTGGTCACTCCTATCAACACTGTCAAAGACAGATGCATTTGAGGCAGTTAGACAGGTGAGAGGGAACTTAAATGCATTTTTCCTTTTGTTGGTTCCTTCACCATCTACTACAGACTCAATAGCAGCTATGTCCTTTCAGATTTGATGAGCTTGGTCAGTGGTTGTATTGCCACAACAATCTTAGTGATAGACATTGATGTCTGCTATTAAATTTACATTCTGTGCCCTTGACACGCAAAGCTTTTTCCAGGTGCTGTTCAACATAGAAGAGGGCTGAGACCTCAAAATGTGGTAATCAGCAGGAGGATTTTTGCCCATGTTTGACCTGATGTCATTCCACTTTAAAATATATGGATTCAATTTTGAGGACTTCCAGTTCAGCTGATTTCCAACTATATACCACTGTGCTGCCACCTCTGGTGGATCAGTCCCATTGCTGAGACACGACACACTCAGCGAATGTGGTAGTGTCACTTGTGACACTGTTGACAAGCTATGATTCCATGAGAATGTCAGTCTGTTGCTTGACAAGCCTGTGAGACAGCACTCCCAATGTTGGCAAAAGATCCCAGATGTTGGTAAGAAGGATTTGTAGGGCCAACAGGACTGTGTTTGCCTTGTCATTTCCTATGCCTAGGTCAATGCCAAGTGGTCAATCCAGTTTCATTCCTTTCTTTGTACTCCATCAGTCAGCCACATGGAAAGATATAGAAAATGGACCCGTGAGGATGGAAGAAGACTGAGTGAAGAATTCCCAGTACCTTATCCCAAGAACAGAATGCTACCATCATCAGATGTCCAGAGCACACACTGTACTAAATGCCTATTTGTTCCTCCAGGACCAATGAGCTACTTACAGATTGCATACCTTCCCAGGCTCCTTACAGATACTTGACTGCCTGTCTTAGGTCTCCATGGCTTCTGAACCCAGAATCTTATAATACTTTCATGAAAGTGAAATTCTGTTTGATAAGTTCATTCGGATTTTTTTAAGGATGTAATGAGAGAGGGTGGCAAAGGGGAACTGGTCGATGTCAACTACTCACTCTGTAATGGAGTGCCAGAACTGAGGAACACCTGGAAAGTACTGTCATTGTTATCTCAGAAGCTGCTGAATTGGACTTGATAGATTGTTAAAATTTTAATGTAATTCAAATTAGACAAGTACTGTAATGGCTATCTGTTAGCTTATCACCAATGTGGTAAATTCAAAGGTGTACTTATAAACTGACAACACCACCACCTACAAACCCATCCCTGACTTGGAACCATTATTCTTTCACTGTTGCTGTATAAAATCCTGGAAATCCCTTCCTAACAGCATGAAGGTTGTGGGTACCATGGCCAGACATAGTACATTAGTCACCAACCCCTCTCAAGAGCAATTAAGGATTGGCAATAAATGCTGACCTCCCAGTGATGCTCACATCCCATGAAATCAAAAATGTTACAAAGCCTAATTTCTGTTCTTTCTTTTACTCTTGATAGATGTCACAATCTTGAAAGCACAACCTGCACAACTGATTTAAACATCACACAACACCAGGTTATAGTCCAACAGGTTTATTTGGAAGCACGAGCTTTCAGAGCACTGCTAATTCATATTCTTACACAAAGAAGTGCAAAGAGAAAATTGTGAGAGATGGAAAGATAGTGAAGAAAGGGATGAAAGATGGAAAATAAATTAGTTCTCAGTAACAGTAGGTTAGGGTAATGAATAAACAGTGCTTATATCTAGTGGGAGATCATGTACATAAATACTCACCAGTGTTAATTTGAAACTTCTCCCATCTGATCTTAGAATTAGTGTTGGTTTAGTACGAGAGATTTGGCAGCACCCCTATTCTCTGGGAGAAAACTGCTGAAATATGATCAACATCTCTGCACCTATTTAAAGTTACATCTCTAAACCAATCTAATCCATAGCTCAGGACTACACATTATTTCTGAGATCCAGATTGCTACAAGATTGCTTTATTTTTCCATTAATTATTCAGAATTATATCTGTGCAGATTAGTATCTAAAACTTGTTTAAAGTGCAGTTGTCACCAACAGGATGAGGGGTGGTATACTCATTCATTTAAGCACTGATTTCTTTGCTTTTTTCCAGGTCATCTAATTCAGAAGACATTGACTGATGCTTCAAAATACTCAACAAAAAAATCTGCATTGCAAGATTACTGAGGTAACAAGTTCAAAAAGTTAATTTCGAGACAATCAGACAAATCTAGTATATTAGTTTACCCAAAATCTGCCTTTCTGCTGAAATTTGTTCAAATTTTTTAAATTATAGGCTTCCAGAACAAATATTTTGGGAAATATTGAATATTAGTCAATAGACATATATGATGTGTTTCTTTTCAATTGACTAGTTGATATCTTATGCAGTTTCTCAGTGATCCAAAGTAATTTAAACTTATTTTCAATGAATTTTGCTGCACGTAGCATTGGAGCAGGAACCTACCACAGCCACCTTGCCACACACCGTCCCCCCCTCCTCATAAGCCCACAACTGGTGTAAAGGTTAGGAGTGAGCTTCCTTCCACTTGAAGATAGTGAGGACTGCAGATGCTGGTAGTCAGAGTCAATAAAAAGTGGAGCCAGCAAGGTACTGCAGCTCAGGCAGCATCAGAGGAGCAGGAAAGTCAACCTTTCAGATTGGGACTCTTCATCAAGACTTTTCTTCCACTTGACCTTCTCACCCTGCATCCATTTGATGGCTACCAAGCTGTTGATTGGTCTATGTCAGTCAAGAGGCTAGCATCTCTCTAGTCTCAGTAGCAGCACTAAGAGCAGCGGCCACTAATGAGACTACAGGTAGTCCAGAGTGCAGATGTGTTGTGTGGAGTTTAGAAGAAAACAACTGCAGGGTTTCATCAGGGCTAGAGTGGGAGACACAAGTGAGGAGCGGTTAATTGGGGTGGACAGGGCATGAAAGAAACATGATATGGAGTATACCATGAGATAGTGAATAGGTAATGATAGGTACATGGTGCCTGAAAAGTAGACCTCCCACTTTTCCTTGTTTCACCTGACAGGCTGGACACTTAGTGCCTGTCTCTCGCATCCTGGATAAAATCCTAACAGGACCATTAATTGGTGACTCAAGAATCTGAAGGAGGTTATATTTCAGTTATACAGGACATTGGTAGGATCACATCTCAAATACTGTGCGCAATTTTGGTCTCCTTATTTAAGAAAACATGTAAATGAATCGGAGGTGTGGTCTTAGGAGGTTTCCTAATTGATGCTAGTGGGTTGACTGATGACGATAAAAGTTGGACAGACTGGGCTTGCTTTCACTGGAGTCTAGAAGATTGAGGGGTGACTTGATTGAAACATACAAGACCCTGAATGATCTTGACAAGGTGGATGTAGGAAGAATACATCCTCTTGCAGATCAGCCTACAATTAGGGATCACTGTTTTAAAACTGGGGGGCACCTTTTCAGGACAGAGCTGAGGAGATTTTCTTTTCTCTCAAAGTTGTGTGACTTTGGAGTTCTCAGAAGGTGGTGGAGGTGTGGTCATTAAATAGCTTTAAGACAGAGTTGGATAGATTCTTGTTAGGTGGCCAATATTGCAGGGGGTAGAATGGAATGTGGAATTCAAAACACAAACCAATCAGCTGTGATTGGCAGAGCTGACTCAAGAGCTAACCAACTTCTGCTCCTTTTTCAAGTGTTTATAATAACTGCCCAAATTTCCTCTGCCACAGGTCAATTTTCTTTTCATTCACTTGTGGGACATGGGGGTCGCAGGCTGGGCCAGCATTTATTGCTTGTCCTTAGCTGCCTTTGAGAAGGTGGAAGTGAGCTGCCTTCTTGAACTGCTGCAGTCCACATGCCAATTGCAATGTGGGCAAAGTGGACGTGTGTAAATGTCGGGGATGGTGATGATGCCACGCTGCAGTTTTATGGTCCCATATCCTGTTATTCCATTCCTAGTGTGACTATAAAATTCTGACCTGTGCCTTTCCATTGCTCTTCCACTAGTAATTAGTTCTGAACCCCTCTTCCCATATTGGTTTCATACTTTTCTCATTATAATTTGGCCATATTCTGTATACAGTTCTTAGTGCTCTTGCATTTTCTTTCATCACCACTTATCTTTCATTTTCTCTGGTTGGATTTACAGTTGTCCCCTCGGATGCTGCCTGACCTGCTGTTCTTTTCCAGCACCACACTGTCGACCCATTATTGATAAGGTCAACTTCTAGCTCACCTTTCAGCCTAGAGGAAGCAGTGAGTAAGTACTGGTAGAGATTGAGCAGGAGCTGGTGATTCAGGCAAGGAGAATGGCGAATGGGTTTCTTGGATCACAGAGCACTACAAAGATGCTGTGTCTTAAGCACTGGCAGAGATGTTGCAGTCCAGTAAATACTGGTTTGGTACTTCTAAAATTGCAAGAAAAAAACTTCTTAACTTCAGATGCTGTTCTTAAAAGAAGACATATGTATTTCTGATTTTCAATGTCTTAACAGAATTATGTTTTATTTATTTTAATTGCTAATCACACATCTCTCTTCAAAAATAATATAAGATTTTAAAAATCAACTTTGACTCCTTGAAGCAATTTGTTCAAATTTTACAATCCATGTTCACATCCATTTCCGAATCTGGAAACCCTGTGTTTATTCAATGGCTTTTGCCTTAATTTCTCCCAGGTTCTACTTTAGGGTAAGAAAAAACAGCATCCAAATTTCAGCACACAAGTGCAATAAGGTGGGTATTCTTTTTAATCCAATATCTTGTCACGAATAAACATTATATCCAGATCACATGCCCCAACCAGAGGACACAAGGCTAATTTAAGATTTAGCCACACTTCCCTGCCATTATTTGGTTATTGGTGTCTGTTGAATCTCCACTGGCAGTTCACTGATCTGAGCCTCACTGATAACAGCAATGGCAAAGTAAGGCCAATGAAGATTTCAAAAACTAATATCTTCCAGCCAATGCAAGGAAGGCACCTTAAACCAAATGATTATTTTAAAAATAGTCTAAAAAGTTCCTGTGGACCCATAAGGAGCTGAAGTGTGCCTGTAGAACCTAAACATTTGCAAACTCTCAGATGTAAAACCATCATCACATCCACAAAGGAACACTGCTATACCAGCTGCATCAAGGTTTATACCTTCAATGGGAGAAGACTGCAGGGGTAGGGATTCAATCAGTTTAAGGCAGGGAAGTGGTGTTGAGAGCAATCAGGTAGCTGTAGATTAGATTACTTACAGTGTGGTTACAGGCCCTTCAGCCCAACAAGTCCATACCAACCCGCCGAAGCGCAACCCACCCATACCCCTACATTTACCCCTAACCTAACACTACGGGCAATTTAGCATGGCCAATTCACCTGATCTACACATCTTTGGACTGTGGGAGGAAACCGGAGCACCCAGAGGGGGGTCCACGCAGACACGGGGAGAATGTGCAAACTCCACACAGTCAGTCGTCTGAAGTGGGAATTGAACCCGGGTCTCTGGTGCTGTGAGGCAGCAGTGCTAACCACTGTGCCACCGTGCCGCCCATGAGTAGAACTATTGAATGGAGGAACAGACTCAATGGGCTGGATGGCCTACTTCTGCTGCTAAAGTATTATGATGTGAGAGCACAACAGTAGTCCTCTACCCTCCACCGCTTCTTGCCCAAATGCCAGAAAAATATCTAGCTATGGCCCACTGGAGCGCCAGCTTTAACACTCAATGTCTCGGAAAGATTGTGATTACATACTTCAAAAAATGGTTTTAATTGCTCCCTGATGAGCATTTTCCTAACAATAGATGCTTACTTACATCACAATGTATTTAAAAGTTATTTGTGGCGATGCATTCCATATCTTGGGCACCACTTACCTTCAAAGCAGGATTTGTAGAGATCACCTTCATTTGGCAATGTTTTTGGAAAACCGCTTTCTGAATAGCTGATGGGAAGGTCCCAGGAGAATAATGCAGCATTTAATACAACATTAAATAGTGAGGCCAACCTCTCCTTCACTTCAGTATTAGCCGCTGACTAGTGATCAGGAGAGGAAACGTTGTTTACTTTTCCATACTTGACAAAAGGTGCTGTGAGTTTTGCAGCATGCTCACAAATGTTCTGCCAAGGTTACCTTACTCAGCAGGAACTAGGGACTGAAGCTGGATTTCCCTTAGATGCACAGAATAAATTGAGTGAACCATCAGGGAGCAGAATATTTTATAAAGTAAAAGCACTGTATAATTGCTCCAAAGTTTAACAGTCATTTTAAATGTCAGATTTTGTGACTATTTCAGCACAAGAAAATGATCCAAAATCAAGGATTGAGGTGGCAATAATAAATAAACTACAAGAGAAAATGCAAATACATGATTTTATTTCTCTTGTCTTTCTCTCTCTCTCTCTTCCTCTTTCATTTCCTAAAATAAGCTCCAAGGTCATTGAGATTCTTACAAACAGATTAAAATGTTTGGGTTTATTCATCTCCAGACACCTTACAACAAGCCAAAAATGTGTCACGCTCAAAACAACCTTATTCCCTACATGCATTTAGAACATTGTGATTAAAGTAGTGAACTAATAGAGTCATAGAGTCATAGAGATGTACAGCATGGAAACAGACCCTTCAGTCCAACCCGTCCATGCCGACCAGATATCCCACTCCAATCTAGTCCCACCTGCCAGCACCCGGCCCATATCCCTCCAAGCCCTTCCTATTCATATACCCATCCAGATGCCTTTTAAATTGTACCAGTCTCCACCACTTCCTCTGGCAGCTCATTCCATTGACGCATCACCCTCTGTGTGAAAAATTTGCCCCTTAGGTCCCTTTTATATTTTTCCCTTCTAATGGTTGCATTCTACTACATGGTACAATAATCTACAATAGTAGGTAAATATTCTTGAAATGTATTTTAATCCTATAATTCCCTTCTTGTCATGGGCATGTTATCTGGCTTCTATATGTAATTTTGCACAAGGCCTTTCCTTGTGCTCACCCCATTCAATTTAATGCTGTTCACAATGTCTTGAGCCACTGGAATAACATGGATCACTAACTTTTACTTCCAACTTCAGATAGAGTACATCCTTTTTAAAATGTTAGCAACACTCTGAGATTTACATTAATTCTTTTTGACTTATTTGTTCAATATCTATTTTGTTACTGGTCCTAAAATCGAGTCCAGAATTATGTTGAGAATATAGAGGAGGAATAGCGTATTGTTATTGTTTGGGGCCAACATTTCAAAAGTAACTAATTGACAGCAAAATAGTTTGAGACATTCTTCAGGATGTGATAACTATAAGAAGACGTTTTAAAAGTTTGTTTAAAATTAAATCCAAGGCTCACAATAATGAACTGGGAGAAAAGGTTATTTGCATAACTCCACTTCTAGTAGCATTAAGTGTCCTATAACAATCGAGAACAGACAGTGCCATTAGGCCATAACTTGAACAACCCCGTGAATTTCTCCAATGATGTTGATGAAGGAACCAGGTAGATGAGCAGATATCAGCTGGTGTCACTGTCTTTCTCCAGCTTGAAGCATTACCAAGCAAACAAACTTTTCCCACAGAAACTATGGAGAACTCGTGAACAGTTATTGAGATTCAATATTTACCATTACGTCCTGTTCAAAATCTATTTTTGTCATTATTTTTACACTTATATGTGGTTTGCTTCTATTTCTGGCCAGCATCATGTCATCTGCAGTAGTCATTGGTCTGTTTTTGACAATTTATAAAGAAATATAAATTACATAAATAGACAAAGATCTGGCCAATGGAGAATTATGTGGGGAGATGTGAAATTGTCCATTTTTGCGGGAAGAATTTAAAATAAGTAGATTATCTAAATAATGAGAGATTACAGGGTTTTGAGATACATGGGGACGAATCACCAAAATGCAGTACAGCAAGTAACTAGGAGAGTTAATAGAATGTTACTGCAAGGGGAATTGAATAAAGAAATAAGAAGGATATGCTAGGAGAAAGTGAGGACTGCAGATGCTGGAGATCAGAGTCGAGAGTGTGGTGCTGGAAAAGCACAGCAGGTCAGGCAGCATCCGAGGAGCAGGACAGTTGATATTTTGGGCATAAGCCCTTCATCTTGATTCTCCTGCTCTTCAGGTGCTGCCTGACCTGCTGGTCACCACAGTCGCAACTAAGAAGGATATGCTTCAGGGTATTGTTGTATAGGATTTTGGTGAGACTACATCTGGAGGACTGTGTACAATATGGTCTCCTTATTGAAGGAAGGGTGTAAATGCTTTGGAAGCAGCTCAGAGAAACTTCATCGTAGTAATCCCTCTTCACCATACAAGGCCCCGGACATGTGTTCCAGGTGAAGAAGTGGTTTAACTGAACTTCGTTTAATCTAGTCCACTGCACACCCCACAGCCAGTCCTACTATGACATGGGTTGCTTTTGATACAGTCATCCATTTTCACCGATGCCTATTATCATATTACATGCATTGCTTTCAGTACAGCTCACCTATTCTCTCCTAATCTTAGTTCTTATTATCACATGTTCAGTTTTTCATCTGTTCTGGTCTGTTATGCATAATCTCATTGTTTACCAACCCCTTTTATGTATCTCTCTCTGGGTTCAATCTTCACCTGTGCGCTCACCTCTTCCTCCACCTTGCACCCACCTCCTCTTTCATATAAATACCTGTTTTTCCAAGTCGCTAACTGTTCTGATAAGTCACAGGACTCAAGACATTAAAGGCTACTTTCTTCCCACCGATGCTGCCAGACCTATCGAGTTTCATTAGCATCTGCAGTTCATTGTTTTATTTTACTCTTTAACTTACCTCTCTCCCAGGTATTTCCACCTTAAAGAAATTCTGCTCCTCTCTCCGATAGGATTTCCATTCTAATCTTTCTTCTTGATCTCCATCATTACTTTCATTTTCTCTCCCAGTATTTGACCAAGTCTTTGCCAAAGCTCGTTTCCACAGCCGTATCTCAGTCCTCAGTGACTGCCTTTGACTGACTTACCCCACATGGATTCTGACTGAGATTTCATTCCTTGTGATTCAAATCCATCCAGGATCACATGTGAATAAAAACAATGACTGCAGATGCTGGAAACCAAATTCTGGATTAGTGGTGCTGGAAGAGCACAGCAGTTCAGGCAGCATCCAAGGAGCAGTAAAATCGACATTTCGGGCAAAACCTCCCCCACTCCAACCTCTCACCCTCACAACGCGCAGCCCTCCAATCCCTCTGCTCCAATCCCAACCTCACCATCAAGCCAGCAGATAAAGGGGGCGCAGTGGTAGTCTGGCACACTGACCTCTACACCGCTGAAGCCAAACGCCAACTCGAGGACACCTCTTCCTACCGCCCCCTTGACCATGACTCCACCCCCCATCACCAAACCATCATCTCCCAGACCATACAGAACCTCATCACCTCAGGAGATCTCCCACCCACAGCTTCCAACCTCATAGTCCGGGAACCCCGCACTGCCCGGTTCTACCTCCTTCCCAAGATCCACAAGCCTGACATCCCTGGCCGACCCATTGTCTCAGCATGCCCCACTGAAATCATTTCTACCTACCTCAACACTGTCCTATCTCCCCTAGTCCAGGAACTCCCGACATATGTTCGAGACACCACCCACGACCTCCACCTCTTCCAAGACTTCCGTTTCCCCGGCCCCCAACGCCTCATCTTCACCATGGATATCCAATCCCTCTACACCTCCAGCCACCATGACCAGGGCCTCCAAGCCCTCTGTTTTTTCCTCTCCCGACAGTACCCTTCCACCAACACTCTCATTAATTTGGCCGAACTGGCCCTCACCCTTAACAATTTCTCCTTCGAATCCTCCTACTTCCTCCAGACCAAAGGGGTAACCATGGGCACATGTATGGGCCCCAGCTATGCCTGTCTCTTTGTTGGCTACATAGAGTAGTTGATCTTCCGTAATTACACCGGCACCACTCCCCACCTCTTCCTCCGCTACATTGATAACTACATTGGCACCACCTCGTGCTCCCGAGAGGAGGTTGAGCAATTTATCAACTTCACCAACACATTCATCCCTGTCCTTAAATTTACCTGGACCATCTTTGACACCTCCCTCCCCTTCCTGGACCCCTCCATCTCCATTAATGATGACTGACTTGACACTGACATTTTTTACAAACCCACCGACTCCCACAGCTACCTGGATTACACCTCTTCCCACCCTACCTCCTGCAAAAATGCCATCCCGTATTCCCAATTCATCCGCCTCCGCCGTATCTGCTCCCAGGAGGACCAGTTCCACCATAGAACACACCAGATGGCCTCCTTCTTTAGAGATAGCAATTTCTCTTCCCACGTGGTTAGAGACGCCCTCCAACGCATCTTGTCTACATCCCGCACCTCTGCCCTCAGACTCTACCTCTCCAACCGTAACAAGGACAGAACGCCCCTGGTGCTCACCTTCCACCCTACCAACTTTCGCATAAACCAAATCATCCGCCGACATTTCTGCCACCTCCAAAAAGACCCCACCACCAGGGATATATTTCTCAACCCACCCCTTTCTGCCTTCCTCAAAGACCATTCCCTCCGTGACTACCTGGTCAGGTCCACGCCCCTCTACAACCCATCCTCCCATCCTGGCACCTTCCTCTGCCACCGCAGGAACTGCAAAACCTGCACCCACACCTTCTCCCTCACCTCCATCCAAGGCCCTAAAGGAGCCTTCCACATCCATCAAAGTTTTACCTGCACATCCACCAATATCATTTATCATACTCATTGTTCCCGATGCAATCTCCTCTACATTGGGGAGACTGGACGCCTCCTGGCAGAGTGCTTTAGGGAACATCTCTGGGACACCTGCACCAATCAACCACACCACCCCGTGACCCAACATTTCACCTCCCCCTCCCACTCTGCCGAGGACATGGAGGTCCTGGGCCTCCTTCACCGCCGCTCCCTCACCACCAGACGCCTGGAGGAAGAGCGCTTCATCTTCCGCCTCTGAACACTTCAACCCCAGGGCATCAATGTGGACTTCAACAGTTTCCTCATTTCCCCTTCCCCCACCTCACCCTAGTTCCAAACTTCAGCTCAGCACTGTCCCCATGATTTGTCCTACCTGCCTATCTTATTTTCCACCTATCCACTCCACCCTCCTCCCTGACCTATCACCTTCATCCCCTCCCCCACTCACCTACTGTACTCTATGCTACTTTCTCCCCACCCCCACCCTCCTCTAGCTTATCTCTCCACCTTTCTGGATCTCTGCCTTTATTCCTGATGAAGGGCCTTTGCCCGAAACATCGATTTTACTGGTCCTTGGATGCTGCCTGAACTGCTGTGCTCTTCCAGGATCACATGTATCTCTGCGATGTACAACATTCCTCAGAAAACTGCTCTTGCCCCATTCTGAGGTTCACAGTCAGTGCCATGCATCACCATTTACACTCTCTTGACCTCTCCCTCCATCAACACTGCCTCACGCTGGCTCAGAGTTGCTCTGCACACTCCCACCTCCCTAGTTCTACTTCATCCTGTGGTTCATTCGACATTCTTACAAAAAAAATTTCTTTTTCTTTCAGGCATTAAGGAATGCAAGCTGCGAGACACGAACAACCCTCCAAAACACCTTCCCATCCCCTCCCCCTAACTCCATCTTTTCTCTGTACCCCACTTCTTGTCATGTATTGACTATTCCCACTGACCTTTCGCTCTCTGATGCTGAGTGCTCTGTACTCAGCAAAGGTCCGAGTCTTATCCCTCTGCACCTGCACCGTAATGAATTTCAAGCATGAGATGATGTTGAACTCTTCTCCTGCCGTCTTCCCCAGCGTGCCCATATCTTTGGACAGGAGTCCTTTCCTGGTTCCATAGATCCCTTCACCCAGCTATGACACTTTTCCTCCACCTGGACCTCTCCCTCTGGCGTTTTACCTGCACTTGAAGTGTTCATCGAGAACTGTCACCATTAAATTGTTTGCCCAATTTCTCCATCCCATTCCCATTATCATTCAACCTTTCTCCCTCTGAACTTACTGCATTCTGCGCTCTCGGATCCAACCCTGATTTTGTCATCTAGCCTGCCACCAAGGGTGGTGTTGTTGATGTCTGGCGTCTGGACCTCTATATTGTGGAGACTGAGTGCCAGCTCTCAGATATCTCCTCCTATCTCCCCCGGACGCCACCATCAATCATCAGGCCATTGTGTGTGCATCAGACCACGACTGTCACCAACAGCATCTCAGCTGGTGATCTCCCTGATAGCCTCACAGCTCATAGAACCCCCCCCCCCACAAACCATCTACAGTCCACTTTTACTTTCTCCCTAAAATCCACAAACAGGGACCCTATGCAGACCCATTGTTTCTGCCCAACAAAAGGACTTGGACCGAGAGTGGGCAAAGAAATGGCAGATGGGGTACAAAGTGGGAAAGTGTGAGGTCATGCATGTTGGAAAGAAGTATTGAAGCATGGACTATTTTCTAAATGGAGAGAAAATTCAGAAGTCTGAAGTGCAAAGAGACTATGGAGTTGTAGTCCAGGATTCTCTCAAGGTAAATTTGCAGGTTGAGTCAGTAGCACATAGGAAGGCAAATGCAATGATGGCATTTATTTTGAGAGGACTTGAACATAAAACCAGGGATGTACTTGTGTGGCTCTATAAGGTTCCAGTCAGGCCACATTTGAAGTAGTGTAGGCAGCTTTGGGCTCCATATCTCAGAAGAAGTTCATGAGACTGGTCCCAGGAATGAAAAGCTTAACGTATGAGGAACGTTTGGTGACTCTGGGTCTATACTTGATGGAGTTTAGAAGGATGAGGAGGAATTAATTGAAACTTACTGAATACTGAATGGCCTGGACTCGATTCCATTCTCTCAGCTTCTCCATCTCCATCACATCTGTTCTGACAGACATAATACTTTAGAGCCTGATTCCACCTTTCCATTTTTTTATATACACCTGGTCCTGTTATGACATGGGATGCTTTTAATATAATCACCCATTCCCACCTATTCCCAGGTCTTTCATTACATATCACAAGGTATCACTCTCAGTAGAGTTCAACCTACCCCTAGCTTCTATTATCATTGATTTGACTTTACTTCTGACTTGGCGTGCCATTTGATAAGATGGTAGCGAAGTAGGATTTCTGAGCCTGGGGCTCATCCGCATTTCTTTCCTTATTTTTCTTTTCTCTCATTTGTTTTTCTCTTTTATTTTGTTTTATATACCTTTTGGTAAAGAGCTGGGTCACGGCGGCAGTGAGTAGGCCTAGCAGTGCGGACTCATAGTAATGGCGTCAAAAGCAAGATTGGGTTCCTACCAGCTTCTGCAGTGTTGAGGCTGTCTGAGCATCGAATCACGGCTTCTGTGGCACAGGTGGGTTTGGGTTACCGACAGAGTCAGTGTCCAGTGGAGGTCCATGGTGGTGGCGACGGAGCTGAGTTTGGGCCTAGTGGAATCAGCAGTGGCTGTGTCGGCAAGGTAGGCCCAAAGTGGCAGTGGAGTCGAGTTTGGGCAGTGGCATCTGCATTGGTGAGGTCCAGTGAGGATTCATAGTGGTGAGGGCATCGGTGGAAGCAAGATGGAGCTAAAGTGTGGCAACTTTCACTCCAGTGGTGGTGGCATGGCAAAGGGACTCATGCTTGACCTTCAAGTCCACTTAGCAAGATGGATTATAAAGGTAGACACTTTTTCTTGATTTCAGCATTTTTCTGCCTTTATATTTTATGTTTTGGTTTAATTTTCTGACTTTTAAGATGATGGTGGAGAGTGGTGACACTGTACAACACATTTCACTGTATTTTCTAACAAGATACACATGACAGAAAACAAATCAAATCTCCCTGCTCACCTATACCCATCGATATCTCTCTTTCTCTGGGCTCTATCTTCAATCTGTTCAGCTCCATCCTTCCAACCTCATCTCCCAACTTCATCTTCATCAGAAATACAAGATTTTCATAGATCTAACAGTTCTAATGAAGGGTCCTTGCACTCAAAACATTAACTCTGCTTTCTTCCCACAGATGTTGCCAAACCTGGTTAGCTTCATCAGCAATTTCTGATTTTGTTGCATCGGGTTCATATCTGGAAGATGGATGGTCTCATGATGGGAGGTTGGACAGCCCAGACTTGTATCTGCTGGAGTTTATAATATAAAATTTATAATATAAAGAGGTGAGTTGATTGGAACACAGAAGACCCTGAGAGAGTTATTCTTGTGCCTGTAACTCTATCATTCAGGTTGGTGTGAGGAGACAAGGGAAGCAGGAAGACAAACTGAGGTAATGCTCCCAATCTTGTTTCCCAATATATCAGTGTACGGGGGCAATAAAAATACAAACATTGTCATGTTTTGGACCTACGCCACTCTTATGACTCAATAGGGATTTACCAACCAAATGCTCAGGAATTTTATTCTAGGGGATCAAAGCATTTTACGGAGAAGAAATTTAATTTGAATTGTTACATAATTCTAAATGTTATCCTGAGAGTTATTGCAGATAAACAGTCATCAACAATGAACTAATTATTCATTTGGACTGCTGTATTACTTACAGGTGGTGAAAAGGGTTTAAACTCTGGCATTCTCTTGCTAAACATTTCTGTTCTGACTAGGTTTTACTTCCTTTAGAACACTCCTTACCACTCTTTAATTTCCTGTCCTAATTATGTCACTTGCTGGCACCTCCTATTTGATAATGTTTCTTTGAAACAGTTTAATTGCAGAATAAAGACAAACCAGGGTAATTTGAGAGGTAAAAGTTGTTTTTCATGGGAGCAGAGAACAATTTGGTGATTGAAGTGGTACATCAGGACAGTCTGGAATACCACACAGCTACATTGTATATTAAGTCTGTCATTTCTATTTATAAACAGACAGAGAGCTTCAGCTTTGATTGCTGCTTGCCAAGCTCTGAACATCACAAGTAATAAAATACTATTTTTAATTTCTCTTGAAAATGCCAGCCTGCCAACTATGATAAGAAAGTGGTTTCACATGGAAAACATTACATTTTTCAGGAACTGTTATGTCTGGATTGATATAATGCACAAGAATAACATCAGAATGAAAATAACAGCAAATATCAGTGTGTACATCGTTTGTTGCAGCTGAGGCTCTAACTCCTGTTAAAAGCAAAAATAGAAAAAAGGCATCTGATTTGTACTTATCTTAATTTCTACTTTCACACAAAGATTAAAATGGGAGCAAAAGAGTATATTAAAAGCAAATCATGGGATTCAGAATTTACTCCATGATGGAGTGCTGGTAAATTAGCTAGAATCATTGAGTCTTTCCAGCACTTAGCCTACAGCTATTGCATGTTATGGCATTTCAAGGGTACATCCAAACAGATGTAAATATCTGTGAGTTCCTGCCTTTACCATCCTTTCAGGTAGTAAGCTCCTGAAATAACTGCACAGAGGCCAGAAACAAATCACCTTTTTATTTCCATGTGAACAATACATTGGCTGTGGCCAGCTAACTCAGTCAGTCCCCTGACATGAGGAGATTCTGAACCACCTGGTTATAATATTTTATTAAACAAATTACAAAACAGTTTACAAAAAACAGTTAACATTTACAGCTGTGTACAACAGAAATTTTACAAGGGAGAGGAGCAGCAAAGCCAGGCCCCAAACCCTACCGTTCAACCAGTTTACAGAGAGGAGGACAAACCTCAAATCTCAGTTTCACATATAAAAGACAGTGACAATGACATTTGTACATAAAAAACTAATCCAGTTACATAAAAAGAGTGCAGACAATACAGACCCAGCAAGCCCCCATCCCTCCCACCTTCCGACCACTCGAAGGCAGCCTGCCCCTACACACCTTTCGGCTCTCAATCCAACCCATGCCCCTTCCAGTTCTCGGTCCGCCCTGACACACCTTTCAACCAGCTCTGGGACAGCCCGCCCCGGTAACCACCTGGTTATAATATTTTATTAAACAAATTACAAAACAATTTACAAAAAACAGTGAACATTTACAGCTGTTTACCATAGCAATTTTACAAGGGAGAGGAGCAGCAAAGCCAGGCCCCAAACCCTACCATTCAACCAGTTTACAGGGAATTGAGGACAAACCACAAATCCCAGTTTCAAATATAAAAAGACAGCAACAATGACCTTTATACATAAGACAATCCAGTTACATAAAAAGAGTGCAGACAATACAGACCCAGCAAGCCCCCATCCCACCCACCTTCCAGCCACTCTAAGGCAGCCTGCCCCTACACACCTTCCAGCTCTTGATCCACCCTATGCCCCTTCCAGTTCTCAGTCCGCCCTGGTAACCACCTGGTTGTATATTTTTTTTTGTGTGTGCAGGTGTGAGACACAGTGAAAGACACAAGGTACACGAATCTTTATTCAAATTTCCACCACCAGGAAGAAAGGAAACACCCGAGTGGACAGTGTCAAGCAGTGCCCTTAACCATCTGGTTATTTTTTATTTTTATTTTTTCTTTCTTCTTTTTTTTTCTTTTTTGATTAAATCAAAGTAGAGTTGGGGGGGTCTCCTGTTTTTTTTTCTTTTTTTTCTCTCTTTTTTTGTTTTTTATAACCCCCACACTACCACCTAACCGCGGTAGTGCTTATTTTTACCCCAGCACCCATGGTGTGTGTGTGTGCAGGTGTGAGACACAGTGAAAGATACAAGGTGTGCAAATCTTTATTCAATTTCCACCTCCAGGAAGAAAGGAAACACCCGAGTGGCCAGTGTCAAGCAGTGCCCTTAACCATCTGGTTTTTTTTTAGGGGCAGGTTTATTTTTTTTCTTTCTTTTTTTAACTTGCTTTTTTTATGAACCATCTGGTTATATTTTTTTTTTTTCCCTCAGTTCATTTTTTTTTTTTTTTTTTTTTTTTGACAAGCACTGCCCTTAAATTCCCTGTTTGTTTTTTTTTCTTTTTTTACCATCTGGTTATATTGGTCAGCCAGTGCTCTCTGATTGGCCCAGGTTAACAATCCCAATCAGGGATCTCATAATAAATACAATCCACCTGGTTTCAATCAATGCAGTTCCAGACACACATCCATTTTCCTCCAATCCCCTCTGAACCTCCAGTTCCTCAAAACAGTATACCCTGTTTCACACTTCCTACCCTGTCTAAGCCCCTCAAAACTTTGTACCACTCAATCAGATCCCCCTCAGCATTCTTGCTCCAAAGTATATCTAGTCTCTCTTACTTCAGTTCAAACAACATCCTGGTGAATTTCATCTGCATCATCTCTGGCGCAATTACATCCTTCCTAAAGTGTGGTGACCAGAACAGCACACAGCATTCTAACTATGGCCTAACTATATTACATACAGCTAAAGAAGGCTTGACCAACAGGCAAGCTATAAGCCACAAAGTGCCCCACCATAAAGCCTATGCGGCTGACAAGATCATTGTTCAAAAGTACATCAAATACTAACAGGATGATTTTGCAAAGAGCTGCTCCTCCAATCAGAGGACATTTCTCTCAAGTATATGTTGCTTATAGACTCACTAGCTGAGCCTATCAGCAGCAATGCAGGACAGAAGCAGACTTTGATTGGCAGGGCAGCGAGCAGTGTAACACAAATAGTTTTTTTCAGCCTCAGGTCTGGGACTGCAGGGATGAATCTGTGAGCCTGGGGCTGGGGCAGGGATTAGGGGTGTTATGGTGAGACACTGTCTTGAGGAGGAAAGGAATAAGCATCAGGCTGATGGACCTTTCCTTCAATCCTGTCTCTCTATCCCTCCTGCAAAAACATATTCACAAAGCAGACTGCGAAACATAGAAAACCAAGGCTGAAAGGCAACCCACTTTTGACCTCCACTTTCCATGTGAATTCCAACAATGCCAGCTCAGATTATGCCCCACCAGACGTGAATTAAGGATCCAGTGTTAGGAAAGTGCAACCCTTTTGCTTGGCCTCAGTCTCTACCTCTTTCCTTGGTGATCAAAACTTGGGTCGAATCATTCTTCCCTCTCCAAAAGAGAAAAGGGGATAAAATATTTTCTTCATCTTTCTGCTGCTTGGAATTTTTGAATGGTCATTTTTATTATTTTTTCAGAAGAACATAAGAGCTAGGAGCAGGAGTAGGCCATCTGGCCCATCGAGCCTGCTCCGCCATTCGATTAGATCATGGCTGATCGTTTCATGGACTCAACTCAACCTACCCACCCACTCACCATAACCCTTAATTACTTCACTGTTCAAAAATCTATCTATCCTTGTGTTAAAAACATTCAACAAGATAACCTCAACTGCTTCACTGGACATGTAAGTCAATTATTCAGCTTATTGCTTTGGAGTAGTCTCTATTTTCTAACACGACCCCCTGCACCATCACCCTCCCCCGAAAACTGCCAGCCTCCACCCAGTACATTCTTCTGGCAAACTTTACCTTTTGAAATTGCTCTTCTGTCATCTGAGTGAGGGATCAGTTTATGTGGGCCTCATATGAAAAGTTTGATCTACACTGTCACAACTTTGTGCTAATTTAGTAGGTTGTAATCTCGACTGTCTTCGTTGATAAATCTTTGAACATGTCAATTTGACCAGTGTAGTATTAAAGACAAATTTCAAATAAGGATGACAGATATTGACTTGTTGTTTGTTTATCAATGTTAACATATGTGCAATTTCTATGAATACAGCATTTAGTTAATTTTTAAACTGGGAACGAAAACAGGTACTTTATTCAATCAGCACAAAACTGTGTGCAATCTCAATTTGGCATGGGCTGAATAGTCAAGTGGATTGGCTGGTATTGGAGTAAGACAGAAAGAATTAGAAGTTAGACAAATTGGTTTCTAATATTTGCTGATAAAGCTTATCTTTGTCAGATAAATGGCAAATGCTTAGTGGAACTCTGAATAGAATATAGAACAGCTTTGAAATAAAGAGGCGGAGATATGCTGCAATCTTGATCATTGCCCAGTGACCCATATAGAAAACCTTATAAGTAGGGAGATCAGACAAAATTGGAACTGTATTTATCTGGGTTATCTTCCATGAGTAGACAATGTGTCTATGCTCACCTACGATAAATGATCTCTCAAGTGGGATTCTATTGAGTATTGAATGCCCCAGAAACGTATATGACAACGTATCTGTGTGGAAACTGTAAGAATGATGTCAAGAAAAACAAAGGCAGTCAAGGTAAGTATTCAATCAACACTAAGGAATGGAAAGTGGCAAAAATTAACTGCTTAGGAATTTTTAGGAACCAGCAGCAAATGACGAGAAAGCTAATATAGAATGAGAAACGTGATGATCGAAGTAAATATAAAAGGAATGTATAAGCAAACAGCAAGAGCTCCTATAAAAGAAAATGAGTACATAAGGGAGGTGTGGGATCCTTAAAAGATGCAAGTGGGAAATTTAATGATGAGGAACATGAAAATGATGGATAATTGAAACCAATATTATACATTGATCTTCACATGGAAAACAAATTAAATGCCCCAAAGGTAACAGCTAAGCAAGGTACTAATAGGAAGAAAGATTCTGCAGCAATTCCTATCACAAGGTACAAAGTATTTGACAAATGAATGGGACTGAAGGAAGACGTTAGGATCTGACGCTTTGCATTCAAGAGTGAAATTGGAAGTAGCCACAGAAATAGCAGAAACCTCTGTTGAAATACTTCAGAACTCACTAGATTCCTGGAACGCTCCAGCAGATTGGATAAGCATTAATGTGATGCATCTTTTCAAGAAGAGAGGGAGACAGTCAACAGGAAAATATAGAGGACTTAACCTGACATCTGTGTTGGGAAAATGCTCAAGTCCATTTTAAAGGAAGAAATAGCAGGGTATTTAGAAAAGCTTAACGCAATCAAACATTGTTTGGTGAAAGGGAAAACATGTATGACAAATTTGCTAGAGTTCTTTCGGAATGCAACAAGTACAGTTAATAAGGGGAAACTAATAGATGTAGAACATTTGGATTTTTGAAGGTATTCAATAATGTTTCATATAAAAATGAACAATTGCATAAATGTATAATATATATTGCACAAGATAGGCGTACACAGAATTGGCGGTTATACATTAAAATTGATTGAGGATTGGTTGACATATAATATGCGTCAGTTTATGGGTCTTTTTCAAGTTAGAAAGACATATGAGTGGATTGTCACAACACCAGTTCTAGGGCTTCAATTATTTACTATCTATTTTAATGATTTGGAGGAGGAGGATAGTTGAACGTACCCTAATTTTCCAAAGATGCAAAGCTAGGTGGGAGGGCATGTTGTGAGGAATTTGTGAATCATTTTCAAAAGAATAATATTCACATGTCACTACATGAACAAAGGAGTTAAGAAAATTAATAGAATCCCTATAATGTGGAAGCAGGACATTCAGTCCATCGAGTGCACACAGCCCCTCCGAATAACATTCTACCCAGACCCATGCTATCCCTGTAACCTTGCATTTCCTATTGGCTAATCTACCTAGCCTGCACTGCCTTGAACACTATGGGCAATTTAGCATTGCCAATCCACCTAACCTACACATTTTTGGACTGTAGGAGGAAACTGGAACACCCAGAAGAAACCTATGCAGTCACCCGAGGTTGGAATCTAACCTCTTGGTGCTGTGAGGCAACAGTTCTAAACATTGAGCCACCGTGTTATTGATGGATTTAGTTATTTCAATCAAAAAAATTTTGCAGCCATCCTCAGAGGAAGAAATTAAATTATCACCTGAATTCTAAGAAATTTGTTTTGAATATACAAACAGAATTTCCAATAAAGAAAGGCAACTTTGTTCATGATTAGAATGCACCATAACAGTGTTGACACTGCTTTATAAAGCAGCAGCACACACAAGTAATAGCATTATATATTACGTTATAACAAAGCTGAGATATTTAAATTGAAGATCTTCTGATGATTTCAGAAGTCTGAAAGTGTCTCTACACATTGTTTTTTTCTCCCAATCTAAAATCAATACATTGTGCTTGGAACTGAAGTTTTTTTTAAGGTTTTGCCTAAAATAATGAGGAGGCTTTCCATTATGGGCCAATAATGGGCCAGCAAGATTAGCTAATGAGTACCTGAGTACATAGGGTAGGGAGATCCTCTGTATGATCCTTGGTCTATACTTATTCAGCTGACCTCAGTCAAAGGAGTTGACAGGTAATACAACTGTCCTCAAAACCCAGAAGGCAAGCAGGAAAAGAAAACATTGATATACATGCATTGTGAGGTCAGCATTGGGTGTGATCTCCAATCATTACATTTTCAATCAACATTCCCTCTTCTATTAAAGAATACAGAATGATCATTGGAGAAGGTAATTAAAGGCAACGCAGCACTGGGTGAACAGTATGATGGCAAGAAAATGACACCTTTTGAAAGTGGATGGGGAAATTGTGAGAGAGAACAACATATAAAATTATCATGAAGAATCTGCCCTGAAAATCATTTTGCATACTTTATCCAATGAGCTACAAAGCATACTGTGTCCAGGCTGAAATGTTCTGAGCTATTTCAAGACAGCGATTCATTAAACAAGAGTACTCATTAGATAGATTTGAGACAGGTACTCAGATAAATCACTGGGATATTTCAAACTGGTTTAGATATAGAGCTGGTGCCACATGATCTCCATGCACTCTGAACAAAACTTACATTGATTACTGTTTGCCTCCAGCAAGTCCATAATTTCTATTGGAATCCAGTCATTTCATTTTTTAATTAAATTTCAAGATATTTTAATAATGGAGTCATTCTCATGCAAGGCATTTTGAGAACACATTATTAGTTTTTAACAATTCTATTGTAATTATCACATTTCCATGAACTAACTGTGTGCAAAGATCATGCCTCTAGATGTCCCTTCCAAAGGTTTAGGGCGAAAATCTAGGTTGAGTTTCACCAATCATTTTGCTGCTGGTGCCAAAAATTGGTGAGGAGGAGGAGATAGGTTTTGAGCAGCAAATAATTATCAGGCCACTACCTGAGTTTCCAATCATGACAGGAGACTGCCTACAAGAGATTAGCAACCTCAGCATCACCATCATTGAGGGTAACCATTGCTGATGCTGCCGCCCATGGGAGAGTGAACCTCAACGATCAGATGTCCTCACAGAGAGTTGATAAAGTTGGGGAAGCTGTGGCTAGGTTCTGCAATTTGGGTGGGGAGAAGGTCATGACATTTTGGTGGTGCTGTTCCTGGAAGTTTGGCAGTTGTTGCTAAAGGCCCTTACATGGACCATGGAGGGCTGCCCTTCTACCAGAACCCAACTGGAAACAACCAGATTTCACAGAATGGTCTCTCCCACCTGGTAGCAGGTCATTCTGGTAAAAACCTAAAATGGGAAAGGTAGCTCCACCATGGCAAACAAGGAATAGTCTAAGATCCAAGGAAAGAGCAGAATAAATTGGCCAATAAAGGATGAGAAAGGATTGATTAAGAAGGGGAAAATAGAGTATGAGAGGATAAAAGCATCTATAGATATGTGAAGAGACAAAACATTAGTAAAGACATATGTAAGTCCCTTACAGTCAAAAACAGGGAAGTTATAATGGGGAACAAAGAGATGGTGGAACAATTAAATGCATATTCTGGTTCTGTCTTTGCAAAGGAAGACACCAATATCCAAAAGTGTTGGGGAATGCAGGTCTTTCAAGATTCTGTAGTCCAGGTTAAACCACTACCTGGTTTAACCTGGGGCCATCACACCTCAGGGGTGGGGAGAGGTTGAGAAGGAGAATTTTTTCATGATGTCTTCAGTTGGTATGGGAATTGAAGTGATGCTGTTGGCATCATTCTGTGTTACAACCTAACTATCCAGCCAATTGAATAATACGATCACCTCAATTTTTCATCCCACAGAGTTCTTAAGGAAGCATCCTGAGAAATGATGAATCCATTGATGATCATCTTTCAAGATTCTGTAGTCTGTGGAACGGTAACTAATTTGGAGGATAGCTAATGTAGATTCCCTACATTTAGATTAGATTAGATTCCCTACAGTGTGGAAACAGGTCCTTCGGCCCAACAAGTCCACACCAACCCTCCGAAGAGTACCCACCCAGACCCATTTCCCTCTGACTAATGCACCTAACAATATGGGCAATTTAGCATGGCCAATTCACCTGACCTGCACATCTTTGGATTGTGGGAGGAAACCGGAGCACCCGGAGGAAACCCATGCAGACACAGGGAGAATGTGCAAACTCCACGCAGACAGCCACCCGAGGCAGGAATTGAAAATGGGTCCTTCGTGCTGTGAGGCAGCAGTGCTAACCACTGAGCCACCGTGCCACTCATGTAACCAAACTATTGAAAAAATTAAGTTAGGAGAAACCAGGCAATTATAAACCGGTTAGCCTGACATCATTTGTGGGGAAATGCTCGAGTCTCAATGCCAAAAGAAGATTTAATGGTAGAGCACTTGACAAACAATGATAGGATTAAACGGAATCACCATAAATTTACAAAAGGGAACTCAACACTTGACAAATATACTGGAATTTTAAAAGGCTGTAACTAATGGAGTTCTTAAGCGGGAACATTGGATGTGGTTTACTTTTAGAAGACTTTTGATAAGATTCTACATAAGAGATTAGCATGTAAAATTAAAGCACATGGGATTGGAGTACTGGCAGACAGGAATAAAAAGGAAGAATAAACAGGTCATTTTCTGAGAGGTAGGCAGTTACTAGTGAAGTACTGTAGGGATCCCAGCTATCCAGAAATGCTTTCAAAGATAGGAATTTGTCCTTAATTGGTCACATAAATGACCCAATTGGCTTCCCAGAGCTTCAGCTTTCCCAGAGCATAATAGTGGACGGGTATTGGATTCATCTTCCAAAGTCTTTTCTTTTTTCCAGACCATCCCTATACGAGCTAGCACTGAGCCCAATTCAAGTCATCAGGTTCAAACTCTGTATGTAGTCACTCTCAATCGATGTAGAGGGGGCAATTTGTCTCTGCTTTATCTATGATTCTGGGGTGTCTCTGTTCTCCTGCAGGTTTGCCAACTATTCTTTCTGCTTTGAACATTGTTTTCTGCAATAGAAATGATTATGTTGATTAATCATTTACTTTTAAATACTACAACAATGCCCAATTTCAACTTGGGCAACATGAAACGAGTGAGGGGAATGGTACTCAAGCAGATCATCCCGATAATGCAACGAGGGAAAGACAATTTTAACACTGAGGCCTCATTGTAATTTGATTGTCAAGCTGTTAACCTGATCATGTCAGGACTCCAACTGCCTGTCCACTTCATGCATGTAAGTTTTAACAGGTGCAATGAGATCTATTTAAAGCAGAAATGAACCTCTTAAGGTAATGTTGCATTCCCTGCATTGCATATTCATTTTAACAGTCTTGGACACTATTCCTGTCCACTACTGATGACAACATGGCATGATGACAGATAATATGGATCTTCCCTCCTGATGTTTTTTCTTGGCTTTTTCCTAACCCATCACAAAGGGCCCAGAAAATTCAGCCCATTAAATTCAGTAATAATAGACTTGAAGCTGATTTTCTGACCCTGTATCCTACACCATAGACTCTCCATACTGTTATAACTGTAATTGAGATCAGTAACTTTATATTTCAGAGAAAGAAATTCCATTGCCCCTGCTTTAGAAAAGATGTTGTTCAGTTTGAAAGGATTCGGACAAGATTTCTATGGATGATGCCAGTGTTTGAGAGTTTGAGCTAGAGAGACAGCAATAGGCTGGGGCTATTTTCCCTGAAGCCCTAGAGGCCAGGGTTTATAAAATCATGAAGGGCATGGATAGGGTGAATAGTAAAGGCCTTTCACCCAGGAGAGGGGAGTCCAAAATTAGAGGTCATAGGTTTAAAATGAGAAGAGAAAAATCTATAAGGAATCTGAGGGGCAATGTTTTCACATGGAGGGTGGTGCATGTATGGAATTAGCTGCCAGAGGAAGTGGTGGAGGCTGGTACAATAGACAATTTAAAAGGCATCTAGCTGGGTACATGAATAGGAAGGGTTCAGAGGGAAAAAAGGTAAAAACAATGACTGCAGATGCTGGAAACCAGATTCTGGATTAGTGGTGCTGGAAGAGCACAGCAGTTCAGGCAGCATCCTTCAGAGGGATATGGGCCAATGCTGGCAAATGAGACTAGATTAATTCAGGATATCTGGTTGACATGGATGAGTTGGACTGAAGGGTTTGTTTCCATGCTGTACATCTCTATGACTATTAACCAGGGTGGCTCGAATCATCAGATTCAGACTCTGGCCTATATCAATCTCGTGCAGTGGAAACACTGCTATTGGCTCCTTTTGCTTTTGTGAGTCCAGCATAAAGTGAGAATGTGCAGGGATCATGGGTTACTTGCTTTGTGTGAAGACCTGTTTAATATTACACTGTTAATAAAAATGAAATAATAAAAGCAGGAAGAGCTGCTTATCACATAAATGACCCAGTGATCCCAATGACAGCTGGACAAAATGGTTTTTTGACAAAGTATTTCCAGTTCTTTTGAAATGCCTGTGCATACAAGAAAATGTTACTCTTTAGCACATTGCAAATTTTATGAAATATCTCTCTTTGTGGATCACTACTCTTAATGTTAGTTGACCTTCATCGTGGAACTCAGTAGCTCCATGAAGCTATGTTCCAGTTATGTTCCAGCTCTTGGTGTTGAACAAGCCAGAGAAATGCTGTACACATTCAGCACGCCAGCCTTGACCATATGCCAAGCACTCTAAGCTTCAGAGAATTTATTTTCATGGTAGAAAAGTATGGACAAATATGCCTTCATTTTCCTGTCCTGAAGGTGTTGACAATAATTATGGGCATGATTATTTTAACCAGACGCGTGTCCAAAAATCAGATTCTCAGTAAAACTGTCACAACTAAGTCCTCGCTCCTTAGATTCAGAGTTCAAATACTTGCCATCAGGAAACCTATTTGCATATATTTCTATCTCATTCAGTACAAAGCAATTAAACGCCACCTCCTGACTAACTTCACCTCAGTCAAGAAGCTCAACGCTCCAAACTCTCAGCAGTTAAAACAAAGTGGGTCCCCATCGAGTTAGGTCTTCTGCCTCAAATGCAGGTAAGTTCAAAGATATGCCAATAATCTTCACCTCTATAGATTAGACAGAAGCTCTACTACTGCAGCAGATGCTTCTATGGTCACTGGGAACTATGTGTCTCTCAGCCTTTCTTCCACAGAAGTAGTCAATGGCAACGCATCAGTTCCAGAAGATCAGGTAACTTGTCATTGAGCAAGTTCAAACAGCACTTGTTCTCTCACAAGTAATTTTCTCAGGAAGAAGGGTCTGGCTGATAGAGAGTACTTTTGCACAGAACAAGATGCAGATAGCAGCCTCTGTCTCAAATGTCTTTATGTGCAGAGAGTGTGGCAGCCAAGAGGTCCAAGTTAATTTCTGGTTAATCACATTGTTAAGTTTGGTAATATCTTTACCTACATTTAAGAAGAAAAAGGTAACAAAATTGTCTGAACAAATCTATCTCTCAGAAACATCTGTAACACTGCAGGATGGAAGGAGATAATTTTCTGTCTCACTGAATTGACATTTGTACCTGTGATTGGTTATCAAAAGGTGAAAATTGAGTGGAATCTTACAGGATCTGAGGGATCTTAGCTTTAGCGAGAGATGTAACAAAATTGGACAAGAGTTCTGACATTGAAATGATCGTGTTCCATCTTTTATGGTTTTCACATGCAGCATGGTGAGATTCACGCAAGGCAATTGGCAAGATGACAATTGATGGATTGACACTGGTTAAGCACCTTTTTAATTCAACTCATTAATATTAAGCCTCCTATTTTACCAAACTTGTCAAAGAAGTCAAATGTTGGGAAAACCTGACAAGGAAACTCAAACATGTACCTCACCTATTTAGCTCATTGCATGCTCCAAATGATCTCCATGGGCCCTGCAATGAAACTGCAGCCCAGGTTACAATGAACGGTAATCAGACAAACACACCCTGAATCTTGGCACCCAGCATATGCCAACCAATCATAACCATCATGCACTGGTAGTTCACCCTAGCAGCACAGATTTGCATAGCAGGACATGCCAGCAACTAATATTGAAATGCTACAGCGGGGACTCTTTCTGCACAGGGACAGGCACAGCTTGCTGACTGGACTAGGCTGGAACTTAGGGCCTCTTACTTGCTCTCTAAGTACTTCCTCACTGTGCTTACTTGCATGCTTATAGTATCCATGCTCTGCTTTGCCTTGCTATGCCAATTAGTGCAATCACAAAACAAGTAGCTTGCCTTGCTGCTAAACTATCCTCAGTGTAGCTAGCACACATCTTGCTGCATAGCAGTGTGCTACATCAAACGTACACCTGAATCATGTTGCAGCAATTTACAAAGGGACCAGAGTAGGCCACTCCAGCCTGCTCCCATTCAATAAGATAACTGCTGAACTGATTTTAATCTCAACTCTACATTCCTGCACACTCGCAATGATCTTTCATCCCCTTGGTTATCAAGAATCAATCTGCCCCTGTTTTAAAAATATTTAATGATTCTCTGTCCACTGCCTTTTGACAAAAAGAGTTCCAAAGACTCACAACCCTCTGACAGAATTATTTTGCTTTATCTTTGTCTTAAGTGGAAACCCTTTATTTTTAAACTATGATCTCTAGTTACAAAATTTAAAAGGCATCTGGATGGGTATATGAAAGGAAGGGTTTAGCAGGATATGGGCCAAGTGCTGGCAAATGAGACTAGATTAGGTTAGGATATCTGGTTGGCATGGGTGAGTTGGATTGAAGGGTCTGTTTCCGTGCTGTACATCTCTATGACTCTAGATTATCCCACAAGTGGACACTTTCTTTGTGCATCCACCTTTTCTGGGGAAACTGCAGGGAATGGGCACAATTGAAATGTGGAGCTTATTCAAGGACCAGCTACTGTGGATCCTTGATAAGTATGTACTGGTCAGGCAGGGAACAAGTTTTCGAGTGTGGGGGGGCCATGGTTTACTAAGGAAGTTGAATCTCTTGTCAAGAGCAAGGAGAAGGCTTATGTTAGGATGAGATGTGATGGCTCAGTTAGGGCACTTGTGAGTTACAAGTTAGCTAGGAAAGACCTAAAGAGAGAGCTAAGAAGAGCCAGGAGGGGACATGAGAAGTCATTGGCGAATAGGATCAAGGAAACCTTAAGGTTTTCTAGAGCTATATCAGGAATAAAAGAATGACTAGAGTAAGATTAGGGCCAATCAAGCATAGTAGTAGAAAGTTGTGTGTGGAGTCAGATGAGGTAGGGAAAGCACTAAATGAATACTTTTCGTCAGTATTCAAACCAGAAAAAGACGATGTGGTAGAGGAGAATTCTGAGACACAGGCTACCAGACTAGATGGGATTGAGGTGCATAAGATGGAGGTGTTCACAATAGCTAAGTCCCTTGGGCTGGATGGGATTTACCCTAGGATTCTCTGGGAAGCCAGGGAGGAGATTGCCGAGCCTTTGGCTTTAAACTTTATGCTGTTATTCTCTACAGGAGTAGTGCCAGAAGACTAGAGAATAGCAAATGTTGTTCCCTTGTTCAAAAAGGACAGTAGACACAACCCTGGAAATTATAGACCTGTGAGCTTTACTTCGATTGTGGGTAAAGTGTTGGAAAGGGTTATAAGATGTAGGATTTATAATCATGTAGGGATGAATAAATTGACTAGGGATGGCTTTGTGAAGGGTAGATCTGCCTCACAAATCTTATTGAGTTCTTTGAGAAGGTGCCCAAACAGGTGAATGAGTGTAAAGTGGTTGATGTGGTGTATATGGATTTCAGTAAGGCATTTGATAAGGTTCAACATGGTAGGCTATTGCACAAAATACGGAGGCATGGGATTGAGGGTGATTTAGCGGTTTGGATCAGTAATTGGCTAGCTGAAAGAAGACAGGGTGGTAGTTGGTGGGAAATATTCATCCTGGACTTCAGTTCGTATGGTGTACTGCAAGAATCTGACTTGGGTCCACTTTTGTTTGTCATTTTTATAAATGATCTGGATGAGGGCATAGAAGGATGGGTTTGTAACTGTGAGGATGACACTAAGGTCGGTAGAGTTGTGGATCGTGATGAAGGATGTTATAAGTTACGGAGAGACATAGATAAACTGCAGAGCTGGGCTGAGATGGGGTAAATGGAGTCTAATGCAGAAAATTGTGAGGTGATTTACTATGGAAGGTGTAACAGGAACGCAGAGTACTGAGCGAATGGTAAGATCCTTGGAAGTGTGGCTGAGCAGAGATCTCGGTGTCCAGGTACGTAGATATTTGAAAGTTGCCACCCAGATTGATTGGGTTGTTAAGAAGGCATATGGTATGCTGGCTTTTATTGTTAGAGGGATTGAGTTTTGGAACCATGAGATCATGCTGTAGCTGTACAAAACTCTGGTGCGGCCACATTTGGAGTGTTGCGTACTGTTCTGGTCACCGCATTATAGGAAGGATCTGGAAGCTTTGGAAAGGGTTCAGAGGAGAATTACTTGGATGTTGCCTGGTATGGTGGGAAGGTCTTACGAGGAAAGGCTGAGGGACTTGGGGCTGTTTTTGTTAGAGAAGAAGGTTGAGAGGTGACTTAATTGCGACATAGAAGATAATCAGACGGTTAGATTGGTTGGGCAGTGAGAGCCTTTCTCCTCAGATGGCGATGGCTGTCATGAGGGGACGTGATATTAAATTGAAAGGTGATGGATATAGAACAGATGTCAGAGGTAGTTTCTTTCCTCAGAGAGTAGTAGGGGCGTGGAACACACTGCCTGCAACACTAGTAGACTCGCCGACTTTATAAGCATTTAAATGGTCATTGGATGAGAAAGGAATAGGTTGATCCTCAGGTCGGTGCAACATCAAGGGCCGAAGGACCTGTTCTGCATTGTAATGTTCTATGTTCTATATTCTAAGAGGAAGCTTTCTTTGTGCATTCACCTTTTTAAATCCCCCAGGATATTACATGTTTTAATTAAGTTCATCACTGATTATAAACTCCAGAGAATGCAGGCCTGGCCTATCTACTGGCAAACACACTCAATGTGCAGCAAGGAGGCAGCAATGTGGACTACTCTTCAAGGAGTAGTCCACATGGAAGTCCATGGAGGCACCAGTCAGTCAGGGGGTCCTGGCACAATAGGTTGAGGGCAGTCGCCCATACTCATCAAAGGAATTGTCCACGTTATGCTTCCAGTTGGGGGCCTGTGCCTTTGCATACTGGGGAGTGAGCCACAGTCAGTCCATTTGCTCCACTGCAACAAATATGAAGATTTGAGATCATGCAGTATTGGAGAAGTGTAGGCACTACTCAGTGGTCTGGGCATATCTTGCTTGGGACTGTCCGGTCATCTTATATCTGGGGGTGGCCTATGGTCATCCGCTAGACCTGCCACAGAAATTAAGAGGCCTGTGGGGGAGAGATCAGTGGATGAGGCAAGGGAGGCTATCACCCTGGGCCTGAACTATTAATGGGTTAGTCTTTGCAACGGGGGCGGGGGGAGGTCAATAGGTTCCGGGCAAGGGCAGAGTACAACTGTGAAGGGGGGAACAGCAGCATTTACAAGGAGGGGATACCACAAAACATAGATCGGAAAATTGTCATTCAGGAGAGGGGGTTGTCCAAGGTCTGGAGCTCCTGGGTCCAAGTTGGTGTGGGGTGGGGGGTGTCAGCAAACAACTACATGGCCACCTCATATGCCTGAGGCTGGGTGTGAAAGATAAGCAGGAGTAGGAACAGTTGGATGGTTTGAGCGTGAAACTTGGGAAATGTGAAGCCTGTGGAGTTAATGGAAAGGGATACTTGGAAGGGGATGCATTAGACATTGTCCCACAGTGTGAAGTGAAGGATGGACCATTTTCCTTTTCAGGAGTGGTAGGAGGTCCTTGACTTTGGAAACAATTGCCTTACAGAATCATAGAATCATGGAAGCATGCCATTCAACCCATTGAGTCCACATTGACCCTCCAAAAACCCAGACCCAGACCCAGACCCCTACCCTATCCCTGTAACTCCATAACCATGGAGTTCATGGCCAATTCCCCCTAACATAGGAACATAGGAATTAGGAGCGGGAGTAGACAATTCAGCTCTTCAAGCCTGCTCCACCATTTAACATGATCATAGCTGATGTTGTTCTGGTCTCAACTTCACTTTCCTTCTGTTCCTCGTAGCCCTTTATCCCACTTTTCATCAGAAACATATCTATTTCATTCATGAAGGAGGAAAAATCAGAAGAAATCATTGCAAGTTGTAGAACTCCAAACATTGAACTAAGTTTAAAAGTCTGACATGAGTTTTCAAGTTGAGTGAGATCAATCTTCAAACAGCAGATTCTATCACAGGATAATAGGGCTATCATTATAGCTCTAGTACACCTGAATAATCCACTACTAACAATCTCCATCAATCAGTACTCAACATTTCAATTCAGTTTCTTTTCTATATCATGAATGCAAGGTCCAGTCAAAGAAAACTATAATGGAATTGAATAAGTGTGCAGACAAGGATGAAGTAATTAATGATATTATTCTGTGCAGAAAATTGCAGATCATGGAGAAACCTATAAAGGAGCAGAAATTAGATACCGCAGTAGAAAGGTATATTCAGTAACCTATATAATTGTGCATGTGTAAATAAATAGTGTTACGGTACTGGAGAGAGTGAAAGAGCTTTACTTTGGGAGAAAGGTGACTTCGGAATGCTGTAACCCAAGAATAATCTAATAAAAAGGGAACAGTTTCAAATAGTGTATGTGCACGCAGCCAGAGCCGAGAAAAACAAGAGATAATTAGTGTGCTCTAAACATGCTGGCAGCATCAAGCATACAGAAGTACAGAAGAGACCAAACTGCTTTTAACAGACATGCACTTGGATAAGATATTGGAAGGCTTGGCAAGGCAATGGTTAACTGTGTGGGGGAGTCTTGGTAGTCTCACCTGTTCACTGTGGTCAATTCCAGGAATTCTGCAGTGAGGCTCTCTTAAAGCAGCTCAGGGTCACTCACCTTTGTAGCTTTGTTGGAAACACAAATGGTTGCCATGCTAATTCTAGACTCAAATTGTTGATATCCCTCTGAGAAGCAGACATGCACCATGTAGAGACAGGTGTCAAACTTGGAGATTTTGATGGATCGACAGGTTAAGAAATGTCAAGAACCCACCCATCTTTTGCAATTTCTCACCCACAGATCAGTGGAAATTATGAGCCCCTAACCCACAGGAATGGCAATACCACAATGGGAGCTGTCCATGCTGTCATCTTTTAGGAAGTCACCAGTCCTGATTCTTCACCGCTATCCTTGAGACATGATATGCTTAGTCTGGGAATTAGGGCCAGACCGTTCAGGAGAGGTGTTTCTCTACACAAAACGTGGTAGACATTTGGAACTCTCTTTCACAAATGGCTTTGAGTGCTGATCAGTTGTTAATTTTAAATCTGAGGTTGATAATTTTTTTATTAAGCAAAGTTATAAAGGGATATGAACCAAAGTCACGTAAACGGGGTGTAGGGAATATTGCTTAGCCTTTGGCCCAGCAGTCATTTTCAAATTTCCTAAAAAGCCTAAACTTTAGGGTTTGGGTGGTGGACTTGCACATAATTGTAACAGTTATCTGGATAGAAATTTAAAACGTATCCTGTTTCTGTAATCAGACAATGCCTAGACAATAATGGAATGGCAACCTTTCTGAGTGAGGAATATTGCTGACTGGTATTCTGGGGGATTGATAGGAACATATGCGCAGTCAATCATACTTGACACAAGAGAAGCTGAACATTTGCAAATCCCCGAATCATTTCACGTTGGGAGCAATGAGAAAGATAATGTACTCAACAGCCTTGACCAAATGTCAGCAACCTGCGTAATGTAAGCTGTGAACTGCAGACTAAGAGATGTAGTCTTGTCGCAGAAAGAATCAGTCAAGGGTTGTACTGTCAGTAACAATCACTCGAAAATCTTAAGTCCAACACCCACCCAAACCCAGCAAGTCCTATCACAATAGCCTGCATGAGAAGCATAGACTACTAATGCACTGCTTTTCTCTTATACCCGAGAAAGTGTTGTTGGAGTGTGTACACACTGTGATCTGAGTACTATCTCTTAGAAGCATCTCCCTCACCTTTTGAATAGAAGCAGCTGCTGTTACTCATGTTTTTTCCAAATTATCGTCCATCCAAATGAAACTTAGCATTAACTGCCACAGAAAATGCTGCAGAAACGCAGCAAGTCTGACAGAATCTATAGAGAGACAGAGTTAACATTTTAAATTCAATAGGACCCTTCTTCAAAACTGAATGTGGTGGGAAAATGAATTCAGTTGTACTTTTAACTCAGGCAGAAGTGGGTGGATATAGTTTAGAGGCCCAAGGTAAAAGACAGGTAAGTTGAGAGTGGTTGAGGAAGAGAAAAATAATGGAAAATGGGTGTCGATTAAGTTGTGATAGGGAGAGAATGGGTCATCCTTGCTGACAGCAAGGTAAACAAGACACAAATAAGTCAAGACTGTGTTGGAGTGCTGAGGAGGAGAATAGAGAGAATGTAAGAAAATGTAAGAATGTAAGAAAAATAAAGAGCAAAAGTAATACACTCAGGCTCCGAATCTTTGGAATATTGGCTGTAAAGTTTCTAAGAGGAACATGAGATGTTACTCCTAGCACAATCACAGCCCATTTGACAGAGTGGCTCAGTGGTTAGCGCGTTTGCCTCACAGCACCAAGGACCTAAGATCAATTCTAGACTTGGATGACTGGCTGGGTGGAATTTGCATGTTTTCTTTGTGTCTGTATGGATTTCTTTGTCAGGTGCTCTGGTTTCCTCCCACAGTCATAGAGATATAAAGCACAGAAACAGACCTTTCAGTCCATGCTGACCAGATATACTAAATAATCTAGTGCCATTTGACCCAATTTCCTCTAAACCTTTCCTATTCATCCAGATGCCTTTTAAATATTGTAATTGTACTAGCCTCCACCATTTCCTCTGGAAGCTCATTCCATTCACACACCATCCTCTGCATGAATAAGTTGCCCCTTACGTCCCTTTTAAGTCTTTCCCTCTCACCATAAACCTATGCATTCTCGTTCTGGACTCCCCTACACTGGGAAAAATCCTTGTCTATTTACCTTATCCAGGCCCCTCATGATTTTTTAAACATCTATAAGGTCACCCCTCAGCCTCCGATGCTCCAGGGAAAACAGCCCCAGTCTAATCAGCCTCTCCTTATGACTCAAACCCTCCAATCCTGGCAATATCCTTATAAATCTTTTCTGAACCCTTTCAAGTTTCATAATATCCTTCCTATAGCAGGGAGACCAGAATTGCACGCAATATTCCAACAGTGGCCCAACCATTATCCTGTACAGCCGCAACATGACCTCCAAACTCCTATATGCACTGACCAATAAAGGTAAGCATACCAAACACCTTCTTCACTATCCAATCTACCTGCGACTCTACTTTCAAGGAATTATGAACCTGCACTCCACAATCTCTTTGTCCAGCAACACTCTCCAGGACCTTACCATTGAGTGAGTGTGTAAGTCCTACCCTGATTTGCTTTTCCAAAATGTCAAAGATAACAAAAGGAAATTCCAAAGTTATATAGTCATTAAAACAGTAAGAGGGAGATGAAAGGAGGAGTGGAACCAATCAGACACCAAAAAGGCGACTTACACAAGAAGGCAGAGGGTATAGCTGAAGTGTTAAATGAACGCATTTGCCTTATGAAAGAAGAGGATGCTGTGCAGGCCCAGGGAGGTGATATTGAACTTATACAAGACACTTATTGGACTTCAGTTGGAATTTTGTTACAGATGTGGCACCACATTTATAAGAATGATGTAAAGATATTGCAACAGTGTGAAGAAGTGATTTATAAGAATGGTTCCACGAATGAGGATTATCAGTTATGAGGATAGATTGAAGATGTTAGAGCTGATTTTCCTTGAAGAGAAGAAAGCGGAGAGATTTAGAGGGTTTCAAAATCATGAACGGCCTGCAGAGATTAGATAGGGTGAAGCTGTTCCCACTCATTAAAGAAAAAATAATGAGAAGGCATACGTTTAAAACAATGTGCAAATGAAGTAAGTCTAATATGGGAAAAAAGACTTCCTGTCACAGCCAGATAGGGTATATAGGAGTTCAGTTGGCTTAGTTAACTGGATGGCTGGTTTGCAATGCAGACTGATGCCAATAGTGTGGTAATTCCCAAATCGGCTCAGAGATTGCCAAGAAGGTCCCACTTTCTTAATCTCACCCCTCACCTGGGGCACGGCAACTCTCAGGATGGGTACATAAATAGGAAAGGTTTCGAGGGATATGGGCCAAATGCTAGCAAATGGGACTAGATCATTTTAGGACGAATTGGATCAAAGGGTCTATTTCAATGTTGTATAATTCTATAACTCTATGTGCATGTTAGGCCATGTTAAATTGCTCATAGTGTCCAGGGATGTGCAGGCTATGTGGATTAGCCATGATAAATGTGGGATTATGGAGATAGTGTAGGATGCTCTTCAGAGGGTCAGTGCAGACTTGGTGGGCTGAATAGCTTCCATCTGCCCTAAAGGGATTTTATGAATATTGCAGCAGGCACACGAAAGAAATGCTAGCACGAGAACAAAATGGTTTATTGAATTGGCAAGCAACTGGAAAGTCTGGTCATTACTACGTATAGGACAGAGGTGTTCCGTAAACCAGTTACCCATTCTGTATTTGGTTTCACTGCTGCTATGTTCTAAATTCATCCACATTTTCCCACCCCTTTCAGTCGAAAGAAGAGCCACACCAGATTCGAAATGTTAACTCTGTTTATCTCTCCATAGAGGCTGTCAGACCTGCTGAGTTTCTCCAGCAATTTCCATTTTGTTTCAGATTTTCAGCAACTGCTCAGGTTTTTGTTTCATTACTGCAGTAATTTACTTTAATTTGACTAACATTAACAGCATCTATGATAAAAAGATGAAATTTACTGTACTACATAAGGCAAAAAGACAAGAGAAAGAAGAGCCTGGAAACTCAAAACACTGCTGGCAATCTAAATAGCAGAAAGCCTCTCAATCCAATTACTAGGAAGCAATGTTTTTTTTAATGTATCTTTTCAGGTTTTACTAGGTCATTGGCTTTTAAGGGTGTAATGCAATTACTTTGAAGTGATGCCAACTCAAATTCAATTGTGTGCCCGCACATGGCAAAATGCCACCTTTAAATTTGCCAGGTTTATTTTCCATTGGAAAGAATTAAAGATTCAAATAGTTGAGGTCACAATGTTGCATTAAAGGATGATGACCTGCAATTGGTATTTTGGAAGGTTATGAAGACATTGTGGGTGGAGTTCCCCTGCATCTCATCTGATTGGTAGCACAACTGATCTCTGGAAGCTTGAAGTACAGTAACGAGTGAGTAAAATGTCTAATGTTTTCCATTCACCAGCAACATTTAAAATTGTCACAGAGTCACAAAGGCATACAGCATAGGAACAGATCCTTCGGTCTAACCAGTTCATGCTGACCATGTTCCCAAACTAAACTAATCCCACCTACCCACCTTTGGCCAGTATCCCTCCAAACATTTCTTATTCATGAACTTATCCAAATGTCTTTAAAACATTGTAACTGTACCTGCATCCATCACTTCTCTTGGAAGTTCATTCCACACAGAAGCCAATCTCTGTTTAACAAAATTGCTCCCCCTCCCATGTCTTTTTGAAATCTCTCTCTTCTCACCTTAAAAATATGCCCCTAGTCTTGAAATTCCTCATCCCCGGGAAAAGACACCTGACATTCACCATATCTCATGATTTTATAAACCTCTACCAGGTCACCTCCTGATGCTCCAGTGAAAAAAGCCTCAACCTATCCAGCCTCTCCTTATAACTCAAATCCTCCATTCCAGGCAACATTCTGGTAAATATCTTCTGAACCCTCTCCAGTTTAATAATATAATTCCTGTAACAGGGACACCAGAGCTGGACAAAGTATTCCAGAAGAGGCTTCACCAATGTCCTGTACAATATCAATATGGCTCCCCAACTCCTTTACTCAAAGGTAAGGAATATATATATATTATAAATTATGTATGTATCCCAGGACTGGGATATCATAGAAATTGCAGAGATGTGGCTCAGGGATGGACAGGACTGGCAATTTAATGGTCCAGGTTATAAATGCTATTGGAAGGATGGAAAGGGGGGGCAAGAGAGGAGAGGGTGTGGCGTTTTTGATAAAGGATAAAATTAATATTGTACTTAGGGAGCATATTCCTGGGAATACACCCAGGGATGTATATGTCAAAGATCCTTGGAGAAAGAAATTCATAATCATCTTCACTTCAAATTGGGGACTTCTTATCGTGAAATGTGCCCCCATTGTTCCTTTCCCAACCAGCCAATGGCTCCTACCACACACTCCCTCCCCGCAATCTGATGATACACGCACCCACCCCATCCCTTCGCACACTCACCCACTCTAACCCACCCTCCACATCTCCCAGCCCACCCCCAACCTTTCCCAAAAGAGCAACACCTATCCTGATCAATTGAACTTCTTCCCTGACGATCCATCTCCAAGACCGTCGATGCCCACCAGGTCACTGTTGACGTCTGAGTCATTGAGGGCACTGGGCATCACGTAAGACATCTTTTGCTTCATACAAATATACTCTCAAAGTAAAAGCAGATAATGAAAGGAAAGGTCCACTGAGTTTCTAGGGTTTTTTCACCACATTACTGAATCATAGAGTCACACAGCATAGAAACAGACCCTTCAGTCCACCCAGTCTATGCCAACCATAATCTCAAGCTAGTACCACCTGTATGTGCTTTAGATAGGGGTGTAGTTGAAATCCCAAGAAAAAGGATAGAGCAGATGAATGCATGGCTGAGGAGCTGGTGTATGGGAGAAGGATTCACATTTTTGGATCATTGGAACCTCTTCTGGGGTAGAAGTGACCTGAACAAGAAAGATGGTTTGCACCTGAATTGGAAGGGGACTAATATACTGGCAGGGAGATTTGCTCGAGCTGCCCAGGAGGATTTAAACCAGTAAGATTGGCGGGCTGGGGGGGACCCAGCGAAATAGCGAGGGAAGAGATCAAGCTGAGACTGGTACAGTTGGGAAAAGGAGCGAGTCAAGCAGTCAGGGCAGGCAGGAACAAAGCAGAGAACAAAGCAGAAGACTGATAAATTAAACTGCATTTACTTCAATGCAAGGAGCCTAACAGGGAAGGCAGATGAACTCAGGGCATGGTTAGGAACATGGGACTGGGATATCGTAGAAATTGCAGAGATGTGGCTCAGAGATGGACAGGACTGACAGTTTGATGTTCCAAGATATAAATGCCATTGAAAGGATGGAAAGGGGGGCAAGAGAGGAGAGGGTGTGGCATTTTTGATAAAGGATAGAATTGCTGCTGTACTTAGGGAGGATATTCCTGGGAATACATCCAGGGAAGTTATTTGGGTGGAACTGAGAAACAAGAAAGGGATGATTACCTTATTAGGACTATATTATAGACCCTGCAATAGTCAGTGGGAAATTGAGAAACAAATTTGGAAGGAGATTTCAGTTATCTGTAAGAATAATTGGGTGGTTATGGTCGGGGATTTTAAATTTCCAAACATAGACTGAGACTGCCATAGTGTTAAAGGTTTGGATGGACAGGAATTTGTTAAGTGTGTACAAGAAACATTTGTGATTCATTATGTGAATGTACCTACTGGAGAAGGTACAAAACTTGACCTACTCTTGGGAAATAAGGTGACTGAGGTGTCAATGGGGGAGCACTTTGGGGCCAGTGACCATAATTCTATTTGTTTTAAAATATTAATGGAAAAGGATAGACCGGATCTAAAAATTGAAGTTTTAAATTGGTGGAAGGCTAACTTTGACGGTATTAGGCATGAACTTTAAAAGCGATTGAGGGCAGATGTTCACAGGTAAAGGGATGGCTGGAAAATGGGAAGCCTTCAGAAGTGAGATAGCAAGAGTCCAGAGAAAGTATATTCCTGTTAGTGTGAAAGGAAATGTTGGTAGGTGTAGGGAATGCTGGATAGCTAGACAAATGGAGGTGTTAGTTAAGAAAAATAAGGAAGCATATGTCAGGTACAGACAGCAGAGATTGAGTGAATCCTTAGAAGAGTATAAAGGCAGTAAGAGTATACTTAGGAGGGAAATCAGGGGGGCGAAAAGAGGACATGAGATAGCTTTGACAAATAGAGTTAAGGAGAATCCAAAGGAAATTTATAAGTACATTAAGGACAGAAGGGTAACTAGGGAGATCAGCAAGGCAGCCTATGTCATAGAGTCATAGAGATATACAGCATGGAAACAGACCCTTCCATCCAACCTGTCCATGCCAACCAGATATCCCAACCCAATCTAGTCCCACCTGCCAGCACCCGGCCCATATCCCTCCAAACCCTTTTATTCATATAGCCATCCAAAAGCCTTTTAACTGTTGCAATTGTACCAGCCTCCACCACTTCCATACACGCACCACCCTCTGTGTAAAAATGTGGCCCCTTAGGTCTCTTTTATATCTTTGCCCTCTCATCCTAAACCGATGCCCTCCAGTTCTGGACACCCCAACCCCAGGGAAAAGACTTCATTAATTTATCCTATCCATGCCCCTCATGATTTTGTAAATGTCTATAAGATCACCCTTCAACCTCCGATACTCCAGGGAAAACAGCCTCAGCCTATTCAGCCTCTCCCTATAGCTCAAATCCTCCAACCCTGACAGCATCCTTGTAAATCTTGTCTGAATCCTTTCAAGTTTCACAATATCTTTCCAATAGGAAGGAGACCAGAATTGCACACAATATTCCAACAGTGGTCTAACCGATGTCCTGTACTCAATACTCTGACCAATAAAGGAAAGCATACCAAACGCCTTCTTCATTATCCTATCCACCTGCGACTCCACTTTCAAGGAGCTATGAAACTACACTCCAAGGTCTCTTTGATCAGCAAAACTCCCTAAGACCTTACCATTAAGTGTATAAGTCCTGCTAAGATTTGCTTTCACAAAATGCAGCACCTCGCATTTATCTGAATTAAACTCATCTGCCACTTCTCAGCCCATTGGCCCATCTGATCAAGATTCCGTTGTAATCGGAGGTAACCTTCTTCCCTGTCCATTACACCTCCAATTTTGGTGTCATCTGCAAACTTACTAACTGTATCTCTTATGCTCACATCCAAATCATTTATATAAATGACAAAAGGTAGTGGACCCAGCACCGATCCTTGTGGCACTCCACCGGTCACAGGCCTCCAGTCTGAAAAACAACCCTTCACCACCACCCTCTTTCTTCTACCTTTGAGCCAGTTCTGTATCCAAATGGCTAGTTCTCCCTTTATTCCATGAGATCTAACCTTACTAATCAGTCTCCCATGGGGAGCCTTGTCGAACGCCTTACTGAAGTCCATATAGATCACATTTACCGCTCTACTCTCATCAATCCTCTTTGTTACTTCTTCAAAAAGCTCAATCAAGTTTGTGAGAAATGATTTCCCACGCACAAAGCCATGTTGACTATCCCTAATCAGTCCTTGCCTTTCCAAATACATGTACATCCGGTCCCTCAGGATTCCCTCTGACAACTTGCCCACCACCGACATCAGGCTCACTGGTCTTTAGTTCACTCGCTTGTCCTTACCACCTTTCTTAAACAGTGGCACCACGTTAGCCAACCTCCAGTTTTCCAGCACCTCACCTGTGACTATCATTGATACAAATATCTCAGCAAGTGGCCCAGTAATCACTTCTCTAGCTTCCCACAGAGTTCTAGGGTACACCTGATCAGGTCCTAGGGATTTATCCACCTTTATGCATTTCAAGACTTCCAGCACTTCCTCCTCTGTAATCTGGACATTTTGCAAGATGTCACCATCTAAATTATCCATATCCTTTTCCACAGTAAATACTGATACAAAATACTAATATAGTATCTCCCCCATTTTCTGCAGCTCCACACAAAGGCTGCCTTGCTGATCTTTGAAGGGTGCTTTTCTCTGCCTAGTTACCCTTTTGTCCTTAATGTATTTGTAAAAACCCTTTGGATTCTCCTTAATTCTATTGCCAAAGCTATCTCATATCCTCTTTTTGCCCTCCTGATTTCCTCTTAAGTATACTCCTGCTGCATTTATACTCTTCTAAGGATCCACTCAATCTATCCTGTCTGTACCTTACATATGCTTCCTTCTCTTTCTTAACCAAACCTTCAATTTCTTTCGTCATCCAGTATTTCCTCTACCTACCAGCCTTTCCTTTCACCCTGACAGGAATATACATTCTCTGGACTCTCGTTATCTCATTCCTGAAGACTTCCCAATTTCTAGCCGTCCCTCTACCTGTGAACATTTGCCCCCAATCAACTTTTGAAAGTTCTTGCCTAATACCATCAAAATTAGCCTTTCTCCAATTTAGAACTTCAACTTTTAGACCTGGTCTATCCTTTTCCATCACTATTTTAAATCTAATGGAATTATGGTCGCTGGCACCAATCTGCTCCCCCACTGACACCTCAGTCACCTGCCCTGCCTTATTTCCCAAGAGTAGGTCAAGTTTTTCACCTTCTCTAGTAGGTACATTCACATACTGAATCAGAAAATTGTCTTGTATACACTTAACAAATTCCTGTCCTTCAAAACCCTTAACACTATGACAGTCCCAGTCTATGTTTGGAAAGTAAAAAGCCCCTACCATAACTACCCTATTATTCTTACAAATAGCTGAGATCTCCTTACAAGTTTGTTGTGGAACCACAGGAGATGGGGGAGATACTAAACAAGCATTTTGAATCAGTGTTTTCTGTGGAGAAGGACATTTAAGATATAAAAAATGCGGTAGTAGATGGTGAGATCTTGAAAAATATTCATATTACAAAGGAGGAAGTGCTGGATGTCTTGAAATGTATAAAAGTTGATAAATCCCCTGATCAGGTGTGCCCGAGAACTCTGTGGGAAGCTAGGGAAGTGATTGCTGGGACCCTTGCTAAGATATTTGTATCATCAATAGTCACAGATGAGGTGCCGGAAGACTGGAAGTTGGCTAACGTGGTGCCACTGTTTAAGAAAGGTGGTTGTGAGGAAAAGCCAGAGAACTACAGATCAGTGAGCCCCACGTCAGTGGTGGCCAAGTTGTCAGAAGGAATCCTGAGCGACAGGACTTACACGTTTTTGGAAAGGCAAGGACTGATTCTGGATTGTCAGCATGGCTTTGTGTTTGGGAAATCATGTCTCATGAAGTTGATTGAAGGGCTTTTGCCCGAAATATCGATTTTCCTGCCCCTCGGATGCTGCCTGACCTGCTGTGCTTTTTCAGCACCACTCTAGTCTTGACCCCAAAGTTAAAAATCACATAACACCCGGTTATAGTCCAACAGGTTTATTTGGAAACACTAGCTTTCGGAGCGCTATTCCTTCATCAGGGGACTGTGGAGAATAAGACCAAACGACACAGAATTTATAGTAAAAGATTACAGTGTCACGCAACTAAAATGATATATTGAACAAACCCAGATTGTTGTTAAGTCTTTCATCTTTTAGAATGTTTTGGTTCATCAATATGTAAGTCCCAGAACTTCTTTTAAGTCACCTTCCCGTGATAACAATGTTTGATAACGAATGGTGACATCTCAGCTCAGACAATACATTAAAGGTGTAAGGTTAGAGTCAGGCTGTATCCCAATCTTGAGTCAGACTGATTCTATTTGCAAGGTGAAATTTACAAAATATTACATAGATTGACTGCCTGCATTGACTGCCTACAGATCGTGCATTTTTTTCCAGCAAAATAGAATGCATCTGCAAATATAATTCTGCAAATACAAATTCATTCTATAGTCTTATATGTGTGTGTGCATGCATGACAGAGAGAGAGAGTGAGTGTGCATGTGTGAGTGTGAGTGCACACAAGAGACTGTGTGTTTATGTGTGTGAAAGCCTGATAAAGTGTGTGTGTGGGGGTGACAAAGTATAAGCCTCTGAGAGGATGGGTGCATGAGTATGAGTGTGGGGTGTGTATGTGTGTGTGTGCGCATGAGAAAGGATCTGCATGAGTGTGTGAAAACGTAACAGTGTGTAAGAATGTGTGCGTGTGTGCGTGTGTGTGTGTGTGTGTGTAGTGTAGTGGGGTCATCTGTATTGTGATATGAACCCAAGGTCCTAGTTGAGACCATCCTCATGGGTACCGAACTTGGCTATCAGCCTCTACTTGGCCACTTTGTGTTGTTGCCTGTCCCAAAGTCCGCCTTAGAGATTGGTCACCTAAAGATCTGAGGCCAAATGTTCCTGAAGCTTTCCCTAACTGGGAAAGAACACCCCTGTCTGGTGATTATTGCGCTGTGTCAATTCATCCATTGTCATACTGTCTGTTTGATCTCGTATCATGCCTTGAGGCGTATGAGATAGACAATGCTGGCAATGCAGGCAGTCATTTTATGTAATATTTTGTAAATTCCACCTTGGAAATAGAACCACTCTGACTCAACGTTGCGATACAGCCAGACTCTAACCTTACATTTCTAATGTATTGTCTGAACTGAGATTTCACCTATTGTATAAAACCTTAAGTTATCTCGAGAAGGTGACTTATAAGAAGTTCTGGGATTTACATATTAATGAACCAAAACACTCTAAAAGATGAAAGACTTAACAACAATCCAGGTTTGTTCAAATATCATTTCAGTTGCATGACACTGTAATCTTTTACTATAAATTCTGTGTCTTATGATCTTATTCTCCACAAGCTCCTGATGAAGGAGCAGCAGTCCCACAGCTAGTGCTTCCAAGTAAGCCTGTTTGACTATAACCTGGCATTGTGTGATTTTTAACTTGGTTGACACCAATTAAACACCAGCCCTTTCACACTAAAGGTTGAAGACAGAGGATGGTGATGGAGGGTTGCTTTTCAGATGGAAGGCATGTGACTAACGGTGTACCACAAGGATTGGTGCTGGGTCCACTGCTTTTCATCATTTATATAAATGATTTAGATGTGAACATCAGAGGAATCATTGGTAAGTTTGCAGATGACACTAAAATTGGAGGTGTAGCGGACAGTGAAAAAAGTTACCTCAGGTACAATGGGATTTTGATCAGATGGGCCAATGGGCCGAGGAATGGCAGATGGAGTTTAATTTAGATAAATGTGAGGTGCCTGCATTTTGGAAAGGCAAGTCAGAGTAGGACTTATACACTTAATTATAAGGTACTGGCGAGTTTTGCTGAACAAAGAGACCTTGGAGTGCAGGTTCATAGTTCCTTGAAAGTGGAGTCACAGGTAGACAGGATAGTGAAGAATGCATTTGCTTTCCTTTATTGGTCACTGCATTGAGCATAGGATTTGGGAGGTCATGTTGCGGCTGTACAGGACATTGATCAGGCCAGTTTTGGAATACTGAGTGCAATTCTGATCTGCCTTCTATCGGAAGGATGTTGTGAAACTTGAAAGTGTTCAGAAAAGATTTACAAGGATGTTGCCAGAATTGGAGGATTTGAGCTATAGGGAGAGGCTGAATAGGCTGGGGCTGTTTTCTCTGGAGAGTCGGGACTGAGTGGTGGCCTTATAGAGCTCTGCAAAATCATGAGGTGCATGGATAGGATAAATAGGCAGGGCCTTTTTCCTGGGGAGGGAGAGTCCAGATCTAGAGGGCATAGGTTTAGGGTGAGAGGGGACAAGTTTAAAATGATCTAAGGGGCAAATTTTTCACACAGAGGGTGATGCATGTATGGAATGTACTGCCAGAGAAAGTTGTGGAAACTGGTACAATTACAACATCAAAGGGCACTTGACATTGCAGGAACACCCTCTATGAAACTTGCCAACAGAGACCCTTGGCTGATTTCTCGCAAGTTTCAGGCCCATGTCATTATCATTTTTCTTGGGGTGAGCAGATCATAAAACAGTTCTTTCCTGAATTCAAGAAAACTTTGTAATTGGCTCCCAACTGACACAATAGAAATCAGGTAAATCCATTTCTATTAGTGGGATATATAGTCTTACGGTAATAAGAGCATAAAATCTTTATTACAGTTAATCAAGGTGATTGAAAAGAGGGGTGACAATTCTCCCCCCCCCCCCCCCCCCCGCCCTCACCTCATTTTAACAACAGCAGGAATGGAAGAAAGATGAAAACATCTGGACAGACTCTGCAGTCAGAGGGTTAGCTCTGTCCACCCTGTGAGCACAAAAGCCTTGGGAGCCTTACATTTTGATGGCAGGGTGTTATTGGCAGTTGCAGAAATCTGGAACAGGATCTCTTTCCCATTGCAGCAACTAGTTACTTAGTGCCAGTGACCATCTAGGTAGCTCTCAGATCCTTATCCTGCAGCTTACCCATTATACAGACTGTGTTCTGGACTAGTGGTGCTGGAAAAACACAGCAGTTCAAGCAGCATCCGAAGTTTACTGCTCCTCGGATGCTGTCTGAACTGCTGTGCTTTTCCAGAACCACTAATCCAGAATCTGGTTTCCAGCATCTGCAGTCATTGTTTTTACCAATTATACAGACTGTGGCCTAACAGAACATTGTTCAGCCTCAGCATTATACTTGTACGTTTTTAAAGTATATAATTTGCATAGGTTGGTTACAGCACAGGAGGACATTCAGTTCCTTGAGTCCATGCCAGTTCTCTGCAAGAATTGGAGATGCTGGTGTTGGACTGGGATGTGCAAAGTTAAAAATCACACAACACCAGGTTATAGTCCAACAGGTTTAATTGGAAGCATACTAGCTTTTGGAGCGTTGGACCTGTTGGACTATAACCTGGTGTTGTGTGATTTTTAACTTTGTACACCCCAGTCCAACACCAGCATCTCCAAATCAAAACCAATCAAGTCTTTCAAAAGAGCATAATAGCTCGAGAAAGAAAATAGGGCTACAAGGAACGAGTGCCAATGTGGAACAAGTTGCGTTGGTGCTTTATGATTTTTAACTTTGGATCTGCCTCCATCACATTCTCAGGCAATTCATTCCTGATCCTAACTACTCATCACATTTTAAAAATTCCTCGTGTCACCATCAACAGAAATTCGAATCCATTTGATCGTAATTTTTCTGTCAATGAGGACAGTTTCTCATTATCTACTAGGTCCAAATCCTAATGATTTACATATGTCCATCAAAGCTCTAACCTTTTCTTATCTAAGGAGGACAGGGTAGGGAGTTCAGTTATAGGAGAGATTAGAAAACCCGAATTAAAAGAGGAGGTAAGAGGAGAGATCAGTAAAAACCTCAGGGGAGGTTATTAAAATCTCCAGCACAGACATAAATAGGACAGAGGGTTAGCAATCAAACTTCAAGCACTTTGGACAAACTAATGACAATAAGAAGAGGGACTGTTAATACAGACTGAAGGAGTTATATCTCAAATCAGGCAGTACAAGGAATAAGGTAAGTGAGCTTATGGCACAGATTGAAGTTGGCAGGTATGACGTGGTGGACGTTATGGAGAGGTGGCTGCAAGGGGATCAAGATTAGGAGCTGAATATTCGAGGTTATACATCCTAAGGCAGGTGGGCAGAGGACATTAGTAAGAAATGAAATTAAATAAGTAGTAAGAATTGAAATAGGATCAGATGGTGTTGAATCAGTGTGGGTAGAATTAAGGTGAAGAAACCATAGTTGGAGTTATGTATATGGCCTCCAAACAGTAGTCAGGAGCTGGGGCATAAGATACACCAGAAGATAAAAAGGATGTGTAGAGAAGGCTAAGTTACAGTAATAATGAGGGGTTTCAATATGCAGGTGGACTAGGAAGCTCAGATTGGTAGTGGATCACAAGAAAAGGAATTTGCGGAATGTCTATGAGATGGCTTTTTGGAGCAGCTTGGGGTGGAGCCCACTTGGGAACAGGTAATATTGGATTTAGTGTTGTGCAATGAGGCAGGTTTGATAAGAGAGCTTAAGGTGGAGAAACCTTTCGGAGGCAATGATCAAAACATGATTAAATGTACTCTGCAGTTTGAGAGAGTGAAAATAGAATCAGAAGTAAGAGTATTACAGCTGAAATACTGAAATTTGTGGTTGTTATGGGGGACTTTAACTTCCCAGATATTGACTGGGAAAGCTATGCTCGAGTTCGTTAGATGGGTCGGTGTTTGTCCAATGTGTGCAGGAGGGTTTTCTGATACAATATGTAGACAGGCCAACAAGAGGTGAGGCTATACTGGATTTGGTTCTAGGTAATGAACCAGGCCAGGTGTTAGACTTGGAGGTAGGTGAGCACTTCGGGGGCAGTGACCACAACTCGGTGACTTTTACTCTAGTGATGGAGAGGGATAAGTGTGCACTGCAGGGCAACAGTTATAGCTGGGGGCAGGGAAATTATGATGCGGTGAGGCATGACTTAGGATGCGTGGATTGGAAAAATAGGCTTCAAGGGAAGAACACAAATGATATGTGGAGATTGTTCAAGGAACAACTAATGGGTGTCCTTGATAAGTATGTACCAGTCAGGCAGGGAGCAAAGGGTCTTGTGAGGGAGCCGTGGTTTAACAAGGAATTGGAATCCCTTGTGAAAGGGAAGAGGGCGGCCTATGTAAAGATGAGGCGTGAAGGTTCAGTTGGGGTGATTGAGAGTTATAAGGTAGCCAGGAAGGATCTAAAGAGAGAGCTAAGAGCAGCGAGAAGGGGACATGAAAAGTCCTTAGTTGGTAGGATTAGGGAAAATCCAAAGGCTTTCTATAGGTATGTCAGGAAGAAAAGGATGACTAGGGTAGGTATCCGTCCAGTCAAGGATAGTAGTGAGAAGTTGTGTGTGGAGGTGGAGGAGATCGGTGAGACACTAAATCAATACTTTTCGTCAGTATTCACTCAGGAACAGGACATTGTTGCCGATGTGAATACTGAGTCACAATTAATTAGAATGGACGGCTTTGAGATATGTAGGGAAGAGGTGTTGGAAATTCTGGAAAGGATGAAAATAGATAAGTCCCCTGGGCCTGATGGCATTTATCCTAGGATCCTCTGGGAAGCTAGGGAGAAGATAGCGGAGCCATTGGCCTTGATTTTTATGTCGTCGTTGTCTATGGGAATAGTGCCAGAAGACTGGAGGATAGCGAATGTGGTCCCCTTGATCAAGAAGGGGAGCAGGGATAGCCCTAGTAACTATAGGCCAGTGAGTCTCACTTCTGTTGTGGGCAAAGTCTTAGAGAGAATTGTAAGGGATAGGATTTATGAACATCTGGATATGAATAATGTGATCAAGGATAGTTAACATGGTTTTGTGAAGGGCAGGTCGTGCCTCACAAACCTTATTGAATTCTTTGAGAAGGTGACCAAGGAAGTGGACGAGGGTAAAGCAGTAGATGTGGTGTATATGGATTTTAGCAAGGCGTTCGATAAGGTACCCCATGGCAGGCTAATGCAAAAACTACGGAGGTATGGCATTGAGGGTGCATTAGAGGTTTGGATTAGGAATTGGCTGGCTGGAAGGAGACAGAGGGTAGTAGTTGATGGTATAGGTTCATCTTGGAGCGCAGTTACTAGCGATGTTCCACAAGGATCTGTTTTGGGACAATTGCTGTTTGTCATTTTTATAAATGACCTGGAGGAGGGGCTTGAAGGCTGGGTGAGCAAGTTTGTGGATGACATGAAAGTCGGTGGAGTTGTGGACAGCGAAGAAGGATGTGGCAGGTTACAGCGCAATATAGATAAGTTGCAGAGCTGGGCAGTAAGGTGGCAAATGGAATTCAATGTAGCTAAGTGTGAAGTGATTCACTTTGGTAGGAGTAACAATAAGATGGATTACTGGGCTAATGGTAGACTACTTGGCAGTGTGGATGAGCAGAGGGATCTTGGTGTCCATGTACACAGATCTTTGAAAGTTGCCACCCAGGTAAATAGTGCTGTGAAGAAGGCATATGGTGTACTCGGCTTTATTGGTAGAGGAATTGAGTTCCGGAGTCGTGAGGTCATGTTGCAGTTGTATAAGACTCTGGTGCGGCCTCATCTGGAGTATTGTGTGCAGTTTTAGTCGCCATATTATAGGAAGGATGTGGAGGCATTGGAACGAGTGCAGAGGAGGTTTACCAGGATGTTGCCTGGCATGGTAGGAAGATCGTATGAGGAAAGGCTGAGGCACTTGGGGCTTTTCTCATTGGAGAAAGGAAGGTTTAGGGGAGATTTGATAGAGGTGTACAAGATGATTAGGGGTTTAGATAGGGTTGACAGTGAGAACCTTTTTCCGCTAATAAAGTCAGCTGTTACTAGGGGACACAGCTTTAAATTAAGGGGTGGTAGGTATAGGACAGATGTTAGGGGTAGATTTTTTACTCAGCGGGTTGTGAGTTCATGGAATGCCCTGCCAGTAGCAGTGGTGGACTCTCCCTCTTTATGGTCATTTAAGCGGGCATTGGACAAGCATATGGAGGTTATTGGGCTAGTGTAGGTTAGGTAGGCTTCGGTCGGCGCAACATCGAGGGCCGAAGGGCCTGTACTGCGCTGTATTTTTCTATGTTCTATGTTCTATGTTCTATGTTCTACGAAAAAAAGGCAACTACAGAGGCATGAGGGAGGAGTAGGGTGGAGTTGACTAGGAGAGGAGCCTAGCAGGAAAGATCGTGGGACAGCAATGGCAGGAGTTTCTGGGAGTAATTCAGGAGACACAGCAGAGATTCATAATGAGGAGAAAGAAGAGAAGGATGAGGCAACAGTGGCTGACTAGGGAATTCAGGGATAGCATAAAAGCAAAAGAGAAAGCACAGAACCTGTTTAAGGGCAATGGGAAACCAAAGGATTGGGAAGCTTACAAAGACCAACTGAGGGCAACAAAGAAGGAAATATGGATGGAGAAGATTAAATATGAGGACAAGCTCATATTTCCTTTAGTAATATAAAGGAAGGCTGTAAAGGTTTCTTTAGATATATAAAGGGCAGAAGAGAGGCAAAAGTGAACATTGGACATGTGGGAAATGATGCTGGAGAGATAGTATTGGGGACAAGAAAATAGCTGAGGAACTGAATAATTACTTCGCATCAGCCTTCACTGTGGAACAGTGGTAATATCCCAAAGATCCAAGAGAGTGAGAGGGTAGAGCTGACTCTGGTGGCCATCACCAAGGAGAAGGTGCTAGAAAAATTGAATGGCTTGAAGATGGATAAATCACCTGGACCAGATGAACAATATCCCAGAGTTCTATGGGAAATGGCTGAAGAGATAGTGAAGGCGTTAATGGTGATCTTTTAGGAATTGCTAGAATCAGGCAGGGTTCCGAAGGACTGGAAAATTGTGACACCCCTGTTTAAAAAGGGAGTGAGGCAGTAAATGGAAAATTACAGACCATCTAGCCTCACTTTGATTGTGGGTAAGATCTTGGAATCCAATCTGTAGGATGATATTTCTGAATACTGTGAAGTGTATGGTAAAATAGGGTAAAGTCAGCATGGTTTCATCAAAGGGAGGTCATGCCTGACAAATCTATTAGACTTTTTTGAGGAAGTAACAAGCAGGTTAGACCAAGGAAAGCCACCTACCTGGACTTAAAGAAGGCCTTTGACAAGGTGCTGCACAGGAGACCAATGCGTAAGATAAGGGCATATGATGTCAAGAGTAAGGCACTAGCATGAATAGAAGCTTGGCTGTCTGGCAGAAAGCAGAGGGTGGGAATAATAATGACAATTGGTGTTCTGAAAGGGTCAGTGTTAGGACCTCAATTTTTCATGTTATATATTAACAATATTAATGAAGGAACTGAGGGCATTCTGGCTAAGTTTGCAGACAATACAAAGATAGGTGGAGGGGCAGATGGCATTGAGGAGGCAGAGAGGCTGCAGAAGTATTTGGACAGGTTTGGAGAGTGGGCAAAGAGGTGGGAGATGGAGTATAACGTGGGAATGATTGAGGTCAAGCACTTTGGTAGGATGAATAGAGGCATGGAGTATTTGCTAAATGAGGAGAAAATTCACAAGTTTGAAGTGCAAAGAGACTTGGGAGTCCGAGTCCAAGATTCTCTCAAGATAAACTTACAGGTTGAGTCAGTAGTTACGAAGGCAAATGCAATGTTGTCATTTATCTCAAGAGGACTAGAATATAAGAACAGGGATGTACTTCTGAGGTTCTATCAGGCTCTGGTCAGGCCACATTTGGAATATTGTGTGCATGTTTTCCATATCTCAAGAAGGTTGTACTGGCCCTGGAGCGTGTTCAGAGAGGTTCATGAGCTGACAGAGGATGTGGTGGAGGCTGGTGCAATTGCAACATTTAAGAGGCATTTGGATGGGTATATGAATAGGAAGGGTTTGGAGGGATATGGGCCGGGTGCTGGCGGGTGGGACTAGATTGGGTTGGGATATCTGGTCGGCATGGACGGGTTGGACCGAAGGGTCTGTTTCCATGCTGTACATCTCTATGACTGTATGACTGTATGAGAATATTCCCAGGAATGAAAGGCTTGACATATGAAGAACATTTGAGGACTCTGGGTTTATACTCAATGGAGTTCAGAAGGATGAGCTGGGATCTAATTGAAACTTTCAGAAGACTGAATGGCCTGAACAGAGTGGATGTTGGGAAGATGTTTCCTTTGGTGGGAGAGACCAGGACCTGAGGGCACAGCCTTAGAGTAAAGGGAACACCTTTCAGAATGGCGATAAGGAGAAACTTCTTCAGTGGTTAATCTATGGAATTCACTGCCACAGAAGACTGTAGAGGCCAGGTCATTAAGTATATTTAAGACTGAGATAGATAGGTTCATGTTTGTCAAGGGGATCAAGGGTTATGGGGAGAAAGCAGGAGAATGGGGTTGAGAAACTTATCAGCCATGATTTAATGGCAGAGCAGACTCAATGGGCTGAATGGCCTAGTTTCTGCTCCTATGTCTTATAGTCTTATGGTCTAACAGTCCCAGTTTCTCCTGTCCTTTGATGAAGGCCCTCATCTATGGAACCATTTTTGTGAATCTTTCCTGTACCATCGTTAATGCATTCACGTCCTTCATAAAGTTCAGAGCCAGAATTTGGCACAATACTTCAGTTAAGCCAAAGTCATACTCTTGGCATTAAATTTCACCTGCCACGAATCCACCATCTGTCTCTGTTTTCTTGAAGGCTATCACGATATGTATGACATTTGCAATTCTTCAGTCATCTGGCATCACTCGGTGATCATCAGAAGATTATGGCCAGGGCCTCCACATTTCCACCCTCACTTCCATTAGTATCCTTGGATGCATCTTATTCTGTTCTGTTGAATTGATAATGTTAAGGACAGCTAGTCTTTCTTCTACTCCCCTTTTTCAATTTTTGTCCATCCAGTGTCTTAATTACCTTATAGTTCAGCATCCTTTTCTGATAAACACAAAGTATTCATGAAATACTTCAGTTATGTTCTTTGCCCCATGTGTAAGTCTCTAATTTAATTAATAATCAACCCCACTCCTCCTTTCACCACCCTTTCACTGCTAATATGCCTATTAAAGAGTTTTAGATTCCCTTTTATGTTTGCTGCCAGTCTCTTCACATACTCTTTCTTTCCTGCTCTTAATTTTGTTTTCATTTTGCCATCTTGAGGAATTGCAGCCCCAATACCTGTGATTTATTTCTAAGTCAATGGATAGATTATTACGAGCAACATATCTGCAATGTATGGCTCTGCATGACCTTGCTATGATGGAGGGATGAGAACACTCATCTGGTATTCTACTGATTGATAACATGACACAGTATTTGTTGATTGTTGATGTTGCTTTACAATGACAGAATGTGGTAATTACGGAGCCTCTTATCACTGACTATTATCAGACACAACACTAGTTAATCTGCTATTATTAGGGCTTAGTCCCTCCTGACTCCCCAAAGCCTGGGTACCATTTACAAATCAAAAGTCAGGAGTGTAATGGAATACTTCCCACTTGCCTGGATGACTGCAGCTTCAACTATACTCAAGAAGATTGACACCATCCAGGACAAAGCAACCTACTTGATTGGAATTAAAACTACAAACATTCAGTCCCTCCATTACTAACATTCCTTAGCAGCAGTGTCTATTATCTTCAAGATGCACTGCAGGTATTCTCCAAGGCCCCTGAGACAGCACCTTGAAACCAACAACCACTATAATGCAGAAGGACAAGGGCAATGTGGGAATGTCACCACCTGAAAATTCCCCTCCAAGCCGCACACCATCCTAACTTGGAAATACATCACTGTTCCTTCAGTGTTGTTAGTTTAAAATCTTGGAACTTCTTCCCGAACAGTACATGAGTCTAGCTACACCAAATGGTCTGCAGCTCTTCAAGAAAGCAACTCAACAGCATCTTCTCATGAGCAAGTAGGAATGGGTAATAAATGCTAATCAGCCAGAGATGTCCACATCCAGTGAAAAGTTTTTTAAAAGAGTGAAATACATTCCCCATCTTTCTTCAGTGTGACCTTCTCTCCTTATCAAAATGGATTTAATCTGATATAGTTCTGCCAGCAATAATTGTTTGCAGTTATTATTAATTTAACTAATTTTGACCAAATCTTAATATGACTCTTTGGCTGTTTCAAACTCTCCCCACTAACTGCCTATCTGGTATTGGTATTCTGAGCCTTCTGATTGACCTGGAAAAGGAAATGAAGAACAGACTAATAAGGTTGTTGACAAACTAAGTTCGAGCTGATGAATGATGTTCACCCACTAACATAAACTTCCAGTGTAACAGCTACAACATTCAAATATCCAATATCTGTGAACAATTCAGAGACTGATCAGTATATTTTTGAAAATTTTAATCTTTTGGATGCACCTCTTATTTCTAATATGCATGAGTGTTGTCTTTCTAATTCTTCTGACATTTAGTAATTATTAAACTCAGCCTTTGTTAATTCAAGAACATTTGGCTAGGTTGGCACCTTTTTAAAGCAGAAATTCAGTTGATCTGGGAGAAACATATTCACAGCAGAGGTGATCCTTCTTAAATTAACCTTTTTGCAATTGGATGGTTGCACAAATGAAGAAGGTGAGCCAGCTCATCCCTCCTCACCTCGGAGCTTAATGGTTTGGGGTATCCCGACTGGAACAAATTGAGAAATCTCACCTTGAGTGTGGTAACCTAATACCTCATAGCAACTGGTGAACAGCCTCTGTTTATACTTAGGCATTGCCAAAATTAAATCAGGAAGAACAATGCATGCAGCTATTTGTGGCACTATGTCCATCAGCAGGGGGACTGACAGCTTGATTCATGAATTTTCCTGGTTACAAGGTAGTTCACATGCACACAACACAAATAGTATCACCTCACAGTCCTTCATATTTCTCTAAATAGCAATCATCTGCATAGTAGGGACCCCTGCTGTTCAAAAGCTTCACTAATAACCTTGAACAAGTTGCCACAAGTACTGTTCATGTTGACAGAAGACATAAGGATCAGATATCATTGAAGGACCCCTACTGAGAAACAGGGGAGGTGAATATGTAACAGAATTTAATGCTAAAATATGGAAGATAATGATAATAAATATAATTAGCAGAAATATCCTTCACTAGCCTTAAAACTTTAATTTTCTCATCAATGGTCATTGGTAGGAATATTTTTTCGCAGTTAGAAAACTGAAAATTGCCTTTAAATGTTTGTCAGGCCCTCTACTGGGCCATATGCAGGGACAGAAATGGCAGCCTACGATCAAGAGAAATCACATCCAATGCTGATGCACAAAACAAAGTTCATAGACATGTAGAGGAGCAGTATAGTATTAATCCCCCTTACTAAGAGATGGTAAGTACAGGTGTTACTGCATGGAGTGTCAGAAGAGCTGCCTCTGTTTGCCACCTCAGATGGGTAGCCCAAGATTACATGCCACAAGTGTACCTGTCAGTCAGCTCCAGTCAGTTGCTCCTGCCTAGACCTCATAATACATTGTAGTTTTTGCATTGCAGGTCATGCATACACATACTTTAGCAAAACATGCATTCCAACTGCGACTTGACAGCCTTGCCGTGCATTTATTGTCCAAGACATTCGTTTATCAAATCCCTGTAACACAATTGTGCTCATTTACTTTTGGTTAAGATTTCAGGTTAGGCAAACAGCAATCCTTTCCCTGAAAACTGGGAAATGCACTTTGACGTAGTGGCACTGTCATAAAACCAAAATACTGTAAAAGTGAAGATCTGAAATAAAAACAATAAGTGTTGGAGAAACTCAGCGAGTCTGGTAGCATCTTGGAGAGAGAGACAGAGTTAACCGCCATTTCAAGTCCAATATGTTTCTTCTTTGGAAAACACCAAAGATGCTCTGAAGAAAAGTCCTATTGCACTCAAAACATTAACTTTATTTCTCCTTCAATAGATGCTGCCAGACCTAATGGTAATCCCACTGTACTATTAATATAGAACCTTGGGCTAAAGTGCTAGGGACATGGGTTTAATTGCCACCATGGCAGATGGTGAAATTTTGATTCAACAAAAATCTGGAATTAAATGTTAGCCCTAAGAATAACCATTACCTGATCTGACCAATATGTGATTTCTGACCCACAACAAATTGACTCTTCACTGTCCTCTGGAATATAACTGTTAATCTAGTCAGTAAAGCTCACACTGCATGAATGAATTTTTTAAAATTTGTATTGGAAAGTTGGATCAGGCAGTTCAGTGAACAAGTGAAAGAATGAGATAGGTTAACTGATGTGTCAGTTGTCGATTTGATAAAGATATCAAAATGACATCAGTGTGCTTGCTGAAATTGACCCACAAGTATAATAGTTAACTGCAGTGGTGAATTTGCAACCATTGACAATTACTCTCATTGCTGCAATATAAGTGGATTACAGATGACATGTTCTTTGCTGACCTAGAGCAAGCTGAGTCAGTTGTTCTCAAATGTGCATATGGAAGTACACAAAGACCTGAAGATGAGGTAATATTTGCATACTCAGTTCTACTTCGAAACTATACTTTTTAAAAACATAAATCAATATTAATGGATGGGAAATATCCTATGGGGTAAAACCACTAATCCAATATCCTATGGGGCCTACTCATCTCTGTACCAAAACTCTGAATATATGTGTCCAGCAAGCAAAGACAACTAAAGATTCATAAAAACATCCACAATGTGTCATGTTTATTCCAGTGCTTCAAAATTAAATGTTCGCAAAGGAAAAGTGAATGATTATATCAGTTACTTTTATTTTTTTCTTTGAAATGTTTTTAAATTCAGAGAAATGTGATCAGAAGTTTGTGAGTTATACACATTTGAATTTTAAAGTAATGGTATATATGTTTTTATCTATTTTTGTGAAGCAGTTCAAAAATTAGGCCAGTGCTTTTTCAGAATCGTGATTTTAAACATTTATGTGCCTCCTGGAGTGTTGCCAGAACTTGGTTTATATTCTGACAGTTTAAGACAGGAGAAAGAAAAAAACTGAAAGGCATTAGCCTGTTTTTGGTTTTGAATAGTCAGGGATTGATTTTAGCTTGCAGGACTCAAGAGTTTGGAAAGCTTTTGGGTTCAGATTACCTGAAGTCAGATGCAAATATATTCTCTCCTAGAAGAAAGAGGTTGTTCATAACAGTTAACGGAATAAGTTACCTTAGTGAAATAGCATAGTTTGTGAAAGCTTCCAGGTCAGGAGTGTTTAGTTAGAAACTTGCGTTTGTTATTCAAAGCTGAGAAATACTAACATCTCGGTTATGCGAATCAAGAACAATGACTTCATAGCTCAAAACCAGAACTTAGAAGAAGCAGTTAAGTTTAGCCTATAGAGTTGATAGGGGACAGAAATTTATTTGGTTTTGAGTAACTGTAAAATGATAGTGTTGGAGAATAAATTGAATTTTATTTTGCCATATGTTTTGCAATCTTTCAAACTGTGGTATATTTAGATACTTAGGTCTTTTTTTGTTATTTCTTTTATATAATAAGGTTCTGTTTTATTGTTAAAACTGAATCTGCAAAATTGAGTGCTTATATTTCTGTAAATGACAATCATTTAAAACAAAAACAAAATATGATCTATCAAGCCAGATTTCATGCTGGGATCTGACTTGTTCGTGTAACGTTGGTTCAGAGCAGAACAGAATCAACAACCATTTTACTAGATAACTAGTAAGTTTGCATTTTAACTGGTCACTTTTAATCTTGTAATATATCTAAATGCTATGAGTTTACGTTTTCATAAGAATTTGACTCAACAATGGCCCTTCCTGTTTGCTGGTACCTCATTGTGCACAAATTGGCTTGACATGGAGAGGCAGCCACAGGGACCACAGCAGCTGAACAGAATCCGATCCACATCTAATTTCCAGCAGAGGGTGCAGGATAGCAATCAGAAGCAAGATTTTCTATTTATGATTAAGTGCACTGAGTGCAGAATTGAACAGCACAATAAGCCATTGAGTAAACTTATTGAGCCATTAGGCAGAGCCTTCCAACGAGAACTTTGCAATATGTTAATGGAAAGAATTATTTTGGCCATACTATTGGTGCATTCTTCAAAGTCACACCCCTGACAAGAATGTTTCTGTGTAGTTGCAAGTCATAACAAATTAGTTCTGGCATGCTGTAACCATCTGCAACCTTCCCTAACAAAGAGAATTGTACATTGTACTTTTCCCCTGTACTTTTGAAAATTGAGGGTGGTGTGTTGCAAGGAGCAGTACCAACTTTGTTTTCTTCCTTGAATGAATCAGTCTTACATGTCTACAAGAAATGTGAAGGTGTGGCCCTGTTTCACTACTTGAAGGCTTCTCAATATTTGAAGGTCCCATGCTTTTAATCATTGATCACCTCTTTGAAGCAAAGAGGACACAGCTAGGTAGAGCATCACGAGTCTGCCATGGGCATGGCCAAGGTGGTCATTCAGAGTTCCAGGATGGGGTGGGGGCCTTGTGGGTCGTCACATGATGTCTGCAGCTTCACTTATGTCAGAATGGCTCTGAAGGAGCACCGTGTGTCTGTTGGTACATCAGGGATCTTCCACAGTCATTGACCACCTTCGGAATTGGAGTGTGTGGTCATCATGGGTGGAGATAAAATTATTTCAACTACAATGTTTACTTTGAAATTTTTTAAATCAACTTTTGTTTTATTTGGTTGTGCCACTCTAAAAAGGGGCAATTTCTGTAGGATCACTTTGTTTACTTACACAGCATTCAGTGGAGGGTTCGAACAAAAACAACACAAATTGGATGGACAGAGTACTGCTGGTTACTTTTTATTTTTATTTTCTATTATTAAAAATTATTGCAATGATAAATAAGAACAAATTACAACTTTTAGCAAAATGAAAATTTAAAGATTTTAACATTCTATATAATTAAATCAAACAAATCTTCTAAAACTCAGACATAGTTAGGCAATCTAATACTGGATTAGTGGTGCTGGAAGAGCACAGCAGTTCAGGCAGCATCCAACTAGCAGCGAAATCGACGTTTCGGACAAAAGCCCTTCATCAGGAATAAAGGCAGTGAGCCTGAAGCGTGGAGAGATAAGCTAGAGGAGGGTGGGGGTGGGGAGAGAGTAGCATAGAGTACAATGGGTGAGTGGGGGAGGAGATGAAGGTGATAGATCAAGGAGGAGTGGATAGATGGAAAAGAAGATAGGCAGGTAGGACAAGTCCGGACAAGTCAAGGAGACAGTGCTGAGCTGGAAGTTTGAAACTAGGATGAGGTGGGGGAAGGGGAAATGAGAAAGCTGTTGAAGTCCACATTGATGCCCTGGGGTTGAGGTGTTCCGAGGTGGAAAATGAGGCGTTCTTCCTCCAGGCGTCTGGTGGTGAGGGAGCGGCGGTGAAGGAGGCCCAGGACCTTCATGTCCTCGGCAGAGTGGGAGGGGGAGTTGAAATGTTGGGCCACGGGGCGGTTTGGTTGATTGGTGAGGATGTCTCGGAGATGTTCCCTAAAGCGCTCTGCTAGGAGGCGCCCAGTCTCCCCAGTATAGAGGAGACCACATTGGGAGCAACGGATACAATAAATGATATTAGTGGATGGGCAGGTAAAACTTTGATGGATGTGGAAGGCTCCTTTAGGGCCTTGGATAGAGGTGAGGGAGGAGGTGTGGGCACAGGTTTTACAGTTCCTGCGGTAGCAGGGGAAAGTGCCAGAATGGGAGGGTGCGTCGTAGGGGGGTGTGGACCTGACCAGGTAGTCACGGAGGGAACGGTCTTTGCGGAAGGCGGAAAGGGGTAGGAGGGGAAATATATCCCTGGTGGTGGGGTCTTTTTGGAGGTTGCGGAAATGTCGGCGGATGATTTGGTTTATGCGAAGGTTTGTAGGGTGGAAGGTGAGCACTAGGGGCGTTCTGTCCTTGTGAGCCATGATAATATTTAACAATTCGCTAAAAGCAATCCACATTGCAGGGCAGCAGATAGAAATGAATTTCCCTTCAGCATGATCTGATATTTGCAGTTTGAGTTACTTAGTTTAGAACATTACTTTGCTTTGACACTTACTAATAGTGTCATTCTCACAGTAAAGGACTTATAGAAGTTGTGACAACATTCTGATTTAATCACAACTTGAGATTAGCTAAGCAGCCCATTTCTGGAGTTAAATTTGTTGATATAGTTGTGCAGTTGACTGTCATTTACATTGATGAAGGGCTTTTGCCCGAAACATCGATTTCGAAGCTCCTTGGATGCTGCCTGAACTGCTGTGCTCTTCCAGCACCACTAATCCAGAATCTGGTTTCCAGCATCTGCAGTCATTGCTTTTACCTCTGTCATTTACATTATATATGGAAGACAACCTGTAAAAGTGAAGTAAAAAAGTACCAAGTTTGGATCCTTGGAGCACTTGAGATGACTGTACAACTATGCAATCAAAAATGTCTCAGATTCCATTCATATTCTATGTTGAGTTTGCTCAATTCACTTTAGATGGCATACATAGTGCTGCATTTGGACACCTTGCCTCTGTGCTGGATAGGGACAAAATCATATTGGGTTCCTGTTCCAATTTGTGTTCCTTCTGAAAAATGTACACAGGTCAGCATCAGGTGACAGTGGAATCAAATTCATCTGGAATGTAATATCTCTCCACAGATGGTAAAATAACACAAAATCACTGTGAGAGTTTACATAAGAAATCTATCCACTTAGTTAGGAGCTAGAGAGCTAGAGTTGGCTTTATTGAAGTTCCATCTTGCAGTGAGGGATGAGGTCATGTTGCAACTGTACAAAACTCTGATATGGCCACACTTGGATTATTGCATACAGTTCTGGTTGCCACATTATAGGAAGGATGTGGAAGCTTTGGAAAGGGTGCAGAGGAGATTTACCAGCATGTTTCCTGGTTTGGAGCGAAGGTCTTCTAAGGAAAGGCTGAGGGATTTGGGGCTGTTTTCATTAGCAAGAAGAAGGTTAAGAGATGACTTAACATGATTCAGACCAAACTAATTAACAGGCAAGAGATACTTTAAATAGAAAGGTAAATTTCATTTTAAGTAGCTGATACAACAAAGATATACTTCAAGCAACTCCAAGTCCCTACATCATGTCTGACAGACTTGTGGCACTATATAGTCCTTTTCTTTGCTCATCCAAGGTATTATCATCAGCAAGATATGTTTCTATGAAGGCAAAAGTGAGGACTGCAGGTGCTGGAGATCAGAGTCAAGATTAGTGGTGCTGGAAAAGCACAGCAGGTCAGGCAGCATCCGAGGAGCAGGAAAATCACGAAAAGCTCCTGCCCAAAATGTCGATTTTCCTGCTCCTCGGATGCTGCCTGACCTGCTGTGCTTTTCCAGCGCCACTGTAATCTTGACTATATTTCTATGAAGCCTATCTTCTTTGGTTTTTATGCTAAGGTTTTTCATTTGACCAATCAATATTACCTCAATTTATTGTTTGGTTTTGAGGAAAATAGCCAGCTCTTTAGCATCTCTTGAACTTATCATACAGTTGATTTTCATGTTTCAAACCATTTCAGATAGCCTCCAAGAAATCATGTCTCTTTTTTTCTGCCAAACAGCTTGACCGACTTTTTCCTGAGAAAGATTTGCTTCTTCTCAAGAATTCAATGTGCTCCAATTTCTATTTTGTCTGTTTTCTTTTTGAGTCTGCATCTGTGTGCTGATCACTTTTTCCCTCCTTTCCTATCTTGTTCATAGTAGTAGCTTCTTATCTCTGTCTTTCATATATTTAGCTGCATGGCTTTTTTAAAAGTCTTAACTTCCTTCCTGTCATACTGCTTCCAGTTCGAGGTCACCAATTCACATGAACCAGTCTTTCTTATTATTCAATAAAATTACAATTGACACTAACTCTCTTCAAGCATTCTTAGAACCAAATAGGTTGCATAGGATTATAAAGAAATGTTTTTAAAATTGGTTATTGTACAGTTTTCAGGTCAAAAACAATACTCACACAAGTCAATGAGAATGCAGTGGAGCAGCAGGATCAGAAAGTAGATGACTAGCTGTAGCACTCTTTAAAATGTGAAGGAGTGCAAGGAAATCAGCATGACCAAGGTGATAGTGAGAGTTTGGTGCTGGAAAAGCACAGCCAGTCGGGCAGCATATGAGAAGCAGGAGAATCAATGTTTCGGACACAAGTCTATGCACTCATCAACCACTCTACTCTTATTAATCTTCTCTGTAAACTCATCAAATTACTCATACTGGATTAGTGGTGCTGGAAGAGCACAGCAGTTCAGGCAGCATCCAACGAGCAGCGAAATCAACGTTTCGGGCAAAAGCCCTTCATCAGGAATAAAGCTTTATTCCTGATGAAGGGCTTTTACCCGAAACGTTGATTTCACTGCTCGTTGGATGCTGCCTGAACTGCTGTGCTCTTCCAGCACCACTAATCCAGTATTTGATTTTCAGCATCTGTAGTCATTGTTTTTACCTCATCAAATTACTCAGTCAAGTTAGTGATCCCAAATTTGCTTTGAACAAGTTTGTACTGAACATTATTAATGAAGCCATATAGTAATTACTTTCTCCCCTCACTGCAGCAACATTTTGGGATGTGGGCAACACTGGTAAGGCCAGAATTTGTTCCTGCTCCTGAATTTCCCTTGAATTGAATGGGTTGCTAGGATCAATCACATAGCTGCACATCTGGAGTTACGTGTCAACCAGACTGAGTAAGACTGACAAATTTTCTCCCTTAATTGGACTTGGTGAACCAAATGATTTTTTACAACAATCAAAAATAGCTTTATGGTCACCTTTACAGAGTTTTATATTCCAGAATTATTAACTGACTTTAAATTGCATCAGTTTTTGTGACTGGATTTAAACCTTCTTGAGGCGTGTGCAAACAGAATGCTGGAAAAACTCAGCACATTTGGCAGCATCTGTGCCAACAGGAAAACAGTTCACACTTTTGAGCCCAGTATGACTCTTCTTCAAAAGCCTTGGCCTTTGGATTTCCAGTAATGTAATAGCAGTTCTGACCAATCTCCACCTCATGAGGCTGACAGTTCCAGATATGAGCTCACCAGTAGATGATCATTCACCATCAAATTTGCTGAACAACATTTTGCATAAAAATGCTGTGAAGTCCTTCTACTAACGTAGGGCTCTTTGAGGAGTAAAGAAAATTCCAAACTTCTCTTTTTGGTGACAAACCCCATCCACCCACTCCCTTCATCAACTCTTTGATCCTCAGCATGTGAGAAAGGCTCAGAGATATTTGTCACTTGAATAATTAAGGTCAGTTGGTTGCCAAATCTGCTCTAGCTTCACCCACTACATTTTAATATGTGTAGTGTTGGACCGAAGGGTCTGTTTCTGTGCAGTATAACCTTATGACACTAAAAGATAAGGAAAACTCATAAAAGGATCTAGAATGAAAGGGCACAGATTTAAAAAGGCAGATGTATGGAAAGGAATGGTCAGGGTCTGAAATACATTATGTGGAAGTGAAGGAAGGTTCATTTGAGGCATTGGATGATTATTACGTGAGGATGTGAGGCAGGTGACGTAAGAGAATTGGCACTCAATTGCAATGCTTGTGTGGAGAGCTTGGACAGATGGGTAGAACCAAATTGTCTCCTTCTAAATTAAAACCAAAAGACCTGCAAATGCTGTAAGTCAGAAACAAAAACAAAAAAAACTGGAAAAACCTCAGCAGATCATAGTCATAGAGATGTACAGCACAGAAACAGACCCTTTGGTGCAACGTGTCCATGCATTCCTGATGAAGGGCTCTTACCCGAAACGTCGATTTTTCCTGCTCCTTGGATGCTGCCTGACCTGCTGTGCTTTTCCAGCACTACCCTCTGGACTCTGATCTCCAGCCCTCACTTTCTCCATACTAACCAGATATCCCAACCTAATGTCGTCCCACTTCCCAGCACTTGGTCCATATTCCTCTCTGGCAGCATTTGCGGAGTGAAATCAGTTAACGTTTCGGGTCGAGTGATCCTCCCTCAGAACATTAACTCTGATTTCTCTCCACAGATGCTGCCAGACCCTGCTGAGCTTCTCCAACAATTTCTGTTTTTTTGTCTCCTTCTAAGCCGCAACACTTCTGAGACATTCAATGACACCACTTGAAATGATTGTACCATTCTTCACCGCTCTGTTTTGAGCAGTTTAATAATGTTGGCCGAACCCATACACTATTCGCAGACAAACAGCCAAGCCCAGCGGCATGTAACAGCTCAACGCCGCTGACGCACAGGAAACCCTCCACTCCAGCTCCTTATATGGACATCTCTCGCGTTCCACTGCACCACACCACGTGACCCCCGGAATGCTGAAACGTTGCGTCATTGACGCTACCACTTTAAACTGCCTGGGAAAAGGAGGGGGGAGATGAAGACCTGAGTAAAATGTCAACCAACACAACAGCTATAATTTGAACATGTGCCTAAGGAAATGAATCATTAAAATTAATAACCTAGTTTCACACAGTTATACTCTCTACCGTGCAGTAGCATTGCGGTTGAAGCTTTTTTGAAAAATTGGCTCCCCCTCTGTGAAGTGGGGCATTGTAATGGATGAGGTGGAGTTTATTTCCGGCGGTTGCCGCGGGCTTGATGGTTATCAGGGAAGTGGGGCGGTGCCGGTACTAAGAGAGCAGGAGAGGTACCGAGTTTCAACGGGAGTTTTGTGAGTAAGTGTGGGGGGGGGGGGAAATGGGGGATTCGCCTCTTTCGTTATTTATCCCTCAACGGTGGTGGTAGTAGTAGCTGACAGCCCGATCGGTCGGTATCTTGAGGAGGACCAGTCGGGTTCAGACGGTTATCTGGCGGGTGTGGGGTTGGGAGTGCGGGAGGGGCGCAGGGGAGGCCCGGCGATGGAATGTTGGCCGGGAAGCGCGAGGCCCGGGGCTTTCGGGCTGGAAATAAAACGCTGCGGTGAGTAGCACCTACTTAACCCGGCGGTGCACAAGTGGCTGTTGTACCAAACTTACCTGGAGGACAGTTCATATTGTTTTGCAGGAGCAATGCCGCCCTGCTTCAGATTTTTGTCGTCGTACAGTCTCCAAGGCATATGTTTGATGGAAGGGGCAGTTCATAGTGTTGCGTTCTGTTTTTCTTTAAAGTTCTAATCTGGAAATAGAATGAACCAATGTGAAGACACCGTCACGTATTATTTGGGGAGGGGTCATTTTAAGTGAAAAATGACTGACAAATACCTGTGAAATCCTGGAGTGATAATTTCTCAAAAATTGACATTTCAAAATTTCTCCGAACTTGATTGCGAGCATAAGTTTTTAAATCAGTTTAGTCGTGGTTGAAATTTTATACCGTTCTGGGGTGTACCCCTAAACTGCCTGGACCGCCAAATGCTGTTGTCTTGACTGAGCTGATTTGACCGTAGTCTCTTGCACATCATTTATACTTGGTATCTGTAAAATTGCTTTAATATTGTTTCTAAGGACTGAATTCTATTATCCTCCTCTCAGACCCTCCTTAAACACCCTCCCTTTCACCAAATGCAGACCTTCCTGGGCTTAGTGTTCATTTTAAATTAGGTTTGAGTTGTCCCTGACAAAGATGCTATTTAAATGTGAGTTTCTGTCTTTTGAATTACAGTCCTTATTGGCTTGTTTTAGGTTAAAATAGATGTCAAGGTCTCATTTCATACCCTGATAAGGTTTAGGTACCAGAAGCTCAGTGCCTTTCAGCTGGTTCATAGAATCACAGAATCGGTAATGTGTGGAAGCAGCCTTTTGGCCATCGAGTCTACACCAAGTCTCCAAACAATGTCCCACTTAGACTCTCCCCACCAGCCACCAAACTGTATCCCTGTAACACTGCATTTCCCTTGGCTAAATCCACCTAGCCTGCACATCACTGGATGCTGGATATGTAGACTGTACACAGTCACTGGAGGATGAAATAGAATCAGAGGTCCTGGTGCTGTGAGGCAGCAGTACAAACTACTGAGCCTCTGTGCTACCCATGCCCATTTACAGTTTGGGTATTTGTTATGGTCAGTGGGTAAGTGCGAATTTCTTAGTGCTTTGGTGTATTGCATCTATTATGTGCTTTATCGATGCAAATTTGATACATTGTTGAATTCTAGCTATATTAAAATGTAATTTCTTTGAAAAGGAGCAACTAGCAGTTAGTTCAGCAAATTGCATGCATAACCTGCTGGAAAACATTGGCATTACTCACTCTTAAAAATACACCGTGGCGGTTCTGGGATATGTTCACATAGGATGATATCACATACCTACTGCTAATCATGAATTTGCAGCTGTTAGTGTATACTCATGCTTCTGTTATGAGGGTTTGCAGTAACCAGGCTGGCAGCTTTAACAAAGCGTACTTGGCAGCACAATGAAAGCTCTGCCTGAAAGCATAGTGGAAACAGATTAAATAGTCCTTTTTAAAGGCAACTGAAAATTTGTTTTATTTTTGGCAGTTGTGTTGCGGGTGTGAGTGTGGAGAGACAGCAGAAAGCTGCAGCAGCAGTGAAGCAAACTTTGTCACCATGATGGGCTGAATGGTGTCTTGTGTTCAAGTCTTTTAACATGACTGGATTGATTTTGCTCATACTTTGTGGAATGTGATCCCCGTTGTCTAAATCAACATGTTGCTCATCCTCCTTTTTTTCCCTTCTGAGAAGGTGATGACTTGCTATCTTGAATTGCTGCAATTCAAGGTGTTATAGGTAAACTAAAGACCAGTGTTTCAGCTTTTTAACCAATTGACTTTCGTGGGACTCCTTCAGTTCCAAGACTCAATGCTGTGGCTTGTAGTGGAACTTATAGTGCTTCATGCATCAGCTACCTTTTGTTTTCTATTCTTTTATTAAGTGAAAATTTTATTTAGGCTGTGGGAAAAGTTAGATCATTATCCATTCTTGCCATATTTTAGAAATCAAGTATAGATAAATTATTTATGTCTACGTTTTTGTGATTCTACTTCTGCATTAGGGCAATTGAGAAGAAACAACTGGTAAAATGGGTAAAAAGGTGAAAACTTTTATCTTTGAATGGAGGGACCTGACGAGTTTTTACTTGAACTTCTAGACATGTGCAAACATGTCTGAAAAATATGTATTACCTATACTTTACGCTTACATGGGGTCACATTTGTGCTGCGTGTTAAAACTGACTTTGTGCGGGACTCAATTTCTCGGTGAGTGTTGTGGCATTTCATAGCTAAAAATCATGCTCACCTTTTCTGCCTTTCAGCTCTGGCAATTTGTCCTAAATATTGCATGTCTGTTTGTGTAGCTTGAGAGGTTGCCATGCTTTTTTTTAATGTAACAAAGTAGGTCACTTCCAGCAAGCTGATCCCTGTTCTATGCCTTTTTAAAGTCTAAAAGGAATAGGGTGACATTTTCTAACACATGTTTGTGTGGGGGAAAATAATCTCTTTTTTTTGTTTTGGAAGACCACAACACAAACAATGAAGCTGAAGTCGATGTTTGGGTGTGGAAGGGAAGCAGTTATTCTTAACGTTGTCATGAATTAAATTTATGAACTGAAATTTTTAAAATGTGCAATAGACTACTTTTGTTTAAAAGTAGTTCATCTTTGCAATGCCAACGTACATGAGCAAAGTGGTAGATCAAAATGAATGACCAGGTCAGTGTCTTGGGCTTTTATTAACTCTACTTTTAAGGCCCTGAGCTTGAATTGTTATCAATTTTGTTGATCTCTGGAGATTTTAAGTTTGATATAATCTAAAATTTTAGCTTGCTGTAAAGTATATGCCCTTCATCACTTGCTGTTTTCTTTCCTGATCTCCCATAATCTAAAGCTAACTGATCTGCTGAGAAAGTGTCGTCAGGTTTGTTACCCTTTAGGTCTATACATCACTTCAATTTGCATTTTCTGTGCAAACTAGCATTAACGGGTGCTTTCTTCATTGGATGTGGGTATTACTGGCTGCACCTGCATTTATTGTCTATTGCTAACTGCCCATGAGCTGGCTGGCTTGCTTGCTAGGTTTGTTCAGACGGCAGGTGAGAGTTAACCACACTGCTGTGAGTTGGTGTTACACGGCTGCCAGTCCAGGCAAGGATAGCAGATTTCCTTCCATAAAGAACATAGGTGAACCAGGTGGGTATTGATAATTGAGAATGGTTACATAGTTGACATTAGATTAAAATTTTAATTCCAGATTTATATTGATTTCATATTTCAATATCATGGGGATTTGAATCCATGTCATCAGAACATGAGTTCTGAACTCTGAATTACAAGACAGTGATAGTATCACTGCTGTCTCCTAACTTTTAACTAACAAAACATAAGCTCTTCAGTGTTCTCAAGTAAAATTGTCACTTATCAGCAAAAAGGTTAGGCCTTAAACTTCATCAGAGACATGTTTTATCATGTCCACAGGGGCCAAAGTGAGGGAGAAGTTTTAGACAGGATTTCTAGGACCCAGGCAGTTGAAGGTGAAGCATTTAAACTTGAAAGCAGAAGTTAAATCAGGAACACCTCCTGGAAGGATCTAAGGTTGAATCAGTTACACTGGGGGAGTGGATTTGGAAATTGCCTTTATAATTTATTTGCAGGAACCTGGGTAGGTCATTGAGCATAGGTGAATGGGAATTGAGTGCATGCAGCAGTTCTGGTTGAATTTGCATCATCCCATCCAGAGGTGCAAGTTTTAAAATCTAGCAATAAGCTATCACCCCACAAACTGATCAAGGGCATAATTACTAAATTCTTCAAGACTATTCATTAGTTTAATACTTTTTAAGTAAAGCACCACGCAAACTTAAATTAGTTCTGTGGTGGTAGTATTGGTATTTTATCCCAGGTTATCCTGTTCAATACATCAGGATGCAATTGATTAGTGCTTGTGATGATACTACAGGAATGTCATCACAGAATTTTTTATTATGAAGTAGTGGCATTCTCCAAATCCAGACAGTAATTTTATTTGGAGCCTGCAAAGCTGTTTATAATCCCACATCCTTGTCCTTCTCAGAACAGATTTTACAGCTATGTGCTAGGAAAGTGAGCTAGGTTTATTGTAGTGCATAGTTTGTGTGTATATACAGCTTACAGTAAGTAAATTGCATTGAATGTGTTTGACAGAAGTACGGGTCAGGCAAAAAAAATCTCAGATATTGCTGCAGTTGAACAAATGAGGATAAAGGGTGAGCATTTCTCTGCATTCAACGTGTTCAAATTTAATTGTGCAGATGAGTTGGGAAACATCCAGCTGCTGCTCTGCAGCCATATTGATGTGGCTTGTCCAGTTGGAATTCTGGTCTGTGGTGATCCATGAAAATGGAATTTAGCACTGAAATTGTTGGCTGAGAGGTTATTGGCCCTCTCATGGCACTGTGGTAATGTACGGTCTTGTCCTGGATTGGGAGGCTCAGGTTTAAGCTCCATCTGTTTCAGAGGTAAGCAGGTTGCTTAGAAAAAGTCAAGATTAGAGTAGCGCTGGAAAAGCGCAGCAGGTCAGGCAGCATCTGAGGAGCAGGTAAATCGATGTTTCGGGCAAAAGCCCTCATCAGGAATTGCTCTAATCTTGATTCTGATCGCCAGCATCTGCAGTACCCATTTTCGTCTTGCTTAGAAAAAAAGTTAATTGAAAAATAACGGTTAGACATTCTTGATCAGTGCATGTCAGTTGTGTGAATGTCACTTGTTGCCAAAACCTAGGATGTAGATTGATTTGTGCAACTTCATTAAAAGTTTAGAATTTAGAGGGCAACAAAGGGATTGATTTTTAAGGGAGGGAAGGAAATTAGAACAAAGCTTGCAGGAACAAAAAAATGAAGATTCTATTAATATGCAAAGAGAAAAGATCCATAGAGACAAATGTAAGTCACTGAGTCAAAATGCAGAAGTTGATAATGGAGAGCAAAAAATGGCTGACTATCTGTACACCTACTTTGTCCTTTTGTAAACTCAACCTAAATAACGAACTTGAGATTTTGAGGAAACCAACCATGAGATGGCATAACTGAAGGAAATCAGGGCAGTGGTGTTTGGAAACTTGATGGGTTTGAAGGCCAATAAATATCCAGTGCCTGAAGTTGTGTATTTGACTGCATTAAAATTGTTTCTAGGAAAAGTGGTTGTATTAGTGGTTGTCTTCCAAGGTTCTAGACTGAGATTCATCTTGCAGATCGGAGGGTCGCTAATGTAACCCCTCCATTTTTTTTTAAAAAGTAAGCAGAGAGAACTGAGAGTTACAGACATGTTGAAGTGGAGAAAGTGCAAACCAGTTAAATATTTAATAGAGCATTTTCATGAGTGAAGATGGTAGGATTGAGCAGTTGGAATGAATTTATGAAAGGAAAATAATGCTTGATACATCTACTGGAATTCTTGAGACTGTAACTAGTAGAGTTGAAGTAGGAGAGCCAGTGGGTGTGGCCTATTTAGACTTGTAGGTTTTCAACAGTCCCACAAGATAAATGTGTGAAGTTATTCTGGGTTTCATGTAGTGTATTGAAATGGGTAGAAAATTGGCTGGCAGACAGGAAACAATAGGAACAAACAGGCTATTTTGAGTGTTAGGCAGTAATTTAAATGAGGGAGCTAAATAAAGCTCAATTTGTGCAGATGGCACAAAAGGGTGAGAAGCTTCTGAGAAGGATGCCCTGGTGTGATTTGAACAACTTGAATAAGTGGGAAAATGCATGAGTGTAATTTGTGCAAAAAAGGAATGTAGATTATTACCTGGCTCTTAATTGGAGGGGATGTACATTGAGACCAGGATGCGCCCCCCCCCTCACCAACTGCTGAATGTAAATATATGGGTACAGTGGTTGGTAAGGAAGGCAAATGGTATGTTGGTCTTCACAGCAAGAGGATTTGAAGATAGGAGAAAGTGTTCCTTGCAGTAATTATGCAAGGTTTGACCAGGCATGGAATATTGTGCATGGTTTTGGTCTCCTTACTGAGGAAAGATATTCTTGCTATTTCAGGCATGCAACAAAGTCATCCCACCATACCAGAATGAATCAATATGGTAAAAATGTGAGGTTAAATCAGTAAGGATTATATTTATGGGAGTTTAGAAGATTTAATGGGGATCCTGTAACCTACAAAATTGAAAGAGGATTAGGCAGGAAGCATGTTCTCAATGGCAAGAGTCTAGAACTGGGGTCACAGTCCAAGCCTACAGGACTGAGAATTGAGATGAGAAATTTCTTCGTCCAGAATGGTGAGCCTGTGTAATTCATTACCACAAAGAAGTTGATGCCAAAATTTTGATATCAAGAAGTTGAATGTAGCAATTGGGGCTAAAGGGATCCAAGGATATGGGGGAAGAACGTGGCAGCAGGCTATGGAGTTGGATGATCAAAAATGATCGAGTGGTGGAGCAGGCTCAGATGATTGTCTCTTCCCATTTTCTGTTTGTGTTGTGAATGGTCTAATGTCTGTGTGGAGTTTGCACATTCTCTCCATGTCTGCGTGGGTTTCCTCCAAGTGCTCTCATTTCTTCCCACAGTCCAAAGATGTGCAGGTTAGGTGAATTGGCTATGCTAAATTGCCAGCAGTGTTAGGTGCATTAGTGAGGAATGAATGTAGGGGTCTGGGTGGGTTGCTCTTCAGAGGGTCGGTGTGGACTTGTTGGACCGAAGGGCTTGTTTCCACGCTGTAGGGAATCTAATCTAATCTTTAAACCAAGGTAATATGCCTAAATAGTAAAACCATAGCCAGTCCTGTGCTTGTAACCAGTGAATGCTCACGGAAATGTGAATAAACTAGTGAAGGTAGCTTGAGGTCTGTCCATTGTGGCCTTCGTTGAATAGCTGTAACAGTTACCAAGTCTGTGTTCAGATTGGTTAGGATATATTCATTCACGTGCATTGTAAATATCTTAAGATTGATTATCTGTATGTAACTTGACTCACTGAACTGGAAAGGTCACTTTCAGACATTTCATCACCGTTGTAGGTAACATCAGTGAGCCTCTGGTGAAGCACTGGTGTTAGTAGCCCACTGTTTAGGTTTCCTTGAGTTGATGATGTCTCCCAAATGGATTATCTCCAAACTCCCTGTTTGCCACTCCTCTTAAGCTTAAGTTTTGCATGTTTCCTAGGCAGCAAGCTTAAGTTTAAGAAATTGGCTACTCCATTGTTAATGAGCATTGTGATACTTGGCCAAATGGGATTCAACTATTATCTGCTAGGAAAACTTGAAGCCAAGTTAGCTTGAGCCTCACTTGTTCTTGTGACTACCTTGAGAAAGCAGGTTGTGATCAGCTTTTGAATGGTATACATGATAATTGTGAGCAATTCCTATTAATGAAGTTTTTCCCATTCATCGTAATGGACTTTATTGAATGTTCAGGGGTAACCTAATTATAATTAACCAAAATGCTTTTAATTGGTATTAAAGTTAAAGCACTGGAGCAAGTTTGTTTTCAGTACTTTCCAGCCCCATAAATTTGAAGTAGTTTGTAGGAAAGTACAGCAACTGAATATTACTTTGAATCTCTCTTGCTCTATACAGTTGAGCAAAATGATCATTTTTGATATTGCTTGATGAATATATCAAAACTTTGAGTTTTCTTAACCACTTTTTGCAGTGGGATCTTGTCAGCTTTGTGCTGTACAATTGAGAAAAGTGAGTTTGATCTCTGGCAAGTAGTCACAAGCATCTTCTGTTAAGATTTGTCCAAAACCTTTTAATGTGGCTTCCATTGACTTTATATACAATGAATGCTTGTGTTCTTGTTGCGACCTGTTCCTTCGTGTTGTAGCATGGATATTTTACAAACATGATTTTAGCAATAGATGTTAACTAAGGCAGTTTTGATAGATACAATCTGGAATTCCAAAGTGGAAATTAAACCTTGTATGAGGGAAGAAATCGCTTCAGCTTGATTTTGTCCCCTTCTTTGTAGATTCAGCAGAAGTTGATGGAAAAGAATTTGAAAAATCCAGTGTTCCTGGTCTCCTAACAGTTTCTTTGAACTTTATCCATTCTTCTATATTTTTCTTGGAATCCTGGTGAAACTTGTGAAGGGTTTGTAGTAATTTAGGCATTTGGATCTAGTAGAAGAAAATGGGTGTTACTTAAGTTTCCCTTTTTTGTTAAAAAGAATAAGAAAATGCCAGTCCTTGTGGTACAATGACTAGATCCCACGCATGTCAGGAAAGCAACTGACTGCAGGACTGTCATGTTAATGAAAAGGAGTTTATACTGTCTGCCTACGACAGATGAAACAAAACATTTAAGGTTTAATTTTGTTTACATTTCCTAAGACTTTAGGATTGAGGAAGTTACTTCATTTCAGAAGATGTAGAGTTGATCGTGAAAGCAAGTTTGTTTCCTTCCTGGAAGGAGTCAAATGAATAGTTGGTTTGCAAATTTTCCATACGAGGTAAATTTGGTAAGAAATCTTTAGCTTATTAGAACTGATATACTTTAAGTTTTCATTTATGAAAAGTTCAAGTTGGCAAATATTTTGAATAGTCACTTCAGTCCATGACCTGAACTGGAAGGAATCAGTTAATCAGAGTCTAATGTATTTTGACTGTCTGTGACAGACCTAAAAGCAATGCTGGGAATTGTTTTTAACCATCAAAGTTTCCTTTCGGAATTTGACTTGTTTATTAGTACCATCAGCTTGGAGGATTGTGCTTCTTTTGTACAAGCAATGACCAGAAGAATATGCTAGTAATCAAACCATCTACTGACTTGCACCATTTTAGTGTTAGGTTAGTTTTATTCTGAACAGCATAAAATGTAAACAACTAGTGATGGGCTAAGACATCCACAAACTTTTTAATATAAAAGCAGAACATTTCCTTTTTTTTTTAAAGAAGTGGCAAAACTGGTTAGCATCTAAGCTAAAATCAGGAATTAAAATGGTATCAAAGTCTGATAAAACTCCAAAAATATGAAGGGATGGGAAGGAGGAATTGAAAGAAATTAACATTAGTTTCACCAACACCATTTCTCTACTAAAAGGATTAAAAGCAGATGAATGCCCAGGGCCTGACAAGCTGTATCCCATGGTAGTTGAGGAAATGGTCCTAGAAATAGCAGATGTACTAATGGTCTCTGCCAAACTCTAAAGACATGAGGGAAAAGTAACTACCCTCCAATCTATAGGAAGTGTAACCCCACTGTTTGAGGGAGGCAGAGAAATAGTGAAAATTATAGACAGGTTAGCTTGACATTGGTAGTGGGGAAAAATACTCTAGTCCATTCTAAAGATGTGAAAGCAGAGCACAATAATGACAAGATTGTAAACTTATGCTGACTGTTCAAAGGGAAGTTGTGCTTGACAAATCTGGCATTTTGAGGATACTCTCATTTGAGTATCAGAAGTTAGCATGCATAATTGAAATGCTGGAATTGGAGGTCACGTACCAAAATGGATTTAAAAACTGTTTAGCAGAAGGAATAAATGGATCTTTTGAGTGGCAGGCAGTAACGAGTAGTGTACCACAGGGTTCATTGCTTGGAACTCAGGCATTTGTTTGTACAGAGGAACTTCAATTATCCAAATGTCGGATTATCTGAAGGGGATCCAAAAGGTCCTGCTATAAGCATTACATCAAAGCTGTTTCAATCCTGATCGTGTCTTTTGTTTACAGATATGACAATTTAAAAGCACAGCTCACTGAAATGCTGCTGAGAACAGCCCTGGACAGTCCACGCACATCTGTAAATGACGAATGATCGATCTCCCCCTCTCTTTTTGCCCCCTTCCCCAGATAATCTCTCCAACACTGTCCTGTACAGAGCAAAGGTGGAACCTGTCAAAATGTGTCCATGTGCCATTTGGAGATTTACCCCACAAAAGCAGTGGAAGTCTTGCTGTTGGTGTACAGTCTGGCTGGCCCGGGGGCGTCGATTGGACTGGCGGTGGGGGAATGGGAGCGGATGGGGCTGGGGTGGTGGCGGGGTCTTACCTGCAACGTGTTGCTGCCTCATCTTACAAACTCTTGATTGGGTTTTCTACTTGGAGTTGAGTCTACAGTTGTGGGGGAAGTATCGAATCAGACTCACTTTTCAAAAAAAAAAGCTTTCTAATCTGCCAGCTGAGACCATTGTTTGTAAAATCATTGATAAGCAATAGAAATTGAATGGTACTTTTTTCATGGGTTCTTTTGTTGAAGACAGACTTTTTAATAAAAGTGAGGCCTTTAGTAAACAAAACTGTGCAATTGTTATCCTCAGTTGACTTTGCCTTCTGACTTGAGTAATTGCTTACCATCTGGCTTTACGTCAGTGCCAGTGTTCTTCCATCTTGAGCACTGCTTGAGCACAGACCAAGCCAGCAGTTAGTGTGTTGCATCTTTTGGATATAACAATCCAAGGTTTTATATCATGAGTAACAAATCCCTTAACTATACATTGAACAAAAGGTTTCCTAATGTCTGATGCCCCATTGTTGCCACTGCAACCATAAATTAATTATTTTCTTTTCAAGACCTTTCTCTGAATTGCCTGCTGTGTAAGCCAATTGTGCTGGTGTATAATAGGAGCAGGTGGAATTTAGATAGTCCCATAGAGGTTTTTTGTTTGAAAAGTTTGATCAATTTTGGACAGTGACCTCCATACCAAAAGTACCTGTTCAAATAAAGTATGTGATTGTAGTCAAATGCCTGGGAGAAGACCTGTAGTGCAACAGCATAAAATGTTTATCTTCATTTTATGGCGAACAGTATATATGCAGGCTGTTAATTTATTAGGATTTTGGAACAAAGTTAATTTTAAATTCTGAAGAACCTGAGGTTCAGTTCAGAAAAGGTGTTTTTCACTTGGGAGAGCATTTTTCTTAGTTATGGGGGCCCTGTCACTTCAGAAGTGGTTTCTAGTTGGTCAAATTCCAAGCAGGAGGGTTTAGATAGAAATCTTAAAGATGTTAATTTTGATGGCCTAAGCTTTCAGTTCGAAGGTTCATGCCTGTGGACTCTGAAGGAATTGCAACAATGTCTCTCCCATTGGAAAGAATGAAAACATAGGTTAATAAAGGTTTGCAAAGCTAAAATTAAATAATATTGCTTGGATTGTAATTCTAGCACTGTAGCAGCTTGAAGCTTTTTTTGATAAAGATCTTTTGAACTGCCTTTATATGTTTTATATAATGTATATTCTAAGAGTATCTGCATGTTCATAAATGCTTTAGTGACTAATCAATGTTTATCAACTGTGGAATATGATCTATTGAGCCAGGTATTTTGGGATCGGACCTGTGAGTATTGCCATCAGCTGTGATCATAACACTGAAACAAGGACTATGTTTCAAAAGTGTTTGGCTGAGATGCAGAGACCAATTAGTTCTAAAAGCAGGCTGTTTCCTGTTTTCAAGCATTTTATTTTTAGCCTGAGACTCTTTAAATTAAGGGCTGTTGTGCAATGCATTTTTTTTTAGGGTAAATTTTTGATCAACTATTGGAATCAGGTGAGGCTCTGAATTTCTGTAGTAACAGAATTAACTTTGGCAGATGGCCAGTTGATATGATCAGACAAATAGCCTTCTGTTAAACCTTGATATTCAGTAAGCATAGAACTAATAATATATATTGAAGTTGAGTTCTAGTTTACCTCTGAAAGTTGACTTTCCAATATCCTTATTTGAATGTGGGAAACTCCAAGTAGAATTTCCCAATGTCCAGGATTTATTAACTGGAATTCATCCTAAATAGCAAACTTACTGTGTGGCTGCTTTACCCCTTTCCTTTTTTATTGCAAAGAACATAATAGCATTTTGGTTAAGGTATTGTTAAAAGTTTCTACTTATCAAAGTAACAAATTTGTGTTTGCACAGATTTAAAGGTAAACTATTTATTCTAAAACTTGAGATTTACAGAAGCATGAAGGTGTCCTACGTCTTATACAAGCGTGGGTAAACTGCTGCATCCAACCTGCTCAAAGAAAGTTATAGCATCTGGTAGTTAGCAGAGAGGTCCCTTAGAGAAAATGATTGAATATTTGAACTTCAACTCAAATTTAGTTTTTGAAAATATTGCAAATAGTCAGATTAAAGAATTGTTATACAGTGCCTTATAGTCAGAATGTTTTACAAAACAAATTGCTTTTGAAGTTCAGTCAGTTTTGTGAAGCCTGGGTATTGAATAATAACATAGTTGGTTCCAGGTGTTCAGTGGATGTCTCCTGTAAACCAAAATCCTTGGTTTGAAATCTTCCTGCATTGTTTCCTTAATTCTACGTGAACTGTAGTCAGAGTTACAGCCATTGAAGGGATTTTGTAGTTACTTTCTGATTTAAGATGGCTGTAAACTGGCTTGTGTGTCTAACTGCGTCTCTACTTAAGTTTTGAACAGACCAGTTTTTGTGCTGGTGTGGCTAATATGCAGCAGTTGCTCAAACAACTGGTGCCTCCAGAATACTTACCTTTTATTTGTCTAGTATGTGCAGAAACTACCACTTATGGCCACTTATGCTGAATGCCTGCCTTCTCTTTCGTCATCTTCTCTCTTTCCTCCTCCTCACCTCCTTTCCTCCCCCCGTGCTTGATTCACTGTTATTAGTGGGAATCAATATACAACTGTTATGAGGGGCCTTTGTTAAAAAATTGACTCTGTGCTTCGTTATAGAGCACCTCGCAACCAAAACATGACTGCATAAGTTATTGACTTGGTGTCTTGATTTTGAAATCTGAATAATTCCAGCATAGAATGCAATCAAGGTTGTGTATAACCTTCCTATTTCCCAGAATTTTTAGGTCTATGGTACATTTTGCACTTCCTTGTAATCTTGAACCATCTGTGTTAAACAAATTGTGGGTACATCAGATGGTGTAGTTCTATTCCTTGGAAATAACTTCAAACTCGTCAAATTAATCTGAAAATTTGAGTTTTTAATAGCAAAATAAACTTTGTTGTCACTGCCCATGCAGCAGGGTCATTATTTCAACTGTTATACAGATTAATTTTGGACAGTGTATAAATGTTTATTTCGTACCGTTTCTGTCACTTTCCTGTGACTTTTGTGGAACCTGACGTGAACTGTTTCTGGTGTTCCTTAACTTAAACAAAAAAAAGAATTTTTTTTCATTATCAAGATATTTTGAAGATATTAACTTTGAAGATATTAACTTAAACTGAGCTGGATCCATATTTCTTTCTGTCCATAATCTAATTTCTCAAATAAATCAGAGCTGCTCAATGCAGCAGGTCAGGCAAAATTAAGATTCGGGTCAATGTTCTTTAATCAGAAATTTAGTAATCTCAATTGCTTTTTCCTAGATAACACCTAGCCACCATGTCGAGCAAAAAAAGCAGGGGAAAGACCACCAAGAAGCGCCCTCAGCGTGCAACTTCCAATGTGTTTGCCATGTTTGATCAGTCACAAATTCAGGAGTTTAAGGAGGCCTTCAACATGATCGATCAGAACCGTGATGGCTTCATTGATAAGGAGGATTTGCATGACATGTTAGCTTCACTTGGTAATTACTTGTAATATTCATTAGCCATAGCATGAATGTCAAAGGTTTTGCAAGTTAAGACATTTTAGCAAAAGTTTTGAGTCTGTCTTCACTAGACATGATACAAGTGATAGAGGTAAAAACAATGTCTGCAGATGCTGGAAAGCAGATTCTGGATTAGTGGTGCTGGAAGAGCACAGCAGTTCAGGCAACATCGGGGGTTTTGCCTGAAACTTCGATTTTCGAAGCTCCTTGGATGCTGCCTGAACTGCTGTGCTCTTCCAGCACCACTAATCCATGATACAAGTGATGTCTCAGAAATAGCTGTAAGTCAGGAATTAAATGTGAGGGAGGAATTCAAAGCTACAAATACCAGGGAAATAGTTTGAGAAGATTTGTAGCTCGGGTGCTCGTTGTTGTGGTTCTGTTCACCGAGCTGGGAATTTGTGTTGCAGACGTTTCGTCCCCTGTCGAGGTGACCTCCTCAGTGCTTGGGAGCCTCCTGTGAAGCGCTTCTGTGATGTTTCCTCCGGCATTTATAGTGATTTGTATCTGCCACTTCCAGTTGTCAGTTCCAGCTGTCTGCTGCAGTGGCCGGTATATTGGGTCCAGGTTGATGTGCTTATTGATTGGATGAATGCCATGCCTCTAGGAATTCCCCTGGCTGTTCTGTTTGGCTTGTCGTATAATAGTGGTGTTGTCCCAGTTGAATTCATGTTGCTTGTCATCTGTGTGTGTGTGTGTGTGTGTGGCTACTAAGGATAGCTAGCAGTGTCGTTTTGTGGCTAGCCATGAAACGACTCAACCAGCTATCCTTAGTAGCCCGACACTCAGATGGCAAGCAACATGAATTCGACTGGGACAACACCACTATTATACGACAAGCCAAACAGAACAGCCAGGGAATTCCTAGAGGCATGGCATTCATCCAATCAATAAGCACATCAACCTGGACCCAATATACCGGCCACTGCAGCAGACAGCTGGAACTGACAACTGGAAGTGGCAGATACAAATCACTATAAATGCCGGAGGAAACATCACAGAAGCGCTTCACAGGAGGCTCCCAAGCACTGAGGAGGTCACCTAGACAGAGGACGAAATGTCTGCAACACAAATTCCCAGCTCGGTGAACAGACACACCCAGGGAAATAAATCTGAGGGGTGATGAGTCTCAGGTCCTCATTGATTTCATCCTAGGGTCATAAAGGCTGTAACAAGTGAGATGGTTGGTGCATTGGTTTAATGTCCCAAACTCATTAGATTCAGGCAAAGCCTCTTTAGATTGGAACAATAACTAATGTAACTCCTTTTATTCAAAAATAAGGGAGTCAGAAAACTACAGGCCAGTTAGCTTCTGTCATTTTTTAAAAAAGTTGCTTCTTGAAAATATTATTATAACAAGGCAATTTGGATGAGTTCAAGGTAATTAGACATTTAACATGGTTTTGTCAAAGGGAAATTAGCTGGTTTATTGGCTTTTTAAAGTAGTTTGTACTGAATGAAGAGGAACCTATGGAGGTCTTTATTTTTCCAGAAGACTCTGCTGTATCAAATGTTGAAGAAAAATAACACTTGGATAGAAAATTGACTGGCTAACAGGAAGCAGAGAGTAGGAATAACTGAAGACCCATTATTGCAGATACTGGAAATTTCAAACAAGATCTGGTAGCATCTGTAGTGAGTAGCAGGGTTAATGTTTTGAATCTGGTATAACTCCTCAGAACAGCGAACTAAGAGTAAATGTATTTTTGCAAATTGGCAGCATGTCATAGTGGGGTCGCCAGGGTTCGTGCTGGGACCACAACTTTTTACAAGCATATATGAACAGTTTGCGTAAAAGGACCGGAGATATGGCAACTAAATCTGCCAATCTGAAAGGTAGGTCATTAAACTGAATTGTGAAGAGGGCACGAGCCTACAGAGGGATGTTAGGTGAGGTGACACTGATCTGACAAATGGAATGCAATATGGAAACGCAGGATGTGTCGGCAATCATGTAAAATTGTTGTCTGTAGAAGAAAGAAGCATATTATCTAAATGTTGTTGTTACGGAGCTGTGAAGCAGAGATCTAGGTGTTCTAGTGCATGACTCTACAGGTACTACAAGTAATCAGGAAAGTTAATAGAATGTTACATTTTATTTAGAGGAGTTGCATACAAGTGGAGGGAGGTAATACTTCAGTTATACAAAGCACTAGTGAGGTAGCATCTGGGGTACTGGGTCCACTACTGGTTATTCTACTAAAGGAATGCAGTTAGTCAGATGTACAGCATGGAAACAGACCCTTCGGTCCAACCCATCCATGCCGGCCATATATCCCAACCCAATCTAGTCCCACCTGCTAGCATCCAGCCCATATCCCTCCAAACCCTTCTAATTCATATACCCATCCAAATGCCTCTTAAATATTGCAATTGTACTAGCCTCCATCACTTCCTGTGGCAGCTCATTCCATACACGCACCACCCTCTGCATGAGAAAGGTTGCCCCTTAGGTCTCTTTTATATCTTTCCCCTTCACCCTAAACCTAAGCCCTCTAGTTCTGGACTCTCCCACCCCAGGGAAAAGACTTTGCCTATTTATCCTATCCATGCCCCTCATAACTTTGTAAATCTCTATAAGGTCACCCCTCAGCCTCCACTCCAGGGAAAACCAGCCCCAGCCTGTTCAGCGCCTCCCTATAGCTCAAATCCTCTAACACTGGCAACATCCTTGTAAATCTTTTCTGAACACTCAAGTTTCACAACATCTTTTCGGTAGGAAGGAGACCAGAATTGCACACAATATTCAAACAATGGCTGAACCAATTCCTCAAATGAGTGAATTGCTTTGAGGAAAGGCTTGGTAAGCAATGCCTGTATCCTAGAGTTCGGAGTCCGAGGTGACTTAGTTGAAATGTATAAGATCCTGAAGGACTTAATTGGGTTGATTTGGAAAGGATATTTTTTCTTGTACAGTAGTCTAGAATTGAGTTTAAGATGGATCCGGGTTGAGGTTTTTTGAATTTCCCTTCCTCAAAAGGCAGTGGATGCAGGATCTTGTGATATTAAGGCAGAAGTAAATTGACTCCTTTTATCCCCTTGGTAATCAGATTATCTGGGTGTGCATGACTGTATATGAAGGTTAAAATCTGTTCAGTCATGATGTTGAATAGCTGTGCAGGTCGAAACAGTCAGATGAGCTGTACATGTGTGTTCCATCTTCTGTCAAATATTGCAAGGTTGTGTTCAATTTGCATTACCAGAATAGTGCAACACATTGCCATGCACATTGGGGACATACCTACTGTTAAATGACTTTCATTGAAGTAACAGGTGTTTGCTCAATAGTCTCTACATTTGTCATACAGGAATGCATTAGAACTAGATGAGGTTTGACTGGAATGTAATTGAAATTCAGTACAAGTTGGTGCCATTTAAGAAAGGTGGTAAGGCTAATCCAGGGACCTAAAGACCAGTGAGTCTGATGTCAGTGGTCAAGTTATTGGAGAGAGTCCTGAGGGACAGGAATACGTGTATTTGAAAAGGCAAGGGACAGTCAAAATGGCTTTTTGTGGGGAAAATAATGTCTCTAATACTTGGTTGAGGTTTTTTTAAGAGGATTGAGGGCAGAGCAGTGGCCATGATCTATATGGACTTCAATAAGGCATTTGCAAAGGTTCCCCATGGGAGACTGGCAAGGTTAGATCTCATGGAATACAGGGACAACTTGCCATTTGGATACAGAACTGGCTCAAAGGTAGAAGACTGGGTGGGTGGTGGAGGGTTGCTTTTCAGACTGGAGGCCTGTGACCAGTGGTGTGCCACAAGGATCAGTGTTAGGTCCGCTGCTTTTCGTCATTTATATAAATGATTTGGGTATGAGCATAGGAAGTACAGTTAGTAAGTTTGCAGATGATACTAAAATTGGAGGTGTAGTGGACAGCAAAGGTTGCCTCAGATTACAGTGGGATCTTGATCAGATGGGGCAATGGGCTGAGGAGTGGCAGATGGAATTTAATTTTGGATAAATATGAGGTGATGCATTTTGGGAAAGCAAGTCTTAGTAGGACTTATTTAATGGTAAGGTCCGAGGGAGTTTTGCTGAACAGAGACCCTGAAGATCAGGAAAGTGGAGTCGCAGGTAGATAGGATAGTGAAGAAGGTGTTTGGTATGCTTTCTTTATTGGTCAGCGTATTGAGTACAGGAGTTGGGGGGTCATGTTGTGGCTGTATAGGATATTGGTTAGGCACTTTTGGAATATTGCATAAAAATCTGGTCTCCTTCTTTATGGAAGGATGTTGTGAAACCTGAAAGGGTTCAGAAAAAATTTGCAAAGGTGTTGCCAGGGCTGGAGGATTTGAGCTATAAGGAGAGGTTGAATAGGCACTGGCTGTTTTCCCTGAGGTGTCAGAGGCTGAGGGGTGACCTTGTAGACGTTTTCAAAATCATGGACAGGATAAATAGTCTTAACCCTGGGTTGGGGGAGTCCAGGACTAGAGGGCATAGGTTTAGGGTGAGAGGGAAAAGGTATAAAAGAGACCTAAGGGGCAACTTTGTCACGCAGAGGGTGGTACGTGTATGGAATGAGCTGCCAGAGGATGTGGTGGAGGATGGTACAATTGCAACATTTAAGAGGCATTTGGATGGGTATATGAATAGGAAGGGTTTGGAGGGATATGGGCCAGGTGCTGGCAAGTAGGACTAGATTGGGTTAGGATATGTAGTTGGCATGGGTGAGTGGGACCCAAGGGTCTGTGTCCATGCTGTACATCTGACTCTAAGTTGATTGGGACTACATTAACTTGTATGTTATATTGAGGGCTTTTTTCCCTTCCCTTGTGTTTCTTGTATGGTGGTGGGCCATTTTAACCATGAAACTTTCTGCAGGAAAGAACCCAAATGATGAATATCTGGAGGCAATGATGAATGAAGCTCCAGGGCCTATCAACTTTACCATGTTCTTGACCATGTTTGGTGAGAAGCTGAATGGGACAGACCCTGAAGATGTAATCAGAAATGCCTTTGCATGTTTTGATGAAGAAGGAACAGGTAAAGAACTGTAACTGACACAAAGTATAAGGATTGCAGATTTATGTTTTAGTGTTGTTATTACTGTCCCTCTAAGCTTTCCAATCTAGATATTGGAGTCTGTTTTTAGTACTTTTATCATTTACTTTGAGATGTTTGGGATGAGTAGGGCTGAGTGCTCTCCACATACGTAAGTAAATCTTTTCCACCTTAATGGTAGGCTTTGTTTGTTTTGTACGTGTAGTGTTACAATCAAGATAGGAGTGCACAATCTTCCTCTAATCCCACTGGTTACAGCATAATGTTAAATTTTTTTTACCCAGTTACTGATCTGGGCATTTAAAACTTTTAGGTTTCAAGTAAAAGTCTTTTGAGGTTTCTTACCATTCCTGTTTATATTTAATTTTATAAGTTGATATGAAAGTATAAATGCTTAAACCCCTCCACTCGAAGAAAGGAAAATGTGAAAACCAATTCGCTGCAAAGATTCACTTGGGAAAAACCCGTGTGCTCAGGTCATTAAGTAGGTACAGTTGTCTCTGGTATCTTCAGATGCAGCCAATCTGGAAATAACCAGGCTAATTCTCTTGGGCTTCTTGATCAACTTAATTTGAATTCAGTGTGGGTACTCCAGTCACTGAAGGAGTTTTTTTTTCAGAAACTGCAAAGCTGAACTGGGTAGCTTTACTTTAGCAGACTGGATGTCCAATTACAACTACATCAAAACTTTTTAAACCAATACCACCATTCTGGCAGTCAAAGCACTGACCTCCAGCAAATGGCTGAAACCTTGGTTTTAAGTAATATTCTTATTTTAATTCTCATGTCTAAAGTAATCTTATTTTGAAGAAAAAATATAAAATCTCAGTATCAGTAGAACTTTAAATCATTTTTCATAATCTTTGCTTTTAATTACAGGACTGGTGTTTTGAAGTCTCCAAAACATTGGCTGAATATATTCTGTATTTATTTCATGGTATAGGCAGAGTATAAAGTTATTTCTGAAGCCTTTCAATTAGCCCTTCAGCCTAAGGCAGTTCCTTAGCTGTAATGTGTGCATGCTGTAGAATATATGTACCTTAGTGTTAGGAAAGCAATTGTGGCTGAGAGCTTCTGTAGTAGATGAAAATCCTGCTCTGCTGCTGTTCTTCCAACTTCAGTCCCAAGTCAAAAAGGCTAGCCATCCAGGTTTAGATTTGCATACGTTTCTTGCTAGATTAATGTTCAATAAGGTCATCCTGTACAAATTAAACTAAACCAATAAAACTGGAAGAGGGTTACCTCAGATTACAACAGGATCTTGACCAGATGGGCCAATGGGTTGAGAAGTGGCAGATGGAGTTGAATTCAGATAAATGCAAGGTGCTGCATTTTGGGAAAGCAAATCTTAGCAGGACTTATACACTTAATGGTAAGGTCCTAGGGAGCGTTGCTGAACAAAGAGACCTTGGAGTGCAGGTTCATAGCTCCTTGAAAGTGGAGTCGCAGGTAGATAGTGAAGAAGGCATTTGGTATGCTTTCCTTTATTGGTCAGAGTATTGAGTACAGGAGTTGGGAGGTCATGTTGTGGCTGTGCAGGATATTGGTTAGGCCATTGTTGGAATATTGCGTGCGCTTCTGGTCTCCTTTCTATCGGAAAGATGTTGTGAAACTTGAAAGGGTTCAGAAAAGATTTACAAGGATGTTGCCAGGGTTGGAGGATTTGAGCTATAGGGAGACGCTGAACGCACTGGGGCTTTTTTTCCCTGGAGCGTCAGAGGCTGAGGGGTGACCTTATAAGAGGTCTACAAAACTAAGGGGCATGGATAAGATAAATAGACCAAGTCCTTTCCCTGGGGTCGGGGAGTCCAGAACTAGAGGGCGTAGGTTTTAAGGTGAGAGGGGAAAGATATAAAAGAGACCTAAGGAGCAACTTTTTCACGCAGGGGGTGGTATATGTATGGAATGAGTTGCCAGAGGATGTGGTAGAGGCTGGTACAATTACAACACTTAAGAGGTATTTGGATGGGTATATGAATTGGAAGGGTTTGGAGGAATATGGGCCAGATACTGGCTGGTGGGAGTAGATTGGATTGGGATATCTGGTAGGCATGGACAGGTTGGACCAAAGGGCTGTTTCCATGTTGTACATCTCTACGATGCTAGACTCTACCTGTAATTGGATGGGAATAGAAATTTTAAGAGAATGCTGAATTTGTGGCCTTATTTGTACTTTCATGAGTTAAACTTCCTATACTCAACATTTCAGCTTAAAAGCCTGCTATTGAATGGGCATCTTTGCTTTTGTATTTGTTAACCCATCAAATGCAAAACATTCAGCTGTAGTGCACTGGCAATGCAACTTGGAGTTATTGTTAGGCCAAGCTGTCTCTTTTGTCTCTTTATTTTGGGCTAACTATTTAGTTCTTTGTGCGCCTTGTGCTGAATTTGATTTTACTTGTGGTCTTTTTACAATGAAGTTTCCTAGTTTTTCATGTTGATTTGTGATTTTTTAATAAACTTATTTTGCTTTTGTTTCATCAAAACACTTGATCTATGTTCTCCCTTTTCAGGTTATATCCATGAAGACTACTTGAGAGATCTGTTGACGACAATGGGTGATCGGTTTACTGACGAGGAGGTGGATGAACTTTTCCGTGAAGCACCAATTGATACCAAGGGCAATTTCAACTACATTGAATTTACTCGCATTCTGAAACATGGTGCTAAGGACAAAGATGACTAATGGAATGTAAATTCAAGGGTTGGGGGAAAGCTCCTGTTTTACTTTACAGAATTTATACCTATTGGAACATACTGCATGCCTTGGCTCTAATAAACGTTGCTTTTTTTCATTATTTATATTTTTCAGTCATGTTGGCACACTTTGCGCACACTTGAAGTGGAAGGTTAGTGGCAGGGAGCAAGAATCTCTAGAAGCAGATCACTTGATTGAATATTTCTTGGAAACCACAAAATTTCAGCCACTTGTTAGAGGTCACTAGTCTGTGTTTTGACTGCCAGAGTGGTGATACTCTTTTTGATGTGATTTGGCTTTTCAGAATTCCTCTTTTTTTTCACTTTTCAGAGTTTTTTTTACTTGCTATTTAATTTGATTTATGGGGTGGTAAAGAAAATAAACCACTGTCCATCTGACTCTTCTGATCAGTATACTTGGTTTGTCTAAAGACAGTTGTCCTCGTTTAGTTGAAAGGGTATGACCTGTAAGCCGTTAATTTTACATTAACTGTCATGATATAGTTGTGTTGGCAGTCTTGATATGCAAGTTTGAGCTGTCATCCATTTGTCCAATTTTGGTTTTCAACTTATGGAGCTATATTTAAATATGATCATTTTAATCAGTGATATTTGGTAATAAGAGTAAATGATAAATGGTATGAAGCGAGTTCTAAGCTGTATATTGAGGGATAGTGGAAGATGATCCAAAAGACAAGATTTCAGTTTAAGGTGCAGAGTTTTATCCAGAGTCTTCCCGGTTTTGTCCAAGGTAAGACCAAAGTGTCCCAAGTGACTATGCAGATTGGTGTAGATATGTTTTGCCTTATTCTTGATCATACTTCACACCCTGTTCAGATTTCAGTGTCCTTTGTTATCAAAATTGACTTAAATAAAAGTTCTAAATTTGCATTTGTTTTAAATGGTTTCATTTGGTAGTAGCTACTTTTAAAGTCCAATGCAATGAACTGAAAACATACCCAATGTTTGTGATCAATACAAATATGTCAATGCTGCCCCCCACCCCCAAAATCGCTTTTTCAAACTCCTGCTTGTTACTGTGTTGTCTTTTGGTACTATTAAAATAGGCCAGAACAGTGCAAACTTGTGATTGCTTGGAGTTAGCTTGTTTTCAGCCAAGAAGTGGTGAAACATACAATTGGTTTTAATGCTTTAATGAAGGCCATTAAGGTACCTGCTGTTGATTTTGCTGTCCAAAGTCCTTTGCTCGAAGCTGTCCAGTGAGGCAGGCCTAAGCTTGGCTAAGAAGTGGGCTGTGAGATAAATAGGAGTGGGGTATCTGGGGGAAGGTGATAGGTTGGTGCAGGTGGGGTAGTGACTGTCCAGAGACTGTTTCCATCCCCACTCCCAATCTCTACTCTACACCAAGTGCTAGCCCCAGCCTTGCTCAGTTTTTTTTACCATTTTCCTCCCTGTCCACTGATGATAAATGATCAGTCCTGAAAGGTCTCACCTTCATTGAACTGTGCTCCTGGGTCAATGAATTTCACACACACTGACATCAAAGTTTTCTTCCTCAGCCTCCATTCCTTTTCCTTCAGAACCCCCACCCACACTCCAAATACCCCCCTCCTGCCTCCAACATACTCCATCCATTTGTACAGCCCATGCTGGTCTGTTACCTGGGAGAAAGTGAGGACTACGGATGCTGGAGACCAGAGTTGAAAAATGTGGTGTTGGAAAAACACAGGCCAGGCAGCATCTGAGGAGCAGGCGAATCGATGTTTTGTGCATAAGCCCTTCAGGAATGAGGCTGGTGTGCCAAGCAGGCTGAGATAAAGGGTAGGGGGAGGGGTGCTGAGAATACTATAGGTGGAAGGAGGGGAGGGTGATAGGCTAGAGAGGGGGTGGGGGCGGAGAGGTCAGGAAGAAGATTGCAGGTCAAGAGGGCGGTGCTGAATCCGGGGTTTGGGACTGAGATAAAGTAGCAGGGAGGGGAAATGAGGAAGCTGGAGAAATTACATTATCCCATGGGGTTGGAGGGTTCCTAGGCAGAAGATTAAGTGCTCTTCCTCCAGGTGTCACGTGGTCAGGGTCTGGCGATGGAGGCCAAGGACCTGCATGTCCTTGGCAGAGTGGGAGGGGGAGTTGGTATTCGGCCACGGGTCAGTTGGGTTGGTTGGTGCAGGTGTCCCAGACGTGTTCCCTGAAACTTTCCGCAAGTAGGCGGCCCCTCTCCCCAATGTAGAGGAGACCACATTAGGTGCAGCGGATACAGTAAATGTGTGTGGAGGTGCAGGTGAATTTGCGATGGATATGGAAGGATCCATTGGGGCCTTGGAGGGAGGTGTGGTGGCCGCAAGTTTTGCACTACTTGCAGTTGCAGGGGAAGATGCTGGGAGTGGAGGTTGGGTTGGTGGGGGGTGTGGACCTGATGAGGGAGTGGTCTCTCCGGAATGCTGATAGGGGTGGTGGGGTCTGTTTGGAGGTGGTGGAAATGACGGAGGATGATATGATGTATCTGGAGGTTGGTGGGGTGGAAGGTGAGGACGAATGGGGTTCTGGCCTGGTGGCGATTGGCGGGGCGAACTCGAACTGCTGCCATGACATTGACTGACTGCCTTAACCTGCCCACCCCTTTAACCCACTCCAACATCTCAACCTTGCAACACAGCCCTCCACTCCAACACCAATCTTGCCATCAAACTAGCAGACAAGGGGTATGCAGTGGTAGTTTGGCACACTAACCTCTACACTGCTGAAACCAGGTGCCAATTGATGGATGTCACCACCTACTGCCCCCTTGACCACAACCTCTCCTTCCATCACCAAACCATCTCGCAGACCATCCACAACCTCATCACCTCAGGGGGTCTCTCATTCACAGCCTCCAACCTCAGTCCTGGAGCCCTGCACCGCCCAGTTCTATCTCTTACCCAAAATTCACAAACCTGACTGCCCTGCTTGACTCAGTTTCTGCCTACTCCTGCCCCACCAAACTTATCTCGTCGTATCTTGATGTTGTCCTCTCCCCCTTGGTCCAGGAACTTCACATACATTCAGGCCACCACCCACACCCATCACCACCTCCATGACTTTTGGTTCCCTGGCCTCCAACACCACCTCTTCACTGTGGACATTAGTCCCTAATACATTTATCTGCCATGAAGGCCTCCAAGCCCTCCATTTCTTCCCCTCCTGACCTAACCATATCCCTCCTCCAACACTCACTCGGCAGAACTGGTCCTCATCCCTCCATAACAACTTAGCATTTTCCTACTTCCTTCAGACCAAATGAGTAGCAGTTGGCCCCAGCTGTGCCTGTCTCTTCAGATACGTGGAACAATGCATCTTTTGTAGTTACACTGGCACCATTCCCCACTTTTTCCTTCACTACATTGACTGCATGGGTGCCACCACATGCTCCCATAAGGAGGTTAACAGTTCATCAACTTCACGATCACCTTCCACCTGGACTTAAGTTCACCTGAACCATCTTGGACACCACCCTTTCCTTCCTGGACCCCTCTAGTTCCATTTCTGGCAACTGACTCCAAACGAACACCTACTTCAAATCCAACTGGCTCTCACAGCTACCTGGCCTATGACTCCTCCCACCCACCCCCATCTCACTTTTAGAAAAAAAGCTATCACTTACTCCCAATACCTCTGCCTCTGTGTCTCCTCTTAGGAGGACCAATTCAACTCTAGAACGTCCCAGATGGCCAGCTACTTCAAGGACTGCAATTTCCCCTCCCATGTGGTCAACAATGCTCTCCAGTACACCACCTTCACTTCCTGCACCTCTGTCCTTGAACCACACCCCACCAACTGCGACAAGGACCGTGCCCCTGGTCCTCATCTTCCACTCCACCAATCTCCAGATGTAGTGCATCGTCTTCTGCGACCTACATTCAGACCCCATCATCAGATCTATTTTCCTCTCCATTTATATCTGCGTTCTGCAGAGACCATTCCCTCCGCAACTCCCTCTTGAGGTCCGCACCCCCACCAACCCACCCTCTACTCACAGCACCTTCCCCTGCCACAACAAGAGGTATAAAACCTGCACCCTCGCCTCCAGCCAAGATCCCAAAGCATCCTTCCACATCAGGCAGCGATTTTCCTGCACATCCACCCACTTCATCTACTGTGTCCATTGCTTTCGATGTGGCTTCTGTACATTGGGGAAGATAGGATGCCAACTCATGGAACATTTCACAGAATATCTCTAGGACACAAGCCCCAAACAACCACGCTGCACTGTGGCCAACCACTTCATCTCCCACTCCAAGAAGGACATGCAAACCCTAGGTTGCCTCCAATACCAAATCCTAGCCATTTGACGGCTGGAGGAAGAACACCACCACTTCCACCTTGGAATCCTCCAACCATACAGCATCAGTCAATTTCCTCCCCTCTCCTCTGCCACCTCATCCAGATCCAATCCTCCAAGCTGGCACAGCCCTCTTCCCTCTTGACCAGTCCCACCTGTACACCTTCCTTCACACCTGTCTGCATTCCCCTCTGTTCTGACCTGTCACCATCAACCCCCTCCTGCATCCACCAATTGTGTTCCCAGATACCTCCTCCATTTCCCGCCTCCCCCAAAACCTATTTATCTCCACTCCCTGCCACCCACCATATTCCTGATGAGCTTATGCCCAAAACATGGTCTAATCTGATCCTTAGGATGTAGGCCATCTGGTCATAAAAATTGTTCATGCCCATCCCCAATTTTTGAGGACAGTTAGCAGTTAACCATATTGTTATGCCCTGAAATCTGAAATATTTGACTTTTGGTCCTTGTGTTTGTCGCAGTTTTACTTTGGTATTGATTTTGTTTTTGGGTTTCTCAGTGCAAGCCCCTCAAACCTCTTGCATTCTGTCTCTGCTGGTTTCTCACTTTACATTAGAGCCCCTCTTCTCTAATTCCAAGGGATTGATGTTCACTTTAGTTCTTTATACATAAAAAATTTTATATTTCGTGCATAAGCCCTTCAGGAATGAAGAAGGGCTTATGCCTGAAACGTCGATTCTCCTGCTCCTTGGATGCTGCCTGATCTGCTGTGCTTTTCCAGCAACACATGATTTTACAACCTACCAAATTAGGACTTTCTTTTAAGTAACTTAATCTGTGACTTCATTACTGCAACCACACTGATTTCACTCTCGTTTTCTAGAAATTTCTAGAATGGAGGCTATCCCTGTTGACTTGTCTGTGGTCTGCTGACAACCATGAGACTGCCTGCCTTTGTCTGTGCTGGCAGGCAGTGCAGCTGTACTGTAAGTCTAGTATCTCTAGCTGAAAGGCAGGGTGGTGAGAGAATCCAGGTTAGCTCAGGGAGTGACTTCTGACATAAGTGAACAAGCTGGAGATGCAACCTGCTGATGGGACCAAGTTGTGTCCCTGACTGCAGTTTCCTTGCTGCAACTTAATGATAATTGCATGTCGACCACAATGGCGATTACCAAAGTATTCTGTAGATGGATTGGAGATGTCTCAAGTGGTTCTTGGAGGCTGGCATGTCAGGTGCTAATGTCTCTCGACTTGGAGTGCATCTGGCCAGTACCTTTTGGAGTAAACTGAGCTGAATTCTCTGCATCTTGTTTGCTTGTAGTGGGTGGATAGGAAGCTGCATATTAATGAGGTGGGATGTGCAGTTAATAAGATCATGGAAAAGAAATAATCCCTTTGAATAGGTGACTTGTAACTTCCTAGTGTGAATCTCGCCTTCATGCTGGAATGTTATTTAAAACCTTGCTCCTGATGTTGAGAGGCCTTGACAAACTTGTGTAATCCTGCCGTCTTTACCATAGCCCACACCATTTAGATTCTACTTACTGTAGACTTACCATAGACTTTTACAGGACAGAAGGAAGCCATTCCACCAATTGTTTGTACCAGTCTTGAAAGAGCTACCCAGCTAATCCCTATCTCTAGCCCTCTAGATTGATTTATCTTCAAATATATGTCCAGTTCTGTCTGAAACCTCTTGTGGAATCTGCACTCCAAGGCAGTGCATTCCAAATCCTAACAACGGTATAAAGACGTCTCTTCCTCTTATTTTTTTTTTCTCCCTCTTTTTTCCCTCCCTCTCTCCCTCCTTCTTCCTCTCCCCCTCTTCCCCTCCTCCCCCCACTCCCCCACTCTCTGCTCCAGGAGCATAAGCCCAATTTCTTTAAACCTTTTTCCTTGTTTCTAAAATCCCTTTATTCCTGGTATCATTCTAGTAAATCTCTTTTTTGCACTCTCCAAGGTTTTTACATCCTTCCATAAATAAGGGATCTGATCTGAACTGAACACATTACTCCCAAGCATCACCTGACCAATTATTTGCAGAGCTAGTAAGCATTGCTTCCTTTTTATACACTCTGCTTCTATTTATAAACTCAAGATCCTAGCATTCTATTTTTATTAACCTATCTTTCTAATCAATCGGTTTAGAAATGTTATTACACATGAGGGAGGGACTTGAATGCAAGCCTCCTGGTCCAGGGGTAGGAATATTGCCCCACATAAGGGAGCCCAAAAGGTCAAGTTGCCATAGTTAGACCAAACCATAGGATTGCTCTCCCATTAACGAGAGACAGCTGGTGGACTGCCTTGACAGAACAATGTTGACCGTCTAGTATTAATTATTATTCTTGTGTATTTATTTTATCCTGTACTATGGCCTCCATTAGTTTTTTCCACTGGCGTCAAGCTGATAGATCTGTAGTTTCCTGGGTTATCCTTTGCCCTTGACATTGGCAATCCACCAGTCCCGGGGACTAATCCTATGTTTGGAGAAGTGTGCAAAATTTGTCAATACTAGCATTTATGGGAGTTGTAATCTCTTGCACATTGGCATCATCCCTGGCAGCAGGAGGTGTCAGGTCCTACAAGGATGTGGAGTCCTGTGGTGGGGATGTTGGGGTCCTAGGGCAGGGGTGTCAAGTTATGAGCAAATCAGGCCAGGTGCTGTGGGTGTGTCAGGTAAGTATGTAATCAGTTTAATAATTACTCAGGCTATGTACTTAATAGTTAAAATTGTTACTCAAAAAAGGTTAATTTCATTTCATCAGAACTATCAAAAGTCTTTTGTTTTTTCTGAGGACATTGAGGGTTTGGGTGGAGGGGAGCCACCCAAAAGAAAATTCTACTTAGGCAATTCCTTCAGTGTTGTTTCTCCTTTTTGTGGGAGCCTACTTATGACTGAGCAGGAATCTCTTCTATTGGAGAGTAGTGAATTTGTGGAATTCTTTACAGTACAGAGCTGTAGAGGCTAGTTCATTAAGTTCAAGACTAAAATAGACAGGCTTCAAATCAGCAGGGACAGCCCAAGGTTATGTGGAAAAAGAAAGTGGAGTTAAAAATTATTCAATCAACTGTAATCTCATTGAATAGCAGTGCAGAGTTGATGGGCTGAATGGTCTACTACTGCAGCTGTGTTTTGTCACTTTATTGTCTTAAGGATGACCTTACACCCTTGACCCTGCAACACAAGTGCAAAAATGTGGCTGTTGATTATTGCATAAATGTTCAGCATTCTCCTCAGCTTGTAGCTGCCTGTATCTAAATGCAGAAAGACCTGGGCAATATTCAGATTTGGGCTGACAGGTGGCAAAAAACATTCATGTCATAAATAATTATCTGAGAATCTTACCATCAATCCTTGACTTTCTATGGCAATACCATTACTGAATCCCCTGTTGCCAACATTTTGGGTTTACGATGGAACAAAAACTGAACTGCACCATAAACATACTAAGCATCGGCCCTGACAATAAACTTATAAATTCCTTATAGAACTCACTGGGGAGCCTGTCAGGACCCTGCGCCTTTCCAGTCTGGAGCTGCCTCGCAGCCTCCTGCAACTCTTGCTCTCACAATGGGGCATTGAGGAGAGACTCTTGCTCAGGGGTCACTACCAGAAGGTCCAACTTATTAAAAAAAGACTCTATTCTAACCCGCCCACTCTCACAGCTTTCAGATTGGTATAATTCAGAGTAAAATTTCCAGAGTGCTGCACTAATCCTTTTAGAATCATAGTTCAAATTTCTAGTGTCCTGTCTGATCGAGGTAATAGCCTGGGGGGACCTTCTTTTCCTAGCAAGATATGCTAAGTATTGCCCCACTTATCCCCATGCTCAAACAGCCTTTGTCTTGCAAATGTAAGCTACCTCTTGGCTGTCCGCATGAGCATGGAGTTCAGCGTAGAGAAGCGCCATGATCCTCTGCAGTTTAACCAGTGATGGCCTGTCAAAATATGTCTTTTCAGTTACTTTCAGATGTATCTTGAGCAAGCATTGCTGATCACCCGTCCGTTGCATATTAGTGGCTGAATAGAAATAACCAAACCCCGAGCATAGGCTTTAGCTGTTTCCCAAAGGATGGATGGGCTACTGGCTGAGCTTTATATCTAAAAAAGCCGTGAACGCAGCAAAAAAGAACTTAATAAACTTGCTATCCTTGAGGCTGAAGGGATCCAGTTACTAGTGCCTCGAGCCAACCACTGTATCCTTACTCTTAACCATTAAACACACTGGGGCGTGATCGGAAATAGTGATATTGCCAATTGTATATGACGCCACTGAGCCCAGATATGCTACGGGGGTCAGAAAAAGATCAATCCTGGTATAGCATTTATGTGGGTTCAAAAAGAACGTGAAGTCCCTGCCAGTAGGGTGAAGGTGCCTCTAAACATCTACCAACCCCAATTAAGCATTCAGATCCCTTAAGTGTTTAGATCACAAAGAAGTTTTGGCAGGCATTTGGGCAATCTGTCAACTGTGGGGTCTATGAGACAATTGAAATCCCCTCCTACAATGATATATTGAGATGCAAGGTTAATGAGTCAAAGAAAGTCTGTCTGACAAGAATGTAAGGGGGTGAGCCGGGGGACAGTAAACATTGAAGATCCCGTATTCTTCCCCATCTATCAAAGCCTGAAGGATTACAAATCTCCCGTGTGTGTCTTTAATGCACTCTAATAACTTAAATGGGAGATTTTTTTCTAACTAAAAAAACCAACCCTCTACTCCTCGAATTGAAAGATGAAAAATAACTCCAGTTGTACCCATTCTGTTGCAGCTTCAAATGCTCTGCATCATCCAAGTGTGTTTCTTGTAAAAACGCAACATCCACCCTCTCCCTTTTTAAGGCTGGAAAGTACCTTCTCCTTCTTGACAAGTGAATGACTCCCCTTAATGTTCCAGGTGCACCACTTAAACACATCCTGAACCATAACCTTCTATAATATCATTTAGACTCCATAGAGGAAGAACCCAAATTACATATCACTGAGCTTTATTGCGAAAGAATTCACAAAACCCAAAAACTACACAGACTAAAATAACTACAGCCAACAAATCTGCAAAACCTACAAAAACTATGTTCAGCAAAAACAGAAAAACAAAAAATTGCCAAAGGCAATTGGAGGAATTTACCCCACATTCAAAGTGGGTACCTGCACATCCTACAAGCCTGATGAAGGGCTCTGGTCAGAAACGTTGATTCTCCTGCTCCTCAGATGCTGCCTGACGTGCTGTGCTTTTCCAACAACACACTCGACTCTGATCTCCAGCATCTGCAGACCTCACTTTCTCCATCCTACAACCCTACTAACCATCCCAACACCCTCTCGACTCCTACCAGCTCAGGTCACGTCACATACACCGACCACTCGCTAAAGAAAAAAAACACTCAAAAGCAAGGTTAGTGCTATAAGCAAGTAAACCAAAAATAAATGTCACCATCCCTTAACATAACTTAGAGATTAAAAATAAATACTCTATCCATCCCGGACATCATTTCACATGACTTATTACCAGAAAGGAGACTCCACCAAGTCCTTTCTAAAGAAGAGCAAACCCGAACAGCTCTGTCCTCTTCGCCTATTCAGCCATTCGACTTAAGTCAATGTGTCCACATAGATCTTTGCTTTCTCTGGCAAGTCGAACAAATGTATAGATCCATTGTGATTGATCCAAAGCACCGTTGGGTATCTTAAAGCACTTAGATCTCAAGTGTTCTCAATCTCCTCTTGACGCCATCATAGGTCTTCCTTTTCTGGACCACCGGCACTGAGAAGTCTTGAAAAAACATGACCCTGGACCTGCCAGATATCAATGCCCTTGAATCTCTCTGCTGGGCTCTAGAGGCTTCCATGACGCTCTGCTTGTCTGTATAATGATGAAACCTCACCAGTGCAGGGCATGGGCGCTGATCCGCACCTGGCTTTTGCGCTCCTATCCAGTGGGCACTTTCAATTGTTAGCCTTCCCTTTTCAACCTCCAAACCAAGAGGTCTAAGAACCACTTCTCTAAGAACTGCACCGGCCGCTCACCTTCCGTCCTCTCCGGTATGCCAACAATGCGCGGATTCGTTCTTCTGTCCTGCTTTCGAGATTATCTACCAGATCCAACAGACCTATGTTTCCAGAGCTTCGGTCTGACTCTTGGAGGATGAGAAAGTGAGAACTGTAGTTGCTGGAGACCAGAGTTGAAAAGTGTGATGCTGGAAAAGCGCAACAGGCCAGGCAGCATCCGAGGAGCAGGAGAATTGAAGTTTCGGGTATAAAAAGAAGGGCTTATGCCTGAAACATCGATTCTCCTGCTCCTCAGATGCTGCCTGGCCTGCTGCGCTTTTCCAGCATCACACTTTCCAACTCTGACTCTTGGAGGAGTCAGTCTCTGCCTCTACCCCTGCAGCCTGGCGCTTGAGCTCATCAGTCCTTTTTCCCAGGTCTTGCAACATAGCAGATACAGGAGCCAGCTTCTCCTTGATTTTTTTTCCCTGGATCTGCATGCCCAGCTCCTCACGAGGTTTGGCCAGCTCCTCAACCAGGGTCTGGTGAGTAAGCAAGCCTACTTCTTCAGAGGGCTGGGCCATAGCCCCCGGCCCTGGGCAAGCTTCCTCCCTTTTTCAGCATTCTCCAGCTGCAGGGACAAAGGTAAGTAGTAACCTCCTTTACTGTGTTTTTACTCACAGTAAAGTGTTTGGGACAGGTCCTGATTTTGTCAGGCTAGTGTTGCAGCGCGGAGCCCAGCACATGTGATCTTAACAGGATGCCGCCATCTTGGATCCCCCTTTTTGTCTGGCTAAACTCTTGTGAAGCACCTTGGGCAGTTTACTACATTAAAGGTACTGTAAAAATACAAGCTGTTTTTGTTGTTGAATTGCAACAACATACTTTATAGAGAAATTCCAAGGCAGAATTTGGAGTTTCAGTCTGACAAACCCTTGCTATTGTTTCTGCTCTATCAGCAGCAGCCTTAATCCTATTACCCCATTTCCTTTCCCCTTTTCCTTTGACCAGCTATCTAAAATACAGTAATTGTGCTGTTGCCTATACAATGCACCAACTCCCATAGTGCATTCCACAGTCTCCTGAAACTTTCTGTAAATTGTCTAGCTTTCTGTCTTAAATCTCATACATTTAATATTATACCTACTTTAATTCTCTCATTGACTGGAAACTTTTTCTAGGTAAAAACAATGACTGCAGATGCTGGAAACCAGATTCTGGAGTAGAGTGGTGCAGGAAATGAAGGGCTTATGTCCGAAACGTCGATTTTACTGCTCCTCGGATGCTGCCTGAACTGCTCTTCTTTTCCAGCACCACTCTACTCCTGGAAACTTTTTCTATCTGATGAGTCACCAACTTCAAACAAACAGAATAAGTAATCAGAGGGTAATTCAGCAGAAAGTGAATATTTGTTGCCTACAACGACAGGCATATGAATTTCTGATTAAGTTTTCTTTCAGGTATTAACCCTGCAGTTAGAGAGAGTTGCAGTTTTCTTTATTTCAGCAGAATATATGAATAAGCTGAGGTTTGGAGAGCTGATTGCGTTGAGTATCAACAAAATATTATTTCAATCTATAAGTGTATCGTTGGGGGTAAGGCTGCTGATTCCAGTAGTGCGAACATAGAATTATAGAGTCATAGAGGTGTACAGCATGGAAACAGACCCTTCGGTCCAACTTGTCCATCCCGACCAGATATCCCAACCCAATCTAGTCCCACCTTCCAGCACCTGGCCCATATCCCTCCAAACCCTTCCTATTCATATACCCATCCAGATGTCTGTTAAATGTTACAATTGTACCAGCCTCTGCCACTTCCTCTGGCAGCTCATTCCATACACGTACCACCTTCTGCATGAAGCAGTTGCCCCTTAGGTCCCTTTTATATCTTTCCCCTCTCACCCTAAACCTATGCCCTCTAGTTCTGGAAAAGACTTGGTCTATTTATCATATCCATGCCACTCATGTTTTTATAAACATCTATAATGTCACCCCTCAGCCTCCGCATTCCAAGGAAAACCGCCCTAGCCTAATCAACCTCTCCCTATAGCTCAAATCCTCCAATCCTGGAAACATCCTTGTAAGTCTTTTCTGAACCCTTTCAAGTTTCACAACATCTTTCCGATAGGAAGGAGGCCAGAATTGCACGCAATATTCCAACATTGGCCTAACCAATATCCTGTACAGCCACAACATGACCTCCCAACTCCTGTACTCAATACTCTGACCAATAAAGGAAAGCATACCAAACACCTTCTTCACTATCCTATCTACCTGCAACTCCACTTTCAAGGAACTATGAACCTGCACTCCAAGGTCTCCTTGTTCAGCCACACTCCCTAGGACCTTACTATTAAGTGTATAAGTCCTACTAAGATTTGCTTTCCCAAAATGCAGCAGCTCACATTTATCTAAATTAAACTCCATCTGCCACTTCTCAGCACACCGGCCCATCTGATCAAGATCCCGTTGTACTTGGAGGTAACCTACTTCACTGTCCACTAAACCTCCAATTTTGGTGTCATCTGCAAACTTACTAACCATACCTCTTATGCTCACATCCACATCATTTATATAAATGATGAAAAGTAGTGGACCTAGCGTGGATCCTTGTTGCATTTCACTGGTCACAGGCCTCCAGTCTGAAAAACAACCCTTCACCATAACCCTCTGTCTTCTACCTTTGAATCAGTTCTGTATCCAAATGGCTGGTACTCCCTGTATTCCATAGGATCTAACCTTGCTAACCAGTCTCCCATGGGGAACCTTGTCAAATGCGTTACTGAAGTCCACATTCACCACTCTGCCTTCATCAACCCCCTTTATTACTTCTTCAAAAACTCAATCAAGTTTGAGAGACATGATTTCCCACGGACATGTTGACAATCCCTAATCAGTCCTTGCCTTTCCAAACATATGTAAATTCTGTCTTTTAACTTAGTGATGTTGTGCATCTTCTAAAACAGGGAATCTTGATATTTTTACTACTCAAGCCCCAATCCCTTGCTGTAAAAAGTCTATGGACCTTTATTTTCCGTATAAAACTTTGTTATACAATTGAACATAGAGCAGGTACAGACACAATGCACTGAGTTGCTGCCTTTTATGCACAATCATTTTTTGTGCATTTCGGATATATTCTTCCAACAATTTACTTGGAAGAAAGTCTTACTCAGTACATTCATGTAACATTATCATTAATCTATTTATAAAGAGAAGATATATGATTTTAGTACAAATGTCCAAGAACTCCAATGCAGTGCACCAGTTATCCTAACAAATAGAACTGTGGAATGTAATCAGAATATTGGCATTATTTAGCAATTGTACAGGACCATTCCCTTGGGCAGACACTGAAATTTCCAACTATGTCAGTCCCAAATAACTAGCCTTTTTTTCTTTAAACATAGACTTTATTTTGAAATAATACAATATGCAGACAAAAATTGAATTAATGCTGACATGTTATTTTAAAGGTTGTGAACATTGGAGAGGATTAATTAATCTGCAGCACAGTCTTTTAACTAGATTTATCATCTATATGATTCCTAATGTTGAAAATTCGCATATCTCAAATCCCATGTTGGAAGTAAATGACTGGACTAAGATAATTTACAGGGTCCTTAATGGTTGTGTACACTCTATTGTCCTATTAGTAGAAATCTTCCTCTGTCCAGTCTGTTCACACTCAGTTTTCTGTAAGTTTTAATGAGATGAAAACTTGCATCTTTCTAAACTCCATCAAGTAGACTCACATATGACAAGCTCTTCATCCTTGGGATCATTCCTGTAATCCTTCCCTGGACCCCTGCCAAAGTCAGCATGTTCTTTCTTAGGTATGTGCACAAAACTGCTCACAATATTCTAAATGCAGTCTGACCAGAGCCTTAAAGATTTCTAATAGTACAGTTCTGCTGTTGTATTCTAGCCTTCTAGAAGTGAATGCAACATTGTATTTGTCTTTCTCACTGCCAACTAAACATGTATGTTAACATTAAGAAAATCCCGAAATAGGACTCATAAGTCCCTTTGTGCTTCAGTCTCTGAAGCCTTTTCCAGTTTAGAAAATATTGTGTTCCATCAACCACTTCTTTGCCCACTCTCCTATTCTGTCCAAGTCCTTCTGCAGTCTCTCTGTCATAGAGTCATGGAGTCATGGAGAGTAAAAATTCCCTCAGTTCCTTTATCCAGATCATTAATGTATAATCTGAATAGTCGTGGTCCCAGCATGGACACCTGCAGAACTCCATTAGTCACTGGCTGCCATCCTGAAAACATCATGGACCCATCTTATTTAGCAGCCTCCTGCGTGGCATCATGTCAAAGATCTTCTGGAAGTTCAAATACATTATGTCTACTGACACTCCTTTGTTAACTTACTCTTTAATATTTAAATCTCCACAATTTGTGTTAGCCTCAGAATGATAAATTAGGATTTCACTTGCATTTGAAAACACATTTAAACTTCAAACCAGGTAAACAGAATATCTTAAATGTTCATAATAGAGAACTAACCAGGACAACGTAAAAATAAAATTGCCATCCAAGAACAACTTCAGACTGAAAATGGGGTCAGGCCAACTGACAAAGTCAGGCCAACATGCCTTAAGGTGATTTGAAGCAAATACTTAAGACAAATCATGGATAGCAAAGATCTCATTAAGGTTCGGGAATCCTGTGACAAGTTTACTAAATTAGAGCTATTCAAATAACATATCCAGTTCTCTGTTTCAGGTGATGCTGAGAAAAGAACTGTAAACATCTTTTTTGCCATTCTTTCCACAGACAACAAAAAAGATCCAGAAAAGACTGAAAGGTTCTAGAAGACTAGCTCAAAATAAGAACTAACTTAAGGATTAATATATACTAATCAGATCATACAGACAACAACCGCAAAAGCCTGTTGATCAGTTTGTCAGAGGATGCAACAACAAATGACTTGAGTTGACTTTTTCGAAGAGAATTGTCAGTGAGGCTAATTGAGTTTGCTCTTATCTCGACAAATTAAAGCTTTTAGAAAAGATCTTTGGCAGGAAAAATTACCATCAGTGCATTACTTGAGAATAGATGCAAGTATAAAGCCATGGTAGCAGGCAACAAAAATTATGTTTTAGGTGTAACCATGCAAGTGCAAGAAGTTCAAATCCAAAGGTCAAGCCTGAAGAAAACACAGCTGAACATTGAAGCAGTATGACACTACAAAACTGGCAGCAAAGGCATTGTGAGGAACTTACACAAATCCAAGCAAATCAATGAGGTTCAAGATCAACTAAGTGAAAGGCAAATTTTAAAAGATGACCAAATTTTCCATATTAATAACCTTGCACACCACGTTGACAGTATACGGCGATCAGAATTTTTTAGAACCATTATATCACATGCCCTGAAAAGTCCGGACATCACAATCTTAAATCAAAAACTGACATGAAGGCTATTGCCAATGAAATGTCACTACACATTCAGAAAGACATGTACATCAGCAAGGGGCACTCCTTAAACAGCCTTTGAGAGACTGTCTCAGAGCATATAGTATTTCCAGGTTTTGTCAGAACTGCATAGTACTGCCAATATCAACACTCATCTTGGCTTCCTGAAATCTTCTACCTGGTAGATACCGCTGTCCACAAGTGGTGGGACAATATAGGTACAATTCATGACATCCAAGTTGTGCTCATTATGACCTTAATAGATTACACATAATGCATTCAAATCATTCAATGATTTCAAAACCCAGACAGATTTAATATAATCAGCAATTTTAAGGGTAATGCTGAATTGCATTTTATTGATGATGCAACCTCATTAAAACAATTCTCCAAGAAACTTTAATGTCCACATTCAGGAATGATTCAAAAACTACTGGACAAGCTACTGCAAAATGGTATAATCCAGAAGGTTAACCATGACACAGATTGATGTCACTCAATGACATGCGTGTTTAAACTAAGATGGCACCGCAAAAGTATGTCTGCATTCAAGAGTCCTCAAATTTTGACTTCAAATGTGTCAACATAAAATAAAGTTGCTGGAAGAATTAAATTCTAAATTTTCTGACGTAAAATTATTCTCTACTCTAGGATCGAAGCATGTTTTTGATTTAAATGAACTACAGATGCTGAAAACAAATAACATACAGCACAGGAACAGGTCCCTCAACCCTCCAAGCCGCGCTGACACATTTTGCCCTTCCACACTAAAACTGTCTTCACTCGCAGGATCAGTATCCCTCTATTCCCTTTCTATTCATGTATTCGTCCAGGTGCTCCTTGAATGCTGCTATTGTGACTGCTTCCAGCTACTCCCCTGGCAGCAACTTCCAGGAACTATCCACCCTCTGTGAGAAAAAACCTACCTCACACATTGCTTTTAAACTACCCCCTCCCACCTGCACACTAAACCTGTGTCTCCTAGTAATTGACCCATCCACCCTGGGAGAAAGCCCCATACCTTCCACTCTATTCTTGTCATTCACAATCAGAAACAAAAAAACAGAAATTGCTGGGAAAACACAGCAGGTCTGGCAGCATCTGTGGAGAGAAAGCAGAGTAAATGCTGCAGGTGAAGTGACATTGGTTTGTCCAGTTAGTGGAGGAATCTCAGGAGCTTACAACAGTTAAGACACCAACGTTTCTGATGATTATAATTTGAGCTATCAACCAAATATTCTAACATAGAGCATATCTTTGATATTTGGCATCAGGTGGTTTCACATTTTTTTATTCATTCATGAGATATGGGCTTCACTAACTGGGCCAGCATTTATTGCTCACCCTATTTATCCTTGAGGGTCGAGGTGGTAAGATGCTTTCTTGAATGTAAATATAACCACAATCTTGTTAGGAAGGGAGTTAGAAGACTTGACCCAGTGAAACTGAAGGAATAGTGATGTTTCCTAGTCAGGATGGTGTGAAACTTGGAAGGGAATTTGTAGGTGGTGCTGCCCATGTCCTTCTACAGATGGAAGGAGTTGTCTAAGAGATCTGGGAGGATTTCTGCAGTGTGTCTTGTAAATGATACACATTGCTGCGACTATATGGAGTCTGGTGGAGGGAGTGGATGTTTGTGGATGTAGTGCCAATTAAGTAGGCTGCTTTGACTCGGATGGTGTCAAAATTCTTGAGTGTTGTTGGAACTGTAAATTCAGGCAAATGGGGAGTGTTCCATCACACTCCTGACTTCTGGTTAGAGGTGGATAGGCTTTGGCAAGCAGTGAATATTATATTTTTATTTATATATATTTTCAGTTTTTGGTCAATGGCAAAACCCAGGATGTTCATAATGGCTTGTTTAGCAAGAAATTGATCATGAAAACAGATTATAAGCCATTAATAATGAAATGCTGCAAACCTAAAAATTGCATTGCCACATTTGCAATACCTACTTGTTGAGGTTGCAAGGACATGTTTTTACAATAAGATATAAACCAGGTACATGGATGATTACATGTGACGCACTGAATAGATTACTCAGCCCACACAAAGGAATTCCTCTTGTTGCTCTTGACAACAAAGTTGAAGTTGTTCTCAAGTTTGATCTGTTACACTTTGATCAGACCCAGAGCATACAGTCTCAATGAGCAACTACCAAAGATGATAGATAACTTCTTTAAATTTTTCATTGTTCAATGACTTAGCAACATACAAGCATGATCATCATTGATGCAATGAGTGTTATTTGCAGTTTATTTGTTGTCCAGGATCAGATAGTATCTGACAACGGGCTGTGGTACACTGGAAATAGTCAGTGTACTCTGCAGGCAGTGACTGGTATCACATCATCACCTCACTATCTACAGTTAAATAATCGAGCAATGATCATTAAGTGGTGAGCAACAAAGGAAGTGTTTCACATTGCATTGCTGTATTTCTGTGCAGCACAATCGAATAGGGTTTACCATTCCCAGCATTTCTTATGCTCAGAAGACAAATAATCTTGTCCAATAACCAATTATTGAACCCCTGTTGAGACACAGGGCATTCTAATTCCAAGCCAGAGAAAGAGATATAGATGAACAAGTATGTAAAGAACTATGCAGAGCATGTGAGTCAGAAATATAAATTAGATTAGATTAGATTAGATTACTTACAGTGTGGAAACAGGCCCTTCAGCCCAACAAGTCCACACCAACCCGCCGAAGCATAACCCACCCATACCCCTACATCTACCCCTTACCTAACACTACGGGCAATTTAGCATGGCCAATTTACCTGACGTGCACATCTTTGGACTGTGGGAGGAAACCGGAGCACCTGGAGGAAACCCACGCAGACACGGGGAGAATGTGCAAACTCCACACAGTCAGTCGCCTGAGTCAGGAATTGAACCCGGGTCTCTGGTGCTGTGAGGCAGCAGTGCTAACCACTGTGTGACTGTGCCGCCCATAAATACAAAAACATGGATAACAACAAAGACCAAAACATGCTAACAGCTCAGATTCATACAAAGTCATAACTGATCTTGGTAGTACAGAGCAAAGGAAGAGAAGCCAGCTCAGACTCTGTACAACACACCAATTGTGCATGAAAAGTCTGAAGAAGGACACTTCAGCAAAGAGGATTGTCTGGTGATGTTGAGTGACAACAAGATAAGCAAATTGTTAAATAAATGCAATGCAGAATAAGGTATATCTCCAGACACATGTACAATTACCATAACAGGATGATTTGTCAAATCTCGGCAGCATTGCATTGAAATTTAAAATGTTAAGTCTTGTAAACTTTATTACATCTGCTTACAAAATAATTAAATTAATGACGTATGACCATGTACATCTGTATTGAATAGGTTTTTATCTGTCCTTTGTCTCACAGTTCAATATATTGCATATATCACCATCCTTTTATGAGACACGGTCATGACATCATTGCTGTATCATTACAATGTGACCTGATCTTATAAAGTTCACATATGTCATCTAACCTCAAATCACTTGAAGCATAAGACTTATCGGAAACATATTCCTCTGATGAAACTTAATAGCTTAATCTTATCCCATGCTCTCAGGGGCCTGAGGAATATACTGAATGTACATAATAGTCACAACAAAGTCTGTTGGATTCTTCAATATCACAATATGAATGCCCAGTTTCCTACATTACAGGAGATTACGTAAACATTGCTCCATCTTTTCAGTGGCAAACTCATACAAATAGTCTCTATTCCTACTCTAAACACACCTGTTTCTTTTTCTTGACGCATTACCAACCATTTTGGACTGGTCATGGACATTCAATTGGTTAAAGATGTTGTAATCTTCCTCTCATTCTTTTGAGAGCTCACCTCACTACAACTCATCCTGTCCTAAAACAGGACCTCCACGTAAGAGTGAGAAAGGCAATTAAATTGTTGGTGAGTATTCTAATTCCAGTTGCGATCCCTATAATTGCAAATCCTTCCTTTGAGAATATGGATGAAGCCTCCATGATTGATTGGATAAGATGTTAACTGTGCCTGAGTTAGCAAGCCAGGTATGAATACAGGTAAATAAGGTTCCTGGCAAAAACAAGATTTAATAGTCTGGCAGAGACAAAGCTCAGAAAGTTCTTTCAATTAATTCTGATTTTCTCTCCCCAGTCTTTGAATATTACACTAAGTTTTAACTCTTTGCAAATGAAAGTGAGTGAATAATGAGTGAATTAAAAGTGACCCATTAATTCTGCTTCTCTTACCATTGAAGCTGCCTGAGCTACAATAGATTTCCAGGATATTCTATTTGACTTTGCTATTTTACAGGCTGTTGAAAAAGAGGTGTATAATTTATCAGGTTAAAGTAATTAATTAATCATGTTAATGTAAATGATCTAATGCTTCAGATAAATTATTTTAGCCAAACACAGTAAAGTATAGATTTCAACAGTGGTGTGTCAGCCATTCATTTGCCACCTTGCCTGATTTGTCTTTCCAGTGAGACAGAAGTGCGATAGGCCAGGCTAATAGACTTTACCTTCATCCATTGTTTTCCCTCAATTCTGATCTTCTAGATTTCTGCTCTGGCTACTCCATTTTACAGGCTTTGATTTCAATATTGCTGAACACTCTCACTGCACTCACCTTGTCCACAGAAGCACATACACCTACATATATCTACAACTCCAAATTGTATGCACTGTGATATAAGATGTGTGGTTAATTTAATATATATTTTAATGTCATTTATTTTAACATTCAGACTTCAAATTAGTGGCATATGGGTTTTGACCTGTGTGCATGAGGGGATTAACTTGTTAATATTAATAGAGTTTTTTTTAAACGGAGTGAGAGAGAGGTTTCATGGAGTGGTAATATTTTGCATTTGTAGAGTTTTACAAGCAGACACAGTAACCATTGAAGAGCATTAGCCTGATTTCAGTTAGAAGGATCATGAATTTTTTTTTTCCCTTTTGCTTCGGGGAGTCATCCATAGCTTTGGTTTCAGTTTTCAGACATTCTAGTTGAGGCTGGATATATGAAACAGTTCCCTTCAGAGGAAGGAGTTGGTTCAGCAAAGACATGAAGTGGGTTACCTCATTTTAAGGATGTCGGTTTGAAAGTTTCAGACCAGAGGCATTTGGTTCGAATTCTGTCAGGCTTTTTGAAGTTGAGAAGTCTAAGTTCAGTTGTGTGAATGCTCAAAGAAAAGCCAATAAGACACTCAAGCTCGGGAATTGAAAACAATAGGTAAGTCAAAACTATAGAAGTGATAGACAAGGGAATTGTCTCTACTGTTTGAGTGCTACAAAGTGGTGCTGTTGGAATAGATTGAACATTATATTTTTACTGTGTTTCAAAATCTTTCAAATTGTGTTATATGTAAATGGCTTGATTAATTCTATTTCATCTCCTTTCCTTTTGAGAATTAAATATCCGTTTTATTGTTATAACTAGACTGGCAACAATGAATGCATGCTTGTGCTTCAGAGAAAGACAATCTCTTTAAATAAAATGTATATAATCTATCAAACCAGATTTCAGTCTGGGATAGAACATAGAACATAGAAAAATACAGCGCAGTACAGGCCCTTTGGCCCTCGATGTTGTGCCGATCCAAGCCCACCTAACCTACACTACCCCACTATCCTCCATATGCCTATCCAATGCCCGTTTAAATGCCCATAAAGAGGGAGAGTCCACCACTGCTACTGGCAGGGCATTCCATGAACTCACGACTCGCTGACTTGTCCCATAATAACAAAGACTGGGAGTGAGAACAATCTGCTAACCCAGTTGACAGGAAAGCCCTGCGTCAAGCTTCATCTGATAATAACAATCTCTACATTTTACTCTGTCTCCTGATTTCACACATTGTTTTGGACTCAGGACCTGAGCCATTGCACCATTTAAACAGCAGTAATACATCCATCAAGTTCAGGATATTACATAGAAATCACTCCTGAAAAAACATTTTATTGGACATTGAATGAGGATAAAATCAGATATGGGCTGTGATGTTTTTATAGTCAAATAGCATGCCAGTGTGCATTCAAATTAGTAATCATAAGCAGACAAACGTAAGGTGAGTGGAATGTTCATGGAGATATAATGTGCCATGTTTTAGCCAGTATGGTGACTCCTCAATTCAGAAGCCCTGCTCTCATACCTGGACCCACTATTTTCTCTGGGGCTGGATGTGAAACAGGGAAGGCATATCTTGCACACATATGTGTTTCACAGAGGCAACGGTTCATTTAAAACTGTTCCTGCTTTCACTTCATTGAGGAAGCAATTTTCATTATACATACAAACACGAACAACATTACGCCATTCACCCCATCAAGAATGAATTGCAATTTAATAGGATCATGAGTGATCCCATCATTAAAGCAATTTCTTTTCATTCACAGAATGAGGGCATCACTCATTCATCGTCCCTGATTGCCCAGATGGCAGTCAAGAGTCAACCACATTGCTGTGGGCCTGGGCTCATGCGTACCCCAGACCAGGTAGGGATGGCAATTTCCTTCATAAAAGGAAATTAAAAGGACAGTGAAGTAGATGGGTTTTTTCCAACAATCAACAATGGATTCATGGTCATCATCAGATTTTTAATTCCAGATTCTATTTTATTGAATTCCAATTCCACCATCTGCCATGGCAGGATTCAAACTTGCATCCCCCAGTCATTACCTAAATCTCTGGATTAACAATCCAGCAATAATGTCACAAGGCTATTGCCTCCCCACTAGGATGTTGCTTCCTCATTTGCATTCCTGCCTATCCTTAATACTTCTCACTCCCTTGCTTGGCAAATGTCTATCCACTTTCATCTTAAAACTAATAAAAGACTCTGTTGCCACTTCCTTTACAGAAAGAGTTCCAAAGACTCACAGTTCTCTGTGAGAACAAATTTTGCCTCATCTCTGTCTTATTTTTAAACAATAACTCCTCATTCTAGATTATCCCATAAGAGAAAACATTGTCTGTATATCAACCCTGCCAAAACTCCTCAGGGCATTATATGTTTCAATTAAGTCATCTCTTACCCTTCTGAATTCCAGTGTACACAAGCCCCTCTGCCCAATCTTACCTCCATAAAACAAATTACCAGCGCCAGTTTGGAAACCCTTCTCTGTCTTTCTGAAACGTCACTCGAAAATTTTATAAATTTGATTTTCTTTATTCTTTTGAGATGTGAGCGTTGCTGGCAAGCATTTGTTACTCAGTATTAATTGCTCTTGAGATGAGAGGCCATTGCAAAAGACATTTAAGAGTCAACTACATTGCTGTGGGTCTGATTTTACATGTCAGACAGAGGAGGTAAGAATGGCAGATTTCGAATCCATTAAGAACATCAATCAACCAGATGCATTTTTACAACAATGAATATTAGCACAACAATCAACGGTTCTCTTGATCACCATAACTGATATTATCTTTACATTCCACATTTATGCAGAGACAGGAGTAGGCCATTCAGCCTGTTGAACCTACTGTGTCGTTCAGTTAAATTATGGCTGATCATCTAACTCAATGCCAGTTTCCTGCTCCATCTCTACATCTCTTGTTGTCATTATTCTCCAGAAATTGATATCTGCCTTGAACCTATGAACATAGAAATTACAAGCAGAAATAGGTCATTCAGCCCTTCAAACTGCGCTGTTATCGAATAAGACAATGGATGATCTATTTCAAATTTCACATCACCACCTGGTCCTGATAGTGCTTCATTCCATAGCCTAACAATAATCTATTTACATTTGCATTAAAAAATACTCAATGACACTGTCTTCACCATCTTGTGAGACAGACAGTTCCAAAATAAGTAGTCTAGGGGAAAATGAATATCCTTCATCTCTGTCCTAAAGAGGTATAATGTAGAGGTGCTGGTGTTGGACTGGGGTGGACAAAGTTAAAAATCGCACAACATCAGATTATAGTCCAACAGGTTCATTTGGAAGTACAAGCTTTCGGAGCACTGCTCCTTCATCGGGTAGCTAGTGGAGCAGGATTATAGGACACACATGTGTCCTACAATCCTGCTCCATTAGCCACCTGATGAACGAGCAGCGCTCCGAAAGCTTGTACTTCCAAATAAACCTGTAAGACTATAACATGGTGTTTTGTGATCTTGAACGAAAGAGTTAGGACTAACTGAGAGCATTGTTCTAAATTTGTAGATGACAGAAAGATAAGTGGAGGGACAACTGGTGTTGAGAAGTTGGGGAAGTTGCAACGGACTTGGAGATTGGGCAAAGAAGTAGGAGATAAAAATGTGTGACAAAATGTGATGTTATACACTTTGGTAGGAAGAACAGAGGCATAGATTATTTTATAAATGAGGAAATACTTCAGAAATCTGACAAACAAGGAGACTTTGGAATCCTAGTTCTGAATTCTCTTAATGTTGACATGCAGGTACAGTTCGCAGATAGGAAGCCAAATGCAATGATAGCATTCATTTGAAAAAGATGAAAGATGTACAACTGATGCTGTATAAAGCTCTGGTCAGACCAGAATATAGTGAGCAGTTTTGTGACCTGCTCCTAAAGAAAGCTGTGCTGGCCTTGGACAGGGTTCGGAGGAGGTTCATAAGAATGATCCTGGCAATGAAGGACTGGCAATATGAACAGCAGTTGAAGACACGGGGGCTGTATTTGATAGAATTTTGAAGGATGAGGAGGGATCTCTTGAAATTTACAGAATGCTTATATACATGGATAGAGTGGACATGGAGAAAATGTTTTTATTAGTATGAGAGACTAGGACCCAAGGGCACAACCTCAGAGTGCAAGGACGATCCTTGAGAACTAACACCTGAAATACATCAAAAAGGAACAGCTCTTACAGCCACAACTTTTTCCCATCCTCCATCTTAGATTACCATGTTTGTGTGTGGGAAATCATGTCTCATGAATGTGATTGAGTTTTTTGAAGAAGTAATGATGAGGAATGATGAGGGCAAAGTGATGGATGTGATCTATATGGACTTCAGTATGGCATTTGGCAAAGTTCCTCATGGAAGACTGGTTAGCAAGGTTACATCTCATGGAATACAGGGAGAACTAGCTTGGAGGTAGAAGAGAGGGTACTGGTGGAGGGTTGTTTTTCAGACGGGAGGTCTGTGACCAGTGGAGTGCCACAAGGATCAGTGCTGGGTCCATTGCTTTTCATTATTTATATAAATGATTTGGATGTGAACATAGGAGGTATAGTTAGTAAGTTTGCAGATGACACCAAATTGGAGGTGTAGTGGACAGCAAAGAGGGTTATCACAGATTGCAATGGGATCTTGATCAGACGGGATGTGGGCTGAGAAGTGGCAGATGGAGTTTAATCTAGATAAATGTGAGATATTCTATTTTGGGAAAGCAAATCTTAGCAGGACTTATTCACTTAATGGTAAGGTCCTAGGGAGTATTGCTGAACAAAGAGACCTTGGAGTGCAGGTTCATAGTTCCTTGGAAGGGGAGTCGCAGGTAGATAGGATAGTGAAGAAGGCGTTTGGTATGCTTTCCTTTATTGGTCAGAGTATTGAGTATAGGAGTTAGGAGGTCATGTTGTGACTGTACAGGACATTAGTTAGGCCACTTTTGGAATATTGCATGCAATTCTGGTCTCTTTCCTATTGGAAGGCTGTTATGAAACTTGAAAGGGTTCAGAAAAGATTTAAAGGATGTTGCCAAGGTTGGAGGATTTGAGCTATAGGGAGAGGCTGAACAGGCTGGGGTTGTTTTCCCTGGAGCGTCGGAGGCTGAGGGGTGACTTTACAGAGGTTTATAAAATCAAAAGGGGCATGGATAGGATAAATAGACAAGGTTTTTTCTCTGGGGTGGGGGAGTCCAGAACTAGAGGGCATAGGTTTAGGAAGAAAGGGGAAATATATAGAAGGGACCTAAGGGGCAACTTTTTAATGCAGTGGTAGTATGTGTATGGAATGAGCTGCCAGAGAAAGTAGTAGAGGCTGGTACAATTATAACATTTAAAGGCATCTGGATGGGTAGAAAAATAGGAAGGGTTTAGAGGGATATGGGCCAAGTGCTGGCAAGTGGGACTAGATTAGGTTAAGATATCTGGTTGGCATGGATGATTTGGACCGAAGGGTCTGTTTCTGTGCTGTACACCTCTATGACTCTATGACTTTATAACTGAGGTGAGAAGGAACTTCTTCAGCAAGAGGGTGGTTAATCTGTGGAACTCAATGTTGCAGAAAGTTGTGGAGGCCAAGTTTCTAAGTGTATTTAGGCAGGATAGATGGATTATTCATTATTAAGGGGTTCGAAGATTGCAGGAAGAAGGCAGGAGAATGTGGTTGAGCACCATTTCAACTGTGATCCAATGGCAGGGCAGACTCAATGAGTCAAAATTCCTAGTTTTCCTCCTATATCTTATGGTCTCATGGTCTAAAACAGTGCCCCTTTGATCTGAACTCACACATAACAGTACATATCCTCTCCTTATCCACCTTTCAAAACTATTCAAGTGTAAAAACTATATCATTTTACTTTCCTGTATGTTTGATTGTGGTCTGAAATGGGTAAAGAATGGTTTTAAAAACTAAGTATTGTTGAAGGATTGCTACACATTTTAAAAGCATATAACCTGACACTCATTGTAAGAACTCTTCATGCAGCTACTGTTTAAGCAGTACTTGAAATTAGTGTGCAGATGAGCTGAAACCAATAGGTGAGTATGAATGGAGCTTTGGTTGTCACCAAGTAGCTGATTGGTCTGTGAACTCGATGATGAAGGCATTCTGCCAATCAACAACAGGATTGGATCCCAGGTAGCTGTGTAGCTTGGGGATATGAATCTTTTGGCAGAAACCATTGGGCCCCTGAAGGAGAAGGGACTATTTTGTTCTGTGGTAAAAAGCATCTCAAGCCTGACAATAGCAACATCCCCTTTTCCAGCTGCTGTGAGTTGTGCTGTTAATTGATTAATCTTTATAAGTGGGAACCAGTCACTCCATGCCTCATGCAAACAAGTAAAAGCATCACTAGAAGGAAAATCAAGAAACAGGTTTCTGATCAGCACAAGAATCATCTCAGTAAATCCTGTGGACGGGGACCTGAGCTACCTTCCTGGTCTTTCTCTTTACCCATAACATCCAATTATTTGTCATTTATATCTGTACATATGTGTGTAGAGAGAGGAAGATTATAAAGTTTAAAGTTTTAACTACTAGAGTTATATCGTTAATCATTCATGATTGTTTACCTTTGGTTAGGATCTATTTATTTGAAATAATTAGTTAACTATATTCTTGTTAAGTACAAAACTCAATCTATCCTTTCTGTCAATGTGGGTCTGAACAGAAGGTAAGTTGGGACATTCTGTGTAGCTCCTAAAATCTTTAGATAACTCTGGGAATATAAGCTTGATTTCCAGAGTGCCTAGTGAGACATAATACAGAATTTTATAATCTTCAATCAAAACAACCTCAATCTTCTAAACACTACTGAAAACATGTCCTGCCTGTCCAATCATTCCTCATAAGACAACAAATATGCTCCAAATATCAGTCTAATAAATCTCTCTTGACCATGTCCAGTGCATTTTCATCCTTTCTTAAATAAGGGGACCAAAACTGTATACAAGATGTGGTCTCGCCAAAGCCCTTTATAACTGAATCATATCATCCTTATTTTATGTTCAATTCTTCTTATAAAAAAAGGCTTGCATCCCATTAGCCTTTCTGATTATGTGCTGTACCCTATAACTGACCTGGTATGACTCAGCACTAGATGAGGGACATGGACAGGATAAATAGATAAAGGTCTTTTTTCCTGGAGTAGAAGAGTCTAGAATTAGAGGGCATGGGTTTAGGGTGAGAGAGAAAAAATTTAAAAGGGACCTAAGGGGCAACTTTTTCATGCAGAGGGTGATGGAAAATGGAATGAACTGCCTGAAGAAGTGATGGAGGCTAGTACGTTTACAACCTTTAAAAGGCATCTGGATGGGTACATGAATAGGAAGGGTTAGAGGGATATGGGCCAAGTGCTGGCAAATGGAACTAGATTGATTTAGGGTATCTGTTTGACATGGACAAGTTGGACCAAAGGGTCTATTTCTGTGCTGTACATCTCTATGACTCTTTGACTCTATGCCTCTGCACCTGAAAATTCTCAAGTCGTTCTTAATGCTTCCTGCCAAGGTGACCAACTTCACAGTTTCCCACAGTATACTCCATCTGCCAGATTTTTGCTCACACACCTGACTATATGGTCCGTATCCTTGTTATGTCATCGTCAAAACACACTTTCTAACCTATCTTTGCGTCATCTGCAAATATAACCACTATGCCTTTGATTGACCAACTAAGTCTTTGATATAAATTGTAAAAAGTTGAGAGCCCAGCTACCTGATCTCACTTATCATATCCTGCCAATGTGAAGAAGATCTATTTTTGAATACTTGCTGGTTAGATTAGATTAGATTCCCTACAGTGTTAAACAGGTCATTTAGCTCAATAAGTCCACACCGACCCTCTGAAGAGTAACCCACCCAGACCCATTCTCCTACATTTACACCTGATTAATGCACCTAACTCCAAGGGCAATTTAGCATGACCAATTCACCTGACCTGCACATCTTTGGATTATGGGAGGAAGCCAGAGCACCCGGAGGAAACCCATATAGACATGGGGAGAATGTGCAAACTCTCCACAGACAGTAACCCAAGGCGGGATTCAAACCCAGGTCCCTGGTGCTGTGAGGCAGTAGTGCTAACTACTGAGCTACCGTGCCACCCCTGGTTACTGTCAGCCAACTAATCTTCTACCCATACTAGTATATTACCCTTGAACCAGGAGCTCCTTTTTTGTGTATAAAACCTATTATGTGGAACCTTGTTAAATGCCTTCTGAAAATCCAAGCACAATACATCAATGGGCTCCCCTTTATTCGCAGTACATATTACTCATTCAAGGAATTCCATTTTATCGATTAAGAATGATTTCCCATTCACAAGTCCATGCTGACTCTTGCCAATTTCCTTGAGTTTTTTTTAAAGTGTCCTCTTTAATGATTGATTCTAACAGCTTCGCCAAGACATAATCTTAATTGGCCTTTGGTTTCCTGTTTCCTCCCTCACTTCCTCTTGAATAGAGGGAGTAAATTTGCTACTTTCCAGTCTGAATGAGTGATTCCAGAATCTAATGAAGTTTGGAAAATCAACACCAAAGCATCTACTACCTCAGTAGACAACTTACGACCCTAGGATAAAGTCTATCAGGACTTGAAAACCTACCAACCCATCGGTTTGCTCAGTATCATTTCCCTCATGATTACAATTTCATCAAATTCTTCTCTTCCTTCAATCTCCTGGTTTACAGATATTACTGAGGTTTTTTTTGTATCTTCTATAGTGAAGACTGAATCAAAATATTTACTCAATACTTCCTCTGTTTCTTTATTATCTTTTATTTCCTTCCAATTTCCACCCTTTAGATGACTAACTTCCATTTTATTTACCCTTATTTTAGATATCTATAGAAACTCTTGCTATCTGTTTTTACATTTTTGCTAGCTTTCTCTCATGTTCTAATTTATTCATCTCAATTAACCTTTTCATTATTTTCTGCTATTCTGTGTGTTCTGACCAGTCATCTGACCTGCCCATTCATCATTGTGCAATTCTATACCTTTCCTTTAAGTTTGACACTCTTTTTAGCTTCCACAGTTAACCACAGATGGAGGATCTGCCCTTGTAAGTTTTCTTTATAGTCCAAATGTAGTTATTCTGCGTGTTGTGAAGTATCTCTTTAACTATCTGTTGCTGGTTCTCTGTTGGTCGATCTTCTAGTCCAACATCCTGCTTTCATTGTGGCATAGTTACCTTTTTACAAGTTTAGAATATTAGTCTTAGTTCAATTCATCTTCCTTACAAACTGGATTCAGTATTTAATCATATAATGACTGTTGTTATGCAAAAATGTCCTTACTCTGAGGTTATTAATTAGTTCTGTCAAATTACACAATATCAACTTTAATATTGTTATGGACGAGACCAAATCCCCTCAAAATATGTCAAGGAGTTAACCCAGACCCTAACCTTTCTTATCTTAAAGGCAAGTGCCAAGCAATGCAATTTATTGGTCAAACTTGCAGGCTTGAAACAAAACACACTTTATTCACACACTGTAGTTAGAAAACAGACAAAATAAAAACAAAATAAAATAATTGGCTTACCTGTAACTCTATCGAAATACTGAACAAAATAATAAGCTACTTATTAGTGTTTCAATGAAGTAACATCCCATAAGCACAGCCTTGGCAAAGATAAAGTCGGTAAAATAGATTGTTTCACGTGCAAACCCAGAATCGCACAAGCTGTTTACTTTATTGGCTTCAAATAGACCACTCAGCATCTCTCCCCCAATCTCCCATCACACAAAAAAAGGACAAAATATACCTCTTAAAGTCATAGTATCATCACAATATAATCTGCTCTCAGGCTGGCTCCAGAAAATGGTGCTCCAAGAAACTATTTTGAAAGCAATCATGAACTCCTCATCCTTGCTGTTATAACCAGTCTGATTTTTCATGTTTATACATAGATTAACATCACTCATAATTATTGCTCATCCTCTGCTTCAAGCACCCTATATTTCTTATAGTATAATTTTTCCTTCATAATGGTTACTCATCACAGGCCTGTAGACTACAAGTGACTTCTTTCCCCTACTTTTCCTCATTTCCAGAAAAACAGATTCTGCATCCTGATCTCCTGAAGCAAGTTCAACTCTAGCTTTTGCACCAATCCAACTTTGATTCGGAGTTCCAGCCCTTCAACTTTACATAGCTTCCTATCCTCTATTCTTCTTGAATGTCAAATATCCTTCAATATTAAGGACCTAATCATTGTCATCTGCAGCTATGTCTCCATAAATGTCTAGCAGACCATATTTTCTCATTTCAATATGTGCAATCAATTCATTAACGTCGTTATGAATGCTAGCCACTTCAAGATACAGAGCATTTAGTTTTATATGTTGTTATTTTTGTAGCATCTACTGTTGACTGCTGGTGTTTTCTCAGGATTTTCTTCTGCCTATTCTCTGACTTTCATTTCCACATTAGTATTTGGCCTCTTGCCTTGACTCTATGCCTTGATTTTGTTACAATTACTCAGACTTAATCTCTCACCCACCACCTCAAACCCATTTTAGTTTGAAGCTCTCCCTGCCTCCCTAGCTGTGCAGCTCATGAGACTATTAGTCCCACCACAGTTTAGGTGTATATTGTCTCAACAGTACAGGTCCCCAATACTTTTGCCAGTGCCTCAAGAACTATAACCCTTTTTTTAACCAGACCAAACTTCGAGCCACACATTCCATTTTATAACCTTACTGACGTGCCAACTTTTTTATGGCTCAAGCAGTAATCAACAGACTATTATCTTTAGGTCTGCTTTTTAATTTAGCCACTAACCTCTCTTCCCTCAGTCGTACTTCTTTCCCAGATGATTAACGTTTACAAGGGTAGACAATTCCAAAGATTTGACACACTCTAAGTGAAGAAATTCCTTCTTATCTAATTTTAAATAGCCTACCCTTTCTCCTGAGATTATGTACCCTGGTTTTTGGCTCACCAACTAGGGGGCAATACCTTAACTGTGCTGTCATACCCTACACAAGTTGTGTACTTCTCATTTAGATCTGATAAAAGAAAATCCATAGAGGTCACTATCCCATCACCAATTTCCCTGTTATTTACACGTGGAAAGTCCTTGACACTGATCTAGTTTCCTCAGAACCAGCTGTCAGAGTGTCTGACACTCCTGTTTATATCTGTCAGTCAGGGCTCCCTGACTGGACCAGATTAACAGCCTCAATCAGAGAACTCATATTCTATGAGATTGACCTGGCTGACCTTGTTACAATCAATGCATGATCACCCCTCATTTTCCCAAACTCTTCTGAATACATATATAGCCTCCTCAATCTCTCTTCATAAAGCAATCTTACTATTCTTGGGATTCATCTGGTGAACCTCAGTTGTACTCCCTCGATCGCAAGTGTATCCCTTCTTAGACAAGGGAACAAAATTGGAAACATTACTAAAGAACAAAGAAAATTTACAGCCCAGGAACAGGCCCTTCAGCCCTCCAAGCCTGAGCTGATCCAAATCCACTGTCTAAACCTATCGCCCAATTCCTAAGCATCTGTGTCCCTCTGCTCCCCACCTACTCATGCATCTGTCTAGATGCATCTTAAATGAATCTACTGTGCCTGCCTCTACCACCTCTGCTGGCAACTTGTTCCTGGCACCTACCACCCTCTATGTGAAGTACCTGCCATTTATATCCCCCTTAAACTTTTCATCTCTCACCTTGAATGCGTGACCTCTCGTTATTGAATCCCTCATCCTGGGAAAAAGCTTATCTCTCTCTACCCTGTCTAAACTCTTCATAATTGTGTAGACCTCAATCAGGTCCCCCCGTAATCTCCTTTTTTACTAATGAAAACAATCCTATCCTACTCAACCTCTCCTCATAGCTACCACCTTTCAGACCAGGCAACATCCTTGTAAACCTTCTCTGCCCCCTCTCCAAATTGTCCACACCCTTTTGGTAATGTGGTGACCAGAACTGTACACAGTACAGGATTCTAAATGTGGCCGAACCGAAGTCTTGTACAATTTTAACATGACCTGCTAGCTCTTATATTCAATACCTCATCTGATGAAGGCAAGCATACCTTATGCCTTCTTGACCACTCTATCCACCTGTGCAGCCAAATGGACCTGAAGTCTGCTCATCAAATGCCTTACTAAAGTCCATCTACAGCTCCTCCTTCATCTATCAACCTGGTCACTTCCCCAAAATACTCTATTAAGTTGGTAAGGCACGATCTACCCCGCACAAAACCATGTTGGGACCTATCAATGATAAGCCCATTCTTTTCCAAATATAAATAGATTTTATCCTTCAGTACCTTCTCCAGCAACTTTCCCACCACTGACATCAGGCTAAGTTGTCTGTAGTTATCTGGAACACTTTAACTCCCCCTCCCACTCCACCAAGGACATGCAGGTCCTTGGCCTCCTCCATCGCCAGACCATGGCAACACGATGCCTGGAGGAAGAGCACCTCATCTTCCACCTAGAAACCCTCCAACCACAAGGGATGAATGCAGATTTCTCCAGTTTTCTCATTTCCCCTCCCCCCACCTTATCTCAGTCCCAACCCTCGGACTCAGCACCACCTTCTTGACCTGCAATCTTCTTCCCGACCTCTCCGCCCCCACCCCCTCTCTGGCCTATCTCCCTCACCTTAACCTCTTTCCACCTATCGCATTCTCAATGTCCCTCCCCCTCCTCCCTACCTTTTATCTTAGCCTGCTTGGCACACCCTCCTCATTCCTGAAGAAGGGCTTATGCCCGAAACATCGATTCTCCTGCTCCTTGGATGCTGCCTGACCTGCTTCACTTTTCCAGCAACACATCTTTCAGTGTTACCTGGAATATCCTTACTACCTTTTTGTACAAGGGGACAACATGAGCAACCCTCCAGTTATCCGGCACCTCACTTGTGTTTAAGGATGCTACAAAGATATCTGTCAGGGCCCCAGCTATTTCCTCTCTTGCCTCCCTCAGCAACCTGGGATAGACCCTATCCGGTCCTGGGGATTTGTCCACCTTAATATCCTTTAGCCTCCCCAATGCATTATCCCTCCTTATGTCAACATGATCAGAGTAAACAAACTTGTATCTCTAATCTTAGCATTCATCACCTCCCATTTCTCAGTGAACACTGATGCAAAATAATAATTGAAAATCTCACCCATTTTCTCAGGTTTAACACGCAACCTTTCTTCCTTATCCTTTAGTGGACCAACCCTTTCTCTGGTTACCCTCTTGCTTCTTATATAAGAATGAAAGGCTTTGGGATTCTCCTTAATTCTGTTTGCCAAAACTATTTCATGACTTCTTTTAGCCTGCTTGATTCCTTGTTTAAGATTGCTCCTACTCTCTCGATATTCTTAGCTGCCTGGACCTTATGTATGCTTCCCTTTCCCTCTTGGCTAGTTGCATGATTTCTCCTGTCATCCATGGTTCATGAATCTTGCCTTTCCTATCCTTTATTTTCAAAATGACGTGCCTATCCTGCACTATCTTCAACCTATTTTTGAAAGCCTCCCACATACCAAATGTGGACTTTCCTCCAAATAGCTGTGTCCAATCCACATTTCCCAGCTCCTGTCTAATTTTGATATAATAAGCCTTGGCCCAATTTAGTACTCGTCCCTTAGGACCATTCTCATCTTTGTCTATTCTAAAACTTACAGAATTGTGGTCACTATTCCCAAAAAGATCCCCCACTGCAACTTCTATTACCTGGCCTGACTCATTCTCCAGTACCATGTCCAATATGGCCCCTTCCCTTGTCGGACTATTGACATAGAGTCATAGAGTCATAGAAATGTACAGCACAGAAACAGACCCTTCTGTGCAACTCGTCCATGCCGACCAGATATCCCAACCCAATCTAGTCCCACCTGCTGTCTCCGGCCCATATCCCTCCAAACCCTTCCTGTTCATATTCCAATCCAGATGCCTTTTAAATATTGCAACTGTACCAGCCTCCACCACTTCCTCTGGCAGCTCCTTCCATACATGTATCACCCTCTGCGTGAAAAGTGCCCCTTAGGTCTCTTTTATACCTTTCCCCTCTCACCCTAAAACAATGCCCTCTCATTTTGGACTCCCCACCCAGGGAAAAGACTATCTATCTATCCTATGAATCTTGATTTTGTAATCATGGATTATGATTATCCATGCCTCTCATGATTTTGTAAACCTCTATAAAGTCACCCCTCAGCCTCCAAAGCTCCAGGGAAAACAGCTCTAGCCTATTCAGCCTCTCCCTATAGCTCAAATCCTCCAACCCTGGCAACATCCTTGTAAACTCTTTTCTGAACCCTTTCAGGTTTCACAACATCTTTCCGATAGGAAGGAGACCTGATTTGCACGCAATATTCAAACAATGGCCCAACCATTGTCTTGTCCAGTCACAACATGACCTCCCAACTCCTTTTACTCAGTACTCTGACCAATAAAGGAAAGCATACCAAACGCCTTCTTCACTATCCTATCTACCTGCGACTCCACTTTCAAGGAGCTATGAAGCTGCACTCCAAGGTCTCTTTGTTCACAAATACTCCCGAGAACCTTACCATTTAGTGCATTAGTCCTACTAAGATTTGCTTTCCCAAAATGCAGCAGCTCACATTTATCTAGATTAAACTCCATCTGCCACTTCTCAGTCCATTGGCCCATCTGGTGAAGATCCCATTGTAATCTGAGATAACCTTGTTCACTGTCCACTACACCTCCAATTTTGGTGTCTTCTGCAAACTTACTAACTATACCTTTTATGCTCGTATCCAAATCATTTATATAAATGATGAAGAGTAATGGACCCAGCACCAATCCTTGTGGCACTCCACTGGTCACAGGCCTCCAGTCTGAAAAACAACCCTCCACCACCAACCTCTATCTTCTACTTTTGAGCAAGTTCTGTATCCACATGGCTAGTTCTCATGCTGCTGTAGAAAACTTTACTGGACACTTCTGACAAATTCTGCCCCATCCACACCTCTGACACTAAGTGTATCCCAGTCAATGTTGGGAAACTTAAAATGACCAATCACCACCACCCTGTTGCCTCTACATCTTTCCATAATCTGTTTACTTATTTGTTCTTCTATCTCATGCTCACTGTTGGGAGGCCTGTAATACAACCCCAACAAAGTAACTGCACCCTCCTTATTTCTCAGCTCCACCCATAATGCCTTACCCACCCAACAAGCCCTCCATAGAGTCCTCCTTTAGCATACTGTGATATCATCCCTGACCAGCAATGCAAGTCCTTCCCCCCTTTTACTTCCCTCCCTGTGCTGTCTGAAGCATATATATCCTGGAACATTTAGTTGCCAATCATGCTCTTCATTCAACCAACTCTCTGTGATCGCAATAACATCATACTGCCAGGCACCAATACAAGCCCTAAGTTCATCTACCTTACCCACTTTACTCCTTGTATTAAAGTATATGCACTTCAGGCCACTAGTTCTTTTGTGCTCATCTGCTCTTTGCCTATTCTTCCCCTTGGTAATGCTAACTTTGTGATGTTTACAGTCTCCAGTTTCCACCTCACTGTCTAGTGGTCTTGTTTTGTGGTTCCCAGCCCCCTGCCACATTAGTTTAAAACCTCTCCAACAGCAGTAGCAAAAACTTCCCCAAGGACATTAGTTCCAGCCTGGTTCAGGTGTAGACTGTCCAATTTGTAATAGTCCCACCTTCCCCAGAACTGGTCCCAATGTTCCACAAATCTGAAACCCTCCCTCCTACACCATTCCTCAAGCCACATGTTCATTCTGCCTATTCTTTCACTTCCACCCTGGCTGGCACCTGGCACTGGTAGCAATCCGGAGATCACTATCTTTGAGGTCCTTCTCTTTAACATCTCTCCTAGCTGCCTGAATTCGGCTTTCAGGACCTTATCTCATTTTTTACTTATAACATTGGTGCCAATGTGCACGACGACAACTGGCTGTTCACCCTCCCTTTTCAGAATGCTCTGCAACCGATTGGTGACATTCCTGACCCGAGCACCTTGGACTGCAGCAAGACAATTTTAGCCATGTTGAAGAGTGTGGTGCTGGAAAAGCACAGCTGGTCAGGCAGCATCTGAGGAGAAGGAGAATTGACATTTTAAGCATAAGCTCTTCATCAGGAATTCCTGATGAAGTGTTTATGTTTGAAATAGCTATGCTTTTGCAGCACCATACTCTCAACTCTGATCTCCATCTGCAGTCCTCACTTTCTGCCAATTTTAGCCATGTACTCAAATCCATTTGTGAGGAAGTCCAACTTGCCATTTTCCTTCCTAATTGCTTGCTCCACATCTTTAGTGACTCATTGTTAAGAAGTCATCTTGCCAAGTCCCTTTGAACACCAACACTTCACTATTTAAGCAATTTTCTTTCTAACAAAGTGAATAGTTTCACATTTACTTTGACATTGCATTCCACCTGCCATAGAGTTATAGTCATACAGCACAGAAACAGACCCTTTCGTCCATCTTGGTCGTACCAACTAGATACCCTAAACTGATCTAGTCCCATTTGTAGCATTTGGCTCTTATCTCTCTAAGCCTTTCCTATTCATGTACCCATCCTGATTCCTTTTAAATGTTGTAATTGTACCAGCCTCCACCACCTCCTCAGGCAACTCATTTCATGCATGCACCATCTTCTGCTTGAAAAGGTGGCCCCTCAGGTCCCTTTTAAATCTTTCCCCTCTCACCTTAAACCTATGCCCTCTAGTTTTGGACTCCCCTAAACTGGGAAAAGGACATTGCCTATTCACCCCATCCATGTTCCTCATGATTTTATAAACCTTTATAAGGTGACCCCTCAGCCTTTGATGTCCAGGGAAAAAAGCCCCAGCCTATTCAATATCTCCCTATAGCTCAAACCCTTCAATCCCCACAACATCCTTGTAAATCTTTTCTGGCGCCTTCTAAGTTTAACAACATCCTTCCTATAGTAGGGAGACCAGAACTGAACACCGTATTCTAAAAGTAGCCTAACCAATATACAACCACAACATCCTAACTCCTACACTCAATGCACTGACCAATGAGGACAAATATGCCAAATGCCTTCTTCACCACCCTGTCAACCTGCTATTCTAATTTCAAGGAACTATGCACCTGAACACCATGTCCCTTTGCTTCGCAACACTTCCCATGACCCTAACATTAAGTGTATAAGTCCTGTCCTGAATTGCTTTACCACACATTTACCTAAATTAACCTCCATCTACCACGCCTGGGTCCATTGGCCCATCTGATTAAAGTTCCCACTTTACTCTGAGATAACCTTCATGTCATCTACATCACCAATTTTGGTGTCATCTGCAAACTTTCTAACTATACTTTCTATATTCATATTCTAATTCCCTTTGAAGTATCCTTGCATCGTCCTCACAATGTAATTTCCAACTAAATTTAATGTCATCAGCAAATGTAGAAATATTACAAGTGGTTCCCATATCTAACCTCTTATATAAATTCTTACCAGTTGTGAACCTGATCCTTAAAGTGCCTCACTACTAACAGCGCCCTCCTGAGAATGATTTATGTATTCCTGCTTTTTGTCTATGAACTAATTTTTTAGCCATACTAGCATATTTCCCCAATCCCAGGTACTATAATGTTATTTTTTGACTTTCTCAGTGGGTTCAATCAAAAGCCTTCTGGAAATTCAAGTACAGCACGTACACAGGTTCGCCTTCATTAATCCACAAAAAACTCTAAAATGTTTGTCAAACATGATTTGTCTTTTATAAATCCATATTGATCGTGCCCAGTTTTGCCATTCATTTCTAAATGTCCAGTTATTGCATGCTGCAAAATAGATAAAATACTATTTTCTTATTTTCAAACTAAAGTATCTGCAGTTTTCCATCGTCCCTCTTCCTCCCTTCTTAAAGAGTGTGGTTACATTTGTTACCCTGCAACATGGGGGAGCTTTTCCAGAGTCACACACCTTATTGTGCCCACTCATTTACAATGAATTCATTTTGCTAATTATACCTGCAGTTCTTCAAGTTTCTATTAAATTAGAACAAGAGACCATTCAATCTACCATGCTTGTGTTACTGTTAAATACTTGTTCACAGTAAGCTGTCTTTCTAATCCAATGATCCATTACCTTTTTCTATTCATTCTTTTCAAATAATAATTCAGTTTCCTGTTAAATTTGTCTTCTGGTGATGGGCAGAAGTGAATAAATATGTTTAATCTGAAACATAAAAAGGAAATGACTGCAAATGTTAGAGATTTTAACTGAAGCAAATTGGGAAGAGAAAATGAATGTGAAAAATAAATATTCCAATCACTGAGATAGAGTTAGTGGGTTGAATGACCTTTGCAATGCTTAATAGTGAACTAGAATGAGATAGAAGGCCAAATCAGTGCAGTAATGGGAAAACATGAATAGAACTAAAAGCATGTACATAACTGAGAGGGTTCAATGACATGCTGAAGGTCCACACAAACAAAAATGTGAGAAAATATTGGCAATTGGAAAAACAAAAAAAAACGTAGGAAGTCGAAATAAAAGAACATGGGAAATAATAATAGAACTAGTCCACACAGGCCTTCAAGCCTATTCTGCCATTTTATTGGATCATGACCTGATCTGACTGTGGCCTTAACTGTACGTTCCTACCTGCATCTCATAACTGTTTACTCCCTTGTCAATCAAAAATGCATCACCCAGCTCTGAGTATATTTCAATGAACTACTGCTCATTGGGTCAGAAAATCCTAAGCATTAATACCCCAATGAGACTAGAAATTCCTCCTCGCCTCCATCTTAAATGGAAGGCTGCTTTTTTTAAAATATTGTTTGAGCAATCTGAAAGAGGGAAACATCTTACCAGTATCTACCTTGTCGAGCCCTGTCACAAACCTTTATGTTTCAGTAAGAACAACTCTCATTCTCCAAAAGTGCACTGATATTGACCCAATCTGCTCAGCCTTTCCTCATAAGAAAAGCTCCGCATCCCAGGACTCAGCCTGGTGAACCTTCCCTGAGCTGCATCCAATGTAAGCATGTCCCTTTTTAAGGGATATATTCAAAACTGTACACAAAAATAAAATGCTGGGAATACAGAGTTGTCTGCTGGGCCCAAATATATGCCACTGAACAAACTGGAAGCAGGATTTCTTTGACACATGAAAGAGTTGTGAAGCATGATTGAGGTGAAGGACCGATGGGGTAGGAAATGGGATCGGAAACAAGAATATCAGTACTGGTACTTCTGGAGATGGAAGTTGGTGGCAGTCAAACTTGCCATCTCTACATCCTGACATAACACAAAGAGATGCATCTGATGAGACAGTCTCACCAATTGAAAATCCTGCTGCCTCTGTCTAACCACTTGATAGGTGCTCCAGAATGCATGGCCTGGATGCATTGGAGAATATGTTATTTGCCTGATCCAGGGATCTGGTAGGGTAAGAGCTGCACATAAAATTTTCTCTATAATGGGATTATAGAAGTTTATTTCTTAACTGGTATTGATTGAAGGTAATGTGGGATGTTTTAAATAACATTTGATTAAGGATTATGAATGTAATATTAAATTTAAACAAGTTGAATCTTAGTGATCCTCCTTCCTGGATTCCTATATCTTAATCAGGCCTTGAATTCATGGGACAACTTTAAAAAATATCTGAGTCCTTCACTTTGTGCCAGATAAGGCGTATTGCTTTCTTATTTGATTTTTTTTTAACGAGAAGGTCATAAATAAAGGGTGTGTATGATACAGTAGAACAAAATGTTCTTTTGGTTCAAAACATTGTATAGCAATTTATAACATGTGAGCAACAGAAGTTGTTTTCTGTTTTTTAGTTACGACAAAATGTAAACATATTCAAACCAGTAAAACGTTCATGTGGACTTTTCTATTATTGCATAAACAGGGTCCAATCAATTTTTTTTTGCCTTATTAGATATTAGATATTAGATTCCCTACAGTGTGAAAACAGGCCCTTCGGCCCAACCAGTACACACCGACCCTCCAAAGAGTAACCCATCCAGACCCATTTTCCTCTGACTAATGCACCTAACACTATGAGCAATTTAGCATGTTCAGTTTTAACACGTAGCATTTGTCCTGAGATGTACATGTCTGTAGTAGACAATGTGACATTCTGTTACACTTGAAAAGCAGCATTATTCAGATATATGAGTCTTTAGTCTTTGCCAGCACAATCTCAGGAATGCATTCACAGGAACAGGTCATAAAGCACAGAATCCTCTGTTACAGAATTGTTAAGGTTGTACTTCAGGAGCAGGTTTACATTTTCTTCAAAGTTTCTGTCCAAAACTTGCATTCCTCAAGGGTAGTGAACAATCTCTTCTTCACAGCAGCCATATATTTCAAGGGCAGCACGCTATGCTTTGCTGGAGAGTTCTTGGCTCTGGATGAATGAATTGGCTGAACAGACATCCTTCACCACCACACGATTTGTCAAGGCAGATGATGAGACAGTTTGACAAATTAGGTGCCAGGTTAGATTTGTTGTTGAGTTATTCTTTATAGTAATATAAGAATCTTGAGTGTCCAGAAGTTACCTAAGTGCATGTTACTTTGTAAATAATCCTGTTCCTACCTCTATCTGACCAGCAGTCCCGACTATTATCTGAAAGAGCTGTTGTACAGCGGTCTGGGGAAGAATGGTACACTCTAACCAATTGGAGTAACAGCACTCTGTATGCAATCATCTAACAACACATTCCTAAAGTTAAATCTGGAACCATTATGGTCATAAGAAATTCCTGCAATTCTTTCTTTTGTAATATTTCATATTTGCACCCTGTAAATTCACATTACTATTGTTTGCCATTTGGCACATAGTCCTACTTTATTTATGCATTAGATCAAAACTAGTTTGATTGTGTTGAAGTAAACTTAACCTCATCGTTCATCAGTGTCACCTTGGAGCCCAAGTTATGCACATAAAAATGTCAGGCCTAACACATCATATGGGGAGGATGGGAGAGCCAATCAGGATTAAATTTTAATGTATTTACATGAGTCAAGGTTCATTTATAACCAACAAGACAATACATCTGTTTTTCTGTTAGAGATTAGTATATCTTGTCTGTATCTATGCTTAAGAATAACTTAAATCATCTTTTCACTAAGCAATGTGACATTGATCCTAGTTTAATAGCTAGGAGATTCATGTTAAAGTGGATTTGCAAGCAAGAATAAATATTTATATTGGATAGTAAAATTAAGATACTGCTACATGTGCAATTTTTCATGCTGTGATTCATTGTAGGGATTTGTCCTTTCAAGATTTTTTTTCCCTTACATGGACTTGCTTTCTGTATTTGTTCACTTGCATTATCATCCCTTCCAAATGGAGAAAGCTCCATAAAACAGAGAATACTTGGATAAAATGCCCGGTCTGCCTGTGCTGCCACTTTATCCCTGTGATTCAAATGGCTGTGGGTGATCTTAAAAAAAAATCATAGAGCTGAATCGTATATCTTTTTAGCAAAGTGAGAGTTGCTTCGAATTTTTAAAATATTTCTTTGCCTAGAGGCTTAGCAAGTTTTCTCATCAAATCTTACAAAACTCATGAACTAGTGAACCTACACCAATGGAATCATACAATCATAGAGATGTACAGCAGGGAAACAGACCCTTCGGTCCAACCCGTCCATGCCAACCAGATATCCCAACCCAATCTAGTCCCACTTGCCAGCACCTGGCCCATATCCCTCCAAACCCTTCCTATTCATATACCCATCCAACTGCAATTGTACCAGCCTCCACCACTTCCTCTGGCAGCTCATTCCATACACGTACCACCCTCTGCGTGAAAAAGTTGCCTCTTAGGTCTTTTTTATATCTTTCCCCTCTCACACTAAACCCATACCCTGTAGTTCTGGACTCACTCACCCCAGGGAAAAGACTTGGTTGATTTATCCTATCCATGCCCCTCATGATTTTATAAACCTCTATAAGGTCACCCCTCAGCCTCTGATGGTCCAGGGAAAACAGCCCTAGTCAATTCAACCTCTCTACAGCGCAAATCCTCCAACCCTGACAACACCCTTGTAAATCTTTTCTGAACCCTTTCAAGTTTCACGACAGCTTTCCGATAGGAAGGAGACCAGAATTGCACTCAATATTCCAACAGTGGCCTAACCAATATCCAGTACAGCCACAACATGACCTCCCAATTCCTGTACTCAATACTCTGAGTCCTTCACATCCACTTCCAACCACATCTTACATGTGCCATTTCCTGAACAAATTACCACATCTAGGATATCCCAGAATGAGCTGATGCATCTGCAGCTGGTAGATGATGAACATAAGGTCTCATACGTTTTTCCCTCCTGTTGGTTTCCTCACCACCTACTGCAGACCCAGTCTAGCAGTTTTGTCCTTTAGGTCTTAACCAGCTTAGTCAGCAGTACTGCTGTTGAGCCAGTCTTGGTGATGAACATTAAAGTTCCTGGCCCAGACTGCATTCAGGTGCCTTGCCATCCTCAGATGTTCCTCCAAGTTTTGTTCAACCTGGAGGAGGAGGTAGAGTGGTACATGCTAATCAGCAGGAGGTTTCCTTGTCCACGTTTAATCTATTGCAATGAGGCTTCATAAACTCCAGAATCAATGTGGAGACTCCCAGGGCAATTCCCTCCCAACTATACACCACTGTATTGTCACTTTTGCTGAGTCCATCTGCTGGTGGAACAGCATATCCAGGGATTCTGATGGTGTGGCCTGGCATGTTGTGTGTGAGGTATGATTCTATAAGTCTAATTTTGTCAGTCTGTGGTTTAGTCCATTTTTGCAAGTGACTCCATGCCCCAAAGACGGAACTGTGGGCAGGGGAGATTGCATGCCCACTCTCAGTGGGCCATCTGGAAGGTTTATCCTACCAGCCTTGGTTCCTCTGACTTTATTTTTTTTTATTTTCCTCTCTAGGGCACCTCATCAGAGCACCCGGTTGGGCTGCCAAGGCTGCTGTTTCTCTGATTTGGCTGGCAATATCTATATTCAGCCTGCCATCTATGTTTTTTTTTGCCAATAATACTTTTGCCACTGCACAAATCTCCAAGGTCCATGCACAGCAGCAGTATCTGAAACTGGAAGTCAGTGTGTCTAAATGCAGTATGTCCAGAAATTCTGAGTGACTGCATGGATGCACAGCTTAGAGGGAACACTGCCTGTGCTCCTTATATACACAGTGAGCCTGGAGGTAGGCAATTGAGAGGCCAGGTTCATGCAAATTGCTGAATCCATCTTGCTTCCAGCATGAATGGGTTCAAGTCTTCCATACGGGCCCACATCAAGGTCATGAAGGCTGCATTGGAGTTTAGCCAATTACCAACATTTATCTCTTCACTGACCTGCTGAGTATTTTCAACATTTTCTATTTCAGCACCTGCTGTGTGAATTAAAATGGGTTTATGATAATAAAGATGGATTTATGCTGCAAATAACCTGGGGCACTGTAATAGAAAAACTTTTTGTTTAAATAATGAAGGAAAGTGGATGATAGAAGTTATATTTTTAGTATGCCACATATTTTCATTTTGAGCTTCAATGTTTGTGTTTGAGCAGCCTTAATGTGCCTGAGCTGCACAGTTTGTATGATGTCATTACATTGTTTACATTGTTTGACTAATCATAATATCCATCTATCCTCCTACACATGAGAAAGTTTGCGGAAGGATTTGTTATGTCACAAGAAAAATAGAATGGCTGATAAACATAGGTAGTCATCATATAGCCAGACTGGGAGAAAGTGAGGACTGCAGATGCTGGAGATCAGAGTCAAAGAGTGTGGTGCTGGAAAAGCACAGCCAGTCAGGCAGCATTCGAGGAGCAGGAGAATCAACATTTTGAACGTAAGCTCTTCAACAGGAATGTTGAGCAATATAGTCAGACTGGTCTTGTCAAAGGTACTGCGAACACTACATTTAAAAGGGTGCATTTATTCTAAATATCCAGCATTGCATGTCACAGTCCTTATATTAATTATGGAAATTAACTTTTTCTACATTTTGGGCCCATCAGAACTTTTTAATGCTGAAAAATGAGCTGTTTTGCTTAACATTGGCACACCTCAGCTCATGAATTTCTGTCCATTAACCTGAATAGTCTGGAAATGTGGGGTAACTGTAGAAATGAAAAACAATCCAGAGTTGCCTGCGTTCACTAAAACTGGTGAATAATCATTCCACTGACATCTGATTCTGACATGTGTAAACACCAGTAGGTGGACTGACTATCCAAAGCAATGATCACTTTAACTATGCCCCACACTCTAATCACTACCTACTTCCTGTTATAGTCACATTTTGTTTTATTTTGTAGAGTTCTTCCTCTCCAGCTTTGCTATTCTGTTCTGCCCACTGCAGCATCCTTCCCACATTGCTATTATAAATTGACCTTCCTCTTCCTTCCTCTGCTGCTTGTCTCTCCTCCGTGAGTGTTGCTATGTGGGGCAGCATGGTGGCTCAGTGGTTAGCCCTGCTACTTCACACTAGGGACCTAGGTTCGATTCCAGCCTCGAGTGACTGTCTGTGTAGAGTCTGCACATTCTACCCGAGTCTGTGTGGGTTTCCTCCCACTGTCCAAGGATGTGCAGGTTAGGCAAATTGGCCATGCTAAATTGCCCATAGTGTTCAGAGATGTATAGGTTAGGTGCATTAGTCAGGGGTAAATAAAGGACAATAGGGTAGGGGAATGAGTCTGGGTGGGTTACTCTTCTGAGGGTCAGTGTAGACATGTTAGGCCTAAGGGCCTGTTTCCACACTGTAGTGATTATATTGTATGTTTTCTGCTATGAATCTCCAAACCATCAAGATCATACTGCTTCTCTGCCATGCTCATATAGATTTATTTGTCCTGCACCTTGCTTTTCCTTAATTTTTCATATCGCTGACAGGGCCTTGCCCATCCTCAATTGTCTTTGAGAATATAGCAGATCTTAAAACAATGCAATTTGTGTGCTGAAGCATCTTCACAATGATGATAAGGAGGGGTCTATAGGATTTTCACCTATCTAATTTCAAATAGCAGTACTATATTTCTAAGACAGGATGGTATAAAAATTGCAGGGAAATTTGCAGGTTGTAAGTGTTCCATTGCATCTGCCACTCTGGATCCCTCTAAACAAGGGTGGAATGGTGGCACAGTGGTTAGCATTGCTGCCTCACAGTGCTGAATAACCAGGTTTGATTCCACCCTCAGGTGACTGTCTGTGTGGAATTGGCACATTCTACCTGTGTCTGTGTGGATTTCCTCTGGATGCTCCAGTTTCCTTCCACAGTCCAAAGATGTATGGGTTAGGTGGATTGGCCATATTAAATTGCCCACAGTGTCCAGAGATGTGCAGGTCACGTGGATTAGCCATTGGAAAATGCAGAGTTACAGGGATAGGGTAGAGGGTGGATTTGGCTGTGATGCTCTTCAAAGAGTTGGTGTGGACTCAATGGGTCAAATGGCCTGCTTCCACACTTTAGAGGGTTCTATGATTAGATCATTAGGAGATGTAGGACATGCACACTGCAGCCACAGTGCACTCGAGATGAAAAGAATAAATGGTTAAGGTGGTGCACTGATTGTCAATCTACTTGGCTATTTTGTCATTAATGTTGCTGAGCTTTTGGGCATTGTTAGCACTGCACACATTCAGGCATCTTATAGATGATGGGAATACTTTGGGGCATCAGGAGGTGAGACACTCACCTCAAAATGCCTTCTGATTTGTTATTGTAGTTACAATGTTTGTGTGACTAGTCCAGTTAAATTTCTAGTCAAATATAGCAAACAGGATGCTGATCAAGAGGTATTTGGCAATGGTAATACTATTGAATGTCAAGGGCGTTAGACAATTCCTTGTTGAGGTCATCATTGCCTGGCTTAATTGGGATGAATGTTACTTGCCATTTATCAGTCCAAGCTTGAAAACTGCTCTGTCATTGTTTCTTGCATGTATGGGCCTGTTTATTTTGTGAGGTGTTGCAAATGAAACCGGACATTGTGTAATCATGAGTGAACATCCAAATTTCTGATCTTAAGATTTGAGAAAGTATTAGATGCAATATGAAAGTTGCGCCTAAAACAATACCTTGAGGGGTGTTGACCTGGGGCTAAGATGATAGTCCAACTAAACTCCGATCATCTTCCTTTGACCTAGACATGATCCTAACCAGCAAAGAGATGTCACTTTGATTCCTAATGACTGAAATTTTGCAATGCACATTCAAGCAAATGTTGTCTTGATGTCAAGTCACTCTCACATTCTTCTGGAATTCAAATGTTTTGTCCTTGTTTCAATCACAAATGCAATGATGACCGCACAGAGGTGGACCTGAAATCAAAACTGAATTTCAGTGTAATTGGTGCGTAAATGTTACTTGAAGCACTGTCAATAACCTCTTCCACCATTTTACTCTTGAGTAGGACTAGACTATGGGTTAAGCATTGACCAGATTGGATTTGTCTATTTTTTTAATGGATATATCATGCATGGACTATCTTCTGTATATGTGCCGTCACCTAACCTCTCTCCAGTCATCCCTGCCTCAGCTGAGGGCCACACTCTCTCAGAATTGCAAAGGACCCACTCTGTACTACATCCTCAGGAGAATTAATACTCTCAACAAACAGTATTTCAATTCCATCTCAAACATCAAAAACTGTAAGTACAACAAACTTTTATCCACCCACCTCCATAACCAGTGCTCCTCAAACATTCCAGAAGATTCCCCTGGCCTCGGAAACGCCATTAGCCATGCGGCTGACGCAGCTACCACCCCCACGCTGAGTGATGATGTCACTTCCGCCCACATCATGGCCACTCCCACAGCCACTTCCGGCCCTCACATCATCGCTGATGCCACACGCTCAGTGACTTCCCCGACTGCCATGATCACCACCACTTCCGCCTCCACCAGCGCCACTCACCTGCATTCTGCTGACACGCCCCCCACAGACCCCACTGTCACTATCCCCACCCCCCAGAACCCCGAGGGCAACATTACCCCAGCTCATGTCTCCACCCCCATTCCCCCCACCATCACACCCACTCCAGGTACTGGCTCCGACCCCATTCCCAGCTCCACACCCGCACCAGATCCCAGCTCACGGCCCTGCCGAGTTTTCGCCATCCCTCCAGACCTCCCACTTACTGAGGACGAACGATCAGTCCTCAGCAAAGGACTCACCTTCATCCCCCTCCGTCCACGTATCAATGAATTTAATACACGACGTGACATCGAACAATTCTTCCGTCGCCTCCGCCTCCAAGCTTACTTTCACAATCAGGACTCCCGTCCAACTTCCGAGGACCCCTTCGCCCACCTCCAACACACTGCATCCACCTGGACACCCCGCGCTGGCCTATTACCTGCCCTCGACCTCTTCATTTCCAACTGCCGCCGGGACATTAACCGCCTCAACCTGTCATCCCCCCTCCCCCACTCCAACCTCTCACCCTCACAACGCGCAGCCCTCCAATCCCTCTGTTCCAATCCCAACCTCACCATCAAGCCAGCGGATAAAGGGGGCGCAGTGGTAGTCTGGCGCACTGACCTCTACACCGCTGAAGCCAAATGCCAACTCGAGGACACCTCTTCCTACTGCTCCCTCGACCATGACCCCACCCCCCATCACCAAACCATCATCTCCCAGACCATACAAAACCTCATCACCTCAGGAGATCTCCCACCCACAGCTTCCAACCTCATAGCCTGGGAACCCCGCACTGCCCGGTTCTACCTCCTTCCCAAGATCCACAAGCCTGACCACCCTGGCCGACCCATTGTCTCAGCATGCTCCTGCCCCACTGAACTCATCTCTACCTACCTTGACACTGTCCTATCCCCCCTAGTCCAGGAACTCCCCACATACGTTCGAGACACCACCCACGCCCTCCACCTCCTCCAAGACTTCCGTTTCCCCGGCCCCCAACACCTTATCTTCACCATGGATATCCAATCCCTCTACACCTCCATTCGCCATGACCAGGGCCTCCAATCCCTCCGTTTTTTCCTCTCCAGATGTCCCCAACAGTACCCTTCCACTGACACTCTCATTCGTTTGGCCGAACTGGTCCTCACCCTTAACAATTTCTCCTTTGAATCCTCCCACTTCCTCCAGACCAAAGGCGTAGCCATGGGCACACGTATGGGCCCCAGCTATGCCTGTCTCTTTGTTGGCTATGTCGAACAGTTGATCTTCCGTAATTACACCGGCACCACTCCCCACCTCTTCCTCCGCTACATTGATGACTGCATTGGCGCCACCTCGTGCTCCCGCGAGGAGGTTGAGCAATTCATCAACTTCACCAACACATTCCACCCTGAACTTAAATTTACCTGGACCATCTCTGACACCTCCCTCCCCTTCCTGGACCTCTCCATCTCCATTAGTGACGACCGACTTGACACTGACATTTTTTACAAACCCACCGACTCCCATAGCTACCTGGATTACACCTCTTTCCACCCTATCTCTTGCAAAAATGCCATCCCGTATTCCCAATTTCTCCGCCTCCGCCGTATCTGCTCCCAGGAGGACCAGTTCCACCATAGGACACACCAGATGGCCTCCTTCTTTAGAGACCGCAATTTCCCTTCCCACGTGGTTAAAGATGCCCTCCAACACATCTCGTCCACATCCCGCACCTCCGCCCTCAGACCTCACCCCTCCAACCGTAACAAGGACAGAACGCCCCTGGTGCTCACCTTCCACCCTACAAACCTTCGCATCAACCAAATCATCCACCGACATTTCCGCCACCTCCAAAAAGACCCCACCACCAGGGATATATTTCCCTCCCCACCCCTTTCCGCCTTCCGCAAAGACCGTTCCCTCCGTGACTACCTGGTCAGGTCCACACCCCCCTACGACCCACCCTCCCATTCTGGCACTTTCCCCTGCCACCGCAGGAACTGTAAAACCTGTGCCCACACCTCCTCCCTCACCTCTATCCAAGGCCCTAAAGGAGCCTTCCACATCCATCAAAGTTTCACCTGCACATCCACCAATATCATTTATTGTATCCGTTGCTCCCGATGTGTTCTCCTCTACATTGGGGAGACTGGGCGCCTCCTAGCAGAGCGCTTTAGGGAACATCTCCGAGACACCCGCACCAATCAACCAAACCACCCCGTGGCCCAACATTTCAACTCCCCCTCCCACTCTGCCGAGGACATGGAGGTCCTGGGCCTCCTTCACCGCCGCTCCCTCACCACCAGACGCCTGGAGGAAGAACGCCTCATCTTCCGCCTCGGAACACTTCAACCCCAGGGCATCAATGTGGACTTCAACAGCTTCCTCATTTCCCCTTCCCCCACCTCATCCTAGTTTCAAACTTCCAGCTCAGTTACTGTCTCCTTGACTTGTCCGACCTGCCTATCTTCTTTTCCACCTATCCACTCCACCCTCTCCTCCTTGACCTATCACCTTCATCTCCTCCCCCACTCACCCATTGTACTCTATGCTACTCTCTCCCCACCCCCACCCTCCTCTAGCTTATCTCTCCATGCTTCAGGCTCACTGCCTTTGTTCCTGATGAAGGGCTTTTACCCGAAACGTCGATTTCGCTGCTCGTTGGATGCTGCCTGAACTGCTGTGCTCTTCCAGCACCACTAATCCAGTATCTTCTGTATTATTGCAGTTGTATTGATTTTGCTTGGCTGGAGGCCATGGCCAATTCTGGAACACAAATGTTCAGTACTACACTTGGATCTTGTCAAGGCCCATAGCCTTTATAGTGTCCATTGCCTTCAGCATTACATGGTATCACATAAAAGAATTGAATTGGTTGAAGATTGATATCTACAATAGTGAGATCCTCAGCACGTGGCTGAGTTGAAACATCCAATTGATACTTGCTGGAAATGATTATTCAGTCTTATCTTTCTCACTGACCTTTGATCTCTGTCATAATTGAAAGCCAAGATGTTCATGGACTCTCATCCTTCTCTCGTAGTTGTTTATTTGTCCACCATTGTTAGCAGGATTAAAGGGCTTTGGTAGTGTCTCAGTTTATCACTTGCTACTTCTGCTGTTTAACATTCTTGTATTCCTGTGTTGGATCTTCAGCAGATTAGCACATCATTTTTAGGGATGCCTGGTGCTTTTCTGACCTCTTATGGAACAATATAGAATTGTTTCCCTCCATTAATTATGGGGAAATTTTGAACCATGAGGTGACAGATTATGGTGAAGATGTAATTCTGCAGCTGGTAAGGGCTCACTGTATCTTACAGATGCCATGTTTTGAGCTGCTAGATGGATTCTGAATCTATCTGATTTAGCAAGTAGCAAGGCCACACAATATGAAAGAGAATGTCTTTTCATCTGAAGACAGTATTTCATTTGCATGAATACTGTCATTAGGTGATGCTTCTGAAATTAGTGAAGGTGAGGTCAGGTATGTTTTTCCATCTTGTCACCGGTGTCAAGCCCAGTCTAGAAGCTGGGTCCTTATGGACCTGACCAGCTTGGTCAGTGGTGGTACTATTGATCCAGTCTAGGTGATGGTCACTGAAGTTCCCTATCAAGAATTTACTCTGTGCCCTTAATAAGCTCAGTACTTCTTTCAAGATATATTCAACATGAAGTAACAATGGTATGGTGGCTGACAGAGGGTAGAATGTGATAATTAGCTGGAGGCTTCCTGCCCATATTTGACCTAATGCTATGAGACAGAGTCAGTGCTGACAATGTACAGGGCCACTCTCAGAGGTATCTGAAATACAAACTTAAATATATGACTCTATAAGCATGAATATCCATGACATATTATGACTATATTACTCTTTTAATGTACAGCTGCCTCACCTTTCAGCATACCACATACACCATCCTTTTGGCTGTCTATTACAAGGATACATCCCCCTCAATCGACATCACTTAATTAGAATATTTAGCCATTTATCCTTGAGTTGTTTGTGGAATCTTGCTATGTACAAATCGGTGCCACATTGGCAGCATTACGAGATTGGCTTTTACCATATTCAAAAATGATGAATTAGCTGCGTAAAGCACTTTGGGTGTCTTGAGGGCATGTGAGGTGTTCCCTTCAGGAGATGACTGAAGACATTGTTGGGGAAGGAAGCTTTGGAAAGTGATAAGTGATGCTGCAAGAGAGAAGGTTTCAGAAAAAATGCCCCCGTAGTGTCAGGACATCATGAAGATCATAAATGAGATGTTTCATGATTGTCCTTAACAGTGTCACAGAAAGAGGATAAATAATGTAATATATTACTCTCAATAATGTCTAAATTCACATTCAGTTTCTTCTGCCCTACATTGCGAAATTCATACCTTAGTGAAGCATATCTTATTTTGGGATCAATGTGTATTGTTTTCACTATTAAATCTCTATCAGATTGAATACAGGATATTTGTACTGTAATCAGGTATAACTGGATTAACAGATACCTGTAAATCATTATCTTAAATCACAGTATTAATCTTTGTTGCTGGGAAGCATCCTTTTCCTGATCTTTGTTAAATCATTTTTTAAAAATTATATTCATTTGTTCACTCAATCCAATGCCACATTCTCAGACCATTTATTAATTTACAAAGTGACACAGTTTACAAAAAGGAAAATAACTTGAGCCATTTAATGAGCACTGGTGGTTTCTGATTCTTGGGTCACATACAATGGCTGCAAATTGAAAGTAAACTTGCTGGGATTTACCATTAGTGGCTAGGCATCCAGCTAAAATGATCTCCCAGTTTGCAGTCTGAACAAGACCTGACAAGTTTAGTTTGGGTTGCATTGAACCAGCCTTACTTCTGCCTGTCTGTCAGAAACTGGCTCCAGTACAATATGTTTTAACGTAATACAAAAGAATCTTAGTTTCTCACTTTAATAGTGACCCCAGGCAAGGTAATTTGCTCAATTAGGAACAATACATGTCAAGCTACAATGTACATATGCACTAAGATCAACTAGGGGGTTTAATGAATTTGTTAATATAATGACACAAAATTCAATTCAGTGTCTTTTTTTTGTGTTTTTTTTGTTATGCAATTAATTTTTTTGCATCAATGATGGATGTCGACATAGATTAGTTAAGCCAAATGACCTTTACAACCATATTGTAACTTCAATGTACTTCCTGAAGGTGGGGACACAAGCTGAGTTTTTCTCCCACATAAGACACTTATCCTAGGACATCTCATCTAAGTGGACCAAGAACATGAGGATTGACTAGGGTAGTCATGTAACTGCAGGACCTGCAGAATTGCACCCAAATTCATCATCATTCTGCACTCATGCAAAACTACCTCCAGCAAGTTAAATAGGTCAGGTTGTTCAATGAGGCAGCAGTGAAACCATCCCTACTATGCTAGTCACCACTTTCCTGAGATAAACAATATAGCAAGGGATCACTCATAAGATAATACTTACTATGAAGGTTGTAAGGGGCGTTCAGGGATTTTTTTTGGCAAATCTCCAAAATACAGAAATAGCAAGGCAGCTCGTGTATGATTTTGTTCATACCACAGGATACTAATCTTAATTTAATCTCCACAAACTGGTTGAATAATAAAATAATATGGTCAAACTTCATAGCAAGTGCTGTTCAGGAGTAACAATGTAGAGAAAACCAAATCTTGAGGCTGAGTCAAGATTTGATTTTCTGGTTGAACTCCCATGTTTTCAATTCCCCCGTGATGTGGGACTTATTGAGAAGGCCAGCATTTTTATTTTCCATACCTAATTACCCTTGAAAAGATAGTGACAAACTGCATTTGTAAATGACTGCCGTGCATGTGGTGAAGACCCTGAAATATATCATTGATCCTTCAAAATTCTGGAACTCCCTTCCTAACAGCATTGTCCTTACATGAAATGTTCTGCAGTTGAAACTGAGAATGCACAGAGGCCAGAAATTGAGGTGTGCATTTTCAAAGGATTGTAGGGCTGGAGGAAGGTTTTGTAGAAAAATGAGAACCAGAAGGGTTTTGAAAACAAGGCACTGTTTGACCAGTTGTCAATGAGGTCAGCGATCACAGGCAGCAGAGTTTTGGATGACCTTAAGTTCATAGACAGTAAAATGTGGGAGACCAACGACATTAGAATATAGAAAAATAATAAAGGTTCACTTGAGGAATGCAGCATCATAATGAGAAAAAAAATCCTTATGCAACATTAGAGATGGAATTAGGCAACCTTAATAATGCCATGAATATGATGTCAAAAATTCATCCTTGGATCAAATATCTTACTAAAATTGTGTTAGAGACAAGAAAATCTGCAACTGTTGGAATCCAAAGTGGACAGGCAGGAAGCTGTAGAACACAGCAAGCCAGACAGCATCAGAGGATAAGTCAACATTTCGGGCTCCTACTGGAGGGACAACACTTCATCCTCTGCCTGGGCACCCTACAGCCCAGAGGACTCAACATTTTCCGCCTTCCGCAAAGACCGTTCCCTCCGTGACTACCTGGTCAGGTTCACACCCCCCTACGACCCACCCTCCCATTCTGGCACTTTCCCCTGCCACCGCAGGAACTGTAAAACCTGTGCCCACACCTCCTCCCTCACCTCTATCCAAGGCCCTAAAGGAGCCTTCCACATCCATCAAAGTTTCACCTGCACATCCACCAATATCATTTATTGTATCCGTTGCTCCCGATGCGGTCTCCTCTACATTGGGGAGACTGAGCGCCTCCTAGCAGAGCGCTTTAGGGAACATCTCCGAGACACCCGCACCAATCAACCAAACCGCCCCGTGGCCCAACATTTCAACTTCCCCCCCCCCACTCTGCCGAGGACATGGAGGTCCTGGGCCTCCTTCACCGCCGCTCCCTCACCACCAGACGCCTGGAGGAAGAACGCCTCATCTTCCGCCTCGGAACACTTCAACCCCAGGGCATCAATGTGGACTTCAACAGCTTCCTCATTTCCCCTTCCCCCACCTCATCCTAGTTTCAAACTTCCAGCTCAGTTACTGTCTCCTTGACTTGTCCGACCTGCCTATCTTCTTTTCCACCTATCCACTCCACCCTCTCCTCCTTGACCTATCACCTTCATCTCCTCCCCCACTCACCCATTGTACTCTATGCTACTCTCTCCCCACCCCCACCCTCCTCTAGCTTATCTCTCCACGCTTCAGGCTCATTGCCTTTATTCCTGATGAAGGGCTTTTGCCCGAAACGTTGATTTCGCTGCTCGTTGGATGCTGCCTGAACTGCTGTGCTCTTCCAGCACCACTAATCCAGTAATTGACTTCTCTCATTTCAAATGACCTCCCTCCCCATCCACCAACTCCCTTCCCAGCCCCTCCCCCTCCTTTCCACTGCTCCCTGCCATCAGCCAGATTCATTCTTCCCATTGACCAACCAGGTCATACACTCTGCCTGTCTTCACCTACCTCCACTTCACCATGCTGCCCCGCCACCCCCTTTATCTGCAGCTCCCCCCACACCCACTCACAGTCCTGAAGTATAGTTGCACCCAAAACATTGACTTGCACCCCCTGATGCTGCCTGCCTACATTAAAATTGTGGCCAGACTAACTTAATTCACTCTCTTCATGAGAGAAAAGGAGTACACAACTAGGGTTCAGAATTTGGAGTAGGAATTGAAATCAAGTTTCAATCTTCCCAATGTTAATTGTAGGAAATTTCTGTTCATCTATTCCAGATGTCAGAGAAGCAATTTGACAAGTCAGTGACAGTGGAGTAATCAAAAGTGAGATAAAGTTGGCGTCATTGGTATACATGTGAAAAGTAACTGTGCCGTTGAATACAAGGTTTTAAAGTTTTACAATAATTTTACAACCTTTAATTGCAGCTTCTGATCATTTGTGTTATGTTTACAGTATTTTTTTCCTGCTTGAAGTAGTGTCAAACATTTGAAGGTCTTTGCATTTGCTTTAAAGATTTATCCCGAATGAACAATTCAGTGCTGCTATACCGGAGATGGGAACCTGGGCCCCATTTTATTCTATCTCGGAAGGACTCAGTGAGAAGTTGACACAATTCTACTCAGCACAAGGTGGAGGACCAGGGAAATTAGACTGGGTGTGAAGAATTATGGTATTAAAATTGGAGGATGGCCTTGGAAACATTGTTTTTTTTCCCCAGGTTAGCTGCAGCAAGTGGACAATGAGAAGGATGTCACTACTCTGGCATGGAAGAACATTCCTGATTGTTGGGGTAGTCCAGAACTAGGAGTCACAATCTCAGAATAAGGGGTAAACCATTCAGGACTGAGGTGAAGAAGAATTTCTTCGCTCAGAGTTGTGAACCTGTGGAATTCTCTCCCACAGAAAGCTATTTGGACCAGTTCATTAGATACTTTCAAGAGGGAGCTGGATGTGGCCCTTGCAGCTAAAGGGATTAAGGAATACTTAAACCACCTACTCCTGCAACTACTTTCTATGAAACAACAAAATTAACCATAATTCAAGAGCTCCAGACAATCAATGTGTTTTGCAGTTGTTTTTCATCCTTTATCTTCAGATCTGCCCTCTCATGAAAGGAGGACTTCATTGTTCTGAATAAGGCTTCACTAGCAAATCTAAACTATAAGCAGCAGTCCACAAAAAGTCCTGAAGAAACCCTGGGAGGGTAGTGGTTGTAATGAAACTGCTGGAGTACATCCAACTTGAATTGGCTATCCTATTGCTGAGATTAATTGTAGTGATGCTTTAGCTGCGATCAGCTAACTCAGTGCAAGTACATTTGGAGCCTGAGATGTTCATGATTTTATCACTAGAGAAATTTACTAAGCTATCAAAGAATCTTTTGAGAATTATTTTTTCTTTAATATATACAAAATGCCAATATTTTTAGTAATCCCCCACTGAATCTAAAAAGTCTTAATAAAGCCTTTAAGATACTGAACACCCTTCAAAACAAGTGATAATTATTATTACAATAAGAAGCACAGTGCTAGCTTTGCCTTGCTAGCAATGCAGGCAGATCACGTAGTTGAATAGCATAGATAAGTAAATAATAGGTAAACAGCAGCAAAAACAAGAACACGTGTATAGGCAAATGTTAAGAGTTTGTCCGTCCATTCAGTATTCTTGTACATCTTCCAATAAATGAAGAAAATTAATGATTTATGAAACACTTTGCTATTGTAAACCTAAATTTACTATCCCAAAATGGCAGAAGCAGAATTGCATTTTAAGATGGAAATGTCAGGATTGTATGTAATGATCAATCTGTCGTTATTGTACTCTCCGTTTTCTTATCATTTTATCTCTCATTTCTCCTGAAAACATTCTTGTTCTTGCTCCAGAATTACCAACAGCTTTCCAGCCAAATAGCAATCCTTTATTTGTCAGAGCTGCATTGACCAGCAGGAACTAGAGCAGATATTTTTAGTCGTTTCAACCCTGGAAGTAATCTGCTAGTCTAAGTCATCTAAATAAAACCTGGGATTTTCTAGCCTGTTTAATTTAGCGTCAAAATGAGTCATGCGTTTTTCTAAAAAAAAATGTAGCTTCGAACTGTCGGTCAGAGAATGTGTAAATAAGCGAAACTTTGTCGATACGATTGGTCTAACAGTAATGTGTTAACTGCTCGCATTCTGCGCGAGAGCTGCTGAAGAAGGTGTGACAATTGTAGAAAACAATCTAATTTTCTCAGAACAAAAGAATCAAACACTTGTTGGATCCTTCTCCCTGGGCATTTCCAACCTGAACAACAGCTGAGATGCGAGCAAGATAACAAGGAACCATCCAAAAGTCATTCAGTCACAAATTACCTCGTTGATCAATGCAAACCGGTTTTCGTTCACATCGAGCCGTTTTTACAAGGACAATTATGGTTTACAATTATATCTTGCCCTTCACAAACCAACCACTTGTTCGCATCATCCATGACTGAAATCATTTCAAAGCAATCAGTAGGCCAGAAAAAAAAGGCTAACTTGTTTTAAATTTAAAAACTAATCATCCTCGAAAGTAACAGTTGCCCTGTCTTGGGTAACATTATTTTGAAGTTCTTTTTTCAGACGATCGATAACTTCCCGAGGGAAGGTAAGACAATAAATAATTACACTAGAATCCATTGTTGAGTGTGTTGTTGTCGAGAGCATTTGTATTGACAAACAGATGGATTCACCCTCCCCACGATGTAGTGATAAACACAACCATTAATTAGCATTTCTTTTCAAAACGTGCGTTGGACAAAGGAACGTTTGGACAAAGCCCTTCACTATATACACATAGAGAGATAAAGTCAATCCTGTGTGGAAGTTTTAAGTTTTTTAAAAAAAAGTTTGGAAACTATTAACTGGTGAATCAGCGAACCACAACATATACGCAGGAGCCAGGCAAACGTGGAAACAAAAGAACAGCCCAGTGCGGAAGTGAAGCAAACATGTATATATGCTTCAAAGTTGAACACGCTTATGTATTTTATGTAATCAGAATAATGAAATCTGCTTAATCACTGCGCGCTGGCATGTGCTACAAAGTTTAATGTTTAACCGAGCCGCTCAAAAAGCAGAACCGTTTTTTTTAAAAAATACTGATCTCCTTCCAACTCTCCATGGGGGAGGTCTGCCAACCGTCATCAAAGCAGCTCGCCACATTCACCGGATATTAACCAGCAAAAGCACAAAGAAACAACAACCACTTCAATTGCAAACAGTTTCATCTGGTTTACTTTTAACGAACTCCAGAATCGAACAATGCACAGAGGGTCTTCTTTACTATGTATCATCTTTAAGAAATATATTAATACTTTAAGCGTAATCAAAAGTCGGGTTGGATTCCCTAACTCTATGCAAATACTAAACTTTTTTTTGAATGGGTTTGTGGTGATGTCAGAAGGAATTTTTTTTCTCTCTCTATTTCCACTCCCTTCCGTGGGTTAGGGGCGGATCCAGCTCTGAGGCAGCAGCTGTCAAAGAGAGCTGTCAGCTCCTGAGGAGGCAGAGAGACGATCTGATCCGACCCGAGCCGACTAGTTCCGAGCGCAGGTAGCAGTGATGTGTTTACCTTTTGTTTGAATCCTCCAGCGAGCAACACGTTGGGGCAGAGCGAACAGCACCCACCCAGCGTGCACTCCCAACACTGCAGCTGCCACTAGTTAGTCGTGTACATATACTCAAAACTTTTTTGCTGCTGCTTTTTTTTTGTATTAATCTGGGAGAAACGTAGCCGGGGAAGGTTTGTTTTATTGTTTCCTCCTCCCTCCCCACCCCCCCCTTTTTTTTCCACGGCGAACCTAGTTGGAGTGCCTGGAGACACATTTCTGGAACAGGATGAAAGCTAAGAAAGGTAGGTAAAAGCAAGTAACTGCTTCCTCCATGCTGTTGGCACGTTGTCAGATCAGGTTCAATGTGGCGTTCTTGACACTGTCTTGTCTGGAAATGTTACTCATTTAATTTAACACTTTTATTTTGTGTGTACCGTTGGAAAGGGGCTGTTTGTGTGTGTGGAGGGTAAGTGATCGATTAACTGCTAGGCGAAAAAAAAGTGTCTTTTTAGAAAGAGGTGAGTGGTGAGGTTTGATGAGGGCTTTGTTTAGCTCTCACCCTCGTGGAAACGTTTTCTACCTCCCCTACCCCCCCCCCCCCCCTCTCATTTCTTTGCTCAAACGTACCACATCGATTCATAGGTTTAACTTGACGAATTTAATTGTTATTTCCTTCTTTAGCTTGCTTTTAAAGTTTTATGAAAAGTGAGTGGGTCACAAGCGCTTCGAGGTTCTGGGGGATTTCCTATTGATTTGTTTTTCCAAGAAACACAACTCATCACTCGGGTGTTCATTGATTTTTTTTTCGAATAGCTCGGAACTTGGAAAAAATGCTAAACAAAAAAAAAACTCCCCGCTGTAGGTGGGCGGGATGTGTGGAATGATTCACAAGGACGGTTATTTTCTGTCTGTAGCAAAACTTCCACTTATTAAACATCCAGCCGTGCAGAACGTACTTTTAAAATATAAGTTTCCCGTCCATTTGCTCGATTAAAGCCTCAGGAATTTCAAAGGACATAGCACCGCCAAGTATTAGAGAGTTTACCATTTTGTCTGTGTGGGGGTGTTGGAGCAGGATCAGGTACATGGTGTTTAGTTTTGAGGATGTTTGCTGTGCTTAAGAATGTTGGAGTGGAGTTGCTTCCCCTCCCCCTCCCCTTAGAACTATAGCGAAGTGGGTGATTTTTTTTGTGACAGGTTCCAGTGTGCACAATATTTGTTGTCTTTCCATAGTTATTTTTCATCTTTATATAGGTGGGATTATCAATTCACTCGAATTGAGTTGTTTTCAAATCCTGTCCACCTGGAATGCAGTCTTTTATCTTTTGCTTTGAACTGTAGAAGAAATCAAACACTTTTTTAATATAAAAAATACTTTTTTTAAATAAAAGTTTTTAATCGTTGACCACTGTCATCAACTTGGTGAGGACAGCGTCCCAAGTCAGACAGGGTATTGTTTAAATATTTTGAATGCGTGTTTCCATTTATGAAAGACACGAAGTTAGTAGCACGTGTTTGGCGAGGACACAATGTTTGATTTTTTTTCAAGTCAGGGCAGCAGACTGCAAGATGTGACAGAAACTACCGAACTAAATTTCTTTATTGGTCCCCTTTTTGGGGGGTTGGAAGGAGTGAGGGAGACTGTGGAGGCAGAGAGGAAAACTTTGCAGTTGTTGAAGGCTGGTTTCTGTTCTTTTGTTCTGTCTCAAGCGGACAATGGCTGCTCTAAAACGCTGGCAAAGAGCAGGTATCACTTTACAACTGATAGCCCGACTAGCTTCAGAAATTCAAACTCAGCCAACCAGCGGTTTGCCCTGAGGAGGGCCTACGCTTTTCCCGGAGTTGGCTGAGAGTGGGCTGGATGGTTACAAACAATCTGAGGTTAGTGTGGGGGTGGGGGTATACGGAGAGGGGTAGTTCGAGGACAGCGAGAGGCGGCTTTTGTTTTAACCATGGAATGCCTGTAGGTCACGAACAAATCGGGCTTGTTGCAAGTTTTATGTTGGATTTATATAATCTGATTTCCTAAAGTTATGCAAATTAATTGTTTCGACTCTTCGCTCTGTTAGATACCACAAGGGAGGTCTAGTATAGGATCAAAATAACTTTTTTTTCGTAGAGAACGTTCAGAGAGGAAATTCGTTCAAATTTCTAAAAATAATATGTTTAATCATTCAAAATGGATCATAATAACATTCATTAAAAGGCTGAAGATAGGCGGTGCTGGCAGCGAGGCACTGAACGTGTTAAAGAGTGTACGTGCCGAGCAGTATAGCGAGCTTGGGTCCCTGTTGATCGTATTTCACCAGTCAGACCAGTGTGTCATTTGAACATCTCGTTCCTTGGCAGCGATGGGGCCGGTCTGCGGCAGTGAAACGGACGAGGACGACAGTTTGGAGGTGCCTCTCGACCTCTCTCATTCAGGAAAACGTCGCAGGCGGGGAAACCTGCCCAAGGAATCCGTGCGGATCCTCCGGGACTGGCTCTACGAGCATCGCTATAAGGCATATCCATCGGAACAGGAGAAAACTCAACTGTCCAGGCAGGCACAGTTATCCGTACTGCAGGTGAGTGAGTCCCAAGGCGGCTGACATTCGACCAATGACCATCATAAGAGCTTTCAGCAGAGATCTGTCACTGCTCGCTTACCGGTTATGTTTGTTCTATGTAAATCTGATGTTTTATACCCAAGGCAGCTGTTGGTAGTGTACAGCTGGACTGCAAAATGCATCTCCACAGTGCTGGAGTTGCTATTCTCTAAAATGTTGATGTCAGCCCATAAGTAGTGGCTGCAATTGCAGCAGGGCCCTGTGTGCTGCATAAAGCAGACAAGAGGCTGAGAAATCACTACAGCTTGGAGTTCGAGGTTGGCTCATGGATTTACACTTCCAGAACTTGCAATGTGAAATGTGTTGACCATTCTGTATGATCTTGTGTAATGCCAGCTCATTGCTAAATGAGAATTGTTTAACTGTTGCTTCATACTTGAGTCACAACTAATCTCAAACCAGTATCCAGGAATGTGTGGCCATTTCTAAATTGTCAGAATATGTAGGAGAACAATGTCTATAATGTTTTATTCCTGGGGTGTGGAGATGATTCCTCATGAATCTGTTCTGAGATGTGCTAACACCTCTGAAGCTGGTGGGACTTCAACCCAGGTTGCTACCGTTGCACCAAAAGAGCCCTTTTCTGGGGTACAGACCTTAACTAGGCCAACATTTATTGCCCACCCCAAATTGCTTTTATGGTGTTGCTCCATGATTAAAAGTGAAGGAATTGTATTCACTAGATTGGAGGGGAACTTGCAGTTGGTTTTCACATATCTTCTGCCCTTATTCTAGATGGTAGTGGTTTTGGAAAATGCTTTGTAAAGAGCCTTGGGTTTCTGCAGCCCATTTTGTGATGGTAGATGCTGCTGAGCGTTAGTGGAGGAGGAATGAATTTGGTGCCAATCAATTGGACTGCTTTGCCATGGTGTTACACTACTTGTGTTCGGTGTTCCACACATCCAGGCAAATTGGGGATATTCCATCCTGCTCCTGATTTTTGGCTTTCAGATGGTGAGCAGGCTTTGGGGAGTCAGGAGGTTTTACTTGCAGCAGAATTTCCAGAGTTTGATCTGCTTTTGTAACCATAGTTTTTTTTAATGGCTGCCCTATGTCAGTCAAGTAAATGGTGATCCCTAGGATGTTGATCGAGGGATTCAACAATGGTAATGCTGTTTAAATATTGTTGAGTGATGGTTAGATTCTCTCCTATTGGAGATGGTCATTGCCTGACTTGTGCAGTGAAAATGTTAATGCCATGCAATCCTGCATGTGTCATTTAGGGCTTTCTACACATGGACATGGACTACTTCAATATCTGAGGAGTGGTGAAGATGTCCATTGTTAAATGATCAATGAATAGTCCACGTCAGACTTTTATGGTAGTACCCTGAGGAACCCTTGCAGGAATATCCTGATGCTGGGAAGACTGCAATTATCTTTCCTTTGTGTTAGATATGGTTCCTAGACAATGATTTGGTTGCTGTATTTCTGATTATTCCTTTGCAGATGTACCAGTTTGACACCATTATGGGGATGGTCATGTTGTCTACCAACCATCTACTTAGTCTTGAGATGTGCAGCATGGAAAGAGACCCTTTCATCCAATTCATCCATGCTGATCAGATATCTTAGATTAATCTCATCCCATTTGTCAGCCTTTGGCTCATATCCATCTAAACCTTTCCTATTCATATACCCATCCAGATGCTTTCCACATGTTGAAGTTGTACCAGCCTCCACCACTTCCTCTGGTACCTCATTCCATACATGCACCATGTTAGATTAGATTACTTACAGTATGGAAACAGGCCCTTCAGCCCAACAAGTCTACACCGACCCGCCAAAGCACAACCCACCCAGACCCATTCCCCTACATTTACCCCTTCACATAACACTGGGCAGTTCTGCATTTTAAAAAAATTTTGCCCTTTGGGTCCCTTTTAAATCTTCTTTTTTCTCACTCAAATCTATGCCCTCTAGTATTGGACTCCCCAGCCCAAGAAAAAGACTTTAGTTGTTCACTCGTATCTATGCCTGTCATGATTTTATAAACTTCTATAAGGTCACTCCTCAGTCTCCACTCCAGGGAAAGTAGCCCCAATCTATTCAGCCTTTCCCTATAGCTCAAACCGTCCAATCATGGCAACATCATTGTAAATGTTTTCAGAACCTTTTTAAGTTTCACAACGTCTTTCCGATAGCAGGGAGACTAGAATTGCACACAATATTCCAACAGTGGCCTAACAATGTCCCGTCCAGCCGCATTACCCTCCACTCCTTTACTCAATGCACTGACCAATAAAAGCAAACTTACTAAACATCTCCTTCACTATCCTATCTACCTGTAAGCCTGCTTTCAAGGAACTATGAAGTTGCACTCTAAGGTCTCTCTGTTCAGCAACACTTCCCAGGACCTTTACATTAAGTGTATAAGTCCTGCCCTGATTTGCCTTTCCAAAATGCAACAATTCACCTTTTATCTAAAGTAAGTTGCATCTACCATTCTTTGGCCACCAGCCTATCTGATCATGGTCCCATTGTAATTTGAGAACTTTCCTTGCTATCCATTACACTTCCAATTTTGGTGTCACCTACAAACTTACTAACCTGACCTCACATGTTCATATCCAAATAATTTGTATAAATGACAAAAAGCAGTGGACCCAGCACTGATCCTGGTGGCACACTGCTGGCCACAGGTCTCCAATCAGAAAAGCAACCCTCCACCAAATGGTTAGTTGACCTGAAAAGGTGCTGTTGAGTCTTCCCCTTGGTGCCGTTAATGAGGATTGTATTAGAACAGTAGCGTTAGAATTATGCTAGTCATGGTGTATGTCCTTGTTCTGAGAGGTGATGCATTTTGGAAGTTCAGGTACAGGTGGAAATTATACAGTGAATGGCAGATCTGGGTGTGCAGATGGGTAGTAAAAAACAGCCTATGGCATGGCTGCCTTCATTGGGAGGGGCATTGAATATAAGGATAGATGAGTTATGCTGAAGCGTTATGGAGCTTTAGTTAGGCCACGCTTGGAATATTGTGTGCAGTTCTGGTCACTACACCACCAGGAGGATGTGGATGGCTGATCAGGATGTGGCCTGATATGGGGTATTTTAGCTATAGAGAAAGGTTGGATAGACTGGGTTTGTTTTCACTGGAACCCAAGAGTTGATGGGGCAACCTGATTTGAAGTTTGAGATTGAGTGGCATAGATAGGAAAGCACGAAGCTTCCTCCCCAGGTGGAAGGGTCAATTGCTAGGGAACACAGATTCAAGGTTTGGGGGGGGGGGGGGGGGGCAGCAGGGTTTAAAGATGTGCAAAGCACCTTTTTCAGACAAAGGGTGGTGGGTACCTGAACTGAACTTCCAGAAGAGGTGGTTGAAGCAGACACAACAGCAGCTTTTTAAGAAGCACCTGGACAAAAATGTAAATTGGAAGGGAATAGAAGGGTGTGGAACCTGTAAGTGAGAGCAGTTTTAATATAGATGGGCAAAATGTGTTGGCACAAGCTTGAAGGGCCTGATTCTTTGCTCTTTGTTCTGTGTTGCTGCTTTTATGCTTCTTGGTGGTAGAGATTGCAAGATAAGTAAGGATTATAACTTTGGCTATTGTATAGATATGTCTGAGAACACGTTACTCTTGCCTCCACTGTCAACAAAGGAGGCTATTTTTAGTTGGGTTTCCATTCCTGAAAATCGTGACTTTGAATGAAACATAACTTCTCATGGGAATAAATGCTAAATCCAAAGTTTGGCTCTCAGGAGCCCATGTAAAAGCTGAAATACTATGCCATATGTGTGAAGTGTTGTGCATTGCCAGCTAAAATAACTTGCAAGGCAAAATGATGAAAACTACAGTAAAGAATGCAGCTTTTAAAGAAACTTACAAGTTCCTAAACTATTTTACCATGTACAGGTACAGTACAGCAGAATTAGTTCCAAGAGATTAAGTCCACAACAATTGCTATAATTTTACAAGAACATACAGCAGGTACTTAAGAGATATTTAATACTGGAGTTTACCTGGGTAGAGAACCTTTTTAGTAAATTTTGAGTCAGAGTGCAGACACAATACTGGCAACTCGAGCAGCACCATCAGGGGCTGATGTGATAATGCACGAAGTGTGATGTATAACCTGATGAGGGAAGGAACATTTAAACAGAGAATGACCCTCTTAAATTAGGGGACAGGGTGTTTTTATTTAAGAAAGAAATCACCTTTTCAAAAACAATTTAACAGCAGAGATGTAAAATGAGGACACCCTTTAGCTGTTAAGTATTGAGTGCTCAGAAAATGATTCAACAAGTGTTCAGTCTCTTGTCTTCCACAGTAATAATCTGACTTGCTCAGTTAACATTGTGGTCAGTAGTGACAACTTTTTATTTACTCTGCATTGCTGTTGCTGAAAGAAATCAGCAGTGGTGGCACTGTTGAAGATTGTGGAGAAGCTTGCTGGCGGTGATTTGTTCTCTATGTGCATTGGTCGACAACAGTCAGGCAAAGTCCAAATGTTCTGGTCCCACTGTCAGTTATGGATTATTGAATTATCAGAAGAGTTGTAAATTGAACTGAACAGGTCTCGGTAAACAATCCATTCCTTAACTGTGCTAGTAGGATTCACTGCTGGTGGATGGTTGAATCAAGGTAGTTTCTGTGAAGAATTTCAGCAGAGGTAGAATGATGTAATACTGCAGCATAGGACCATATGTCCTGTTTATGCTGAGAGTATCACAATAAAATAATGACCAACAAATTATGCAGTGAGACTGAGCACTTAGTTTTAATCCTTTTTTAAAGGAAGGTTGTCTCTATTATGGTGCTGTTTTATCAACCAGTTGGATACTGTATAAGTTTTTTGTCAATTTAATTTATTTCAAGCTGTGATACAATGTCTTTCTGTTCTCTAGTAAGACCTTTTGTAAAGCCGAGAAAATTTGTAATCAAATGACCTTGGTTGACTTCGATAGAATTGCAGAATAAGCACCTGTCATGAAACATTGAAATTCAGAATTATCTGGGAAAGCCCACTGTTAAACTGAAGGTGTAATATTTGAGTTTATTTTTACACCTTTTTTTAAAGCAATGTGCAGAAAAACAAATGTGACAGAAGCTGTAAGGCAGTCAAATGTTGCCCCTTTAAAAGTATTCATTAAGTAGGAAAGTCTTTGCTCTGTCTCTTTCCCTCCTCTGCTTTGTGCCATGAATCTGTCTCAGACACAGATGGGGAGACTATGGTCTAGATCAAAGTCACCACATTCCAACAATTACTTTTTAAAAACCTGAATTCAAAAGAAAGAACCAGTGGGAGCACCAAGAACCTTGATTTCTCCTACTTAGACTAAGTGGTGTTCTTTCTACCATTTTGTCATGTTGGCCATGTACAATCCGTTGTTTGCACATAATTTTATCATGCACCAAGATCCAACTGTAAATGTTGACTTAGTCTGTTGGTTAGGAGACCAACTTTGCTTAATTTTGCTTAATGTCATGACATTTTTACATTCACCCAAATGGGCAGGTGGGGACTCTGCTTAGCATATCTGTCAGAACTATAAGTAAACATTTTGCCCTAGACTATTTAGGTTCTGCAATGCATCACAAACCAAGATCAGTCTTAAACATAAGGTAAAGTTTTTCCTTTTGGTGTAACTTACATTTTAGCTTTTTGAAATTTGTGCTCAAATTCTCAATCAGAAACATTTCCATGTTATTAAACACAAATTTTGTCCACATGAGCACACTCCGGTCACGATTATAGAATGTAATTTTTTTTGTGGTGGGGGAGATTCTGATACTAGATCTGAGTGGTCGTGGAAAAGCACAGGAGGTCAGGCAGCATCCGAGGAGCAGGAGAGTCAATGTTTTGGGCAAAAGTCCTTCATCAGGAAATTCTGATAGATGAGTTGCTTTTATTAATGCAACTGAAAATCGATTAACCACAACATGAAAAATTTAGAGGTTACACTTAGTAAATTACCCCTAAGCACTTAAATTTTAAAAAATTGGCTTTTAGTATTTGTATGTGAATAGTATCTGCAAATTAGGAAGGCTGAAGGTTTCCATGATACGTTCTACATTGGATAATACATTTAACCACATAATGGGGAAGCTTCTCCCAAGTGTATACATCTTAGATATCCATTCTAGAATAGCTATTATATGTTCAAAGTGAGAATTTTTGGATGAAAAAAGTTTTTTGAAATCATCTGAGCATTGTTCTTAATTTAAAAGTAGAGATTCATGAATATACTACATGAAATGCTACCTTCACCTACACGTCCAGAGGAAGAATTAGGCCATCCTTGTTTCACATTGTTATAATGTCCCTGAAGGCACGTACAGAAAGGCATTTGAACTACTTGCTGCTGTTTGAATTGATTTATGAAGAAATTTGTATCAATCCTTTTTTTGAGGCATTTTGAAATAAGCAGCGAGCAATAGTTTAATAAGTTTGCTCATGTATGAAAGCAATTGAAAAGATGCTGCTAGCCAAATTACATAGGACAATTTGCAGTATTGTCAACATAATTTTTAAAAAATACTGTACTCTTGATATGGCAGTGGTCACTAACTGCAGACCGTATTGTAAATACATTCATGCCTCCTACTTTTCTAGGACCTTCAGATAGGGTTTGGAAAACAAAAGCTTCCTTCTTTTAGTCTTCCAATGCTAATTCAGTAAAGAGGGGAGGTTGACCCTTGAAGTTCTCATGTTTCAGCTTGAGTACTGCTGTTACTGAGCCCCCTCCCTGCCCCCACAACTTTATTCTGCATGGCTTAATGAGATGAGCTCAAGGAAAGAGGACTGTGACTTTAATAGCTGAAATAAAGATTGCAAAAATGGTTTTGTGTTGTACTTGGTGTCTTTTAATTGCTGAATATAGATTATTGAAACTCCTAGTAAACTGAGTGCTTTTAATGGCCGGTTGAAATAATGCCTATGATACCATTTCCCTAAGGTGGATCTGGTTGACAGTAGTGATGTAGGGTCTGTAATTCAAATGGATTATGTTGCACGTAGAGGTCACATTCTATGCGATTTGGACCCTCCAGTGTACAGGAGAGTATTAAGAGTGCACACTCCTGTTGAATACCGGCTTCATATATTGCTTATGTAAGGCTGGTTGAGTAATGAAAGTGGGATAATCAGATTCCAAGCACCCTCATAAGGCGTACTGCCTGTGTTGCAACTCTTTGTAATGCACTTGAATAATAGATGAGAGCAAACAACTTTTTCAGCAGGAGACAACAAAAATATTTCATTTCTTTGAAAATGCTTTTTAAAAAGTTATTTTTAATTGAGATCTTAAGTATAGAATGCATTGCTCAATATCTATCACTTTGCATTGTGTTATTCATCCTTGAATATATTCAGATTTTTAATCAACAAGGTTGCAATAGACAAACTTATAATCTGTAAGGAAATCAAGTGTAATGAGGACAAGGCAGGAAAGTGAATTGTGGAAGTGTACTCTTGAATTGTACTTTTCACAAATAGACATTATATTCCAAAATAATGTCTCATGACAGGCTCTTTATATGAAGATGTGCTGCAACTCTATTAGTCAGCCAAGGTCTTTTGATAACAATGTCTTGGCTTTACAAAGGTCTTATTATAGTCTTAAAATCTTAGTCAATTGTCTTTGGAATAACACATTATTTTGAACAGTCATAGTCTATTAATTGTTTCAGACATGATCTTTGAGTGAAAATGCAAGATAAGTCTGTCAAATAACTTGCTAAGGCTGGTTCATTGATACTTAATTTGCATAAGCAAAGTTATGCAATCTGTGGCTGTGTAAAATTTGACAGCAAGACTATTTAGTCCGTTATTTTCTTTCAAAGAGCTGCTGCAGGCAGCCTAATTTGTTCCACTCACATACTTTTCCATCACAGCATTGCAATCATTTCCTTTTTCAGACATATCCAGAGACTTGGAGAACTGGCATAGGCATATAGGGCCAAATAGCCATCTCTTGTGCCATAGGGTATCATTCTGAAAATGTTACTATTGAAATGTAAAAGCTTTGTTTTTTTTTTCTTCAGAGGGATTTAGTTCTAAATATATGGAAATGGAAATTTTTCTTTTCAGGTGCCATGTCAACAACACTTTTGGGTCTTTGATAGCGTATCTAAACACTGACTCAATACAAGTAGAGTATGTGGAGTATCAATGTGTCTTCCAAGTTGTCATTTAAACTGTACCTGCCAGTGAAGTCATGTAGGGCAGTTATTGTTAAGAGGTGAGGGAGGAGAAATACAGGAAAGGAAAACATTGATCTGCCCATCTGTCATGAAAGACAACATTGTCATACAGTTCTTGACTTGTGAAATTTCCCTAATGTTGGAGTTTTGTACAGGCAAATAAGGTGGAGTTTTTAATCCTAATCCATCTCATGAGGTTGAAAGTTCACTTTCTCTGACTAATGGACAGTGGTGGAAGTTGGAGCCAGTATCTCTGCAATTTTGTTTGTCTCTTCCTGCTAATGCCTGAGATGGTGAATGCTATGCTGAATTTTCTACAAATTGTATTTTAACAATATGGGTTAATGATTAATTGCACAGTTTTGAGGTGAATGAGGGAAGCCATGCTTAAAGGAATGATCGCTGATAGAATTACAGCCAGTTCTCTGTCTTGCACGCACTCTGTGAAAATAGGAAATTGTCAAATTGTTTTTTAGCCTTGTTTTAAATGGTTTGTAAGGAAGTGGCTGACCTCATGTTTAAGATATGGAATTTTTGTTTTGTGATTCTCGTCAATGTGGTTATTCTTTTGCTTTGCATTATATTCAAGATACTTGTTTGGTTGGAGTTCATGCTTTTATAGGTAATACTTTTGATATTTGAGTTGAAGTCAAAGATGGCCTCTTGTTGATTATCTTTTTTTTTCCTTCTGCTAAATTGCAGGTCTGTAATTGGTTCATTAACGCACGCCGCAGACTCCTGCCAGACATGTTGAGAAAGGATGGCATGGACCCCAACAACTTCACCATCTCTCGCCGAGGCAGCAAGAGTGCAGAGCACACATCGATGACTTTTAATAACTATGTTGCAGACCTTGATGAAGGATCTTTCAGATCTGCAAGTTCCAGCCCAGAAAACGGGGAGACTTCTCCATGTAGCATCTCTTCTGCAGGGGGATTACTGCCAAGACCTTCGGTGATATGTCACACTACTGTCTCCACATCAAATGACGTGCCTTTACACTACTGCCCACCCACCAGCATAGAGGGAATGGATCTCTTGTCAAGTGCTAGTTTAGTGGATACCAATCCTGGATGCTCCAAAGATGCTGTTCAGGTGGGGTCAAACCAACCGCCCCAGAGTGGACTGTTTAACACCCCTCCACCCACTCCACCAGACCTCAACCAAGATTTCAGTGGGTTTCAGTTGCTGGTAGATGTTGCGCTCAAGCGAGCTGCAGAAATGGAATCCCAGTCGAAGCTTGTGGCTTAAATTCTGTTCTCACTGGCTGCCAAACTGACTTGAGGGAGGAATAAAAACACTAACTAAATCCTTTTGTTTCATGTGGAAAACAGTTGCTTTATGCAGCATGATGCCTTCTTATTTGCACAAGGGAATCCAAAAACACGGCTTCCTATCATGGAATTGTCTTAACAAACTATTCGCAAGGAGACCAATGAACTCATGACTACTATAGATAGAAGTTCTTTATGTTTTGTAGTTGCTGATAATGTGAGAATTTTCCCATGATTATGTGATTCTTTACTTTCTGTGCAATATTTAGATAAACAGAGCCGCCTTATCAGTCTTTATCATTCCTGCATGGAAAAAGTGTGGCCCATGCATTGTTTAGAACAACAGTTTTTATATATAATTATGTATTATCACTGGGGCTTGTATCTAAACTGAGTTTTGATTTATTCCTTCAGTCTTTATTTCAGTGTGAGGCAACCAACCATGGACCTGGGGAACAGAACTTTTAATGTACTTCACCTGCAGTGACTGTTTTATTGTACAGACCTTTCCTCTGCTTTACTTTTCCAGCTGCTACAGCAGGACCTGTGCATAGGCAGTACCACGCCTACAAGATTGCTTTACTTGTGGCTGCCATCACTGGTTCGCTGCTATTGTTACAGTAGCCAATGTTACCTAATCGTTTAAAGTTAGCTGCTGTATTTGTATCAATAGTAATCTCCAAAGTACAGAATAAGATTTTAAACCACCCACTCACTGCAAGTTTTTTTTAGTTACTTAATTGAAAACCTGAGTGATTTCAGATTTGGTGGCTGGTGTGGCCAACATCTCCTCGTGTAGCACACAAACCTTGAATGTACGTCTTTATTTTGATGCTTATGGTTTTGTTTTCTCTTGTGCATATTTCATGGAGGCACTGGATCACGTGTCTGTTTTGCCCAGGTCATCCTCTTCCATTACTGGTGAAGACTCCATGGCTTCCTAGAACTTTGCCTTTTGAAGCTGGTGTTGTGAAGTCTGGACACTACTGGCGGAACATGTCAGTTTGTCTCCTACCACTGTCGGTGTCTTGAGATATTCATGCTTAAAACAAAAATCTGATGGCTGTGCCATTATTCACTCTGTTTCTAGGCTGTAATTCAAAATGAAGTTGGGACCGACTTAAGTGAAGGACTTTGTTTCTTTAACTGCTGTTACATGAATAGTTAGGGGCTGAGAGTCCATGGGGCTTCTCCTGATCTCCTGCTGTAACTCGTTTACTGACTCTGACAGTCTGCTGCCTGAGTAATGGCATGCATGTGGGAAGATCACTACAGAATTTCAGGATATGAGTTCAAATGCATAACTTAATTTACTACAAGGTATAGAGATTAATGGACATCTTGTGTTGCCATGACAGTGTCGGTTTTGGTTTCTGTCACCCTGATAATGCACCTTATCTCAAAGACCAGGCCCTGTTGCATTCTTCAGTTTCTCAATAGTGCCAGAGGACAGGATTTCTAACATGAGGTCCTGCTGGCAATGTTCACATTTTTAAGAAAAAATGTACTATTTGGCTGCTGACGCTTCGATTGTTGAAGTGCTGTTTTTCCTGGGATAATTGTCAGAAGTTGTAGAATTTACTCTACAATTTATTAACTTGAGGGATGGTCAGGGAGATGAAAGAATGTTTTGTTTTTTTAAAAAAATCAATGTCTTTAAATACTGTGCAACTTGAGATTTGGAAATTTGTAGTGTGATTTCTTTAGCAGCTAGTGATTTTTAAGATCTTTTTAGCTGGGGGAAAAGATTATTTAAACTGTACATGGCTATACAAATTTCATTCCTACCTCCCTCCCACCCCCTATTTTTAAACTTCTTTGCAATAAATGGCTTTTCCTGTTAACCTGTCTGCATTGTGAGCAGGTACACACTTAAACGATAGTGTAAATTTGCTATGTCATACTGCCACGTAACATCACGCTGATGGTTGAACCAGTTTAAACCTTTCCAAGTGTGTTTCTGTTGGCAAAATGACTGATATGACTCTTGCATAGTTGGGTGACTTATAATTTATGAAACTATTTCCACTGTAATAATGTCTGCAGTGCCATTTTTGGCATTGTCACAAAGCAGGTTATGGGAACAAGACCCTGAAATCCCTTGCAGGTTCTCGTTATAACTCTTTGAGACCAGTGATATCCCCCAGGAATAATTACTATCTTCATCCATCTGTGTTAGGACTGTCACTAAGTCGTAGTTGGTTGTTGGGGACTCTTCCCACAAATGCTGGAATTATATCCTACCTCTTGAACAAGGGTCCTGCAGTTCTCTAAGTCCTCATGTCTACAAACATAAAGGGCTGGATCTTGTCCTATGATTAAACCAAAGATCCAGCAAAAACTAATTATAAATCAGACCTTCAAAAGGAAGTCTGGTCTCCATTATCTGTACCTTTTGTGCTGATCAACATTTTTTTGGATGAGTTCCTGTTCTGTGGCTTTTTTTTTGTATAATTTATTATATATTATGGATGCTGATGACCTGACAGGCACTGACTTGCTGTTTCTGACTGAAACGTGAATGGCAGCTGATTTAACACCGTGAAAGTGACACAATCACTAAAGCATTCCAAACTTTTGTCTATCGTTGTTGATTAATTCAATTTGCATTCCTTTTTTGCAATTGGGTCAATAGTACTGTAATGAAATGTGATTTTTTTTTTTCCTGACTCAATCATAATTCAACCTTTTTTAAAGAAGAAATGAAATAGTGAAGTTTCCTACTTTTTAACCTAGAACCTTTTTTAAGCCTTCGGCTCTGGAAGGTATTTGTACAGTTTGCATCATTGTGGTCATCTTCCATTGTAAAGCTAAGTGAAGTCAAACTGTACTGAATGAACCTGGTCGTTTTTTGCATTGATGTTTGCCTTGTTGATTTAGCCAGGTTGCAATGACCTGTAAAGATTGACTAAAGTTGCAGTATTCCTCTTTGCCTTGCCACTGGATTCTGCAGGCAGGGTTCTTCTCACTTCTTAATTATAAGGTGGGGGCAACAGAATGCAGTTTCACAATGTATCCAGTTTTGATTTAAAGACAAAATAAATTACTTTATTTCCTTCGTAATTCTGGTTCTGTGATTTCTCTCTGTGAACTTAATGATATTTTATTGGCAGTTGGCAGCTCTGCTCAGCAACAGTAAATAAATGCTGCCTATTTTGTGGGTAAGTTGTTAGAGGGTCAGTAAATCACAGTTACTGCCATCTCCCAACACTCACTGCTTCGTAGCTTCAGTAACTGTCTTGGTGGCCCACACTGTCATGAGGACTGCACTGAGCACAGCATGATTATTCTCCTACCATGATAGATGAAGGCTTGAGAGTACTTGGAGCTACTAAGTAAATAAATCACCAGAGCAAGATGAAATTGCTTCAGGTGGATTTCAGGTTCTTGAAAAAAAGACAATGAAGAAATAACTAGGTCTGTGCATCATCTTCCCAGTTCCCCGCCAGATAACAGCGTGGTGCTAGAAGATTGCTAATGTTATACCTTTTTCATCAGGGGAGCCAGGGAAGTTTATAAATCAGTCTAAACTCGGTGGACAAGTTCAAAGCATTTGAGAGACTGGGGTTTTAAAAAAAAGTCCCGAAAGCACAGATTATTTATGGACAGTTGACAGGGATTTGTTAAGGGAAGGTAATGTTTCTCATTATTTTTAAAAGTAATGGTATTGATCAGGATAGGGCAGTTTGTGGTCTGCATGGATTTTATATTTTTTCAATCATGTACATTTTCGAACCTTTTGCTAAATCCATGTAAACCACATCAACTGCACTATTCTGATCAATCCTCCATATTTTTTTTTAAATAAAAGACTTGAATCAAATTAGTCCGACACAATCTTCTCTTAAACCCCTGTGTAGTAAATAGTGAAATAGGGAGTTGTAGATGGCAGGAATATATCAATGGATTTGTCAGGCAAATGAACCTAGAGCAGGAGGAGGTGTTGCATTTTTGAAGAATTCAAACAGCAAAAGTATTACACGTTAAGCGGGAGTATATTGAGATGCTGTAAAAGTAAGGAAATTAATATTTGCTGATCCTTTTAAGGTAGCAGGTCAGGTTGATTACAGTATCTCATATGCTACCTTAACCACTTTCTCAGCTGAAGTGTAGAATATAAGACAATGGTGGTTATGCTGGAAATAAATAGACCACAATGTGTTCTGCGTGTAGTTCTGATCACTTCATTTCAGAAAGAATATAATCGCCTCATACATGGTGCAGGAAAGATCTAAAATGATTGGGTGCCACAGTGGCTCAATAGTTAGCACTGCTGCCTCTCAGTACCAGGATCGATTGCAGCCTTGGGCAACCGTTTGTGTTGGTTTCTGGTAGATGCTCCAGTTTCCTCCCACCATCAAAAGATGTATAGTTTAGGTGTCTTAGATATGGTCAGTATTGGACTACGGGGATAGGGTTAGAGCCTGCATCTGAGTGGGACACTTTTTTTTTTCTTTTTAGAGGGTTGGTGCGGACTCAATGATCCAAATGGACTCTGCACTGAGGGGATGTGAAAACTGGCTGAGGAAAAACTGCCACTGTCTATTACCCATCCCCTGAAATAGTGGTGCCTTGATGTGTTGCAGTACGTGATCTGTAGGTAGACCCACAAAGCTGTGAGGGAGCAAATTCAAGGATTTTTAACCCAGCAATAGTGAAGGAACGGTGATATATTTGAGTCTGGATGGTAACCAGCTTGCTAATAAACTTGCAGGTAGTGGTGTTCCATGTATTTGCTATCCTTGTCCTTCTAGATGGAATTAGTCATGGGTTTGGAAGGTGCTGTCTAAGGACCTTTTTTGTTTTAGCAATGCATTTTTAGACTGCTTCTACTGCGTATCAGTGATGGAATGACTGAATGGCACCACATGCACAAAACAGTCAAACATGCTGCATTGTTCTGGATAGTGTCAAGCACCCTGTAATATTGGACTTCAACTCCGAGCAAGTGGAGAGTTTTCCATCACCCTGCTGACTTGTGCCTTCTAGGTGATAGACTGGGTTTGGGGAGTTAGGAGGTGGGTTAGTCTGCCTCTGATCTGCTCTTGTAGCCACTGTTTATGTAGTGAGTCCAGTTGAGTTCCTGGTCAATGATAACCCCCAGGATGCTGATAGTGGGGGATTCAGTGATGGTAACATTACTGACTATAGAGGGGCACTTGGTCATTACGTGGCATTTCTGTGGCACAAATGTTACTTGTTACTTTTCAGCTCAAGCCTGGATGTTATGGTCTGTTTGCATTTGGACATGGACTACTTCAATAGCTGAGGAGTTGTGAATGGTGCTTAACACTATGCAATCATCTAATGTCCCTACTTCTGACCATATTGAGGGAAGATCATTGAAACAGCTGAAGATGGTTAGGCTTATGATGTTTTCCTGAGGAACTCCTGCAGAGATGTCCTGGAGCTGAGATGTCTGCAAAGTTTCCCATAGTGTTCATGGATGTGTAGGTTAGGTGCATTTGTCAGGGGTAAATGTAGAGTGATAGCCTTTTGGGAATGGGTCCGAGTGGGTTACTCTTTGGAGGGTCAGTGTGGATTTGTTGGGCCGAATGATCTGTTTCCACTGTAAGGATTCTATGATTAAAATTGCAAATCTGATAAAATGCAGCCGCCATTGTGCTAGAAACTTCCTGAGCTTTTAGATTTTATCTTTTTCATTCCCTGACGCATGCAAGTACAAGTTATTTAAAAACAGAAGTGCAGCACCTGCCAAAATCTTTCAAGGATTCTTTGAGATGCTCTTGAGGGGCACTTTTTCAGAGATTCCTGTGACATTCTTGTCACCTCCTTTACTAAATGATACAGACATGTAGTAATATGGTTCCTTCATTTATGTTGAATATTTTTTAGTTTCTATTTTTTTAACACACATTGAGGATAGTATACATGCACTTTTTGTAAATGTTTTAACTTGGAATGTATAAATCAGAGGCTTTTGGTCATTTTAAGATTAACAAATTGACTTTACTGTTTCTAAAATGAGACTTATGTGAGACACATTGCAAAACGCCTCTCTCCTCCCACCAGCACGCAAGTTAAAAATTTGCAGAAACCCCAACAATAGTTAGAAGATCCCTTAGTTTTGGGGGTCAGCAATATTTTTCTTGGACTGTACGACGTTACGGAGAGTTTGTTCAGCCCGTTCTCTTGGTTCAGTATTGAGAATTTTTGACTTTGGTTTGAGTCAACTTTGCAAACAAAAATGTATGTGGTGATTTTATGATTTGACTGTTAGAGAATTTAATCTACAATGTAGAAACAGGCCATTCGGCCCAACAAGTCCACACCAACCCTCTGAAAGCAGCCACTCATACCCATTTCCCTCTGACTAATGCGCCCAACACTATGGACAATTAAGTATGGCCAATTCACCTGACCTGCACATCTTTGGACTGTGGGAGCAAACTGGAGCAACCGCGCAGACAAACTCCACATAGACAGTCACCTGAGGTGGAATTCAAAGCTAGGTCCCTGGTGCTGTGAGGAATCAGTGCTAACCACTGAGCCACGGTGCTGCCCCTAATTATTGTATAATGTAGTTGTCCTCAAATTTAGAACGTGAAAGCTTTGGAATAGCTGTGCCCACTGATATATAGATAAATGCATATGTAATACATGCTCTGAAGATTATCTTTCCATGGTTGCTCCTGTGTTTGAAAATTTAAGAGGCTATTTTTGACTTTTGGGGTATATGTTACATGCTGAAGTAGCGAAACTGCTGGAGAAACCTCTGAACTGAACTCCATCGATGTTATAAGGTTGATTAAAAGTGGTATGTAAATGTGAGCTGTTGTTATATCCAGCTGATCTTGATCTTATCTGAATGCAATCCAACAACCACTGTTCACTGCACTTCAGTTAATGATTCAATTGATTGGTGTACATTGAGCTTCCCAATGCATTGGCAACCCTTTCTACTCAGTCATTTGATTCAGGTTTTAACTTTACTCTGCATTGCACTTGAGGACAATGCACAATACAAGGTGTGGGACGCAGGCAGCTTGACAACAGGGCATAATACAGGTATATGAAGCACTTTCTTTCACCTGTAAAGATCTAATCATTCACTTATGTTTATCACAAGTCTAACAAAACTTTGGTAACAAGTAATTAAAATGGACAACACAGTTCTTCATTATAAACCAATCCTCACTATGATAAGAATGGCATGGTCAATACAATGAGGTATTATCCCATTTGACCAATGATCAGGAGCATTGTTTTATCACGGCCAAATAACTCTAGTTCCACCTTTATTTCTTGGGATTGTGAGGATTTTACCAGAGTATAGGAGATTATATTCAGTGATTCATTATGCAGTTGTGAACTTGTTTGAATGTTTCTGGAACGTAACCACGCGCAGTCTGTCTTTTAAATTTCTATGAAGTATTCACAAAGATATGTTTCCCTTTTTTCTGATGTCTTTGATGCATTGTCGAGATTGAAGATAGGATTAGGACATAATGTTGAGGTTGTACAGAAGATTAGTGAGGCCTCTTCTGGAGTACTGTGTGCAGTACTAGCCATCCTGTTTTGGGAAAGATATTATTAAGCCGGAGATGGTTCAGAAGAGGTTTAGCAGGATGTTGACGGGAATGGAGGTTTGAGTTATACGGAAAGGCTGCGTAGGTTGGGGCTGTTTTCACTGGAGTGTAGGTGGTTGAGAGGTGATCTTATAGAGGTTTATAAAATAATGAGGGGTATAGGTAAAGTGAATAGCAGGTGTCTTTTCCCTAAGTGGAGGATTTCAAAACTTGTTTTTAGGTAGGCAAAGTTAAAAATCACGACACCAGGTTATAGTCCCAATAGGTTTATTTGGAAGCTCTAGCTTTTGGAGCACTGCTCCTTCATCAGGTGTTTTTTTTAAGGCGAGAGGATTTTGAAAAGACACGAGAGGCAACTTTTTTTTTAAGAGTGGTTTTTGTGTGGAATGAACTTCCAGAGGAAGTGGTAGATTCAGGTGCAGTGGTAGATTCAGGTACAGTTACAATGTTTAAAGCAAGTTTGGACAAATACATGAATGAGAAATATTTGGAGGGATATGGGCCAAGCGCAGGCAGGTGGGACTAGTTTATTTTGGTGTTCTTGTCGGCATGGACTTGTTGGACCGAAAGGTCTGTTTCCATGCTGTATTACGCTGTGACACTATGAAACATGAGACATATAGCCACCAGACATGGAACCCATGGGTACTATTTTGAGAAAAAAGCAGAAGAATTCTCCCAATATCCCTGTGAAATTTAACCCTCAAGCACCATCAATTAATAATGTCATTTATCTCATTGGTTTTGCAGTTTCCACACAAGATGCAACAGTGTTTTATAATATTCTAACTCTGAATATATTTCAAAAGTGTAATGTTGAATGTCAAATCATAGAATGATTACCCCATAGGAGGCGCGTCGTCCCACCCTGCCCACGTCGGCGCTCAATAAGAGTCGCAACAAAAAACCGCAGATGTTAGAAATCGTAAACAAAAACAGAATGTGCCAGAGATACTCAGCAGCATCAGTGGAGAGAAAAATAGCTTCAAAACCAGTGACCCTTCGTCAGACTTGGGAGTAGTTTAGCTACTCTCACTCCACGTCCTCTTCCTGTAGTAATTCAAATCTTTTCTCTTCAAATTTATCTAATTTATAATCGATAATTGGATCTGGGGCAACTTTTACATGTGGAAGGTGGTGCATGTATGAAATAAGCTGCCAGAGGAAGTGGTGGAGGCTGGCACAATTATAAATAAAAGACACCCGAACGGCTATATGAATAGGAAGGTTTAGAGGAATGTGGGTTAAATGCTGACAACTGGGACTAGATTAAATGAGGATATCTGGTCATGGAGGAGTTGGACCGAAGGATCTGTTTCCGTGCTGTACGATTCTATGACTCTCCATGACTCTAATTGAATCTGCCTCCATGCCACACTCGAGCAGTGCATTCCAGATCACTCTGTGATGTGACTTGATGTTCCAAAAGTCAAAGAAGGCACTCTACAAATGCATGTTCTTTCTTTAACTTTCAATCAAATAAGAATGTATGAACTTACTAATTATCTACTTTTGTAAAGTTTTCTTTACTTGACAAAGCACCTTGGAACCTTTTTTGCACATTAAAGGTTGTTGTAGCCTGAAAATCACATTGAGGCATTTCCAACCGTGGGAAGTGGTCCAAAACGGGATGGGAGTGAATGTGACTGCTCAACCCGACTTTGGCGCTTCCGAGCCGGCTAGCTCAGCCGGGTTTGATCCGGCGGTTCTGCCGACGGTCTCGTCTTCGAGGGGGGAGCGTTCCCCGTTTACCGTCCGATTTTCGTGCATTTCGAACCGTGGGAAGTGGTCCAAAAGGGGATGGGAGTGAATGTGACTGCTCAACCCGACTTTGGCGCTTCCGAGCCTATCTGATTGGCATACTTGCTGGATGAGATGGCAGAGCCATTATGACCAATAACTATTTGCACAGTACAATAGTAAACAGTGAGGCATAGCTAGTAGCACACTTTATAAGCATATAAATATTTTGGTGAAGTGGACACACCCAAGTTCGAAGAAACACAGGAACATCAACTTCTATATGGCACCCTTAATGTAATAAAAAATCCCAAGCTATTTCACTGGACAGTTAGATTCTTTTTAATTTCTTATACTTGTGAATACAAGGACAAGTAACCAAAGCTGGGTCAATGACAGAGGTTTTAAATACCATTTCAAAAGAAGAAAGACCGAGCAGCAGAGAGATTGAGTGATAGAGGTCCCAACAGTCTTGAGTGCAATGGAATAATCTACATTAAATGTAACACAAGACATGAATGAAGAATTAGCAAAGGTTTAGCTGAAACAGAGGTGAACTTGGATGATATTGATGAGATGAAAATAGGTGGTATTAATGATGATTTATGTATGTATGTATGTGGTTAGAAGTTCATCTGTGTTCAAACAAATTACTAAGTTTCTAAGCAATCTGGTTTAGTCTCAAGTTGTTGCCAGGCAGAAGGATAGGTTGGCGAGGAACAGTGTTTGGACTGAAGACAATGGTTTCAGTTTTCAAAATATTTAATTAGAGGAATTTTCTGTTCACCCAGTGGCACCTAAAATTGATACTTTTTTTTGTATGATACTGATAAATGTTATCTGGCCAATATCATATTGCATTGTGGGAGTTTGTTGTGTGCAAATTGGTTGCCATGTTGTCTATACTATAACAGTGACTTGTCTTCAAAACTTACTTGCAAATCTTTCCTTTTCTCTCTTGTGCAATTGTCATCTTGCAGCCATGCCTCATGGTTACTGGCTGGACTTCCCTGCTGTTAACATGCGCCATTATCGACACTCATAACTCTCTGTCTGCCTTCTCTTCCTGGAGAAGATGAGCTTAAAATTTTAGGAAGAGACTGAGCCTTGGGGATAGTGGCCTTCTACTGAGAGGCACCTGGATGCCCATTGTGTGCAAATTGGTTGCCATGTTGTCAATGCAAATGTGTCTGGTCCAGTGGGAAGTTGGTCTTTTTTTAGGAAGCTGCAGGGATTATCCAGCCATGATGTCCATGACTTTATAATTAGAAGCATGGGCTGCAAAGACAGAAAATGTCTGCTGATCAGCTGTTTGTTCATGCCTCATCTAGAATTGACTCTTTTAGCATTCTCCCATTTCCCTGCAGCTTCCTAGAAAAGACTAGCTTCCCAGTGAGCCAGATACATTTGCATGTTACTTTCCTCACGCACTGGGAAGGAAGGTAATTGCACTTTTGGAAAGTTGATGGCCTTAAAGTGATCAGTCATTGACCTGAACTGGTGGTGGGTCCCAAGAATCATAGACCTTGCTTGATGAATTGTAATTGCTGACATGGAAGGAAGGGGGCAGATTTCTCACTGGTGTCAACACACACAATTAGTTGACCTTCCCTGCCTGCCCATAGCAGACAAGATTAGATTATATTCCCTACAGTATGGAAACAGGCCCTTCGCTCCAACAAGTCCACACTGACCCTACGAAGAGTAACCCACCCAGACCCATTTCCCTCCGACTAATGCACCTAACACTATGGGCAATTTAGTATGACCAATTCACCTGGCCTGCACATGTTTGGACTGTGGGAGGAAACCCACGCAAACACAGGGAGAATGTGTAAACTCCACACAAACCGTCACCTGAGGCTGGGACCGAACCTGGGACCCTGGTGCTGTGAGGCAGCAGTGCTAACTATTGAACCACCATGCCATAAGTTTGTAGAGTATTTCAAATATATTACTGCTGCTTTGACTCAGGAGGTAAATGGTGCTTCGTTGAATGACATGGGAACCATACTACTCTGTAAGCTCCCATATCAGTGCATCCCAAAATTCTGGTTTATGGCCCCATTCCTAGCCTAAGGGTGTCGCAGTATTTTGCAGCTCCTCTCGCTGACTGACTGAGAAGAATAGATAAAGTTTCTTTTCGGTGACAGGATGTAGCTATCCTTGAAATTCTGATGCCTGGGCCTGAACTCCTATGTGAAAGGGTGGATCTGCAGAGAATCTCATGGTTCCACAAAGTAAATACAGTGAATGATTCATGCGAGTTTGCACTTTTACTGTGGGATCCAGCATGTGTTTCTGGAGGGAGAGTGATATGAGACTAATAAAAAAGAAAATGATAGAATGAGATCACTCCCCTGTGGCAACGTATAAATACATGCTAATTCAATACAGCTAGACTGAGAAGAGAATCTGGTAGTAAACTGGAGAGCATGAATTGAGATCCTTTTCGCTTTAGGCCTCATTTGAATGCTTGTGATATAACTTTAGATGATTGAAGTATGACTGCATAGTGCCCCCTTGAGCTACGGAGGTCCACCACCAAATCTCAGAGACAAAATGTCCTTCATGACCACACAGCACTGCAGCATATTATTGCTGGTAGGTAGCAGGGTCTCCTTTTATGAGATGCAAGCTTTGACTCAGCTCTGTCCTACGTCAACCAGAGAAAGTGAGGACTGCAGATGCTGGAGAGCAGAGTCAAGAATGTGGTGCTGGAAAAGCACAGCAGGTCAGGCAGCGTCTGAGGAGCAGGACAATCGACTTTTCGGGCATAAGCCCTTCATCAGGAATAAGGCTGGGGGGCTGAGAGATTAATGGGAGGGGGGAAGGTGGTGGGGTTAGGGGGAAGGTAGCTGGGAATGCGATAGGTAGATGAAGGTGGAGGAGAGGTGATAAGGTGGGGGGGGGGGGGGGGAGCGTGATGGCAGAGGAGAGAACCTGGGGGATACAGTGAGAGCGCGATTCACTGAGATCCTTGTGGAAGGAAGAGAACTTCTTCAAGGAAGGTATCCTTGGAAGAGGCTTCGCAGTAAGGTTAAAATTAACTAGGACAAAGTTTGGATTGCAGGTGGTTTTCCCCCCCCCCTTTATAACCTATTACCTTCTCCCTCACATTCATCTACCTATCACTTTCTCAGCTAATGTCCTCCCAACCCTACCCCCACCCATTTATTTATCAGCCTCCCGGCCCACAAGCCTCATTCCTGATGAAGGGCTTATGCCTGAAACGTCAATTCTCCTGCTCCTCTGATGCTGCCTCACTTGTTTTCCAGGACCACACTCTCAACTCTGTCCTATGTCACACTATCTAACTAGCTATCGTAATGGCAGGATTCAAAATCTGAACCATGTTGGTTCTGTGAAAGATCTAGAATGAGGGTGCAACTTGAGCCCTGTACTCATGTTCCTTAAAGGGCCACGGGATTCACATTTTTTTGGATCATTGCAATCTCTTCTGGGGTATAAGTGACCTGTACAAGAAGGACGGATTGCACCTAAATTGGAAGGGGACTAATATACTAGCATGGAGATTTGTTAGAGCTGCTCAGATGGACCTAAACTAGTAGGGTTGGGGAGGGGGGGGGGAACCCGGGGAAATAGCAAGGAAAGAGATCAAGCTGAGATTGACTCATTTCTTTTCTTGACTGTACCAAACAGTCAGGGCAGGGATAAAGCAGAGAACAAGATAGGACTGATAAATTAAACTATTTATTTCTCTGCAAGGCGCCTAACAGGGAAGGCAGATGAACTCAGGGCATGGTTAGGAACATGGGACTGGGATATCAGAGCAATTACAGAAACATGGCTCAGGGATGGACAGGATGGGCAGCTCAATGTTCCAGGATACAAATGCTACAGGAAGGACAGAGAGAGAGGCAAGAGAGGAGGGGGAGTAGCATTTTTGATAAAGGATAGCATTACAGCTGTGCTGAGGGAGGACATTCTTGGAAATACAAGCAGGGAAGTTATTTTGGTTGAACCGAAAAATAAGAAAGGGATGATCACCTTGTTGGGATTGTATTACAGACCCCCTAATAGACCTAGAGAAATTGAGAAACAGATTTGTAAGGAGATCTCAGTTCTCTGTAAGGATAATAGGGTGGTTATGGTAGGGGATTTCTAACTTTGTTAAGTTAGACTGGGACTGCCATAGTGATAAGGGTTTAGATGGAGAAGGATTTGTTAAATGTGTACAAGACAATTTCCTGATCCAGTATGTGGATGCACCTACGAGAGAAGGTGCAAAACTTGACCTACTCTTGGGAAATAAAGTTAAAAATCACACAACACCAGGTTATAGTCCAACAGGTTTAACTGGAAGCACTAGCTTTCGGAGTGACGCTCCTTCATCAGGTGCTCTGAAAGCTAGTGTGCTTCCAATTAAACCTGCTGGACTATAACCTGCTGTTGTGTGATTTTTAACTTTGTACACCTCAGTCCATGCTGGCATCTCCAAATCTTGGGAAATAAGACAGGGAAGGTGAGTGAGGTGTCAATGGGGGAGCACTTTGGGGATAGTGGCCATTATTCTATTCGTTTTAAAGTAGTAATGGAAAAGAATAGACCAGTTCTAAAATTTGAAGTTCTAAATTGGCGGAGAGCTAATTTTGACAGTATTAGGTAAGTTCAAAAGCTAACTGGGGACAGATGTTCGCTGGAAAATGGGAAGCCTTCTGAAATAAGATAACGAGAATCCAGAGACAGTACATTCCTGTTAAGGTGAAAGGAAAGGCTGGTAGGTATAGGGAATGCTGGATGACTAAAGAAATTGAGGGTTTGGTTAAGACAAAGAAAGAAGCATATGTCGGGTATAGACAGAATAGATCGAATCCTTAGAAGAGTATAAGGGAAGTAGGAGTACACTTAAGAGGGAAATCGGGTGGGTAAAAAGGGGACATAGCTTTGGCAAATACAGTTAAGGAGAATCCAAAGGGTTTTCATAAATACATTAAGGACAAATGGGTAACTAGGGAGAGAATAGAGCCCCTCAAAGATCAACAAGGCAGCCTTTCTGTGGAACCGCAGGAGATTGGGGCAATTCTAAACAAGTATTTTGCATCAGTATTTACTATGCAAGATGTAGACTGTATGGAAATAGATGGTGGCATTTGAAAAAATTTGAAAAATCCAAACCAAAGGAGTAGCCATGGGCACCCACATGGGCCCCAGCTATGCCTGCCTCTTCGTCGGATATGTGCAACAGTTCATCTTCCGCAGCTACACTGGCACCACCTCCCACATTTTCCTCCGCTACATCGATGACTGTATCGGCACTACCTCGTGCTCCCACGAGGAGGTTGAAGAGTTCATCCGGGGGCTAAAAACAATGACTGCAGATGCTGGAAACCAGATTCTGGACTTGTGGTGCTGGAAGAGCACAGCAGTTCAGGCAGCATCCAAGTAGCTTCGAAATCAACGTTTCGGGCAAAAGCCCTTCATCAGGAATAAAGGCAGTGAGCCTGAAGCATGGAGAGATAAGCTAGAGGAGGGTGGGGGTGGGGAGAAAGTAGCATAGAGTACAATGGGTGAGTGGGGGAGGGGATGAAGGTCAAGGAGGAGAGGGTGGAATGGATAGATGGAAAAGAAGATAGGCAGGTAGGACAAGTCCGGACAATTCATGGGGACAGTTACTGAGCTGGAAGTTTAGAACTAGGGTGAGGTGGGGGAAGGGGAAATGAGGAAACTGTTGAAGTCCACATTGATGCCCTGGGGTTGAAGTGTTCCGAGGCGGAAGATGAGGCGTTCTTCCTCCAGGTGTCTAGTGGTGAGGGAGCGGCGGTGAAGGAGGCCCAGGACCTCCATGTCCTCAGCAGAGTGGGAGGGGGAGTAAAACTTTGATGGATGTGGAAGGCTCCTATACAGCCTTGGATAGAGGTGAGACAGGAGGTGTGGGCGCAGGCAGGTTTTACAGTTCCTGCGGTGGCAGGGGAAAGTGCCAGGATTGGAGGGTGGGTTGTTTGGGGGCGTGGACCTGACCAGGTAGTCGCAGAGGGAACGGTCTTTGCGGAAGGCGGAAAGGGGTGGGGAGGGAAATATATCCCTGGTAGTGGGGTCTGTTTGGAGGTGGCGAAAATGTCGGTGGATGATTTGGTTTATGCGAAGGTTGGTAGCGTGGAAGGAGCACCAGGGGCGTTCTGTCCTTGTTACGGTTGGAGGGGTGGGGTCTGAGGGCGGAGGTGCGGGATGTGGACGAGATGAGTTGGAGGGCATCTTTAACCACGTGGGAAGGGAAATTGCGGTCTCTAAAGAAGGAGCTATCTGGTGTGTTCTGTGGTGGAACTGGTCCTCCTGGGAGCAGATCCGGCGGAGGCGGAGGAATTGGGAATACGGGATGGCATTTTTGCAAGAGGTGGGGTGGGAAGAGGTGTAATCCAGGTAGCTGTGGGAGTCGGTGGGTTTGTAAAAAATGTCAGTGTCAAGTCGGTCGTCATTAATGGAGATGGAGAGGTCCAGGAAGGGGAGGGAGTGTCAGAGATGGTCCAGGTAAGTTTAAGGTCAGGGTGGAATGTGTTGGTGAAGTTGATGAATCGCTCAACCTCCTCGCAGGAGCACGAGGTGGCACCAATGCAGTCATCAATGTAGCGGAGGAAGAGGTAGGGAGTGGTGCCGGTGTAATTACGGAAGATCAATTGCTCTACGTAGCCAACAAAGAGACAGGCATAGCTGGGGCCCATACATGTGCCCATGGCTACCCCTTTGGTCTGGAGGAAGTGGGAGGATTCAAAGGAGAAATTGTTAAGGGTGAGGACCAGTTAGGCCAAACGAATGAGAGTGTCAGTGGAAGGGTACTGTTGGGGACGTCTGAAGAGGAAAAAACGGAGGGCTTGGAGGCACTGGTCATGGCGGATGGAGGTGTAGAGGGATTGGATATCCATGGTGAAGATGAGGCGTTGGGGGCCGGAGAAACAGAAGTCTTGGAGGAGGTGGAGGGCGTGGGTGGTGTCTCGAACGTATGTGGGGAGTTCCTGGACTAGGGGGGATAGGACAGTGTCGAGGTAGGTAGAGATGAGTTCAGTGGGGCAGGAGCATGCTGAGACAATGGCTCGGCCAGGGTGGTCAGGCTTGTGGATCTTGGTAAGGAGGTAGAACCGGGCAGTGCGGGATTCCCGGACTATGATGTTGGAAGCTGTGGATGGGAGATCTCCTGAGGTGATGAGGTTCTGTATGGTCTGGGAGATGGTGGTTTGGTGATGGGGGGGTGGGGTCATGGTCGAGAGGGCATTAGGAAGAGGTGTCCTCGAGTTGACGTTTGGCTTCAGCGGTGTAGAGGTCAGTGTGCCATACTACCACTGCGCCCCCTTTATCCGCTGGCTTGATGGTGAGGTTGGGATTGGAGCAGAGGGATTGGAGGGCTGCGCGTTGTGAGGGTGAGAGGTTGGAGTGGGGGAGGGAAGTAGACAGGTTGAGGCGGTTAATGTCCCGGCGGCAGTTGGAAATGAAGAGGTCGAGGGCAGGTAATAGGCCAGCGCAGGGTGTCCAGGTGGATGCAGTGTGTTGGAGGTGGGCGAAGGGGTCCTCGGAAGATGGGCGGGAGTCCTGATTGTGAAAGTAAGCCCGGAGGCGGAGGCGACGGAAGATCCACTTTACCAACACATTCCACCCTGACCTCAAATACACCTGGACCGTCTCAGGCTCCCCCCTCCCCTTCCCTAGACCTTTCCATTTCTATCTCGGGTGACCGACTCAACACGGATATTACACCTCCTCCCACCCTGCCCCCTGTAAAAATGCCATCCCATATTCCCAAATCCTTCACCTCCGCCGCATTTGCTCCCAGGAGGACCAGTTCCAATACCAAACAACCCAGATGGCCTCCTTCTTCAAAGACCACAATTTCCCCCCAGACGTGGTTGGCGATGTTCTCCACTGCATCTCCTCCACTTCCCGCTCCTCCGCCCTTGAACCCCGCCCCTCCAATCGCCACCAGGACAGAACCCCACTGGTCCTCACCTACCACCCCACCAACCTCCAGATACATCGTATCATCCTTCGTCATTTCCGCCACCTCCAAACAGACCCCACCACCAGGGATATATTTCTCTCCCTTCCCCTATCAGCATTCCGTAAAAACCACTCCCTCCACGACTCCCTCGTCAAGTCCGCACCCCCCACCAACCCAACCTCCACTCCCGGCACCTTCCCCAGCAACCGCAAGAAATGCAAAACTTGCGCCTGCACCTCCCCCTCACTTCCCTCCAAGGCCCCAAGGGATCCTTCCATATCTGTCACAAGTTCACCTGCACCTCTACACACATATCATTTACTGCATCCGCTGCACCCGATGTGGCCTCCTCTACATTGGGGAGACAGGCGGCCTACTTGCGGAACGTTTCAGAGAACACCTCTGGGACACACGCACCAACCAACCCAACTGCCCCGTGGCGGAACACTTTAACTCCCCCTCCCACTCCGCCAAGGACATGCAGGTCCTTGGCCTCCTCTATCGCCAGACCATGGCAACACGACAGTTGGAGGAAGAGCGGCTCATCTTCCGCCTAGGAACCCTCCAACCACAAGGGATGAATGCAGGTTTCTCCAGCTTCCTCATTTCCCCTCCCCCCACCTTATCTCAGTCAAATCCCTCGATCTCAGCACCGCCTTCTTGACCTGCAATCTTCTTCCCGATCTCTCCGGCCCCACCCCCTGTCCGGCCTATCACCCTCACCTTAACCTCCTTCCACCTATCGCATTCCCAACGCCCCTCCCCCAAGTCCCTCCTCCCTACCTTTTATCTTAGCCTGCTTGGCACACCTTCCTCATTCCTGAAGAAGGGCTTATGCCCGAAACGTCGATTCTCCTGCTCCTTGGATGCTGCCTGACCTGCTGCGCTTTTCCAGCAACACATTTTTCAGCTCTAATCTCCAGCATCGCCAGTCCTAACATTCTCCGCATTTGGAAAATGTCCATATTACAGAGGAGGAGGTGCTGGATGTCTTGAAATGCGTAAAAGTGGATAAATCCCCAGGACCTGATCAGCTGTACCCTCGAACTTTATGGGAAGCTAGGGGAGTGATTGCTGGGCCCCTTGCTGAGATATTTATATCAGCGATAGTCAGAGGTGAGGTGCTGGAAGACTGGAGGCTGGCTAATGTGTGCCACTGTTTAAGAAGGGTGGTAAGGACAAGCCAGGGGACTATAGATTGGTGAGCCTGACATCGGTGGTGGGCAAGTTGTTGGAGCGAATCCTGAGGGACAGGATGTATGTGCATTTGGAAAGGCAAGGACTGATTCGGGATAGTCAACATGGCTTTATGCATGGGAAATCATGTCTCTCAAACTTGATTGAATTTTTAAAAGAATTAACAAAAAGGATTTGTGAGGGCAGAGCGGTAGATGTGATCTATATGGACTTCAGTAAGGTGTTCAACAAGGTTCCCCATGGGAGACTGGTGAGCAAGGTTAGATCTCATGGAATACAGGGAGAACTAGCCATTTGGATACAGAACTGGCTCAAAGGTAGAAAACTGAGAGTGGTGGTGGAGGGTTATTTTTCAGACTGGAGGCCTGTGACCAGTGGAGTGCGACAGGAACAATGCTGGGTCCTCTACTTTTTGTCATTTATATAAATGATTTGGTTGTGAGCATAAGTGATACAGTTAATAAGTTTGCAGATGACACCAAAATTGGAGGTATACTGGACAGCAAAGGTGGTTATCTCCGATTACAACAGGATCTTGACCAGATGGGCCAATGGGCTGAGAAGTGGCAGATGGAGTTTAATTTAGATAAATGTGAGGTGCTGCATTTTGGGAAAGCAAACCTAGCAGGACTTATACACTTAATGGTAAGGTCCTAGGGAGAGTTGCTGAACAAAGAGACCTTGGAGTGCAGGTTCATAGCTCCTTGAAAGTGGAGTTACAGATCGATAGTATAGTGAAGAAGGCGTTTGGTTTATTGGTCAGAGTATTGAGTACAGGAGTTGGGAGGTCATGTTGCAGCTGTACAGGATATTGGTTAGGCCACTGTTAGAATATTGAATGCAATTCTGGTCTCCTTCCTAACGGAAAGATGTTGTGAAACTTGAAAGGGGTCAGAAAAGATTTACAAGGATGTTGCCAGGCTTGGAGGATTTGAGGTATAGGGAGAGGCTGAACAGGCTGGGGCTGTTTTCCCCGTAGGGTCAGATGCTGAGGGGTGACCTTATAGAGATTTACAAAATTATGAGGGGCATGGATAGGATAAATAGACAAAGTGTTTTCCCTGGGGTTGGGGTGTCCAGAACTACAGGGCATAGGTTTAGGGTGAGAGGGGAAAGATATAAAAGAGACCTAAGGGGCTACCTTTTCACACAGAGGGTGGTGTGAGTATGGAATGAGCTGCCAGAGGATGTGGTGGAGGCTGGTACAATTGCAACATTTAAAAGACATCTGGATGGGTAGATGAATAGGAAGGGTTTGGAGGGATATGGGCCGGGTGCTGGCAGGTGGGTCTAGATTGGGTTGGGATATCTGGTTGGCATGGACGGGTTGGACCAAAGGGCCTGTTTCTGTGCTGTACCTCTCTATGACTCTGTGACGCTATGCCCCAACTTGGAAGTATTTCCATTGCAAACTGCCTGGAAGCACTCTGGAGTGTTTCTGGGCACTGCTGAATTGGGTTGGGCTTCTGGATTTGATGTACAACATTGAGGCATCCTCACAATGATGGCTGAGAACTAGGTAACCTGGTCAACAAAGAAAGATGCAACAAATACAGGGGCAGTGGTCAGAGTGCCTCCGGCTCTGCAATAGGAGATAGAGTAGAGAGGTTAGACTCAGTCCAAAGATGTGCAGGTCAGGTGAATTGGCCATGCTAAATTACCCATAGTGCTAGTTGCATTAGTCAGAGGGGAACTGGGGCTGGGTATGTTGCTCTTCAGAGGGTCGCTGTGGATTTGTTGGGCCAAACGGCCTGTTTCCACACTGTAGGGGAATCTAATCTATTCTGTATGTTCCTTTACAGTGAGAGAAAGCCTCCACGTGGTCTATTTTACACAACAGAAGGCATTTTTTTATTCAGCTTAATGTGTGGCGTCGAGCCGAAAAGCGGGAGGAACAGGCTTTCACAAGTGTGTCGAGTTTTTCCGTATGATTATATTCTTCATAACCTATTAATGTTCAAGAATGGGTAAAATGTGAACATGATGTGCAGATTAGCAGCAGATTCTGCTCTCTGCTGGAACATTCCAGATGCCGGCTTCCAGGTGCCATATTTTAAAGGTACCTGAACACCATTTCACTGACTGCCACTCAGGAACATCAATCAAACTATGCACCTCACATCGCCTTATCCCAGAGAGATGACAAAAAGCTGACCCTACCTTAGCAACACCACCTCAGAGATTTTTCGAAAAACTATCCAGGAGAATAGGGAAGTTTTACTTCCCCTAAGAAAGCCAGCAAAAGACCATTCAACTGATGAATTAAGCCTGGACAGAGATAGTGGTATCTGTGGACAGCTGAAGAGAACCTGGTGGCAATGCTGCAAGTGGATGAAGGATCTCCATTCAACGTCTCAAGCTCCTCTGCGTGTGAGTTAGCATTGTAAGGTTGCCATTACAGACGACTGGTTGGGTACTAGGCATTTTCAACTCATGTCCTGTATGCAATCAATGTCTGTCACTTCATTATACCAATAGTGCACTCTTCGACCACAGTGCTGTTGACTCTGTGCCTTCTGCCAGGTCATATTTAAAACAAAAAAGTAGCTACTGAAGTCAATACCACCAAACCACTGGCCTTTCATCACAACTAGGAGAGCATGCACATCCAATAGATTATCTCCAAAGACTTGTGAAAGACAAGGGCACCATCACAAAAACATGGTTTCTGGATCAACGCTTCGCAGATCTTTCTGGCACACACATCATACAATGCATTATCAATTCCAGTCCTGTACCATCTTGCCATTTGAACCCTCTATCATCTATTGTCCCCCATACCACATTCTCCTTCCCATTAATAGCACACACACAGTTACAGCTCTGGGGATTGGCATCGCAATCAGTATCTGTGTAGGCAATGTGCTCTTGTACATACTCTAATATCTCTTAATGCTTCTCTCCTTCTGCAAGGAAAGAATATGCACAATTAATGTCAATGAGGTTAAAAAATCACACAACACCAGGTTATAGTCCAAGAAGTTTACTTGGAGGTGCTAGCTTTCGGAGAGCTGCTCCCACATCAGTGAATAGTTACCTGATGAAGGAGCAGCACTCTGAAAGCGAGTACTTCCAAATAAACCTGGTGGACTATAATCTAGTGTCGTGTGATTTTTAACTTTGTTCACCCCAGTCCAACACCAGCACCTCCTCAATGTGAATGTGCACAGAGAGGAAAGGAATGCCTGATATAATCCTCTTGATCTAATGTGAAGGCACAGAGCTGGCTGGAGAGGAGCAGGAATATATCAATGCTGAAGAGGTGATTGGTTATGTTCAGCCATCTCATGAGAAAGCTTTCAATCTGCTTCGCTCACGTATACATCAAGCGCTATCTAAATGCAAGTTCTTTAATTTCTTTGCCTTTTTGACTTAGTTCTGAACCTGTACATACAGCACAGTTCTATAGCTCTAACACTTCTGCCACAGGATCAAATTTCTGAAGCTCCTTTACAGCACTGTGGTGCCCCTGTAGCCCTAGAGGCAATTAGGGATGGGAAGAAATACTGGCTTAACCAGCGATGCCCACACTCCGTGATGAATGAATACTAAAGAAGGATCAGTTTGTTCTGACACTGTGGAAGGTCATTATTCAGGATTTTAAGGTCATAATTGTAACTTTTGCTGTCACATAAAAGCAGTCTTGAAAATGTGCAGCTGATGCAGTGTTATTGCAACTCTGAAATCCACCCAGAAATTCAAAAGCACCACCTGCTCACATTTAATGTGCCATTTGCTACGATAAAATTGCACAATTGTGGAAGATGTTTTAAAAAAACTTCTTTCCATAGGCTTCAAATAGCATTTGGTACAAATTTAAACTGTGACGTTAGCTACTTTGAAATTCAACAAACATGAATGATTCAATCTGCCCTCAGTGCACCCCTCACCGATAAACACCAATAAGCACCTCTCCCCCACAGCAGGAATGAGTTGGCAAATGGGGGAAGGGGGAGCAGTTGCATAAGCCCATGACCTTTTTCACTATTGTTGATATTTTGACTCGCGGTGGTAGTGGGGGGGGTGGGGGGGGGCGGTAGAGGAGTGGGGGGTGGTGGGGGGTTAACCATGCCACATGGTAAAACCCAATGACCTTTTTCTGGATTTAGGGGAATCCTTCTTGTTCAGGTACTCTCTATCCAGCAGAGGTGTGCCCAATAAAGTCTCTACCTCCACATGCTCCTACCGACCCTCTTTCCCTGTTGGACTCAGACCCAACTGACAGGGCCTTTTAGCCTGGTACTGTCAAACCCTGGAAAGTGGTCATGAATCAACATGAATCTCTATAGTGGTCATCATTTCCAAACGCACTGCTGGGAGAGCTCTTGGATGATTACTGTCCATTAGGTCTGTCGGCCTGTTGTGTTTGGGCTGTTTCTCTGAAGCAGCAATCTACACAGTAGCTCTGCCTTGCCTGCTCCCAGCAGTTATGCATGTTATTCCTTTTCAGATGATTATCCAAGTCCCACTTGAAAGTCTCAATTGAAAATGCCTCCACCAGGTCCTCAGGCAATGTATTACAGATCTTAACCACTCATTGTGTTAAAAAATATTTTTCCTCTTGCTACCATAGCTCTGCATTCTCTCGGTCTCGATCTTTCCACCGATAGGAACAGTTCTTTCCCTCGACTCCATCCAGACTGCTTTTGGACACTATCCTCTGCTATTTAGCTGACTTAAACATTCCTACTTGTCCTATCTCCTCCAGAGGGTGTGTAATAACATCTCCAAACTGGCTGATTACAGAGAGAAAAAAAGGGCAGAAAAATAAATATAAAAGGTATTGAAGTTGTGAAAAAAGGGATTAACACTGGTTTGAGGACCACTCATTGGCTAATGTATTTAAAAGAATATATTTAAGGAAGCAACAATATAACCATTTTACAAGTACGCAGAAGAATTTAATGTGATTTAAATTAGCTATTAAAAAACTGAAGTGGACTAGCATGCAAGTATTTCCAAATTTAAATGAGGTTTACTTGAATGAAGAACAGGACAAATGATGTATAGCGCAGAGATGCTTTGGGACAGCTACTTAGTCTCATGAATACAAAATCACGAGGTTTAGAAGCAGGAGCAGAGTGTATGGACCACCCATCAAACCTGTTATGTCATGTCATTCAGTACAATCAAAGCTGACCTTGGGCTTCAAGTTAACTTTCCTGCTCTACATTTCCCTTGATTCTCTGTGAGACCAAAAATCTTTCTATCATGGCCTGAAGTACACTCCAAGATTAAATGGCGGTTTATGATGATCATCATGGAGTTAAATCTGTTTTAAACATGAACTAATATGGCTTTCAAGACTCCTCTGGTATGGTAGACTCTGAATGAATGATTTATTGTCACTAATGAACGGCACAATAAAATACCGTGAAAAGCTTCAATTGTCACCACAATACAACACCATTTTGAACAGTTGAAGAATAAAAACATACAACTGAAAGAGAGTCCATCTTCACTCCTCTGCCCTGAGTCCTGAGCCGCCTCACCAATGACACCTGTGCCGCACCCACTAGTGTTGAAGTCACCTCTCTTTTGGCACAATCTCTTCATCACTGGGCCCACCTCACTGATGGGAAGCAGATGCTGGGTCCAGTGCTGGACCCACACTCGCCCTGCAACCAGGAGCCCCCGGCTCTGCTGCTGCCTCACTAATAACCAGGAGACTCCAGCTCTGGGCTTACCACAACCAGGAGCCTCCGGCTCTGCTGCTGCTTCACTGATAACCAGGAGACTCCAGCTCTGGGCTTACCACAACCAGGAGCCCCTGGCTCTGCTGCTGCCTCACTCATAACCAGGAGACTCCAGCTCTGGGCTTACCGCAACCAGGAGCCCCTGGCTCTGCTGCTGCCTCACTCATAACCAGGAGACTCCAGCTCCGGGCTTACCGCAACCAGGAGCCCCTGGCTCTGCTGCTGCCTCACTCATAACCAGGAGACTCCAGCTCCGGGCTTACCACAACCAGGAGCCCCCGGCTCTGCTGCTGCTTCACTGATAACCAGGAGACTCCAGCTCTGGGCTTACCACAACCACATGTCACGGTTCTGCTGTCCCCAGTGCCCTGCCGACACCTGGAACCCCAGCTCAGGGCATACCACACCACCGTCGCTTCAGCCACAGCCAGGACTCCCCACTCTGCACCTACCACAGCCAGGAGTCCCTGGTTACCAACTCTATTTTCTCGGTATCCTCTGCTTTTTTTTCTGTTCACTTTCCCCAATACACTTTCAAACAGTTGGTCTCCAGAGGTCATGGCAATCAGAGTCAATGTCCACCAATGTCATATCTTACTTGCAGGTATCATCATTGTTGTGGGAGGTCACGACCTAGTGGCCAACTCACCATGCAGCACGTCTTAGCATATTCAGCCATTAATTATCTGATTGACTTGGCCAAGGAGCGCAGATATTATTGGCTTAGCAATGAGTGTCTGCTGATGGAACCTGTGTGCGCCAGTACCTCTGTGTTGGTGACCTTATCCTGGTGAGAGATGCTGGGTATAACGCAGAGACAGCAAAACATAAACTGTTCACTCTTTTCACCTGTCTAGCCCAAGTTAGAACATAGAACATAGAACAGTACAGCACAGAACAGGCCATTCAGCCCAAGATGTTGTGCCGACCATTGATCCTCATGTAAGGTAAATCTAATGTGCGAACCCTCAAATTTCCGTGACCATATTCCAGTCCAGTAGTCTCTTAAATGTCCCCAGACCTCGCTTCCACAACTGCTGCTGGCAACGCATTTCATGCTCTCACAACTCTCTGTGTAAAGAACCCGCCTCTGACATCCCCCAAACAGCTTAAAACTACGGCCACGTGTTAACAATTTCTGCCCTGGGAAAAAGTCTCTGTCTATCAACTCTACCTATGCCTCTCATTATCTTGTACACCTCAATTAGGTCCCCTCTCTTCCTCCTTTTCTCCAATGAAAAAAGTCCGAGCTCAGTCAACCTCTCTTCTTAAGATAAGCCTTCCATTCCAGGTAGCATCCTGGTAAACCTCCTCTGAATCCTCTCCAAAGCATCCACATCTTTCCTGTGACAGGGCGACCAGAACTGGACACAATATTCCAAGTGACTCCCACAGCTACCTGGATTACACCTCTTCCCACCCTACCTCTTGCAAAAATGCCATCCCGTATTCCCTATTCCTCCGCCTCTGCCGTATCTGCTCCCAGGAGGACCAGTTCCACCACAGAACACACCAGATGGCCTCCTTCTTTAGAGACCGCAATTTCCCTTCCCACGTGGTTAAAGATACCCTCCAACACATCTCGTCCACATCCCGCACCTCTGCCTTCATACCCCACCCCTCCAATCGTAACAAAGACAGAACGCCCCTGGTGCTCACCTTCCACCCTACCAACCTTCGCATTAACCAAATCATCCGCCGATATTTCCGCCACCTCCAAAAACACCCCACCACCAAGGATATATTTCCCTCCCCACCCCTTTCCGCCTTCCACAAAGACCGTTCCCTCCGTGACTACCTGGTCAGGTCCACGACCCCCGACAACCCATCCTCCCATCCTGGCATCTTCCCCTGCTACTGCAGGAACTGTAAAACCTGCGCCCACACCTCCTCCATCACCTCTATCCAAGGCCCTAAAGGAGCCTTCCACATCCATCAAAGTTTTACCTGCACATCCACTAATATCATTTATTGTATCCGTTGGTCCCGGTGCGGTCTCCTCTACATTGGGGAGACTGGGCGCCTCCTAGCAGAGCGCTTTAGGTAACATCTCCGAGACACCCGCACCAATCAACCACACCGCCCCGTGGCCCAACAATTCAACCCCCCCCCCCACTCTGCCGAGGACATGGAGGTCCTGGGCCTCCTTCACCGTCGCTCCCTCACCATCAGACGCCTGGACGAAGAACGCCTCATCTTCCGCCTCGGAACACTTCAACCCCAGGGCATCAATGTGGACTTCAACAGTTTCCTTATATCCCCTTCCCCCACCTCACCCTAGTTCCAAACTTCCAGCTCAGCACTGTCCCCATGATTTGTCCGGACTTGTCCTACCTGCCTATCTCCTTTTCCACCTATCCACTCCACCCTCTCCTCCCTGACCTATCACCTTCATCCCCTCCCTCACTCACCTATTGTACTCTATGCCACTTTCTCCCCACCCCCACCCTCCTTTAGCTTATCTCTCCATGCTTCAGGCTCTCTGCCTTTATTCCTGATGAAGGGCTTTTGCCCGAAATGTCGATTTCGCTGCTCCTTGGATGCTGCCTGAACTGCTGTGCTCTTCCAGCACCACTAATCCAGAATCTGGTTTCCAGCATCTGCAGTCATTGTTTTTAACAAGTTCCCTATATTATCCCTGATCAGCCCTACTCTTTCTTTGATCATTCTCTTATTCCTCACATACATGTAAAATGCCTTTGGATTCTCCCTAATCCTTCCTGCCAAGCCTTTTTCGTGCTCCCTCCTGGCTCTCCTCAGACCATTTTTCAGCTCCTTCCTCGCCTGCCTGTAATTCTCTAGAGCAAGATCCTTGCTCCCTCCACCTTCCGTAAACTGCCTTCTTTCTTTTGATGAGAAGCTCCTCCACTCTCGTCATCCAAGGTTCCTTTATCTTACCCCTTCTTGCCTATCTCACAGGAACACGTTTATGCATCACTCGCAACAACTGTTCCTTAAACAGTCTCCACGTGTCTATAGTGCCCTTTCCGTGGAACAATTGCTTCCAGTCCATGCTTCCCAACTCACGTCTGATAGCATCATAGTTTCCTTTTCCCCAATTAAATATCCTCCCATTGTGCCTGCTTCTCTCTTTCTCCATGGCTATGTAGAATGTGAGGCAGTTGTGGTCACTATCACCAAAATGCTCTCCCACCACAAGATCTGACACCTGCCCCGGCTCATTGCCAAGTACCAATTCCAAAATGGCCTCTCCCCTCGTCGGCCTGTCAATGTACTGAGTTAGGAAACCCTCCTGAACACACCTTATAAAAACAGCTCCTTCCAAATCATCTGCTCGAAGGAGGTTCCAATCAATATTGAGAAAGTTAAAGTCACCCATTACAACAACCCTATTACATTCACACTTTTCCAAAATCTGCCGACCTATGCTTTCTTCCATCTCCCTGCTGCTATTGGGGGGCCTGTAATAAACCCCTAATGAGGTGACTACTCCCTTGATGTTCCTAATTTCCACCCATACTGACTCGGTAGGCAGACCCTCCTCGACAATGGAAGCTTCTGTAGCTGTGTTACTCTCTCTGATTAGTAGTGCTACACCCCCTCCTCTTTTTCCCCCCTCCCTATTCTTTTTAAATGTTCTAAACCCTGGAATATCTAGCAGCTATTCCTGCCCCTGAGAAACCCACGTCTCTGTTATGGCCACAACATCATAGCACCAGGTACTGATCCATGCTCTAAGTTCGTCACTTTTATTCCTGATACTCCTTGCATTAAAGCAAACACACTTTAACTGATCCCTTGGTTCTTTCCCATGAAAATCCTTCCCACTAGCTGGTCTACCTCTTGCTACTGCCTCATCTGCATCAACTCTCATCTCCGGTATACAGCTCAGGTTCCCACCCCCATGCCATACTAATTTACACCCTCCTGAACCACTCGAGCAAACCTTCCACCGAGGACATTGGTCCCCTTCCAGTTCAGGTGCAATCCGTCCTTCTTGTACAGGTCCCACCTTCCCCAGAAGGCATCCCAATTATCTACATATCTGAAGCCCTCCCTCCTACACCAGCTGCACAGCCACGTGTTAAGCTGTGCCCGCTCCCTGTTCCTCACCTCGCTATCTTATGGCACCGGTAGTAAACCCGAGAACATTACTCTGTTCGTCCTGCTTTACAGCTTCCATCCTAACTCCCTGAAATCACTTTTTATATCCTCGATCCTTTTCCTGGCTATATCATTGGTGCCAATATGTAACACGATTTCTGGCTGTTCACCCTCCCATTTCATAATCTTATACACCCGATTGGAGATGTCCCAGACCCCTGGCACCAGGGAGGCAACATACCTTCCAGGAATCCTGATCCTGACCACAAAATATCCTAGGTAAAAACAATAACTGCAGATGCTGGAATGCAAATACTGGATTAGTGGTGCTGGAAGAGCACAGCAGTTCAGGCAGCATCCTGAACTGCTGTGCTCTTCCAGCACCACTAATCCACAAAATCTCCTGTCAATTCTCCTAACAATCGAGTCTCCTACCACTAGCGCTTTTCTGTTCTGCCCCCTTCCCTTCTGGGCCACAGTGTCAGGCTCAGTGCCAGAGAACTGACCACTATGGCTTTCCTCTGGTAGGTCAACCCCCAGCAGTATCCAAAATGATGTACTTATTGCTGAGGGAATGTCCACAGGGGATCTCTGCACTGTCTGTCTGTCCCCTTTCCTCCCCCTAACTGTAACCCATCTATCCTTACCCTGAGCCTCAGGAGTGACCAACTCCCGGTAACTCCTCTCAATTACTCCCTCAGCCTCCCGAATGATCCACAGTTCATCCAGCTCCAGCTCCAATTCCCTAACACGGTTTTCAAGGAGCTGGAGTTGGGTGCACTTCCTGCAGGTGTAGCCAGCGGAGACGTGTGCCAAGTCTCCCACCTGCCAGATTCTGCAGGAGGAGCAAGCAACTGCCCTAGCATCCATACCCCACTTAACTGAACGCCCACACAATATTAAACAAGAAAGCTGGATTCAATTGCTATAAAATCAAGCAATAAACTTATATTCAAATAAAGGAAGTTGAGAAATGAACCGTACCGTATTAACTTGGCTTAGAGGAGGAGGGCGGTTGGGAGACATTACAGTTGTAGTGCCTGGGGTTTAGCTGCCTTGCTAGTATATTTGGTCACTTACTTTCCTTCCTGGCAGCCCCTCTGGTCCGCGTCTCATCCGCAGCTACTCCCTAAGGAGCAAGTTCTTGTCCTTAGGGCTACTGGATACAAACAAACCGTAGCTGCAGCTTCTGTCTGGATCAGTGAACATATAACTTACCATCCAACCCAAACTCTGGGTCCAGTATGTAGATGGCACCTTTGTCATCATCAAACGTACACAACTGGAAGAAACCCACCACCACATCAGTAACATCATCACCAGAATAAAATTCACTAAAAAAGAGGAAAACAACAGTAGACTCCCTTTCTTGGATGAATTAGTAGAACACATACCTGCTGGGGAACCCCAGACCAGTGTGCACAGCAAGAACACCCATACTGACCAGTTACTGAATTATAACAGTAACCCACAAACAGAGCTGCCTTAGGATACTATTCAAACAGACAAGGACACACTGCAGCAACCCAGAACTCCAGAAGGCAGAACAAGAGCACTTATTCAAAGGGTTCAAACAAAATGGGTACTCAAGAGCACTATCCTCCATACTTACGGGACAAGCCCAAAGAAGAAAACACTACATGACTAGACATGATAGCGACCATACCATACATCAAAGACATATCAGAGATAACTACCCAACTGCTCAGACTACCTGAAATCTTAGTGACACACAAACCAATAAATGACTTCCACCAGCTCCTCGCAAAGCTAAAGACCCGACACCCACATCCAACAGGATGAACGTTATCTACAAGATACCACACAAGGACTGTAAAAAACACCACATGGGAGAAACAGAACAAAAACTAACCATACAAATGCACGAACAACAGCTTGCCACTGCCAGACACAACCAGCATTCTCTCATTTCCAGCCACACAGACAATGAAGGACACCAGCTCAACTGGGCCAATGTAACCATCCTAGCACAGGCTAAACTGGAACTCAATCAATAGATACGCTGACTGGACCCCGTATACAAACCACTCAGATATGAAACCGGAAGTACCAACAAACAAGGTTAACAGCTTTCCATCAGTATTGATATATCAGTAGACAGTTTCTGAAATAACTTGAAGGTATGCAACAGCAGTGAAGGGGAGAATATGCCAAAAGAATCATGTGTTGGTTCCAGAACCCAACCCTCTTTGATCCCACTGTGGAGCCTAAAGGATTCTGATGCTGCCTTAACCCAAATGAGACCCAGATAATAGGAACCAAAGGCAAATGGTGGAACTTAAATGAAACCAGACAAGCCACCTGGCATTGACCTAGGCACCAGAGATGACAATGGCACCACTCAAGATCGAAGGCAGTTACAGAGAGTGGTGAACTCAGCCCAGACAATCACAAGGGCGAATCTTCCATCTATAGAATCCATTTACCAGGCCTGCTGTCAAGGAAAGGCCGCCAGCCTTCTCAAAGATCCATCCCACCCTGGCAATGTTTATCTACAACGTCTACCATCAGGGAGAAGGTACAGAAGCCTGAACTCACGCACCAGCCGATTTCAAAACAATTTCTACCCTACTGTTGTTAGAATACTGAGTGGACTCACAAACGCTTAGCATTCGCCTATACCTGTGTTTCTGTTTTTGCCGCTGTTTACCTATTATTTACTTATCTATGCTACTTAACTCTGTGATGTGCCTGTGTTGCTCGCAAGACAAAGCTTTTCACTGTGCCTTGGTACACGTGGCAATAAATTTAATTCAATTCAAACCCAGCCTGGATAATGCTGCAAACTGTTGACATGACTTATTACAATCTGGAGTCCTGCCAATGTTGAGAGAGCTGTCTCACAGACTAGTCAAACAATAGCCTGAAGTGAGCCATACTCACTGAATCATACCTCACAGAAAATATCCCAGACACCACCATCACTTTCCCTGGGTATGTTCTGCCTTGCTGGCAGGACAGACCTCGTGGAGGTAACAAAGTAGTAAATAATTAAGAGGAATTTGTTCTGAGATTCCTTAACATTGATGATGGACCAAACACAGACAAATGTGACTAGTTTACTTTGGGGAAACCTAATCGGCATAGACGAGTTGGACCGAAGGGTCTGTTTCCATGCTGTATGAGTCTATGACTCCATACTGGTCTGAGGCAAAATAAATTAGCCTCCACATTCTTGTAAGATGAGGAAACCTTTTGAAGAAGTAAAAGGAAGAACTGAGCTTATACTATAAATTCACTATAAAATGCTATGAAAGTTATCATGTTAAGTTGTTGGTGTTGTATTTAATGTTTCTTTATATATACAACAAAGTCTGTTTCTGTAAAGAAAACTTGAAGTCTTGAGGCATAGTTCTGTCATTTAATTGCTGTGTTTTTTCAAACACCAACAGTCCCCAACTGGACTGTAACAACCTTTGCCTACTCTACAAGTGATATTCTCAAGAAGTTTCAATAAATTAACCATACGAGTAATGTCTTGTCAGACCATGTTGTCTTTTTCTAATCTTTTTCGAAGTGAACTGTTAAGATGTCTTGAATAATAGATTCCAGCTCAAGTTAATAGAAATCATAATTTAGAAATTTGAGAAACATGTCAAATTACGGTTGTTTTGTGTATCTTAGGATGTTTTGGTCTGCATGTTTAAGGAGGTGCTAGATAGTAAGAAAGAAAAGTGTGCATTTATTTAGTGCTTTCATGATCTTTGTTTGTCCCAAAGTACTTTACAACGAATGGAGAACCTTTAAAATTTGGTCACTCTTGTGGGGGCAAATAACATTAATGTAATGCAAAGTACATAGGGAGAGAAAGCTATGCTGATAATGATAAATGTAACACAATGGGAGGGCTATGTGGTGCTTAAACACAAGCATACACTTGAATGACTTGTTTATTTCTTTATACACCAAAGGCACTGAGTACAGTAAGGTGTTGTTTAAACTATGACAACATGCTGAGTACACCAAGTTTATCATCATTCTACTACAACTGCACACTCTCAGATCTGGCCACCCAAAAATTGGCACAATTGACACAATTCCAATTTTTTGTTCTGAAAACTGTTAAGTTCCAAGATCTGGTCTGTCCTCATGGTCCTGAGGCTGCTAAATCTAAGAGTGTACTTGTTAAAAAGCAAAGTGGAGTTATTTTGCTCTCTGATTGGTCACAGAAACTGAAATTTTAATTCTGTTTCTCTTTTCAATTATGCTGCATGACATTCTGTGTGTTTCTGAAATTTTTCTGCTTTCATTATTGTTGCTCCTCTATAGGCTGGTGTTCACTTCGGAGAGTTTGTCTCAAGTATGAAAATCAGAATCCTGCCCTTGAGTTGGAAAATGAAGTCATGTGAGGTACAAATCTTATTTCAAACACTTAAACTCACCTAAAACTATAGCAGATTGACATTGCATTATAAGGTAAAGCATTTCTGTGTTATGCCAGTAGGTCAACATTCTTTTAGATGTAACCATGTGAAAGGCTTGTTTTTCAACCATTTAGTGAAATTCCAATAACATTGCAGAAATGCAACATTCCTAAATGTCAGTCAATCCTGATGGACCTGCAGGTTTTGCCAAATCAATAAATGGCCCATTTAAGTCTCCATGCATTTCCACAAAAATCCAGCTGTGGATTATTAAGTTAACATTTCAATTTATGAGAGAAACTTTGTGGGGGATAAAAGACTACTTCAATAGTATTCATTCCTTCAAATTTGCTGAAAAAAGTGTAATTTTAATGTAGTTCTCATGTCACAGAATTCTGTTCTGAATTAGCGACTTTGGTTAAGAAGTAAAATTGACCTTTTCTAATGCTTTTTGCAATATTATTGAAGGATAAGGGTACTAACTTCAGACTGGGTAATTTTTGACACTGTAAGAGGCCACATAATTTCTTTTTTGGGACTATGACTGAATGGAAGTTGGACTGATATAAGTAAATCCCCAGGAGAGTTTTACAAATTAAAAGTCAAATACTGCATATTATTTAACAGTGGATTACTATGTTGTTTTTTGAAGCAGTGAGCAGGATAATTTAAGACTGAGAAGGACCAAGAATTATTTTGAATTAAGAAAATTCTGCCTGGTGACAGTCTTTTGATTGGTCAAGCTATAGTTAAAAGAAAGTGTTAATAAACTGTTAGTATCAGGGATAGCAATAAGGAAACGTCTTAAGCCTGTAAACAGGAAGCATCTATTTCTCTCTGTGTGTCTCTCTCTCTTCATTTGAGAAAATAAGACAAAAATAACCAAGAAAACTTTAAAAGAAAGAAATTTAAAACAAGAAAATACTTAGGTTCATCTGATCAACTATTGAATTGAAGAATTACAATATCCCCATGGAGACTCTACCATGTCATTGTTGCTAAAATCAAAAATATTATGAAAAAAATACTTTTCCCCCTAAAGGCCTGGACCTCTGATCTTCAGAATGTTTAGCTTGTATATACTATTTTCCACCCACAAAATATATGTTGTAAACCATTTAATTTTGTCTGTCTTACTTGTCTTTGAGTACACAGGTATTTGGGAATTTTTGAAGGGATATAGTTTAGTTGCATAATAGGAGATTAGAAATCCTTTCGTGTTTTTCCTCTTCTTAAAGTTAAATGTATTACAATAAATAGATAGTTTTCTGTTAATAACAAAATCTGGTCTGAATTTCTTTCATTCTGAGTAGCAGTCAGTCAGGTGAATTAGTTATTTTGGTTATGTCATTGGGATGTTACACATTTATACATTTTGGGACGGCCTTTGGAACAGTGGGCATGATCACTGCTGCTCTTGTCCTACTTAAATTGTAACAGTGCTGTGCCCTGCTTCCCCACAGTCAATAGCCTATTTTATCTCACAAGTATTCACAAGTGGGAATACTGATGCTCTCCAGCATATTCTAACAAAAACAGTAGAGTTCAATCTAGGAGCAAGACAGCAGAAAACAAAACTCAAATGGGTGGATTTCATAGGAGAAAGTGAAGACTGCAGATGCAAGCAGGTCAGGCAGCATCCGAGAAGCAGGAGAGTTGATTATTTGGGCATCTGAATGATGTGAGCTATGGTGAGATTTTGAACATATTTGACTTTGTATCTTGCTAAATATGCCAAACAAGCTAGATGTCAAGAATTCTCAACATGGAAACCAGAGCAGGCACCTGGTGACTCACCATTTGCTGTGAGAAGCCTCCATGTTGCACAGAACCAAACATCATCTCAGGGCTCGATACCTGGGCACCAGCTGCTGGCATCCAACAGACATTGACATCCAATAATTGCCAACCTCATGATACCTCTCCAATCCACTTACCGAAGCTTACAGTCCAACATAGCAGGGTGCACTGGTAACTAGTTTTGAAGAATTGCTGTAAGGAAACTTTGCACAGATTGGCAGGCACACGAAAGGGGCTGCTTCAGATGTGATTTCACAGCAGGCAGCTGTCTTTGTTGAGGTGATTGGAAGGTGGAGGGACTAGTTTGGATAGAGTTTGCTGCATCTTCCTAGTGTAATGTGCTCTGCACAATTGAAGCAGTCACTGGAGTGATGTGTTAGATGCTGAGGAGCTAGGGGAATGGGAGCAGCCTTCTCAGGATGAGGAGATTGAGGAGCAGGAAGATTGCCTTGTGCATGTCAGAAATCAGCTACAATTGGTATTACAAGCCAGGCAGGGCCTGACTGATGTATGGTAGATTGACAGCTTGCTGGGTGTAAAAGACAATCATGGATTATAAAACATATTGTTCATGGTGCTAGGTTTTTGCTGACCAACTGCAGCTTTCTTGGTTTTGTTTGTGGTTCCTTTTGCTGTCTGTAAGTAAACATTCCCGCTTCGAATTGTCTAGTTGAATGTTTGTATGTGATGTTCCTCCCTGGACAACAACAAGCTGCTGTGGACATTGGAGACATAGTAGCAATGACTTAAAGAAAGTGCTGAGACAGGATGTAGGTAAGGATGGGCAAAATGTGTAGTCTGGTAGTTAAGTAGCAACTAGGGTGGGAGAATAGGGCTCTAAGTGTCAGGGATATGCTGTGAACATCATGCCCTTGCTGCTGCTGTGCCACGATGGTGCCAGTGAAGGGCAATGCCAGATTGCAAATGTTTGTCAGGGTGCACAGCAGCCTTTTAAAGATGGCACAAGGGATGTTGATCTTTTGAGGAATATCTGGAGATTGTTGAGCTGTTCCAAGAACAGCACATGACAAGATGGGACTGGAATTAAACAGGAGTGACCCACGAGGGACAGGCAGGGTAATTAATGAGACGAGTTTGGTCAGCTATGGTGAGAAAACTTACAAAGCCTTGCCCTGGAAAACCCTCCAAATCTACTTGATTCAACTCACAGCTCGTCAAAGAAACAGAAGATTCCGTCCAATGTATCTTACCCCCAATGCTAATATGTTCCAGACTATATGCCCAGTCATAACAGTGATTCTTTAGCCACTTTAGTAGTTCTCGGTTTCAGTGATTGGGGGGGATTCCTATATGTATGTGTGTGGTAAGTGAATGCGAACATATCTGAGCTTTGTGTGATTGGGATATCTGTATGTTTCTCTGTGTTGGGGAGGAGGGCTGGAACAGATTAGAATTTTTAACAGTGTTAATACGCCCCTGCAGACATAGTTCAGATTACTTTGCATTCATATCAGCCACAAGCATTTGACTGCATTTGAAGTATTGGACATCTGTATATTGGATTGGTTTTGAAGTATTCTCTGTTCCAAGACATGCAATTGCTAACTTGGCTGCAATTGAGAAAATGCCTCCAGCAACCGTGAGCCAAGAAGATCTTGAAATGCAAAGGAATGTGTGCGTGATGTATGTGTGTGTGTGTGTGTGTGTGTGTGTGTGTGTGTGTGTGTGTGTGTGTGAATGATGTGCCTGTGTGTGATGTGTGTGTGTGTGTGTGTGTGTGTATGTGTGTGTGATGTGTCTGTGTGCGTGTGTGTGCACTTGTGATGTGTCTGTGCGTGTGTGTGTGTGCATGTGTGATGTGTCTCTGTGTATGTGTGATGTGTCTGTCTGTGTGTGTGGTGTGTGGGTGTCTGTCTGCGTGTGCGTGCATGTCTGTGTGTGTGTAAGAGTGTGTGGTGTCTCTGTGTGTGTGTGATGTGTCTGTGTGTGTGATGTGTCTGTGTGTGCGTGTGTGTGATGTGTCTGTGTGTGTGCGTGTGTGATGTGTCTGTGTGTCTGAGTGTGTGATGTGTGTGTTGTGTGTGTGCATGTGTGCGCGTGTGATGTGTCTGTGTCTGTGTATGTGTGTGTGTGTCTGTGTGTATGGTGTGTGTGTGATGTGTCTGTGTGTGAGTGTGTGTGATGTGTTTGTGTGTCTGTGTGTGCATGTGTGTGATGAGTGTGCATGTGTGTGCCATGTGTCTGTGTGTGTGTGATGTGTCTGTGTGTGCGTATGTGTGTGCTGTGTGTGTGTGTCTGTATGTGTGTGTATGCATGTGATATATCTGTGTGTGTGATGTGTCTGTGTGTGTGATGTGTCTGTGTGTGTGCATTTCTGTGTGTGTGTGTGATGTGTGTGTGTATGTGTCTCTGTGTGTGCAGGTGTGATGTGTCTGTGTGCGTGTGTGTGTGATGTGTCTGTGTATGTGTGTGCGTGCGTGTGTGTAATGTGTCTCTGCTTGTGTGTCTGTGTGCATGTGGTGTGTTTGTGTGTGTGTGTGTCTGTGTGTGCATGTGTGTGATTTGTCTGTGTGTGCGCGTGTGTGTGCGTGTGTGATGTGTCTCTGAGTGTGTGATGTGTCTGTGTGTGTGATGTGTCTGTGTGTGTGCGCGCGTATGTGTGTGATGTGTCTGTGTGTGTGTGATGTGTCTGTGTGTGTGATGTGCCTGAGTGTGTGCGTGATGTGTCTGTGTGTATGATGTGTCTGTGTGTGTGCGTGCATGTGTGTGATGTGCCTCTGTGTGTGTCTGTGTGTGCGTGTGGTGTGTGTGTTTGATATGGGTGTATGTGTGGTGTCTGTCTGTGTGTGTGTGATGTGTCTGTGTGTGTGATGTGTCTGTGTGTGTGCATGTGGTGTGTATGTGTGTGTGTGTGATGTGTCTGTGTGTGTGTGAGTGTGTGTGTTATGTGTTTGTGTGTGTGTGTGGTGTTCAGTGACACATTCTCTGAATTCCACAGTGGAATGGGTGAAAGTACAAGGCCACTGAGAGTCGTCTCAGGTTTTAACCTCACACAGGCAACTAAATATTAACAAAGGGAGTTGTGGTTTTGCAGGTTTAACACCAGCTTGTTTGAATAGACTACAGTAATACCCATTCTGAATACCGACGATGCCAATAGCCAGCTCCCTGTTTGTTGTTTTGTTGTGGAAGATCACAAACCCCCTACAATCAAACAAGGAACTGTGGATGCTGGAAATCTGAAACAACAAAAACAGAAATTGCTGGGAAGACACCTTATCTTCTTTTTGGGCAGCCTAAAGTCCGAACGACTCAACATTGAGTTTTCAATTTTAATTAACCTGCACCTCTCGCTTCTTCCATTGGAGTGAACTAAGGCATTTCCTCCAGATGAGTTTCTACCTGGTCATAACAGGTTTGTTGTAGCCATGACTGTTGCAGTAATATGCAGACACAGGATGTCACGTAATCTATGGATTCAGTGCTCTAGGCAACTGGAGGGTACACTGAGGCTGTGGGATAGATGACAGGGATCAGTGAGAGCTGCAGCATTATATGTGGTAAGAACCTTCCACCTCCTACAGAGTAGCAGCATCAGCCAAAACAAGGCCAGCAGAACTCTGTGTGAACCTCTTAAAATGGGTTGTGTGAAATCATCGTTGACTCAATGTAAACATTTTAATGCTGCTGAGGCCAGCATCCCCTGTATGATCCCAACTGAAAGTGCAGCTTAATGCCACGATCTTTTCAATGCTTTTTCTGTTTAATAAAATTTAAGGATACAAATTGATGGAAACCTTCATAACGTGTGCTGTTCTGGTCATCCTGCTTTGCAAGGATATTAATAAATTGGAGAGGGTGCAGAAAAGATTTACAAGGATATTTACTGGGACTGGAGGGTTCAAGTTAGAAGGAGAGGCTGGATAGGCTGGGCCTGGTTTTCCTGGAACATAGGAGGTTGAGGGGTAATCTTCATAGAGGTTTATAAAATGATGAGGGGCATAGATAAGGTGAACAGCAAAGAGTAGGGGAGTTCAAAACTAGATGGCATATTTTTAAGGTCAGAGGCGAAAGATTTAAAATGGTCCTAAGGGCAACGTTTTCCACATAGAGCATGTGCAAGGAACTGTCAGAGAAAGAGGTAGATGCAAGTACAGTTACAAGAAATTTGGACAGGAATATGAGGAGGAAAGGTTTAGAGGGATATGGGCCAAATGCAGGCAAAGACTAGCTTAGTTTGAAAAACTTGGTCGGAATGGGGTGATTGGACCAAAGGGTTTGTTTCTGAGGTGTGTGAGTCTATCTGAGACTCCCTCATTCAATTCATGCTAGTGTGGACACAATGCAAAGAATGTTGTTATCATTCAGACAGGGATGAGTTATTGTGTAGTGCTAAGGTTGTCTAACCTCTGCACCTTCATTTTTACCACAGCTACAATGACTGGATCACACAAGTGATGATGAACAATGAACACATAGTTACAAATGTGGTTATAGGGTCATAGAATCATAGAGATGTACAGCATGGAAACAGACCCTGCGGTCCAACCCGTCCACACCAACCAGATATCCTAACCCAATCTCGTCCCACCTGCCAGCACCTGGCCCATATCCCTCCAAACCCTTCCTATTCATACACCCATCCAAATGCCTCTTAAATGTTGCAATTGTACCAGCCTCCACCACATCCTCCACCACATTCCATACACGTACCACCCTCTGCGTGAAAAAGTTGCCCCTTAGGTCTCTTTTATATCTTTCCCCTCTCACCCTAAACTCCCTGACCCCAGGGCAAAGACTTTGCCTATTTATCCTATCCGTGCCCCTCATAATTTTGTAAACCTCTATAAGGACACCCCTCAGCCTCCAACGCTACAGGGAAAACAGCCCCAGCCTGTTCAGCCTCTCCCTATAGCTCAGATCCTCCAATCCTGGCAACATCCTTGTAAATCTTTTCTGAACCCTTTCAAGTTTCACAACATCTTTCCAATAGGAAGGAGACCAGAATTGCATGTAATATTCCAACAGTGGCCTAACCAATGTCCTGTACAGCCGCAACATGACCTCCCAACTCCTGCACTTAATACTCTGAGAAATAAAGGAAAGCATATCAAACGTCTTCTTCACTATCCTATCTACCTGCGACTTCACTTTCAAGGAGCTATGAACCTGCACACTCCAAGGTCTCTTTGTTCAGCAACACAATGAGGTTTCACACTTGCTATTTATACAACGTCATCACGTTTTCTGTTTTGCTTCCCTCACATCTCGACGTAGTCACAGTCATAGAGATATTCAGCACGGAAACAGACTCTTTGGTCCAACTCGTCCATGCTGACCAGTTATCCTAACCTAATCTAGTCCCATTTGCCAGCACTTGACATATCTCTCTAAATCCTTCCTATTTATGTACCCATCCAGATGCCTTTTAAATGTTGCGATTGTACCAGCCTCCACCACTTCCTCTGGCAGCTCATTCCATACCACCCTCTCTGTGAAAAAATTGCCCCTTAGGTCCCTTTTAAATGTTTCCCCTCTCACCCTAAACCTATGCCCTCTAGTTTTGGACTCTCACACTAGGGAAAAGACTTTGCCTATTTATCCTATCTATGCCCCTCATGATTTTATAAACGTCTGTAAGGTCACCCCTCAGCCTCTGATACTCCAGGGAAAACAGCCCCAGCCTTTTCAGCCTTTCCCTATAGTTCAAACCCTCCAAACCTGGCAACATCCTTGTAGATCTTTTTTGAACCCTTTCAAGTTTCACAATATCTTTCCAATAGGAGGGAGACCAGAACTGCATCTGGGGTCCACAGCTGAGGTGGAGGGAGCCTGCTGTACAGTAGAGCTTATTGCCCTTTGAAGTTTGGGTAGGTGACCTCAAGGGAGATTTATGACTGGAGCAGCTGGACATGCAGAGAGTGCCACACCCAGATGTAAGTCTTTGTCTTGAATGACCACAGGCAGAATAGAGATGAAGGGTCTGGCCACTCTGGAGTGTGCTACGAGGAGACCTCTACACGGCCTGTGTGTAGTTCCCAGTTCTGGCACCATCCTGTTTCCTTGTGAGCAAGTGGAATCTGGAGTGAGGTCAAGGTCCCTTTCCAGCCTACGGCCTTGCTGTTGGTACTGAGGATCAATGGTTGGAGTAGAAATCTGTTTGCCAACTTGTCCAGTCAGAATCATACACACTGCAGGTATCACTGTACAGATAGCATTAGTGGGCATCTTCAACATTTGATCCTGTTTTCCATTTGCCTCCAGCAAACATGCCCACTGCTCCTGCATCTGTTTGTACAGTTGGATAAAGTTCTTAATGGATGACATCAAGGGGTCCCCTCCTTCCTTGGGTTGAGCAGGTGCCTGGACTTCAGCAGTCCCTCTGACTACTGGGGAGCTTGGCTATTTCTTCCTCGGCTAATTGCAGAAAAGGCAGTTATGTGCTCGGTTGGCTTGATAGCTGATTTCCAACAGCACTGGCTGAGGTTACCATGAAGGACTTTTTTTCTCAACCGCTCCCCTCAGCGTGGTGACTCTCAGGTTAAATCCCTACTTGTTGTGTGTGTCTCTCTCTCTCTCTCTCTTTCTCTCTCTCTAATGAGACAGCAGCTTTATGGTCTAGTTAGACTATGATAACTTTATTCCTACAACTTATTCTTTCTAAAAGTGACCTTTCCTTTTCAGAACAGATAAGAGCAAAATACTGTGGATGATGGAAATTTGAAATAAAAACAGAAACTTGCTGTAAACACACAGCAGATCTGGCAGCACCCTTGGAGAGAAAACAGAATTGACCCTTCAAGTCTGCCCTTTCTTCAGACATTTATATTTTTTATAATGTTGATTATTTATTCCAGGCAACAAATGACCAACTTCATATAAAATAACTCATGTTTCTTTGGATTAAAATCATTGACACATAATAAAGCATGTTTCAACCACTTTGCAATGCAGGCTCAAAAGGCCACATGATACTTCTCAGGGCTGTTATCAACTAAAAGCTGACTTTATGTCACATTTTGAAATACATTTTGTGAGACAACAAGAAGCTACATATTAAGGGTCCTTTTAAGGTTAGCAAGGTAGGGAGGGAATTCCCCAAATTAAGGTCCAGGCAGCCAAAAGAATGGAAGCCAGTTAAAATTGGGGATAAGCAAGAATCAGAATTGGAGAAGCAGAGAGCTCTCAAAGGGTTCCTGATGAAGGGCTTATGCCTAAAACGTCGACTCTCCTGCTCCATGGATGCTGCCTGATCTGCTGTGCTTTTTCAGTGCCACAACTTTTCGACTCTGATCTCCAGCATCTGCAGTCCTCACTTTCTCTTAGCTCTCAAAGGCTTGTACAATTTAAGGGGGTTATGAATAGAGAGGGTCCAGGCAATGAAGGGATTTGAAAACAAGATGAGAATGTTAAAATTGAAGCATTGCTTATACCAGTAGCAAACATAAATCAGTGAACATCAAGGTGATGGCAGAATTGGCTATGGTGTAAGTTCGGGTACAAGCAGCAGCATTTTGAAGGGACTCACATTTAAGGAGTGTGTAAGATAATAGGTTGGTCAGGAGACCACTGAAGTAGTCACAACTAGAGCTGACAAAGGCCTGGATTAGGCTTTCAGCATTGGTCGAACTCTTGCAAAAGGGATCGAGTCACATGACGGAGGCTGAAGTGGATAACTTTGATGATGCAGATTCTGCAACAAATTACTCACCTCTTGAATCCCCAAAACCTGTCCATTCTTCTCAAAATGCAAGTTAGGAGCCAACTAGAATATTCTATACTTATCTGGATGAATGTAGCTCCAGCAACATCCAATAAGCATAATACCATCCAAGACAAAACAACTTGTTTGGTCTGATGCCCCTCCCACCAAATTAAACATTCACTTGCCCTCATCACTGATACACAGAGACAGCTATGTGTACCATGTATAAGATGTACTCCAGAAAACCACAAAGCTCCATTGACAACACTTTCAAAATCAATAACTTCTCCACCTAGAATACCAAGATGGAATTTCCTTCCTAGTCACATACCTGTTGACTTGGAGCAACATCCCCTTTCTTTCACCGTTATTGGGAAAAAAAGTCATGGTGCTTCCTTGCCAACACCACTATGCATCTACCTACTCCAGTTGGAGTGTAGCAGTTCAAGAAGGCAGCTTATTTGCCATTCTCCTTGGCAATAAGGATGAGCCTCATCCGCAATGCTCACATGTCATGAAAGAATAGTTAAAAGAAGCTCATCCTGGTGCTAAATAACTTAAGAATGTAAGAATTAGGAGTAGGAATAGGCAATTCAGCCTCTCGTGCCTGCTCTGCTTTTTAATAGGATCATGGCTGATCTCATCTCAATCTCAACTCCACTTTCCTGCCCATGCTCTGTAATCCTAGAACCTGAACCTAAAATCTGTCAATCACTTCCTTAAATTTACTCCATGTCCTGGCATCCACCACAGTAAGGTAGTGAATGCCACTGATTCTAAATCCTTTGAGAGAATAATCACACAACACCAGGTTAGAGTCCAACAGGTTTATTTGGAAGCATTAGCTTTCGGAGCGCTGCTCCTTCATCAGGTGATTGGGGACAACCACCTGATGAAGGAGCAGCGCTCCAAGCACAAGTGCTTCCAAATAAACCTGTTGGACTTATAACCTGGTGTTGTATGATTTTTAACTTTGCACACCCCAGTCTGACACCAGCACCTCCAAATCTTCACAGAATAGAACACCTTTGTTCACAATAATTCAGTTCCGACCAACAGAGCTGTAAGGCAATGAGATAGATTTGGTCATGAGGGAATGGAGTCCGTGATGAGGCAACTAAGGGCAATGGCTAGATTTCAAATATGCATTCGGAAGAAATTTCTGTTCATCCACCATTGGATGACAGCCAAGCAATGCAACAAATTAGAAACTGATAATTTATAAAGTATACAAAGAAACATTTATATCAGCTAAAATGTCATGTTTTTACCGTGCTCACAGGAAGAGGTTAGTTCTTTGGACAACAGAGTACAATTATGAATTTTAACCCACCCACAAACCCTGCATTTTGCTGGTCTCCTCCTCTGTGCTGATCTCAACAAAGATGCAAAAAATGTCCACAATGTGTCTGAGATTTTCTTTATTCATTCATGGGACGTGGGTATCAATGGTTGGGATAGTATTTATTGCCCATATCTAGTTGCCCTTGAGAAGGTGTTGGTAAGCTGCTTTCTGGAACCACAGCAGTCAATGTAGTGTAGGGAGACCCACAATGTTCTTGGGGTGAGATTTCGAGGATTTTGACCCAACGACAGTGATGGAACAGCAATGTATTTCCAAGTTACGATGTTGAGTGGATTGGAGGGTAACTTAGAGGAGATGGTGTTCCCATGTATCTGTCACCCTTGTCCTTCCAGATGGGTTTGGGAGGTGCGATCAAAGGATCATTGGTGAATTTCTTCAGGTGCATCTTGTACATAGTTCACACTGCTGTTACTGAGCATTGCAGGTGGAGGGACTGAATATTTGTGAATGTGCTGCCAATTATGTGGGCTGTTTTGTCCTGGATTAGGCTTTGTCCTGCCAAGCTTCTTGAGTCTTGTTGGGACTGCATCCATCCAGGCAAGTGGAGAGTATTCCATCACATTCCTGATTTGTGCCTTTGTGGATAGGAATCAGGAGGTGAGTTACTCACCATAGTATTCCTAGCCTCTGACCTGCTCTTCTAGCCATTCTGGTCATGTGGTGTGTCCAGTTGGATTTCTGATCAATGGTAAGCTGCAAGATATTGATGGTGGGGGATTCATTAATGGTTACACCATTAACTGTAAAGGGGCGGTAGTTATATTGTTGCTTATTGGAAATGGTAATTCATGGCATTTGTATAATATGAATGTTATGTGACACTTGTCAGCCCAACCCTGAATATTGTTCAGATCATGTTGCCTTTGAATATGGATTGCTTCAGCATCTGAGGGGTTGTGAATGATGCTGAACATTGTGCAATCATCCGTGTACATAACCACTTCTGACCTTATGATGGTGGGAAGGTCATTGATGAAGCAGTAGAAGATGGTTGGGCCTCGGTCAGTACCATGAGGAACTCCTATAGTGATACCCTAGAGCTGAGATGACTGATCTCCCACAAACTCAACATCATCTTGTGTGCCAAGCATGACCCAAGCAGCATTGATTCCCATTTTGCTAAGCGTCATGATGCCAGACTTGATTGAATGTGGCCTTGATCACAGGGGTTGTCACTCTTACCTCACCTCTGAAATTTAACACTTTCTCTCCATGTTTGACTTTGGGAGCCTAGTGGCCTTAATGGAACCCAAACTGAGTGTTAGTCAGCAAGTTCTTGCTGAGTAAATGCTGCTTCATGGCACTGTTGGTGACACCTTCCATTACTTTACTGATGATCAAGAGTAGACTGAGGGGCGGTAATTGGTAGTCTGGATTTGTCCTGCTTTTTGTGTATAGGGCATACATGGGCTATTTTCTACATTGTCAGTTAGATGCCTCTGCTGTAGTTGTACTGGAACAGCTCGGCTATGAGAGCGGCAAGTTATGGAGCTCAAGTCTTCAGTACTATTTCAGGAATGTTCTCAGGGTCCACAGCCTTTGCATTATCCAGTGCCTTCGACTATTTCTTGACATTATGTGGAGTGAATTGAATTATCTGAAATTGGTATCTTTGATGCTGGGGACCACCTGGAGGAAGCTAAGATGGTTCATTCACTCGGCACTTATGGCTGAAGATTGCTGTGAATGTACTTCTTTTGTACTGATGTGTTGGGCTCTTGCATCAATGGGGATGGGGATATTTGTAGAGCCTCCTCCTCCCGTGAGTTGTTCAATAGTCCATCATCATTCACAACTGGATGTGGCAGGGCCTGATTTGATGTTTGTGGGATCATTAAGCTCTGTTTCATGCTGTTGATACTGTTTGGAATGCAAGTAGTCCTGTTTGGTAGCTGCACCAGGTTGACATCTAATTTTTAGGCATGTCTGGCTCTGCTTCTGGCATGCCCTCCCTCACTCTCTATTGAACTAGGGGTTGATCCCCTGGCTAGATGGTAATGGTTGAATGGGGGATATGCTGGCCCATGAGTGCACACTGGGGACATGCTGACATTGATTATACATCAATTGCCAATTGACCAAATACGAAAGGTGGATGCCAGTCATGAAATCTTTCAAAGGAATGGCATCATCTCCTCAGAAGTCAGAATGGGGGTAAAGTGTACAATCTAAAAATAAGCAACCTTTTCTCCTCATACTTTCCTGGGTAAACGTCCTGCTTGGTGTAATTCCGAGACACAGAGAGACCAGACTTAGTCAAAGAATCAAAATGCATTTTCTCATATTGACTCACATGGATCATGATCAATAGTTCCTTCAGGAACAGGGAGGAGAAAAGCAGTGTGTGTATTCCTTTCTAATTGTTTTCCTCTTATGCCAACCAGCAAATACATGTTTGGATGCCATGTGGGTGCTCACTGATAATTATCACCTCAGACGTTCATTCAAATGGTTACCTCATGAAGGATCTTGCTGCCAATGCCTATAGTAGAACCTCAACAGCAGTATTTAGAGTCATAGAGATGTACAGCACAGAAACAGATCTTTCAGTACAACTCATCCATGCCGACCAGGTATCCCAACCCAATCTAGTCCGACTTGCTCGCACCTGGCCCATATCCCTCCAAACCCTTCCTATTCATATACCCATCCAGATGCCTTTTAAATGTTGCAATTGTACCAGCCTCCACCACTTCCTCTAGCAGCTCATTCCATACATGTACCACACTCTGCGTGAAAAAGTTGCCCCTGAGGTCCCTTTCTCTCTTTCCCCTCTCGCCCTAAACCTATGCCCTCTAATTCTGGACGCCCCCATTCCAGGGAAAAGATTTTGTCTATTTATCCTATCCATGCCCCTCTTCATTTGATAAATCTCCACAAGGTCATCCCTCAGCCTCTCATGCTCCAGGGAAAACAGTCCCAGCCTATTCAAACTCTCCCTATAACTCAAATCCTCCAATCCTTGCAACATCTTTGGAAATCTTTTCTGAACCCGTTTAAGTTTCACAACATCCTTACAATAGGAAGGAGAGCAGAATTACACACAATATTCTAAAAGTGGCCTAAGCAATGTCCTGTACAGCTGCAACATGACCTCCCAACTCCTATACTCAATACTCTGACCAATAAGAGAAAGCATATCAAGCGCTTGCTTCACTATCCTGTCTATTTGTGACTCTACTTTCAAGGAGCTATGAACTTGCACTTCAAGATCTCTTTGTTCAGCCACACTTCTGAGGACCTTACCATTAAGTGTATACGGCCTGCTAAGATTTGTTGTCCCAAAATGCAGCACCTCGCATTTATCTAAATGAAACTCAATTTGCCACTTCTCAGCCCATTGGCTCATTAAGATCCCGTTGTAATCCAAGGTAATCTTCTTTGCTGTCTGCTATACCTCTAATTTTGGTTCATCCCAAGGGGAACCTTGCCAAAAATCTTCATGAAGTTCAGGTAGATCACGTCCATTGCTCTGCCCTCATCAATCCTCTTTGTTACTTCTTCAAAAAACTCAATCAAGTTTGTGAGACATGATTTCCCACGCACAAAGCCATGTTGACTATCCCTAATCAATCCTTGCCTTTCCAAATACATGGACATCCCGTCCCTCAGGATTCCCTCCAACAACTTGCTCACCACCGAGGTCAGGCTCACTGTCCATAGTTCTCTGGCTTGTCCTTACCACTCTTCATAAACAGTGGCACCACATTAGCCAACCTCCAGTCTTCCAGCACCTCACCTGTGGCTATTGATGATACAAATATCTCAGCAAGGGGCACAGCAATCACTTCCCTAGCTTCCCATAGAGTTTTAGGGTACACCTGATCAGGTCCTGGGGATTTATCCAATTTTATGCGTTTCAAGACATTCAGCAATTCCTCTTCTGTAATATGGACATTTTTAAAGATGTCATCATCTATTTCCCTAATTCTATATCTTCCATGTCCTTTTCCACAGTAAACACTGATGCAAAATACTCGTTTAATATCTCCCCCCATTTCCTGCAGCTCCACACAAAGGTCTCCTTGCTGATCTTTAAGGGGCTTTATTCTCTCCTTAGTTACCCATTTGTCCTTAATAGATTTGTAAAAACCCTTTGGATTCTCCTTAACTCTATTTGCCAAATCTATTTCATGCCCCCTTTTTGTCCTCCTGAGTTCCGCCTTAAGTATACCCCTACCACCTTTATATTTTTCTAAGGAGTCATTCAATCTGTCTTGTCTATACTTGACATACCCTTCCTTCTTTCTCTTAACCAAACCCTCAATTTCTTTAGTCATCCAGCATTCTCTATATCTACCAGCCTTCCCTTTGCCTTCAGAATAAGACAGAAGATCAGAATGACAAAGAAATTCGATAACACAACTCAGAACTGTAAGTATACATCATTTTAATTAAGTCATTTAATATTTTACATCATGGTAAACATTCAATTATTTACAAAAAAAAACCTTTATTTGAATAATTAAACTCCACCAACACACAAACTATTTTGAAATTAGAGGGGTATCATTTCAGGCTTCTCTGGTGATTTGTTTTCCATTCAGTATTTCATACTGCTATTAACATCAATTGCTGTTCAAAGAGTAGTCTATTTCTTTATCAATAAATTAAGGATTCATTTACATTTAAACAATAAATACAAATGAGGTAACAAAAAAGTTGACAACTTTTAAATATAACATTCATCTTCAAATCTGACCGGTGATGGGATAATTGGCAAGGGGGCATTATTAGAACAACCTCTTTAGCATTTTTAATCGACTACCAGTTTTATGCAAGGTTTTAATCTCATTTACACAAATAATTAACTTTTTCTTTTCATACACTGTGGAAAATACCATTATGAAGTTACTTACTTTCACTAGCAGTCTATATATATAAGGTAGAACAGTTCAACAGTTTTATATTTTTAATAAAAAGGAATGTAGGATGTCATCCACATATTGCCCTATTCTGCCCTGGTCAAATCCGAGTTGTGAGGGAGGCTAAAGCCAATTATTCAGGCTAAAAGTGCAAAGAGTAAGGAAATGCTCCCAATGGAACTGATATACAGGAAGTACCATTTTCCAACAATTTTTTTCAGGTTTTCATTGTCCTCCAAATTCACAGTGAAGATTGACCACATGTGCACATATAGTGTTTGAAATTTCAAATGACTGTTTCCAGGTGATGGAAAGTGGTGCAGTACAATGTATATTTAATTTATGTATAATTCTCTTACCCAATAACTGAGAGCAAAACATGTGTTTTCAGGGGTTTGGAGGAGACAGAGGACATTTCTGTTGACAAAAACACATATTTGCTTTCTTTAAAAAAAGGGTTTATTTTCATATCACACACCATTTATGCATCTATTAGGAACAGGTTAATGCATTTAGGCAAATGCATTACCAGCCCAGATCTCTAAGTTATTGAAAGTGTAATAATTGAAAATGAAAGAGCTTAGCACACTGACAAAGTACATTACTTATTAACTGGTAATATTACTGTAGCAGGTAGATAATTGGACACATTTGAATCAAAAGCACGTACAAATTGTAACAGTGAACAAGAATATTGGGTATTGTAGCTCAAAGGGAAATTGATAAAAGACAGTTAAAAAAATTGTCAGACACCTGACAGGATCAAATTAGTTTGTTCTCAAGGTATGGCAAAGAATCACTAGCCCTTATCTGGTGAATTTCAGAAGCAGGCACTCTTCTCAGAAAATAAACATTATAACTATCATACCTTTAAACATATGCACTGTATCATCACCGCATCATCCAAATGGCTCATTTACAATGACATGTTAATCTCATAAAATGTTTCTATTTCATACCTTCTTACCAGACTACTGTCAATTAAAAGGCGCAGAACGGAGTACACTAATGCTATTCTTGAGTGTACATGGAAGTGTACAGGGTATACAGGGAACACAAAGATTAGGAAGCCCATTTAATGCATGACTTTCACATACTCAATTTTTCTGAAGAGTTGCCTGCAACTATCCCATTTTGCTCATTATATATAAAAAATTCTCTTTCCCTGCCATTACTGACTTTTAGTAACTAACTGCTTGAGCAGATGGACAATCCATAAAACATCTTTAAAATCTGCCACTCAAGATTTTAGTTTTTATTTAATGTATCAGTGTTAACCTTTGTGTTTATGAATGCATGTAGCTTCCGAAGATTATGCACTTCAAAGAACAAGACAAAGCACCTCGCCCTTTGCTCATAGTGCTGTGAGCACATTTAGGGTTCACCGCTGTCAAAATCCAGTTACAAAAGTGTGAGGTGTTAAGAGTTATGCACTCATCCATTTTGAAGTAATTAATCTTGGTCCTAAATTCTAACATCTACACTTAGGAAGACATCAATTTCCCAAAAGACCTTTCAGCAGTATTAAATTCTGGTGTTTCTATTGCTGTGCACACATAAATTCTAGTTTTTTTCCTTAATTTTATTTAACTATTTGTCAGCAGTTGAAACTTAACTATAGATATGGATGATTCAATGGAGCCACGTACAGAGGTTACAAAAATGCAACAGCAACAACAATTAATGTGAAGCCATGCAAATGACATGGCAGTTAGCAAATATTTAATGCAGCTACATTAATGATAGAAAGTTGAACAGCTTACAATCCTTCGCCTGGGTTTATCAAGAATGCCACCCCTGCGCAAAACTGTTCTGATATTTCAAATTCCAAAGGGGCTTAAAGGGATATGAACACTTGGCTGTGTCCCTATTGAACTTGTAACATGAATATGCTACAAATAACCCACCCTGCAATTGCGAAGTTATCACAGTTCCTACCCAGTGTGGCTTATAGTCTGGTCTGGGCCTCTGGGATATAAATTTCAATGCTGTCTGCACTTTCTGTGGCGGAGTTCTGTCTCACAGATGCAGCTCGCTTGGCAGCCATCAGGCGTTTCCGTGCCTCCTGCCTTTGTTTCTCTGTGGCTTCTAGTGATTTTTCACGTTTGAGGGGCACTTGACCCTTTGGTGGTTTCTTTGGCACAGGAGGAGGAATTCTTTTTTCCTGCAGTAAGAAATATAACGGCGTGTGAGTGACTAGTATTCTTCAGGTAGGTGTGGCAACACACAACTGCGGTATTTCACACAATCCGTAGATGCATACAGTACCTGGAAACATTGTTGCTGTCACTGAAAACGTATCAAGTCATTATCAAAATTACTCAACGTTATTGACACCACCATGTCACCATTTCACACAGCAATTATCTTTCCTTCTGGAGCCCAACTACACAGTATCAATATAATATCTCAAGAAAGGCAGGAAAGGACAGAATGTTCTTGTAGCTCTGCAGCCTTGTACTTAAGTTTAGATTTTTGGGAAGCAATAGCTCAGTCAGAAACAGCATTTTATAGGTCAGCAAACAAACTTGCTCCATTAGATGAATTGTCTCATTTCTTAAGTGGTTAAACTCAAACTTAGCTTTGTGGGACCACTCTCTCAGTCAGAAGAATGTGGATCAAAAGATTTCAGAGGTTTGAGCACATAATCCAGGTTGATACTTCAGTGTGGCATTAAAGGAGAGTTTGGTGGTTGAGGGTGAAAACTATCAGTTAACATAGCATCCCTACAGTGTGGAAGCACGTCATTCAGCCCATTGAGTCCACACTGTGGACAATGTGCAAACTCCCAACAGTTGCCCAAGGCTGGAATTGAACCTGGGTCCCTGGTGCTGTAAGGCAGCAGTGTTAACTACTGAGCCAACATGTCAGCATCTGTTGGTGTCTCGGATGGGTGTAAAAGAGTCTGTGAAGAATCACAGAAACCCAGCATGGAAAGAGACCATTCAGCCTATCGAGTCTGTACCAACCCCCTCCCCCTCCCCCCCCCCCCCCCCACCATGAGTATCCCACTCAGGTGAAACCCTCACCCTATCTCTGTTACTCTGCATTAACCACAGCTAACCTGCACATTCCTGGACACTGCAGGGCAATTTAGCTTGGCCAATCCACCTAACCTGCACATCTTTGGACTGTGGGTGGAAACTGGAGCACCCGGTGGAGAGCCAAACAGACAGATACTCCAGGCTGGAATCAACCCTGGATTCCTGGCGCTGTGGGGTAGCGGTATTAATTACTGAGCCACTGAGCTGCCCAACAAGAATAATGACACTGACCAATATTTAAATCAACATGACTAAAACAGAGTAACCACTCAAGTATCTTGTTTATTTTGTGGAATTTTGCCATGCAAAACAAAGTACTATGTTACAGCCTATTAATATTTTTAAAATGCAATATATTCTGGGACATCCAGAGATTCTGAAATGAACTTATTAATAGAAGCCTGCTCCTTTCCTTCTCAGAAATATTGCTTTAAAGTTGCAGATTTGTAGTACCAGCATTTTTCTGTAAGCCTCGTTTTCTCTTCTCTCCTGATTAAATTGGTTCTATTCTTGCAATATTTTTAACCAAATGGCTAACACCATTAATATTGGCAAGCCATTTTATCACTCCAGGGGTTGAGTATTACTTAGGAAAACATCATTTTGCCAGGCAGTATAATAAAAGAAGCCTACTATCTAAATAGTGAGAGATGGCAGAGAAATGGAGAGGAATCTGAGTGTCTTAGTAAATGCATCACAAAATGTTAACATGCAAGGACATACATAATTAGGAAAGCTAACAGAATGCTTTTGTTTATTGCGAGGAACATTGAATACAGAAGTAGGGAGCATAAGCTTCAGTTGTCCAGGGCACTTGTGAGACAACCTCCAGAATACCATGTACATTCTTGGTCTGCTTCTTTAAGGAAGGATACAAAATCGTTGGAGGCAGTTCAGAGTAGGTTTAATGGACTGAAAATGGGCACGTGTTCTTATGAAAAAGACAAGCTAAGGTTGTATCCACTGGAGCTGAAAAGGGATTGAAACATATATGTTCCTGAGGCAGGCTGTCTGGGGAAAAGATGCTTTTTTTCTGATGGGAGAATCTGGATCTAGCAGTCATAATTTCATAATAAAAAATCACTCATTTATGCTGGGTCCTCTACTTTTTGTCATTTACATAAATGATTTGGATGCGAGCATAAGAGGTACAGTTAGTAAGTTTGTAGATGACACCAAAATTGGAGGTGTAGTGGACAGCGAAGAGGATTCCCTCAGATTACAATAGGATCTGGACCAGATGGGCCAATGGGTTGAGAAGTGACAGATGGAGTTTAATTCAGATCAATGCGAAGTGCTGCATTTTGGGAAAGCAAATCTCAGCAGGACTTATACACTTAATGGTAAGGTCCTAGGGAGTGTTGTTGAACAAAGAGACCTTGCTGTGCAGGTTCATAGCTCCTTGAAAGTAGAGTTGCAGGTAGATAGGATAGCAAAAAAAGGTGTTTGGTATGCTTTCCTTTATTGGTCAGAGTATTGAGTACAGGAGTTGGGAGGTCATGCTGCGGCTGTACAGGACATTGGTTAGGCCACTGTTGGAATATTGCGTGCAATTCTGGTCTCCTTCCTCTCGGAAAGATGTTGTGAAACTTGAAAGGATTCAGAAAAGATTTACAAGGATGTTGCCAGGATTGGAGGATCTGAGCTACAAGGAGAGGCTGAACAGGCTGGGGCTGTTTTCCCTGGAGCATCGGAGGCTGAGGGGTGACCTTATAGAGGTTTACAAAATTATGAGGGGCATGGATAGGATAAATAGACAAAGTCTTTTCCCTGGGGTTAGGGAATCCAGAACTAGAGGGTATAGGTTTAGGGTGAGAGGGGAAAGATATAAAAGACACCTAAGAGACAACTTTTTCATGCAGAGTGTGGTACGTGTATGGAATGAGCTGCCAGAGGATGCGGTGGAGGCTGGTACAATTGCAACATTTAAGTGGCATTTGGATGGGTATATGAATAGGAAGGGTTTGGAGGGATATGGGCCGAGTGCTGGCAGGTGGGACTAGTTTGGGTGGGGATATCTAGTCGGCATGGATGGGTTGGACCAAAGGGTCTGTTTCCATGCTGTACATCTCTATGACTTTATGACTGTATGACACAAATAAGGAGAACCTTTGTCTAACAGAGAATAGTAAGTCTTTGGATTTCTTTCAAAAGACAGTTGAAGTAGAATCTTTAAGAAAGAGGTAAATAGAATCTTGACAAGCATGAGGGTGAAAGATAAGCAGGAATGTGGAATAATCCAGCCAGACATAATCCTATTGAATTGTGAAACAGGTTCAAGTGTTCTACTTCTGCTCCTCACTCATTTATATATTCATATGTTGTTGACTTAGTGAACAACATACATAATGGTTGGATTAAGGGCAAGAAAGGGAAGTTTATATTTTTCAGTGCATGTACTCTCTTGGGGTATGTGTTTTCCATCTAAAAGTTGAGTTAAATCATTTAGGTATGACATTCCCTTTTTAAGATGTAGGCAAGTGGCTTTTTTTGAGATGCAAATGTGAAGTTCATCGAATAAACCTATTGAACTATAATCTGGTGTTATGTAATTTTTAACTTCATCTAATTTGCAGATTACTGACATCTAATTAGCTCAATTTAACATCAGTATTCACTGGCTATTCTTGTTTGACTGATATCAAATCTTTTTGTGTTCCTGGCTGAAAAAAATTACATTAAAATAAATGATTTTTAAGGCTTTTTTAAAGGCAATTTATTTTCTGTCCATTTTCTTCTTCAGTGCCCATTCTTGCCAATATCAGTAGCTCATACCTGGATAATGCTTCACAAACATGCAACAATCTGCCACCTCATTTTATTTCAATATCTTGCAAATGTTTCTAAATTTTGGAGAATAATTCAACTGTGGGCAGAATTAAAACTGAGTGCAATTCCATTTTTATTCAGTACCCTGATTCAACCAGGATCATTTGATAGCAATCAGAAACAGAGAGCTGGCTAATTTCTCTGCTACCCAGCCTGAAGATATTATGGGAAATTGTAGCACCTCATTGTTAACTCAGTCTAGATGAGGTGTGGACTGTCTTTGTCTGTTTGCTATCATACCACACTAATTGCAGCAGAGTTTACGTTAGCCTCGTATAAATATTAAAATTATGTTTCCTCATATAAGTATTAAAATTATGTTTTTATGCTTGTGGTTAGCAGGCTTGCATGAATTTATATGAGTCAATAAAAATGTATTAATTATAAGCAACATTGTTAAATGCATTATATTTTATCACATCTCTGTTATCATTTGGGAGGTCTGTACACAAAAGTTAAAACAATTTATTTTAATTATGTACCTTGCACTGAATTTGCTGGAGGAAATATCCTTTTTCCATCATTTATAGGGCAACACAACAATTTAAATATTGACACAGAAAAGTTGCAATGATCTTGATATGTCAGACAGCCATAAAACTAAAATAGTAATGAACTTAGCCTTTAAAGAAGCCTATGAGCTATTAAATGTCTTAAGCATGATTTTAAATGTTAAATATCAAATCTGTAGTTGCTGTGCAGCGGAAACGAAGGCTGAGTATTTAGGTATGAACTTCTATGCATATGGAGAGCCTCTCCATTGTTATGAGAGTAGTGGTGGAGGCCTGACCAATTTGCACATCCATCACCGTTCATGGAAGCAACTGTATGTGTTAAAGTGAAACTGTCGCGGATTGATCTTGTTTTCACTGGGTATGTCCATAGCATGATGAATGTGCTTTAGAGACAGCAAGATGATGCCTAAAACTTTCAGTCCTTTGCATGTATAAGGTTTTGGACATGGCCCTGGGACACCTTTGCAGATGGTCAAGTGTTCTTTCCTGGAGGTCAGGTGCACTGTGAAAGAGGTAAGGGGCTCCTTGAGTGAGATTTTGTGCTCTCTGAGCTTTTAAAAATAGACATTAGTATGCTTAATACTGGATTAGTGGTGCTGGAAGAGCACAGCAGTTCAGGCAGCATCCGATTTCGCTGCTCGTTGGATGCTGCCTGAACTGCTGTGCTCTTCCAGCACCACTAATCCAGTATTTGATTTTCAGCATCTGCAGTCATTGTTTTAACTCATTAGTATGCTTAAGATGTTCTATAAACTCATTGAAAGTATCAGCCTGATTGGAAATGTGAAAGCAATGGTCAAGAGAACTGTAAAGATGTCATGAATTTAAATTTCCTTTCAATATTTGCAAAAATTGCCTCCACAGTTTAAAAAGAATCAGTACCTGCTAATCCACTATATTGATATAGGCCTGAGGGCCATCATTAAAGGATCAGTGCTATGTGACTGATTACACAATAGTTAATTCATCAAGAGCCACGCAAAAGCTTTATTGAATCTAAACATAGGTCTGGGCCACTGCACATGTTGGATATTGGGTGAGTAGAGTTGAAAAGTGTGGTGCTGGAAAAGCGCAGCAGGCCAGGCAGCATCCGAGGAGCAGGAGAATCGACGTTTCGGGCATAAGCCCTTCTTTAGGAATGAGGCTGGTGTGCCAAGCGGGCTGAGATAAAAGGTGGGGGGCGGGGGGTGGTGGGGGGGGGAAGGGCGCTGGGTGGAAGGAGTTGAGGGTAAGGGTGATAGGCCAGAGAGGGGGTGGGGGTGGAGAGGTTGGGAAGAAGATTGCAGGTGAGGGAGGTGCTGAATGCGGGGGTTGGGACTGAGATAAGGTGGGGGGAGTTGGCATGGGTACATACAAGCAAAAAAGGTGGGGTGATAAGGGAATATGGATTGGTATTAAGGTGGCATTGAGGCATTAAGAGGCTATATGGAGTAGGTAAGATGGCATGGATTGAGAGGGTCATGGCATGGAATCAGGGTATGAGAGGGTCATTGAAGATATTAGAGGAGCAAAGGTTGGCATGAAGTATATAAGGAGCCTTGGTGAGAGGGTTATGAAAATGATGTGGCATGAATTGGGTAAATGATTGTGCGGGGTGGGGGTGAAGAGATGTGATAGCTATTCTTTGCCAGTGTATCAAGTCAGGCCTTCTATCCAGCTGTTTCCAAGCTATTTTCTGTATCCCATGACTCCCATTTACACATGTCTACACAAATGAGAAGATGGACCATCGTGCATCATCTTGACTGAACAAATATGGCAGTTCCTTTATTGTTGCTGGGTCAAAATACTAGAACTCTCAACTTAACAGTAATATGCTTTCCTTACACAAACTGCAGGGACTGTTCGAGAGGGTAGCTCAGCAGCACCTTTTTGAGGACAACTAGGGATGGCTAACAGATGCTGGTCTTGCCAGCAACATAGATCCTATTAATTAATTTTTGAAAGGTCTACTTTATAGTGATTTTATACTTTGCTGCTATGATCATGCCGATATGATCCTTGTTTCAGTGTGCCTTATGTTAATATTACTGTTCACATTCATTGTGAGCAGACTGGATCCGTCTCGTGTTTCTCTGGGTATTGGGTTGCACTCTGAGTGCTGCTCTCTTTTCACTACACTGCTACCCCTTTTAGTCTCTAGTTTCCCTAAGCTATCCTTATCCACAAGGCTCTCACACTTTTCAGTACTGTACCACCCTTTATTTACAGGTTACTGAATATATTTCTCTGGTGTAGTGTCTCCACTCTCCCCACCCCCATATTACACCTCTCTCTCTGATCTGTTCTTTCCTACATGTTGCCTTGCTCTGCTCTGCTGATGTCAGAGTAACACAATGAGTCACATCATCATTCATTGTCCACCTGAGCTTCTTTCTTACTCATAGAAACATAGAAATTTGGTACATGTTTAGGCCACTTGGCACTCGCTCAACCATTCAATATGATCATGGCTGATCATCCAAAGCAGTATCCTGTTCCGACTTTCTCCCCATGCCCTTTGATCTATTTATTCCTAAGAATTCTACCTCTCTGGTTCCTGAAAACGTTCAATGTTTTGACCTTAACCACTGTCTGTGGCTCAGTTTACATGATTCTAGCAATTTGCTTTTTGAACTTCTTATACTATAACTGATATCATTAACATTATCTTCCACACCTCCAAAATCCAAACCCAACAGGACAAAAGAGTTTAGACATCTGACTGGTTGCCCTGATTTGCTTTGTTTGATTTTCACACACAGGGCGAATGGTTCTCTCCCATTCCTTTAACTTTTGTACAATCCTGTATGCATTTGACAGAGGCTGGCTGTCTCTGTCTTATTCCTGATGAAGGGCGTTTGCCCGAAATATCGATTCTCCTGCTCCTCGGATGTTGCCTGACCTGTTGTGCTTTTCCAGCACCACATTTGCGACACTCATCTCCAGCATCTGCAGTCTTCACTTTTGCCTATGTCTTTGTTCACATTCATTCCCACTTTTGGCTTGAGTCAGATCAACACCTTTCCAGTTCTCCTGAACATTCCATCAGATGTCAAGGTTTTGTTGGATCTTAGGTTGATCTATTGCTTGAAGGACTGTTGGCTCTGCTTATCTGTCCTTCCTCCAGACTTTTGCACAAAGTTGTCAGTATTTTTGTTCCATGCCTTCTGCTATACCACTTCTGTTGTTTCCTTCTATGGTCTTTTCTCTCTCTTCACAGTCTTCCTGTTGTCCTGAGACATTATATTCAGCCTGACATTGCATCACAACAATGGTACCTCTGTTTTTAATCTTCCTTCCATGAATTGTTTTGCCAGTGAATATACATCTTAATTATGTTGATCTACATTGAGCATTGTTAAGTACAAGTCTGCAATCTTGGACATTAGGGACTTGATGGTTTTGATCACCTTCACTGCTTCCCCATTTCCCGAGGGATAAATTGGAGAAGTGGTAGATACCTGGTTCTGCAGTGAACTTATGGAATTCCACATTCACAAATTGACATCTGTTATCTAGAACTGTTTCCTCTGGAAAACAATGTGTTGCAAAATCTGTGCTCCAATAACTGCTTCTGATGTAGATTCAAAGGATGTATCTTCCCTTTGTCATTAGATAAATCTGTGCCGTCTTCTCCCACAGTCATGTTATAAGTTCTTAAGGCATTAATGGCCCAGTTGGCACCTGACTGTGGATAGCACATATGAGATATAATCTGATAAAATCTTCAATTTCTTTTGGAATATCAGGCCACCATATAGGTTGCAGAGATCTATAACTGTGCTGTCTGATTTCCAAGTATCTGCTGTGAAGTCATTTTAAGATTTCTTGCCTCACAGACATCAGTGTGACCAGTCCATTGTCGTACAGCAATAGGTCTTCCACAACTGTTTAATACTGTATCTGTTCAAGGTACGTCTTCAAAACCTGATCTGCTGGATAGTATATGAACTCTCACTTCTAGAAAGAGCTGGTACTGCAACATTCTATTTACTCAAATTTACCAATAGTGTTGGGGAGCAATGCAACTGGGTAGTTGGGGCAAGAGGCCATCATGAGTGTTGTGAACTCAGGGAAACAGTAGTAACAAAAATATTTTGTGATTAAAGATTTACTTTTAATTGGCAGTTATTGTAGGATATGTCTGAATTTCAATCTATTAATTTCTCTTGGTGATGAAAATGAATATTAACCCTGCCCCAGTTTGATCTGTGGTTTGTACTGAACTAATTGATTTCAGTCTACTCAACATCCAAAACCTTCCTTCTAAATCCACCTTGCAACACTTCTTTGATCAGACAGTTACAATGCATTTCATAGCATCGCTAGGCACAGAATTTTTTCAGATTATCTGATATCTATTGTAAATGTCACCCAAAATAGATCTGTGAAACCAGCAAGACATTACAGATAGATATCTGAAAACGCTGCAAATTAGAGAAATGCATTTTGTTTTTTAAAAACCGATTTATCAGGAATATTAAAGTTACCTTCTTTTCAGGAAGTTCCATCTGCTTCCAATTGCTTGCCTTCAGTTGATGCAGCTCATCAAATTTCATACTGACATTTTCAATAGACAACTGCAGCATGTCCCAAAATCCTGCCAAGTCTTGGGAGGTTAATCGAGGACAAGCATTTGGATTCTATGCACAGCAGGAAAAGAATGTGTAAGCTTGGCACTTATTTTATTTTCTAAGAATACATGCAGACATAGACATATAGGCTTTTTCTTTGCTTGTATTAGATCCTTATTTTGATGGTTTTGCTCTGCCAGTAAAATTAAAACTGTTGGAAGACAAACAATTCAGGTCAGTCACTGCTGGGATGAATCAATGTTGTCATGGTTACAGTAATTTGGCGGGAACAAGCTTGATGGAATGCAGATTAATACAATATTCACATACCATGTTTTCTTCACATAGTCCGCTGAATTGTTGGAACTTCTGGGACATTAACAGTTGAGCACTTCCAATAGCACTTCGTATTTTCCCCAAAACTAAAGATAAACAACACCAGGAAGAAGTGATATTCAGTGAACTTCAAATAATCTGTACACTGCACAGTAATATTTCAGCTCAATACCTAAGTCAGTGTTACTTGAAAATAAGTCTGTACTCAGCTAAGCGCTTAAATGTTTTGGATATTTTTAAAAAAGTTAATAAAAATGAGAGAAACTGTTACAGAATAAATTTTCAGAATACCTGTAATCAATTTTACTTTCTGTGAAGTAAATAAATTAAAACCTTGTTTATGCTCAATTTTGGATAATTAAATCTGTATAAGCAAATATCCAGTTACCGTTTTCCATCTGCCTCCATCTTTACTCAATATCCATAAACAGGCAAGGGCTGCTGTACTGTTATCAGGAACACTTCCTTTCCTCCCCTAACCCAAAGATTAGGCAGTCAAACGATGGTCCTGTACGACAGCCTCAGATCAGCTGACAGCTGGAGTTCTGCCTGGTTGCTGCAGCTACTCAATGGACAAAGCTTCTGCGCTAATGGACAGTCACTTTCTTCAAAATACTCATCAAGGACATCTGCGGGGATGCATTCTGGCAATTACCCCTTCTACCTCAGACTCAGATAATTTACTGAAGGGCAGGTTTCTATAAAAGGGGCATCCACAAGCACTGGGATGTAGCGAAATATGTCATTAGGCATTTCTGAAATTTGCATGCTAGGCATCTGGACAATCCACAAGTTGTATCAAATGCCGTTCCCATCTTCCTCCAAAAAAGTGTAGAATGCAGATATCAAAATCAACAAAAAATATTGCTTCTCTTGGCTGGGTTATCACATAGGCATCACTTTCATTGCCAAGTAATAGTCACTTTACTATTGACAATGAAAATCAATAGCAAGACTGAGATGAAGAATGAATGTATCAGTTTAGTATTTCAGCTCTTGGAGGAGGATAGTATGTGTAAAGAATTCCTAAACCAAACAGAGGTAGTAACTGTACAATACATTCTGAACTGAATGGTGTTTGAACCAACTATATAGTCAACCCCCTAATCCTGAGACTCTTCTACAGCTAGAAGAAATTACCACACACTGACCATTGTGTTAAGTCCCTTCAGGGGAGTTTCCTTTGAATTTTTGCTGACTGCCGTTTCAAAGAGGTACAGTAGGTAGTGGTTGAAGGGGTGAGAAGCAGGAAACTTCTGCTGAGAAGTTAGTGGACTTTATGAAGTGGTTTTGTGAAATGTAAGGAAAAGTGGGGCATTCAATAATTTACAGGCACCTGATGATGAAATTGCAAATAATGCTGACACACAGAGATTAGGAATTATGTTGTGAGCAACTCCTCTCCCTAAAGCCTGTCCACCATCTACAAAGCACAAGTGAGGAGTGTGATGGAATACTCTCCAGTTGCCTGGACGGGTGCAGCTCCAACAACACTCAAGAAGCTTGACACCATTCAGGTCAAGGTTAATGCTTGATTGGCATCCTATTATTTATCTTAACCATCAACTCCAATACCAACACACAGTAGTAACAGTATGTACCCACGTGTAAAATGCACTGTAACAACTTGCCATGCTTCCTTTGAAGGCACTTAGACCTATGACTTCCACCAATTAAACAGAAGGTCAAGGGCAGCAGAGGCATGGGAACACCCCACTATGGTATCCATCCAAGCTACAGATCATTCTGACTTGAAACTATATCAATGTTCATTCGCTGTCACTGGAATTATTTTGTAACAGCACTACAGGCCAATCTACCTCATCTGGACACCAACATTTCAAGAAAGCAGAATACCATCAGTTTCTCAAGCCCCACTGCAAATGGGGAATAAATTCTGGCTGCTAATGATGCTCTCATCCCATGAAGGAATGGAAAAAGAACTTGATGTTTGAGCCAAATGGGTGGATAAGAACAACCCAAGATGAAATGGTCTTGATAGTGCGTCAATACCAAGCTATGGAAATGCAGACCTTGACAAGATACAGAAGATACCCTGGTCACCGACAGCATCCGGATTCACCTCTCATCATTTAGATACGTTTTGCCAATGGGCTAAGGTAGGTTAGGATGAGATATTGAGGCTGATGTTGTACCTCTCTCCCTCATTATAATCTAATTCTTGTACTCCCAGTTGGAGAGAAAAAAACCCTTAATTACCAAAAGGATCACCTTAATGATCAAGACCTCAGCTCTAATTACTTAACAAAATTTAGGACAAAATCTTCCCAGTCCTTGAACTGGAATTGGTCAGAAAGTTGGGAAGATAAGGTGAGATTAGCAGTGAAGAGCTTCTCATTGTCAACAATAAACCCCATCCCATTCTCCAACCAAGTATTGAATGGCAAGACAAGATTCTCATTAACCATTGCATATATTAGTGTTTGCTAGTATTGTCATTATGGTGATATCTCATTGTAATGATATGCAGTTTCCCATTCCCCAACAAGTGGACAGAAACAAGACAGCGACAATTCCTGACATTAAAATCTGAGCTGTAACTTGGCAACTCCAGCCTTGGACTTCCATCAGTCATTAACATCTCAAACCATGCTTTACAGTTAATGGAGACTGACTGAGAGTGGAGCAGAGGACCCCAATTCAATAGGTCCTCTCAGGTTCTGTCAGAAAAGCTGGATGCCAATTACTCTCTGCCATGTTCAGGGCAAATTAAACTGAATTGTGCAAAGCAACTGTAGACTGTTACCACTTGATCGGTGCATGACTGGTCTTTAAAGATGCTTTCTAGTAGCTGAAAGACATTTCCTTTCTCCAGGACTGCCAGAGGACTAAACCCCTGCCAGGCCTGTCTGGCAGATGGACAAACAGTCGCGCGCACACGCACACACATACATACATCTCACTCCATCCATCATTCTCTCAGTCCGCAGAAAACAACCCTCAACAGTGCAGAAACATCTGTGTCTCGAGCAATCAAATAGGAAGTACTATCCACTGTTGTACTGGTTCCCCATTACCCTTAAACTGCATTTCATTTTAACATGCCACAACTCCTGTCCCATGGTCACACATTTCTCTCTTTTGTGTCTTGCTGGTCCCAATCGGGTGTCCATGGTGACTGTGGTCAAGAGATTGCCTTCTGCATCTCTGAGGAGGACTGCACAGATGCCTTACAGGAAGCAGCAGCAAGGCTACCTGCTGCATTGCCAATTGCATAGATAGTGACACTTCAGTGGGCACTTTTATCAAATCGGGAATTCTTGGCATCTGTTTTTTAATCCAGCACATGGTGGAATAGAACCATCATGTCAATGAGGTTAAATTCTGTGTTAACGAAGGTGATAAGAGCAGTAATTCCAATTAATAAAAGCTGATACATTGTATTATGTCTACGATTTGAAAGATCACAGAACTGACATGAACGTTTTTGCATTTCCCCAGATTTAGCTTTGAATTCATACAACAGCGCAATATTTGAATTTTACTGCTCCGATCTAACAAGATACATTGGCAATTTGTTGCAAAATACTTTATGTTTCATTTGCATCTACAAAAGAAATCATAGAACTTGGGTAAAATTTATATTATTGTACGTTGTGTCCCATTCAAGAAATGTCACTGATCAAAAAAGACAGTCATCAGTTGGTGAGGAAATAATTGTTTTGTCAGGTAGATAACAAGTATTAGGAACTCACTAAACATACTGAGTCACTCAACTCATAAAATGGATAATCCATGTTATCGCAGCAGCAGGAGGTGTTCCATCAATAGAACGTTGCTCAATGTATAGTGCGCAATGAATTCACATGAAAACCAAACTGATTACTATGTGGTAAAGGAAGGGCTACTTTGAGCCATGATCAACTGCATGGCCATCTGAATATCTCGCAATTCAAAATCAGTACCTCTTATGCATACATTATCAACTTTAAGATGAAAACTTTTCAAATGAAGCAGATAAATCAGTAATCTCTAAGCAACCTTTTCCAATAGCTTTCTGCCACACTTCCTCAGAACTAACACAACATCACTTACTATTTCAGCCAGAGTTGTGGAACAGCCAGGCCAGCAGATACTGTTTGTGAATAAAATTATATTAATGTAGTCAGCGATATATAGATTAACTAACAATTCAAAATGCTTAGAGCTTTTGAAAAGATTTGTAGTGCGGGTTATGGATGAGGTAGGAGATTTGTTCGCTGAGCTGATGTGTTTTTCTACAGACACTTTGTCGCCTCACTAGATGACATTGTCAGTGTAGCTTTAATAAGGTGTTAGTGCTTTGTCCTGCCTGGTACTCATATGACTCCGTTTGTTGGTACTTCTGGTTCTGTACCTGGATGGTTTGTACACGGGGTCCAGTTCAATGTGTCTATTGATTTGCGTTCCGGATGGAGTGCCAGGCTTCAAGGAATTCTCTGGCATGTCTCTGTTTAGCCTGTGCTATGATGGTTACATTGTCCTAGTTTAATTTGTGTCCTTCGTTGTCTGTGTGGCTGCAAATGAGAGAGTGCTGACGCTTGTACACTTGTATGGTCAGTTTTATTCCTGTAGGGTTTCTTGTTGATAACATTCATCCTGTTGGATGTGGGTGTCGGATCTTTATCAGGAGCTGGTGGAAGGTGTTTACTGGTTTGTGGGCCACTAAGATTCATAGGAGTCTGAGTAGTCGGTTAGTCAATTCTGAGTGCACGAACATCAACTCACCACTGCCAGACATGACCCCTTACTCTGTCATTTCCGACCATGCAGACAAGGAAAGACACAAATTCGACTGGGACAATGTAATCATCCTAGCTCAGACTAAACAGAGACATGTGAGACAATTCCTTGAAGCCTGGCTCTCCAACCAGAACTCAATCAATAGACACATTGAACTGGACCCTGTATACAAACCACTCAGGTACAGAACCGGAAATACTAAAAATGGGGAAACCAGGCAGGACAGAGCACCAATACCTTATCGAAGATGCACTAACGATGTCACCTCATGAGGCAGTGAAACGTCTGCAGAAAAACACACCAGCTCAGCGAACAAATCTACGACCTCAATTCAAAATACATTAAGCTACACTGACAAAGTTCAGTGCTTTTTTTAAAGTGGAGTAATTTCTGCAATTGGAAGACTAGGACAAACAATCATCTAGGCGTTCTGTTGCTAAATGTAATTCAACAATTTCTGCCCATGTGAATGTCAGAGAGCCATGGTTACGATGGTTTCTTGATGCATATCCAGAGTTTGACAACAATTTTATGGTCCCTTTTGATCTACTCCACTAACAATTCCAAGGTTTCTTTTCTCCATTTTTATCAATTGCGAACTAAGTTGAAGGATTTGGAGGTGCTAGTGTAGGACTGGGGTACTCCTGCCCCACTGAACTCATCTCCACCTACCTTGACACTGTCCTGTCCCCCCCAGCCCAGGAATGCCCCACATACGTTCGAGACACCACCCATGCCCTCCACCTCCTCCAAGACTTCCGTTTCCCCGGCCCCCAACGTCTCATCTTCACCATGGACATCCAATCCCTCTACACCTCCATCCGCCATGACCAGGGCCTCCAAGCCCTCTGTTTCTTCCTCTTCCGATGTCCCCAACAGTACCTTCCACTGATACTCACATTCGTTTGGCTGAACTGGCCCTCACCGTAACAATGTCTCCTTCGAATCCTCCCACATCCTCCAGACCAAAGGGGTAGCCATGGGCACCTGTATGGGTCCTAGCTATGCCTGTCTCTTTGGCGGCTACTTAGAACAGTCCATCTTCTATAGTTACACCACTCCCCACCTCTTCCTCCGCTATATTGATGACTGCATCGGCACCACCTTGTGCTCCTGCAAGGAGGTTGAGCAGTTCATCAAGTTTACCAACACATTCCACCCTGACCTTAAATTCACCTGGACCGTCTCTGACACCACCCTCTCCTGCCTGGACCTCTCCATCTCCAACAATGACGACCGACTTGACACTGACATTTTTTACAAACCCACCATCTCCCACAGCTACCTGGATTACATCTCTTCTCACCCTACCTCCTGCAAAAATGCTATCCCGTATTCCCAATTCCTCCGCCTCCACTGCACCTGCTCCCAGGAGGACCAGTTCCACCACAGATCACACCAGATGCAATTTCCCTTCTCATATAGTTGAAGATGCCCTCCAATGCATCTCATCCACATCCCGCACCTCTGCCCCCAGACCCCACCCCTCCAACCGTAACAAGGACAGAACCCCCGGTCCTCAACTTCCACCCCACCAACCTTCGCATAAATCGCATCATCTGCCGACATTTCCGCCACCTCCAAACGGACCCCACCACCAGGGATATATTTCCCTCCCCACCTCTTTCCACAAAGACCGTTCCCTTAGTGACTACCTGGTCAGGTCCACAACCCCCCAACAAACCACCCTTCCCTCCTGGCACCTTCCCCTGCCACCGCCGGAATTACAAAACCTGCACCCACACCTCCCCCCTCACCACCATCCATGGCCCCAATGGAGCCTTCCACATCCATCAAAGTTTCACCTGCACATCCACCAATGTCATTTATTGTATCCGTTGCTCCCGATGCGGTCTCCTCTACATTGGGGAGACTGGACACCTTCTTGCAAAGTGCTTTAGGGAACATCTCCGGGACACCGGCACCAATCAACCCCACCGCCTCATGGCCCAACATTTCAACTCCCCCTCCCACTCTGCCGAGGACATCTAAGACCTGGGCCTCCTCCACCGCCGCTCCCTCACCACCTGACGGCTAGAAGAAGAATGCCTCATCTTCCGCCTTGGAACACTTCAACCCCAGGGCATCAATGTGGACTTCACCAGTTTCCTCATTTCCCCTACCCCCACCTCACCCCAGTTCCAACTTTGCAGCTCAGCACTGTCCCCATGACCTGTCCTACCTGCCAATCTCCCTCCCCACCTAACCACTCCACCCCTCTCTGACCTATCACCTTCATCCCCACCCCATCCACCTATTGTACTCTTTGCTACCTTCTCCCCAGCCCCACCCCCCTCCCATTTATCTCTCCATCCTGGAGGCTCCCTGCCTTCAGTCCTGATGAAGGGCTTTTGCCTGAAACGTCAATTTTCCTGCTCCTCAGATGCTGCCTGACCTGATGTGCTTTTCTAGCACCACTCTTGTCTATACTGAAACCAACATGGTCATTCTAAAAGATGAGAGATTTAACAAACAATCCTGGTCTTTTTCAATATATAATTACAGTTACATCACACTGGAAACTTTTGCTATAAATTCTGTGTCTTATGATCTCATTCTCCACAACCACCTGATGAAGGAGCAGCGCTCTGAAAGCTAGAGCTTCCAAATAAACCTGTTGGACTATAACCTGGTGTTGCGTGATTTTTATCTAAGTTGAAGGAGACACACTTTTGAAATGGGAAATTCCCAATTCCAATATTGTTTAGCTAAAAGATATGAGCAACCCATCATAATGTGTCTAGTTAAACTTGTCAAACCAACTACACATTATGCTACTTTTGTAAAATGTTTTGCAGTAGACCTTGTGTGCACTCCGGGAGATAGCAACAGTCTTGATTTTCCTGTTCATTAAAAGCTTTGAAGGGTGGTATTGTTATACTATGACAAAGATGGAAAAAACAGGAAATATAGAGATAGTTAGCATTTGTTAAAAAAAGAGGAACTGTGATATTTCTAATGAACTATTTTACATTCACAACAGCACAACCTGTCTTTCTTCTTTTCTGATACTGGTTGATTCTTTCTGTATTTCTAATACTCCATGTTTTTATTTCTGATTTCCAGGATGTACTGTTATTACTTTTTAAATCGATTCAACATTTAGGAGCCAGCCAATTCCTTGAAATAAGAAAAATGGGGGAGGGAGACATGATAATTACAAATCAATTTTTTATTCTTCTTCCAGGTTGGACCACCCATGTCAGCTTCAAATCATCCTTTTTATACAAACAACATACATGCTACATTATACTGCCGTAAGTCAATATTTCCCATAAAGATATGAATAACTTTGTTGAAAAAGGTAGAGAAAATGTAAGCTATTTCTTTAAAGCATTAGTAAATCATAATTTGATTATGGAATTCAAATTCACATAAAACCAATGAAGTAAAAATTGGGTTGTTAAAGCAATAATATAGTCTTGTGAAGAAAATGTTTCAATGTTTCAGAAAAGACAACAAAAAACATAAAAGTTGACAGTTTCACTATAACCACTGATATTCTTAACATTGTGTTAACATTGCATCTGAATATAACATTATTTTATACAATGTATATATTTATGTTTCATCATTATTACAAAGGAAATAAAAGTGAATGCCTTGTTTTTTTTTCATACATCTATAATAATGTGAAATCTGTCTCACTTACTGTAATGCTTTTTCCACATACAAAATCTGGTGGCATTGTCCTTACCAGGATCGCCAACATCTAAGCTCTGAAGCCCCATGAGCACAGATCATTATATGCTAAAACAATGTTTTCCCCCCCCAAAACAAAAAATGTTTCCAACTTCTTTTGTTAATTGTAAAGCACATCAGGCAGTGGCTAGAGCTGAGGTGGGGTGGGAGGTGGGTAAGGATCCTGTGAGGGCCATACCTTGTGGTGGGACTACATGGCAGGAATATGCAGGTGAAGAAATCAGTGAACAGATTGGGAAAAGCAAATTATACCATCAAAGTCTTGCAACTGGGCAGGAAGAACATAAGAAATAGGAGGATTACACCTCATGGTTCATTGATGGCTGTTCCACCATTTAATTTGATCATAGCTCATCTTTGGATTTCAGTCCATTTCCCTTGATTCTTTCAGTGAACAAAATTCTGCATATCTTAGATATACTCACAAAATTAGGGTCAGAATATTTTAGGATGAAGAATTTCAAGGATTCACAACTTCGAAGAAATTTCACCTCGTCTGTATTAAATTATTGGCTTCTTACCCTGAGACTATATCTGCATGTTCTACTCTTCCTAGCTACGGGAAACAATCCCTTGAGGTTTATTTTGTCAAACCCCTTCAGAATCTTGTATGCTTCAATGAGATAATGTCTCTTTCTTTTAAACTCTAAATTAGATATGTCCAATTGTTTCAGCTTCTCATATGCCTCATCCCCAGGATTACTTTAGCAAAGCTTTACTCTACTACCTCCACGGTATGCACATACATCCTTAGAAATTCAAACTATGCACAGTCATGGAGCACAGTCCTACAGGTGTGCACTGATTGAAGCCCTATATACCTGCAGCAAGACTTCAATTAGATAGCAAGTGATACAGAACCTGATGTGCGAAATATTGAACCAAGTGTTAGAATGTTCAATAAACTTGACAGCCTTATCTGTCAAGTCTGTAAAGTGAATTACCGATGTGTTATTTCAGTTTACTGGGAGCAGAACTTCTTCAATATGTTCAAACTGTATTCCAATTTCCCTGCAATAAAGACCACCATGCCACGTGCCTTCCTAATTTGTCATTGTGCTGGTTCTCTATGTTCTTTATGACAACATTCAGTTTCCTTTCGAATATCAATATTTACAAGTTTCATGCCCTTAAAAAATCTGCTTTTCCATTCTTACCACAAATGAATAACTTCACACCTCTGCACATTAAACTTCATCATAACTTGACCATAAATTTTTGCTGTCTAGTTATGTCCTTCTCACAGCTTACATTTTCATCAAGTTTTATATCACCAGATATATTACTCTTGTTACTTTTGTCCAAGTCACTAATATACATTCTAACAGTTTAGGCTCCACTACCTATTCTTGTGAATCCTGACTGATTAAAAATCTGCCTATCTCAGTCTTGAATATACTTAATGACTTAGCTTCAACACACACCATCGTCTGAGAAAAGAAATTTCTTCTTAAATTTGTCTTCAATATGTAACCCCTTCTTCTAAGATTATGCTCTCTAGTCCTACATTCTCCGACATGGGGAAACTACCATTCTGCATTTACCATGTCAAATCCCCTAAGAGTCAGTAAGTGTGTTCAACACTGTGGACTCTAGGCCTCCAAGCGCTATATCATTTAGTTTTATTTCAAGTTAGTTGTACAAACAGTGTAGCTTTGAGTTCTGATGTTTCACTGTTACATTTAATTAAATTTGTAATTTAATTGTGAACAAAATCAAGCTGATTGCAAACTGTGGTGGGGGCCAGGCTGGACAGGGTGCAAGTAAATGTTTCCTTGACTTATAGTTTACAACAGAATTGTGGTGGTACATTAAGGTGCAATGAATAAACAAGGTGACTGAATCTGGCAAATAATCAGGTAAAGCATAGAGAATTAACATTTAGTCATTAATGCTCTGTCTATCAACAAAAGTACAATTGTTTGGAAACTCATTCAGTTTGGCATGAACTGGTTGGACCGAAGAGTCTGCTTCCATGCTGTATGACTCTATGACAAGACTAATGCTTTGGGATTACTGTCCAATCAGTTAGTGTGTGCCTATTCTGACAGATATCTCAATCAGGTTGCTTGTGTTGGGTGACAGCTCTGTGCTTACAGCTAAAGAAATAATTAATTGGGAACCTTCTCTCAGTTTGGCAATATCCTTTTCAGCTGACTGCCACGTGGGTGGAGGTGAGCAGGAAACTGTCCTTCTTAGGCAAAAGCACTTTCATCAAGGACACAAAGAAGTAGAACTTCTTTCGGAGTTGCCTGATCGAGCAGTAAAATTGCCATTTCTCTGGTGTTCCAATCATCTGCTGAGGTCATGGGAACTGAATTGGAAATTACTGGAGAATTCATTTAAAGCAATTAAACATTGTGCAAAGAATTGTTGAAGCTTCTGGACTTTGAAATATTTGCATCCAGCGGAGAAGTGGATGATAGCATGAGGAAAATCAGTATGGGCCATGGCAAATGTGATGCTGTAAATCTAATTGAAAAAATTACTTTGCCAAAAATGGGAAAATTCAGCTAATTGCCTTTGCCACAGACCTCAAACTCTTTTCTGTATTGAATGTGTTCCTCTATTTCTTGGCCACTGACCAAGGCTGACTCAAACTACTTGTAATCTGAGACTCTGGAGCTAATCGCTGTTTCCATATTTTCTCTACCATTAAGATTGCCCGTTTTCTTATCCTACCATCATTTCCATCCCTTAATTCAACCCACGTGCTCCATAAATTTGTAACTTGCACTGCTTTCCTGCCCGATCTCCCTTCCATTACTCATCATAAGTTGCAGCTCTTTCCTGTTCTTCTATTCTGCATTAGATCCCACTTCCCCATAAACTTTGTCCTCCTTTTGTTCCATCATTCACAACTATGCCTTCAACTATCTAGACCTTATGTTCCAGCATTCCTTCCATAGATATTACAAAACAACAATGCTTCCTTGTTACAGCAGTGATCACACTTGTTCAGAAGTTTGTCATTGGTTGTAAAGTGCTTTGACACTTCTGATAGTCAAGAAATGAACTTAATAAGAGCAAGTCAAATCCTCTCCTCTCTCAATACAGAAGCATGATACTGTGGATGCTAGAAGCACACAGCAAGCCTTCCAATCACATAGGAGGAAACAGTTTACATCAGAATTGGAAGAAAGCTAGAGATGTAACAGATTTTAAGTGCAGAGAAGGGAAAGTGGGAAGGGCTAGAAAGAGCAAATGGGAAAGATTGGGGTTTTCTGAAGATGGAGTCAAAAAGTGTGGTGTTGGAAAAGCACAGCCAGTCAGGCAGCATCCAAGGATCCTGTGCTGGTCCAGCACCACACTTTTTGACTCTGACCTCCAGCATCTGCAGTCCTCACTTTCTCCCAGTTTTCTCAAGGCGGGAGAGTTTACAAAACAAATCATGTTGCAAAGCAAATGGAGATTGTAATGGGGCAGGTAAAGAAGCAAGTGAAAATGGGAAAACAAATGCATTATCACCCAATTGCCAGGTTGGCACTGCTGCCTCACAGCATCAGAGACCTGGGTTCAATTCCCGCTTCAGGTGACTCTCTGTGTAGAGTTTGCACATTCTCCCCATGTATGCGTGGGTTTCCTCCAGGTGCTCTGGTTTCCTCCCACAGTCCAAAAATGTGCAGGTTAGGTGAATTGGCCATGCTAAATTGCCCCTGGTGTTAGGTGAAGGGGTAAATGTAGGGGAATGGGTCTGGGTGGGTTGCTCTTCGGAGGGTCGGTGTGGACTTGTTGGACCGAAGGGCCTGTTTCCACACTGTAAGTAATCCAATCTAAAAAAAAGGGAGCAGGCTTTATCAGCTTAAATTCTTGAATCTGAAGTTGAGTCTGGAAGGCTGTATTTTGCCTCATGTGAAGGTGTGGTCTGCTCTTTGAGCTTCTTTTGAGCCTCAATGGAGATGTGTAGGAGATGGAGGACAGGGAGGTGTCGTGAATTAAGAAGACAGTTAACTGGAAGCTAGGGTCAAGCTTGTAGGCTGATTGGATGTGTTCTACAAAGTGATGAATGATAATCCAATGTGTTTGGTCCAGTATATAGGAGACCATACTACAAATAGCAAATACTGTATACAAAACTGAAAAAAGTACAAGCATATAACTTAATTTAGATAAACGTGAGGTGCTGCATTTTGGAAAGGTAAATCAAGGCAGGACTTATACATTTAATGATAAAGTCCTAGGGAGTATTGCTGAACAAAGAGACCTTGGAGTGCAGGTTCATAGCTCCTTCAAGGTGGAGTCACAGGTGGATAGGATAGTGAAGAAGGCGTTTGCTGTGCTTTCCTTTATTGGTCAGTGCATTGAGTATAGGTGTTGGGAGGTCATGCTGCAGCTTTACAGGATATTGGTTAGGCTACTATTGGAATACTGTGTGTAATTCTGGTCTCCCCCTATGTGAAGGATGTGAAATTTGAAAGGGTTCAGAAAAGATTTGCAAGAATGTTGCCAGGGCTGGAGGGTTTGAGCTATAGGGAGAGGCTGAATAGGCTGGGGCTGTTTTCCCTGGAGTGTCGGAGGCTGAGGGGTGACCTTACAGAGGTTTATAAAATCATGAGGGGCATGGATAGGATAAATAGCCAAAGTACTTTCCCTGGGGTGGGCGAGTCCAGAACTAGAAGACATAGGTTTAGGGTGAGAGGAGAAGGATTTAAAAGGGGCCTAAAGGGCCAACATTTTCAATCAGAGGGTGGGGGGTGTGTATAGAATGAGCTGCCAGATGAAGTGGTGGAGGCTGGTACATTTACAATATTTAAAAGACATTTGGATGGGTATTTGAATAGGACGAGTTTAGAGGGATATGGGCCAAATGCTGGTAAATGGCACTAGATTTGTTTAGGATATCTGATCATCATGAACAAGTTGGACTGAAGAGTCTTGTTTCTATGCTGTATATCTCTATGACTCTATTTCGAAAGAGGTTTGAGGTACTATAAGTTAATAAAGTCCGCTGTGTTTCTTCTTTATTCTGTTTATTTTTATTTCCAATCTTTATTTCTAATACTGCCCCACTGTGACATAATCTGAAAACACAGCACTAACTTCCAAGTGCATGCTAACTACGCCCAGATGTACCTCACCAATATCTTCTTCCGCAATATCTTTAAACAGCCAGATTGCCAACAACTAAGACAGGAAGTGCTGGATTAACTCAGCATGTCTGGCAGCGCCTGTGGAGAGAAACACAGGGATAACATTGTAAATCCAGTGACTCTTTGTCGGAGCTGAAAGCAGCTGGTGGTGACGGCAGGGATGGGGTGGGGGAATGGGGAGAGCAGTGAGTAAAATCGATGGAGATGGTGTCCACAGCGAGAGAAAAAAATGGAAGACAGCAAAAAGGATTTCTGATAATAAGCTGGGGGAAGCAGTAAATGTTGAACGGGGACTAATGGGAAGAGTGAATATTTACATCTTGTAGAAGTTCTGCTCTTCTCTCTGACAAGATTTCTTTTTGAATATCTCTTCTTGTTCAGCACCATTACTTTTGTTTTTCCTCTTAGTGTTTGACAAGGTAATTGGTGAAGCGTGCTTTCATAGTCACACATTCCTCCTCAGCAACTGCCTCCTGCTCAGACTTATCTCAGATGGATTCCAACCTTTTTGTTTCAAACTACCCAAGAGCCTCACAGCACCAGAGGCCTGGGTTCAATTCCCGCCTCAGGCAATTCACTGTGTGGAGTTTGCACATTCTCCCCGTGTCTGCGTGGGTTTCCTCTGGGTGCTCTGGTTTCCTCCCACAGTCCAAAGATGTGCAGGTCAGGTGAATTGGCCATGCTAAATTGCCCGTAGTGTTAGGTGAAGGGGTAAATGTAGGGGTATGGGTCTGGGTAGGTTGTGCTTCGGCAGGTCGGGGTGGACTTGTTGGGCCAAAGGGCCTGTAAATAATCTAATCTAATCTAATCTAATCACAGGTACAGTTTGCTGCCAGCTCAGCCAGCCCATTTTCAACGAGTCACACTTCTCTTTGGCATCCATTCAGCATTTACTTGTCTCTTACTATCAGCAAGCTGTTTGCCTGCTTCCCCTCTTACTCTCTCTTTCTCTCTCAGTGGGCACTGTCTCCATCTCTTGGACTCACTCCTTTCCCATTCCCCAACCCCACACCCAGTCACCATCATAAATAGCCCCATTTTTTAGCTGCTGCTATTTGTAAAACTCAAAATGCATCTCTCTTTACAGATGTTGCCAGACCTGCTGAGTTTCACCAGCACTTTCTGACTCTGTTGCTATTTCCTCATTCTCTGGGGAGTCTACAATAACCTTGGCCTCTCTCTTCCATCTTATACATTGAAAGAAGTTGGTCATTTGGGTATTACTTGCAAGCTTAGCCTTGCTTTCTTTTGTCATCTTTTGTCGGTTTTCAAAACTTCCCCAATTCTATGGCCTAGCATTGATCACTTCCATGTTGAATGCTTTGTCTTTCAATGTGATATCTTTCTGGTGAGGCATGTACTATTTTCTTAAATGTCTCCCATTGTTTCTTAACCATTTTCACCGCTAAATTGCTTTCCCAGCCCACTCCAACTAACTCTGTCCTTAACCTTTGTATTACTGTTATTTAAGTTTAACACATTTGTTTTTGACCTAGATGTTGCCCTCTAAAACCAAAGGCTAAATTCTACTATGTTAAAAATCACACAACACCAGGTTATAGTCCAATAGGTTTAATTGGAAGCACACTAGCTTTCGGAGCGATGCTCCTTCATCAGCCACAATCACCTGATGAAGGAGTGGCGCTTCGAAAGCTAATGCTTCCAGATAAACCTATTAGACTATAACCTGATGTTTGTTGTGTGATTTTTTACTTTGTACACCCCAGTCCAACACCGGCATCTCCAAATCATAAATTCTACTATGTTTTGGTCGCTGTTTCTGTCCCCTGTTTTAACGTGCCACTGATATACCGGAGGACTGGAAAAGTTTTAAATGCCAGCAAAAGCTTACCCAAAAAGAAAAAGAGAATGTAATTGGACTGTGAGGATAATTTAGCAAATTAAGTATTAAAAAATAGAGCTTCTTGAAATATATAAACTGGAAGAGAGAAGTCAAAGTGAACGTAGTTCCCTTAAAGAATGAGGCTGGAGAAATAATAATGGGGAACAAAAATATAGCAGTTCTGGTCACTTCACCACAGAAAGAATGAAGGGTACAGAGGAGGTTCACCAAGATGTTGCCTGGGATGGAGCAATTGAGCTATAAGGAGAAACTAGATAGGCTTGGTTTGTTTTCTTTAGAGCAGTGAGGCTGATGGGCTACATGATTGAGGTGTACAAGATTATGAAGCAGATGGATAGGCTGAGTAGGGAGTAGTTGTTGCCCTTGGTTGAGTGGTCAATCAGGAGAGGTACAGTTTTGAGGGTAACAGACAGGAAATTCAGAGGAGATTTGAGAAAAAGCTTTGTCACTCAGGTGGGAATCTGGAATGCACTATGTGAGAGGGTAGTGGATGCCTGGAACTCTTTCAACCTTTAAAAAGTAATTGGATGAGCAATTGAAATATTATAGTGAGTCAAGGGTGTAGTGCTGGAAAAGCACATAAGGTCTGGCAGCATCAGAGAAGCAGGAAAGTCGACCTTTCGGGTAAAAGCCCTTCATCAGGAATGAAGTTGGGAGCCACGGGTATGGAGAGATAAACGGGAGGGGGTGGGGCTGGGGGTAGGAGGTTGAGAATGCAATAGGCAGATGGAGGTGGGGTAAAGGTGATAGGTCAGAGGGGAGGGTTAAGAGGACAAGTGGGAAGGAAGATGGACAGATGGGACAGGTCATGAGGACGGTGCTGAGCTGGAAGGTCGGAACTGGGGTAAGGTGGGGGGAGGGGAAATGTGGAAATGGGTGAAATCCCCATTGATACCCTGGGGTTGGAGGGTCCTGAGGTGGAAGGTGAGGTATTATTCCTCCAGGTGTCGGGTGGTGAGGGAGTGGCGATGGAGGTGGCCCAGGACCTGCATGTCCTTGGCAGAGTGGGAGGGGGAGTTGAAATGTTCGGCCACGGGGTGATGGGGTTGGTTGGTGCAGGTGGTCTGGAAATGTTCCCTAAAGCGCTCTGCGAGGAGGCGTCCTGTCTCCCCAATGTAGAGGAGACCGCATCTGGAGCAACGAATACAGTAAATGACATTGGTGGAAGTGCAGGTGAAACTCTGATAGATGTGGAAGACTCCTTTGGGGCCTTGGACGGAGGTGAGGGGGAAGGTGTGGGCGCAGGTTTTGCAATTCTAGGGGTGGCAGGGGAAGGTGCCGGGAGAGGACGGTGGGTTGCTGGGGGGGGAGCTGTGGACCTGACCAGATAGTCACGGAGGGAACGTGGATGAAGTGGGAAGGGAAATATATCTCTGGTGGTTGGGTCCTTTTGTAGGTGGCTCCTCCACCGTCACTCCCTTACCACTCGACACCTGGAGGAAGAACACCTGATTTTCCACCTTAGGACCCTCCAACCCCATGTCATCAATGTGGATTTCACCTGTTTCCTCATTTCCCCTTCCCTTCCTTACCCCAGTTCTAACCTTCCAGCTAAGCACCGCCCTCATGACCTGCCCCATTTGTCCATCTTCTTTCCCACCTATCCTCTCCACCCTCCCCTCCGACATATCACCTTTACCCCCACCTCCATCTATCTATTGCACCCTCAACTACCTAACCCTCTCAGCCCCACACCCTCCCATTTATCTCTCCATCGCCGAGGTTCCCAGCCCATTCCTGATGAAGGGCTTTTGCCCAAAATGTCGATTTTCCTGTTTCTCTGGTGCTGCTTGACTTGCTGTGCTTTTCCAGCATCACACTCCTGACTCTGATAACTCCAGAATCTGCAGTCCTCACTTTTGCCTATTTGAAATATTACAACATTCAAGGATATGGGAAAGGGCAGGAATTTGGGATTCACGTATTTTTTAATGGCAGTCATTGTCAGTGTAGATTTCATGGGCCAAAGGACCTTCTGTGCACTGTATGACTCTGTGACTCTATAGCAGAGGAGTTGAATAAATACTTTACCTCAGGCGTCAGGATACAGGATATTGAGAGGATTCCATTGATACAAAATTACAAAGGAACTAAAGGTGGGGATGGGGAAGGAAATAAGTTCAATAATTACTACAAGAAAAAAGACACAAGGGAAGCTAATGAGCAAAGGCCAGTAAGTCCCAGGGACCTGATGTGTGGCATGCCAAGATTCTGAAGGAAGCAGCTACAGAGATAATAGCTGCCATTAAGTATAGTCAAGACTGAGACAGACAGATTTTTAATCAGTAAAGGAATCAAGGCTGAAGCAGATAAGGCAAGAAAGTGGAGTTGAGGGTTATCAAATCAGCCATGATTTTATTGAATGGCAGAGCAGACTGATAGGCCAAATATCCTACTTATGCTTCGATATCTTATCATTACATGGTTTTCCTTGCTATCTCCCAGCTTGGCCAAAGGAACCTCTGTGAACTCTATGTGAGGCATACACCTCTGAAAGAACCTCTTTTTCAAAACATTCCTAATTTGCAGTAGAGACTTGAAATAAGGCAATAGGCCTCTTACTTGTGGGTAGCTGGTAAGGGTTATCTCTTAGGAGAAAGAAACAGCTAATTTTTCAGATCTTTCAAATGTTCATTCTTGTCTCAAGGGGGTTGCATTTCCAGGTCCCAACCTCTTGTCATAACTCCAGTACACAGCTAAATTGCATACTTACAGCACGACGGAGCACAGCAGCTGGTATCATGAGGCTAAAGCACTAATAAAACTCTGTGCAGAAATGAATCATCTGCAGTCCCAAAGGTGCAAAGCTCCAGAGACAGAGAGAGAGGTAGATGTGTCTTCTGAAGAGCTTTTAAAAACAATTAACTGAAGAAAACCAGACTCCCGTAACTTCCTGGATTTCACCTCCTCCCACCCAGTATCCTACAAGAACTCCATCCCGTTCTCCCAATTCCTCTGCCTCCACTGCATCTGTTCGGGTGACGAGACATTCCACTCCCAAGCTTCCCAGATGTCCACCTATTTCGAACAACGTGCTTTTCCTTCCTCTGTCATCAAGACAGCCCTCCACCGCACCACATCCACTCCCCGTTCCATTGCTCTAAACCCAGTCTCCCCTCCGAATGCAATAGAGACAGAGTCCCCGTTGTCCTCAACACCGCCCCACCAGTCTCCACATCTAACACATCATCCTTAAACACTTCCGCCAATTCCAACCAGACACCACCATCAAGAATATCTTCCCCTCCCCATCCTCTCTGCCTTCTGCAAGGACCATTCCCTTCGAGAGTCCTTGGTTTGTGCCACTCTTACCATTGACCACCCCAAACCCCCAGGTACCTTCACCTGCAACTGGAAAAGATGCAACACCTTCCAATGCACTACCATCCTCACCTCTGTCCAAGGCCCAAACCATCCTTCAGTGAGACAGAGGTTTACCTGCCTCTCTTCCAACTTAGTTTACTGCATCAGGTGTTCCCACTGTGGTCTTCTCTACGTCGCTATACCAAACGTAAAGTTAGGGAATGGTTCACCAAGCATCTGAGCCGGGCCCAGAGGGGCTGACTGGACGTCCCAGTCACTGCCCATTTTAATTCCTCTTTCCACTCCCATTCCGACATGACCATCCTTGGCCTCCTCTATTGCCACAACGAACCAAACCACAAATTGGAGGAGCAACATCTCAACTTCCACCTGAGCAGCCTATAGCCTGGAGGACTCAACATCGAGTTCTCCAATTTCAAATAACCTCCCTCCCCATCCCCTTCCCCTCCCCTCCACTCCTTCCTGCCACCAACTAGATTCATTCCTCCCATTGACAACAAGGTTGTACATCTACCCGTCTTCACCTATCCCCACTTCACCATTTTGCCTCCGCCATCCCCTTTACTGCAGCTCCCCCTACACCCACCCCCAGTCCTGAAGAAGGGTTACACCTGAAACGTCAATTTCTCCACCTCCTGATGCTGCCTGGCTTGCTGTGTTCTTCCAGCCTCCTGCCTGTCTACTGTGGATTCCAGCATCTGCAGTTTTTTTGTCTCTATGCTGTCACCTTGGAGGGGCAACTGTTCCATTGGATAGCCAGCGACAACAGGTGGGTTGGGGAGGGGCAGGGGGCGGGGTGCGAGGGAGGAGGGTCTCCTAGCAGAATGGAGCACTTGTCCTGACAACTATTCTGATACTGGGAGGCTGCCTCTGGCCTCTGAAAAGGTTAGTTGTCTGCACAGTAATCTTGATGGATAACATTAACTGTAGATAAACAAGAGATAAGATCAGATACATTTTATAAACTAGCTGGGATATGCATTTGTTTCGAATGCAGAGCAGCACTTACTTTCCTCAGGAAGATCATTATCTTGTTCTTCTTTTTCCATTTGTTTACACCAGGCGTCCATTCGTTCTTTCTCGGCTTGAAGCAACTTCATAAACCATCGGCCATCCCTTTGACACACTGCCCTCTGACTTGCTTCTACACTGGCCTCTGATGCAGAGTCAATCCAGGGTTCGGGAGGAGGCAGAAAAGAAGGATCAAAATCTGAGTCAAATTCATGTTCCTGTGCATAGGCCTGCACGTGATTTCCCTCTACTCCAAGAAAGCTAGCTGTGGATGTACTTGCATCTTTGGAAAATTGCCTTATCAATAGGCCTGAAGCCACTTCCTCGGGTTCTATTGAGTCTTCTGGGTGTTCCTGATCATCCAGATCCGCCTGTACTGCTGCTGTCACACTGTTTGACCGTGTAAATCTTCGAAAGCTTCAACAGAATAGAAATAAAGCTGTAACAAAACAATTGAGCTGATCTTTGTGTATATAAATTATGAAGGAAAGTACTGTAGCTGATAGTACTAAACTGTAAGTTGGATGTGATGTATTGCCAAGGTAAGCGTACTGCCAAGTTTGAGCTACATAACATATGAACATCCTAGTTAACTAATTCTCAGCTGCCACCATGGGAGAAAGCATTGACCACAAGGGCTCTGGATGCTATTGAGGGACAACAAAATAAATTAACTCTTGATCGTCATCCAGCGTTGGCGTGTGGATTCTGTGTGTAAGGTCTTATCATCCCTTCTAAGGTACCAATATTAACTTAGGTTCGATGAAAGTGGGGTTAGCTCCCCTTTCCTACCAACTCTTAGTCTAAGAGTGGGAGTTGTTTGCAAAGGAGAGCTAACCCCACTTTCATCAAACCTAAGACAACCTAAGATAAACTTCCACTCTAAGAGTGGGAGTTAGAAACCAGCCTTATTTGCACCAGTCTTACATAACCTCTTCAGGACATAGAGGTGTGTGAAATACTGCTGCTTTCACATGACCAGAATATGTTTCTTGAAGCGGGGTGGAAAATTTCAATGCTGTGAAACTGTGAACACCAGGCACAATGGGGGAAGCTACAAATTTAGATCGGTGTCCTGCTAAGTGGCTTTGCAGCAGAAGACAATAATGAGGAGTGGTAAAGATGTTGGTACATTTTGGATGCTCATTGTGTTGCAGGAACTCTCATGTCAGGTGTGGGGTAGTAGGAGGGAAGAGTCTCTGAAATTGTTCAGTCAAAGGGAGAGGTCAGCAGGTTTTAGATATTGCTTATCTGAATCTAGGCTGCAGCTGATCATGGTTGGGGTAGGGATCACAATAGCTTTGGAAGTTAGTCAAACAAACAAGGGGCTGCTTCATAAGCTCTGAGGAATAACTACTACTAGGGCTAGGTTACGTGGTTCTCCACAAGAATTAAAGGGGATTTGTTGACATTTATGTGTTCTCACAGCATTAGTAGATTTGAGTCATAATTAACATTGGCCAGGAGCTGTTCTCTCTGTAGTGAGCACCTTAATATAGATAGGTAAAAACAATGACTGCAGAAGCTGGAAATCAGATTTTGGATTAGTGGTGCTGGAAGAGCACAGCAGTTCAGGCAGCATCCGAGGAGCAGTAAAATCGACGTTTCGGGCAAAAGCCCTACATCAGGAATAAAGGCAGAGAGCCTGAAGCATGGAGAGATAAGCTTCAGGCTCTCTGCCTTTATTCCTGATGAAGGGCTTTTGCCCGAAACATCGATTTTACTGCTCCTCAGATGCTGCCTGAACTGCTGTGCTCTTCCAGCACCACTAATCCAGAATCTTAATATAGATGCCCAGTCTGTTCCAGGAAGTTGATTTGGAAGCATAATGAATATTAATTTGAATGATTTGCCTTTTATTAAACTGTTCCAATTAGGGAAGACCTTATTTTTACCTAGAGTTACCATGTTATGGGCTCTTAACAAAACTGAATTGTAACATTCAACTAACGCTTCATGACAGTGTCATTTACAGCATTAGCAATGCATGTATCTGGTACAGACAGAAAACACTTTAAAATGGCTTTACCCACAGAAGAATCAGGACATTGGAATTGTCAATGAATGTTGAGTTGGAATGTTCCATGCTGTAGGTATATCTTATATGTTATATACAAACTTAACAAAGATTTATTTTAAAAAAATAATTCAAATTAGTGCAGCCTTCTGGATAAGATACAACTTAATGACAAAATACAACAGAAATTTAAGATATATTGAACTGGAGAACTTCTAAATTCAAACATCTTCAAAATGCACCAACACATGTTTTCACAAACAAACCAAATGCACAAATTGAAAAACACATACACTGATAGAAGTCTTACAATAAAACAGTTATTAGACCCTATAAAATTTGACTTCTTTGGAATTGCTGATATGATGATTATTAAAACATAATATTAGTAGAGTCTTGTGACTAATTTGCAACTGAATGATTTTAAAGGGAGTTATTTCTGTGGCTATGAATACCCACCTGGAAGAGGAATCAATTAGACTGTATTTTAGAAATATAATGACCAAAATAAAAAGAATAAGGATGAATGATTGGAAACCTTGATTTGACCATCTAATGCTCAACATGTATAATGATAAGGCTATTCTGGCTTATAGTACGAAAGTCATGCATTGTCCGGTGAACAAACTCGAGATCCCAATGCATTCACTTTTTGCGCAGATTAAAGCTACGATATTATGACCCTACCTCACTGTTGGTTGATTAAACAAACAAAAACATATGCTGGGAGGTGTAGGTGCTGTAGGGTGGTGTTAGGGGCAGGGAGTATGTCAGGGGTGTTACAGGGTGAGCATCCCTGAGAGGAAGATAATATCTGCATTAGAAAAGTCCTCGCTTACCTTTGAGGTTATGTTTCATACGAATTTCAGTTACTTGGATCACAATTAATATCCACTATTACAAGTACATCAAGGAGATTTAATAAACATTATAGATTATAAACATATCAGTTGCAAATTGTCATGAGTTACTACAATTTCCATATCACTTGGAACAATCATTGTCGGAATTAATTTGTAATCAATGTGGATTCCCTCATTCATAATAAAAAATATTACATTTATCCAAATGGAATATTTCATTCCCACACAAAATAAAGAAAATGAAAATCTTACATTCTTATAGCAATTTATCATGTTTCTCAGAAATGATACAAAGAACTTTTAAGACACAGAATTAATTTAGTTTATGTATACACATGTGGCAATTGGCATATGGCAACAAGGTCCAAAAAGAGCAATGGTGGATGTTAAACTGCAAACCCGAAGAGCCATAAATATTCTCCTTTGTATTTGTATGTTACTTTGATGGGAAACAGCATCTCAAAGAGTTAGACATGTCCTCCACCCTACTTTTACATTGCACTTTTATTTTATATACCAGCAAGCCACTTGCTATCAAGAATTATTTTGATAGGATTGTAGAATTGACTGGACTTTGAATTTTGGCTCAATAGCTACTGACTTGTCTCAGTGAGAATATGCAGTATGTGATGGGATGAAACTAAAAAGCTGGACATCATGAGCACCTTCTGGGTGTGTTTTCAACAGGTAGGCATATTTCATATGGCCCAGCCAACCACCTTCTCACCCATCCCCAAAATCATTCAATCTGCTGTGCTCAAGGTATAGAGTATGTACCAGTCTTTACTCAGTGCTTCACACTCCATGTGTGAAATTCTGACTGCACAGAACTATAACAGAAGATTAAGTACCAGACACTTGCATCAGATATCGCTTGTCCAGTCAATATCAGTCACTCCATTAAAACTATGAAAGGCAAGGGCTCTTGTGGTGTAGTGGTAGCATTCCTACCTCTGAGCTGGGAGGGCTGGGTTCAGGTCTGACCTGTCCCAGAGTACAACATCCCTGGGCAGGTTTAGATTAGATTTCCTACAGTATGGAAACAGGCCCTTCGGCCCAACAAGTCCATACCTACCCTCCGAAGAGCAACCCACCCAGACCCATTCCCCTACATTTACCCTTGACTAATGTACCTAATACTATGGTCAATTTAGCATGACCAATTCACCTGACCTGCACATCTTTAAATTGTGGGAAGAAACTGGAGCACCTGGAGGAAACCCACGCAGACAAAGGGAGATGTGCAAACTCCAGACAGACCGTCGTCTGAGGTGGGAATTTAACCCGGGTCCCTGTTGCTATGAGGCAGCAGTGCTAACCACTGAGCCACCAGGTTGATTTGGAAGAAAAACTTACATCTACAAATGTTGTGCTACAGTGATACTGCCTCTTACACATCTGGCAAAGTTCAAAATTAAAATATAAGAGTAGTTATGTGCCATCAGCTAACTGACCTTTCTCCACAGTTAGTAGAAAGTACACATCTGATAGCTTTTTACCAAAGGCTTGCATGGGAGAGGGAAACAACCACAAAGGATGGCTGCAGGATGAATACTCAGAGGTACCTAAGGCACACACATCATATAACCCTTCATTATCTTTCATCTGCTATATCTCTTTGACAACACTTGAGCCATCTTTCAATCAGAAAATATTAACACCCAAGTTTTCCCATTCTTCTCACTAGTTACATACATGGAGAATCATAGCTCTGAGACTAACACCGTAGTCTGTATCTATGAATGCAGACACAGTGTTCATATATTTATGCTAATGTTTCTTAATGATTCTGTCGCTCGATAGAAGTGCATACACGGTAAGTATAAATGAGGGGTTTTGGAAAATGAGTAATGTAACATTTTTGACTTTCCATCTGACACCTTTGAGCTACAGGACTGGACAGCAAAGGCATTTGTGCCTATCCTGTATGGGGGAATTGAATAATAATAGACATCTAGAGAGAGAATGTCTAATCTGCTCCTGCCAGCTGCAACCTCTTAATGAAAACTCGGGTAAGGGTAGTACAGCACCAACAAATTTATGTATTTTTCTAGGCACTCCTGATCTCACTCCCAAGACACCATTCACTAGCTTTGAAGACCCTGGTCCCCTTTTGAGTGTTTGTCCACCACTGCAACCTCCTGAACCTCATGTCCCTGGTCTTGTTGGCACTAACCATTCCTTCTTCTTCTTGTCCTCTTCTTTCTTAACCTCAGAAATGCTAATACTGTGTTAAATTGGTCAAACCTATGGCATAGAAATACTGATCTGTGAAGAAATATCAGAAGGACGTATCAGTATTCTATTTGAGATCCTGTCATAGTCCAGCTACCCTTTGGAATCATCAGGCTGTTCAGGGGTTGAGTAAAAGCCTGCCCTTAAGCCACCTCGACATTGTGCAGTGCAGTTTTCACAATGTCTGACCAATTTTCCACTTCCTCATTCTGCCATAAGCAAGATATTTATAGTTTTGATCTTTATACATTGCTTTCCGTACATATGGCAAATAGCTCAATCTGTATCTTGGTGGCCTTTATTATTCCCTGCAGTACAGCTTCATGGATCTTGGAATATATAGCCTGCATAATGGTGTCATCGCTTGGAGATACACAGAATCTGTGTACCTCCATATGCAGTAAGTCCTTGACCCTCACAACATCATCATGACACTTGGTGAAACATTAGATGCCCTTCTTCTCAGAATTAAAAGTAACATGGGACATTGTTGGGACATGAGATTATTCACCTTTATTCTGCAGTGAGTACTTCCCTTTGATGCGTAGCCTTGAACTGTGTGCTCAAGTAATAGTACTTTTTGCTTTCTGTTTTGATTCTGTTTTGGTATTTGTGCTGTGCTGGAATATAAACAAACTGATTTTGGGCCATGTGTACTGCTCAATCTCTATGATACATTTGTATACCATCCTTTCACCCTCTACCATGCCCTTCTACACTTCAATTTCCCCTCTTCACTGCAAGTGGCCTTCTATTTTCTCTGGTAGCCCCATCAGACTCTATTCTTCTACAATCTCCTCCTGTGATTGTCAGCCCTTTCACTATCTCTCTTGATCTTCTTGCCTTTCCTTCCAATTCCATTGTCATCCATGTTCTCATGTCCAGATATGAAGGTGCTAGTGTTGAACTGAGGTCCATGTCCAGAATTAGTCTTACAGTTCCACTTATTCAACTCACCTGCTTGTTCTCTCCTCTCAGCAAGCTAACTGTCCCATTGTTTTCCCCTATCTGAACATGCAGTTCCCACTCTTCCTTGTCGACTAAGCCCCTATCACTGTGACTCCATCCCAGTTTCCTCCCACCATTTTCTTTCAGTGGTCCCAAAAACCAGGTCCTTATGGTTTTGTCCCCTATTGTTCATTTCTAATGAACCCACCTTTGTCTGAAGTTGAGCCCTGCATGTTTGCCTTGGCAAAGACTTATGCGTCAGCCAGGACGGATGCCTCACTTTAGGCAGGCTTGTTGACTCACTGAGGCTTCACTTCTTACACCGTAAGTGTTTGAGAAATACAAGCAAGACTACATCTAACTGTGACTTCTCATGAACTGGTTTCACGTGATGCGGTCCCACTCCCAACACTGTAAGCACCTTGCAAGAAACAGCTTGGTTCAGAATCAGCCAAGTTAATGAAGATGTTTCTACTCAACAGAGATGACGATGTCTATCCAGCCAGGATGTGTGTGTGATATATATGCAGTATGTAGACATATGAGTTTGTGGACATGCTGGTTTCCCATAACAAGATTGTGAATGCAATTCTAGACAGCTGGGGTGCTAATAAGTATTCATGAAATGTTAATAAGTGCAAGAGATATTCCTGATCATCAAGGTCAGGAAAGTGACTTGCCTGAAATGTTGTGAGAAGTTATTCCCTAAACTTTAACAAGGAATCTGATTATTTACCTCTTGTCCAATTATGTTCCCCTGCCTGCCATCTAAAAGTTGCTTGCAGAAGATTCCACTCACTATGTGATTTCTTCATCCCTGCTCACTGCCCAATTTGAACCATAGGAAATGGTAAGAGTGTGGGTGATCACTAAGGGGAGAGTTAACCACTGCCATGATATCTACCATTCTTGAATAACATGCTGCCCCTGTCTTAGAGGGCAATGTGTGAAGACTGGTCACTAAGCCTTGTGTCTGCCATCATGAAGCATATGCACAACATGCGTAATATTGCCAGGCCATCAATCCAACTCATCGATGTGGTACACAGGCTATCACCAACCCCACTTCATTACACCTTATTAACACATCATTGAGTTATAGAGGTGTGCAGCATAGAAAAAGGCCTTTCAGCCCATCAAGTCTGCACCAGTCAAAAACAATTACCTAACTGTTCTAATCCTACTTTATAGCATTTGGCCTACAGCACTTTGCATCCAATTACATTTCCCTCCACGCCCTTGTAAAAGGTGGGCCTGGAAGATCCACCTACTTTGTGGTGGGTGAGTCACGCAGATTTGAAGATCTTGCAAGAGGGCTAATCAATTTAATCTAATCTCTCCTTAAATTTATTAAAGCAGCTAATCGCTACAGCAGTACAATACAGATGGCAGTCTGTTTCACATACCTTATGTGTGAAAGGAAATATTTTCTTTAGTATCTTAGGTCCTGCTATTATTTTGCTACTTGTGGCTTCTAACTGTACTTGCCATCAAGTTAGATGATATAAATGTACCTAGTCCTCCTAGCCATTATCAACCTACAATATATTTGCATTCAAGCTTCTTTTTTCCCAATGAAAGCAAGTTTAGATCCCTTTGCAGAAAGTGGTGCCCAGTTCACTTTACCCAGCAGAGGTTTGCTTGTTTCTGGCCATAATTACTACTTTAAGAGTAATAAAAGTAGAGCAAACTATTCCAATCTTGAATTCTTTCGAACAATGCAGCTGGTGAAACAATAGTCAGCAACATGCTCACAGGCATGCACAACTTTAGATTTTCATAAGTATTCCATGTAAAGTGAATGAACAAGATTTTTCAGTGTAAACAGAGCTACTAACAATTATGCAAGAAGTCCAGTTTCGATTTGAGTTTTGGCACATAGAGTATTCTCAAACAGTTTTAAGGAAAACGTAATTAAGTGGTAATTTAAAACAAAACCTTGCCCATCTGGAAATGTTACTTTGCAAACAAATTTTGTTAATAAGCAATTGTGTAGCTTAGCAGCAGAAGGTCACAAAAGCCATAATCTTTCACTCTGTCAGTGAAAATGTTTTGAGCTGTTAGAATTCACTCTTCCAGCATGGAGTTAGAACTTCCAGGTTTTAAGTACTTTTTTCACCTCTTCTTTCAAATCAATTGCTATTGCAAAAACTGAGTTAGATACTGCAATAACATTAAGATTAGATTAATAAGGTGAGTAGCCAAATAAAAGAAATATAAGAAGTAAAAGAGACAGCAATCATGCAATTAAAATTCATTTCAGCCTTCTTATTTATGGAATAAATATACATCAATTTGTAGTACATTGCTGTCAATTTAGTACAGGCCATTAGATAATGAGTAAATATGGTGACATGTTTAGAGTATTGAGAAGCTTTTGCAGTTCCAAAGTTTCTTTACTGCTTTCAGTCTCATGTGATAATACTTTCCTATGTTAAAGGATACTCACACAGAATGACTGACTCACCTCACAAGGCAAAGACTGATAGGTAGCTGAAAATGTGTTGCTGGAAAAGTGCAGCAGGTCAGGCAGCATCCAAGGAGCAGGAGAATCGGCGTTTCGGGCATGAGCCCTTCTTCAGGAGAAGGGCTCATGCCCAAACGTTGATTTTCCTGCTCCTCGGATGCTGCTTGACCTGCTGTGCTTTTCCAGCAACACATTTTCAGCTCTGATCTCCAGAATCTGCAGTACTCACTTTTTCCTAAAAGACTGGTAGGTACAAAAGTTCTGGAACAATTCACCAACAAAAAATGCAAAGTAAATGGATGAGTTGTGTTGGGCCAAATTACTTTTTGTGTCCATACTTATCCTGTAATTGGGTACTGTCTAATAGTTTACCACAGAGTCAAGAAACCTGTTGTGTATATTGTTGCACTGCAATAATGAAGGGTGATTTCCAGAATGTGATAATATCTTGTGTGAAACAAGACAGAAATGATTCAACTTACCATTTCTCTGACTCCACTTGAATTCCTACTGACTGAAATTTGTTTGCGTTGAAATCTGCTAAAGTGGGCTGGTCAGGTCCATCAACCTAAGAGGGAAAGGAATAGGTAAAGAATAATTTATAAGACAAAACGAATATGATAAAATAGATAAATAATAATTTAGCCTACAATTTTAATTCAATTATGCCCGAGCTTTGTTATTTTAAATACTGCAGACATTCATAAACAGGTGTCAGTTCATCACTATGTACATCAATACTTGTCGTATTGTAAGCAAAGGAATGGGTCACTAAAGACATCATTAAACAACAATGCATTGAAATGCAACCATGATAAGTTAGTACATTAAATACTATGTTAACTGCATTATCATCCATCATGAATTTGTAAACGAACACTCTGAAATGATTAAATCACCCTGGTTTCTGCAAAAGCTAAAACATTAGCTTGTTAAATACTGCAAAGAAGTGTCAGACATATTTCAGCCATTCAGGAAGAAAATGATTAAACTGCATGTTTAATTTATGCTTGAGATTTTTGGTAAAGCTACATTTTAGCAAATAGTGTAACAATCAAACTACATAGGTGTGCAACATGCATACAACTGATCAGAAACACAAGTCTAGCTGAAACAAACAAGTTAGCTTAAGGTCAACATTTATCAAATCAGTAAAACAAGACTTTGTTGTAAGTAATCTAAACTACAAAGAAAACATTCCAGTGTAAGCGATGATTATGACTTGACTCTTATACAAAAGCAGCTTGCCTTGGAATGAGTCCAGAACTGTGTACATGGAGACCTGAAATCAGTCTACAGTATCCAGGCAGCAGAAAAGCTAACTGTGGTGACGTGATAGTTCCAATTGTTCCAGCCGTATTTGGCTGAACACATGACAAAATCTTGAATGTATTAAAGAGCACACATAGCACTTTTAAGCAGTCTTTGGTCATTGATCATGAAAAATCGCGTCTGCGTTCACGTTATGTATGTGAACAAATCTGCATCTCAAACAAATAAACTGAGTTGGTAGAAAAAGCAGCATGCATTCTCACACAGTTATTGTGTGTAGCTGCAGAGCCAGTGATTCATGTGTTGATGACTAAGTGATATATTACAGCAACTCCAGGTCTCCCAGAGACATTAAAATCATGATTCTACACAATACAGTTTGACCTAGTTTATATCTTTCATATTGAAACAAAAATAAACAATACTCAAGCTTACTGAACAGCAAAGAAGCACTAGAATAGATGCTAAAATTTACATCTGACAGTTCTTAAGTTCTCTGCCTGAAGGCAGGTCTTTGGTGATTAATTGCTGAACTGCACAAAAGTGCCAATGTTTATACTACTGGTACTCTGGAGAAACAATTTCTGAATCTATCTCGACCGGAATGGGGATCGAGTCCTGTCCTACAGACTCTAACCTGATCAGCCAGTGTCCGAGGAGCAGGAGAATCAATGTTTTGGGCATAAGCCCATCGTCAGGAATGCCCTCATTCCTGATGAAGGGCTTATGCCCGAAACATTGATTTTCCTGCTCCTCGGATGCTGCCTGATCTGCTGTGCTTTTCCAGCAACACATTCTTGATTCTGAACTCCAGCATCTGCAGTCCTCACTTTCTACTCCACAGCTAACTGTCCAGCCAACTGAACTAACCTGACCCCATTTAGTTGTTGCAGTAAAACAAAGAAATCAGGTCACCTTAGGAACAAAGATTCAACAAGGGTTATCATAATAAGCCTACACTTAGATTAAAACATCTTTCTCTGAATGAGCTCAGTAGGTGATGATGTAAAGATGGTTAGTGTCATTGGCACTTCTACACTGGATAATAAAACGTTACATGCAAGAGTAGTTGAGCAGGTATCAGGTTTTAGATTCAATAAAGTAACAAAATACTATTTGATGCTCAGTTATTATTATTAAGCCATGTTATTGATTCCATAACATAAATAGAATTATATAAAAATATTGATCATTGTTAGCATATATGGAGAAATATCAACAGATTGGGATTAAACAGCTAGCATTGGGCTAAAATCCTGAAACTACCCACTGACAGCATTATGGAAACACCTTCATTAAACAATTGCAGTGGTTTCTTAAGACCCAAAACTACTTTTTCAATAGCTAGTAGGAATCCCAAGCTCTGGAGAACATTTTTTAAAAACTTGTAAATTATTTCCTTCTGTCCTTCCTGATTTGTATTTAAACATAAGGCAAATTCACAATTGGAAACTGGGCTACTTGCAGACCTATCCAAATCTCTGTTCCCATCAAATTGAGACTAGTACATTTGCCACATTTTAAAATGCACTGTTCTTGATTTGCAGACAGCAAGGAAAGAAGGTGATAAGTTCAGAGAGTCCAACTGAAACATAAAAGGACTTTAGAACATTGCTGCTGAAGAACTTTACTGCAAGTTACCAGAAATTCATATTCTAAGTCTTGACGCAACAGAAGATATCAATGAAATGTAATGATGCCAAGAAAAACTATGTCTCCTGGGTGCCCAACAATGAATGTCAATGGTCTGAGGTCTGAAGATCCAACCTGCAGAACAAATTTCTTTCACAAAAGTCATTTGAAACTATAAACATAGTTTGCAAATTAAGAGGTGCTATAATTTTATCTTGGAAGTAACTGTCACTAATGTTATAGTGCAAAACTTAAAACATACTGAATTCCTTTCTCAACACTTTAAGCTATAAATCCAATGAAAACTAAAATTGTCTACAAGCACTTCGTATTCACAACTAATATAAGCAACAAGGGATACTCCACCTGAATTCCAACAGAAGAACATTTGTTTTTTCTCAAAACATCCGCCTTTGATTCCCCTGCTGACAGGATTCCTTTGTCACTTGCTGGTGTGTTGTCAATGTGCTGTTGACTGTTAGATGGTCCATGAACCTGTGCATTTGCAGCTTCGATAGCAGCATTTAAGGCTTTGACACTGTCCAAACTTTCTGTAGAGTTACTTAGTCCTGACTGGCTGTTTAGATCACCCCTCTGGGTATGACCATCCAAATATGCATCTTGAGCAGATTCTGTGCTGCTCTGGGCAGTGATTGAGATGAATGGTTTAATTGTGGTCCGTGGTGGAACTGGAGGAGGATTCTTCTTATATGTAGTAATACATGATGACACTGGTTAGACAGATAAAAACAAAATGTCAAATATTTCTCCAAAATTCTGGATATAGGATGCACAATTATACTCATGACCAATTTTAGAGCTTTACTTTCAAATTTTAAGGTAACTGTGATAAAATTCCAAAACTGCAATTGAATGAAAAAGTTTTGACAAACTATCCCATAATGTACAGTCTCTCACAATTGTGACAAAAATTTTGAACAGCTCTTCATCCTCCTGATTAAAAATGGAGTGCCAAAACACTTCACACAACAATAATAAGAATACTTACAGCTACCTTTTACATGTGGTGCAAACAAAATCCATAAGCTTGCAAAATAATTATTTGGATCAAATTGAAAATGGTCCATATGCTCTCAACAAACTCCTTAAGTCAATAACTGTCAGAAATGTATAGGACTTCACATATAATTGTGACGTGCAATTCCAGTACAGTTCCACAGATAATCAATCGAAGACAGATACAAAATGACACATTGCATTAAATTTTAAATCCTGAGAGTGAGGCGTCAGATGAACACCCCACTTTAGCTTGTGGGTTTTAGCATTTAGACCACATTTAATAGATCAACCCAAACTTGCAGTGGATATTTCAAAACTTTGTTAGGCTGCTCATTCCTCATTCAGGTCTGGGCACTACTTACTGACTTTTTGCTTTTTATCATTAGGATTAGAATCCCTATATTGGGGAAACAGGCCCTTTGGCCCAATAATTCCTCACCGACTCCCCCGCCCCGAAGAGTAACCCACCTAGACCCACTCCCCTACCCTATATTTACCCCTGACTAATGCACCTAACCTACACAACCCAACACTATAGGAAATGTTGAATGGCCAATTCACCTAACCTGTACATCTCTGGATTGGGAGGAAACTCACGCAGAAACAGGGAGAATGTGCAAACTCCACACAGACAGTCACCCGAGGCTGGAATTGAACATGGGTCCCTGGTGCTGTGAGGCAACAGTGCTAACCACTGAGTCATTCTGGCATGTGATACAGAAAGCAGGAAACTGTAGGCCAGTTAGCCTAACATCTATTATTGGGAAAATGCTGGAGTCCATTATTAAGCAAAAAACAAATGAAAGGCCATTAAGAAACGCCTAATGCAATAAAACAGAGTCAATATAATTCTGTGAAAGGGAAATCATGTTTGATAAATTTGGTAGTATCCTTTGAGAATATAAGAGAAAGTGAGGACTGCAGATGCTGGAGATCAGAGCTGAAAAATGTGTTGCTGGAAAAGCGCAGCAGGTCAGACAGCATCCAAGGAGCAGGAGAATCGATGTTTCGGGCATAAGCCCTTCTTCAGGAATCAGGAAGTGACACAGGGATCAGTCTGAGAGCTTCAATTATCTATGACATATATTAACAACTTGGAGAAGAGCCAGAGTGCAATATATTTTGCAAACTCTCCTTATTTTGTTTATGTGGTGTGGGATATGAACATTTCTGCAAGGCCAGCATTTGTTATTCAGTCTGAATTGTCATTGAATAGTGATGGTGAGTTGTATTCTCGAAGTGCTGTAGTTCGTAATGTGTAGGTACACCAACAATGCTTTTTTTAAAAAAAGAATGCTCATGGGATATCGGCATCTCTGGCTCAGCCAACATCTACTGCCTAGACAGCAGTTAGGAGTCAATCCACATTCCTGTGTCTGGAGTTAAGTACAGATCAGACCAGGTAAGAATGGCAAATTTCCATCTTTAAAGACATGAGTGAACCAGATAAGTTTTCATGACAACCAGCAGTGGTTGTATGGCTACCATTAGGCTAGCTTTTCATTCCAGATTTTGTTGAATTCAAATTTCCCCATCTACCATGGTGAGATATGACTCATTGTTCCCAGAACATTAGCCTGGGGTTCTAGACTACTGACCAGGAATATATTACTATCCCACCACCCTTGATCACAGTAATCCAATAACAGTGAAAATATGGTGATTTAGTTCCAAGTTCAGATGGTGCATCTCCTGGAAGGGAAAATGCAGTTGGTTTTGTTCTATGCAACAGCTGTCCTTGTTCTTAAATGGTAGAGATTAAATGTTTGGAAGGTACTGCTAAAGGATCCTTTGGGTCCTAATGTATGTTATAAGGAACTGACTTAGTTGATCTATGAAGTTCCTGCTGGGTGAAGTAAGTTACTTGCCTTTTAATGTCTGTGAGCTGGTTTGCATTGCTCTGTTTTGATACTCACTGTATGAATTGGGCTAAATGATCATGCAGAAATTTTTTTTATACCCATCTTCAATACAGTATTGCTTAGTAGAGATATAGGACACTGTTGCACTACTATGGAAATTTTGGGAATGTACTGCTGTATCCCACTTATTTTTTCACAAATGCAGATGGTAAATTCAGCAGCTGTTCACAAGACAGCCATCTGAGATCTCAAAGTACAGCACCAACTGCAGTAGAATTGCATAGTTGTTTTCAGCTGCAGTTTAGGAGTTAATTTAAAGAAACTCATTGCAAATAGTGCAAATTGTAGTCAGTATAAAATTGCAAAGTTATTTATTCCAGTGATTACAAAAATAACTCTAATCAGTTAGGAAATGGTTAGCAAGCACAGGTTAACAAAAACTAATCATAGATTCATAGAATCCTGATGTACAGAAGAAGATTATTTGGCTTATTTTGTCTAGGTCTATTTTCCACAAGATCAACACAGCACAAAGTGCCATTTCCCTCTTTTATGTCATAGCCTTACTAGCTTTTCATGTCTGAAAATGTGTTGCTGGAAAAGCGCAGCAGGTCAGGCAGCATCCAAGGAACAGGAGAATCGACGTTTCGGGAATCAGCCCTTCTTCAGGAATCCTCATTCCTGAAGAAGGGCTGATGCCCGAAACGTCGATTCTCCTGTTCCTTGGATGCTGCCTGACCTGCTGCGCTTTTCCAGCAACACATTTTCAGCTCTGATCTCCAGCATCTGCAGTCCTCACTTTCTCCTCGTAGCTTTTCATGTCCCAAATAAAGAACCTAGTTTCAGACAGACAGAAGTTCAGAGTCAATAAAATAGATGACAACCATTCACAAGTTAATTTCTCAGGTCAATTACCAAACCAATCAGGGTCAACTTTCCTGATGTAAAGTTTACACAAAGTTAAACTTGGAAGTTAATTGCCAATCAGTGCTTATCGGTATATTGTGGATAATCATGCCTCTATCAATGACAGTCCACTTTTTAAACAATTGGCACTCTCCTCTCATGTAGTAGACCTATTTTTCCCTAAAATTGGTATTCTTCTGAGTTGTCCTAATGAGTGCAAGATCAAAAGCTTCAACAAAATGTGTCTTTTTGCAGCAATATTCAGGTTACGTACAACTAAATGACTATGGCATATTCAGACTGGTAAAGGAATGTGGTTGTTGGAATATAAGATATTAGAAGCAGGCTAATTGCTCGTTGAACTTGCTCCACCATGCAACAAAATGTCTTAAGTCAATTTTCCTGCCTACACCCACAAGATTCAACTCAAAAATCTAATTTAATTTTGAATAAAATCAGTGAAGCAGCCTTCACTGTTTTTTAGGGGATGAGAATTCTACAGACTGATAACACTCTGAGAGAAAAAGATTATTCTCACCTTTTCATCTTAAAAGGGAGACATTTTAATTTACTCTGTGTCAATTGTTCTAACCTCTCCACAGGAGGAAACATCTTCCCAGGATCTTAAAATTTTCAATAAACTGGCCATTAGTCATTTTGCAGGTGCAGAAATTGAGCATTGAGAATCACAAAATAGATTCCAGCTATCCTCTAAATCATTTCTGAAAACAATGTCATAACCAATTAGAGTTAAACTGCTTAATTTTTTTTATATAAAGCTTGGTAGTTAATGGTCAGTTATTTAAGAATTGGTGCATTCTTCATGAGTTGAGTGAATCTGCTATGAACTACTTCTACCATAATTACCTCCCTCTTTTTCAAATAAGGAGAACAAATCTGAACATAGATCAAATCTGAACCGTATGCAGCTGGAGTAAAATTTCCTCCTTTTATAATCCATTCACTATAAAATGACAACATTTTATTTGGTGAGTGTGCTGGTTGTGGATTTGACATATTGTGTGGGTGGTCTGTGTGGTAGGAGATGAAAAATCAACCACCACCATCCCCCACAAACTGAGAGTTCAGCAGAATGTCCAGGCCATTTTCACTTCAGGGCATCATTTAAATGCTACAGCATTTAAATGGGCGGCACGGTGGCAGTGGGCGGCACGGTGGCACAGTGGTTAGCACTGCTGCCTCACAGCGCCTGAGACCCGGGTTCAATTCCCGCCTCAGGCAACTGACTGTGTGGAGTTTGCACGTTCTCCCCGTGTCTGCGTGGGTTTCCTCCGGGTGCTCCGGTTTCCTCCCACAGTCCAAAGATGTGCAGGCCAGGTGAATTGGCCATGCTAAATTGCCCATAGTGTTAGGTAAGGGGTAAATGTAGATGTAGGGGTATGGGTGGGTTACGCTTCGGCGGGGCGGTGTGGACTTGTTGGGCCGAAGGGCCTGTTTCCACACTGTAAGTAATCTAATCTAATCTAATCACCACTTCCTCACAGAACAAGGAGGAGGGATGCCAGCAGGCTGGAATGGAAAACTGAGCCAGAGGTGCTGTGAAGCTGAGATTAAAATAGGGCTGCAATGCTAATGTCATCACTAGCAGGTAAAATGAGCTCTCTGATGCCTGGGTGTCGTCCTCCCCTGACTAGTGTAAGGTCAATCATGATGATTTGAGTGAGAATGTAGCATAATAAATCCCCCTCCATCCTCAAAATTCCAACAGTCCTACCATATGGACAGGGCCAACGGTGATACCCATAGGTACCACCTAAAGGGACTCCAGCATGTTTTGAAAATTTGAAGCATACCTGATGATACAGGCCACACACACACACACACTGACATGGCTATGATTCGTTGAATAAAATACACAGGCAACAATCAGTTTCTTGGTCCCGGAGCTAGACTGAACAGCTGCAGTCTGAAGCAAGTTATAACTGGCTTTTATATTATGTGAGATGTTACTGCCTTCAGATAAGCTCAGACATACAAGCAACAAGTCAGTAAACCACCCTGGATTTTAATAAAATAATTAGAAACCACGTGGACTGACTCATCGTGCACAAACCAAACCTTTAAATTTATAAAGCTGTCAAATTCCCCTTGTTCCCAGTGCCAGCTAATTCTGGCGTGTGCTTGGAATGGCAACCGACCTCAAACAGAATTCTGTTTCCTTCCTCAGATGCTGCCCGACATGATGAGAATTTTCAGTACATTTTGTTTCTAATGCAATACCTCATTGTTTCTTAATGGTTTGATGTTGCTCTTAGGTAGGTTTACAAAGTGCTCCATAATATTTCATGTCAAGTGGTTTGGAAAAGCATTTCCCTTAAATGACAGGAATATTGGTGTCGCTTATTCTCTACTCATTTTCAAGACAGAAAATTATTTGTATTAACAAGTGGTGTTTGCTACAGCCAATGATCTAGGTAAGTACCTAGTTAGTAAAGTGACACTAGCAACAAATCCTAATTATTAGCCCCATTGTATCATGGGAACAAGATCCATGAGTGAAGCTCAAGGATGTATTTTCTAATTCAGACTCAATTCAGGAATATTGAGCATTAGTTTCTATACCTTTTATCATATAAATGCAGCTGTTGAATCAAACTTTGCTTTGTTCACAAGGTATAATGGGCTGAGAATGCTTAGGCCTGCCACTATAGTTAAGGGACAACATTTGCCAAGGAATTTTTAAAAAGCACTTCCTTTAAAACAAAATCAAGTTATTTTTTGTACATTGATAGTTTCATAACTCCAGCTTGTGGTAACTACTTGAACCACCAAAGCAAGGGTTTCCCTGAGGACAACATGAACTTTGCAAAGTTGACTTGTTTCTTTACTAGACAAAGGCTGCACTACAGTGTAGACAGATGGGCTTGGCTGTGTTCCAGAGAAATGAAACAAGGAGGTCAAACCCATGTGGATTCTGCTTTTATACTTGAAATAAAGCCCTAAGGTGATACTGCTGAAGATGTCAACATCCTTTGCTTTAATTTCAGTCAAGCATCGACTCATCTGAACTTTGTTTCCAATTCTGTGCAAATGTCAAACTGCTTTGAACTCAACAGGATAGGATAATATACGCACAGGCATAAAGTTTTATTTATTTTCAAATTCAAAGTCTCTTTTAATTGCCATCTAAAATCAGATAGAAAATTACCACAGAGATTTTGCAGTGCCAGGTCCTATTAAATGACAGAGCAATACACCTGTAACAAGGACAGACGGTTCAAGAACTTGGCTCAAGTTGCTTTTCAGAACACAGAAAGATGTGCCGAATTAGCATCACTGATTTCCCATGGTATGCTCCAGCAGTTAGGAATAGAAACAGTAAAGCTTTTCATCAGTTCCTGTTTGTTTTCTGCCAGACGCACAGAGCAACTTTGAAACACCAGTGACCCTCAACTTCCAGACAGCCTTGGCGGCAAACACCAAAGTTGACAAATTACACAAGAAAGCATTAGAACTACCACTCCTACTGTTGAGTCATAGAGCAGGAAATAACTCAGGGGCAGAGAGTCAGGATTTGTTTTCCAAACCGTCAATGGTTTCTAACCACATGATCTCAGCATTGCAGCTGGTGGGAATAAAAGATCTTATTCCTGCATTGTACAGTAGTTTGTAACAGATACCAAGTGGATCAACCATTACGGTGTTGTTTAGCAACCTTGTCATAGAATTTCCCCCTCCCATTTTACAGGCATTTTATCAACTCAGTTCACTAATCCACAAATGGTGTTTGTCGAACAAAAATCAAGGGAGCCGCTGTTGCTGCAGGACAAGCTTTACAGCTGCCTACATCAATTACTCAGCCATGAGGCAAGTAACAAAAAACAGCTGTACTACAATTAAAAGTGTCCTTACTAAGGGCAAGGTAAATGCTTAACAAAACTCTCTGTCTTGTTTTAATTATTACAGAAACTAGTATAAATACTCCTTAAATTATTCTTCTGGAGTGCACTGATCCATTTTACTTTAAAATATAAACTTAAATGCCATGTAAGGTACCAATTGTTTGAGATGAAATCATAAACCAAAAGGTTTATCAACACCTTCACTGTACTCTGTTGTAGAATCACTTCAGTCAGTTGCCATTCTGACTAATTTAGTAGTAATATTATAAGATTTTTAAAAATGGGATTACAGCTTTATTAAAAATTTTCCTTTTTGCCACAAGGTGTCATGACTGACACTAACAGAAGCTTGGCTTTACAGATTTAATCATAGCAGGACTAAACCTTTAATCTTAAACTTACTTTTAGTGCGGGGTCTGAGCATTGCTTCTCTTTGGCAGAGTGAATGGTGTCATCCAATTCCAAGAGTGATTCTAACTCCTGGGTGTCATTATCAAGTGGAAATAATTCCTGGTCCAACCCATGGAAATCACTGTCTGGTCGTGGATGACAGTAGGATTTAAGCTCCTCCACATCACTAATGTTAGCAGTGAACAATTAATACACTGTTAATATCCTTATTTTAAATGTAAGCCTTGCAACATCCACATTTGGTGTTTTAGCAGCTGAGGACAAACATGCTTCTGTTTCTCTGCTACCATGCTGCTCATTCATACTTTTTTATTCACCACTGCACTTCCCTGAATTGACTGCAAAAATAACCTGTGGGAAGATTGAACTGAGCCTGTGCTTGCTCTGGCTGGGATGTTTGATCCAGAGTGTTGAGAGATGCTGATCACCTGGAACAGTTCAGACTAGTTCTTGGAAGTTAGCTACACTAACAAAAGAGGGGCATAAATGAGAACATTGGCTGCACTATACCCATCAGGCAGTGTTTACATGGTGAGTGTTAAAATAGAACAATGACCAATGAATGTTGGAAATGTGGCACAAAAACAGAAATTGCTGGTGAAACTCTACAGGTCTGGCAGCATTTGTGGGGAGAATATATTTATGATCCTTCTGATCTACTGCTCTCTGTTGCTGAACGTTCTGTACTTAGCAAAGGACTTAGTTTCCATACCTCTCTGAGCTCTGTCTCCACCTATCCACTGTTATGAAGGTGTTGGTGTGTACTGTACCTTTAAGCAAGTTGAAAAGTCAGCAAGGACTGGCTGAAAGCACAGGGAGTCCTTAACAAAGTAAAAATGTAACACTTGGTTGAAGCACATAGCTGGAGTTGTGTTGCTATGGAATAAAAATAAATGCAAATTTAGCCAATTAGTTTAAATTATGCTCAAGATACCAAAATCTAATCGAATTTGAAATGTAATGTTTTTGAAGACATGAAAAACAAATGAAATGATCTGATTTTTTGGGGTATAAAACCAGACATTTTGAACAGTTAGGGGGAGAACTGCCAAGCAATAAACAGACTGCCAGCAGAACAGCTCTCTGAAAGGTACCTGTCTATAAGAAATTTGTGCAGCAGAACACCAAAGTCAACATAGAAGAATCTACAGAGAAAGTTCGACATCTGAAGACTATACCTGGGTTTGAAATTGATTTTGCTGTAAATTTAAGAGGGAATTTATTGGACTGGTATTGTAGAGAGGGAGGTAAAAGATGGATTTAAGAGAAAGGAGTGTGTGTTAGTTTTTTTAGTATTCTCTGTTAGACTTAAAGAATAAAATTGTTCATTTTTACTTTAAATGATGACCTCTGGGATAGTTCTTCGCCTCTCGAAATTTAACAGATTACAGAATGAGGTGAGCTTCTCTGTGCGTCAGGTTTAAAATTAGCAGAGGGGTTTACCCCATGTTGTAACACCATTCACCTCTCCAGTACTGACCATGCCCCCCCAACCTCAGCTTTAGCACAAATATCACAAATATCCTTGGGTTGCTATCTCTTCTGAAGAGTCACCAGACTCAAAACATTAACTTTTTTTCCCCACAGATGCTGTCATACCTGCTCAATTTTGCCAGAAATGTCTGTTTTTGTTTATATTTGAGTGTTTGTGTAAGATGAAGTGAGTACATGTGAGAACAAGTGGGAACAAGTGAGAACAAGTGAGACAATAACTGAACTGAAATAACTCCACAGAGGCTGGTATCCCATCACCAAGTCACCCTTTATTTATATGTGGAGAGTTCTTGACACTAATCCAGCCTCCTACAAGCCAGCTCACAGAGGGAATAGAACCCCTGACTCCTGTCGATAGCTGTCAGCCAGGGCTCCCTGATTAGACCTGGTTAACAGCCTCGATTAAGGAAATCATATTCTATTCTACACAAACCAATAATTAATATTACCCATCAGCTTCAGATGGTTCATGGATTTTACCTTTGTGTACTCCCTCAAGCTTTTTTAGCACCAGAACTAGCCCAGCAAGGCCTGGAAGGAACTTAAGATATAAAATTACATGTTTTTCAGACCAGTTTTGTTCCAATATTGTCTTGTCTTTAAAGTAGACAAATAGTGCTGAAGTGTAAGGAGCTTCAATAAGACAGACAGAGACAAATGTGTTACGCCCCTTGGTTGTGTTGCAAGCGTGCTTTGTAGACTCACTTTTCTGAAAGAAAATGCAGAAGAAATTCAATTTTAAATGACGGGTGTGCTCTGCCACAATATATGCATGTGAAATTTTGAAAAATACGTATATTTATTTAGTATGGACCATATCGCCTTAGACATGGCGCAACCTATTAAGAGTGCAAAGTGGGTTTGCATACTTTGCAAACTACATGGTATGATAAAAGATTAGCCTGCCCAATTTTGAAAAATATCCCAAGGGCTTAAACCTGATTCCCCCATTATTGTCTTACACATGAAGTGTACCAGACTCATACCATTTACTCCCAAGTTGAATACACTTCTCAAGTGTACGGGCAAACTTTCCAGTCAGGCAATTTTTGGAAAAGTATTCCCATTGCAGCATCTGCAAAAGAAGAAATTCTTCAACTGTCTCCATCAAAAATGTTCTTTCCTGTAGCTTTGTTTGACCAAAATGCAGACATTTTCAGTTTCAGTCCATGATGAAGAATTGCAGGATACAGAGCTGGATCTTCCGGTCAATGGTAGAGATGTTCACCACTGACCATGTGAAGAAGTGTGACCTTTTCTTTAAGGAACCGGCTCTCCTGACTGCATCAAGGGCCTAATGAGGAAGTCAGTTTCGAGGTTTGGTGTGACTGATGAAATAACAATTTATTGAGGCTACAAGCTGAAGATGTTGTCCAACTCAATCACAGGCAAGTGTTTCCTGATTTTCTTATTTAACGGTAGCAAAACAAGTTTTAATTACAGCAATCGCAACACCCCCTACACTCAGTATCCACCTGTTACTCCCCCCACCCCCCCCATCTCACAACTCTTCAATTTGACTTGTGTCAGGAATAGCATCGAGGAGCGGTAAAACGGAGGAAGTGGGATGCCAATGGGAGTTTGTGAGAGGAGATGGGGAAGTTTGAATTTACCGATAGTGAGCATGCCGCCAGAATAATCAAATATAAAGAGCTTTCTTTTCCTCAATGTGTTAATTCAATACCTTTCCTTATCCTTGATTTGGAGATGCCGGTGTTGGGGTGTACAAAGTTAAAAATCACACAACACCAGGTTATAGTCCAACAGGTTTAATTGGAAGCACACTAGCTTTCGGAGCACCGCTCCTTCATCAGGTGGTAGTGGAGGGCTCAATCCTAACACACAGAATTTATTGCAAAACTTTACAGTGTGACGTAACTGAAATTATACACTAAAAAATTGATTGTCTGTTAAGTCTTTCATCTGTTTGAATACCATGATAGTTTCACTTCTTTCATGTGTAAATCACAAAACCTTTTTTTAAAATGTTGCATTCTCAGGTTAGCTGTTAACAATGGTGATAGCTAGACAATATGTTGCAGGCATTAGCCCCCTGTGTTCTCTGTCAATGCCATGATGTTTAGATTGATTCTAATCTAAAAAGTGAGATAACAGAGTTTTACATGAATTTGTGCAGTTTTGGAGCTCAGAGTTCTACATGAATGCATGCGGTTTTTGAGCAAAGTACAATGTAACCCTGCAAGTACAAATTCGCCCCACAAAATATATGTGTGCATGTGGGTCTTTGTCTGTCTGTGTGTGTGTATCTGTCTGGGTTGGGGGTTGTGAGCATGAGAAAGTGTATGTGTGTGTGTAGTGAGTGTAGAATGTCTTAAATCTGTGAGGGGGTGCATGTGTGAGTGTGGGAGTATGTGTGTCTGTAAGGGGTGTGTTGGTGTTTCTGTGTGCGTCTGTGTGTATGTGTGTATAGGAGTGCCTGTGTGTGTGTGTATATGAGAGAGTGTGTGTGTGTGTGTGTGTGTAGGAGTGTCTGTGTGTCTGTATAGTGCAATGGTGGTCACCTGTAATGTGACATGAACCCAAGGTCCCGGTTGAGATCCTCCCTATGGGTACTGAACTTAGCTATCAGCCTCTGCTTGGCCACTTTTTGAAGCTGCCTATCCTGAAATCTGCCATCCGAGCCTCTGCTATTTGTGTCTAAACTTTACACCAAAATCTGTCTCATCCCTGTGCTCACTGTCTACATTGGTTCCTGTGTTACCAACATAATAATTTTAAAATTCTCACTGTTGTTTTCAAATCACTTTATGGCTTCACGACTCCTTAACTCTGTTACCTTCTCCTGGGCCCAAACTCTCTGAGGTATCTGTACTCTCATAGTTCTCACCTTTATATTATCTGTGATTTTAATCATAGAATCTTTACAGTGCAGTCGTGCCTGTACCAACCCTCCAAAGAGCATATCCCTTTAACTCCATATTTCCTATGTCTAACCCACCCAGCTTGCACAATCCTGTACACTATGGGCAATTTAGCATGGCCAATCCACTTTAGGTGCACATCTCTGGACTGTGGGGGGGAGCTGGAGCACCCAGAGGAAACGCATGCAGGAGCAGGGAAAATGGGCAAACTTCACATAGACAGTCGCCCAAGGCTGGAATCGAACCTGTGTCCCTAAGCTGTGAGGCAACAGTGCTAACCACTGAACCACTGTGCCGCCCCCACTTTGCAGCATTTATGGCTGCACTAGAATATCTCCCTTCACCACTGTACCTCATTTTCCTACTTTAAGACACTCATAAAATCTACCTCAATACTAAGCCATTAATCAGCTGACCTACTCTCTCCTCATGGCTCGATGTTATATCTTGTTTTAGTATGGTCCTTTATGTCCATTCTCCAACGTAATGCTCCAGTGTCATGGATGTGAGAGTCCTGATGGCTAAGGAATGCAGGGGTTTTCACAATCCAATCTTTCTAAAATAATTTTCAAAATGTTCCCCACTGTTCTGCTCCCAAGTCCTCGCTCACAGGAAGGGTTCAGGAGAGGAAAGTTATGGCAGGGTGGTTCAGAGAGAGTGAGGGACCACATTTCAAAAGCTGCAGAGTGAGGAGCAGGGAGGATCTGAAGGGAGCAGGAAGATCAGAGAGCAAAGGTTCAGAAGCAAAATTGTTAGTGAGATTGAAGTTCTGTAAATAACAACATTTCTCTTTCATTTTAAACTTGTTTTATCATAAAAGATATTTCATCCACCAATGTAGGAATTTATTAATGTAAAATATATCAACTTCGTACACAAAATTGAAAAGATGATACATTCTGGAAATGTGGCAACGATCATGAGCCTCACAGCAAAGGCAAATGTACAAATACTTATCACATTTCTGGACTTTTACAGTTAGTATCAGGTATGCCAGGAACAGAGTTACTGACAGATTCTGCACTTAAGCCTTGCTTTTGCATTTTCTCAGAGGAAAACAATATCCTGAGGCAAGCAATTAAGGTTATTTCACTCATTAATAAAAATAGAAATTCTGATCAATGAATTTTATTTACAAACATTTACGTCACATACACATGCTTGTCAGCACGATTTTACATAACTGGTCAGAATTTACAACTGAACGTTTGATTATTTATCTCTTGCCATATGAATGAATAGAAAATTCTGTTATGTATGAAAGTATGTGTTACCAGAAAATTCAAATTCATTTTCTCAGCCTTGCCATTGTAATTATATTAGGTTGTTCAAATAACTGGATTTTTGAAATGTTCTTGTGAAAAAATACTTCATTATGAGTATGCAATAAACAAATTCATGAATTGTTGACTTCTGTATCTAACTTCACAAAGTATCTGTGAGTTCAGAGATGTCTCTTTACAAATTTCTATGAATTTTCTTTGCCTTTAAAAGTTACACAAGCCACAAAATACTAATATGTATTAATACTATTACAAATTGTTAAAACCATTAATCTACAGTGATGGAGAAGAACAAAAGGAGTTTTCGGTCTGTGAGATAGATTGTGCATGTCATTGTTGTTGCATAGAAAGACTGGAGAATTTAAATACTAATCAGTACCTGGTACTTTTAACTTTAGGAAACTTGCCAAAAATTAACTTTTCTTAAGACTGCTCAATTATAGGGGCACATGTGCTCCTCCAGGTCTTTGATGATTTAATGACAAAGCAGCATGATTGGATAATGCTGCTATTTGATCTGGACTTTGATACATTAAGTACAATCCTCTAGTTTACTTTCTTTTTTATTTCAAAAATATGCTTTATTGATAAAATAATTTTTTATATACATAATCAGAACCATAGTTCAAGTTCACAGTGGCTTATCAAGGAAACAAACACTGGAGTTTGACTCTATCGTAAAAACCAAAGACCTCTCTTTTACATACAATACTATATTTACATACATTTGAGGCACTAGGAGGATCTCTTTCACCACTGCACCTTAGCAGCAGCTGCCATAAGCTTTAGAGTGTCCCTCAGCACGTAGTCCTGGACCTTGGAATGTGCTAGTCTGCAACACTCGGTGAAGTTGCTCTGGAAGACCAACAAATTTCATGCAGACCAAACAGCATCTTTCACCGAGTTGATGGTCCTCCAGGTGCACTTGATGTTTGTCTTAGTGTGCATTTTAGGGAATAGACCGTAGAGAACAGAGTCCTGAGTCAGGAAGCTGCTTGGGATGAACACCAACGAAAACCACTGTATCTTTCTCCAGTCATTTGGCAGAATACCTCATCACAAGAACTTTCCAACAAACACCACGACATTGCTTGGCTGCTGGTGAGAAGGGTACTACCTGAGATCTGTCATGTGTGCCCAGTCAGTGTGCAGTACTGCACGCTGCTCTTGAAGCGGTCTATTGTACTAGAGTCTTGCTTCAGGGGAAGCTGCTGGCCAATCAGAGACTGGTGGCTTCCGGATCCAGAAAGACTATTGGTCAAGCCTCAGTTTCTAAAACATTTGATGGTGACATACTAAGCAGTTTACTTTTGTTTCTCACTGGATGGGGGCTGCAAGGAGAAGGGAGTTTGAAATGAGGGCAGAGGATTGCTTTAAGAAGACACCCCCAATCTGTGTCTTTGATTATCCCAGGTCAGGGCAAATGGAGGGCCCCATCAAATAGTAGGCAAACCAACCATATTCTTGCCTATTGAGAAGTCAGGTTATTGGATCATTCATGAGTTGAAGCCCTTAAGTGGTCATTAATTGTAAGAGGTTTCAGAGCTGGTGAGTTGATAAAGTCCCCAGTGGACCTTTTCATCATGCTTTTAATTGTTGAAGTGGCAAGAAGAGGCAAAGTGTCTCTCCTGCTCAATTATTTCCTTGTCTCAACTCTCTTGCTTCCTCCATGAAGAGAATTTTCCACCCATCAGCAATATTCTCCCACTATGATAACATTGCCCCATCCCTAACCTGTTTCCCTATGGAAAGGATTATTACTAATGCAAGAAAAGTTCCCCAAAGCAGTTTCCAAGAAGGAACCCACAAGAGCCAGTAATACAACATTGACCAAGGGCTGAACTGAATGAGCTGTATAATATTCTGGACAAAAAAACAGATTTGAATCCTGCACCAAGAAACCTAGTCCTGATACCCAAACCCTGTCCAGCACTTACAAGACACAAACCAACACTATGATGGAACACTCCACAACTTGTCTGGATGGGTGCAGCTCCAACAATACTCAAGAAGCTTGACAACATTCAGGTCAACACAGCCCATGTGACTGACACCATGTCCACAAATATTCATTTATTCTATCATCGACATTCAGCAGAAGCAGTGTGTACTGTTGATGAGAAATTCACCGAGTGCCTTAAACAACACTCTTCAAGTCCACAACCACTCATTCTTAATCTCTGTTATCACATGACATGGTCTGCTTTCAGTGCAGCCTACCCATTCTCTCCTAAGCCCAGCTTTCATTAGCAGTTATTCAGTTTCTTTTCTGTCCTGGCTTAATGTCAACAGTCCCTTTATTTGCCTACCCCTTTCATACTTGTTTCTCTCTGAACTCAGTCTCCACCTATCCACTCACTTCTCCCAGCATGCTTCACCCTCACCCCTAACCACACCATTAGCATAAATAGTATTTTTGCCAAGCTGCTATCAGCTCTGATTGATTAAGAGTCACCGGACTCAAAATGTTAACTCTGTTTTCTCCTCACAGACGCGGCCAGACCTGTTGAGTTTCTCTAGTAGATTCTGTTTTTGTTTCAGATCTCCGGGTCCTTGACTTTTTTTTTGATTAAGGAGTATTTATTTATTGGCTGAAGGGTGAGACATTATGCCATAATCAATGCAGATTGTTTTCCTAGCCTGCCTGGGCCCTTTTAAATGTTTGAAGATAATGCAAGCAATCAGAAGGGAGTGAAGAGAATTAAAACTTGATAAAACATAGGGGGTATAGTTAGTAAGTTTGCAGATGACACCAAAATTGGAGATGTAGTGGACAGCAAAGAAGGTTACCTGATAGTACAATGGGATCTTGATCAGATGGGCTAATGGGCTGAGGAGTGGCAGATAGAGTTTAAGTTAGATAAATGTGAGGTGCTGTATTTTGGAAAGGCAAATCAGAGCAGGACTTATACACTTAATGGTAAGGTCCTAGGGAGTGTTGCTGAACAAAGAGACCTTGGAGCTCAGGTTCATAGTTCCTTCTAAGTAGAGTCACAGGTAGATAGGATAGTGAATAAGGCATTTGGTATGCTTTCCTTTATTGGTCAGAGCACTGATATAGGAGTTGGGAGGTCCTGTTGCGGCTGTACAGGACATTGGTTAGGCCACTTTTGGAATATTGCATGCAATTCTGAACTCCTTCCTATCAGAAGGATATTGTGAAACTTGAAAGGGTTCAGAAAAGATTTGTAAGGATGTTGCCAGGGTTGGAGGATTTGAGCTATAGGGAGAGGCTGAATAGGCTGGAGTTGTTTTCCCTGGAGGTTGACGGGTGACCTTATAGAGGTTTATAAAATCATGAGGGGCATGGATAGGATAAACAGATAAGGCTTTTTCCCTGGGGTGGGGGAGTCCGGAATTAGAGGGCAGGTTTAGGGTGAGAGGGGAAAGATATAAAAGGGACCTAAGGGGCAACTTATTCACACAGAAGGTGAAGCATGTATGGAATGAGCTGCCAGAGGAAGTGCTGGAGGCTGGTACAATTACAATATTTAAAAGGCATCTGGATGGGTATATGAATAGGAAGGGTTTGGAGGGATATCGGCCAATGATTGGTAAATGAGACTAGATTAGGTTAGGATATCTGGTTGGCTTGGACGAGTTGGACTGAAGAGTCTGTTTCCGTGCTATACATCTCTATGACTCTAATCAACGCAGCAGTCAAACAACTCAAGGGATAAAGTGAAAATTAAATTAAATTAAATGTCATTCAATAATGAGAAATTCAAAACCTTGCTTTGAGTTTTGTTGAGTCAGCGTAGCTGTGTGGAATCACAGTACAATGTGTCTGACAGAACCTAGACATGAAACACCTCAGCAAACGAGATGAAGGAACCTGCGGGGTAACTAAATAGCATTTTTAAGTTAAAATAAACTGTTTGTTAATTGATGAAGAACTTGTCAGTTTAATTATCTGTCTCTCAACCAAGTTTGCAACAAGGCTGCCTCATCTGTGGGAGTGTATGAACAAATCACAGCTGATAGTCAAATACAATGAATATAAATAAGTGCTCACTTACACATGAGTCAAACAGGTTTGAAAGAGGAAATGGCATTATTTATCTGAACAAGGTCATCACAACTTATTGGTCATAATCGTCAACAACAGTTACACTGTAGCAGAGGCAATTAAAGAACAAAGATCGAAAGTAAATTTAAATTCTTTCGAAACATTGTTTTCAACACCAGAGAATGAAGCATTCTGACTACACATCTGAGTGCTGCAATTCTGATCAGATCAAAGGCAGAAACTCAGTGGAATTCCTGGACAGGGACCAGAAAATGAGGTGGACCCTGGCACTGCCTGGAACTCTTCTTAAACTCTTTATATTCTGGAGGTAGCAAAGTGGGCTCGTTGGAAAGTGTTCTGCCTATTTCTTCGTTTAAGGAGGTCATATTTAGCAGTTATCTGGGGTACCAACTGGTGTTAGTTCACCAAAAGGGCAGGAATGGTTCGACTACCAGTCACCGATCTCTCAAAAACTCAAAACCTCAGAAACCAAGGGCTAAATTTCATGTCTTTTTTTGGGGTTAAGTATCAATTTCATAGAGGGTTTCTCCCCATGAGACCTAATATGTTTTCCCACTGCATCTTCCCAAATCCATCTCATTAACTACCTTTCCCAGTCCTCATGCACTCCTCCCATGTGACTCTCGTCCCATTCTACCACTCACTGTGTGCAGCACAACTCAACACTGCAAAGATTTCCCTGAATGGACAGACATTTCTGGTGCCCCAGCACAAAGTGTCCTTGCTGCAGTATTATAATGACAGTTGCTTTTGTGCCCTGAGGTGCGGCATGGAAATGTAGAAGTTTCAATGGACCAGAGGTGTGCCGCGATCTTTCTTAGAGGCTTGTCACATATTGGTTACCAGTGTCCATGAGTGTGAGGTGCATGTGGTTGGTGCTCATGGAGCATGCCTTGAGATGTTTGTGCCTGGTATTCAACATGAAACTCTTGTGGAACAAGTTGAAGTCATTAGGTATCCGCTTCCATGTCGAGAATTTTTGGTGTCTAGTTTGCTCGTGTCAGCTGGTACAATGTAAAGCAGCATATTCATGAAGCAAAACTTGCAGTTAATATGGTTGTTAACAAGCAACAATCCCCCTTAATAGCAACTCACTGCTGCCTAGCAAGAATCACATCTCGACACCCAGAACATTGTTAAAAGATGTAGCAAATTGTTCCTGATATTGAACTAGGCCTCGCTTGTACTTCTCATGCAATTCTGCTCCATCTCTTAATGACAATAGCCTATGTAATTCAGGTCCTTATAAGATTCCAGCCTGAATTTACATTGAGCTGAGGTCTGACAACTCACCCTCTCAACTTGCAGCTTCAATTTGCTGGCACACAAAGGCCACAAACCAGGAGATATTAAAATAAGATTTAAACAGATTGGCCACAGTTTTTATGGAAATTCTGTCAGATATTAAAGTCCATCAAAAATAATCACCTAATTGTGGACATTAAACTGTGATGTCATAAAAAAGTAACCACTGAACACTGGTGCTGGTATTGCATATGCATTGCGCTCTTGCCTGATTTTCCACCGAACTGTGGGGAGGTTGCGCCTGCAACTACCTCACGTGCTAGAAAAATTCATAGCAACTTCAGCTCAAATAAATTTCTTCCTGCCGAGACTCTTGAGACTTGAGATAAAAGAAGCACTGCTGAGCTCAAAGAAATTACATAAATGCACAAAAAGCTTTAGCTGCTGAGAAAACTAGCACTCCAGGCAAATGTCAAAAAACAGAGCGAGCAAGGGTTTGACATGGTCCAGAAATATTTAGAACTGATCTATTTCAAACTTAAAACTGCAGTTACACAACTTTGACAGTGGTCCATGCTGAACAATGGACATTGTGAAACATTACTTCCATTATATTAAGTATGACACAGAAGAATCTATTCACTGAGTGCCAGAGGTATCAAGAATTTATAGTGCAAAACAAGCAGATCATAATACTTGTCAATATTTATAAGACAGTAAAATAAATGTGGCCTCCTTATACAGGTCTCGAGCTCTTTGTCTGCAGAGGTGTTATGCATTTTGGACTATTTCCTGTAGCAGCTACAAAGATAAAAGGTGACAGACTAATAATTGCAGGAGCAGTATTAAGGGAAGCTTAACTCTGAAGTTTGTGATTGTGCAAGGATTGAACTGACTGGTTAAAGACATCATTTTCGAGGAAAAGAAATTTTCGGGAATGGCTTCAGTTACAGTTGGCAACCTTAGTTTAAGTTCTCCATGACACTGCTTTATTGGAACTAGGCATTGCTGACGTTCCATCTACTGGTGAGTGTTGCAAGTTACTGCACACTAAAGGATTTTAGAAAGGCGATAAAATGATAAATGGTTAACCAGGGAAGTGAAGCATAGTATTAAATGAAAAGAAGAAGGACACAATGTCACAAAGTTTAGTTGTAAACCAGAGGATTGGGAAAGTTTTAAAACCCCCAAAAAACCAAAATAGTAATAGAAAGGGAGAATATAAACTATGAGGGAAAATTAGCAAGTGATATAAAAGATGTAAGAGCTTATTTAAATATATAAAAAGGAATAGAGAGGCCACTGTCTTATAAATATTGACCAGAATTATGCACTGCTTGTTTTGTACTGCAGATTCTTGATTACTCTGGCACTCAGTGAGTAGATATTTCTGTGTCACTCATTAGGAGTACTATTTTCACAATGGAGTTATACTGTCCATTGTTCAGCATGGACCAGAGAAGGAGGCTAGGAAAATAATAATGAGGAACGAGGAAGTGGCAGATGAGCTGAATAAATACTAAGCTTCAGTTTTCATGGTAGTGGAGACTAACAGCATTCGGAAGTAATCAAGGGACTAAGGTTGGGGTGGGGGAAAGGAAACAGACACAAATGTATTGCTAGAGAAAAGGTACAAGGGAAACTAATGGGACTAAAGGCTGATACACTACCTGGACTGAATGGACTGCATTTCTGGATATTAAAAGAAGGGTCTACAGAGATAGTAGATGTACTGGTAGTAATCTTCCAATATTCCACAAATATACTGGAGGATTGTAAGTTGTCGATCTAACACCTTACTTAAAAATGGAAGGGGGCAAAAATCAGCTTACTGCTACTAGTGTAACATCTGTCATTGATAAAATGTTAGATTCCATTAAAAAAGGTGTAATTGTAGAGCTTTTAGGAATACGTCTATGATCAAGCAGAGTTGACATACCTTCATAAAGCGAAAGTCATATATGAAAAATGTATTAGAGTTTGTTGAGAACTTTACAAATTTCGACAAAGGGGAGCTAGTGGCTGTGCTATATTGGAATTTACATGAGGTGATCATGTACTGCACATGAGGCTACTTTAATAAGATAACAGCTCCTGGGGGCTGCTGGATTGTAATTAGCATGGTTCGAGGGATGCTTACCTAATAGAAGACAGAATGTTGGGATAAAGGAAGGATTTTCAGGATGATAATCTATAACTAGGGGAATACTGTAGCCATCAGGACATATTATTTAGAATATATATTCGGATGATGGAAGTCAGTGTCCTATCGTCACGTTTGCAGCTGACAGAAAAATAGGTGGAATAGCAAGTAGTGACGATGACATAAAGAATTGAGATGAGGTGTTGGTGAGCTCAGTTGACTGGATGCTGATTTGCAATGCAGAGTGGTGCCAAAACAGTGGGTTCAATTCCTCTACTGGCTGAGGTTACCATGAAGGCCCTGCCTTCTCAGATTTGTACCTTGCCTCAGATCTGGTGACACTCAGGTAAAACTCATCACCAATATTTCTCCAATGATAGTGTGGCCCCCTGAGACTTTAGTTTGCCTTTACAGGTGGGTATAAACAAGTTGGGTGATTAGACAAAAACTTGGCAGTTGGAATATGAGAAAATTTGAGGTTATGCACTTTGGCTGGAGAAATAGAAGAATTATTAATTATTATTATAATGGCAAAAACTGCAGAAAAAACTGCAATGGGATTTAGGATTCCAGTGCATGAATCACAAAAAAAAATTAGCGTACAAGTTCAGCAGGTAATAAGGAAAACAAGTGGACTGTTGGTCTTTTTTTCAAAGGGAATGGAGTACAAACATAATGCAGTCTTGCAAAAACCATACAAGTCACTAGTCAGACACATCCAATGAGAAATATTCATTTAGCAGCACTCCGATCTCCACTGGGTCCACACAACTTACCACTTCTGTCTTTGACTGGCCCTATTCCTACCCTAGTCATCCTTTTATTCCTCACATACCTATAGAAAGCTTTAGGGTTCTCCTTTATTCTACCTGCTAAAGTCTGCTCATGTCCCTTCCTTGCTCTGCTTAACTCTCTCTTTAAATCCTTCCTAGCTAATCTATAACTCTCCATTGCCTCATCTGAACCATCTCGTCTCAACGTCACATAAGCCTCCCTCTTCGGTGTGGACTCAGAGGGTCATGAAGGGCCTGTTTCCACATTGTAGGGAATCTAATCTAATCTAGTTTTTCTGCTTAACAAGCGATGCAATTTCTTTAATAAACCATGGTTCCTTAACTTTATTACTTCCTCCCTGCCTGACAGGGACATACCTATCAAGGACGCACAATATCTGTTCCTTAAACCAGCTCCACATTTCGATTGTCCCAATAGCCTGCATTTTGCTACCCCATTCTATGCCTTCTAAGTCTTGCCTAATTGCATTATAATTGCCCTTCCCCATTTATAGGTCATGCCTGTGGCATGTACCTTTCCCTTTCCATTGTTAAACTAATCGTAACTGAATTATGGTCACTCTCTCCAAAGTGCTTACCTACCACGAAATCAAACACCTGACGTTGTTCATTACCAAGCACCAGATCCAGTGTTGAAGTAGACACACTTCAAACCAGCTTGCTGTCTGCCAGCACATTCCTGTGACTGTGAAATCCTGTCCATGTCCTCCCTACTCACATCTTCCTGTGCACTGGAACTACACCTCAGGTTCCTGTCCCCCTGCTGAGCCAGTTTAAACCCATCCGAATAGCACCAGCAAGTTTCTCACCCAAGATATTAGTATCCTGCTGGTTCAAGAGAAGACTGTCCTGTTTGTAGAGGTCCCACCTTCCCCAGAATGAGTCCCAGTTATCCATATACCTGAAACCCTCCCTCCTGCACCATCCCTGCAGCCACATGTTCAGTTGATATCTCTCCCTATTCCTCGCCTCGCTATCACATGGCACAGGCGAACTTCACCTCAAACATCATGCAGGAGGAGTAGTCCTCTCCCTGCACTGCCATCCCTGCTAGTCCCCAGATCAAGAAGTAAAAAAGAAGAGAAGTTTACCTGATGTCTCCTTGGTGTTTAAGGTTAGAGGACGTGGATGGGTGGTTTAGAAAATACTCACTTATAGCTGAGGGGGGGAAAAAAAAGTCCCTCCTTTCCCAGAAACCTCTGCTCTCCAATGTCAGATATAAAGAATAAATTAGTGACTCACCTTTCCTGGCAGGCTCCTGGTCCAAACTCCCGCTCTTCCTGCTGCTGTAAACAGAATAATTAAACTAAACTAATCCAGTCCCATTTGCCTGCACTTGGCCCATACCCCCTAAATCCTTCCTATTCATATACCCATCCAGATGTCTTTTAAATGCTGTAATTGTCCCAGCCTCCATACTTCCTCTGACAGCTCATTCCATACATGCACCACCCTCTGCATGAAAAGGTTGCCCCTTAGGTCCCTTTTAAATCTTCCCTTCTCATCCTAAACCTATGCCCTCTAGGCCTGGACTCCCCCAACCCAGGGAAAAGACCTTGTCTATTTATCCTGATCAGCCCCTCATGATGCCTCCCATGCTCCAGGGAAACCAGCCCCAGCCTATTCAACCTCTTTCTATAGCTCAAACCCTCCAACCGTGGCAACATCCTTGTAAATCTTTCCTGAACCTTTTCAAGTTTTACAACATCTTTCTGATAGGAGGGAAACCAGAATTACACACAATATTCCAAAATTGGCCTAACCAATGTCCTGTACAGCCACAACATGACCTCTCAACTCCTATACTCAATGCATTGACCAATAAAGGAAAGCATACCAATGCCTTCTTCACTATCCTATCTAACCGCAGCTCTGCATTCAAGAAGCTATGAACCTGCACTTCAAGGTCTCTTTGTTCAGTAAAAATCTCTAGGTTCTTACCATTAAGTCCTGCCCTGACTTGTCCTTTCAAAATGCAGCACCTCACATTTATCTAAAATAAACTCCATCTGCCACTCTTCAACCCAATGGACCATCTGATCAAAATCCTGTTGTACTCTCAGGTAACCTTTGTCGCTGTCCACTACACCTCCAATTTTGGTGTCATCTGCAAGCTTACTAACCATACATCCTATGTTCACATCCAAGTCATTTATATAAATGATGAAAAACCCTGGGCCCAGCACTGATCCTTGTGGCACATTGCTGATCACAGACCTCCAGGCTGAAAATCAACCGTCCACCACTACCCTCTGTCTTCTACCTTTGAGCCAGCTCTGTATCCAAATGGCTCGTTCTCCCTATATTGCATGTGATCTAACCTTGTTAACCAGTCTACCATGAGGAACCTTGTTGAACTCCTTACTAAAATCCAGATCAATCACATCACCGCTCTGCCCTGATCAATCCTCTTTGTTACTTCTTCAAAAAACTCAATCAAGTTAGTAAGACATGATTTCCTACACCGAAAGCCATGTTAACTATCTTTAACCAGTCATTGCCTTTCTAAATACATGTAAATCCTATCCCTCAGGATTCCCTCCAACAGCTTGCCCACCGCTGATGTAAGGCTCTATAATTCCCTCACTTTTCTTAAATTTAACTTGCTTCCTTTATCTACTCTACCAGCCTCACATATACTTTTTTGCTCCCTATGACTTTGCCATGTCACCACAACCCCCACCCCCAACTTACCAGTGTAACGCCTCCTGAGTAGCACTCGCACATCTCCCCACAAGGATACTGGTCTCCTTCCAATTAAGGCGCAACCCATCCTTCCTATACAGGTCACTTCTACTCAAGAAGAGATCCCAATGGTCCAAAAATGCGAATCCTTGCTGCTTACACCACCGCCTTAGTCATGCATTTATCTGCCCTGTCCTTCTATTTCTAATCTCACGAGATCAGAAGTCACACAACACCAAGTTATAACCCAACAGGTTATAGTCCAGCAGGTTTATTTGATTGAAAGCTTGTGATTTCAAATAAACCTGTTGTACTATAACCTGATGTCAAGTGACTTCTGAACTTGTCCACTGCTGGCCAACACCAGCACCTCCACATCATGCTCTCACGAGCACTCAGCATCAGGAGTATATTATTACCCACAAGGCTTTTTACCTGCCTAATTTTCTATAATCTCTCTGCAGAACCTCATCCCTTTCTCTACCTACGTCACTGGTACCAACATGTACAATGACTTTCTGCTGGTCACTCTGCTCTTTCAAAATATTTTACACCCACTCTGATACTTCCTTGACTCTTTTAGTTTAAAATAAAAAGGGGTGCTAGTGATGGTGCTCCTGAATGCCACATGCTGTTATTTGATTGTAGCTGCAGCTGGATAGAATGCTTAGTTTTCTTTCATCAGCCCCCACTCCAGTATTCACTACGTTGTCTTGTGCAGACTTTGATTTCCATGTGTGGAACATCATTAGGGAAAAAAATTGAAAGCCGTGTTGTGACCTACTCTTTACACTATCAATGCAAATAAATGAACCACATCAACACCATTTAAATACTATGGAACCAAAGCAAATATTAATGTTACACTGAGAATTGTCAAAATATTGATCTGCTAATTCACCCTGCTAATACAGTAACCCATTGTCTACTTTAACTTCAAAACATTTCAGCCACTACTCTTGTCTCAAAGAAATGCCATTAATGCAGGAGGTGAAATGTATGAAGGTTAACGAAGCCTGAAACAGTAGGAAGACAAACAAGGAAGATTGTCTCACAGTTTCACAGGTTGTTCATTGGCCGTCAGACAGATAGCTCCCACTCAAAACAATGCAGCTGTAATGACCATGAGAACTCTTATCAGTCTTTGGCAGAGTCAAATATTAAAGTTTATCTTGAAATTCTACTGAAACTAGTCTCCTTTTTCCTTATGGGCCTATGTAGTGTTGAGGGCAGGGAGGATGGGGAGTAGAGGAATGCTGTTAAATTGGTCTTGACCAGTAGCACAAAGTATTGACTTCTTTGCAAAAGAAAACTAAGCAGGGTGAGAACTGCAGTCTTTCAACAGCAGCTTCTTGGGTAATTACCAAATGCATGTTCATAATCTTTTGCTGCGATTTTGAATGGATTTTACAAAACATGTACAGCAATGCAGCAAGTTCAGGCGAGGTAGGCTCTAGGTTTGATCTTTAGCCTGTGGCAACAGTATAATTGGCTTCAGCAATCTTGGATTAAGGATAGGCGTGTAATCTTTTGATCATCACTGAATGGCTCCTCCTGGAAATCTGCATGTGGTTGTGGTGACATTCCCCTCATTTAAACAGTCAGCTGACCCTCAGGCTAGGTTTCTCTGTCCTTCATTTCAGGTTGGAACTAGGATGGAAAACATGACAGGAGACATGATCTGTCATGAATCCGCTCATTACCATACCTTTAAGATTTCCTTTAAAATTGTTGCAAGTCTTTCAATTCACCTGTCCATTTGTTTTTATATTACCCTGGCCATTCCGCCATAGTTATTGCCTGCATTTCAGTTCCCTTCACTCCAAAAGACAGAGATTCGAAAAGATCATCTAAGAATGCAAAAATAACCTCCAGCTTTTTACAACTGCAAACTACTTCAACCCTCTCCCTTGTCTTGCCTGACCTGACCGCCAACAACAAGTGCGAGGAACTTGTGGATTTCTTTATCACTGAGACTGATATCGATGTGGCTTGTTGGGCTGTGAATCTGATGCAGAAAGGTGGGAGTAGGGAGGCTAGCTCTTTGTTGATCAGAGCAGACAATAATGGGCCAAACAGCTTCCTTTGGTGTTGTAAATTTTCTTTGCTTTCATCCATCAGTTCTCTTTACTTTTTTTTTAAGATTAGATTCCCTACAGTGTGGAAACAGGTCCTTCGGCCCAACCAGTCCCCACTAACCCTCTGAAGAGTAACCCACCCAGACCCATTTCCCTCTGACTAATGTATCTAACACTATGGACAACTTAGCATGGCCAATTCACCTGACCTGCACATTTTTGGACTGTGGGAGGAAACCGGAGCACCCGGAGGAAACCCACACAGACACAGGGAGAATGTGCAAACTCCACACAGACAGTCACCCAAGCTGGAATTGAACCAGAGACCCTGGTGCTGTGAGGCAGCAGTGCTAACCACTGAGCCACCATGCTGCCCTACCTTCCCTTCTATTAGCCCAAATAAAATGACTTGCTTCAAGGTTATCTGCTCCCCTATCACTGAACTTGCATCTTCCTCTAGATTTTCTCCTGTCTCATCTCATGGCCTCATTAGATTCAATGTATCCACAAGAGCAACTTTCAGATTTGTTAATCAGCTTTCCTCTGAACTGTTGCCACCTGTCTTCTCCTCCTGGCCTCCATGTAACTCAATGTAGTTTTATGTCCTCTCAATTCAGTTGTTGACACCCTTTCCTTCAAATCTGATATCATCACTCTTTGTCCCCTGCAAGGTGCACCCTGTTTCCCTTTCTTCTCCAAAGTTCGTGAATGTGACTTCTCCTACCAATTGCAAGCCCAACTTTCTATGAACTTCATATTGGTTTTCCTTAATCTGTATAGCATCCTGCAACATTACCAAAAAACGGCTCTTAACAAAATCTCAAATAATATGCTCTGCAACTGTCACAAAGCTAAACTATCCCTCCTCATACATCTTGACTGTGTAGCCTTTGACATGACAGACCAGATAATCTCTTTCAATCCCTCTCCACTGTTGCACAGCAGGGTTGGACTGAAATCACCTTGTTTTGATGTCAATCTAAACATAGTCAGTGCCTTCTCTGACTGCTCCCATTTTTTTAAACTCTAGTGTCCACTGAGGATCTATCCTTGGCCTGCCCTATTTCCCATCTACCTCCTGCCCCTCGCTAACATCCTGTACAAGCACTGCAATAGTTTTCACATTAAAACTGAGGACAGGCAGCTCCATCTCACCATTATATTTTTCATTCCCTCTGCACTGCTACATTATCAGTACTGGATGAGCAGAAATTTCTTCCAATTAAATACTGCAAGGGCTAATGTAATTTTTTTTGTTCCAACTCCAAACTCCTTTCATAAGCAACAAATTGAGGCAAAACCAGTTCATGCATAATCTTAGTGTCACACTTGACCTGTAAGTAAGCAATAGATGACATATTGAAACCCCACACTATTGCCACTCTGTAACACTGCCTAACTTCACCACTACCTCAAGCTCACCTGCTGCGGAAACTTTTGTTGTTGATTTTGTTACCTGTAGATAAGTCCTCTTGGCTGGTCTTTAATGATTTACTCTCTATAAATGTGAATTCATAAAAAATCTGCTGTGTCATAACTCACACTGGGATTACATTCGCTTGTCATGCTTGTGCTTGCTGAAGGACACTGGCACTGAGTCAAGCCATGGCACAATTTTAAAATTCCCATTTTTGTTTCCAAATCCCTCTGTTGTCTCACCCCTTTTCACCTCTGTAAACTCAACCTGGAGATAAATGTACACAAGTAATTCTGACATCTTGCACATCCCTTCCTTCTTATGTTTGGTAGCTGAATTTTCAGTTGCCTAGCACCTAAACTCGCGAATTTCCTTTCTACACCTCTTTGCCTCTCCCTTTGCTTGTTATGTGGCTTTGTATGTCATATTTAGTTTTATTATGCTCTGATACGTACCTTAGTAGGAAGGGTTTAGAGGGATCTGGGCCAAATGCTGGAAAAGGGAGTAGGTCAGATTAGGATGTCTAATGGGTGCGGATGAGTTGGACTGAAGGGTCTGTTTTAGTGCTGTATGATTCTATGACTCACAATACTAATTGCGATGGTTCCTTATAAAGGCAATATATAAGTTGTTGTTACCACTTACAAATACCAGCAATATGCCTTCTCAAGTATTTACAAAGCTAATTGAGAGGGGTGCAGTTTTTTTTCTGACATCTAGAATTGCAGTGATGTCAGAGTGAACTACTCTAAAGAATTCCCAGGTAGCTTATCTCACACACACAGCACACTGCAGATCAACTTTGAAAAAAATATGACATTCAAAACCTTTACTGGTAGACCATGAGCCACAGTAGCAAATCTTCATTCTCAATGTGGAGGGCTTCTTTGACTAAGGACCTTAAGAAAATGATCCTGAGGTTAGAAAATAGCTGGGGCTAGGAGTGCATCTTTGTGGAAGTGAAGGTAACTTCCTTTCAAGGGTGTAATTCAGTTCTCCAAAAGACGAAGAGATAATATAATCGGAAAGATGTTGTGAAACTTGAAAGGGTTCAGAAAAGATTTACAAGGATGTTGCTAGGGTTGGAGGATCTGAGCTACAGGGAGAGGCTGAACAGGCTGGGGCTGTTTTCCCTGGAGCATCGGAGGCTGAGGGGTGACGTTATAGAGGTTTACAAAATTATGAGGGGCATGGATAGGATAAATAGACAAAGTCTTTTCCCTGGGGTTGGGGAGTCCAGAATTAGAGGGCATAGGTTTAGGGTGAGAGGGGAAAGATATAAAAGAGACCTAAGGGGCAACTTTGTCATGCAGAGGTGGTACGTGTATGGAATGAGCTGCCAGAGGATGTGGTGGAGGATGGTACAATTGCAACATTTAAGAGGCATTTGGATGGGTATATGAATAGGAAGGGTTTGGAGGGATATGGGCTGAGTGCTAGCAGGTGGGACTAGATTGGGTTGGGATATCTGGTCAGCATGGACGGTTTGGACCGAAGGGTCTGTTTCCATGCTGTACATCTCTATGACCCTATGACTCTATGTTACTGTCTGAGTTCAATCCAGAAGATTAAGCTTTGGGTGAGGTGTCACTGGTGACAATAGTGTTGATAAAGTCTAAAGTAACAAGTTATAATAAAAAGCAGGACTGATCGTTTTTTAAAATCATGAAACAAGTACAACACATACAACATTCTTTGAAACAATGGGAATGAGGTAAATGGAGGAATTCTTATTAATTTAAAGCTTTTCATGTCGAACTGTTAACAGTTGAAGTAAACTGTCATCTCATGCAGTGATTGGAGGGAGTAGGGATTTTTGCTTCAGGATATGCCTCAGCAGGAGATCTTTAAATAGCAGACAGATTAAAATTTGAAGTGGCTGCAGACCAGAAGTAGACAAACACAAATATTTCTAAGCACTGTGGTGTGGAGGCGATGGAAAATGGGGCAAGGTTATGATGGAACTTAAATCAACAAGGTAAATTTTAAGTATGTTGTTGCCTATAGCTGAGAGCCAATATAAATCAATAAGTACATTGGTAAACTGTGAACTGGAGTTGGTGCAAATTAGGACACAGACACCAGAGATTAGCATAACTTCTAATTTTATGGAGGATAGGAGGTAATACGTAGGGCAGGAGTTAATTTCAGATATTGTTAAAAAGTTCAAGAGGAAAGTTCAATACACTGTAACAAACACTAACGTACATTGGAAGGTGGCATAGTGTCACTGTGTCTTCTGAAACAGTTACTTGTTTAATTTGGATTGTTGAGATGATGAACCAATTGCTAGCTAAATGTCACTAAACTCAGGTACCTTATTTCAGATATAAACCAGACACATGGGGCTGGATTTCAGTCTTAACAGGAATAATCAATATTCTGTTCATAGTAAATTTAAATTTCTTATGTTAAAAATCAGCCCACACAATATGCCCTCATGTTACAGAAGTGAGGAGGGATGAGACCATGGAAACATTTGAAAGAAGGATCACTGGACACAAAATATCAACTCTTCTTTCTCTCCACAAATGCTGCCAGATTTTCGAAGTGCCTCCATCAATTTCTGCTTTTGTATTTCAAAACAAGGACGGACATTTTAAAACCAAAGTGTTACTCAGCTGGGTGCTAATATAGGTGAGTGAGTAGAACAATGATGGGTGAATTGGATTTGCTATGAGTTAGAAAAATTAGAACAGGTGCAGCAGACATCTGGATGAATTTAAATTTATGGCAGACTGGTGAGGAATGTAATGAAATAGTCAAGTCTAAAGAGAACAAAGGCATTAACTGAGAGTTTCAGCAGCTGATACACTAAGACTGAGATGGAGTTATGCAATGTAAAAAACACAATGGTAGCAGTCTTAGCAATGACTTGACCACATAGAAATCCATTTATGACAGATTTAAAAAGGGGGAGAAAATAAGAAATTCAAGCTTGACTTAATATGAATAGTGAATGGTTTGAAAATCTAACTAATGTATTTAATTACTGTGCTATTTTTCTCAACAATTTTGGTCTAGCCCAAACAAAGCAGAAACAATGCATTTCCTCATTTCCTGCTAAATCCGGTTTCTTTCTCATTCTGATGCTTTTCAGCATCTTCACACCTTTGACTAAAACAGCATTGAAGCCTTACAGTCCCTTTTTCAATTTGGATGGAGGAATGCAGATTACCAATTTATTGACAGCACAAGCTGTTTTCCATTTCTATTGTTCAATTTGCTCGTTTCCTGATAAAACTCACCCCTCCAGAAGTTGCTTGTTTTAATTACAATAAACAAGAAACAAGAGCTGAATTGGACTCCTTTTAGAAACAGATCACACAGCTATGTGGGCAATTAGACTACAACGTAATATGAGCTGCTTCTTTCTATGGCCACAACCTACTTCCTTGCATGAGGTCTTCTGAACTGTTATGCACTGCCTTATTGGTTTTGATGCAGATCAGAAACTTCAGATATTGGATTAGTTTTGGCAACACTTAGTAACTTTTCTCTTGGTTTTATTTATAAAAGCAAATAATGTTAATAAACAGGATTCTGTGTGACAACGTAGTAGAGAAAGAAAGTCTTAACTTGCAAACCTGCAGCTCCATTTTTCAAGTAAGATCACACTTTAATTCTGTGTGAGCAACACTCAGAAAGGTCATGCAAGAAAAACAGTGGATGTCAAACAGCTAGATGTATAAACAGGAAATAAGATATTTTTGAATGGATTAACAAATGTGGAGCAAATCATCATCCTTTCATGTATCTATCTTATGAAATAGATCAGGTTGTCTTTCTTCTAAAAGTTCTGCCTGAGTTCTATCCAATCAGGAGTAACACAGATCAATTAATCCATGCTCTGTGCTGTCAACTGATTTCATCTACTGAGATGTGGTCTGCATGTGCTGTAAATTCACAAGGATTTGGAGGAGAAAAAGTACAATAAGAAGATGCTGATTACTATCCACTGCCTGCTAGTAGTATGTATAAAAGAAGTATCAATATAGGCCTCTTCATGATACCAGGCAAAACCAAAGCACTTTATAGCCATTTATGTTCTTGTGAATTGTGGTCACTCACGTAATTAGCAGACACAGCAATTTTTACACAGCAAAGTCACACAAATAGCTACAAAACATTAACCAGATAATCTCATTTTAGATTTTGGTAAAGGTTACGTATTGGCCAGATCAACTTGCACAATCTCCCTGAGCTTCTTGAAAATAGTGCCTTAGAGACTTCATATTCGCTAAAAATAGCGAACAAGGGACAGGTTAACTTCTCACCTGAAAAAGCATTTCCACTTGGCCACATTACTGCATTAAGAAATAGGGAGCATGGGCAGACCATAGGTCCCTTGCCTGCTTCACCATTGAACAGGTCTCTGTGTCCTTAACCTCAGCAGTGTAAATCCAGCTGCTGGATTAATGTGGTCAAACATCTGGCATGGAACTACTGATCAATAAATAATAGGAATGAAATATTTGTTTTCCATCTGAGATTTTGACATAGACAAATTAATCTTCAGGCCCTCACCTGACTGCTCATATGTTGGACAAAAACCTGTCTTCGGCCGTCTTGACATGGTCACGGGCAGGCATCTTACACAGGTAAAAGTGAGGACTGCAGATGCTGGAAACCAGAGTTTAGATCAGAGTGGTGCTGGAAAAGCACAGCAGGTCAGGCAGCATCCGAGGATCAGGAAAATTGACGTTTGAAGGGTTTTTGCCTGAAACATCAATTTTCCTGCTCCTCGAATGCTGTCTGACCTGCTGTGCTTTTCCAGCACCACTCTGATCTAAACACAGGCACCTTCCATGGCTAATAACTGGATTTCCTCTTCTTCATTTCTGATTTTTATAGCCTTGATCTTGACATTGCTCTCCATGCATGTGGCAATTAATACAAGCAGACTCCTGGTGGTTTCATTATCCTTGTTATACAGTCCTTCAACAATGGAATCACCATGGTGGATTGGCCATGGAAAATGAAGGGTTCCAGGGATTGGGTGGGGGGTTGGGAGATTGGGATGCTCTTCGGAGGGTCAGTGTAGACTCGCCGGGCTGATTGGCCTGCTCAACACTGTAGGGATTCTATGATTCTGATTAAGTTTCTTTGGCCACCCATCTAAAGACACAGGACCACCCTGGAAGATTCTGCCCTCAGAGCTGATGAGATATAAAAATGATCTATGAAGTAATTTTAGGTGCTTGTGATTATAATTGTGCATTTAGAAAAAAGTAAAGACAATTGGGAAGAGTCAGCATTGCTTTGTGAAATGGAAATCTATTAAAAACAATTTATTAAAATTCTTTGAATGGGTATCATGCGTTGTGGATAAAGGAGAGCCCATCGGTATACTGAGCTTAGATTTCCAGAAGAGATTGAAATATAGAATATAAGAACAAGAGTAGGCTAATTGGATCTTTGAGCCTGCTCTGCCATTCAAGATGATCAAGGTTGATCAACTGACTCAGTACCCTGTTCCTGCTTTGTCTTCCTTCTCTTTGATCCCTTTAGCCCTAAGAACTACAGTGTATATCTAACTCTGTCTTGAAAACATTCAAAGTTTTGGCCTCAGTCGCTTTCTGTGACAGAGAATTCCACAAGTTTATCACTCTCTGGGTAACGAAATTTCTCCTCATCTCAGTTCGAAATGGCCTACCCCATATCCTTAGACTGTGACCCCTGGTTCTGGACTTCCTGGTCAATAGAAACATCCATCCTGTCTAGCCTTGTTAGACATTTGACATTGTGCCTCATTAAAGGTTACAAGCAGGAGGCTGGAAGAACGCAGCAATCCAAGCAGCATCAGGAGGAGGAGAAGTCAACATTTTAGGTGTAACCCTTCTTCAGGATCCTGAAATGTCCTGAACCAGTCCTGAAGAAGGGTTATACCTGAAACATTCACTTCTCCACCTCCTGATGCTCCCTGGCTTGCTGTGTTCTTCCAGCCTCCTGCTTGTCTGCCTGGGATTCCAGCATCTGCAGTTTTTTTGCCTCTATACACTGCACATTATAGGAACTCATGGGCACATTTGCATGGACAGAAGATTGTCTAGCAAGCAGAAAACAACAAACTCCCAAATAGGTAATTTTGGCAGTATGTGCCAAGTGGAGTCCCAGGGGTCTGTGCTAGCATTTCAACTTTGAATAGTTGACATCAATGATTTAGAGGTATGGTGACTGATTTTTCAGATTACACAAAGATAGATAGGAAAGAATGTTGGGAAGATGACATAACAAGGATGCAGATAGATGAGGATAAGTTAAGTATGCATAAATCTGGTGCAAGGACTATGTTGTGGGAAAATGCACTATTAAAATGATGAATGGTTGCATCCTACTCACCTGCACATTCCTGGACAGTGGGTAATTTAGTATGTTCAATCCACCTAAACTGCACATCTTTGGGCTGTTGGAGGAAACTGGAGCACCCAGAGGAAACCCGCACAGACAGGGGGAGAATGTGCAAACTCCTCACAGGCAGTTGCCTGAGGCTGGAATCAAACCCAGGTTCGATTTTCGGAGGTTTTATGGTGGTTGGGAGATAAGGAGTGGTGGTAACTTTGAAAATGTTTATAATTTTGAAATTGCCTTTCTGTACACCAACATCTAGATAATTTACATGTATTACAAAGTACTGATCCCTGAGGAAATCAACAGCATACTCCATTCCAAAACACATTGAGGATTCCCAGCACAACATCCTCTCACCTGTATACCACCACCTCTGCTGTGACTAGCCCGCCAGTGTGACAGAACATACTGAGGAATAGTGATAGTGTTGTTTGCTACATGGTCTGTGAGGTGTGACTCTGTGAGTATGGCTCTGTCAGGTTGTTGCTTGACTAGTCAGTAAGACAGCTCTCCCAATTTGAAGGATTGGCATGTTGGCTCAGTGGTTAGCACTGCTGCCTCACAGCTCCAGTGATCGGGATTCAATTCCATTCTCGGGCGACTGTCTGTTTGGAGTTTGCACATTCTCCCTGTGTCTGTGTGGGTTTCCTCCAGGTTCTTCAATTTCCACCCACAGTCCAAAGATATGCAGATTAGGTAGTTTGCCTGTGCTAAATTATCCCATAGTGTCCAGAGATGTGCAAGCTAGGTGGGTTAGCTATGGGAAATGCGGGGTTACAGGGTTAGGGTAGGGGTGGGTGGATCTGTATGGGATACATTCAGAGGATAGGTGTGGATTCCATGGGCTGAATGGCCTACTTCAATACCATAGGGATTCTATGAGTCTTTGATCAACAGGGCCAGTTTTGCTATTACCATATGTCCATCAGCTTTCATTCCTCTCTTGTGACATTTTAGCAGTCTGGTACAACTAAGTAACTTGTTAGGGCAATTGAGAGGACAATTAACAGTCAGCCACATTGTTGTAGGTCTGGAGACGTAAGTAGGCCAGGCCTGTTAAAGCCAGCAGATTTCCCTCCCTAAAAGACACTCATGAACCATACGGGTTTTTACAAAGTCAATAGTTAAATATTTAATTCAAATTCCACTCTCTACCATGGTGGGATTCAAACTCTGATCCATAAAACATTACCTAGACTATTAGTCCAGTGACATCAGTGACACCAAAACATCAGCTGAAGCCTCTGGATTGTTCATCAACTGACATTACCAGGATGTTACTGTTCCCCTAAGATGGGGAGTAGGATGGGACTGCTTAATGAATAGAAATGTAAGCATGTTAGTGACACAAGAGGGTAAACCTTCCAGGATAAAATGATTGCTTGGTGGGGATATAAGATAGCAGCTACCAATAGGATAGCTAAGGCATTGATATCAGGTCACATGACATTGTGTATAGAAGGACATAGTCTCTGAGTCATGCAGAGATCTCTTCCTGCTCTTTATAAAATGCATATCACTCATTAATTACCAAACCCTGCCACATGTCCATCTAAAATCACTTAAAACAGTCCATGCAAACATACTTGACTATGTTTACCAAGTTGTTGCTGATAATGGGGTCCTTGCCAGTGGCAGCATGGTAAAATAAACAGGCTGTTGTTGGTTTTCTCATTCTTTTCATCAAAGGTGATGATATTTTACTGACTGGAGCACTTTCAGTCTGTTGTGATTTCTGCATAATTGCTGTGCACCAGACTCTGAAACACGCTTGACAAAAGAGCAAATTGAACTGAAAGTACTCCCACAGTTGATACTATAAATTAATATGACACTGGTTGCTTCACCATTCCCAGCCCCTAGGGCTTAAATTTACTTTAATTTCCTTTAAGTGAGGCCACCCAGAGCTTTGGTGATTTGCTCCTGGATTGTAGAATAGCATGTAATGTTTGTCAAGTTTTTTTTATTGTGTTGATATACATCCATTAGTATTTTATGTTTCATGAATTCTTCTGAGCTTACAAGTCTAAAGCTAATATTCTTGACTGAATGTTGAAACCAACAACAGCGTACTCGTGAACAGAAATATGGGTACAAAATTACCTTATCTGTTCATTCTCCCTTTAGTGGTCACTTTCATTCACTGTGCAATAGTATCTTCTGACAAACATTGATTATCCAAGCTACTGGCTGAAGAAATCTTAAAATTTTCAAAAAGCATGCTTTAATTTAACAGCCATCCATCATTGTACATGTATGGGCTTTCAGAATGTGCCAGCGAATTAATGTTATCGCTGTACAAGAGATTGCTGAGGGTACATTCGGAGTACTGCACACAATTTCTGGTCATAGTCATAGAGCTGTACAACATAGAAACAGACCCTTTGGTCCAACTCGTCCATGCCGATCAGATATTCCAAATTAATCTAGTCTCATTTGCCAGCATTTGGCCCATATCCCTATCAACCCATCCTATTCATATATCCATCCAGGTGATTTTTCAATGTTGTAATTGGACCAGCCTTCATCACTTCCTCTGGCAGTCCATTCAATGCACGCACCACTTTCTGCATGAAAATGTTGCCTCTTAGGTGCCTTTTAAATATTTCCCCCCTCACCTTAAACTATGCCCTCTGTGTTTGGGCTCTGCCACCCTGGGGAAAAGACCTTGGCTATTCACCCTATCCATACCCCTCATCATTTTATAAGTCTCTATAAGGTCACCCCTCAGCCTCTGGAGGTCCAGGGAAAATAGCCCCAATCTATTCAGCCTCTCCCTATAGCTCAAACCCTCTACGCCTGGAAACATCCTTGTAAATCTTTTCTGTACCCTTTGAAGTTTTACAACATCTTTCCTCTAGCAGAGAGACCAGAATTGAACACAGTATTTTAAAAGTGGCCTAACCAATGTCCTATACAGCTGCAACATGACCTCCCAAATTCTATACTCAATGCACTGACCAGTAAAGGCAAATATTCCAAATGCCTTCTTCACTACCCTTTCTCCCTGGGACTCCACTTTCAAGGAACTGTGAATCTGCAGTCCATGGTTTCTGTTCAGCAGCACTCCCCAGGACCTTACCATTAAGTGTATCGATTGCCTTTCCAAAATGTGGGACCTCACGTCTTATTGCTGGATTGAATTGGCCCTTGTTTTTGTAACGTTCCATAAATAAGTGTGAGCATATACATTAAAAGTTCGATACCCATATTGCAGAACATTAAAGGTTCGATACCCATATTGCAGCTAATTTGACCATTCTGTAATTTGGTGCAGTCCTCTTCAATGTTGACTCTTCCACCAAATTGCTGTCATCTACAAATTTAGAAATTGTGTTTTTGGTTCCAAGTTCCTAATTATTACTTCAAATTGGGGCAGTTGTGGTTCCAGTAGTGATTGTTGTGGGACACAACAACCTAACTCTCCATCATCAGCAATATCCTCTCTTTCTGCCATTGGTCACCTGACTCCACATTCTCTAATCTTACTGGTATTTTGTAGTGTACCAATTATCCAAATCTTTTAAAGATCCAGGTAAGTTACATTGATTGCATTATCATTGTCTTCTCTCACACTCACACACACACACAGAGTTCCTCAAAATTGTTGTTGAGTTAGATTTTCCCTTTTAAAAACTATTCTGACTATTCATTGTAATTTTTGTTGTCTCTAGGTATCCTTCTATGCTGTCCTGTAATTAGGATGCTGTTATTTCTTCTGCCTTTAATGTCAAGCTGACTGTTCTACAATTCCCAGGGAATATTTTATCTCTCTTGTTAAATGTAGGAATTACATGAACTATCTGTCAATCCTCTACATCGTTTTAAAATATATGGAGTAATGCTTCTGGTTATCTCTTCCTTTTTCAAAATATGTGGATGCAATTCATCCAAACCCCTCTTTCAATTTGATTCATTTATTTAATATATACTTTATTTTAGTTCAAATGCACTTATCTCATTTGTCTTATCATCACGCAGTGCCATGTCTACCGTTCTATCTCTCTGGCTAATACTGAAGTGAAATAATGAATTAATGTTTCTATTATTGTATTGTTACTTCTCTGTCCTTAATGGCTCTGCTCCCTAGACAGCTTTTTGAGATGGCCTGTAAAACATTTTACTATCTCACTTCATGTTCTTTGATAACATAATTTCATAGTTCTTTGCTGGTTGTTTTTTCTGATTTCCCTCCTAATCTCTGTTATCTTGCTGTCTATGTATTTGATGTACCACTGCCAGCTTCTTTCAACCCTTGCAGTTCAGAGCTTCCACTTGTGCCTCATCAGCAGAATGGATCAAGCTCTTAAGGAAATGAACATACAAATTAGAAGCAGAAATAGGCCACTCAGCCCTTTGAGTCCATTCTACCATTCAGTGAGGACATGGATGGTCTGTTTGTATTCTGAATTCCACAGTCCAATCTATTCCTAATAATTGTTTTGCCAAACCTCTGCATTGAAAATATTCAATTGCCTCTCTTCCACTGTCTTTTGATGATTTGGAGAGGCCGGTGTTGGACTGGCATGGACAAAGTTAAAAATCACACGACGCCAGGTTATAGTCCAACTGGTTTATTTGGAAGCATTAGCTTTCAAGGCACTGCCTCTTCATCAGGTGATTGTGGAGCAGGACCAGAAGAATTAATAGCAAAAGGGTTAGAGTGTCACAGAGTTGTAATGATATATTAAACAACTTAGATTAAGTCTTGCATCTTTTAGGGTGGGATATGCTGGTTTAGGCTCTTAAATATGTAAATTTGAAAACTTCTTTTAAGTTAAATTTTCAAGGTAGTTTCAGTTTATTTAACAATAGGTGTTATCTTAGCTCAGACACTGTATTAAAGGTGTGAAAGTCTGTCCCAATGTTGAGTCAATTTTATTTCTAAAGTGGGACTTTCAGAATCCTAGATGGATTTATGCATTTTTTGAGCAAAATAAAATGTAATTCTGCAATGACAGATCCACCCCATAAATGTGTATATGTGTATGTGCAGAACAGACAGAGTGGGTGTGTATATGTGAGTGTGTGCACGTAGGTGTGAGTGCATGTGAAAGAGTATGTGTATGCGTGTGTAAGCTTGGTCAAGTATGTGTGTGAGTGTGATGGTGTATAAGCCTGTGAGAGGGTGCGTGCGGAGGGTGCATGTGCGTGTGCATGACTGAGGGTCTGCGTGAGTGTGACAGTATGTGATTGTATGTGTGTGAGTGAGTGTATAATGCAGTGGAGTCACCTGTAGTGTGACATGAATCCAAGGTCCTGATTGAGGCCATCCCCATAGGTATCAAACTTGGCTATCAGTCTCTGCTCAGCCACTTTGCATTGTTGCTTGTCCCAAAGTCCACCCTGGAGGATGGTCACCCGAAAGTCCAAGGCCGAATGTCCTGGCATGCTGAATTTAGGGAAGACTTCAGTGGTCACACACACACACACACACACGCGCGCAAACCCCCTCTCATGCTCACACGCATGCACCCACTCACAGACTGACACCCCATCACACATACATGACCAAGCTTAGACATACATATACACACTCTTTACATGCACACACTCACTCTGTCTCTCCTGCACAAACACACATATAAATTTATGGGCTGGATCTGTCGTTACAGAATTACATTCTATTTTGCTCAAAAACTGCTTAATCCATGTAGGATTCTAAAAGTCCCACTTTGGAGGTAAAACAGACTCAACTTTAGGACAGACGTTAAGTTCACACCTTTAATAGGTTGTCTGAGCTAAAATAACACCTATTGTTAGATAAACTGAAGCTACCTTGAGAATATAACTTAAAAGGATTTTTCGAATTCACATATTAAAGAGCCTAAACCCGCACATCCCATCCTAAAAGATTAAAACTTGATCTAAATTTGTTTAATATATCATTACAACTCTGTGACACTAACCCCTTTGCTATTAATTCTGTGTCTTCTGGTCCTGCTCCACAACCACCTGATGAAGAGACAGTGCCTTGAAAGCTAGTGCTTCCAAATAAACCAGTTGGACTATAACCTGGCATCGTGTGATTTTTAACACTGTCTTTTGAGGCAGAGTGTTTTAAAGTTGCACAACTCTCTGACAGAAAATACTTGCCCCCATCTGTCTTGAAAGTGCAACCTCTAACTTTTAAACAGTATTGCCTAGTTCCGGAGTCAAGCATTGAACTAACAGCCTTTACACATCCATCTTGTCAAAACCATTCAAGATGTTACGGACTTCAATCAAAGCAAATCTTGTTCTTCTAAATGCAAGTGAAAACAGTCCCCGTCTGGTCAACTTTTCCTTAAAAGAACATTTCATTCATTCATTCATTCCAGCTATCAATGTAATCAATCTCCACCAAACCAAATAAAGGATAGCATCCCATTATCTTTTCGATACTTGCTCCATCTTCACAATAATGTTTTGTGACTCATATATCAGAATGCATTGAAGTCTGCAGTTATTGAGTCGTAGAGTCATGCAGTGTGGAAACAGACCCTTTGATCCAACTCATCTGCAGCGACCAGACATCCCAATCTGACCTAGTCCCTTTTGCCAACATTTGGCCCATATCCTTCTAAACCCTTCCTATGTAGATGCCTTTTAAGTGTTGTAATTGTACCAGCCACCATCACTTCCTCTGGCAGCTCATTCCATACACACACCACCGTCTGTGTGTAAAAATGACCGCTTAGTTCTCTTTTATAATTCTTTCACTACTCACCTTAAATCTCTAGTTTTGGATACCCCCATCCTACAGAAAAGGCTTTGGCTATTCACCCTATCCATGTCCATTCTGATTTTATAAACCCTTTCGTCTCTGATGCTCCCGGAAAAAGGCCCCAACCTATTTATCATCTCCCTCAAATACCCCAGTCCCAGCAACAATCTCGTAAATCCTTTCTCAAGTTTAACAGTAACTTTCCTATAGAAGTGTGAACAGAATTGTACGTAGTATCCTAAAAGTGGCCTCAGCAATTTCCAGTACAACTGCAACATGATCTCCCCAACTCCTATACTCGATGTTCTGATTGCTAAGGGTAAGCTTGCCAAATATCTTTTTCACTACCCTATTTACCTGCAACTCCACTTCCAAGGAGCTATGCACCTGCACCCTACGGTCTCATTGTGATACTCCCCATGGCCCTACCATTTGGGCAGCACAGTGGCTTAGTGGTAAGCACTGCTACTTCACAGCACCCAGTGATGAGCACATCTGAGACTTAGACATGCAAACCATCAACTATCTGCAGTAGGAGTTAGTGTGTATAAGTGAATACGGCACCAAGGAGATGGACCTAATAATGGAAATGCAGTCCCAAGTTGAGTCATTGGTTTCTGACATGAGAGTAATCCAGGGTATTGCTCATGATTGGCCAGTCAACCTGTCCCAATTATTGAAGAGAAGCAGATCTGACAGTAGATTAGATTAGATTAGATTCCCTACAATGTGGAAACAGGCCCTTCAGCCCAACAAGTCCACACTGACCCTCCGAAGAGTTACTCACCCAAACCCCTTTTTCCTTTGACTAATGCACCTAACACTATGGGCAATATAGCGTGGCCAATTCACCTAACCTGCACATCTTTGGACTGTGGGAGGAAACCGGAGCACCCGGAGGAAACCCATGCAGACACAAGAAGAATGTGCAAACTCCACACAGACAGTTGCCTGAGGTTGGAATCGAACCTGGGACCCTGGTGCTGTGAGGCAACAGTGCATTGGGTGGTCTAAGTCACACCAAAGTAACCGATGCATGTCAAGATTAGAGTGGTGCTGGAAAAGCACAGCAGGTCAGGCAGCATCCAAGAAACAGGAAAATCGATGTTTCGGGCAGGAGCCCTTCATCAGGAATGAGGCTGGAAACCTTGGGAGTGGAGAGATGTGGACTTCACCAGTGGATTTTCCTGTTCTTCGGATGCTGCCTGACCTGCTGTGCTTTTCCAGCACCACTCTAATCTTGACTCTAATCACCAGCATCTGCAGTCCTGACTTTCGCCTAACCGATGCATGGTTGACTAAACTCTATCAATAATCCAGCAGTTATTTCGTGGTCCCTAAAAGTTGACTTTGTAAAACCTATACCTAAACCCTCTAATATGGCGGATCTATGCAAGGAAAAAGCATGCATTCACATCAAGCAGACAAGGGCACTCCCTGTGTGATTTTTTTTTCCCCCCATTACTTTGACTGAGAGGCTGGTAAATAGGGGAATGAGTTTCAGCATGTCAGGTATGTAGCACACACACTTTATGGGATATGACAGATCTGCAGGAGAGAGGGGGGAAATGAAATCACTGTGCACCAGCAGCAATGACAGCTGAAATAGACCATTTAAAAACATGCTTTCGTGATCCAAATAATGATGAATTAGATGTTGCCAAAAAATTTATTAAAGAAAATTTTCCAACCGTTTACTTGCTGATTGAACTTGTTCAAAGCCTACTGTCAATTAATTATTCAAATTGCCTGAGGCTTAAAAATGTAGTTTTATTTTTATTGTATTCTAGTGCTGCAGCAACTGAATGAAAAAATAGTCTTGATCTCAGCAGATATTCTGTTATATTTAATTCAATGAATGCAGTCGCTGAATCAGGCAAGACAATATTGCTTAACGCATTTCCAATCTTGTTGGTGGAATCTTTATAAGATACAGGGGGTCTCGCTGACAGGCTGGAGAGCTGGATCAAACCAGGGGGTGGCAGACTGAGGTCCTAGAGTGGTCACTAACTGACCATTGGCAGCAGGGTGGGAAGATTGACCATGGGTATTCCTACCTGGAATTTCAGCGATGGGAAGGCAGGAGCATTCATGTGCATTATTATTCCACCTTATTAAATGACTTTCCCAACTCTAAACTCAACTCTAAGAGATCAGAAGATGCTGCCCTAGATTGCTATCCAATGAACTCATGCTAAAAAAAACTTGCATTTATACAATAAATTTCATGACTCAGAAGGGCCCAAGGCGTATTACAATCCACAAAGTATAATCCACTGTAACAATATAGGAAACACAGCAGCCAGTTTCCAGACAGCAAGCTTACACAATAGCAATTGTGATAATAACCAGATAATCTGTTTTGTGATGTTGACTGATGAATAAATATTGGCCTGGACACAAGGGATAACTGCTCTGCTCTTCAGAATGGTGCCAAGAAATCTTTCCAATCCACTTGAGTGGGTAGGGAGGGTTTCAATTTAACATTTCAAACAAAGTAGGTACCCTCCACAGGGCAGTACTCCCAGCAGAGAATTAGAAACAGATCCTGCAATATAAATTGAACCTGCAAATCCTCAGACTGTGAAGGAAAGTGCCAACACAGAACCAGAGCTGACAGAGGTATGGATATCAAGTGAGGACAGGATTGGGCTCAAATGTGATGTCCGTTGTTATCAAATAATCTACTTTTATTCTTGCACTCAGCAAGGTCCCCTGTTCATCTATTTTAGCAAAATTAAATATATGCTTTAGGGTGGATTAGCTTAGAAGGCTAGCATGTTTAAGTTCAATTCCTGTCCTGATTGAAGTAGACTTTGAACCTCTATCTTGGTCCTGCCCCTGACAGTAGTGGGAAAGGCAAACTGGCACTGACAAAAACTGGTTGGAAATGTCTCAGCTTGAAGCACCAGCAAACCGTGATCCAAGGTCCTGATTTCAGGCAGATCACATTTGATCATGATGATGCAATTTGTGTTAACTTGTTTATTTCTCACCTGGCTGCTGAGTTTCTTCAACACTTTCTGTTTTTGTTTTATTCCTCACCCCCTTTGTCTTTCCCGCCCCCTTCACCCTCTCTATACCCCTCTCTTTTTTATGCCCCTCACTCTGTCTGTTTTACTTTGTCCTCTTTAATTTCAATAAAATAATCTATAGGGCTTTGCTCTCCAAAGGTTTCCACTATTGCTATTACCCTATTAGCAAATATTCTGAGTTAAAATGAAAATTACCAAGTTTTTTTTCCAGACTTAAATGCAATTTGGTAAAAGGCAATTTCTTTTTAAAATAAATATTAGTGCGAATGACCCAGTCACCTGACTATGACTATGACTACCCTGTCCTAGTCACCATCACAGCTCAATTCACACTCCATCTCCACCATCAGACTCTCATTACCATCTCATTGCCAGCTCCTTCCCTGCCTACTCAAGCCAGAGTCTCTCTGAAAGACCAGGCCACAGTCTTACCGTCACAGCTCCAAGTATGAGGCTGCTCATGGTAGCTCCAAAAACACAGTGGTTCTCTCCTACATTTCCTGCTGACCATGCTTACCAATAAACATGTGGCAGCACACACAGGAGAGGAAGGGCCTCTGAGTGGAAGATCAACTCCTTGCAAAATCATCCATTTTTACGTTGTGTGTGAAATTCCTGGAGCTTACACTCTGAAATTTAGTAGAATGAGGGGAGATCTAATTGAGATATGCAAGACTCTAAAGGGATTTGACGAAGTAGATGTAGAGACGATGTTTCCTCACTGGGCATTCTAGGACGAGAGGTTATACTTTTTGAATAAGGGGTAACAGTTTTAAAACAGGGATGAGCCAAAATTACTTCTCTCATGGAGTTGTGAATCTGTGGAATTTATTATTACAGAGTGCAGTGCAAGCTGGGATATTGAGTGGATTTGAGGAGGAGACAGACAGATTTTTAATTAGTAATGGTTTGAAAGGTTATGGAGAACGGGCAGCAAAGTGGAGATGAGATTGAAACAAGATCAACCATTATCGTATCAAATGGAGGAGCAGGCTTGAGAGGTTGAATTGCTTACTCCTGCTTCTAGTTCTTATGTTCTTATGCAATAATCCTAGGTAAACTGAAAGGATTGATAAGTTGGCCACCTTTTTAACACACCTTCTTTGGTCATTAAGTCCTGGAGTGAGACTCAAACAGGGAGCAGAGGTAGGGATGCTACCCACTGCAGCTTAAGACTTTGAACGTAGAATATTACAGCATAGTAAAGGCCCTTCGGCCCTCGATGTTGCACTGATCTGTGAAACCAATATGAAGCCCATCTAACCTACACTATTCCATTTTCATCCATATGTCTATTCAATGATCATTTAAATGCCTTTAAAGATGTTGAGTCTACTACTGTTGCAGGGCAGTGTGTTCCACGCCCCTACTACTCTCTGAGTAAAGAAACTGCCTCTGACATCTGTCCTGTATCTATCACCCCTCAATTTAAAGCTATGTCCCCTCATGCTAGTTATCACCATCTGAGGAAAGAGGCTCTCACTGTCCACCCTATTTAACTCTCTGGTTATCTTATATGTCTTAACTCAAAGTGCGGCCACACCAGAGTTTTGTACAGTTGCAGCATGACCTTGTGACTCCGAAACTCAATCCCTCTACTCATAAAAGATAACTAACCGTATGCCTTCTTAAGAACCCTATCAACCTGGATGGCAAAGTTCAGGCATCTATGTACATGGACACCAAAATCTCTCTGCTCATCTACACTACCAAAAATCTTACCATTAACCCAGCACTCTTTATTCCTGTTGCGCCTTCCAAAGTGAATCATCTCACACTTTTCCACATTAAACTCCATTTGCCAACTTTCAGCCCAGCTCTGCAGCTTATCTATGTCCCTCTGTAACCCACAACATTCTTCAGCACTATCCATAACTCGACTGACCTTCGTGTCACCCACAAATTTACTAACCCATTCTTCTATGACCTCATCCAGGTCACTCATAAAATTGACAAACAGCAGTGACCCCAAAACTGATTCTTGTGGTATCCCACTAGTAACTGAACTCCAGGATGAACATTTCCCATCAACCACCACCCTTTGTCATCTTTCAGCTAGCCAATTTCTGATCCAAACTACTAAATCACCCTCAATCCTGTGCCTCTGTACTTTGTGCAATGGCCTACCGTGGGGAACCTCATCAAACACTTTACTGAAATCCATATACACCACATCAACTGCTTTACCCTCATCCACCATCTCAAAAAACTCAATAATGTTTGTAAGTCATGACCTATCCATCATAAAACTGTGTTGACTATCCCTAATCAACTTATTTCTTTCTAAATGATCATAAATCCTATCTCTTATACTCTTTTCCAACACTTTACCCACAACTGAAGTAAGGCTCAGAGGGTTATCCCTATCTCCCCTTCTTGAACAAGGGAACAACATTTGCTATCCTCTAGTCTTCTGGCACTATTCCTGTAGACAATAACGACATAAAAATCAAAGCCAAAAGCTCTGCAACCTCCTCCCTGGCTTCCCAAAGAATCCTCGGATAAATCCGATCTGGCCCAGGGAATTTATCTATTTTTACACTTTGCAGAATTGCTAACACCTCCTCCTTATGCACCTCAAACCATGTATTCTAGTAGCCTGCATCTCAGTATTCTCCTTGTCAACATTATCGTTTTCCAGTGTGAATACTGAAGAAAAATATTCATTTAGTGCTTCCCCTACCCCCTGACTCCATACACAACATCCCACTTGATTGGCCCAATTCTTTTCCTTGATCCTGTCTGCCAATTACTTCTCATGTCCCCTCTTGGTACTTATTAACTCTCTCTTTAGGTCTTTCCTGACCAATTTGTAACTTGCAAGCACCCTTCACGTCTCATCCTAACATAATCCTTCTTTTCCCTCTTGACGAGAGCTTCAACTTCTTTAGTAATGGCTCCCTCATTCGACCACTTCCTCCCTGCTTGACAGGTACATACTTATCAAAGACACGCAGTAGCTGTTCCTTGAATAAGCTCCACCTTTCAATTGTGCTCATCCCCTATAGTTTTCTTCCCCATCCTATGTATCCCAAATCTTGCCAAATCACATCATAATTGCCTTTCCCCCGGCTATAACTCCTTGCCCATGACCCAAAAGCAGAGGTCCCTGTTCATGATGCAATACGTATAAGTTCTGCCAATGACCCAAATATAGAGGACCTGTCTCTTACCCAAGCGCAGAGGCCCACCTACATCCCAATGACAGAGGACTGCATTAGCAAAAGAGGCATCTATAGTAGATATCATACAACAGGCTGTTCGTGACTTATATTTGAGGAGAGTACAAGCTGAAACCAAAACTAATTTTCTAATGTAGTCGTTCATGTGATGTGGACATCGGTGCCTAGACCAACATGTAGTTCCCATTACAATACTGTGTGTTGGTTACAAGCTGACTTTTTGAAATTGCTGCAGTCCTTGAGAAATGGGTACATTCACAGTGCTGTTAGGAAGGGACTTAGAGAATTTTCAGCCAGTGGCAATGAAGGAATGGAGACATAGTTCCAAGTCAGAATGGTGTGTTATGATGTATTGTCACTTTAAAAGATTATTTTATCTTGTTTTTTTATTGAGGAGAGGTTATAAGGCAGAGGCACTGAACTAGCTACTGAAGACGACTTAAATCAACAACTTATGAGGCCTTGGGGTTTTTAAAAGTTGGAACAGAGGAAGCAGCCTGAATGGGTGTGGCCTGCTCTCACAGATCCAGATCTCTGGGTTTTGGTTTTTTCAGTAGAATCAGAACCCATTGGGGTCTCAAAAGAGCTGGAAGCTTCAGTGAATGATTCCTACCAGCTACTTTCTCTGAAATCTCTCAATGTTTTTTTCCCTCCTGGATTGGAGAACTGCATGCAAGAATCTGTATCTGAATTTGCCTTTTTGGCAAGGGCTATGTTCATGGGATGTTACTATAATGGAACAATTAATTAGTAATAGATATTGTATCTACTATACAGTTAGGTTTTCCAATTGTTCAGTTATTCTGAATTCCTTCATTTTTGTTTGTACTTTAACGATAGTGTTTAAATAAATTGTGTTTTGCTTAACGTCAAGTAGTTTGACCAGTTGCACTTCATCTGGAACATGTCACTTCACATCTACCTCCAAACATTAGGGTCCAGGCTACCTGCTTAAAATATTCTGAGGGGATCTGGCCTGGTCCATAACGGTGTGGCTTGGAAGGAAACTTGCATATGATGGTGTTCCCTTGCATCTGCTGCCTCTGTCTTTTAAGGTGGCAGAAGTCAGAAGTCTGGAGGGTGCTAGGTAAAAACAATGACTGCAGATGCTGGAAACCAGAGTTAGATTAGAGTGGTGCTGGCTGTCAAAGGAGGCTCAGTGAGTTGCTTCAGTGCATCTTGGAGATGGTTTGAACTGGCAACACTGTAATTGGTGATGGGGAGAGTGAATATTGAAGGAACTTTTTGTGCCAAGCAAGCAGTTGCTTTGCCCTTGATGGTGTTAAGCTTCTTGAGTGTTGTTCGACCTGCACCCATGAACTTCTGGCAGAGATTAGTTGAGATCAACTGGTAAGACAAGGAACCTAAGTCTGAGATTCTATCCTCACCAATATACTGCAGCAACAGCATCCATGGTTTGTTAAAGTGAGCTCTGATGGTGCAAATATAAAAACTGAGGTAGCAAAGCTGGCATCTCCTATGAATAGGACAACATTGCACTGGCCAGCAGTAATCATGAGTACGTTCAGAGGCACAGGCACTCTTTTCACGTCAACAAAACACGCAGCAAACATTTCAAATTAAATTAGCCTGATTAGCCATCTTCAAAAACACTGAATCGCAAACTTAATGAATTATGGTTGGCCATTTTTGATCATGAAGAATGAGTATGAGCATAGGAATAATATGAATCAAAGTTGATTTTTATGTTTAATAGTCGATTTAATGAGAGCAGTATATTACACTTCAGTATGGAGAGAAAAACTGTAAACAGGCCATTTCAAAAAGAATCAAGAATCTCAAGTAGTCTGCCTGAAAGTCTAATTAAATGTGTTTTGGAGTCTGTTATTCAAGTATTTCGCTTTTGTTCAAACCACATCACTGAGTGGCAAATGCTTTTAACAGTTCTTTTATCAAACCATGCACAAATCCAGGCCCCTGCTCGAGCATGTCTGTTGCTTGTGTATATTGTATGTGGCCTGCCTTTTAAATATTATTTCCTCTTCACTTGCAAGAAGTCTGAGAATGGATGTTTGCTTAGTAGCTAAAACAATGGTATTTAAAAATATTTACATGGCACATTTTATCCTGACAGGTTTCACCAAGCATGGATTAGACTTATGCAGGCAGCTGCACTAGGTTTGTACCTGGGCACCTGCCTGGACCAGCACGGGCTTGTACAGTATTCTCAAGCTTTCAAACCAGTCGTAGAGTAACACTGGCATTATCAACATTAACAGTTTTAATTATGAACCAGTCCAGAGACTCAAATCTAACACATCCATATCAAGGTCATATTCCAAAGTCCCAGGATCCTTAAATCAATTTGTGTTAGCTTGATTGATCTCTGACACAATGCCATCCAATGCTCTGTTTGAAAGGCAGCACCTTTCAGTTTTGGGGGATGAACGGAAAACTTCTTGTAGGCCTTGAAGCCAGGTCTCCCGGTTCATAAGGAGGGATACCAACACTGTGCCACAAGAGTGCCCCCCAATCATCCTCCATTGTGCTGAATTTGACTCTGGCCAGTGAAGAGCTCCTCCAACACACTGATTACCTTTGATTTCAATTTTATTGGGGATTCTTGACACCACACTTTATCAAATGGCCCTCTCTCATCTCATTTCTGAGATTTGCTTGAAGTCACAATGGGTCTGAAACTGAGTGTTCATGGTGGAACTAAAACCAAGCATCAGTGAGCAGGTTATGGTGAGGACTGCTAGAAGTATTGTCAATGACTCCTCGCATCATGGTATTGAAAGTTGACTATTAAAGATAAAAACCGACTTTGATTCATATTATTTCTATATTCATACACATTCTTCATGATCAAAGTAGCACTAACTACACAAGATTAGATTTCTCCTGCTTTGTGAGTAGGACATATCGAAACCTTAGGCAGTTTTAGTAATATTAGAACAATCTGACACGGCTGGTTCTGAAGCACAAATCAAGATGTTCTTGATGCACATAGCCTATGTTGTATGTAGTGTGGGCATTTATTTCCTGGTACATATATTGTGGAGTCAACCGAATGGGATAATGTCTTCTGTGATGATGGATGCAACCTTCTATTCTGCAATCTAAGTCTGGCATGAGTTCATAGAGTAATAGAGTTGTACAGCAAGGAAGCAGACCCTTTGGTCCAACTTGTCCATGTTGACCAGAGATCCTAAATTAATCTTAGACCCATTTGCCAGCATTTGGCCCATAGTCCTCTCAACCCTTCCTGCTCATGTACCAGTCCAGATACATTTTAAATCTACCAGCCTCCACCACTTTCTCTGTCAGCTTATTCCATAGACGTACCACACTCTGTACAAAACCATTGCTCCTTTTGTCCCTTTTAAATCTTTCCCCTCTCACCCTAAACCTATGATCTCTAGTTCTGGCCTTCCCTACCATGGGAATAAAGACCTTGACTATTCACACTATCTGTGCCCCTCATGACTTTATAAACCTCGATAAGGTCACCCTTCAATGTCTGACGCTCTAGGGAAAATAGTCCCAGCCAATTCAGCCTCTCCCTATAGCCCAACCCTCTAATCTTGGAACATCCTCATCAATCTTTTGTGCACCCATTCAAGTTTAACAATATCTTTCCTATAGCAGGGAGATGAGAAATGAATACAATATTCTAAAAGTGGCCTAACCAACATCCTGCAAAGCCACAACGTGATATCCTAACTGACCAAGAAAGACAATAAATATCTTCTTCACTACCCTGTCAACCTTGGATTCCACCTTCAAGGAACTATGTATCTGCACCCCAAAGTGTTCGGCAACACTCCCTAGAAACCTACCATTAAGTATATAAGTCCTGCCCTGATTTGCCTTTCCAAAATGCAGCACCTCACATTTATCGAAAGTAAAGTCCGTTTGCTACTCCTTGGCCCATCTGATAAAGGTCATGATCAAGGTGTGAAAATGGGAGTGACTTCTTTTGTTGGGGACTGCATTAGTTTTTCTCACACAACTGCACAGCTCTCAGCTTATTATATGTGTGTGTGTGAAGAGGCTGGTGAATCTTATGGGGCAAGCTGGCAGGCAGGCAGCAGATTCTCCTCCTTGTCATTGTCTTTTGGGGACTAAACTTCCGGCATCATGTTCAAAGAGAACCTGGATGAGTATTCTCTCACTGCAAGCATAGGTTCAGACTGTGATTCCCCTCAGATACCTCAGCAGTCTCGAGATATGTCACAGTATAATGGAAAGTAGGTCCAATGTTCAGCTGTGTGGCTGTAACAGTGCCAGTGGAATATGCCCTTCATTTGCCTCAGCCTTACGTATGAATGAGTTGATAGTTGTGATCAAATAACATGGATCACCATTTTCATTGCAGTTTTTCCTAAATTCCTACTGCAGGAAATTGTAGATACCCTTCATTTTAAACTTCACTGTACATCCAATGACCTTGACCACTTTAAAAGGAAATGCATGGCAGATGATTGGAAAAACCACCATCTCAAATTTCCGCTCCCAGCCACACACCATACTGACTTGGAATGTTATCATGGTTCCTTCACTGTGACTGGGTCAAAATCCTGAAACTTTCTTCTTCACAGTTGTATGGATGTTGCTACAGATCAAGGACTGCAGCAGTTCAAGAAGATAGCTCGTTACCACCATCTCCAGGGTAATTAGGGAATGGCAACAAGTGCTGACCTAGCTAGTGAGGCTCACGTCTCAGGAACAAATTCTATCTGATGGGTCATTCGGGAGGAGGAGCCTGAAATAAATCTACTCAGCATTTCTGATTGAAGATTGCTGCAAACACTTCAGTCTTTGACTTGTGGGATGGGGCCACAATTGTCTACAACCAGCCACAACCCGATGTGGCAGGACCACAGAATTAAGATGTGAGTTGTTGGGATCTCTTTACTTACTTTCTATGGCATGCTGCTTCTGTTATGATTTGGACTTCTATCTAGATCCTTCACAATCTTAAAAAGCTTAAAGATAACCACTTCATCTGCTCTTCTTGTGAAGAAGAGTCCCAGACTATTCAGTCTTTTCTGATCATTATTAGCTCTTAGTCTAGTCTCATCTATGCAAATTAGTTTTGCTCAGTCTCTAGTATCTTGTTATCAATTGTGCAACATGGAGACCCAGTAGATTTATCTGTGGCTTGGGATGGTAATTCTGACATTGGTTTCATATTGAGGCCCTTGTTGGAAAGAGTCATGAGAATCAACTTTCATTGATTTTGGCATCAGCTGACCAGAGATCATACTGTCTGTCTAATTAGAGGAAGTGGGGGGTGGTGGAAGAGCAAGTTAGGAGGTCTAATTTCACCCCTATATGAGATGATTCACAAGGAAGGAAAGGTGATGAGGAGTCCAAACTTTCTTTTCTGACAAGAGTAGAAGTGACAGACCTGAAGACTGTGGAGGTGCATGAGGAAGTGAGCGATGGAGAGGTGTGAATCCATGTCGGATATAGTAGGAAGATACAGAAATCTCCAATTCTCCCTGCACGATGGCAGGCTACTGTTATACTGCAGCTCTGCAGAGACATCTGCTGGCAGAAGCAAACCTTGATCACCTTCATTTATCTCCCCAGAGCCATAGGTGAAAGGGAGATCAGGGCCTGGGAAAGTGGGGTACGTCAGTGTGGAGGGCTCTGGGGGGATGTAGGTGGGCCTCTATATTTGGGTCAGTGGCAGAACCTATACATATTTGCATCATGGGCAGGAACTCTGTATTTGGATTGAGGACAGGCACAGTAATGCACAGCAGGATGCAGCAGCTGGAAGGCTGAGGGAGTCATAAGTAAAGATACTTTATTTCAAACATATCTAGCATTCTATTTTCTTTTCTTTTGATCAGCTATAACAGAATTGTACCCACATTCAATGTTCCCTGAGACAATGCAGAGTCAGGGGCTAAGAATGGAGAGACATGCAAGTAAATTGTCTCCAGCTTATGTGAGGCCTCAAGGGGAGGACTCCACAACAATGTCTGTGATAGATGGTCACCACACCAACGATTGCACCGAGAGGTATTTTTTGTTTGTGGTTATATGAAATTATTATATTTCATTACAATGAGCATGTTGCAGCACAAACCCAAATATTTGTGTTTCCATTTTCTGATGGCAATACAAGAGTGAAGTGAACAGTGATACAATGGTCTGTGAATGCCGACACTGCAACCTTTAGACAGTTGCATGCCACACATTTTTGATAAGAATGGAACTATTCAGAACTGTGGGCAGTGGGAATGTGTTAACACTCAGAGCCAAGAGAGTAATAGAGCATGTAGTCCTGTTGGATGAGTAGTGCTCACATGAAGCATGCTGGGATCAGATTGGACCAAACATCAATCCATCCTAATCGGAGCTTTGATTAATGAGATAGGCTTGACTACCTCCCTGCAGAGTCATGGCACCATTCTGTTCTACATCGTCTTCCTCCTTCTGCTCTGATGAACTGCTCGAAACTTCTACCTCTTCAAGATGCACACCACTTTAAGCGGCCTCCTTAAACTGTGATGAAGGCAACCATAATAAAGCTAGATCTATCTGAAATTATAGCCACCAAATTCCTGGTGACCTGCTTGGTGGTGATTCTTGTCAACTGACAATTTCAGCTGAAAAATATCGGTGATTCTGTTGCATAGGCATTCGCGGGTGTCATTAGCTATCTCTTCAGATATGCAGACTTTAGCTTTTAGAAACCATCCATAGTATCTCACTGGTTGCCAAAGGAGGAATGTTTTTGCTAACAAATCTACCGGAGTTTTGTGAAGATATAACTGGTAGAATTAGTAAGGCAGATTCATGATATATGTAGATAACCTGGATGAGGTAACGAATTATAACATTTTCGAGTTCGCTGACACCAAAACTGGGTCGGATTGTGAGGAGGGACACAAGAAGATTTGAAGGCTGTTTTAAAATTTCAGTGATTGGGCAAATGCATGGCAGATGCAGTACAATGTAGCTAATGTTTAGTTATACACTTTGGTGTTTAAAATAGAAAGGCAAAGTATATTTGAAGATGACAAATTGGAAAGTGTGGCTAACCAAATGGATCTGGGTGTCCTTGTATACCACTAAGTGAAAGTACGCAGGCAGGGCCAGCAAACAATTAGTACAGGAGGAGTCACAAAGTGGGATTTTGGGCAGTGAAGTGGCACGATGGTTAACTTGCTACCTCACAGTGCCTGGGTTCGATTCCAGTCTTGGGTAACTGTTTGCGTGGAGTTTGCACATTCTCCGAGTCTGCATGGGTTTCCTTTGGATGCTCTAGTTTCCTCCCATAGACCAAACATGTGCAGGTTAGGTGGATTAGCCACGGTACATACAGGATTACAGGGATAGAGTGGGATTGTGGGTCTGGATGGGATGCTCTTTGGAGTGTCAATGTGGACTTGATGGGACGAATGGCCTCTATCTGTTCTGTTGGGATTCTATGTCCTGAACATTGTGGAATCATCAGTGAAAGTCCCCACTTCTGACCTTATGATTGAATGAAGGTCACTGATATAGCAGCTGAAGATAGATGGGCTAACACTGCCCTGAGGAACAACTACAGTGATGCCCTGGAGCTGAAATGATTGACCTTCAACATCCAGAACCATCTTCCTTTGTGCCAGGTATGATTCCAACCAGAAGAGAGTTGGGGGGCACGGGCAGGGGTGGGGTGTGGTGTTAGACGGGATTGTGGGGCCGGCGGGGGAGAAGGGAGGGTTGGATGGGTTGGGGGGGGGGGGGGTGGCCAGGTTGGGGGTTAAGGGGGGGCAGTGTTGGACGGGGTTAGGGGGCGGGTGGGGTCAGTGTTGGATGGGGTTGGGGGCAGGCAGGAACTTGCGCGCAATGTGCTGCTGCCTCGTCTCCTGAATGGGGAGTGGACTTAACAAAAAACTCCAGGCCGCAGAGGAGAGGCATTGAATCAATTAACCGAATAATCAATTATCAGAATGAAATAGTGCCTGCCCATCTCATTCCCCTGTATTGTCTTTTTCAATTAGGCAGTTTACTCCCCTCCAATCTCAACACTGAGTTCAACAATTTCAGAGCATAACCTCTTGACACCACTAATTATATGCATCGTTATTATTTTTAAATGATATCTGTTGGTGATAATTCTGTTTTAACATGCACACATATATACATACTTCTTTTAGATCCACCTTTTGTCTTTCCTTATTTCTCGATTATCAGTCTTTTGCCCTGTACCATTATTTCTTTAGTCATTTAACCTCTCCCTTTTGCTTTCCTCGCCTCTTTTTGCTATTACTGTATTTGCTCAAAACATAATACAGATCTAATTTTTTTTGAGTTCTGACGAATGATTAGAGAAAGATTATCTAGCATTCTATTTTCTTTTCTGTACATTTTCTGCTCTGACTGAGATTGTTCAAATGCTACAACTGCTCCCCCTGCTGTTGAAAGCCAAACTTGAAGGATTGCAAGTCTTCACAACTTTTCCAAATTTGCTAATCTTCCATATCCACATAGAAAATTCTGAACAATCTGTTACAGCAGTTAAAATATTCAAAATTAAAATACTGACTGGATTCTTCCCATGTATGACACAAGTGTTACTTCTACTGATGGAATTATAATTTGAATTTAAACATGACCATGATTATGCTAGTTTTGTTTTGCAGGGATCAATAGGTATGCAGGCTATTGTGTCACCTGGGAAATTCATTCAACTACTGTCATAGAGTCATACAGTATGGAAGCAGATCCTTTGGTCCAACCAGTCCTTGCCTGCTCTTGTCCTGTACCCTCCAAACCTTCCTATTCATGTACTTATCCAAATGTCTTTTAAATGTTGTATTGTGCACACATCCACCACTTCCTCAGGAAGTTCATTCCATGTATGAACCACCTTTTGTGTAGGAAAGTTGCCCCTCACGTCTTTTTAAAATCTCTCTTCTCTCATCTCAAAATTGTGCCCCTAGTCTTGAAACCAATTCCATTCAGGGTGATAGCCACGATTTTAATAGAATGGAATTTGCAAGAATTTTCTTTTATAATTATGATGTTTCTGACTAGTGTCATTATTAAGGTCAAGTAATACCACTAAGTGAATGGGTTCAAGTTACATTGGCTGTAGAAAACTGGAGATGTGACATAGTTTTTCAACTCAAAGTAACATTTGCACCACACAAGTGCCAGATAATGACCATCTGAATCAAGAGATCCTTCACACTGATGGCATTATCATCACTGAATCCTCAGTTATCAAAAATCTGGCAGTTATCATACACCAGAAACTATACCATACAGCAATATAAGGACTGTGGTGACACGAGCAGCTCAGAGGCTAGGAAGGCAATGGTTCAAGGTGGCAACAGGAGCTTCACCGCCACTTTCTTCAGAGAAACTAGTGATGGGCAATAAATATTGGACTAGCCAGTGAATAAAAAAGCCACGCATTTTTCACCTTGCTTGTTAACAGCACATGAGACATTGACAGTAGAAGTCTCATACGAATGAGGTGGTAAATGACTGAAAAAGTTAAATTTACCAAAACAAAATAGAAATACGAAGAGGTACTATATTTTTAATCTGGATTTGGCATCAGGAGGCGGGGACTTTAGATTGACATTACTTCCCCCAATTTGTTTCTTTAATACATTCATGTTCATTCAGTCCTTCAGTTATTAAAAAGCCATACATTGATTTAGCATTTTTCATGGACATGAATGTCCAAAGCACTTTACAACTTTTTTTAAGAACCAAATTTTCTGTGCTCTTCCCATATTTTATATTATCCTTATTTTCCAAATAAGAGTTGTTCTAAATTTAAAATGATTAAATTTTTGTTTTTAACATTATGTTTTTTTTAGAAGTGAATAGAGAAATACTATATTCTTTGGTTTGGGAATCAGTGCAAGGGTTAATTATTTTTGAGTAAATACCAAAAGACTGAGGAGAAAGGTTAGAAGCAATAAGAGCACAACCAGAGTTATTACAGCAGGGAATGTTTTAGCTCTCATTTAGGCAAAGTCAGTCCAAGGAGAGTTTTGCCTTGTTTCTCATCATAATCCAGCTCTTTCATCACAACCTTAATCCCAGTGATATGATATAAGATCAATATATCCTTCCAAATGTGGTCTGACCAAAACTGAATTTAAATTTTATAGAATTGAGTAAACATTCCACATGGTCTATTACTGTGCCAAACAAATTCCCAGCTCCAATTAAATTTTTAATCTTAATTTAGTTCATCTCAATCAAGGTGTACATCAATATTTTCATGATGATGGATCCAAACGCCATGTATTTATTGATTTTTTTTTACTTCTAATATTAAAATTGGATTTTGTTTTCGGAAAAGGGGACTGCTACCGAGAAACCACAACTGCGGATTTAAGTTCTGTGACCGTTTGGCAAAGTCCCATGTGAAGCCCATGGAATGTTGCACCTGTAAAGTGTGAGGAAAACTTCAAATAGGGAGAGCCTTAACAAGAAAAGATAGCAAAGAGGCTGACAACACTACTCACAGCAGAAAGCTACCTCTTATAGCCATGTCTGTATGATTCTCCATCAATATTAAAATAAAGGGTTAAAAACTGACAGCAACACTAACCCATGTGTGTTATTGGCTGGACATTCTAGAGTGCCGTGAAGGTCACAGTTTTGAGGGCAGTCATTTGAAACACCTCAACATTGCAGATAGAACAGAGTCAAACCTGTTTCACATTCTGAATGCTGAAATTCAGGATCTGCTGAAAGGAGTCAGAACAACAGTATTTCCATAAAAATGTAAAATCAAAAATCTCAAAACTGCTCAACAGTCAACGTCAACATTACCAGTGCCATCCAATATAGACCACATTGTCTTATTTTTTTTTCTCAGGAGCAAGTTAGAGTCCAATCTGTATATTTTTTAAAAAATTCTTTATGGACTCACCTTTTATTCCTACAGTGTGTGGACGTGTTACTATTTCTTTTCAGATTTTAATTAACTAATTACTAAACTCACTCTTTTTGCTCATTCAAGAAACCCTGATTAAATCTGCACTTATGAAAACATAATTTATGTCTGGGAGAAAGGTAGCTAAAAGGAAAGGGATTGTTTATAAATTAAACTTGTTTAGAATCGTTGATGCGGTTTATCAAAGATTCGAAATGGGATTCAACAAGTTGAAGAACCTTGCCCAGGATCTGGTTGTAACAATATTTAAATAAAATTAGGTTGCTTCGGCTTCCATTTCAAATTGTTATTCATTAACTTTCATTGGCAAGTGCATTTAGATGACCATTAGATGCAAACAGGACTGGGCTTGGCTGCAATGCTTACGATGATAATGGCTGACAGTAGGGTTATTCTGCCTAAGCTCATTTTGGAACTACGGCAATTACTTAGGTAAAATACAGAAAACAACTGTATTTATTTGGGAATGTACCATTGAATGAACACCATAACATGAAGTAAATTTGAGTGAAAAAGTTGTTCTTTGAAAACCAGTGCATAAAGCTTGCTTTTTATGTGCAAATTTGAAGTTTGTACTCTGCTTTAAAAGAACCATCATGCAACTATTTCATGAAACGTACATTGACTTTCTTTAAATTGGCGATACTTGCAAATAGCAGGCATTGAAAAGCCTTGGCCTTCTGGTAGTTTGTGTTATATTACAGTATTAATTTGGGAGACACCAAGTCTAGCATAGTATTCCACTGTGTTTTGCCGAGACTGAAACTATCGCTTCTGCATTTACGTCCAGCTGTCACTGTCATTCTTGTCTATGGAGTGACTCCAATGAAAAGGTCATCTGTGCCTGCCTGCCATCAAAAGCTATTTGCTTCTTATTGCAAAATTATCCTTTACAGTTAATCACACTCATGCCTAACAGAGACCAAATCAACAACAATGGATTTGTCTTCCATTTCACACTAGTAACCAGGGCCAGAGTATGTTTTCTATGGCTGATATTCTGAAAGATTCCCTAGCGTTTTCGCCATTATGTGTGCGTATTGACTTCACATTCATACAATAACTCAATGTACTCTTGCTTACATGCCTGTTGCCATTAAGCAATTAGTGCATGATCTACATATCTGTGATTCTCTTGCCTTACGTTTTGAAGTTACAAATGTGTGCATCCCTTTAAAACACACTTTGAAATTCTCATGAACTTTCCGCTGTTATAACTGTAAAAAATGTGACAAAAGCCCACATGTGAGTGGAAGGGCTTTCTGTTCAACTGCCATATGTCACTGAAGACGTGTTGGCAAAGTATCAGAAATTCCAGGGCCAACTTGACAGCATGTATTTTCTCTTGTATCTACTGTGTGTGTTGCTTGAAACAATTACTGTTATTTTCACTCTATTTACAGCCATGCAGGAGAGTCAATGGGGTGACAATACTTGGAGATTTACTAGACACCCATTTTACAGCAATGGAGCATAAGCCCTGTGGAAACAGACAACACACGTCATAGCACAGTTCATAAGAATACACAAAGCTGTGACTTTGAGGAAATGGAAGGACAAGAAGCAAGCAGCACTGCAGCACTCATGTATTTAAGCTGCTCATTATTTCTTTCTTTCCACAATTCAACATCTGGTCAAGTTCCACCAAAAACAGAACCACCTCCAACGTGCACAGCAATTCTCCCTATTGCTTTGCATCAAATATATAACTCCTAGGAGTGCTAATTGAGCCCAAGTTGATGAATGTTGCTAAAATTAATTTATGTAAATATCTCTTTCAGAATTCAATGTAAATTAATATAGTTAGGCATGCTTTCAGATCATAGCCTTACTTTATCAGATCCAGGGTGGGTGTTAATGAGGAATGTTGCCTGTTGGGGGCAGAATGTTGAGAATGTTGGAGAAAGTTTCTGACTGCAGGAAAGTATTCATGGATCATTTAAGTTAGCAGCTCGAATATTGTAATTTTGCTTGTGTAAGAATGGATTGTGTGTTCTGTTAAATAACAAAGAAGAACTCAACTTTAAGATTTTTTTTGCCTGGTCTAGCATTGAAAAGACATCTGGATGGGTATATGAATAGGAAGGGTTTAGACGGACATGGACCAGGTACTGGCAGATGGGACGAGATCAGGTTAGGATATTTGGTCGGCATGGACGAGTTGGACTGAAAGGGTTGTTTCCGTGCTGTACATCTCTATGACTCTATTTGTATTTTAAATGGTCCTGTTGCCTGGCTCAAAGTGACTCTGTGGCAGGCCTTGGAGAACACTGCCATGGCCACAGCAACTGAGTACATTATGGTGGATTTACCGCTTGAGGGCTGCTCTCTTGTCTCCCCTGGCTGAAAGGCATGAAAACTCATCTGATTTCCTTTCAACTGAGAGTCTAGGACCAGAGGGCATTAACTCAATATTAAAAAGAAATCACCCAATTAAGATGGAGATATGGGGGAATTTCTTCTCTCAGAAGCTAGTGAAGCTGTGGAATTCTTGACGACAGAGGGCCGTCGAGGCTGTTTTGTTAAATATATTCCGGGCTGAGACAGACAGATTTGAATCAGTAAGGGAACTGAGGATTTTGCTGCTGTTTAGACACCTGCTAGGCGTGCTGCACTCCAGGTAGGGATAGAAACGCTTCACACCTGCCTGACTGGCAGAACAGCCGCACATTCCCCCATAGAGAAATTGCTCTGTACCACCTCCTTTCAGTGGTTGCTTTTGGATGGATTTATTTTTAAGTAAAGATTTGTAAAAGTTGGGGAGGGCGTGCTTCAAAGTTATGCAGTTTCTATGAGAGTTGCTCGCAAGCTGAAAGGGTTCTGACTGGCCCTCAACCTTTGAGACCCCAACCCATTGCCCCTAAATGGATAAGACAATCTGTCTCCATAGCAATTAAGGGGCACACTCATGAAAATCTCCATGCGTGGCTGCTTATCCCAGGGATGGATCTGCCAGTCAGAAATATTCCCAGATTCTGTTCCCAGCTCTTTTTGGGAAAACACAGCCTGAGCTATTCTAAGCAATATGCTTTTAGAACTTCGAAGCTACAGGACTGCACTTAGCCATCAACCTTCCTTTGGTACCACAACCTAGAAACTTCTAAAAATCAACCTTTGCATTACCTAATTTTTACTATCGATATACTTTGTTTTCTTAAGATTAGAGTGATGCTGGAAAAGCACAGCACGTCAGGCAGCATCGCGAAGCAGGAAAAATCAATGTTTTGGGCAAAAGCCTGATGAAGGGCTTTTGCCCGAAACCTTGATTTTTCCTGCTCCTCGGATGCTGCCTGGCCTGCTGTGCTTTTCCAGCACCACTCCAATCTTGACTCTTATCTCCAGCATCTGCAGCACCCACTTCTGCATACTTTATTTTCTGTCTTACTTTCTTTTAATTTTGATGCAACACCCCAAGTTGAGTGTTGGTTAAACAAAATAAAACACATGCCATACCTCAAATTAAACTGGGATAGTTTTATTCCACTCCAGGATTCTCTGTCATCATCCTTTAGTGAATATATGAATAAGCATGATCATGCATTGAGGCACCATATCATTGAAATGAATAACGACAACTCCGGCATAACATCGCTGAACCCAGTCAACCTTCAATTACGTAATTCCTGAACAAAATGCATGCAGTAACCTCCCTACAAACCAGACTGTAACAGACAATGGAGCAGAAAATTAACAGCTGTTTGTTATAATTTCCTTCACACAGATTAGATATCTGTTCTCCAGTCATTTGCATGTCATCCTTGATCCTGAGGGACTGTCTAAGAAGAAGGGATGTGTTCTCTAAAAATTCATACAGTTTAAAAAGAAGCTACAAACAACAAACCAAGTGCAAAAGCTCTCTTTGAGGAATCATGAAGAGGTTGGGCAGCGAGAGATGGTGATGGTTTTTAGAAGACACGCAGATTTTGAAAACTCAGATCACTAGTGCAAGCAACATGTTTGCTAGCATCTGTACTTTAGTAACAATTTAAAATTATATACAGTAAAAGTCAAATTTTAATCACATCTCTTACTTGTAGGAAGTAACGCAAAAAGTATCTTACATTAACAAGGACAACATTGGGCATGGTACATTGGTGAGACCAAACAGAGGCTATGGCAATGGATGAATGGACACCACAGAACAATCAACAGACAGGAGGGTTTCCTCCTAGTTGGAGAACACTTCAGCGGTCCGGGACATTTGACCTTGGATCTTCGGGTGATTGTCCTCCAAGGCAGACTTCGGGACAGGCAAGAACAAAAAGTGGCCGAGCACAGGCTGATAGCCAAGTTCGGTACCCATGGGAATGCCCTCAACAAGGACCTTGGGTTCATGTCACACTAGAAGTGACCCCATTGCGCTATACAGATAGACAGACGGCAGACACACACACACACATCTAAAGAGACATACCTTCATGCTGACCTCCTTTCACACACTCACACATACACTCCCACACACACCCTCTCACAGACTTAAACCCCTTTACACACACATACATACACACACACACACACACCCTGTCACAGACCCTCAAACCCCACCCCCTTCCCCTCCTGCACTCCCCGCCCCCCCCCCCCCCCCCCCCCCCCCCCCCACACACACACACACACACATATGTTTGTGGGGTGAATTTGTACTTGCAGAATTACATTTCACTTTGCTCAAAAACTGCATGAATCCACATTAGATTCTGTATATCTGTTTTTCAGATTAGAATCAGTCTGGCCATTGTGGCACAGACAGCCTCACACAGGGAACTAACACCTTCAATACATTATCTGGACCGACATGACACCAATTGTTAAAATTCAGTGGAGAATGTAACTTTTAAAACAAAGTTTTGTGATTTACATATGAAAGAACTGAAACCAACATGGTCATTCTAAAAGATGAGACTTAACAAACAATCCAGGTCTTTTTCAAATTAAGTTTCATTTGCATCACACTGTAAATTTTTGCTATAAATTCTGGGTCTTACAATCTAATTCTCCACAACCACCTGATGAAGGAGCAGCACTCCGAAAGCTAGTGTTTCCAAATAAACCTGTTGGACTATAACCTGGTGTTGTGTGATTTTTAACTTTGTACAGGGACAACATTGATGTTGAAAGCCATTTTGTTTCTAATACAAGAACAGGAGAAAAAAAATTCTTACTCATTTATTCACTGATACTTTACTCATATTATTGGAAAATTCTGATTTTGGCCTGGACATATTTGGAACTCGGTGATAACAGTTGAAAATTGAAGCATTGGTACATAAGCATAAATTCATAATTCGTTTTTACGACTACTTCTGATCACTTATTTTCCCAAGTATTGGAGCTTGATACAAGCTGCAATGTGAATACCATGTATAGAGGACTGAAAGTAAAGTTTTGTTGTCTAGTGAGGAAGGAAATATGGCATCCTTACCTAGTCTGACTCCAGACCCACAGCAATGTAGCTGACTCTAAACTGCCACCTGGGCGTTTGGGGATTGGCAATAACCTAGCCAAGTCAGTGATGCCCACATCCTGTGGATGACTAAAAACAATTGAAATTTTGACAGAAGCGGTTGATTTTAATCAGTGAATGAAATAAAGAGAAACACATGATGTTCTTTTTCACTTATCACTTCTGAAAGGCCTCCTGTGTCAAAGTACCATGATCACTTTGTTCGTACTGCCCACCATTTTCAATCACATGTTCCTGATATATATTGATCAGTCAGGGGTAGAGGCTTCACAATCTCTACATCCTTGATCTCTCTACCTACTAGTCCTTGTCTATTGACCAACTCTAAAATTCTATTTAATCTAATGGTGTGACTATCTCCTGGAATTTCTCTCCTTCCTGGTTCTCTGCAATGTGTGCAGCTTGTTCTCTGGCTCAACACATTTGACTCAAGGTGTTACATCTGCCAACATTTTCCACATATATGGCTATGTCAGATTTTCATAAAGTCCCGTATGTTGCAGTTATGGCACACTACCTATTTGCCCATCTCTAAGTTTCCATTTAATAGATGATCACAAATTACAGTCCCTACAGAAAAAAAAGAAAAAAAAAACACTCATTAGCTATTGTGGTCAAACAAAAAGAATAAAACACAACATCTCCCTCCTACCATGCAAAATTCCCACCAACATGAATTGCTGGTGAAACTCAGCAGGTCTGCCTGCATCAATCAGGTGAAAACAGGTTAATGTTTTGAGTTAAGTGACTCTTCAACAGATCAACTCTGAAGATAATGCAGAGTATAGCGTGGTCAGTCAGTATTATGATTGACAAAATTACATGGATAGCCTTGATACTCAATGAGGTTTAGCTCCTCAAACTTCCAATTGCAAATGCCTAGTCTCCTCCCAAGAATCAATAATCTCCTCAGCCCTAAAAATTTCTAAGAACCTACTGTTCATGCAGCTCTATCCTTTTCTTCACTACGCACTTCAGTTAGGCTGAAAACTCTGGATTCCAACCTTAAATTTCTTTGTCTCTCTCTCTTGCTCTCTCTCTTTCTGTTCTTTTAAGACCTCTTTAAAACCTACCTCCTCATGTCTTAATCTCTTCTCTGACTCATTGTTTTTTTCGGTCTGATTATGTTCCAGTGGCATGCTTTACTGTTAGATATTATTAGTATTGATGTGCTCAGAGGGGCTGATGACAAAGTGCTGAAAAAGACATTGGTTGCTACAGAATGTGGGAATGATCATGGTCACAAGACAGAGATGCTCTGTCAGTATTATCAGATTGGAAAGGAAATGTATTACTTATAAGACACATTCGTACGATGTCCATTGAAATCCATTCTTGCGGGAGTTTGGGCGATTTTGTTAATTGCTAGTTCATGGCTCCAAAAGTAATTGAAACATCTCCAATCCTTCCCCACTGAAGGTAAGATAAACAAAGTGCAGTAGGTGGAAACAAAACAATAGGCATTCTAAGCCCCACTCCCACATAGGACTTGCATTAATGGATTGTACCTTTAGGTAAGCGACACTTGTCAATGTTCATTACAAGATAAACATCAGCAAAACTGTGGAAGCAAAGTTACACAGGCAGTATATAATTTAATAAATTAACATTAACTACAGTTAATACATCGAGCAATGCAGATATGAAATGCTTTGAATGTTTTCAATGCAATTGTGCATCTCTCTGTTACGAAAATATATTGGGTTAATTTCATGGCCTCCTTACCCATCATATTTGAAGACAGGAACTTTCAAGAATAAAACAGATAGACTGCCTGTCATCCTCCCCTCCACTACTGTTCTGTTTTCCATATTACAGTGGCAGGTAAGGGGTTAAGCAGCCAACTAATGCTTGGGTCCGTTGAGGCCCTCAAGTAGTCAAATAATGGTCACTTAAGTGCCTCATTCATCTATTCCACTATAAAAAGTAAAGTTGCCATTGTCTTACCAGACCATAAGGCAGAAGGACAGATGACTGTTGTTGGTTTAACCTGAGGGTCCCCATGCCTTAGGTAAGGGGAGAGGTTGAGAAAGACAGTCCTTTATGGTGAACCAGCCATCCAAACTAACCAATCTCCCTCAACGCCCCCTCCCACCCCACCACTATAATATGTTTGGAATAGTAAGACAATTGTATTAATACAATTGTATGAATAGTACATGAGTTGGAACTCACTCTGCCACATTTGTCTCTGATGTTGAGGTGCCGGAATTGGACCGGGGTGGACAAAGGTAAAAATCCTACAACATCAGGTTATAGTCCAATTGGTTTATTTGGAAGTACTAGCTTTCGGACTGCTGATCCTTTGTCATGGAGCTGTGCAGCAGGGTCATAAGACACAGAATTTGTAGAAAAAGATCACAGTGTCATGCAACTGATAATGGTATATTGAACAAACCTACGTATTCACTCATTCACCATCTCATTGATTCATCAGGATTCAAAGATTGGGCCTTTAAAATTACCAAATGGCAGCTAATGCTATAGAAAGGCAGGGATCTTGTGGGCTGTTGCCCAAAACATTGATTCTCCTGCTCCTCGGATGCTCCCTGACCTGCTGTGCTTTTTCAGTGCCACACTCGCGACTCTTATCCTCATTCAACTCCATTCTTGAAGTCGGCCCTGAGGGATGCTCCTTTGCCCATTTCTCTGAAACCCAGATCAGCCAACCACAGCAGAAATACTTAGCACCATTGAGTCTGGGGAATTTACAAGGCAATGAGATTGCTGCTGTTCCTGCTCAGGAAATTTGGGTCTTTACACGTGTAACATAAAATTAGCCTGACATAGGTTAAAACAAAAGGTTAATGCTGTAAGTTTTATTTTATTGGCAACTGCTCAGGATGTCATTCCCTTGGAACAAAGTTAATGGAATAATTATTATTAGATGCTGACAATGGTGTTTAGGCCGAAAAGTGACCCAAATTCTGATAATGCCCCATGTGATCACAACTGTCAGACACTTTTACAAAACTGTGCGAGGCTTTTCATTTGACCTTGCCTAATTAAGCTGTTTGCTGAAATATGTGAATTCACTCGTGTGTGGAATAATATTAGAAATTACTTTAGCGAACAGCAGTATAGTTCAATGATCTGATAAGAAATAAGAGCAGTTGAACTGAATGGCCATTACTAACAGCTTGCTAACAGGCTTGACGAATTACCTTAGATATAATTAACTGATAAAGGAACAGATACAAATAATGAAAATTTGGAGAATTAGTTTGACACTGGTGATGGGATATCTGGAAGGATGAAACTGGTCAGGAAGAGCAGTTTGAGATGTAATAATGAAAAAATATGAGGTAAAAGTCAAATTCATTGAGGTCTACAGTGCAGAAAAAAGACCCTTTGGCCCATCATGTCCATGCCAGACAACAACAACCATTCTATTCTAATCCCATTTTCCAACACTTGGTCGATAGCCTTGTATGCCTTGGCATCACAAGTGCATATCTAAATACTTCTTTAATGTTTATTATGAGGGTTTCTGCCTTTATCAGTGCTACAGGCATGGTGTTCCAGATTCCCACTACCCTCTGATTTTCCTTACAGCCCTCTAAACTTCCTGTCCTTTATCTTGAATCTATGACCCTGGTTACTGATCTCTCCAGCAAGTGAAAATGTTCTTTCCTCTTTACCTTATATATGCCTTGCAGAATTTTAGACATCTGTATCAGGCTCCCCACTCCCCCCTGCCAATCAACCCCCCTGTTTTAAGAACTACAACCTCAGTCTTTCCAATCTCACTTCATAACTAAAACTCAGGTCAGACACTACCCTGGTAAATCTCCTCTGCACTCTCTCCAATGCTATCACATCCCTTCTATAATGTGGATTCCAGAACTGCACACAATATTTTAGTTGTGGCCTAACCATGGTGGCACAGTGGCTAGCACTGCTGCCTCCCAGCGTCAGGGACCCGGGTTCAATTCCCACCTCGGGCAACTGTCTGTGTGGAGTTTGCACATTCTCCCTGTGTCTGCGTGGGTTTCCTCCAGGTGCTCCTGTTTCCTCCCACAGTCCAAAGATGTGCAGATTAGGTGAATTAGCCATGCTAAATTGTCCGTAGTGTTAGGTGAAGGGGTAAATGTAGGGGAGTGGTCTGGGTGGGTTGCTCTTCAGGGACTTGTTGGGCCGAAGGGCCTGTTTCCACACTGTAAGTAAGCTAACTGACATTTCATAGCGTTGCAGCATAACCTCCCTGCTCTTAAACATTATGCCTTGCTAAGAAAGGCAAGTATACCCTATGTCTTCTTAATCACTTTATCCACCTGTCCTGATACACTAAGGGACCAATAGACATGCAAACCAAGGACCCTTTGTGCTTCCCAGAGTCCTACTGTTCTTTGTGTATTCTCTTGCCTTATTTGTTCTACCCAAATGCATCAGCTCACACTTGTTCGGATTGAAGTCCATTTGCCACTGATCAGCCCATCTGACCAGTCCATCTGTATTCTCCTCCAAACTAAGGCTATTCTCATTTCTATTTACCACCCTGCCAATTTTAGTACTATCTGCAATCTTAGTGATCAAGTCTAAATCATTTATATAAACCACAAATCATAAGGACCCCAACACTGGCGTCTGTAGGACCAACTTGATGGAGACTAGAAAACACTGCTTTACCAATTGTGGATCCAATTTGCCAACTTTCCTTAGATCCCATGGCTTTTTACCTTTACTATCAGTCTCCCAAGTGGAACCTTATCATAAGCCTTTTTGAACTCCATGTAGAATATATCAAAACATTGCCTTCATTTACACACCTGTCTCTTCCAAATATTCTATCAAATTGGTCAGACATGAGATACTCTTACCAAAACCTTGCTGACCATCTTTGATTAACCCCTTGCTTCTCCAAAGGCAGATCAGTTCTATAGCTTCCCCAAGGTAAGACAGACTGACCTGTCATTACCTGGTGTATCCCTTGCTCCCTTCTTGAATAATGGTACCACATTGGCTTTTCTCCTTTGACTCACTCAATAGCCTGGAATACATTTCATCCAGCTTGGAGATTTATCGACTTTCAAACCTACCACACCACTCAGACCCTCCTATTTGTGCTAATTTCTTTAATTGTATCACAGACCTTCTCTGTGATTTCCATACCTAGAGCATCCCTGTCAATAGTGAACACCAGCTTAAAGTACTCATTTAAAACCTCTGGCTCCGTCCACAAATTACCACTTAATAGACCCTATTCTTTCCCTCATTATCCTTTTACCTTTAACATACTTGTAAAACAACTTCGGTTTTCTTTTTATTTTCCTTTATTTTACCTGTCAGTGATTGACCAAGACTAATGAATGACATTAAAGATGGGCTACTCAATCCAATAAATAAACCTTCCAAATCCAACCTGAAAAAGCATGAAAGCTCAGTGCAGTAGGTGATAGAAAATAACATTCACGGAAGACTTTGATCTAAAGTTAGGAGTAGAACATAGGATATAAGATCAGGGTTGGCCAATCAGCCCCTTGAACCTGCTCCATCATTCAATAAGATCATGGCTGATCTGTGGCCGACCTGCCTTTGGCCCATATCCTTTAATTCCGTTATTTTACAAAAAATGTGTTTTTTAAGATTTAAAATTAAAAACTGATCAAGGTGTGCATAAAGATTTGTAGCACTGATTGTGAGTATGTTCACCGAGCTGGGAAGTTGATTTGCTGACGTTTCGTTTCCTGCCTAGGTGACATCCTCAGTGTTTTGGAACCTCCTGTTTCAGGAACAAAACTGAATAAATTCCAGAAGACACAGTACAGCAGCACTTCACAGGCAGCTCCAAAACACTGAAGAGGTCACCTAGGCAGGGGATGTAACGTCTGCAAATCAACTTCTTAGCTTGGCAAACATTAACACCTGATCCTACATTAACTGCTATTTGTGGAAGTGAGTTCCAAACATCTCGCACCCTTTGTGTGTAGAAGTGCTGTCTGAAAGGCCTGGTCTTAACTCTCAGACTTAAATTCCTACACCTCCTCCTACTTAAAATGCCTCTACTTTTTGAAAGAGTTATAATTACAAGCTATCATAAATTGTTACACAGACAAAAGCGAAGTACACAACCAATTTCTTGGTGTTTATTTGTCCCCCTCTCTTTCGCCCATGGCATTGATTGAATTGTAGTTTCCCAGCTAAATCAGCTAATGTCAACATTGGACAACTGCTTCTAGGTGAAATTATTTTCTTGTTTGCCTAGTTTGATGAGATTCAAAAAATGTTGCATTGTATGATGATTCTGTATAATTATGTATAATGATAATACAAAAACAACTAGGAACCCAAAGTTGTTTTCAAGTCATAATTATGCATTTAATTCCTTCGGAACTTTGTCTTATCGAGCAGAATGCTTCCAAATACCCCCATTATCAAAGATGAGGGAGCCCAACACATTTGTGTAAAAGGTTGGGTTGAAGCATTTGTATATGCTTTCAGCCAAAAGTGCTGAGTAGATGATCCAATTAGACCTCCACTTGAACATCACAGATGCCAGCCTTCAGCCAATTTGATACAATCCATGTGATATCAAAAACAAATTGAAGGCACTGGATACTGCAAAGGCTATGGGCCCAGACAACATTCTGACAGTAGGACTGATGACTTGTGTTCTAGAAATAGCTGTGCCTCTAACCATACCACTCCAGTGAAGTTATTAACCCAGCAATATGGAATTTTGAAGATGTATTGATTGTACACTTAAAGCAGGGCAAATCCAAACTGGCCAATTAATGACCAATCAGTCTACTCTTGCCCAGTGATGAAAGGGATCATTACCAAGTGGCACTTACCACTTCCAATAACTTGCTCACAGACACTCAGTTTGGGTTTCACTAGGCCTAATTCCTGATCTCAATGCAGCCTCAATCTAAACACATGCGTTGAACACAAGAGGTAAGGCAAGGCAAAAGTGCATGATATCAAGGCAGCATTTGGCCAAGTATAGCATTAAAGAGCCATAGCAAAACAGGAACCAAAGGGAATCAGAGAGGAGGGAGCATAGAAGTGGAAATATACTAATACTGGTTGGTATCAACCTATCACAAAAAAGAAGATGGTCATCTCAGCTCCAGGATATCTCTGCAGGAGTTTCTCAGGGGAATGTCCTAGGTCCCACCATCTTCAGCTGCTTCATCAATGACCTTCTCTCCATCATTAAGGTCAGAAGTGAGGATGTTCACTGATGATTGCACAATGTTCAGCACCATTTTCAACTGTTTAGATACTAAAGTCATCCATGGGCAACCAGACCTCACAACATCCAGCTTTGGGCTGATAAGTGGCTAGTAACATTTGTAACACACAGTGCTAGGTAATACCAATCTCCAAGATGACAGACTTCATTAATTTCCCTTTGACATTCTATTGTGTTACCTTCGTTGAATTCCTCATTATCAATGTACTGACGAGAAAATGAGCTGGACAAGGCATATAAATTCTGTGGCAGCAATGGCCATCCCAGACTAGGGATTCTGTGGTGAGTAAGGGTGGTATGGTGGCTCAGTGGTTAGCACTGCTGCCTCACAGCACCAGGGACCCGGGTTCAATTCCCACCTTGGGTGACTGTCTGTGTAGAGTTTGCACATTCTCCTCGTGTCTGCATGGGTTTCCCCCGGGTGCTCCAGTTTCCTCCCACAATCCAATAGGTGCATCTGTCAGGTGAATTGGCCATGGTACATTGCCAGGTCAGGGGTAAATATTGGGTAGGGGAAAGCGTCTGGGTGGGTTACTCTTCGGAGAGTCGGTGTGGACTTGTTGGGCAGAAGGGCCCTGTTTCCATACTGTAGGGAATCTAATCTTAAATCACCTTTTGTCTCTTCAAAGTCTGCACACCACCTACACAGCATGAGCTAGTAAATGAACGAGGATATCAGATGCATGGGAAAATTGCCAATTGAAAATTTCTCTTCTAATTCACATAAATTCCTGACTTGAACCATACCACCATTCCTTCACTAACTGCACTGTGCAGACATCTATAGCAGATATAATGCAGCAGTTCAAGAAGACAGTTTACTGTAACCTTCTCAAAGGGATAGGTCATAAATGCTGGCCTAGCCATGAAGAGTCATACAACATGGAGACAAACCCTTTTCTCCGATTTGTTCATGCTGACCAAATATCCTAAATTAATCTAGTCCTATTTGCCAGCATTTGGCCCATATCCCTCTAAACCCTCCTGTTCATTTACAAATCCAGATGTCTTTTAATTGATGTAATTGTACTAGCCTCCACCACTTTCTCTGGTAGCTCATTCCATATATGCACCACCCTTCGCATGAAACAAGTTGTCCCTTAGGTCTCTTTCCCCTCTCACTCTAAACTTATGTCCTCTACCCTGGGGAAAAGATATTGGCTATTCACTCCATCATGATTTTACAAACTTAAATCCCACTTTACAAACTTACAAACCCACAGATGGATGAATTAAAAAAGTAAATTCTATAACCTCATAATGCTTCGCTTTCTTCTAACATCAGTAAGATTGACATAATGAATTAACATGGAGTTAGGAGTTAGTCTATGACTTGATGGCAGAGGAAAATTACAATTGGGCAAGGAAAATAGATGTTAAAGTGTAAAACAAGAAGTCTGATACTGATAATTCCTACTTTAGTTAGGTTTTGTTTATTGAGCTGCTTTTCACACCCCTTTCTGCTTTTCTCATCTAACTTGCAAATAATATCATGTATGTCAGTGTTCCATTGGTACATTAGTTGAAGTAGCCATTCTCGATATATCAACTTGGAGACTGAGTACTGGTAAGCTTTGCAAAGCGTCACAGCTGTATACCATCTTGTTCTCTCTTTACATCTGCACATCAACAGACAGACCTTCCAGCATGAATCAGTGAATAGCAATCACAGCGAGCTGGCTAATTTAGGATAGCTAAAGGCTATGATTACACTGCTGCTCTAACTGAGGGCAGTTCATGTCACAGATCAAGGATCAAGCTTGAAACTTTCTTAGTTAGCATGATTTGATGAGACACTTGGGGAAACAAGCATTCATTTTTATGGTTTTTCATTTTCAAATCTTTTAACTAATGATCAGTGTCTGAATGAACATGTCTGGCAGTAATTTCTGAATGAACTAAATTGCCTTTTATATTACAACTTAAGCAAGAGGTTTCACTTTCAAATGGTTGTAATTCTATAATGGTCTTGTAGCTGCATTTTTCAGTTAAGCCTCACCAGTTACTGTTCAGGAAAATAAATTGAGGAATATTTTTACGTAATTAAATAAATGTTATATCGAGTACAATATACATCATGATTATCAAATGAAAATGGGGTAACAATATCTTAACACATTTTATCAGCTCTCTATCCCAACATTTCTAATAGAATCTGTAAATAACTATACTTACAATTATACTTTGCTTGTTTTGCTGCTAGAATGTCAAAAAGCAACATATGTACAATTAGGTTTTTTTTGTTATCAAATTTCCTTTTATTTTGATTTCAGAAGTTACATATACATGGGCATAACATAACTATTGAAGAAGTCTTTAAGGTCTTATTTTGTACTCATGTTGTCACCGGATCTAAACCACTTTCAAACACTGTAATATCAAGCAAATGAGCTGCACTATGGTTTCTTGCATTAAACTCCTGTGCTTATTTTCTACAAATGGAAACATTAATTGTTCTACAGAGTACGTAGCAAGTAAGCAAAACAAAGGAACATGTTGTTTAATGGTACTTATCTAATTAAATGAGGATGATTGTTTTAATTCGGGCAGTCAACTGTTCAAAGTCAGCTTACCTGTGCAAGTGACCTCCAGCAATTGGATAGTCTCATTCAATAATTTAAATGGATTCAGCAGTTAGAGTTTGTTGGTATTCAAAAAGTGCAATCTGCCCTGCAATATGCGTGGGTATGTAAGGTATAAAAGGTATTTTAGTCTTGTCCTCACAGCAGAAAACAAATGGGTGGGTAAATTGGCCCAAGGTCTGTTGGATTCTTCAATACCAAAATATTCAAACTCAGTTTGTTATTTTACTGAGGTGACATAAACATTGTTACATCTGGCAAAACACTCTGTTGGTGGTAACCTCACAACAATCAATATCTCAAGGTGGCAAAACATCAGAGTCAGGCATGCTAGCTGCCAGTTGTAGCCCCGCTTACTCAGTAACATGATATGAATACTCTGAAGAGGCTTTAAGGGATATAGACCAAATGCAAGCAAACGGGACTAGGTCAGATTGAAATATCTGTTTGGCACAGACAAGTTGGACTGAAAAATTTATTTCTGTGCTGTATGACTTCATAACTCTATGACTGGGCTTGTATTCACTAGAGTTCAGAAGGATGAGTGGGAATCTAAAATGTATAAATTTCTAATAGTGTTGGACAGTCTGATGCAGGAGGATATTTTCCCTGGTTGGGAGTCTCGAACCAGGGCTCACCATCTCAGCACATAGGGGGTAAGGTAGAGATGTAGAAAATAGCTGTCTTTGAGATGGCATGATAATGTAACCAGAAACACCCTCTTGGGGTCCAATAATGACACCAAAGCTGCAAGTAGATTGGTTTAGTCTCAAAACTGTTGCCATAGAGAGGGATGGAGTCAATATGCAGGGAAGGAAGTTTGGAATGGAGGCTGAACACAATAACTTCAGTATTCCCTCTAAGTGCAAAGGAATCACACTGTAAAACTGATTAATAATCCTAAAATAATTTCTAGTGCAATGATTTGATGACAAATTCCTTTGTAGATAACCACATACAGTTAGAATTCAGTTTTACATTACATTTATGGAAGATTTGAACTCCAAACTATGCTGTATTACTCTATAATCCGAACCTTTGGTTTTCTAATCTAACATCTTCCAATAGAAGGACACCCAGAGCTGTATGCAGTATTTTAAAGGTGGCCTCACCAATGTCCTATACAACCACAACACGATGTCCCGACTTCTTTACTCATGTTCTGACTAATGAAGGCAAGCATACTAACACCTTCTTTACTTCTGTCACTACTTTATTTCTATCTTAAATAATTTCTTGTCAGCTTCAGATTTTTGTCATCAGATAGTGAAGAAATGCAATTATTTTAAAATCCACTGTCACTGGTGTGACAAGGTGTTGTTGATAGGCCTGTGTCTGTCATTCTGTGGGTAGTATAACTGCAGCAGCCATGATATATTTGATAGGAAAAGGAGATATGGTGACATTAATGTGTGTAGTCAAGATGAAATGAGCATATAGTTGTATTTCAACTTCTGCATCAGGTCAACTGATTAAAAAGTAATATTTATACCAAAAATATAACTACAGTTCTCCAGGTAACAGAAAGTGGTCTATATCGATTGTGCATCTATTTAGAGTCCACCAGTGTGAGAAAATTATTGCATTGCGCTACTACTGAGACATGTCAATATAGCACTACATCTCATATTAAATGTGGGCAATGCTACTTTTTAAAACTTATTATTTGACCTTTTAAACAGGTAATGAGGATAACGGAAGTAAATGCTACAGCTTCCTAAGAAATTAGAATTGCGTGATTATAAATGCAGCTAGTCAAATGGTGTTTATTTAAACTAGCCCTCTCTTCAAAAGTTCTTGACTTGTTACCATACTTTGCAGTTGAAATATTGATGCTGTAAAAATGGGATAGATATGCAATCTGAATATATTCACTTGGCTCAATGCTAACTCTGCTTGGGCGGCACAGTGGCTCAGTGGTTAGCACTGCTGCTTCACGGCACTAGTGAACTGGGTTTGATTCTAGTCTTGGGCGACTGTCGATGGAGTTTGCACATTTTCCCTGTGTCTGCACAGGGTGATCCGATTTCCTCCCACAGTCCACAAGTGTGCAGGTTAAGTGGATTGGCCATGTTAAATTATCTATAGCGTTCAGGGATGTGCAGGCTAGATGGATTAGACATGGGAAATGCAGGATTACAGGGATAGGATGGGTAGGATACGCTTTGGAGGGGCGGTGTGGACTCAATGGACCAAATGGCCTGCTTCCACACAGTAGGGCTTCTATGATTCTATCTACCTCTGACTCCATTCTCAAGTCTCTATGCACTTGTACACCTAGGATTCTTTGTTTGGCTTTGTTTGGGTACTGCCCTGCGTTCATCAAGCTTCTCTGTCAAAAAACTCAATCATGTTAGTGAGACATGATTTCCCATGCATAAAGCCATGTTCACTATCCCTTATCAGTCCCTGCCTTTCCAAATGCATGTAAATCCTGTCCCTCAGAATTTCCTCCAACAACGTACCCACCACTGATGGAAGGCTCACTGGTCTACAGTTCCCGTTCTTTTCCTTACAACTTTTCTTAAATAATAGCATCATATTAACTAACCTCCTGTCTTCCGGCACCTTACCCAATGATATCAATAGCTCAGCAAGGGGTTCGGTAATCTCTTTCCTAGCTTCCCATAAGCTTCTAGGAAACACCTGTCAACCAATCTGTCCAAATAGGACAGCCCTGCCACCCCCAATATTCCTGCTGAAGGGCTTTTGCCCAAAACATTGATTCTCTTGCTCCTTGGATGCTGCCTGACCTGCTGTGCTTTTCCTGCACCACACTCTCAACCCATCCCCAATATCAGTCTATGAACTTCCACTACATTCCCTCTATAGCAAGTACAGTTTGTTTAGGTAAGATGACATAACTGCATGCATTACACCAGATGCAGTCTAAAAAAAGTTGTGTAAGATTGCAGTAAGACATCACTATTTCTGAACTGAAATCCTCTTCTACCAAGATCTTTAAGACATCAATAACAGAAACTATTAGTACAAGGTATTTCTTTACCTTGTAAATAAACTTTGAGTCAGTGAACAGCAGTAAATCTTTGAGCCAGTCCTGATATTCAGTATTCGATATAATTATATTTTAATTCATTCATGGGATATGGACATTTATTAGGCTGGCATTTATTATCCAGAGAGCAAAGTCAAACACATTGTTCTGGATCTGGACTCACATATAGCACCAGACCAAGTAAGACTGGCAGTTTCCTTCTCCAAACAGCATTAGAGAATTAGATGGGCTTTTCTCCCTGACAATCAGCAACAGTTTCATGGTCATAATTAGACTCATAATTCCAGATTTTTATTGAATTCAAATTCTACCATCTGCCATGCCAGGATTCAAACTCAGGTCCCCAGAATTTTAGTTGCGGTTCTAGGTAATAGTGTAGTGATAATACCACTAGGCCATCACCTCCCCTTTTATAATATGCTCCAACATGAGACTTTTTATTTGTAAGATGAGCAGCAAATTTAGCCCAATAAATGAGATCCATCTGGAGTCACACATATAAGAAATGGAACATTACCTTACATAATATTTTACCAACAATTCACAACATATATGGCTAATCTAAAATATAATCACAAGAGACAAAGGGAAATTAAAATGACAAAAACTGCAACATTCTAACAGTTGCCAGTTATATCTACATCTTGAATACTAAGAACACAACTCTGCAAACGATTACAGCAGAGAGGTGCTTTTAATTCTCATGAAGCCTGGACAGCAAAGCATGATATATTGGAAAACACATCATGATACTGCTAAGCAGTGATTTTCTTCATCGTTTTACATGTTAGCTCAGCATAAGTCTCTAATCATAGACTGATACCATCACCATTTAAGCAGATGGTGTAAGGTGCCTTTGCAAAATCTCCAGAGATGAGTAATTTCTATAAACTGAAATAATCAGATTATGTATAAAAAAGATATATTACTTCTATAATTTATTTTCAATTTGGAAAAATAGAACGTATAACTTTCCACATTTAATCTTTACAGAATAGATGCCTTTAGGTAAACAGGCTCTTTGCCTTCATAAATAAGCCTGGCCTGGTTATTCTGAAGGGAATGGCAAAGTCGAGTTAGGAAACCTCCTGATTTGCCAGATCTGCCTCCTTAGACACACTCTTTCCCAAAGGATTGATGTTGCCACAGAACTGAACAGATGGCTAGGCTGGCAGGCTAAAATGCTTCCTATGGTACTAAATACATCAACTCAATTTCTCCAAGAAGAAAAGTACTCCAATGAATCTAATTTTTTATATTTTTTACTGGGATTATGTTGCAATGAATACAAGGATTTCAAGCCTTCATTACCATGCCAAGTCCCATTCTCATTTATATACTCTAAATTCTCCGCCTCTGTGCTGCCTCTGTGCCTTCCATAAAAATTCCATATCTAAACACTTAGTATGCACTTCAGCAGATCTCAGGAGCCATGTCTTTGAAATTAACATTAGACAAGATTAAATTTACCACAATCTAACAGTCACATTCAAACACATTTCATACTGAAAAAAATCCTCAGTCAAAACATCTACTCAAAAATGTATAAACCATTTGAAGCAGTCTATATGTTCTAAGAACATATAATGAGAGTCTGGATCAAAAACAGATAATCCTTAAATAACTCCTTAAAACTATCTATCAAACTCAGTCAAACATAATGAGCTCAATTGTTATAACACACCTTTATTGTTTCAGATAATGAAGTCCACTGAAACATCAAGACCAGATTATTTTTCTAGGTTACACCAGATGGCCTGTCTTATTTTCTCTGCAATCCAATTTGAAAGGGCTGTAAACATTTAAATAATTCAGATTGTGACAGTTGCGTTCACAACCATTTTCTTCAGTTTTGAATACATAATCCCAGTTATTCCAATAAATCTCAATACTGGAAGAATGTTTTTATATTTTCTTATCACGGCAGACAGAAACACACTTAACCTACACTTTAGATGTAAGCAGTGAAACTAAAAACAAAGATTATTTTTAAATTTTAATGTCTATCAAGGAAAGAATTCGAAGAGCAGTTTATTTTCAGATTGTGGATCCATAGTAATTCATGATGAATTTGAAGCACTATGAACCACACATCGTTGTTAAAGGGGCCCAATTCCATAGAAATGTTTGGTGGGGGGGTGGAGGGAAGGGAGGATGGTGCAGGTAATTGGAGTGACCAAGCTCATAATGGAGCCAGCAAAGAAAGGAATGCTACATGTAAAAGAGCTTGCCACACCCTTACTCTGGAGTGGTAGAAACTGCCAGAAATAGAAATAAAGTGGAAATCACAGAATTGTGTCTCACCAATGATTCCTCATAGGCTCCTGTGTTGACTAAATTCGCGACAATCAGAGTCCACCTTTAAATATGCTGTTGTTTGGTTACTAGACAGAGAACATCTTACTGTTTACAAAAGGCATAACCCAATAGCATATACAAGCAAAATATTGTGGATGCTGGAAATCTGAAACAAACACAGAGAATGTTGGAGAAACTCAGCAGGTGTGGAGAGAGATATAGAGTTCAGGTTTGAGTCTGAAATGTTCAATTCTGAAGTACAGTCATATCAGACATGAAAGATTAACACTGTTTATCTCTCCACAGATGCTGCCAGACCTGCTGAGTTTCTCCAGCATTCTCTGTGTTTGATTCAGATTTTCAGAATCTGCAATATTTTGCTTTGATCTAGAGGCGTAAAGTGGCGAAAGTGCCTGTTATTAATATTTTAATTGATATTCTTATAGGGCTTTAAGAATGCATTGCTTTGCAGGATTTATAAATAGATTTTTTTAAAAAGCAAATTCATGCATGTCATTGCTTTGAGACAGTCCATTGATCATATACCGAGTGTATAGTGGGTATATGGAAACACAATAGCCATGAGTTTATAATGTGGTAAAAACAACGACTGCAGATGCTGGAAACCAGAGTCTAGATTAGAATGGTGCTGGAAAAGCACAGCAGCAGGCCAGCATTCCTGATGAAGGGCTTTTGCCCAAAACGTCGATTTTGCTGCTCGTTGGATGCTGCCTGAACTGCTGTGCTCTTCCAGCACCACTTTCCTGTACAAATTGAGACATCTGTCTTGGGTAATTATTCTGGGGTTTTTAAAAATGTGTTTATTGGATGTTAGCGTAATTGGTTTGGCCTTTATTTATTGCCCTTCCCTACTTGCTGGGAGGACACTTAAGAATCAACCACATTACTAAGAGTCTGGAGTCACATATCATCAGTCCAGGTAATGACAGCAGATTTCCTTTCCTTCTAGTAGCACAGTGGCTCAGCAGTTAGCACTGCTGCTTCACAGCACCAGGACCAGGGTTCAGTTGTACCCTCGGGCAATTGTCTGTGTGGAGTTTGAACATTCTCCCCATGGCTGCGTGGGTTTCCTCCCACAAGCCAAAGATGTGCAAATTCGATGGATATGCCGTGGGAAATGCAGGGTTACAGGGAAAGGGTAGAGGTGCAGGTCTGCGTGGGATATTCTTCAGGGAGCTGGTGTGGACCTGATGGGCCAAATGGCTTCCTTTCGCACTGTAGTGATTCTATGATTAAAAAACGTTATTGAACCAGGTGAGTTTTAATGACAACTGTCAACAGTTACAGAATCACCATTAAGCTGTTAATAATTCAGATTTTGGGATTCTGGGATAATGTCCAATGACCAGTGACCTTGCCATGATGCTACCATCTCCTCCCCCTCCAGCAATATGACTATAAATGACATGTCTGAATTGTTCTTCAGCCAATGCTCTCAATGACTGTAAGGAGTCAGACTGATAAACATCTGGTTAAACCTTAATTTTCAAGACTTTTGGCCTAAAGTTTAGTGAAACTATTTGAGTGCAGCACGAAAAAACTCAAGTCATTTGACTTAATGTGCATACTGTTACACGTAATGAAAATATCTAAAAACAATAACACAACAAAAATATTGCTTTGATTCTTCTGAAAGATAAACCTGGATTTTGACATCTGGAAGGGCATTCAAACACGTGCTAGGAACAGAAGTAGATCATCTGGCCCCTCAATCCTGCATTGCCCTTCAATATGATCATGTCTGTTCTCTTTGGGTTTTAAGTTCCACGTTCCTGTCTGGCCTCTTGATTCCCTTGCCTAAGAAGAACTGGTCTCCCTTTGTCTAGAAGGTCGAAGGACAAGAGTACAGGTCAATAACAGTGCTGAAGAAAAGTTAAATTATTTCATTTTCCAGGCCTTCTTTGACACTGAATCTGCATGTCACAGAGTAGACCAGGTGGGACTGCAGGATGTTTTGCTCAGCATTGAGGGCTTTATTGTGTAAAGGATGAAATTTTATTATTTTCATGAGACCTCCTGTGACTGTCAAGGATGTCTCTCCCATCTCTGTAAATTGCATTGTTCAAAATGCACCAGAAAAGATAGTAAGTAGACAGGGTGCTTAAGAAGGTGTTTGGTATGCTTCCCTTCACTGCCTTTGTCATGCTGAGGTTGTTCCGGACGTTGGTGAGATCTCTTCTTGCATATTGTGAACAGTTCTGGTCGCCCTGTTTAGATTAGATTAGATTCCCTAAAGTATGGAAGTAGGCCCTTTGGCCCAACAAGTCCACACCGACCCCCTTGATGAGTGACCCATCCCCCCCATATTTACTCCTGATCAATGTACCTCACACTATGGGCAACTTAGTATGGCTAATTCATCTAACCTGCACATTTTCGGATTGTAGGAGGAAACCGGAGCATCCGGAGGAAACCCATACAGACACAGGAAGAATGTGCAAACTCCACACAGACAGTTGCCTGAGGCTGGAATCGAACATGGGTCCCTGGTGCTGTGAGGCAGCAGTGCTAACCACTGAGCCACTGTGCTGCCCCGATAAGAAAGATATTATTAAACTGGAGAAGGTTCTGAAAAGATTTACCAGGATGTTGCCAGTAATGGAAGGCTTCAGTGATAAAAAACTGGGATTTTTTTTACTGAAGGATAGGAGGTTGAAGGGTGGCCTTATACAGGTTTATAAGATTTTGAGGGACATAGGTAAAGTGAAGAGTAAAGGTTTTTTCCTTAGGGTGGGGGAATTCAAAACCAGGGACATAGATTTAAGGTGAGAAGAGAAAGATTTAAAAATGACATGAGGGGCAATTTTTTTTTACATACAGGGTGGTTCATATGTGGAATGAACTGCCAGAGGAATTGGTGGATGCAAGTACAGTTACAACATTTGAAAGACATTTGGATAATTACATGGATAGGAAAGGTTTGAATGGATATGGGCCAAATGCAAGCAAGTAGGACTAGTTTAGTTTGGGAACATGATCGGTTTGGATTAGTTGGACCAAAGATCTGTTCCCATGCTGTATGACTCTATTAGTACTGCATTGCTATTTCAATCAAAGGCTACCCATTTTCACAGCTGGGTAATGTTAAAAATCAAGGCTCATGGTCTTATTGACATCACTGGAGTCCATAGAGACCTGATGAGATAGATTTGGAGGTTGCATTTTATTTCCTGTAGAGATAATGCTTCATAAATGAGGGAGAATGGTGACATGGTGGAACATAATGACTCACTATCATTACATTTCTGTAGTTACGGAATGCTTCTCATGTTAGCAAAAAACTGAATATATTAATATGGCGGTCAGGTGATAAATGAGATTCGATGCAGAGAATTACAATGTTTCACATGGAGGCACAATATTCAGCAAGGTATTATTACTCAAATAGAAAATTAAGTGCATGGAAAAAGAAAGAAATTTCAGGGACCTGATTACACTTTGTTGAAGATGTCACAATAATGTTCTGTGGCATTGGGTAAAACAAGGCTATCTCGCCTCCTGACTCCCTGAAGCTTGATCATATCTACAGGGTGATTCAGGCCTGTGATGAAATGCGCACCACTTGTTTGATGAGCACAGCTCCAACAATACTCAAGAGCTTTATCACAGTCCAGGACACGGCACCCTGCTTGATTGGTTCCCCATCCACCAACTTCAACATTCACTCCCTTCACTAATGACAAACAGTGCTAGCAATGTGTACCATTTGAAAAGCGCACTGCAACAACTCACCAAGGCTCCTTCAACAGCATTCTTCTAAGTTGTGATATCTATCCCCTAGAAGGACAAGGGCTGGAAACGCATTGGAATTCAATTAATCTGGAGGGTGCCTGAAGTTGCACTCCATCCTGTCTTGTAACAATACCACTATCATTGTGTCTAAGTTCTGGAAAACCTCCCTGTACAACATTGTGGGTGTGCTTGCATGTGGATTGCCACGTTTAAGGAAGGCAGCTCACTTCCATCATATCCAGGACATTTAGGGACGGGCAATTATACGGCAATGCTCACATTTCATGAAAATCTTCAAAATTTATAATTCATTGGTGCAACTGGATGTGAGACACCATGAACAACTTTGAGTTCATCAAGACAAGAAATATACTGTGCAGATATTGAAAGGTGACGGAAGAGGTCAAGCAAAGTATCTAAGGAAATAAATTAATTGAACAATGGAAGAGTAAAAAAACTAGGTATATTGTCATTGAAAAAGAGAAAGTTGAGAGGTGATACTTCTGGATTTTAAAAGAGAAGTTTGAAGGATAATGTACACCATGGGACCATGTACACCGTAATTTGTTTGTAACAATAAAAACAGAGATCCACAACTTATACTTCAAGTATTCGTGATTAGTTCAACTTTCCCATATTTTCCAGGTTTTATAAATTTTTGCACTGCAAGTTGTTGAAGATGATGTGAACTGTTAACAACATAGGGAAACTAGATATCTAGGTGTGTTGATGTACCTGCTTGGCCAATTAGCTTGAAGGCTTATAGGTTAAAGGGCACAGAAGAGACAATAACTTAGAGGAAATACATTTAATGCCCAATCTGGTACAGAAAGTGAAATAAAGCCAAGGAAAGAAATATTATCTATTGAAAGAGAGGGAGAGCGAGAGAGAGAGAGAGAGAACAGACAAAATTGTTCTCACAAGTTGATGCAGTATAGCACTTCCAACATTTTTATTTCTGCCTTTAATGGCACATCCACTGTCAATTGAAGTTACTTTAACATTTACACCTGATAGCAGCCAGTGCTGATCACTTCACAGTTACTTTCACAGCAAACTATGGGTTATTATTTCAGTGAACAAATGGTTCAACAAGTGAACAATGAATGAAGTAGGTCGCTTGGAGCAACTGTGGAAGCAGATTTAAATGAAAATTAGATTTCTTTCATAAAATAATATGATGGAATCCAGTGTCTGTGCATTTTGGGATATTTAATACGTTTACTGTGGTACACTTTATGAAGCACATTACAGGTAACCACAGAACTACTGCAACATAGAAGGCGATCATTTGGCTCATCGGGTATGCACAGCTCTCCAAATGAGCGTTTCACTTTGTTCCATTCCCCTGCCTTCTCTCTATAACCCTTCACATTATTCATTTCAGACAGCAATCTAATTTTCTTCTGAATATTTCCATCAAATCTGCCTCTATCATACTCTTAGGGATTGCATTCCAGACATTAACCACTAACTGCATGAAAAAAAATTTCCTCATGTCAGTTTTGTTTCTTTTATCGAATGCTTGAATTTGTACCCTTCTGTTCTCAATCCCTCCACAAGTGGGAACCATTGTTCCCTATTCATTCTGTTCAGACTCCTGATAATTGTGAATGAACCAATGTTTCATATAAATTTGACGTAACTTCTTTATTTTTGTATGCTACAAGCCAAACAATACAGCCTAGGAGACTGCATACTTCAATAACTCATCTCTCAATCTGTCTTGTCGCCTCCAGTGACTTATGCCCATGCACATCCAAGTCCCTCTGCATCGGCACCTGCTTAAGAGTTTTATTCTTTATGTTTTATTGCCTCTCTGTGTTCTTCCTACCACAATTAATGAATGCACATTTCTTCACATTTTGTGCCACCTATCCACCCATTCCATCATCTTTTCGTTATGCTTCTTATCTTGTACATGATCCTGCTCAAAATTCACAATGCAGCCTCCGTGTTTTTATTATCTGCAAACTTTGAAACTGTACCCTGTACATTAACGTCCATGTCATTGATATAAATCAAGAACAGCAAGGGTCCCAACACTGGCCCTGGGGATCTCCAGGATACTCATTTCTCCTGCTCCAAATACATCCACTAACTCTTTATTTCTTGTCAGTAAATTACATATCTATTATTGGTGCTGCGCCTTTTAATTGATGAGCTATGAATTTATTCATAAGTCTGTCCACAATTTCTTTTGTTAACTCTTCAAAAAACTCCAGCAAGTTAATTAAACATGATTTCCTCTTAAGAGATCCATGCTGACAAACTTATAAATCCACATTTGCCCAAGTAAACATTATTTTGTCCTGAAACATTATTTATGGGAGCTTTCTTCAGCATGGAGATAAATTAACTGGCCCATTGCTGCAGGGCTTATCTTTGCACACTGATTTGATCAAGAGTGTGACATTCACAATTTTCCTAATGACTGTCTCCACAAGCTGGGTATAAGGAAGATTGAAAAATTATCGACAGTGCCTCTGCAACTCCCACTCCCATTTCCTTAAGTATCCTTGAAAGTATCTTATCTATTCCTAGTGCCTTTTTCATTTTAAATACACTCTATTTAATACCTCTTCCTTCTCAATTTTAAACGATTTCTCTTGTCTCAAGGCAAGTCTCTAGTATAGTCACACATTGTATTTCTACATGATAACCAGTGCTAATAATTCATCAATCTTAGTTACCACAAATATGCACAGTACCCCTGTTTTAAGAGTTGCTTTTTTTCTCCTTATAACCCCAACTATTAAATTATTGTTCCTTATTCATGTGCCATCTATCTCTCCACATCTTTTGTGCACACCTCTGACATGATCTCTTGGCTCTGTCAAGTTAGAGACGAAAAATGTGGTCCTTGAAAAGCACAGCAGATCAGACAGCATCCGAGGAGCAGGAGAGTCAATGTTTCGGGCAGGAGCCCTTCATCAGGAATGTGGAGGGAGAAAAGGGGGGGGGGACTGGTGGGGAAGGTATCTGGGAAGGCAATAAGTAGGAGGTAATTGTGATAGGTTGGTGAGGAGGGTGAAGTAGATAGGTGGGAAGGAAGGTGGCTAGGTATGAGAGTTCAAAAGGGTGGTGCTGAGTTGGAGGGTTGGATCTGGGATGAAATTGGGGGAGGGAAGATTTTAAAACTGGTGAAGTCAATGTGGATGCCATGTGGTTGGAGGGTTCTGAGGCAGAAGATGAGGCGTTCTTCCTCCAGTTGGTGGTGGCTTTGATTTGGCAATTGAGGCAGCCCCGGACTTCCCACCTACCTTCCTCTCAGCCCCACACCCTATTCATTTCTCCTCACCCTTCCCCCTCTACATTCCTGATGAGGGACTTCTGCCTGAGACGTCAACTCTCCTGCTCATTGGTTGCTGCCTGATCTGCTGTGCTTTTCCAGTGACACACTTTTTGACTCTGATTCCCCAGCATCTGCAGTCCTCACTTTCTCCTCCCTGCCAAGTTAGTTTTAACCCTTCGCAAGAGCACTAGTATAACACTTGCAGGGAACTCAGTCCCAGCCAATCCATTCTGCACAGATCCCATTTCTTATATAGCCTGTCCCAATGTCCCAAGAACCAAAAACTATCCTCCAATCACCCTTAATGTTACACACGCATCTGCTTTTTCTTCCTCTTTCTATACTGAGAAGTGGTATTGGAAGTAATCTGGAGATTTAGAACATAGAACATAGAACAATACAGCACAGAACAGGCCCTTCAGCCCACGATGTTGTGCCGACCACTGATCCTCATGTTTGCACCCTCAAATTTCTGTGACCATATGCATGTCCACGAGTCTCTTAAATGTCCCCAATGACCCTGCCTCCACAACTGCTGCTGGCAACGCATTCCATGCTCTCACAACTCTCTGTGTAAAGAACCCGCCTCTGACATCCCCTCTATACTTTCCTCCAACCAGCTTAAAACTATGACCCCTCGTGTTAGTCATTTCTGCCCTGGGAAATAGTCTCTGGCTATTCACTCTATCTATGCCTCTCATTATCTTGTATACCTCAATTAGGTCCCCTGTTCTCCTCCTTTTCTCCAATGAAAAAAGTCCGAGCTCAGTCAACCTCTCTTCATAAGATAAGCCCTCCAGTCCAGGCAGCATCCTGGTAAACCTCCTCTGAACCTGCTCCAAAGCATCCACATCTTTCTTATAATAGGGCGACCAGAACTGGACGCAGTATTCCAAGTGCAGTCTAACCAAAGTTTTATAGAGCTGCAACAAGATCTCACGACTCTTAAACTCAATACCCCTGTTAATGAAAGCCAAAACACCATATGCTTTCTTAACAACCCTGTCCACTTGGGTGGCCATTTTAAGGGATCTATGTACCTGCACCCCAAGATCCCTCTGTTCCTCCACACTGTCAAGAATCCTATCCTTAATTCTGGACTCAGCTTTCAAATTCCACCTTCCAAAATGCATCACCTCGCATTTATCACCTCCATCTGCCACCTCTCAGCCCATCTCTGCAACCTGTCAATGTCCCGCTGCAGCCTACAACAGCCCTCTATACTGTCAATGACACCTCCAACCTTTGTGTCATCCTTCAATCCCCTCAATCAAGTCATTAATAAAAATTACAAACAATAGAGGCCCAAGGACAGAGCCCTGTGAAACGCCACTCACCACAGACTTCCAGGCAGAATATTTTCCTTCTACTACCACTCGCTGTCTTCTGTTGGCCAGCCAATTCTATATCCAGGCAGCTAAGTTCCCCTGAATCCCATTCCTCCTGACCTTCTGAATGAGCCTACCATAGGGAACCTTATCAAAGGCCTTGCTGAAGTCCATATACACCTCATCCACAGCTCGACCCTCATCAACGTTTCTAGTCATGTCCTCAAAGAACTCGATAAGGTTTGTGAGGCATGACCTGACCCTCACAAAGCTGTGTTGACTGCATTTAATCAAGCCATGCTCTTCCAGATGGTCATAAATCCTATCCCTCAGAATCCTTTCTAACACCTTGCAGATGACAGACGTGAGACTTACTGGTCTGTAATTGCCAGGGATTTCCCTTCTTCCTTTCTTGAAGAGAGGAACTATATTTGCCTCTCTCCAGGCCTCAGGTACGACTCCAGTGGAAAGCGAGGACGAAAAGATCTTCGCAAGTGGCGAAGCAATTGTATTACTCGTTTCCCAAAGCAGCCGAGGACAAATCTGGCCCGGGCCTGGCGACTTGTCAATCTTAATGTTTGACAAAATTTTCAGCACATAGCTTCCTCTATCTCTATCCAGCTTCCTCTATCTCTATTCCTATTTTTGAGGTCCTGCTTGCTATCTAGCTCCCTAAATTCTGACTCCATAACCGCATACTTTTTCTGCCTATATTGTTTGTACCAATGTGGACCACAAATGATGGCTATTCAATCTCCCCAATCAGGATGCAGTGAAATATCTGATCCTGGCATCTGGGAGGCAACATATCACTTTCAATGCATGCCTGCATCTGCAGAAATATCTTTCTATTCCTCAAATTATTGAATCACCTATTCCTATTGCTCTTCTGCCTTTGTTGTACCCCCGGGACAGCTGAGCCACCTGTGATGCTTCAAACCTGGCTCTAGGCTATAGTCCACAGATGAGCTATCATTTTGACCAGTATTCAGAACAAAATGCTGGTTTAAGAATGGAGTGCATGCAAGGGATATTTGCACTACCTGCCTGTTCTTTTTTGTTTGCTTGGTAGTCACCAATTCCCTTTCTCCCTCCACACTCTTAAGTATTGGGTGAACATCACTTTCCATTTTGGGGAATATCTTTGCCTCATTTATGGCTCAGGCAAATTGATAGATGATGATTTTCCATTAATCACGAACTCCATTATTATTGTATCATATGACTATTTGGAAGTTCTGGAGCACAAGTCTTTAGTACTATTGCTAGAATGTTGTCAGTGTCCATAGCCTTTGCAGTATCCAGTGTGTCCAACTGTTTCTTGATATCACACAGAGTGAATTGGTATATGAAATGCTCAGCATCACTGGAGGAGGAGAGATTTGGTCATCTACTTGGCACTTCTGGCTACAGATTGCTGTGAATGCTTCAGCCATTACTTTTTCATTGATGTGCTGGGCTCTTCTATCATTGAGGACAGGGATATTTGTGGAGCTTCCTCCTCCAGTGAGTTGTTTAATTGTGCATTATCATTCAAGACTAGATATGGCAGAACTGCAAAGTTTAGATTTGATCCATTTGTTGAGAGATCACTTAGCTCTGTCTATCACTTGGTCCTTATCCTGTGTGGCATGCAAGTAGACCCGTTTGGTAGCTTCACAGGTTGATACCTGGTGCTACTCCTGGTATGCCCTCCTGCACTCTCCATTGAACTAGTGTTGAGCCCTGACTTAATGGTAATGGTTGAGTAGGGGATATGCCGGGACAAAAGGTTGCATATCACATTGAAGTTCAGTTCTGCTGCTGTTGATGGCCCACAGCACTTCCTGGATGCTCAGTATTGAATTGCTAGATTTGTTCAAAATCTATTCCATTCAGTACACTGATCGTGCCACACAACATGACAAAGGTTGTTCTCAATGTGAAGGTGGGACTTTGTCTACACCAGGATTGTTCAGTGGTCACTCTTACAGATACTGGCATGGACAGATGCATCTGCAGCTGGCAGATGGATAAAGATGAGGTCAAGTATGTTTCTCCTTCTTGTTGGTTCCCTCACCACCTACCACAGACCTAGTCTAGTAGTTATTTCTTTGCGGACCTGACCAGCTCAATCAATAATGCTGCTGCTAACCACTCTTGGTGGTGGACATTGAAATCTCTCATCCAGAGTATATTTTACACCCTTGCCACTCTCAGTGCTTCTTCCAAGCATTGTTCAACATGGAGGAGAACTGATTCATCAACTGAGGGAGAACAGTATGTGGTAACCAGCAGGACGTTTCCTTGCCCATGTTTAATCTGCTGCCGTGAGACTTCATGATACCTGGAGTCAATGTTGAGGACTCCCAGAGCAACTCCTTCCTGATTGTATACCATTGTGCTGCCACCTCTTTGCTGTATCTGCCATCCTGGTGGGACAGGAAATATCCAGGGATGGTGATGGTGTTGTCTGGGACATTGCCTGTAAGGTATGATTCCATGAGCATGACTATGTCAGGCTGTTGCTTGACTAGTCCGTGAGAGAGCTCTCCCAATTTTGGCACAGGCCCCCAGGTATTAATAAGGAGGATTGGGCAGTGTTGACAGGGCTGTTTCTGCCGTTGTTGTTTCCGAAACTTAGGTTGATGCCAGATGATTGATCCAGTTCAATTTTTTTGAGATTTGATAGAGATTGATACAATTGGATGGCTTGCTAGGCCAATCTCAGAGTGTAATTGAGAGTCAACTACATTATTGAGAGTCACATTTTGGCCAGACCAGGTAAGGATGTTAGATTTCCTTCCCTGAAGGTCATTAGTGAATCTGATGGGCTTTTGCAACAATTGACAATGGTTTCATAGTCATCAGTAGATTTTTAATTCCAGTAGATTCTCAATTCAAACATCATCATCTACCATGGTAAGATTTGAACCCAGGTCCCCCGGAACATTTGTTGAGTTTCTGGATTAATAATCTAATGATGATAATACTCAGCCATTGTCTCCTCTTCGTTACCAACTGAAACTTTGACAGACAAGTCATTAACATACGAACAGGTTACCCTGCTTTGTTCCATGCTTCGACCCTGTGTCTCCAAATCCAAAAGCTGGTCATCATTTTTTTCTGTGTCAAGCCATTTGATTTTCAATTGATCTTGGCTGTGTTTCTTCCCACTTGAGAAGTAAAGCACATGGGTCTGTCGCTGGGCAAAGGTTTAGTATGACCAAGACCCCTTGATCTGGAACATTTGTTATAGAAAAGACCAGACCCCCTCAAGATATATAAAGAAGGGAGCTTAGACTGTGTCTATCTTTTTCTTATTTTAAAACAAAAAGGGAGGAACTGTGTTCCAGATGCAATTCAATTGGTCAAAATGCTCGACCTTAAGAAAAACACTATTTATTCAAACATTACAATTAAAATACATCAAAAGAAAGTGGAACTTAGAATAACTTAACTCTGTTGGAAAACTTAACAGAATAATAAATACAGCAGCTATTACTAAGTGACTGTTCCAACCTAGTAACATCCCATAAACACACCCTTGGCAAAAGACAAATTCAGAAAATAGACTGTTTCACATGCAGTTATAGAGTCATAGAGATGCACAGCACAGAAACAGATCCTTTGATCCAACCGTCCATGCCAACCAGATAACCCAACCCAATCTAGTCCCACCTGCTAGCACCCGGCCCATATCCCTCCAAACCCTTCCTATTCATATACCCATCCAAATGCCTCTTAAATGTTGCAATTGTACAAGCCTCCATCACTTCTTCTGGCAGCTCATTCCATACACGTACCACCCCCTGTATGAAAAAGTTGCCTATTAGATCTCTTTTATATCTTTCCCCTCTCACCCTAAACCTATGCCCTCTAGTTCTGGACTCCCCGACCCCAGGGAAAAGACTTTGTCTATTTACCCTATCCATACCCCTCTTAATTTTGTAAACCTCTATAAGAGCACCCCTCAGCCTCTGACGCTCCAGGGAAAACAGCCCCAGTCTGTTCAGCCTCTCTTTATAGCTCAAATCCTCCAACCCTGGCAATATCCTTGTAAATCTTTTCTGAATCCTTTCAAGTTTCACAACATCTTTTCAGTTGCCCAATCCAGGAAAAAAAATCAAAAGACAATTCTGAGAGAGAATGTAACAGCCTGGAGGGATTCATTGCCTTCCAACCTGCTGAGACTCAGCAACAACTGCCAAAAGCTAACTGAAAATCCTGGATCTGTGAGAGTGTGATCACACTCATTGAGGTTGCTTATATTGTTCAAATTTATTGAAAGACAAGGACTCACAAATTGCTTATCTTCTCATAGACTGCTTGGCACCTGTCGCCAGTCTCTCTCTCTAAAAGAAACCAGGGCAAAACACACTTCTTAAAGCCACAGCGTCATCACACATTCAGTATCATCTTAAATTAAATGGGACATTTTAAAATATTAACAGTTTTAAAAAGGTCAAGCTTCAGAAGACTCTATAAACATTTCTGCTTCTCCACCTCCCTCTCCTGTATAACACACATCACAACAAACTTTGGGTCATTAAACTCTCTTGATTCAGGAACAGTTCTTTATGATTGGAAAGTTATGCATGTTATTTCTTACGTAGAAAATGAGAGATAAGGAAACCAGGAAATTACAGACCAATTATCTGTTGTCAGCAAATTATGAGAGATTTGCAATTAAGGATAGGGTGATTGAGCATTTTGAACATTTCCAGCTGATTAGAGGGACGCAGCGTGGATTTGTAAAGAGTAAATCATGCTTGATGAATCTCATTAATGTTTTTGAAAAAAAGAAATAAAGTAGTGGACAGGGGATTGTCTCTTCATTCTCTGGTTACTTGCCAAAATGCAGGCTTGATTCAAAGTACCACATTTTCCACACATGTAGGGCATGGAGACAGCCCAGCCAGAAACGGGTACCAATCACTGTGCTGCTAACATCAATCAAACTACACTGGCTGCGCTACCATGTGAATCAACTGCCCCAAACACCCCTCCCCGTCCCGCCAACAAGGAGTCCAAGTTATTGTGACAATGTATACTTTTGCATGCATGCAATACCTGGAGCTATGGATGGTGATGGTAGAGGTTTCATTTACTTTCCACCACATGGCTGACCAGGAATCTCTGTAACACTTACTGCCTGTCATTCATATATTTACAAGTTGGCAGTCGATCTGTTTGGCCACATTTCGAAACTACCTTCCAAAATCATCAAATCCTGGAATGGAAGTTTCTTGCACAGAGGAGGACATGACATACTGCATTACATGACTTCTACAGTGAAATCTCTATGGATGTTATTTTTAGAGTCATCCAATATAGAAAGAGGGCCTTCGACCCATGTCTATGCTGACCACCAATACCAAACTACACTTAATCCCATTTACCTGCAGCTTACTTGGCATTTTAAGTGCTCATCCAGATGCTTTTTAAAAGTTGCAAGAGTACTTGTCTCTACTGCTTTCTCAGGTACCAGAATCCACATATATTTTATATATATATATATATATATATATCACCAGCCACTGGATGAAAAAATATCTTTCCTTAGATCTCCTCTAAACCATTTACACCTCACCTTAAACTTATGCCCTCTGGTCTTAGATATGTCTAGGGAAGAAATTATCATGATCTACTCTGTTCCTGCCTCTCATAATTCTGTATACCTCAATGAGATCAATTTATAAACCTCAGCTTCCCCTGATCCAAAGAAAACAAATCAACCTATCCAGTCTCTCCTCATAACTCGATTTCCCATCCCAGGAAATCTTTTTTGCACCCTGCAACAATGCAACAAAATCCTTCCAACAGTGTGGTGACCAAAACTGCACACAGCATTCCATCTGTGGCCCAACCGATATTTTATAAATTTGTAACAAGACTTCCTTGCTCCAATATTCTGATATTCTATACCTGGGCTAACTGAAGGAAAATATCCCATATGCCCTCTTCACCACTCTGACTATCTGTGCCTTCAGGGATTTATGGACTTGTACGCCAAGATCCCTTTGTTCCTCAAAACTCCGTAGGGGCCATTGTGTGCATTGTGTACATTGTGTCTATTCTTCCTTTATTAGACCTCCCAAATCACACATACCTGGATTAAATTCAGTCTGCCCTGTCCGATTCACCAGCTGATCAATATCAGACAGTAGCCTTGAGATCGTCATCCTATCAACACCACAATCTGTTTTCATGTCATCTGGAAACTCACTAATCATACCCCCTACATTCACAGCAAGTCATTAATGTACATAACAAGCAACAAGGATCCCAGCACTGATCCCTGTGGTAGTCACAGACTTCCAATCACAAAACAAGCCTCCACCATCACCCATTGCCTCATAATTGTAAGCCACGTTTGGAACCAGTTTGCCCACTTGCCCTGTATCCCATGGGCTCTTATCTTTTGAACCATGATGGACCTTGTCAAAGGCTTTAGTAAAGTCCATATAAACCACATAAATTAAATCATTCCATCAATCTATTCAGTCACCTTTTCAAAAAACTCAGTTAAATTTAACAGACATAACCTCCCTCTAACAAATTCATGCCCTAATCAATCCCTGCCTTTCCAAGTGTTGATCAATCCTGTCCTTCAGAATATTTTTCAATAATTTCCCTATCACTGATGTCAGACTAACTTCTTCAATAAAGGAACGACAATAGCTATCCTCCAGTCACCAGAGTTTTCACCTGTGGCCAATGAGGTCTTAAATATCTGCACCTTTGCTTCCCATAGCAGCTTGGCTTACATCTCATCAGGCCATGGGCTTTTATGCTGTTAAATATCTAATATCTCCTTATTAATCATAACAGGTTTTAGAACCTCACCATCCCAACTGAAACTGCCAGCTACAATGTCCTTTGTGACCACAGATGAGAAGTATTTATTTAAGAGTCCACCATTTCCACTCGCACAGATTGCCCCTTTGGTCTCTAATAGGTCCCACTCTTTCCCTGGTAATCCTCTTACTCTTAATATAAAAAAAGATTTTGGGTTTCCTTGACCACAACTACCAAAGGGACTTCATAGCCCCCTCCTAATTTCCTTTTTAAGCTACCTCCCAACTTCTCTATACTTTTGAAAGGCCTTCAGAATTTATAATGCACTGTACCTGACATATATTTCTTCTTTTTCTTCATCAAACTCTTGATATCCCTTGACATCCAGGGTTTCCTGCACTTGCTGCCCATGCCCTTAAGGGGAACACACTGGCCTGAACTCTCACTATGCTACCGTTAAAAGACTCACACTTTCCAAATAGAGACTGACCTGCAAGTAGCTGCTCCCAGTCCCCCTTTGCCAGACTCTCTCTCAGGATATTGAAAGTGGCTTTTGGGCACTTCTGCACTACACCATCCCTTCCCATTATGATTTTGAAATATACAGAGTTATTGTCACTATCCCCAAAAGTTTGGCCTTCCTCATTACTACAAAGATGGTTTCCTTTATCAAGAATGCAATGCCCTCACCTCTCTTACGTCCCCCTGCCCAATCATGCCTGAAACTTCTATCTCCTGGAATGTTGAGCTGCCAGCCCTGTTCTTCCTTCAATCATGTCTCAGTGTCTGCAATAAGATCATATTCCAAATGTCGATCAATGCTCTAAGTTCATTTTTCTCCTTGTATTCAAATAAGAACAATTTACCTTTCTAGACCAGCCATGTACGTTATCCTGCCCTTGTCTTCTCCACTCAATGGACTGTCTTAACATTCTTCTATATCTGAATGGACCTTGCTCCTGACTTTACATCTGGACATTCATAAGACTACTTATGAAAGTCCTATTAAGGGAGTGTTTGCTAAAGTTAAAGCTCATAGAATTGAAGGCAAATCATTTATTTAGTTAGAAAATGGCTTACTGGCAGGACACAGAGGGCAGGGATAACAGATAAGCATTCGAAGGTTAGAGTTTTCCATGTTGAAGTTGGTGAATGTGTTTCATAGCATCATTTTCGCTGTGGTGAGCGATCTCCTGTAACTACACTTTCTCACCTCATTATACATGTGACAGAGATGTTGAGATATCAGGTTCCTGACTTCATATGTAGAGAAGATACTTGAGCTGGTCAGACAAGACCAAGACCCCTCATGTGCTATGTGGAGACAACAATGGGCAACAAACTTGGTAAATTCCATTGTGTTATTCTCTTCTCCAATTACCACTGGTGCTTCCTTATTGTTGTTCTGCATGAGGCTTTATCTTTCTTCAACTACTGTCTCTTCTCTTGGCATGTAATTTATGACACTCAAGGAACCTCAGCATGCAAGAGGACACAGCCTGACTCCTCAGCAATAGACAGCTTTTCTTGATATTGAAGGTCTGATTTTTTGGACTCTCTCTTAAGTCACCTCACCGGCCATTATTCTCACCACCTCAGAGGGACTAGCAAGGAGTAACATTGCTTGAATTTTAGTGGTTCAGTGCTCAAAAAGGACAATCAAACACAGAGGGAGAACTTCAGCCAACTGAATAGGAGACTGGTACCAACTCAACCAGTGCCATGAATTGGCATTCTGAAACAGATTGAGCGAAAAAGACTTATTAAGTATTATTTCCTTTTTAAATACTGTGATAAATGTAATACAGTCTGTAAAATGTGGGAAAATATTTTTATACTTGAAATGGTTCTTCTCAATAATCAGGACTCATAAATGTTTAGATTGACTCTTTCATATTCTATAGTTGTATTTAATTTAGATACAAACTAAACTCAAGGAGAACCCCAAAGTCTATTGAACAGAGGAGAGCCAAAGAGACTTGAGAATACATACATGATTAAACAATCATGAGCAGGTATTAAAATAATTCAAAAGCTTAATGAAATGCTAGATTTTATATCGAGAGGACAGGAGTGAGAAAGGCAAAGTGTCTTGCACAAGCTGTACAACAGCTGGCCAGACCACATGTGGGGTATTGGGGACTCCAATTTGTGAACGTCAGAGAGCAAAAGAGATGTACAGCATGGAAACAGACCGTTCGGTCCAACCTGTCCATGCCGACCAGATATCCCAAACCAACCTTGTCCCACCTGCTCGCACCCGACCCATATCCCCCCAAACCCTTCCTATTCAAATATCCATCTAAATGCCTCTTAAATGTTGAAATTGTACCAGCCTCCACCACTTCCTCTAGCAGCTCATTCCATGCATGTACCACCCTCTGCTTGAAAAGGTTGCCCATTAGGTCTCTTTTATATCTTTCCCCTCTCACCCTAAACCTATGCCCTCTAATTCTGGACTCCCCCACCCCAGGGAAAGGACATTGCCTACTTACCCTACCCATGCCCCTCATGATTTTATAAACCTCTATAAGGTCACCCCTCAGCCTCCGACGCTCCAGAGAAATCAGCCCCAACCTGTTCAGCCTCTTTTTATAGCTCAAATCCTCCAACCCTGGCAACATCCTTGTAAATCTATTCTGAACCATCTCAAATTTCACAACATCTTTCTGATAGAAAGGAGACCAGAATTGCATGCAATATTCCAACAGTGGCCTAACCAATATCCTGTACAGCCACAACATGACCTCCCAGCTCCTGTACTCAATACTCTGACCAATAAAAGAAAGCATACCAAACGCCTTCTTCACTATCCTATCTACCTACTTTCAAGGAACTATGAACCTGCACTTCAAGGTCTCTTTGTTCAGCAACACTCCTTGGGACCTTGCCATTAAGTGTCTAAGTCCTGCTAAGATTTGATTTCCCAAAATGAAGCACCTTGCATTTATCGGAATTAAACTCCATCTGCCATTTCTCAGCCCATTTGCCCATCTGATCAAGATCTCCTTGTAATCCGGGGTAACCTTCTTCACTGTCCACTACACCTCCAATTTTGGTGTCATTTGCAAACTTACTAACTATACCTTTTATGCTTACATCCAAATTGTTTGTATAAATAATGAAAAGTAATGGACCCAGCATCGATCCTTGTGGCACTCCACTGATCACAGGCCTCCAGTCTGAAAAACAATCTTCCACCACCACCCTATGTCTTCTACCCTTGAGCCTGTTCTGTATCCAGATGGCTAGTTTTCCCTGTATTCCATGAGATCTAACCTTGCTAACCAGTCTCCCATGGGGAACCTTGTCGAACGCCTTACTGAAGTCCATATAGATCACATCTACCATTCTGCCCTCATCAATCCTCTTTGTTAATTCTTTTAAAAATTCAATCAAGTTTGAGAGACATGATTTCCCATTCATAAAGCCATGTCGACTATCGCTAATCAGTCCTTGCCTTTCCAAATACACGTACATCCTATGCTTCAGGATTCCCTCCAACAACCTGCCCAATTCATGAATGCTTGTACTTACGAATGCAATCTCATATGCGCTGTAAATTTAAAGATCTGACATCAAAACATGTCTTGCATTTACGACTGGCTCCTTCACCTTGTATTATTGTGTTCTGGCTTGCAGTGAATCGATTTGTGAACAGACTCTAGAACAGAACCCTTTTGCAACCTAGAGACTGCCTATACTGTAAATAACTCTGGTCAACAATCCTTAGGACAAATAGTTTGGCCTTGGCAGAGTAAATGTAATAGAATTATATCTGGACTTCAAGGGATATATTGTATCTGGAATTTATGCAAGCAGGGGTTTTATTCCAAGTAATTCAGAAGATTGTGAGGCAAATTGATCACAGTTCTCAAACTATTTACAGGAAAGATGCTGTAGATAGATATTATTTACGTTCTTTGGATTGTCTAGACGGGGGACATAAATTAAAAATTAAAGCCCATCTCTTCAGGAATAGAATTAGGAAATGCATCTAAAGTGATTCAAGCTTGGAAATCTTTTCTGTGAGATCAATTGTCCACTTGAAATCTGATTGTAGGATTTTGTGAACTAAATTTACTAAACAACATTGAGAAAAAGCAGGTAAATGGAGTTGAGCTTCAGATCAGGAACAATCTTGTTAAATGGTAGAACATGTTCAATGGGATAATTTCCTACTTGGTCCTTAAATTTCATCATAATTTCCCTTTCTTTGTCTTATTTTCATTGCAGCTCTGTGAAATGCTTGTGTTTCTACATGAAAGGGAGCACATAAATGCAAATTGGTTTTGTGAAATGAAGAACACTGAATCTTCAAGGAATAAACTACATCTATTAAATTCAGATAAACTAAATTATATTTGTTCACTCTTTAAGTAAATAATCCAAAATAACTCAAATTTTTTCCATTTATTTTAATACTAATGCATCCCAAAGGCCAACTTGTTTCCTTCCAGTGACATTGTGGAATCAAACCATTTTATTCCCTCAATTGCATGGAGTTAATTCAAGCACTACAATTAATCTTGATCTATACATCGAAATCTTCCTCAATTATCTTTTTGAACACTCAAAATAGTGTTCTCATTCTCTGACTGGTTGAATGATTCAAGTAGTCATGTTACAAAGAATCCTGATTAAAACAGAAGGTTTCTTGGCAACAGGTATTGCATTTATCAGAAACCAGCTGTGCGAGGAGGAATCTGAACATTGTTGATAATTTAAAATGAATTCACTGACACAGAACATAAGTCAAATTCAGACAAAAGCCTGACTTTGACAATTGTTCAGAACCGGTTGAATTCTGCATTCCAAGGGATCATAATGATACAGCAGCGTGCGCTGATACAAAGTTGTGACCGCAACTTTTAAAAAAATTGTCATTAAGATTACGAACAGTGAGCGTTAAGCTGTACTGAATTTTGTTGTGTTAAAAATCAAATTGTTTAACGAAATATTTACATTCCCAGCATCAATAGCCCACTCTAAAACACATAGCTTCCATTCCATAACTAATCTTTTTGAAATGTTTACAAGAAATAAAATAGACTCAAATTACACAGTGCCCTTCCTGACCTTGCAACATTCCAATGCAATTTACAGCTAATTAAGTGCTTTATAAATGTAGCCACTGTTGCATTTGAATGATTAAAGTTTACGCTCAGTTTCATGGAGAGAAGGCTGGGTCAAAAATTAATACCTGAGATTTGAATAAGGGCAATTATGAGGGCACAGCTAGCTAAGGTGAACTGGTAAATGAAATTGAGGGTTGGTCCAATAGAGGTGCAGTGGCCGACACATAAGAGGATGTTTCGGAATACGCAGAATACATACATTCCAACAAGAAAGAAAAATTCAAAAATCCAAGAGCAGGACCCATCATCTACAAATAAATGAAACTGTTAAGGTTAGAATTAAACTTAAGGAAAAACATACAATTATGCAGACATGGGTGCCAGGTCAGAAGATCAGACAGAATATAAAAGCAGCAAAGGTGAATAAAATACTAATAAGAAGGAAGAATATAGAGCTTGACAGAAAGCTGGCTAGAAATATAAAAATGGATAATAAGAGTTTCTATAGATATTTCAAATAGAAAAGAGTTACCAAACTGTGCACTGGTCCCATAGGAAGTATGTGAACTGACCAAACATTTTACATTACTTTTCATATAAAGGAAATACATATTCTCTCAGAAATATCTGTAAATCAGGAAATCGAATGGAGGGAGGAACTCAAGAAAATTACAACCAGCAGGAAAGTCAAACTGATCAAGTCATTGGAGCTGTAGGTCACCAATTTTCAGGTATTCATGGACTTTATCCAAGGGCTTTAAAAGAAGTGGTTAGTGAAATGGTTGACCTGTTGCTTTAAACTTTCCAAATTTCTCTAGATTTGGAGAAGGTTCTATTAGATTTGAAAATAAAGCAAACATAGTTCTTTTATGCAAAATGGGAAGGGAGGTAGAAAGCTTGAAAGTAAAGGGCAGCTGTCTTAACGTGTGACATGGAGAACATATTGAAGGTTATTATAAAATATGTTATAGCATTGCTCTTAGACAAGTTCGAGGTTATCAGGATGAATCAACATGGTTTTGTGAAAAGTAAGTCATGCTTAGCCACCTTATTGGTTAAGTGTGTATCCAATTTGCCAGCTCACCCTGGATTCCATGTGATCTAACCTTTCAAAGCAGCCTACCACAGTGGTACTTGAGGATCTCAGAAGAAGTAATGTGCTGTGGATAAAGAGGAACCAGTGGACACACTGTGCCTAGATTTAGAAAGTATTTGATAGTTACATTAAAAGTTACTGTGCTTAGAAAAAAGAGCACATGGTCTAGTGGGCAGCAAAGTGCATGAATAGAAGGTTAGCTAGCTAACAGGAAGCATTGGAGGCATATGTAGGCAATTTTCTGGTAAGATGTAATATGTGGGTGTGTCACAGGGATTGGTGCTGAGACTTTACATGTTTACAATTTATATAACTGAGTTGGATTAAGGGACTGAAGGTATGGTTGCTAAATTTGCTGATGACACAGATAGGTGGGAAAATATGTTGCAAAGAGAACATAAAGGGGCAAGAAAGGGAGATAGACAGGTTAATTGAATGGGCAAAAAAATAGCAGATGGAGTACAATACGAGGAAATGTGAAATTGTCTGTTTTGGCAGGAAGAACAAAGAAGAAGCACATTATCTAAATGGTTAGAGATTGCAGAGTTTTGAGAGGCACACAGATCCTAGTACCTGATTTGTAAAAGCTTTCTATGTAGACAGTCTTTAGAAAAGTTAATAGAATGTTACTGATTGCCATGAGGGGAATTGCATAACCACCTGATTAAGGAGCGCACTTCGAAAGCTAGTGCTGTGTGGGATTTTTAACTTTGGCGTTGTGTGATTTTAACTCCAGACCAACTCCGGCACCTCAAAGTCACGGTCAATTAGGGAGATTATGCTTCAGCTATTCACGGGCACTGGTAAGGCCACATTTGATTGTGCACATTATTGACCTCCTTATTTAAGGAAGGATGGAAATTTATCTGAAACAGTTCAGAGAAATCTTACTAAACCAATACCTGAAATCAGCAGGTCGTATAATGAGGAGAAGTCAGACTGATTAACCTTATAGCACATAGATATTTGAAGGGTAAGAGGCAACTTGTTTGAAATATATAAGATCTTCAAATTCCACATGGTAGGCTGCTCTGAAAGGTTAAATCGCATAGAATACAGGGTGAACTGGATATACAATTGGATATACAATTGGCCTGATGGTAGGAAGCAGAGGGTAATAGTGGAAGGATTCTTGCCAGATTGGAGGCCTGTGACTAGTGGTGTACCTCATGGGTCGGTGCTGGGCCCATTGTTGTTTATTATCTATATCAATGATTTGGATGAGAATGAACAAGGCATGATTAGTAACTTTGCAGATGACAGTGAAATAGATGGTATCATAGACATTGAGGAAGGTTATCAGCAACAGCAGCAGGGGAAATGGCCAAGATGTAACAAATGGAGTTTAATATAGATAAGTGTGAGGTGTTTCTTCTTGGAAAGTCAAATCATGGTAGGCCCTTGATGAGTGCAGTGAAACAGAGCAACTATGGAGTTCAGGTGCATGGTTCTCTGAAAGTAGAGTCACAGGTAGACAGGGCAGTGAAGAAGGTTTTTGGCACACTGGCTTTCATCAGTCAGAGCACTGAGTCTAGAACTTGGGAAGTTCAATCATAGAACCATAGAATCCCTACAGTGTGGAAACAAGCCATTTGGTCCAACAAGTCCACGTCAACCCTCCGAAGAGTAACCCACCCAGACCCATTCCCCTACCCTGTTACTCTATATTTACCCATGACTAATGCACCTAACCTACACACCTCTGAACATTATGGGCAATTCAGCAAGGCCAATTCACCTAACTTGCACATCGTTGGATTGTAGGAAGGAAACTAGAGCACCTGGAGGAAACCCATGCAGTCATGGGGAGAATGTACAAACTAGACACAGTCGCCTGAGACGAATTGAACTCGTGTCCCTGGCACTGTGAGGCAGCAGTGCTAACCATTGACCCATTATGCCATCCAATGTTGCAATTGTACAGTACGTTGGTGGGGCCGCACTTAGAGCATTGTGTTCAGTTTTGGTCACCTTGCTCAAGGAACAATGTTATTAAATTGGAAAGAGTGCAGAAGAAAGTTACCAGGATGTTGCCAGGACTCAAGGAGCTAAGTTATAGGGAAAGGTTGGACAAGTTAGGACTCTTTTCTTTAGAGTGTAGGACACTGAGGGAGGAATCTTATCGAAGTGTTTAAGATCATAAGAGGCATGGACAGAGTGAATGCACTCAATCGTTTTTCCAGGGTTGGGGAATTTAAGACCAGAGGGCATCAGTTTAAGATTAGAGGGGAAGAAAAAAAGGGAACTTGAGGGGCGACTTCTTTACACAGAGGATGGTACGCATATGGAATGAGCTATTAGCGGAAGTGGTTGAGGCAGGTACATTAACAACATTTAAAAGGCATTTGGAAAGATCCATGGATAGGAAAGGTTTAGAAGGATATGGGCCAAGTGCAGGGAAATGGGGTTAGCGTGGATGGTAATTTTTAGTTGGAATAGACCAATTTGGGGTGAAGGGCCTGTCTCCATGCTGTAGGTCTCTATGACTGTACAACTCTATCCTGAGGAGTCTTGGCAAGATCCATGTGGAAACGATGTTTCCTATTGTGGGAGATTCCAGAGCTGGGGATTATTATTTAAAGTAAGTATTACCCATTTCAGACAGATACGAGAAGAATTTATTTCCTCTCAGTAAGTCATGAGTCTTTGAAGTTTTCATCTTTGAAAGGTAGTGGAAGCCGAGTTGCAATCTTTTTAAGGCAGTGGGAAATAGTTTTTTGGGAAACAAGGAGGTGAAATGTTATCACGAGGAGGTGACAATGTGGAATAAGCAGCTTAGCCATACAGGGCTGGCTTCAGAGGTGAGGTCGGAGCTGAAAATGTGTTGCTGGAAAAGCGCAGCAGGTCAGGCAGCATCCAAGGAACAGGAGAATCGACGTTTCGGGCATAAGCCCTTCTTCAGGAAGGCCCTTCATTCCTGTGAAGGGCTTTTGCCCGAAATGTTGATATACCTGCTCCTCGGATGCTGCCTGACCTGCTGTGCTTTTCCAGCACCACTCTAATCTGGACTCTGATCTCCAGCATCTGCAGTCCTCACTTACGCCAAGCAGCAATATGATAAAGTTTAGATAATCTGTGCTTAGTTTTGCTGCCTGAGACAGAGAGATTGATGAGGATACTCTTCAAAATAATGCTGCATGATGTTTTCACATGCACCTCAGAGAAAGAATGTCAAGAAACATTTGCTGATTTTTGCTCTTTCATCTCACTTCTGGGTTTCCTGCCCAATTATAATGTGGGGGCATGATGCCAAATTCTATACTACCTTTTCAGGTTACAGTAATTGAAGGAATGGAAAGGAGGTAAGGGAAGCTTGCAATCTATTCTCATGTTCCTGGCTCCAGAGCTCTCAGTTATCCCTAATCCTTAGAGACAGTGCAGCAGCAAATTGTTGCTTTCCAAGGGGGAAGACATCAGCCTCTCATATAAAGTAACAAAAGTGACTGAGGAGATGAGCAATAGGATTCTGGTTCCTCAAACAGGACATAGTGCCCTGAGAAACACAATTGACTTAGAATGGCAGAAACACTGAATAGTTCTCACTTACAGTTGCCAATTCCTGCACCGTGTAGTCTTTAGCCTTCTCCTACACAACATATCTCAAACCGACATACCTTGCAGCTCCCCTCTCACCAGGAACCTCTGCACATCTCTATTAGAACAACCATTACTAATACAAATCGGCATCATACTAACATCTTGCATCCATGCCTCATAGTGGCCCATGACAAATGTTGTTAGTGTGTCCCCACCATACAATCCATTTTTCACACACCTCTATGACACAATAGTGGGGTGAGAGCCACTGGCAATGCATGTTCTTCAGTTCCACTAGTTCTACAATGTAGGACGTCTTGGTCTAAGAAGCATCAGATGCTTGACCTGCAATGAGAGCCTGACTAATTGAGCAAAGTGATACTCTGCCTGTGTGGAACCTGTATTGGCATATCTCCCACTCCAAGCTGGATTTCTGGGTCCACCTCTTCTGCTCTGTGGTGCAGCATGTGACTGCTGAAGAGAAGAAGAGGAGAGGACTGCTGCTCATGGCATTGTTGCTACTCTAGCTTTTCCTCAGAGATCTACAGGCAGATTTACGCTAGCTGCTTCCATACTACAGTAAAAACTGTCATCGAGGAAGGAGAAAGTGAGGACTGCAATGTGGCACTGGAAAAGCACAGCAGGTCAGGCAGCATCCAAGGAGCAGGAGAGTCGACATTTCAGGCATAAACCCTTCATCAGGAACAAAATAAGGGAAGTCGTAAGCAGAAAAACATATTTCCAAAACATTGGTTAATAACGGGTGAAGCAGTGAAATCTGGCTCTCTGAACAAGTGCTGTGATCACAAGTCTTTTGCATAGCCACCTATTACGTTTCACTACGTAAATGTTCTTCTCTTTGAACAACGGCTCTTTGCTCGTCCTCACCTTGTTGCCGTGCCCAGTTTCACACAGAAACATGGGTTTCAGCTCAGGAAACTCTGTAACTAACTCGGAGTTAAACCAGTGACTATCTTAAATGTTTAAATTACTTACCTGACAACTCTGTGGAAGCTTCCCACTCAGTTCCAAATGCACTTCAGTAAAACTCAGAAATGGGAAAACGATGTCAGACTTCCAAATGGACAACATTTCTTGGGACCTTAACTCCCAAACTGCAACCAAACCTGCCCCATGGCCCCAACTGCAGTTACAATTCTGTGCTCTGTAGGAATGCAAATTCTGGAACATTAAACGTCACAATTTGCAAGTGGTCAATTTTCTTGTTAAACTGATAAAAGTGCAGGTGCAGACAAAGAACCATCTTAAATCAAGGTCACGTTGCTCTTGACATGGGACTGCTGCATCAATGAATTATGGGGAATGTTCTATTCCCACATAACATTGGTAACCTTTAAGACCAATTGAACAATCATTAATTTTCCAAGTCTGATGACGTCACAAACCAGCCACTGTGTCACAAAGCTGGTTCCTTTTTTCTAAAAGCTGTTCTTTTTCTCAAGGATATTGTGTCCTTGATTTTTTTCAGAGTGATCATAAATGTGCTGGGCTCTCATTAGACTGGTTTAGTACAGAGATGAAAAGGATTTTGAGAGACCTGTTGTTTATTTGTAAACAGATGAGACTTCAGGCTAAAGTGGTCATGTTTTAGAAGTGACCTGTATAATGGAAGGGGAGTGGTCAGCAGTAGACTGTGTAGATAGGTTCTCTCTCTCTCTGTCCTTCTAACTTCAAACTGTAAGCATCTGTACCTTTTTATAAAAACTGCTTTTTAAGGGGTTTGATTATTGGGACTGTTACATATATTTGGAACAGCATAATTAAGTCTAGTTTGGATAGACTGTATTCTGTAGGGGTTCTTTATTCTGTTCTTTGTATTTCATTATGTAATTTTGTGAATAAATTTCTGTCTGTTTTAAAACCTAGTAGTCAACCTAGCAACTTAACTCCAGGTAATTTTCACTGTATACTTACTGAAACAAATTGCAAAGTTATGGTCTGGGTTGCCTGCTCAAGAATTTTTTGATTAGTCTGGCCTAGTCCATAACAAATTGTGGGCTCTTTGCGGGATTTTAAACAGCGTGTGGTAGGGGCTAGTGTCTTTATTTTGGGTGTTGGTTTGGTTGGGTAGACAAAGCTTGGGATAGTAATGGCTCTTTCAGTCGCCAAAGGTTTTCTGGATGTGGATGCAGTGACTTTGGAAATTCTGCAAAAAGTAAATAAGATCAAGCTGCAGGAATTAGCCATCCAGCTGGAATTGGAACTGCCTGCTTCTGTGAGGAAAGGATTGATAATTACAGCAGTAGCTCAGCATTTAAACTTGCTGGAGAAACCATCAGAATCTATAGAGATGGCAAGAATTCAATTGCAAATGAAGCAGCTTGAGTTAGAGGCAAGAGATGCTTTGAGTGGTCTGGCCTACTCCATTACAACTGGCACAAAAAACATATTGCTGTGCATCCCGGAAGGCCAAAATAATTTAGTACTGTCAGTTTACTGAAAACTAGTGTGAATATTGAAGGGAAATGCAGTCTTTCTATGTCCTTAATAAATTCTGCAAGTTAGCACTATCTACAAATGTCTAAATGTCATGGCAGGAAATTATGTACTTAAGAATGAAACATGTGTTAAGTCATATTAGACCCTAGACTGAGTGATGCTGGACTCTTACATGGATGTTGCATAATAGGAATGCAGGTTATGATAGACACTTTAGGCCAATAATAGGCCAATTCTACATACTACGCTCCCAATGAGTGAAACTCCATTCTAAGAATGCAGCCTTTTATATTTACTCTTTTTAAAACATGCTGTTACCTTTTAACCTTACACCAGCAAAGCCCTGAACAATCTGTAGAGTTAAATAAACTCATTCAATTGTTATTATGGTTCCTTTTTCTTTGCATTGCTCTCTATTGTCTAATTAGTGTGATTTTCCTTTACCTAGAGTCACACAGTGTGAAATCTGTTTGAACGAAATAAGCAATTTAGACATTTCAAGAAATAATTAGCAGCTGTTAATGGACAAAAGATATTATGGTCAATTTTACAACAAGTAAAAGCATTGGCACCCTCTCAAAACCATCTGTCATCTCTAGAATTGATATGCTACAATTCAGTCTTTAAATGAAGATAAAATACATATTTCATTGTGACAGTACTAATTTTGCTATTGAATGTACAATTGTTAGTCACAACATTCATCGTTATCAAATATTACTAACAGTGTAGGCAAGAATAAATGCATTTGAGGAACAGGAGGGGTACGTGAGAGGGTTAGTTTTGAGTTTGTGTTACAGACAGGTACCCTTATCCAACAAGATGCAGTAGCCCAGGATTTTCCATCCATTAATGCCTGATAGCAAAAGCTTGGAACATTTCCTGATTCCATGGGATCTGGTGTATGAAATTTGAGTAAATTATCTAAAATTGACTTAATTTTCTGAGTTTCATTTTCTGACAAGATTCTGGCTCCCAGAATTCTTCAAATGACAAATGGGAGAATAGTGGCCTTTCTCCATAATTTAACAACTTGGTAATCCAGGCATGTTTGACCTGAGCAATTTTGGAGAATTCAAATTTAATTCATGATTATTGGCAATTATAAAGAAGTGAAGGACCAATGCGGACAAAAAAATAAATGCTGTCCTTTTTGCTCATTATTTTCCCAATTCCTAGCCACACTCGCCCACACACTTTAGAGAGAAGGGGATTCAATATCATCCAAGAACCTACCAGTACTGCTTTGGATGGTCCTCACCGTAGTGGTTGTTCGAGGCGGTGATGCTGACCTAAGTGACAAACTTTCATCATCCTGTGAGCAGCCACGTTCAATGGCCCTCACGTAGCTGTGACTTCGCATACGGAAACATCCTGGCATAGGCAAATCCAGCGCTTCGACTGCCTGGGACTCCAGCTCACTAAATACTGACTGGCAAACAGATTCGAATTGTCCATTAACTTCCACCTCACTCACCTACAGACAGAAATTTCATCAAGTGCTATTTAGATCAGAGCACGTAAGATTACTTAAAATTTCAACCTAAATAATCACAAATTGCCTACCTGACTGATGGTGCTCATGGCCCTCATGTAACTCTCATTGCGAGAACGGAACTTGGGCGAGGCAAGCAGCACTGCAGGATCCAAGCTATCCAAACTCCGATTAATTGAGACTTCACTGACGGCGCGCAAGTAACTGTGGCTTCGTATTTGAAGTTTGGGAGAATGTTCGCTTGATATCCTGAGGGAAAATGAGGGTACTTTTCAGTAAGAGGGCAGTTTGTTAATTGTGAGCAGGAAATGTAAAAAATCAGCTGAGAAAATGATGAGTGGTAATTTTCTCTGGAAAGGACAGAAACATCCACTTTTCTTTATAAGTTATGATACAGTAGGGCATTTTCAGGGACACATGGTTTTGAAACGTAACTATTGAGGCTGTAGTAATATTACAAGATTAGCAATAGATGATGACAAATGGTTGAGTATTTCAACAATACTGTGTGGAGAATGGCACATCTAATGCTCAACCCTTTGGCCATGGGTACATTTATATTCATTTTCTGAGTCCTAGTCCAGATCCAGACCAGCTCTGGAACTAGACACAAAATTCCCAGAGCTAAAGCCTGTAGCCATGGTCCCAGAAAAACCTCTTCCGGATCAAGATGATTTTTTTTTTGTAGTCCTCAGTCTCATTAGGGATCTACTTCTTTTCAGAGAAAAAAAAACACAACTGTGCCTTGAATAGAAGCAGAGTTTTTCAAATTCAACAGAGGCATCTCTATGAAGATGTGAAACACCCCCCAGATCATTACAACCAAGAGCAGCTTTTAGGAATTTGATATAAACACCAGCCACATTTTCTGTGCTGGGATAGATAAATGATACAACACAGAGTTTGTTAAGCAGTTCTGAATACGTTATACACAACATTGTTTATTTCTGGCTTCCATGTATTTTAAATGAAGCTAATGGTTCAAAATGGATCCTGCATTCAGAGCAGTAACTGTCAGAGCAGATTGGTTGAAGGTACAGTTTGTCATGAGTGATCATTATTCAGCCACAAGACACATAGAGACATATAGGACAGAACAGCAATTTGGCATTGAGTCTGCACTAACTGATCTTACACTAATACTATTTTTCAATAGTTGGCCCAGAGCCTTGAAATTGATGACATTTCATGTGGTCATTCATGTACTTTTTTAAAGGTTGCGAGGTTTCCTGTCTCTACTGCCCTTCCAGGCAGTGCTTACCAGATTCCATCATTCTCTGGGTGAAAAACATTTCCTCATATCCCGTTATACCTCCTCCCTTTCACCAGAAAGTATGCTCCTTTTTTATTGATTCTTCAATTAAAGAGAGCAGCTGCTTTTTATTCACCCTGTCCATACCTCTCATAATCTTATACACCTTATTTGGTTCCCCCCTCAGATGTTTTCATTCCAAACAACCAAAGTTTATCCAGCTAAAATGCTCCATCTCAGGCAATATCCTGGTGAATCCTTTACTCAGGTAAAGGAGGATGCAAGTACAGAATTCAAAAAGGTGGATTATTGCAGGAGATGGATAGAAGGATTGAGGAGGCATTAGAGGTTTTGGCAGATTTAAAAGTGGACAAGTCTGGATAAGTTGTGTCTCAGGTTGCTGTGAGAGATGGGGAGGAAATGACAGGAGATCTGATTCATATTTTCAAATCCTTTCTGGCTTCAGGGGAGGTCCCAGAGGACTGGATGACAACTAATGTGGTTCCACTTTTCAAGAGATGGACCAAGGAACTATAGATCAGTGAATCTCACATCAATGGTAGGGAAAATATTGGAGTAAATAATGAAGGAGAAAATTAATTTCCATTTAGAGAAGTAAGATTTGATCAGGGATAGTCAACATGATTTTGTAAGACTGAGGTCATGCCAAACAATCTAATGGAATTTTTGATTAGATTAGATTACTTACAGTGTGGAAACAGGCACTTCGGCCCAACAAGTCCACACCGCCCCGCCGAAGCACAACCCACCCATACCCCTACATCTACCCCTTACCTAACCCTACAGGCAATTTAGCATGGCCAATTCACCTGACCTGCACATCTTTGGAGTGTGGGAGGAAACCCATGCAGACACGGGGAGAATGTGCAAACTCCACAGTCAGTCACCTGAGGTGGGAATTGAACCCGGGTCTCTGGCGCTGTGAGGCAGCAGTGCTAACCACTGTGCCACCGTGCCGCCCACTAAGGAGGGTAGTGCAGATGAGGCGAGTTATGTAGTTCATATGGATTTCATCAATGCCTTTGACAAGGGCTTGCATGGAAAACTCATAAAACGGGTGATAGGAGACAGAGGATGGTGGTAGAAGGCTGTTTGTGTGACTGGAGCTCGTGCGCAGCAGTGTACCACAAGGATCCATGCTGGGTTCCTTATTGTTTGTGAGATTTGTACATGAGAAGGGGAGAAGGGCGTGGTGATGGTAATTAAGTTTGTGGATAACACAAACATGGGCTGGGTGGTTGACAATGAGGAGGAAGGTGTTAGATTACAACAGGATATAAACGGTTTGGTCAGATAAGCAGAGCAGTGGTAGATTGAATTTAGCCATGATAAATGTGGGTGATGTACTTTGGAAGAAGTAACAAGATAGTGGATACTCAATTAATAGAAAGGTACTATGAAGCTCAGAGAAACACGGGGATCTTGGAGTGCTTGTCCACAGGTTCCTGCAGGTGGCAGGACAGGTCAATAAACTAGATTAGATTAGATTACTTACAGTGTGGAAACAGGCCCTTCGGCCCAACAAGTCCACACCGACCCTCCAAAGAGCGACCCACCCAGACCCATTCCCCTACATTTACTCCATCACCTAACACTACAGGCAATTTAGCACGGCCAATTCACCTAACCTGCACATTCTTTTGGACTGTGGGAGGAAACCGGAGCACCCGGAGGAAACCCACGCAGAGAGGGGAGAATATGCAAACTCCACACAAACAGTTGCTTGAGATGGGAATTGAACCCAGGTCTCTGGTGCTGTGAGGCAGCAGTGCTAACCACTGTGCCACCGTCATTAAAATGGCTCATTAGAATGTATATGTTTTTATCAGTTGAGGCATAGATTATAAGAGCAGGGAGCTTATGTTGGAGCTGTACAGGACTTTGGTTAGGCCATAGCTGGTATACTGTGTGCAGTTCTGGTCACCTCACTATAGGAAGGATGTGATTGTCCTGGAGGGGTACAGAGGAGATTCACCAGGATGTTGCCTGGGATGGAGCATCTTAGCTATAAAGGCCTGATAAGCTTAGATTTTTTTTCTTTGGAGTAGAGAAGGTTGAAGAAGGACCTGATAGACTTGTTTAAGATTAAGAAGGGCACAGAAAGGGTGAACAGAAAGTAGCTACTCTCCTCCGCTGAAGTTATGGTTTGGAGATGCCGGTGTTGGACTGGGGTGTACAAAGTTATAAATCACACAACACTAGGTTATAGTCCAACAGGTTTAGTTGGAAGCACACTAGCTTTCGGAGCGACGCTCCCTCATCAGGTGATTGTGGAGGGCTCAATCCTAACACACAAAATTTATAGCAAAAATTTACAGTGTGATGTAACTGAAATTATACATTGAAAAATTGATTGTCTGTTAAGTCCTTCATCTGTTTGAATACCATGATAGTTTCACTTCTTTCATGTGTACATCACAAAACCTTTTTTTAAAGTTGCATTCTCAGACTAGCTTTTAACAATGGGTTACCACGATTATGCGTGGGGACACCTCCCACCTTGTACATGGCAGGTACTCATGTGACTCAGCCAATGTTGTCTATCTTATACATTGCAGGCTAGGATGCCCTGAGGCATGGTACATTGGGGAAACCGAGCAAAGGCTATGACAACGGATGAATGGGCACGGCGCAACAATCAACAGACAGGAGTGTTCCCTCCCAGTTGGGGAACACTTCAGTGGTCCAGGACATTCAACCTCGGGCCTTCGGGTGACCATCCTCCAGGGCGGACTTCAGGACAGGCAGTAGCGAAGTGACCGAGCAGAGGCTAATAGTTAAGCTCGGTACCCATAGGGATGGCCTCAACTGGGATCTTGGGTTCATGTCACATTACAGGTGACCACCATTGCACTATACACACACACACACGCACACACGCACACACAGACAGACACTCCTACACACACACACACACTCTCTCTCTCACACACAAACACACAAAGGCACTCCTATACACATATACACGTGGACACACATATACACAAACACGCACACAGACACCCACACACACCCTTACAGACACACACACTCCCACACTCGCACATGCACCCTCTCACAGACTTAAGACACTCTACACTCACGACACATACACTTTCTCACACTCACAACCCCCAACCCAGACAGACACACACACACACACAGACAGACAAAGACCCACATGCACACATATATTTTGTGGGGTGAATTTGTACTTTCAGGGTTACATTGTACTTTGCTCAAAAACTGCATGCATTCGTTTAAAACTCCGTTATCTCACTTTTAGGGTTAGAATCAATCTAAACATCATGGCATAGACAGAGAACACGGGGGCTAACACCTTCAAAATATTGTCGAGCTATCACCATTGTTAACAGCTAACCTGAGAATGCAACTTTAAAAAAAAGGTTTTGTGACTTACACATGAAAGAAGTAAAACTATCATGGTATTCAAACAGATGAAGGACTTAACAGACAATCAATTTTTCAATGTATAACTTCAGTTACATCACACTGTAAATTTTTGCTATAAATTCTGTGTGTTAGGATTGAGCCCGCCACAATCACCTGATGAGGGAGCTCGCTCCGAAAGCTAGTGTGCTTCCAATTAAACCTGTTGGACTATAACCTGGTATTGTATGATTTTTAACTCAGCTGAAGTGTTGGTAACAAGGGAGCATAATTTTAAAGTGAAAGGCAGGAGATTTAGAGAGGATTTCAGGAAAAATGCTTTTATCCAGAGGTTGGGACGAATCTGGACTGCCCTGCTTGGGAGGGTAGTTGTCATGGGAAACCTCACCATCTTTCAAAGTATTTGGATGAGTACTTGATGTGTCTAACATTCAAGGCCTAGTGTAAGAAATTGGAATCAGTGTGGTTAGTAGTTTATTTTTGGTGATACAGACTGGATGGGCTGAAGGGCCTCTTCTGTATTGTTTGATTCTATGATTCATGATCTCCTCTGCAAACCCCTTCAGTGCCATCACATCCTTCCTATAGTGTGACAACCAGAACTGCATACAGTACTCAGGTTGTGGCCTAACAAAGTTTTGGACAGTTCCAACATAACCTCCCTGCTCTTATAATCTATGCCACGACTGATAAAGGCAAATGTTCTGTGTTTTATATTAACCTGTCCTGCCAATTTCAGGGATCTGTTAACGAGCACCCAAGGTACCTCAGTTCCTTGGAGCTTCCTATAGTCCTGCCATTTACTGAGTATTCTCTTGTGTCTTATAATCAAGGGTCATGACGAAATGGCAGGAAAATGTATATAAGAAATGGCACATCATCCATAATCCTATTGAATGTTTAAGCATGCTTGAGGGCCTTCTCATGTTCCTCTAGGCTTCCTTCCTCATTATTGACCAACCTTTGCATCATCTGCAAAGGTACTTGTCATCCTCCCAACAGTCCTATCTTTTTCATTTATATATATTACTACCAATAAGAGACCCAGCACTGATCTCTGTGGTACACCAATGGGCACTGTCCTCCAGTCACACAAACAGCTTTCTACCATCAACTTCGGTCTCAGACAATCTTGGATCCAACTTGCAAAGTTACTTTGGATCCCATAAGTATTTACCTCCAATATGCTTACTTGCCAAAGGCTTTGGTGAAATCTTTGTAAAGTACATCAACTGCATTACCCTCAGCTACACACCCAATCACCTCCTCAAAGATTTCTATCAAATTTATTTCCATGACCTCCCTCTGGCAAAACCATGCTGACTACCCCCATCAAAACGTACCTCTCCAACTGGAGGTTAATTCTCTCCTTCAGAATTTTTTTCACCAGTTTCTCTACCACTGATTTTAAACTTACTGGTCTGTAATTCCCTGGTTTATCTCTGCCACCCTTCTTGAAAAGTGGAACCATACTAGCTGTCATCTGGTCCACTGGCATCTTCCCTGTGGCCAGAGAGGAATTAAAAATGTAGGTCAGAGCAACTGTACCTTCCTCCCTTATCTGTCAGAACATCCAGGGATGAAACACATTCAGATCTAGGCATTTGTCCATTTTTAAACCTGCTAAAACCTCCAATACCTCCTCACTCTCCATGTCAATCTGCTCAAGAACCTCACAGTCCTTCTTCTCGAATTCTGTACCTATGTCCCCTTTCTCGCAAGTGACGTACTCATCTAACACCCTACCAATTTTCTCCAGCTCCGTGCACAAATTGTTTCCTTAGTTCCCTAATAGGTTCTACTCTTTACGTGGTTATCCTCTTCCCCTTAATATAATTATACAATATCTTGGGATACCGTAATTTTACCATCAGTGTTTTCTCGTGACCTATATTCCAATTATGTTACTTGTTATTTGATTGTATTTTGTTAGAAATGTCTCAAAGCTTCCCATGAACAGGAATTACTCTGATGGCACAAGACACAAAGACCAAGAATCTATGGTGCAGGATAAATATGGATTCACTGCTCAGTTTATCACATTTTATATGAAATGTATTGGATGAGATTATTTCTGTTTACAATAACACGTTGCAAATAAATATAACCTTCCATAAATCAATTAATTCAATTTATTTTAGGAGGAACAAGGGTATTTGAAAGCTACTTGTTAAGAAGATCATTCTTTGTGATGGAATGGAACTGAAGCAGTAGATGAAATGTCCAAATTGCAACGGGTTTTCTGGAGGTCTATTGATCACAAGGTCTAGCAGGTTTCTTGCCCTACCTTACCCAACTCACCGCATTAATTATCTCTCCTCTATTCCACGTTGTCTCTCATGTTTGATTTCTGCCCAGCATACCATGCGTTGGTCTTGGAACAACTCACCATTCTGTAGATATCTGCTGAAAAACTGGCATCCTTTGCATCATTGCCATCTTTAAAAACTGGTTATGTACCTGGACGAGCACTGGCATTCCAAAGATGTTCTTTCCCTTTATAAAAGCCCGACTGAGTGTTGTTTAGGGCAGCCCCTCTCCCTCACAGGTCACGTTACTCACCCCACCCATTCACAGCCATTTTCTTCTTCATTGCGCGCTTTCAATTTCCACTGCGATGTCAGGTCCACAGTGAGTGTTCCACTGCCACTGGCTTCCATCCTCATCTGCATGTACCAGGGAGCCCCCAAACATCCACATCCCATTTTGAGTAGCCCATCCCATTGACCACACAAGTTTCACATTTCCTCCCGTGGCGATGTTGTCAATTTAACAAGGCTATTTTGTCCTTGAGCTTTTTGAAAGAGAGATCGTAAAGGCAGAGGTGCAGAGTGGTCCAGGAAGAGCCTATTTTAACAATGTCAGGAGAGTGGCCACTTCTTCCAGTCCAGATTTTTTCTTTTTTTTGGCTTAACTGTGGTACTCACAAGATGCTGGAGACCAGGGAGGTTGCAAGCTTCAGCAAATGTTTCCTGACTGACTTCCTCTCTGAAATCTCTTTGGATGTTGTCCCCTCCCTCCTGTGAGAATCTGTGTTTAAATTTATCTTTTTGCCAAGGGGTGTGTTTATGAGAGGCTAATAGATTGGAACAGTTCCTTGGTTAAGTTGTTGTATCAGGTTGGTTAAGTTTTCCAGGAGTTAAGTTTCTCTAAATTCCATTTTCTTTTGTTCGTGTTTCAACTGTGTGTTTAAATAAATTCTCTTTTGCTTAAGGTTGAATGATTTGACCAGCTACATCACACCTGAAATATCCACTTCACAGCTGCCTTTCAAATAAGAAAATATTAGGATTTTCTTAAAATATTTTGAGGGGGTCTGGCCTGATCCATAACCTCACTTCCTGTATCCAACCCATCTACACAGGCCTACACCTGCCTCCCTTCCCATCCAGCCCTTAGTATATGAGGTGCACATGCAGATGTGGTCATTCACTGTTTTCCCACTCGAAGCTAAGCCTGATCATTGATGATCCCCTCCCACATTACACCCACTGCAGCCATGCTTTACCTACTGCCCTCCTCTTCGCAACTGTATCCTTGCCCAGAGTCTGCAGACACCGAGTCTCATGGTAATCGCTACATTTGGTACCTATCCCATGACCCTTTTGGTTTCTGTGGGTGGATCTGACAGATCAACCCTGGCCTGTCCCCTTACCTGACATGACTGGACAACCCTGGTAAGATGTGCCCAGATCTCTGACTGGTGCCTATACATCTCCCTGGTTGCCTTAGCCACAGAGCCAATGGATTGATCATGACCCACTCCCTTGAGTGCAGAAGGAAGGGCCTCCTGACACAGAACACATCAACTGGACACCTGACCATGGCCCTTAATGGGCTTATGAGGCTGCTCTTGACTTAATACATCATGATCTCCTGACTAATGGGTGCCTCTATGGATTTTGGTAAGAACTACTCCTTAAGACAAGGTTACCTGCTTGTTGCATTTGCAGTCTGTTTGTTTTCTGAGCTGTTGCTACAATTCTGCACGTGGGAGATAGACCTGGAACACTACCATACAGCAAGATGTGTTTCCCTGAATTGAGCTTCCTAATGTGTGACTATGCTCATTGACAAAGCAATGCAAGTCCATGTGAGGTAGGGCAGGGACGATGTGAGCATGCAGGGGTAGGCGACAAGTAAGTGAGTGCTCAGAGAGGTAGTGAGATGTAGCCTAGTCCAGACTATAAGCTAGGTGCCTGTGCCTGTGTGCATGACATCCCTGCTCCAGTCTTTCTATGCTAGTTGCTAGACTGTCCTGCAGTGCAAATCTGCTTCCAAATCTGTACTAGCACCAGGAAGGGTTGGGAGATGCCAGCTGCCAGTGTCTGTGGGGTAGATGCACTTGAGTCTGGTATCCATTGATCATACTCTGGGTACCAGATTGGTAATAGGCAACATGAACATTGGTTGGAGCAAATGGTGAATTGAATTTGCCATACATAATGTGATTCCTTTGTTGAGTTTTCCCCATGTCTAGTTTGTTTGGTGGATTGGTAAGACAGGAAACTAAGTACTAATTAGACAAGTTGTGGCATTAAGAAGGTACTTAACATGTGTTAGTCCCTACCCTAACAATTGCTGTTGTCACATAACGAGAATCTTTCCATACCACTTATGGAAAATGGAGTGAGATGACATCGATGTTGTGATGGCCTTGTCAGAGTTCTTGCCTGATTCTGCCACATCTAATCCACATTAGCCAGAACTCTCCAAGATTCCACCAACTGTCTTTGTTCCTCTCCATAGATTCTCTCTTGAATGGAAAAATAGAGTAACTGCTCTGATTTTATCACATCTTCATTCATTCATGAGGCGTAGGCAATAAAGCGTTGGCGACACTGGTTGGGCCAGTATTACTTGCCCTTGAGAAAGTGGTAGTGAGCTGCATGAAGCTAGCAAAACTTGTGGACAAATTAAAACAAGCTCACTTAAGGTAATTTTCCAATATAATCCTTGTAGATAATACCAATGAAGTAATAAGTTTTAATTGCAAACAGTTCGGCTTGATATCTACCGATTACTAAAATAGAAAGCTACCATTCCTGTTAATAGTAAGATATGTGACAAAAACTGCCTTGTTCATTCAAATCACAATAGGAAAGCTGGGGGTGGTTAGATGACTCATTGGTAGTGGGAAGAAGAAGATTGGCAAGTATCCAAAAGATGTAGGAGGCACCAAAAGAACTATACTGTCATTAGCAATGATGCTAAGAAACAGAAACAATTCTCATGCTTACAGCGATTTATGAATTTACAGTTTCTATTTCTTGTTTTCACTGTTAGTCACAACTGAATGGATATGGCTAATGGTTACCGTTGGTAACTCCGGCCTCTCTCATGTTTTTGATGTGCTTTATTTCTGTAGTCAGGCCCTCAATTCGGGAAATTGCTCCCAAAACCCCTCCAACTCTCAGCATGTGGCTTCTCCTTTAAATTGCTCCTTGAATATTACTTCTTTGAATTACATTTATCCTAACATCTCATGTGGCTTAGTGTCAAATTTTGTCTGATAACTTCCCTGGGACATTTTCCTACATTAAAATCATTTATATATTTTTTTATATATCCTATATGTTTATATATATATATAGATAAAGACATATGGAATATATACACACAAGTTGTTGAACGACCCGATTGTCAGCAACTATTGTATATGAAAGCTTCATATGAGCTCAATTAGAATGAAACACCAATATGAAAGCATTAGAAAATAATGGTGCTTTTTTCATTATATGAGATTTCCAGCAACTGGAATATTTGTTTTTAAATGAAGGAGTAGCAATTAAGAACTTAAGACTTACAATTAAACCATTTGTGTCTTTAAGTCTGATTTGGTTATGGTCTCATCTCCACATTATTTTCTGTCACCCATAGCCCTCAAATCCAACAAAAACCTGTCAACTAATGCACTGTATAAATTCAATGCCTGAGCCTCCACTGTTTCCTGTAGAAGAGAATTCCATATACTAACTACCCTTCAAGAGAAAAATAAATTCCTCTCATCTCCATCATGTAACGGAAAATCTTGTTTTTAAAATTCTTTGGTTGGCTAATATACATTAATTTTAATAAAACATATTACTTTTTATTCAGTACGTGTGGATTTATTCACATAAGTTATTATACAATGTTGATTCTCTTTGCTTTTGGGTCTGGATGGTGTAGATTTTTCATACGAGAAGCATTTGTAGACTGGTCAAATTATTAGATAATAAATTACAGACCTACTACTTCTAAGGTTGTACTCTTTTGTTCAAATTTCCCTTAGTTCAGGAAATCAAAATCAAATCTCTTTGTTATTTAAAAATCTTCAATAGATCACCCTTCTACCTCCTAAGCTCAAGGAAATGCAAGTCATTTTTCATATCAGTCATCATTTAAGCTCACAAAGTCTAGTGTAATACTGCTGAACCTGCACTATATCTCTTCCAACACCAATATCTCTCTCCTAAGGTTAAATTTCAAAAATTGAACACATGCAGATGCTTTATTCTTTCAAGGGATGTGGGAGTCACTGCCAAGGTCAGCATTAATTCAACCAGAGATTAGAGTATTATGCACAACAATTAGAGTGTTGCATTATTAAATGTTATGCATGGTAACAGTGTACTGTTGCATGGTAATAGCTGTAGATTTTTATGAGACATTGACAATAGTTATTTAATGGCTTTGTTAATTATTCTAATTACTAGAACTATTTTAAATTGCAACCTAACAAAGAGGTCTTGAGGTAAGAGAGGTCAGTTCTCAAGAAGAGTCATTTTGAACTCAAGATAGTAACTCCATTTTTATCTCTTCAGATGCTGCCAGACCTGCTGAGCATCTCCAAGCACTTTGTTTTATTTTAGATCTCCAGTACCCATAGTATTTTGTTTATGTATGAGGTCTTGTGGTATAATGTTGATGAACAGCCACCAGTGTGATTCCATTCATCCATGCACTCCCAAGCCAATAAAAGTCTAGGGGAAATTCAAATGTTGTTGGACAACTCTGAACAAGCTGGTAACTTCAATGAAATTTGATCAGCTTTTAATTTTATCTCTCTCTTGGGTAAAAGTTTTTATTTTCTCATAAGTTGGGTGCCTTCAGGTTATGGAGCTTTGTATCCTGTGTACAGTCAGTTCGTCCATAATGCGATGGTTATGTTCTGTGCAATCCCGTGTTATAGAAAAATCACACGTTTAAAACAGCACTTCAAGTGTTGGGGCTGTAACTGCATTACAACCAACATATGTTTAAAAGTTGGCGCTGTTGAAACAGCATCGCCAACTCGTCAATCGCGTTACAGTGCATTCACAGTAATGAAACATGCATTATAACAGAATGGCCTGTCTATTAAAGGTGAGACTTGATGACTTAGATTGATCATAAAGGTTTCAGGTTTGATTCCTGGCCAATGATCAGCTAACTTTTTACACCAAGGGCAGCCAGTGCAGTGCAAATTTTAAGATGTATAAGGCCCATACATTGTAAAACAAAAATCAGTAATATCATTTCTATACAGGTTCTTCTGAGGTGATACACTTTTCCATAGATTTCCTCTGTCCATACAGAATTTTCCCACATGCAAATGCAACCAAGAAAAATAAAACCAGTAGGTTTTTGAATCTTAAAATCTCTGCTAACGCATGAGTTGTTGGGAATCATATTAGGTGTTGAGTATCTATCTGGTGCAGTCAAGGATATTGTGACTAAATTTACATTCAACTCCTGATAGTCTTTTGAGGGTAGTGTACAATTGTCAGTTTTGACAGGTCTATTAAATCCTTCTCCTTGTTTATGTATTGTGCTGTAGCCACATGAATAAGCAGCTTTTCAGAATCCCATATCACTCATGCTTTACAAACTTATGGCAAATTCAACAGACTGAAAATTGATTTTGTTTTGAAGGCTACTGCTTCTTAACAAAATTGCACTTGACCTATTATTGTCTCTGGATGCAAAGGGCAATGAGAAAGGGGGATGAGAGTTTCCACAGTGGTCACTAAAGTGATTTGAAACCAAATAAAGAAGAATTTTTAAATTGCTTTGATTCACTTAAAGTAGAGATTAAAAGTAGTTGACAAATCGCTGGAGCAAGCAGATATTTGGCAGATGAGGTTCAATGCAGAGAAGGAAAGGTGATGCACTTTGGTTGGAATAACATTGGACAATCATAAAGAGACCAGTACAATTCTAAATGGGGTGCAAGAGCTGAGGGACTTGGTATTTATGTGCAGAGATCAATAAAGGTGGAGGGAGCGGTTAGTACAGCAAAAAGTGCCCTCAGCTTTATTAATAGAGCCCAAGAGTATTAGAGCAAAGAGCTGATGTTGAGAGTTTGTTACACCTTAGTGGAGTATTGAATACAGTTGTGACTGCCACATTATAAGAAAGATATGAATGCATTGGAGAGAATGCAAAAGTGATTTACAAGAATGGTTCCAGCAATGAGAAACTTTAGTCATTTTAGATTGAAGAAGTTGGACAGTTCTACTTGGAGAGAAGAAGGCTGAGATGAGATTTGATAGAGGTTTTCAAAATGATAAGAGGGCTGGATACAGTAGATTGGGAGAAGCTATTCCTGCTTGTAAAAGCAACAAGAACGAGAAGGCACAGATTTAAAGTGATGTGCATAAGAAGCAATAGTGATGTGATAAAAAATAAATTTTCATAGTGCAGTTAGGGTATGAAATACACTGCCTGGAAATGTGGTGGAGAGAGATTCAACTGAAGAATGTAAGAGGGCATTGGATGGTGATTTGGATAAAAATAGTGTACAAGGGTATGGGAAAAAGAAGAAGATTGACATTATTATTGATGCTTATTTGAAGAGTCAGTGTTGACACAATGGGCTGAATGGTTTTCTTCTGTGCTGTTATAATTCTGAGATTCTGTGGTTGTGAAAAGGCATTTTTATTTCCAGCACTGAAAGTTCACAGTTCAAAACATTTAATCAGTTAAAAAGAGAAGTTTAGCAATAAAACAGTTATGATTATTTTGTTAAGCATTATTATTCATCTATCACAAGCTGCACTTTTAATGACATTGCTTGAAGTTTATTCTGAAGAAGGTCATTTAAGGTAATAAGGAAAATATTTCCCTTTAATCCATGAAAAATTGTTAAGTTGTGAAGTTTCAAGTAT